>NC_052534.1:43247192-45747192 GCF_016699485.2 Gallus gallus | reverse complement strand
TAAACCATGCACTGTTGGTGCTGGAATTTAATAAATAAAGGTAATTTTGACTATATAGAACTGACTGTATCACCAGAAGACTTTTGTAAGTAATTCTATAATTTAATCACACACTAATTTTCCATGCATTTTGGTATGATTTTCATCTTTGCAGTCTCAAACTAACGTGAAGCTTAGCACAAAGAGCAACATTTTCAAGTATGGAAAAAGACTGAATTACCACAGTCAGAAGGTTGTTTCCAATTTAAAGTGAATGTTCTACAATGCTAACAAAGTCACAAAAAAGAGTCCATGAATATTAAGAAAGGCATGTCAAAAAGCATAGAGAGAAATTACTTTTAATTTGTTGATTGCTAAAAAAATGGTACCATTACAAAACAAAGAGGACAAACATGTCCAAGGACACAGGACTTGAGACAAACAACACTTAGCAGCTTTACAGTACCTGAAGGGGGCCTACCAGAAAGCTGGGGAAGGATTTTTTTTATAAGGGCAGGCAACGACAGGACAAGGAGAAATGGCTTTAAACTGTAGGAGGGTAGGTTTAGACTAGATGTTAGGAATAAATTCTTTACTGTGAGGGTGGTGAGACACTGAAACAGGTTGCCCAGAGAGGCTGTGGATGCCCCCTCCCTGGAAGCATTCAAGGCCAGGCTGGACAGGGCTTTGAGCAACCTGGTCTAGAGGGAAGAGTCTCTGCCTATAGCAGGAGAGGTGGAACTAGATCATCTTAAATGTCCCTTCCAACCCAAACCATTCTGTGATTCTAACACAAGTTCTACATCACCTCTTATAGACTAGAGACTATCCCATTCCAAACTAATACCAAGAGACACAGAGGGGACCAGATCTCCTGCGGATAAGAAGGTCCTCCTGTGAGGAAAGACACCATTTGCAGCCCATTACTTTTGTCTTAAGCAATATCAATTGCAGACTTCAAGGTTACTGCACGTATCCAGATGTAACATGAAATTAGCACCAAAAAAATCAAAGGTAACTGAAATCAAACTTTATAAAGCTACATTACTTCTATTTTCTTCACTAATTAAATTCAGCAATTCCAGAGTTCTGAAGAGATTTTTTTTTTTTTTTTTTTAGACCAGAATTGTATCTTGTTTTTATCAAGGCTCAGCCATATTTCCTGGCACATACAGAGCTGATTTGTTGACTATTTGTCATGTGGTCTCATTCCAATAAAGAAGAAAGCAAAAAAGAAAAACCCCTACTTAATTTTCTTCTGACCCTATTTTCCAGCTTCACTCCATGGCAATACATTACCTGTACAGTGATAACTTGTAGAGTGACCCCAAATCTCATTCTCCTTTTATTTCTCACATACATTTTACAGTCTTGAACTGAACATATTGACTCATGATAGTATCACATTTCAGATTTAATGTGAAGATATATTCTGAGTACTCAAAATAGTTTAAAAGAATATTTTAACGGCTTCCTTCAAAATGAAAATTTCTGGGGCATAATTTTTTTTCAGAATCTAGGGTTTAAAAACTGTACAACACTAAGACAGAAAGCTTTCATAGTTTCAGTTCCCAGCCTACAGTTACATCAGTATTTCGAGCATTGAGCTGTTGTTTCACTCCAGTTTTGAGGTAGATGCACTTGCTGCAGTTTCAATACACAGAATGCCTGGCTGAAAGGTAAAAGTACAGAAGTCCTGCAACCATACCACCAAGATTTGCCTATGCCTGGCTTCCTCCACAGGAAGCCACATGCTTCCAAGCCACAGGTCGTTCCCAAATCACCGGCAATTTTAACTCTGGTGGAAAGTTTGTGATCAAAGGAGCAGAACAAGCAAACTAGCACTTTTACAAACAACACAACACAGGCTATTAAGCCTGTGTGTATTTATATATTTACATACACACAAACAAAACTGCATACGAAAAACCCACAAACATTTTAATTTACATGTGTTTAAATCAAACCAAGTCAATCAGATTCAGTTGAGTGCTTAAAGGCTTTGTAAGTGCAACTGAATTCTATTTGTGCTTGGCTACATTCGAGCTTTTATCCGAGATTTAACTATTTAGTTGGAACTCAATCAGAAAATCATTACTAGCTCTGAAGACTAATCAGTCTTTTACCAAGCATTTCAGATGCTATTTCTACTAACCCTGTCAAAATCTACACACATCCTAGAAATAGAAAAAGCCAGCGATTACTAAGGATATGGATTATTTTACTCTTCTTTTTTATACGTAGGTTAAGATTGGATAAATGTTTGGTTAAAAAAAATTCTCTGTAATAAAAAGGGTGAAAGAATACAAATACCAAAATACAGCACTTTAACGCTGATGCTAAAATTGTCTTCATTAATTAAAATACATTATCCCACTAGAATTGTAGCACTTAATGTATTCAGGAAGTTGCATCCCATTTTCGCTTAAATTCCTAGTCCAGCGGTCTTTTTTGCATGAAAATTGTGCCCAATAATATCCCCATTAAAATGCAAAGCTTTGCAAATGTTATGAAGTTGAAAAATAATTTGTATTCAGTGAACTAACTAAGGAGGTGATTTGTTGCCTTTTGCCTGTTAATCATAAACAGTGAAGTTACTCTTTGACACAATTATCTTTTTCAACGGGAAGATCAGGTTTCCAGTCAACTCTGACTACTTAATGAAATTTTAGTGGTAAATGAAATTTTACTGACACTTACAGAAAGATAATATTAGTTAAAGCTTTTAAATTAAGTTATAGGGGGGAAAAAAGGCATAACTAAGAGCTCAGTGTGACTCATGCTTATGAAGACAACAATATAGCTGCAGGCATAATCAGCAATGACAGGTACCAGATTCTGGAACAGTTGTCTCCAAATGTTGGACAGGACCATTGGCAGCCAGCAAAAACATACAAAGAAATACCCAGCTGGAAATACTATTCTCAAATTAAAGCACAGTGAAACAACAGTGCCTGCTGATGCTTTAGAAATCCTGATGCTCCCCTAATTGAGGGTCTCCGAACTTAGTGAAGTCTCTGCTCAGACAATGACATCAATAGTTTTTATCTTTATTTTCACTGTCAGACTTGTCAGACATTTGTAAAACACTTCTGTTCAAGGCATAATGTGTGCACCACTTGATCAAAGACACCAGGCATCCTCAACTTACCACTTGCGATCATTGTACATTCTATTAATTCTGTCCCATTCTGCATTCAGCTGGGTTAGTGCATCTCCTATCTGTATTGCTTCAGGCCCAGATGCTTCCAGTATAACATCAGGCTGCTTCTCATGTATGACCGCAATCTGATCCCCAAGTTTATCCAAAATATCTTTTACATTCTACAAGTACAATAACAACATTAGCCATCAGTAAAATGAATATGAGCATGGAAAAAGACCAAAAATTAACATCCTCAGAATATTATTCCAAAACAGTATCTACAATAAGATCATAACTATGAGCAGTTGATAGATAAGATCAGCTATGGCAACTGAACTTAACTGTTGCCATAGCTCAAGAAACACAAATTCTTCAGTGTTCTCAGTAGTTTTTTTTATGAAGAGGATGAAATACTTTGTATAGCTGATGTATTCCTGAGGTAAAGGGACACACCATATTTCTCAGAGCAGTACTATTGTTATTAAACAAATCCACACTTATCTCATGAACACTGCCAATCCCTCCACTTCTTCCCTCTGAATATTTAGATATGTAGTACCTTCAGTGCATCCTCCTGAGTTGAAAAATCCTCATAGATGCCAGTATTTAGCTCGGGTCCATTCAGCAACAGCTCAACATCAGCCATGGCAAGCAAGACCTTGTTGATTTCAACCAGATATTCAGCTGAAAAAGGCTGAGTCCTAACACCTGTGGCAAAGTGGCCTTTTAACCTCTGCTGGACAGCAACTGCCTAAAATTACAAAAGTTCAATTTATATTTCAAAGTGAAAGAAATGTTAAGGAAAAAAGTCACAAGCCAATAGATTATATTCAGAATTATAATCTCTGAATTAAAAGACAAAGGCTCTTCTAGTCAAGTCACATCATTTCAGAAAGCTCAAAATCCTCCAGAAGACTATTTAATGAAAAAAGTTACAAAACAGTAGATATCATGCTTCACAATAAGACTCTATTTTTTATTAAAACTCTGGGGAAGGGGAAGAACACTGCTGTTCTATCTTTCACCTTGATTCTCAGCCTTCCATCCAGTACATAAACTTCGCAACTGGGCCTGCTTTCTTCATCAAGAATTCCCATAAGTTACCAATTTACTGAAGCAGATTCATCTTCTCTCCAGGTTCTTCTCAGCACGCATCCCCATCCATATTTCTCAGCTATTTTTAAATAAATTGATGCTTTACCAGTAATACAATATTAATTTTGCAGCAATAAGTGGTACTAACTCCTCAAAATGTTGGCAACTGCTACCTGCTCTGGCTGTAAGACCAGACCATCTAGCCAAGTACCATCTTAGCAGATTACAGAGTAAGAACAGTAAGTTTGTGCAACTTTTTCTTGAATTAGAAATCACACCCTCCATCTGAAATGTAAGGATACCAGCTGTAAGAATCTACACATGGCCACACCTAGCAAAGGTAGCTAAGCAAAGCAGATATTCCTAAGACTGAAGGCAGTTTCTTGCTAAAAAAAAATTTCTGTCCAACAGAACTTCATCACCACCTCTGAAAAGAGCCCCATTCTTTAAAACCAGCATTGAAAAGGTAAACCCACCTCCACGTACTGAAGAATTCAAGCAAGCCACTGTCTAGTACTTGATGAAATAGAATTCTCAACAAGAAACACATAGAAGCACTTAACTGCTTGTGTGAGTTACTAACAGGAATAGCTTAGAATATGCTTACAAGTGCAAAGGCATAATCATTGGCTCACAGTGGTTTCAACCACTCCATTTAAGTGGGCACATACAGGCAGACAATTAGCACAGCTGCCAACAATTAAAATATTAAGCCCCACTAACAAAGTTGCTGTGAACACCTGTCTACATCTTCCTCCTTCACGTTTCTGAGCATTTCAAATGCGTCACTCTAATTAACTTGATGTAACATATGTGGCATATGTAGCAAAAAGGACTGCAGCAAAAAGGTTATGTTAAATTATTCACCATTCAGGATTTCTTATGCATAGAATGTTCCTGAAGATTTTATTTATGTAGTTTAAAAGCACACAGCTATTGACACATCAATACTGAGGACACAAGGCGTGCTCTCTCAAGAACTTTATCACTAAGCATGGCATGCTTTCAGTCATTCATTGAACATCAAAGGAACAGAATGTACTGGTACAAAAACTGTTAGTCTACTGAAACCAGGTACCATTACTTTTGCTTCAGTAACACTACAGCAAGCAAGTGGCATAGCTAAAATAAAACCACTATATATGTTTTAGCTACAAATCTAGCATCGTGGTCCTTGATGCTCCCCAAAGAAATATTTTCTTGATGTGTTGTATATATTTTGCTAGCTTCCATCACTGAAATTTGGAGCAAATGCCGAAGGCTTTGTCAGTGGCATGATTCTTCTGTGGAAGAAGAGGTCCCCAGTTCCACAGAAATAAGACAAAGGTTGCACAATTGGAAGCAAATTTTACTCAGTAGCATGAGACATGATGATCTGAACAAGCATCAGGATGCTTGTCAGATCAGAAAACTTGCAAAGAATTTAAAAGACCTGTGGCATTCAGTGAACTGGCTTTCTACTTGCTGCCAATACTGATACACAGTGAAACTTCCTGCTTCCCCAGCAGCCCCATTCAGGGCCAGGTTGCTGCTCCTCTGCATGGCAGTGATCTCCTCCTGGTGCTGTTCCTTCAAAGCGCATCTCCTGCAGCTGTCTCTCATCACTAAGATGTTTGCTCCCTTCATAGCCCTTCCTCTAAGGGTGAACATATGTAACCATTGTAAACTATAGCTGAGTTACGTGTTCTGCTGTTCTCTACTGCGCACTGCAGACTAGCAGCTTCTAAATTACAGCATTAACTATTAAAAAATGGAGTACCAGAAATTCGACATAACTATGTCTCATACTATGCAAATATCTAAGTCTTACAGATGTTGGTATTTTAATTTAGGAACACACAAACCATTTTCTTAGGTACACTCAAGAAGCCATAAATTAAAGATTATTTAGGAAGAGATTTGACAGGATGAAATTGTACGTTCTATAAACAAGAGAGAAGCCAATGAGAGAGGCTAACAATAATTTTAACTCAGTGGCTAAACAAAAATTTCTTTCCTCCCATATTTAACACATACTTTTTGACCTGCAGTTCTGTATTTGGTTTCAGATTTTCTTTCTCTTTCCTCTTTTATACTTATACATATATTTTTAAACAAAATCTAACAAAGATTCTACTCAAGGCAATATTCTGACTTGCTTCCAAAGTGGATTTTTGAAAGCACTGCCCAAGAAATTGACATAAGATATAATGTAGAAGTCATAACCAAGTGTTTACCCAGTCTAATCTCAGATCACCACGTATTACTTACCCCCTTAGCAAGTAAATACCCTTTAGATCCAAAAATGCACACTTCTTAACTGATCCTTGTCCTTTCTCTCTCTCAGCCAAAACAATTCATAACCTTTTCAGGAAGAAAAGTTTTCCAATGCTAAACTCACAGAACCATGTTTTCTTCTATGCTAATTAGTGAAGTCAGCAAGCAATATATTTGTTGAGAACATCGCTACTGGTCCCCATTTAAGTAAACCAAAACTTTCCCTATAAAAAGCACAATAGGCCAGCAAATATGTTTTCTTTATTATTGAAATAATACCTATCTGTGTTTCAGTTTGTAAGAGAAACAGTATGGTGCATGAGGCATCAAATTCACTCACCATCTGCAAAATGATCATTTTTAATTCAGAACAGCTTTCTAAAACCTGGAAAACTGTCTCGGGAACTTTAGTCAACTAATTACTTTTGCAATTTAAGGTTTAATTTTTCTTTTCCCTCATTTACAGCTAAGTTAGAAAGCAACAATTCAATAAATACTAAAACAAGGTTAGAAAAGAAGGAATTCAAGGAAATGTACAGCGTATTCCTATAAACTTTTGGTGTGGGCTTTTCTGTTCCCCACAACTCCCTCACATCACAGTGAGGTGTTGACCCAGCATTTAATTTAACACAGATCCTTTTGTTCATTTGGGCTCATGGCTGAGAAGGAAGTTGCCATATGGCAGTCACAGAATCACAGGAGTTGGAAGGGACCCCAAGAAATCATTGAGTCCAACTCCTTGCTAAAGCAGGTTCCCTACAATAGGTCACACAGGTAGGTGCCCAGATGGGTCACAAATATCTCCTGAGAAGGAGACTCCACAACCTCTCTGGGCAACCTGTTCCAGTGCCCCATCACCCTTACTGTAAAGAAGTTCTTCCGCACGTTTGTTTGGAATTTATGTTCAAGTTTTGGGCCACTATAATCCTATCGTTATACACCACTGAGAAGAGCCTGCCTCATCCATTTGCCTCCCACCTCCCTTTTAGATATTTATAAACATTAATCAAATCCCCTCCTGAGTCTTTTTTTTTTTCCAGGCTGAACAGATCTACAGGCTACTAAGCCTTTCGTAAGGCAGATGCTCCAGGCCCTTTATCAACTTTGCGATGCTCTGCCAGACTCCTAGTCTGAGACCTCTTGGGTACATCAAGGGAGGTAGGGGATCAAGCACAAGTAAGACGGTAACAATCAGGAATGGAGGGGTGCTGTTCTTAAGGAATATTAATATCAGAGTTCCTTCTCTGTTGATGCCAATGGAATTCTGAAGTAACTGTGTTCACCTAAAGCAACGATCATTTAGAACACTGTTTCCCTTCAAAAACAGCACAGTCCCAATTAAAAATTTTAAATAAAATAAAATAAAATAAAATTTAGAAGATCAAATAAGAAGCAGCAGCCACAAGGCACATCCTTCCTGGCAAGTGTTCAAGATCAATTAGTGAAGCAGAGGAGAGAGTAAATGACAAAAATTAAACTATGGTCACCCGAGGCAGGCTGCCTTATCACTAAGATACCAGAAGACTGGAGACACAGGAAGGAAAAGCAGCAGCTTCAGTCTCAAAGCAGAAAAGAAAACTGCTCTGGTCCTCATCTGAAAGCCCAACGGACACTGCTGTAAAAATTACATCTGGAAGTGTAAAGACATTTTTGCACAGCTAAATCTGAGCAAAGACAGCATTTCTTCATCCACAGTCTACTGTAATAGCTCTTGCAATCTGCAGTTACATAATCTTCTGAATTCAGCACCTCGATACCAAGACGAAGGAATTTCCCCTATCCAGAAATGCCAAGGATTAGCTACAGTATGTCCCTAAATACTAAGACTTTTTTGAAAGCAAAGGGTCTTCATTAGAGACGATCAGTCAACCACAAGCGAGACCAACAGGGATGAGGAAGTCCAGTCTGTGACACAACAGGACTACTCCCACTGGGGGAGAACATCTAGGCGCACGTTCTTTCTCTTCTCAGTACAGTAATTGATTCACTCAGAAAGCAGCTGTCAGCCAAACAAAACTGAATCATATTGTTCTAATTCAAACATGGATGGATCCTCTTTCTTTCAAAGAAATTCCATTGCATATGTCAGGTCCTAATGAGCTCACATGCAACTACCACAGTAAGTCAGCAGGAGTGTCCACTGGGGACCCAACAGAGCAACCAGACAGGCAAGCAGACTCTTAGGGCCATTTCTGTTGCCTGGCTCTGTGCAGGAGGCTTATGATTCAAGTCTTCATAAAGAGAAGCAAGTAAAAAAAAAAGTTCACTTTTACAGCCTACACAAGCAAGGACAACAGGCTGCCAGCCACAGGTCTACCGCTATCATAGGCAACTGAAGCCACATTGCTCTATATCCATGAATAAAGAGCACCACATTACAAGTTCATGGTTATGAGTCTCAGAGGGAAACAGAGCATTTTACCTCCGCCTTTAAGTTAATTGGTGCAGAGTTAAAAAGCTACACAGCAGTCAAAAAGAGATTGATTGGTTTTAATAATGAAGGTTCATATGCAGAAACTGAGAAGTACTTGACAGATTGCCTAGCCCCCAAGCTTGTCCAAGAAATTACTTACTGCTTCACAAGGTTCCTGACTGTTATTGCCTAAAATATTAAAGTAATTACCATGCAGTCACAGTGGTTTGAAGGATGAAAAGGAGAAATAATAATGAAGACAAAATAAAACACAACATACACCATTGAAAGTATTTGTACCATCAGTAACTAAGATATACAGTTTTTTGGGAAGTTAATTTTATCAGACCCTGACATCCTATTAAATCACTTGTTAAAGTGCTTGTCAAGACTCAATCGCACATACTGTGGAACACAACTCTTCTCATACAAAACACTCCAAATTTTGTCATTTCTAAAATCTTGACTGTCTACAGCAATATTAATCACGAGGGTATTTCTCACTCCCTAGCATTTGAGGCAGTGAAGGGTAGCATCTTAGTAGTTACAGCACTGCTATCACTGTATGCAGAGTTTAAGCTTCAAAACAGGCTTTTTTCACATGTGCACCAATGTGACACTGAATCAGGCTATTTGATCCAGGGCATCAGAAATAGGTAAGCATAATCTTCATGTGAAGACCAACAAGAGAAACTATCTTGATTTAACTGCTTTAAGATTTGAGCCTGATGGCTGGGATATATTGGACCTATGACTACATGTAGAAAACCCTAATTGTATACAGGCAGATCATTCCCTAGTGAAAAATGAACGCTATTATTTTGAAAACACTTCTTCCCAAGAAATTATCAAAAGAACAGCCATAAACTCTAACATATCAATCTCCAAAGCTCATATGTAGCCTTCACTTCATTCTAAGAAAAAAAGACTAATTTACCTGCAGCTTCTGTTCATCTTCCATTCCTTGCAGCCCTGGTAATCGACATTCAGTCTCATCCAGCCACTTCATTAGATTGTCATGGTCCTTCTTATACTGAGAAAACACTGGAGAGAGTTCCGCCACTTGTCTCCTTTGAAATGACCTGCCTTCCTACAGTTCAGTATGTCAGGAAAAAGATAAAAATATATGAGAAGAGGGAAAGGATACATCTTATTTATTTGCAAAACAAAACTACCCTACACATTCATCTGATGAGGAAAAATTTCAAAACACAGGATCATACAATTGAATCACAGAATGGCTTGGGTTGGAAGATCATCAAGCTCCCCCCCCCCCCCCCCCCGCCACAGGCAGGGCTGCCAACCACTAAATCAGACTGCTCAGAGCACTGAACACCTCCAGGAATATACAACAGTATAAGCCATTAAAATTTTTTTTTATAGATATATTCTGTTTATCTGCACAGATTGTATCAAAGTCAGCCTAAGGGTCTTATCCTGCTACACCTCATCTGAGTTGTACATCATTTTACAAACCCAAATATGACTTACGCAGGTGAGTTGAAAGCAATATTAATATAGACCCATCTCTCCTTCACAAAAAAATATTTTAAATATGATACATATGAAAGCACTACTATATACTAGAGTCAGAAATTGCTGATAATACTCACTGTAGAAACAGAAAAGAAATTTGGGGTCAGTCTCACATTCACTACAACTTCTTAAAACAAGAACCCCATGAATGTACTTGAATATGTTTGCGTACATGAACCAAAGTAGCCACTCTTAACACAGCCCTGTGGCAGAGAGAAACCACTGCTGGAGGGCCAGAAGAGGCAACAAGTAAAGCAAATGCTCAGTTGCCTGCACTCATCTGTGCAAGTATGCACAGAGTGGCCCTCCGTGACACTGTGAAGAGGAAAAATCAAATCTGCTTTCTCAAAGCTTTGTAATGATAAAATCCATACTCTGGAATTGCAAACATTCAAAGAAACAGGCTGGGCATATGCGCATTTAACTCTTCTACAGACACTCTTACGTATTGAAAACAGTTATTACCAGATAGGAAGTGGGATACAAAAGGGAGCCCAGCATAAATGAGCTGCAACTCTAATAACTATTGTAAGCATACCTGTACATTGTTGTACTTTGTCTGTAGAAGCACCAGCTGCATGCGTATCTTCTCTCTCTTATTGTCTTCCATAGGCTGCTGTAACAGCTGTCCTCCTCTCTGCAAAACCTCCTCAATCTGAGCTCTTTCTTGATCCAGCTAAGTACACACAATTACACAGGAAGAAAATAAAGTTAAAAAAAAAAACACAAACATTTTACACTCTATTACTTTCACAATATGCCAGCCTTATAACTTTGAGTAGAAAAAGAGAAAAAAAGATGGACGTCAAAGTTCCCTACCTGGAGCAGATTATATAGAACCATAATGAAAATATAGACTATGCAGAAAGCAGCAGCAGCTAGGAAACATGGGAAAATTGTGCAATGTCTCCAAAAGCCCCGAAATTCCTTTTATTTCTGATTCCTATACTAAAAAGATTTTCTCAGAATTCCCCCAGTAGTCAGAGGGAATATAATGTGTGGAGAAAAAAGAAAAGGATTAAGTCCATTATTTAATTCTCCTACTGCTCACAAACCTTTTCATCTCCCTCACTCAGCTCCTGGTGCTTTTCCACAACTTTTAACATATTCTGTATGTCACTCTCAAATTTATCCAGGTCTGGAAAACCCACTCTGACTTCCCGGGGCTCCGACATGACAGGGAGTCGTTCTTGTCCAACAAGCATCTGCAACATTTCAAATAAATAAATAAGGTTTTGTTTTGTTTTTATGCAAAGATCTATGCTTAAAAGAGAATCAACAGCAGGCAACCACCGCTTTATTCCCTAAAGTCATTTGTCTTTATTATGACACCCGATGAGCATTTCACAGCACTCCCCTCACCTTGGCACTTTTGATGTGCTGAGAAACCTTCTCAAAGTTACGGTTCAGTTCTGCCAGCTTTGGTTCAACAAGCTCCCGGCATGAAACTCCTCGACCGTTCATTAGGATGACAGCCTGATCACGCACATTATCCACTCGCAGACTAACATCATCCAATTCAGATGTTAAACGCTAAGTGAAAGAAAAAGCAAAGGTTTACAGTAGGAAAATGAAAGAGCGCTAACAAGCAAATGAGGCAGCAGACTTCAATCAAAAACTGCATTCTTTCACAGCTTCCTCCTTAAACTGTAATATTTTCTACCTTCACAGTTTCCTCCTTTTTGCTTGCTGGCTTCTTCTCAATCTCATCCAGCAAGGCTTCAGCCTGATACAGCCAAGTACTTATGTGGGCAACATTTTCATCAAAGATTTCCAGCTGGCTCTGATGATTCTGGAAAAATTTGAAAAAGATGCATCAATGAAAATAGAAATGAAAGAAAAGGAGTAGGAAAAAAACTGCCACGCCACATCATTCTGTGTACAAAGTATACCAATGGAATAGAAACTGTTGTGGATACACCTTGGAGAGAAACAGCAAAGGTTTGATCGTACCTTTTACCTTCACTGAGGTATTTACAGGATTACAATTTTCATTCTAGACATTAATTATTAATGACAATTATTAATACTTATTAACATTATAATATCAATATTATTATTTCTAACTCACAGAAAGAGAACCAGAAATAGCTTGTGTGACTTGTCCAAAAACAGACAGTATATTACAATACTGCAGCCAGCCCACAACATTGCTTAATCAAACAGAGCACATTTTTTCAATTGCTAGCAGATACAACAGTACACATTCTATGTGGTTGGTTTTCCTTGTTTTATTTTTAACTGAAAGGGCATTACAGCAAAACCTACCAATTATAATATCTACAAGTTTCCATACTGTACTGATTGCTTTAAGATATTTCTTTCTCTTAGGAAAAACATTACATTGTACTCTCATATGCAGTCAGAAATTGTAATGTTTGTTCAAAAGACAGAAACAATACATTATTTTGTCTACAGATATGAGAAGAACTCCAAAGTTCTTGTAGGAAGAGGGCCTTAATAGAAAGATAGGTAACAGATAATGGAAAGATCTTTACAGGGTATTAATAATGAAGAAAGAGAAACAAGGAAGCGAAGGAAAATAGGATGAAGGATAATATAAAAAGGCAGATTTGTAGACTTGAAGATTAATTTGCAAGACTATTTACCATACATGAAACCCGATCAGATATGAAAGGAAAAAAATAAGATAGAAAGATGTAGTAGCATCTTTTTGCTAATCTGACAGCCATTACAACCCAAAAATCTGACAGCCATTACAAACATGCAGGTATGAGTTATATGAGAAGAGTTGCTTCCCATGGATAAAGAAGCTGTTCTGTTGGTCAAAGTCCTGATAGACAGGCACCAGAATTGTGATAACGCATTCCTGATCATCTGTGAACATACACGACAACAGATGAAGCAAAGTTATCAGATTTAGAGAGGTACTGTCCTGCTCAGACAGAGTTTATTACCTAAATATATGGAAGCTGAGCTTTTCCTTTTTTTAGATAAACATCACAAACAGAGGAGAAGGGAAGAGAGGACTAAGACGTTTTTTGTTTGTTTTTGTATCAAGAAATTTGTATCTTTCCCTACCAAAAGTACAATTTAATCTAACAAAGCACAAGGGCAATGCTCATTACTGGAGATGAATAAAATTATTTCAGAAGCTTTTTAGTTGCAGATCATTCTTACAACATTTATGTAAAAGGGTAAACTATCTTAATGATTTCTAAAATAGAAATCATCAGATTATGAACTGTATGACTTGCAACAGGCACTGAACAAGATGCAGAAGGGTTCATGCCATCCCCAGTTTCCAGTTTCAGGCCCTATCAGTGTCCTCTGAAGGTGGAGTACCATACTATCAGCACAGAAATATTCCATTTGAAAACATCACATTTTGCAATGGCAGATGCTCCTTTTCAGAATAATTTTGGAAACAATTTACTCTTATGTACTAAGGTAGCAGGAAAAGCAGAAAATAGGTGGGAGCAGTAAAGAACTAAGTAACAAGTAGACAAAGTGCTAGCACTATTGGTATAACAAAAGAGAAGGTCATAAAACATCAATAGGCAAGGGGGACTAGGAGATAAATTTGTAAATAAAGACAAGAGCTTAAAAGGTAATGTGAAGACGCATTAAAGGGAGGGAAAAAGGGAAATATAAAGAAGAAATGAAAGCAAAAGATACATGAAGAGTGTTCAATAAGCATATTCTGGATTTTCTGTACAAAAGAAAGCCATGCCACAAGGTCTATGGAAAGTAAGAACACAGAAATGAGTCCTGCACCGAAGCCAGAAAAATAAAAGACAAAAATAAAACTGGACCAACAGTTTTATTCTCAACAACTAAAGCAAGTTATCCCCACTTAAGTTAACTGCCTGGGATACTTACACAAATTCACTCTCATGTCCAGATTCTGCATTTTCATCTCCTATTCACTGAAGATCAGCCACTTCTATGAAGTACATGGTACCACTGCCGAACAGTATGCTTCAAACACTTGCAAAATAGTTCTCACTTTTCTTATTGTAAATCTCAATAATCATCTCTTCATCTATATAATAACTAGAAATCTACTCTACATCCCTTTAAGCATCACAGAAGCTTCACATCACAGAAAGTGAGGCAACTGCTCTAAGGGCACAGAGGTAAAACTGCTCTAAATGTTTGTCACGTGCAACTTACCAGCAAAGTGTCACACCAGTCCTCGGTCCAGGTCCGAACTCTGCTCCAGCCAGCATTAAGAACACAGAGCTTCTCCTCCAGGGAAGTCTCACTCCCTTCCACTAGAGCCTGGAGTGTGGTGCAGCTTTCTGTGATACTCTTCAGATCAGCTTTCCTCCTCTCCAGCTCTCTCAGGACATTCTGAAACAAGAAGAGCCATTCACACACAGCACATTGCAAACTAGCTCTAATCACAAGAGCAAGGGAGCCAGGCATAAGAATTAAATAATGGGTCATCTCCTGAATATCAGTGTATGGTTTCCATGAGGAAAGAAACATCTCTTGCCATACAATATCTCCAATTATCACTGATAACATCTGGCTGTTTAGAAAATTCTTTGTCAGTGAAATAATGCAGCTAATTGCAAATACTGTCTGGAGCTTCTTAAAAATCTTATTGCCTGCAAGCTAAATACTTTCAGTTTATTATCTCTGGGAAAGAAACAAGCATTCAAATTACTACATGCATTCTAAAATCACCTTCAGAAAATGTTAAGACAGAAAGGAGTATTTTTCATGCAACATAAAAGGTTTATCCTCCTGGTGGTGCAGTGTAACAGCTCATGAATTATTTGCATTGCTTACAAAGGTATAGTAAATTTACCTCAGTAACTATTTAACATGCTCGTTTGGAGAGAAATTTTAGGGATATTCCTACGCTAGCAGTGTAGTACTAATGACTGTTAATTCTGAGTCAAAATTGTGAGAAGAGTTTATGCGTAGATGCTTTTCTAATTTTGTAAGCCTTGGAATGTAAAGATTCTACACAGATCTATTCCAAAAGGAAACGGTGACAAACCGAAGAATGGAAAGATCAGAACGAGTTTATTAAATGACATTTTTTGCTAACAACTATTACATATGCTAGTTTCCACAATGTGAGAAAATCCTTTTCTCCAGAATAATTAGAAGACATTCTTCTCCCTCTCAAAAGCTACCATTTATGGATGAAAAAGAAAATAAGGAGTTACTGGAGCTTTTTGGTTTGTAAACTCACACTTCTTAAGACCGTGCTGTTTCAATGAAAAGTTACAAACTCAACTTCTCATTAAAAACATAAATGAGTTTTCAATTTGCTCTCCTAATAAGTTATTTTATACATTCCAAAGTTATATTTCCTGAGAATTACAAACATTACACCTATGAATTATGTTAGTGACACAGTAAGTCACTTAGATACCTACTAATGCTAACTGCATAGCAATATCTTAATACTTCACTGACCATTTAAGTTTGAGTCAAGATGCCTGAAATGAAACAGACCAGATTCAGTTAGCTACTGTATGCAGCCAATCGAATCTACAATACCTTCATCATGTAAAAGACATAGGAACAAATTACAGGTATTTAAATTCAGTCACTTCCATATAATATTGCTATAATGTTAAAAAACATTAATTTATTCTATGTATTTTTAAAGTATGCTCACTTTTGCCCAGGCAATTTCTGAATCCAGGTCAGAAAGCAAGCTCTCTGAAGTGGACTTCTGCACCAACTCTGCCTCCGTGGCAGCTAGCCACTCTGACAAAGAGGCAGCCTCTTTCCTCATTTTGCGTGCCAGCTGGGATGCTCTTTCAAGATCTTGCTTTCCTTCTGTAACCTATGAAAAAAAGAAAAACAAAGATTTTACAAGATAACAAAAATGGAAGTCAACTAAGATATGCACTTGAATTCAAATCTTTTCATTATAAAGCTGTCTTCTTGCTCAGCAAAGGACCTGGAGAAGAATAACTGTTCATAAACATCTGCATCTTACTATACAAAGCAGAATACATAAACCTGAATAATTTTAAATTAAGATACACTTAAAAGAAACACACTTACTGCTTACTTATAGCTAATAAGTCGAAGTTTAAAGTACACTCATTATGTTTTTTTAACTGAAATAGAAGCATATATAGAATCCAGTATTTTGGGGCAGACATGACAGCAGAAAATCGTAAAGAAAAGTTTCACGGAAAATACAGTCTGCCCTTGAAAGGAGCTCTATAAAATAAATGTGAAATTTGATGTTTGCTGCAGTGCAATTAATTCCATTTCACGCTGACCATACAATTTGTCCGGTCAAAATTTAACACTTGAGAATAACCCAACAACGGAAGCCTGAATAAAGTGACATTTCAAAAATTGCTCTCAATTTAGTGTTTGCGTGTATTTATACAAAATAGTATACTCTTTGAAGATCAAAAAAAAAAAAAAAAAGTAAATTCAGAGATACAAACAGGACTGTAATCTCCTATTGCAAATATCCCTGACTTACTGTCCTTCCCTGATTTCTTGTCCTCCCATGTTATGAGCTAGAAGTGCACAGGTTACATTAGAATCCATGTCTTCTTGAATATTCTTTATTTTATAGAAGATTTCTAGGACCCATTTCAAGAAATTACAACAATGCTACCTGGGCACTAACATAGCTTCACTCTGAATAAGCCTGATTCTGCTTGGACTTCTGTCTTAATTCAGGAAGGGAAAAAAAAAAAACCCTATTTCACCCACCATCACCCTCCCAAGCATTTATTCATTTTTTAATATTCCATTTGGATAAAAAAACTTCTAAGAAAATCACTCAAATCAATATTAAATGAAATTCTTAGAAAGCACTTTTATGTCCATTCTTTATTTCACCCTGAAGGCAACTCTTAAATGGATAACAATTAGAAATCATCATGACATCTCCTAAAAATAAATAAATAGAGAGAGAGAGAGAATTTACTCTGACTCAAACTTCTCACATGACAATTCAAAAGTCAAGCATCTTGCAAGCTGGTTTACAAACAAGTGTAACATTGTACAAACACCTTAAGGAATAGCAGTTGAGCTTTAATGGAACGATGGAAGTCCTATGAAGCTTCTTTTCCTGAAGAAAGACCTCCCCTTCAGGAACACTGTGGTCATAGGAAATTTGGGCAACTTCAAGACTGTTACAAGTAATCTTCCATCTCTCAACTGATTGTTTCTGGATGTTGCAAATAGCTTATGCACTATCAAATGGCTTATGCAGTATCAGCTGCCAAATCAAAAGCTTATAATGCCTTCTGACATCAAAACAATAATTAAAATGATTTATATGCAGATAAATGTCCAGGTATAGATTTAGTTTTCTCACCTGTGCCCCGAGGTCATTGTAAAGAAATTTCAGTGCTGTCAGTTGTTCATCCATTCCTTTGGGATTATCTGTCTGTTGTTTTTGTACAATTTGCCTTCCAGTCTTGATGACAGTTTCAACCTCCAATTTCACTTCACTGAGGGTTTTATAGAGTTTCTAAAATATACAATACACAAATATACATACTAGTGATTAATCTCTAGTTCAAATGTACAGACTACTCCATTCAGTGCACGTAAACTCTGAGCTGTGGATTAAGAGCAAATCAAAGCAACACTGGGCAACGCAAAAATGTCTGTCAAGCACATTTCTAACTCCTGATTTTCCATATTTTATTCTAGTTTTAATTTTTATAGAAATAAATTTTATCCCAATAGTACAGCAATGTTTACTCCATAACATAACCCACATCACTAGATTAACACTGTGATCTATGCTTGACCTTTAGTAATTTTATTTAAACAGAACAAATACGAAGAACCAAGCAATCCTGCCTGGAGTCATGCTTCCCACGGGTCACGCAAGGCAATTTTTACATATAAACTCATCTGTTTATAGGTAATTCAAAAGAATTGCAGTGTTTTTGTTTTCAGTTGTTCTGTTGGTACTGTGCAGAAAAAATTCTAACGGTATTTTCATCCCTCAGCACTTGAAGCAAAATTTCCTTCAGGAGACAGATTAGGCTAGAAGAATCACACCTTAATGAAGCAACTCTAAACATAACTTAAGAACATTCCATACTTACCATGCACTTGTCCAGATGAGTTTGGATTATATCTGGGTCAGTATCCTTCACATCCAAGACGTGAAGCTCTGCTTTTACACTTTCCAACACACGCTTGCAATCCAACATGCGCTGCTCAAAGTTGGCTGGTTTCTGAAAAAGCTGATACTTTGTAGACACTTCACGGAGTTTTCTCTGTTTTAATGAAAATTATTTATTTAAATTAACATCTGTACTTTGATAACAATACTTAAAACATCCTCTTCTAATCTAATCCATCTCTCATGCTACCACAACTCAGGATACATGTTAGCATCATTTGCCAAGCCACATTCCATCACCTATTTCTCATCTCCACATGTGGTGCAGAAGAGCTCTAATTCTCTTTCAACACATTTTCAAGATATCCATTCTTATTTTCAGTACTTATCACATGATAATTACAGGATTTCAGCTTCCTTTTTCAATTAATCTGGTACTACTTGTTTCCTAATGAAAGCATGTAGAAGCACACGCTATTAGTTTTTGAGATCTGGTTGACTGCACCAAGCAATTTACAGACTAACAGCAGTGTGCTATTTAAAACCAGAACCTCTTGAAATTTAAATGCCTAGTGGGACTTTCATATTTTTACCTGCAAAACATCCAGCAGAGTTCCACCTCGGGGAGATCTGCATTCAGGAGAAGCAGGAGGGAAAGAGCGAGGACTTTTCTTGAGCTCCTCTAAGGTGGCCTCATGAGCTGCAATTTCAGCTTGAATTTTCTACCACATAAAAACAGTAAAAAAAATGTTACAACACATCTTGCAGAGAAGGAAGGAGCTTGTTTACTACTTAACATCCACCAGAAGTAAATCCAGTCTGTAAAGTTAAATGATATCAGATTTTAAACTTAAACATTTGATTATGATTCTATGATTTTAAATATGGCTCTGGTCACAGTTTGCGAAATTGAAAACTATTAAGACTGTTACACTAAAAAAACCTTCTTAAAATAGGAAAGCAATCCAGATCACAAAACCTGTCCATTAGAACATCAGTGCACAAGTGAAATTAAACCTGTGTGAATTAGTAAGTCTAGGCTGAGTGCTACCAGCAGATAAATCAAACTGATCAGTATTAGAAAGCTATATTAGAATACCTGGGCCTCCTGCGGCATCTGAAAGGCATCTACCCTATCAGTCAGGTAAGATGTCAGCTGTCTATCCAGCTCCGCTAAGTTTTCCTGCAAGACCTGCAGCATGTGGTCAGTTTCTCGCAAGGTCTGAAGCTGCTGTTCCAAGGTGATCTGTCGGCTCACCGCCTTAGCAGGAAAGAAAGGTATGACATGAGAGAGCATTTGTTCTGTGGGAACGATATTAATCTTTCTCAAAACAAGGTGGAGAAGACCCCAAAATTCCTACGCCAAGAGAACTGTCGTCTTAAATAACATTTTTTAAAAACTGTGTGATTGATGTCATTAACTGACAAATAATGCTGCTAGGTACAAGACATTGAAAACAAGTCTCTCCTGTCACTTCAGGAGGAAAGTAGGCTGTTAAAAACAGGCATTTCAAAAACTACTTAGTCACTGGGAATCAGGGACATCACAATATTCTGTAGCTTAGTGTTGTTTGATGTACATACCTGAACATTTTCCTTCAAAACAACAAATTATGTCCCCCCACTAAAGTGTGAAAATGGAGGTTCACATTTCCTTCCTTCCATTGCCCCCCCTTAAGCAGCAAAACTTCTAAATTCATTTCATCGCTACTCCACAGGAGCACAAAATCCCCATTACCATCACACACACACACGCACACCAAGATAGAAAGTAATTAACCACCCTGCACATCAGCACTGCAGATACAAAAGCTGATAGATTTCATATGGCAGTGAAATGCTACGAGGGCAAAAACAGTAGTAAATGCTAACTTAAATGACAGCTTGTAACCCCTAGCTTATGCAAATGCATTCATGTTGCTCACTGTAATGAGGACGAACCCAAATTCTCCCCGTGACTATACTTCAATAGTAGCAGGAAAAAAAAAAAAAAACCTCTCCAATCCTACAGTCTGCTTGGGGCCAGGGCTACCACAATAGTCAACAAATGTATGCAACCTGAAATACAGCTAATTATCTTCTATCTAGTAAACCTAGAATAGCTGAGACAAGCATGAGAAGAGGAAAGAGGCAAGGTAACAGATGGAGAATAGAAAGAATGCTTTCCTTCTGTTCCCTTATTATAATGTAACTTCTTCCTACCACCTTCAAAGAGTGGAAATGTCTCTATTCATGTACTTCATTTTTACAGTTAGTGAGCAGTACACCAGTATTTATGGCAGTAGGAAGGGAACATTAACCTCAGTTACTGAACTTTATTGAACTGGCCCTCCTGAGATCATAATTACTTTTTTTTTTTTAATTAAAGTTATCTAGAGAAACATAGAGGGGTTTGGGGGAAATAGGAATGCAAATGTGCTAGACAGAACACGACTGGCAAAACAGGTGAAAAACTGTATTCTGCTCCAAATTGAAAGCAGCTGACATCATGACCCTTCTTCCTCATTTCCTGTGTTGAAGTCCTGCATTCATGAATTCAGCCAAGAGGAAGCATTTCAGCCCACCGATTTGACAAAGGGAGCCCCCAAATTCTTACCAAATGACTCAATTCCTCATAGCGGGCATTGAAAGCCTCCAATTTTTCACTGATGATATCATCAAGAATCCCTCCATCAATCAACGTCTGCCCAAGTTCCCGAATCTGGGTTCGATTATCAGCTGGATGACGCAGGACTGATTCCAGAGACTAATCAGAGGAAAAGGTTGTAAAGTCAATGCATATTGTAAGGTCATTGAATATTTCTGAACTTTCAGAGGTAGAAATCTGGTCGCATGCAAAGTTTACAGTACTCTCAAGACAAAAAGTGTAAAGAAGTATGAATAAATTATGGCTTAATCCATGATGGCACAAGGCAAATACAGCAGTTGTTTTGTTTTACATAACCAAACTTCACAGCACTTCTTTACCTAATCATCAACATTTCACACGGTAGCGCTGGAAGGAATTAATTTACAGAGGATAAGAGAGCTCAATGTTTTATCTCTGCATGGTAACAAGATTGGCACAATTGTAATAAACAACAAAATATATATTTTTTGGAGGGGTGGAGGGTGTTGGTCTTACAACATACATTCTAAATTCAGAGTACTATGTTAAGTTAACAGGAAGAATCAGAATACTCAACACACAGTTCAGTACCCTACTAAAGAGCAGAATTCTTGTTCTTTCAAATGTGTCTATCTGAAAAGTCACCAGTACAACAGATTGACAATACCTCAAGAGCATCATTGACAACATCCAACTTATCAGACAGATTTTCTGTCATTTGCACTCTTTCTTCTAGAGTGTTTAGCCAGGCTGTTTCTAAATCAAGATACTGAAGCAGCTCAATCCAACAGGACCACACCTCCTAGAAGCAACAGAAGAATTGAAATTAGCCTAGAAGGTCAGGCATAGGCTTGAAGAAATTACATTTCACAGATATCTCCCCAAATAAGTCAAGTAGAACACATTCAAAAATTGAGCGTTCTATAGTAAATTTTAGATAGAAAAACTTCTACTATAGAAGCATGACAAAAAGAAATATGCAAAGCATATACAGAAGTCTCTACACTCATGCTAAAAATATCAGACATCCAGATACTTATATCAATTTAAGAATGCAACAGAAGTCCACCCACTCCTCACAAAATGTAGGACGTACACAAACCATGATCAACTTGTTCTAATTATTGAGAAGTTTCTGTTGTTTCTGAAGAAACATGGATAGATAACAAAGCTCTGAAACATTACTTATTTGTACAATTGTTGATTAAGGAACAGATTTTTTAAAAGCAAATTCAGGTGGTCTCTCATGCATTCCAAAGACTTTGTCTCAAGAGAAAAATCTTGGAAAAGCACCACTGCAAAATGCAGTGTCAAAGTTTCTGGATTTTGTGGCACAGACCTTTTTAGCATCCTTCTCCATTCTTCATGTCACCTGCCTGAGTTTTGTTTGAGATCTGCTGGTCTTACCTCTAAAGTGTGGCATTTCCCCCGGATCCGATTACACAGCAGCTGGTAGTTCTCCAACACAACATTCAGCTCAGTTGCCAGCTCCTGACCTCCAGATGGCACTTTAGTGGCCAACATTTTGATGTTGTCCTTGAGAATTTTCACTCGCACCTCCTTCTGCAGCACATCCTCTTTTGCTCTCTGCCCAAAAAGAACGTATTATGCAATTCAATTGCCATGCATTCAGCTGTTAACCACTCAAAACAACCATCAGCAGTTTAACACCGTAAGCATAGTTGCCAAAATATTCTCAAGTCTGAGCACAACAAAATATTGCTAGAATGATCATATTATTGGCTGTTGAATTTTGCCCTAATCAGAATTTAGGAAGCAGAATAGCTGAAAGGTAAGAGCCAGACTTGGACTGGGCAACATAGAAACAACTAGAAGAATTCAGAAATAGAAATTTTCCTTAGCTCTTTCTTTTCAGGTTTCAAGGACAGTTCTATGAAGCTGAACTACCTCTGATATATAAGGCACTGTAGGTTATGGTAGAATTTAGTACATGACAGCATTATTGTTGGACATATTGTTCTAAATGTAAGGCAATCAAAAAAGAAATTCCAGTTAATGAAAGGGCAAAGGATAGAGATCTGTAACACTCTTACTTTATGGTTATCGCAACCTGCCTCACAGAGTTTGAAATTTACTTCCTCAAACTAATGGGAGCTCCATTCAAATCAGAGCAGAATTAGGAAAGTAAAGGAGTTCTTCAAAATGTCATATAAAAAAAAAGCTCCTGGGTAAAATACACAGAGAGTGCTCTTTCCGGGTACTACAGGCAGTCCCAGAATAACACTCTTGATGCAAATATAAGAGGATATACAATTGTTACAGTAAAAGTTCACAGGCTCACTGACACATCTGCCAGATTAAATAGCACAGAATATAATCTGGATTTGGTGGAGGTTACTGTGCTAAATCTCTCAGATTTCCCAATTAAAAGAAAGTGTTGGGTTTTTTTCCTGGCATGTTTTCAGCAGGCTGTCAGACTTCAAAATCTCAAATTGCTTCAAAGGACACAAATATATTAAAACACTTGTTAAAAACTGCTTCAGAAAACCCCTTCAAAAAGAACAGTTCAGATCTTCAAATAGATTTGTCAAAACACTTGTAAGGAGCAAAAAAAAAAAACCTTTGTTTTCTACTCAGAGTAACTGTGTAGTGAATAACTTGAAATATGTGTCAAGACACACCTGAGCTCCATTGAATTGTTTAAAAACAGATAGAATTACTGTTTGCTCTGTACATACAATCCAAGAAAATTACCTATTCAGCTGATAATTTATATGGAAGCAAAAATAAATCATGCTCTCTTTTTTTTTTTTTGTCAATAGTTCCAAAATTAGTGGGATCAGCACCACTATTTGCAACAGATGAAGAACACAAGATAACTTTTATTACAAAGCTGTTCAGAACTGTTTTTCTATATGCGGAATTACTATAGCCTGGGATGAGAAATTGAAGTCCAACAGCTGGAAGCAGACGAATATGGTTTTACAACTGCTAATTTAGACAGACAGAATATCACATTGTCTTCCTCTAGTTTATTCTCCTATAATAAGGTACCATATTCTCAGGATTTAATGCACTGCAAGCCTTCCCAGCTTAGACGGCTCTGTGTGTGACTACTCATTATAAAATCCCTATGCCTCTTGGCCAAATACAACATCTGCTTTTATAGTTCGTGCTTTAAAACAAAAATTTCCATGAAGCAAAGCTGAAAAACAGCACTAATCTTGTCATGACCTGAGCTCCTTTACACACAGATAATAATTCCACAAAAGACCAGCCCCTAGAAACCATTAAGTTTTGTTTGCCTTTAATCAGGTCTCTACAATGACCTGATATGTCTGACCTTCATTTCTTCTACAGCATTCTCTAACTCTTCAGGGGACTTGTATTCAAAATCCTTCTCCAAATATTCTTCTTCAGCTTGGGTCATCCATTCTTGCATCTCTGCCAAATCCTTCTTCAGATTTACAGCTTTTTCCTGACTTTCAGACAGGCGATTTTTCTGACTAATGATCTAGAATTCAAGGTGAAGAAAGAAACAGCAGTTTTGGTACACAAATGTCCTTGTGTATGTGAAAAACCACAGGTTTCTGTTAAAACATTTTCTACCAAAGCATTTTTCAAGCCATTTTAATTAGCAAACTTAAAATTAGCTGCCCATCCCTCCCTCCCCCCATCCATGTCACTTTTAGCAGATCAACAAAATCTAGAGGTAAGGAAGGGAAAGGGAAAATAGATTTTTGTCCTCATTGTGCGTAAACTGGTGGCAATTCCTAGGAAAATAGTAAGATGTGGGGGGAGCGAGGGGAGGGGGAGAGGATGAATGACATAGGGTGAAGAAAACACTCTTCTGATCACAGATATCATGTAGTTAGGTACATCCTTATACACAACACTTAAACACCATCAGGTCTCACACTTTTCTACAGCCCAGCCAGTCTGGATAAAGGTTCAAGGTTCATCAATAGCAAGGTTTTCCTTGTCAGGCACTGTGAAGAAAGTAAAATGTTTCTACAGAAAGCAGAAAGCTTCCACCCAAAAGAAACATCCACGTACTCCAGACTGAAGTGGCAGTCTATTTATAGCCATTTATTTTTCAAAGCTGCCTAAAAGGAGGCTGAAATTACTCAGAGTCAGAATAATATTCCAAATTTCAGGGGCAAGATTAGGTGGTCAGATTTTTTTTTTTTCCTGAGAAAAGGAAAAGCAGTATGAAGCAAAGTAAATATTTCATTTTTATATACAAATAATTAAACTGAAAGGAACGCAGTGAACTCTTCAAATACCTAGAGATGCACATATTTAAACAAAACCCCTATTGCATAGGGATTCCCTAACATATTTGCACTTGTGAAGGATTTACTGTGCCAAGTTGAATTTTAGCCATTTTGATAGCAGAACAAGTAAAGCGTATTTGTCAAAGAGCCAAAAATATATTGTCAAGAGTCTAGAGAAGAGCCATGAAGATTATCCAAGAGCTGGAGCACCTCTCCTAGGAAGATAGGCTGAATGAATTCAGCTTGTTCAGCCTGGAAAAGTGAAGGCTGTGGGGAGACCTCGTTGCAGCCTTCCAATATTTAAAGGGCATTTATAAATGTGAGGGAAATCAAATTTTTACAAGGGTAGATAGTGATAGGACAAGGGGAAATGGTTTTAAACTACAGGAAGGGAGATTTAGATGAGATGTCAGAGGGAAATTTTCTACTGAGAGAATAGTGAGCTGCTGGAAATAGTTGCCCAGAAAGGCGATGGATGCCCCATTCCTGGAGGTGTTTAAGGCCAGGTTGGATAGGGCCCTGGGCAATTCGATCAAGTACTTGATCTAGCAGCTGGCAAACTAGCCTGTGGCAGGTCAATTCAAATGTTATGATCACTGGGGACTCTTCAAGCCAAGCTATTCGTTCTGTAATTCTATGAAACTGTTTCACTGCTTCACCGCTTCACCATCCTCCCCGTGTCACGCAAAATGAACAGACGCAGTAACAAGTAAGCGCTAGCAACATATGAAGAACTCACCTGTTTGCTCAGTTTCTCCCATTGTGCTTGGCAGTCTACTAGCCTAGATTTTGCCCAAGTATTTATGCCTGCAATGGACTGACTTCTTAAAGCTGACTCTAGTTCTTTCATCTCTTTCAGTGAAGGTTCAATCTTCTCCATTTCATTAACAAAAATCTAAACACACGTTGAAAATAGAAAATAAACTTATAGAGTACCAATGATTTTGTAATTTTGAATTATTTCAGAGAAACTTTACTAAAGACAAAAAAAGAGAGTGATGTTTTCTGTACCAGACTGTACCAGACTGCAGTGGCCTAAAACATTAGAGCTGTACAACTAGAAATACAGCTTGCCATACACACTGCAAACATTCTTGCACATCAGATGTCAACACTAGAACAAACCAACGTTCAAGGTGATGTATTTCAAATACTCTGATGTTTCTAGCATACCTCAGATGCATATTCTTCCTCCAGAAACAAACGTTTCAGGTTACACTGTAATCAGTTACTGTCAGTTGACATTCTACCCAACTTTGATCCTTATGTGGCACCAGATAGGATGGAATCTTACTTGCAAGGCATGTATAACTCCTAAACCACACAAGTTTAATCACACATATTTGCTTATTATTTTTAATATCCTGCAAAGTTTTATGCAGAAAGAACTTTTCACTCGTAGATTCAAACTGCACATCATAAAACTGAGAAAAAAACTAAACACTTTTACGGAAGAGTTAATGTGAATTGCAGATAAGTATTTTTAAATATAGTGAAGACCTCTGAAATGTACAAAGCATTATGGCTATACTCATAAGGAAGCACTTAAAACTTGGTCCTGAAGATAGATAAGACAATTCTGGCAGACTTTACATAATATACCATGGGCAATAGTACTAGCAAAATAATAAAGAAAAGACGGTAAGCGTATGATTTCAAAAGATTCCTTAGGAAAACAAAACTCACTGTGCACTGGTCAAGCTGTCTTTGAAGTCCTTCAGTATCTCCTTGAGCAGCCTTTTCTGTCAGTAAGAAGCCTTTCACACCATCCATCCACTTCTGAACAACTTTTGAATTAGTCTAAATCAAACAAAGTAGCAAAGAGTTGATAAAGAGCATATGGCAGTTGTGTTTCAACCACTTTAATCAGTGTTAAAAGAATGTTCCAAGACGTGCAAGCATTCCCCAGATTTCATATCACACCACTTCTATTGTTTTCTTCCTTCAATTTCTCCATTCTTAACTTTATGTGAAAACTTAATTCCCAATAGTGATACTCTTGCACCCATCGTTTAATTGGCACTGTACTCATCCTTGCTATCACACAGAAATGCTGGATAAACTAAGACAAGCATGGCTTCAAAAAGTATGTGGCTACCCTTCACATGAAGGACTTGGTGGAATGATGGAAATTGCCTTTTCTTCACACTATAAACTATGTACAGCCATTTTCACCACACTCGTTTGAAGGGTCTACTGCACTCCAATAAAGAAATAGGGCCCCTAAAGGTATCTATGGGAGAAGATGAGGAGAGTGTAATGGTAAACATACTTGAGAGGTGGAAGCTATGCAGGGAAAGCCACGAGAAGCAACACGGGCATAAAAAGAAAATACTGCACAGGACTAGACTAAACACAGAAAATTCTATCTGCTGGGGCCAATAGTAGCTAGTGTAGGTACTCAATAAAGCAAGACACAGAAATAAATTTATAAATACGGAATTGCAGTCACCTGACCTAAAAATTAGCAGATGCCTTATATTCTGGGTAAAGTAGGACAGGAGGGTTGCCATCACCTTCCCACACAATTGTGAATGTTCACTATCACCCTTACAAACAAAACCACTACAAACTTCAAGAAGAGATTTTTCTTGTCCTGATTCAACTGTGTTATATGACTGCCATTTTTTAATAATATAGTTGAACTTTTTTTAATCAAAAGTTTTGTTGTTTTTTCTTTTTTTTTTTAAACAGGTGGTATCTTTCTGTTTTGACTCGTGTCACAACAGAGCACTGTTACTGGAGAAGCCAAGTCAAAATTCATCAGCATTATCTTCTATTCTACACATTACCAAGGGAGAAAACATACACTTGTCTTTCAAGATGGTACATTATAAACTGCTTTAAAAAAAAATAAAGTCAGAACTAATGAAAATCCATTAGAGTAAGATCATGTTTATTTTTAGGACAATGCTATCATTAGAGGTCAAAGTCATGGCACTTTCCTCAGGCCTCTTCCTTTTTGGAGGAATTTTGTGCAGTTCATTAGCCTGAACATTTCCCAAAATCAGATCCCAGGAGGCTCTAACAGTGAACCACAGTTTAAAAATATCCTACACATAGGATATATATAAAACCTATATATATATATACACACACAGAATTATAAGAAGTTGCCATTTGACAAGGCATTTTAGCTTAACTTAATTTAGCTTGCTTACAGAAAGACATGCATAGCTAGCTAAAGATAATAAGTGGCTAAAATGAATTAAAGGGGATTACTCACAAAGTTAGATACATATTTAAATAACTTGCTGAATCAGAAGTCAAATATACAGAAGTTCAACAAAGTAAAAGCTCCTGCACTGCACAGATAAATAATTATCAACTCTCAGACACCCAGTGTAGGCCATGGATGTGTAAGAGCTCCCATTTGTTAGAGGTGAACTAAAACGATGGATTGATTTCTAAAACTTATTTCAGCAAGGAAGATCAAATGCGCTGAATATCACCTTTTGGACTCTCGAAAAAAGCCACATTATGTACAGCTATGCAGCAGACTTAGAAGAACTGAAGGTAATACTTAATCAAAAACACAGCAAACAAACCACATGGTATTAGAGACAGAACAAAAGATACAGACGTCTTCCAGCAAATATAAGAAGTAATTGACCAAGGGAGGGAGCCTCGTCTACTTTTCCCTTCACATGACTATTATGGAAAATATTACAGCAAAACCAATAAAGCATAGAAACAGATCATGTCACCAATGCACACACTGTCAGCCTGGGGGAGCCTCTATCACACCAGAAATTGCAGAAATGACATCTGAGAAGCAGGTCCTACAGACAGATCTGCCATTGCCTTGTTCATCTGACTAACGAGGGCGTTTTAAGCCACGTTCATTTGTCTACTTATATTTTCTTTTCAAAAGCATAAATGTAAGGAGTGCTGCTGCAGAACTTCTCATTTTTGGAAGTGAATTATGAAAAAAGGAAACAAACATAAACAAACACTTGTGCACAGTTGTAAGTAACCACATATTCTCCATAGATTGCCGTCCACTTATTCCACTTTTCCCCCTTCCCTTTTTATTTTTTCCCCTTTTATAGTCAGATACTTCATCTCCTCTCTTAACAAGTACCCAGTCATTATCAATCAAGCTATTTTTTTGTCTCTGGTATCACATCTCCAGTACTGACTCGTTCAGTGTCTGCTCCACAAGGAAGAAAACACACTTTTAAGTAAGTAGGTCTAGCTCAGTGCAGCTACAGACAAATCAAGACAACTGGAAAGCTACAATAATTTGACGAGCAAGACCGATAAGAAACTGTTGCACAAATGAGATTGAGAAACGCTCACACGTAGAATATCTATTCCATCACCCTAAACAGCTAATAAGCTTACATAGAAAGAAAGGGAAGAGAACAAGGCATTGACCTAAATATGTATATCAGAGTCAGGAGAAAAATTAAGGACAAAGAGCTTGCTCATAAAAAAACAAGGGCCTGGCTAAGCCTGGAAAAGTTCATTTCTTTCAGGATCCAGTTCAAGCCAGATCATTTTGGCAGATCACAAGGCAGATCCCACTGACCAGTGGCACCTCCTCAGCCTGAGGCTGCTGCAAATAGCTACAGAAGGATGGATTCTAGAGAAAACAGACTAAAAGCAGAAGATGTTTCAGAAACTTGTGTGAAAATACTTGTATTCTTGAACATGTTAAAAAAGAGGCTTTTATTTTGATGCTTCAAGTAACACAGCCTAACAGTAACACAAAAATATTACAAAAAAAAAGAAAAACTTACTCTCAAAAGCTTCAACTCCACCTACCGTGCATAGGTTGGTTCGTGGTTTTCATTTACATCCTCACTAGGCTAGACTGGACTGCTATGCTTTTCCTCCCTGCTTCCCTTCTAGAAGCTTAGTAGTAAAATGAAAGGCATCTTATGTCCTCAACAAAATTATCAGTGAATAACACTTAATGAGCAGGATCAAGCTTCTCCCTTCAGCATTCTTCTATGTATAGTTTTTCATGAGTGTGGGTTTGCATTCTGCTTTTAATTTTAGTTAGAACGTGTTACTCCTACTATGACTATTTTTTTCCAGATTTGTGGTTAAGAAAAGGCTTTGAGGTTTTTACTCTTTCCAGCCATAATCACCAACAGATTGTCCAACTCTGTGTGCAACATCATCCAAGTCAATTACCTGACCACATTAATGTAGATATTAGTATACATGCATACATCTGTAATTGGGCGCTCATTAAAGCTCCTGCCCTGTTGGAACTGGAAAACTCACTGTACCTAAACATTTTCTTCACTTGCTTTTTAACAGGCTGTACTAATTATGTATTATTGTTGACAGAAATCAAACTTGAAGGAACAGGTTTTCTGAAGCAGGTATGTTAAATGTCAACCTAATAAAGTGTCAGGCATCTGACACCAACCACAACAGAGGGCACTCAGCCCCTGGTGGGATCAGGCCTTCAACAACACAGCTGACATACTCCTCATTCTGGTGTAATCTTTGCTTCTGGTACTGGCAGAAGATGAATGCTAATTTTAAGCGCAAAATTGTGTTATTCGAAGATTAAAAAATATACTGGACATGTTAAAAGCCACACATTACTTTTCTACAAATACATTATATGCTTTCAGGCTCTGTCCTGCTCCACTACCATTTCACTTCTCAGTCAGCATCATCTGAATGCAAGAGTATAAGGAAGAAAGGCCTCTATAACAGTTGAGTTGTGTAACAAAAAAATCCTGTCATTTTACCTCAAATAATCTCAACTTGGATGTAATTTCTTCCAGTAGTTTAACATCTTTGGAACTCTTGAGCCTTAACTTGTCCCAGTGTCCTTGCACGTGCCTGAACTGCTGCGTGTAGACCTTTGTTCTATCAGAAGACTGTTTCTCCAAAGCCTTCGTTTCTTCAGCAAGTTTATCTACCTTGGGCTTCTGGGCTTCCAGTGTCTCACAAACAGCCTACAAGGAGGAGGGAAAAAATATACGTTTGCTTGCAGTATCAGGTATAACACATTCACATACAAGCACATGTACATCAAAGTAGTCACATGAGCTGAAATAACCATTTTACTAACATTAAAAAAGAACAATAGTTGACAATATAATGTAAGACATAAAAAATACCGCTGCTCTGTTAAACTGAGCACGTTTGCAATTAAAACTTAAGAGAAATTCGGAATTGAGAAATGAAATCATTACTATTAATTTAACTTTATAGTATATACATTTAATATAGATAGGTGGGATGCATGCACATACATTTTAATGCATTGTACTGAGGAAGAATCTCTATTTTGGTGTGCTTATGCTTTCATTCTTACCTTTCTTCACAAGAAAGAAACAACATAAGATGTACCATTTCCTATAAAAGTCTAGCTAATGATGCAGTGATAAGATTGAGAACAGGGATGTATGCTTCTGAAAACAAGAGGCTTCTGTGCATCAAGCCACAGAGACACAGAGTCAACCTCCTGCTCAAGTCCATGCCTGAAAAGTTTATCAGTGCCTGACATGGTGAAGAAGAGGGAGCTGTTCAAACCCAGCAGTTCAAACTGCCCACAGGCAGTGCATTATCCACATTTTGTTCTGATCTCCAGTAACAATCCCTAAAGATCCCACACTGACATACTGTGTCTTCTCAGGTTAATTTGTCTCTGAAGACAACAGGAAGGAGGGATCCAGAGACAAATAGGAAATGACAATTCTCCAGAGGCCAAAAGTCATTGCAATTTAGCCAGTGTATGGACAAAAAAGAATCTCTGCCAGCCTTAACCAATACAAAAGAAACATCAAACTCCCTTGTTCCTTGAGTTCTCAAAAAAAAAAAAAGAAGAAAGAAAGAAAGAAAAGATTACTCCCTGCTAAAAAGAGGATAGAAAGAAACAGCCTTTCCCGCACCTCGTAACTGGAATTTCAGAGCTCCTCCAGGGTCACCTGCAGCCCTTTTTATTTTGCCATACAGGAAAAAGAAAACGCATTTCTGAATTCAGCATTATTCTACAAAAGCACTGAGGTGGGGGGGCGAGGGGGGTGTTGTATTTGGGTTTGTTTTGATTTTTTTTGTGTTTAAAAAAAAAAAAGCAGTACAGGAGATGCATGACTCCTTCCCCGACTACAGCCCTAGTATTTATAAAGTAATTGTCAACCACAGATTGACAGCTATTTTGTATGTTCATAATAGGAAACAAAAATTTCACTTCTACTGCGCTGAATTTATATTTCTATTACCCTTACTGTTCACAAACACTTTTTCTCTTTGAAGGGCAATCTGGAGACCACTGGAGTACAGTTACCCTCTTAAAACGCCCTGGTAGGATGAAAGTTGCTGATCACCAGGAAGGCATCCCAAATCTAGCTAGGCTACATCCAGCGCTTGCAGGAGCACGAAGCAGCCAGCCTTGGATCGGTCACATCAGCTCCCAACTCAAGCAATAAAGCTCCTATGAAGGGGGACAGTCCTGGGCCCTGACACCCTCCTTGGGGCTTCTCGGCACAAAGTAGGAAAAAAAGATAAGGATTACCTTTGTCTGCTGCAAGGCTTTTTCAACCTTACTAGGGTCACTCAGTCCACTCGCAATTGCCTGCTGCTTGCACTCCACCTCGCTCAGCACATCCTTCAGCCTCTGCAGAGAGCCTAAGAAGTCCTGGCTAGGCAGGCTTTCTGTCTCTGTTATTGTGAGAGATTCATTAATACAAATACAATAAAAGAACATAAACAGAAGATCCAAAAGAAGACCCCTCAATTTAAACACGTATTCATACACACAAATACAAAAAAGCTGGCAGCTTTCAGCATAATGTCGGAATAGAGACATTCTTTGGGAACACTGAAAAGGGAATTAAAGTTTGGACAGAGTATCTGCTTGAGGTCTTTCTTTGCACCTCTGATTTTGACCAAATCTGTCCTCTGTGGAATTCCACACAGCAGGCTGCACGTAATTCTGGAGTTCCAGAATGAAAACGGAAGTTTTCAAAAACTACAACAAACAGTATTTAGCTGTAAAAACAGTACTCTGCTATGCACATCCTCCAGCCTTGAATTCCTAAGCAATTTCATTCCTTCACCACGAGTGAAAATTAATCTAGAACTTGCTCTGACTCACCAGGTAGCTTTTCAACAGCTTGCCATCAGAACTGCTGTGCCATTTATAACTAAGGAATGAGTCAACATGCATAGGGAGAAACACAATTATCTAACTTGCTGTTCTTAAAAAGATAGTACCAACTTACAAGAATAAACAAGAAGAGTTTGCTATAAAGCGAATGGGAGAACTGTCGCTAAAATACAGCAAATCTTGAAGGAGAAAAAATAATAAAAATAGTCTCTCAAAGTCATAATTTCCATCAAAAATGCCAGTACTGATGGTATCGAGCACCACTCAATCAGGGACTTTTCAGACATTTAACAACCATGAAAGGAGTAGGACTCGTGTCAGTAAGAAAGCCTGCCAAGTTCACAAATGCTTGGTTTCTACACTAGCCGTTTCTCTCCACTACATGGCTCGGGAAATGCTTCCAACTTGCAGCAATTTAAGCTATATTGTAAACAAACAAAAACCCTGAACTGGCATTTCCCTCTGCTCTTTAACTATGGACAATCTAGAGAAAATCAACCATTAGGAAAAAAATAATATACACAAATGTAAATGTAGCATACCAAGATACATAACATTTTTTTACTGAGTAATAACTGGATCAAATACACTAATGTTCGCTCAAATTACATATGGCATGAAAAAAAGTATTACAGTCACACAAGATAACCATTTTATTGGTATTCTATATGAACCAACTCATAATGATAATCAAAATAATTACTCTTCACAGTAAGAATTAACGTATACACTGTAATTTGAGCATGGCAGGTATATATCATTCATACAGTTTTCTGCATTGACATGACTGAAGTATTCGGGCCTTGTGCAATTCACTGTATAAATGGCCAAATAATTTAGTATTTGCGTCTATTTTTACTACACACAAAGTAAATGCTCTTCCACCTGGGGCCATTAACACAATGCTTCCTCCAATTTCTCAAAAACAAAATGAAAAAGAAACTGCTTATATGTCTGTGTTGTTCGTATTCAGCTGCAGAATATTAACAGAGATATCTATTTTGTGTAGTGAAGTCAGCATGACGGTTTTAATGCTCATAGCAAATTTCTGAATGTAACAAAAACTCAAGCAGAACATGCCTGAAAAGCAAGCCAAATTCCAAATAATTTGAAATATCGATATTACAAAAGGAATTGTGTATGACTCAACGTGGCCATGAAAAAAGAAGGAACTCTATTCTCACATTTAGTTTTTAAAAGTTTTCCTTAATCTTCCATTCTTCATTTCTAGGATTATTTATTTCTGTTAGTGACAGATCCAAACAACTTTTCAAACTACATCATGCACTTTAAGTATGATTTTGCTAATCCATTAAACATAGTTTCAGGAATGCTACATCCTTGCATAACTTAACACCAGGGAACAATACAGTTGATAATGTGCAGAGAAAAGGTAATGCAAATATTCTTTCAAGTGAATATGAAGATTTTATCAGCCTTATCCAAAAACTAGTAGAATCAGTTTTAAAAAAATTATCTGAAGATCTTTAGAATGGGATCAAAGTGAAAGGCTTTGTTTATGCTTTTGGTTTTGTTATCTTCAATCTTATGTTACCTGTACTATCCTTCTTTCTGTCAAATAGCTTTTTGAAAGCATTTCAAACTTTTGTTTTCAGTAATCATAGAACTGTTTAAGTTGGAAGGGACACTTAAAGGCCATCTGGTCCAACTCCCCTGCAGTGAATAAGGACACCTACAGCTTGATCAGGTTGCTCAGAGCCCCGTCCAGTCTGACCTTGAATGCCTCCAGGCACAAGGCATCCACCACCTCTCTGCACAATTTGTTCCTACGCTTCATTACCATTACTGTGAAAGACTTTTTCCTTATATCCAATCTAAATCTCCCCTCTTATAGCTTGAAACCATTTCCCATTGTTCTATCACATCAGACCCTGCTGAAGAGTCTTGCTAGATAATGATGTTCATGCAAAATCAACTAACTGGAGTTTGATTTAGAGGATTTTTTTTTTTTTTATAATTACATTACTCAATCTCACACCTAAGATGTCGGGCAATTTGTTAACTGAACTGAGAAGACATAATATTGCAGATCCAAGCTATAAAGCTTGTACCAATAGCTACTGAAGCTGACTGAAGAGGTTCTACCTATCTAAACACTGTATGTTAGACTGATACCTGAGGAACTAAATGAAAAAAGATACAGCTGGCTTCTGACTACTTTTGATACAGTGCAAAAAGTTTTTTACACAATGAATGTTTTTCTGTGAGTAGAAATATATGTACACACATGTAACAATATGATCTATGAATATCAAAACAAGACAGTATTAGTACGTAAATGTAAAATAGATATAGATATGAAATGCACATTTAATTTTAGATTTTGTTACAGGGGAATCTCAGCTTGAAATTGGGAATAAAAGCCTTTGACAGAAATATAAATATTGTGCTCGAACTATTTGCTCACTGAACATCATTTACAAGTATTCCTTCTCTCTAACTTCTTCGCACTACTATTTTTTCACATTCTCTCTTTACAACTTTATTCCTAGCTGCATTTGAAAATCTTATACTAAGCCCTTGACAATACATCATAATTGATGGAAACTATGATCCAAATACTCTTTAAAGACAATCACATAATGTGGTTGAAAGAGAAAAATATAAAAAAAAAAAAATCAAGGAAGTTACTTTCTTGCATGAACAATTATAATCTCTGGACAATATTTTCACAGTGACTGCATTAATTCCAAATTCTCTTTAAAATTAAGCAGCAACTCTGCAGCGCAAAGGCTCCAGAGCACACTCATGTCATCCAAAAGGGATTCCTCAAGAGAAAAGGAAGAAAAAAATTTAAAAAAAGATCAGAATATGAGAATTGAGAGAACTTTATAAAAGAATATTTACCTTCCTTCAGCTGCTGGTGACGTTCGTCTAGTCTCTGGCAAGCCAACTTGAAGCGATCAAGAAAACCATTCAAGCTCTCTTGAATGAAGTTTGGAGGCACAGGCTGAGATGTGAGCACCTTGCAAGTAGCTTTCAGGTGTTCCAATCGTGGACTCAAGCTTACAAGATAAGTTAATTCCCTCTGTAAGAGATTAAAAACACAATCAAATTGCACCCTGTTAACACCAAGGTGTAAGCTAATGTAAAAATGTATCTACATTACTAGGGCAACTATAACACAGGTACCAAAATCTTCCAGTCACATCCAGTGCCCTGGAGCCTCTCAGAAAATGTGAGTTACGTTATGGAGGATGCTAAATTCCTCTGGGGTATCCTGTGCTCCTGAGAGCTTCCAATCAAAAGCAACAAGTTTTGCCACACTTACCTGACACAAATCTTTCAGGACTGCTGATGGCTGGGAAGCTGAAGAATCATTTTTAAGCAAGCTCTCCTTTTCAACTATAATCTTCTCAAGCTCATTCATTTCTTTAAAGTATGCATTTATATCTTCCTGGTACTTTATCTTTCTGGCCAACTCTTCTAGATGCTGAACCACTTCTTTCCATCCTGACAATATTTTCTCCATCAGGTTTTTTAAATCCACTGCAGGAAGTCCCTCTAAACAGATGATATAAATTACTGTTGATTAACTGCAACTAATTTTGATTAATAAGATTTTAACCATTTGTCACTTCAGACACAGGTAGGTGCACCTCTGGATCAACAAGCTAAAGGCTTCACTTACAAGCCAACAATCCTTAAAATGCATTACTAACAGTGTTTTAACTTTTGATTTCCACAGTCAAAGACAGATTACGTGTAAGTAAAATACTCCACTTTCCTTCTTTTCAGGTTTTCAGTTTTTAGTAACATACTGACTCTGAAACTATCACAACTCTCTTCACCATTCTAACTTGTCTTTCTAACTTGTCTACCTGTTGATTTATTGATTTAAATAACTTTATTTTTCCTCCACAAAGGTAAAGGGAAGCCACAAGTTGGAAAGCAGCAATAAATTCATTGAAAAAGTAAACGGAAATCCAGCAGTCTGTCTGGGAGACAGTGGGAACTGCAGCTGACAATGTCACAGTGCACGCAGACATGATTAATAACTAGATCTTATGAATAGCTACAAAAGCAATCTGATGAAGTAAAGTTATTTCCCACTCAGTGACTACATGAAGCATGTGCTACCCTGTCTTTCCGGTAAATCAATGTGTTACTTGAGGACACAGCAACATAAGCTAAAACACTTCCCATCTACATGCATTCCACATTCTTTTATTTCCTCAAATGCCAGAAGCATCTGGCAATTTTGCTGAAGAAATTTCAGTCCAGTGTGTGTTCAACAATACATTCTTGCCATTGCATGCTTTTGATTTTGATTTTGTACCAAGATGCCCTTCTTTATATTAGGCATATTTGGTTCATTTGAACTTATTAGTTCTGTCATTTGGACAGGAGTGCAAGGAGATATATATAGAGGGGTCAATTTCTGTACTGTTTCAGCATAAATACAGCCCAGCGTTTCACTCTGGGGAAGCCAGCCAGCTTCTACAAGCGCATTCAAAGGCTCTGCTTCATAGATCCTCCCACTGTGTTTAGCACACTGTCCATATGCCTGGCACATCTACAAAACGAATGCACAGCAGCTGCAACCAGTCCTGTAACAAGAGTATGCAATGATCGGTCACTGCTACCATGGCAAGGACTGTATAGCCAGAAATGGATGCATACACATGTGCCCGTACACAAGTATGGCTGGGCCTGGTTTCGGAAAGAAGGGTTGTAATTCCAAATTGGACAAAGCACACTAGCAGACCTAACAAAGCTGGGGGATGTGGATTCATTACATAAGCCTTATTTTCTGTAGATTCCTAGCTTTAAGGCAGCAAACATTAGGAAGAGCCACAAGTTTTTAATAATCCAAACTCCACACCAAATCTGTGGCTTCAAGACCATCAGTGTTTAGGAAATGACAAGCATTTTAAACAACTTCACCTGTATTGGGCAAGGAAGGAGGACTCAAGATGCTTAGCAGATTGAGGTATCCTTGTAAACGAACTGGCTGGGAAGAAGTGCGGCAGTTGGGAGCTCCAATGGAAATCAGTACGTAAAACAGTAATACCATCCTTTCACCAATCGGAATACTACCAGTTACAGAAAGCTCAACAACAATTAAATGCACAGCAGATCTAAAAGATGGTATCTTGATGATCTGAATAGCTCTTTTGTGGAGAAAGTCACACTGCACTGATGAAGTTTAGTCATATTACAAAACAAGATTTTGGCAAGCCTTAAAGATTCAGCTTTCCACAATTTTTCCAGGGATAAGTGTTTTAATTGACAATCAATCATTTTCTCAAGCATGTAGGCTTCTCTCTTGACTTTGAACTATAAATTCTGACTGTGTTATCAAAACAACCCGACAGTTTTTTCAAAAATAGAGAAAACTATGAATAGAAAGATACATACACACTTAAATATGGTTTCAAGATTTCCACTTCAAGATAGTTACACTTTAAAATCTTAAGTTTTTCAAATGATTTAAAATAAAACTAACCCTTCTCCCTAAAAGCATGCAAACGCCAATCTATTATTAAGAAATTACTCCTATATCAATAAAACAACTCTTAAAAGTTTGCAAATGAGTATGCATGCTTTAAAATAATAACAATAAAGCTTATCTATAAGCTTTACTAGCAATTGATGTGATTTGCTACCATTAATAGTAAGAATGACCAATGTCTCTGAAGGAAATGAAGTGGAGGGAGAGGGAAGGAATATGTTGCAACGATTAACTGGAGACAATATGTACTTCAGCATTATTTCCCAGTAAATCACTCAATTAAATCACAAAACAGAAAAACCTTCAAGTCTTTTACCTTTTCCCATTTGATCCAAAAGAATATGTCCACTTCGTTTCAGATCATCTAGCTTTTGGCTTTTTTCAACCTTCTCTTTTTCTATCACCTACAAATTGAACCCCAAAAGAACAGTTTCAGAGAGTGTTTGTTTTTGTTGTTTGTGTGTTTTTATCCAGATGTTATTTATCTGTATGTTATTTTCCCTCTACTTCCCAAAATGCATTACAGCACCTTCTACTAGGGATGCTGGTTCTGTTTGCTTGTAAAGCTAACACAAAAGATGGATCCCAAGTATTAAACAAGCAAAATGATAATTAGAATGACACCAGGAATAAAATGCTGCTAAAATAGTCAGAGACACCAGCTATAACATTACACTTCTGATTATTTTGATGTGAACCTGTGTAAAAGACTTAAATATTCCCCTCACCTCTACACTGGAATTTCTGGCAGAAACTAAAAGCAACCTGTTACCTAGAATTCCAGCAAAAACTACAGCATACTGGTACTCCCATTTCACTAAGCTTTAGAGCTTCACTCTTCTTCATGATAGAGATACAACAAGGAAAATGCTATGAAACTACAAAGATTTGTTTTAGAGGTACAAGTTCCTCTCTCAGACATAAAATCCTTTTGAAATTAATGTTCAAGATTATTTCTCTGGCTTAGACTTCCAATAGTAAATTTTAAAGCAGCATGCACACATTTGCATAGTTGGGAAAAAAAAACATTGTCCTATCCACTTAGTGTCCAATCGTTTAAAAACAGTGTTCTTCATGGGAACCTTGTGTTCATCTTGGAGCCTATTTTATAAATGGCTACAAGCTTCTATAAAGCTATATAAAGTACTGGGGAGGACTGTTTTGTTTTTCATTTCCAACAGTACTATCATTCCAAACACTCCTATTGGCACCATTTTCCACTAGCACACTGAGAAGTCATCTCCTTAAAATCTTAAGCATTGTCTTTGATTTCAAAACTAGGCCTGGATCCTGCTAAAGATCCAGTAAGCCTTCATTAACAAAGCATGATCTAGGACCAAAAAAGGCAAGAGCACATTCCTGAAATAGAAAGAACAGATAAAAATTATTTCATGGCTTCCACAAGTTATTGTAGAATTGCGTACCTTATCCTGCAAGCCAGTAATAATTCACATGAGTTGTAAATATCACTGTTTTCTCTACAATTAATTTTAGAAATTTTAAAAATTAAACCCTGGAAACATAACAGAACGCTTTGGACCCTGAGTGGGTGTCAAGTCCACCACCAACCATGAAGCATGAAGCCAAAATAAACTGCTTGGGGAAAAGACACTAATCTTGAAGATGTGATTTATCTCAATTCTGAAGCAAGCATTAGTTACAGATGCTTTTAAAATTTCCTTCGGATTGTGTGACCCAACACCAACAAAAAGCTGTGTCCAGTTGGTCAGATTTTCATGTCTGGTCAGCTTGGAAATATTTAACAAAAGGATTTAATACCCATAAAGCATGTGGATCTGGTCACACCTCAAGCTGACAGCCAGCTTAAAGAAACAAACTATATTATTCACTGGAAAAAACTCTCCCTCTCCTCATTTTACCTTTAACTTTTCTTTCACGCTTGAAGTCTCTCTCATCTTCTTGTACTCTTTGATGTCTGTGGCCTGAATGGCAGCTTTTGATTTTGAAATCCAGTTCAACAGCTCAGCACTTTCAGCATCAAACCTGGTTTAAAAGGTTAGACAATTTTGGTTTGGTCCTTTTTTTTTTTTTTCCTATTCTGTTGACTGTCTTAAAATCTGAAGTCTTAAAGTTCAGTACATTCTAGGTTTTTGAAGAGTTTGCAGTGCTGTTTAGTCTGAAGAAAAAGCTAGCAGCTTAGGTGTTCATGGTAATGAGTATGGGCATTTTTTTTCTGAATGCTGAGCTGAAAATTAGCTTATCACTTAAGATTTTTGGCTACAGCTGAAATTGTCCATATTGACATAACTTTCTCATGCCTAAAACTTCTAAGCATTGTAGCTTATAACTTAAGTCAGTCGTGACCACCATTACCACAAAAATATCCTCCCAAATTAACATCAATATCGTACACAACTTGAGAGAAGGACAAAGCAAAGACTCTACAGACCACTAGAACTTACTACAATGGTATGACTTAACATGATATAAATCCTAATGTGGAATGAATAACAGTCTAAGAACAGATGCAGAACTTAATGTTGGCCACTCAAAATTTTTGTGGGAAAAACTGCAGAATTCCAGTTACTGGCTATTTGTTGGTTTCAATGTATGTAATCAGGATCAGGAAAAAGCATCAGAGGAAAGTTTGACACTGTCCTTAACCCAGTTTAAACTGCTTGCTCTTGATGCAGCACTCCTATCATCTCCCTAGAAAACATGCCAAAAGTTTAAAGGAGTGGCACCACAAAAAAAATATATATATACTTTCTAAGGCAAATACAAATAGCTAAATGATGAGTATGCAACATTTACCTTCATTTATCTTTAAAGGAATTCCTTTAGTTTTAGATACACTATTTAATGAAAGCACTGAAACACATTACTAAAAATATATGCAAAAAAATCAGTCTCTCCAGGCACACTTGTGAAAGGAGACATCACTGCAATATCTAGTCTGTTACTAAATACCAGGTAGATTGAACAGCTTCTTAAGGTGTTCATTGTTGTTGTTGTTTTTAAATAGTTTCTCCTATATATTTTACGGAGACCAGAAATACACAGCAAATCAAAACACTTGGTCCTTTCACTACACTTGTTATGCCATGATGTGAAGATATTTTTCCAAAACAAAGTAAATAAAATCAATTCTATCTTTCAGCAAAGGAGCTGAGGTACAAAGAAACGAAGACTCACTTCTTTGGAAAAAGAAAAAGAAAAAAAGAAAAAAAAAAACCACCATCTCTGCTTTCTTTTGAAATTAATGGCAGCTGCAGGCTTCCTGGTTCTTTGATATTCCTCATGCCCAACTTCACAACTGCAGCTTAAACGTTCCTCACTTGCATAAAAGGAGATTCAAAACCCAAAACCAAGGGAAATGAGCTTATGTATTATCTAATGGGCAAGGGTAATTGGCAGTGACATATACTTACTTTTTCTTTGCTTCACTATCCGCTGGGATTTGCCTTTTCTTTGGAGGTGGTGGTGGAGGTGATTCCTGCCTGGATTCTTTTACCACCACCTTTTCTTTCATTGACATTGTTTCTGCAGAAGTCTTCTGTGAAATCTGCGGCATCCCTACGCTTCCTACAGCTTGAGTTACCTATACAAAATGATTTAGCAAAAAGGGTTAAATACCATTTTCTAATGCAAACTGTAATTTGCTTGTTTGGTTCCTTTCAGTCATCAGTTATAAAAGCCCTTTTATTCACTCCTACAAGTGATCGTACCTAGCCTTCAACAAGTACTCATGAATTATTGTTATCATAGATGCCAAAGCATTCCCAAGGAAAACACCATTATTCTCATTTTACCGATGGGAGTTATGCACCAAAATTCTCAGTTCAATGAGAATTTCATGCTAGCACAAGTGAATTTAAATCAACACAATCCATTACCTGTATATTTTCTTTTACAACGGCTTTTTTCATCACAGAAAGAACCAAGGTCCTTTGTGTTTATTAACATACCATTCTGTATCTGATACACATTCCCCACAAAATCAAACATGCAACTTAGAAAGAGCAGACACACAGAGTAGGTGACCTAAAAACTAATGTATAAAATTCACTGAAGTCAGTAGAATCCTTCCACATTCTTCCATATGTTATAGCATAAGTCTCTTGGGAATTATTCTGTAAGTTCTAGCTAAGCATGTGCTTGATATTTGGGGGGAGCGAATGGACAAGCACAGGATTTAGCACTCTGCACTACACTGATTCAAAAGCAAGAACAAAGTAAGGCTGAAATGGCCCCTACTCATAGATCACACAACTCATTCACTACATACTAAATGGATTGTGAAGGAGCACTGCAGTCATCACCATAATAATCTTTCAGTATCACCAAAAAGAGGCACATGAGACATAAAACTGTCTAACAAAGTTCTCACAGAAGCCAATGGGAGCTCTGTCTAAATGAAATATTAGCAAGCACTCAAAACACTAAAATAAACACTTAACAGTCCAGCTTGGCTGTCAGCCTTACATATCAAACAAACAACTGCTCTGATTTCAACAGATAAGAAATTGTACTGACAGAGCATAAATGCCTCTATGTCTCCCATTTATTTATCTGTTCTGAGTTTTGGGTTTTGTCTTTGTTTTCTTTTAGTATGAGATTTAGTCCAGTCCTAGAACTCTTATAAATGTTTTAAAGCATTTGTATTGATTGAAAATACACAGTAAGCCTGCTTTAATCATCAGAAAAAATAAAGCTTAGTCATCCTGAGAAAGGAGTAATGGTACCAGTCAGGTTAACAACTTGTTTTGAAAGCAAAAAAAAACAACAACAACAAAAAAAAAACAAACAAACAAAAAAAACAAACAAAAAACAAACAAACAAACAAAAAAAACCAACCCAGACATCTTTTCCACAGATAAAAATCACATGAAAGAGAATGCAATGACCTCTAGCTAGATGCCAAGAACTCGCCTTGACACTTTTTGCACACAGTATCAATAGTTTGTATACATACCTAACCAGATAAAAAAAAAATCAGAGCATAAATAAGTACCTGGTTAGAGTAATCCTCTAGCTTCTGAACCAAACTGTCCCACCTCTGAGTTAGTTCCTCTTGATCATGGTCAATTTGATTGGATGCTCTGCTATTCCCAAGTATTTGGGCCACATCCTGACCAAGCTCATTCAGCTGGTCTAGTGTCTGTCGTTTCATACCCATGTCCTCTTTCAAAATCTGAGGTTAAAAGAAAATATTAAAACATAACAGAAGGTATTTTGCCACCTCTTGGCCTTTAATTCCATGAACAGACGTACTACCTAAGCCAGATGTAGCATAGGTTTCTTGTGTAACAAAACATGAAGGACACACTAAAGAAAAGCACATCCCTGAAAAAGCTATTAATCTGCTACAGCTCTCGAGTTACAGTTACAAATGATTATTATATATAACCTGTATCAATGCATTAAAAAACAAACACACACACATCACAACTTGGAAAACACAGCTGTCTAGGGGACTACAAGGCTGTAAAACATTCTAAAAACAGGTTCCAAAGTAGGCCACACCAACCTAGAACAACCATGGCGAAAGTTGTATGCAGACTTTTAAAATTCAAGTGAAGTAATCCGACAAGGAGAGGTTGTAAGTCTGGTTTCCAGGCTACAATGCATTCACAACTCCTACTGGAGTCGAACTCATAACTTGTCATTCACTGAAACTCAGATTTGAAAGGATAGATCAGAATACAAATACTCACTGCTAGTTTTCGAACATTCACACTCAGATCTATTTGGTCTCTGAAGTTGCTTGTCTGGACCTTACTTAAGGCATCTTCCTTCTCAGTTAACCACGCCTTCAATAAGCACTGCAGATTATAAGGAAAGTAACAGAAAAACACGCCAAGTTTGTCAAACAGCTATTGACAATTTCTTCTTTAAGGTCTCCACATTTCAAACACAGTTCTAAAATTACTACAATTTCCGTTCACATTAAACAAAATACTGCATTAGAGGGGGACAAAAAATAACAGGCTGGAAAATTAAGTAATACTTTTCAGAAAAAAAAAATCAATACAATCAGAGAATGCACGCTTTCCAAGTTATTCATATAGACAAAATATCCACTATAAAGCAGGATTTATAAATATCAGAATTAAACGTAGCAGAACTGCATGTATGCTTACTTTCATTCTCCACCCTTCTTCCTCTGTGATTCAAAACCAGCCATTACAAACATTTTTCTCACAGAAGCTACATTGTTAACTCAGGGCTTTTTTAGCCCAGACAGTCATAGACTAATGTTTATTAGTTACCACTGTGTTTATTATACCTACTTCCAGTTGCAAAATAGCTTTAAACACTATCTCATTAACTCCTGAAAGGTGGAGCAGTCTGCTCAGGAGATTATTAGTTCATGGGAAAACAAGGGAGCAGGTTTTTAACTTTTTTTCTAGGAAATCTCTCCTGAGTCTCACTCTAGTCACACAGTACTCCTTTGGAAACTCCAGCAGTAACCCAGCATCAAGTGGCAGGAAGGATTTTATACATTTTGTATTATTTTGTCACTACTGCACAGCTATCACCACAGACTTCAATACGCAGGTTTTTCCTCAGTGAAGCTCAGTTGCACACTGCTACCCCTCTATGTTTAAAAAAACAAAGCAAAATGATGGAGCAAGGCAGACGTTTTTGTCCATTGAACAACACACTTCACAATAGACAGTAGCTTCTCAGTCTAGCTTTGGCCCAGAACTGACTACAGCAACTTCTGGGCCAAAGAGTGAAGGCAGTTTTTTTAATGCCACTGCAAAACAATGTGCAGAATGTACAGACAGCAAATGTTATAGTGGTGGAAACACTGTAAGAGCTGGGAGAACACCACATACCCTTTCTTTGGAAAAATCAAGCTGCCATCCCAGACAACTTATCTTATGCATAACAGAGGAGCTTAAAAATCCTTCAATGTATACAATTAACTTCTGCTAAATCAGCAGTCAAAGAGAACTCTCTTTAGGAAACTGAAATATAATTATCACAGTGCTGAGAAATATCTGGCACCGATTGAGGAATTTGTTTCCTGAGTGGTAAGAATTGTGTTGAGTTGGCAATGTGGTTTTCAAAAGAATTTCTAGGCAGCCACAGAAAGGCTTAAGCATCAACGCTGTTCATCTCTCCGCGCGGCTGAGTGAAATGGAGATATAATAGTACCTAAATGTCTTAGGTACTTCCCTGTTATCAAGATGTTTTAATCGGTTTCAAATTGAATTTTTTGGTATGTTTCTTAATAGAAATCTGTAAGTCAAACCTGATAGTAATAAATGTGTTGCATCAACTTGGAAAAAAAAAATGCAAACACAGGCTGAACTAAGCCAGCTAAAATGAACTTCTACTTCCTGATTACTTGATATCTGACATTCTACATTAAACAAGAAAGGTCTTTTTTATTTTTTCAAAGCAACCGAATTACATGCTTAACATACATAATTTAAAAAATTAAAAAAAAATCTGAGAGCCAAGCAAGTCCAACAGAAGCTGACACTCTCAACAGTTTTATAACAGTCAATAAATGGTTATTTTTCCAGGTATAGCAAATAAGGGTGGAAAAGGCCAGAAAAATGGTCACATAGGTCATCAAAACAGCAGCTGTAGTCACTACCTCGACGTAGAGAGAAAAAGCTTTTTGGGGATTCCTTATTTCTCAGTTCAGTGTCTTAACTTGCTCGAGGGTTACCAGAAAATGTTAGCACCCAATTTTCTATATATACATACATGTATGCTAAGACAGTGTTTTAAAGTAAGAAATATACAGTAATGTGGTATTGGATAAGCCAGAACTTGAACCTTGCATCTATATTAACAACGAGGATCATGAGTCGCATTTTTGGATAAGCAATATTACTGTAGATAGATATGGTAAGGGTCAGGGATAAACACATAAGTAACCTAAAAAATGCAGACAAAATATCTGTCAAAGAAACCAGGCTGTAACTGATAGCAACAGCAACAACTGTATCATCAGCACAGTTTGATTTCTTCTAAATGTCTAAACACACTGTGTACTGCAGAGTTTAAACAATGGATTACAGTGATAAATGCCATTGTTTAAGAAAACAAAACAACTTAAGTAAAAACTTCAAAGGAAAAGTCATCAAATATTTTTAAGTTCATTCACAAAACAAGCTCTAGCAGTAGGCAGGCAAATCTGACTAATACAGCTGAAAACATGCAGTAGTTATTATTTTGGGGTTTTTTTGGGTGATAACAGCTAATTCATGTTTTAGTAGTATTCAAGGTCCACCCGCAATGCACAATCTCAAAGCAAGAGAAAACTCACAATGCCATCTTCTTCACAATTTAACTATATGTCTAGACTCAGCAAACTGACACAAGCTGCATGTTTCACTAAACTGACCCGTGTACCAGTTCGTGCCCATTGCCCCTTGTCCTGTTGCCAGGCAGCTCCAAAAAGAGCCCATTCACTTGACTCGCACCCATTAGGTATTTACAAGTATTGGTAATATCCCCTCTGTCTTTTCTTTCCCAAGCTGAATAGTCTCAGGTTTCTCAGCCTTTCCTCTTAAGAGGAGATACACCAGGTTCCTCCTAACAACCTTTGTGGCCCTCTGCTAGACTCACTCCAGAAGCTTCCCGGCTTTATTGAACTGAGTAGCCCAGAACCGGACACAATAATCCAGATGTGGCCTCACTAGGGAAGCTCAACATAAGCTGTCAGTGCACTTGCATTCCAGGAGGTCAACCATATCCTGGGCTGCATCCAAACAAGCACAGCTGGTAGGCCAAGGGAAGTGATTGTCCCCCTCCTACTATGTACCCACGACACTCAACCTGGTGTACAGCATCCAGGTCTGAGTCCCTCAGTATAAGAACTTCATGGAGCTAGACCAGAGGAGGACCACAATGATCATCAGAGCACCTCTACTACAAAGAGGTGCTTAGAGAGTTGGGGTTGTTCAGTCTGGATAAGAGAAGGCTCCAGGGAGACCTCATTGAGGTCTTCCAGTACCTAAAAAGGGCCTATAAGAAAGCTGGAGAGTGAATTTTAACAAGAACATGCAGTGACAGTGAAAGGGGTAATGACTGTAAACTAAAAGAGAGTAGGTTTAGACGAGAGATCAGGAAGAAAATCTTTACTATGAGGCTGCTGATGCACTGGAACATGCTGCCCAGAGAAACTGCACATGCTCCATCCCTGGGGGAGGGATAAGGCTTTGAGAAACCTGATCTAGTGGAAGCTGTCCTTGCCCATGGCAGGAGGTTTGGAAGTAGACTATCCTTAAGGCCCCTTCTAACCATTCTATAATTATAGTTTTGACAAAGATTCAGAGAGTAGTGCCTCTAATCTTTCTTATTTTGTAGAATTCGTTGAAATAGATGAATACAAAGTAACAGAATTTTCAAAAGCATTAATCCCACAAGAACATTAAATAGCTACCTTCAAAACTGTTTCATGAGGGGGCATAAATTTTCTTGCTGAAAGCTGAGTAAATACTTGCACTGTACTATTCAAGAAATATTGGGAACCCAAACAGTAACCAAAATTCTAGCTCTCTACAGCAATTTTGTGAGATTTTGTTAAACCCCACTAAGAGATACTTTAAGAAATAAAAAATAAAATTAAAAACCACTGTGGTTAACCCCCAGAGCTCACCTGCTCTTCTAGCAGCTCCTGCCATAGAAGCTGAATTTCTTGCAATTTTACTCGTCTTTCCTCAGTCCAACGACAAACTGCTGTCCACCGCTCACCCAGCTTCTACAAAAGCAGGAAATATTTATGACTATTCACAAGCCTCACAAGGAAACCCAAAAATCAGATATTATTTAAAAAAAAAAAAAAAAGTTTTCTTCACGGTCACCTCTTTCCATACAGTAATTACCTTACTGTCATCAGCTGCCATTGTTGTATTGCACAAAGCTTAAGGTTAAACATTTCATGAGTATACACTGAACTTAGGGAGCTATATGATTGACCTCAAAAGGAGCAATTAAAAATTAAAATCTCACGAATTCCATTTTAATCAATCTTTTTTCCTAAATGCTTTACTAGGGATACAGCCTAACTCAAAGAAAAAAATCCACCAGGAAAATAATTCATACAGTATTATTTCCTACATAAATTCTGTTCACGTGTCTATATACTTTTCCATCAAATTATAACTCTCTGATGAAAATTGCCTATATGAAATGAATAATTGTACTGTGCGTTTCCTCATTTTAGTGAAACTGTTGAAATGATGCATCACAAAAGTGCTTAAGTCACTGGGGATGCAAGCAGCTTGACTCATCAGGAATTTAGTCTGAAAGCCAAATAACTTTCACAGGTTTTATGCTGAGCAAGTTTAATAATTCTTTACACGAATTTTACATTTAGAACTGTATTACTTAAAATTGCCTTCAAGGACAAATTGTCTTTAAGCACAAAAATGTTGATTAGCAATTATATGCAAATATTTAAAATGCTTGCAATTAAAAATAAAAATAAAAAACCCACTAACACTTTACCTGCAATTGTTCCTCCAGAACAGCTGTTGCACTCTCCCCACTGCTTTCATCAACGATGACAACCATGTGCGTCAGAGAGTTTACCTTCACTTGTTCTGCCTCCAGGTCACTTTGCAAGCTCTAGGAAATATATCAGTGATTGCAAACTTCAAACATTTAGCAAGACTGTTAGAAAATAACCTAAAACCCTATTGTTAAAATACTGGAAAACAAAGAAATGTTTTTGAAAGGAAGCATTATTGTTGTGTAGAATAATTATATGACAGTTGCACTGAATTTCCATACATCTACTGCTATAGATAAGAGAACTTAGCCCTTGATAATTGCTTAACATTATATATATATTTTAAATGGAATACATATGTCAAATGGAAAAACCACTGTGAACATTTAATAGTTGACATTTCTCAAAACCTAAGTACAAAATACAGTAGACACAAACTGATACCTAGCAACTGCAAAAAGTGTACCACACCAATTAGTTTAAAATAATCTGTACCTTTAAATCTTCATAAAACTTCTGGCGCCTAAGCTTCCAGTTAAAGCCTACCTCTCAAATAACTCTGCAATATCCATATGCCTTTAAAGTACTGTAAATATCACTTTCCATCCCAGAAAATCTTAAGCTACTGTATGATCAACAGCTCTCAACCTCCCCAGCCTTTGAAGACAAGAGCAATGAATGCAAGCGTGGGACAAGAAATTACATAGGCTAAGAATACTTAGCAGTTCTTGCCCTGTGAGGTATGCCCCAAGCCAGAGAGAAGGTCAAACCTCAGCACTGACTGCAAAAACCAAAGCTGCAAGCATGACAAATATTAAAAGGCCATCTTTCAAAAAACCATGGCAGGCTAGAAAGGCTAGACTCCTACACAGAAACTTAACTGAGAGTCAAACCAATTCAAAAACGTTGTACACAGAGAGTGGTATCTATACACTTTCTTAGGATGCAATCTGCAATAGCAGGGACTACAACTGAGAGGTCATTCCCGATACTTTTGACTCCCACATTATTTTAAGTGGCAAATCTCAAATATGCCTTAGCAACGCTTGACAGTCATTAAACACCTGTTATCTACAATGCACTTCATACTGTCCCTTATAGTAACAATTCACCTGGAAAGGCCTCATTTCTTGCAGGAAGCAAAGATAACACAGTTTCTCCTATATTCATGAGTGCTAACGTGTTACAGAATGTCCAGTCCCTTCTAGTCCCATCCTCATCCCTTAGAAAGCTCCTCAGCTAAGGAAACCTTCCAATCAGCACTTCACGTTACAGAAGAAAGGCATACTTTGTGTTCTTCTAGCTGTTTTTGAAGGGCCTCTAAATCTTCAGCTAAGAGTTGAGATTCCATCTTCTGAATGCGTTCTTCTGTAACTGTCAGCCAGTCAGACAGCTGCTGCAACTGCTTCTTTTGTAGCTCCATCAGCATGTCATGCAGGCTGCAGGGGAAATACAGGCAGAGTCATTTCAGAAACAGTCTTCCCAGGGAAACAGACTAAGTTCTACTTACTAAAGGAAAGACACACCGCCATTTATAAACCAGTTAAGTATCATCAAATAATAGCGAATTATGCAATTTACACACAGACTGTTCTGAAACTGCAATTTGCTGCCACCAGAACCACTGCTGAGAGCTGCAATCTGTTTCTTCCTTGACGTGTGCCTCTGAGCTTGATAATGCATTGGTGGGAAGAAATTCCATTAACTGCTCGTTAACTCTGGAAACACATAAAGCTATTCACATCTACTGTATGTTTTATTCAGGAATTTAAACTACTGAAAATATTAAAAAACACATTTATATAACTACTGCATGTAGATACCATATATTTAGTCTGGTACGCTTATATAACAGAAATCTTAAAATACTCTTACTTAAGAATCCAAGAAAAGTTATATCCATTTCCTCTGTTTATGTCGGAAAGTACGAAGAGGATGGACTACAGAATTAACTTTCCAGTTTGTGACACAAAAATGTATCCTACAAAGTGGATGAAAAGCAATTCCTCTGAGATGCAGTACCCAGCAGAAGCCAGTCCTGCAGCTTTAGGAGAGGTTGTGAGGCATGACTCACCGGGACTGCCTGTCCATGCTCTCCACCCTGAGGTCCTCCCAGCGGGAGTTCAGCAGCAGCATTTGTTCCTGAATCTCAAACTCCTCTTCAGATGACAGATTTCCCTGTGCCACCAGCTGGTTCCCAGCCTGCAGGACGCTACCCACACTGCTTTGGTGCGCAGTCAGTTCCATCATAAAAGCCTGGAAAACAGTACAAGCAGGCACATCACTGATCCGTGAGCTCCTGTCAGGAGTCTGCATTTTTACAGTCTTCGGACAAATGCACCAAGAACTTATCAACTAACCTATGATTAACAGCAAATAAATCTGAAGTGTACCATAAGCAAGTAAACTCAACTCTAAAAGTTATTAGCTGAAATTCACATACTTAGTGAAAATCCAGAAGACCTCTTTCTTTTGTTCACAGTTTTAAAAGTTCATACTGACTTGTAATTATATTTTAGATGAAGTTGTATACTGTAAGCTGACACAATAGAAAACTAAAACATCTAACATGACACTTCAATCTTTTTGCAACATAAGAATATTTGTTCTGACTTTGAATAGAACCAAAACAAAGTAATTTACAAAAAAAACAACAAACCCAAGAATTCAGAAGTAAACACGTTTCTGAAAATTATGCTAATCAAGACAGAGAGATCACTGAATTAAACTGAAATGATTATCAGTTTCACAGCAGAAAACATTGGGCAGACCAGGCTTTTCAGAAGTTGGCAGAGAAATGAGAATCAGGCTGGATTAGACTGTTTTTGTAACATGGATACTGCAAGTGAGGCACTAGAATATGTTGTCCAGAGAAGCTGTGAATGCTCCATCCCTGGAAGTGTTCAAGCCCAGGTTATATGATGCTCTACGTAACCTTGCCTAGTAGCAGGCATCCCTGACAACGGCAGAAGTGTTGGAACTAGATAATCTTTAAGTTCTCTTCCAACCCAAATAATTCTATGACTATGATACTAGTGAGCCAGCCACAGAAAGCCAACTAAAAAACAGTTTCAAAATGTGCTATGCTGCAAGTTTCTCCTAGGAAGATCTATTTCACTGCCAAATGAACAATTATTTGTCCATTAAAAAAAAAAAAAAAAAAACAGTTAGAAATGTTTTTAATTTACCAAGACAAAAGAAACAGACTAGCAGTATTTTGATAAGGACTGAAAAACAGAAGTTTTGCCGCCCCTACACATACACACACAGAAACAAACAAAAAACCTAAAACCATGAAATAACTTAAGAAAAGCTTACTGCTTACTTCATGGGTGGCAAATTGCTCTTTGACTTCTTCAACATCACCAGATATTTCTTCCTGTTCCCGAAATGCATCCTCAGCTGACAGCAACCATGTGAGGACTTCTTCCAGAGCAACCTGGTAGCTATCCAAGTCCATGTCCACCTCTGTCACTGTGCTGGGGGTCTCTGCTCTAGAACTGCTCTGCTCCTCTTCAAGTGCTACGGTCTGGACAGTCAAAAGAAAAGTGACATCTTCAAAAAACTGAAAAGATGCTTTCAAAAATGATACTAAGAACAATTAAGATCCCTTTCAACCCTTCATAAAATTTTAAAACTGTTAAGTACATTTCTAATGAGAGGGGCCAACAGTTACCACAAATGAATTTCCATTTTAAACTAAAGAATCTGGATAGAAAACTTTAATTTTACTTATTTAACAGGGCAGTGGACCTGCCACAGAAATAAATACCCACCAAATCCCACCACCACTAGTAACGCTGCTGCTAACTCTGTTGCAGACTTCAGGCTACTCTCTCCAACTTCACAAGATAAATAAGGAAAATAAACTAAACAGACAAAACACGCATAAAGTAGATGTAACTTTCTACCTCAGTGAAAAGGAACATGTACATGAATCAGAAAAGAAAAAGGAAGATAAATCAATGAAGGCAATCAAAAAGATGTTATGATTTTTCATATTTTCTCAATTATGTTGAATAAGATAGAAAGCACGTTCCAGGGAACTGACAAGCCTGAAGATCAGCTAAAATTACAACTCAAGACCCAGCCAGGCTTCGATAACAAACATGCCTGCTTCAAGTTGAATTCTCCATCTTCACATTCCTGCTTGAATCTCCTTGGGAGAGTCTCCACTTCCCGAATGTCTTCCATGGTGACTTGCTTAGGAAGGACCTCAAACAAAGATGTTAAATACATGATAATAGACTTTTTGTCTGGAAGTGGTACAGCAACATCTGCATTAAAAAAAAAAGCGGGGAGGAGGGGGAAGAGGGATTAATACAGAAACTGCTTTTCTAAATCATTACACAGAATACATTTAAGACAATACTATTTCACTTACAGACCAAAGCACGGGTTCCCCTGTTAATTAGCCCTTAGTAAGGTTTTGTTTAAAAGACCAGGTTTTCACACATGTTGAAAGCACAAAGGAAAAAAATGATACAAAAATAATTTCCTACGTTTGCAAGTGAATTTACATTAAAAGGCATGACCTTTTTGAAGAGCCCAAATCTGAAGTTACTGAGGAATAGAAACGGTTTTGGAAACATTCTTGAGCATCTCCCAAGAAGAGACGCCGTTCAGGAAGAAAATCCCTCAAAAAGACACTTCTACTTCAGTTCTATCCTCACTTTCAGCACAGGTCAGTTCATTTGTTTACATTTCATATGGAAAAGAGTTTCACAGACTCCAGTTCACATATACATGGGGTTATGGGTTCTACTCATTCAGCTTATTTTTAAAAATAAAAGGTAAAAAAAATAAAAAGGTGGTGGTGCTTCAATCCATAAAGTTTGAGAGTTTGTCATACAGAACAGATCTTCAGAGATTCACTTCAAAGCAGAGTGACAGCTCAGGATTTTAAGAAAGGGCCATACAGGTTTCCTGATGAGCATTCACAGTAAGTACAGCATTGACAGCTACTGTTACATACAGCGTTTATAACAAAGAACAAAAGATGACAAACTCTTAAGCTGTCCCACTCTACAAAATGCTCTAGTTCATCAGAAAAGTATATTTGCAATAGAACCCCTCTCTAAAATAAAAGTTGGTACACGGTTTTTGTTTGTGTTCCTGTATGCTCTCTCTGAAGGGTAAGCCAATCTGAACTTTAACATTCAAAGAAGCTGTAACACACATACACAAGCATACTCTCACCCTACAATTTACATACTTTCAACTTCAAATTTAAGGTACTGAAACAAAATATCACTGCACAAAATTGCTGAAATGTGTAGTAATGATAAATGTCTGTGTAAGCATTTTCTTGAAGAACAGCTCAAAAAGCTTCAAATCTCAAGTAGAATAACTATCTTGCACCTTCAGGATCCAACAGTTTCTCAATTCCCAGGTGGTTTTTGGCTATGCTGAAAGCATGTTCCAGTCTCTCAATTGGAGACATTGTTATGACTTTATCCCAGCTGAAGAACTCTGGTCTGAAAGTAAAAGACAAAACAGAAAAAAGAAGAGTGAATTTAATTTAAATGTAAAGACCCATAGCAGTCAGAATTGTAAGTTATGGACATCGAGGTAGCTACGTAAGTCATATAAACATGAACATACATACAAAATACAAATTCCAGTGTATATTCACAAACACAGAAATTCAAAAATATCCTTGGTGACAAAGTGGCAATCACAAACAGATTAAGTGACCACATGTCCACAGCGCCATCCACATTCAGTTCTTATATATACTAATTAAGTGCAACTACAGGTTAAGTGCTAATTACAAGAAAATAGCTAAATTCTGTGTTTCAAATTTCTTCTATTTTTTCTTTTTACAGTGTTATTCCCACTACAGAAAGTCAGGCCATGTTATGTAATCAAGAGTCACTCCACTGCTTCTAGAGAGCCTCACTCCTTGTGATGTAGCTCATTGACCAGCTGAGACCATCACAGCCAGGAGCAGGACGCTCCACACCTGCTAACCTACCATGCCATGTGGCCTTTCTCCCTGCTTTAAAAAAATCTGAAGCATTCATGAGTCACACTGTGAGTTAGACCGATGAGCAGATAGATTTACAATACCAGCAGCCCAGCACCCTTCACCTTCCATTAGCATTAACCAAACCAAATCTCCAGCCCAGTTGCATACCCAAAAACATACCAGCAGATCTAAGTGGTAAAGAGCAGAGAATGGATTAAGAAAAAGTATCAGCAAAGAGGGTCCCCTCCCATTGCTATGTATACCCACAGGGCACGATCAGCCTCTCTGAAGCAGCACAGCCATAAAGCTACGAACCATTAAAATACTTTACATTCCTCTGTATAGTGGCTTCTCAACAAAATACTGCTATTGATTCTGCGTTCCACAGAAACCGGGGAGGAAGAGATGGGCTTGACTTCAGTTCTCTTAATTCTTATTTCAGTTATAAATTGACCTGAGAGTATTCTTTTAACATCTGCTGGATCATCACACTTAGTGAAATAGGAAGGCCGTAAACCAACAAGGTCTGAGGAGCAAAAAACCAGAATAAAAGCTGGGACAGGGGGGCAAATATGGAAAGATCCTAATACATACGTATGCAAAGATCCTAATACATACGTATGCAATACTGTACTTCAGTGCAAGAAGCAAAAGACAGCTGCACAGATTCACAAAGTTTCATAAGAAACTTTTACTTTGAAAAACATTTTGCAATAAATGTATTGGATATGCACTAACCTTCCTACTGCCACGGCAACACCAATTCTAATAGAATGCAACCTAGGTATTGACCTAGGAGGAAAAAAAACTGTACCAAAGAACAGAATTCAATTCAAAGAACTTGGCTAACATTAGGAAATGAGAGACTAACACAATAAAATGTTTTATGTCCTATTACCTCATATAACTTAAGTACTGCAAGTGTTACAAAGTAATTAAATATTACAAGAGGTGAAACTATTAGCGATTGTTCATAGACACAAAGAGAAAAGTGAGCTACTAAAGCCCTCAATAGGAACCACAAAAATTCCCCTATATGAAGTGTCCAAGGACAAAACTAAATAACAAACGCAATACTAAAAGTATTCCTTAGGCAAGGAGACAATACTGATCCAGGTAAGCTAAACAGCTTTGTTGTCCTACCAATTCTGCAACATGCCTCAATCCCTTTATTCCCTGCAAGGATCTTTTACAGGTTCTCTTTTCAAAGGCCGCCTAGATTTAAAGCCAGCTCAGGACTTCGGAGAAGTGTGGGGGAAATGGTGCTTCGCTGAAAGACTGCAAGTGTTAAGAATTCTGAGCTTGTCAGGTTCCCAGAAGAGGGTATAAAAGCTTCAAAGGAACAGCAGAGACAGCTAACTATGAGAAGTTTTCCAAAGCCAGAGGAAAGCACATTCATGCAAAGGTTTCATCAGGGGCTTTTGCTACATAGCAGTGCTTTGGAAAGGGCAGAGCTCACAGATTTCAGAACCCAGAAAGCCCAAGCAGAGAGTCATAGGGCAGAAGGTCCACAAACAGCCTAAAGCTGATTTTACTACCTCTGTCCTTCTCAGCATTCATTCCTAGGAACATGTGTCTCACCTGTGTCTAAAGCTGGCGCTCTCTCTAACGCAAAGCTTTACGTTCACTGCCAGAGCTATGCCTCTACAGACAATTACACTGACAAGAAAACCACTTGTAAAGATCACATCTTGTTAACACTTCTGACAGCGTAAACTCCAGAGACTTCTGTTAGTATTTCTCTGCCTTTCCAAAACATCCCTTACAAACTTTCAGAAGCCCTTACAGTGGGTATATGCTCCCCATACATGCATGTAGGCTGAACACCAGCCGGCTCCTGAAGACACACAGGTACATCAGACCAGGCCCAGGTTGAAAGTAGCAAGCCTGTGATAGTTCAGTCAGCACAGGCTGAAGATCAGAGAACAGCAGGCTCAAAATGAACATGGGCTTTGTGAACACTTCAACAGACAGAATATTTATACCCAGCATATATGAACTATTTGCTATGACAGCTATCTGGTAGCCAGGAGGTAATATCATCATAGTATTACCACACTGAAATAGTTATTGATGGTAAAGAACAGTCCAACCTGTGCAAAAGAAGAACTGCCTTCATTTAAGTTGCCCAGAAGCAGAGAGATCACACACCTAGGTACAGGAGTGTTGTACGAGTCTGTAAAATGAAGATTTCTGCAGGCTCCAAAAATCAGAGATGATACAAGATGTTTTAACACCATTCTTTATAAAATACAAAGAAAAATTACTCTGTTCTCCTTTCATTCTTCTACTCAACAACAAATGCAAAAAGTTGTCCTCCTGAAAGTGTTGAACACAGAGTTTTTCAAGTAAAATATATTCAAAACCTAGAAAGAGCCACAAAGCCCATCTTTCTCATTCCTTCATTCTGAAACTTCTGTACTTTCCTACCAAAGCGATATGGCAAACTGAGGGAGGAATTTTTCCCATTGCATGGGAGGGAAGATAAAATGAAGAAAGTGCAAGGAGAAGCAACATAACTTATACAGATCAAACAATATAGATATTCATTCAGCATACTCTCTGTATAGTAGATGCCTTCATAGGATGTAAATCTACTTAGTGAGTGTGCATGCAAGAACTGTGAGAGCTGCCTTGGCTTTGTTTTTGGCAAGGGTCCAGCAATATCTATGCATTGTTATTGCTACAGCAACAAAAAAATGAACTACTGAAACACTCTAGAAACCTACAAATGCTTAGGCACATATACACAGGAAAAGAAAAACAGCTTATTTCAATAGGTAAGAGAAGAACTATGTCACTTACTTGTGCCTGTGGATAACAGCATTAAAAGCAAGTCCATCCGCCCAGCTCGTTGTGAAGTTCAAAACATTGACTTGACTGTAAGGTCTTGAGGACTGCCGAACCCAGCTCAACAGGATTTTCTCACTGTTGGTCTGCTGCAAATCTGACATGATATTCTTCATGACATCCTTCACCTGCAAGACAGCAGCACCTACACCTTACAGACATGTTCTACGCTTCTCCTGCTTAAAAATCTTTTGAACCAAACTAGTTTACAAACCAGGAAAGGCTCTTTTCCGTGAAAAGCTATGAGTCAAGCTTTAACTCTTTATCTGAGAAGTAGGCATAGGAGCCTTCAGGCCATCTTTACTCTCTACTGATTAGAAGTACCAGTAAAGCACCATGTAATAAATGACAAGTTACTCCTACATTACAGCCCTCCCCCACTCCTCAGTGCTGCCAGCACTCACCATGGGGTATAATATTTCTTACTGCCTTGCACAGGGGTTCCGTTAGTAAACAAACCCCAAAAATACAACTTTGCAGAGGCTTTTGGCAAGAACAGGATAACTGTTCAGCCAACACAGGAAGTATGCTGTTCGATGTGCTGTGCACAAGCATCCGCTGAAGTCCCTCCAAGTGAATCCAATGATCCTCTCAGGTATGTAGATAAACTGGGAGCAATTCAATCTATGACACTGAGAAACAAACCTCCAGAGCTGCCTGAAAGATGCATGCCCAACAAAGCTACCAAGACAGCAGAAAAACACCTGCAAACATAAGCGCTTAAGTTTTGAGGAAGAAATGTAAACAATGTTTTAGCATGAGAAGTCCCAGCAATTAACAACCCTAGGAACTGAACTGAGTGAGTACAACAGAGCATATATGAGAATGCACATCACAGGAGGCAGCCAACAGATAGAGGTCAGAAACCAAATACTGCCCTGTCTTTATTTACCAGCCTAGAATATAAACATTTTTTTTACACTGTCAAAACTCCAGAAAGGTTTGTGAGAATCCCAGATTAGATGTACATGATTCCTGGAAGAGATCTCACTACATCTTCCTCACCTGCCAATGCAAGATAATGCTCCACAGCAGCCCCAGTGTCAGCTTGTGATTTCCATCAACGATGTCAGTTCCCCCAATATTCACCAATTCCACCTGGAAAGGTCAGATCAACTCTATCAAACAACATTGACAAAGGTTAAAGCTTTGTATGCATCAGCATCCAAATGGGACGAGTTTACACAAGGAGACCAAAAACTCAAGGGAGAAATAAGATGTTCAAGTTCCCTATAGGCCTCGGACATTCAAACTGAGAACATTATAAAAAAAATGGGGAGAGAGACGAGGAGATTACTTCAGAACACAAGAGAATACATGAGGCTACCCACTCCAGCATTAAGTATTCAGCACTAAGGAGAAGATAAGCTTAGAGCACACAACCAGACACTCATGGCTACTTCAGAGTCTGAATTGAAGCTACTTCTCTCCACTCAGTCAATGAAAAGAAGCACCAACCTCCATCTTTTGGAGGAACCTAACAGAGCACACTGCATTAATCACCAACATGGCCTATGGAAACAGGGCTAGTAACAGCTCCCTTTGGCAGAAGAAACATATACCTCTATACAGCAGATGCTGAAACACATTCCCATACAGCGCAGAGTGGGGCTTCATTCTCACAAATAACCTGAGCCATCCTCCAGTTCCAGGGGCAAATAACACTGTGTATTTCAACTCTGTGGTGAAGCTTTTCTCTCCCATTCTCATCCTGGCTCCAGAACAAAGTTGTACTATCCAGTTCCCAGCTTACACTAACCCTATGAGCTGTATCTGGGAACAGCACTGTTCATATCGTCAAAACCCACACCAAGGAGCTGGTTAGCAGTTCAACAATGTAGACAATCAGAGGACAGTGACTGAGCCCACACAGGCTGTCAGTGGACTTAGCCTAGAATGATAGTATAGGCAAGAACAATATAAAGTTTCATTTTATTTTACAAGACATACCCAGTATGCAAGAACATAATGGTTTTCTGTGAATATTTTTCCTCTTATCATACAATCTTCAAACAAACTGCCTCATTCTTTAGGCTGACTAGCTTGACTTCTGCAAAACGTATTTGTAATCTCATTGCTTTCAGATACCATCTACACAATTTGCAGTTCCACATAGGTGTCCCAATTAGTGAAATCAAACCCAAACTTTGCTGTTGAGATTAACATGGAACCACAAATTATGCTTCAAAGTACTTGGATTTGTGGATTGACCTCTCCCAGTTTTTACAGCAGTTGGAATGGAATTTTAATGCAAACCTCTTTATAAATACTGAGGATATATTTTCTTGAGGCAACTGTAAATTGAACAGGCAAAAAACACACTGAATGTGCAGTCAGTGCCCACCATTAAACAATTCAGTCCAGAGCACTGTAGAACACAAGGAGCAGAAAGACGAAAGGAGAAGGGCACAAAAATAAAACACTTATATGACAAAAGCTTTTTTCACCTGAATAAAAGAGAAACATTCTGGAGAATGGGTAACAAAAAAAACTTCTTTTTTTTTTTTTAATCACAAGCATAATTATTGTTAGTACTGTTAAGTACCGCGTTCCCCTTACAACCTACACAATACATAAAAGAATCCATATATCTACTTTCGTATTTTAATGATTTTTTTTTATTAAACCAATGTTTTTCAGCACACAGCCAGCAATTCACTGAATGGTAAATGGACAGCTAAGACTTGATCAAATCAACCAATAAGAGAATGCTGACAGTAGACTTCTCATACTATTGAAAATAGATGGATATTGGCTATATATAATGATTTGGGTTTTTTTTTCTTTTGCTTGCTTTGAAATAAACAATTGGTCTATAAATCAAAAAAGTTTAAGTTCATTACAAAAAGTCAGTCAGCTCATCAGATGCATGAAGTCCCATCGCCATTTGAACACCTACATCTTGTAGGCTTGCCTCTTCCTTGCAATGTAGATTTTAAAAATTGCATAAGTTGTTTTCAAAGTTATGAATACTGTACAGGCCACAAACTCTCAGGTCAGAGAAGGCAACTGCTTCTTTGCTTTCCCTTCATCTTAAACACAAACATTTTCTAATGAAGGTAAGCAGTAGGTATAAATCATACCTGACCTCAGTAACTTTCAGCTAACCAACACCATCTGTTTACTTCGAGAAACACTAGCTTATGGAAGAACTAATTAATTACTGTAACTCAATATAATTTCATTTATTATATTCATAAATTAAATTAATTTCAAGCTGAAAAGACCTATTACTTATCCTTAGGAAAAAAAAAATAATCAATATTTACAGTACCTCAAAGAAGGAAAACAAACAACCCACCACTAAACTTTGGCTGCTTACTAGAAATATGACAGTAGTTTACAAACATGGAAAGGAAATTGCAGTATTATATAGCACATTCATGTAACTCTTCAATCAGCAGTTTACATAAATATGCAGTGCCTTTTTCATTAGATGTATATCTTTGCCAGAATGTTGTTAGTAAACTATTTCAGTGCCTTGATATTCACAAATAGAAATTCTAATTATAGACAACTATGCTTACCAGGAGTTGTTATCCGGGGAAAAACAAACTTACTTTGCTACAGCAGTACTAGTTTCTAGACAGTAAGAACGAAAACTAAAATACAAATCAAACAAACAGCTATTATTCCCATTTTTCTTAAAGATGAATGGCTGGAGTTTTCTGTTTGCTTTTCCTGATCAATTAGCAGAGCTTAAAGTCAGTAACACTTAAAAGTCACTTTCCAGTGACTTTCATCTGTCACTGGAAAGATCTCCATGCATTTTGAGAGCAGGACATGAAAACACAGAGTCACAGTACCTGTCATAACCTCAGAGACTGTTGTACAAGTCATGCACCTTCACTGGAAATTAGCTATTTGTCCTGCCATGCTCATGAGCTATGCATAGCAGGGTTACAAGTCAGCTTTGATTTCGAAGCTGAGCACATCTTAGTAATTCTAAGAGCTTAGTTATACTAGGATTAAATAGGCATTTTAGGATTTCACAAAGTTGCCAGACACTGAAATAACACTGGATGAAGAAAACTGAGAACAATTTACACGTTGAATTCTCATTTTAAGTGCTACAATCTTTATTCTATGCGTTACAAACACATTTATACACAAGAATAAATTTAAAAGTACACCAAAAAGAGATGTGGAAAAGCATCCTTACGTTGTTTTGATGCAAGACTTGCAGTACTCGGTTGACATTATTTAAGGCATGTACTCTTGTGGAACCTCGTTCTTTAGGCTGAAAAAGATTGACAATGTTTGTATCAGAATAAATTTAGCTGATCAAGGCAAAATAAGCGAGTGAGCAACAGAAAAATTTGTCTTTCTTTTCTCGTGATATTGTTTTAGTAGAAGAAAAAGTTCACCCACAGTACTTTCAAAATAAACTTCAAGATGAAAACTGATCAGAACAAAATTCCTCCATCTAAGGTACAGGACAAGCCTTGGAATTTAAGTACGTTTCACTTCATCTTAGCCTAGAACTTTTATTTCCACCACCTGCAAAATTATGTACTGGCAATATAACAGCAAAATGGGAGTTCCAAGGGAAAATCTGAGGGTTTTGAATGTTTGCCAGAGTAGTTGGAATTTTTTTGCTCCCAAGAGTGAACAAGCAGCAATTCATTTTTCTGGCACCAAAACCCTGCACACTGGGAAGAAGTTACACTTCCCGACCTTTCCTTCCTTTTAAAATTAGGAGAAAAAAAATACTGCAACTCTTGACAGTATCTGCCACTTCCTTTGGTTTTAATCACCACAATTCAATTCCTGCAGTAGAACATCATCAAACTGCAAGAGTGTGAAGCTGAACTTGGAACACAGTAATCAACCGAATTAGAAAACAAGATATTCTTGTTGTCTTGAATAGACTTCAAATCAGACTCCGAATCATTATAAGTACTTACTAGTGAAACGCATGTGTTCAGAAAAATAAAGTAAGCTTGAAAGGTAAAATTTTAAATGCCTGAAGATTTCTTGTTAAGAGCAATAAATCAACTTGAGATTTCTATCAAGAGATTTCTATCAATAAATCAAGAGGTTAGTCCCATGTAATGGCACAGGTTTCACCTCATCTATCCAACTGAAAAGGCATCAGTGTTAGCAGGCTAACAGTGCTCAGCACCACAAGCATATTCTCAAATCTAAACAAAACTTGTTTAATTTTTCAGCCTTTTCAAACCCTTCAGATCAAAGAAGATTTTTCCAATGGAGATGCAGGTTTTTGTTTTTCCTACTAAATGTTATCTTTCTTTCTTTCCTCTTTAAGGGATCCTTCATGAGCATATTAGAAGTAGTTCACTCTTCTGAATCATCTAGAAAGAGACCTTTAAAGACCATTATTAAAAATATATACGAGGTGAACAAAACCACTGGCTTTATCTGCTTTGCTAAACAGCATGTTAACCCTCAAATACAACAGTTACACAAATGGTTTCAAGCTGACTCCATATATTATACCAGTAGAGTTCTGTGGAAATTCACTGGAACTGTAGACAGCAAGTCAGACTACACTCCAGAAGCATTTATTTAAACAAAACAAAACAAAAGAATCACATGACAGTTTGTTTTATTTTCTATACATTCCTCTTACCAGAGGTTTCCCTGTCAGACCTTCCAAAAGGTCCAAAAGCTTCCTTCCATCTTTCAGATCTGTGAACATGTCCTTGACTGGGGGTGTCCCACTCTGCGGAACAAACAAACAAACAAACACAGTAATACAAATAGTGCTCAAGCAGTACACTCCTGAAAAGGACACTTTCTCCTTTTTATCTGTTAATACACTTATTTGTTACTGAATGTAGTAGATACAGATCAAGGAATTATCATAGAATCATAGAATTACTCAGGTTGGAAAGGATCTCAAAGATCATCAAGTCCAACTGCAGCCTAACCATAATACCCTAATTCTAACAACCCTCTGCTAAATCATATCTCTGAGCACCACATCCAAATGGCTCTTAAACACATGCAGGGACGGTGACTCAACCACCTCACTGGGGAGCCTATGACAGTGATAAGGAAGATATCCTTCTTTTGTGTCCTATTTCTTTCCATCAGCAGCTTAATACTGAGAATGAGTATATCCTGGCCAACACTGGCATATTTGAAGAATTATTTGTGGAAGAATGGTACGGTCTAACTATATGTAGTGAAGGAGTTAACTGGAGCTTTTCAGAAAGAATCCATTGGGACAAATTCTCTAATATTGCCTTTTTTTCTATTGCTTTGTTTTGTAACATTGCTTTTCAGAAAGAAGGCTGTCAAAGGTCTATCTGACATGAATTAGCTGACATAGGCCTTCTGTACCTTCATGCTCCTCCTCCTGCCTCAATGCCCATTAGTAACTTAAAAAAAAGACAACTGCCCACTCAATCCCGTTTCCTGACAAAATATCTGTTTTCTTCAAGAACTTCAAGAACTTAAGGGTTTCCTTAAATGTCAAGTTTTATCAGGTTTGATACTACTAGAACTGTGCACATAAAATCAGAGTTGAGTAGCTGGGGGGCCACACTGCAATTTCCTGTACAGAAACACATCTCACTTTCAGCCAGCTGAACTAACTACAAAAAGGACAACCATGTAAGTAAGGCAACTTAGTTAAAATACACAGACATTAGCCTGTTTCTAATGGTAAATAAGATCCAAAATGGGTTTTCCTTACAAATTTATTTTCTAATTACTTCTACAAGTCTTGCCTGAAAGTATGTATATACACGTTCACGCTTACTTAGGTAAAGGATGTGGAAAGATACACAGCTGGCAGACTAACACCCAATAGAAGCATTCACTGAATCCCAGCATTTGATGTTTTGTCATCACATACTGCCACTGCCTAAGCTCAGCCATACCCATTCTAGGGCACAAAGCTTTCATCCTAGTGCACGCACCTCTCAGATGCTTCAGATGTTTTGCCTCTCATAGCAACTTGACTAAAGCTTTAAAGCATGCTGAAGCTGCAGGACAGGAAACCTCTTGTGTGCTTTGTGGTACGCAATGGGAGGAGGCAATTCACAAGGGCAATACAGCAAAAACAAACAAACAAACAAAATCTGATTTAGATTTGGTTTGCATCGCCACACAGAAGATACTGTTGGTAAGGGCATGGAGAAATTGTTCGCTTGTCCAGGAGGGTCAATAGTAGGAGCTAGAAGAGGTCTGACTGGATGTAATACCACTCAAACACTGTCTTGAGAGCAGATGCCGATAAGTCATAAAGTGGCTGTGTGCAGCCTATCACAAGCAGGCAGTGTGAAAGCATAGCACACACTCAATCACAAGGCACAGAGGAATTCAGACAGGTTCCACTGCAAACACCTAAGGATTTCCTCCCCTTGGCAGCTAGTTATCTGACCAACTGCTAGTACACTTTAAATTACAGAAAGCATTTAATTACTTCAGCTAGATACTGACTACATTAAATCTGGTCTCTGCACACAGACACATAAATTAGGCACCTTCTCATGCAACAGACCACTAAACAAGTAAAGCAAATTACACACGTGTAACACACAGGCTGGAACCATCAAAATTGAGAATGCTACAGCTATATATCCTCAATAAGTTCACTGCCATAGGTCCAGAAGATCAAAATAAAAAATCTAAAAAAAAAATAATTGCTGAAAAAGCAGAAACATGCCTCATTTAATACAGTGCACCAAGGATGCTGAGAGCATGCAGCCTTCTCTCTCTGTATCCCATTCCCTCCCTTCCCAGTCACGAAAGCAAAACAAATGACTTGCTACTTTCAGCCATTCATTTCAACAGGTCATGGTACGTGCCAGCCCCATGCAACGCATCCTGCTGCAACAGTAGAAATAATTCAGATTCACTTCCTCAAGAGAATCTTTTTTTTTTTTTTTTTTTTTTCATTTCATTGGCCCTCAGAGCACCACATCGTTCTGCCAGTTTGGAGAGTAAGCAGAAGAATATTGAATTGTTCCTGCAATTCAAAGCAGTCCTTCCTTACTAAAGTATCTGCTATTCCCATAATAGAGATGCCGCAACATTAAAAGCCCCTGTATTTAATGGGTTTAGCCTATCCAAGTGTTCTCTTTGGGAAGGAATTCAGTTCACAGAAAACTCTTCTGCAAGCACAGAGTGACTGAGGTTGGCAAGGAGGGGCTGTAGTACCCACCCACAGCCCATCACCACCTCCACTGCAGCACAGTCATCAAGAAGGCCGGAAATTTGCTTCCCTGGCTGCCCATGGGTGCACCTGAGACACATGCGAGCACCTAGTGGCAGCATCTCCCAGGTGGCTGTAGCCTGTCCATCAGGGTACAAAGCCAGCCCACATTGCTGCCATCACACAGATGCTTCCACACATCCCAGGAGAATTTCCCACACATTTCCCAAGAGAAAACAAGGAAATCTGGGGCAATGCCAGCAGAATTCGCAAAAAGATGCTGCAGAACAGCAAGTGGGAGAGAGGAGTAAGAATGCGAGAGAAACAGCCCTGCAGGCACCAAGGTCAGTGCAGCAGGAGGTGCTCCAGGCACAGAGCAGCAGCTCCCTGCAGCCCAGGAGAGGTCCATGGTGGAGCAGACTGCTCCCTGCAGCCCATGGGGACCACACAGAGCAGATCTCCACATGCAGCAATGGAGAAGCCTGTGGTGCAGCAGTGGATGAGGCCTGAAGGAGCTGCAGCCCACAGAGAGCTCTGGGCCTGAACTGCAGCCCATGGGAAGCAGTCTGTGGTGGGGCAGGGGAAGAGCATAACCTTCAAGGTGCAGATGACAAAGTGTTATGGGCTGACTACAACTCCCATTCCCCTGCACTGCTCAAGGGGAGAAGGTTAGAATAGGATGGATGGTGGCAGGAAGGTGTTTTTAATTCACCTTTATTTCTCGCTACTTCAGTCTGTTATTAGTTGACAATAAATTATATTAATCTCCCTACACTGCATCTATTTTGCTCAGGACGATAATTGGTGAGTGACCTTCCTGTTTTTATCTCAATGCATAAGCTTTCTTTTTTCATTGTGTTTTCTCCCTGTTCTTTTGAGGAAGGGGACTAAAGAGCAGTGTGGTGGAGCTGAGCTGCCCACCAACATAAAGCCACTGCAGCTCACAGAGCACCACAGTGCCCTGTGCAAGCAGCATTCCCTCAGTCGTGCTGTGGCGGAGTATGCAGTTGCAGGACAGCTCTATGCTGGTGTGCTGCAGCCATCAGAGCTCAGGTAGAAGGGGCAGGCAGAAGTCATCTCTCCCACGCTGCAGGAAAGGCCCGCAGCTCAGGAAGAAGAGGCAGGCAGAAGTCCTCTCCCATGCTGCAGGTAGGGCCTCAGCTCTTCCCACACCCACACATCTAATCTCCAGAAAGAGATCTGGCCTCCTGGAGAAAGTCTATGCACAGATATTCACAGACACACATAAATACACATTTGAGAAAGATTAAAAAGCATCTTGCAGAGTCCACAGTATGCTAAGCCAATCTAAATTCTGCCTTTTCAGAACTGACAGTATTTTATTCACTTTCTACTTCAAGATGACACAAGCAGAACACAGTTCAGCCTTTGCCGGCATTCCGTGAGTAGCAGCACTCCATCACCGAGCATAATAGATGAAGAAATGCAAGTATGTGCATTATAAGACTGACAGTGATAAACCATACTAAGCCCTCAAGCAAGGGCAAATTGCTAGTCACGGTTGCTTTGGTAAATACTGAAGGGCCAGCTAAGCACCATACAAACACAAGGCAGACAAAGAGTCCTTTCTGAAAGACAAAATAGGGCCCAGCTTACACTACCAAGATGGTATAAAGGACAGGCAGGGCCGCAGAGTGTACCAGAAGAACTGTGCCAGTACAGGGTGTAAAACATTCAGATCCCCCTCACTGAACACTTGTATCAGTTAACAGAAGGTAGTTTTTCTCCACTTAGTTTATGTTTTCTGTGACAGCAAAAAAAAACAAAAAACAACAACAACAAAAAAAAAACATTGGCAGAAACTTTTCACAGGCTGAGAGTGCTTTGCCAGCAGAGCTGCAGGCACAGTTTCTACAATAGAGACAAGGGCTTCATAAGATAGACAGAAGTACATAATTAACATACTTAAGAAAAGGCCAAGTCCATTCCCAAATGCTTTGAACTGGCAGCAGGAAAGGAGCTGATTCACCTCAGTAGGGACTGGCATAAAAAAAAGACGGAGAGGGAACAAAGTCAGGCAGAGCAACAGAAAGGAAAGCAAAAGAAAGAGCTAAGGACTGCAGGTAATCTCAGAAAAGGTCTGCTGTAACCTCAGCGTAGCAATATATGTGTTTTATCCATCAAAGGATTCACAAACAAGGATCAGAAACAGCCCACCTCCTTACACTGAGTTTTGATAGCACTTCTGGTGCCAGAATCATATCTCATAACATGAGACAAGGAGAGTGCAGAAAGTACAACTGCCAGCTACCTGCATCAGAAAGTGGATTTAATGTTGATTCATGAATTTGGAGATGAGAGTAGCTACCTGAAAGGAGGTTGCAGTGAGGAGGATGTCAGCCTCTTTTCTCAGGTGACAAGTGATGTGACATGAAGAAATTGCCTCAAGTTGTGCCAGAGGAAGTTGTGCCTAGGTATCAGGAAGAATTTCTTCACAGACAGTGGTTAGGCATTGAAATGAGCTGCCCAGGGAAGCCCATCCTAGGAGACACTAAAGAAACATGTGGACATGGAGCTAATTGACATGGTTTAGTGGTGTACTCGGTAGTGTTAAGGTTGACTTAAGGTTGGTTGGACTTGATGATCTTAAGGCCCTTTCCAAACTAAATGATTCTACAATTCTATGTCTCAGGCAGCAGCGGCTTTTTCTTAGTCATCTCTGAACTGGAGAAAGGCATAGGTCATAAAGGAGAAAGACCAGTCAGCACAGGCATAAGTCTGCATGTTCTAGCAAGAGAGCCACCCCCAGCTAGGCAGGAGTAACCAAACAGTGACCTCATCCTGACAGCAGCAGCCCTCATATGGCTGCCGGCCATCTTCCAGCCTCTCCACCTAGATCAGCTTTAAGACAGGGGCTCACGTCCTTGCATTCATCTAGGATTACTTGTCCTGTGAGGGAGATGCAAAGAGAGGTCATTCAGGCCTGCCAATGTGACTGTACAGCAATCACTCCTTCCCTTGGCCAGAAAGTGTTTCCCAAAAACAAAGAAAGCTATAAATGGGTCAGATTTTTATTTTCATTTTTCCAATTGCTACTGATAGTATGAAGATCAGCCATCAGCATTCAGCTTGTTGAACAAAAACCATGCACAGCTTCAATTATATGACTTCACATGATGTTAGAGTTCTTTTTCTTGTTTTGGTTTGCATTGGTGTTTTTGTTTGTTTTGTAACTAACAGATAAGTATTTAGTAAACAGTAGTAGATTTGCAAAGACCCTTTCCCCTTTTTATATTGAGAACGCAGAAATACTGAATAGGTTCAGTGCTTGATGGACAACATGAACCATTTGTTACACTCAAACACATTCCCAGGAAATTCATGGTAACCACTTATTTTAAACTCAGTTACAAACAACACAATGAGTAAGAACTACACTTTATTATGACTAATATAGATTTCAAATGTCCAGTGCTGCTACATCATGAGACCAATACATGGGAATTCAATGTGGGAAAACTCAGAAAGCAAAAAGGTCAGTGAAAAAGTAAACAACCATGTCAACAAATAAAAACTGTTAAACCCTGCCAATTTCTAATTTAAGACCCTAATCACTGGTTACATAACTTTACTATTATTATTATTATTATAAAAAAGTGATCCTTTTTTCCATTTTCCTTCCATTGACATTGAGGAGTTACAGAAGAACACACATAACTATTAGATGTACTGCAACTTGGCAGATATACCTTGAGTACTCTCTATTCTTCCTGTGGTACTTCTTTGCTGAATACGCCCAAGTGAAATCAGTATACAAATCTAGTACTGAATATAAAATAAGAATTTACAATGCAACTAAACAACTACTTAAAGCTCCAGGCTAACAAGAAAAAAATTAAGACCTATCACTGACCAGTAGAACTGTGTAGTACTGTTTCTATACAGTAGAAAGTTTAATTCTACCAGATGATAGACGTGAGCTTAAGGAGTCAAAAAGCTAAAGATATCTCACTTTACAGAACACCTGAGATATCTGGTTGACTACACATTAAAAAGAGGAAAAACAAAAGCAAATATCAGACATAGGAAGCTGGCAAAACAAGAAGTCATCAGTAACTCTGAATATTTTCCCCATGTCCCAGAGTTACTATCAATGCACTTACATTACCTCACAGTAATATAAAACATAACTAATATGAACTTGTATTTAAACTTCAGCATAGCAACTTGGTTCCGTTTCTTTTATAAAAAAAGGGTCCCGCTAACCAGATAAAGGAACAACATTGCTTCAGGACCTGTACCAGATACAGCTGTCATGCCTGAGGATGAACAGACACACAAACACTGCAACAACTGGGATAGTTACCAACTGAGATCGTGAATTACAGTCAAATTCTAATTCAAAGTCCAGAGCAGTAACTAAAATCAGCATTACAGTCCGTATCACTATCGCAAGCTTTGAAGTCCAGCATGGATGATGCTGACTGTACACTCTTATTAGAGCAGAGGCCAACAGCAGTTAAGAGAAAGGCAGAAAACCAGCAGTTCTCATGCAGTATCTAAATTCAGGAGAGATCGTGAACTTATTATTGCTTCATCATCCTTATCACATCTCATAGCCTACTAGAAAAGAAAAATAATTTCCTGCATTCCCTAGTGCCTCTCTCTGAGAAGAGGTCAAATAACAACTCATGTAAGACACAAAAGTGCACCAAATAATTTTTTCAAGGCTTTATGTCAGTTCATACAAACACCAACTCTTTTCCACTCATGTATTTTCACAGGTCGATGACTTTTTTTTTCCTTCCTTTTTTTTAAATAAGATTTGACTATCTTTTTGAGTGAGGCTACATCTTACAGTTAAACTGAGCACTGGAAAACATCAGGAACAAGTAGATAGTAGCTTATATTACAAGCAAGGAAGTATATATATGAATACTTCCTTGCTTGTACCACAAAGGCTCAACTAGAAAGAGAAGTACAGACTCTCTTAGGCCATGTTTCCCTGGACAGACAAAATTGCCTAATCAACCTTTTTGATTGACCTTCTCGCATGTATTTAACTTCAGAATTCTCCTGCCAAAAAAAATCCATTCCAAAAGGTCTTTGACTTCAGGTACTCCAGGTCATGTGAAATTAATTATCTTGAACAGGCACACTTTTATCTTTAAAAAGATTTATCACGTGTGCTAAGAGTCAGCAGCAGAGCAACAATATGTCTTCACAAGTATGGAGTCAGATGTTTACTACATGACAATACAACCCTTGGAGAACAGAAAAAAATTCAAGAGCAAAAATGTTGGGAAAGATGTATATAGCATACCATTCAGAAAGTTAGATAAGACTTTGCAGTTATCACAAGAATTAATTCCTAGTGGAGGAGGGAATTAGTTAATTTTAAAGATACATAAAAGCCATCTCATTGCTAAGCACTCCAAGTAAAAGCTCACCTTCTCTTTGTTTTACTTGGTACCTCTCTAGGAGAGGAGGATATATCAGAGTCCAGGATAACAAACGCACAGAAGCCCTGCACCAAGCGTTTGCCTTCTTCAGGCTTCACTGGAGCTGCACTGGATGATGCTGTCTCCCTCCCATGCTGCACCTTAGCCACCTCTTTGCTCTTTAGCCCTAAATCTTGAAAAAAAAAATCACAGAGCAGGAAAGAGCTTACGATACTGTAAACTTGGGAGATCTGCCTCTACCCACATGAGCAAGTCGTAGCTCCATGAACTTTCATTTGCATTCAAGACTTAAGAAAGAAAAAGGAAAAAAAAATCCATGTCCTTTCCATGTACATATATTATACATATATATATATATATATAGTATAAACATCACCAGAGGTTTAATGTTCTTTCAACAAAACACAACTTTCTTTAAAATAGTGTTTTTGCCATCTCTGTGAGAGAATTTCCCAAATATAATGATAGATAATGATTCCTTAGGAAAAGGCCTCAATTTACCCATGCTGGATGAGTGAACTACTTCTAGAGTGACAGAGCAAAGTTCCAACAAGCTGTGACAGATCCGACTCCACGGATCTAAATTAAGATATAGGGCATCATGTTTCTTGTGCTGATGTGGCTCCTACCTGCCAAGTTCAGGAACAGCAGAAGAGGAAAATAAGCAATCTGAAAGCAAACTTGGAAAAGAGATACCTTGGAAAATAGGAACATGGAAGCCAGAAAGGACTGACTCTTCGCCAATAGATAAAAAAGGGCAAACCAGAGCAGAAAGACGCAAAAACATTACCATCAACACAAGAATCAAATCCTATAAGGGATGGGAAGACGAGGAGATGTCAAGCAGGAGATGGAGAAGGGAAGGAAAGACAGACCACGTCTGCAACTTTGACAAGAAAAACTGGGTCTCACTGGATAAGTAACTAAGTGACAAAGAAGTGGGAACAGAATAGGCAGTATGATAAAAAAAAAAATCCAGATTTGCCAGAATTTGCTGGGGAGTCAAGCTTTCAAACACAGGAGATTGTAGTAGTAAGTGAGGAGAAAGGAACAGGGTCAAGTAAATAGGAGCTGTAAAGAAACACGGCAGAAAAGTCTGTGCTTGCAGGGTGTAAAGTGGGACATAATACTTCTTGCTGCCTCTATGTGCCTATAAAATTTAGTAACCTTCTAGAGTTTTCCACACCAAAAGTGTTATTATCCTACCACTATGCTGTTTGTCAGCTGAAATATCACAGGTCTGTAAGATTTATCTACACAGCCCAAAGCCTGCTGCTATGCCATGCAAATACACTCCAATTGCAATTATTTTTAAAGCCTAGAAAAGTCAAAATCAGAGTTGAATACAAAGTCTCTGCTCACTCCCACTACTTCTGTGCAGCAAATACTGTATGCATGTGCATTATCAAATGATTTCTCTACCTTCTCCTGGACTAATCTATTACACAGACCGGATCTGCTCAAGGAGCAAATTACTGCTGTGCAGAGGAAGATCCAAAGGTCCTGCCTTATTTCCCCATGTGGTAAAAGAAGCTTTTATTAAGCACAGGTGAATAATGCAAAAAGGAAAAGACTGGCACTACGGATGATAGAGCAGAAATCTATCCTGTGGAACTAGATTCAAACTCTACTTGTAGCCAAAAGTTCTCCCATGACACTAAAAAGAGTAATTTTTTAATCTACTTCTGTGAACGGTACTGAAAGAAGTGGGGGAGGAACAAGCAACGATTTCACAGCCAAGGTATTAAAGTCAGATTCCTCCTGTTTTATAACCTGGGGGCATTGACTAAGGAGCTGTGGATCATCTGGCCTTTGCGGTTTGGGCTGTACCCATGTGTCAGGCAAGCTGCAGTCATCTCTGCATCAATTCACAGAGCTGGTTAGAGAATGTAGCTATATTTCACGGGAGAAAAATCACTTTTCATGTAAGTTTCCCTTGGAAACTTTGGCTTTCTAGTGAGATCTATGATTTAACGCATAACCTATAAGTAACCAGTAGCCATACGCAAAAGACAGAGACCTCCAAAGACCACTTAGCCCTGTCTTTGCTGACAAAGGCATCATCTTCCCCAAGTCTCTTCCCTATGCAGTTCAAGCTTCATCTCAAAATCTAAAATAAGTATTTTAGATGGTTTGCTTCAGTTTGCAGAATAAATTATCTGTCTGAGCCAAAATAAGACTCAATTAGAGCTCCACATTATATGAAGAGATTACAAAAACATCCAACCCTACATATCTAGCCACAATTTGATGGGACACTGAAAATTAGTTTACTTCTGATAGTTATCAATATTTGCAGTGGCAATGCAATGCAATACTCTTGCATTGCAGAAAGGTGTTCTGAAAATATACCCATTAAAATCTACAAACTAGTAAACCTTACAGTCATTATATAAAGGAAACCAAGTAAGAATCAATGATACTAAAAATAACTCTTTGAAAGAGTAGATAATAGCAGGACAAGGGGAAATGGTTTTAAGTTGAAGGAGGGAAGATTTTGGTTGGATATCAGGGGGGAAGTTCTTTGCAATGAGAGTGGTGAGGTGCTGGAACAGACTGCCCAGAGAGGAGGTGGATGCCCGGTCCCTAGAAGAGTTCAAGGCCAGGCTGGATGGGGCCCTGGACAGCCTGGTCTAGTATTAAATGTGGAGGTTGACAGCCTTGCCTGTGGCAGGAGAGTTGGAGATTCAGGATCCTTGAGGTCCCTTCCAACCTGGGCCATTCTGTAATTCTGTGATAAAAAGGTTTAGTAACATCGTGTTTACTAAGTTGATTCATGTGACCATATATTCAGCAAGCAGAAAAATATACTAGATAATTGACTTACTGAGCATAATCCATTCTGAATAATACCAAAGTTCAGCAGAAAAAGTAGTACGTGACCCTTCTCACTTAGGAAAACTTTAGTAGAGCATACAGGGTAAGAACATGAATTTCAGCACTCTTTCCATGTTTGATCTCTTGATTTTAGAACCTGAACTTTTTTTTTTTTTTTTTTAATGTACAGCCATAGCTACATAGCTACATAGCTACAGAAATAAACTAATATAAGAAGTGATGTAGGAATAAAAAGGGGATAGGGAATACAACTCTATGTTTGAAGACCATATATTAACTATACATATAACTAGGCTATGTGACAGTGAAACAGCTAAATCTAAGTCCTGAACAAGTCTGGACAGAGCAATGGGAAAATAATAAGGACAAACATATGTAGGGCTTAATATAAAAACATGCTGAAATATTCTCAGGCTGTCATCACGATGGGGGATTTCAAACACCAGGATATCTGCTGGCAAAACAACAGGGTGATCGATCATTAGACTCCTGGAGTCCGTTGATAACAACTTTCTGGTACAAATATTGGAGAGACTGACCAGAGGTGAAGCGCTGCTGGACCTAGTGCTCAGCAATGTGGAGGAGATCATGAAAGATATTAAGACCAAGGCAGCCCGGGCTGCAGCAACCATGGCCTGCTTGAATTTGTGATTTCAAGGAACATGGGACTGGCAAAGATTGGAGTCAGGACCTTGAACTTCAGGAGATCAAACTTCATATTGTTTTAAGGAATTGTTGGATGAGATCATGGACTTGTGTCCAAGTCTGAGGCCCCCAACACAGGAAAGATGTAGAGCTTTTGGAGAGGGTCCAGAGGAGGGCCACAAAGATGAGCATCTCTCCTGTGAAGACAGGCTGAAGGAAATGGGCTTGTTCAGCTTGTTAAAGGAGAAGGCTGGGGGGAGACCTCATTGCAGCCTTCCAATATTTAAAGGGAATTTATGAACAAGAGGGAAATCAACTTTTTACAAAGGTAGATAGTCATAGGACAAGTGGAATGCTTTTAAACTAAAGAGAGATTTAGATGAGATGTCACAGGGAAGTTTTTTACTGAGAGAACAATGAGGCGCTGAAACAGGTTGCACGGAGAAGTTGTGGATGTCCCATCCCTGAGGTGTTTAAGGTCAGGTTGGTTGGGGCCCTGATCAAGTACTTGATCTAGCAGTTGGCAACCCTGCCTGTAATAGAGTGCTGGAATTTGATGATCCTTGGGGTCTCCTTCCAACCCAAGCCATTTTATGATTCTGCATTAATATTTCCTTCAATATCAAATCTGTATTGATTAAACCTCAATCAATTTTATAGTAGCTATATAATTTACAAAACAGCTAGATTAATTTTGTTTACAATTATACAAAATATTTGTGCTACATGACCATCAGAAGCTTGTGAGTTATATATATTTTTCTCTTCTGAGGTGCAGATTTCTACAGCAAGCACTGAGGTTTGGCTAAGTTCATTCACTGACTTTAAGACTCTACCCGCTTTAAATTACTTGTTCCTTCACTTCAAAAGTAAGTACAAGTAAGATGCATTTCAAGTTTAAATGTGCAAAAACCAAGTTACTGTACTCTAAAATACAGCAAGAACTTGCATTTTGCTGGATAGGTGCCCAAAGCAGTGATCAGTATCTTATGGCACACTTGAGCCTTACTGTGTTGCACTCACCTACCTACTTCTCTGATGAGAGAAAGGAGAGATACTGCTCCCTTTCTAGATCCTTCATAAATCTACACTGAGTTTATTTAATCAAGTTTGGCAATTTTGAGTACATTATGCAATGGCATACAAAAATCCCAAAGTTAGAAAAATAGACTGTAAAGCCTAAGTTACGTAGTTTTTATTTATGCATCTAAATGAAGGGGCACTATAATATAGTTAACATGGAAGGACAATTAAAATTCTTAGAGTGAACTTTGCATTGCCATACATTCCTCAGTCACTGTTTTATTTTCTGCCACGAGTCTAATACCATTCACCCAACCTCCAAAATCTCAGTCCTACTAAGCAGCTCATTCAATCTAGTTCACAGAAAATAAATTTTAAACAATGCAAAAAGCTTCAATAACAACGTAATCCATCCCTGCCCATTTTCAACGTGTAGTTGAAACTAGACTCTTACAGGAGGAGATTTCTGTTTCACATGAGCAATTTCCTTGTAATTCAAACACGCTAGTTCATAAATCTTCCTAAGCCAGGATCTTGACATGGCAAAGTGGGCATGCTCAAGTTTGAGTTAGATGTGTGAAGTATGTCCTTAAAAATAAATCGCTTTAATTATTAACATGGCTTACATAGCTAGAGGTACTCTAACGGGCCATGGAGTTACCAAGTTATTCTAAATACAACTAGAATCTGACCATAGCACCTGGAATTTCCTACCAGAGGGCAAGCAGGATCCATACGAATACATAACATAAAAGGAAAAGCCTTTTAATATAATATACCCATGGGTATATAAAGGCTGAAAACAGTTGTATTTATTTCCACAGAAAGCCATGTCCATAACACGTACAAACAAGCCATGTAACACATTCTCAGTATCACCATCATTTCCAAGATCATGCCATCTTTATGCCAAGGTAAGCTTCTAAAAATAGACCTTTCTTTCCTACCAAGTTTTCACTCCTTACACAATCCTGCCCTGCCTAACTGCTCCCACAGAACCATTCCTCTGTTTCAGCAGCAAAGGCAGAATAGAGAGCAATCATTTATGTATGCACGCTGCTCCCCTAAAGAGGAAGCTAGACAAGCATGCCTTGGATAAAGACTGCAGGATATCAGCTTTCAGCCAAAACAAACCTAGGCCAAAATGAACCAACTGAGGCCACAAACCTTGCATTGCCTGGTGTCTGATTGCACAGGAAGCTCGGGAGGAAGGTAAAACTTTCTTTTTAAGCCGACCAAGAATATCAGAAGGGCAATGCTGCAGAGGCAGCCATTCATTGCCATAGCACTGTCACACTGCTGTATTTAAAAAGTAACAAAACATTCCTTCTACACTTGCATCGACTTCTGGGATTTCACATAAGGCCCTATTCAAAGTAGGATAACTAGCAGTTATCCTTATTCCACTCAGCACCATACTGGCTAGAGAAAAAGAAAATGGGAAAACAAGAAAAAAAAAAGCATGGTTCTCTGATCGTAACCCATGTACTTTTGTACATCCAAACTATAAACCAGAGAAACTTCCCACAGGCACAGCACTCCTGGGCAATGCATCATTTTTCACTATTAGCAGAATGGCATAAAAAGTGGGCTTTTAATAGCATCCCAAAGCAACCACCACTTCCCTTCTCATCCCAAAATACAAAAGAACCTCAGTAAGTCTCAATACAGGGAATTAAAACAAGAAACGTACAGCATGAAAGCCATAGAGAATTCAGAATGTGTGAGCAATTATACAAAATTTCACAGTCAATATTTAAAGTGGCAACACCAGGTGGCCTCAGCTGGAGGACTGCAGAGCATTTTGGATGAGCAAAGCTGACTCAGCAGCACAGAGTAAACACAGTGACTGTTGCTCAGAATCTACTTTAACATACTCAAAAAACTGCATGCAAAAATAAACTGTTTAAAGATGACTAAAAACCAGACACCACTATGCAGATAACAGTGTATTTTAACAACAAATAGAACCTTTCATTCTGAGCTCTTAAACAAGGCACGCAGTATTTTTGTTTTGTGGGAAATGCTTATGTGTGTGGTGAAAATGAAGAAATAAACACTGTTTTGCCTAGCAGATGTATGCTTTCATTAAATACTCTGACACGTTTTACTAGGCACATTCTAGAAAAGAGCGAAGTGTATTTAACCATTACTGTTCTAAGCGATGAATCAAAAAGAATAAAGGAGTTATTGTTACGTTACCTTGGAAAACCGAGCATTTATCCATTTCGTAAACGTCTTTTTCTGTACGTCATTGTGTTCATCTGGAGAGAGACAATAAGAAAGCCATGAGTGAGAACGTACTATTCTTCATCTTAGCTTGTTAAAAACAGGCAAAACTAAACAGCACCCAAACTCAATAGCGGAGATATCTTTATCTTTAGAAGCCTACACAAAACTTTGGTATAGTTTCAGTTTCGAAGGAAATTATTGTGCCTCCTTTGCATTAAGCTCAGCTTTGCAGTGCTCCCCAGCACTGAGATGGACAACAACATACATACCAAAATAACAAGCTTCCAAGCTGGTGAAGATCAGCAGCCTACAAAACCACAGCCTTTTAATCAACAGTCTGTCAACAGTTCCTAGCCCTGATGCATTACTTCACAAGCTGCTGAGGTCCTTACTGAAGCTTTTGACGCAGATAATAGCCTCCTTCAGCAGAGCAGCAAAGCTGCTGGGACAGCCCTGGAAGCACTCACATGCTTATCCACCTCCAGCTTGGTTTTACAGCTGAATCACAAACGAGGTGAATGAACTGTCACTAACCCGTGTGTGAAAGGGCTGGGCAGCCAGGCAGGCATCTACTGGTGCAGCATCAGCATACCTCAGCCTGGGACCCAGCAGGATGAAGAGGAAGGACAGGAGAGAATCTACAGGTCAAAGCACAGGGAGGAGCTGCATCCTGCAGCTCAGCAGAGAAAAGACTGCTTTACAGACTGCTTTTAAGAACGTCCTTTGGGAGTCAGCTGTAATTTTAGACAGTCTCTTATGAGGTGGGTGCTTGACACAGAATATCAGAATCAAGATTTAAACTCAATATATATTGAATATTTTGATTTCTTTTTTTTTCCACTCCAAGTTTTTGTGGGTTTTTTGGTTTTTGTTGGTTTTTTTTCTTTGAGACAGGAACAAACTGTATTATTCATTGATACTGCTAAACCAGGAAGTTAGCCTTGTACAAAATTCAGTCCCAAATTCTGTTCACCTACTGATAATGCTTCCCATTCACGTTAGTTGCACGTAATATCTGTATTGAACGCTTTGAGGTGTAAATGTCAATCTGTTTTTAAACATCATTCAGTAACTCCTGTCCTTCTACTAAACACCCCTCCAAGAACAGTGCATGTGAAGTCTCCTACTCCCCAGCATTATACCAGCTTCGGCTGGCCAGGCCATGCTCCTGCAGCACCTGTCCCCCAGCTCTGGCTTCCAAACCTCAGGCTCACTTCAATTTATGTGCTTAAACTGTGCACTGCAGCAGCATATGTGACATTTACTAAAAATCCAGCCCTTTTTCTCCCATTTCAAGAAAAAGCTTCCTAGGGAAAGAGAGAGAAAAACAAACAAAAACCCCACAACTGACACAAATTAACTTGATCTGCAGTGGAGGCAGAAGTGATATGGATTTATAGATCTCATTATCTCTCAGAGTGTCCCTTCTAGTTGAGCAAAGAGTGAGAGTCCTCACTACCCTCATCTCTCCAAAGCATTCTGCTTGGCAATAAAACCAACAGGAGATGCTTTCCCACTTAAACTATACTTCCACATTTGTGTTATAAAAGCCTCTGAAACTAGGATTTTTGTAATTGGCCATTATGGCTAGGGTCATGTCAAGCTTTCTGCTATAAATCACTGGAAAACAATCTGAAACCAATATGGTGCTGCTTTGCTAACAACAGCGACAAGGTATTTTATCCCTCAAATTAATTTTCTTTAGATTCCTATGAGTCTGTAAAGTTAATCCCTGGAGGCTGACATTATGATTCAGATAACAAATTAGCCACGTTCAGCTAAAAAACAGTATTACCATTCAGTAAAGCACATGGTAAAGCACCATTTTTCAGGCAAGATATTAAAAATGTCAGCAAGTTGTAGCTAAGTGAGAAACAAATTTATCAAGTTGCTAGAACACTTGTGTTTCCTTTCACACTGCTGTAGCCTCACACTGAATAGAACTGCATAGCAGCAAAGGACAGAGTGTGGGCCAACTTTTACTTCACCATCGTACCAATTGTTTCCTCTGAAAAAATATGGCTCTGCACGCCCTCCAGTCACTTAATGGGCTTTTAACAGCTGACATCAGAACAGTTTGTTCCTCTAAGAGGAAGCAAAAAGAAACCAACACACACACACAATTAAGCTCTTGCGATGACAACAGAAGGGAAAAGCTTCCTATTCTGAATGTTGGCTTCTGTTGTACAACATGATGCACGTCTATGCAACGGGGGTACTCCCAAAACAAATGGCTCGTGAACTAATGCCCTAACTCTGTCCTGGCAGTTGATCACCTGCAGTAGTCACGTTTACAGTCTTACGTATCTCCTCCACCCTGAGCACTGTCCCTTCCTTCTACTGAGACACTTTGGAAGTGCAGTTCAGGTTCAAGCTATTACCCTACAAATACGTTCAGGAGCAAAAAGGAATCCACGTGAACTAAAAATAAAGAAGTAAAAAACAAAAACCTTTCTGGATTGTGTTTTGCCCTTTATTTAACCTCTGTTCCATACTGAGAGCCAGCTCCCTTATTTCCTCAAAATGCATTACGTGCTTACATGACAGAACTGTGCTATTCAGTTTTTGAAGTTATCACACCCAAAGTAGCTGGCAGAGCAGCACTATAATGAAAGTGCCCTGGAGAAATGAACAGACCGAACTGGATAAATCCTGTATTTCACTTGCCAACCAGTTCAAAACAAGTTGCCAACGGTCAGCTCACATTTTAAGACTTAAGTTTGTCTTCCTCACCTCTTTATTTAAGTTCTCACCTAAGTGTACTGAAGGAATTTAGAAATAAAACAAGGAATTAGCCTGTGGCTTTCAATTAAGGTGCTAGGAATGTAACAAAGTTAGAAACAACCCTTTGCCTATGCCTCTGGGCAGGCAAGAGTATCTATCACAGGCACTGCCCCACCCAGGACTAGCACATCTGACAGCCTCACATTAGCAGAAGGAATAGGTGTTTCTGTTCTTGTGGGCAGGATTTTTTGGACTGAAAAACAATCTTGAAAGTAACCATCCTTTTGTCAAAGCAACTCAGACTAATTCACATCCAAAGACACAAAAATAAGCATTGAAAATCTGAAGCTGGAAACCAGAGTGGTTTTTATCCCCACTAGCAAGACACAAAGCCAAGCAAACTACAAAGCACTGGAGTTCACAAACACATGGCTTAAAGAAGTTCCAACACTCAGCAGTGTATACAGGGCCCTGACTTCATTAACACAGAATAAGCTTAATTAGCAGTTCTTTGTTGTTCATGCTCTTAAATTAAAAAAAAAAAAAGCAAAACTTGGGGTTGTTGTGCAGATCCCCTTCTCTTGCACCACCATAAGAAAACAAATGGCTGCAACAATGAGCTATTCACTCTGTAAGCTTCTGCCTTCCCACCGCATCTTCAGTCCCACAATCAGTGGCCAGCACAATGGTTTTCTTCATTCCTTTCCTCACAGCAAATTTCAGCAGTTGGGCAAGAACTCAGCTATAACAGTGCTTGCTCTAACAAAAGAGTAATGGCACCTGCCTACAGCAACAAAACGCAGTTGCCCAATTCATAAATTCTCTGTATAGACCAAACTATGAAATAAGCACTACTAAAAGAAACACAGATCAAAAAACCTTACACCTCACTCCCTGGTGTTTCCCAAATAGCAGCTGAAACAAAGCACCACAGAGTAGTAATGAGGAACTCCTGTGGTTTTCACTCAAGTGTGCTGTGAGTATAAGCTAAATTGGATTTACTTCACAATAAAAAAATCCCCCAGCAACTGATAACTAAGAAGAAGGAATCCTCACAGCTGAAGCAATATTAAAATAGCTGTTCCCATACCTCCCAGCAAAAACAATCCAACGCTCCACGCTGCTGGCCTCAGCACATTGGAATGGTATTTAAAGGGAGCACAAAGCTCTCAGACAGAAATAATGCTGCAACACCACACCACAGGCCTGCTCAAACTCCCACGCTCACCAGCCGTCCACCTGACTTCTTCCATGTGATGATACTGCAGAACCAAAGGTTCCAGGCAAAGCATCCCCAGTACCTACACAGGGCTGGTCTGGAGGGTGCGTGACAGCTTCCCATTCTCAATGGGACAAAAGAGAGTGACAGGAGGCCACGGTGTAGGTGGAAAGGGCTAGAGAGGGGAAGGAACACACTTTAGGCCTGCTCCCTTCCCAACCAGGCCTCGCGGGTCAGCCCCAAGCTGCCACAGCTTTGGCAAGTTGTGCAGGCTGACAGTGGTAAGCCAGCTACAACTGAGAAAATGGAGACACCAGGGTGACAGCAAGCATTGCGCTCAGAAGAAAAGTCCTGATCATTCAGGCAGGACTTTCCAATGACACACTCCCCACTTTTGTCCAACAGACCCTGAACTTTTTGGTCAAGCTAACCAGCACCACCTCCCAGTAGAAGATCGCCCTGCAACATCTTTGGATGTGATACAAATGCGTTTTGACACATACTTCACAAACTGCCAGTGATCACACATCTGAATTAGAAGCTGGAAAATTTCCTACTAAAAGTCTAACATTTTAGAGCAAGTTTGCTAAGTTTGCTTACAGCAATTTGTTAGAGTAAATCATATGTCAGAGCAAAGAGTTTCAGCTACCAGCAAAGAGCATTGCGGGGAGAAGAAAAGACTAAAATAAAGGCATCCCAAATACCTTTATAATGACAGCAATTGCCTTGGATAATATATTGCCCTGTAGACATGTTAGAACAAGCTTCACCCATTGAGCCAGAAAGATGAAGTTCCTCTTATCACCATGCTCAAACTGGTGACAGGGAAGGCAACTATGTCATCTATCTAGACATCTGCAAGGCCTTTGACATGGTCCCTAACCACATCCTTATCTCTAAATCAGAGAGATTTGTCCAGGTGGAGGCTGCTAACAAGCGGCGTCCTCCAGGGGTCCATCTTGGGTCCAGCACTCCTTAACATTTTCATCAATGAAACAGATGATAGGATTGAGTACACCCTCAGCAAGTTTGATGATGACACCTAGCTGAGCAGTGTGGTTGATACAGCAGAAGGAAGGGATGCCATCCAGAGGGACCTTGATAAACTCAAAAGGTGGGCCCTTGTGAACCTTATGAGGTTCAACAAAGCAAAGTGCAAGATTTTGCACTTAGGTCAAGGTAATCCCAGGTATGTAAACAAACTGGGAAAATAACTCCTTGACAGTAACCATGCTGAGAAGGACTTAGGGGTCCCAGCTGATGAATAACTTAACATGACCCTTCAGTGTGTTTGCAGCCTGGAAAGTCAACAGTATCCCAGGTTCCATTTGAAGAGGAGTGGCCAGCAGAGCAAGGGAAGTGATTATCTCCTTCTACTCTGCCCTCGTGAGTCTCCAGATGGAGAACTGCATCCAAGACTGGGGCCCCCAAAACAGGAAAGATGTGGTGTGGAGCTTTTGGAGAGGGTCCAGAGGAGGGCCACAAAGATGATCCAAGGACTGGAGCATCTCTCCTGCAAACACAGGCTGAAATGGCCTTGTTCAGCTTGTTAAAGAGAAGGCTGCAGGCAGACCTCATTGCAGCCTTCCAATATTTAAAGGGAGCTTAGGAACATACCCTTTTTACAAGGGTAGATAGTGATAGGACAAGGGAAATAGATTTAATAGGGGCATTGGAACTTGATGATCCTTGGGTTTCCTTCCAACTCAAGCCATTCGTGATTCTTTGATCCTAGCCAGTATGATTGGTGCATAGGAAGAAGAGAGAACGGGGAATAATTCCTGACCAAAATCTGGCAATTTAGGTGTTTCTAAGCAAACAGGATGGCACTGAAAGACATGCAGTAAAAGAGAAGGCGTAAATAAGAGAGTAGTGAATACAAACTACATTTACTACAGCTCATTTTATTATGAACACAAATTAGGTCTTTGTATTTCTGAGTGGTTACAAAGAAAATAGAATTACTTTCTACAAGTTCATATTAGCCATCTGTTCTTTCTTCTCTGTCCAAATTAGAACTATTATTAGGCTCACTTGCATTTATGAAGGTGATTCACAGGATATAAGGTCATAGGGATCATTGTGAACATCTAGTACAATCTCCTGCATAACACAGGAGCCATTCCCACAAAAGATCCATCTGCATACCAGAAGGCATCAGACACATGACAGATGCTAAAGGTCCTGCACTAACCCAAGCAAGCAATACTGCCAGGGCAGAGAAGGAAGCCAAGCCACAAACTGTATGCAGATCTCCCTGCTACTCAGAGCAGTTTCAGAACGGACCAACATCCCAAACAACCTTTATTAAAGTCTTCAGGAAACAACGGTCATGATACAAAAGACTTAATGTCATTTTTCCCGTTATGGCACGCCCCATGACAAACTTTCTTAAAAAAGAATAACAACCTTGCACATAAGAAAATATACTATTTTTTCAAAAGTTTTAATTGACTGGAAAAAAATAGATCTGACGTGGCAGAAGGAAATACAGAAATATCCCAGAGACAACTTCTCAGAAGTACTATTAGGGATGCAATATACTCCATGTGTTGCTCTTCTGAGTCCTGGAGCTCTGCCCAGGCCCCACATCATTTGTGCCAAGCCAAGAAGGCTGACTTGCTGTTAGCTTCAGATGACAAATGCTTCAGATGAGCAGCTGAATAGATTATGTTCTTTTCTTTGACAGGCAGGTAAGGACAAAAGCATACTGCAAAATTTTCATTTGAAACAGGGAACCTTCTATTCTCTCGTAGTCCAGTCTCTTTTATCCCAATGCTGTTAAACCAGACATTTTCCTATCCCCCTTTTTCTAATTTCAGAGGCTGCAATTTCCATTCCCCCTCCTCTTCTACTCTGTCTTCTCATACCCTTCTCTTCAGAGTCATTAATCATTTTCCCAGGCTTTTCCACCCATCTCTCCTTACCAAAAATCTTCTACCACCAGAGCCCTTCATCTTCCCTATTATAAACATCTGTTGGTCAGCAGCTTTTCCTAGACAGATAGAAATCAATTCCTGAGAAGTAAACTGATAGTAACCAGCTCACATGTACCATGCTCCAATTTCTTAAGTAGACTAGCCTCCTGCAGATAACTATTGGGAGCCTCACCATTGTCAGCTATTCCTCATGGCCACTTTCTGCAAGTTCCCATCCACTTCTTGCACACACCAGGTTCTGACACCACACAGTTGGGTGCCCCCTCCACATCAGGCAAGAGAAAAGACATCTACACATTTCAAAGAGGGGGGGGGGGGGGGGGGGGGGGGGGAACCCTCAGAAGAGATGCTGCAGTCACTTCATCAGCTCCGTGAACCTTTTCTGGACTCTCTCCAGTATATCCATGTCTCTTTTATATTAGGGAGTCCAGAACTGGACTTAGAACTCTAGGCATGGCCTCATCAGTGCTGAGAAGAGGGGAACACATCCAAGAACACACAATGTACTCATGGTAAAGAATAAAAAGAAAGCAAGTTCCTCACTGACTGAGCATTGCTTCTGCCAAGTACGCTGCATGACTTTCTTTCATAAACGTGCCAGCATCTACCTTAAAGCTCATCAAGTCACTTGCTGGAAAGCTGCTCATTTACACAGTTTCATCAAACTGATGGAGTACAGGAAAGCTTCTACATTCCTATGTAGCTAACTTGTAACACTTGCAACTCAACTACACAGTCGGGACTTGCACCAAACCATATTACTCCTACTAATCTTCAGTGCAAGTAATGCTTGAAGACAGAATACAGACAGGAAGCTCCAAATACGAGGTATTCCTTAACTCAAACTACTGCATACTGACCTCAGTATCACAGCTGAAATTAGTTGTTGCAAAAAAAAATCAAAATAAACAATTTTACTTTTTTCCTCTACTTGCCTTCTGATATTTTAAGTCTGAGCTTCATTAGCTATTCCATTATTTTGTCAAGGAACAGAACCATGCTGATGCCTGTAAATTATTTACCTCAGCCTATTAACCTTTGTAATTACTAAGAGGAAACTTGAAATGTGGAAGGCTTGGAGGAAGTCCATAAAATCTATTTGCCCCCAGTGGTGCTCTAAACTTAAAGGAGAAGCAGATGAAAAGAATGAATAGGGTGACTGAAGAATCAAAATTCAAAATCTATTAGAGCAAGCCACACCAAGTATTCTCTCATTTCTGTTTCTAAAATACTACAGCAAGTTCACTACAGAAACCAGGCAGGGCCATAAGTACACCTATTCCTATATTTCCTGATCTACCCAAAATAAATTGTGTGTTGTTCTGTTACCAGCACTAGTGAGAAAGAGGAAGCAAAAAGCATGTCTACATCTTGAGATAAATTGATTATTTCATTTCTCAACCACACGCTTTTGCTTATTGAGGAAAAGTGATACTGCCTCACTGGGGATTAGGAAATCTTTGTGCAGACAACATGATCCAATGCAGAGCTTTGAACAGTTTGCCTGGAAAGAAATTGCTATTCTTGCTTCAGAAAAAAAGAAGCACCTCAGTCAAAGGTAATTTATCCAATTTACATATTTAGTGAGACATCTTAATGAGGAAAGAATAAAAGATAAAGTAGAGTGAAGTATTACGAATGGTCCGTTCTTATGGTTTCTAGCAAATCTGTGGTTTGATCAGTTCAGCAGAAGGTTGAGGCGCTGCTAGTTCTGCATCCAATTAAACTCCGGCTTCCTTCCCTGGATTAGCTATTAATTAGCCCCCAAGGTTGAACCCCTTCCTGATTAACTGCTTTGAAAGTACATGAATTGTTTAACAATTGCAGGATGAATATCGGAATGCTGTAAAATAGTACTTATGCAAAGAAACAAGACAGTGATCTTCAGCGTGAGCCTACATAAAATTTCTCACTTCATTTCAGAAAGCTCCTGTGGCACACACCATTCCAAATGGGGTACCCCAAATTGAAGAAGATTCAGAAACACAAGAGCAGAGCAACCTAAGCTCAAAGTTTGTAAAGCTTTGGTAGAGTCTAAGCCAAGGAATGTCAGTAGGCAGCTGTTTAAGTAAAGGATTATGTGTACTTAGCTCCAATCTCCACGCTTTTATTATTTAATGGCCAGCTTTTAGGAGGACTGTGTTGAAACCTGTAATAAAGTGGATTTTGAGCACTGTCATCAAAAGGTTTTGTGAGGGCATGTAAAATTTGGAACAGATGTTTCACTGTTACCTACCTAGAAACAGACTATATGGAAAGCAAGCTCACCTAATGAAAGCAGGCAAATACAAATCAGACTATTACTACTGCCTCCAGCAACAACTCCAATAGATCGGTTATACTCCGAGGCGTAACCGCGTAACCCTCTCCTGGGTGTGTTTTCCAGAAGGGTTTTGTACACCTTCATGGGTGTTAAGCAGTCAAATACCACTTAGGCTCAGGATTCAGACCTCACCTGGAGACAGCTGCCAAGCTGACCCAGCTCCAGAGCTCAGCATCCCAGCTTTCTCTTTTGCCCACTGACAAAGATTACTGCAGCAGAGGGTTCCCTTGCCTCAGCAAGGCTGAAGCTTGCAGCCTCAGTACCAAAACTAATGACAGTAAAGACCAGTGAAAGCAACACAAATGAGGGCACTAATATAAATGAGCTTAAAAAGCTGTGAGATAAGCTTGTGGAATTAAGAGTCCACAGAAAGGTGGTTATAATTTATGGATGAAGAAATGCAAACCACTGAGAAGTAAGGTATATTAGAGAAAGCACTGCTGAAGATTTAATTATGGAAGAAGTACAAGCATGTGGCAACTACCTGTGGACGCTACCACAGGTACCACACTGGGCTGAAGGGAGCTTTTGCTGCACCTAGAAGAGTGCTCCCTCCAGGAACACTGTCCCTTGAGCATCTCACCTAAATTCAACAGGAATGGTGAATCAGAGCATGTGGTTTGAAGAGATGCAAGTAGAACAGTCCCATCACACGAGTTTCAATGTTCAAACTGCCTGCAGAAGATTATTATGAGACTGGTTTGGTAAGCAGTCAAGACCTTTTAAAAACAGACCTGCAATGCAATTTGCTACCTAACCCAGACAGGAACTCTACCAAGGAATTTTCCTAAAGAAGGAATTATTTCTACAAAACTCGTACCTTTGAATGACCTCTGCAATGAAAACTAGCTTTCAACATAGGAAGAAACACTGTTTTTAGTCAACAATGGGCATAAGTCAGCACCTAAGCATTGACATACACTGCTAAGTTTTGGTGGCCCCACTACATTGGTTTGGTTTATGGAAAACACACATGGATGTCAGTAATAACAGATCTCCAGTATAGCCAAATCTGTGTCAAGGAAAAAGAGCTTTTGCTGCCTTAATTCATTTATTTTGAGGAGAAGAATGCAACTGCATGGCAGATTAACTCTTACTCCCAGGGAGAAAGGGAGGCTCTACCACAGAGTAGCAAAAGATACGAAATGCAACCTCCGTGGCTGACAAAAGCACTGACATAACATAAAATGGTAATATGCTCATTTCAAATGTTTATCTTGAAATTCAGGTATTTTAATCAATAAAAAATGTTTCTGCTTTTCCAGAATAGTTCTAGATTAAAATCAAGATCAGTACTTAAAAAAAATATGTGAGAAGAAGCCAGGATGCAATCACCATTGCTGACTCACATAATGCAAGGGAGAATTTCCTCAGAAGGTTTCACACCACTGCCCTCACTCCACGCCCCCAAAGAAAAACATTATTTGCAAGTAGCAACAAATAAAATTTCTTACTCCAAACAAATAGTACTGAAAGAATATATATATATATAATCTCTCTCTCTCCAGAAAACACCGCTGCAAAAAATATACGGAATAAGCATTGTGAAAACAAGAGTTGCACACCTTAGCAGAGCCAAAGGCCAGGCCTATCAGACATGACCATAGGAGCACTCCTCAGCAACAAACAGCAGTGGTGAAGCACAGCCACATCACATTTGAGCAGGTTGTGAAGGGTTTGGATTAATGTCTATTCATCCAGAGGTGAACGGGAAAATAAGAGAGGGAGAGGACACATGGAGAAAGCAAGCACACAATCTCAGAAGCATACAAAAGGATTGGCTCTTTATCAAATAAGGAGAATCACTTTTATGCGGTTTCCAAATGAGGAAAAGAGAGACTTTCTATTTAACTGTTTTCCATTTAACATGTATTTACACTTTTCTGAATGAGAAAGCTACTGTAACAAATTAACTTCACAGACATTTATATGATTTTCAAATTTCAAAGTCTCAACAAAATGATGCACTTAACCTATGACAAACTACGAAGCACAGTAGTAAGAACGTGTGGCTACTTGGTGATTGCCAAGGATTTATGACTCTTAACAGCGTTATAAAGACTACAATTTAGTAGGATTCCATTTTTCACCTACATAGCTCTTTTGAATTGTTCCACTTTACCCCATGATCTTACAATATTACAATATGAATACAGTTGAAAGCTTTGAATGCCATAACTCTAAACATCCATTCCAAGATTTTTCTTCAGCTGTTCGTTACTTCAGAAAACAGTCCAAGAAGGAATCACAAAATCAGCTGTGTTTGAAGCTTCGTTTGCTTTTGTTTTCATGATTTTTTGTTTCTTCTGTTAAAAAAAAGTACATATATAGAGTTTGACTACAACACAATATAACTCACACACCACAAAACAGATCTTCACATCCGAGGATCTGTAATTGAGCGGCATCCACCACTTCTAATTTTCTGTGCTACTGCTATGCTAGGGTACCCCTGAAAGTTAAAAGATTTTGTTAACCATAGCACACAAGCAAAGCTGCTGAACAGTCACAATGACTTACAGTAGAGCATGTGAACTCATGCACACAGCTGTCTGAAACATCACAGAGCAGGCTGCAGTACACTGCTCATATTTCCCCTGCTGACAGATAAGACCAATGTGGGGCAGAAGCAGAATCATTTAGAAGACCCAAACGCTCATGAAGCTTATCACCTAAAAGAAGCTGGGAAGGAATTCCTGCAAGTACACGTTCAGTCTGTGAGTTGGCAGAGCACGACCAAGGGCCCTTTGAATACTCACAGTGACCTACCAGCTATTTGCTCAGATAGCACAGGAAACATTATCACCGTTCATAATGTTTGCAAATTGAAATTCTCTCTTGTAGGGTAAATCAAGCGATCAGAAGCAATACCGTCTTCCCTTTGTTATACAGTTACATTACTAAATGCTGCTATCATTCCCCCTCAAAATTACACAACTCAACTACGGACTGGCGTGATTGGCTGCAGAAGAACACTTTTGCAAACTTCTGTTTATTCAGATAAACAGCACCCAAATGTTTTAGGTGACAAGTGAAAAATCGAGTGAAAGGCTGGAAAGGATTGCCAGGAAGTCAAAGAGAAGAGCTCTAAAGAGACTAAGAAAAGGAATATACGAGCAAGAATTTTGCTCTCAAAAGAATTAGTGTGACTAAGTACTGACTTTGCAAGCTATTACGCCAGCTTGAATTTTGGTGCATTTAATTACAGTCCTCTATATGCAAGAGGCTTCTCTGTAGTCCTGCAGAGATAAGTACACAATAAAAAATAACAACTTGCCAAAGGCTAAATAAATAAAAGCTCAGAAGCTCTCGTCTTGTCTATAATCAGAGTCACATTGTTTCACTTTTTCTATTCATGTCACAATGCTTCTCCATTATTCCTCAAGCCCTTATACAGCTATAGAAAGAAAGGAACAGCAACGAAGGGTGACTATAGCCCTTCTGCCCTCTAAATGCACGATGTAATTTGGGATCGTTAAGGGAGCATTAGAAGATGACAAAGAACTCCAGCTGCCAGGCTATACTGTCTAGGGATGAGGGGAAAATAGGGTCTTTCCAGAACAGAATGAATTCTACTGCTAGCAGAGTGAAAGAGACCCATACGAGAAAGTACCATGTGAGAACACCCATTAGGGATGGAGAGGGACTGACAGAACTTTAAGAGTGGGTGAAAATGAAACAAGATGTTGTAACATAGAGATGAACACATCATCTCCAGCCCAATCTCAAATCCACCATCTAGCTCCCGGATTGTGTCAGTCTCCAAACCACAGAACAGTAGAAAGGAATACAGGGGAGGGGGGAAGACAGAAACAAATTAAAATGCACTATTTTATGAGGTAAGAAATAAGTATAAAAAATATAACGTTACAGTATGAGGAAAGAGTGGATGAAATGAGAGCCTGAGAAACTGAAGATATTTATCGAAGAGATCCAACGAGGTACTTCAACGCTACTGAACAGGAGGCAAAACAGAGACCACAGGAAAAAACACCATACCCGGCTGTTAGCAGTATCACTCTTGAGGAAAGTTTTTCAGTAGCATCACTTACACCACGGAGCTTTTCCACTCAAGGATATTCCTTTGATAACCTAAGTCACCAACTTGGAACTTTGTTTCAACTCTTCCTCCATCATATATTTGGTTTGTGTTTCTCACAAAGATAAAGGCTCAATAATTCATTTTTGCTAGCACAAAAATTCCATAGGTGAATGAATACAGAGATGGAGAAAAAATAAAGTTTCCAAGATTTATTAAACAAGAGAGTATTCCACTGTAAAGCAATCAGTAATAAAACAAGTCCATCAGATGATCTAGCTGTTTCAAAGGTTTTCATGAGTTACTGCTAAAACAATACATTTTTCCCATAAAACCTATTGCTTTCTAGGCTGAGCCATTTTAAAAGAACTTCTACCAACTCCAGCCACAACTCCGATGTGCTCCCATGGACTACGCTACGGAAAAGGTGGTGAATCCAGATTTATTCATACTGCAACATCCAATCTGTAACTGGATTGGGATATATGGCTGAGGCAGGACTGCATGCTAAAACTACAGATCTGCTGAGGAAAATTTAGTTACCTAAAATTCCTCTAGACGCTGATAATTTGTGCACACAAATGAATACACTTGCCTTTTCTTTTATTTTGAATAGCTACAGTGAATTTTTTTAGGCTAGCCAAATGTCTCCTACCTTACAGATGAAGAGTGCTTTAACACTGTCAAAACAATAGCTAATTATTTGCCAGTGAGGACTCTGCTGTGTATAATGTTCAAGAATATCTGCTGGGACGACACTATCATATGAATACATAAGTTATGTCACTGCGACCTGACTCACCCCGTATCGCCTGGAAAGGGCCAGCTTCAGAGCTCATAATGTCGTGCACACTGCAATAGGGATCAGAGAGAGGGCAGTGAGAAGGAAATAAGACATGCCACAAGACATCAGCAAGAGGGCTGGAAAGCATCTGCCTGTCCTGTGTATTCTTGGATGTAAACCAGTCCTACTGCTCCTGCAGGCTACTTCATTCCAAGCCATTAAAAATAATAATACAGTGATTAAACACAGTACAGCTTAGCAGCTGATCACTACTGTTTCAAAGACTGCCAAATATTTAACACAAGTCTGCTTGCCCCTAAATAGGTCCAGTTTTTGTTGTTTTTTAGAATCATACACCATAAAGGAAGGTACACGAAAACATTAAGTATCAGCTAAGCCTTATTCCCACCGGTATTAATATAGTTGTTGAATCACATTTTGAATTATTTTCCAATCCATTTAAGTTTATTTCAGAATAAGAGCCAAATTTTTACCATCTGGAAATTTCTGGATAACTGGTTTTAAGCTCATGCTCTTGCTGAGGGTTGGCTGCACACAGCTGCCAAGAAAAGCTAGCTTTTCTCATAAATAAAAACCAACTCTATTTAAAGACAGTTTAAATACGCTGCTTTTTTCATTCCCACTGATCTTCAAATTCCCATAATACATTAAAAGACGAACTCCTAAAACCTTTGCTGTCAAGATATACTAAGTGACACCTCCTATACATGCTACAGCAAAATAAGAGCCTACAGAAGCAGCAACACAAAATACCATTTCTGTTTTGTGCTGCAGAAGAGCTATACCTAAAGTAGTAAAGGAGACCTCTGCTCTACTTCACCTGGAGGCACCTGACTCGGGCACTGTTTAAAGACACTGCCTTGGGACCCACACTCCTTACATTTCTGCTCACGCATTATTTAGCTCCTACTCAAGATATCTGCTCCTCTTGCAAGCTCGGAAGTGGTCTTTGCATGTACTTAATATTTACACTGTAACTTGCAAACATTTGTGTCTCCTTTGGAGAGAATCACTGGGTTTCATTTGTGCACCACAGCTGAGGCTTCTTGGAAAGCATACATTAAAGAATACTACTTGTCAATGAAGTGGCAGAAAGATGCATTTTCCAGGACAGCTCTCGTCTACCCAGCAGGCACACAGCTATCATTATCTGCTATGTCAACAGGCTGAATGTCCAGAAAGGATTTCTTTCACCCCTGTACTTATTATGAGGAAAACCTGCAGTGGGCCCACATCACAGCAGAACGGGCTGTCAGGAGTTAAATCCATGGAACGTTTGCGTCCTTCATACCTACAGACCAAGCCATAATCCCTAGAGAAAAGGGATGGGTTGTCCTGGAGTGCAAGTGCCCAACAGCTGGCAGGGGGCAGCTCTGCAAGGACTGGTCAGGCTGACCTGTGCTGGACATTGCTCAGCCCTGCAAGCAACCTGATGGTGCACCTGGGAAACATAATTGAGAAGACAACAGATTGCAAGGCAAAGAAAGGAGTGAGAAATGATAGAGAAACAGCCCTGTGGACACCAAGGTCAGTGCAGGAGGTAGTCTGGACACCAAGTGGAAGCTCCCCTGCAGCCCATATACAAGACTAGTGGAAAATGCTGTCCCTGAGTAAAAGGACTCCAACAGGGAACATGCTGACTATGCCCTGAAGGACTGCATCCTATGGAATAAATGCCTGCTGGAGCAGGAAATTGTGAGGAGGAGGAAGGAATGGCAGGGAGGAGCTGCTGTGGACTGATCACATCCCCATTCCTCATCATCCTGCAGTGTTGAATAGGTAGAGTAGTCAGGAGGGAAGGAGTGCAGCACAGTTAAGCCCAGAAAGGAGTGAGGTATAGAGAGGTGTTCCAAGTTTTGTTTCTCATTATCCAACTCTAATTTATTTCATTGCTAATGAAAATACTTTTCCTCAAATCAAGTCTGCTTTGCTCACAATGCTAAGTGGCAGACAAACTCCTCGCCCATATTTCAACTCACAAGCTTTTCTATCCTTTTTCTTCCCTCACTCCTGCTGAGGAGTGGGGAATGAGGGTGCAGCTGGGAGAGCACCTGACAGCCAGCCAGTTCAACCCCGCACAGGGGATGAACAATAAAGCCGTTCTGCATTTAAAAAAAGACATTATCAACTGCCATAAAGCATCCTTTCTGCCTTTCATACAGAAAAACATTTTTCCATAGCTCGAGGAAGAATGTCAGATAAGATAGCATAACAGTTTACCTGGCCATAAAATAATTCCAGCTCAACTCTTGAGAATACCACTCCTGAAGCTATTTTTATTGCTAAGAAATTTAAGAAAAATATCCCAGAGAGACAAGATGAATGTTCTACACACAAAAGAAGTGCATTACAGTATTGCACACTATCATTCATATAAATCATTTGATGCTAACAGTGAATTTAAACATCACTGTTTTCTGATATTCATCTGTTGCCAAAGTGAAATATCACAGGACTACATATTGTGGTTGACCTACAGGTTTTGGGTTTCTCTTTCAATTGCAAAAACAGCAATAGAGACCTGGTTAAAATCTTGGATAAGTTACTTGAAAATTAATATATTTCCAATAGGAGGCTGGCACCGTACATTGGAAAAGAAATAACAGATGTTTTTTTCCAAGAGTACACCACTTGATTATACCAAAGACAGCAATGAAACCACATCAAATACCTAAAACCATAGGACAGATACTGCAAATGGTATAAGACAGATTCTGCATTAGTATTACCTCCAACTCTCGCTCCTAACATGAACTTTGGCACAATCAGCTCTGCTTATGGGGGTGCATTAAAAAAAAAAATACACTTCTACTTAACTGTCAAACAAAGTACACTGTCAGCAAGTCATCATTCAAGTTTCAGTTCATCAATAACATTAAACCACTGAACGAGCTTGGTCACTGTGGGTGACCCAAGGTTGCTAAATAGATTGAAGCATGTCCCTACAGGAAAGTTATCTGTGAAAGTCCCAATGCCCACTGGGAACTTTCTTCCCCCCCCGAAGCCATTTATTCCTTGTAGATTAGATAAGAAACACTGACATGAGATTTTAAGAAAATAGATATGGGAATGATGGTGAGACATCAACCGACAGTATTTTCCACTCTTCTTTTGCAAAGTGCTAAGAAGTTGAGAGTATAATTTTGAATCTCAATTTGTCATAAGCAAAATTCATGGCAAGTTATTTGGTCAAAAACACAATTCAGGACCTCCATGACAGAAAATCAGGAAAGCTAAAATGAATGTTAGTTAGTTACACAGATTTGCTTTCAAATATTCAACTCCATAGAAAGACCATAATCTTATTTATTTGCTTTCTGGGTGAGAAATGGAGAAGCAGCAACTGATGTTTTACAGAGTGGTATTATCTGACAGATTTGACAAAAATTTGCATAGAGACTGTTGCTATCTGTGGTAATATAATTTCATCAGTTCTTTATCTGGGGGGCACTTGTTCTCCTTTCAGAAAGTACAGACTTCATTATTGCTTCGCTACCTTGAAAACTGCAGTGAAAAGAAAATATTTGCCTTTATATATGAAGAGACTTTGGTCATACAGGCCAAGTAAATATTAGTTTTATTATAGCTTGGGGCAGAAATTGATTTTAGTAGTCTGCACAGTGTGTTTTGTGAATCGCTTTAAAGGTATTCTGTGTTGCAGCATAACAAACCAGCGAAGGACCTTTTAAAACAATCTGAAGCTTAAAGTGATTGAGCGATACCTTTCCTGTACTAGAACTGTACATCTGAAAGAAAACAAAATAAGTGCTAATACAGGCTCTGCTCCACAAAGCCATGAAACACAGCATGACTTTCTCTCCATCCAAGGAAGGTAACCTTGAAGCACGGGTGTGAGGACGAACACACAGCTCAGACTGAACCCACCAAAGTGCCAGGCTCAAACCAGCCACCAACACAAGCAGGGACACACGGGGACAGGACCTGCCAGATCATCCCACGCATGTTGTCTCCTTATGAAATTAGCCTTAGCTAAAACCTCAATATTTTCCCCTTTTAGATATTTACTAGCACGATGGAAAGTATGTGATCATTTATTAAGAAGGTCATAGTTCCAGTATCTGCCCAGCCCACTTTGCATTCCAGGCATAAAACATAACATTGCATCAACATGCTGCAAATTAGCACATCTCAGGCCCTAGTTTCAAGTTGATCACATCCAGAGCAGCTAAGCAAGCCTGAATAATATTTCATAGCAATAAAAAGAGAGGTTTCATAGGCTCATTATGAAACCCACAATTAGAAAAAGACAGCTATAACCCTCCTGCTGTAATCCATAGAGATGATAGCAAATGCCAAATACTACATGAAGTCATCAGTGAACGCTGCTTCGTGCCAGGCTTCGTCTGGGTAGACAGGAAAGCTGTGGGCTGTTGCTTCACACTGCACAGGTTCAGCCACCACCCCTCCCTCTGCTTCTGAATTTCAGAATAGAGCCTTTTAACTGTTCTTTTTGCTGCTCTTCTGAACGCAGATGACAATTCCTCTCTGCCCTTGTAAAACAAGTGCACATTTCTCTGCTGGAAGGGTCGGTGAGGGAACTGCTCGGGCTCGCATTCTCAGCCGCCTGCTCGGTGACGATCACAATGCACTCCACCCAGACGCCGCGCAAATTAGGTCACATAGCAGAGCATATTCTTGCCAATTCCTGCCTATTCATAAGGGACCACAACAGGAAGCATACGGAGCCCTCCAGTTAAGGGTCAGAACATTTCAGTGAAAACATAAAAGTGAACCAACATCAGATTATTCACATTTTCTCCATACGGCAAGAGTGAGTCATGGGCACTGCTGCATCCGACAATGCAAAGGGCCACGGACTTCATCCAACTGCAAAACCCTACCCCGTGACTTGGAGAAGTGACTGGGTTACAAGAAAACAGAAAATGTTATCCACTTTTTCAGCGTACGTATGCATGCAGTAGTTCAATGTACATGGGAAGAAGAGAGCTAAAAAAAAGTCCTTAAAAACAGTTCATGTGGAGACTCAAAATATAACTATGTAATACAAAAATGATCTGTTCTTGGGTGCTTCATCTAAAACTGCACTGTATTTCAAAACACATTCAGCATCATCCTGGCATCGTTGCCAAGAAAGAAATATACAGTTTCCATGTGTTCAAGAGCCAGAGTTGTTTTAAATGAAACAAATTTGATCCTCCAGCATAACTCTGCTAAGCAAACTGACCAACCCAGGGCTTCACAACTGCTCACGGTAACGTGAGCAATACAGTAAATATTATTTTTACTATTGGAACAGCTTATGGCCTCATGATAAAACAATTTCAAGCTGTTATCAGTGCATGTACCTTGTGAGAACACAGATAAATTCCTTCTCACCTGACAGGAAGTTATTAATTCATAATCTAGCATTCCTAGGATTTCCAAAGGGAGGCAATGGGAGCAAGAAGGAATACCCAACTGTTAACAGAAGCTAAAAGCACAATTTGAAGCACACACGAAAAAACCCCTCCACTAAGCACTGCTGAACTATTGTTAAACTCCTATGAAAAGATAACAGAGTGGGGGGGTACTGAACAACCATTAGCTCACACAAAGTGTAAACTGACCTCTTTTACTTCTGTTCACAACTTTATGAACAAGTAGTAACAAAGGTTATCCAACTACTGCCGAGTGCTACATGAGTTGGCATTTTATGGAAGCTGAGCCACAGGGCAATCCCTTTAGAAGGCTTCAAATAACCAGCAACTTTTTTCTACCTCCTTAATGTGGGGTAAGGAATCCCCACTTCAAGTGGCGGGGTGGCATTCACCTAGATAATGAGGCAATTAAGGTAGGAAAAAATAACTTAAAAAGAAAAATGATAGAAAATGCTGCTAGGTAGGGTATGTATACATACATTCAAACACAGTGTAGCCCAACAGATTTCCTGGAACAGTTTCAGAAGTTTTACTGAAAGAACATAAATCCTTTTCCATGGCATGGAACAGCAAAGAACAGGAGAGCCGCGCTCATGCCCCCTCAGGTGAAGATCCAGCTGTGGCCATAGCTGGGCACCACACACAGTCTACAAGTGCCCCCGCACTCGCAGCACTGACCTGAGAGCTTTTTAGATCAAACCTTTATACACAAATAACGACATCCCATTACATGAGCTAAAATAGTATTTAGTATGTTTCCAACTCAAACATAACGTGCTCATTTTAAAGACCTGACGCTACAGTTTTCACTACAGGCTTCCCTGCACTGTATTCCAAAGCATTTAACACTACTTCACAAGTAAGAGGCCACATCAGAAGTACTTCTGGTTTTGACAAATTCCGAGATGAAGCAAGTCACTCTCATTCAAAGGAGAGCAGCAGACGGCCTTATGACAATCTCAGTTTGGATAAGCAGTAGCAGTGCTTACATAAACAAGGGGACAGGAGAACAGTAGGCAGTTGTTAATACTGGCCGTGCAACCAAGAAATGACGAGCAGGTTCAAGACTACTTGAAGAAATGAAAGTCTTCTGCTTGTCAGGTTTGAAGTAGAAGAAGAAAGCCTCCCCCAACCTTTTTTCTATGGTGTTCAGGCTTCAGAGGATGGAAAACTTTTATCCGATGAGGCTTCACCTGAACTAACTCATCTACATGCACATATCTTTCCAGATATGAGCTCCTATCTCCCTGCTCCCAGCCCCTACCACTTCTCTTGCCATTCAGGAAACCCATAGCATTTGAACAAACAAATCAACAAGACCAGAGCTGCACCTTTGCCAACACAGCAAAATTTACAAGCTAATAAATAACCCCTAAACCTTGTGGTCAAAGAGCTGCCTGCACACAAGGTGTGCATAAACTTCTCTAAGCGTCTCCCTGTTATTTACATTCTGGATTTATGTGAATGTTGATGACTGTGAAGAAGAAACAGTTACACCATTAACAACTTTTTCACCCTTTTTTCCCCCCACAGTACTGAATTACTAAAGATCCAGTCTTCTCTTATTTGGAGAAAGATCGCTTCTTGACCCTGCACAGAGATTGCACCTTTCACTTTCAGTTTTTTCTTCTCTCGTCTTCTCTTCCACGCCCCTCTGCTTCTACCTTCTTTTCTTCTCTGTTTATTTCTCAGTTACCTAAAGTCACAAGTCTGTCAAAGCCTCCAAATACATAGTGGAAGAAGTGTTTAAGAGTGAACAGACAGTAGTGAATTTGAGAACATCAGTCTCTCAGAAAGCAAGTCTATAGCCCTCCACTTTATGACAAGTTCACAACATCGCAGTACAGGAAGTTTCTTAGAAAAAGTCCTGATGTTTGATGACAAAACAATTCCATTTAAAATATACCAGCCACGACATACATGCTTTTAAAAACAGTGGGCTCCCAGCTCATAGGGAACTACACTGGCCTTAAGAAACAGTCACTAAGCACTTCCTGCTCAAGCACATCAACAAATGTGTAGCCGTCCTCAACACTAAGTTTCACACAGCTAAGCCTAGCCCCAGTTAGGACAGGCACCAACAAAGAAACCAAACATGCACAAAAATATCTTTATCTTATCTGCACACAAAAAAAGTCAACTGAAGTTGAACCTCCTTAGCAGGATGAATACACAGATTTTGAAGTACACGAGGTATCTGATCTGCAACGTAACAAGTTCTCCAGAGTCACTGTGAAAAGCCAGCCTACTCACTTTACAGAGTTTTCTCAACATTTTCAACATTTCTAACAGTTTAGGTTGGGCCATAAAGGAAAAGTTTCTGATCTCAGCTCAACTGGCATAAATCCAAACATGCCTCATTGTTATAAGAGCAAGCTCACATAAGACCAGAGCCTCAGCCCATCATTTTATTTATTTAAAGTTAGCCATTTTGTCACTACATCTCAAGATGTTTTTCTTTTCTTGCTGTAAAACAAACAAACAAAAAAATCATACTAGACTCCAGCTTTTGTACAACTACATATATCACATCAGAATTCAAGTTAAATGAAACTGACCAAAGTCCCTGTCCTAATATCAATTCAGAAAATACTCAGCTCTCATCTGACAACTACTGCCTCTAAAATGCATACTCTCAAGTATTAGGAATCTCCAAATTCACTTTTACCATGCCAGCCTAGTTACAGAATAATGCAGTAATCCGTGAAATTTCAGTAGGGATGGGTGGGACAGGATGGCCAAAAGAAAAGGAAAGGGAAACACTCCCAATTTCTTCTCCTGTTTGGCATCATGGCCCAAAAAATATTCCTTCTTTGTTGCAGGAAATATTGCTCCCTTGAAATGCAATCAAAATTAAAAGAAAAAACCTCAGGGTTGAAGGAACTGTTGTAAGTATGTAGCATCAAAAGTCCCAGAATACACATTAAGCAGAAACATACAGAATAAAAGCATAACCAATACTGAAATCACCATAACAATGTACAGTTTAAGAAAAGTGCAGGCACTTAGTCTTTCAAGGAGCGAGAGCTGAACTGGCTGAAGAAATAGCATTTCATACATGAAAGGAAAAGCCGTGACAACATCAGGGAGCAGGTCCTGCAGCAGTAGCTGTTAAACAGCCATGCTTCTCAGTGCTTGCAGCAGAGCAGCACCCAAAACCAAAACAGACTATTAAAAAGTCTTTCCCTTGAACTGCTTTCTGCCATACCCTCAACTACCTGCTCCTGCTACTTCCAGCAAACCTGAACAAAGTCAGTTAAAGCAGCTTGTACAGAAGATAAGAACAGATCCATGTGGCTGGTGCTTTTACCCAGTACAGCCTTGAAAATACATTTAAGCACGCTCTTACCTAGAGGAGAACGGCTCTGCATGGCAGTGTCCCGCAGCACAGTAACCTTGTACTTTTTCCATGCAACTTTTTTGGCTGTTTGAATGCTCATGATGAAGCTCACTCTTTGAATAACAGGAAAGTGAAGATGGAGAGGAAGCGCACACTAATACCCACAACAAGAACAGCATGCTGGGATCTGAAGGGGAGGGAAGCATTGGTTTTCCTCAGAGGGTTTGACACGTTCAGTTACACGGCGACTGACAAATCAAACAGGAAATAAACCTTTAAAAAAAAAACCTGCACAAACGAGTAACAAGTTTCAACCAAATTAAAGATTTTCCTCTTTAAAAACAAACAAATGTACTGCTTTGCTGCTCCTTATGAAAACAGAAATACACTCAAGCTTTCAAGCACTAGCAAGTTACAGCCTACATTCAGAAAACAGGACAGAAGGTGGCAACTTTTTCTGCTCGAATCAAACTGACCGGTCAAATAGAATCATAGAATCACCAAGGTTGAAAAAGACACACAGGATCATCCAGTCCAACCATCCACCCATCACCAATGGTTCTCACTAAACCATGTCCCTCAACACAACATCCAAACATTCCTTGAACACCTCCAGGGTTGGTGACTCCACCACCTCTCTGGGCATTCCAGTGCCTGACCACCCTTTCAGAGAAGTAGTATTTCCTAACATCCAGCCTGAATCTTCCCTGGCACAGCTTGAAGCCATTCCCTCTATTTCTATCACTAGTCACACGAGAGAAGAGGCTGACCCCCAGCTCACTACAGCCTCCCTTCAGGTAGTTATAGAGAGCAATAAGGTCTCCCCTGAGCCTCCTCTTCTCCAGACTGAACAATCCCAGCTCCTTCAGCTGCTCCTCATCAGGCCTGTGCTCCAGACCCCTCACCAGCTTTGTTGCCCTCCTCTGGACACGCTCCAGGGCCCCAGTATCTTTCTTACAGTGAGGGGCCCAAAACTGGACACAGTACTCGAGGTGCGCCCTCACCAGGGCTGAGTACAGGGGGATAATTACTTCCCTGTTCCTGCTGGCAACACTGTTTCTGATGTAAATAGCATATTTATTTGAAGAATCCTGAAAGTTTTAGCATTTGCTCTGCAAAAAACTTGCAGTATTATCTTAGCACTTTTTCCACATGCTTGATAGAATGTGGAACCACAACCAACCTGCAAGGTGAGCAGTCACATCATTCAATGGTACTTCAAAAGGGCACGAGAAAATTTTGGCACAAGACTTCAGACTTGGCACAGGCTCTCCACAAGCCTCCGAATCAAGGCCAAAAAAAAAAAATCACAAACTTTGATTAGGTATGCAGGCACCATTGTCAGGTAATTTCAAATAAGTAAAGCAGGAGGTTGATAAGGTAAGGCTATGACAGAACAGTTAATTTACAGTGGGCCTTTAAACTATGTTTATCATCGGTATAGAAAGCGAATCTAATCCTTCGACCTTCAACATCCTGTTGTCAATGTTATAATCAAATGGAGAGAATTTTCAATTCCATAATTTTGAAAGAGACACCATTCCAAACTATACGTTAGGATATTAAGCTGTACAGGATTCCAGCAGGCACAAAAAAGTAATGCAAGAGAAGACTAAACATAACACAGAAGCACAGGTATCACATTTGGAGACGAGCTATACATGAATGAACTAGTTTCAGCAGCAGAAAAGCAGATGCTATTTCATTTGCCTGTATTGGTGTATTACGCAATAAGAACAGTTCTCCTAAGCAGCTTGTGTGACACAGTTTACTGTATCACATACCTGACAGACACAACTGGGGGATAAGGGAAGAAAATACATAAAAGGAAAAATCTTGATTTTTATTTACTGGGAAAAGGAGTCAATCTTGCTTTGTTTTGTGGGATGTTTTTTTCCCCACCCCCCTTTTCCCTCCAATTTTAAGAATTCCTCAAAGTTGAAGACTGAAAACTGCATACAAAAAGAGTTCTGTTTCCATGAATAAAGACAATCATACACTCATGGGGCTAAATCAGGCTTTTGTGTTCAAACGTTCCCATGGAACACGCAAGCAAAGACAACCACAAAAACACTGCTTTAAATCTAGGATTCCTATTTTAGAGATAAACCAAAAATAATTTATTTTGCCATAGCAAATACAAATCTCAACTTTACAACGTACTTAAAAAGCACAAGATTGAGACACCACCAATCCTACCAAGTATACAATTAGCAGCCAGCCATGCACGCATGCCAGAAGCATTATCAACCCAACAGCCTCACATTCCCTACGAGAGCCTTCCTGTCAATTCAGTATATCACCTCACTACTGCAGACTGTCTCTGCCTCTCCCCTCACAAGGCCCATACCCAAATTAAGACCTCCTCCAACAGGCACGTGAAGGATATGCTAAGAAGCAGAATGGTCAACTCCTGAAGCAACACTTCAAGCTTTCTCACTCCGTGACAAAGGAGTGCAGCCTATGAGGGCAGTTAGACCCACACCATGCTTGAGCCTCCATCGCTCTTTGAACTTCAGCATTAAGATATTAGAGGCATTGAGGGAAACCATTAATTCAACCCGTACTCTGGAGCTTTGACTGCCACTGCCAATTACATACCACATATAGGATAAATTGCTTTTTTATCTAATTGCAAGTTTTACTCCAAAAATCCAACAGTTCAATAAGAATATTCACCAAGAATATTTATTGCCTTAATCAAGTACTGAGGGGGAGAATTTTTCTGGGGGGACAGTTTCTCTGCAATTTAAACAAAATATGTCTTGCCTAGATGAAGACAGAACTCACAATATGAATTTTCATATCAGAAATTATCTACAAAGAAGTTAGCTTCAGGAAGGCTTTTTTTTTTTTTTTTTAATGTTGAATTTTAAAAAGTGAGGGTATGACTTCTGCCAAAACCTGCAATATTGGGTGTGAAATTTGTGCATTAACCACAAAAGCTGATAAGCAAGAATGAAATGGGAGCTCTGGGGGAAAGCAATTGAAGAAGGCAAAAGAGATTATTTAGAAAAAAACCTCAAGAGTTCTACACACTCACACACACTATCCATAAACACTTCATTCATTAGAAGGTCTATTCCTACTACTACTGAATTCAATAGTCCATTTATTTAGCAGCTCTCTGCCCAGAGTATGTGCTCTCTTTTATTCACATCGGTGTTGACAGCAGTAATCAAATTTTGTACATACCACCAACTCTATTATAGTTCAACAGTAGATGGCTGCCTGCCTAGTCTTCTTATCATCCTGTAAGATAAAAAAGACCAACCAAACAGACCAGCTGAAGCTGCAGGAAGAAGCAAAAAGTAGAGTCGAGCCTATGTAAAAATATCCTATCAGTAGAAATCACACACTTTTATGCTTACCCATGTATTACAAATGATGAAGAACAAGGCTAGGCTCAACACAAGAACACTTCTAACAGCTTTCAGGACTGCAGCTTAGAGGGCAACTCAGATCTTAGAGAAGGCCTGAATGCCACATTTCCTACACAAAGTACTACACAGGAAAGGGGAAGAGGGAAAGCACAGCACTGGGAAAAGAAGAAAGGAAAGAAGGAAAAAAAAATGATAATTCATCCATTCATTTGACGATGAACTCAGAAATACTTAAGACCACTTCTCTATCCCATCTCAGAAAAACATCAGCACGAGGTTCAAAGTGAAATTAAAGGTGCAAGCAAAAATTGGAGCAGAGGGTAACATTATTTCATTATAAAAATCCCCTTTAAGCAATGAAATCATCTACAGTGAGATTGGTTTCCACTTCTTCCTTGCCATCTGGTTCTGGGAGCCTTTCAAGAACACCAAATACTTTCACTTGGAGAAGAGGAAATAAGCTTCTTTTTCACTGCATCTATACTTCCAGCTGTATACCAAGTAGGCCCTGGTTAACTCCTCTGAACTTTCACCCCTCCAGACAAGCCTGCAAAGAAAGGCTAGTTTTATAGAGAAGGGGGGAAAAAATTAAAAAAAAAAAATAAGAAAGAAAAGGAGAAGAAAAACAACCAGAACTGAGAGTATTTCTTACAAAGGGAAGACAAAAGAGATAAGGAGTTCCTCATTCTTCCTAGAGAAGGAGCACGCTTCTGCAGGGTTTCTGCACTACTCTCTAGCTACACCCCTCTTAACACTGCTACAACGAGCTTCTAATTAAGTGCTATTCATGCTGTGTGACACTAACAACCCATAATTTTGTTCAGGATTTTTCATCTCACCACAACAACATGACAGGTTATTTTTTCACTGGCCTGACAAACACACTTTGAGTTAGCAGACGATCCAAAGCTGGATCTTCAGCAAGGAAATAGACCGATTAGAGGACAACAATAAAGAGAAGGATGCTGAAAAGGCAATGACAAACTTAAACAGAAACTAATTTTTTGAGTCAATTTTGACAGAAACTGTTGTTAGTTTAAGCTCTACCCCCCAGAAACCCAAATCAACAGCAACTTAGCATGTCTATTGCAACCTTCTTTCACACAGCAGGTTCATGTCAGCAAAAAGCACTCTTCTGAAAAGGGAATAGGGAGCACAGGAACTAGCACTCAAATCGGTTTGAGTATTGCAGTATTAGAGCACTGTGGTACAGAGGACATACTGATACCATCGCAGTGCTCACACACTGAGGGCTCCAACACCAACCACTTTCAGCACGCAGCATTTTAGTTATATGTCAAACCTCATATGTGGACAGCTCTTGTAAAATTACATGTACTTACATGGCTGTTGCAACTAACCAACTGGATTATCCCAGAGAAGGAAAGATCAGGAATTACAGACAACAAAATGTGACACCCCCAAGAGTAACTGAAAATACAAAGATTCTTTACCTTCAACATGGGGCTGTGAGGGGAGGTCCCTTTTTTCCTCTTGTACAGACACCAAAGGGAGCATTTGAAATGTAAACTCTAGGCAAACTTCCGGAGCACATTAGTCTGACAGATCTGTTTACATTGCAGTCATACCTGGGAAATACAACCAGCACCACCCTTTCCACAAAGCACCCTGAGCCACCAGTTTCCAGCAGCACCAGAGGAGCCAGAGCAGCTCAACAGGAGGCACAGGTGCCTTCTGCATTTTGCTTCTCATTCAAAATGCTGAGCACTCCTGCTGAAAAGGAGGTTCCTTCATATTTGTAGGCACCTTTATAAAAAGAATCAGAGCCCATGCCACACAGACACGCAGCTCAGCACTTGCACCCCAGTCAGCGTACAACACTTATTTCAGTAGAAGCCTTGTGCTTGCACGGAATAGTCACCCACTTTCTAAATGCCAGCTTCCGCCTCCAAACCTGAAACATCTCAAAACTTTCTTTTGAATTTCATAGGGATTTTTCATTAGAGAGTGTCTTTTGATACATACTTTTCAAGCTACATAGAAAACATCGGCTGGAAGAATGGCAAACCTGTAAGATTTTATTCTTAACTGCAGTTAATGCAAGTTGATTTTGAGTAGACTTCCACAGGTATCCCATTCTAGTCCACTTCAGCTAAATGGTTTTCTGATAACAAACGCTGGCCAAGGTGTACATCAACAGTGCATACTCACAGAACAGTCCCACCAACAGTGTGAGAGCAAACATGTACTCTGAAGCCTATAGGCTGATGCACAGAGAACACAGAACCTACGCAGAAGAAGCCTACTCCTTTCCTCTCTACCAGCAGCAGTACCAACCAGCTTCTACTTTCGGGTTCCACATGCTGGGATGGGATGAGTAGCTGAAAGCAATAGGTGTAGCATACATACGTGTGCACACTATATACGTATATGCACTCCAAACAGCAGTAGACCTCACTAAACCAAGAGCTGTTCCATGCCTGTCAGTGTTCACATTTGGATAATGCACTCAATACCGTGCTTTACATTTTGGTTAGCCCTGAGGTGGTCAGCCAGTTGGACCACGTGATTACTGAAGGTCCCTTCCAACTAAATCATTCGATGAAAACAAACAAGCTCTCCCCAGGAAGGCAGGCAATGCTGTGCTGAGATGGTGGGTTTGGCCTCGGGGCAGCAGTGAAGAGGAGGGCAGAGGAAGAAGCCCTTCTGGAGCAAGAACAAGCAATGGCCCTCAGCTTGCCAAGGCCTTCGGGCCTTAACTATGGAAGCCTCCATCAGCTAACGCTGACTTCGCCCTGAAAGCATAACCACGCTCCTTGATCTCCTACTGTTGGGAAAAAGGAAAGGAGATGACTGGGTTTAAATTTATCCCAGGCACATTTCCACAGCAGTATGGTCATAGTGATGATTGAGGGGATGGCAGTTAGCAAAGTGCCAGCTGTAACTGCACCATCAAACATCCCAAAGGTTGTTGGTTTTATTTTTATGCCCTTCAAGGACACTTGAATGATCAGACAGCGCCCTGCAGGACATTAACTTTTCAATCATACCATTCAGAGCACATAATATTTATTTTTCCATTGCCACTTAGCGAGCATAAGTACACATTTATCACCAGTCTTTGTGAAATTAGCATTAAATTTCTCCCACCCACACAGTCTACTTCCCTCCCCATTTGTAACAATGTATTTCATTCATTCTCTTCCAAAAAGCAAAGCCACACAGGGGGGACAACATTTTGCAGAGCTGTTCTGCCCACAGCAGCACCTTTCCTAAAATGCTTGGGACTTCTACAGTACCAACACAACGGACAGACGGTTTCACTAACCTGGAAAGAAGGGAACTGCAGAAAGCCACTAGGACTTCCTGGCCGCTCCAAACCTTCCCTGAGCAGCAGAAACATTGTAAAGAGCTCCTCTCCCCAGAAGATAAACCTGTCTCCTGACAGGGGCTCAGCAAAAGCATCTCCTTCCAAAATAGCACTGACTTTATCAGAGTCAAAAGGAAGACAAAAAAAATTAGCATGCCAACTCAGCTCAGAGCAGGAAGGCAGTGCTGGGTGCACAGGAGCTGGCACAGCTACACAGCACAAAATAGGAGGCTTTCCTTTCGTGAAAGACTCCTTTGCCACAAAAGCACACCACCACCACCACTGTATGTTCCAGCTCAAACCTCTCTAAAGCCTTCAGCTAACTACAAGCTTACTGTACCTCTTGCTAATTTGCCCTAGTAAAGGCCACTCACTGCTAAAAGCTTACACACCAACTCAGAGCCTTAGCCACTGATCTACTTTTAACAACTACTAACCACAAATCACTGTGTTTAAGGTTGCCAAAACGGCAACAAGGCCAGAAAGTACACTTCAATAGATAACTCAGCATCAGACGTTTTGCCTGGTATAACACAGTAGAAAGACTGCATGATAAAATATTGCTGCACTGAAGCTGTCAGATGCTAGAAGTGCATCATTAAAAGGACCATCAAAATGCATGGCCTTCTTTTTCCTCTCCTTCATACAGCTATAGCTGCAAGAAAAACAGAGGTGAAACCACGTCCTTCATTAGGCAATGAACCTATTGGGACTTGCAAAGTAGTGGCTTGTTAGGCTAATCTATGACCAAGGTCACTTTATGGAGGGCCATCACACAGCCACTATGCCATGCCAGTACTTGGCCACAAGGTCAGACGGGAGCAAAAAACAAAGCAACAAAGGCCAACAGCCTGCCTCATGGCCAGAGAGAGCAGAACCTGAAGCTCCCACAGGGCAGCTCTAAGTGTATTGTTTCTGGATGTGCTAGGAAAAGAGACCAGAGTGGAAACAATGTACACGAAGGAGTTACCTAGAGGGGAAACAAAACAAAACAAGCCTCTCTAAAAGTTATGCGCACACAAAGCCAGGGCAGAAATCCAGCAGCAGTCAGGACAGGCACGCATCCTTTCCAAGCACACTGCATCATCTCAAGCCACTCACCCCAGTTCCCAGGCAGCTCAGAGATCAGCCCATCCCACAGTGCACGACAACCAGGCCAGCTGACACCTCACCAACTAGGAAAAGCTCAGGCACACTGCAGCAACTGCAGAAACGTGGTGGGAAGCAGCCACAGGACAATGAGGGATTCAATTCCACAAGCCAGCAAAAGGCTGTGTGTTTACACTCTCACTTGTTTTCAAGGACTACCAGCAAGCTCTTTGTGCATATCTTTCACAGCCTTCTGTCAGGTCAGATGGAAAACACTGGGCTCAGTTATTCAAGCTCAAGTGTGTGGAGGAGTAATTACCAAAGCTTCGCTGGACAGAAGGATTGCATTCTTTTATTCTCCGCATGCCACCACCCACTAAGAAATCATAATAAAATTCCCTACTAACCTCCTAAGCAAAGTCAGCATAACCACGCAGGAGTTCGCCTACCATCACTCAGTATCAGTCTCAAGAACTCCACTTATAACCTCTCACAAGTGTGATGACGCTGGGACACACACTGCCACTGTGATGACCAGTGTGGCTTGCATCACCAGCAGAACCCAGCATCAGTTGAATTTCAAGATTAAATCACATGCAAAAAGTGAGATACAGCCGAAGATACCATAAGTTTCACATGTTTCTCCTGTCCAAGACAGTCATGCAAATCACACACATTCCCAAACCTGAAAAATGAAGTATTTCTGCTTCAGAATTACTGTGATACAACACAGCACTCTCATTAAAATTTCATGTAAAAAATATAGGGTTTAAACCACTTTGACAGTTGAAAAAGATGCATATGCTATACTGACAGTATTATCAGTCATTTTGCAAAGCACTGCACCTTAAACTCAAAGTGTAAGCAGGCGCATATTTTCAATGGTCTGAACATCACCTTTGCTGCTAATTCATTCCCCCTCTCCAGTCCATTTTGTAGCATTTGTCATGAAGCCACACGACATTTACTGGAACAACCTTACAACAAGCAAAATAAAAGTTTACATTCAAATGTTTCTGTAGAAGTAAAGCTGAAGCCTTAGATTCTGAGGGGAAAAAAAAAGGAAATTCTACACAAAGCTTTAATGTACTCTGAAGTATGTATGTAGCAGGTATATTTGTACTTATAATTGTGACTTCATGAGTATGCAATACATAAGTAACTGATGAAAGGTCTTACACCAAAGTGGATGCAATTACAGTTCTGAAGTACCACACACGACCTCTTACGCTTGGAATCCGAATCCTCATTCCACTCAGCTGATGGGAATTCCTAACACCACACTCTCTGTAGTATGACAAGTAAAGCTCTCCAAATGGCACACCACAGCTGCCAATTTATTCCTTACTTTGTCTCATCTTTCCTTCTATCCTAATTGCTCTTGCTGCTCCTAGCAATCACTGGGTAGGTGTTCTCATGAGGTTATTTCATTACTACCTTAACTTATTCTTGAGGGGCAATGGGGTGCAGTCAAAAAGCAGTTCCTTTTCTGAAAGACTGCCAACACGTGGGCAACAGCCACGCTGAACCAACAAAGCTATTAGTGAGGCAAGTTGCATTAAGGTGGTTCAAAGGTATATTTTCAGCAGTCTTTTCCTTCTCTCCTTCTATGTGGGAGTTCTACTAATGTGAAGGAGAGAAAAAGCAGAACACCAAAGCAAGCTGTATTTATGCAAGTGAGTTGCAGCTGGCATACAAGTGTGCAGCCCTCCCATCTCTGTTATTCTGCCTTCAGCTCACCCAACATTTGAGTACTTCTGTACCATACCTAAATTCAATCTGACATCAGTCAGTGTTCATTACGTAATAGACTCTAACTGTAGTATTCCCATGTACTCTCATATAAACTTTTATACTGCTTATTTATCATTTAAGACAGTGGTATAAATGACACACTGTAAAATTTCATTGCTGCTTTATTTATTTATTTTTAACTTTATATCGTGATCACAGAATTAAACTTTTTCTTGTTGTTTTCTTTGATCTGCTTGTAGGTGCTTTTTTAGGGCTGCACTTTAAAATCACTGTTAGCTCTGACATATTCCACTCCTTGTTATAGAAGTTTGACTCAGTGTCACCTCCCATCACAGAAGTACTTCAGATCAGCCACAGGAGGAGGCAGGAAAATAAACAAAGCAATCCTCCCTTGGCATACAGCACTCCCAAACATGGAAAAACAGACATCTCCACGATAAGGGCTTTAAGAGCTTAGTTTGGGAGACAAGCATGGTAATTTAGGAGAAGTTTGGCTAGGTTTGTGGTAAATTAGAAATAGAACTCCATGCAAGTGTAATTAAAATGGGTTTTTTTGTAGTAAGAAGCACCTCAGTACTAACTATCATTAGTAGAACCTGTACTATTGAGTGTACACAAGGTCAAAGGTCACTGAAAAGCAGCTCTGGTGTGGATGCAGTCAAATGACCAGAGAGTCACACAGAGATGCGTTACTCCACAGCTTAAGAAATGTGCTTTGACTCTAAATCCTTTCTATCCAACTAACAATCCCCATCTACCATCATCCTTCTCACCACTTGCCTTCACACACTCAGTTATTCCTGCAAAATAAATGAATAAATAAACAACCACTCTGGCATTAAAAAAAAAAAATCAGCTCACAAAACAAATCACAATAGAGTTCATCGACTCTTCTCACTCCCAAGTGACCACCAGGCCCTGTTACACTAGCAAGGTTGTACCTCCTATTCCAGCATGATTAACATGGAAATATCCAGAGCTGCTCTCTGTTGCTATAATGGCCATCCAGTTTCCCACACCCTCAACAACCAGCTCCAGCCAAAACCACCAAGGGCACTACTGATGTAAGTTGGCTTGACATTTGTTCCACTGCTTCAGCAAACAAACCGCATCAGCAGCCTGCTTCCAAAAAGGCTGCACAAGATAAAAACCACTGCTCCAACAAGGAAGTCTGCTTGGAAGTCCTGCCAGAGCAGCAGTGACATCAGAAGGAGAGTCCCAACATGCCACTTCTGAGTTGTAGCCAATCCCATGGCCCACACACCCCACGGAGCCCAAGGATGGGACACAGAACAGACCCTGTGAGCAGAAAACAGCGTTTATTCAGACATTTTTCCTTCATCTGAATCCCACTTTCTGTCACAAAATAGCCAAGATGTGGGAGGTACGAGTCATGGTCACATCCAGGCTGTTTCTGATAGGGAGCAAAAAGGCTCAAGCTGCAGCAATCTCAAAGCCATGCAGGGCTTGGGAGGTAGAAATTATGCAGACAGTAAGCACTTCCAACCCAGTCTGCTGCTAATAAAAATTACATGGGGAAAATAGGGAGCTTCACAGCTCCAGCCAAGCTTTTTTCTGAAGATTAAAAAAAAAAAGACTGTAATAAAACTGCTATAACAATAAGGAGGTTTCCATTTCATTTGCTTTAACTTGCACTGCTCTGGAAGCATCCATTGCATCACACTGACAGTAGCATACAGTCACAGTAATTCCGTCACTGCTCCCGTGCATCTCAGCTGCAATAGGGATTCTTCGTTATCAATAAAAAAAACTGGTGGATTTTAAGTCCATGCCAAAAAGTGCTCTACTGACCAAAAAAGACCCACGTATTGGAATAACGCTGGGAGAGCTTTGTGAACATCCTAAGTAGAAAGTAGTGATGCCATCCACAACAACTTCACACAAACGCATCAGAAGCGTTCCAAGCAGTCAGCTTGAGCACATGTTCTCCAAAATGGCTTTAGCATAACCCAAATTCTTTTTACATACTGCAGGTGACAAAGCATGCACTGCAGAGACCAACTTCACCAAAAGATCTTCCAGCACTGTCACTGGACTCCCAGCGCCTGCCAGTAAAGCACTGCTGAGCTCAGCCCCGCAGTCAGTTCTCCTTCTGTTCTGGCACAGAGCAGTGCAAAAGGCAGCAAGTGATAGACAAGGGAGGAGGGGATGGGAGCAATCACCACACATATAAATCCCATGTTTTTATATAAGATCTATTGCAAAAGTATAAGCTGGGCAGACTACAGCAACTGTATGCCTCCTGTTTGTATTAGCAAGATATTGTGAGACCTTTGGCTAAGATTTATGAAGAACGAAAGCAGGAAACGGAAGAAAAAAATCATAAAACAATTCCCTTGTTTAAAAAGCCAGGTGCAAAGTAGAGGTGGTAACTTACAACACTGTACAAACAGGAACCAATAAGAAGTTAAACCCATGATGCCTAAACGCTGAACCAGTTCTCAATTGCTACAAAGATGACCTTGGAGGCACAAGCCTGGCACAGCCACCACAGCATAGCACATTGGCCCAGCAGCAAGTGACCTCCTGATGAGAGCAAAGCTAAGATTTTCCAGCCACAGTCCATGAAACCACCCTTCATCCTTGCTCACTCGGTTGAGCAGCTCAGCCACAATTTACACACTCGCAGGTAAGAAAGCGCGCTGAAAAGGAAGGAGATAGCAACCTACAGAAGCTAACACTCTAAACCAAAAGTAGGTCCTGCAAAAAAATAAACAAAAGGACCTCAGGACTGCATACACTACTTTTTATATTGCATTTCAGTCACCAAGTTTATATTAACTGCTATCATTCAAGGATTTCATCAGTCCCATCCCCTCTATCCCCACAGCCCATTGGGCTGCTCCAGCTGTGTCAGAGAGGCAGTGTGCTTCAGAACACACATCGGTGTCTCCTGGTCATCCCCACTAGCTCAGGACAACGCAGGCAGAAGGGGGAAAAAAACCTGTCTGTGCCACTAGCTGCTGAGTGCCCGTGGGCACAGTCAGCTCACAAGATCTCACACCCAGTGGGTGACGGACAAAGCATCAACAACAGATCTGCCCAAACAGAGAACTGGAAACAGACAGGGACAGACTTCTGACAAAAATCTCAGATCCACACACTGCTGTATGATTACTCTCAACTTGAAAGGAATGCAGTTTCTCAGGAATTTCACTACTTCCAAATAGATTTCTTAGAAGGGACGTGTGAATGTGCACGTGTATGTACATACATGTGCACACAAAGCCTATATATGCCTCCCTCGCCTTCAAACACGCTGCAGTGATGATCTAAAAATGCCACTGCTTCAGGCTCCAATACTTGAAAACACTATCTGACTCTGTGATTGGGTTGATTTTAATACATCACAAAGAAACTCCAGACCAAAGATGTGTAAACACATTTTTTGTTATTTTACCATTAGTTTTGGTGCCGGGGAAGGGCAGGAACAAGAGCTTTCTAAATATGTCACTCCTTTGAGGGCTAAAACCCTGAAGCTCTCTCATCTTCATTCCCCTATCCCTACAACAACACAGCCAATTATCCTGTCTATTCTGGACTAACACATACAATATATTGTGATTTGGGCCAGTTCTACTGGGCAGCAACAATCTTCTTACCTTCCTCTCAAAGTTACTATCCTGGAGAACTCCTCTACATCCAGTTACTGCTTATTTGAAAATAAAAGTTACCATAGGATTACATTCTTAAAGTCTTTAAAACCTCTGTCTTCTCTCCATCATGGAAGGCCTAGTCCACATTTGCAGTGATAGAAGAGAAAGGAGCAGGAAGTTGTGGTAAGCTTTTCTGTTTGTTTTCTTTTATGGTTTGTTTGTTTTCTCAAATAAAACTAGGCTGCAGTGTTAAAGGTGAATGCTGATCTTCCTGGATGTCGTCGATGTTTCCCTGGACAAAGGTGCAGATCTGAGTTACAAATAACCTGAACATCATATGCATCTGTCAAACTTAAAGACTATGACTACTGAAAGCACAGAAAAGAGGCACAGAGGAAATTGATTTTATAGCTTTCCTTTCTAAAGAGAAGAAAAAAACACCACCATTCAGCAGTGCAAGCAGGCCTCATTTGCAAAGAAAACAGGTCCTTGAAAATCAACAAGTGTTGTGGCAGTGTTCCCAAACTATGATAGCATAAAGAGGTCTACAGCACTTCAAATTTCAGCTGCATGTGCATTCTAAAGTACAGTCTTTCTTACCATCATAAAAAGATCATCTTGATAAGGAGGCTCTGACATTAAAGCACTGCATAGGTTGAAGACAGTCAAGAAAAGTTTTATCCTATAAAAGTAGGATCATTCACACTGGGTCATTCCCTTTAAGGAACCAAAGACCTGCAGTCAGATTAATAAGAAGCAAACTATCGCCAGCAGCCAAATATACTGACAGATTGCATCCAACCGAAATTAGAAGGTTTTTAAAAGCAATTTAGTAGACTAAGAAGTTCCACCAACTAGGAACCAAATTCAGGAAAACTACACATGGAAAAGTTCCAGTTGCTTCAGTGCTATCTTCTCACAGTTATTTCTGCTGATCAATTAAAAAGGGGGAAAAGGGACAGAGTAGGATGAAAGGACAAACGAACAAACAAACCTATCCATATTAAAATTCAGTATCTAGATCAGGTTTAACTGTTAGGAAAATGAGAGGGTTCCTAAAATGAGTAAGTGGATCCAAACTCATTAATAGGTGTTTTAAACAGACAAGCACACAGTTCATATCTGGCAGTTGTATTGTCCATCCAGTACCTGCTGGACACAACTGCATACTAAATGTAATATAATTAGGTGTAGAAAGTGCTTTTATTTTACCCAGTTTCTTTTCTCCTCAGCTGGAAGAGTTTTCAGACACTTTTTGAGCACGTTCGCCTACTCTCTATTTTTATGCATCAACACTGATCCTTGCAAACTAGAAGGCTCACAGAGAAGTCATCACTCGGGGTTAAATTTTAAACAGATCAGGTTTCATTTGCATAGGTCTGGTTAATGAAGAAAAGACTGGCAGTGGGTACAACATCCTATCCTTCCGTCCTGAATTTTAACTGCCTATAGTTGGCTGACCTTAGCCCAGCCTTCCCACCTGAAAAGATCCGCATGGATAACTTCTCCCTCAATTGCATGCCAAGGAGTCCGTGCTCACATTACATACAGCCTCAACCGGTGAAGTGTGATCTGCACTTTTTTTTTTCCTATGGCCAGCTCCGTTCTCCTGACTGTTACATCTCCATTGCTCTTCTAGATTTGCCAAGCTTCATTCTTGGAAGTGAGCTTCCCCTCACCCCTTGTGCAGGCTCCCCTCAGTCTGGGCAGGATGCCACAGGAGAACAAGGCCATTCGAAGAAGAAAGTCAGCTTGAAAAAATTAAGGAAAGGAAGTGAGCACTCCTCAGATGTCTCCACGAAATGAAGAATTTCACTTGAATTGGAAAGAGAGAATCTTCCCTTCTCCAGCACATTAATATCACAGACAACACAGAACAGACCACAGGAGATATATCACCGCTGAAACCAAGTGGCAATTTATAGAAACCTTTAATGAATGCTTTTTATTTCAAAGAGAGTCTACAATGTGACTACTTGAATTTCAGTGAAATGTAGATATCCACTGGAGAAGGTACGAAGCTTTTCCTCTGCGTAAGCAGTTTAGAAACTGAAGATCTGACAGAATAAATGACAATCCATAACACAAGATGCATTTACAGAATCAAACATTGCCAGATTCAACTCTAGGCACGCTTATTCAGCAAATTTTGTATGTGCCTGTTTTTGATGTTTGTTTTTTGAATATAAGCTTTTGCAAAGAAACCACAAACTTTGCATAGAGCAGCCTGCAAGATCCTGAAAAAAAATCTTCTGCCAAAGCTCTGTGACACCACGGTGTTAATCCACCGTATAAATATTCAAATATATTCATGAGTAACCGCTCCAAGGCAGTGTGTGTGGTTATCCAGCTACACGGCCACATCCACACTTCGCTCACTGCACTACCGCTCCTCCCTGGGATGGAAACGCATAGTCAGGTTGTAAGAATTTTTCTGAGAATTCAGAGAAGTTCCACTGAAACCGGGTGGGGAAACAACCAGTAAAAAGCACATCGGCCAGCCCAGGGCACTCTCACGCCAAGTTCTTTAGCTATCTCGAGTACAGCAGGAACATCCAATCTTCCTTTCAGATGGAGCATATAAAAACTCTATTTGGAACAGGGTAAGCTACTGCTTCCAGACTTCTACCCAACAATGAATCAAAAGCAGACCTGAACAATTCCTGTCAGAATGAAATTCCATATGAATATTTGCAGAGGGATAGAGGAGAAGGTGACCACTCTGTACACCAAGCATCCCTTAAGCACTGACAAAACTACCAAAAGACTACTGTGAGAGCTTACAGGATCACATCACAGCTAAACGGGGAAGCTCAAAGAAGCTAAAGATAGCCATCTGCATCCTCCACAGCTGATCACGGGGTCAAGAACTACACAGGCAGCAGAGCAAAGCTAAAATAAGTTTGGGAACCGACAGGCTTGTTTTATCCTACCACAGAGTCTGGGACTCTGGCTTAAGCACAAAGGAAAAATGTAAGATCAGATGACGGTTTTTTTTCCACATTTTTCATCCATGTTGAAGAGCCAAATGTCATTTTAGGAAGAAAAAAAGCAAAAGAACTTGGGGCCAAGGAGGTATTTTCTACTATTATTTCACCTACCTGTACATTTTAGATATAGGTTCCTTGAAGCTGCCATTCCAAAAATGAGTCACTCTTGCATCGATATTCTTACTTACTCAAGAATTTAAAGTAAATTATCTTTTTCAAAATTAAATACGTGGTTATTCATATTGAATTCAGTTGTTTATTTTACAGAAGGAAATTTGAAAGAGGATTTTAAGAAACGACTTGAAGCTGAAAGGACTTGTTTAACTAGTTCTGCTTATTGTGAAAAAGAAATTACAATCGCTGCATCAGCTTTTGTTTAATTTTCAGCAGAGAAAACCCACACACCTTGATTTAATGCACAACCCTTTATTATAGAGATGCAATTAAAGTTGCTTCCTCTTACTTTGAAAAAAAAATGGCACTTTTCTTTTAAACACACGCTGGGATTGCATGGCAATAGGTAACATTTATTTAAATAAACAGTAGATGATTATTTGTTATGAGCTGGATGACTTTCAAAGATGTGACCTGGCTGACCCACTCAGGCTTCTCAGCCCTATTCTTGTCTCTAAATTCTACCAAGGAGGGTTAGAGAAGTCTGAAGGTTGTTGTATAGAAGGAATTTTTTATGCAGTAAAAACTTACCTTGTTTCCTTTTCTTATGGCCGCATTATTTGAAACAGTAATTTAAACAAAAATTCTTTGTTCTTGCTTTGTGCACTGATTGAATAATTGTGTAGGAAAACAGTCAGATAAATAGGTTTTATAACACTTTTAAGCTATATCCACCTTATATAGCAGGAGAAAACTGTATATTCTCACTGAAATTAGATTTCACAATCTGACAAACTTTGAAAAAAGCTTTCGTGATACCTTGCAGATTCCAAACTGCAGCAGAGTTCCATTTATTCATCCAAGAAGAGTATAGAAAAGGAATTTTAAAAGAAAAAAAGAGAGGATATATTCAGTAAGTATGCAATAATACAGAGATACGAAGCAGATATAGAGGAGAGTCCCACACAATTCACACACATTATATTTCTTCGCTTGCAACACTGCATCCCAGAGAACAGACGCAGATTAAAATCTATCACAACAGCCATGGATTCTCACCAAGATCAAATACAATTAATTCAATTGCTTTTTAAAGACTTGCAGTAACGTAAGTTGTGATAATCACAATTCACCTACTCTGTCAGCCGATAACCTTTTGGTTCTGCTAAATTCTGGGCAGCAAAGACTGCGTTATTTCCTTCTCTTCATTGTGCTGTAGATGATTGCTGAGCCCCAAACGTGTACAGCCTCTTTACATTTTTCTGGCAGCACAAGAGGCTCCAAATAGGATAGCAAGTTAAGATCCTTTCAGAGTGCTGGAACAACATGAAAGGAGCCTTAATACAAGTGGGAATACCAGGCAGAAATAATATCTTTCAAGGAACAAAACTCCTTTTTCTGCCCTCTGTCTTCCAATCCTAAGAAGGAAAAAAACAATTGTGTGCATTTTTTATACAAAGGGGGAAAAAAAGCATCAGTTTAGTAGACATAAGAACCCAAAGCAATAACAAAAAAGACAATCTATATGAAACAAAGACATAACATTGCACAATTTCCCTTCTCCCTCCCACACAAGGTATGCAGAACACTTTCACTAGCAGGTTGCACCATTGCAGGCCATATAAATTAATTCAGATGACCACTACAGTATGTTAGCATCTTTCAGCCATGCATTCCATCACAAAAATTCATATCCTTTCACCCCTTTTTTCTTTCCCCAGGGAGCAAAATAGGCTTACAATTTCAAGTATTTTTATTACATGGGCACGTGACCACAAATTAAAACCAGAGACAAGGCAAAAATAAGATTCTGTAACAAAAGGTGGCGAGAAGCAGGGTGGAAAATAAATCAGCAAAACATTTCTCAGCAGTTAGTGATTCTACTTGGGTATTACATACAGTTCATCATCACCACCCAGCCAATGGTTCACGTTCCCCTTCCCTGACAGCAGTAGGGGCAGTGCTACAGAGGAATGGATGCGCCAGGACTTCCCAGGCAACAGCTGGCAGTAAATTCCATTATTTCACTTTTTTTTTTTTTTTGCCCAAATCATGTTAAAACCAAAACTTCTATGAAAATAGATTATGCAGTGTGAATTACTCATGCTTTTTCCTAGCCAGCTCCAGTGGTATGACTTGCAATGGCTCCTATCTCCTCCATGGGCCTGTTCAACACGTTTGTATTAGTTCAGAAAAGCCTTCACTGTCAAGCACAGGCTTCATCTTGAAATTAGATTTTATCACCTAAACTTGAATCCTTTAAGGATGAATGTAATAGCCCAGAATTTCTTGAACCTCATACTGGAAGGAGATGAAGAACAAGAGCAAATCTGATGTGTAAAAAAGGTTAAGGTTTCCAGGACCCTTCATTTGTTTCATGCCAGCTTTCTCATTTCCAAAGGCATTGCATCCAATCCATAGGCAAGCCAATCACCACATCCCATGTGACACTTGGTCCTGAAAAAAAAACACGCATTGGGGTTGAACTATATTTTTATAAAGCTAGAAACAACAGGATCCTCTAGATATTGTATGTTGCTCTTCCATCCCATTTTCTCCTGGAGAAAATGTATTCTGCCTTAGAAATAAGGATTATATGCTAGAGTTGGCCCTAGTCTAACCCAGTAACCCCTCATTTTGGATGCAGCATCAAATGAACAAGCAAAAAAAAGTTTCAAGAGAAACACTGAAGTAGCAGCAAGAACCAGGAGTGGCTGCAATGGGAGCGTGCCCTGAAGCGGACGTTCCACTCACACATTCCTCTGCGAGGCTGGGACCTTCTCAGCTGCACTGACATGCAACGCACCCTAACATGAGTTTCCTGAGGGAATTTAGCAGCCCCAAACAACAGCAATCTCACCAAGCAAGTCACTAAGAGTCAGACCCCCAACTGCACCAACTGTAGCACACCATATTGTTCAAGTGATACACATCATACGGATCATAGAACCATAGAACCGCTAAGGTTGGAAAAGACCCACAGGATCATCCAGTCCAACCATTCGCCCATCACCAATGGTTCTCATCCAACCATGTCCCTCAACACAACATCCAAATGCTCTTCAAACACCTCCAGGGTCGGTGACTCCACCACCTCTCTGGGCAGCCCATTCCAGTGCCTGACCACCCTTTCAGAGAAGTAGTATTTCCTAACGTCCAGCCTGAATCTTCCCTGGTGCAGCTTGAAGCCATTCCCTCTAGTCCTGTCACTAGTCACCCGAGAGAAGAGGCTGACCCCCAGCTCACTACAACCTCCCTTCAGGTAGTTATAGGGAGGTTATTTGAGGATCAAAGCCAGCAGGCATTTAACCAGAGTAATCCTGCACAATCCAACTAGGAGCCCACCTGCCAGCTCAGTGCTACAACTCCCATCCTCAAGCTAACAAGCTCGGCACCATGCAGCACCAGAGCTTAACGCTCACTGGCCAGCCTCAGCCAAACCCCACAGTTCTCCAAACATATCCCCCATGTTTCTTCAGGTCAATCATGGACTATTTTTTGTCAAAAGGATCTGTAGCTGTGTGGTCACATAATGCCCCTCTGTGTACAAACACAAGGTCCTCTCCTTTCTAGACTTTTCAGTTATTTGCAGTGTGACACTAATATAGGCCTCAGAATTGTTATCTCGTCTGAGGCAAGTGACTACAACAAATTCCCTTCTTTTTTTTTCTCCTACATTGGGTTTCTGTTCAAAAATGTTATCAGAACTGTTCCTGTGTGCAGGCCAGCCTCCCCACAATACAAGGGCTGATATCATGGTAATGCTAAGTTCTTTCATGGCCACCAACCACTGCAGTGGCCAGACAGTTGCTAATGCCAGTAACACAAGGCTTTGTTTGGTTTGTTTCATTTCTGGGAGGGGAAGGGAGACCAATGTTCCTTTTCTCTAGCTCTTGATTTATGATCTTGCAATGCCTTTCTCCTGGGAAAAATATCACGGGTTGCTACAAGTCTGCTCTTCAGGTCAGATGAACAACTTTAAGCACCAAATTTTGGTACAGAGGTCTCAATGTAAGCTTCAGCACAGGGGCAAGCTTCTTAAATCCTCTTCTGGCTTTGAGCCTTTGGACACAGTCATCAAGCAGTACCATCTCTAGTGCAAAAACATATACAAAAACCTCTCCCCAGAACACATTTGGATTTTGGGCTTGACTTAGTAAGAAACACCCTGAATGCTCTCTAGACCCATACATTGTTTCTGGCCCATCCCCACTGTGCACCACAAGGAGAAAAGACTACAACTCACCCTACACTCTTGCCTGGTGCTTAGGGTGATGGTCAGTGGTTGGAAACCATTTCAAAATTTGGACTGGCATTTCAAGAGTGACAAGTCAGCACAAGGGCTCTAATTAAAAGGAAATTACAGGAAAGATGGGCACCACCCCAAACCCCCCACCCCCCACCCACCTGTGACTATTTTGGAAAAAATAACACCTGCATGTTTGTCATCATCCCTGACAGCTGGGGCCCTTCAGATGACATAGGAACAAGGATGCTGCACAGGCTTCAGCCAGGACAAAACTCCCTCAGCATTCCTGTAACAATACTGTAATAAGCTGGTAGCAAACTTCAGGAGCAAGCAAGAGCTGTTCAATTAAAGTTATGAGGGCGATGCCTTAAAACAGCCAGGTTCTTTGTAGATAGCTAAGGACTCTTCCCTACTCATGGATCTGGAAGTACCAGGTCCATAATTTCTCATTAGGTACCTGAAAGGTTTTCTAGATGAGGCCTACATGATAACTGTCCTCAGCTCATTCTGCGCCACGCTTTCTCTGTACAACCGTTCATGGCAGCAACTCAGCAAGTAACTCAGTCTTCACTGGAGTTATCTCCAATGAAGATAACTGGAACAGCAGGTAAATCCTTTTTCTTCTCCCTGAAGATGCCTTCTGGATCAGAGAAATGAAGAGGAAGACACAGCAGAGTGTAGCATGAAAGCTGTATCATGACTTCCTCCATCTAATTCACTGGATTTTTAGACTCACTCATTGAGCTGTTTTCCATCCACAATGCAGATGAGATGGTACCTAAAGCACAGGAGCAGGGATGCTCCCAGGCACAGCCCTGACACAGCCGCAGGGGCACAGTCACAAGGCCACATCCCAGAGCAACAGAACCCAACGCTATCCTGTCCATCCTTCCACCCTTCACTCATATAGGGTTGAGGACAGTATGAAAAAAATGCCTTTCCAGTTCTTCTGGTCTTCCTCACATGCACCATGCAGTAGACATGGCCTCAGTCACAGTAGCCTTCCTCCAGCCAAAAGGAAAAATATGAAGCTAAGCAAGACGCATACAAGGAAAGCAGCACACATAAAAAAGAGCAACTGTTGGGAAGAACGGAAGTTATGATTTTCAAAAAGCAAAGTTTGGAGATATTTGGTTTGTTTGGGGTAATTATTTTTAGCTGCATATCATGTTCAAAAATCATCTCTCTCATACTTGGAGTTCAACAGGACATCTATTTTTAAATATTATTCATTCCATGACCAATCATCTGGAGAGACAACTGGTAATAAATCAGGGCCACAAACAACTACAAAATGCCCCTGATGGAAATCAGCTCAGCTGACCATTCTCTGCTGTCATCACCTTTCATATGAACCTTCCAGCTCCTGGCTCCTATGTGCCACAACACCTGTCCTGCATAAACACACTGCATCACATCAGATTCAGGATAATACATCTTAACTCCAGCTACTCCAGAGCACATCCTTCAAATACAGATTGTGCCAGCTCAGACAGATGCACACAGAAAGGCAGGCTTAGACACTTAGGCAGAGAGGGGGCTACTGTACTTCACAGTTGTAACACCGAGACAAAAATTAAGAAGTATCAGTGTCCCAGCTTCATCACTAGTGCTCGTAAGAGATGGGTGGGAAAAGTTTGCTTCTGTCCAACACACATTCTTCTAATCCAGCCCATTTATCCTGGAGGCTGTCTTACAGTATGCAGCACAAAGACAGCACATGCAGTCACCAAGACTGTCCTGCTATGACTCAGCTTGGCCAGACTACAGAACTTCACTTTTCTCTCTGTGTTTCTAGCATAAAGCTTAGTTTCTTTGAGGGGGAAAAGAACTCCTACTTAATTTTGACTGCAGACAATCTGGAAGCAATCATCCCCCAAAAACCACCCATTTCATGAGACCAGCAGCAAACCATTTCATCTCCTTATAAAAGGAAAGCAAAACTGTTTAAAGATTAAACCTGCCTCCTTTCTTCCCAATAATGGTACCTTACGACATGCAGAGAGCTCTGTCACACCCCAACCATGCTGTGTACGTTGCTCAAAATTAAGTGATCTTTCAAAGAAAAGAATTTGGAGACTTAGAGCTAGGATTCATTTATTATTTAATTTTTAAAAAGTGGGTTATGACTTTTTCAACTCTTTGAAAGGACAGATAACAGCAAGACAAGGGGAAATGGTTTTAAGTTGAAGGAGGGAAGATTTAGGTTGGGGAAGTTCTTTACTATGAGAGCAGTGAGGTGCTGGCACAGGCTGCCCAGAGAGGTTGTGGATGCCTCATCCCTGGAGGTGTTCAAGGCCAGGTTGGATGGGGCCCTGGGCAGCCTGGTCTAGTATTAAATGTGGAGGCTGGTGGCCCTGCCTGTGGCAGGAGGGTTGGAGATTCATGATCTTTGAGGTCTCTTCCAACCCAAGCCATTCTATGATTTTCTTCACAGAGGTGAATACACACAATACTGCCAGCATGTAAACATTGTTTAAAGACAGTAGCTATCAGGCTCAAGTTTTTAATACTGTCTAGTGAGAAGAGTAGGTTATTAGCACACAGTGACAGGAAACCTCCAGCAGTTCATAGGTATAGGAAAAGGCCTCCAAGAACAGACAGGAATTTTATTCATTTCTTTATTTTGCTCTGGAAGAGTAGGAGAAACAAATAGTCTTCATGACCTACTATGGAAGTTATTTCCCCTCTTAAAGCAAACACAAACAAAAACACACAATTCACACAGCATTCATTAACATCGAGTTTCCTGAGTTTTAGAACCACTTACTTTATTACAGACTAAATGAAAACATTTCAGAAGAGCAACAAAAAAAAAGATTCTGAGAAATCAGTCTGGAGGCCTTATGGCAGGACCTCACACTCTCCCTGCCACACACACAAACACGGAACAGAGATGCAGACAGTGCACTAATCCTTTTGGCACAAAAAAAAGGCATTTTGTCCAGCTCTGAAAAGGTATCACTTAAAAGCTCTGCTGCAGGACAGCAGTAACACCTCAAGCAACACAGCAGTTACTCCTCCCTCACACCTCAACAGCCCTGGATGTTTTGACAGATCTGGTTTCCTCTAGATCAGAGAGTACTGAGAAAAGCATCCACGTGCAAACATGCTGCAAATAGTTGCCATCAGTTTCCCAACAGAAGAAAAAGTGGCATGAAGTACCCTGGCACCTGAAGCAGTCTCACTAGAACTGGAGTACAGCTGCTAACGCTGCATCTCTACTCAACATTTCACCTGGGGGTAAAAGGATCAGGGAAGCAGGAACTTATTAAGGCACAGAGCACCAAGTTAAGAGCCCAGCACCCATCGTATGTCTGTAAAGCATCCCAGTGAAATCATAGAAAGCAAAGCACCTCTGTTCCTTTTAACACTTTTTTTCCCGTAACTGAGAATGAACTTTCAGTTCATGTTCAGAGGGTAGGGCAAAAGTGAACTTCGGTTAGATTTCAGTCGCCTACAAAAACAAAAGAGGGAACAAACCCAAAATGTATGACATTTGTGACAGTGGGAGCAACCCCATTTGAGCTCTTCCTTTCTCTTTCATCTGTTCAATTAAGGAAGTGTCAGTTGTGCAGTCCAGTACAGAACTCACTTCCACAATGATAAAACAGTCAACGTTTGATTTCTCTTACCAAGATAGCAACATGACCTTCCTGAAGCTACGGTATGCTTCACAGCTTTAGTAAATTTTCAGATGGTGAATGAATCCAAAGAGCATTTGCTTGGGGTTTTTTTTGGGTTGTTTCCACCTAAAGGGTCCTTTAGCCTTGAAAATTATCGTGGTGTTCAAACAGTAGAGCTCAAGTTGTTAAAAAAAGCCAAAAACTAAACACCCTGAAATTCAGCCTCTTCTGAGGCATCAGTCAGAATGAAGATGCACAGAGTCCTGAGGATGCAATGGCACTGTGCACCTAAGCCAAGGGGAACTTGCAGCAGTCTGGGGAGTGTGCTCCTGTCCTTAGCATGCCAGGAGCAAGCTGTGTCCTTGTCTGCCTCTACCTGGGCACCACGCGTATCCAATGCCCCATCAGACACACTACTCTATACAGATGGCAAACCATGTAAGCATTTTGGGGGGAGAAAGGCCAGAGCAAACATTTCACATCTGTCCTGCGACTTTTAACACCTCTCAGATTACATTTAACAAATTCCATTCCTACTGATCGGCATATTAAATTGCCTCAAAACAGATTAAAATTATATTTCAAAAGAGCTGAGTAAACTAAACCAGGAAGCTCTAAAGTGGGCACTACAGCCAGGTCCAAGAGAAACATTCCCAAACACATGGGAAAAGCATCCAAAACAGAGGGATTATACACCCAGAGGGCAAAACTATACTCAGAAAAAGTCTGCTAGACTTCGAGCTTCCACAAAGTCTTTTCTCAAGGAAGAGACACCACATCAACAAAATGCATTCCCACGAAGCTTTACAAGAAGCCTCATCCAAGAACAAGATGTATGTGTGGAAACCAGAAGAGAGTGAGAGCAATGAACTCTTTGAAAATTATATATGCTGATCATAGCTGTTGTTCATTATTAAGTCATAACAGAAGTTAAAGCCTCGAAAGAGGGAACAGAAAGGTCTTGGTCTATTGGCATTTAAATACTACTTTACTTATTCTCTTAATACAATTGTATTTTATGTTGTAATAATTAAAGTTACAGATACTAAAAGGCTCTGCTCTGTACAAAGCCCGATCCCATAAATTTTCCAATCAATCTTCTCCGTTTGTTAATCCATACAGAGTGTTCTTTGTTCATCCAGGATACTGTGGTAATTCAGTAACAATAAAAAAAATCTAGCAAAGCACTTCAGAACTTACACATCACACCACTTCCGCCAATCAATAGTTTGTAATGTTATATGTCAGGAGCATATTCCACCTTTGGTCCTCTGCCATGATCTAAATTGGGAAGGGAGCAAAAATGACATTTGATGCTAGATAATAAAAGCAGAGTACAAAAGAATTAACTGAAGTTATTTGTGAAATGAATTACACAGACCCATTAAAGAACGTTGTTTTATGGCTTAAGTGCATGTTTCTCCACAGCTAAATGCATGAGCCAGTGACCATCATAAAAATGTTGAATTCTTCTACAAAGGATTAGGAAACAGTTTTTGGACGTTGGATACTAATTCTGTTTCTGACCAGGCAAAAGGGAAAGCTGTCAAAGTCCAGAATAACTTCTGGCTGTCTACTCCCTAAAGTTAACCAGTGAATTAATGCTAAGAAAATGTGTCTAATCTCTGACATTTAGCCACGTCTTTTCCTAATAATATGTATCCAGTATTTCTGAGATAGAAGTTACTCCTCTACCAAAACAGGGAGCCACCCCAGCTCCCATCAGCTGAAAACTCAGCACTGCTCCACTACTTCTTCCACACTCAGTGGGAAACACCCACTCCAGAAAAGCAGCTAGATCACCAGAGAAAGCTTCATTTTGACAGGAGTAGTGCATTTAAATTTCAAGAGAAATCCACAGATGAGCCTAAACAGCGCTGATAAACAGGGCCCGCTGCATCCCTGGTTTCCCACCCAGGGCTGATGGTCAGAGGGAAGACACAGCCTGAGCAGACCCAGACAGCCTTAGGCCTGCCATGGGCCCCACACAAGCCAGGCAGGGGGAACCACAACTGCCTACACACTCCCTGCTGCAGTCAGGCACCTCCTGGCAGCACTCCTGGCATATCACGGCACACCAGCCCTGAGCAACTGCAGAAGGTTAAGGCAAGTGTTTGTGCGCTGCTTGGGGTCCTTCTTGTGCCACTGCTCAACACGCTCAGCTCAGTTACCATGATCAAAATAAGTTGTTGTTCTCACTTTCTCACTCCAAAAGAGATGGTCTGGTAGTCCCTTCTAAGAAAAGGGCCCAAAATGTCACATTCTAATGAACAGCAATTTCTGACTCTTCTTCTTTTGAAAACAGATGTTTCACCAACTTCACAGCTATGTCTATCTACAAGGCAGCCAGCTCTTGCTTCACTCCAAAACTACAGCTTGCAACAGAACTGTATTGTTGCTTTCTGTCAAATCCAAAGATGCCAGAGGGCTCTTCTATTTACTTAGCATGTTATTTTTGTCACTACATTCAAAGTCCCAGTTTTCTTCTGAACATATACTGTCACTTTTGGAAATTATAGCTCAGTTCACTTCCTCATTTAGTTCCAGAGCCATGAGAGGGGAGGAAGACATAAAGCAGACTTCTGACAAACTATGGAACGCTAGAACTTAATCTTTCATCAACACAATAAGAAGTCAGACAATGAAACTCCTCCCTCCCACCTCACCACGTTTAAACCCTATTATTCATTCTTCAGGCTGTTATTAAGTCATCCAAACTAGATGCTGTTCTCCCCAACTTTGGGCAACAAGCATCTCTGCTCCCAGGACTGGTGTGAACAGCTGTGGGCTTCTCAGGGAGAATTTCCCTTCAGAGGAAAGACACTGCATCACAAAAACGGCACATTAGGCAGGCTCTGAGCACGCTAATCCATACAGCTACCTGGCAGCAGAGCAGCTGCACTGTCCCAAAACAAAACCGGCTCACTTGGAGTATACCTTCAGTGCTTTACCCACACGTTGCCACACATACACTGAACTACATATGCCAGTCCATCCCCCCCATTTCTTCACATGCTGAAGAAATGAATACAAATACTGTCTTACTCATCACACAGAGGTGATTCTGTCAGAAGAAACATCCAAGGAGAGGCAAGAAAGTGACAAGCCATTGTGGAGATATGGCTAAATCTTTGTTAAACTGGCCAGTGTTGTGCATGTGTGTAAAGAACAGTCCAAGTTCACATCATTTTCCTTAGACTTCGAGATTATTCCATCTCCGTCAGACTCCAGGGCTGAGAGGGAGGCAGTGGAGGAATACTGCAGCTCTCCAGGTCTGCTGCTTCCTGTCCACCCCTCCCCCAGAGTCATCCCTGACAGTGGGGGTCTTGCACAGCAGCAGCCACTTCTCCCCACTGTGACTTCAGATCCCTTCAGAGGCATTCGAACTACAACAGGCAGTGAGTGCCTCACGCAGCAGCTCCTGCCCAGGGTTATTTCTTCATTTCCTGGCAGAGCACACACAAATCAATGGGCTGCTTTTATGGTTTGGGTTTTTTTCTTTCCCTGAGAAGCCTTGCTTTCTATTCCAAGGCAAAGTCGTGCTTCAAGCACATGGTACGGCATATGTTATTTCTTTAGCTACCAATCAAGAGACTAGAGGAAACTAGTCTGGTATATATATAATTTGCCATTTCATGAAAGCTATAGCATCACCCTAGAACTGTCTTCATCGCAGTACCCAATCTGTCCACACAGGACGAGGCAGCAATAGCTGACAGAAAGGAGCCAGCCTGAAGCAACCTTGAGGTTTATTTTTGACAACTCCCTTTTAGCAGAAATAAGGAGCTGGGAGTTCGCCACTCGTCCGAGTCACCTCTTCATACATGCTCTGTATGAACACCCCTGGAAAGATCACATGATGCAAAAGCAGCTGTGCCCATCCTGCATGCACCAGACAGATCCGAAGGGCATGCCTGCAGCCATTTCACACTGATGAAACCAAAGTGACAAACAAGAAATGGCCACATAGGGCCAGGCTGAAGGAAATGTCTCCAGAGGCAAAGCACAGTGTCCCCATGCAGGGAGGTCCCAGGGCAGGGTGGCTGCGGGCATCAGTTTATGAGGACAAACAGCAGTACTTCTCAGAAGAGTTGCTCAAGAACTACAAAAATAAGTTACAGTTTCTTAAAGCAGTCTTTCAGCAAGATGTATTAAATGTAATTAAAAATGTAAGGTAGATGAGAATTAAGATCCTTTCCATTTAGACAGGAACTCATATCTTTAAATGCACCAGAGGTATACAGTAATCTTCCAGAAAAGTTTTTCCTGTCATGTCTTACTGTTTAATTACACATTGCCATTCCAAACTACCACGACAGATTTTAAGCAAGTTCTGCTTTTTTCCATAATTAATCATAGCAAAGATTCATCTGTTCTTCAAGCGCGGTGATGACAGCGCTGCTCTCACCACTGCAAGGCTATCAGCCCCCAGCACTCCTTCCCAAAAGCAAGGAGGGAAGATCACCTATTTGTACAAAGCACTGTTCGAAGATACAAAGTGGCTTTGTACGCGTTACTTGGTAGCACAGGGAAGCAGGACAGAAAAACTGCTTTTCCACAGCAAGCAGCCAGGCAGAGGCACAGGCATAGCACGGACTACATACATGCTAAGTATCCAACCTACAGACCCAGCAAAGCCACCCAGGAGCAAGCACCCTGCCAGTGGGTCTCCAGCCCCGGCTCCCAGGAAGGGAGGCAAACAGAAGGCAACCTCCCTTTGGATTATCACAGCAACGCAGTTATTTTAGAGGCAGCTTTAGTTGCTGCCGCAGTCTTTTCTAAGTGCAGAAGATGTCTCATCAAAACCAGCCTGTATCTGCTGCACTGAAACCGTCTGGCCAAAGGACGGCCGCATCCAGGGCAGAAAATAAAGGCTGACTGGACAACAGAAAAGTCTTATTCTCTTTCCTTAGTGTCACAAATCACCAAAGTGAGATCACTGGATAAACCCAATGCTTTTCCTTTCCATGGGAAAACATTTATCATTTACAACAGCTACAGCACATAGCACTCTCACAAGTTTTCTTGTGGAACACCGAAGGAGAAAGTATTTTCAACATAATCAATAACATACAAGGATCTCTGTTCAGAAGCATTATTTTCTCATCTTCTGTTTGGGGATGAATTAGATAACCTGCAACATTAGTTCTCCCATCTGTGAAATCCTGTGATACAGGATTGCACAAGTAATATACATAAAATCCCAACCCTCTGTTAATTTATTTTGATTGCTCTACAGAAAAATCATGATTTGCTGCAACACTCTTCTAGTCCTCTCGTGATCTGTTGGCAGCTTTCCCATGACAAGTCATTAAGAAAGAAGTTACACAGCCGGTTCCTCTCATAAGAACGGGTGCAGATGGGCACCGCGCAGTGCAGGGCAGCAGCACAACTCCACAAGTCATAACTGCATTCTCATAAGAGCAGCGTTAGATCCACACTCACGCTTTCAATAAGCCACCACTGCGTTCCTGCCATCTCTAGGACTTTTTTGGTTGCTCCCCAGTTCCCCTAAACAAGACAACAAAAGCAACAACGACTACGAAATACGACAATATTTTGAGTCTGAGAGGTTGCTGAAGTTTAAGCTTACACGTCAGTATTTATACATATTCTTACCAGCTAAGGGCCTATCTTTGGAAAACACCTCCATTGCAAATGATTCTTTTTCCTCCAAATTATAACAAAATAATTTAAATGCATATCTGCATGCTCTCTTGATTTGTTGCTAGATATGTTCCACAATACATTTCTGTAAGCTCATAACCAGTAGAATCAGTAAGGTTGGCAAAGACCCCTAAGATCATCCAGTCCAACCACTGACCCATCACCACAATGCCCACTAACCCACCTCCTTCACTGCCAGCTCTAAATGTTTCTTGAACATCTCCAAGGACGGAACACCACTCGTTTTCTATTGCAAAAGAAAGCAAAGCAGAGACCATCAACCTTGGCTGACTCTGCACTCCGTGTCCTCAAACACAGGCGGACTCCAGAGATCTCAAATAGCAGCGTTACAAGGTAATGCTCCTACTGTTCTCCTGTCACACTGTGAAGGCCGTCCCATGCTGGAGAAATCAGCCCAGCAATAAACAACTCTGCTCATTTTGACACTTCAGAAGGAAAAACTCTCTCCTTTCCACGTACCTAAGAAAAATGGAAGCAGAGACAGTAATATTTTCCCCAGTCCTGACAACTGGCCTTTAATTTGCTGCCAAGGGTACTGCAGTGAACTTCAGCCCCTTCCTTAGGGAATTCCTTCCATGGGTTCACTTGATGGGAAAGGTTCAGACCCAGTCATGTTGTATAGTGATTAGCTTCACAAGCTCACACACCCAGAGCCAAGTCAGAGTATCATTTTTTAAAAGATCAATTATTTAAGAGCAATCTCCACTCACAGTTTTTAGTATAACGCACAAATCCCTTAGCCTTCTAAGTCTAAGAACATACATAATTTTCTCACTGAGAGAGAAAAGTTACAGTGGTTTTAATGGGACAGCTACAATTGGCCTCCCGAACCCAAACAACAGCAGTCGCTGCACCAGCTGTGCACTCAAGGAAAACCTCAAACACAGCCGTGCTCCCTTGGATGTATCATAGATGGATAGCCCATGTTACACATAGGCACACAAAGTATCTGCATACTGCCCCCAGACCCGGAGCACTGACAGGTTCCGCCTACATACCTATAGTCAAGTAAAGTCACATCCAAAGCTTTAAAAGTAACAGAAGAAAACTTATACAGGCACTACAAAACTCAAAGCTCCAAGCCACAAGCGTTTGTTCCCTAAGCTGCGCTTTCGGAAGTTAAGAGACACACTCCATCCAGCGCAGCTCTTGTAACAGAAACGTCTGGGAACCGTCTACGCAAGCATGCAGTTTCAAATCCACACACGCTCCATCTGACAGATCAAGTCACAGTCAGTGGAGGAGTTATGGATTTTAATGTAAGGAACTTCTTTTTTTTTTTTCTTTCTTTTTTTTTTTTTAAGAAAGCATGTTATGTACACTATACATATAGAATAAAACTCTTCCTCTGACGCAGGTGGCACTTGGCACTTTAGAAAGAAAAGAGCTTTTGAGGCTAAAGCTGTGGGCTCCCAGCAGCCAGCCACAGACAGCTCACCACCCAGGTGTAAGCGACGCACTTCTGCACCTACTGAGTCTTCACTGCTGACGTGAGGATGGTCCCTCACCCGTCCGGCACCCACCAGAGCCTCAGAAAGACCGAGACGTACCAAAACAAAGCACAATCCTCATTAACCTTCACATCGACGGGAGGAAGCGCCCGAGCCGGGAGCCTCAGACGGCTGCTTTACGCGGAGAAGGAAACGCACCGCTTTACAGCCCGGGCACCACCGCGGCGCGCTGCGCGGTATCGCTGCTCCGTGCGCGGATAAGAGCTGCCAACGGCAGGTTGCATAAGAGCACTGTAAGCACACGGTTATTTACAAAAGCAGAGGTAATTACAACGCGGGAGGTGGATCGCAAACAAACAGAGTTGAGTAACGATTAAAACAGAAAAGAAAAAAAAAAAAAAAAAAAAAGAGGGAGAGAGACGCACAACTCTGCTACTCAGCGGCGGGACAGCCGCGGGACGCTCCGCGCTCAGGACCCCGCCGAAAGGCGCCGACCGCGCGGCCGCTTACCGGAGCGGGACTTGATGATGTCTCCGAACTCCCCGTGCGGCGCGGCGGCCCCCTCCTCGGGCGGGGCGACGCGGGCCATGCCGCCGCGCTGCGGCTCCACTGCCGACGCCGCTAAGCCCCCCGCCCGGGGGCTCCCATCGGTCCCGACTCAGCACCTGGGGGCGAGCAAAGAAGCGGCGTGACACGGCTGCCACGCCCCCGTCGCGACCCGGCCCGGAAGGGGGTGCCGGGGGCGGCCCGACGCCCCGCTCCCGCCCGGGGGCGGCCGGCAGGAGGCCCGCCCGCTCCGGCGCTTCCCGTCCCGGCTCCCCGCGGCGGGGCCCCTTCTTCGCCGGGGAGCCGGGAACGAGCCGGGAACGAACTCGGCCCCGTCCCGCCCCGCGCCTCCCGCCCCAACGCCGCTCACCGCTCGGACGCGGCGGCGGGAGCGGCCCCGCTTCTCCCCACACGGCTCCTCCCGTCCCGAGGCGCCGCCGAAGCCACAACTTTCCTGCGAGCCGCCGCCCCTCCTCCGGCCCGCGCGACTCCTCCCCCGGCCCCCTTTGTTAGCCGGGCAACGCGGCGGCTGCGGGAGAGCGCCCAGGGCTCGCTCCGAGGGGCGGGGCGGCGCCCGCCGCGGGACACGGCCGGGACGGGGCGGGGCGGGGCGGGACGCGGCTCCACCCCCGGCCCCCGCGGCCTCGAGGCCGGGACTCCCGGGGGGGCGGGCGCGGCTCGGCGTGGTCAGCGCGGCCCCGCCCACGGCGCCTCCCCGGCCGCACCTGAGAGCCGCCCGGCCCCGCCCCGCGCCTCAGGCGGCGCGCGGGGAGAGCGGCAGTTAGCGCCGGGGTCTGCCGCCGTCCTGCTTTGGGGGCGTTGAGGGCCGGGCCGGATGGGGCCCCGGGCTGCCTGACCCGGGGGTGGCAGCCCTGCCCGCGGCAGGGGGTTAGATCTGGGTGAGCTTTAAGGTCCCTTCCAACCCAAGGGCTGTATGAAACGATGAGGTGGATTTTAGCCTGAGCTGTGACACTTAGCCACGTTTTCCCGTTTCCCATAAGGGGGGAAAAACAAAAAAAAAGGGCAGTCCCGGCTGGAGCGCGGCCCCGCACGAGGCTGGCGGCCCTCCGAGGCTGCGCCAGGCAGCGGCACCCTGCGATCCACGGGCTGCGGAAGGAAGCTGCCGCGTCCCATTGCCGATGTCTGCCCAGGGCCCTGATTTCCACAAGCGCGCTCAGAAAGCACCTACACATTATTTGGAAGTACGTTTCGGTCTAACCTGGTAGCGTTTCCTTTTTCTGCTTTAGACAGAAGCAGCATCACTTTCTCCTTTGAACTGCGGAAGGGCAATCGAATGAGGAGGCTGAACGCTACCTCCGGGAAGCGACACAACGCATATTCCCGGTGCGCTTCAGACATGCCTCTTTCCACGGCAGTGCTGATCAAAGTCTGAGCTTTCCGAGGTAGTTACCGAGGCTGTCGGCTTCTCAGTTGCAAGGGCTGTAATTGTTATATGCGGGTCTTTAGGCACAAAGTCCATCGAGGAAATAAAAAGATGGGGGAGGGAGGGGGTACAACCCACCCCAATCTTTGATACTCTGTACACGTGCACACTTAAGGTCTCTCCAATTTTGTATTCTGGTGGTTGGAGAAATTAGAAAATAATGGCTAGCACGCATTTAATGGCCAACAGCAATGTCCCCACTGGGCTGTATTTCTAAAACCAGCATTCATCTACAACCGTCCTGGCTGCTGAAGGCTATTAATATCATGTGCATTGCGTGGCATGCTTTGCCTTTCTGCATAATGCAGAATAAGTTAGGAAAATAAAGGAAAAGCCTCTGAAGCCCTCAGACGACGTTAAGAAGGCAAAGACAAGCGGAATGCAGGAAAAGAAACCGAGAAGAAATGTGCTGAGATGTGGAGCCCTTGAACTCTGACCTGAGAGTAAATAACACCTCATTCCATAATGCATGGGAACAAGAGAGTCGCGAGACTGAGCCTTGCCTCAGCTCCTTGTCTTTGCTCTCAGCATTTCTATTTTTGGAAAAAAACACATAATTGATAGCATTGCTACAACCAAGGATTCTGTGTATCTCATTACCTGGGACTGACAGCTGTAATAATGCTTTGTACTCACTCAGTGTTTTGTCATGATTTCAGAAAACCACTCTATATTTGGGAAGAGAGGAGATACCGAACAGATTGCTGTGTCAGGAGACTGTCCCTTATGTCCCACCCCGCGGACCCCGGTGTGCCATCACTCCCAGGTGCCAGGCTCAGCACGCTGTCGCTCTGCAGACACGTCTTGCACAACCTGCATCCCAATCAACACAACAGCTCCTTGGTGCTTCTGTGTCACACCAGCTGCTCAGAACAAGTCCCTCCCTGTTTCCATTACCTCTCATCTGAAGGAAAAACTGTAGGGAAAAAAAAAAAGACATATTAATTAGAAATCCTCTCTCTGTATGTTTCCTCTGTGAGGAAAATTGTCAGGTTCTTAGAAAAGCTTGGGTTGGCTCTATCTATGACTCCTCTGGCAGTACCTTTCACAGAAGTTAGCATACCAGAGAGCCACCGTTAGCTTGTTCCTTCTCCTTTCTTTCCCTGTAATCTAAGTGCCTGAGAATCTCTTTATTGTTCAACTAATCATCCGAAATATTGAAAATCAGCCCTAGCACTTGTTTTCTTAAAGGTGGGCACAGCATTTTCTACCCTCACTTGCTCAGTCAGGGACCTGATTTTAACATTAGGTTGCTTATTTTTAGTTGAAGCTTGGCTGCCTTTGCGTATGAACTCCTCAGAGCTCCTCTACATCACTCATCTTGTTAATATTTAATGTACTTTTGTTCCATCACTTTTTCCGCTGCTCCTGCTCACCACTGTTACCAGGGGCTGCCAGAGACACGGACGTGGAGCAGCCCTGGGCATCCACCTCTCTCCCGAGCCCCACAGCAGCAAGCCTGGCCCCACTGCCTCACTCCCAGCTGCAGTGAGGAAGGCACCCAACCCCTCTCTTTGCATGGGAGATGCTGCAGACATGGCCCCATCTCGCTTCCTTATAGCCACCCCATCCAGCAGCACCCGGTCACACTTCTTGATGAAATTCAGAACTGTTTTACCACAGACAGCAAACCACGTGTCAGGAGGAGCGTGTCAGAAAGCTCCCGGTACAGAAAGCAAGGGGTGGGCCCACAGCCCAACAAACAGGCCGGGTGCAGAGTGCCCTTCAAGCAAAGTGCCCATCACCTTCACCACCACGTTTCCCTCTGGTCGTCCCCTCATCGTTCATGTGACAATATTTCCATATCCACAAGTCGGGATGTGAATCTTCAGAGGTTCTCTCAACGCTATTTTTATCATCTTGTTAGATTCGATACATCTATGGATTAGATCAGAATCAAGGCAATATTGTGTGCATAAAGCACGCTGGAACTCTGTACCTTAAGTTTCAGCCATTTTTAATAGCTTCATTATAAACCCCCCCAAAATTACCCTGTATTAATAGAAATGCTGACATCCTTTTAACTGCAGTGACATTAATTGCAGCTACCATAATTTATCATCATTCTGAAGAACATAACCCTAGGAGTACATTAAAACAAGAGTGCATTAATGAACAATTACAGTAATCAATTTACCCTCCCAACATAACTCTAAGCTGGAGCAGAAAACCACCATCATCAAAAAGACAGAAACCTTTGGTCAACATTGTGCTGCCACAGCCTGCAAGGGCAGGTGAAAGCTGTGAGTCAAAGTCACTCTTGGTACAAACTGTTTTCTGTTTTTTTGGGGTGTTTTTTTGTTGGTGGTTTTTGGTTCTTTTGTGATGCTTCACTCTCCTTTGAACAGCGGTGCTATGTATCAGCACAGGTTTGGTTAGTGGCTAAATGGATCAACACACACGGCTTTTACAATGGCAGCCTTTATCAGTTAGTGGGTAGAATAAGAAGCGGGGTTCTTGTGTTAATACAACATATAGAGCTGGGGAACTTGCCTCGTTCCTGTAGCAACTTGGCTCACTCTTGGCTCACAAGTAACTTCTTCCATCGTAGCAGCATCCGTTTTTCAATTAAATCATACATTAGTCAGAGAGACCATTAGAAAACATTTTCAAAGGGAAAGCACTCACCGCTCTGTGAAGATTGGTGGCAGTGCAGACGGGGTGTTTGTACATCTTTTTATCATCTCAAAGGCAGGCGGTAGGAGAAGATGAAATTTATTCTTACAGAACATAAAAAGTAACTCTACCATCCTGTGAATCTTCTCGATATACACTTAATACAAACCAACTTAAACAACAACAAAACAAGTGCAACAAATATACTTTTCCACAAATGGCCGTGATTTTTTTATTTTTGCTTTACGTTAGACCAGGCAACCTGGTATGTGTCACTATTTCTTTGCCGTATCCTGTTCAATGATCGCAGCAGACGTTTTGTACTTGCCCCCTTAAGAAGCTCCCCCACCAGAAGAATAATTTGAGATATTACACATGAGATCGCTCAAGTGTTAATAAAATCCCTTTCTGCTGCAGAACACGGTTCATTCGCTTCCATACCAGGCTGGTGGCACGGCCCTGCCCACCAAACACAGCAGCAAGAAGCTCGTGCTGGGGATGGCACACTGCTAAGCACTTTCTGTCAGATCCAACCCTTGCACAGACTGCGCTTGGTAGACTGTGGCTTTTGCCCTCCTGAATCATGCAAGGACATGGGTGGTTACCAAGGTGGACGAGAGCCAGCCTAGAAATTCCTTGGCGTTGATCTCTGCAGCTGCGGTCCAGAAGCCGCGTAGCTGCTCTCACAGACGTGAACAGATGTTCACAGACTCGGCCTCCAGCAAGGAGAAGTCTGACCAGGATGGGCCAGGCCTACCAATGCGGCCCTTCAGAAAACCCCACTTCAGTGGCTCACTCTGGGTTCACACGACTACCATTGGCATTTTATTTTCAAAACGTGAGCTGGCAGGTGCTATACAGGCAGTGGCATTGGACAAAGCACGTGCACAGACCTCTGTGCTGCCTGCATCACTTTGCTTTGTACTGCTTCACAATTCCATGCTTGTTTCAAGAAAAGCTGGCCTGAGTAAAGCCAATGACCACCAGATGTACTTACAGCTACTCCAGTCAGTAGTTTAAGCCTGAGGTCTGAACCTAGTGAGCGCTGTGGGTTTTGCAGTGGGACAAACAGGCTCATTTATATCGTTAGGAGTGCATGGAAGGAGCACACGGCATGGTGTGCAGCAGCCGTGCCACCTGGGGCACACGTGGGGCAATGCCGATGCTCTGAGGAGCAGCCAGCGAACACAGCACCGGCTCTTCCCATGCTCTGCATGCCTGAGTGCAGCAGGAGCTGTGCGCTCAGTTCCAGCAGAAGGGCCTGGCTCAAAGTCCGCAGTTCTTCAGGGAGCGGGAACACTTCTAAGAGATGTTTGTCAGTTCCTAGTTAAATAACTGCTGTGTTAGAATCTCTGTGGGCAGTAATTATTGCTCCATTTTCTTCTATTAGGCAGTCCTGAACGGAGCCATGAAAATTGCTTTGAAATCACAGCAGACAAAGAGGAAACTTTTGGACATCGTTTATTTTGGGATGTTCCAAACCAAAGCTATCTTCCAAATCAAAAAAGAAGCCCAGCCCTGCCAAGTCCCTCATCGCTGAAACGAAGAGAGAGACCACAACACTGAATGAAAAGATGATTTAAACAACTTTCCTACTCTGAAAAAAAGCCTTTTTTTGGAGTTACTGTCAAAAGAAAATGAGGGAACAACAAAAAACCTTCATGCATCAGAGCTGTATCTAACTGGAGGTGGCGTGAAGAGGCCAAGAGCTTGGAAGGAAACAACGCTACTTTGAAGGGAAGAACTCAAACTTTGTATCTCAGAAAATAAAGTCCTACTGGTACATTTAAAGAATTTTCCAAGCACGTTAGACCAAGATTTTTCTTACAGCATCCACTATACCGTGCCATTATAACATAACTGTAACATAATACCCAAGCACTTACACTGGAAGCACTTACGGACTAATCTTAAAAACATTTACCAGGTACACCAGAGCCAGATTATTTATAGCACAGTAGTACCAAAGGGCTCCGCCAGGACGAGCTGCCGTTGTGAGAGACAAAATGTAAACACGGAGCAGCAAAGTCCCTCACCCGGAGAGAGTGCGTCTGGGCTGGGGCAGGAGGCGTTGCAAAACTCTGCCCATGTCATCTAGCAAATTTAGCTACTGCTGGGACAAATGCATGTTGAAAATACACACACACCAAAGTCTGGGAGCTTCAGAGTTTAAGTCTAGTCTGAAATATGAGGCTGCGAACGTGGAAAAAAAAAGAAAATAAAGGAAATTGTACAATTGGTAAAGAGAGCTGAGGAAAAAAAGCAACTTAGTTTAGGAAATCTTACGAAACGTTTGTTATGAAATGTAAAATCATCTGCCCTTGCCCTGAAGTAGCAATCAGCAGCTGGCAGCACTTTGCCAGCACAGAACAGAAACGGTCCTGACAAGGGGTGTGAAGCAGGGAGGTGCAGAAGGGAAAAAATGTAATAATGGTTTAAGGGAGTCTACAGCGTGCTCGGGATGCAAATGTCTGCGGGAGAATTTCACTGGGGTTACCAATTGCAACAGCCCAGTTCTCAGTAGGGAGCCCTGTGAGTACAACCCCACCTTGTTACTGTCCCTTGAAGCTCACCCTCACTGCAGTGTACACAGTACTGAAGTCCACACAGTGCTATTCAACAGTGTTTCTTCCCTCAGGAACTGGGAATTTACTTTTCCATAGAAAGAGCTATGCTATTTTGAGTGTGGAATGAGGTGTGTGACTGCTCCTGTACATCCCGCTCTTAAAAAGAGAGGCAATTGCCCGGATGCCTTTTCCATGCAGTGCTGAGCCCGAAAGGGTCTTTGCCAAAAACAACCAGTGAAGCCTCAATTATGTGTTAATGCAACACAGAGAGAACTATTAAAATTCCCCAGTTAGGAATGTCACAGTAGGCCCCCAGATGGATGCTATGAGGTGGCCAGAGCCTGCCACGCTGACAACTATTGGTGCAGAGGTGCTTTAAGTGAGATTAAGTGCCAAGCCCTACAGGGGCAGGAATGGCCTTCAGAGGCCAGCAGATACAGCCAGACAGCTAGATTCATCAGCAGCTCCTCACCTCCTGGTATCTCCTGGGTCTCTGTTACAGCTGCTGGACAGCCAGGCTCCTGCTGTGTGTCCTCTTTGTACCTGCCTGGACACAAATTCTAACTACAGCAGGTCAAAACTACAAACCCACATTTCAAAGTTCGCGACTCTGAATTTATACGCCATTTAAAACACTCTGCCCACTTCACAGAACAAATGATTTGTGAAAACTGATGATTTATTTATAAAACATTCCACGTGCAAAACCGTGCTGACATCTCAGAGCAATAGAGTGAAATAAGCAGTGTGTTATAAAATCCCCCACGGAGGCCAGCAGAAGATAAAGCACGCAGCAGGGGGATAAATACCACGGGCAGAATACCCTGAGCCTCACAACAAAGCGGGTAAGAGCTTTTTTGGCCCCCACTACTTCTGATACAAATAAGCCAATTGAACCCTTTTAAAAATAGCTGTTGGCCTTGTTTGTTATTAAATGTTCTTTAAATATTAAACGTTATTAAATGCCACAAATCACCCCAAAGGCTTTCCTCTGTTTCCCTACTCCACATCTTTTTCCCACGAAAACCTAAGCCTGGATATTTTTTTTTAAGAAGAGCAACCAATAAACAGAGCACGGGAGCACTAGCAACGGGAAAGGATCGTTACCAAATTAGAAGATGAAAAATGAAGGAAAACAATGACGGAGGAGGCCTATAAGTCCTGGAGCTGATGTAGAAATCCTGTAAACCCAAGGATTGCTTTTCGCCTTCAGGATACGCTTTCAAATTCAGCCAAAGCTGTCACTAATAATTAAGGTAATAATTCTTGCGTGCTCCCCCCTATATACATTCAAGATTACATCATTTCAGCATGAGCTTTCTGCTTAAACAACGCAACTTTATCTGCAGAGTATTTCAGTGGGTGGTGAAGTGATTCAGTCGCTCTCTGCATTTCCCTCACAGGGCCTCCCCTCCCAGAGTTCCACAATCAGCTTGGCTTTGGTGCCGAGTTCAGATTTTCTTCTGATCATCACTTGGTGCAGCAAGAAAGGAACAACCAGTGAGGATCTCCACATCACCACCCTGTGCCCTGACAGCAGCAGAAGCACCCGTGTGTCCCTCACACAGCACAGGCTCAGTGGGATGGCACCACTCCAAGCCTCAGCTTTACCAGGTTTGACCCCAGCCCACCATTAAGGCTGTTACAAAGGTTAAGCCTCTACTTTTTCTTCCTTAGCAGGAATTTTCCATCAAGTGTTTCACCTGGAAACCTTCCTGCACCAGGACAGGCAGAAAGCAATCTGGGATAGAGCCCAAAAAACCACATGAGACTCTGTATGTATCAGACACCCCAGTAACTTAGCTGGTTTCCCTCAGCTGTGGAGTACAGGAAAGCCAAACCAGCTGGCAGCAGTGCTCCTGCTGGCACCCACAGCTCCATCCCTCTCACACTGGCACAAGGAAGCTTTTCATGGAGGCATGGAGGCCTTGATGGCCTTCAGAGCCTGCTCTCCTTCTTTATTTAAAGGAAGGCCTTTAGGTTTAGTCTGGGGAGGTCTACAGATTGCAAGGGAGCTTCAGGGGAGCAATTTTTTTTCCACAAAACATATGTTGCAAGGCATCCTCAAGAGAGTCTGCTTTCTGAATCATTTAATCTCCCCTGGAAACTTCACTGCCCTGACTCCCTTGACTGTGGAAGCTTTATCTTCACCTTTTAAGGCCTTTGTAATCCACATTGTTCCTCAACAACTCGATTGCTTTGGATTTGTAAAGACAAGAAGCTGGCACCTTGCAAGGCCAGGCAGGCATCCAGTCAAGCAGCTCCGTGACATGGCTGCCAGCCAAATAGATGCTCCTTCTCTTCTCACCTGTGTGTTTCCTCTGGGTCTGCTTCTCCAGCACAGCTGTTTAGCTGACTCCAAAGCAAACTGCTTCGGCACTGAGAGCAGCAGTGGGAGAGTAATGCCAAGGGCAGAGAAGGAAAAAGCATTACCCCTCCTGGCCTCCATTTAAATCCACTCAACCATTAAACTGCATCATGGAAGAAGCAGAACCAAAGGACCATAGAATCATTAAGGTTGACAATGACCTCCAAGCTCATTTAGTCCAACCGTCAGCCCATCACCACCCTGGCCATGTCTCTCTATGTCACCACATGTCACCACTATCATAGATAGTGCCACATTTATGCATTTCTTGAACACCTCCAGAGATGGTGACTCCACCAGCTCCCTGGGCAGCCTGTTCCAATGCCACACTACTCTTTCTGAGAAGACATTTTTCCTAATATCCAACCTGAAAAGGATAATGAGATTTGAAGAGATTGGAAATAGATTTCACTGGACCAACTAATACACTCAGAAAAGGAAGACAAGTTTTCAGGCACAATAAATAAATAAATCAAGAAGCAGTTGCTTCCATGACAGAACAGCATCTGGTACAAAATGCAAGCAGTGGCAGTATGGAAATGAGGGGGAAAAGCATTACTGAAGAAATCATCCAAAGATTCTCATCAAATAAAAAGATTCTTACATTATCATGATGGGATAACCTGGGACACTTCTGAATTCTGCAAACCGTGCACATGCCATGATGAAATTGCTTCTGTTCTAAAACAGTCCTGCATTACAGCAGGATGGGCTGAATTTCTAGAAAGATTTCTAGTCTTAAATTACAGTGTAGATAGAACTGCAGCATTAAGATTTCATTTTAATGAAACCACCATTAATGTTTTACCTAACGTAAGCCAATTTTCTGTTTCACTTAGGAAAATGTATCCTGTCATACTCCGTACTTTATTCGATTGAACTAAGAGAATTCTATACCCCCCTTTCAAGGCAACTCAGTGGTGCATTTCTATAATGTAACAGATAGAACGCTTGTCTTTTTTTTTTTTAATAATTACATTATTGTATTTTTATTAAGAGTAAAATTGAGCAAGCTCTGTACTAACTTAATTGGAAGAAACACCTTTAAATCAGAGAGACAGGAACATACAGCTCCACTACTTACTTCATGGATTAGAAGTCATTCTCAAATTGAGGTTACACTGGGTGGGACAGCATTACAAGTGTTTAAAACATGAGAACAGCATTCTTCATATGGCTGTTTGCAGCTAACACAGTGGGTGGGATTCCCAGAGGAAACTATCAAATACTGTTACCATATGTTAAAATAACATCAGTTGGAAGTCCCAAAAGCTATAATCATTTATAGGGCTCTGCCTGAACAACTGAAATGCTGAGACGCAATTGTTTTAGTGACAAAATCTTCACACAGCAGGCATCAAATGTTCACATAATCCATACCAAAAAAGAAGTGAAAAAGGCTTTATAACAAGTAGAAAACAAAAATAAAGGTAAACTGAAGAATGAAAACAACTACAATGCACAGTACTTTTGAAAATTACATTCTGACTATCTTTTCCAAGGAGCTATCAGCCTTTTACCCTATTCCTCCATTCATATCTTTAGAGACTGGACATGCGTGGAATGCACCATGTTTTATCTAAAAGTGCTTCTAACACCAGAACTTTGATCTCTCTGACCTGAAGTGGGAATAACAGAACTTCAGCATTCTGCAAAATATCATTAACTGGCACACTTGCAATAACAAATGTGTAAGTGTACTGCAGCTCTGAATGACTCAAGAGGTTATACAAATGCGAGGCCAGGTTTGAGGACTGCCATATGGAATCAAGTTTTTTATGAAGAAAAACATGCAAGAAAGGTGTTTCTTATAGTTAATGTATGATGTAGCTACTATGAAGTTAAATGAAGTGCTGTGTATCTGTATTTAAGATGCCATCTATGGATATTATTCAGTCTGGAGTCCTGAAAAAGATTTCCCTTTAAGTACAGCATTTGGTTAAGTTACAGAGTACATACACAAAAACAGCACTTGATCTTGACAGCTTTGTCACATGTGCTGAGGCACTGTCCCTGCCCATTAGGCATATGAGAACTGGATAGAGGTAGGCATCACAAGCCACAACGAAACACCCACTGTGCATGCACTTGCTTCCATGAACCCTACTACCACCTGCCTCAGCTTGTACAGAAGGCAAACCTCTGTGGATTATGGCAAGGGAGGAAGAAACCAGGAGGCAGGATCAACTGAACCACGGTGCCTTCAATCTGATGGGGGTGGTGGTCAGCCATCTTTAAAGCTGCTGGTCATCTATCAGAAGCCCCCAACACTCAGTGAGTGAGATGGTTTTCGGTATGATAAAAGAGGGCTACATGCCACAAACAGACATTCCTCTGGGAAAACAGCTGATTTGAAAAGCTGGGAAAGATATTCAACTGCAAAGTGATAGGGCTCAGAGCCTGGGTGAACAAGAGACAACAGCCTCGAGTCACAGGAGAAAACAGCCAACTTCCATAAATAGTTCCACTTCTAGTGGAGTCTGACTGGTTTGCTGTGCCCTGGGGCTGCCCTCTGCTTCTGTGTAATGCAGGATATGCCAGAAGCCACACACGTTTCCCAGACTTTGTGCCAATATTCCTAATACACAGGCAGCCTTCAGACCCCCTGAATTGTGATCACAGAACCCTAAATCACAGGCAATCATACAGGCATCAGATTCCCACTGCAAATCACACTCTACTCCCTTCTCCCATGAAGGAACTAGAAAGCAGAAATTGGCCAGTAAGTCTGAAAGCTGGATGGTAATTTCTACTAATGACCAAATATCTGACTGGCCACCCCTCCAGCCTTCTGGGGACATTCAAGCTGACCAGAAAACTGCTGGACCATCAGAAACTTCTCTGGGCAAAAAGAAGGGTAGGTGAGCACAAAAGCACCATTCAAAGGAGTGAATTATCCTACTGACCGCGGCAAGAGAATCATACAAAAAAAATCATACAAATAAAAAAGCACCCGAGGGTTTAAAATGCACCTCTCTCACTAATCTGCATGGAAAACTCACCTCAGACATGGTAGCTACTCCATGGAATTTGTTTCCTTACTCAAAACCCTGAGAGAAACACACTTCTGCCACCTAACAGAGAAACAGTGCAATGGTTCAGTAATTGAGCCATATAGACATGTAAGTGAGGAGTCACATCACCCAGCCTGCTGGCCCCTGGCCACCTCCTCTGGCCCTTCTGTATCTCCCTTACACAAAGTTACAGCCAGTCCAGTCTTTGCAACTCTAGAAATTCCCCCAAATTCATTATTTAAGTGACCTGGTGGTATGGCAGAAGGGCTTTCCAAAGAGCTTACAACCCATGACTCTTTTTTTCTGCACAGACTAACTGCCTAAGCATATTTCTTGTTTTTCCATATAGATTTATGTCTCTTTGCATCTCATAATACTAGAATGCCTCTTAAAAATTCCTGTGAGATAAGGAAAACACTGCAATCCTGCTTTTGCAGAGAAACTCTGCCAAACCCTATACTCTTTAAGGGCCATAATGGAATTTTGCTGGAGTTGCTTACATTTTCAATTTCATTCTGTGCCGGTTTGAAGATCAATAGAGGGAGGTGATGTTGAGGCACAGTAATTTTAAGAATATAACTATTGTGCCGACACCACAACTTGCATTATATAAGCAGGCTTCTGTGCCTGTCCAAAACTTCAGTGATAAACAATCTGCTTACACAGACTGTCACAGGATTAACGTCCATGAATTTATATCCATAAACACCGGCTGCAGCAACAGAGCTAATAAAGTATATCCTCGAAAGTGACTCACACGAGTACCTCCCTGTGGGAAGTCAGCTATCTGCTTAAGAATTAACTGAGTTATATTTTTACATGGATGTCAATATGAATGAAATAAAAGTCTTTAAATTGCTTTCACGAACAAATGACTACAAAAATAAGCTGTTGAAAAAAATACAGTGTTTTTTTTTTTTTTTAGGCAAAGTAATGACCTACACACGTGGACCAGAGCAGGTACCTGTATACATAGCGGTGGTCAGGGATGGCGATTCAGAACTATGCAACCAGAAGTACTGGTTTACAGATAAGCAGCAGTCAGTAACTCCTCGGTTAGTTCCCAGTGTCTCCCTCCAGAGATATTATCTCTGAGGTTTTGTCTGCAAAGGAAGCTGAATGCTTTAATTATACCAGAACATGCTTATGACCTGGGAAGTAATAATGTAAACATTATTAATGACAAACAGTAGATTAAAGGAAAAATGTAAAGCACATTACTAAGTATTCATATCCCAATCTGACAGAATCTTAATACAGAAATTCTGGTTTAAAAAATATATATTAAAAAAAATTAGCATTCTGACATAGTTAACATTAAAATTAAGACTCATTCTTGGTTATGAAGACAAGTCTGCTAAGCACTTTCAGATGTCCACGAGGCATTCTCAAACTGGCTCAAGAGGACTTTTAGAAGCTGCTTTTCAGGGATGTGGGAACCACCATCCATGCACATTAATATCAGTTAACACATTCCCTGCAGATCTCAACCTAAAATAGGTGTGCTCTGAAATTCTGCTGAAATCCCTCTTGGAGACAATCTACCAAGAAAAATAATAGAAGCAGGCACAGGAAAAGATTTTCTGACCACAATAAAAAGCTCTGAAAGAAGCTGACTGCAATGCTGAGATGCTCAATTCCACCACACTCCACATGCTAGGGGATGAGTTCTCTCCCTAATTCTTTTCTACAGAAAATTGACTTTATCACATGCATGTTTCTATGTGTTATATACTGGGAGGTGTTAACTACTTTCTCCTCTCACAGGAATCTGGCTCACGCATTCATTCCACATCATTCTTAACCAATCCAATCATTCTTTTGTTTTTGTAGAAAAATATTCTGCTTGGGCAGGCTGGACAGGCAGATATAATAAACATAATAAATAAATAAATAACCCTGAACCCACTTGCTTTCAGTAGCTCTTCTTTACTGATGTGTCAAGTGTCTTTTGGGGCAGGTCATCAGCATGAATGCAGTACAACAGGTTAGGCATGTTTTCTTAGTTACAGAACACCATAGGATTTGTTAACTGGTATAGATGCATCTTGCACTGTTACGGTGCTATCAAAATACACACTGTGAAAACCACTGCTATTAAATTAGCTGAATAAAAATTAGATGTATATTTCATCAATAAATCAGTTATTCTCATAGCAAAGCAACCTACAAAATCATAAAAAAAAATTAAAAAATTAAAAATACTATGACAAAGGAAGTCAGTACTTAAGGACAACAATATTTGTGTTCCAAATATAGGAACAAAGAAAATAGCACGGGATGAAGGTGAGAGCTATCAGCACTGTCCCCTTCCCTCAACTCGGTGGACAGACATAGCTTGTTAATGCTACAGCCATGACACCACTGCAAAGAACTCAGACCAAATTACAGTAACGTAACTATGCAGATGACAAAGTGGAATTCTGACAGCAGAAAGGTCTTCTGATGAGTAATGTCCTAAGAAGCATCTGGCTTTCAATAGGCTAAAGCCAGACTTGAGTACTCACTCCTTACAGGAAGCAAACTGTACCTACTTGTCAACAACGTAATGCACTTGTCTTGATACAAACAAAATCACGTTAAGAAGAGCTTTCAGTACCTAAAGCTAAGCACCTGCTTAGATCTTTGCAGGGTTCTGTATTGTTCTTTTTCATTCAATAGAGCTTTCAGTAAGATGCACATGGCAGCAAACACATATATCCAGTGTGTGTCCTAGCACCTGTGGTGCCACGTGTAGCTCCTTCATTTTATCTTGGGGTATTTAGGAACAGAAACGTAAGCACTGAGAAAATACACGACCATGTGAAGTTTACAAACAAGCAGATCAAACATCTGTAAGTTTGAGATAAGCTTCAGCATAAGAAAATGCTTTAAACACAATAAAGTACTTGTCTTTTTTTATAACATGTAAGAAAACTCTTTTGTTTTTAAACATGAGGGTGGTCAAACACTAGCACAGGTTACTCAGAAAGTCTCAATTCTTGGAGATATTCAAAACACAGCTGGGCATGACTCTGGCCAACGTACATGAACTGACCCTGCTCTGAGCTGGGAGATGGACTAGAGAAGTTCCAGGGTGGCCTTCCAGCCCCTGCTATCCTGTAAGGAAGAAAACCAGCTAACTGATACGTACTGCCTCAGCTTAGGAGCCCAAAACACAAGAAATTATCTCCTTTTAAGAACTTTCCTGTGAAGAAATGAGGAATTGCAGGCAATCTCAACAGTTAATTTTAGATGAAAGCAATGGGAAACTGACAAAAGAAGACTGAGGGAAACAGTTGGAAGGTACAGTACAGGCAAGGCGGGGAGAGACAGTGACTCTGCCTCTTTCAGCAGCAGCTAGCTGCTAGACCAGCTGATCTGCTTCTTGATGCACTCGTAAAAAGCTAACAGTGGGGGTGTGACAGAAAACAGCAAGAGATATAAAACTGGACACATGAAACATATGCATGGCAATCATTAAGTATGGATTTAGCCAAAAACAGAGCTCACTAATGCAAACTACACTTCCCACCATTGGCACCACTCCTATGCAGGTTTGCAACGAACAATTAGAAAGCAAGAGACAGGTGTTAGAAAATCATCAAATCACACATTCAGGGAGTATTCGCCAGCCAAGAACTGCATGAACAACTTTAGCCAACACTCAGAAAAAAAGGTGAGGCAGATGAGGTCAGAAGGAAAGAGCCTGAAGCACTTCCAACGCAGAAAGGGGGCCACGGTCAGGCACAGACAGCGAAGGAAAAACAATCGAGGAAAACCTGGTGAGTGCATTCCCTTCCCAAAATCATTAGGGAGATGAAGGCATTTTTCTAATTGCACATGTAAGATCACCACCACTACCACGTGTAAATTTTCTGTGATCTTCAGACAAAAGCTCCTCCCTGACAGGGAAAAATAATTCATTCACATTATTTTAATGCAACTAAAAATCCCAGAAAAAGGCATGTTAGTATGCTTTATACAGCAGATCAAGAACTCCATCGCTTTTTTATATTCTATTCCTCAAGTCGAGGTACTGGTCACCTGGAATAACAGAAAAGGGTTTAACTAAAGTAACCAAAGATACACTCCTAAATGTAACTGAAGAAAGCGATAGCTGCTCAACATTTTTAAAATGGAACAAGCTATACTGAACCAATCCCAAATACTACTTCACCAGGAGGTTGCCTTCTTACTGATTTGGTCTCCTGATTATGAAGTGAGAAATAATTTTGGCTTAAATTATGCCTTGCAGTTTCCCTACAAAAATCCCACTTTGTTCAGCACACATCACGTTGGGCTTACTGGTTAACCAGTGGTTCCAACTCTTATTTTCTGAATTACCTGATATTCTATTCATGGGCTTTTCCAACATAACTGAATTACTGAAATTTCTGAACTCTCTTCTCCCCCCCCCCCCAAAAAATGAACATACTTCAGAGCAAACCATTTTGTAGATGATTAATCTCTGCTATCTCTACATTACACAATGGAAAATTGAGGTATGGGAAGATCAATGTCAAATAACTTCAGTAACTTGACTGCTCATTCAGAGACACGTAAAATGCATTTTTTCAGAGAATGCTTACAATACAGATGACCGTTGGTTTCACCTGTGCTTATGAAAGTTCTGCATTTCTGCAAATCAAGACTGAGGCTCTCAAGATGCATACCATGAAATGAGGAACATGAAAATGAGTGATTGCTTCTGAAAAATCTGTTTTAATCTACCGATTCCTCGTCTGACAGCACATATGCAGTGGCCAAATACATAACTCTGTAGAGTAGCACTCAACTGTCTTCATAAGCTGCTCTTTTCTTATTCCAGTGTCTAGCATTAGCCACTGTACATTTACCAAATTCTTCATAAAATGATGCAAGGATCCTATAGACTATGACCTTTCTAGAAAGGCAACTCATTCACAGAATGGAATCCAATGGAAAGCAATACCATTTTAACTAAAGGCCAGAGCACATAAGACTGTCAAATTGCAAAGGCATAATTCACGAAATTTTAACAAGGAAACTAATGAAGAACAAAGAAAGAAAACTACTTGCTTGATAAAATAAAAACCTTAAATGAAAATCACAGTCAGCTCTAGTGCTGAAAGCCATATTCACATTACACCATTCTGTCACTTCACTTAAAACAGAGGCCAATAAGTAAGCAGATTATCCTTTTCTACATGGAAACGTGAAGGATGGGGTTGGGACATGTTTGTTGCCAGCAGATTTTACGGTTATTTCATGAGAGCAGGAAAGGGTGAAGAATCCCAGATTGGCACGAGCTCCAGCAAGTCATGGCAGAAAGCAGGGAACACAGCTTCACCACAAGGCCGAGTGAAGCTCCCTGCAAAGGAAATCTCTTACAGGAAGGACTGGGCCTGTAGCAGAATCTGCAGCTTGGAATTCTGGGTCTTCTGTATCTCTTCAACATGAAGACTGTTGGTTTTTTATCAGTGATTAGATGCTCCTGTAAAAGAAAACCTGCAATTACTTTTACTTCTCATTTTAATTTCCTTTAGTGTTGAATAGTGACCACTAACCCATCCTGTAGCTGACACAGTCAGGACTTTTCATCACGACCACTGCTGCATCCACAACATTTACATGAGCACGGTTTGCACAAGCAGGCCTGGACATAAGCACACAGGCAGAATTACCCTATCTGAATGCAAACGTGGGTTTTCAGGGGCAGCCATTTTCCATCACAACGTTACAAGTAAAAAGTGCATTCAAATACAGGCCCATTTTTACTAATTTGTTCCCGAATGAGTAATAGGAATGAAGGTTTACTTCATAAAACAATCCGACAGTACTGCTTGTCAATGAACAGTTCTAGAAGGCGCTGTTTTGCATTTAGAATTTAATTGGGGGAACAGTTAAACAGATAAATAGTCAAAAAAGCCAGCGTGCCAGCCTCTGTACTGTGTGATACATTGGGACTGAAAGCTCAGCATCACTTTTTCAGCTGCAATTACAGCAATCAGGGTGGCTGTGAGCACCAATACTCACCTGCATTAATTTGACGGGGGCACTCTGACAAACGCCCACACTTCACGGTGTGTCCGCCCACGCTTCGTTTGTGCCCTCCCCCCCCATCGCCTTCCAAGCCCCGGAATGCTGTGGTACTTTCCCTATCACAACAAAGTGCCGTCCGGAAAGCTGAGTAAATAAAGGAAGTAAAAAAAAAAAAAAAAAAAACTCTACAAAAATAAGCTGTGAGACCAACTTTAAGCTGAAGTTACGAAGTTTAAAAAAAGATAATAATAACAAAACAGCCGCAGCAGCTCGTTCAGACTGGCCGGCCTCAGCGCCGCTCCCGCAGGCCCCGGCCGGCGCCGAGTGCCCGGCACAGCCGCTGCTCGCAGCCCGCGGCCGGGCCACGCTTCCGCCTCGGCCCGCGCCCTCCCCGACAAATTCTCGGCATTCCCGAAAAAAATTCGTCATTTACCAGGAGTGGGGTTCGAACCCACGCGGACATACGTCCATTGGATCTTAAGTCCAACGCCTTAACCACTCGGCCATCCTGGTGCACATACAGGAGCCGCCCGCAGACGCTCCTACATACAAGGCCGCGCTCCCGCCCGGTCCCGCACCCCCCCGACCCTCAGGCCGCCGCCGCCGCCGCCGCCGCGCCCCCCCCGGCCTTCATTTCCAGCGCCGGAGGGCGCAGAGAGCGCACTGTGGCGCGTGCGGGCGGCCCCGTTCGGCTGCTTCAGGAGAGGCGGGCGGGCCGGAACCGGAGAGGGGAGGCTGTCACCGCCTCGGGCCTGCGCCCCTCACTCAGCCGGGACCGGGCCGCCGCCACACCCCTCCGCCGCACCTTTGGCGGGAGCTGGGGCCCGAGCGGAAGGGGAAAACGGGGAGGCCGTAATGCGAGAGGGTTTGGAGGCGCCGGGCCGTGCCTGAGGGGAGAGGGCAGGGCCGCCGGCACCCAACGCGAGCCCGGGTCGTCTCGCACCACCTTCGGGGCACGGGCGAGGCGGCCGGGCCGCTGCCAGGCGCCGCGCAGACAGGGGGAAGCGGGCGGGGCGCGGAGCCGGCCAGCCGCCGGGCCCACCCGAGCGGCAACGCCCCGCCCATGGTTTCTTCCTTTCCTAGACGGCGCTGCCGGTTGGGATGCCAGCTGGCAGGTGCTCTTGGGAAAAGTCGGTGCTATGTAGCGACGTGGTAGTTTTTCCTACTCACGTATTTGCTGGGCAGGTGGCCGGACTGAGATCTGCCTCTCTTCCCAGCCTGAGTTGGAAACATGCCCTGTATCCACCCTTCTCCAGGCTCCTGCTCTTGCCATGCTTACTTTTCTTCTGGAAAATTGACATCCCCTGTGCCACGCCACCGAACCTGGTCACGTACCTCAAGGTTATGGGACATGCATGGAGAGCAGATGTAAAGCACACAGCCTCTTTTTCCTTAATTCTATAATTCATGCACTGATGTCCTCTGATGAAAGAACAACTCCTCGAGTGGCATTTACCATGCTGTGTTATTTGCTAGTGGCGTTCCACGTTCAGTGTGGTGGCGTCTCAGCAAAGAAATGTCATCTAGGTTATTTTCTTTCCTGCTCATGTGTGAAATTATTTCTGAGAGACAAAATAAAATGTTTTTCCTGTGAAGGCTTTGCACGTGCCTTACTTGGTAGAGAGGAAGAGGAACTTGATTCTGTTGATGCGTCAGGCCGTGCTTTGGTGGCCAGTTACTCTAACACGTGTCCAGAAGCATCCTCTGTCAGAACAGATTCTGCTTTGCAGATCAGATGCTCTTCAGACAGCAGCTGCACTGAAAATGGTAACTTCTGGGCCAGGCCGAGGTCATTTCTCAGCCTCGTGTCAAGGCATATGGCATCCTTGAGGTAACTGAAAAGTGGAGGGATGCATTGGTGAAGGAAAGTTTCTACAAAGAGAACAAACAATAGGCCTCTATTTCACTTAAGAGATTCTTAAATCAGAGGCAAGAAAAGCTTTCTAACAACAACAAAAATTATGACTGGGGATGTGTTACCCAAGGAAGTTACAGGATCCTGACGATTAAAAATTTGCAGGAAGCAGTGGTTATTGGATAAACTGTTGGGGTAGCACTGGCACATGGGTCCTGGCATGGTATTGGCCAAAAAAAAAAACCCCAACACCCTCATAAGGTAGGCACTGTGCAGCAGAACAGTATATGTCCAGTGACTGTTATAGGCTTCAACTCAGCTATTTGGAAAACACTATATGATATAAACATGGAAGAAGATACACCTGTTAGCACATTCTTACATATCAGAGAAACAAATACACCGGGTTCCTGTAAAAATCACATTACTTCTGATTAACTGTAATCACCACAGACAGTATCTTTTAAAAGACAGTTTCCTGCTTTAATCACATGTGGTATTGTAGAGATACAAACACAATCATGTGTAACTCTTTTTCAGATCTATTTCAAACATCTGCCATGGCCCAAAACTCTAGAGAACCTATTTTGTTTTCAAGAAATTAGAAAATACAGCTGAGGATGTGATTTCAACAATTCTTGATGAAGGCTGGCCTCCACAAACTTGGATTACAAAAGCTCACCCTCAGGTTTTCTCCTCTTAAATAATAATAATACTTCTATCTTAAACTAAATGCTATACCTTTACTTCCAGAAGTTTCTCCCAAGACACTTGCCAGAGGGATGCCTTCCCATTGGGGTAGTAGCTTTCTCCATTTCTCTAAAATCAAACTTGTGTTTCAAAATAAAATAAGACTAAAACAAATATATTTTTTTAAATGCCATGGGATGAAATGGAAACTCATACACAAGAAGTTCAGTGTTGTTTACCATACATTATATTTTGCAATAGGGTTTTTTTTTTCATATTTATACAATTCTCTCTTACATTTTAAGAAAAAAACAATGGAAACCTGGCTGTCAGTCCACCTTTCTCCTCAGAAAGATCTGAAACAAAAAATGCCCAAAATCCTAAAAGCTAAAGTAGCCCATCTCACTTTTCACTGCAACCCCCTCAAACCCAGCTATAGGGTTTTTCACATCTTGGAAAGGAAAAAAAAGTTCCATAGGATATAGTACTTGCATCTCCGTAAGAGTTGTGTTGACTTTGAGAAGGCAGCTCTCCTTAGCAAGCATGAAGTCATCCATTCTGCAGCTTCTCTTAGTAGTATGTTAACACAGTATCAGGCTTTTACTTCTATCATCTTCTTCCACTCATCCTGTGTGGCATTACTCTTTGCAACTGTAGTGTAATCAGTGTGGTGTGTTTTTTGTTTCTGTTTTTTTTTCTGACGCCTGTTTGGCTGTTACTGGGCAAGTTCATGGAGTTCTTACACAACAACAGAAGAAAAAAAAACCCAACCCTTTAGTATTAAGCAATGAACAAGTTTGAAAGGAAGATGATTATTTCTTTAGTTACTGGGAGTAGCTTTTCAAATGCCTCTAATTCACAATGCAACTGAGAGATAGTTTTATGGGTACCAAGCTGATTTCAATGATTCTTATTTTCTTCCCCACAGCAACAGCTTGAAGTCAAGGCAAGGACTCTAATTATCTTTTTCCTCATGCTTTTGCTCTATTCCCCTGTGCCTCAAATCAGACTGAAGATCTGAATATAAGCTTTGTATTTCTAATAACAAAATCATCAAGATCTTTCAGAACTGCCAGAATAAATTTGTATTTTTTCTTGCAGTGGAAAGTCATCTTAGAATGTATGAAACTAATTCTTCATGTTTTTAATAGGAAAAATTACAATAAGTCTATTTCAATACGAAATATATTTGATTTACCATGGCAACAAACATTCTGAGGACATTCTTTTAGACATTAATCTTCTTTCACTAATTTACAGTTTAGTCCAGAAGCTTTTAGACAAAACTCTGACTATGTGAGCAACTATTCAGAGCTGTTGACTCAATGCACAACACTCTGCATTTTCAGTTTTTCTTATTAAATATTTTATTGCCTTTGTGGACATACACGTGTGCAAAAAAGAAACCATAGGTACATATTTTTATCAAAAGCAGGTACATATTTTTATCAAAAGCATTGTTAAGTGCTAAGAATATGTGGACAAAATGAAATACGTATTTTAATTCCCATTGATTTACATCCACGTTCTGATTGTTGGCTCTTTAGGATGTTTCTCTACAAACACAGTTCCATTGACTTGAATGTCAATACCTATGGAGTAAATGACTTCTGTCTTCTTGAGTAGCACCAAAGCAGTAAAATAATGGTGCCAGCTCAACCTCCGCTCTTTTTTCTCCCACTTCAGGTTTGAATACTGGGTTGTTTGAGAGAGTCTCAGGCAAGTATAATACTGATATCATCAAGACATCACTGAATATCAAAATAGCTTCTAGTTTAGAAGACCAGTGTTCTTCATGCTTCCTTGTTACCACAGACAGGCGCTTCAGCTAAAGAGATTTCCTGTTTCTGAAAACTGTTATCTATTTAGCTTCTATTTGTGTAAAAAGTCTATCCGGCAAAGAAGCATTTCCCCAAAGGATATAAAAGCTTGGAAGCTGAATTTCTTTTGTTATTATGTTATATATCAATATAAACAGTACAAAATGTTCGGGTATTTTTTTTAACATATAAAATTAGTGTGCAAAAAGTTCAGATGGGAAAAACTTCACTGTGATTGGTGAGGGAAGACGGCTACACACATTTAGGCAGAAATCCTAAATACAAAATACTTGAAATGTTTAAATATGTTTGTTAAAATAGCTATAAATATGACAAGAATTAAAAAAAAAAAGTCACTAACTTCTGAAAAAATGTCCTGCATTAATTCAAAGGCTACCAATAGATCACAGTGTAACAGGAAGCCACCCAGAAATATTAGAGTTGGAAAACTTCCAGAAGTAGGAGCTACAGTCACTCACCAGACCTTATGAATACATCTCTCACTGACAATGCTCAGTAGTTTCCAGGGCTGCAAATGTTCTATTCCCTCCTCATCTGTCAAACCAACTATGGGCAGACTCCTTTTACGCAAAAGGAAAGATTTTTTTTAAGCTTGAAAAGGGTACTGAAATGACATAAAAATGTTGTTATTCTTCAGGTGCAGAATATGAAGAATACGCCTGAATTTTTCTTTCCCCAGAGGAGATTTTCTAACAATGAGAGAAAATCCTTAACTTTTGTAAACCATTAAAACTGAATGTTAATAAATTTAATCCTTCATGCTATTAAATATGTATATAAAATTTCCAAATTAAAATCAATACTTATTAAAAGTCTGTTGATGGGATAATCCTTCCACTAAAACTGCTTGTGTGTATGTGCCAGAACAGGAGACTAAAATGCTTTCTTTGCCTCCCAGCTGTTATCTTCTTACAAGTGCTTCTACAGAGGGCCACTGCACACACCTCTTTTGCTGTCTGATATGTCAATTGACAGAAACACGTATTTGAAACCTAAAAGCATGGCAGTTTTTAAATTAAGATTTTTCAGTAACACAATTTGAAGAGTCAGTGTGATGCCTCCATGTTGCAGTTGTGGGTACTCAAAATGGAGAAAAACAATCACCTGAATACAAACAGCAAAACATGCCTATCATAGAATCGCTAAGGTTGGAAAAGACCCACAGGATCATCCAGTCCAACCATTCACCCTTCACCAATGGTTCTCGCTAAACCATGTCCCTCAACACAACGTCCAAATGCTCTTTGAACACCACCAGGGTCGGTGACTCCACCACCTCTCTGGGCAGCCCATTCCAGTGCCTGACCACCCTTTCAGAGAAGTATTTCCTAACGTCCAGCCTGAACCTTCCCTGGCGCAGCTTGAAGCCATTCCCTCTAGTCCTATCACTAGTCACCCGAGAGAAGAGGCTGACCCCCAGCTCACTACAACCTCCCTTCAAGTAGATATAGAGAGTTATTATTATGCTTCAAGTTACTATTATGCTTCAAGGTGCAGCTTACTTCTGTTAAGACCAGTGACAGATGGAAATAAAGTTGAAACAAACTAGTTTTGCATCCTGCTCCTGGTAACAGACTCAGTATTTTGTTGCACAAGCAGAGCAAAAATCTCTTGAAGTATTTGCATCAAGCAGGCTCCAAACTAGTTAGAATTCCAACCTCCTCATTCTGTGGTGTATTCTGTCACCACAGGCATTAAGCATGTACTGCCTGCAGACCACTTTGACTCATAAGAACAAAATAGCTTTTTGAAATCTGTCATTTTCCCTAGGCTCTTAGCCTATCCTTCATTCCTCTTTCTTGACTGGAACAAGTATCATTGCACAGAGATCTTATAAGTACTTGCACCTCCAGTTACAGTAAGAGAGTGCATTTCAATTAAAAACAGTTGAAAAGTTTTATCAACGCTTCCAGTAGGCCATAAATAGACAATTTTTCAGCACATTTAGGAACGTGTTACCAAACAAAACAAACTGCACAACAGCTCCCACAATTACAGGGGTTGTCATTAAAGAAAAACCATTGAAAAGAATATCTGATTTTGAAAACATTCAAGTTGGTCCGTGATAGCTTCAGAAGGATAATCACCTTCTGCAATACGAAAAGCAGCAGCAGAGGATTGTCATGAGAGGGTGTTTTCTTCTGTATTCCAATGCTTTTTTAATTTGCTCCTTGGATTCTCCTACGTAGTCCTCAACATTTTGCACATTTATCTCAATGACATCAAAGGTGTCTGCCTGTTCTTCCACTAGCAGGGCCACCTGCAGAAAGAGCTCGTGAACCTCCTTAATACGACCTTCTAATTTCACCAGCTCCTTATGACGTGTCTCTATCTCGTTCAAGGCTGAGCGAGCTCCCTTCACATCCGACAAGAGATTCTCGGAGAAGACATCCCATCTGCCTTGCTCAATCATCTCCTCAATCTGGTTGCTAGAAACATCTTTACCCATGATTTCTAGCTGACGCTGAATTCGGATCTTGCAGTTCTCCCGTTGGTTCATCTCTGTTGCATTGTATTCAAACATTGCTTCCTGAAAGGCATGCATAAGGTCAACATAATGGTTCTTTGCTACCCTGGCAATGACAGACATCACCCCATATTTTGTTATTGCATCTTCGCAGAAATCTCTCATTATTTGGAGTTTCCTGTGGATGCTTTCTCCACGGGCCTTGATGTCTCTGGCAATACCATTAGTATCTCGTTTAATGCTACTAAGACGACGCATGGAAGTAAGGAAGCGGTTGTTTTGCTTTTTTAGTCGCTTGACATCCTCTTTTAGGAGGTTATTTTCAGTCCGGATGTTCTCTATGTCCTTGTGAAGAGTTTCCAAGGCATAATCAGTCTCATAAAGGAGAATGTCACGGGGTGAATTTTCATCATCCTCACTGTAAGAAAACTCCTGGTTGTGCAACCTGGCAAGTTCACGCATCTCATTTAGCCGGTCTTTCATCCTGCCTGTAAAACAGAGGAAAAGTAGGAAAAAAAAATTGCAGTAAGTAAACTATTGCTTTACAAGTTCTTAATTAATGATGCATTAAAGATAAACCAAAATATTGCAGATCCTCTGTTGTTCTAAACTTGCTTTTCCTGGAAGGAGAGCAGAAGTCTCTCAGAAAAGTATACAGCTTTAACCAGTATTGTTGGGAAAGAAAAGCTTTGAGAAACAGTGTGAAAAGCAGCAAGATTTGTATTTCTTTTTTCTTTCTTTTTCTTTTCTTTTTAAAGGAAAAAGGAAAAAGAAAAAAGAAAAAAAGAAATAAGCAAGTTTAGGGTCTTCATATGCTATTGTTAATCACAGCGCACCAGGCATTAAAAAAACAGCAATAGCTCAATTTTTTTTTTAAGTAAAATCAACTAATCAAATCTTATTTATTTTTGTATAATGGAAACATCTTATAGAAAGAATAAAGTAACACTGCTGTTACAGGTCAGGATCTGTTCTTTTTGCCTCAGACTTACTTAACTATAAATTTCACTAAAACAGATGCAGAATGAGTAATCTGTAGACTAGTTAAGTGCTAACAAACATAAATCTCCTGTATGTTATTCACTTGAAATTCTAGAGCTAAAATCTTTGCAGAAAGTACGACTGAAAGCTTCAGTGAGAACCCTATACTAAGTATTGCAACAAGCAGGAAGCTGAAAATTTCCCATCCAAAAAAAAAAAAAAACCTATCTCCCATGACATCATTTAAATTAATAAGAAAGAGAACAAAATTAAGAAGTAATAACAAGCATGACATTGCCAAACCTCTGTGTCTAGAGGAATCATCTTTGTTTTTCCAGGAATTAGAGCACCTTCATGAGCATTTACAAACATGTTATCTGCTCTGGACACATCCCTTTGTAGATTCATCAGTTACTCTAAAATTAAGTAAAGTCCCATGTGAACATACTCAAGATAACAGGCCTAACTCCTGTGTGAACTAAGACTTCAATTTTATAACCAATTTTTCATGGGATTGTTAAATATGTTTAAGATGTTAGGGAGGAGAAGGAAGATTCCATCACAGACACAGCCTCTTCAGCTCAATGAGAGTAAATGCTGATCTTGAGAAGCATCCTGATTAGAATCTTGTTTACAGTGCTACAAAAAAAAGGTTTTTCAACCTTATCTAATTCCGTTCCGAGCAATATAAAACAAACAAAAAAACAGTCCAGTATGATGAAAAATGAGCTTGCAGTCAGGAATCTACCTACATAACAACTGTAGGAATTTAAAACCAGAACCCACATAGATGCAATTAAATTACACAGGGGAAGCTTTCAGATATCAAAGGTTTTCCACTACCTCCCACAGCAATAACAAAATCAAGACCTACACCTCACGCCACAACACTAAGATGAAAAATCCCCACCTACAAGGAAAACAAAATTGCATAGGGCAGCTTTAATGACCGGTTTACTTGACTTGAAAACCGTATGGCCAAGATTACCTACAGGAACTGTAGCTAGAATATCTACCGTCTGTGTTTGGAAATGGTTATTGGAATGTTCTCTAGATAGCACGGTGGAAAGGAAAAAAAGAACCATCTTGCAATCTCGGGATTATTTAAATCTCTTCTAGTAACCAATTGTTTCTGAGTTTTTCACCTGAAATGTAGATGTGGGACTGAAAAGCAGTCACATCGCTAGTCTGACTGCATTCCTGACTGTTAGAGGCTTCCCCAGAGTTTAAAATCCTTCCACTTTTTAGCCTGGCCCTGAAACTGTGTTGTGCTCAGCGATTTATTCACCTTGTGTATAACATCTACATTTGGAAACAATAATTTTTATGCCCAAACCCTAATGGGATGATCTATTTTATGCAGATGGAATCTCGTTTCTATGCGTTGTGTGTGCAGGCTTACATCACCCCTGCGCTTGAAGGAACGGTCCTTCAGCTTGAGGAAAACTAAATTTCAGCGGACTTCCTGAAGAAATCCCCACAGCAAGCAGTCTGACAAGTGGCTCAACAATAATTACCTTTTTTTTCTTTTTCTTTTTTTTGTGCTTAATAAAGGTGGTGAGCTTCTCTGGAAAAATAAGAACAGTTCGACCTATTAGCCACTATACTGCGTCCTTCCAAACTTCAAGGAACGTAGGTATCTACCAATCATTTTAATCCAGAGATGCTCTCAACTATGTACATAGATCATGAGTATGGTATGAATAATAACTGTTTTTTGTTTGTTCAAAACTTAAGCAAGAGTTCTAAGACTGAGGAAAGTTTACATTTAAACAGAGGAACTACACTGAATAAGAACACTTACACAATAAGCTGATAACTTTACAGGAATAGGTTTACACTTCCTTTCTCTACCCTCAATGGTGCACTTTGCAATTTGTCTTTCTTATTCACCACTATTTTAAAGTGTCATATAAAACAAAAATAAGAAAAAATGGAGAAGAAGAAACACAGTAATTCATAGCATGATGATTACTGATGCTGTAATTTACATGGATATTAATCCTGCAGCATCTCTGTAAAAGTATTGGGCGTTTTTTTGTTTGTTTGCTTAATTCAACATACATGAAATATTAAAAAGTCATGCACCAAAATAAGATCAAGAACCTCCCAAGTATAGCCTCAGACTGCACGATAATGTTCTCTATACACAGAATGATCATGGAATTAAACATCGGCCTACATCCTATCACTTCCACCAAGTCTACAATCTATATGTGCTGAAAAACATGTTCTACAACATAGAATTGAGTATTCATAATTCAGCTCATGGTCAGATACCTCATTTACTGTGTTACTGCAGTTTATTTCCTCAGGGTTTTCTCCTGTGATACCCCCAGAATGCTCTATACACTCCTCAGAGTCCTTTGGGGAAAGGCAGTTCTAACAGCCCAATCAACAGACACAGATTTCAGCAGAGTGATTATGGATAACAGTTTCACTCTTGATAGTTATAATGCCAACTGTAGACACTTGAAGCACATTGCTCCATACCTTGTAAATTCGGAAGTCAGCACCGGACTTCAGCCACTGCTTCTGGTCTCAAACACTTGACCAAGTAAGATCCCAAAGTAACAAGCTGGACATTGGTGAATGAACACATGGATCCAGGCCACTCATGAGAAGTCCATCTCTAAAGACATGTGTAGCATCTCTTACGATCTCCGTGATCAAGTAGAATCCAAACCTAAATATGAACAGAGGGATCAAATTAACGTTTTGTAGACAATCTTCAGCCTGAGGATTCCTAGTTTCTTAATGCTTAGCTCTAAAAGCCTACATACCAGCTCTTCAGGGAGTTGAGTCAACAGAATCTCCTGGGAATCTGTTCTGAAGGACAAGGGAGCTGAGCAGAGCTGGCAGATCTTTAAGGAAGCTTTCCCTAGAGCACAAGGGCTCTCCACCCCCAAGTGTAGGAAGTCAGAAAAGAAAGGCAAGAGTCTAGCATGGCTGAACCAGGACCTCCTGGTCAATATGGAGAGCAAGAAGAAAATGCATAAGCAGTAGAAGCAGGGATAGGTAACCTGGGAGGAGTACAGAAATGCTGCTAGACTGTGTAGGGTTGGAGTCAGGAAGGCTAAGGCCCAGATGGAACTGGTCTTGGCAAGGGGAGCAAAGAAGGATAAGAAAGGGTTCTATAGGTATAGCAACCGGAAAACAAAAGTCCAAGAGTCCCTGGTCAGTAACTACAGACAAGTAAAAGGCTGAGGAATTCAACAACTTCTTTACCTCAGTCTTCACTAGCAATGGCTCTGCACACAGTCCTTGAGAGAATGGTTCAGAAGGTGGGGCCGGGGGAGCAACTCCCCTCCCACTATAAGTGAAGATCAGGTTTGTGACTGTCTGAGGAACCTCAACATCTGCTAATCTATGGGTCCCAATGAGATGTACCCCAGAGTCCTGAAGGAATTGGCTGAAGTAATCACCAAGCCATTCTGTGATATTTGACAAGTCACGGTGGTCACCTGAGGTCCTTGCTGACTGGAAAAAGGGTAATCACAGAATTACAGAATGGCTAGGATTGGAAAGGACCCCAAGGATCATCAGGTTCCACAGGCAGGGCCACCAACCTCTAGATCTGGTACTAAACCAAGTTGCCCAGTGCCCCAACCAACCTGGTCTTGAACACCTCCAGGGACAGTCAATCAAATTAATCATTCTGAGTTGTTATATTCCCTTTAGAACCTGAGCCTGACAGGTATTATTTTCCCCATTTCACAGAGGAGGAAGCTGATGTCAGCAGGGTTATGTAACTCACTCAGGACACCTGTCAGCTAAGTGACAGTACAAGGCTTTAAGATCGTATCTCCTTGAACTTCTGATTTTTTAACACTACCGCTTTGGGCAGGAGGCAGAGCATGCCTTATCCAATAAAAGTTGAGGTGGAATTTAGAAAGGCCAATGCAATGGTACACGTCAAAATATGGTGAATGAAGCAACCACACCCTCTGGAAAAACATGACGGTATGTTTAATCACCAGAGGTAAATGATGTTGGCACTACTCTTTGAAGTCACAGATCTACAGATGCCATGACCGGGTAGGTCACTTCTTCTACTTCATGCAAATGAAATATGCTTGAATAATATAGGACCCATTTTTAAGAAGGGTAGAAAGGATGACTCAGGGAACTGCTGACCTGTCAGCCTCACTTCGGTACCAGGGAAGATTGTGGAGCAGATCCTCCTGGAAGCTATACTAAGGCACACAGCAGAGAGGGAGGTGACATGCAATAACCAGCATGGCTTCACCAAGGGCAGGTCCTGCCTGACCAACCTTGTCACATTTTGTGAAAGTGCAACCATGTCAGCAGACAAGCGAAGAGCCACTGATATCATCTGTCAGGAGTTCAGTATTGCCTTTGATACAATCCCCCACTATGTCCTTCTCTCCTGGAAAGATATGGATTTGATGGGTGGACCGTTTGGTGGATAAGGAACTGCTTATGAGATTGTACCCAGAGTGGTGTTCAGTGGCTCAATGTCCAATGGAGATCAGTGATGAGTGGTGTCCCTCAGAGGCCAGTACTGGTACTGACACTCTTTAACATCTTCATCAATGACACTGACAGTGGAATCAACTGCACCCTCAGCAAGATTGTGATTGATGCCAATCTCTGCAGTGCAGTTGACATGGTTGAGGGATGGGATGCCATTCAAAGAAACCTAGACAGGCTCTAGCAGTGGGCTCAGGTGAACCTCATGAGGTTCAACAAATCCAAGTGTAAGGTCTTGAGGGATGTAAGGATGAAGTACAGCCATCCTTAAGGCCTTGGGGGTACTGGTGGATGGCAAGCTGGACACAAGCCAGCAACATGCCCTCAGAGCCCAAAAGCCAACCGTTTAAGCTTCAGTCTTCTGACAAAACAGTGAACTCATTTGGAACATCTGCAAACTGCTATTTTGACGGATTCACAGTTAGGTGAAATTTTAGAAGATTCTCATAAGGAAAACAGCAAACTCAAATACAATGGCATTACAGAAGTCTTTCCCCATTTCAGACAAAGGGGAAGCAGATCTTCCCAGAAGACGCTAGTAACACCCAAACATTCCTTTCATAGAATCAGTGACAGAACTGACAAAAAAGAGCTGAAACAAGCAAATAAACAACAATAGGAAAGCAGAGGGGACCAGCCATTTGAAAAATGGCAACTTAATGGACCAGTATTTAGAAAAGTTGTCCTTCTTTATCAGATGCTGTTGTAACTAAACTGTCCTGAGTAACATTTACTTACACATTGATAGCACTGTTTGTAATTAAAACAAACATATGCCAACACGTGATATATAGTACATTACAATTTGTTAGGTATAGCCTCAGCAATCTCTTCCTTTATAAAAAGCCCCATGCAGCAGGAGAAGCTGAGCATTTCTGGCTAGAAAGCATCTCTGCAAAAGAAATTTGGGGTCCTGGTGAACATCAACTTGAACATAAATTAGCTCTGCACCCTTGTGGCACAGGACACCAACAGGATTGTGGGCAGGAGCTGCAGAAGAGGTCTAGGGGAGTGATCCCTCCCATCTGACACCTGAGAGTCTGTATCTGGAGTGCCGTATCTGTGGCACTGCAAGAGATATGGACACCATGGAGTGAGCCCAACAGAGGCCACCAAGTTGGTTTGCAGTGCTGGAGCCCCTGCTGTGTGAGGAGAGTCCAGGAACGCTGGGATTGTTCAGCCTGGAAAACAGAAAGCTCAGGGGAGATCCTACTGCTGCCAGCACCTACCAAATGTGAGATGTACAACAGCAGGGGCAGGAGACCAACATGGGAACCAGAAAATAGAGGAAAGAAAACAGGCAACACCAAAACAAATAAACAAAAAACCAAACAAACCACAAACTGAAAAATATTGGAATAGGTTCCCAAAGAAGTTTTGGAATCTGCATCCTGGCTGGGGCCTTCAGCAACCTGATCTACCTGTGTGTGGTTTGAGGGTTGCTGGATGAGATGACCTCCAGAAGTTCCTTCCAGTGTAATTTTGTTCTATTACACAGCCTTAGTCTGATAATTTGAATGTGGGATAAATATTATACTACTTGCACAAGTTGATTTAAAATATGTTTAACACATTATTATTTTGAGAACCAGCCACTCTGTTCTCTGGAATAACAGCCCCAAGTATATAAATACCTTTATTCTACATATATGTGTTTTAATAGATTAGTTACTGGTTTTATTTTTATTTTATTTTTTATTTTATTGCAAAATACTGTGCATACTCAAACTGCAACACGTACCTTCCTGCTTGTATTTTTGGGGTAGATAAATCTGTCCTTATAAAAAAATCAAGTTCCTTCTGCAACCCATCATGATGTATACACCCAAACACACGCACACAGGAAATACAGGCCAGGTAACGACTGCAAAGGTTACTGCTTTGAAGTCAAATACTCACCAAGCACGGTCAGGGGAGATATGTTTAGCATTCACCTCTTCGTGTTAGCACGCTGCTTCTTGGTGTTAATCACTATGACTAACTTTCCCATGATGCATGAGAAATTTGCAAGCTATTCTGTTGCAATAAGAGCGCATGGCATGGGATTTCAGACAGAAAAGTAAATCCACTCTGAAAGTTAAAAGCCACACAAAACTGCTTCCCAAAAGCCCCGTGTACAGACCAGAAATCCTAAATTACTGGTAACATAAAATGCCTGATAAAATAAGCTATTTGTAGTAACAAATGTTGGCTGTAAGAGCAAGTTATGCACAGCAGCACTACAAGCATGCATTTCCACTGCTGTGCTAATGTTTTGCTTCTAAGTAGAAATAACAAAGGCTGCAAAGTAGTATATAAAAGCAAACAAGTTGCACACCTTTGTCTCAGCATTAACATTTGTATATCCACATCACTGAGTTTGGTGACAAGTGGTGAAATAAACCAGCAGGTTCAGCACAGCATCCACATTTGCATCACAAGCAGCTGGGAAGGAAGCCAGTGAGCATTTTTCCTTTTTACATCATTCCCAGAAGGCAGCTGCTAGCTAAAAGCAGTTTGTAGGTTACCAGAAGTCTAGTCAGTAATTGTTTCATCCTTGAGTAAGACCTTACAAGATGAGAGCCTTACTTCAGTTGAAGTGGCCTATTTGAGGAACAACAGATACTTCAAAACAAGCCATTTAAAACCTTTTCTACCTGCAGTTCTTCACTCCCTTGGAAGGTAAAAGTAACTACATGCTTTAGTATGAGCCCCCACGGCTCAACTGGCCTGGTATCCTACCCCTCAATGCCACATGCTACTGCTTGCATGACACACCACAGACGTGACCCAAGAAACAAGTGGTGAAGAATTGGGAAACAATCTGCTCCTAGACAGAATTACTTAATAGCCAGCTGTATATCAGCACATTCCAGTGACTTTCCATACTTTTTATGGACCATACAGTATTGACGGAAACTCATATGGACTGCTGGTACTTAATACACTCATTTGTGAGGCAAACAATGCGCTGCTGCTACACAAAACTGAATAATTTATAGCAAATACAACCAAAGCCTTTCTTTTTAGAGTGTCAGATTTAACAACTATATTCCTGTTTCAGAGCAGATTCAATAATTTTCTCCGGGATCTGTTCTCCAATAATAGGTTAGATAATAGTAACTCAGACAACAGATTATTGTTTACAATAGGACTTCCACTATACAAAAAAAGAAAGAAAGAAAAAAGCTTCTAATTGAATCAGAGCATAACGCAAACCATATTTCACGACCAAATTCCCTGACCTCTAAATCATCTCCATCACTGGCGGAATGGCTTCTCTTTCTTGCTCCTCGTCTGTGAGAGCTTGAAGAAAGACCAAAAAAAATCATCATCTAGCAATTAGGATGCTGTGCCTTCTGGAGCTACTTTAAGATCACATCTGCATATTCTACTCCAATATTAACAAACACAATAGAGGTCAGCATGTTGAAATCTTTTCATAGCCTCACTGAAAGGAAGTTACCATTTTCTCTGGAGTTTCTTGTATTTAGTAATGCTTTAAAATACACCAAGTATGTTCAGGATTGAAAATAACACAGGCTATAAAAAAAAAATACAGAAATCCATCACAAAGCTGAAAATTTATCCAGAGAATATTAGACACAACTGCTTTCTATTGTAGTCAACACCTGTTCACAGCAGAATACTCCCATCCTACTTCCAGTCACATTAGTGAGAGTGCACAAAACTGCAGGTGTCTCAGTGCAGGCTTTTTTCAAATCTGACATGGAGCGTTTACTTCTGTTTACATCACATGAAGTTATTTATTACAAGCTGGTATAATCAGAGAAACAGAGAGAACTCATTCTCTGTAGACTACTTATGCAGTTATCTGAATCTCCACGTCTCCCTTGCTTTCTTTCATACCACAAACGCTAGTTAGAAAGGCATAAGGGGAAAAAAAATTAACATTCAAATAGGTTGTTACCTCTAACTCAAAGTAATGAGGCATAACTGCTTGACTGCTGATGGCTTTTGAGCTTCTTTGACTTACCCAAGTTTCTCCTACAGTATTCAGCACAAAGTAACTCAGTTTTTGCACAAGAGCATATTATAAATCCAGAGATCTAGAATGTGTCTCCTACTTCCCAGATGTATTCAGCAGAATTAACTATTTTAGTATTTCCCAGGCTGGTTATCAGGCTCTCCAGACACCAACAAGGGAAGCTGCTGCACACATAGCATGCATATCATTTTTCAGATATTTATGAAGAAACTGGCAAAAAAAAAAAAATCTGAAGTTTTACCTTGCTACTACACAGCTTACATGGTAATTGAACATTATCCTGGCATCAGAGAGGACAGCCTGTTGAACTTATACCTGCTGTTACTATTTACTGGACTGTCTACACTTCTGCTGGGGAGCTGTGGATCACCACTGACACATCTTTTGTCCTGCACAGACAATAAGATGGATTCTCGGCATCTTCTCTGGGCATTTTTCTCACAAGTACCACTACTATCCAATTGTAACCAGCTTTGTTTCCATCTGGTTGTAGGGCAGTCTACACCAGCACTGTAGACAAAGAAGTTTCTCCATCTTCATGACATGACCCATCTCCATGACACGGCCCATTAAAAAAGGTAGTATTCACACACACTGTTTGAACTCCCACTAACAGTCATCATATATGAAAGGAATGAAAACAGGCAAGTTTAATGTACACCCCAAATTTAGCCTTTTTTTTTTTTTCCCTAAGGTCTCTAGAAACCCTATGGTTATCAGCTTCAGGTTCTGAAACATTGTACAACTGCTGGAACCCTTACACCTATGAGCTGTGAACCTCTCTGAAAAGGGAGTGCTACTACAAGCAGCTGTATGGGCATGAGAATGTATTTTACCACAGAGAAAAAAAATCCCACTCTTGCTCTCCTTCTCATGTGGTATATTACAGGCTAACTACTGCAGCATGTCCTGTCTTCTGTGATAGGCAAAGCTCAAGTCTTCAGTTAAAACAGGATGGGGACAAGGGAGTATGGATTATACCTCCCCAGGCTTTGCAAATAGTTATACAGAAACATAAACAGTGAGACAGCCATCCATGCATTTCTGGCAATTACTGCAGCTGAGAAGCATGATGAGTCACGGCACATGGAGACGTGATGCCATCACTGAGTGCTGCAGGTGGATCCCGCTCTGGTGAATCACCTCAACAAGCCTGACACAGGTCTGCCCAGTAGAACAACTGGATACAGGCCGCATGTAACTACCATTGCTACTACCAGATGGTATTTAGGCACAATTAAGACATTAGGGCTGGCATCTGCGTGGAAATATGAGGTTGCATGTGATCATCAGTCAGGAGCAAAGTGTTCTACAGGCATTTGTAAATTAGCACAACAGCATCTTTTTCTTTTTTTGAGTATACATATATTTAGAGTTTACAGTTTTACAATCTGATATCGAGTATCCAACTTAAAGGAAAAAAAAATCCCTTTGTGTTTTAATATGAGGTGTCTTATTGGTGTTTGTTCACATGGGGCAGTACAGGAGGCTGAGTTCTGGGTCCTCCTGCAAAACCTACACACCTGTAACAGGACCAAAGAGGTTCAGCCAGGAAGCAATCCTCACACATACACGCACAGGCAAAGTCTCAGCCCCAGGACATGCTGGCCAGCAGTACAGCAGTCACTGCACAGCACCTATGGGTGTTCTCAGGCCTCTTCAAAGTACCAGGGACACCGAAACAAGGTACAGATGTAACTGGGGGTACAGTGCCACCAGTACTCAGGCAATCTTTCCCCAGCTTTCGTTGATACAAGTTAATCAAAAATAATCTTACACCACATCAGTTAGACTTGCTTCCTTGTTTACTGCCCAGCAGATAGAGAAGAAGCTGCACACATAATCAGCCTCACAAAGTCAGGTCCCGTGAGACCATGATTAACTACAGAAACAGGGCCTAAATGAGATGCATTGAGCACTACGTGCAGAAGGCTAGATGAGATAGCAGGATGGTGACACAATCAGCAGAAGCTATCAAAACAGCAGAGCAAAAAGGCAGAAGCTGAACCACACTGCTGGCTCCCCAGCAGCGTGGCATGGCCACATAGCATGGGCATGGCCAGGGGCAGGCCTGGAGCTGCGCCCCCAGAAATGGCTTCTCTGCAAGGCTGCATCAATGTGGTGAGCCAGCACCTGGGGCTGAGGTAAATTTATCAGGTTAAATTAGCATTACCTCACAGATTTCTGCACTGCGTCTTGTCACCTCTGCACTGCGTCTTGTCACCTCTGCACTGCGTCTTGTCACCTCTGCACTGCAAGGATGAGCGAGGAATCAAAGGCACTGATAGGCCAGGTGAAATATAAGGGAGGCTCTATTTGGTCAAGCACCTTCATGTTTGGTAGTTATCTTCTGTCATAACTGTTTTCAAATATGCCAACATTATGATGGCCTTCTGTCAGTCAAGGAGGTTACCCATAATTTCAATTAGCAACTTGGATAATGGAGCCAGACATGAGCCTTCACAGCCTCCAGACAACAATGAACTTGGAGGGGGCAGAGGCAAGCATTTAGTGATGGAAGGGAAGACAAACAGAATGCAGGATGAGCCTGGAAAATCACAGCAGTGCTACCAAAAATAAAAGGAAATTCAGAGTATGGCACTTAGAATTCAGAGTATGGCACTTAGAACAAATTATCTGCACAGATAGAGAATAGGGGATACCAGGGTTAAAAGCGGGAAAGCATCAGTGGGGTTATAGTAGATTACATGCTAAAATGCAAGTCCACAGTATAAAGCCACTGAAGAAAAAAAAAAAAAGAAGAAAAAACCACACAGCACTTATGAGAGAGGTGGCATGGGAAGTACCAATTGCACCCTACTCGGTATCAGTAAGGCCTTGGTTGGAATATTGCATCCAGCACCCATTACCAAGCTAGGAAAGCCATAGGATACAAACAGTGTCTCCAAGTGGTTTAGAAAGCAGGAACTTGAAGGAAGAGGAGAGGGACATAAGCTTGTTCTTCGCACAAGATCAGGGAGAAATCACAGAATGGCTTGGGTTGGAAGGGACATTAAAGCCCATTCAGTTCCAATCCCCAGCCATAGGCAGGGCTACCACCTACCAGGCCCTGGGGCCTTCAGTGCCTCAAGGGATGGGGCATAAAGACACCACACTCTAATGCACAAAAGGAGATCATAAAAAGAAATAGTGATCTGTTTATTTCCAATGTCATCCATTTGACTTACATGTGAGTTACACTGAACAAGCTGTGACAGGATAAAATGGGATCAGTTCTCCACAGGAACACCACGGAGCCCTCTTCCTCAGAGGTCACCAACAGGCTACAGGAATGCCCTGCAGGCCTGCTTCGGGGGCACGGCTCTGCTGCCCCAGAATGGATTGGGCCGTGCCTTAAAATCTCTCCATGACTTTACCTGTCCATGGTCTGCCAGCTCCCTTGCAGCCATGGAAGTCCTGGTGGTTCCTGCCACCCAGAAGGTCTCTTCCCTTTCTATTATCACCGAGCACCTCTCCTTTGGAGCAGATCTAGGTTAGTTATGTTAGCATCACGCCTTTCCTCACAGAAGGCTCTCTCTTGCTTCCCTCTCCAAAAACCGTGCACAGTACAACACAAGGGGTCAGATACGGAGCCTAAGCCTGCACCACCCCAAATCTTCAAGACTGTGGGGCAGTATGCAGTGGCATTTTAACGTGTCGAGGGATTTTCTTTATCGTGCTTATTTTCTGGATAAAGATCTCTTATGACAACAGAGGTTAACCTGTGGCTTTAGCCACAGCCAAAACACCACATGCATGTGTCTTATGGCTCAGGATGCAACGTCAGTTTCAGAGCAGTGGTCATACAAGGCAGGCAGTGAGCTACACGAGGTAAGAAAAAGGTCTTCAGCAGTGCCGAGCATCTAAAGCATGCTTTTGTAAGGATGAGTTTCACCCTGTTTTTCTTTAGGCTGTTAACCCTTTTCTTCTGAACAAAGCTGTGCTCCTCTTGTAGCCTCACCACTCCCACAGAAAAATGTTTAAACAGCAAGGAGCACCGTGAACAGGAAGCCAGCGTCCTCCAAATTGCATTTTCATCTCAAGAAGCCACACATTTCCACTTGGATCCCTAGCAGCTTAAAACAAAAAGAAAAGGTTCCAAAAATACCACCTGAAGCAGAGGAACGAGAAGCACCACTGTGCACTGTAGGCCAGCGATACTCCCAGCCATTTCCTTCCCCGGCACTGGCTCCCACTGCTATCTCAGACACACGCACCACTAACTCTCCTCAGTAGGACAAGAGACTAGCGCCAGTTTAATAGGAAGCAATCAAAGAGCACTAACTCCTGCCACGCTCGCAGACCTGGCCACAAAGAGGAAAAAGGGAATGCCACAAGCTGTTACCTCTCGCGTACGAAGCCAAGCGCCGTCAGCCCGCTCGGCGCTGCCCACGGCCGCACCACGAGGCAGGAGGACGGGCGAGGCAGACTGCAGCGCTGAGACCGGACGAGGAGGTGCGTTTTGAGAACGCCCTCGTTCCTCTGATCGTGTCAGCAACCCAGAGATGCCCTTCTGCCCCTTAAAGGCGACCACAGCCACAGATAGAACCAAGCACCTCCGGTCTCCAGCCCACAACCTGCCGCCGAGCTCACACGCCCCTCTCGGCTCACACGGGGCCGTTTCCTTTACTCTCAGGCAAAGCCAAACTGAAGAGCGCTCTTCACACCCCCGAGCCCAATGCTGAGCGAGACACCGAGAACAGCTCGGCAGCGCGGAAGGCGCCGTCCCTCCTCCCGCCCCGCGCAGCACTCACCTCCAGCACCAAACGCACCGCCCCTGAAGCCACAGTCACCGCCGGGGAGCCCGCGCCGTCGAGGCTACTGCAGGTCCCGGCGGAACGCCCCGCCCCGCGGCTCAGCTCATCGCCCATTGGCTGCTGGAGGCGGTGATTTGCATAGCAGCGCCCGCCCCCGCCCGTCGGGGGGCGGATCTGTGCGGGAAACGCGGGCGGGAGCGGGGCGGCCCTGCTTGGCAGTCGGCGCCGTGGGCAGGGGCAGCCCTTTCTTGCAGGCTTCGGACGTGGGCGCGGAAATACTGTGCTGTAGTGGCTGCTGGGGACGCAGATCAAACCACTGCTTCCGTTCAGTGTGTAATAGGAGGCGAGCTCCACACGGTGCTGCAATGAGGGCTGCACTTAGCCCAGTCTTGGGCGGTTACTTGGTGTCTTTCTGGAAAAAAATAAAACAAAAAACACCCTTGTTCATCATTCTTTAAATTAAAAGTCTTTCTTTTAACTAAAACAGCAACACACCCTTTAGCCACAGTTGTCAATGTGCACTGTTAGCAAAATAGCAAGCTGTGCCATTAGTTATAAAGGCTGTTCGCATCCCGCTGTGATCTGGAGTTTTTGTTTTTCTTCAGCATATCAAAGAACCATTTTTTTCCTTACTTTCACCAGAAAACCAAGAAATGTGAATCTGGTAATTCCAAAATACAGGTTTTTTGTTGTTGATGATGATACCAAGTAATGGCTGGAAGAACATCTGTGCTTTCCAAAACCATTCTCAGTTCCAGTGAAGCCCCCAAACCTCTTTCACAGTGCATCAGCACACTCCCATCATGGAGCAGTCTGTCGCAAAGGCATGCAGAGCTTCCCGCCTCCCTGTCTTCTGTGCTGCTGTTATTTCAGGAAAAACACCTCAGCAGTAAGTAAATACTTGAGGTTTTATGGTCAACAACCAGTTAAAATTGTGTTTGACAGAGTGGCTGTGTCTGCCTGAGGGAAAAGGCAAAACACCCAAGATTGCACTCCTTGCTTCTTTCCACGTGGAGTCTTTGGCCTCCGGGGTGGTGGTACCAAATACAGGCAGAGCTGAAAATGGAACTGCATGGGTAAAGGCTGTTTAGAATCATAGAATCATTAAGGTTGGAAAAGACCATTAAGATCACCAGTCCAGCTGTCACCCCATCCGCACCATACCACTGACCACGTCCCTCAGTGCCACATCCACACAGTTCTTGAACACCACCATGGACAGTGACTCCACCGCCTCCCTGGGCAACCTGTGCCACTGCCTCACCACTCTTTCTAAGAAGAAATTGTTCCTAATATCCAACCTGAACCTCCCCTGGTGAAATTTAAGGCCATGACAGAACAGCAATGGCAAATCAAGCTGTGGTGTTCCAGCAAAAGCACTGCAATTGGATCAGCAATGGGCCTGGCAAGCTGTTGAGGAAGATAATGCTCATACAGACACATCTGGGATCTTCCATACAATTTGTGAGGAGGGTACAGAAGACCAAATGGATGAACAGTGAGTATCCTCTGCTTTAGGAGAGGCTTTAGTTACAAATATCTCTAGTATCTGACTATTGGCAAGATATTATTATGGTTAAATTACTACTAACCCTCTGAGAAGGGAAAAGCTGAGTAAAGTTTCTGTAAATTCTCTCACTTAACTTAGTCAAGGCTGCAGAACTCAATAAATACCTAGCTAATTAGGCTACATCAATAAGTAACTAAAAAATGACCAGTGGTGAACAAAGCCTCTGAAGTATTTGACTACACTGTATTACTGGATCCTACAAAAGGATCTGTGCAATGTTAAGAGGAACAAAACCAGATATGCCATATGTAAAGATTGTCTGTATCATAAGAAAGAAACTTTTAATGCTCATTTCTTATGAACGTTATTATTATGAGCACTTCTTATGCTCATTTCTGTAATTTCTGAAATAACGAAAGTGATTAGACAAAGTGTTTACCCATAAATGAGACTGAAAGTTTTCAGCCCTGTCAATTTATTTTTCTCCAAGTCCTGAGAAGCATTATTTGCAAAGCTACGAAAGTAACAAAGTAGTTTTTTTTTTTCCACTTTATACCATCTCTCATTATATGAGAGACCTTCTGTGAAAGTTTTGTGAAAGGAAGTACTCTGTTCACATAGCTAAAGGCAGAATTGACTACTGTAGTGATAGCCATCGTTTCTTGAATAGGGGTTGGGCAGCACAGCAGACAGTATCTCTGGGGACAAGTAGCCTTGCTACCTGCTATGGTGTTAATGTTGATTAATAATGGATACTTGTGACATTTTTTTAGCTGAAGATAGAGCACATTGCTGCCAGTTCAGTTCTGCATCACAGAACCCATTCTCAGACACGTAAAATTTACATTTGCTTTTCTGGATGAGCCAAATAAGCCTCTTTTAAGCTAGAATTAGGTCTGATGAAACCCTGCACACTCTGGATTAATTTAATTACTGCTTCATGGTCCTGGACAGATAACTTGATATTAATGTCAGCTTTTCTCTTTTCAACCTTATATATCGTTAAGCAGTCCTGAAATCAGATGAGTTAAGAGTTTCCAAGATGAGTGCAGAAAGGCTGAGAATGATGCTAGGAAATCCTCTCATTATATGCCTTCACTGGGGAGTCTCCAGCTGCAACACTCCCTCCTCGAGCAATGCCCCCTAAGCAGTTCTCTGCTGAGCCATTCACAGTCCTTGCAGTCTCTGGCAAAAGCAGGGGACTTCACAGAACAGCTTCTTCACTAAACATCAGTGATGTAGCGAGATCCTGCTCACTTGCATGAGGAATGGGCTGCTGACAAGAATTCAGAAGTCAAGGCTCTCCCCAGCTAGCTAAATCCAGCTTAATTCTTTGCTGAAGATCAGAGTTGTTTGGATTTGCAAGGGATAGCAAAGAGCAGCATTGAGCCCTGCAGCTCTTTTCCTTTTAGCTCTCCTTTTCTCTCCTTGACTGGGAATGAAGAAGGATGTTAGAAAAGGAGGGGCTGCTGAAAGCTGTGCAGACAATGGTTCACTCAGACGTGGAGGATGCCTCATGACAGGGCTGTTTCTGTCGGTCCTTTAGGAAAGGAGTTAACGTTCTTCTCCAGTTATGCCAGCAAGGCATGTGGAGCCAGCCCTCAGCTTAACACCCCTGAATTCCTTGTGAACCACAGCTTGACTCTCATGCGTGGATCTGAAGATTCAGTACACATACACAAGTGCTTAAGGAGCTGCAAATCTAGTTAAGATTGTATTAAATGCCAGATTGGATGGAAGGGGAATAGCCCTGGCTCCTGTGTTGACTCTGGAGGTGATGGCATCTTAATTACTGAGCTACTAATTGATAAATGAGCATACTTAAAGTATTTTCTCGTGGTGGACATAAAAAAAATAGTTAACTGAAACCAATGGAGCAAAACTGATTTCCATGAACTGAAGGCTTGGTTTGTTATCAAGTAAACTATTGGCTGTCTATGTTGCTATCATGGCTTTTGAACGCAAGGGTATAGTCCTACATACTCAGCATGGCAAGGATCCTATCACAGCCGTTGGCCAAACAAAAAGCATTTCCTAACCCTGCTTCTGCATTCCGTAAAGACATGTTCTGACACTTGTTATCAGAGGGGAGTGAGGTATCTTCTTTGTGCTTACATACTCTTCAATTAACAGCAGGTCCAGCAACAGAGGGTGCACTTTGTTACCTGGCAGAGCAGAGGCAAGGAAGTCTTTGTGACATGACCGATTGAAAAGCCTGGATGGGAAGCAGGTAGCAGGAGCTCAGATTTGGGTGTAATACCTGTAACAGCAGGTTCTAGGGCAGGTTCCCATTGCCAAAATGTACTTCCTCATTTTCCACTCTCAAGAGTGTTTTCTGATCAGAAAATGGGCAGGCTGTAAATTAGGAGTGAAGGGAGAAGTACCTGGGGGGCTAGGGAGAGGCAGGGGCTGAGAGCCTGGTAAGAGTGTGGCAGAGGCTAAACAGACATTCACAAAGAGAGCCATCAGAAAATGAGAACATATTCAGTTTGCAGCATTCGTTTTAAATAATTAGTTAGTCAGAGAAAACAGGCTGTTTTTTTACAACCAACAAGTTTCAATGAAATAGAACATCTCTGTGCTAGAACTGCTTGGTTTTACATGGCCTGGATTACCTAACCCACGCTGCCAGTGCTTTTCAACAAGCAAAGATACCCATATTCCTCCAGAAAGAGATGGCGCAGAGTGCTTCTTCACCATGCAGGCTCTGAAAGTATGCTGCACAAATGGCTTTGTGGCTAGATCTAAATGCTCTGCAGTAGACCTACCCAAGATTAGCATGGTAGCGATGTGTGACAAATCTAAGATGAAAAGATGCTTTTTGGTGAGCTGAAGGCAAAGGAAGAATCACTTGGGATCCTCTCTAGCTTGGAATAGCCCAAGGGCAATACAATTCATAGCACAAGTTGCTATGTATAGGTCTCACGCAGTGAAGAGTCTATAGACAAGTTATATGTGACACAGCAATAGCATGACAGATTTCCATGGAATGAAACAAAGTCATTTTACAGTTATACTTTACAGGGGAGTATTTTAGCTGGGAAAAGTTAAAAATTAATGATGTGTGTCAAGGTAGAGAGGTATTTGTCAGAGAACCTGCAAAACCTATCTGAGGAAAGTGAAGGCATATATTTTATCTTTTAAACCTGTCTGTAGACTGTTGCAAGTATTTCAGGTTTCCAGGATGCCAGTGTTATCAGCCTTCAAGTCTTACAGTTAAGAAATGCAAAGACAATAGATTCTGTGGGCACCAAACAGCTATAAATACTCACACAAATGCCACTGGAGCCCGTAGATTCGCTTCCTCCAGTCAAGGAGTATCTCTTTTTATAGATGCAGCATCTATACATGAAGGTGGGTATGGCAGAAGGGCAGCTTAATGACAGCTTTTATTTATTTACTTATTTGTTTATTTATTTTTGTGATCTACTGTTTTTTGATAGATGTATCTGCCTTGGTAGTAGCTTACAGAAAGATGAAACTTGACTAAATCTGCTGGGGTCTTGTGTGGCTGCCAGCTCCTGCTGGCTTCTCACCTGGCTCTGAGCTCAGAAAGCATCACAAGTATGAGAGGTTCTGCAGCAGCCAAAGCATATGGTTATAGATTCCTAGAAAGCAACTATTAGTTTCCAGTTAATTGACTGTGCACATCAGCATCAGGATAGATCTGGACATTGGCATTGTTATATACATCCTTTAAACCCCAGATCTTTGAAAGCGTTGGACACTGGCCTTTTTGCTGGCTCAGTTCACAACTGAGTGAGCAAATGAGTGGAGAAGTCCCAACAGATGAATCAAAATCAGAACGCAGAGCCTCTACTCCAGTGCGTCTGTCTAGAGAATTATATGGTCTGGGAAGCATGTTATATACATGTGCCTTACAAGTAGCATCTCTGTATAGGTTGTGTGCCGCCACACCAGAAGAGGACTGTGCTGTGCATAAATATTGCATTCTTATCCCTTCCTTGTACTTTCACCTTCAGTGAGCAACCTATCCTGGCTGTGGGACTTTTTTTTAAGCTAGGTAAATATCTGGTAGGAATAATTCATATATCACAGAATCATTTTAGTTGGAAGGAACCCTTAAAGGCCACCTAGTCTAATGCCCTTGCAATGAACAGGGACACCTACAGCTTGATCACGCAGCTCAGAGCCCTGTCCAGCCTGACTGTGGATGTCTCCAGGAACAGGGCATCCACCACTTCTCTGGGCAACTTGTTCCAGTGCTTCACTAACCTTGTCATAAGAATAATTTTTCCTTATATAGAGAGCTGACTTTAAGTGGAGATGGTGAATGGATTGTATGACTTCTTGAATTTTATTTTCTCAATCTTATTAAAATGTGTTAAAATGTACTGAAATATTTATAAAAATACAAAATAGTAAAATACACCAAAACATAGGACTAAGGCCTCAGGTAGGTTAAATCAGTTTTCCAAATTCAAATCAAAGGTTGAAAGTGCATGTATCATTTTAAGTACATATATCATTTTGAGCCAAGAAACAGTTACAATAACACTGTGAGGTTTTGAGAAATTACATAAAATCTGTTATTTACATTAGATTGCAAAATATGGTAACTTCATACAGTTCAGGAAGCTGCATTTTTAATCCCAAGAAGTGAGTTCACAAATCTTTTTACTAAAAGGAAATTATTTCTGAGAAGATATATCATCTAATACACATTTGTATAATGCCTAATCAAATAAACCCTCCTCCTTGGCTGAGGTCAACAGACACTTCCCCTAACAGAAGAAGTACACTGAAAAGGAATATACACAGAAAATGATAATGCAATTATACAGCATGACCATTGGTTTTATGGCAAAGCTGATAGATAATAATCTCAGTGCTAGATGTGTGTTGATAAGAAGGGTGTTAAATAGGCTTTCCATCTCACAGAATCAATCTTTTTCAACACAGAAAGTGAAAGAAAGCAAGGGAAGATCCTCCATAAACCATAACTGACAATACTGTTCACATTTAGTATTAACTGTACATCATCTACAATTGCTGTAATACTAATTTGGTGTGGACCTAATATGAAGTCTAACTTGACAAAAGCATTCAGCATCAGATAAACACAGTTAATCTCCTGAAATATCCAGCAGCAAATTTAATTCAAGTTCACCAGTAGTCAGTACTCTGTGTACATGGAGAGGAGCAAATCTGTACTTGATTTCCATTCCAAATAACACACCAAATACCTGCATATCAAATTTTATGTGTGCGCTATGTAAAGATGACGGGAGATAGACACATCAGTTTGTGATGACAAATGTTTCTTTTATATGACAAGAGAATTTTCCAAGTGATATTTGAAATCTTGCCATATCTGCAGGTATACTGACAGTTAAATTAATTACATGGAAGATAATCCTTCTTTACAGAGGCTTTTTCTCCCCTTTCATTTCTCCAGGCAGCCAGGTCGCCTGCCCAATTGGTGCTGTGCAACCCCCTCCTTTAAATCCCCTGGCAGCAGATATGGAGAGCCAAAAGATGCACAGAGAAGACAAATTCCCTACATTTCCATCTCCAGATACCTCAGAATATACAGTTTTCTTAAGGTCATTTCCTTACCCACACGGCTCTGCTTTAGTAATGGTCTTTTTGATGTCTTACATTTTTCTTACTCTTGGGAAAGAGCAAGTAGTTAAATAGCCTTCCCTATTGCTATGGTGCTACATGGCCCAGAGAATCTGCTGCAGGTTCAGGAAGAGTTCTATCAGGGCAAGACATAAAATGGTAGCCTGGCTGCATACGTTGCAAAATGGCTGAAGTGTATCCATGAGATCACCTGTCCATGTCTTGGTCAAAGAATATTAACAGGCAGCTTAAAAGTTTAATAAGTGTTTGCCATACATTACAAGTCATAAATACAAATTGAACAGGTGCAAACAAGCATTCTCCAGTTTATCTTACACACAGAGTAATATGCCCATCAGCCTTCAAACCTGTACTACGTGGGAATTTTCAGATCCTTATTCTCTGAAGATGAAAGGAGGTAGACATGCCGGTTCTTGAATGTAACACTTTCACTTGCAAGGTGATTGCTAAATAATCTTAGAAGCCTTGCCATACATGTGACATTAGTGACAAATTAAGCTGATGAACTAAACTTGATTTTCAATTAATGTGTTAACAAATATCACGTTGCATTTTTAACCATGTTCCACTTCAGGCTCTCTAAAGCAATTTGCAAGCAATTACTTTAAAAATACTTCTATGTATATGGTTGCCCATATATTATAGATGGGAAAGAAATCACAGAAAGCGTCAGAATGCCTGCAGGAGTACAGAAAGCCTTAATCTAACTGGAAGTTGCATCCAAATTCCCCTGAGTGCTAGACTTCTCCTTTCACAAAAAGATTCCGTGTCTTTTCACATCTTTGCCTTTTTTCCTGTAGAAGTATTCTTCTCATCAGGCTTATGCCTCCATACAGTCATCTTTCTACTTCTCTCCTTTAAATAATATCTCAGATAAGAATACTATGCTGTTGGCATAGAAAATATTGTGTGTTACTTAATACGAAGCCTGTGCCAGTAAAAATTAATTGCCTAATTCCTCTCTGAATGAAGTCAATGGAAGTTTGACCATCAAAGGGGACAGAGTCAGGCCCAATATAAAAAAATACAGGAAATGTGGGATGGAGGATAATCTGTTGCCTGCACTTATACTGGTATAAAGGAGAACAAAAACACAGTAGTTGTGTCCATGTGAATGAAGAGGCTGTGCATATCCTCTAGTCAAAGCCCTTAAGACAAGAACCAGAAAGCAAACTGAAATTAATTATTCAAATGCTCTGGCAGCTGGCTTTGGTTCCAACATCTATTTTTGATGAAATACCTTCCAGATCCTAGAGACACACCCAAACCATTGCCTGGAATTCAGGTACTTACACATGGTAAATCACGACCAGACTTGTGACGGTCCCACCTTCCTGGTGCCTGATCCATGGTGCCCCCAGCCTTGAGAAGGACGAGCTCACTCCCAGAGATGGGGTAGCAATCCATGGCCCTTACTTCCATCCATCTATCATAGATGTTTTGTACCAGAGTGCCTTCATTTCTTAGAAAAGAGGTGCTATCAAAGGCCTTTCTAAGCCTCAACTTTGTTTCTTTCACAAGCTGTTAACAACTTTCAGGAGAAAACTAAGAAATGGGTTGAACAAGGCAACCTTTGACTTGAGACAGTCCTCTGCAAAGAGCCTGCACATGCAAGGTGTTGTTTGTATGGAGCACATTGGTAGAAACACTTAGAAAGCGTTCTCAGATGCACCGCACTCCTCGGCCCACCCCAACAGAGTTTTGTTTTGATTTGAGTAAGTCAGCAACAATTATCAGATTTGCTATTAGCTAAAGGTGATAGAACTCAGGGGCATTGAACCCGGGACTCTTCATGCAAATCAACATGTAGATGTCAGAGAAGCTCATCTTGCAGTGTGAGCAGGGTGAGAAATGTGTCAGCATGCGTGTGGGCTCAGCAGACTCCGCTCAAGAATGTGGGAGGAAACAGAAACTTAACTGACAGTGAAATTTTCCAAAGGGCTAACTTACCCCAAACAAACAGCCACAGTCAGAAATGAGTCTCACCTAGATGCAACGTACTAGTCAGGGGAAGATGTGCAAGGAGTGGTGGGCTGCGGAGGAGTGCTGAGCACTTGCAGGCCTGCAAGAGCCCTGCCCTGCTGCCATGGCACGCCTGGCAGGCGGTGTCACTGTGGCTTATGTCACCTTCTAGCCTGTTCATTGCTCCAGTTTTATTTTTCTTTCTTAGCTCAGCTATCAAGAGTTAGTGCTTGTAGGATACAATAAAGATCCCAGATGAAAGACTATTACACTTCCTAATATGTTTTATAAAGGAAACAGTGACATCCGTAAAGTAAATGACTGTCCTCAACGCTATTTTTTCTCTGGATGTATAGTTTGCTTTCTCTTAAGGCACAGTTACATGTTTCTGTTTCTTTGGTTGACAGAGCATTGGACAAACAATCTCTTAATGCAGAGTGCTTTCTAATTCCTCTTGAGCACCAGGTCTGAGCTGGAAGGCCATCTTTTTCTCCTTCCTCAAAGCAGTAGAAATAAATACCTTTATCTGCAAGAAAATGTTTGGCTTATGATTTCTATGCCACTGTTTCTGAATATTACACATGCACAGAAGATTCATCTTCTTTTCTAAACCTAATGTACCACTGAAAGCAGTTTATTATTAAGCTCTTTAAATAGAGTGTAATTGTTTCTTTAAAAAGTTGCAAAGTACAAATGAGGGGGTTTTTTTTGCTGTTGTTGTTGTTTGTTTTTCCCCTTAAGCTCTACTTGAGGATCAGTGAAAAAACTATTGTTGATTGGTTTTAGATGTAAAGGAAAACACAGATGTATTTCCCTGGGGTTGAGTAGTAAGTGCTTAGCTGGATGTCAGGGATTATGGAACAGAAATTGAGTAGAAGAATTTTCTGAAGGAGAAATTCCATGGGTGCCACTGAAATGATTCAAACTGTAATTACCTGCCCTTGCTATTCCAAAATACAGGTGCATGTGGGAATGAGTCTGGTATCAAATTGCAAATTGAGTCACTCACCAAACTTGTTTCACCCTTCCAATTATGCAGGCAAGTTTGTGACTCAGCATCTCCACGGCTCTTCTCCACTGAGGAGATCAATCCATCCTGCAGCAGTCAGTTGAAGCAGCCCTTCCCACTGTGATAAATTTAGCCTTTATTCTGCATGTCCTTACCTATGTGAGATAGAATAAATACATTTTAAAATAGAATAATGTTCAGCTCATCTTCACACAGGAAACTAACTACATGAGGGAACAAAAAGCTGTCATGGGATTACACTGAGTGGTGCTCACAGTCCTGTACTAAAAGAGATTAGATTTTCTTTCCCATAGCGTTTTCTGTTGCTACTAGTGCATGTTCATCCCTTGTTCATAAAAATCAACTGGAAACTTGTTGTAATTGCTATTGTAGTCTAGAATGAATTACTTCATTATCTTTACCTTTTTTTTTTTGTCAAGGGTTGGAAATACTTTCCTGTGTTTTATTGTCACACGGATTGAGTTGTCATGCCTGTTAAAGGCAGTCACAAACACATACACACATTGGCATGGGAATTGCTCCCCCATCCTCATCTTGGAGGGAGGACTTTTTTATTGGCACATCTAAGTTAACAACCTTTCCCTACCTACGTATCCCTACCTCTCACATTTGATCCTTTTGAGGCGCCAGGTATGAATGATTGTTGAAAGTCATCTTCACACTTGAAATACCTAATCCTTAATCCCTAGTAAAGAGAAAGTTAGATTTTACTTGGAGATGAAAGCAAAGAACAAAGTGGGTAGATTGCACTTCCCCCTCTCTACCTGTAAGGAATATATATATACCATTACTGTTGTTCAAAAAAAGGTATCCTTACACTCATGCCCAGAGGCAAACTTCACCAGCAGCTACATTAGTTGTTATAATAATCCCACAGCAAGGATGTGAATGAGGCCCCAGTGGGTGAATTACAGTGCAAACACTGTGAGAATGTGTTACCCAAGAGGAGTTCATAGTCAGGATACGTCAGCCAAGAGGCTGAAGGAGACAGGGAAAAGGGACCAGAAATGTATGCTTGCAAACGTTGTAATTTCAAACAAGAGGCTTTTCCAAGACATCAAAAATGAGTTTCAATACACAGGTGGATGGAGTACCTGCAGTATGTGAGTGTCAAAATGCTGTTCTTTGTGACTGCTGTATCAGCAGTCCTCTGTATGACTGATGCACGTCCTGTTGAGTCCCAGATCATACCCTCAGTGCTGACAGCTTTCACGACTGCCACTTTTCTTAGAGCCTCTGTCCCTGCAGTCACTTGAATGCATGAAAAGTACAGCTATAATTCTCTAAAAATAATTACTTTCAAACACCATGTAAATAAACATTTTCTAACACTTACAGAGAAAAGCAAATACAGGCGAGGTGAAATACAGAATCTAAAAATGCAACAAAACAAAACAACAAGAAAACAAAGCAAGCAAGCAAACAAACAAAAAACCCCACAAACAAACATCAACATAATCCCCAATGGCTTTAAAAGCTCACTTAAAAGTTTCCAGGTTGAGGTGATTTCTGAGGGCCTGGGTTTGACGGTACTTTTTTCAGCAGTTCTTTGGATTTTGTCCAGTTCTCAGTCTGCGTGATGCTGAGGTGTGGAGAATGACTACATCTAAAACAGATAAAATCTTTCTGATGCACTCCTTGCATATGTTTGCTTTCCAAAATCAACAGTTCTCCCTCATGCTCTTAAATCACATGCCAAAATGTATGGGTGTGATGGCTATCATCATACATTATGAATCTTGCCCAATCTTGATTATAACTCTTTTCCTTTCAGTGGTTTATTTCTTGCCAAGTCTTAACAATCTGAATTTACTTTTTTTATCATCTCAGGGTCTGGTGCATTCCAAACTGTTCAGCTTCTGACAAACAAGATATTCCCAGGAAGTAAACCTGCGAGCAGGAAGACGTTTATCTTATGTTCTTTGAACATGTGCGTTTTTTCATGGTGAAAAATTCCGTTCTATATGCCTTAAATTTAATTAAAAACAATATTTCGATAAAGCTGAAAGTGGGATGTATGACATTGCATTATTAGTGATAACTGAAGCTATTCTTTTGTACTAAATGCAAGAGGGTCGTGCCCATTTCTTCTTTCATGTGAGGAAGTTGAGAAACAAGTGATTAGCTGACAGTTACAGGCTTGCCTCTTCCTAGAGGTACAAGGAAGGAACGGTTAAATTCTTTCTTCTGTAATAGCATTAATTTCCCAAACAGCCAGTACTGCTTCCCCTCCCCCCTCTCCTTTGCTGTCTGCTGCATGAGCAACCCACAGACTGGCATCTCTTAGCATGAACTACAATACCCTCTGCCAGCATCAGACAGATTAGTGGATGACTCCCTGATGCCACTGTCTCCACACTTCTCCTGCTGTTATTTTTCACCCTTAGTGACTCTTAGCTGTGCATAAGCAGATGATCTTTGCCCTTGCACACATGCTGGAGTTCTGCTGAGACAAGGTTTATGACACTGATGTTTTCCACGCTTACTGCAGAGAGAGAGGTGAAATGTGTGCATGTGTGCGGGGGGGAGATGGAATGAGAAAAATAAAACTAGTTACAGCCAGGCTTCTTCACAGAGAACACTTTTAAGTACTGTTCTGAAGAAATCGGTGTATTTAACACATGGTACTTACATGGTAAATAAAAAAATAAGAGCTGCACTAATGTTCGACTAGTGTCAAACTTAGAAAAGGAAAATCACCTCCTGTGTCCTTAATTCTACCCTGCACATTGGAAGAAGATAGTAATATGATACACAGAGCTACTCAATGGTCAAATCAATTTCTTCTAATTTAAGCTCACAGGAATTTCTGGTATCTTCTCTAGGGCTTATTTAAAGATTTGTCTTTCATCACTTCTACTCTTGCATACCTTATTGAACACAATTAAGCATAATTGAGCTGTGACAATTTATGTGGAGTGAATGAAGCAAAGGCAGAAAAAATTTGGTCTGAGTACAGCTGCATCTTGGATAGTCTTGCAGTGTTTTCTAGTTTTGTTGCATTTACTTTTATCAATTCATTTTATTTCAAAATGCATGAAAAGAACAATCCTTCTCCACTACAAAAATGCACATGGACTCAAGCAATTTCAATTCACCCGACACACTATGAGCTCTATGTTCAGCTTGAAGTGGGCCCATATTAGTGGAGGATTTTAATCTTCTTAAGTAATGGCTTTAGAAAACAAATCTTCCCTCTAAAATAGCAAACAATCACTGACTGTCCCGGAGCCCAGATGTGCTCCTGGTAGTGGTGCTCCACATTTATCAGCTTGTGGTATTTCAGAGTCCGTCCCACCTGTAAGCACTGTGCTAATGACCCCTACTGTGACTCTACTTTTAAGGTGCTCCTACACCACACTAGGAAATGGCTTTTAACTTCTAAATTCAGCTAATCGAACTGTAGAGCAGATCTAAGGCGTGTAGCTGTTACTCAGATGTATGCAGGAGTACAGTGATATACTAACATTCACAAGCAAGCAGTGCAGTGCTGAAGCTCTGCATTCTGTAAGCTGCTCCCAGGCAAGGGACTCTGAAAGCAGGTCACACATCTGCTCAATTTGATAGCGGAGGGTCTCGTGCAGCATCAGGTCACGTTATCAAGACTTTTAGATTGCATCAACGTGCTCTAGAACATATTATTTCAGAAATACTACTTCTCTGAAAGGGTGGTCAGGCACTGGAATGGGCTGCCCAGAGAGGTGGTGGAGTCACCGAGCCTGGTGGTGTTCAAAGAGCGTTTGGATGTTGTGTTGAGGGACATGGTTTAGCGAGAACCATTGGTGAAGGGTGAATGGTTGGACTGGATGATCCTATGGGTCTTTTCCAACCTTAGCGATTCTATGATTCTATGAAATACCTCAAGGAGTTTTGCATAAGGATATAACGCAATGAAAACAAAACAAAAATAATCTACAAGTTCTGAAACTGGCACTAAAAGAAGTTTAGGATTTTCATTTCTGCATTTAATTTCCACCGTGTTGCAAAGCACTCGGTACAAAAGCCTCCTGTCCCAGCTCCAGACACAACATATCTAAGACTGAGCATGGTGCTGCCCAGTACTAAATGCGAACCTCAGGACAAGATGATTTTTCAGCAGTGTATCTGACAAAAGAAATGTTGCAGGCTGATTTAAAATATGATCTTCTTCTCCAGAGCACTGACGCACGGTTTGAAGTGTCTGCTTGAATTGCAGGATACACAGTATTGCTTCTTTTCCTATTGCTTATTTCCTGTTCTTCTCCTTGGCTAAGAATCAACAGCACAACCCTAAAAGCAGCTTTCAGATATTTGGGTGTATCCACACTGTAAATTCATGCTTTCAAAGCAACGGCAAAACACATTTTCTAGTGTTTGGTCTAGAGGTGAATGTTTAAAATTCAACAGTGCTTCCGGTGACTGCATTTCCCCCATCTCAGGATCACTCCCAAAGCCTGCAAGTGGTCACAGCATTAAGGCATTATTCTTGCACCGGAGCAGAACCACAGTTATGACAGTGAGGGGAATAAATTAGAGGAGCTTACGCAAGACAATGTGAAGAAAGATACGTGCTTATGGAAAAGGCTTTTCACAGGACCTCTGAGAAAGAACAGCAAAAAGATCTTCCACCTGTTACAGGGCCAAAAGAAGCATTTCCCGAGGCTGTTTATGTTTGTAGGCTATGACAACACTTGACAAACTGCATACACTACAGAAAAGATTTCACGGTGTACGTGATGACACAGGGAATCTGAGGGAAAAAACCACACACACACAGCAAGAACATGCAACCCATGGCAGATAATTTCTGCAGCCTAAAATTGCTCATTTGTGATGCGAGCTCTGTAAGTAAGGATTTAAGAATCCTGTTGCAGTAGAAGCAACATATTTCAGAAGAAATATCATTTCCCACATCAATAGCTTAATTTATTGTCCTTATTTTATCTCTATCACAAGAAATCTTCATTTTTTCTAGGCTACCACAAATTCAAACATATTTTTTGCTCTGAACTTGTATTTATAGGATAAATGGATACAGTGATGAATAGAGGAATTTCTCAAAAAAGGATATGACATCCTTTACTTCATTTCATCACCTGTGTGGGCATTTGTTGCAGTAATCCTTTCCCCTTTTTGGAGGGGCAGCTATGTCTTTACTCTTTCAGCCAAAGTGTCTGAAGGAAATGTGAAAACCCGGTTATAACTTGAAGGGGACAGTCACTACCACCCTCTGTTGGCGCATCTGCCTCATCTACTCTATTCCTTTTCATGTTGTAGTGGAAACTCACAGCTCCCGTGCAACGAGCACTGAGTTGCTGCAGGTACAACTCTGACACCCAGCGGCCACTTCACTCACGACCTGCTCCTGCATTCCAGACCGTTTCAAACTTGGCTTCAATTGATAGGGCTTTCATAGCCAAAAAGATAATTTCTGCTTTAAAACCAATGCCTTTCTGTGTTTTCCATAGGTAAGCTTCTGTTGTTTAGAACTCTAAAATATTTTTGGACAGGGGTCAGACAAATGTAAAATATTTTGATAATTATATTTAATAGTATTCAGTGTGAAAACTTTCAAACCTCCTCGAATGCCGAATTATTCAGAAATGCCAACCACGCAAGCACGTTAGAACTTAGTAATAATTCTCTCTTTATAACTCCACATCTGTGCATGCATATACACCTCTTTTTGGGTGAACGCTGAATTTGGAGAGTTGCTTATAAATACTTGTTACTTGCCTGTTGACTAATAATTTTACCTATTTTTTTTCTTCCTGGTTCTGGTTGTATTGTATTTTGTTTGTTTATAGCTTAGAATCACAGAATCATAGGATGGCCTGGATTGAAAAGGACCACAATCATCATCTAGATTCAACCACCCTGCTATGTGTTTTTGATCAAAGCCAATACAATGACATTTTTGTGCATATTTTCCCAGAGTTCTGCATGTTTTAATTCAGCGTCTTAATCTGTCCCACTTTCAAGCTTGATGAAAAGTTCAGGTTTAAATTTCCCTTCCAGGATTTTATTATTATTATTTTTTTAACTAGAATTCTAATGTTTGTTTTGTTTAATGCAGCTACTGATTCCACAATAGATATTCCAGATGGATAAGCTCCTGGGCATCTTTCTATTCCAAGAATGGATTCTTTTAATCAGTACATCTCCTAGCTTAGAGTTCTTAAGGTGACAATTTGAAAGCAACACAGAGGTCAACCCTATACGTCATTATGTTGTTTCCGAACATCTATCAAATTGTTGTGTCCTTCATACAGTCCCACTTTTTATAAAGATACAATTTTAAAAAGAAATGAAAGCTTTTCCACATTTTAAGCACATTTTCCCACCTCCTTCTATATATCATCACATTGTACATCCCTTCACCACAAAACAGTTGGCTCTCAAGCATCTCAATGATGTTTATTCTAGTAAAATAAACCTTTTTGGCTTTTCCCTTATGGAAGTCATCCCTATTCACCCTACTCTCAGGAACCGCATGTGCAGTCTCTGAGTTGTTCACCACGTTCAGCTGCACCACTTGTAGGACTAAGGTTGGAAGGCTGAGCCTGTAGTGAGAAACAAGACATTATGGATAGTGATAGGACAAAGGGAATGGTTTAAAACCAAGACAGGGGAGCTTTATGGTAGATGTTAGGAGGAAGTTTTTCATGCAGAGGATGGTGACACACTGGAACAGTTTGCCCAAGGAGGTTGTGCCTCCCCATCCCTGGAGGCATTCAAGGCCAGGCTGGATGTGGCTCTGGGCAGCCTGGTCTGGTGGTTGGTGACCCTGCACATAGCAGGGTGGTTGAAACTCGATGGTCATTGTGGTCCTTTTCAATCCAGGCCATCCTATGATTCTGTGATTCTAAGCTATAAACTACAGTGTTGTGTACAAACAATTCCGAGATGAAACAAGAGGCTGCTAATACTAGAAAGCTTTGAGTAGACTTCTCAAGCATAGTTTCCTTAGATTACCTCTGTGAAGGCCTGACGAGTATCTAAATTGCTCAGTCTCCCTATCGTAGTCAGTATCTCAGATGCTTAATGTGACTCCCCCAGAATTTTTACATTTGTTTAACATTATTTTTTCTTCAGGAAAATAAAACCAACTTGCACCCTCTATCATCTGACAGAAGATAACCTCTAAGAATGTACCCCACTTCTTATTCTTTGTTACATTGGTGAGTTTCCTTCCTCATAGTCTTTGGCCCAGATTTTTAAAATACATAAATCCCAGACAGCTTTTTCAGAGTTCCAGAAGTGGGAAACCTATGCCTTTTTCTGCAGGAGTGGTGTTTTACTTCTTTCCCTCCCCCCCCCCCCCCCCCCCCCCCCCCGCCCTTCGTCTCTCTGGAAGCAGCTACAGAATGCAATTGCTGAATCCAGCTGTGTAAAACTGCTTCCTGCTAAGTAAGCCTCGATAACGACTCTACAGATCCTCATAAAAACAAAGCAAAACAAAACTTACAGTCCTCATTTAGTTCATTGCAATAAAAGGTATAAACAGTTTAGGATATTGCTTTATTGCTTTGACACTGCTTTCCATGGCCTTGGCTTCATAAGATGCTCATTTGTAAAGAAGGGGCCTCGAATCATCTGCATTAGATTTCTGTGGATTTCTTTGGACTGCACAGCATTTAGAAGGAAAGCGAGAAATAGCCTGAAGTGTCCTATCAGAAAATTCTGGCTACGTGTCTTTCCTATTGTAAAGCAAGTAATTAAAGTCAGCACTCCCATATGAAAGCATGTATTGTTCCACACTTCTTAAATTTAACATGAATTTTTAAACAGCTCTGTTGAAGAGAGTTAGAGAAGAAAGACTACTTATTTGATGAATAATAGAATTTATTTCAGTCTCAGCTTTGACCAAGTTAGATAGGTGATACAAATTATAATTTATGATTTTAATATCTGCTCACAAGTTTAATATCCACATGAAATATTACCTGCATCAACAAAAGAAAAAAAAATAATATTTTCCAATGGTAACATTGGATTTTGACTTAAATGTATCCCTTGTGCCTGCTCAGCTGCAAAGTTTGCCTGGGGAAAAGTAAGAGCTCTGCTTCTCATAAAGGAAACAGAATGGGACCCATAGTACCTTTATGCAGCTGACTGTAGCTGAATCACCCTTACCAAAGTATTTCCTTTGAGGGGACCCTCAAATTCAGTGCACTTATTGAGCATTTCTCAACAAGGAGCTCCTGCAATGAAGTTATCACAAACGTGATAAGGGCTGATGACAGTGTTAGCAGCACGTGGCTGTTTTGGTGAGAGCTATCTTCCCTCAGAGTCTTCCTTCATATCCTTGCCTGGCTCACTCGCTACTAGATTGCTGAGTCAAAGTAATTAATAAGAAGTTATTTCATTTCATATTGCATTAATACTTATTAATCTCAGGGAGACTGACAGCAGACTCCGAGGGTCCACCTAATGGGACAGTTGTTTAGTCTGTCGCGTTGCTCCGCAGCTGGGACGCTGGCCGGGCTCTGGGTCCCTCCCAGCCCGTCTCGGACCCCCCGAAGCCCCCGGCACAAGGCACTCGGCTCCATCCCAGCGCCGCCCGGCCCAGGACTACACCTCCCGACATGCCTTTACAGGCGCGCATGCGCGCTGCGCCCCACCCGGCCGGGATAGTCGGCGAAATCCTTTCCGCTCTCGGTTTACGGGAGCGGAAAAGGAGCCCGCCGTCCGGTGGCGTCACTTCCGGCCGCCATTTGACTTGACGGGGCGGCACCATGACGGACCGCTACACCATCCACAGCCAGTTGGAGCACCTCCAGTCCAAGTACATCGGGACGGGCCACGCCGACACCACCAAGTGGGAGTGGCTGGTGAACCAGCACCGCGACTCTTACTGCTCCTACATGGGCCACTTCGACTTGCTCAACTACTTCGCGATCGCCGAGAATGAGAGCAAGGCGCGCGTCCGCTTCAACCTCATGGAGAAGATGCTGCAGCCCTGCGGGCCGCCCGCCGACAAGCCCGACGAGTCCTAACCCGGCGCCCTGCCCGCCGGCCCCGGCCTCGCTGTGACGCCGCACGCCGCGGGGAGATGGAGGGAGTCGCCCCGGTCCTCGTGTCCCCCGTCCTGTGTTCGACGAAGGGTGCTGGAGGGAGAAGGAAGCTCTGTCAAACACCCGCTCTTGGACACTTTCGTTTCTCTTAGTTGCACAGCTGGTTGCCCTTTTGTTTTTGTTTTTTTTTTAATGGGAAATAAAATCTACTGGGCATTTGTAACGTGTTGTGTGGTAATCTGCTGATAAGAGCTCTTGGTTCTAAAGGGAATACTGATATATCAAGTTTTTCGGTGCAGCTATCCAGATGCTTAACAGATAGCATCATAGCACCTTCCCAGCCCCACTGACTGGTGCTCACTCGTCAGCATTGTTTGTTGGGAGGGAGAGGAAAAAGCCTGTTGGCACTGAAAGGGTTTGATTTGTTGTTAGCATTTCTTGAATGGCCCTGAAACTCCAGTGTGACTTTTCTTCACGGACTGTTTTATGCTTCGTCTTCCTTTTCCCTGTATGTTGCATTTTCCAAATCTTTACTGTGTCTATTCCAGCTTGGTTTCTTTTTTAGTTATGTTTGTAGCCATCCGGTGATTAAAAATGTTTCCATGATTCACTGCATAAGTGAGTATGAATGTGGGGGTTAGGTACTGTAAATAGGAGTGATGTGGAGGCAAAGGAAAAACTAAGCCATTTGCCAAATGACTTCTCAACATTTCTCTTCTTTCCTTCCTGTGAGAGAAAAAAGGAATGAGTTATTTATTATGACTTTGAAGTGAAATGCCTAGAAATCGCCATGAGGTGACTTTCACTTTAGTTATATTCAGACTGCAAACAAAACAGATGTTAGGCTTGTCACCTAAAATAGCCTTTCTCTTATTGCAGTAAAAATGAATTTTGATTTCTAATAGAAAATGTCAATGTAAAGCATGGCTAAGGTTGTATACAAATTTACCAATGGCGTTCTTGAAGTTGGTGATCTCGGAACTTTTGAGCAGTAAATGCCTCATGCTCTTTACTGAGCCTTATAAACTAAGCTGTTCAAAGTGCTGCAGTAAGAACAAGTGCGTACACTCCTGAGGTCACATTCAAGCCACAGTATCCATCTGAAGGACTCAGAAATAGCTTTTTGTTGTTGTTGCACATACTGCAACAAGGGCAAAGATGAAATGATCCAGGATAAATGTAACCTGCCAGATCTGTGGGGGACTACTGCAGTTTTCAAGAAATTAATCTGTAGAAGCAATTTTCAGAAAATGCCTCTTTTGCACTTTTCAGTGCAATTCATCTTTAAAATTGGTATTTTCAGGAGGGTTATGTGGTACTTCAAAATTGGTGTAGCAGAACAGCTTGAAATAGATGTGCAAGCTGGTGCAGGTACCTTGAAGAGAATCAGTTCCTTAGCAACTAAGAAACATGGCTGAAAGATTTTCCTTGAATGAGATCAGATACTTAAAAGTAGACGTGAAATACAGTTTATTTTTTAAAATAATATATAATATAAATTATAATTATAGTTTATTAATGCAAAAATCAGGCAAAACTCATATTTAAATAAAGTGTTCTTGTTGCTATTCTTAATGAAAGTCTGTTCTAAGCCAAAACTTAGAAACTTGTCTTGTCTGTGTGTGAACAGTCAGTATGCTCGGTGGAAGAGGATAGAATGGGAAAATTCTCTTGGAAATTGCTATTCCTGTTTCTCTTGCCATACATACGTCATACCAACTCTTACATTCTTACCCTTATACTCTCTCTCTGGGGGCTTGGAGGAGTACAAACAAACCAGGAACTTGAGCCTCAGTGCAGTGACTAAGGATAGAGTGAGAGTATGGAGGCTTCTTTAATGGGTTGGAAAATGAATTTGCCATATTTTGTTAAAAGAAATTCATGGATGGAAAACCATAAGCTATGCAACTTAATCCTGCAAAAAATTAGAATGAAATACATTTTCAAGGCAATTTTCTTTCAGACTAAGCTGCTAACAGTTAGCTCCTTGAATGGATACTCAGTACTTATGTGTACTTATATGTACTTATATGTAAAAATGTGAGCAGCAAGTGTAGGCACATGGGTGGAGATGATCACCTCCTTCCTCCAGGCCATCTCTTCATGATAGAAGCCAAGCCTCTTTCAGGAAGAAGTCTGAATTACGTGGTGAGTTAACCTGCTTGCTGGTTCTGCTGCATATGTGCATACGTTGGGATCTCAATTAAACACATGCATCTCTTAGTGCAGTTGGGAAAAGTTTTTAGAGAGGCTATATTAAGTTCTGATTGTGAAACATTACAAACACTTTGTTAGGAACTGCAGAAACCTGAAGGGCAGTTAGTATTCCTAAGAATTCCAGTCAAATTTGGATACAACCAGGAGAAACTGAAGAGTATGTTTCTAACCTTTGGCACTTCCTAAGTCTCAAAGCATTTTCAAAAGCATTCAGTGAAGGCAGTGAACTCTTTTCCATTTTGACACTGTAGAACTGTGAGGAATGGAGTTAACTGCCAAGCCCATTGGGATGCACTTGTTCTTTACCTCAATCCTGACTTAAAGATGAAGGATACCATTTTTTCTATTAAATGGCTTAATATTTTGCATTCAGTTCTGCTGTCCAAGTAGTATGCCTTTAATTTGGCTTTCCACTGTGATCTCCATCTCATTTTCCTAAATTTGTGTAGCTTAATCTCAGATAAAGTGAAGCGTGAGAAATATAATTTGTTTCCAGTGCAGATGTGCACTGTGTTTGGCATGAAGGAATTTCACCTGTTCCTGTTCTGCCAACCATCCTGTCTTCATAGTTTGGAATAGAATGTATACATACTATTCTATTGTTATTTTTAATAACAAATTCTAATAGATGTTATGTATGGTATGTAATAACCTATTTAGCTAAGAATACAATGCCAAAATGAGTTAGGTAAGATTTCTGAATAAAGTGAGAGCTCTGGGGATGGCAGGTGTAAGCGAGGAGGAAGGCCTGCTCACAGTACTTCAGTTGTGGATTACTCAAGTGCAGGCGAATCAAGCTGGACTCTTACAGAAGAAGGATGCAAAGCTTTGAGCTGAGGGGGTTCATTTTACTTCTAAATGGGACATACTCGATACAGAGAACATTACTACCTTTATTTTAAATTCTGTTTGTTACTGCTCTCTTGGTAATGTGTCTGCCTTATACAGCAGGTAGAAATGTGAGGATTACTGAGTTAATCTGGAAATTAAGAAATCTTAACAATTTACTCAATTTCTGTGTTCCCAATTTCCAATATAAGTGATTTTTCTTTCTTATGGCACCAGAGGGCAGCAAATGACAGTGCTGTTCAAATGAGGGCACTCTATTACTTGAAATAAATAGAGTTGTGCCTTATCTTGCAGAGTTCCTTTGAAAGAAATAGATGGGTACTTTAAAACATTGCTAAAACTTACCAGTAAGCAGAAATAGTGAGCTTTTTCCTGTGGGACAGTTCTAAGGTTCAGAATGTATATTATACCTTTTATTCTGAATAGGTAAATAGAGCAATATGGAAAACCCAGAACAGTACTGCAGTTCTATACTTTTGAGTACTTTTTTGTTTCTGCTTTATGGGAATGACAGCAGTGCCTTAGTTAACACGTGCACAGTGAAACAATTGCACTTGTGAGTTATTTCCAGCACACAATCCAACCGAGGTCACTTCTTTCCCTTTAGTTACATTCAGCATAAAACTCAAATTTGTTTTTTAGGATCATTTAAACAAACATTCAAGGGTGATAACAATTTGTAAACATCACACAAAGTCAGGAGGTGGCGTTTAAACAGGCTTGAAGCCCGACTGCACGTGATGTCGGCACAGCTGAATCACGTGAGCTGCTGTCAACAGGCTGAGATTAACCAACTGAAAGCAAAAACATTTGAAAGTCACTTTTGCTAAAGGAAGAAAACATAACATGTTTTATATCCCGAACCAGAAGTTGTTACAGTCTGTGTGCAAAGTTTGGGGTAACAGCCTGCAGGCTGCTGTGCCATTGGATGCATGCATCACTAAGTTCACATGCATAATGCCTGGAAAACCAGAGTGCTGCTATTAAATGGTGGTCGCAGTGCTCGCTCATGCCATGGGCAGGCCTCAGGTGGCACAGGCAGCCAAGCCTTGCAGCGTTTGGTGCTTAAGTAAAATCTAGGTATTGTTCTTGTAATATCAATTTAAAAATCCTGTTTGGTTTTTCGAAAGGGAAAGTTACCCTAATATTTTCACTCTAACAATTTTCCCAGCACATATCAGCAGGGTTGATCCCTACAGTTTTAGTATGCATCATGCCTATTGTGCTTGCTGTTTGACCTACAGCATTAATGAAGAAGTGCTATCTAAAGGAGGTGGAACTGCTATAGTTAAATGTAGTTTTTCAAGAACAACAACATCCCAATATCATCTAGTTCAGTATACAGATAAAATTACATTTTAAGCATCTTTTTTTTTCCTATCCCACCTTTTCCAGAGATAGCAAGCACCCAGTCTTCAAATATCCCTCTTGAAGTAACTATTCGGACAAAACTTCCAGGAGGAACTTTTCAAAGGAAATGTTTTGCTGTTGTACTAAGGGATATGGTTTAGTGGGGAGTTATTGGTAGTAGGTGGACAGTTGGACTAGTTGATCTTGGAGGCTTTCTCCATCCTTTGGGATTCTAAGATTCTTCCTTGCTAAAATTATTCTGAGAGCTAACTCAGTTATAAGAGCATGAGCAGATAACAAATCCCAAGCTGCAGTTTTCTGAAGCGTCTTGTTTCTGTAGCATTTGGATCTGCTGGTGCTGACCATGTTCCTGCCAAGACGGTGTTGCAAGTAAAACATTCAGGCTGTAGCTCTCTGAACTAGGTTTTGAAGAATGACTAGAGCATGAAGCAGTCAAACAAGGAGAAAAAGATCAAGGACGTGGCATCTGGTCCATTTTGCCTCTTAATGTTGCAAAGTCTTCACAGTAGTCAGTGTTTGAGGATAAGCTCTTATTCAATCTATAGAGTAGTAAAAGCTGTTATAACTAGAGGGAAACACGTTTCTTTAGTATTGTTTCGTTCTGTAAAGTCTGTAAAGCATCAGACTTAAGAAAAACAAACTGTGAGACATCACCGTCTGGACCTGCGGAGCTGGACCTCCACCAGCTGCCCTGAGAGTGTGATGGGTCCCGCACCAGGGCTTTGTGGCATTGCTGAGTAGATGCAGCAGGCCTTCACACAAATGGCACTAAAGCCCATTATTTAAGGAGCCGTATGCTGCTTTTCGCTGCTTGTTAAAATGTTTTCCTTCTAAGCAATTGGTTCTGAAGCAGCTATGTGCAGACAAATCTGTGAGCAATTTAACTTGTTGTGTCGCAGAGCTAACTCCAGCTGTCCTGGGATGACCTGGGAGAGCTAGAGTGAGCCCTTTGGCAGACAGCTCCCTCCAGACTCTACTTTGTGATTGCATTCCCCGTATTCTGACCAGTTGTTTATGAAGAGGCTTTAAGAGAAAGACATTATCCATATGCTCATCAAGCAAGCCACAGAAAGCAACAAGGCCTGTGGTATCCCAGCAGCAGCACAGGATGACTGACTTGGAGGAATGTCAAGACATGGAGCAATGCAGGGCCACAGTCCGGCCCTGAAACACTCTGCTTACTTTCAGGCCAGGACTTCCCAACCTGAGCAGGGCACTTGGGTGTTCAATGTATTGGGCATGTAGACCCAGATCTTACCCAGCTTTTGACATCTCACCTGGAGCTTCCCACTGAATTCTAGAGAAGGTTTCAAGTCTTCATCATCTCTCTGGGTTAGGTCTTTATCTGGCCTCTCATCTCTGTTCATGAAGCTTGTATCCTGCTGCTGAGTCCCAGCCTGCGGCACGTGGAAGACCATGGATGACCTTGTGCATTTTTGCAGATGGGAAGAGCTTCACACTTCAGAGGGCAGCTGCAGCTTTCACTGGCCTATTTCCTTCCCCTGCCAGCTGACCCCTCTCTGCTTTGCCTCCCGATGAGGTACTATTGGGTGCATGAGGTAAATCAAATGACTTACCATTTTTTCTCCACATTTCCTTCTTTCTGCTTTGCCTAGGGACAACTCTCATGTAACCAATTTCTCTTACTCTGTCTTTTGCCTGTGTTTTTCATCTCATCTTTTTTTTTTCTGTTAGCAGACAGTTAGCATAGCATTCCAAGCATTAGCAGTGTTATGCTACTGCTTGATGTCTCAGCCTAGCAACAGCTCCTGGTGCTGATACCTCTGTTTCCGTCTTTCAATGATGTTAGAAGAGCAAGAAGAAAAAACAAAACAAACTTACTTTGGCCAAGCCTGTTAGCCTATGACTAATTGCTCTACTTTGAGCTGTCAGCGAGCAACTGGTTTGTATCAGATGCCCAGAGGAATAATCTAGGGAAGACTGCAGTTCCAGATGAATTCCATATATATGTTTTGAGATACACATGGACAAGAAGCATAGAATCCAGCTGGAGACTCTCCAGAGCTGGATTTTCTTCCATGGTCACTTGATGAACAGTGTGCAGCTCTAATTGCTTTTTGTGTTTGTGGTGTCCCTGGAGATCATCCCAAATCCTCCCAGATCCATCCCAAATCCTTAGTTCTGTGACGAAGGGACCATCTGTCAGCTCCTCCCAGAGTCATGACTCATTTGCCCACACCTCCCAGCTTCTCCAACAAGGAAAGCATGATTTTACAGAGAAAGGTGGCCTTCTCCTGAGACTGAAGCAGTTAGAAGATGTTGGTATGAAAACCACCAAGGCTGATCAGCCAGCAGGAAATATTTCCCCTCAACATGGGTCTGCTGTGGCTGGGAGAGGGAGCACTAAGAGAAGGAGCGGAGTGGTGAGGGCAAAGGCCATTCCCATGGCACCAGGCCGTGCAGCCTGCAGCCTGTGTGCTGCAATGGAAGACAGGCCCAATGTCTCGCAGAGTGACTGGATCCAGCCCTTCTCCTACCTTCCCAAAAAAAACCACATCCAATTTGCTCTTTGAAACAGTCTAACTTTCATTATTTTCTCTCTCTCAGCATAAAAAAAAAAGCCAACAGAGCCCTTGGCCTTTGAGAAGCAATGGAAAAAAACCTCATGATGAACTGACACTGTGTGTATATACGTGTACATTATACACAGACTTGGCCAACAGTTGGATAATGTATTTTTAAGTGCTACTGCTTCCAAGCATCATCTTGGCACACCTCAGATATTCATCTTTCATTTGCTAACTGAAGGAAAATTGGTTTGCCTTGAAAATCTGTTTTCTAGATACTGTAAATTGTGGCTCATGAAAACATGCTGTTCCCAAGGATGCGGCTTTGTTTGTCATTTCACACTGTGTGGATGTTCTGTGGATGTGAAGAGCCTACAAACAACCCCCCTCACCTTCTTTGAGAGCACTGCAGCAACTTGTTGGATTTGCCAGGAACAAGCATGTGCCAGAAGTCAAACTTGAAAAGGACAAGGATCAGCACTGGAGACAGCAGAACTCAAGCACTCATAAGCAACTGTAGCTCTTGTCATGCTGTTTTTTACCCTGGTTTTCCAACTAGCCAATATAACACATTAAGATTGTTGTACCCACTGGGAAGGCTACTCTCCCATTGTGATTTCTCCTTTGTTGTCCTGTGCACCTAGAGGAAAACCCTGTCATATTAATGTCTGCTTTCAGATTCCAGTCCTTCCTTAAAATATTCATTTGCAATAATGTGAAAAAGAGCGGCCACAGTTCCTGCTTTTCCCCACCTTTCTTCCCAGTGCCTGTGCGCAGCCCCTTTCTGAGACTTGTGGAGAAGGATCACCTCACTGATGTTTACTGTTTGTTTGCTGATGAGCCAGGGAACACCACATCAGTAACATCCGCTGGGGCTGCATCTATTGCAGTATGCAGAAAAGAGAAGTGGTTGGCAGTGAGCAACATGAGACCTAAGGCTATGGGGTGTTTTCTGGGAAGCATTCACTGTCCTTGTAGAAACTTTAGCATTTCAGTGCGTATTTTTATTCGCTTTAACAAAATAAAAAGACAACATACTGAAAGGCTTTTGCAGCAGGGCATTTCAAATTGTTTTGTTTAAAATAGTTGAAACATAAAGTTTATTTTATAGCATGACAGTTTATATCAAGTGTTGAACATGGAATGTAAGACATTAAAACTTCTTGAAATAAAACACTGTGATGTTTTTTTTACTAAATATTTACTAAAATATCGCAAGTATACTTAAGGCATTTTACTGCTTGAATACTATTGTCTTGTAAAAATTCTCCTGTTTTATTTAACCTAGAACCATATCTCATCCTGCTATTTAGCCATTCACCAGAAGGTGGGGCTTAATGTCCTTTAAGTGTACTAGAATTGAAATACTTTTTACTAAGTCCTTTGGATTTGAGGGCTTGAAACCTGTCTTCTCTCCACCCTGTTTTGCAGAGGAAGTCCTTCTGGATCATCATTTCACTGGACCACCAAACCTCAGACTCAGGAGTCCTAAATAGTCCCAGTTTGTCTAATCCCAGCACAATCTAATTAAGCCAAAATATTATCACCTAAGATATATTGAAGTCCAGAATACTTGTAGCAAGAGCACAAACAATTGTGTCACAGGAGATGCTACAATTTTCTTCAGGTTTTCTGGGAAACTAATGAATGGAAAGAGAGGAGGTTTGCCTCATGTTTGTGCCCCAGTGTTAGGAGGCACTGCGCACACTTTGGATCTGTGGATCAGAAACTGTTTGGCCTGATCCCCAGATGGCCAACTGTGATGTCGTAGTTTGCATGAATCTTAGTGTCACATGAACTCTCAAGAAAGCCCTGTCTGGTGCTTACTACTGACTAGCAGTGGGAAGAGCTCCTGTACCAAGGCATGAACTAATCAACGTCAATCACACTGCAGCAGTGGAAAGTCTGTTGGATAGCATGGATCCAGACCCCACAGTACCTCAGGGATAAATGTCTCAGATATTGAATGTGAATCAATTCTCTGTGGGGCTGTCACTGGGCAACAGAGGATGGGTGAGTGTATCTACAGTGACCTGTGTTACTAGGGTGCTGCACAGCAACAATCTGTGCAAGAAGGAGCTTTCTCAGTGCTTTCTCCTTAGATACACAGTGCTGCTTGAATCTATTCATGTTCATGTTAGATTATGCTAGGTAGGTAACTGGAAGTTGGCAATCTCTAGCTAGTTGCTTTATATACATGTTTCGGACTAAGTCTTCATCCTGATCAGTACTTGACTAAAGCCAGAACATCTCCCTCAGCTTTCCCCAGTGGTAGTTTGGGAGGAAGGAAATCTTCCCTCTCTGGATGATGCAGGGGTTGAGTCAGAATAGCCTTTGTTCACAGTCCTCTTTACAAGCCAGAATAAGCAGTTTGGATTCAGATATTTTTGGGGCAAGTTCATTTAGACAGTCTTCCTGGAGGACATGGGTGAGATGAGGCACTGATTCTTTCCCTGGCTGCATATTAACAACAAAATACTTTCTACTGAAATTGGATGACCATGGCAGCTACTCTGCTTAGCTGCAACTTACATCACAGCCACAGAAAAGTCTGGTTTTAATCACACGCTAATTTCACCTAGGCTAGTGTCTGATTTTTGGCAATGGCCAAAGACAGAACCTAGGCAAGAGGACAAAGAATAGAGCCAGTGTAGAGTGATTGTTTCCTGCACTACTCATCTGAGCAGCAGTGATCTCAAGCTGAGGGATTCACCAAACAAGAGGTGACATCTCTATATTTGATTGACCTCTTAGAGATTTTTAGCACCTCTGGTGGCAGTTTTCCTGGTTCCTCTTTGTCCCATGTCTGAATTCCCACCACTTCAATTTAGAAACACTGTGAAAAACGTTTGGTTCTAATGGACTCACTGGAAATCAACTTAGCATTAAATGCAACAGAGTCCTTTTGCTAACCACCTGGGTACTGGCAAAATTGATTAGTAAAGATCTAGTTTTCCCAGTTTCCATCATTCATCAACCATTCACTTAAGACAGCAAAAGCCAGAAATTCAATATATTGAATCAGAATAGATGCTTCAGTGTCCTCTCCTGAAAAATGAAAAGAGCAATGGTTTTCTGCACATTTTGTTTCAAAAGGTCTGGTCTACAATAGTCTTATCTCCATTACAATTAGTGTGTAGTTGTTTAAATGTGAAATCCCATTGGATATTTAAAACATTGCTCTATTTTTCAGCAATCAATAAACTCCTACCAGTACTGGTACTTAGCAGTAGTTAGCCACAACTGAGAGTGAGGTTAACACGTCAAACTAACTTGCTCAGGAAGTTCTTGAGACAAATCTGAAATGCAGTTTTCCTGTCTGGCAGCAGAGGACAAATTAAGCATTTTTCTTTGCTTTGAAAATGCATTTAATTGCCAGCATTCTCATGGGGGAAATGGGTTTATGAGAAGAATTTCCTTCAAAATTATCTTTGTACCTGTTTCCCTAGAAAATAGTTGATTGTCCTTTATTTTCATAACTTCTGTGCCAAACATCCCAAGTATGAGGAAATATTGAGCTTTGCATCCCTCTTGCAACAGCAGTTTCCCTTCAGGCAGTCTCTTCTCCTCCTACCAGAAAATTCATGCCAATTGCCTTTGCAGTGCTGTTTTAGATGGAGCACTGCCACCCAGTTCTGGTGCTGCCAGAGCCCCACTGAGGGTGAGGTTGTGTTCTTCTGGCTGTTGTACAGCAGGAGAAATGAGATGAACCCTGCCAAGAAATGCCTACAGGCAGAAAAGAGAAAGACATACAATAGCTGGGCACCAGACACTGCTCAGAATCAACCATGATGCGGCCTTTTTATTTTTAAACTTGGATGCATGCGGAAGTAATTTAGATTACCTGGAGGTATAAATGTTATGGGGATTGCTTAAATCCTGTCTCCATCCATCTGCATAGGTGTTCTCCATCAAGGTGAGGATGGCTTAGTTGTTGTTATCAAACCAGTTTCACTTCACTGGTCATAGCACAACTCTGTTTCCCAAGCTGGTGCTGGAGGTGGGAAGGAAGAGGAGTCATTCTGCTTAGACAGGGTGAGAAACCAGAGAGCTGAGTCCCTTCTTTAAGAGATGAGGCTTACACAGGGAACAACTCTTCACAGCAAATTTTTACATGCAGAAGTTTTATAGGGCAGGAAGCAAGGAAATGTCAAAGGCTCAGGGATGAGACAGGCTAAAAATGGTCACCTCGGGAAGAGTCTGAAAGGTGAAAAGAGGAGCTACTATTTGATGAGATGGAGCTAGCAGGTGCTGGGAAGCAAAGGGGTAGAGATGGAGAGAAAATGATTTAGAGTAGCATTCTGAAAGAAGTGTGCACAAGAGCAAACAAAACTGGGAAGGAGGAGGGCTATGAAATGATGTGAGTTAAGGAAGATTTTAGAGAGACTGCAGAAGGTGAAGAAAACTGAGACACAGGAGCAGTTTTATCCAGAGGTGGAAACACTCCTTTCACATAAAGGAGTGAGGGGAATTAGTGAAATCTTTTACTGACATGCCAGACACGGGAGGCAGTGCTAAAGTGGATGTTATCATCGCAGCCAAGCAGACCAACAGCAAAGTAGTCTGTGGCAAAGGTGAGGTCTGTTTCAGGGAGTCTGAAACATGCAGATGCAGGGCAAATCAGAGGAAAAGGGCAAAGATGCCGGGTAATCAAATGGGCATCAGTGTGAAGGTGAGAGTTGGTGAGTTAGGATGTAATGAGGTAAGGGAAAGTCAAAGCTCAAGAGAGAACATCAAAGGGTTATCAGGGGACAGCAGTGTCAGGATAGAGAGAAAAGAAGCACTGGGTGAGTGGTGATTATGGGAAAAGAGTGAGGAAGAGCGGGCAAGCTCTGGAATCAGTTATAATGAGAAGAAAAGTTCAGCAGCTTCTGTCTCGCTGGGGTAGAGGACTGGACCTGGTTGCTGAGAAAGATGTAAGAGGGGAAAGGAAGAAGTAGAAGGAAACAGTGATACAGTATAATCTGGGGAAGAGGGATGAAAACTGAAAAGTGAGAAAATTTGACTAGGCAAAGGAAAAATGAGATATGACAAAACCACAGTGGTGGAGAAGACAAGGGTGGTGGGTGCAGCTGAGAGGAGCTTCTGAAACAGCAATGTCATCACTGGCTCCTGTTGCCAGGCTGAACTTCAACTTCCTTTACAGTCCCTGGATACCAATAGTCTGTAGTCCACACTGCCAGGCCAGGTATCTTAATATAAGTACCTAATCCCTGAAGCAGAATTTAATCCACGCAAAGCTGAAGGATAAAGCACCCCGAATAAGATAAATGCTGCAGAAGAGCTTTGCCAGGGTGGCCCTGTGCCCTGTTTCCAAACCAGCCCTTAAATCATGTGGAGATATTGCTTGTTAGGAATATCTTTCTCCAAAGACATTAACAGCAGGGCTGTCTCCACTGGGCTCAGGGAACTTCACATGCCAGCCAAGCATCCCTGTTCTTCCTGTGACATGGGCAGAGCCCGAGCCTGTGGCAGTGCTCTCCACCCTGCAGCTCCAGCTGTGCCTGTGGGGTGTGCTGCCCTCCCAGCTGTGGGTCTGGCAGTGACAGCACCTCTTGGCCAGGGAAATCTTAATTGGTGCTGAGCTCGAACAGCTGAAGACCAGCAGTGCTTGCTGCCTAGCACTTTAGCAGAAACACCCAGCTATTGTAGGGTGGTAGCCAGGGCTGGGGGTGGGGAGATCTGGCCTTCCTCATGGCCCTGGTGACAGAGAGACCATTCATGAAGGAATCGGGCACAACTTGTTAACGTTTGGGGGGTTGGCTTATGCAATAGCAGCATTGTTTCTAGTCTCTAGGCTGACACAAAGATTTAGGCAATGGAGCTCCTTATTGTTTGCCCAGGGGGGCTCTTTCTGAAGAATAAAGGAAAGCACAAGCATCTTACTGCTGCAGATTTGCCTGAATTGTGTGAAGAATCAGGGGCACTGTGTTTAAGTCCCATGCACAAACTACATGGAAGTGAGAAGCCTTGGTCAGGATCCCCCTTTAAAACTAGTGATACTCAGCCTGTGCTGTGCATAGGTTAATAGGTCTGAATCATCCTTTTTTCCTTATGGCTACCACGTAGCATGATGTGAAGCTCCTCAGGAAACCCTGAATTGAAGGTATATGTAACATCAGGAATTTGAGGGGAAGGAGGAGAACATGATATTTTTGTGAAGAGTTCTTAACCTAGAAAAATGTTTTCCTGTCTATGTAATTAATGAGAAGTCATGTCTGGTATTGTAAAAAATAGGGGGTGTGTACTCCAGAGTTTCTGGGAAAATGAGTTTTTTAGAGGGTGCCTATCAGGAGTGGGCTTGTCACTTGCTCCCTGATGGGGTGGAGGGGGACAGTTAGGGAAAATGAGCTTGGACAAACTGCTAAACTAACAGAGTTTACATGAGTCTTACAGACAGTTATGAGAGTTGGGAGATAAGTCCTCTGAGACTTTCAGTTTCACAAAGCATCACTAATCTTCACACAATCCCTACAAATATGGAGCCTGAAGAGATGAAGAGAACAATCTCCATGAGTTCCAAGCCTGGAGAAAGCCCATTCCTCACAAGAGCGGAGCTCCTTGTCTCTGGGCTGGCTCCCTCTGAGTTGCTGGTCCTGAAAAAAGTGGTGAATATGGGCAGCCCCTTCTGTGTCCTCAGTGCTCCCTATTTGGGCCCCTCACTGTAAGAAAGACATCGAGGCCCTGGAGCATGTCCAGAGCAGGGCAACAAAGCTGGTGAGGGGTCTGGAGCACAGGCCTTATGAGGAGCGGCTGAAGGAGCTGGGATTGTTCAGTCTGGAGAAGAGGAGGCTCAGGGGAGACCTTATTGCTCTCTATAACTGCCTGAAGGGAGGCTGTAGTGAGGGGGGTCAGCCTCTTCTCTCATGTGACTAGTGATAGGACTAGAGGGAATGGCTTCAAGCTGCACCAGGGAAGGTTCAGGCTGGACGTTAGGAAATATTACTTCTCTGAAAGGGTGGTCAGGCACTGGAATGGGCTGCCCAGAGAGGTGGTGGAGTCACCGAGCCTGGAGGTGTTCAAGGAATGTTTGGATGTTGTGTTGAGGGGCATGGTTGGATGAGAACTATTGGTGATGGGTGGATGGTTGGACTGGGGGTCTTTTCCAACCTTGGTGATTCTATGATTCTATGATTTCTGGCAGAGTGCATAGCTCCTTCTGCAGGACTTAAGGGGAGCTCCCCTGGAGCTGTGATGGAAACCAGTTTTTTTTGGCAAAGTGGCTAAAGTTGGGGTTTTGTGTAGAGCCCTAAACTCTGTCTCTCCTTGAGGTTTTTCTTCAGAGTGTTGTCTCAATGTCACTACCAGCTTCACTGAGGAGATATGAAAGCCATTCAAGAACCACAGCCTTAAAACTTGGGGTGCCTCTCCAGTTAAGTGATCTTCTGTTGCTGAGGGTTCAGTGTAGAAGTACAAGGCATCTTTCCTCATTTTAGCAGCAGCTACCATTGTGTTTAATTTGGAAGAACACACAGTAAGAGTGGCCAAAGTGACACATTTTTTGTTAGACTGCTGCTTGCCAAGACGATGCTCACCAGACTCAATGCTTCTTTGTGCTGATTGTGAGTTTCAGCAGTTGAAATAACCTTAAACCCAGTTAGCCAAGTTTGACTCTCTCACGGTGCCTGTCATTGGATTTTGAGTCAGTTAGTTTTTCTCCTGATAGCCCCCAAGGTGTGAACATTCCTCTCCAGGCATCACTCTGGCATAGGTCCTATACCTCTGAGCATTGCATGCTCCAGGCAGGCAACAGCAACTCTTGGGTTTGATAAACTTTAGGGCTTGCTGCATTTACCCACCTCGTTTTTGACTAAGCTGTCAGTCCCAGAGCTAGACTTGGGTTTTGTGAAACCTTGCCAGAGCAAAGGAAACGTGTTCTTGAGGCTTTAAGCATAAATTCTGTGAACACTTTCAGAAACAGATCTCGTGTATTTTACTGCTGACTATAGTGCTGAAAGGTGTCTGGTGAAGTGGTAAAGATTACAACTCCATATCATTGAATTACATCAACAAAATCTTGTAAAGAAAATGACCAAGAGATGAGGAATGGGGAACCATGTCATCGCGTTATGCTCACTGTTATGACAAATCACATTTTAGAATAATACAGTGCTATCTCCATATCCACAAACATTCAAAGGGAACCATTCATTTGTTCTAGGAGCAGAAGCTGTTTAATAGAGAGGAGCAGCATGCTTTTACCACCACTCACTTTCATCATGTTGGATAATGAGTCTCTGTGCAGACGGAGCACTGGGAGGAGAAGGAGGAGAAATGGGATTTGGGAGCAGCTGCAGCAGTAACTGAGACATGCCACCTTAGGTGGGGTGATGGTGATAAAAAAGAGAGAAAAAAGACCAAATGAAAGAACCTTAGAATAAACAGACTGATATAATGAACTTCAGGAAATACACTGAAGGCAGAGTTGTTATTTTAGATCCGTGACTGGAGTTTGGGTTGGGCCTTTGGCAATAACTAACTTTTCAGTTTCTTTGTCAATACAGTAAATCGGAATTTGTCCAGATCAGCTACAGAGACACACTTTTTGGATCTTTCTTCCCTGGTAGAAAAAGACAAAAAAGACTGAAAGGAGATGCTGCAGGAAAGTGCTTTAGGAAGGCAAGAGGAGAGTCGGGATAGAGCTGTAAGCCGTGGGAAGGAGGAGCATCCAGTGGAGCACAACAGCAGCAGTGCCAGGCATTTGGGTCCTACATCAAAACATCAGGGTTTCTGTGATCAGAACAGCATGGAAAAGACGTGGTTTCAGACACAAACAACTCGAAGAACAAGAAATGCCAGCTCCACTGCTGTCTGAAAAACCTTGCATGCTGTGTGTCCATGTGCAGACACTGTGTGACACAGCCGCCTTTTCTTTCATCTCTGCTTAAATGAGTCTACCAGGTGGGCACAGGAACCCAGACTACACCAACATTCCACCGATCACTTCACTTTAACGTTTTACTTTTCAGTTTCTTTTGACAGTTTTTCTTCTTGAATGTATGTACAAGCCTCATGAACATGGCCCGAACCACTTCGTTATTAAAACAATGAGAATCTTTCTTTTGGTTTTGGTGGGAGCACACAAATGGAGGTAAGCATATAAATGCAAGTAATTAACAAACACATTAAGAAACTGTTTGCAAACACTGATCACCAGAAGAAGAGACAAAGTTCAGCAAATGAATTATTATCGTATGAATTATTATCTGTTCCACATTGCCTTCTTTCTCAGAGTTCTGGCTCAAAATGAGCATGAAATGCATTTTATGTGATGCAGCTGCCTGTGCTTCTACCACCTGTGCCTACACTGATGCTGAAGGAGGACAATCTGCAGGGAAGTGGGTGGTTACCAGGTGCTCACAGGAGTGTTATGTGGCCAGAAGGCAATACCTGGCTCTCTTTCATCCTGTTTCTCTCTGCTGCAGCTGCTAGCCTCCAACAGAACCGTACGCTTCAACTCAAAAGCGTTAAATGATTAACATCAGTTTTCTATTCATCTTGATCTGAAATAGGTGCTTAGGCTTCATACGTACACGTAATTCTTGCACCTCTTGCAGGTTTCAAACAATTTCCTCAATGCTGTGATGAAAACCATTAGAATAACTGTTCAGAAACTACTTCAATATAGCAGTCATACTTTTATGTGTGTAAGTAAAGGGAACGTTACTGTAGTTCATGAAAGCTGCTGTGTTCTCACCTGCATCCAGAGATGAGACTGCAGCTTGTGTGGAAGCCAGCTTTCAGACAACTGCCACAAGCCAGCTGCCCGTCCCACCACCCACACTGCCACCTCCATATCCACACCAATGCTGGGGCTGAAGCCCACTTGGTTGTGTCCCAGTCCATGCTCTGGATTGCACAGGACATAAACTGCTTGGAACCCTTGAAGTTTCCAGCAAATATCTGGGCAATTTTGCTCACTGAAGTTCTTTAATGTGTCTCTGTCTGCCTTCTGCTTCTAAACCCACCTCTGTGGACCCGTGGGATTACCACCCTTACCCCAGAGGCTGCAGATATCTTCCTTTTGCGCTGCTGACAAGCATTCTGGAAGTCAGCAGTGAAGAAATTTGTTTGCCAAATGCACAAAGCTGTTTCATTACCTCACAATTAGCGGAGCGCACAAGGGGATCAAAAGAGATGAGACAAGAAGCTCTGCTAGAAGCTCAGCTCTGCCAGCGGAGGATCTGCTCCAGTGAGTTTTTCAGAAACCCAGAAAGCAGGCTGCCAGTGCTGCATCTTTGCTGCTCTGGGGCTTTCGTTGATAATTTGCCTGGCTGCACATAGCTTGGAAGAGCAATGTTTGCATAAAGAAGAGAGGAAGAATCAGCAGTCCCAAATATCCCTTGTCTTGGTTTGGGCTATGTGTTAATCCCAGAACTTACACCGATGTCGGTTGGGCTGATGGATAATTACAGCAAACGCCTTTACTGCAGAAAAACAAATTCCACATTACCATAGGAACAAGTCCCTGCTCATCAAAACGTGTCCCCCTGCTTGATTCATGAGTTATTCACCGTCTCAGTGCAGTTCTGCCTTTTAAGTGAAAGACCTCTCTGGTGTACAACACATGCAGGTGGGCTGGGAGGGCACCTCCATTGGGATGGATGGCCGTGCTGCTGCACGCCTCAGCCCTCTGTCTGTGCTGGATGCACTTTCACCAGGCAGGCAGTGAAGGAAGATGGGAGAGAAATGCAAAGCCTTTCGGTGGGTGTGTGGGTGCCTGAGGAAGCGCTGAGGCTGTACGCCTGCCTTGCTACCTACTGGGCATCACGTTTGCTCTTGAGGGCAAATATCTGCCCATCCATGCCACCCATACCCATAGATCTGTGGAGCTGTGGCATTCATAATGGGTCCTCTGCCGGGGGAAATAAGGAAAAAAATATATATATACCCAACCAAAAGGAAATAGGAGAGAGGGGTGCGGGTATCACAGTCCTTGTCTGCTAAGCACAAAGCAAAGCAAAGCAAACGCCCAGCTCTGCACAGCAATCCAGCAACTCCCAGATGACTGCCTTGTCCAACAACACCTTCTTCACAAACAAACGTTTTTGCTGCATGTCTCAGGCAGGATTTGGTTTTTTCCAATGCTGAGATCCCAAACTCGGGGATCTGGATGGGAAGCGGTACTTGTGCCTTGCCTCCAGCTACCTGAACCCCGTCATCTGGAGGCTCCTTTCCACCTTGGTGGGCGGCTTCGCTTCTAGAAGTCTCTTCTACGTTGTAGCAGTGAGGTTCTGGAGGAAATACTCCAGGAGTGTTGAATGAAAGGCGTTTTTCTGAAGACCCCCACAGCCGAGGGCTGGGATCAGGTGCCTTGGCTGGTCAGTACTGCTGTGCCTGTGCTGCTGCACAGTCTGGATCTCTTGCTCACTTCTCAGCTTACAGCCCCCAGCTCACCACGGCCTCATCAGAGCACAGGAGGCACTTTGCTGGGAAACAAACCGGTACGGTTCTTTGTAGGGATGCCCCCAAACCCAGCGAGGATGAGTGGGCACCACCCCCAGTATAGCAGTACGGTGTCACCAGGGCGTACAGCCCGCTGTGCTCTGCCATAACACCACAAGCTGCTGTCTGTACTTAATTTCTGGCACCCGGGGCTTGGGGGGAACCGAGCGCTGCTGTGGGCAGCGCAGACCGCGCCGCTCCCGTGGGCAAAGGCTGCGAGCAGCTCGGCACAGAGCGGCGAGCAGAGCGGGGCACTGGAGCAGTACCCCAAACAGCAGAGGTGCGGGTGCCGTTTGGCAGCGTGGACCCCGCAGCCGCCTCCACGCCCGTCCCGCACACGCTGCAGCAGCAGCAGCAGCAGCACTCAGGGCGGGTGTCTGCACAGGAGCAGGTGCGAAGCTGGCCGTTTGCTTTGCTTCGGTTTGCTTTGCTTTGCTTTGTGCTTAGCGGGCAAGGACTGTGATGTCCGCACCCCTCTCAACTATTTTCGTTTTTGGTTGTTTTTTTTCTTTTCTTCTTTAGTTCCCCCCCCTCCCCCCCCCCCCCAGCAGACGACCTATTACGAATGCCACGGCATTACGGATCTCCTCTGGGCGCAGGCGGGAGGGATGAGCACCAACCTGCGGACAGGAGAAGGAGGCGTTGGGCAGCCCGCACTCCCCGGGGCGGGACGGGACGGGACGGACCGAGGGCCAGGGCCGCGGCTAGGGCCGGCGGGGGGCGGAGGGCAGAAGCCCGCCTCCGCGGGGCCGCCCCGCTGCAGTGTCCCGGCAGCCCGGGAGGAGGAGACGGCGGGGCGCGCAGGAAGGAGCGGGGCAGCCCCGCGGAGACGGACGCCGGGCGGGCGGCAGCTCCGCGCCCCGCCGCTCCCCGGCCCCATGGCGGCGCCCCCCGCGGCCCCGCCGCAGCCCCGGGCCGCGCTGCTGCCGATGCTGCTGTTGCTCGCCGCGCTGCTCCCCGCCGCCGCAGGTAGGCAGCACCCGGGGGCGGCACTGGCACGGGCGAGTCGGTGCCCCGCGTGGGGCCGCACCTGTCGCCGCCCCGCGTCTCTGTCGCTCCTCAGCCCCGGCGCGTTCTCGCAGTCCCGTAACTGCGCGAGGGGCTGCGGGTGGGCGGCCCCGCGCCGAACGTCCCTCCGGGAGGAGAGGCGAAAGAAACGCGCTGCGTTCCCTCGGCCCCGCGGGTCCCATCTTCGGGCAGCGAGCGCGGCTGGGAGCGCTGCCGCGACCCTCGGGCTCCCGGTGCGTGACTGACGGCGCTCCGAAGGTGCGCGCTGCGGATCCCCTCCAGCCTTCCCCCGGGGGTGCGCGCAGCGCTGCGGCACCGTCGGCCTCGCGGAGCCGCTTCAGCCCCTCGTCCCGTGCCCCGAGCGCGGCCCGAGGCGGGTGCAGGGGGTCCTGAGGGGCAATCCGTCGCCGGGCTTTAGCCTCTGGGTTCCCGGGGCGGAGCGGGGACGGACCCAGCTACCTGCCCCGTCCCAGCCCGGTGCGGCTGCAGGGGGCCGGAAGGCTCAGTTTGACCCGAGCCAAGGAAAGGGTCCCTGATGGGAGCCCGGTGTGCCGTCCCCGGGACTCCTGAACGTGAGGAGAAGGGGACGGAGCGGGGAGTTGGTGTGCCGGGGGCACGGGCGATGTCTGCGAGAAGTGTCACAGCCCGGCAGGGGAGGCAGGCAGCTGCCGAACGCTGCCTTCTGCTCGTCCGATCGTAACGTCTGTAGTGGTTCTGGGGGAGGCTGAAGCTTGTGGAAGTAAATCCATCCCCGTTCCCCTTCCCTCGCTTTGGTGCTCCCCTACTGGGAACCGGTCCCAAATTCCCTCCGCGTTTGGGAGCCGTTGCCTTGAGCCGTGCGCGGGGGACGGGGAAGCTGCCTGAGCTCAGCGAGGGGGGACCGTGGCAAAGGGAGGGAAGGAGCCCTGCGTTTTTGTCTGGAAAGGAAAAAAAAAGGGCTTTCTCCTGTGAGCTCTGGCCTCGCAGTGGCGCCGCAGTCGACTTCGGGCAGCCCCTCGGGCCAAGGAGGCGACAGAGAGGGGCGTTGTGGCGGAGTCGGGCTGCGGGAGATGCGGCTGTGCGCTGCCCAGAGAGACCCTCGCTGCCTGCTGCCGAGTCCCGCGTGTGGAAGGGTGCCGAGCTCTTACTGACAGCGGGATGGAAAGCTGTCCTCCTGTGGGAACAACCCCTCCTTGGTTGCTCTCATACAAAGAACACTTAAGCACCGTCCGTGGTGGACGGCGAGAGAGAACTGGGAGGAACATTACGAAGCTGAGCTCAGACTGAGAGCCTTACTGACAGCAGAAGCAGCTCTCGTGCTCCCTCCTTGTCCGGACGGTGTGACATACACACAAAGAGCTGTGTGGTCTCCAAGGGAACTTTCCGCTTCATTTGAATCTGTGCAATGTATCTTCCCAGCTACCGAGGATGATGCTGTAATGGTCTTAACTGTGTAGCTCTGTACCAGCCTCTGGGTGTGCACAGGTGTGAAAGCCCTTGTGCTGCTCAAGTGTGTAATTCCAGCCCTGCAGACAGCACGAGGACCGTGGCTGTCTTGATGTGTGGTTAAGGAGATACTTGCAGAAGCTGGGCTGCAGAGAAAGAGTAGATCATGGCACAAAAAAAGACATGTTGTACACTGTCTGTGCCTGCAGAGGGAATGGGATCCTGCCTGGATGACCCGGTGTACTGAGCGTGCATTCATAGACAACTCCCCCTTCCCCTCATATACGTGCAGTGCCTGACGTTGGCATTTCTCATGCAGGGCACTGAAGCAGTAAACGTGGCTTCTGAGCTCCTGAATAACTGAGGTTGGACACTTCATGCCTTCTCCAGGTGGTGCGGAGCTGCCTGCAGGTGCTCTGCTGTCTCCAGACCACTGAAGCAGGGCGGTATTCTTACCAGCCTCCATTCCTGGTGTTCTGGGGCTGTGGCTTCTCTCACTGACAGCTGGTCCCAGTGTCACCCAGCTCTTGCTATCACTGGGGACAGGGGTGTGGCTGCGGTGGCATGGGGATGCGCTGCTACCAGGTGCTGTACCCTTTAAGCTGGCATCGGTGCAGTTCCCTCCCTGAAAGTCCCACTCATCTCTTCTGCTTTCAGTGCAGTGAAGCAGCAGCTGTTTTGCTGATATGTTACACCACAAAGTGCTTTCACTCCCCTGAGGAGGAGTGTGGCTCATGTCTTCAGGGCTGGAAAGGAGCAGTGGGGCTCCTGAAGCAACGGGAGGTGGCCTGAGAGGTTGTCTGCTGTGCATGACCAGTGTGAAGCCACTGATCCCAGGTTTACATTTTAGTCTATGTGTTTGCTATACTTTTTCTGTGCTGTTGGCTCAGAAAGCCTGCAGCTTGTGTTGAACGTTTGCAGGCTGCAGTGCCAAGATAAGCACTGCCAAGATCAAGACAGTGGCTTAGAAAGCCCAAGATTTAAAATTGAGAAGGGCTGAGATGTTTTGCTTTGCTGTCTATTCTCTGGGTCTCAGGGACACACATTCCTTTGCTTTTCTCCACACCCTTGAATATTTGGGATCTAGAGGGCTGGCAGCTTAGCATGCATCTCCACAGCCTGCCTCTACAAGGGGCACTTACATCACCAAGGGGTTTTGCACGGGCTCAGTGTCTGTCTGAACTCCATGAAGCTCTCATACCAGCCTTGATTTATTCCCAGCTGCAGCGCATGTTGGCAGCACCCTGTCATAGGATAATAGGACTCGGGTACTCTGGAGACAAGCAGGCACCTGGGGAGTGTCAGATTTCCTGGGTAAACTTGAGAGAAGCCTATAATAAAGTGGACCGTGTGCCTGAGCACTCAGCTGCTATCAAGGACATCAAAGGTGTTTTCATGGTGACTCCTTTGTTTTGTGGTATTGGCAGCCTAGGGACTGGGGAGGTTGTGATAACTGCCACCATATCCCCAGTGAGACCTGTGATGGTATCTGAGTACCCTCTACCCCTCCGTGCTTGTTTTCTTTCTGGTACTCACATCTCTGTGGACCTCTCCTCCCGCATCCCTCTCTTCCATGGCAGGCAGCTGCTGGCTCTCTGACTCATATGCAGCTCAGCCAACTTCAGTTCCTCTTCCCCAGCTTCCAGTGTCTGCTTTCAGGGATGTAACATGGGGCCCTCTCTCTGCTGCTCCTCCAAGCTTCTGCAAAAGCATGCCCAGGCTTTGGCACATTTTATACAGCTGGGGATGGTGCTATGGCTTGTTATGGGGATAACAGCCTTGTCAGTGGCAAGGGTTCTCTGGTGCTTGTGTAGTGGCAGCAGGACATGAACAGCTACCACAAATGAAGGGAAATGATCTGTAAAAGCCAGAGCCTTTAGGATACCTGTTGGCCCCGTTTTTCCTGGATTTCCTGGTTCTCCAAGTCTTTGTGGTAAAGGAGCCCGTGCAACCTGCAGTGCCCCTGCAGTCAGTTTGTGTATGTAGCTCCGTTTCAGTGCAGGGCTTGTGTTTGGCAGAGTCGGTCTATAGTGGGAGCAGGCAGCAGCCCTGAGTAGTGGAGAAATTAAGAAAGGTGAAGGAATGACCCTAGTCATGTAGAAATTGTATATCCTAAGTAAAGAGGTTTTCCTAAACTAATGGATTATTATTGATTACCACAGATGAAATACTCAAGTAGTGCTATAAGGAAGTTAATCCAAGCTTGTCCTTGCTCTGGAAGGAAACCTAACATGTGCATTCAAATTACATATGAATCTGTTAGAATGGGGTCTGGAGAAGTAAGCATTTTACATCACCCCAATTCAATGAGTAACTTGATCATCAACTCAGCTCTTCATCAAACGGAGCAAATTACCCTTTGAGGACTATGGAGCGTGTTCCTACTTCATCGTTCCAGCATAGCTATTTCACTGTTACTCATCAAGTCTTTTTGGGCATCTCGCATCAGTCTCTGTTCCAGCAAATCTTTCCGATTGCTGTATTCTTTTGGCATTACACTGATTATTTTTCCACTGGAGGAGTCAGTCATTCTTAATATATATGTCTGCTGTAAAGTAAGAGGCAACTCTTCAAATGGTTATTTGCTGTCATGTTTACTGTATAGTTGGCTGCAATATTTTTGGCTGAAATTCTTGCTTGGAAGAAAGTACAGAATTGCTGGAGCTGGAATGTTGGTTTTCCCATTCGTTTGTCTCAAAAAGGAAGGAAAAAAAGACAAAAGTAAGAGAAACTGAATAGTCAACATCATTTATCTGGGTGTTCTGTAAGGGCATGCTCCATCCCTCTATCCAGGTACATTGAGGGACAGATGTGGACACTGCTATTCCTGCTGGATAGCATCTTGCTTCATGTGGCAGCCCCACTGAAATACAGCACAGCACCAGTATCATGCCCTGCAAGAACAACTGAGCTGCACTTTGCATGGTCTGAATGTCTTTCCCTTTCGTCGCCTTTTGAAGCCTTGCTGAGTTTGGTGACATAATTTTGTGGGGTTTTTAGTGCTGGATCCTTTGCAGATGGCCCCTCAGCTCAAGAACAGAGGGGCCGCAGCAGCTTGAGGCCAGCTTGGCAGAGGGCACTCAGCACTTGCAGGAGTAGGTGCTCTAGGTTATGTGTTTTCTGTGCTGTGATCAGCATCAGACAAGCTCTGCGTTGGCTTCTCTCAGAGCTGTGCCATCAGCTTGCTGTTTCTGGTCTCCCAAAGTAACTGTATTATAAACAAAGAACAAATGGCAGTAATAGAAGGGCTCCATTTGGCTCAGATGGACTGGGGCTTTAATGCGATTTTGAGTTGAGTATGTTTTTAATACATGTATTTGCTAAGTGTCTGAGATCTTATTGCAGGGGCAGAGGACTGGAGACCAGCAAACTTGGTTCTATTTATGTCAGAGACAAACTTTCAGGGTGATATCTCGTATTTCCTCAGCTCCACTTTCCCTGTTCTAATGACGTGGTGCCTGAATGGCGCCCAGCCTCAGCTTCTGTTCTCTTCCACTTGGAACTCTCCCTTGAGGACAGTAGTGCAGGGACTGAGGTTCCCCTCTGTATCTTAGGAAGCAGATTGTGATTTTTGTCACTACTGTAGACTCCCTCTGTTCGAGGCTGTGATTTACTCTCTGCTTGCACACCTACTTAACTGCTTAAGTGGTGGTCCTAGGCACAGCTGAAAGATGAGGATCTGCTTGCAAGTTTGTATCCAGAGAGCGGTGGTCAATTGCTCAGTGGAGATGAGTGATGACTGGTGTCCCTCAGGGATCAGACCTAGGACCTATTTAACATCTTTATCAATGACGTCGACAGTGGGATTGAGTGCACGCTCATCAAATTTGCGGATGACACCAAGCTATGTAGTGCAGTCAACACAATGATGCTATCCAGAGGGATCTAGACAGGCTTGAGGAGTGAGCCCAGGTGAAACTCATGATGTTCAACAAAGCCAAGTGCAAGGTATTGCACCTGGGTCATGGCAACCCCTACTACCAATACAAGCTGGGGGATGAAAGGATTGAGCACAGGACTTAGGGGTAGGTGGGAAGCTGGACATGAGCCAGCAATGTGCACTCGCAACCCCAAAAGCCAAACATACCCTGGGCTGCATCAAAAGAAATGTGGCCAGCAGGTCAAGGGAGGTGATCCTGCTCCTCTGCTCTGTGTTGGTGAGGCCTCACTCCAGAGGTGTCTAGATGTGGAGTCCTCGGAACAGGAGAGAGATGGACCTGTTGGAGCACATCCAGAGGAGAGCCACAAAAATGATCTAAGGTTTGGAACACCTCCCCTGCAAGGACAGGCTGAGAGAGCTGGGGCTGTTCAGCCTGGAGAAGAGAAGGCTCTGAGGGACCCCTTAATTTGTTTGGTTTGTGAGTGAGATGGTTTACTGTTGATCTAGGTACTGGTGGTATTGTAGGATCTTAGAGATCTCGGTGATGCTAGAGCCCTCTCCTCAGTTACAGGGTGTATGTATGTACCAGAAGAGAGAGGAAGAGCTGCCCTTGGTATGCGTGGTGTGAGGACCTGAATATCTTCACCTCAGTGGTGGCCCACCAAGGAGGTCCTGAATGGCGTCCACCCCTTGAAGGAATGGGTCAGTTCCCCCAGAAAAGAACAGAAAATGAAATGCAGCCGAAAAAAAAATAGGCTCTTGTGTGGCTGCACGGCTACAGCAATGAAAACCTAGAAAGTGTGAACAATCTTAGGAAGCCAAATATTCTCGTTAGCTGTGCGAAGCAATGTAGTGTTTTGTTTGCAGTGCGGTGTTGCCCATGGCAGAGCTCTGGGCTCCTGCTGTTCCTGGCTGCCATCGCTCGAGGCAGCCCTGGGATATGCCACGTCAGGAATGCATGCAGGGCATAACATGCATCTCAGTGACAGCGTTTCCAGACCAGCACCAGAGCGGCTGTGCTGATGGTGTGAGGTAGATGGGAATGAATGTGAAATCCTGGAGAAGTGGAAATAGATTTTTAAATCACCACTATCGCAAAGCTAAAGGAGAAATGGCTTTGTATTTCTCACATTTCTCCCTGGGGTGGTGACAAGGGGGTTGTCTCACACTGTACTGGCACAGGAAGGCTGCCCTGGGCATGGCAGTGTCTGCATAGCCATGCACTGAGAGAGCTTCCAGGAGAGTATGGTCTCCACGCTCCCCAGTGGACTGGAGGAAGCAACACCCATATTTGTGTCAGGGCAAGAGGGAGAGAAAGAGAAAACAAGTTTTTCTCCAGGACCAGCAGTGGGAGGGAAGCATATTGATGGAGGATAAAACAAGGAGAAGGTTGCATGCAGAGAAACGGAATGAGTTAGTCCAGATAACTTGCTTGGTTGGATGTGATGTGAAGAGGTTTTGGGGTGGCTTTGTTTAGGAGTCCTATTGGTCTGTGATCAGAGAGGATAGGAGGGAAGCAGAAAAGTAGATCCTAAATTAGGGCATGATATGGGTGTCCTGAGCAAGGGCATATGGAGAGCAAAGCATGTTGATGTCTCAAGACAGAGGGAGATTTGTGTGGATCTGAAGAGCACGCTTACTTTGAGAGCTGGTGCCATGGAGAAATGGCCTTATTGAGAGCACTGCAGGGCACTTGTCTGTTCAGGCTCAGCTCGCTTGCCTAAAGGAGAGGGGAGATCTCTCGAGCATACATTTTAAGACAAAGAAGGAAAAAAGATGATTTTTGAACAAAAAAAAGCTTGGCACTGGTACTAATATTGGCATTCTGATAGCTTCTGTAATGCTGTCTCTTTTTTCCCCATCAGGACTCAGGATTGTCATTTCCTGGAGATGCTCTGCGATTAGGTGGGTGTAGAATCTTTTGGGGGGCTTGTCCCCCACTGCAGAGATATCCTGGGTGTGAGGGTGGCTCTGGGCTGGGCTTCCATCAGGACTTCTTGGTAGGAAGGGTGAAGATCTTTATTTTCTTTTATTTTTTTGATGCAGGCAGGCAGCACAACTGCAGTGTGCATACAAGCGTCTTGATAGGCAGTCATACACAAACCATGGGCTCATTTCTGAGCAGCCAGAAGTAAGGATGTCAGTGCAGTGAAGAGTGCTGGAGTGAGAGCTCAGACATTAGAAGGACCTCCTGTTCTGGTGAGGACAAGCATCAGAGTAGCTGCTGAGTAGCATAATGTTTCTGAAAGACAGGGTGCCTGAAGAGAGAGGTGACTCAATGTTAGCACATTGCCACCATTCAACCTGTTGCTGTCCTAGGAGAGAAGGAAGACTTTTCCTTAAGGCCAGTGTCTTGCAGAACACGCTGCTAATAATTGCAATAGGGGTGGCAGAAACAGACTCCAACTGAAATGTAAGAGCCCCCATGAAATTAGCCAAAGGCTTTGCAAGATTTTTGGTACTGATGAAGGACCTGTTTGGTTCTTAGTGAGGCCTCCAGAATTTATATCTTAAACTGTTTGTGCTGTATAAATACGTTAAGGTTTTATTTTCCTTTTCTTACCTTTTAAACTTTTACTATTTCTACAAGCACTCCCTGTGAAAACAGAGAGGGCAAGTATTAAAACTTTGAACTGTCTGCAGGAGCCTTTAAGTATTTGGGGCCGTGAAAACTGTGTTTTCGGGGAACTTCACTTCTTTAATAGGATGTTTGTGCTTCTGAATGGTAGCAGATGGCAAACCCAGACGACAGTCGCAAGTTGCTTAAGCAGTGTGTAGAGCAGTGCAAACTTTGTTGCCTTGCCAGTAGGGTGCAGCCTTGGTTAGAGGGACCCGAGGTAGGGTTCTGTCTTTGCTGTCCCTGCAGAGCTGCTTCCTCAGTGTTGAGCATACAGAACTTCACGATCCAGGATGGCTGTTACTATGTTGAACAGCTCGTTGCATGCTGTGCAGGTTCAGTCAAAGCCCTGTGAATGGTAGATGTCCCTGACATGGAATTTTGGGGATGGTTTTCAGCCAGAGCTCATTTTGGGAACTGCTAGCGCTCATGAAGGGATGTTCACAGCTCACAAGCAGCAGGCAATGCCTGATGAGTGCTTTGATATTTTTTGTCCCTGAAATGCGATGGTTCCAGCTTGGTGTCAGAGGGCCATCCACCAGCAGTCAGAGAGCAGCTCTTAGGCTGTGCTCATCCAAGCTGGATTTCAAGAGCTGCTTTTCAAAGCAATATCTCTGGGCCTGGTATTTTCCTTTACTGTGTGCAGGTGGTACCAAGCACAAGGATGACCCTCGCACTCTGGTGGGCTCTGCTTCATGCTGGCACAGGTAACAAAGGAGTAAGCTTTTAGGACTCTCAAGCTGAGAACTGACTTTAGAGCTCTGCACCATTGACTTGGGTTTATATTCCACTAATCCAGTGCCCTTTTTTTTTTTTTTTTTTTTTACACAAATAACAGTGATACTAAAAGCACTGGTAATAGTAGAATCATGCTTCATATTGCTGGTCCCTGTCCCTTGGTAGAAAAAAGGCCAGGTCTTGGGTTTCTTGCTATTGAGCTCGTTGTTCTGTATTTGCAGTTTTGGCCACTCAGAGCTGTGTTCTCACCATGCCTGTGCCAGACCAATGCCATACTTGATCCTGGTGACAATGCTAAATGAGCAATTGCACTGCTCCTTCACGTATCAGAATGCAATGAAATACTTCTTCCTTTCTGCACATCAAGATGATTGTGAGTCCTCAGCTGGGGCCTGGGCAGGGATTTTTGTTTGCTAGCTTGACACTAGGGTAAGAGCAGCTATTAATTAACATTTTATTTTTTCTGAGTTTTCTAACCCCAGTTGTTCTTTTCCCTCTTCCTTACTCCTTTTGTTTAGTTTTTCTTTCCCAGAATCCTGGCTTGGATTGTCCTGCCTTGGGGTGATTTTATTTACCCAACAATTACTGTAGTACTCCTTGAAGACCATAGTCAAAGTTCACAAACAAAAACAGAAAACAAAGAGCAGATTCTACTACATTTGCTCATGCATGTTGATAGTTACTCTGTTAGTAGATTCCCTGAAGTTAATGCTGGTACATGCAACAGGACACAGTCTTACTATGACTGAGGAGATATAATCTGAAACTGGATATAAAAAAGACAATTAATGGTGCAGAGCTCGATTAATTATCTTCTGGAATATTTAAAACTCCCCATGTCTTTGGAAAGTCTCAAACGCCCATAGGAAGTCTGCTGCAGTATCCTAAAAGCCAACTTCTGCCCTACTTTCCTTCCAATCAGCGTGGCCAGTGACTGTTTTGCTGAGGACAATGGTAGGAAATTGTGCTGTAGGCAAGATCTTGCTGGACGTTCTTATATAGCCACAGCATTTCTGTGCTTAGGATGCAGTGATGCTGTCAGAGCTCTGTGTCCTGGAAATAGAAAACAGCTGATGCTGGCTGGCAGACCTGTTGGTGGTGATTACTGCAATGAATGGAGAGGACTTTCTTAAAAGCAAATACAAAAGAAGAAGATTTTTATGAAGGGCATTTATGTCAAGGAAAAAAAAAAAGTATCTTCTGCCCTGTACCTCTATTTACTTCTTTGTAGCATCAGTAACTCCTTTCCTTCTACCCCTTCTACCAAATCTCCCATGTTGGCTGCTCAGACATGGGTGCATTAATAACAGCAGGCTGCAGGCTGTGCAGACTGATAATGTACCAGTCAACAAATGGTTTTGTAGGAATCTGTGTATGGAGTTGTAGATATCCCTAGGCTAAACCAAGGGAGATGTCAATGGATTCTCTTTCACAAACCTGCAGAGATGTGTATCTTTTCACTACATTCAACTGTTCTTCAAAGGTTTTAATTGGGTAAAATCTTTGCTGATCCACTCCAGCTAATAGTTGGCAGACCACAGCGTGTAAACTGATGTGACTGCAGGGGGTTGTTGCCGTCTGCCTTGGTAGTATGTGCTCAGATGTTATAGGACTGGATAGAGAGAAATGTGGAGCACAACCCTGGGCTTTGCACGAAGACATTACTTTGGATCTCACTGATGGTGTTTTCTTTCTAAAAGTGAAATGAAATAGGGAGGTTGTTTATTACTAAGGAAAATCTGTGCTTATCCATTTCTTCTCAGAGTCCAGCCTAGTATAGAGTTCAGAAAGACAATGGTAAAATTATTCCGCTTTTATTCCAGTATCTATGAGTTTTGAACTTTTGGAGACTTGGACTGTGTGCAGCCAGCTTCCTGTTTCAGGGTGCAAACCTGGGCATCTATTTTTTGAAAGATCTTTTACAATAATTAACATGTAATAAAGTTATGTAGGAGAATCAGAGCTGGTATTAATTCAAGATGTGAATTGTGAGCAGTTGTATATTACAGGTCATTAAATAATGTTTTAATGCTTTTTATTTCCATTTCTTTTGTGAATAGGAAGAAGCAGTTTGTGTTATTTTAGGATGTCCTTTTTCTAATCGTTTTGAAGAAACTTTATCTCTAAAAACTTCTAATGAAAGAGTAGAGATTAATGCAGAGGCAGTGTTTTGTTCTTAGCAAACCTGTGCTTTGGAAAACTCAAACTTTTCTGATTTATGAAAGGTTTGTAATGTGAAAAATATATGGAGAGTTTTAACTTATTTTCCTTCAGTGCATGATGAAGCTTGAATTCCTACTTTCTGACTTTGCGAGCCTGAGGAATTTTTGGCAGTTTCTAGTGGAAAGTTAAACGTGCACTTCAACTAGAGATGGAATGGAAAAACTTTACATAAACATGTGAATCTCTGGTAGATTAAAAAATCTATGCTACTTTACAGGGAAAGGGAGCAGGTTTAGCATGTATTGAGGTGGCTTCAGGGAGAGGAGTAAACCAGCCCTTCTGTATGCAAGTTCTCCAGAGCTCTTAGGGAGGGCAGTTTTGGTGAAGTCTGTGATATACATAGAGAAATGAGATAAAACCATAGCCATGCCACCCAAATTGACAAGGCTTTGGGTCCTGAAGAACAGTTGAAGCTATGAGTTTTTGGCTAGTTGCAGCTTAGTTAGCACTTGGTGGTGTTTCCACAAGTGACTAGGGTAATTGTTGCCTTCTGCAACTGCGATGTTGGCCTCCTGTGTTAGCCCTCTTGCGCACACTGACCAATTACCTGATCAGGGCCAAATGACTGCGGACACACACCAATATGATGAGCAGCAAAATGGCGTCTATTCACTACTAAGCACAGCTTATATATTTTTACTTGAGCTATCGTACCCTGTCCTGATTCATCCGTACTGGATATTAGCACCTTACTACAATTCCTTATTTGGCTCCTATTGTCTCCTCATTCCTTCGCCTTCTTATCTTGTTTACTTCGTTAGCAAGGACAGTCTGAGCACAACAGCACCCTTTCACTGTGCTTAGGGAGAGGCCTATCCTGTACAGCACGTATCCCTGCAAAGCGCCTACTACAACAGGTAATCCAGTTAGTGGGTGTTAAGGTACCTAAGATGAACTCTTTCTTCAAAGGTTTTGGATAGTGACATAAAGAGGTGAATGTGGCAGAGAGGTGTCGATTCCCACTTAACACAGCATCCCAATCCAGTACCAAGAGGAGCAGCATTTGTCTCCTGCTTTGTGGAACTGCCGTAAAACATCCCAGCAGCCAAGAGCTGAGGAAAGTTTGGAAGGAAATTAGGTGTTTGAATGGGTGTATTTCATTGAATGAAACTAGGCGTAGAAAATGAGTAATGTGAACTTAGGGTATAAAGCCTTGTGCTTTATGTGTGTGAGTAACCACTGCTTGGTGGGGATGGAGTGAAAGCTGGTGTAGACAGAGGACTGTACCGCCTGCTGTGAGTTTCCATAAGCCTTGTCCATATCTCCCATCAAGATAATTATGTACAATGTTTCCTTCAGCCTTTGAAGGAGCAGGGCCATGTTCTTCACTCCACTGCCTCTGTAATGTGCCAGCGATTTTAATGAAATAGCACTAATGTGAAAACAGAGCGATGGAATGGAGATTTAAGTTCGTGAGAAATGATCCAGGTGTGCAACACAAAGATGCTTCTATGGTTTAGTTGGCCTCTTAATGAGCAGTGCAATTTTCATGGGTGTGTTTTCCTGCTTGGAGATCGATGGCCATGGCTGCAGGCAGCAGGATGGGGGTTTGGCTCACGAAAGTACATGTTCAAGCTCTGTCCCCTGCCAACCCACTTCAAAGCTAACTGCTGGGACATGGGATGGGGAGGGAATGCATGACAGCCTAGAAACAATAAGCTCTCTCTTTTGTTACCTGGCCTGCAGGTATTTTTGGAGGCCCACTCCAGGGGAAGAAGCTGACTCACCTGCAGACAGGGATAAAGACTTGTGGACAGGCTGTGATGAAATGATGCCCAGATGAAGGTCCAGATTGGGCAGAACAGCATCGTGCAGGCATCAGTACTGGAGAGAGCATCTGTGTAACTGTAGGATTGTTAGCTCTGTGTCAATATTTGCTTTCTTGGCAGAGTTTTTGAGGGTTTTGATGGTTGTAGCCACAGAGTTGTTAACTGCTCTATGTCCAGATGGAGGCTGGTCATGTGTGGTGTCCCCTGGGGGTCCATCTTGGGGCCAGTGCTCTTCAATTATCTTTATTAATGACATAGTGGGATGGAGCGTATCCTCAGCAAGTTTGCTGATTACACCAAGCTGAGTGATGCAGTTGACACAACAGGAGAGAAAATTGGGCACAGGGGAATCTAATGAGGTTTAACATGGCCAAGTGCAAGGTGTTGCACTTGGGTTGAGGCAATCCCAGGTATGTGTACAGACTGAGAGAAGAATGGCACAATGTCTAAGTGGAAACTGATGACGAGAGGCATTCCTCAGAGATTGGTGCTGGGACCAGTGCTATTTAACATCTTTGTAGGCAACATGGACTGTGGGATTGAGTGCACCCTCAGCAAGTCTGCAGATGACACTAAGCTGAGTGGTGCAGTTGACACACTAGAGGGAAGGGATGCCATCCAGAGAGACCTGAATAGGCTTGAGAGGTGAGCCTATGCCAACCTCATAAAGTTCATCAAGGCCAAGTGCAAGGCTCTGCATCTTGGTCAGGGCAACCCCAAGCACAAATAAAGGCTGGGCAGAGAATGGCTTGAGAGCAGCCCTGAGGAGAAGGATTTGGGGATGTCAGTTGATGAAAGGCTCAACATGAGCTGGCAATGTGTGCTTGCAGCCCAGAAGGCCAACTATGTCCTGGGTTGCATCAAAAGAAGCTTTACCAGCAGGTTGAGGGAGGTGATTCTGTTTCTCTGCTCTGCTCTTGTGGGACTCCAACTGGAGTGGAGGCCCCCAACACGAGAAGGGCATGGAGCTGTTGGAGTGGATCCAGAGGAGGGCTATGAAGATAATCAGAGGGCTGGAGCACCTTCCCTATGGGAACAGGCTGAGAGAGCTGGGGCTGCATGGAGAAGAAAAGGCTCTGGGGGGACCTTATAGCAGCTTTCCATTACCCGAAGGGGGCCTATAGGAACGCTCTGGAGGGACTTTTTATACGAGCATGCAGTGACAGAACAAGAGGAAATGGCTTTAATCTGGAAGAGGGTAGATTTAGACTAGATACTAGGAAAAATTCTTTACTGTGAAGGTGGTGAGACACTGGAACAGGTTGCCCAGAGAGGTTTTGGATGCTCCCACCCTGAAGGTGTTCAAGGCCAGGCTGGATGGGGCTTTAAGCAACCTGGTCTAATGGGAGGTGTCCCCCAATTGCAGGGAGATTGGAGCTAGATCATCTTACAGATCCCTTCCAACCCAAACCATTCTATGATTCTATGAAGTACTCATTAAGAACAACCCTGCAGAGAAGAACTTAGAGGTCTTGATGGATGAAAAGCTACACATGCGCCAGTAGTGTGCTATATCAGCCTGGAAGGCCAACAGTATCCTGGGTGGTATCAACAGAGGGGTGGCCAGCAAGGAGAGGAAGGTGATGGTTCCTCACTGCTCTGCCTTTGTGAGGCCCCATCTGGAGTACTGTGTGTAGGCCTGCAGCCTGAGTATAGGAGAGATGCAGAACTGTTGGAGTGGCTCCAGAGGAGGGTCACAAAGATAATCAAAGGGCTGGAGCACCTCTTCCATGAAGCAAAGCTGAGGATGTTGAGGGCTTGTTTAACTTGTGTAAGAGAAGGCTTTGGGGACACCTCATTGCAGCCTTCCAGTACTTGAAGGGAGCTTTCAAGCAGGAGGGGGACCAATTTTTTTTTTATGCAGTCTGATAGTGATAGGACAATGGAGAATGGCTTTAAGCTAAAAGAGGGAAGATTTAGGTTAGATGTTAGGAGGAAATTCTTTACTCAGAGGATGGTGAGGTGCTGGAACAGGTTGCCCAGAGAGGTTGTAGATGCCCCACCTCTGGAGACATTCAGGGTCAGGTTGGATGGGTCCCTGGGCAGCCTGATCCAGTGTGTGGCAGCCCTGCCTATGGCAGGGGGTTGGAACTAGATCTTCAAGGTTCCTTCCAAATTAAGCCATCTTATGATACTTCATTTTAGACTATTTAGATACTGAAGTTAACTTACTCTCAGGTTTGAGTAACAGGGGAATGTGAATATGAAAACCGCAATGGATCAGATGTGTTAATAACGTGGAGGCTAGAGTCAGGACCACAGTGTAGAATGACATAAGCTTTGAAGCAGCTCTTCCTGTTCCAGACAATGTTCTGCCATACCATGAGGAGCTTGATGTGGATTCATGTTCTTATTTTCTCCAACAGGTCTCCTGGCTGTCAAAGCCCCCAGCTGAAGCAGCCAAGAGTCCTGAGGAGCAGTGCAGGGTCAGCACTAGGAAACCTCAGGTGCCTGGCAGATGAGAAGCACCCCATTCCTTCCTTTGGAAGGACTGGCAACTGAAAGGCTGTGCTTGGGGGAATCAGATGGAATTGATGGCTTTATCAGGTCCATTGCCAGCTTTTCTTTTAATCAGTGAGTTCCACTTTTTGCAAACCTAATTTCCTGTGACAGGTGTGATAAAGGAGAGGTTCCCTCCCTGAGGTCAGGGAACACTGAGTAAACTTGGAGTACCACAGATTCCATAAACTCCTTACCTGCTTCTCTTTTAAAGCCTGAAAAAGGTTAAACTAAGTCAGGATTAAAAGGATACTTGCATATACAATTGAATCTGAATTGAATGGCTCTGTGGCTCTGTTCTGTGTGGGAAAAGGAATTCTTACCTTCTTAGTCATTCTGATGGTGCTTCTGGCTGATAGGGTTGAACCACATCAAAGACAATGATATACCAGAAATAAACTTTACTTTTGCCAAGTGAAGAATTTCAAACATAAGCAAGCTAATAATACTGAAACCATGAAAGATGCATTGAAGAGAATCCATAATCAAACTTAGAAAGAAATGTTCTAGCGTGGAAAACAATATTACCAATGTGAATTAAACAGCAGGTGGAGGAGATGGATCTAGACAAATAAATGACTGGAGTGGTGGATTTAAAAGCCACTTTATGGTGATGCTTTTGAAGTAGATGGTTTCAAAAACACTTCTGAAATGGTTCTGCCAAATGTTCAGCTTTTTCCATTTCTTGTTTATTAGGGAGTTGAGAATAATTACAGTTTTTATGACATACATTATTCTCTAAATTTAACTCCATTTTCTCTTCACAATTGAAGATTTTACTGTAGATGGGTTACAGTTCTATGTATCATACCTGATTTTATAGTCTGTGCTATATCCATCTCCATCTCATGCTCAGCACCTGGAAATTTTCAGTAGGCCTGGTATTGGAATGGATTTCATGTTTTATACTCCCAGACATGGCTGCTGAGTCAAGCAGTTGCCATAGTTCTCCAGGAGCTGAAACAGTGGCTTGATGTAAACCATATGCTCTGGAGCCCAGGCCGCACGCTTTGTGTGGGTTGCAGCAGGGAGCCCTGGGGCCTGAGCCGTTCAGCCAAGGGAGCCCAGGACCCTCCTGCTCAGCTCTGCTGGACTGTTGGAGTGAGGTTTTTTTATCTTCACCACGAAGGGGAAGGAGCAATGATTTGCTGCCTCCTCCTCTCCCTCCAGAGTGGGAGTAGCTTACAAAATAAGCTGGGTACAGCGTGCTACCAAGGTCTCAGCTTGAAGAGCACCAAAGAGCTTTGGATGAAGTCTTGAATCAAAGAATTCAAAGAGAGATACTTTTAAGTGTTTGTCAGACTGCCTACTGCTATGTTTTTACCCCATTGCCTTGTTGGTTGTTTCTGAGATGTCAATGCCTTTTGCAATTGTCATTCTCCAGGTAATCAGGGGTGAGCTTTAATCCATCCCCCTGTTTCTGTGCTTGGTATAACATTGGTTTTGTCTTGAGGTCTTTGTGGGCAATCCCTTCCCAAAGGGTACGCTCCATGGCAAGTGAAGCTTCTTCATCTTCTGTGTTGATGGTTCAAGCCATCTGGTCGGAGCTACCTCTCTATCTGTGGATCTTGTTATCAGCAGATTGCAGGGAATCAAGCAACTGAGAAGGAAACATATTTTTGCATCTGTTTAAAGAAAAGAAAAACCTTCCTGAATACATTGCATTGACTTAAAATAATAATAATCTAATAAAGTGTTGTATGGAATAGGGGACTACTGATAATTCCTCAGAAAATACTGATGTTCAATACAGAGGGCCTCTTGCAGAGGTTTTGCAAGTGCTCCTCGTGGGAATTCCAGCTGTGATTTGGCCCTTCATTTTCAGAGACGGTGCTTAATGCCTCAGTCCCCAGGCACTGTGATGTTTCTCGTTTCTTCTAGCTCTGAGGTCACATGTTTTAGGTCTCTTAACATCTTTATGTTTCTTTGGTGGGCCTGTATCCTTCTTAAAACATAGTGACCGGCTGTGGAACACAGTTCTTACAGCAGCAAGGCTTCATTGCACTGCAGATTAGAATAATCTCCAACCAATACAACCAGAGTTACGCTGAGTTTTTTTTTGATGGTTTTGTGTCAATACGGGAGCAATGACCATGCTGGTGCATTGCATGGCGTTCTTTGTTTCACGTTTACTTCTTTGTGATGTCTTTCTTAATTTTCCAGTGTGTATTATAAATTTTGTCAGCACATCATATAGATATATCCGCAATTTATATCCATGTATATATAACCACAGGGAAACGTTAAACTTGCAAACACATACCTATTACTAGAATGTCTTTATTATTATATGCATACCTCATTTTTCATGAATGTTGGTGTTGAAAGCTTTGAATTCAGGAAACTCCAAGTTAAAGTTGCAGTCTTATCAGCACAGTAGTGCTGAAGTCTGTCCCAGAGGAGCTGAGAGTGTCGAGTCTTCATCCTGTATCAGAACAGCTTAGCACTGCTCTTGCAGCAGAACTTGTGGAAGTCTGCTTATGTGGTTGGTTAGTTCAGTAAAAAGTCAGCTCAGAATAAACGTTAATAATATGATTTATGGACTTGGCTCTTTTTCATAGTCTGGAACAGCATTTGGAATGATTTCTGCTGGTGGATACCACCATAGTAAAGTATGTACATCTGTCATTTTGGACTCCTTGGAAAAAGCAGGAATGAAGCTGTCATCTGTGTGGATGTCGTGGTGTCCCACAGAGCTGTGCCACTCACAGATCTTCTGCCTTTTCTTCCAAATGCATTGCCAAGAAGAGAATGTCTCACTGTAATGCATCTTTTTGATAAGGGAGATGTGAAGCTTGCAGAGCTGGACATAGATTATTTGTGACTTTGAACATGATTGCTCACGTAAGTGAATGGACCAATGAATGGATGTAACGGTCAGAATGTGGAAAGAGGATCCAAAATGGAAAGTATGTGAAATAAACTTGCAGCCCCTTTGCTTTCCTGCTCTGATGGTAGAAGTGCTTCTCATTCTCTTAAACCCCTCTGCCCTGAAAGCAGTGTGGGGTGTGTGTGCATGTATTCCCCTTTCCTTCCAGACCTTCCCTCCGAACTCCCAGCCCTCACTACCTGGGGCAGCTGAGGAAGTGGCCCTGCCTGGTGGCAGGGTGGTGAACAACACCCTGGATGGGCACCTGCAGACCAGGGCAGGGCTGTGGTGTAATTTTGCAACCCCTGCAGGGTTTTGGGGTTTTACCAGAGGAAGTTGGCCTTGGTGATTTGGTCACTGGAGATGCCTCAACTGAAGCCTTTGGTAACTTGCCCTCTGCTGTTCTTAAGTTGTAATTTGTCTGTTAAACACATAGAAGTATGTTGTTGAGTTTGCAAATTGCTGTAGTCCTACTCTACTTGGCATTCAGAGGGCTCTTCAGAGGGAGCCCTGGAAACTTCTGTTAATGCTGTCAACTTAAGGAATGTCTCCTGGATGCTAGGTAACTCTTCTACAGATGTATAATGAATAGCTCTGCATAAATCAAACATTACCATTGGATACCGGTCCTCTGCCCAAAACTCCTCACTGGAGCCTGGTGAATTATGGCACACTTTCTATTGTGCTTTGCAGGAACTAAAGTGTTCCAGTCCCTGCTTTCCATGGCCAAGCCTAACTGTGTGGAAATGTGTTGAATGAATTTTCTGTGTGAAACAAAGGATTTGTGTGTCACTTGCCTCTGCTACTTTAACTGATTGGCTTATTTCCAGGATGAGATCTGATGCCGAGCATATGAATTAGCAGCATTAAAAAAGCTAATCGGTCCACGTGGGATCAAGGTTGACGGTGCCTACTTCCCAGTAAGCCCGAGGCTGGATTTGGGCTCCCATTTCAATCCTACTTTCTCTAATTGGATACTTCCACTTTTCTATGCGTTCAGTGCCTCAGTGCTAGGAAGAGCCCTGCTAGAGTTAGTGCCATGCTCTGTGATGTGGCTGAGCTGAAGTAAGTCAAGGACAGGGTCTTGTGCAGTTGGAGCAGGCAGCGCATCTCAATTCAGAGGGCCACATCAGCACTGCATGAGCTGGCTCACTGACTGCAGGAAATATCTTAGAGGAGTGAACTCCTCTCAGGATGGCCCCAGTCCAGCCCTCGATGAAGCTAGTGGAATTGCTCCCATTTTCTCAATGAACCTTGGATCAAGCTATCAGCTAAAAAAAAAAAAAAAAAAGGAAGAATCCATTTGTATTTTGCCAAAGTGACACGGTGCATTAATTTTTGGGTAGAAAACAAATATCTTCCTCTGTTATTTTGTCTGTTCTCTTTCTTCTTTTCTGCTGATGTGGCTTTGGGATAGCTGTGTGAAGATAAGTAACATCGAGAGCATGTGAAAGCAGGGAACAAAGCAGCCGCCCTTGCACAGATTGCTGGATGAGGAAGGTAGCTGTGCTTTCCATGCTGCCTCTCAGTGGTGGTAAAATGCGGCTTTTCTTTTGCTGCTGGATAGAAAGCCTTGAGCTGCACAAAGAACTGCAGAACTTTAGATGCTTGGCTCTGCTACTGAAGATTTGCTTTCTCTTTTTTCAGATACATATTCTATTTCAAATTGGATGGAAAAATGAAATGATGCATCCAAATTGTCCCAACCCTTAAAACCAATGCAGTAAGTGGTTTACCTGCTGGAGGACTATGGAGAGCCATGTGGAAAACAACACCCATTGCGGGCATGAAGAAATGATAGGAGATCATGTTGCAAAGCATTTTTGAAAACAATAAGCTCTTTTCCTGGCAGAGGTCTGGCTGTGATACAAGCCTTGGTGCATGAACACTCTTTGGCTTTCTTGGTGCCTTCTGTGGCTGAAGTTGCCACACACTACAGACTTAAGCATCACCGAATGTACATTTCTCAGCAGTTGCTTTTAGGGGAGGTTGATATAATAAGCTATAGAGTGCTGAAGAGTGCTGATGTTTTATGAAGAGTCTTGCCTCACAAATGGAATTCATTTTAGAGTTGACAACTGAAGAATCAAAATACAGTGCCTCTTTTCAGTTCATTTTCTGACAATATATATATATTTTTAATACAAGTACAACCGATACATTTATGTCTTCTCCTCCACAGTGGCAGGGCTTGAGCACTTAGGAGAGTGCATGGTATACAACAGCGTTATATCCTGAAGAATTATCTCAGAGATGTAGTAACCATGGCTGGTTTCTAGCCTTGCTGGTGGGTCTTGGGGGAGAAGCTGCAGGGTGTTCATCAACTGAATTGCTGAGCTCTGAAACTGGATAGCTCTTGCAATTTGGCAGTGGTGCAATGTTATTATCTCAGAGGACAATTGATTGTGCTCAGGGAGCAGTTAAGGACTTCTTAAGACAAGGATCCACTCTTTCAGGAGGGTGAATGAACCGAGCAGTTTGGCACATTTTATTTAGTCTTCCTTGTTGTTTTATTTTTTATTTTTTGGTAAGGGAGCACTGGTCTCAAATCCAGGGTACAGAATCAATCAGTCTTATTTGAAAACCTAACATATTAAATATCTTTCTATCAATAAAAAATTCCACCAGCTTACTGTTACAGTGTAGACACGATGATTTTTAGCAGAGCTGTCCATGTCAGGATTCCCTTCCCAGCTGGCATTTTTGGTCTTTGCTAATATGTGCATTTGATCACTTTCTGATGAGTTCATTATCTCCAAGCAATGTCTCTTTTCAATCTGTTAGTTTGCTAGTTTGGCTCACTGTGCTTAGCCTCCCAAACTTCTGCCTGGAATGAAAAGATCGGTAGATGTTTATAGACTGTGTGAATGTTGTCTACCATCTCTGCCAAATACGTGTTCCCTCTGCAGCGGAACACATTTTATAGGTCCAGTTTTCCAGGGATGAAAGTAATGACATATGGAAAGAAAATGCAGAAAAGTTCTTGCTGACTGCAAAAGGCAAAAGCAAACATTTTGCACTTAGACTTGTGGTGGTAAATTAACAGTGCCCGATTCTTTCATTTTTTTGTTTTTTGGTGGCCTCAGATTTCAGCTACTTTTTACATTCATATTCTAATAGGTTTGAATTGCTTGGGATTTTTTTTCCCCACAGTTACAGATTGATTACTTGGGGTCAGTACTTTCCTTTTCATCTGGAGCTAATCTGTTTTTCCATTGCTCGATAATTGATGAGGCCTTCTGAAGAATCTGTGTGATTTGGCAAGTGCAGGCTGCCTCCTTGTGTGGTTGTTTAGAGGATGTTTTATCCTCAGCTTAGACCTCAAACTCTGGGCTTACATCATTTGCAAAACGTTCTCCCACAGTCCCGACATACACAGAAACTTTGGCAATACTAGTGAATGCTTCAAATATGATAAGTCAGTACCAGGGCTTTAATCAGCCCTGCATTTTTGGGTCCAAGATACAATATACAAATTCCTGCAGCTGTAGCTAATGTTGGATTTCTACACTGGAGAGAGCACAGGGGAGTCACTCATTCTTATTTTCCCAAATGTAGAAAAGGACTTGATTTTGTTTTAATTGCAGATAGCACTTCAGATGAGGTCTTAAGATGGTTAGAAGTTGATCTCTGTAGGTTGCCCAGAATGGAGGTCTGCAAAACTGTTAAATCAGTTTTTAGGCAAACAGCCTGGTTGTACTTACAGGCACAGGTACTGGGGAGATGGGCAAGTGTAAGTTTTCAGTTCAGTCAATCACTTGGTAGTTGATCCCAAAGATTATTAGAAAAAAAAGGATTGGGAGTGAATGCATTTGCAGTGTTAGTCTTTTCATTGCTTGGTTTTGGAACCTCATCAAGAGTTTGCTGAAATCCTGTTGAATTCCTGGTGTGCCAGAGTAGGTATTAACTGGGGAACAATAACTGCAGGCCTGTGTGCTTTTATAAATGTCAGATCTACTGTGTCACATAGAAGAAGTCACAGGCACTGTCATAACTGTCAGTTATTCAGTTTTCACACTAATCTGAAGTCTTGTCTTTGGACCTTTTGGAGTTATCTTCCACTGAGAATTCAAGCAACTTGCCTACGTTTAGACCAGTTGAAATGATAGGGAGAGATGCCTGGCAGGATCATCCTACAGGCAATCCAAGGAAGTGGTGGAAATGCCCCCATGCTCAGGGGCCCTAAAACTGATTGCTCTCACTGCCCATTTTAAGAAGCCCATCTATCTGGGAATGACTCACCAGGCCTGGACAGACCTGTGGTATTAATACTGGGAGTGAGCAACACTGCAAAGCATCCATCCTATGACATAGGGATATGTTATGCCAGGTAGTGAGCAAGATATTGGAGTTTCTGTGTGTTTGGACCTCCTGTTGGTAAATGTACCATTTCCTGCATCACTGGAAACAAAAACTCCCAGTTGTAATCCAATACATCTTTTCTCCCCTCTGGAGAAAGAGGTTTAATTTACCGATCTCTGTACCACTTGTTGTACTTGCATACCTGTTGGACTTTTGTGTTTAAATGAACCAGTTCTTATTGTCACATTAATCTGTTTGGAAGAAGCTGGAGAATTTGTACAAAGTCCAGTTGAAGGTAGATGAAGCCCAGCATCACCCCAATGGATCCACTTTCTAGTTGTCCATCTCTCATTTCCATCCATACTTCTCTCTTGTTCCTTTCTCAATTTCAGCACTGTTTCTTCCCAGTTTACACCAAATTTCCATTTGTATTTGTATTTCCATGTTGCCTTTAGTACTACTATAACATTTAATATTGTTGCTATAAAGTAGTTACTTTCCTGGTTCTTCATCATTTCAGCCTCTCCTCTTCACACCCCATTTCTTGCACCTGTTCTTGTATCTCTTAGTCTATGACTGAAAACAATGCCTTGATTTTTTTTTTTCCCCAAGAGGTTTTGCTTCCTTTTGTTTTCTTTAGCTCAGCAAGGCAAATAAACAAACTGCATGCTCTCATAAATCCAAGTCTTGACATTTCCATGTGCACATTAGCACCTGGATGTGCACTGAATGGGATCCTAGTGACAGAAGAAGGTCATGGGATTTGACGTTTGTAGTGCTTTGCCCTTTCTTTTTTCATGAACTATGAGCTGTTTAAGACTGTTGTTCCTGAGGAGCTCAGGTTCCCCACAGGAATCACAATTCTGGGAACTGGATTACTTTACATGATGCACCAGATTATTTCTTCCTTCTACCCGATGTTTAGGAAAATGTTATTATTCAAGTGTTTTTTTAAGAAAATGTTATTATTCAAGTGTTTTTTTTAAGACAAATGAACCTGGCCAGCAGGACCAGGCTATGCTCCTTAGGACTAAATTAGGTTTTCTTGTTCCTCAGCCACTGCAGTCCTGGGATTGCCTTTCCCATGGAAATCCATGCTTCTTGCTGGGGCTGGTGTGAGAGAAGACCAGAGCAGGAGAGTGCACAGATATGGGGGATGTGACAGCAGAAAGCAGTGACTTCCTGTCTATGAGGACTTACTGGGTGGGAAATGCCCTGACTGGTGGAGAGTTCAGCTTTGTGGTGCAATTGAGCCTTTTGGAACAGCAAGCTTGCAGGTGCTTATATAAAATGAAGCAATCTTAGTTTCTGTGTCCAAGGTCAGGGCCTTCAGCCATGTTCTGGATGAGGCCAATGGCTCCCAGGCCATGGGCTGCAGCAGCATGAACAAGTTTCATTCTGCTGCTCTTTGTTCTTAATGAGAAAGAACTTCCTTGCCTAGCTGGACACATGCTTTACATAAAAATAATGTTTTTGGTGATTCCACATTTACCATCAGAACTATCTAAACCGTTCTTTGATAGCTCTGTCCTGGATGCTTTACTGTTGGTCAAACTGTAAAGAGAAAAGATGAATAAAAGTGAAGCTAACTAACAAAATAGAAACAACGGGCAGTAAATGTGCTACAATGAGGAAAGTAACAGAACCCTTAGGAAGCACTGGTTTGAAAACCTCAGCTCATTGATCTCCTTCACTCAGCATCAGTGCTGATAAAATTCTCTTTGCTTAAAGTCACATTTGTTTTAAACTGAACACTTGTCACATGGCTTTCTGGCTAGGCTAGTCTCTTTAGTATCCTTTGTCACTTACAGTTGTCTGTTTTAATTCCAGTTGGAAGCCGTGGCTTCAACTGGTGAAGCAGAGCTGATGGGCTGCAAGTGTCACTTCCTGCTCCCAATACCAGCAGGCTCTCAGTGCTCAGCAGCATTCAGGACTGCTGAAAAGAAACCTGGGCTTTTATCACTGCCTTCTGGCCAGAGCTGGGAAGCCACAATGGTGTCCTGGGTCCTGCTGTCCAATGGGACCCACTTCATAGAATCACAGAATGGCTTAGGTTGGAAGGGACCTTAAAGATCATCGTGTTCCAGCCACCTGCCGCGGACAGGGCTGCGACCTACCAGATCAGGCTGCCCAGGGTCCCATCCAGCCTGGGCTTGAATACCTCCAAGGATGGGGCTCAGGAGGGACGCTGAGATATAAAGAGGTTATGTCTGCCAGCTGCATGTGGGCTGCTGGTAGAGGCTGTGGGAGTGGGGCTTGCCTGATCTGGCCAAGAGGGGGGGTGAGGGGATATCCCACAGCAGCCAGCTACTGCTTGAACCAAGGCTACAAGAAGGCTGCTACATGGTGTTATTAGGCTGCTGTGAGCAGCCACAAGTTGCAGTTTGGGAAGTTGGGGTGGGACATTTAGGCAGCTGGTACAGCACGGGAGCAGGCCTATGGGGAGAGTGTGTGAGCTCTGTCCATGGGGTTTTGAATACTGAGCTGGCCTTGCTCAGTGTTGATGGTGGTCTGGCTCCTGTCAGACAGGAGACCTCTAGGGCTTCCTTCCAACTTGGATTTTGCTGTCTTTTGTTTCTCCGTGGTAATGCTGGGATTTAAGACTTCTGCCTGCATGGTCAGTGACTGGTGAGCTTCTGAAATCTGTGCTCAGCAACTGCTCAGGAGAGCAAGAAGAAGAGACTCTGTGGGAGCAGGTGTTTAACAGCATGTGTGACTGAACATTCCTTGAGAAGTGATTGGGGAGCCTCATGAAAGCAGTTCTCTTTATTGTACTGATTTAATTGGCTGATTAATCTGGGTTTATAGCTGCTTCATTTTGTTGGACTAGTGAGAAGCAGTCACCAGGGAGGCACAGTTAAGTCTGTGTGTTTAAAATGATTATCTTGTCTTTCTGTAGGTGAAACAAAAGTTTCAGCAAAGTTTACTGTCCTGAGCTGCTGCCCAGTGTTTCAGTGCAATAGTACAGCTCCCTGGGAGTGTGCTGTTCTTTGCATGTGTTATATACCTGTATAGCACTGTAACCTTGCATTTCTTAGAGACTTCAAAGGGAGCTCTGCAAACAGCTTTGGGATTCCCTATGGTCCTTTCCAAAGAATAAATTAATAGGATAAAAGTTTATTGGTAGACTGTGAGAAGGTGAAGCTTTGTCAGCAGGTCAGGACCCAGTGAAAAGCTTGGTTATAGATGTGTCGCTGAGCACGAACATTGCAAAGAATCTGCTTTTGGTGTATGTGGGGACATGGGGGCATTGCTACGCAGTTCAAGTAACATAATAGTTGTTTACGAGGGTGGATAGTGATAGGACAAGGGGGAATGGTTTTAAACTGAGACAGGGGAGGTTTAGGTTAGATATTAGGAGGAAGTTTTTCACACAGAGGGTGGTGATGCACTGGAACAGGTTGCCCAAGGAGGTTGTGGATGCCCCATCCCTGGAGGCATTCAAGGCCAGGCTGGATGTGGCTCTGGGCAGCCTGGTCTGGTGGTTGGAGACCCTGCACACGGCAGGGGGGTTGAAACTCGATGATCATTGTGGTCTTTTTCAACCCAGGCCATTCTATGATTCTATGAACTGCAAATAAGTGGGAGCTCCCAAGCTGGTGCTGGAAAGAGGATCTCACTGCTGCTCTGGCAGGGGGTACTTCATTGCACTGATGTCTGCCCAGGTCTCTGCAGCTGGCTGCTGGTACAATCCCAGGCTCTTGTTCTCCTGGCATTTCTGTAGTTGCAGTAGCTGATTTAGCCAGTGGGTGAGAGGGTTTGAGTACGAGCAAACTAGCTGTTTGAAGAATCCTTGCTATATTGCTGATTCTTAAAAGAGCTCTGCTAACTTGCCAAATGAGTCGCATGAGGTACCTGTTACAGTGCAGAATGCTCAAGTGTCATGTAGTGGGAGTTTGTGGAGTCAAATGGAGGCATTTGTAGAACAGACCTATTAAATGTGAGGCTGTCAGTGAGCAGAACCATTAATGAGGGGATTTAGGAGAAGAGAACCTGCTTTTAATGTAGATTGCTTTCTAAAATAAAGTTTTAAAAATAGTGAAATTGTTCTGTGCTTCATTTTACGCTGACCTTTAGCACTTGCCAGAAAAATAATGTTCTTGTGTGCCTGAACTATGGAAAGGGGATTTATAAAAAATGGGGAAAGATTAAACAGGAAAGCTGCAAGACAATCCTGGTTTCTGGCAGCAGTTCTTGTACTACAGTGTGTTTTCACTTTGGGTGTGCTGCACCACTCTGTCTGAAGTGCCTGAGAAAAGGCATTGTGGAGTACTGTGCATTCTGCTAGGAAAGCTTGTTTTGCAGTTGGGTTCTAGAGCAAAATTAAAAAACTATGAAATTATATTCTTTGTTCTGATGTTATTTGTGTGCTTGCAGCAGATGTATTTGGGCTGCTATGTATGTCATATGCTATATAATAACTGTGGTGGGGTTTGTGTGTGTGTTTGCTTATTTTTTGAAGAGAAGGACATGCCAAGCAGACCTCTGAGAGCTCGTGCCCAGTCTCCAGATGGCAGGTTTTCTTTTCGGTGGAGACCACCCTATGGAGCAGGCTTCAGGGGTCCACGCAGCAGATCACAGATCCGTGGGTATGGAGAGAGCAGCCGAAGGATGAGCTATGCTCCACTGCCGCAAGAAAGGCAAAACCAGGAAGCAAGAAAACTTGGTAAGCCAGACTCCCATGATACTGCCTGGGGGAGAACTGTCCTTGGCAGTTACCCCATTGATTTGTTCTGTGTCTTTGGTTTCTCTTGCCGTATCTGGCAAGGCTGTAGGCAAAAAGCAATCTTCTGTAATTGCCTGTTACTGCTATGTGGCCATAGATCACGTTATTGTAGCCATCAGAATGATTTCCTCTTATAGATGAAAATGTTTGTTATAAGTGTGTTTGGTGTCACGTGAAAATGTGATTACCAAGCTGGAAAACATAGTAAAATGTATTAAAGAGAGACCATGTGCAAGTTATGTGTATGAATAGCAGAGAGAGGGACAGAGAAGAAGAGGCAGAGTCTCTCAGTCTCCTTGCATGTGGTGGGGCACCTCTCAAATCCATTGTTTCTTCTCCTCTTCTTAAACATTGTGCCCCTGCATTATTTCAGACCAGTGGATAAAAAACTAGCTCTAATTAAAGGTATCCATGTTTACCAATAAAACTGTTTCACAGTCTCCATGCTGGAGTGCCGATGTTCTCTGCAATTCCTTGGGGAGGTCCTGGCCACTATTGTTGTGTGTGTCAGGTTGGCCTCTGCTGTGCTTCCTGTCCTGTCCTGCCATACTATGATTATTTGCTCTCCTTCATTAGATCATATGCTCTTGATCTAAAGGACTTCAAGCTAGCTGGAAGCAATTTTGTTTCTCTAGAGGCAGAGCATTTCTTTTTGTGTTGTGTCATTCTCCTCTTACCTGTCTTTGTCTCCTGAGCTCCGCTACCTTGAGTGAGCTCAAGGTCTGCACTCATGGCTCTTACTTTAACCTTCTTCCTGGAAGTTTTATCTGCTCTTTACTGCTTGGATGCATTTGCTTAAGGTTAAAATTCTGAATCTCTCCTGTGTATTGGAAGCCTATCCCACAGACAGTTTGGTCTTGGATTACAAGACTGGTGATGATTCAAAAATCACACATGGCTGCCAGAATTCCTGGCGTTGTAATCTAAATATCTATTTCCTCTTTTATTTTGTAGGCTTTGTACAAAAAGAACATATTTATCGTGGTTTATCCAAGGAGAGAGAACTCCTAGGTCACCTCTATCAGTTATTCCAGGGTTTCACAGCCTTTCCTAGCAGGGATCTCCTAATTATTCTCATTCCTTCTCTTCACTTTTCATCTTTCTGCCAAGACCAGCTCTGGAAAGAGACTCACTGTAGCTGACAGTGCTTCCACATCTGTGCAAATGTTGTGTTGGCAATCCAGTTCTCTTCTGGTCCGAGTTTCTCTGTAGTGCTTGGCTGCTGTGTTTGCTGCTGCTGCTTCTGTTTCTTACGCTTTCATCCTTACTCTATGTTTCTTCAGACTGAGATTGTCTCTAGGTGTTAGATATTGTGGCTTTTGGTTTTGTTTTGTCTTTTTTTGGTCACAGTTTTAGTGGGAATTCAGTATCATAGTGCATCTTGATGAGAAATTCTATGTAATGTGGTTTTAAGCATCTTCTTGTTTTCATTGCTTTTATACTACAGTTTTTTCAAGATGGAGGACAAATGTTTTCTAAATAATCAAATTATCAGGAGAGGAATTCAAGCCTAGAGTATAGAAATCTTGTAACGGGTTCTTTTTCATGTTAATAATTTGCTTTCCTGCTTCTAGTACCAACTTTATTTTTCTTACTGTATGCATAGTGAAACTTACAAAATAAATTACATAAATCCAAATAAATTACTTATCCTTTTGTAGCTTAAGAAAGAATAAAATAGATTTTTACCTGTAAAGACTGATGTTTGTTGTGTTTTTTTATAATGATAATGTTTACAGAAATGTCTGTTTTTTCCCCCCATGTACAGCCTCTGAATCAGTTCATGTGGTTTCTTTGCCATCACGGAGTATCCAAGGGCGCAGCCAACCTGTCTATAGGTCATCTTTAACTAAAAGGAAAGTCATAGGTATGTTTCTTTCACATCAGCTGTCAATTCCTGGAGACATTTGAATGACATGAGATAGCTTTGTGTTTCTTTACTGCAAATGCTAGAGGTAGGTTTTTCTCTGTGGGTTAAAGAGCTTGGTGGTTGTCTTTGCTTCTGTGTCTCAAGTAGTATTAATAAAAGAATAGAACCCTACAATATGGTTGAGTTTGGGGTTTTTTTCTTCTTTATTTTTTAATCTCTGCTGTAGCTATTGGCAAACATTACAAACTGCAATAACCCCATGAGAAGTCTTGATTAAGTGGAAGCTAGCACCTCCACAACTGGATGCCTTCTTGTCACACCTCTGCCTTGTTTTCTGCAGGGTTGATTTCCAGTCAGCCCCGTCAGCAAAGTTGTAGGAAAGTGTTCACTTTCTTCTGGAGGGAAAGTGTTATATACTGTAGCTGGGATCAAAAAGGATGAGTGAATTTTTGTGTCATCTCCTTGCCTATGCCACCTTCTTGCACCCTTGCATTATGATTAGAACAATGTAGGGTGGATGGATTTGTTTCAGGTATTTTGATGGTGACGGAAAATACCTCTGTCAAAACTGGGAGTTGTGTCTTATTAAAATCCCAACTTGCATCTTCTCTGTGGAGGTGTTGCCATCCACTTCCCATGCTTACTTTCTCCCTTCACATGCTCCCCTTGCAATCAACCACTTTCAGGAGAAAGGCTGAGATTTCCACCTCTGTGGCTTGTTTATGAGACACTGCCATCATGAGAGGTGGTGAAAAATTTGTGTTCTTTGTGGATAGGTCCTCTAAGCCACTTTTGAGTAGTAGATGAGACCTCTTTGCCACTGTGCAGGAGAGTTTGTTTACATTGGAAAATCTTGTATTGTCTGAGAACCATCTGCATTAAAAATCCATCTGGAAGAAGTGAAATGTGCTTTGCAGCTGCTTGCTTGAGCAAAATATTAAAGGACTGTGGAATATATGAGTACTCAAGTCCTGTAAGCAGATGGACGTGCTTTTCCACTACCACTGTCTTTGCTATGCATCCATGCTGTCTGCCTATTATAGCATAAATTACTGGGGTCTTCTTTTTTTTTTTTTTTTTTCTAATGAGATCTCCACTATTCTTGTTATTGATGTGCCATTTTATTTTCTCATTTCAGAGGAGGAAGAGGTGGAGGTGGTGCAGGACATAACTGTTCGAGTGATGTCCTCTCAGTCTGTGCTCGTTGCTTGGACGGACCCACAGTATGAAAAGCAGAAGGCTGCAGCAAATAGGTAGTTAGCCCATGTGTCCTTTTCTGAACAGATACTGGAGGTGAATTCTGAATAGATACAGTGCAGTACTGATTAGTTCTGCATTTAACAACAATTGGTAATGGCAGCAGTTTAGCTTAGGGCACAGGAATTTGCATGTTTCTGTGACAGTGGCTGGTAGGGGGTGCTTCACCATCTGGAGGCAAAAGTAAGCAGAGAAACCACTGTGGGATGGGGACTAGCCAGGAACATGAGGCTGGGACCTCAGGGGCTGTCACTTTCACTCTGCTAATGTGCTTTGTGTTTGAACTATTGTTTTCTTGTGTGTCTAATCCTAGACAGTACAATGTTCGTTATCGGGAAAAGGGAGAATCAGCAAGGTGGGATTACAAGCAGGTGTCCAACCGGCGGGCGCTGGTGGAGAACTTGGCACCAGACACCATGTACGAGTTTGCTGTCCAAATCTTGGAGGGAGAAAAGGAAGGCAAATGGAGTGTGTCTGTTTTCCAGCGAACCCCAGAGGCGGGTATGTATGGAAAAGATCTAGTACTGCTGCAGTGAGATGAGAGCAGGAGAGGTGATTTGGGTATATAAGGGGAACAGCACAGTAGCTTGGACTTGCCTCTTCCTTTGGATGCATCAGCCTGACACAGAGATGTAATATGGGCATGCATGGACCTGGGCTCTGTATGTACTTTGTATTTGTCTTTGAAATGACCATATAGGCATTTCTGCCATGAGAAGAAGAAGCAAAAAGCGTGTGCCATGTAGGTCATGCTTTCTTAATTGCCTTTTCTATTGTTTGTCTGTTTCACAGCTCCTACAAGTGCACCTGAAAATTTAGATGTTTGGCCATTGAAGGGTAAACCAACTTCTGTAGCAGCATCCTGGGATGCTCTCCCAGAAAGTGAAGGAAAAGTCAAAGGTAAGTTGTCATTCTCGGTTTGTAACTCTGGATAGGATCTGGTCTTCTCAAAAGATGCAGCAAGCTGAAATTGTTGACTGTGCTGGGACTTCTTTGGTAGATAGTGGCTCACACCCAAGCAAGATTTCCTTGTTTCCAGCCCAGATTCTCTACTGCACTGCTGGGAAGCCATCACCAGGATATCACAGAGCTTCCTGAGGTATCACACATCCATACTTACCTCTTCTTCATCATTAAGCAGGTTGAAATGGAGCTCAGGAAGGATTCTTCCCGAAGGATTTTTCCCAAATGATTGGTAACAGTTAGGCAAAAAAAAAACCAAAAAACAAAAAACCTAAGGAAGAGTTGACTGCCAAGAATGTGAGTGAGTTTGTACTGTGTTTTATTTCTAGTTTATTGTGGAAGGAAAGCCTCTGCTTATAAAGGAAGCACAAATAGAGATTTCAACAGATTTCACACATTGCACAAGGCTTGTGCAGTGTAGCATTGTCATACGTGGGTGGAAAGCTCATTTGTCAGTGGCCATTAACTTGCATAGGATGTTAAAAAAAAAAAGAAAAAAAAAAAAGCTTTCTTGGATTTTTTTCCTCTTTTTCCCTCCAAAAAGAAATAGGCAGGATTTTTGGCCTCTCTCATTCCCACTGACTGATGGGATTGTGTTCTCCAATTACACAGGTTTCTGGAAGTGCCTTATCAGTGCTGTAGCATCTCTGGGTTTAAAAAGTCCCAGTCCTGGAGGGAAGTGTGCTGTGTCCCTGTAAAAGATCTACTGTATGCATTCTTCAAGGCAATGCTGGAATTCTTTCCTCTTTGAACTCAGGAGGAGTTTTGCCAGTTACTTCAATAGAACTGCAATTCTGTCTAAGAATTATTATTTCTTAAAATAAGGTCATGCAGGGACATTATCTGACATTTAAAATCTGCTTGTCGTTTTGAGCGGTCTGTAACCCTTCCTCCATATTTGGCTGCTGGTCTTTAGCTCATTCACCCAGATGAACTATTTTAAAGATACCCATATATTGAAGGGCTGAACACTTACATGCACTTAGTATATCATTACATTTTGCTTGGCTATGAAGTACTACAAGAGAGGCCTTATATTTAAAGTAAATAAACAATATACATAATACTTACACTGGCTAAGTGAAACCACTGAATTAGCACTTCGTAGTCATTTTGATAGTACGTGGTAATCAGGAATTTTTGTCTTTCTGTCCTTTTGTTTTGCAGTCTTTCCCTTTTACGTGCTTATACCATGTACTAAAGAACTGCCCTCTGGTAGCCATTTGAAAGCTACCAGGAGCAACACCAGTTTTTCTGTAATTAAAACATCTCCTCTGCATTCTAAAACAAACAAATGAACAAATCTAATTCAAAGTTCGTAATGCCTTCTAATATGGTGTGGTGTTTATTTTGTCTAAGCAGCAAATGTGTTTCCATATTGATGGTTTTTTCCTTGTTTTTTTCTTGGTTTTGATGACACGTGCTTGGATTATTTCTTAATGCACTGAATACAATCTCATTTTTAGGAAAAAACATAATTTTCATGTTCTTAGTGTTACAGTTCTAGAGTTTTTCACTCATTCACTTGGAATTTATTTTCAAAATCCTGTTTTGGCCTCTTACAAAGGCTTGAAAAGACCAGGAAATCTGCATGTGGCTAAGCTCCCCTTCATGCCCACAATTATCCCTTCCTACAGACAACTAGCAGGATGCACGTGTACCACTGTAATCCTCACCTGAAAGACGAGAACAAGACAAATTTCTTAAGTCATCTCAGTCATTACATCATTGAAATGATTTGTTTTTATCTTTCTATTAAGATGAACGAATATTTATTTAACTTACCTATCTGTAGATATATCATGTCTTTGTACTCCAGCTGTTGACTCGACGTGCATTGCTAGTGTATTAATTTTAGTAATGCACGTTCTAATTCATCCTACCCATACAGTCTGTCCGCTGGAAACAGGACTGTTTTCAGTTTCCTCCTTCCAACCGTCTGCCAAATCATTTCAGAATACATTCTTTCATACGCCCCTGCTCTCAAGCCTTTTGGAGCAAAGTCCATCACCTACTCTGGAGCTACAACATCAGCCATAATAGATGGTCTGCAGGCTGGGGAGCGCTATATTTTCAAAATTCGTGCAGCAAACAGGAGGGGACCCGGTCCTCAGTCTAAAGCCTTCAGTGTTGCCATCCCATCAGGTAAGCAGCAAGCCAGTCACTAATTGCTTAGTCTGTTCTTGCTTTGGTTCCAGTTATGTTCGTTCTCTGACTTTTCTTAGCTTCTCCTGCGCTCCCTCTATCTAACCCATGGGATTTTACTTCTTCAGCACTGTTTCTGCTAGCTCTTTTCATCATTATATTGCCCAAAGAGATGCTTGTAGATAAGCAGATGAGCTTAGTAGATAAGGTTATAGATGAGCATTCATCGCTCTACCACATGTAACATTATGAACACTGTAATATTTTAAACAAAGGCACATCATACTCTATTTCCTGGTATGCTGCATGAATATATGTGCTCTTGTTATGCAAAGGCCAAATAAAACCGTACTTGGTTCTTTGGTTGCACTATTCCTGACGATTTCTGCTCTTTAAAGTCAGCTAAATTGGCCTACTTTCATACAACTCTGTGTTTGCCTCCTTGTCAAAGAGGTGCTGCTGTGGGATTTTGCTGAATCCTAAACTAAAAATGCGTGCTGCCTCAGACAGAACAGTGCAGCATGCTGTCATAAACGTGTCTAAGTTCTGCTAAAGATCTGGTTCTGCTGACCGAATGTCACAGTCCCCACTTCTAGATATTTGATTTTATTTGCTTGAAGTTTTACTCAAGTTACAAAAAAATCCACATAAGTGGATTAGTACAGAAATAAATACTGTCTCACGTTCTTCTAAGTAGTCTTGTTCTTGCTACCTGACTGGTTTCCTCTTCTTGTATTTTGTTCTGCTATTGTTATGAATAAACACTCTTATTTTTTGTTGTTGTTTTTTTTTTTTCAGCTCCTAATGAGGATTCCGTTGCTCAGAAACAAACAAAGATTCAGGACAATTCAGAGGTTAAAAAACCCTTGAATGCTGGTTCATCTCCTTCTCAAAGTTCCTCTGTTTCTTCACAAGTGCAGATGTCACTTTCCTCTAAGCAGTCATCTGTTCATTCACCTGGTGTTGGTGATAAAAAGAGTCTTCTTTCTGAATATAAGAATAAAGTCTTGACTCGAGGAGGTGTTCCAAGTAAATCTCAGTTACCTTCCAGAAAGACAGGAGAGCTGGAACTTAATCTCCAATCTACTGAAGTGACAGAGGATCATAATTCATCTGAAGAAGTACCAGTGACACTACCAAAAGCCCAGGATCACAGGAGGATTGCTAGACCCCTGTCTTCTAGTCGGACAATCCATCCTGTTCTTGCCTCAGGGAGGACCCCTGTTCGAACCCACACATCAGAGGTGTCACGGCAGACTAGCACAGAGAAACGTGAGCCATCAGCGATGTCACCATCCTCAGCACAACGCTCTTCTGCGTCATCTGTTCCTAAGAACTCAGATAACGAAACAAAGCAACTGAGGCAAAGTAACACTAATGTGCCTTCTCCTAAAGCCTCTTCCCATTCTCTGCCTGCTAATATGGAAGAAAAGCCAAATCCCTTGCTGGTAAAAGTGCCTTCTAAAACTTCAGAGCCTGGTCTCCTGGGTTTGCCATCAAATCGGCAGTCTGTTGTAACTCATGAGGTGGACCCAAGCCATCCAAGTGTATCTTTGCCTAAAAAGACATTTTCTTCTCATCTTCCATCACAAAAGACCCAGAAAAGCTCTCACTCGGAACCTCTGCAGAAGGTACAAACCAGTCCTTCCTTACTGCATTCCAGGGGCCGGCGGCTGCCATCTCCTGTCTCATCCCAGAGTAATGAAGAATTGCAGGAAGATAATGATGAGGATGTAACAGAAGACAGTGACAGAGCCAGCAGCCGCTCTGTGTTTCCTAAGGAGCTGTCCACTTCTAGGGGATTACCTACATCTTTCTCTCAGGGAAGCTCAAGTTCGTCTCTATCAAAGCAACAGCAACCAGGTTCTCAGGTACCTTCCTACAAATCAGTGCTTGGTCAGCCAGACTCTAGTTCTGCCAGTGGTAAAGCAAAAGACAACCAGTATAATTCAAAGTTGTCATCCACTTCTTCAAGACAAACTCGTCCCTCATTAGCTAGTCAGTCGAGGGCTGCTACAAGAATAGTGTCCCACACAGAGAAAAAATATGACCTGTTACCATCTAAAATGTATCAAACTGAACTTCCTCGAAAAGTTCCTTCCTCCTCCTCTTCTAAATCTCGTCAGTCAGTTTCGGATGAAGAGGATGATTATAACAGTGAGTATGATCAGAAAGAGATGGAAGAGAAACCTACATCTTTGGCAGCAAAGTGGTCTCCTTCTCTTTCTAGAGGTAATAAAAACACATATGATGACACTGCTAGCAATAAGAGGAAATCTATGGACACTCTTCTACCTCACAAACTAGGATCCGAAGAGGAAGAGAAGGAAGAAACTCCAACATTAAAAATATCTTCTCCTGAATCACCAGGCAGTTCTGCTGTAGCATCACGAATTATTCATTCCTCTAACAAACATACCCCATCTAAACCAAGCTTCATCTGGCCACGTTATTCTCAATCTACAACAACACACACTGCTCCTCCAACAGTTTCCTCTTCCACTTTGTCCCCTCGCCAGCGACTGTTGAACTCCAGGCTACGGAGCCCTTCCCAGCGGCAGTTTGTTAGACCTCCTTATAGGCAAGGTATCTTGTCTTTGTTCTTTTAATGTTACTGAATTGAGGTTTTCATAAGTTCAACAATCCTGTGAAAAGTTCTCTATCAGAATGCAAACCCAGTTGTTTAGTATAATGTTCTACTTTTTATTTTGGATGTTCTCAGGGAGCCCAGTTTTTGAGGACATTGTCTAACCCATGTGATGTGGTGCCCTAGGCCTTTGGTCTTGAAGTCTGATCTGCACAGGCTCCCATCATCCTTGGTGATTTCTGGGTCTTCAGTTTTGTGAAAGGATAGATTGGGAAAGTTGTTCTGTTTAATAAGATTTCTTCTCTCAACACACTCCCCAGATGTTTACAAAGTTCAGAAGTATCTTGATGGCCATGTTTCCACCTCTGCTACAATTCATGGCAGCCCAAACAGGCTGCTGAATTGGGTCTTGTATGGCTTCTCAGATCCAGCAATGATGTTACGCATTGATTCAGTTGCTTACTTTTTGAATATTGATTACAGATTCTGAGATGTATCATAATAAGAAAGTCTTGAATATCTGCATCTGTTAAACAAAGCTAAGGGTTACTAGTGGGAGTCATCTTAGAACTTTCACCAGTAAAACACATACACAGGATTTGCATTTAACAGTATATTCTTAAGAGGTTTTGTATTCCTTTGCATTTTAAGCTGCATTTTAAACTATGTTATAAACTACTATGCTTTGTAGTATATACAGTTTTCTTCTGAACAGTGTGTTTCCTTCTCTTATTTCAGGTTACAATGGCCGACCTAATCTTACAACAAAGAATGGAAATGGAAAAATATTAACTGGTAATAATGGAAAACCAAGTGGACAGAGAGTAATCAATGGCCCACAAGGAACAAAGTGGGTAGGGTGACCTCTGCAAATTCGAGATGCTTTGGCCTTTTGTTTTACTTACTTTTTCTTTGAGAATAGAGGAGAAACAGTGCCCCTAGTCAAAGAAGCTGTAAAATGAGGTGATGTTCAATGATGTAATTCCACTGTTTCATTTAATCTAAAGATAAATACTCCATTTCATTATTCAAGCATTTCAAACATTTGATTTAAAACCTCCATTGCTTAACTGCATCGTTACTCCCATAAGCTTAGCAAAACATTTTTCCTTATGGTCAGTGGAATTTATGTTCCCCAGTGACTCAGGATACAGTGTGAATGGAAATTGTCCAGAACAGTTCCCATGAAAGATAAGCTCTGTGATGATGCTTCTTCCAGATGCATGCTCCAGAGAGAAGCTCATGAACAAGACTGTCAACATGAGAAGTTGCTCCATAAATGGCATGGTGCTCTAAAAACAAATATGTCACAGTAGGTTTTATGGGGTGACAGGCCTCAAAGTGATACCTTTGTGTGTTTCATGGTTCAGTCTAATTTCTAGAGATACTTTTAGAAGATCTCAGGCACCATTAATGGCAAGTCCTGCTAGGTGCTTAAATGCCTGTCTGTTAAAATCATGGGATCATAGAATCATAGAATAACTAAGGTTGGAAAAGACCCACAGGATCACCCAGTCCAACCATTCACCTATCACCAATAGTTCCCACTAAACCATGTCCCTCAACACAATGTCTAAATCCTTTCCAGTCAGTTTATGACCAACTAGTGTAGTGAAGAAAATAATGTTTCATGTGTGCTTGTTCAAACACTGGGTAGGGTAAGGCTCTGACCAACTCCAGTGATGCCAGTAGAGCTGCTCATACAGTAGAACACTACATGATACAAGAAAAGAAGGGGCATAAACCAATTATTTTATGGCCATTTCAGTCTTCTTGATTGCATTAGAGGAGCACAGAAAAGTGCATCAGGTAGCTCACATTCAAGGGAGGCATTTTGGAAAGCAAGTCCAAGACTCTTCAGATAGACTTCAGAAAGTGGGCTAGAAAGGTCCTAGGGAAGCTGTGGGGCATCTGTCCCTGCTGCAGGAGAGGAGGGCATTGCTGCAAGTAGAACCTTCTAAATATCTCGTAAAGCAAGAGGACCTATGTCATCATCTGTCATCACCTAGGGCCTGGAGGCCTCCAGAGACTGCCTGACCTCTGCAAATCTCCTAATTTACCGTTCCTCCTGCTACAGTCTTGTCTGCAACGCCAAATTCAAGCTTTTCTTGCCAATTTGAAAGTGCTGCTCTTGTCCTCTTCCCAGTTCTCAGCTGCTAGCAGCTTTTGTATTTTTGTGTTCTATGCCACAGTGTGTAATAACCCAGGTTAAAACAGCACACAATTCAGCTGGAGGACTGGATTTTAATTGAAGTAACCTCTTCAATTCAGTCCAGGCTCTCAGACAGATTTGTTTCATGAGACAGAGGCTTTTCTTCAGTCTCCTACCTCAATTAAAATCTTAGTTACTTTGTTTTCACTGCTATTTCAATCTAAATTAACTAGTTTAATTTTTCTCTTTTTTTGATTAGTGGACATAGTTTTAGATACCATTTTTAAAAGGACTTGGAGTCATACTCAAATAAGCATTACATGAATCCACCTTAGGAGTAGCGCAGCCCAAAAAACTCAGTGCAGCAAGTCAAGGGAGTAGCTCCTGTAAATGCCAGCACTCTTGAGGCCAATATGAATACGGTTCTTGTGCAACACTGAAGCCTAGCTCCTGGGGATTTGCTTTCTTCAGCAGTAATTTATCAGTGATTCCTGTACTCACTTTTAAAAGTCTGTCTGGAGGTGTTGTACCTATTCTTCATCACACTTAACATCTGAATTTCCCCAGGATTTCTGCTGCTGTGAAAATTCATTTAATATTCTCTCATGTTAGCTAAATTTGAGTCCATCTATTGCTTTTAGATTGTAGATCTTGACCGAGGACTGGTGTTAAATGTTGAAGGAAAATACCTCCAAGATTCCCAAGGCAACCCACTTCGAGTGAAATTAGGAGGGGACGGACGTACGATTGTTGGTAAGTTGCAGCTTCCATTTTACAGAAAAAAATCTAAAGTTTTTTTGTACATGGTACAAATCTTTGAGCTGTTTGATGCTCCAAGCATTCCTCGGTCCTGTACAAGCCATTTAGGATTACTATACTTCAGGTCATCATCAGACAGTCAGCACATCGCAGGATCTAGGGATGCCTGAGGGCACCCTGCAAGGTTCTTGAGTATGTGGCAGAAAGAATCACTCAAGTCTGTCTCACTTGTGCTAGCATTAGAAGGGACTGCAGAACTGAGCCAGAATAGAGATTGATATTTGTTTGTTTATTTCTATACATAAAAATAATTATTTCTTCTACTTGCACGATACCAGTCATAGATATGTGATGGGTTTTGTTTGTCTGTTTTCTGAAACTGACTACAGAGAGCAAAAAGCCATGCGTATGATTTGTGAAAACACTGCTGGTTGAATATCACTCCATCTGAATAGATGTCTTGAATGCAGATCCAGTGCCTGCAGTTAAAATGGTGATCGTGAATACTTGCAGTATCTGGAACTTGGCACAAAAGTTAATCTGCAGTGATAGGACCTCACTAGCTCATTCCAGTCTTTCCTTGCACATATTTGACAGGAAACAGAATATGGATTCATCCTACTTTCCATCAGTTAAAAGATTGATTTAGATTAAATGTGGACACTGTCTGCATATTGTGATTCTGAAAGGAAATCTCTCTCTTCTCTTTCCAATAACTGTTCATCAGACAGCTGGTAACAGTGTACAGTATTGTGATCTACCTGAGATTCTTCTGAGCCTTTTACTGATTTTCTTAGCCATGTGTCTTTCCAGATAACAGCATCTTTTCTGCCAGATTAATTACAGCAGGTTGTAATTGCTCTCAGCATTCTTGTGGTTTTTACTGTTGCTAAGTACCATACTATAAGCCTGCAACAGATAATAAATGAGATATTTTGATTTTGTTTTTCTCTTCTAGATGAGAAGGGTGCCCCAGTGGTGAGTCCTGATGGAATACCTTTGTTTGGACATGGCAGATTTAGTAAACCTGTAGCAAGTGCACAAGATAAACCAATAATAAGCCTTGGAGGGAAACCTCTGATTGGTCTTGAAATGATTAAGAAAACAACCACTCCCTCAACGACAACTACAACAACACCCCCAACTACTACAACAACAACTACTACAACCACCACAACAACTACTACAACTACCACTCCTGAACCAACTACAACTGAACCTCCCACTGAGAAACCACCCCCAACCTGTCCTCCAGGCACCTATGCACAGTATGATGATGAAGGCAACTTGCTGTTAGGGTTCGATGGCCTGCCAGAGTGCAATGCAGAAGGTAACTTCTTTTTTTTTTTTTTTTTTGCTGTTTGAACTAGTTTGGTTGTGCTTTTTGTACACCACACTTGTGTAAATGTAAAGCAGAAAAGAATCTGCCTCTGAAGATTTTGGTCCTCATGATAAAGTAAGGAGTTGAGATTACAGCAGCTAGAGAAGTTCTTGCATATTAGATGGCTTTCCTCTAGAAAATGTCAGCTTGCCCCAAAGCTGAAGTTTATCATGGAAATATGTTTATTTCAGAAAAATACTCACCTTCTGTTGAATCCAGTCTTCTCACATATGTTCATACACATATACACAAACATAGGCAGCAGTTCTGTGGCTAAAGCAGCCACCTAGAATCAAGTCCCCACTGCAGGCCAGGGAAGGACCCAAAGGAGTCTCTACAGCTTATCTGTTTTGCATTCATTTCTCACAGTAAGTTCTGAAAAGTCTCTTTTTTGCGCTATAGTGGGATGAATGTTCAAAAAATGGGATTCTTGTTATCTTGCCAGACCTCAGAGGTAGAGGTTTTCAAGCAGAAATGCAGCACAGCATGGATGAACTTGGGGAAAGACAACCTTGGCTTTGCACAGATAATGCAAAGATTTGTACATTAATTTCTTGCTCATCTAGAGATAGAAAATGGTGTTGCGAGATGCCATTATTTCTCTCATGCAGCTATACAAGCTTAAGATGTTGTGCAAATCTAAAATCTGAAGTAAACAAATATAAATTCACTGGAGTCATGGAGTGCTGAGCCTGTTCTTAGCAGGTATTATCCTTTCATCACCTGAATGTTGCACTGAAAATCAGTTAGCTACTTATTTTATGAAACTGGATCAAGGAGCACCATGGCAGTCCTTATTCTTTCCACTTATAGGTAGTCCCCTGCTCAATCTACCCAGGGGCAGCAGAAGCATGGCTGTAACCTAAGGAAAGAGTTGGCAGTCAGACACCTGCCATCTAGAGTAGCTATTTTCAATGGGTAACAAAGCCCCTTTACCTTCCGTTATACATCTATGTCTCTGAAGCCAAAGTAGATTTACTAGTAGGTCATGTAAACATGGCCTGAAAATCTGAACTATCACATTGAAGAGTAAAGAGGATATGGAAAGGTATGGCTTCAGCAAATAGCAGTGAGTGTAAAGACAGCAGCTTTGGAAAAGATCTGAGAAGACAGAAAATTTCCTTACCAGTTACACTGGGTAAGTAATATGTTAGAGACATTATTGCCTTGTACAGATGGAATTACAATAATTTATAGTATTAATGTTTATCTAATATTTAGCCCTGTGGTTGTCCGTGTCATTAAATGTTTCTTTGAAGATTTTTGGTTTTCCTTTTGGTACTTTCACTGCTCTTTTATGTATTTAAAAAAGTGTTACAAATATTGCCATACGTGGTCAGCCTGGTATTTTCTAAGTTGCCTGAATGGCACTATCATTTTTGGTATTGTTAGTGTCCCTCCCATTCCTACCACTTGTGCTATTTGATACATGAAGGACCTCTTCTGAGAATATATATTATAAGAACAATGACATTCCATGAAGCATAGCTAAATCCGAGCAGCTAAATCTGAGAACAGGCTCCAGAAGCTGAACTATAAAAATCTTTGCAGTATTATTTTTAGGAGAGGTGTGGGTTATGGAGTTCTCTTGTGAGTTTACTAACATGTGGAAACATTCTGCTTGATGTATTTTGGGGCTTTTATTTTGCCTTCTACCAGGTAGCTTGGTGATGCTTTGAACTTTGTTAGAGCCACGAATGAGAAACAGTACTTTTGTACATATTGTGTGTTCAATGAGAATGACTCTCAAAGTTACTTCTAAACTGTCTGGAATTTCAACAGGAAGTCTGTACATGGATTGAGGTGTACAAGTACAGGGTGATGCTGGATTTCCACTCCGTACCTGTTATGTAACTTGAGCAACCTAACAAGTACGGAAGTTTGTCTGAAGAGTGACTATTAGGATTTTCTTGCATCTTCCCCCCCCTCCCCCCCTTCATCCTGGTGGCCAGCAATTTATGAATGCAGCAAGACAACTTGCCTGTTCATAGAGGAGCTTCCTTGGAAAGAAAGCATGATGATAGTATTTACTTAACTATTGCTGTTTGTTTGTTTAACAAGTGCTGTATCTGTTTCAAGAGGGATAAACAACTACTACTTGAACTATCAAAACATTTCATGCTGTTCTCCATTGACGGTTTCCAAATCATATTTCTATTTTGTCTTTCCTTTTAATCTGCATCTGGAACGCACTCCAGTTCATTTAATGAAATGCTTATTCTTCCAAAGCTTGATATTTTGTTGCTAAGAGCTTTACTCCTAAACAGCCAGAGGCTGCAAGTGCCAAAAAACACCGCCACATGTTCTACTTAAGCTTTGGCAAATTCACTTACTCTCTGGCAGAATTTTTGCTTAACCCAGCAGAATTTATCGTCAACTTTTCACTAGATTCAAAAGTCTTGAACTTTCAGGAAGGGGGTTGACCACACTGGAGTGATTTGCCAATGGGATCAGTTAGGTTTTTTTTGTGATCTCACACAGAATAAAAGTGGAACCTCAACCACTTGCTTTGTGTGATAAAATCAAGTGGTGGTTGAGTAGCCTGCTGTCTTCACAGATGGCAAAAGACCATGGCAAACAAGACTTAGCCTTACTTAACACAGGTAGGGTTAACTGAAAAGATGCAGCATGGGTGCTTGGAGCAAGCAGGAGAAATGCAGCTAATACATGGGAAGAAAATAATAGTGACAGGTCATTTGGGGACTACCCCATCCTCTTCATGCCACAGCTAATGCAACAAAACACAAAGTGAAGTAGAATAGGCTGCACAGGCACAACAGTAGAAAATAGAATTCAGCATAAATAAATACATTATATATGAATGAAAGCTGATTAGCTAATAGGTGTGAGTGAATTCAAATCTACCAAACAAAAGACTTCAAATTTCTAGCACATCTGAGTCTCCTGTTGATTCTGATGGGGTCAAAGAGAACGGTGTGCATTACAGACACTGGCTGACACCAGTGTGGTGGGAAGTTCTGCATAATTCCATGGAAAATGTAGCCTGTCAAAGTGGCTTTTAAGTGGCTGATCTTCTGAGGAACGCAGCCTAAACGTACCATTAGAAAATGTCAAAATTGCTATGAAAGTCTGGCAAGAATTAACCAATTTCCTGTGTTTTTGTAGCTTATGTTGGAATTAAAATTACTGCTGTATTATTCATTTTTAAAAGAAACTTCATGTAGTAGAAAAAAATCCATCATTTTTTACAGTGATTGTTGGTTTTAAATTTAAAGAAAGCAATACCAAACGTATCATTCAAATTTGTAATTTATTTAATGTTGGCAGTTGAAAATTTCCAATATTCATAGTACTGGCCTAGTGAAAATCACTTTTCTTTCTCTCACATCAAGCGCTATATGAACTTTCCTAGTTTAGCATAGTTACCCTGAGGTCACTGCTGCCTGTCTCTTCTATTTGCATACTGCCCTCCCCTCAAACCAATGTTTCATTGAAGACTTCTGATTTTGCCTGCTGTGGATTTCAGCACCACACTTCTGATTTCTTTGCATTGCTTTTCATGGCTAGTTTGAGCCATGTGTACTCAGAATACTACAGAAATTTCTCCAAGCAATGCTGGAAAGCCTTCAGAATGCACAAGTTGAGCTACCTGGCAGTTGGGGTATCAGGTACTGGATACCTAATGTGCAGAGAGATTAAGATGATTTACATGAGCGGGAATTTAGGAAGTATTTGCATTAGCCTTTGGGTTGAATTGGAGGGTTTTGATGTGCACCTCCCAATCATCTCTACTTGCCGTGCTTTTATCTGTATTATGGGGCAATCTCTGTGTGAACAATTTCAATTCCTTTTGGATAAAACCAAGGCAGAAACAGTACTTCAGAATTACCATTCAGAATTCAGAATGTCCCCAACGTGTAATGTGCATTCAGTCTAATGGATAAGACTAGAGCAAGTGCAGAGGAGATCTGGGTGCTGGACACTGGGAGACCCAGCACAAATTGCATCATTGCACAAATCCATGCCTTTTGGAATGCATTGGTATGGATCTGTGGATTGCTTGATTTTTCATACCTTGCAAAAGATACTTGAATTGAAGTTTTCAGTTGTTTGAATTGCTTTGAATTTTTCTTCTTTTCTTTTAATATATATTCTTCTTTTTTTTTAATATATATTTCTTATATTTGCAACTCTTGACACTATAGAATATTTTTAAATCCTGACAGGAGTGCTATGTGGTTGTAGATAGTCTGCCTTTGCTCCGAGAGCCCTGAGGCCCAGCGCAGAGCCCCTGGAAGGTCTATTGCTCTCAGTTTTCAGTAGCAGCTCTCCAACCGTTTTCTTCCAGCAAAACTCCTGGCTGCTGCAGTTAGCTACTCATCTGTTATTCTAAATATGCGGAATGAACTGTCACTGTGTTATCTGGCAAACTTGGCGGTTGTCTTATTTCTTTATAAATCAACCAGATAAATATTTTTATTTTAAACTTTATTTTAATATTTTAATAAGATGGTGAGGATGAGACCATTGAATTTTTATGGCTTTTTTTTTTCTTTTTCCTACAGTAGATACATTCTCAGGACTGGATTCAGAAGTGACAGCAACTCCAGAGGCATATGTGATATACGATGATGGTACAGTTTAAATATCTATTGCAAATGACATATTTGGGGTTGCTGGCTTTTTCCCTCTTCTTTCTTTGAAATTGAGTTTGCATGGCAGATTGATGCGCATACAAAGCAAGTTAAGAAAGCAGAGGTGAGCTGGAAAAGCTTTCCGTAGTTCTGCATCATATGTGAAGGACAGTGATGCACATGCAACTGTTAATGGACATAAGGGTCCCCTTCTGTCAGTCCTGCCATCTAACAGGAGTCTATTCTGGAAATAAGTTACCTTCAGAGCTGGTTCATACACTCGCTGCTAGACATTCTCTGGTACAACATCTAGTCCAAAATCACTGAATTGTTTTAAAACAGAAAATCAAAATACTGTCTGAGTCCTGGAAGCACGTGTTTTTAGCACTAAAGTTCCAATGAGTTATGAATCTAGCGTTATGAATACTTTCTTGTCTTTTTTGATGTGTAGTCTACATTTAGACTATAAAATGTTTTCATACTGAATGAGATCACCTAGGTATAAAATAATTAGTCTGCCAAACCCTTGTATAATTTAAATTAAAGGGATTTGCAAACAGATAAAAGGAGGAGAGAGAAACATTTTTGCAGTTATATTCATGCCATCTTGGTGCTATGTCAGGACACACAAAGCCATTCAAGTCTTAGCATTTAATTATTGGTTTCCAGAAGGAAGGCAAATAATAAATTACTGGGACTAATATTCATTGTACACCACCTCTGATTTCTGATGTTCTGCTTCTTTTATGTCTCAGGTTCCAGCTCCTACACCCACATATTAAAGCAGATAAGTACAGGCCTCTGCTGAACTCAGAGCTGTTAGTATCAGCTTTGTAGTAGAATTTGTGGCTCTAGAATAAAAAAGATTTTCTTTGTGGATGTGGTCCTGGAAATTTAAGTCAAAGCAACCAACCCAAAAAGCTCTGAAAAAAAGAGTGTAGCAGCTGAGAGAAAAATGCCTGAGAGTTCTGCACCTTTACACCAGTAGCTTCATACTGCAGCTGACATTTAGAATTTGAGGAGGAGAAAATGGACTGAAAACTGCACAAGTCCTGCAGCCTACATTCCTTACATCCCCACATCCTCAGCATGCAGGTCTTTTGCCAGGGCTCCCTGTACGGTCAGGTCACCTACAGGAGACTGCAGCAATTTTAGGAGGAAGCAGTCCAAGTGATCAGATGAGTTTTCATAGCCCATGTGAACACATGGCAGGGATGTCAAATGCTTCTTTCCCTTCAATTTGTATGTCAGTCTTGTAGCGTGGCGGCTTTTCAGAGAGCACTGGGTTTAATGGTACTGAATATCAAGGACAACTGAATATCAGGAGGTTCGTATGTACCAATTTGCTTTCTCTTAATGGGACTGCAAATGGCAAGTACAAGGCACCGTGTCTGTAAGTTACTGGAGGGTTTAAAAGCAGTAGGAACCAGCTCTAACATTTTAGATTAGTAACAGGAGGTTGCTTAAAAAGTCATGTTTTCTACTCTTCTATCTCCCTCCTTTGGCATTTGAAGGCTGTGGCCGTGGCTTCAATTACTGTGCTGTCTTCTTTTAGGGGTGGTAAAGGGAGATGGCAGATAAAGCACATTCAGAATATAGATTATATAAAAATATAGAATATACATTTGTTTATTGTCACCCTTTTTACCTGTGTGAATGAGATCCTAGTCAGCAATGGCATTAGTTTTCTAAGGCTTTGTGCTTGCTGTCCATCAGTTTAGTGGAAACCCTTGTGAGGCTGAAGTGTGATTAACTGTGACTTAGAGGCCCATAAGAAACATGCAGTAGCTGTAGTAGGATACACAGCACTTCTTTGGGATTGTGGCTGGTCACAGAAATGTTTTTCTTCTTATAATTAAGCCAAAATCATGTGAAAACAGGCTAACATTTTCATTTTGTGTTTCCTTTGAAGATTATGAGTTTTTTGAGAGCACTTTGTTACCGACCACCACTACTGTCACTACCACTACAACAACAGAATCAGAAATTGTCTATCCAGAGACTAGTGTTGTTGGTACTGGTCCTGTATCAGAATATGACATTGCTGGGAAGAAACGGTTCACTGGTAAGGATATCCTTCGTATTATGTATTTTGCTGCTAGTGCTGCAAGTAATTCTTGTTCTAGGAAGATCAGCCATTAAGCCGAGGCTATTGCATGAATATGACCAACAGACAGTGTGGGGTCCTTGTAAGGACTGGCACCAGGGAAACCTAAACAACAGTACTTTGCTCATTGCTTTGATGTTTGCACATCTGCATGTGGACTCACACCTATACTGCTGAAGCAGTGCAAACCTTTCTCTACTCTTGTAATGTAAGTACTCTACTTTATACTTTGCATCACGTTCAGTTTACTTGAAGTCAGTGAGAAAGTAAGAGTATCTGCTTTGGTGCTCCAGTAAGCTCAGCTGCATCACTTTAAATTCACACCAGTAGTTCAGGCAGTACAAGTCTCTACATAGATGTGAGTCATCCTCTGGAGGACCTAGTTCTTTTCACTGCTCCATGTAACGCCTGTGATTTCGCCATGTACATCAAAGGTGTGCTTCATTTAGGACATATGGGAAAGTGAAGAAATCAACAACATTTGGAAATGAACTTTCCAAAAAGCCAAGCCTGCAGACATAAATTTGACTTTGCTATTTCTTTGCTCTGCAGAAGGAACATAGGGAATGAACCCACAGTATGCTGGCAGGAGGAGTGAGCATTGCTCTAGCATATGTGAGCCATTCAAGTGTGTAGATAGGCATTGCTGCTCTCATCTCAGAGCTGCTCTGCTTCTGTGTCAGAGAAGCAGCTTGAGATCAGACTGGAGGGATTTTGAGGTGCTAGGGCATTGTATTCCAGCCTCCAGCCAAGACTACTAGACCCCTAGCATTCTTTGGCAAATGTCTGGGCTTTGAACTGAGGTCAGGCCATGTGCTAGCTTGCCTGGAGTTTCAGTTGTGAGTTCAGGAGATGGAGAGTCATCTTCGAATCATGTCTTGCTTTCCATTCCAACATCTGCAGGCTTCATGTGGTTTACAGTGGAGCTCTGCTGCTGGAGTGAAATATTTGTTTTTATATTTGCCAAGACTTTTTCCAGTGCATCTTCAGTTTTGCTGTCCAAACAATTTCATGATGTTTCTGTTCAGCTCTCTCACTGACAGTGCTTCTTGATTCATTTAGCTAGAGGGGCTAAAATTAGCTTCATTGCAAGATCTGGAAAAAATCCCTAAGGGCATGAAATCCAATAAGGTAAACCAAGAAACGTTAGTTTATGAGCATTTAAAGGCAATAGGGAAAAAATGTTACCGTTTCAATGGGTTTTATTATTGCAACTGAATAAACATTTCCAAAAGCAAGTGTTATAGTCCTTATTTTGAATGTTATGGTGACATTTAAATAAATGACAAGGTGGTCTAATCTATTTTCTGAGCCAAAGTGAAATTCCAGTCAATATAAGTATTCTAAAAATAGAAATTACAGGTTTTGTTCCTGGAAGGCGGAGACTCATAACTCCTTATCCCTTAATACCCAAGGGACCACTGTGTTAATTGCATTAAGTATTCAGACTCCACTTTGGAATTATTCTTCTTGCTCATCCTATTGTTTCAGCCTAGTTTCAGAATGTTTGTGCAGGACCTGGTACAGTCTTAGATATTGATCAAAGGCCCTGGCAGGGTCTGTTCCCATGTGTAAAATGCCGACAATCTGTGTGATGTTTCCACCCAACATCCCGGAGCAGCTGTAGGTAGTGTGCAGAGGGTCTTGCAGCCAGACTGCTCTCCTCTGCATCTTGCAGTAAAAATGTACCTCCTCTCTTTAGGTAATTGGGTACAGTTGTGAGTGTGGGGTAGCCCTGAATATTGACATCCCACCTTCCTCTGCTTATGAATCGAATTGAGCAGGAGCCATACTTTGTTGCTGCAGTGGTTTCTGATTACAAAGACCAGTAAATGGTTTTTTGCATATCTTCCTGGTGCAGATGATTTCTGTATGGAGAGAGATTACATGCACAAGAAGAGTCCTGGCTGCCAAGCAAGGGCAAGGCTATAATGTAAAGCTGTTGGGATTTGAACACTGCTTGCTTACCTGGAAACCACCAAAATCTTAGCTTTCCTGTCTAAATTCCTTTGGTAAAGTGTAAGAGTCTGGTCTGAGGGGCATAAGCTAAGGAAAGGCTAAAGAGGGCACAAGCAGCACCAATAATTTATCTACCACAGTATTTTTTTTATGTTGTTCCTCTAGGCCAGGTTTACTGCCATAGCACAAGGAAGTCTATGGAACTTGGCTGAGACCAGTTCAGGAACTGCCACCTTAAAGTACAAAGAAGAGTGTAGAGGTTGGACAGCCAGAGTTGCCCATGTCAAACTGGCTAGGTAGGGTAGGCAGAAATGCAGGAAGCCACTAGGGCCATGAAAGTGATGAAAGGTTTGGAGCATCTGATGTATGAGGAGAAGCTAAGAGAGCTGGGGCTTTTCAATGTGAAGAAGAGGAAACTGTGGGGAACTTTACCAATGTGCATAAATAGCTGATGGGGACTGTAAAGATGAGAGAGCCAGGCTCTACTCGTTTGGTGCCCACTGAAAAGAGAAAGTAACGGGCACAAACTGAAACACAGGAAATCCTGGTGTGATCCCAAGCTGACCTAGGGCACAGAAGTCCTTGTCTAGTGGTCAGAGCTGTAGGAATCACACAGGGTATTGTCAGCCTGCGTGCTACTCTGTGAAATCTACAAAGTGCTAACTAAATGCCACCCTTCCCTGTCTCTTCCAGCACCTTATGTGACCTATCTAAATAAAGATCCAGCAGCCCCCTGCTCCTTGACAGAGGCCCTGGAGCACTTCCAAGTGGAAAGCCTTGATGAGATCATCCCTAATGATCTTAAAGAGAAAGACACACGTCCCCTCAAAGCCCCTCACAACATTACTGTTGTGGCAGTAGAAGGCTGTCACTCCTTTGTCATCGTGGACTGGGCCAAGCCTGCTCAAGGAGACATGGTAACAGGTACTGCAGAGCTGGTGTTCCCAGCACATGGGTAGGCTGGGCTTTTCTCCTGAGGGGTGGAAGGTTGTGCTGGATGACTGTTTTTATCAAACTGAGCTAACTGCTCATGAAATTCTCTCTCTATTACAATTCTCTGAGGGAGGTGAGCTGCTTTCTTAGGGATGAGAAAGGTCCTTTTGTCATCCTTCAGTGCCAGAGTTATCCGTTCATGCCAGTCCAGATATTTCAGGTTTTGGCTCTGCTTCTGTGGCAGCAGTTCTGAAGGCATCACTTCTCACCAGTGCAGTGTCTGTGATAGCACTTAGTTTGACTGACTACTTCTCCTCCTGGGTAGCACTCTCAGCACCACTGCAGGCACTTCCCAGATTTGCCTATGGAGCATCTTTCACATTCGCGTTCAGACTCCTCTGAGCTAAGGCAACTTCAGACCTTTTAAGAGCCACATAAAAGTACAAACTGACCTCAAAAATGAATCTCAAAACTTGTAAGAAAACACCGAAATAAATAACTGAAATATTCTTAGAAGAAAATCAAAGCCTATTTGCTATTGGACCCAAAATATCTGAAGTAAGCCATGGAAAAGGCCTCTGCTTTGGTGCTGCCACCTCTGTGGATGGCAGCAGTGGCAAGGAGATGGGAACTAGCAGAGACAAAGTGGTAATAAAGGTTTGTTAGGCATCGGGCTGCACCTGAACTGGCCAAGTGGTGTCTGTCCCACACCACTTCATCCTTCAAAGCTGTAGATCCAGTACCTCACAGGGCACAGTTTGTCTAAAAATAAAAAAATTGGACACCACAGTGTCAAAGTGGAAATACAATTTATATATTATAGAATCACCACAGTTGGAAAAGACCTTCAAGATCATCCAGTCCAACCATCCACTACCTCCACTATTTCCCCACTAAACCACATCGCTTAGCACAACATCTACTCAGTTCTTATGTTTCTTCATAGTCAGTGTGTAACTTAAAGTAGCGGATGGGTTGACTCTGTCATCTTTTTGTCTTCAATATGTTTTAAATTAGTAATTGCATATTGGTACCATTCTGTAATACAGTGCGCTGTCATTGTTGGCTAATGGCAGGAAATTATTTTAGCCTGGGAGGTTCCAGGAGAGATAAGCACTAACTCACAAATTCAAAGATGCTTACATTCCTTCTCATGAAATTTAACTCATGAAATTTAACATGGCACCTAAGGCTTAGGATGCCGCATAGGTTTAAAATCCTCCCAACTTTTTGTCTTTCCTTTTTATAGGCTATCTGGTTTACAGTGCATCCTATGATGACTTTTTAAAAAACAAGTGGTCAACTAGGACTGCAGGTACTACTCATCTGCCAATTGAGAACCTGAAGCCAAACACACGGTAAGGATTTGATCCATGCTTTTCAGTTCTGGGGTACTGGAGAAGGGAAATAAAACAAATCTGATGATTTACAATCGTTTTTTTTTTTCTTGGCCTTAGTATAAATATCTATGCCTGATTTAGATTGTAATCATTCTGTTTGGCAGAAAATTGTTTTGTAAATCTCACGACTGTTTATGTGATGTATCTACCATGTTAATCCTAGAATGGATGACTGTGTGTACAAGTATATGTGTTTGTGCATATAAAAACACTTGCCAATAAGAGAAAATTTCATTTAAAAACTTTGTGTTCTAGTCATATGCATAACTGAATCAAATTCTGTGGGAAGAGTGTATTAAAGTATACTCTTGTTGTAATGTAATGTGGCCATTCTGATATACCAGCATACTCAAAATTTAGTAGCTATGGGGTGGTGGGAAAAGGTGCCGGCTCTCTGTGGCCTGTTTTTGCTGTCTGCTTACATCAGTTGTGCCAGTAGAGGAGGCTTCATGGTATAAAGAGGCCATGACGCTTGCTTGGAAGTCAGCTTGGCAGGAGCTGTATCTCTTCATCTTGCAAAAAATCTCACAGAAATTGCAAAACAAGAATGTGTGCTGTGCATGATGTTGGTATAGTTTACGGTGATTGGGTGGGAAGGGAATGGGCACAGAGGGAATATGTTAAAATCACTGATTTGACAGATACTCAGTGTCTCTCAATCCTGTTCTCTCAAATTCTGAGTCTGAAAGACTTCTGTTGTTGCCGTTTGCTAGATGATGGTTCTTCACCTTATGGTAACTACAGTTTCTTAAGCACTGGTGTCATGTACTGCTCATGTATTTGATAGTGTGGGAGATGCACTGGGATTGAACCTGGGGACTAGCATGCCTCAGTTGATGAGAATGTATAAATCAGACCAGTCATTCCTAGAACAACCACAGCAGCACAGAAGAGAGAAAGAGTGTTCCTTAAAGGATCTTTTTGTTCCAAAATGGTTTATATATGAGGGTTAAAAGCAGTTGAGAGTAAGGTTTTACATCCCACTTGTTTTAACTGCTGTATAACTTCTTATATTATTCAAGGTTCTGGTTAATTGCTGAAATCATAAACCTCAACTTAGAAAACACAGAAGAGCTATCTGAACATACAATTACTTAACTAATTTTGGAAAAGTCAGTACAGTGTAGTATTTGGGTCTCAAAACTGAGTTGGCATATTTTTTCTGACCATGGCACAGTGTTTTTCAGTTTGATTTTGCCCAGCTTTTGTTAGTTCTCTTATTGTAGCTCCCAGGGACAATATTAAGGTGCAAGATTCCTCGTCAGCAATAGAGGAATGCTGAGCAGGAACCAGCTGTGAAATGTACTGTGAAGAGTCTGCAATATCCTTGTTGACTGTTGCAGGAATGTGTTCAAGAAATAAAGGTCTATCTAAATTGCATAAATATGTTGCACCTATATTAAGGATTATTTATCTAGAACTCTTAATCAAGTCTGTATGAGTTGTGCATGGTGCATTAAAGCAGGATTATTTGTACAGCAGAGAACTACAACTAGATGTTCTGCATCTGCTACTGCTCTTATTATAAAATGTCATTGTTATAAAAATATTGAGGAAGGTGTGGGGCACAGTAATGGAATGAATTTTCATAGAAGCAGCAAGGTTTTTGTGTATCCGCAAATCTACTGACTCCTTTGTTAAATACGAAGGTTTTTTCAAAGCAGAGAGATTCGAACAAAATCCATTTGTTATTTCTGAAGAGCAGTGTAATCCACTGGCCTCTGTTGTATACTCTGTGAAAGAAAGAAAGGCGTTGTGTGGGGTCTGTGGTGGAGAAGTAGGGTTCTTTATAACAGAAAATTTGTGTGTATCAGCCAATCTCATTCACATTCTCCACATCCACAGGCTGAATTGACTGCATATTTTTAATCTTAAAAATAACTCCCTAACCATTGGGAAAGAACCCCATCCTAATTAAGAAAACATGGCATGGTATCTGAAGTTGGTCTAAAAATCTGGTGTTTGCCTTAGGAATGCACAGTGTGAGATATCTGATTAAGTCAGATTGCTGTATGCAGATGCTATAGAGTGGTGGTTGTTCCTTGTGGGGTTATTGGTGGTGCAATCTGTGGTGCACAAAGAATACCAGGGTTGGTATCGTGTCAGAAGTCAGCTCCAGTGAAGCCTGGAAGCTGTCAACATGTCCTGAAAAATGTCTGCCTGATGTTCAGGTTTTACAAACAAAACTGAAGTCTAAATTTGGCCCATGCGATAAGCTTTCTTTCGAGAAAGCCTTGCCTAGCCTCCAGTTGAGAAGTGGAACTTTTACCATTTGCAAAACACTGGTCACCTTTGGTGGGTACAGGAGTTGCTTCCTTGTGACAGAGGAATATAGGTGCTAAAATTACTTCAAACCTTAAATCTTTAAAGTGGTAGTCTTGACAATGTCCCTTTCCTAAGCTTAGTTCTCAGCCATCACAGAAGAAGGGCAATGAAAAGGGCTGGAGAGCATCCACTCACCACTAAATCCAGTCTCTTGCAATCACATTATTCTCTTCATAAATATTTCAAACTCTTGAGTACGGCTAGGCTTTTCTCTGCATTTCTGCAGGAAAGCCATGGCAGTGCCTTACCATAGGAATTAGATAGCCCTGTGATTTTGAGCAACCTCTTTAGCTGCTATGTCTTTAAACACTCCCTTTCTACATGGTTTCTATTCCCTTTAGGGCTGTTTTGACCCCAAAATGTCTGCTACCACTTCTAGTGTTGTGCAGAGCGTGTCACAGGAGGTGCTCAGACTCAGGCCTCACAATTGCAAACAGAGCAATTGCGAGACTTTCTGGCTCTGAGGGCCAAATGGGCTGAAAATTTCTGTTTCCTTCCTCTATCTCCATTTAACAAAGCATCAGCCACAAACGGTTGCTCTGTGTCACTAGAGCAGCACGAAAGAGGTAAGATGTGGATGAAGCCCTCTTCTCAAGTAAGCGGTAGACCTGTTGATGCATACCTACCTGATCGCAACCATGCAGGAAACCCCTCTTCCAGCACCACTCTGGTGAATTATTATGTATTTGGTATAAATACTCATGATACATGTGGTGCTGAGCCATTTTCTTATGGAGGCAGCATCCCATGTGGGTCTCCTCCTTGCAGCCAGGTCAGGTGCACGTGCCGATTCCTCCCTACCAGGAGTAGGCCCTGTTCCCCACATTGTCTCTGCACAGCCACCATCACCCTCCTCCAGCACTGAGGGGGTACTGGCAGCCACAGTCCCTTTTACCCCTTGCTGATGTGCAGCTGTGGTGTTGGGGTGGTCCCAGATTGGGCAGAGGGGATGCACATGGTACAGCCTACATCTCCCATCATCTCAGGCTGCTGCTGGTGGGACCTGGGAAGTGATTTGTGAATGATTAATCTTTCTAACAACAGCTGCTTCCCTAACTGTTCTGCTGAGTGATGATCCCCCTTTGTAGCTACAAGTTCCAGCAATTAATTTTCAGCAGGAGGGAGACACTTGAAATTAAGTCATAAAATCATTTTGCTCCAAGTGACAGGTATGGATAGGAATAGTCAAGTAGTCTAAATGAACATAAATATCACACGTTCATTGCTCTGTTACAGTTTATTAAATACCTTCTTTACATGTCAGTAGATGTGGTATATGAAATCTCAAAGGAGGTTTATTTTTAGGAAAAAAAGGTTTCATGTCTGTGTTAAAAACACACAGTATTGTATCTGTTTCAGTGGAGACTCTTACATGCCTATTGGTAACAATTTATTACAAGTCTGGCTGAGCAAAGTGTAATAAAAGCACAATCAACTTCCACACTACAGTTTTTCATCATGTATTTATGTGATGAAGAACAGTTAAGTTATATTGATTTGAGACTTCCTGGCAAATCCATCAACTCTAATGCAAATAAGATCCTCACTAATGAAAATGTCAGACACCTGGCCTAGAAAGGCTTTGGCAAGTTCTTCTTTATTTGTCATGTCTGAGAAATAAATATATCCTGACTTCATTATTTTATTGTTGCACTTAATTCAGCAAGCATTGCATGGTCTATGCTTAAATCACAGGTCAGCAAGTCATGAGTCCTGGCTTTCTTTCTGGCACTATGAAAGTCTTCCTGTATATTTAAGGGCTTAGGAACTAATTTTCCAATTTAGTGAAGAGAAATGTACTCATAACTTCATTGCTGTTTTTCCAGACAGTGATTCAGGCTACCCCAACAATTGTGTATCTCGGATGGGCTTTTTATGTGCACACCTGAGAGTACAGTTGCACTGATTAGTTCGGTAACCAGTTATTGCATTGAGCACTAAATACAAAACTGCATGCTTTTCTCTGCTTAAGTAGATGCATTTTGTGTAGGAGATTCTTGGGTTGCTTTCTCCAATTTAACTGTGGATAATGGCACCAATGTGTCTAATAAAAGTGTTTTCACCCTAATATTAATACACATTAAATAAGGCTATTGAAAGGCTTGCACTTTCTGTCTAGCAAACATTTTCTTCTGCTTTTCCAAAGCAGTAAAACCAAGAGCTGGCTGCTGCATTGCTGCCATTTCAGAGGAAGTACTGCCTGCACCTCATCCTTGTGGTCAGCCTCATGCCACCCAGTGCTCCCTGCCCTGATCACAGAGGTGTGAGTGGTGAAGGAGGTGTGAATGGAGTGTGGCCACTGGTGCAAGTGTCCCTTGGGAACATTGGTAACTTGGGAATTAAAGCAAGCAGTCCTCTGCTTCATGGTCTGGTCTGGGGTACAGGGGCACGCAGGAGGATTTTGCCTCCCTGTCCTTCTCCAGCCACACTGAGCACTCGCAAGCTGTTGTTAGGAAATCAGGGCCAACAGCTGAAACCACAGGAAAGACTTTTGCCAGGATTATGCTAGGAATGATCAAAAAACACAGCCTTGCTAAATTTCACTATTTAATGTGGTTTCATTTTGCCACGGTGTGTATGTCTTTTAAAAGAGAACTGCAAGCCCTTTGTGCGCATTCAGGAATGTTCCTGAATACTCCCACTCCTGCTGCCCACGTACTCCTTGCTAGAAAAAGCAAGGTTCCTGCAGCTGGATGCTGTTGAATTTGCTTGCTGCCTGCTAGCTTGCAAAGCATGAGCATCTTATTCATCACTGAGCCACGTTACACACTTACATTGCAGGGACTATTGCCATTTCTTGTGCACAGAAGTGAAGGAAGCGGAGCGAAGCTTTTGATGTAGATGGTGTCTGTACTTTGTACATAGACTGAGCCTGGTGGCAGAAGCCTCCAGGGGATGGCAGATCACATGTGCTATGAAGCTTTCTGTCTTAGCCCAGTGCACCCCATTGCTGAACCATGCAAGCACAGCAGTGTTGAAGCGTTTCTGTGCAGGATGGAGCTTTGCCACCATGAGCAGGCTGATGTTTTCATGGGGCTTGCTTTCAGACCTGCCACTTGGATGGGACATTGCCCATCAATGCTCGGTGGCACCTATCCCTGTGAGTAAGTGCTTGCCCAATATTGTGGGTCACACAGTGTGGTTTTGAAAACGCCTGCTTTTGGATGAAAAGCTGGCTCTAGGCTGTGTGGATATTACAGAGATTTTTATTTTTATTTTTATTTTTTTACCAATTTATTTACAAGAGTGTAATTGAGCAAGCAAGGGACAAAACGTGCAAGAAAGGGAAATCTAAACACAGGCACTTAAAAAATGTTGCAATGGAAGTTTTTACAGTAATCTTCCATTCTTGTTTGTTTCTGCTGGACTGGATAAAAACATAAAAATAAATGTTGGGGTAGGCAGCAAATACAAAGCATGATGACTGTTGGAAACAAAGTAAAAGATATGCTTACACATTTTTCTCCCTGAGTCAGAATAATAATTTTGTTTCCGTCAGGCAAAGAATGGAGTTCTAGTGGCTAGTCATGTGCTTTAATTTAAGCACATGATTTAAATAATCTCGATGCCTCTAGAGTCTGTGAAGAAAGGTCAAAAGCTTAGCTTCTGATCTTGTATAAATCTGATGCAGTTTTAGTTTTGCAGCTTATACCACTACTTTCCTAGGAACTAATCTGGATAAAGATTCCCAAGGTCAGAATTTATTTCCTTGCAACCTTTTTCTTGTAGCCTACTGCTATTTGTTTTTTCTTATAAACTGGATGTAATTGTGAGGATGATAAAAATAAATGAGAATTACAAAAAGATAAAATTTGTATGTAACAGCCAGCTCATAGCCTGAGTATCCAAGTCCAAGTCTTTTTTATAAAGGGAGATTACAAACAGGAGGGAAACAGACTTTTTACAGAGGTAGATAGTGATAGGACAAGGGGGATAGGTTATAAACTAAAAGAGGGGAAATTTAGGTTAGATATTAGGAAGAAATCCTTTACTCAGAGAGTGGTGAGGGGCTGGAATGGGTTGGCCAGAGAGGTTATGGATGCCCCATCTGTGAAGGCATTCAAGGCCAGGTTGGATGGGGCCCTGGGCAGCCTGATTGGGTGGCTAGCAGTCCTGCCCATGGCAGAAGGTTGGAACTGAATGGTCTTTAGTGTTCCTTCCAACCCAAGCCATTCTACAATTCTATGATACAATAGAAAGGGCACTCAAACTCACTGGAATTGTGTTGGTTTGATTGTCTCCCCATTTTAATATTATTTCTAATTTAGCTATTGCAGTGAAATCAATGGTTTAATCTTATTTTTCTTCTCATTGTGTTTCAGATATTATTTCAAAGTCCAAGCAAAGAACCCCTTTGGTTATGGACCTGTTAGCTCTTCAGTCTCATTTATCACAGAATCTGGTACATTCCGCTTTTTATTTTCATCACAGAACTGAATTCATAATAAGAGATATGGGAGGGCAGTTACTGAAACAAACATGGTAGTAATTGTGATTATCCTGAAATTACTACTTTGAGAGTTTTTTAAAGTTAATTATTTGTTTTCAGTAAAGCTAGGAACGTAATACGCAGTCATAATGGTACTAAGAAAATATAAGTGACATGTAAGTTTCAGGGGAACGGGAAGTTAAATTTAAAATACAAAAGACTACTAATGTTCCAAAATACAGAAGCAAGGGGAAGTTTAATGTCATTGATAGATCGACCAAACATTTGGTAAACTGGTTTCCTAATTGTGAACAGCTGAGAAGTTGGAAGTGGCTGTCTCTGGAAGAAATATAGGAAACAATTGTTCCATCAAATGGGCAAAGTTCTCTGTTCCTTTTCTGACAAAGCATGCTTCTCTTTCACAGGGCTAATAGTGTGCTCAAGAGCAACACCCCCTTCTAAGAATAGTGTCCCAAGGGAGCTATTTTTACCCATTTCTTCTTCCATTGAGCCAAAGGCCAGTGATTCCACTGAAAAATAAAGGGCAAATTATTTTATCTTTACTTGAGCAATAGGCCAGTTGTCTCTTATGAATTTTACCCTTTTGACAACATGGGGTTTATGTGGTCTCTGTATTTGCTCATTTAGCTTCAACCTGTAGTGATCACTTCAGAAAAGCCATTAAGAACCAGGGAAAGTAAGCCTGCACAGAAGGGAGACAAAGGCGCAAGAGAAGTAAATGGTCCTGCATAACAAGTTCAGGGATTTCTTTTTTTTTCAGAGGAGTCAGAGAAGCTCAAATATAAATCCCAAGAGGTCTGGCATTGGGCAAGTACAGCATGCTGTACCTTGTGGGGAGTTCTACTGATTAGCTAACTGCCAGTATGCAGTTCTGAACGCCCAGTTTTTCCAACCAAAATCAGCCCCCTTATGAACTTTATGTAACAAGTTAAGTCCATTGAAGTTAAAGTTTTATTTGCAGCACTGTTCCTGCACTTGTCATGTGGCCAAAAATGGCTTTCCAGCTGGCACAAATGCAAAAGCAGTTGCTAAAACTAAAGCCAAACGGTATAGTTACAGTGATTGAATAGATCAAAAGAGAGAGAAAAACTGCTGGTTCTGAGTGCTGTTTGAGCACAATTGGAAGGTTTGAGCTGATGAGAGTATTCCATAAAGAATGCTATCACGGGATCAAGTAGCTTACTGAAAATACCACATCTTACCCTCAGTAATGTACTGAAGAGAAAAGAAAGCCATTGTTTTCTTTAATCAAACTGTAAAAGCTCCCTGGAGTTTATTTTCCCCATCAGCATATAAGCACCATACTTTTTCTTCAGGTACCCTGTGCTTAATAAGGGCCAGTTAAGAGACAACAGATGTGGCACTGTAATGAACGTGAAGAAGTTCAGTCATTAGATACTGTTGATGTGTTATCCTTATTCCACACCTATTCCATCCTCCTTGTGTTAAGAAAGAATTTCAAGCAAGCGGAAGCTCCTGATGTGTTGGACAGAGCTCCTGGCACTGTCCAGGTGGCTTTTGAAAATCTGCCACTGTGACATGAGGATTTAAAATGATAAATTTCACATGTTAATGAATACCACTAAACAACAGTGCTAAACATGATGAATGTCTGAGAGTAAGGTTTGCATGCAAAAGATAGGTTACCTGTCTCTAGAAGTTAGACCTGTATTTGTTAGTCACACAGCTTAGCTCTGCAAATCAATGAGACATACACCCCGCATTCACAGCATAACTAATGGCTGTTACTCTTAGTCTTTGTTTTCTTGAGAGATACTATACATTTCATATGATAAAACAAGATATGGAATAAAATACTGAGATTCCTTTTGTATTTGTTTCATTCTTCTAGATAATCCCCTCCTTATTGTCAGACCACCTGGTAAGTCTTTTTCCATATTTTTTTTCATTAAGGACATAACATTTGTGAAAAACAGTTAGAATATATATATTAGAAGCATCCCAACAGACAGTTGAATTTGCATTTTTAAGTAGGAGAGGGAAATAGTTCACTGTGCTAGTTTTAGGACCCCGTACTCTTTGAAAAGAAACACATTCCAAGTTTTGTTAGATTATGAGCTTTATTTGGGCCCACCTTCTGCCTGGTATGTCAGCTTTCATTGCTTAGTAAAAAGCACTAAACTGTATTGCTTCTTTGTGTCCTCTAGTTGCCTGAGCATAGCTTGGACAGCATAACCAGTTTTTCCAATCTCTAGCTTTTATGATCATCTGCACTGTTTGTCATACTCTTATAAACAATAAAAAATTCCAGGATTTATAACTGAACTGTATGACAGGGATATGCCATGAAGTTGCTGAGCTTGATTTCTGTTTTCAAGCCTATCACTTTGCATCCTTTGTGGCTTATTGCACATTCAGTGTATAATCAGAAGAGCCTGTATCCTGGTGCTAGGAACAGTGTTGCTGATATGTACCCCCAGGCAGTGCATGCTCTTTTAAGGGAAGCAGGAAAAAGGCCTTCACGGCTTCACGGCTTTACACTCTGTTGGCTTTCCTAAACAGTTTAGATGGTAAGTCCAGGGGCTTTTCAACTACATTGTTCATAAAAACAATGTCCAGCATGTCCCTCCCTCCTATTTTGATTATGCTTGTTAGCTTGCTTTTCTTTCACATGTCCTCCCAGGTGTCTCTGATGATGTACAGATATGCTGTGTCTCTGGGAGCCAGTGTGGGAGGCCTCTAAGAGTAGTGGGCTTCCCATACTCCTGGTCACCTCCAGGTTTTTTTTTGCTGTCAGTTATTTTGTGGGTCTGTTAATGGAAAGGAGATTTTTGGAAGGTAATAGCCTTTTGCACTTGATGCTTTGACTGTACAAAGAGAAAATATTTTCATGTTGCTGCAGTGGTAGGGATAGGTAAACCAAGAAGAAGTCTACCAGAGCAGAGGTTTGGGAAATGTGGGCATGAAGAGCTGAGAATTCAGCTCATAGAGGGCAATTTAAAATTCATCTCTTACAGGAATTTGGAGGTGAGCAAAAGTGATGGGTAAAAGCAGACTATTTACGGCAATAACACTGTATCAAGAAATGGATAATACTTTGTTCTAAAGAGAAATCTATGGCCAAAATCCTGCAATCCTTTCACCATATGACTAAATGCATAAAATCAGTCCAGTTACATTTGTCTTCATACTGGTGGAGTTTTGAGGGTTACTGATCAGTGATTGCTTCTCACCTGCACGTGTCTGCAGGATTTAATTCATGTGCCTAGAGAAAAGGAGGAAGAATGACTAACAGAAATACCTTTGACCTCAAAACAGCACAGTAGAAATAGGGCTCTGCTCTGTAGGTAGAGAGAAGAATGCCAATTACCGCACTGAAAGTTCTTTATCTCATTCTGTATCCATTGGTGCAAGAAACATTTCAATGAGTTGGGATAAAGCAAACATTTAAGCAAGCCAGTAGAATATTTAATCTTTTGTGATATAATTAAACTGTCGCTTCTGCTGCAGTGCTTTGGGCAGAGCTCCCCACGAAAGGACTCACTTGTCTTTTATTGGAACCTCCACTGTTCTGATGTAATGTGAGAAAACAAAATAGAAAAGTAGGTTTCTAATTTCATATTTTTAACGCAATAGCAAGAAAAGACTTTCCTTCACATCACAGGCTGTTAGCCGCCACAGAATTTTTAATATCTGCTTAGCAAAGGAGTTAAGCTTTGTACCTTGTGTTAAAATGCAAATAACTATTTAGGCAGCTTCACTGTCAGAACTACCATCAGGCTTTGTTTAGACAAGAAACTAAGTATCACTGGGTAGAGAAGTCTCTCAATAAAACCAGTGAGAATGTTTACTTAAGACTGATGATGTCTGTCCTTAACGTGGACGTTTTTTCTCCAAGGTGGTGAGCCTATCTGGATTCCATTCACTTTCAAATATGACCCCACCTATTCAGATTGCAGTGGCAAGCAGTATGTGAAGCGAACTTGGTATCGCAAGTTTGTAGGAGTGGTTCTTTGTAACTCCTTAAGGTACAAGATTTACCTCAGTGATGACCTGAAAGGTAGGCACTGAAATTATTTTCCTGCTATGTGATTACTTGATGTTGGCTCTGCCTTCTCACTTTCTTTACTTCTCACTGAGTCTTGTGTGGTTATCTGAGAGTCCTCTCGAGAAGGTCCAGTACGATAGCCAGGCTGCCTCGCCTCTGCATTTTGTTCCTACAATAGCATTAACTTTTAAGCAGAGCTCTTAAGATAGAGGACAGAGAACAGGAGAAAGTTTCACTTGAGAAGTGTATGCACGTTTGTATCCTGAGAGAGACACTGTGCTTTGTCCCTTGAAAGCAGTGCTCTGCTTCCCACATGTCTTCCTGGGAAGATCCATGCCTGTCCCATAGGCAGGTGTTCACTGAATGCACATGGCCAAACAGAGCAATGCGCCCTTGAACTCTCCTGGGCAGATCCAGATGGGAACGGGGGAGGAGAAACTGGTGTCATAGTGGCTGAGTAAGTGGTACTCCCAAGGGTTAACAGTATCTCTGTTATGGATCTGTTTGCTGAGAGATAATGAACGAAACTTTCCCTGTTGTTGATCTGGAGTACTGGGATCATCTCAGTGGCTGCTGTTGTGTTACATGTATTGCAATGAAATTCTCTGTATTCATCACTTTTGGTGCAATGTGTTCATAAACATGTAAAATGGAGAATGTTCCTTACTGAGTTATAAAACGTTTCTCTTTTCCGTAGTTGCTATTTCTGTAATGTGAAAGTAGCATTTTCTCTCCTTTCACCCTCTGTTTGTTCACGGGTGATGTTGCGTTTTAATTATATTTCTTTTACATCTGTTTCCACAGTGGTAGAAGAGCATCCCAAACAAAAATAATGCTGAATCAAATAATGTGTCTCTATTACTCTACAGATACCTTCTATAGCATTGGGGATAGCTGGGGAAGGGGTGAAGACCACTGCCAGTTTGTGGATTCACACCTGGATGGAAGAACAGGACCTCAGTCGTACATTGAAGCCCTGCCCACCATCCGAGGTATGGCAGCGTGGGAGTGGGATGCTGGCCAAGTGCCTGACACTCTGTCTATAGGGTTCAGGGATAGGGAGTATCGCACAGGAAGAAAGAGAAAGAAGGGCATGTAATGCAAGTAATTTACAGGAACAGAGTACAAAAGCAGAAAGAAAGAAATTGCATAGGCTTTTGAAATCTTTTCTTCCCAATTTTGAGACATGCTTTATTGAATCAAAGAGCAGAAACTCTTCCACTTAACACAGTGGACAGCTACAGCTCAACAGACTGCTCTGCAAATGGTTTCTGACCAATTCATTCAGTACAAAACACATAGAAGTGTGTCTAGGTCAGTCTGCAGCACTTTTATTATGGCCTGGTAGAAACTTCTTTCCAAGAAGTTTCTCTCACTTTAAAGGAGCTCCTCTGAGACACTGCTCAACTAACACAGCCGACGGACTGATGTCTTACTCCACAAAAGAAAATCAATCATGAAATTCAGCCAGTCTTTTCAAAAAAATCCGTTGATATAAACAATTCAGCTGGCTTTAATAGTTTCCATGCTATTTGTTGATATTCATGGTGGTGTTATGAGGAAGAAACTGAAGTACTCACTTATGTGTATATGTTCCTGGGAAGTATTGCATTTCTGTGTTCAGAAGGGGAATGGAGAATTGTGTATTACTAGGTCTAGGAGACTGAGATAAAGAGCACACAGAAATTACATTATTGGCACAACATATCAGTGTTTCAGATGTTCCAGTGCACAAGCTATGCAGAGAAGAATGCTGAGCCTCCCCTAACGCATTAAGCAGTTGCATTCTTTCTACAGATGAAGAAGAAGTCAATCAGATGGGGCAGAAAGGGCTTAGCTTCATATTTACTGCATGAGATGATACCTTTTTATTTAGTGAAAAGCTGATGTTGATATTGATAGTCTCTTGAGCCCGATGAGATAATACGATCTGATGGTATTTTTTGCCCTAGAGTACTTCATATATTTAAACTTATCTGCAAACTTCATAAAAGCTGCTGAAATACAGCCACCTTTGGAGTGAAATGCAGAAGCTCTTTGGCAGACCACAGCATTACACAATAGTTGAAAAGATTTTGAACAGTAAAACAGATCAAAACTGTAGGAAATATAAAAGACCAGAGTTAAATCATTCAACAAAAACCTAGGCCAAATACCAGGGCTAACAAATAGCCTTTTGATAAAGCTTGCTAGCGGACAGCTTGTATGCTTTCATTTGGACTGTAGGATTGACTCCCACTGTGCCTGTCACTTTTGTTAGATTCCTGTGTCTTTTCCCAACAGGGTATTACCGCCAGTACCGCCAGGAGCCTGTATCATTTGGACGCATTGGATACACAACTCCCTACTACTATGTGGGCTGGTATGAGTGCGGTGTGCCCATCCCAGGGAAATGGTAGCAGTCTGCTTTTCCATCTTAGGCAGGACAGGCTGACCATGCTTTGCAAATGATTTCTACCAGAGGACTGTGAGCAGCTGAGTCAGAAAAGGAAAAATAACACCACAAATTAAGCAAACCAGTGAAGACCATCTGCTCAAGAAACCCCTGTGAAACCAGACATGGTCCTGCCTTCACGAGCCTAAATCTTTGGTACTGCTTGACTTCCACTTGGAAGCATGGACAGGATCTAGGTTTGGTGTCCTACCTTCCTCCTCTGGGTCATTAAGGCAGAGAGAGGTGGTCGCAACATGCGCGACCTGTGAAAACTAGAACTGTGTTAGCCATGAAAATGTGGAAGTTTCTTATATCTTGCAGGAATGACCTAAGCATGCTGTGCTTGCTGAATGGAATGCTAAACTGTCCCTCATTGCCAGCAGCGGGTGCTGCTAGAGCTCTCCTATGCAGTCATGCCTCGTAGCTGGTCACCCACTAAAAGCAATATATTTTCCTGAAGACTTATCTGTGGGTTGTTGTGGATTCACTCACTGCTGGACTAATCACCGGGTCACAGTGTAAATTCACTTTGATATATATATATATATCTATGTATATCTATATAAATACAGTACTGTACATCTGCAGAAGTACTGCTTAGAGATGCTGAGATTTTCTTGTTCACTAGATAAATATATTTGGAATTTTTATGTAAAAGGTGCTGTTAATTCTTTGAGATACTGCTATGCACAATATATTAACCAAGGAAAGATCTATATTCTTCTTGTGAGTACTCTTGATCTGATATATGAATTATTGATCAAACACCTGTGTCCCATTTCCTTGGCAACCTACAGACTGGATGTTCAAGAGGAATCTACTCCTCTGTCCATATTAGAGTGGCAATGTATATTCCAGAAGAAACACTTATCCAGCAGTTTATCAGCATCAGTTAAACTTTCTGTCCTTTACAGTTGTGGTCATTTAACACCAATAGCTAGCTAAGCTTCACCACACCACTCTCTCATTCTCCCTCCTCAATGATGTGGGGGAGAGAATACAGTGAAAAAATAAGCTTGTAGGTTGAGATAAGGACAGGTTTAATGCAACCTTTCTTCAGTCAATTTTCATCAAATGAGTATGTTATTTATTTCTTTGCTCCTTCCTTACCTTTCACTTCACTTTGTGGAGGCATGGGACAGGTAACTTGCAAATGGGAAACTGCTCTTAAGTTTGGCTTCCAAAAGGAAGCCAAAGCCACCAAGCCTTTAGAAGACTCCAATAGCAGGAGACTCCTCTGACTTTGATCCGTCCTAAGACAAATCAGGATGTACTTCCTTTAAAATACTACCAAAATCTCTTCCATCCAGATCAGAAAGCAAAAGCTGACATGGCTGAAAGCTATAATGATTTTTAGCAGGCATTTGTAGGCTTGTAATAATGTAAGATTTGGGTAGTCCTGGGCAATCTAGAACTAATGGTTTACCAAGTAACTTTTGTAGTCTTGCTATTTTCTTGTAACACCTCAATACCTTTGCTCATATTAGTAAGACTCCACTGTTCTGACAGCCCAGTCTGTCCTTCCAGCTGGTCTCCTTCCAGCTTACATTTAGTATAGAACCAATACCTTTTGAGTTCCTTCCAGTAGTTACTGTAAATTGTACGGGGAGAAGAGGAACTGAAGTGATTAGAGAACATTTTTTTTTTTCATGATGATTTGAGTTTTAACATTTTAATTGTTCTCAGATACTTTTGCTTTCATACAGTGCCAAATATATGGTCTTGAAATATACCTTCTTTCCCTAATAAACCTATGATAAATCGTTCCATTTCTATTCCATCCTTTCTGGTCATCTGTGTCAAGCAACCTGACAATGTGACAAATTGTTCACTTCTTTGAAATCTTCCTTGGGAGAAGAAGAGGTATTGATTTTTTCCAAGGGACTGAACTCAAAGGGTTGTGATCAAAAAGTCCAAATGACAGCTGATTATAGGCACAACCCCTTAGAGGCCAGTACTGGGAGCAGTACTGTCTAATGACATGGATGATGGAAGAAATGCACCATCAGCAAGCTTGCAGCTCATACTAAACTGGGGCGAAGTGGATGACATATTGGAGAGCAGAACTGCTGTTCAGAGAGACCTTAGCAGACTGGAGAAATGAGCTGACAGGAGTCTCAGTTCAGCAAAGGGAGATGAAGTATGGTGTGTGGGATGGAATGTCTCCTTGCAGCAGCATGGGCTGGGGCTCACTTTATAGACAGCAGCTTTGCTAAAGAGGACTTGGAGTCCTTGTGAACAACAGATTGAATATGAGTACTGCAGAGATCCATTCCAATATAAATTATTCAGTGACTTTTCATGATTCTAGAGCAGACATCCCATAATAAATCATAGTTTTTCTGTTATTAAATCAAAATCATGCCTTGGCCTAGAGCCCAGTCTTCAGTATGAGTGAATGGAATGTGCCACTGACTTGGAAGAGCAGGGCCTGGTTTCACCAGTCATGGTCTGGCTTACTGTTCCCTTCTACAGTCAGTGCATTCTGCATTTTCACCCTCAGAGACCATGGGTAGGTTTTGATTTCCTCATCTACAGAGATCTGTTTCCTTCATCCCCTGCTGGAAATACTCCTGAGGTGGGGCGGTCCCATTCAAGGATGTCATTTAGGGATGTCCCGCTCAGAGTAAAGAGCTCAGGGCATAATTTTTATTTTTTTTTTTTTTATTATTATTATTTTTCCCCCCACAGCCTCAGCTGAGGAAGAATTGGGAAGTGCTAGCGAGAAGGGGTGGAGGGCATTGCCCATTGTTACTCTCCAATGCAAATCTTCAGTGAGGCTAAGCCAGCCGGGACAAAGTCAGCAGCAGGACACAAGATGGAATAGTATCATAGAATCACCAAGGTTGGAAAAGACTTCTAAGACAATCCAGTCCAACTGTCCACCTATCACCAATATTTCCCACTAAACCATGTCCCTCAGTACAACATCTAAATGCCTCTTGAACACCCCCAGGGAAAGTGACTCAACCACCTCCCTTGGCAGCCCGTACCAGCACCTGACCACTTATTCAGAAAAAAGTATTTCCTAACGTCCAACCTGGATATCCCCAAGCACAACTTGAGGCCATTCCCTCTAGTCCTACTGTTAGTTACATGGGAGAGGAGGCTGAACCCCACCTCACCACAACCTTCCTTCAGGCAGTTGTTCCCTTCATCTTGGGGTCAGGGTAAGTTGACTGTGCTGTGAGTTGATCTGATCAATGCATTTGCATGCTTTGCCCCATGAATAAGGTAACATATTACTATGATAATAGGTAGTTCTCTAAAGAGACAATACTGTTTCTGGACGATACTATTTCTGTACACTGCTCATTGTTTATCTACTAGGTGGTGGGATCAGAAAGGGGAAACTGAAGACAGATGAGTCAGGAAAGGCACTTCTCATCCAGGTTCTTTTTCTCAGGTTCTGGCAGTGCCCTGACCCTAGGGGGCCATCCTCCCTTTAACTGCCTCCTTTCCCCACTGTCCCTGTGACACACTGGTCCTACTGTTTCATGGAACAAGCAGTAGGACAAATGGTGTGCCCATGTGCCAGGTAAAACCTTACACTATCAAAGTATCTGTGCAGCTTTGTGACTGCACTGTCTGAAAAGTGACATTGTACTGCTCTGGATGTTACTAAAGGAGGAGGGATGTGTCTTTCCCTCCATCTCTCCTCCCATGCCCCTCCCACTGGCAAATCCACATCTGCATCTGGTCTCCAAGCCGTTGGCATCAGAATGGTGAATACCGTGTCCCTTCACAGACTCCGAGTGGTGTTGAACCAACCCTGTCTTCTCCTCTGAGGAATCCTTGAGGGAATAGAATGGAATGGAAAAGAGGGAGGATCCTTGCAGAGAGAATATTCACACAGATTTTTCTGACGCTGTCTCTTGTCCAAGTCTCTCCAGGGTGGAGAGATGCGAGGGCCCTGCCTGGTGGGGAATTCTATAGACCTAGCAAATAAAGGGAGAAAAACACAGCAGGGGAAGGGGTGGGGAGAAAGAGACAGGCAGAGAAGTTGCTTGAAGCACTGTCTGACCCTGGTCAGTTCCAGATGCTAATCTATGCTCTCTGCACCATATTTTTTTTGTGAGAATAGGGATTTTTGCCTTGAAGGCAACAGGAACAATTGTCAGCATGTGAGAAATGCCAAGAGTTCTTGGGGGCAGCCAAAGCCCAGCATGCAGACCCAGGATGCAAAGAGAAGAGCTCTTTGGTGATGAAGGAAGCATTGGGCATCACTTGGAAAGATAATTGAAGGCCTTGGCGGGAGGTAACCCAGCCCACTGAACAATGTAGAATGCTCCTTGTGGTTTCCCCCTACAAGAAGCTTCATGGTTTTCTATCCCCTAAGCCCATGTCCTTTTTTGCAGCCTGGCAGATACACATCCTTGTGAAGAACTGCCTTCCTCCAGCAGAAGAGAATGAGGTAAATAAAGAAGGGAATGAGATCAGCTCTGCAACAGCACGGCTCTGTTTCCTCCCAAGGTGAAGCTGGCATCAGCAATTGTCTAAAAAATCCCACCCCTGGAGAGTGGCCAGCCTGCCTGAGGGGTCAGACATTTCAAACATTTGAAAACAAAGCCATGCCTTGTATTGCAGCTTCCTTTCTCATCGTGCTTCTGTGTCTCATAAGCCAGGAGCACTCCCAGAGGACTTGTGCCACATTGCCATGCCCATTGCAATGCATCTGCTGGTGAAAAGGATGGCCATGTTGGGAAGGAGAACTTGGAGCAGAATATGCACAGGATATACAGGAGATGCTGAGTGCTTCAGTTATTTAGTCTTGGGTAGGAAAGGCTTGGTTGGGAGGTGGATCTAACTGGTATCTCCAACATCCTAATGAGGTTGTAAAGTAGGTGGATGTACACTTTTTTTCAGAGGCACACTGTGAAAGGAGAGAGGACAACAGAAACAAACTGCAACATGGGAAAGTTCAGTGAAATTTTAGGAAACTACTTTTAATATGAGCATGATCAGGCATAGGAGCAGCAGCCCAGAGAGGTGAAGGGAACTCCAAACCTGAAGGTTCTCATGACTGGCTTAATATAGCTTTGTCATTCCGTAGAGGTGTGCTAGGAAGTGTTTCCTTGTTATGGGAAACCAGTGCCTTTAAATCTGTCTACAAGACCACAATGTCATACTTATTTTCTTTTTCGAAATCAACACTCTTATTTAAACAAAAAACAAAAAAGTTTTTGTTGATTTTTTTTTTTTTTAAATGTAAGTTGCAAAGTGGCTCACAGGTAGAGGCTTAAGCGCTTATAAGGAAGGCTGTGACAGAATAGAAGGAAAGAGAGAAGTCTTGTAGACTCCTGTGAAGAATTTCTGAGCTTGGCTTCTTGCTATGAGTAACTCCTGCACATGCTTCTCCAAATATGATCTGTGCAAGTTCACAGCTGCCTCTGGGGAGCAGGTGACCTGAGTGTTGGTGATACCCTCACACGTGTGCAATAAGCCTCTAGATGGCAGGAGATGCTATTTGGCCAGGCCTTGTAGCAACTCTCTACAGCAGGGATGTGTGACAGCAGTGCAGATGGCATGTACATTCAGCGTTGCACATGCATAGCAAGAAAACAGTATTAACAGGACCCCGGTTTTGATTCAGGTGTAGCAAAGTCCATTCCCAGACCTTAGAGACAACATCTTAAAAAAACTGCCCATTCCTCACAAAATTTACGATCTGTTACATCTACAGCATTGGAAGGTTATAAGTAGAACCAGACAAAGTACAAATAGACAATACACTCCTGCCATGTTTTCTCAGGAGATATTGCTCTTAAAATTGCCATCACTGTGATTTTTCCCTGGAGTACTGTGGGCAGCAAGAACCAGTTTATCTTGCAGTAGAAGCAAAAACATCTCTGACCATTTCTAGGAGGGAAAATGTGCTTTCAAACTCTTCTGGAATATGACTGCAGTAGTGTTTCTGCTCAGTGAATTGCTTTCAACACTTCATTGTTTTGGAGGTCTTTGCTCCCTAAGCTGCAGGTCCTCTTCATCCATTAAAAACATAGACTGTATTTATTTAAGCTGTTAATAAAACCCCCATAAGCTTTTTCTGATCCTCTATCATTAACCTCATTATTTCCCCCCCTTGACCTCTTCCTTCTGTAGCTGGATATTCTTGGAGATAAGTGAAGTAATGTGTCCTGAAATTATGCTGTGAAGTATGTCCAAAAATGCTTCACAGTGCTTCCCTTCCTTGCAGCCATGGATATTCTCCCATTTGATATCTTCTAGCAGATGCTTAACCTGCCTTGCTCACACGTTACTTCATCCATTAACAAAGGAGATGCTAATGCTACATCTCTGCAAGTCCCCCAAACCACCCAGTAGCAGCATTCCTACCTATGGCAAGAGGCATCAAGAGGGAATTAAATGGAGGTGATAAAAGACTGGAGATGACCTTGGATCAAAGCTTCCCCATTACTCCATCTCACCTGGCCTTTCTGTCTTCACGCTGGCCCCTGCTGGGCCTGGTCCACACTGCAAAACTTGCCTCGAATGAACATTTCCTATGCTGTCCATGGGTCTCCTTACAGTGTAGGACATCCCGTGTATGCTGTGAGCCCATGGGCTGCTATCAGGCACCATCAGGTCAGCTCCCTCCCCCCAGCTGTGTGTGCCATCAGATTTGGAAGGCTGGCATTCCTGGATAGGCTGTGGTGAGGAAGGAAGGAAGGAGCTATTCCAAATGGCTCCTCAGAAGTTCCTGGTTCCCCTGCTTTCTGGCTGGGACATCCTTGAGAAAGGGAGAGGCCACCTGCAGAGCTGCACCCCTTGTACCTCCAAGCCTCCATAGGCATATGCTGACAGTCCTGTCCCTCATGGTAGGGCAAGATCAGAACCCAAGCCCATGTGATGTAGTCACCCTTACTGGAAGAGCTGCCTAAAGGCACCAGCACATGGATAAGAGAGGTCCACAGGCTGCAAAGGGTAGATGTGTGTGTGTTTGTGTTCTCTACCTGAACAGCAGAGTATGTAAACACAAGTCAGCAGAGGTCCTATTCAGTTTATCCTGCTAATCAGCAGTGAACAAACAAGAGAAAATGGGTCCAAGATGTGGATGTTACCATTTCTCCTCCTTTGAATTTGAGAAAAGTGCAACCTACACAATGAATAAAATCGTCGGTACGGGCTTTAGGCAGCATCACCTGACAAAAAAATAACTATTCGGAATGGGGATATGTCTGTACATTATAAGTTATAAAGTTAATGGGTTATTTTTATCTCTGCAATTACTTTTTTTCGTACTTTCTGGCTCTGAATGTTTACTTTTCAATACTGCACACTAGTAAACCTTTCTGCTGTCCTGCAACAGCCCAGGCTCCTGCACGGAGCATCCATGCAGCCCACCAAGTCCCCTGCCAGATACTCTACTACTCTTCAGCCTGCAAAGGCTCAGAACTGGTCTTTCTGACAAGCATGACATGAGTTCCAATGTGATGGGAAATCTTCCTCTGGCAGGAAACAGTGAGATTTCTGATACCCAGTTTTCCCACTTGCTTTTGGCCCTGAGATGATCCAGGTTAGGTCAGATCTTCTTTGAGTTATCCATAGTTCAACTGGCCAGCCATTTTCCAGTTGCATTTACTGCAAGAACATGCATTTCTGCACACTTTGCAAGGTTATTGGACCTGCCTTACGATCACAGCAGCAAGAGGAAAACTATGCTCCTTAGACAATGGAAAGATAAGCTACCTGCCAACAGAGGAAGGGTGACTTAGTGCACATGCAACCTATGTACAAGTTGAAAGACCTTGGAAAATTCTGAAAACATCTGGGAATCTTTCAGTGGTCCACCTGCTATGGCGTTCTCAAGAGGTTGCACAACGTCCCTTGCAACTGTCAGTGATTCCAAACAACTAAGTCATCAAAATTTGATGCTCTTCTTGTGATCCCTCAGACTTCTGAGATTCCTAGGCCTTTGGCTTTCTCTGCAAAAAAGAAGGGCTGACCCACAGGCTGCCAATGCAAGCACTGATTCAGAGATATTTGCTCTGTCATGGCAAAAGCAAGCTGCTGGAGACAAGTGTCTAGTTTCTCCAAGCTGAAGGGCATTCCTATCACCCTGGTGCCTAACTGCAGTTTTCCATTCTTGTCATCCACATTTTCATTTACACAAACATTCTGTTTATCTGAGGTATCACAGCTCCAAGTAAGAGCTTCAAGCTTATGCAAATCATTTTCTTTAAATAACCAAGTTGTTTATCAGCTAGAAGACAGAAATACTGTAATGTAGATTAATGTCTAGAGTATATGAAATACTAGGGTTTTTATAACTTTTATAGCTTAAAATGAGTAAGAGTACTTAATTTTTTCCTCTCTATTCAAGGCTTTATTTGTTGGCTCCATTTTCGTTAGAATCATAGAATCATAGAATTACTCAGGTTGGAAAGGACCTCAAAGATCATCAAGTCCAACCGCAGCCTAACCATAGTACCCTAACTCTAACAACCCTCTGCTAAATCATATCTCCGAGCACCACATCCAAAGGGCTCTTAAACACATCCAGGGACAGTGACTCAACCACCTCCCTGGGGAGCCTGTGACAGTGTTTAACCACCCTTTCTGTAAAGTGTTTCCTAACGTCCAACCTAAACTTACCTTGGCACAACTTGAGGCCATTTCTTCTCATCTTGTCACCTGTCACCAGTGAGAAGAGACCTACCCCGCTCTCACTGTAAGCACTTTTCAGGTACTGGAAGAGAGTAATGAGGTCTCCCCTCAGCCTCCTCTTCCCCAGACTAAACAGCCACAGCTCCCTCAGCCTCTCCTCATAGGGCTGATTTTCCAAGCCCTTCACTAGCCTCGTTGCCCTTCTCTGGACCCGCTTCAGTACCTTCATGTTAGAAGGCGCATGCTTCTGTAAGGTCAATGTTCATTTTTCTATGACTATCAGCTGCTATAAGCCAAATTAAACACGACACACATTTGCTTTCCAAACAGAGAAAAAGACAGGAGTTAGTATGATAGCCACCTGACCTCCCCTTTTTTGCTGACTTTGCCATCTGTCCTTCATTTGTCCCTTTATGATGGCAATATGTCTTTAATATGCAGCCAGACATGAGGTCTTCCCACACCCAACTGTTGGCTTTCATTCAATAGCAATACACAAAGCATAGCCTACTTTGGTCCTCTTGGATCTCACACTAACAAGGAATAACAGCAAAGGAGACTGCAATCATGTCAATAGCTAGGTGGTTTCCTATATCAGAGAAATCACCCAGCAAATATCATATCTGTCTTAATGCTGCTTTATGCAATTAGAGAAGTATAAAAGGGATCATCTGGAATCTCCACCACTTTAAGACACTTCACAGGGCTGGACTCAGTGATTGTGGGAATCCTTCAGAGTGGATCAAAATCTGTCCATGGGTTTCTTAAAGTTTCACCTCTCCTGGGAGACTGGAGCATTGTTTAAGAAGTCCAGTTACAAGCAAAACTACTTAGCATTCGATCTTGTTTCCAATCTTCTCGTGTCTTTTCCACAAACTTTTGTTTTTGTAATTGCCACTGAGCCTGAAATGTTTCTGAGAAGCCACTCTGGTACAGGATCTGCATGTTTCACACACATCTGTATTCCTTCAGCAGAAATTCAACTAACGGCCAGAATCACAGGCTCCTAGAGACACAATGTGTAGGTCAGCCATCTGCTAGCAGCCACAAAGAAAGAGGCTGGAGCTGAAAGCTCCAGAAGAGCTGCATAATCCCCACCTCCTTCCCTAGATGATAGCAGAAGATGTTTTCACTTCTTGAAAATGCAAAATATGCCTTCTGAAATCTGAGGTTTCCTGTTAAAATAGGGCATTAATTAGGAGAACTTGCTTGCCTCAGAACTGGGTTGGAATTATGGTTTCACATTAGCTGCCAGCCTCAGGAGAAGAACATTTAGTGGTCTTGAGTTTGAATTGGTGTATAAAATTGGACAACAAACTGTTTACAGATGCAATAAACTAAATGATTGTGTTTGGGTTTGCATTGCAGTTTCTGCCTCCATGTGCTGCCAGTAAGGCACAGCAGCCATGTCAATATGCCAACACGGTGTATCAGTAGAGATGCCTCTGTTGTGCTTCACCTCTGAGACTCATTATTTTCAGGGTTAGAAGTGACCACAAGAAAATCTGTCTTTTAGAAAGAAGGAATGCTGCCATGTAAGGGCATGTAAAGGCTCCCCACATAAGCTATTTCCTCCAGTTCTGACTGATTTCAGGAGTCTGTTCTACTCACACAGCAAGTGTTCTTGTGCCTTCTTTTCAAGCACATTATCTATGTCTTATCCTATTTTATGAGAAAAGTTCATTTGGCTACTGTTATGTTGTTTTGTGTCTTATGATGCTGAACTGTGAAGTGATTCTCCCCCAGGATCTGAGTAGATCTAGCAGGAAATAAAACATGGCATAGAGCACAGATATGGTTGGACAGAGACAGTCAAAACCCAGATGAATCACAATTCTTCCACTTAGGTAGGAAATGGGGATCTTAATATCTGGAACAACCACAGAGAAGCTGATGAGCAGTGCCAGGTTCACATCTGGCTTCCTTGCTGAGCGGATATTCCATGTGTTGGCTGTGTCAACATGGGATGCTTAACCTGGTCTTGAACTTCAGACAGTATCTCAAGGAGTGGTGCATCCACATCTGAACATGTCTTGATTTCTGAGACTTGTCTTCCAAAGCTTTTAGATTTTTATACTGAGTGTAAATAGGCCACATTCAGACACATGCATTTACTCATCCAGTTTGTCCCTGTGAAACCAGCAGTAGCTAGCCAGCTGTAGAGGGGCTGAAAGCCAGCTACAGAAGAGACTTCACTGTTTCCGAAAAAAATTAGTCAGTGTCAAATGTTTTTTTGTGATGTTATGTGATGAATACTTCACATGAACGAGCTAGAGGGGGAACTGCATCTTATAAGTGCTGCAGTTACCAGCATTTTATATTTTGATCTTGCATATGGTCTTTAAAACAAACTGCCCTGTACTTTTTCTGACCAAACAAAGTCAGCCACTAAGTAATTAGAATTAGAATTGTAGGAAAGTGAAATAAAGAGTAGCAGTCATTCCTCATCCTCCAGAACAAAAAAAGGGAAAAAAAAAAAAAAAAAAAAAGATTACCAAGATTAATGTGTGTGTTCAAAGAGGAGTGTTGCAGGTCTGCCATCAAGAGCAAAGGAGGGATGGGAGCTAGAAAAGGGTTGGGGCTGGATCACAGGGAAGTGTGAGAGTTATCTGAGACCATGGAGTTTCACTATTACCTTGTGTTCCTGGAGCTAGGTAAAAGTGCTGCCAAATGAATGGCGTGACCTTCACCTTGATTTTGATTTCAAGAACCACAGTGCTTACTTCTTTCTAAATCAGCAGCATAGGTGATAGTCAGAGAGAAGAGAGCACGTAAGTTGGGTAAGATATGTTCTTATCTGAGAAGTCCTTGAAAGGATGTAGATTTGAGTGTCCTATGGCCAAGAAAATCAAGACAAGTCAGTATCAGACTGCAGATGTCCTAAGAGAGACCCAAAGATGAAAAGGACCCAGAATAGTCCAAAGAGAGGATGGTTAAAAATCCCTTTCCCTTCTCCTGAGGTTGGAGTGAAAAACGAGTAGCAGGAAACTTGGCATTAAGTGTGTGGGAAGCTGACTTGTATGTAAGTGAGAGGAAGAAGAGTTAATTGCTGAGTGGGAGGGAGACACAATATTACACTGGGAGATTTTAGTTATTTTATGGGGCTTGCTCTGGGCTGTAGAACTTTTATGGGTCTCTGAGGAAACATCTGAGCTGGCTAAAAGTTCTGCTGAGCTGGAAAGAGGACAAAAGTACAGTGAGTTGAAAATAAGAAAAAACACTTAAAACAATTTGAATTTACCCTTGTTGTAATCCACACATTATTTATATGCCAATATTCACTCCTTTTTCCCCACTACCAATATAGCTGTAAAAACTGAATTTTTTTTTCCCAAAGAGCACTGCGAAAGTGTTTGGAAATTTTAAACTGAAAATAAATTCTAAAAGTCATGTCCCTAAGCCGTGCCATTTCCAAGGGTCTCGGGGCAGGCTCAGAAAGCCCTTGGGAAATGAAAAGTCATCAGTTTGGTTCAGAGTTTCAGTGGTTTCATCATTTGGCTTGTGCTAAAAAGGCATTCCAAAATACACATCACCTGGTACTGCCAGTTCTGGAGCACTGCTCCCTCATCCACACTTTGAAGAGTTTTCTCAAATCTGTGAAATATAAGAAAGGGTCGAGAGTGAAAAGGCTGAAGATCTAACAAAGCCAGAAAGTTTAAGGCAGATTCTTACATTTGTCACCCTGACCATGGCCAGCTGCACAAAACAAACTGGTACTGGGCAGCTCGAATCCTGTGCTTTTCAAGACCCATCACTTTTCTTTGCAATTAAGACATCCTACTCAGATCTCTGTTAGCTCCTGGAAGCATGGGTAGGTTTTCTGAAGTGTGTAGGTTCTACTACTGTTGTACATTTTTCACTTTATCGATGTAATACAGAAGTTAGAATGCCATTGAAACGTAGACCCACATTAAACACCCTGTTTGGCACTTTGAGGGACAAAAGTAAGCCCTTTGGAGTGTCATGGGGTACAGACACCTCCTGAACAGCCCCAGCATTCCCACCTCTCCTAAGTCTCACTTAGGAATCCACGAGATATAGAAGACCTGATGTGAAGTTAGCATCCTCTGATAGCAAAATGCTGAGATATCAGAACATATACTTATGGAATGCGATGTTTCCTTCAGGGCAAGGAAGTGGAATGTTTCTCTTGCTGAGAACCAAATAGTCTCAAACACTCCTTGGCAGGCCTGATACCTCAAAGGTGCCTGCAGTGTCCTTTAGACCTTCTGATTTTTAATCAAATATGGTCTAAGACAAATTAATATAGTGAATGTGATCTTCAGATCAGGCAGGAACATGGAAAATATGAACTAATTCTGAATTCTTCATTGCTCCGTGTAGTGGAAATGCTAAGTCATGGCCCAAAACAGTGATGGAGCACCTGGTGGCAGAACCAACCCAGTGGAGCTCAGGTGCATGCAATGTACCTGAGTGACCAGAAGGGGTGGGGCCAGGATCCACCCTTCCCAGACCTCATTTAAGGACTTGCAGAGAAGGTAAGGGTTTTTTTTTTTTTTTTTTTTTTTTTTTTCCCTTCCCTTCCCTTCCCTTCCCTTCCCTTCCCTTCCCTTCCCTTCCCTTCCCTTCCCTTCCCTTCCCTTCCCTTCCCTTCCCTTCCCTTCCCTTCCCTTCCCTTCCCTCCCCTCCCCTCCCCTCCCCTCCCCTCCCCTCCCCTCCCCTCCCCTCCCCTCCCCTCCCCTCCCCTCCCCTCCCCTCCCCTCCCCTCCCCTCCCCTCCCCTCCTTGCCTACCTGAGATCTTCTAAAGGTAAGCAGCTTTCTACCTTTGTTTCTGTGACTGCTGCATTTGGGCTCATTCTCATTTGCTCTAGCCAAAGGCTTTGCCACCCTGCTGTTATCATCTCATTATAGCATTACACTCAGCAACCTTTCCAGTTTGACTTCAAATCACATCTGTAACAAAAGAGGAACAATCCATTTTCAGTCATCAAATAGTAGATTATAAATGTTCCAAATACCCCATGAAAGAGCATTATACTTGATACAGACTCCAGTGAGAACTGCAGAGACAACTCAATTTTCTTATTAATACTGCAAGATTTGGGGGGGGGGGGAAATAAACAAAATATATAAAACAAAATCACCCCACTTTCTGTTCACAACAATGTCAAGCTGTCAGTAGTGCACCAACTACCAGTTTTGACTAAGCCCACAAAAAGTACTCTGCAGAGCAAGGTGTCATTTCTAGTGGGTGATAGAGCAAGTTACCAGCTGCAGAGCCAGGGTCCTTTTCTAGAGGTGAACTAGTATAGGGCTGAGTACATCACAGTAGTTCATCAAAACCTGTATAAATCACTTCAGAACAGTTCCTGGTGTTTTCAGAGGTCAGAACAGAAGACAACTTGTTTCATACCTAGGATATCTATAAGACCGCAAAAGGCAGAAACACAAAAAACAGCGATGGGGACATTTCACCTCTTCTGTTGACTTGTCAGTACAAATATGATCATATTTCTTTTACTAGTCCTTTGTATGTTGCCTGACAGTACAGGACACAGCTTTGGCAATGTTATCAGATATCGTTTTCTTGCAAGAATGTCCAAGCTTTGTGTTTCATAAATTCAAGGATCCTGGAAATATCTATGCAACCAACAGAAGAACTGCTTTGGTATCCTGTATAAACTGGAAAAAAAAAAATAACATAATGAAAAATTGTCCCAAGGAGAGCTGCAGCTGGCTCTCTTAAAATTTCTGAATAAGTCAACTAAGGCCAGTCTCGTACTGGCTTCCTCTCAGACTGCCTCCTCTTCACTTCTATAAATCGTTACATTATGTAGATGACTCTGTTCCTGACTCTCAGACTTGTGCCATACTTCTCTCTTTGTACACACTCCTATCTCTAAAAAAAAAGACCATGAGCAATTCTAAAGGAGACACTTCCAGTTGTGTTTACAATAGGCAGAACAAAATTAAACTGGATCTTAACAACTAGCAGCTATTATTTTTCTCTTTTGCTTCAGCACCAGGAAATACAATTCAATAAAACTAAGAGTAATAAAAAGGAACACTATAATAGAGTTAGGAAATCAATCAAAGAGATTATTATGCATCAATGTATCTGGGCCAAAAGTTTTTAATTTTGTATTTAATTACCAAGTAGTGGGCAACCTAATATACCTTTTAACATCTATAATGTTTGAATCTCTAATGTCTTAGTAGCTAACTATTTCCAAAAACATCCCAATGAAGCATGCTGGAATATAATATTTCTTTTAAGTCATTCTCACTGATGGTGGTTGCAGAACAGTTGATGTTATTACTTAGTAATTATCCAACTCAATTCAGAATGACCCCCCAGAATAGTCAATAGTGATAAAAGTTTTGCTTTTATACCTGAAATAGACATTGCTTTAATGTACAAGTACTGCACAGACATGAAAAGAAGGGCTCCTTCAACTGTCTCTACGTCTTAGCAGTATGTCTGTCTGTCAGCCTGTCTATCTGTCAGTCTATTGATAGAATGATGAACTATGTTCTCCTCTTACTTTGGAAATAATGGGTGATGAGCAGCCCACGGGAGGTTCAGAGGTCAGGTCTGCCTTGGGGAATAACTTGAAATACCAGGCTTCCCTTGTCATAGGATCACAGGAAAATTCAGACTGGTAGAGACCTCAGGAGGTCTCTAACCCAGCTGTGTGCTCAAGGCAGGAGCAGTGCTGAGGTCAGAGCAGGCTGCCCAGTCAGATCTTGAAAACTCCCACGGACAGAAACTGCACAGCCTCTCTGGGCAAGTTCTTTCCCTGCCTGACTCTCTGAAGGGTGAAAAGGCTTCTCCTGAAATCCAACCTGAATCACTTTTATTTCAATTTATGCCGACTGTCTCTTATTCTCCCATCATGCACTTGGCTCCATCTACTTTCTCCCCATAATTGTTCTGTGGGCTGAGAAAGCCCAGCCCCTCAACCTCACGAGGCAGGTATTTCAGCCCTGGCCGTAACCCTCCACTGAAATTTCCTCAGATTACTAATCTCTTTATTTTACTGGAGTATCCAAAACTGGACACAGTATACTGGATGTGGGCTATTGAGTGCTGAGTGGGAGTGGTTACTTCCCTCATTCTGCTGGCTGTGCTCCTGCTCAGGCAGTGGTGCCTCTGGCCTTCTCTACTGTGTTTGGGTAGAAATGGCAGAGAGAATGGTCCTGACTCTGCTCACACTTAAATTAGTCACTAATTTTATCCTGGTAGACCTGAGAGCATAATTCGCATCACACTAAAATAGCCTTCAGCTTCAGTACTTGTGTTTTGTTTCCTCTCACAAGGTGAGGAGGGGGGGCAACAGGACGATGTAGAAACCAGTTTTAAAGATAAGTAAAATATGTCAAACCACAAAAGAACAATAAACTTTTTAAACTACTAACCACCAAACTTCAATGGGTGAAAGTAAGGGAAACAGCAATTTATCTGATCCAGGAGGCTGCTGGGCAGGCACCTTCTCCCTGTGAGCACCGGACCAAAGTCCATAGTGCTTGCAGCCTGAATCTTTAACTTTTCAGTTTTCCTACATCCATGTGGCCAGTGCACACAACAAGGTCTATGAAATTTCTGGCACTTAAGGGAATTGCATCACTCTCCTAGGATTCCTCGACTGTGCTTCTCTGAGGGGCATGTATGCTCCCTTGTGAGGGGTCCGTCTCCAGATGCGCTACAGAGTTCTTTGTCATGATGGAACTGTATCCACAGTTGCATTGGGAAAGTGATAAGGAAATACAGGCTTATAGTGAAATGCTGGCTTTATGAAGTCAGTGAGAGTCAAAGAAAAATACTGTATTCCTTCATTAAGCTGAACTGCCTGTTTAGATCTGTGATTCCTTATATGCTTTGTACCTACGGTCATGGTTCTGACTGCGAAATGTGCACCAGCTGCAGGTCAGATGCCACAGTATCCTGGAAGCATGGTAGGACAGATGCCACCCGCTGGTACAACACTGGCAGCAGCATGACTGTGCTCGGGATCCAGAGCGGTGACATGTTCAAATTCAGAAGATGAGAGCATTCAAGTTATGAACATGCCAAAGCGTTGACTGGGATGGACCTGGAAAGGCTAATAATTTCTGGTAATATATCATATTCTTTCCATCTGCAACAAGCTTTTATTGCCATTTCAGCAAAGTTTGGTTTATTTCTTTTTCAGTGTTTTTTCTTCTCCATGATGCTCTCTGCTCTTCAGGGGTCTGACTAATAGTAGAAGTGCTACAACACTTTCCGCTGTCTTAGACCGTGTATTTGCAGCCAAGTGATGTCAATCCAAAAGGTTTACATAAGTATAATAAGCATCCAAATTTCTGCACTGGACCTCTATCCATTATTTGTTGATCATTACTATGAAGATCCTTTTCGGGGACCCAGTTCTGCAAATGGTTAAGTGCGTGAGCAGCTTTCTCAGATTTATTGACTCATGGTCATTTGCAGGATCAGAATATGGAATATTTGTTTTCTATTCAATAAATCTCCCGCTTAAGTTACGTCTTCGTGGCTCCAGGAAAAGACTTCAGTCATTTAAGATGAATGTCTTGAACTCTTCTCAGTGTTGAGAATCCATTCTCGGACAAGGAGGCAACAAGCACATGGGAGAGAAGTCAGAACAAGAGTTTAGCTAGTCCTTAACCTTAGAGAGGGCTGTCTAATTGTTGCAATTTACGTAAAATCATGAAATGATCATGCCTTCCCCAGGTACAACCCATTGAAGTTTGTGCTGCAGACTGGTCTCAAGGAGCTCCAGCTGGGCTTCTGCTAGGCAAGCCCATGAGGAGAGGTGCTGCCCAGCAGCACTCCTGGTGCATGCCACCTCCTCATGGGCACCCAGCCAGCCTGGGGCCAGACTGAAGGGAGCCTCGAGCAGCTGTGTGTTGAGGCTGGGTCCTCAGCACCAACTCACTCCAGAGATCTGCTCCAACTGCATCATATTGCTTGTTGATACAGGCAAAGCTGTGGCCTTCCCCAAAACCCATCTTGGTGATGAAGCTCAAAGTTTTGAAAATTGCTGAATGTTCCTCAGGATAACTGCAAACAGCAAAAGGGAAGCAAGGAAAGAGAAGTTAGGAAATCTTGTTTGGATAAAGGCAGCAGAGCCCTTACCTTTCACCCACTTTGTAGCTGAACTTTTCATACAGTTTAGAGAAAAGACTTAACCTCATCTTCCTCTAACCTCCTCCCATACCGCCTCCATCTCTGGCAGCCTCCTCTGGCTCCTCATTGTACTGCTGTTTGCAGAACCTCTTGCAGCACCCTGGGCAAGTACACAGCATTTGAGGGTATTTCTGATCCATTTGGAGACCCTAGAGCTGCTTCTTTCAGTGTTCCCTAGGTGATCCACCTTGGCTGGGTTCCCTCTACTTGATAAGAAGACAACAGAAATACTTGGACCACAGAAATGAGGGGTAAAGCCTTACCATAGTGAAGTTAATAGGAGGTTTTCCTTCACCTTCGACTGGATGAGATTTTGCCTGAGAGCTACTTGCCTTTAGCATCAACGTGAGTGAGCAGTGTGCAGCCACAAAACTTTCAACTGGTTACAAAACTGAACTCAGAAAGAAGAGTTCAGGGCCTAGTCCTGCAGCTCTTCCCCATTGCTTAGGGAATGGATTTAGAAGGTCTTGTATGACAAGGAAAATCAAAAGAGTCCTGAAATTGTGCATGGTGGCATCACAAGTGCATGAGGACAATTGCTGGGAATTTGGAAACCTGCACTATAGTGGGAGAACAGCATCTGTCATGTCTTTGTTGCATTTAGGATAAGTCAGCCTGTACGCACCAACAGCTGTTTGTGTGATACTCAGATATCACAGCATTCTCAACCTACTCCCTTCTCTGGGTTATGGAGAGGGCACTGCCAACACCTCAGAAATCCCCTCTTGTCGGAAGATAACTTTTGAGGTAGAGATGTTTTAAAAATAACTCCAAAGACAACAAACACATGAAGGCTAAAGGACAAATGGGAGGATGACTGCCGATTTCACATTTCTCTCCGTACTTCAGAATCCAAATGCTGTAAGGTTTGTTTCCAGTTTCAGACTTCAATTATTGTTTTTTTTTCTTGACTGAGGATGAATGATGAAAAACAAGAAACTAGTAATAATGTTCTACATCTGTTTGGCAAACAGTTTCTCGTTCTTGCTTTTAGCATGTTCAACAGCTCTATGTCTCTGCTGATCTGAGAATATTTAGTGAGCAGCAAGGGTGAAATATATTGACTTCTCAGTGGCTATATTAAAATTGCAATGAGAAAAACAGAAGAGAGAGAAAACTTCAAAGTTCTACTTCTTGTATGGCTTGGCACGTTCTTCTTTATTTATTATCTGTACTGGTATAGTGCCTGCATCAGGCAGCAGTAGCCTGCTGTGCTTTGGAAAATGTGTAACAAAAGTATCCTGCCCATGGACCTGCCAAGCAAAGTCAGAGAGACTGCAGGGAGCGTAAAAGTCATAGAATTGAAGTGATACGCAACCAGGAGAAAGATAAGCTTTAGGTCAAGTCTGTGGAGGAGAGAGAGTGGGATCTTTGTTTCCAGATGACAAAGCTGTAGGAGGTGGCATGCAGTGGAAGCTGTTTTCAACACTGATTTCCTTTATCACATTAAACAATAACTTTTGTTCTCAACATCTTTTTCTACTCTGGTGGTGGTTTCCTTTTGGAAGCAAATTGCTCAGCTGGTGTACAATCCAAGGGCCCATTTCTCATACTAACGTTGTGCACACAGAAGGGCCAAGTGGGAGAGGTCCATCCAGCCCCACAGGAACTGTCAGAATCTGACATTCTTTTCTGACCAGAAAAGAAGAAATGTTGAAGCCCTGGAAAAAAAAAAAAATTATGCGCAGCAAATCCAAAGGAAATGAACATTTCAGACTGGGTGAGCAGATGCCTTATTTTCCAAACGTTTATTTTGATTTTGACCTTTTAAAAATGTTTCCAAATTCTTTTTTTTTTTCTTTTTCTCAAATAACTTCCCAAACCTTTCAAACGGAAATGCCATTATGAATATTAGAAAGTAAATCCTTGGCATGCTGGAGTGGCCAAATATTCCAGCTATACCCAGACTTTCCTTTTTGCACCATGATGCTGCAAGGGTGTGGGAGTTTGGTGCACCAACAGCTCCTTGTTGAGACACAGGAGAGGACGAAGTGGTGGGGACTCTACCCGTGGCATGGGGCTGGGGCTAGGCTGCTGCTGGATGCTCCTGCAGAGGCCCTGAGGACCTGCACTTGCTACTAAGCTGTCTCCCACTCTATGTAGAAGGTACCTGCAAGTGAGGTTTTGACTTAAAGCCATGTGTACTTGTCTGTACATGTCAGCTGAGACAGCTGGAGGTACTTATGGTCCTCAGTAGTCTCATTTCATGCCTGACCTATCACAGTTTGCTTCTGACCAGACCAATCCTTCTTAAAAGACAGGTATTGCCTCCTGTCCCTTTCAGCCATGACCCAGATATTCACTTGGTGAGGAGATGGGTGCTCTCTGCATGCTCTGCTCATGCTGACTGGCTACTTCATAATGTGAGAAAAAAAAATGGCAGGAGAGCATGGAGAGTGTGGACCTCTCCATGCGTGGAAAGGACCGTAGTTCTTGGGGAAAAGCAGATATCTAATAGATTTTAGTGGTATGAAAGATTTTTGGAGCTCATCACAAGATGGGACTCCTTGGCTTTAGGACTGTATCTTAAACTGATATAACGAATTTCAATTTTGTTGACTTGCCTATCAGAAACAATGATTCTCTAGCTCTTTGTCTCTGGAGCACAACTCATGACAGCCAGAAGGCCCTCAGCTGAAATGCACCACATTATGAGCACCTTCCAGGCATCTCACATCTGAGTTCCCAAAATGTCTCTAAATCCTTCCAAGCCAGACTCCCTTGCTCAGTGGTTTTGGCTGCTATGGGGAATTTATGGCTTTAATTTTGATGGAGCCTGAGTTATGCCATCAATCAAAGGAATATTTTTCTTACGCACTCACAAGGGGAAAAAAAAATAGTTTAGTTTCAGGGGATAACATGTTAAATAGGGAAAGTTTTGTGACTGGGAAAGCAATCTTTTAAAGCACCCAATCTTTATCACAATATTCTGCCCTTCTGAAAAGATGAGGACAGAAATGGCAGAATGTATCCCATGAAGAGCTACTGGCTCAGAGGTGTTTATTACTATTTCATTATTATTATTATTAATATTAATCTTGATTACCGACATGTCAATGCCAGAGGGACTAGGCCTATCTCTGCTAGTTAATGGGAAAAACTCAAATCAGCCAGAGGAGAATGGGACCTAACTGTAATTAGCAGTTTTTGCAGCTCATTATCTTTTTCTCTAAAATCATAAGACAGTATTCCTCATAATTATTTTTGCATCCAGGAAACACTATCTCTGTTGCTTCTGCCAGTAGAAAATGCAGATCTTTGTGTTCTTTTTACTCCTGTGCTACAAGAAAAAGGACATGGGTGAATATGAAACCTCCAAGTGAAGCTTGGAGTGTGGTCAGAGTGTGGTCAGCTTCCCCTGAGTTGCTCCAAACAACTGGAGAGTGAGCAGAAGCCTTGGAGAAAAGACAAGCCAGGACATGAAGGTCTGTAGCTAGTCGATCTGGGCACTACTTCCTCCATTTCCTGCTCCCCAGCAATAGTCAGTCCTTGATGTCCATGTGCACCACTGCTACCTCTACTGTTGAAGCCTGAGTTTGGATACAGCGGTGAGGAGCTGGTGACTGGGATGGAGATGACGGTGACAAACCCATGCCCTCGGGGTGCCTTCATTGCTCATTTCAGGCATCTTTGATGACCTCAAGCTCGGGGTCTGCTTGGAAAGGGAGAAGATAAATACTGCCCTTGCAGCATATGGGGAATCAGATGGGCATTTCTAGCCCAGTTTCACAGCTGGGACATAATTTTTTGCTACCCTCCACCTTGCTCTCAGCCTTTACAGGGCAGAAAGGGAAACACAAAGAAAGAGAAGGGCAGATATTCCTAAGACTTTCAAAGGTGTCGGACAGTAGCTGTCCTAAGGCCACACAGGGTTTATTCCTGTCACACTACATCCAAAGCAACATTTGTTATAAGCTTGTAAACACTACCGTGGTTAAAAATAGTGAGGGGTACTGTGTGGGGCAGAGAGTACAGAGCTATGGGGTGCCTGTACCCCAACAGAGTTTGTAAAACAGCCTGAAGGGCTAATAGCTATCACAGACAAATGACAGCAATCTAAAGGCTGCCTGCCTTGTTCGGACCAGTTCTAGATCCAGTATAGCCAGCAATGGAGATGGGAAGAACACAAAAAAATCACACATCTCCTTTTAACCCTTTCCCAGTTGATTTTACATAGAACCTAGTTTTGCTGGCTAGCAGGATGTTGGTATGGGGTGCAGAGCCATAACAACGTATGCTGGTTTCAAATCCGTCTGCAGGAAGACTGATTTGACCTCAGTTTCCAGTTTGTTGTTCAGCACCCTGGTTTGAAGACACCCTGCTTGTTGGATGCCACGTGCTGGATCCAGAGTGGGTCCCTAGGCCAGAGCAGGAGTTGGGGCTGTTTGCATTTGCCTTTGACCTTTTTGGAAATACCTAAATCATTTTGTCAGGACAGTACCTCTGATAAAAGCAGATTTTATTCACGATCGCAATGGCGGGTGTCCTGCAAGCAGGAGCGCATCTATGGGCATAGTATGACAGCTTTTGTACTTTTCCCCCCCCCTTGCTTATCCCCCTCCCCCCCACCATTTCCCCATTGGCGGGGTACTCCAGATTCACAATCTTATCGAAGGTTTACATTTGTTAATTACTTGTTAATTCATGTGTTATCTGATGTCAGTCAGTAGCCATCCTGGCTATACATAAGTTGTTGCTAGCTTATATGTGTATGTTGTAAATTATTTAACAACTTCTCCTTTAATTCTCTATTACTCAGGTCCTGTCTGTCTAGCACCAAAAACTAGTAGTCTTCCAACATCAAGGGATTTCTGATTTGTAAAGGTATTTATTACATCTAGCTTGCCTTTAACTGGAGGCCCAGAAGTTTTTCAGATGGCTGGACAGACAGGAGCTGCAGTCTTCGTGCTTACAACTTACTCCATCTACCTAATCTCTATGGAGATATATACATATCTGCTACCAAATAGTAGCAGAGGCCATGGAATTAAGAAAATTGTTTTCTTGTTCTAATGCAGAAACAACATTCGATTCCCACAGCCTCTTCCATGATGTCTGAACCCATACATGCAGATGTTCATGATACATTCTCCAGCTGTTTGTTTGCTCCATGCCTCTCAAAATTCATATTTAAAGATCAAAAATACTTATTATTTTCATGTAACAAATGTTTGGGAAACTGACAAAAAGTAATGGAGGGTTCTGAGTCCACAGAGAAGGAAGGTATCTGGAAAAAACTGAAAGCCAAATTAATTTATCCTTGAGAAGGATACAGTAGGGAGGGGTCCTGCTCAATTCTGGGCTGTTTATGACCACACAATCATGACAACCTTCTTCACTGCTTTTGAACTGCTCTTGTAACATCCCTAGGCATTTTTCCATTCTTCTGGCTTACATCTAATGGTCAACAATTTGAGGTCACATCTGTATATACAATGCCAGAAAACAATAAACTACTCATGGATTCAGAGATCTTGTCCTGTTGCATTTCCTTCTAATTGTTGTTTTGTCCAAACATCAATGGAATAAGCTGGTCGTGACTGTGTATCTCATTGCTATGCATGAGGAGCTGCTTTGCTTGCTGTGTGTTACTGGCCCTGAAGTGTCCAAAGGCAGGAGGAACGGAACAGCTCTCATTCACAGGAGGACAGAGTCCCAGAAGGGAGGCATAAAACTCTGAAATCTCTGTGAAGTTTTCCCAATAACTGCATTTCTTTTTCTTTTCTTGAGATTTCCTCTTGCAAGAATTAGGTACTTCTGGTGCAATTCAAGGTGAAAACACATCCCAAAGTAGCAGAATTGCCAGCAGACCAGAAAACATGCATGTCAGACAGCACAGGTCTGAATACATAGCTGCTTGCTCTCCTTTAAGATTGTGAGCCTCTAAGAGGACTTCTTGGCAAGAGGCAATGCAGACTAAAGCCTGACTGCAAAAGGCATTGCAGGAGATGATGGCAGTTAAGCTACTGCCTAGTCCTCAGCATGCAGCAAGTCAGAATCACTCACAGCTACTTACTGCAAAGCTGATTCTTGGCATGAGCTGCCAAGTAACAGAACTGGCTTGACTAATGGAAATCTTCCTTCCTAGCCATTAAATACAGAACTTCATTGCTGGCTCTGGGGGATAGCCTTTCAAGGACCAACAAGAGTTTGCCTAGGTCTGGAAGAGATGATACAGTAAATGTGTTACCTGTTGGCACAATACTGTGAACAGGAAGAATTGCAGTGGATGTGGCAGGAGGAAGCAGTGTGGTGGTAACTGATGTAGTAATTGGATTTCTGCAAATTCAGTCCGATGTATGGAAGGTAAGCTGTTAGAATTACCCTGGAAAGCTGTTTAAGCTGTTATTCATTTAGAGAAGTGCATCATTTTACTAGGTCAGTTCATCCTCTCTTCCACATTACAAAACTCTTTCATGCCAGTATTTAGCTCTTATGGGATCTTAATATCTTGAAAGAGCACTCTGAGTTTGCATAGTGAGGCTGTCTGAGCCTTAAAATGAACTTGTTGCATCTCGTTGACTCAAACAACTAGACAGAATGGAATTTGCCTTAACGACTGTCAGTTAGCCTTAGTAAGTATCTGCAAAAGAAAGCATAGAGCCTTCAGAACACGATGTAGAAGCTGTAAGATTTATGGAACATCACTCTGCAAAGGCAGAGTGATAGACTGTTTACACTCCTCTCATGGCTGCTCGCAGCAGGTAAACATCAGAAAAGGGAGGAGGGGGTGCATGATCACCAAAGATCCTCATCGAATACTCCCAAATCTAGACACAAGTGTAGTGCCAACTCAAAGGGCAGCATCAGACCAACTAGACTATATAAGAGTGAACATGCATGTTGGCCTTTCTCGATCCCAGACTCAAGACAGTGCTGGTTTCAGGAAGGAGTGATGGAGTCTCTTAACCTCTAAATCTCTCTGCCTCTGTTTCTCTTCTCTTTTCTCTAGGTTTTCTTCTACTCATTCTTCTTCAAGTAACCATTGTCTAAATTTGCCTTAAGGTGGTTGCTTACCAATTGCTGGAAAATTGCCTGATTTTGTCTGAAAATAGTTGATTAGTTGTTAGATATCTCAATAAACTGCCTTGAATTGTTCCTCTGGGTCATTGTCTGACTCTGCTGCTTTGGTGGCCCCTGGAGAGTAGGGGCTACCCTATTCAGAGGGATTCCTAAGATTCACCTTACTCACACCTTACTCACAACTGAGTGGGATGAGACAGATGGGATGAACCAGGGAGTGAAATATCCTTGCATGTGAACCATCTGGTGCACAAGCACTGCACAGAGGACATACTGTACTGCAGTCTTAGATGGACCCTTACTCATTTTTCACTCTTTCCAAACCCTGATTTTTCACATATCTGTACAAGCGCTGTTAGTCCTCACATGCACCAGTGGGGCAACAAACAAAAAGGCCTCAATTGTGGTCAGACCGCCAGCCAAGGGAGAAGCAAACAAACCACTATGACTCAAACTTGAGAGAGCTATGTCAAACAGATGGCTATGGTAAACAGAAATTTCCAGATCTTGGTAAAATACACCCCTTACAACACAGATGGAATCATGGGGAAAAATTTTATGCTTGGTAATCGATCAAGATGTTTAACAAGAGATTTTATATGTGAAAACATCAGAAATTGGCAGCTGTAATGTCGGTGAAAAACATTTACAAAAGGGCTGATGAATATGATTTTAATCCCATATAGAATTGTGGTGAGAAAAAGGAAATTTCTGTTGGAGGCTCTCCACAGTAAACCTTTCGTTTTGGTTGATAAAAATCTTCCCTGAATAGCTTCTGGTCTCATTATGTTTTACAATTATGCGGAAAGGCATAGCAGGCCAACCGAGCACTGTGCTTGGTCCAGGTAGTCTTTCACATGAAAGGAGAACAGGAAATTAATACCGAGGAAAAAAATACATATATATCTTGATATAGATTGGATTTTCCTCATCCTTATAAATGTTCCACCATCATGGAGGAGGAGGTGGTGACAAGTGAGCTATCCTGCACTGGCAGACTGCTACATTTCACAAGCGAGACCTAGCCCTGCTAAACCCTCTAATGGAACAGAAATTTTGAAGGATAGATTCTGTCTTGGTTTTCTTTCTTTCCTTTAGGGAGATGGTAGTGTGTGATTGGAGTTCCAGTTGAGTTTTTGCAAAGCTAATGCAGAACGAATTATAGCTAGGAGAAGGTTTCAGAAGTTTAGCTTTCAGTTTTGTCCTCCTTAGTTGGGAAATTGGATTTCCAGGGTAACATCTACGCCACAGACCACAGAGTAGCACGGATAAACCTGTCTTGTACTAGGTGATCCAAGTACAAGGAATGGTACAGCCATTGCAGCACAGAGTTGCCCACAGACTGCTTTGCAGATGCCTGGCTTGGGTAGAGTGAAGCCAGCAGTGACATCTCTCAGTTTCCCTATGGGCTGTGGGGTAAACACACTCCAGTTCCTTCAGCTTCTTCCCCAGCGTCCACCTTCTGCTTTTAGGAAGAGGTTGATGTGACTGATATAGAATATGTTTGGTAGTATGTGAATATAATTCTACTCCTTTCTGTGCAAAGCTCGCTGGGGACCTTACACTGAAGTCTGAAGTCCCAGAAGTTGTAATTACAAGATAACAAGACACAGCAGACAAGTTCCATAATGCTGGGACCACTCCTACAACCACATGGACAGACTTTTCACCTTAATTTTTTTTATATGAGAAGAAAACTCTGAGGAGATCAGACCGGAAATAGCAGTGATCTTTTGAAATATTAATTAAATTCTGTTCCAAGGGCACCAGAAAAAGAGTATCAGCAGGGTGCCTATGATTTGCTGACATGAACAACAATTTGGAATTATGCACATTTTTATATAGATACTCGCTTTGATCACGGCATGCTATCAAGGATTTTCACACTGGGATCTGACCTCTTCTGAGTGAGAGCTCTGTGTTCCTAATAGCGAAACCACTTGCTAGCAGTGTTGGCTGACCTTGTGGGTGGAGCTGATGTTTCTGCACGTTGGTGGGTGGCAGTGCTGTCAAAAACCACACAGTCCTGTGTAAAGTTCTTTGACTCCAGGCAGCTGTTTCCCTCTGTAATGGAAGTAAAGAGAGAGGGACGTGTAAAGCTACATCTCAGATTTGGCCTTCTTTGTAGTACACATCTGCAGGAGTTTTTGTTTTCTACTATCTTCTGTTCCCACACGGCACACGCAGCATTAGGATTAGTACTAGAAAGAGTACACTGTGACACGGTTCACTGATAATTTATTACCCTTTGTTTTCTGCCTTTGTGTGATATCTGTTAAAACATGCATCTGGCCAAGCACTGTTGAGCAATGGGCGCTGCAAACTCCAGGCCTTCAGGTGCAAAAAACATACTCCACAAAAATGAGCATGTGCCTCAGAAAATCAGAACACATGATCAAAGGTACCATCCCTGTCCTCAGTCTTTGCAGCAGCAGGTAAATGATTAAGTAGACCTGGGCACTTCTCCTGTTTCCAAGTTGTAAGGAAGTAGTTGCCTTTCTTCTATCTCCAAGTCTGAAAACTGAAGGATGGAATTGTGTGCTCCTGCCATGTGCACCTGGACCTGCCCGGAGTCCCCCCAACATTAAATAGAATGAACACACAGGCACAACCTATTTCCCCACCTGCCACATGGGCTTTACTCCTTAGAAGCATGGTGTATCTCCATCCCCTGCTGGTCTGGGGGCTCTCTGGGTGCCAGGAATGAGCCGCCTGGCCACCGTGTGCAACACAACACCCATTGGCAACTCCTTGCTGGCTGCTGCGGGTGAAGTCATACAATTGTCTGCAGCGAGGAGGATCTCCAGATACCAGCCCAGTTCTGGTCTGTGAACACATTTGTCTGAGAGCTGTTGTCACCAGCATGATTAAAGCAGGAAAAATGGAGAGAGAGAAAATGTCTGTGGAAGACTAACTTGATGAAAAAGGAAAAAAAAGCAAAACGAAGATCTTGATTAATGGTCTTGTGTTGGGCCAAGGGATAGACACACTGAAAACTGTTGTAATTCATTTCTGTTCATTTCCCATTTTGATGCAGGTTCACTTTACTGGGAAAGGCCTTGATGGGCTTATGCCACGTGCACATGGGTGCTGTACCAACAGTGCCAAGAAAGTGATCTGTCTTTCTTGGCTTTCTCAAGGGAGATGTGCATGGACATGAGAGCAGAGTCTTGACAGACCTTGGGGTTGTCTCCATTTCAAACATCAAGGTTTCCAGTTCCTTGTGTCCCTAAAGTTGCCCAGGATGTGCAGACAGCTCTGACACAGCAAAAGATACATTGAAAGCCACTTTGCAGTCACTGGCAACACATTCAGTCACCATATTGTGCCAGCCACACTTTTCTTTCCCAGGCTTGTCATTAGCATGAAAAAAAGGCATCTTCTCCACATCACCTCAGCAGTGTTAAAAATGCAGCACTCTGTGCATTGCCTGGAATAACTTTCAGCTCATGTATCCATAAGAAACAATGAGCCCTCCTTCAGAGAAGCTTTGCAAAAGGCCTTCTTCTCCGTCTGGGCTCTACTGCCTACCTGGATATTAGCTGTGATGGATAAAGGTGCACTCTTTCCTGTGTGAGAGTCAGTGATTGCTGAAAGCAGTACTATTGAAATGTTCCATAGCCAAAACTTGGCTGGATAGCAAAGAAGTGACAGTCTGTCACAAAACTTTGGCTTGATTCACAGACATCTGCTGAATACTCTTCTTGTTGGCCAAAAAGCATAGGGGTCTGGTGTTGCTAGCTGAAAAAAAATGCCATTAGAGCTTTAATCAGAGATTCTGCATACAGTTTTTCCTTTTTAAATGTTTGATCTGTTTTCCGCGTAAGGAGACTGTGTTGTAACTTGGACATAAAGAGCAGATAGGCTCAGCCATATTCAAACTGATTTTTGAACTTTCCATTTGTTGGGAGGACTGACTTCTCCACTCCCGTGCCAGTGCCTGGGAGTTCTCTGCTACTCAGATTAGCATAGGAGAAGGTTGTATTAGCTTTACAGTGAATAGATGAGTCCTCAAAATCCTCTTATTGCAGTTGTATGTCAACAATATATTGAGGGCCTATTTCACTAATTGATCCCAACTCCGGAAGACATCCAGTCAAATTATGAAAAGAATATTTCATGGCTTTTGCTTTTAAAGAATCTGGAAGAGGCGTGGATGCCCAGAAGAACAGATGCTGAGGTTCATCAGTTGCTTGAAAGCAAGGATCCACAGCTGGCAAGAGGAGCTGTGAGAAGTCAGCATATTGGAAAAAACAACACATTTTCCATGTAAAGCTGCTGTCTTAAATAGAACACGGCTGCACACATTTTTTAAGCGTTAAATGTTCTTCAAATTCTATTTCATGTCCCAGAGAAGAGGAAATATACAAGTTTAACACTTGAAAGAAGGAGGAGATGGAATTGATGGCCCGTGGTCTGCCTGTAAGCAGTCCTCCATGCCATGTCGATCCCAAGTGTTGTACTGAGCATGCACTGTTCAGCATTTTATCTGGCAGGTGCAAGCCATTCAGCTGGCTGATGTGAGACCAGCTGAACCATGGCATGCTCATTTCAATGTGTTGAGCCATCTATCTCAGTTATTCTTGGTGCAGAGTATGTGTCCTCACATCCCCTCCACACTCCCAAGTTACATAAAGCTGCTCTTGTACTCTTCAGATGCCTGTCATTGCCCAACCAATGACACTGTCAACCTGGAGGAAGTCAGAGCATCTGGAGGATGGTTTCCATGAGGAGGAGTGCCATGTATACAAATGGAGGCTATCTGACATGGCTTTGCCAGGCATTGCTAGGGTATATATGAGCCCCATCCCCAAGAGGGCCCAGGAGCAGCAGCAGTGCCTGCCTACGCAGCTGTTCCTAAACCTGCCTACTTAGTGGCTCTAGAAGCTTGATCTGTTGCCTACTTTGGGCACAAGCCCTCCTGGCTTTGCTGTTCCAACACACACATCATCCCATTGCCAGAGGAAAGCCTCAGTCCTTTGCTGGGGCTGCCTTTAGCATGGCTCACAGCAGCCTACAGCCTCTCACCCTCTCCATAGATGAAAGGCCTGACAGCTCTTCAGTCTGACAGCTCATTTTCCCATGGTTTTAATGAAGCCTGTAATTGTCTTGGACTACAGCAGTTAATTTTGGACTATAAAAGCAGCCAGTAATTGGACAGGAAAATAAAGGTTCTTTATATTGCTTGCCAAACTGACCCCCATTCTTGGGCACCCTCTCTTCTCCTACAGAGTCTTCATTGCAGCTTTCTTCTCCGTCTGCTCCCCTCTCTGTCTCCAGACTTCTCCTCACCCTCCTGCACGGGTCCACACAACTCTTCCTTCCCTTGCCTCCCCCTGTGGCTCCCCTTCACCTCTCCCAGCTTCTGCTAGCTGCCATACTAGCCCGGGTCATACAGCAGCAGCAGGGTACTGCTCCTGCCATAGAGCTGAAGCACCCATTGATGGGGCAGGCAGATGCAGGCCCTTGGCATAGCTGTGCTATCCAGCACAGTGCCAGTGCAGTCTGATCTGTTCTCAGCATAGCTAATGTACACAGAGCACTGTCCTGCCACTGTCATGGCTTGTCATCAACTTCACTGCAGATAGCATAGCCAGATTTGATCCGTGCCTGCTTTGTGGTCATTTTCCAAATGTCCCTGTGTACAGTAACATGACTTCTTCCACTTCTCCACACAAGAATGTTATGTTGGCCATATTTGATTATGGGCCAGTAATTACCCCAGCAAGAATCCCATGGATTAGAGGCATGGGCCTGGATTCCTTGCTAACAAAGGCTGCTTGTTTTACAGAGGTGCTTCAACGTGAAGACGATATCCAGCTATTAACACTGAGAAGTAACTCGTTTCTGGATAAGCCTTACTTTTTCCTGTGTACTGTATGCTCATAGCTCCCAAGCAGACAGGAAAGTTTGGACTCAAGGAGTGGAATTTTTTGCTCCAAGAAGAGAAATGAACTTCTAGAGGCACACGACACTGGATCGCACAAGCAAAGAGTAAGGCATTAATTTCTATTTTAAAAATGTGCTGTTAGAAATTGCTTTCCTAGCAACAAAGCACCTTTGTTCGCCAAGTGCTGAACCTTAACACCACCAGATTTGTGCTAATTCCATCTGTTTCAGTTCAAGACGAGAGTCACTAAATGAATTAACAGCAAGCATTAGGCCAGCTTCAGGGATTTAATAAAGAGTGTAATACTATTGCCATGTAACCTGTCATCCATATAAAAAAATTACAGCAGTTGTCTCAAAGCTTCTGGATCATGTGGAAGAAGCATGCAGAGGGGGAACATGGGCATGAAGTGTTAATTACATTATGTTGCTCATGTTGGACTTGATGCATTTACAAACCTCAGTTTTTAGGTATTCCTCCAAAGTCTTGGCCAATGTAAACAGAAGCAGGATGGCTAGATGCACAGAAGAAAAGCTTTTCTCCTCTTTGTATAATGCTTCGTTAAGTAACTTTGGATCTCTGCTGGTTACACATGCTACATCCCAGAAGAGACTGGGATAGGGTTTCTAAAGCCTGCAGAAGAGTGCAGCGCTGGAAACAGCTTCAGCCGTGGATGTGGGGACATTGCCCGCCTCAGAGGGAGCTCCCTGCAGCAGAGGGGAATTGAATCTAACCAGAAGCAATTCACATTTCCTCTGGAAACTCCTTCAATCTTCTCCCTCTTTCAATTGTTAATTCCAAGTAACAGCAAGCAGCTTCCTTCTCGTGCTCCGTGGTGGCTCATCCTCCTTCTTAAACTGTTAAACATACTGCTCTGAAAAGAAATGGGGACAGAATGGGAAGTCACTTAGAAGTGAAAATTTTAATACTGGCCCAGCACACGCTAATCTAAAGCCTTGCTGCATATTCTGGTTCCTCTCTTCAAACTTCCTGTCTGCTAGATGGCTTCTGACTCACAAAGGCCAAATGAGGCATATGCTACAAAAGTTGTGGAGAAAAGTGCTAAGTCTAGAGATAGATACACTGAGGACAGCAGGGATCTCTTCCTAGAGCTGCTCTTTCCAGCTGCAGATTTTCCTCCTTGTAGTAAACCCATAGGAGCAGAGGCACTCTTGCTAAGGAACCTCTCGGAAACCTAGGTTGGGGCACAACACAAAGCACTTCTCGCCCAGGGTCTTCTGGCAGTGAGCCACATGGGGCTGACAGCACTGCAACACGCTCCTGGGCAGCTGTGTGTCAGCACTGTGCAGCCAGATAGGAGGGGCAGGCAGTCTCTGAGCACTTGCAGAGCTAGGGAAGGAAGCGCATGCCTGTGGCATCTCCAGAGGAGCAGATTTCACTGATGTTATAAATTATAACCTTATGTTTGTTATTGTTGTTTATTTCCTTTTAATAGATAGACTACAGGGTGATACTAAGCTGTAGCAGGAAATTATTATGAGCATAATAAGCCGAATTTTGCAAGCATCAGCTTGGCAGAAGCAGGTTCAAATACTCCTCCTTCCCTCTGCCCCGTCATTCCCACTCAAGAAGAACTAGGAATTCTTTGTAAGAAAATGTCATAGGCCAAGGTATGATTTTCAAAGGTTCACACATTAAATAAAGTGAAGATCTTTCATAATGCCAGTGTTAAGAGGTGTCTTCTTCCATAGGAAGGCGTGGTCTTTTATTTATTTATTTATATTTAGAATTGACATTTAGTCATATACACAGCTGCAAATGTCAAAAGTCGTGTGCTTGCATGACCAGACATTGGTTGTGACAAAATAATTGTTAAATGCTTCTTACCCAGCATAAATAGACCGCAACTGGCATAGTAAAATAACCCCTTTTAATCTTATTCCAGACAAAACTCAGTTTATCCGTATTGCTGCCCATCATATGGACAGTAATGGTTCTTAAAGTGTATTTCCAGAGAAACAAAGCAAGCAGCTGGGTATAAGGAAATTGATTCATCTGTTCTCCATACAGTTAAACATATGCTCTCATCGCAGACCGAACAAACTCTTCCCTTTCCCCCCAGCAGGCCAGGAGTGATTCACCTGCCTGGGTGCTCACAGCCCCCAACAGCATGGTGTGGAGCCCTGTCACCTGGGGTGTAAAGTCACCACTCCTGCTATGGATAGCAGGTGGTCCCCTCTCCTGCATGGTGTGAATGCCAACCAGGGGCATAGATATCAGTGAGTATTTCTGAAGGAGGCAGGGATAGGGATAATTTTGGAGAAAATACCAGTGAACTGTTAGAAAGTTGTGATGCTGAACACTCGGGTCCCTCTCTGTGCGTGTACTAAAATAAAATGGCAAAGCTCAGTGGAAGAGGGTCTATATTAAGTAGTGTTAATGACAAAAGCACCAGCATGCTCCTTTTGTGGCCAAAGGCCAAACTGTTTTTTGAAGTTAGGTGGACAACCAAGTGTTCTTATGCAATGCTGTGCTGAACATCTGAGCTTGCTCAGCAAGACCTGGCAGCCCTACTCTGCACAGTATTCACCTAGTATGATTGCTCTGACTTCAGCAAAGAATAACACTGTGTTTTGGTCCTGCTCTGACACCCAAAGCTCTTCTACAGTTATCTGAAGTGCAATGGACTGTGGTCATTTTCACTCACATTTCAAGTAGATGAGTGAAAAGCTTTGTCTGCAGAGCTGGTACGAAGTACCTCAGTTCTTTCTGCCGCAGCCTGTTTCACAAACAGTGCATGAGAATATTGAATAGAACACGTGATGGAGGTAGAGATAAAATGAATTAAAGAAATCCAATCTAAATTTGTTTCCCATCTAAACTGCTCAGTTAAGGTTCTTCTCCAAGTAGGGAAGTGAGACGGGCCGTAGGTCAGTTTAAGGGGCAGCAGCTTGTTGTGATTAAGCCAGGAGAGCCTTGATGAGCATGCAGCATACAGCATACCAAGCATACATAGCACATTGCATCATGCAGGTGAACAAAGCTGCTCCGCTAAGAAATTCCAGCTTCACTAAGTGGACAACTCCTCCAGGTATGAGAAGGGCCTCTAGTCTGGATCCAAAAGGGATTTAGGCAGAGTCACATATGGGCTAAAAGTAATGCAGAATCACAGTTGTGTATTAAGCAGCATTTAATTTTTATGAGTAATGTCACCTCTTCTGAACACTGTCCTGTACTACTGACCTGACAACCATCCCATCTCTCTAGCATTTCTTAGAGTTTAGGCACCTGAGATGACTTTCTTGGATCTTTCCCAAATGTATTTCCTGCTTTTTTTTTTTTCCTCAGAGTTTTCCTGTGTGTTTTATAAAGCTGTTTCTTAGAAGTAATTCTTTCCCGTATTTTTTCCTGCTCTGTATCATCACATACTGATTAATACCAGCCTCCACAAGCTCCCAGCTTCTGAGTCACTTTATAGTCCACATGCAAAACTCCATACCAGCTCTGTTAATAGAGTATATGTTATTGTCTTGTGAGGCGGTTCCAAGTAGGTTATAGGGAAGTCTTTGCACTTCAGAATATGAAGGCTTCATACGCATCCTTTTAATTGCAGATTGTGGTACACAGTAGAGTTCGTTCAAGACTGCTCATTTTCAGCCACGTGGCATTGCAAGCATAAATTTTTCAGTTACTCCCATCTGTTTTCAAAATTGTTTTTTCTGGAAAAGTGATAGGGGTTTTAATGAAGCCTGCGAAAGGTCAAAAAACAACCTCTCTAATTGAATGCACTCTTGGGAATTCATTTGGAAATAATAATGCTCATTTTCTGTCTCTCTGGCTGGCTGCCAGTGTCGAACCACAGAATTAGAGCAACCCAGCTACAATAAGCCAGCTTCTGTATCTGGTCCAGCCACAGTCATCGCTAAACATTTCTATTTGCTGATACCAGAAAGATAACAGAGGGAAAGGGTGCAGCTGGGTTGGAACATAAAGATGTGCTGGAGGTGGCTTAGATGGGTATTAGAGATGCCTTCCTTTTGATGATAATCCCATGTTGTCCTTCTGCGAAGAACCACAAAGAGAAAGGAAAGAGCAAAGGCAGTTGTTTCAAAAGAAAGCTGTAGAACTTACTGCCTTGTCCAGGACACACGGGGTTTGTCTTTTCTTCTAAGTGTCCTTTCTGGTGCCATCTTGCAAAAAATTGCAGAGTCTGGTGGAGATGAGCATGTGGGGCTCCCAAAATTAAGGTAAGTGGATGGCAAACAGTGCACAGGAACCACCATCTCCACTGCTGGTGGGCCTTGCCTGGTCGGGAGCAGAGGCACTGCTGCATCCCCACAGGCAGGGGATGCCTGTGGCACCACAACCAATTCATGCTGGCCAAGTTTGCCAAGAAGCTGTGTTAGTATCTCCCACAACAGCTTAGTTAACAGTTACTGGAAGATTGACACATCCCATGCAGCCTCTTGAAAACCATTTCTTCAGCTTTTTTGGTGTGGCTCCAGCCAGCAACAGCTATGAAAGCCCATCCTCAGCACTGAGCTGAGAACTAGACATGATGATCTCTTGTTGCCTTCTGACAAGTCCCTTGACACATCTAGTCAGCCTCAGACAAACCCCTGGAGGGGTAGGCCTTTTGAAGTGTTGTGCCTGCAGACCAGGAAAGAAATGCCATCAAATTAGATCATTTTAGGTTGCTGCCAAACTTTTTGTTTATTTGAAAAACTTAAGCGTGAACGAATGAGCAGGCATCCTCATATACCAAAATGGATTGTATAGGAGTTTTGAGACTTTCCATTTCTAGGGAAAACGTATTTTTAACAAGTGAGATTGACTTTATATGCTTTCCTTCAGTTAGTTTGTTCTCATTTTTAAAAGGCCTCTTGATAATTTTGCTAATGGAGAAAAACAGAGGATTAATACTAAAGGGCTGTCTTAGTTTCAGCTGGGATAGAGTTTTTTTTCTCCATAGATCCATAAGATGCTAAGGCATAAATGAGTTTTTTGTTAATTGTAGGAATACAGAGATTTATGATGCTTCTAAAGGCTGTTTTCTTGCACCATGAACATAAATACTGGAACATGCTCAGGAAACACCATTCTCCCAGAGTGTAGCGCAGGATTTGAAAGCACTTAATTTAGCCAGGCACCATGTTGCACGCAGGAAATCATGCTATTTGTAGCATTTATTTTGGGGCTAATTAGTTCCCAGCTTCTGTGGCTGGTGTTGACTGGGATGTCCCAGCAGGGCTCTCACAGTGGCTGTGATCTGCAGCAGGGCTCTGCTCAAGCAGATGTTACAGGAGGATTGTGTGAAGGAGAATTCAGAAGTGCACATGTAACATGACTTGTCTGCCTATGATTGAGGGGAGACCGGAAATGTATTTGATAACAAAACCTAGCTATACATTTTGTAAACCTCATAGCTCTTGATCTTCAGGAGACACGTCTCCTAAAGTTAATCATGGGAACACGGGGCTGAAAGAGTCCTCAGTCATGTCTGGTTCAGAACTTTGAGACCAGAACTGAAAGATGCTTGTCACATTGCTTTTTAGAGCTTCTTGTGAAGGGGAGTCCATCGCCTCTCCTTCCCTGAAAGCAATATTTCCCCATCCCAGAAGTCACAGTCTTCCCTCATATTGATCTGAAACTTCCTTTGCTGCAAATTTCTTCTCGTCCTCCACTTTCAACTACAAAGGAAACTGGTAAAAGAGAAATGGGAAATGCTGCAAGCACAGACATAAAAAGAAAATAGTCAGCCAGACAGGAATGTTATAGAGAAAGGTCAAACAGCTATGTGCAAACAAAATGAAACAAAAAGGGAGAGAAAATAGTACACTTTTGGTACCATCTCTCTGATTTATTAAAATAATTCGATTTGATGTCTGTTCTCTCCCGTCATCCCATCTTGCAAATAAGTTTTGCAGGAGTTTTCTCTATGCTCAGATTCAAACTGCACGTAAGAGAAAGATATGGAGCAGACCTCTGGATTTTGCAGGACATTTCTGCTGAGGTGGACAGCATGATGCAGATAACTGCTGCTTGCACATGGTTAGACATCCAGGTGTGAGCAGTTCCACTGGGACAGTTTTGATTGGTTTTGCACAAGAAGATTGGAGTAGAGAATGACAAGAACTCAAGCTTTGCCATTATTCTCCAGAAGAATTATCTCTTCAGTGGAAGAAGATAAATTAGTCTGAGCCAGTCAGGTCGTGATAACATCATGCTGATGGTTTTTATCACTTCACTGTTTTAAACTGTTCTAATTGTTTTGTTAACAGCCTAGGCACCATGGACTTCATGCTGATACCTGAGTTATTTAAAGAGCACAGGACTATCTGTTGTCTTCTGATTAAGGGGTCTGAGTGCTCTGTGGCTAAAAACACAGATGCTGGTGAAGCACCTGTCCAAAGGGCAGGAGGGGACAGAGTGATGCATGCACCACAGAATTAATAAAAAACAGATCCTGGCTGCTTCATCACTTCAAGAGAAGATCAGAGAGTATCATGACACATTCTTGTGTGATATCCCAAGCTTACTGCAAGTGTCCTTCCAAACCAGGGACTTCTCTACAGAAGGATGCTGGTTTGGATGATGTCTCTCAGTAAACACAATTTTCAGTGCCACAGATGACATGTGCTCTGAGTCACTCCAGCACAGCATATTTACCCAGCTCACCACAAAAGCCATTTCACTGTATGTCTTGCTCAGTGGGGAGGCTTGGCTTGCTCATGGTCCCTAAGATGGTGGAGCACAGGGCTGAGGAACAGCAGAGCTTCTGGGGGCTAGGCTGCTGCCCCTTGCCCACTCAGCCCAGTACCCCTTGGGACCCCCCAGACTCGTGGGGACTGTTCTCCCTCTCCAGCCCTGAAAAGATATAAGCAACCTGTAATGATTTGTTATGTCATATGACATAAAGGTATCTTGGTCCTCGTAATTTCCTTGTTTTTGTGCTCTCCTTAAACTTGCTGGGCTCTCTGCCAGAAGCAGTTTGGACTGCTGTGGGCTTCTAGGTGGAAAATACTCCGACACTTGCAGTTTGCTGAGCTTAGACAGCAGTGTGAATTTAAATGGCTGGATGGCCTTTGATTTGGCCCTGACTTTGCTAGGGTTTTCAGGCTGCCAGCACTTTGGCAAAGCTTTCAGAAGATGAAGAACAGAAACTTCTAATAATTTACATCCAGACTTCTCAAAATGACTCAGCCCACTACCATCATGGGTGTGGAGAGAATGGGAGGGAGACTTAGACAAAATAAAATAAAAACAAAGCAAAATAATAAAAAAAAAAAGTCTCTAGGCAAAGCGTCAAGATCTGCTTTTGGAGACTACTGAACGTGTCTCAGCAGAGTTCGACAGGATTTGTTCCAAATTTGTACGTCTTCTGATGTAAACTGACCCAGGCTCTTTCTCACAGAATTGCTGAAATGAAAACCTCCAAAATAAAATTGCTAATATTTCAAATTTTACTGATGGTCACTCCTAATTATTTAGTTTTAAAGAAGCTGGAGACCCAATTTATATTCAAACATTGGCATATACATTTTCTGGAATAACTGTAGTGAGAGATTCCTGCCTCTCTATGATTCTGCTAATAATGTCTTTAAACATGAGCTACCTTCTTCCTGAAACAACTTGTCGAATAGGCAGGTTCTGGGCCAAGTCCTTCACTTACTCATTATTAACTGTCCCATTAACTTCAGTGGGTTGGAATGGGCACAGTTCTGTCCCCTGAAAACCAAATTAAACTCTTGTTTTCAGAACACAGACTTGCAAGGACAGAGAAATCCAAGCCTGCGGTATTGGTAATTCTAGGAACTTGAAGTAAAGAAAGCCAAGAAAACCATCCAAAAGTCCTATCTGAATATTTGCAGGACTTAGTAGCACCATATATAAGTAATAAACAGAGTTAGTTTTCAAAGAAGACTAAGTAACCAGGACAGCAGATTTCAACATGAAATTTACGTAGTCCTTAAAGGCAGTATTTAACAATGCTCAACAATTTGTTTTGTAGGTCATGAGGTCCTGAAACTTGTGTCATTGACAAAAAGCTGTTTCATGGAGGTTGTGGTGAGGTGGGGGTCAGCCTCTTCTCTCAGTTAACTAGCAATAGGACAAGATGGAATGGCCTCAAGTTGCACCAGGAGAGATTCAGGTTGGATATTAGGGAAAATTTCTTCTCCATAAGAGTCATCAGGCATTAAAATTGCTGCCCAGGGAGGTGGTTGAGTCCCTGGAGGTGTTCTAGAAATGTGTGGATGTGGTACTAAGGAACATGATTTAGTGGGCAGTATTGGTGGTAGGTAGATGGTTGGGCTAGATAGTCTTAGAGGTCTTTTCCAACCTTAATGATTCTATGATTCTATGTTTGTGAGTAAACTGGAACAACATAAAATAACACTGTAAAAATCTGGGTGAGGTTTTCAAAAATACTTGAACTGAATCTGTCTTAGTTCGTTCCTGAATTGCATCGCATCTCAACATGAGAAGAGTCACAGACAAGGCTTTTGAAAAATCCTTTATCTTTTCTCCAGTATTTGCTTTCAGTGCTCCCACTTAGGGAAATAACATGTTTTCTTGCCTTCAGACTGTAAAATTATGTATTTCAATCATAATTATTGAAAGCAAATCTAGTTATACTGACAATAAAGGCTGATCTTGTACTACAAAAGCAGATGAGATCTGCATGAGAAGAAAAAAAAAAACCAGCCAGAAGGGATGATAATTACATAACACTTCACTGAAATGTGTGGCACAATTTCTGAACCATAGCTGGGGCTCATTCATACTGCAAGGTCGTAATGGCTTCATGACCAAGTTCCTTCAGCTTCTGTTTGTGGCACTTGAAAGCCAGAAAGACAAGTATATGCTTCATAAAAGCTTTCAATACAATGTCCATTACTCAAAGCCTTTAAATGACAGGTAGCATGTGTTGTTGACAAAGGTATGGCAAATTAAGGAAAAACCAGAACCGAGTGAAGAATTTTGCAAATATTTTGGTTAATCCTTAGATGTATTATGATTTATTTATGTTTGCAAATATTATAGTCACTAATCTGAAGAGGAAAGGGACAGATCCTCTATTTTTGACAGCATTTGCTGCAAGACAGTGGTGAATGATCATATAAATGTGGAATTTTCAATAAGCATTGTGCTGAAGCTGCTTCTGTAGACATTCAGATGTGGCTGAAAAGACGAGCAACACAACATGGCTTATACTAACTAATCATGTAGCTCAAATGCGTGAACAAATAGTTGTGGTGAACAGCTTGTGAGCCAGTCACAGACAGATGTTTACTGGTGGAAAACATGCAGCTACTAGTAGGTATTTCGGGAGAAGTCATGGTCTGTTTACACGCAATTCCTGGCATTAAGGGACTATATTCATAACTAAAATGTTTAGTCTGAATTGATTTCCAACTCTAATTGAATCTAAGTGAAGAACTAGCTTCTTTTAAAAAGCTCCAACACATCTGCCTTTCCTTGATATGCTGCTAACTATGCTTGAATGTATCCAGCATCGTCTTTATTCAAGGGAGTGGCAAGCATGCTATTTTTCTTGACCCTTCCTGCTGTTTGATAGCTTCTTGGTGAGGTCTCTTAAAACTTAAGAAAGAAGGAAATCATGAGAGCATGAAATTGCAGCACATCCAAATAATGCTAATGATATCATACAAATCTGCCATATCAAGAAAATTCTGAGCTGGTTGCAAAGTAGGTACTGAGATTAAGAAGGAGTATCCTCACCTTGTCAAAGCAGGCTGCACCGTTTGCACAGGTTAGATCACTCAGCCAGGGTAGACATCAGGGTGTTGAATGACTGCAAGATTATTGTAAGACAAAAAATATTACTGACAAGAGCCTTGGTGTAGGAGGGCAGAAGGACTCTCCGGTTTATTTGTGCTGCCACAATTCATGGCAATCTTTGAAATAAAAGCATTTTGAAAGATCTGCCCCTGAAGAAAAAAGGCATTCTAAGTATGGGTTAAGCCTCAAACTCAGGTCAGAGAAGAGAACACCAATCAAATCACAATTGCAGTTTTGAGTATGCCTTGAAGAAAGGGCATGATGTAAACTCTGCTGTCCTTTCACAGGGATATGAACAACACATATACTACTTGAGTCCTTGCATCTCAAGGCTCAAGCAAATCTCAGCCCACCATATGGTGTTCTTCATCAGGAAAATCCAACAGGACTTCTATCTAGGGCTGCCCATAGGCAACTGCCAGGCCGGGACAAAATGAGTTGGTCTCCATTCCTTGTATGTGTTTTCATGCAAGAGAAGCTCAGGTTAAATGGGAGAAAAAGTCTGCACTCTCATGACAGTTAAGGCCACTGCCTATAAAATGGAGCTACTGAAGGTTCAGATCAGCTGGTTCTGGCAGCCAAATGAGTAGTGCTGATGGACTAACTATTGTGGCTGCTCACCCTTGTGATTTTCCAGGCACTTGAGAACAGCTGGATCTGTCTATAAGGGAAATGCGACACGCTGTCTCTTGATTTTATTGTTGTTTTTGGCAACATGGAAATATCTTCAGAATGCTCCATTACCCAACACCAGAAGACACGCAGCCTCCTAATACAGATTATAGTTTCAGCTTGTATCTCATACTGTAATGAGCAAGACAGATTTGAAAAATATGGCATTTAATGGCAGTTTAACTGCATATACAGTCTTTGGAAAGCATCAACAGTTAAAGAGAAAACCAATATTGGTACTCAAATATCCCTAAAACCACAGAGTCTGTGACTGGAGCCAAGAAATAAAGCCAGCATTCCTGCTTTAAGAGGATTAAAGCAGAAGTCATTTGGGAATCAGGGGTGTTGACCAGGCTTGAAAAACTGTTGGAATGATAGGGTGTGTTGGAATAGTCATGGACAAGCTAATGTCTCATAAAGTAAGAGCTAGCCGGTGCTTTTTGGATGAGTTTGTTACTGAAATGCTGGAAATGTCTTTGTCTTGTGTTTTTGTAGGCAAGCCAGATGCAGTAAATTAGGTAGGTTAGCTGGGGTGCCGATCTCAGAATAAAGATTTTCCTTTGTGCCAACTTTATTCAGGTTTTCTACTGTGCTAATGATGACAAATATCAGAGGTCTCAGGTGACTAGAAGAACGCAGCTAGACTTCCACAAGTGTCTCTCTCAACTCCACAGTGGAAAATGAATGTAGGAAGCAGAAAGAGCAGCCACAGCTTTAGTGCAGTATCCAATGACATTTCTTCAATACGCAGTCCCATGGCAGCGAGGAATGCTGGCCTTGATCTCTTTTAGAAAATGATCCAAAAAAATGCAGACCAGTAAAACGGTCTTGAAGGCTCAAAAACCTGGAGGCAAGGAAAAGAAAAACCATCACACACAGTATTTTTGAAAAAGGATTTCAAAATAAGTCAGATAAATGAACCTAACTGACTGTTTCTGGGTCTAAGGCTTGGCTGCACAGTAGGCTCAGATAAGCCACGTGTCAGTGGGAGAATTGGTGACTGAAAGGGGTCAAATTCCTTAACAGGAGCTGCAGTGGTTCTGGTTCAGTGGGTAATGCACAGAGTGGATGACATCGAAGCCTCTGCTCCCCAAGCATTTCTGGGTGAAGACAAAAGCCTAAGCTTCCCAGGCAGAAATAGTGAATGAAGAAAAGTCTGAGCAGAAATTCCTGTGGGAAGGCTGTCATCCATAATGGATGTTGGTTATGATCTCAGGCACAAACACCCTCCAGTCAAAGTCTGTTAAAGTGCTGCTGACCTACATCCCTAGAGAGGCCCAGCAGCAATGTGTGCAGAGAGCTGGCTCCATCAGTCCCCAGTCAAACATCTCCATGCCTGCTGGTTTGTGTAGACACTGAAATACAGCCATGACCCAGAACCAGGGGCCTGGCTAATTCAAGAGCAGGCTGTTGGCAGCTTGGAGAGTGTGAATGGAACACCAGCACTTGGAAAACTGATCAGTGTTTTCCAGCTTGTCCATGGCTCCCTGAGAGAAATGCTCCACAAGTGAAACTGTGAGGCTGGATGTATTGTAAATGATATAAAATAATTGTGAGATTGAAGAGCCAGGACAAAAATATAACTGCACAAAGCTCTTGCCCAGACAGCTGGAAGTGTGCACGCATGTTAGAGAACTTCATCCTTTTTACAGCTCCAGCACCTGCTTCCTCCCCAGCTGGGCAGGGAGAGGAGAAGCAGGGCTGAACAGAGCTCAGGTACAGCTTGTCCCCAGAAGGTATTTTTGGAGACTATGCATTCTCAGGGAGAGCTGCAGATTCTGTACTCCAAGTGCGCCTTCCCTCTTGGCACCAGACTTCCCCACTAGGTTGAGTGACAGGGGCTGTGCTGCCAAAAGGAGATAGTTTAATTACTGCTTCCCGTCCTCCTCCCTTATGAAGTGGCTGTAAAACTGCTCACTCCTGAGACTGAGATGCCCAAGGAATTGAGTGAGTGAAATATTTGAGGGCTGTTTACTTAGGCACCAAATCCACACTCTTCCTTTGTACTTGTCTGCACAGCCATCAAGTGTTTCCACAGCAAATAATATGATTTATTAGGATTGTCTCAGGTCCGCATGCACTCTCAACCACCTCCATGGACCAAGTCACGGAACAGGATACCAGAGGAGCTGGTTCAAGTCAAGGGACAGCAAATTGAGGCCTCCCCAGACTAGAAAGAGCTTGCACCAGGCTTTCTGGACTCCGTCATTCTTGAACAAAACAGCTTGCATGGAATCTTCAAGGGTGGGACAAGATGGACTTATTTTATAGGGAAGCAAGGAAGTCAGCTTGCATGTACTTGCTCAGCTTGATCATAGCATCTCCGGAAACTTTTGTCTCAGTAAAAAGCCAGTTCAGTTTTTGCAAGATGGAAATTCCCTTGCACTGTCTTCCAGCACATGGTATATGAAGCTGCTGGTAGCCAATAGTCTGGTGAACCCCACAGCAAGGATGTGACTGTGATGAATAGACAAAAGAAGAGGCAGATGGGAACAGACAGCATGTGATGCAAAGAACACCAGGAAGGCTGATTTTCAAGATTAAAAAAAAAAAAATTGAAAGCATGAATGTAATGAAAGCAGTACTTGATTCCAGTTGCAGAGCTGAAGAGCGATCAGTTTAAAGAAAATGAAAGGAAAGCTCTTTTGGAAAGCTCTTTTCTATATACAGTCAGCAAGACAGGGAAATAAATGAGACACTGATACTTACAGAAACACTTGAAACACCTTAGAAGAGCAAATAGGAGCAAAGGAATATTGTGACTTGAAACAGAATTCAGTATCAGAATATATTAAAATATTGACTTTTTTTTTTAACCCGAAAGAAAGAAATGAAAATCGATCACAAGTTCAGAAATTATCATTATAGTCTGGCTGTCATCTCTGTGCGTATTTTCATATATTTGGGGGTATTAAGTCTTCCTTCTTCAGAAGCTGGGTCATATATGGGAGTGGGACTACAGCATCCAGGGTGAGAATAAATCTAGCCTATATAAGTCTTCCAAATGGCAAGGAGAATCCCAACAACAATGATTATGTTGCACATAAGGCCACAGACCTGACCTGGAGAAATCCATGAGGCAAGGCAGAGATACACTAAGTATAGAGCCTGAAGGAGACAGTGTGTGCCTGGAGACTGAGGAAGAAATAGTGACCTTCCCTTAGAGAACGGGATAAACAAGATTGAGGGAATGACAAACTGAACAGCATAATTTTATTTATCCAGAGAAAGATCTGAAAATCATCAAATAGTTTATGTTCAGATTCCTAGAAGATGAAAAGAGCCAAAGAATAATTAACTCATATAACTCAATGGCAAATCATTTCATCCCTTTGCCTCATCAAAGATGAAGAATCAGGGAGAAGCAGAGATGTAATGCATCTTTACTTTGTAAAGTTTTGTCCTGGTATTTTGCAAATTATCCTAATAAGAGAATTTGGGAAGGAGGAACAAAGTGGATACAAAACCAGTTAGAAAACTGAATAATAGAGTAGCTGTTACAGACACAGCATTGCATCGGAAATTGGGTACCGAGTTGGGCTCCCGGCGATAGCACTATTCACTGTTTCAGTGACTGTAAAGATGAAATAAAGAGTATGCTTATTAAATTGGATTTGCTGCCAAATTTCCAAAACGCTGAAAGGGAGAGTGAGAGTTCAAAATGATCCTGAGAAGCTGATGCAGAGATCTGAAATGATGTGGGAAAAACTCAGCAAAGTGCAAAGTGCCATGCTTGGATAGAAAAAAAATGTCTGGTTCAATACAAGATGTAATAATTTGGCAAGACTGTAGGTCTTTAGAAGACCTGGGGGTTAGACATGGTGATAGACTGAATCAACAGTGTCAGACAGTTGCAGAAAAAAATAGATATTTTATTGGGATGAATAGTCAGAATTGTTGTAAGGCATGCAGAATTGAGGAAGGATAAAAGAAAGGTAGGAGTCTTGTCAGAGGAAAAAACTGAGAGGAAAAATAATAACTGTATCCAGACATCTGAAACTGCATAGAGGAAGAGAATTTGCTCTTTTGTCTGTTTCCTCCAAGTAGGATTGTGAGTACTGAAGGAAACTGAAGGACAAGAGGTTTGAGGTTACTTAGACATTAGGGAATGCTTTCTCAACAAAGGCCAGCAGACACTGAAAGGGATTCTTTAGGGTGGCTGTGAAGTTTCCAGAATGATGAGAAGCCAGAAGTAGATGGAGTTGATCCTGCCCTTAGCATAGGAGATGGATACACGGTTTTACAGAAACGCTTTTTCAGCTTCATTTTACATTCCTCTGGAACCAATGAAACAATGACGCAAAACAGTGGCAAAAGCAACTATCCAAGCTATAGTGCTGCAGATACGGTGTGAGATAGCTGCAGGCTCCAAACTGTGAAACATATGAAGCCAAAGCCAGCAGTAGTGACGTGAAGATGAAAAGCACACAATTCTGGCAAGGTTCTCTAAAGGGCAGTGTTGGGAGGACTTCAGGGCCTGCAGGCCGTGGTGCAGCCCACAGCTCTAACCCAGGCAGCACATGCAGCCCACCTCCTGCCTCAGTGCCTAAGGAGTGTCTGAGAGTGCCCTGTTCTCAGTACGCCCCAGCCTCCCTGCAGCCCACACAACAATCCTGTCACTGAGGGATGTTTCTGACCACTGTCTTGTCACCTTTCCAGTTTCCCTCTGCATACAGACCTAGCTGAAACTGTAGCTCCTACCCCCTAGATATACAAGGTAAAGGTAACATCTCACGAAGCACCCAGGGACAGAGCATGTCCCATTGCTGTTCACTACATTTTGGAACGTGCACGCACAGTGGGTTGTGGACATGTCCAGTGTATACTAAGTGCCATCTGCTGGCAAATGTGGATAGGGTATTGGGGGTAGGGGCGTAAGCGGCGTGGGATCATTGCACCCAGCACATGTTCTTCAGCCCTTGGTACTGTAATGCTGTTTGCTCTCCTTGCTCCTGTTGTGCCATGGCTGTAGATGGAACCAGCCTTGTGCCATCTTCATGCTGACATGAGATCAGGGGCCTGGGTCTGCAGGAAGGTGCCAAGGAGGATGCTGAGCCACCACGGGAGGAAGCAGCTCTGGGCAAGGCCCTGCCTCCACTCAGAGCAGAATCCTCATTTCAGGATAGGTGTAATATTACTGCTTATCTAGTAAGAAATAAAACTTCTGTTACAGTATGTAGTGGAAATGCCAAGTCACGGCTTGAAGCAGTGATTGAGCACCTGGTGGGAAAGTAGGGCCAACCCAGGTGAGCTCAGGTGCATTTAATGCACTTGAGAGACCAGAAGGGGTGAAGCCATGATCCACCCCTTCCCAGGCCTCATTTAAGGGTTGGCAGTGGAGTCATGGGTATTTTTCTGGAGATCCTTGCTTGCCTGAGGCCTTTTGAAGGTAAGGAGGTTTTTTTCCCCTTTATTCCTGTGCCTATGGCTGTTGCATTTGAGCAATTCCTTACTTGCTGCAGCCTAGGACCTTGCTGCTCTCTTGTCTTTGCTGCGCTTTCTACTGCATTATGCAGTTTTTATAGATCTGTGAAACTCTTGTCTGATCCTGGGAGTTTTTATCCTCTGACCGTGGTGGTAGGAGGAAGTTGCACAGCACACTGTAGTATGGGGTCCTTGCAGCCTGTAGTGTATGCACAAGGGGTCAGATCTTATAACATGACTTCTGAGCTTTTTCACAGTACTTGCTGCATTACCTGTGTAAGGACGATAGAGAGCCAAAAGAGTAGGCAATTTTAGAGTGTATGTGTGGGTGTGTATGTGGTTTCTACTTGCCTTTTTATGTTTAAAAAAAAAAAAAAACCCTAAGGCAGAAACCAAGTAAATCCACTCTATTTATCTTTGTTGGAGAGAACTCTAAAAGATATGAAAATAAATACTGGTCACTGAGTATCAGGTTTTTTTTTGTGCAATTACAGAGGTAGCAAAATTCAATCCTTTGCCAGGCAAAAGTATTTCTGTTTGGATGCTTCCAATCAAATTGTCATTTAAATGAGAATTCTGTAGGAATCTTTTCCTATTAGATGTGAGAACTCAGCCAACTTAGTCGAGGTTGCTTTTTTTCCACCATTGACATGATGCGAAGCCCTGTAGAAAACAAGGTAGTCGTGTACTATCTATGAGTTAATTGTACTCTTGGGGGGAATATAAAAGTCTAGTTATATATGCCTTATCAGCTAAAAGAGCTGAAGTATGGTGTCAATTAAGAGGACATTAAGCTGCAAAGCATTATTTCTATCATAACATGCATATATTACCCTTTTAATCTAGCAAAATAATTGTTTCCTTCCTGCCATTTTTCCAAGGACACAGCTGTAATTGCTCTGCCTGAGGATCTTTGAAATTCCCTGTAGAATAAAAACATGTGCAAGGCATATGAAAAGTGCTGTTCATGGTTTTCAAACCAGCCTAAGTTAGGCATAGCTTCCTTTTCTGGATAAAGTAATCACTAGTGAATCCACTGGTACCATAGATCTGATGTTGAAATAGATTTTTCTTGCTTGAAGGTTGAAACGATATCTAATTTTTAAGACTGAACTCGAAGAAACTTGTCAGCCTCAAAGACGACTTGCAAGAGCTCTTGGATGTGAACAAGAAAGCTCTAAGGAATGAAAACCATGTGCAATATTTCTGCTGCTACGGTATGAAGTCTCATTGGAATGGTTTTTTCTGAACTTTCCATGCCAGAACTAGTACAGCAAACACTTGCTGAGTTAAGATCTCCAATGGACCTGTGAAACCATAAACTCACAAAATGGGAAAAATATATATATTTTTTCAATGAAGTCCTCCCAGTGCCCGTTTGGTCATCTGTTATGTTAATATGTAATGGGCAAGATCTACAGAAACAGTATTGCCACTAATATACCTGGATATGTGGCTTTTGAAATACATTATAAAGCCAATAAAAACTTAAAAAAGGAAAGTCAAGAAGAAATGACTTAAATCTGCTTCCTAGGAAATAAGGTAAGGAAGAAAAAAGAAAAACACATTCCAAAGAACTATTATCACAATAAAAGGAACTCTGTGCAGGCAAGCTGGAGGGCGTTTTATTTGCATTCTTGGAGATATAAGCACTAATCAAGTCTGAAATCTGTAAGACTCTATCAGTAAGCTAGACAGTAGGAAGGGAAAGCAAGTGAGGTCCTCAGAGATACCTTGAGGCTTTATTCTAATAAAATAGTACCCAGAAAAATTCTAGGCAAACGTTTGGCTGTGAAAAGAGATAAATGATGATTGGTGACACTTTGGATTGCTGTTGAATTGGCTTATTAATGAACTAGAAGAACCAAAGCACATTGAAAAACCTAGGGAAATAATCTGATTGTCTATTTCTATATCTATAATTGTTTTGAGATATAGAATTAAGAATTCAGCCAACTACTTTCCATACTGAACATATAAAATTATCTGGTTTTGGCCAGACTAGTGGGATGCGTATGTCTGGCATGGCTGCTTGGAAGCTTTTGTACTTTGGTGGGTGTGCAGTGTGATCTCAGGTGAGAACAAAGGACAAACAAGATTTGTATTGCTCCTATAGCAGCAGATCTAAATAAACTGGTATGAACAGACAAGGCCCTGGAGGTCCCTGTCTTTGGGATGGGAATTTCAAATTCTAGTCTTCAGCTGCCATTAATCTGCAAATATAAGATTAAAGACTGGAATCATCAGGTGCCAACTGTTCTGCTGGAAGGAGAGCTCCTCTGGCAGAGGGAAGGACCACCTAGCAATAAGACAATGCTGAGACTTCTTGCAGCTCTGCTGTGGCCTGTCCCATGACAGCAGGATGCACACTGACATCCAGACACTCATCAGACACTAGCCTGGAGAGCTAGACTCAGCCATCTGCCCTCTCACAGCACACAGGGAGATGCTGGGGTTTCAAACCATTTTCAATTTGTCTTTACTTTCATGGCAAATACAAATACTAAAACAAGCCTTGATGTTGTCCTCCATCAGCACTTTTATGTATACTGCTCTGAACCTTTAACTATGCTCTTGCTATACCAGACTGGCTAATTAACTTCAGTACTAGCAACCCGTATGGGAATGAAGTTGGACACTGTTGTACTGTGTAGTATGTCAGGTGTTCAGATATATAGCATTCTTGCTTCACTTGATCTAAATTATTTTAGCTTTGGGAATGGAACTTAGAATGGCCAAACCACATTGTTTAGTGATGGTGAGAAGGTACAAAAGGACTGAGGAGATGCTGGTAATCATGACTTCAGTGCCATTTGGCCTTTGCTTAAGTATCCCCATCTGGAGTACTGGGTCCAGGTCTGGGCCTCCAGTAAAGGAAGGATGCAGAGCTGTTGCAGTGGGTCCAGAGGAAGCCATGAAGTTGATCAGAGGGCTGGAGCATCTCTCCAATGAAGAAAGATTGAGGGAGTTGGGCTTGTTTAGCTTGGAGGAGAGAAGGCTCTAAGGAGACCTCATTACAGCCTTGTAGTACTTGAAGGGAGCTTATCAGCAGGAGGGGGACTGACTTTTTACATGGCCTAATAGTGATAGGACAAGGGGGAATGGCTTTAAGCTAAAAGAGAGGAGATGTGGGTTGTTAGAGAGATTCCTTACTCAGAGGGTGGTGAGACACTGAAAGAGGTTGCCCAGAGAGCTTGTGGATGCCCCATCTCTGGAAGTGTTCAATGCCAGGTTGGATGGGACCCTGGGCAGCCTGATCTGGTGGGTGGCAGCCCTGCCTATGGCAGGGGGTTGGAACCCAAGCCATTCTATGATCCCATGCAACTCTATGGAGAAGAGGAGCAGGATGCAGAAGATGCATATTAAGCCCCAGCACAGTCCCTAGCTTTACTCAGGAGATCAGGCAAGGCCTGTTAAAAAAATGTAACTTCCACAAGGGTCATATCTGTGGGTGTGCATTTTGCACATGAGATCACAACAGTTTGAGAGGGAAGCCTGTCAGTGCCCAGTGTCTGTCCTCGCCCTCTGAGCTCTGTGGTTATGGAGGCAAGATGGATTAAGACAGCAGCTTGCCAGTTGCTAATGCAATAGCCTCTTTTGACCCAATTTATTTATGCTTGGAAAAATGAGAATGTAAACATCTTCCACAAATATTTACTGTACACTTTTAACAAGATGTGTTTTTTGAAAATAATTAATCCCTAAGTACACTTCAGGATTACTACGGTAGCTGTTTATGTTCAGATGATAACACACATGTAGAGAAGGTAGGTGGATTGTAAAGGGGGCTCCCTTTTTTTTGAGATCTCTTCGTAGGCCAGCAGCTCAAACTGAGAAAATCACAGATGTTTCTAAGTGAGAGGGAAGAAGGAAAGCAGATCCTAGCTATGTAGCATCTATTAAACATCTGGCAAATGACTTCAGAATCTGTTTTGGTTTTCTTAGAGATCACACATAAACAGAGATTTCTTGTTTATAAACAGTCACCTTCAATTCAGAAAAATATGCATCTAGTTGTTGACCATAGTAAGGTCTGCAAGATGTTTCTGCTATTGCTTTTCTGATCTTGTGTACTTGAAATGACACCCATTTTCCTGCTCTTCTATGCTTAGAGTTTGAGATAATAGCCTATAAAATCTTAAGTGGTTGAGAATAAGAAGGAGCAAAGGTTGTGTATGTTGGATTATGGTGTTGCAACTAATTTTCTTCACTTGGAATCTCTGCTGGCTGAAAGCAGAGTGACTGGATCCAGTGTAATACGGATTAATGTGTGTAAACTGCAACTATGATTTCAGGAAAAAAAATCTGAAAAGCTAGACTCCTGGAGCTAGTTTCATCCTGATCCACTATGCCTTTGCACGGAGCAAATAATCTACTTTGGAAGTGAAATAAAGTCCTTTTCTCAAGGTGTAAAGGCAGCCAAACCTACTCGCTCAGCTGTTAGGTGAAATGGATCCTACCCTCACTCTATTAATGCACATGAAGGCCCCATAATCAGAAGTAGTAAGCCCCATGCTTGCTTGGGGTTGTTGCATTTGGTCACTGCCTTCAGGTAGCTCCTGCAAGGGAAGCAGGCAGTGCAGTCTGTTCTGTGTCCTTCAAGGAGAGAAGGGCTGCAGTCCTGCTTTTGATGCAGCCCTTGTTGGGGGGTGCTGTGCAGTGGCAGTGGGGCATCTGGAGTCCATCCAGACTCTCCAACTCTAGTTTTGCTTTCTTCTGACTGGGTCTGGGCTATCCCCAGCATTGCTGGTGAGCAGTGTCTGCATCATATCCTCTACTGGTGTGTCTGCCCTGCCTCTATGCGCTCTGACTGCATGGAGCCACCTGGGATTAGTACTGCATTTTGGCAGTTGACATCCTGAAGGGCAGGGAGGGCGCTAGAGACAGAGGTGCAGATGTGCTCATAGAGTTGGGCGGTACAGACCTCAGTGTTAATGCTGGCATTATTTCCGGCTCAGTACCAGCCATGCTCACTGAGCTGGGCTTCCCAGTGCTTCTGGCCAAAGGAGGTGCAGACATCCCAGATGAGCTCAGGCTTGGTAGGGCTGATAGCACAACCAGCATTGATGCAAAGCCATAGAGAGCAACACTGCTGCCATCCATGGAGTGTGCCACTAAATGCTATGCTGCTGTTATGGCTGCTGTCCCCTGCTTCAGCTGAGCACTGAGAACCCCAGTGATGCATCCCACCTAGGAAAGTCAGGTGTGGGAAGGCAGTCAGCCCACACATGGAGAACCCTGCTTTCCACCAGCATCACACTGGAACATTTCACAGGTGAAACCCTCCTGCTGCTCTCTGTTTTGGAAAGGCCTCTTTGACACATCTCTCACTGGAAGAGCAAGAAAATGTTTCCAGACGTACGATCTACATTTCTTTCTTCCTCTCCTCCCTCTGCATGTAGATACTCCTTATGCTGCCCCATCTCTACCCCTCACTCTGATCTCCCTACTTGTGAAGGACCAAAAATGGAAAATTAGCATGATTTGTTTAATTTTGCAATGACAATTTTACAAATGTTGGTTGGCTAGCTGGGTCTTCTGGGGGATTTGGAATGTTGGAAATAAAAGATTGTTTTTGTTTTGGGATAATTTTTTGGACTCCAACAGTTTTCCCCATGACTCTTGGCAAGAAGACTTAAACAAGATGAGAAAAAGCTCCAGATGAGTGAGTCTGTGTGAAATTAAAGAATTGTTGTTTTTGTTCAATGGCGGCTAATTAATTAGTATGTTGGAATGATCATGGTAGATCAACTTCTCAGTTCCAGGCATCAAGTCTGGATTTTGGAGAAAATTGTTGCACACAGGCCCTTGTTTTAAGGTTTCTTGGATGATATGGAAACTGAGAGTCCTAAACATATTGGGATCACTTTCAATGTACTTGTGTTTCTTCACAGCAGATGTCTGAATGTTTATAATGTGCATATATTTATGATGCACATAAACATCCTCAGCTTATAAAAGAGAAGCTCTGACAGATAAATAGAGAGTCAGTTTGTGCTACTCTGGCAGTTCTCTTTGGGAACTTGACACATTACCTACTGTGTCAGAGGGCATGCTCTCTTGCATTGGATGAACTACCTTCAAATGATCCCCCTGAGTATAACGCCAGCTTGAAGAAATGTAATACAACAAAAAATGTGGATTATAGACCCCAGCCAATAAAATAGACTTTAGAACCTTCACAAGGATGAAAAGGAGAGGAAGATAAGAAAAAAAAAAATTGGTGGATGAAAAGGTAAATTCCAAGAATATTTGGTAAATAAAGAAAAATAAAGCCCACATCTGGCTTTGAACTAAAACTTAAGGAGTTCTGGCAAGCACACCTTTTACACTTCCAGTATTGACTCTTGCAGATAAGAGGAAAATGTTCACCCTTTTAACTGAACCTTTTGGATGGTGATGGTTCATATAACTGGAACTGGCAGCTCAGTTGTCCTCTAGATGTGTAAATTAAATCTATGGGACTTCCTCCATGCTACTGTGGGCCAAGAGGTGCTAGCACTGTGATGGATCATATCAGTGCTGGAAGGCAGACTGGAAACTAGGACAGGAAATTCACCCCTCACAGCATCCTGCCTGATCCACCTCCCTGCATGATGGAAGAGGAAAATGGAGCTACTGAGAGTGCAGGCTGGGAATCAGGACTGGACCTCAAGGAGATGCTGGCTGCCTCCTATCTCTGCTGGCTTCAGCCCTCAGACTCCCTGACATGGAGAAGCATTGCAGACACAGGAATGTGGTGCAGTAGATATCTCTCATACCCATTGAAAGTATTAGCACAGAGCCTAGGTGAAGGAGTTGAAATCTCCTCACGCTAGAAAGTGCAAAGCTTGAAACACCAGTGTGGAGTCATGCAGTGTGAAAATTGCAGTGTGCAGCTGGTAAATGTGTTGTATGTAAGCATTAAAATATGGAGTTATTAAACTGGACAGGAAGACAGGGATCATGCAAAATAAAATTCACGTCTCCTTTAAATTAACATGAGCAGGGATGCGTTTGTGCATTGGATGTGTTGGATTGGTTGTACATTACTATTTGGAGCCTTTTTTGCTATACATTTTAAGTTTGCTGCTTTTTTTAACTGTGCAGCTTTTATCTACATTTCCTAATTCATCTTAAAAATCAAAGGAGTAAAAAGGAGATACAGGGCTTTAACACTGTCATTAATGCATCGTGTTCAACATACAGAGGAGAAAGGGGTTTGTAGTGAAAGTATCTCCATATGACCATGCTTTTAAGGTCCCATTATAGCTCATGGACCTGAAACAGCAATTAGCACTCTGATAATATATCAGCTAACCAGCAGCAGGTTTCAGTTGCCAAAACACAGATATCTTCTAATGCCATCAGGGATGCTATGAGGCACGTGAGAAAACTGCACAGGGCTCATAGATACAATGCAGAGCTATAAGAGACCCCCACACTGTGGTAGAGTGGCACAGGGGGGTGCAGGTGAGATGCAGAAGGAAACATAAAGTGACACAAGTTTAGGCAATCCTAAATGTCCATTCACTAGCTTACTGTACCTACACAAGAAAACCTCCATGCACAGTGTATCTCCATTAAATTAGGCAGTTTTCAGACATTCATGAACCCAGGTATTTCTAGCAGGCTGTGTAAAGAGTGTGCAATTTCTGGATTGATGTTGCATACAGATACTTGAAAGCAGAGTTGGAATGAAAAAGTTTCTATCTTGGGCTGGCAGTTTTAACTGGTTTTAACTCCTCAAAAAAAAAAAAAAAAAGATCAGACTGAGGCTCTTTGGTGGTATGAAGTCCCCAAATAAGAAATTACTAATGTCTGAAAGTATTCTATAGTCTTCTCCTACTTCTGTGTCCTTTCCAGCCACCTACTGTTGGAGAGAGGCACGCAATAGCCCATCTGTGTAGGTGGATTCTGGATCTCATCCAGTATGTTTACTCATATTTTTCTTTCATAATTTAATTAGGGAATTTTTATATTAGCTTCAGACATTTCAAAGTTCAGTGGTTTGAAACTGATGAAGGCACCCACTCTCCTTCTATAGCCAGTGGGCATCCAAATACTCTAAGGTAAGAAGAACTGCACGTGAAGGAGGTTTTTCTCCCCAGTAGACTCGAGGTGACTGATTTGGGTTTAGGTAATTAACTTCAGGTACACAAGGGAGGTGATGAGACTCCCACTCATCGTACTGCATGGCCTAGAGAGTGATCTGGATGACTCTGAGGAGAGGGTTTCCAGTGCTTACAGCTTCCACGCACATCACTCAGAACTCTTGGCACCCAATAAAAAGAATAAAGAACATGTTTGATTCAAAGCCTTTCCTTCCCACTCCCGTTCACTTGCCTTTTGATTTTGATTTTTCCTGCCAGGATCTGAATAATCTACAACATACTGACTGGCATGGTTCCCTCCAGCTGAAAGACAAATGGGAGGGAGAGGAGAGATCAACTTTTGCTCTAGCCAGCAGGCTTGTTTTAAACAAAATCACCACATCGGTCCCTTGTTTTAGCAATACTCCTGCAAACTGCTGAGTGTGCGGGCAGGGAGACACAACTGGTGCATGATACCGAAGCCAGCCAAGTTATGATAAATTATGGCATTGCCTAGTAGCAGTGTCAATGGTGCACTGTTGCCCCTCCTATCTGGTTGCTCAGAAAGCAGTATGCTGCAAGCTGGGCTGCAGTGAGTCCAACAGGGCTATGTGGGTTTCCATGTAGTTAGCACCTCCATATATGCTTACTGGAAGTCAGTGGGATTGTTCATGTGCTTAAAATTAAAAATGTGTTTAAGACCTGATAGTCCCCCCTTGCCCATATGAGGCCTTGGATGCTGCTCAGGGCTGCACAACTTCTGAACTCTGAAGACCTACCTCATGGCTGCGCAAGTTGATGGTGCTCAGCTGTGCTGTCCAGGCCCTTCCCTGGAGAAAACATCCCAGCTCTGCAGTGTTAGTGTGTCTCCAGAGCCCTTCTGCAGATTGTTCAGTGATCCACTGCTCCCGGTGTTTAACTCGAGCAGTCCATGAATTAATTTTCCTACAGTCTGTTGAGGCAGCCCTCTAGGAGTAGTGGAGGAACCTCTCTGCCCACACCCAGCAATTTGATGTGGTGAGGACTCAGGGACAAACGCACCTACTCAAGTAATGCTGAAGAACCTCAGGTTCTCAAGGTTTAACCCATTGTAATGCAGGCCTTCAAATACAAGCACAAACTGGTTGCTGGGTTTCTTTGACACAGTATATACTGCACCAGCTCCCTTGCTGCCGTGAAATGCTGTAGCTCCAACAAAAGCTACAGAGGTTTGTTAGCTGAAAGTCCAACTTCTAAATGAGCCTTTGTGAAGTAGACAACAGCTTAATCGGTGGAAATCATGATATTGTTCTATGATTTTACTGGCACTTTAAAATAAATGTCAGTAGCTAAAATAGGGTTTGCTTCAGCAGGAAAAGTCAAAAGCTGGTTTCTTGCCCCTAAGTTAAAGGCATAACTTTTGTCGGTGTATAAATAATAAAAAAGGAATGTCTGTCTTTCTAGTTGATCAACATTTCTTAGCGATGATATAAGAAAAAATGCTTAGTTCCAGAAAGCAGCTTAAATAGCACATGAAGCAAGATAAAATCTGAAGTGTGGGGCCATATGAAATTTGCACGCAAAGTTTCTTTTAGGTGGCAGCCTTCTCAGATTATGCAGCATTTTGATTGAAGAGTTGAACAAAGGAAACAGAAAATGAGCTACCCATTAATTTTTTAAAGCTATTTTTTATATCTAATATATAAGATAATAGCATTCACAAAACTTTATTTTTCTAGGTACCACTGTTAATTTTCAATCATCATATTTACCTACACAGGTCACCTACTGTGCATATTTTTGTCTCGGAAAAAAACATTCAGATATAACTGCCCTGCATACGTTTGCCTTCTTTTCTGCATGTGACAGGGTGTGCCAGTTGATTTTTTGACTGAGAAGTAAAAGCAGGCGAGCAGCATCCAAAGGGATAATCTGCCGAGTCTGTTCAGCCCATCTGGATCACATCAGCCTTTTTTTTTTTTCTCGCATAAGGATATAGGAGAGAGGCAAAGGGAAAACCTGATGAATTGCTCCCTCAGACTAGCTGGCCACTTACATAAACTTTGGGCTCGCTTCATAAAATATGGCCCTAACACCTTTCTAACCTCTCCATGCTGCATGATTTTCAACTCAACGCACTCAAAAGCCTATTTAGCATCTAGGATGCCTAATTAAGCGTGTGAGCAAAGTATCCCTGAGGATTTCATCACACAAAGTGCAACTAGCAACCTTTAATGAATACTTACTGACTTAGCTCAGCTACTTTAAAGTTGTGTTTAACAGTCATCTAAATAATCCTCTTGATTATTCAGGACCTTTTCAGCAATGAGATCATTGATGAGAACAACACATGAAATCGCTGTCCTGTTTGTTTCTGGCTGAACATTTGTCCTCTTGCAGACAGAGAACAGAATGACCATCCATTCTATTGCCCTACCCGCGAGTAGGAAGAAGTGCGTAATTGCTGACTGCTTCTTGTGTAACTTCTTCCTACATTGATGGAAAATGTATGGGCTTACCAGGAAATCTGTTCTATCTGCTTCACTGTCCATAATGCTGCAAAGTTCTTCCTGATGTCTTTGCCTAGTTATGTGCTGAACAGTTCAGTCAAGAAATAGACTCAATTTCTCTTGAAACATTTCAAGAACACCCCGAGTAAACCTTCTGGTGATTTCTTCTAACAAAAGGGAATGTGTGACTACAGTTTTTAGTTTTCATTTTATACTGATACCAGAACCAGAATTAACAAAATGGTGGGAGAATGGTTGTGCTACATCTTTGTTGGAACAAGACAAGAATGCTCAGCTTTGACAAGTCTGCTTCTGTAAGATGTTGTACCACTAAGCCAAAGGAGAATAAAGCACAGCAGAAAGAAAGGAATCACACTTGAAGCTGCTAATCTGGAAAGATCTCCACACCTCTGAGGTTTGCTATGGTCACTGTAGAGATACAAAAGAATGAGTAGACATTTGATTGAACAGATGACAGTCAAAAGCTTTAAAACATTGTTCCCTAGCCTCTGGTCTCATGAGAGCAAGAGAGATGGTCCTCCTTGTGACAGGATTCCTCAGGAATGGAGATGCTGTCTAAATTGAAGAGGTTTTGTCCAAGATGTTTCCAAGCAGCAAGAAAGAAAAAAAGCCTGTGCTGCATGTTTTCACAAGAGTTAATACAGCTATGTATTTCTGGCCTTTCCTTTGTTATCCAGTACTAAGCCCTAACAAGCACAAGATCAAAGCTCACCATTCAGGAGATGGGAAGCTTGAATATGCTTGCTGACCTGCCAGCTCCAGCTCTTCTGAGGGAAGGCAGCGCCCTTAACAGGCCACTCTACTGCTTCTTCCAGATTTTTACTGCCGGTCTGCCCATACTCTGTGGAGTAACAACAGGACTTTCACTCCACAAGCTCCTTAAATCACTCCCTTCCCGTGGTCACCTCTATCTGGGGCTCATCAGCTTCCAGAGTTAGGATTCACTCTTGCACTTCTTCCCTGCCTGTGTCTCCTCAGGGCCTTGCAGCTGCAATTATGGATTCCCACTCCCTGATCAGTACATGCCTCCAGAACTGCAGCATATGGGACAACCTGTGCCTCTCCTTTCTCCATCATGTAGTGCCACGTGAGATGCATAGTTCCTCGTGTAACTGAGGAGTGAGGTATGTCTCAAGGATGGATCAAAGCTTAGGGAAATCTGCTGTTTTGTGAATGGCAATTGTTGGCACATACGTCTTTGCATACAGTGCACCAAATTTCAGTCTTCTGTATCAACAGAGGGCAACATACAAAGAGACAGATATTTTCACAAAGCTTTTTTTTTATTATTTTTTTTCCCAGTCCTGAATTTCTACTCAAAATACTTTCTTTTCAATCCACACACAGGTTAATACAGGATTTTGAAACACATTTTGAAGCTAAGATGACCTGCATATAACCCATGCCATAGGATTTATTTAAGGTAGTGTGTAAATGAGTCACAAATGTAGCACCTAACAGTGAAATACCTTTTGAAATCAGTTTGTAAGATTTACTCTTGTCCTTTCCAAACATAGATTGAAGACCTCCTCCCCCCGCATAAAGATGTGGGAGATGGCAGATGTGTCAGCAGAGGTTCACCAGTTCCCCCTGCTAGTGCTGAGAAGCCACTTTAGTCTCTGGGCAGCTCTGGGCCAGAAAGAAAAAAGTGCCACAGAACTATTTCCCATCACCTCTGAATAAATATCTCCTTTGCCACATCAGCCTTAAGCCTAGCCTGACAGGGGTTGATCCTTGAGTGTTTCTGACAAGAAAAGCTGGTTTGCTTTAATATGTGTTTTGAACAGCAGTACTTGCATGGGCTGCTTGTTACAGTTACTTCCACGTGTCTGTCTACAAGGTAGAGCAGCCTGTGGTGCAGCTCCCTTCACGCCATCATGATAACACTCCCAGCAGAACGCTTTCCAGCATATTTTAAAGTATAAAGGTACAGGTGACATGATACAGCCTCTTGTATGGATGAACTTACTGCTGCATAATATTTTTATAGAAAGAGAAAAGTATAATCTGTAGTGATTTACAGATCATAGCATCATAGAATCATAAAATCACCAAGGTTGGAAAAGACCTCCAAGATCATCCAGTCCAGCCATCCACCTACCACCAATATTTCCCACTAAACCATGTCTTTCATTACAACATCTAAATGTTTCTTGAACACCTCCAGAGACAGTGACTTCATCACCTCCCTGGGCAGCCCATTCCAGCTCCTGACCCCTCTTTTGGAGAAGAAATTTTTCCTAACATCCAACCTGAATCTCCCCTGGTGCAACTTGACGCCATTCCCTCTTGTCCTTCTCTAGCTATGTGGGAGAAGAGGCTGACCTCCACCTCACCACAACCTAATTTCAGGTAATTATAGAAAGCTATAAGGTCTCCCCTGAGCTTCCTGTTCTCCAAACTGAACAATCCCAGTTCCCTCAGCCGCTCCTAATAAGACGTATGCCACAGCATTGTCTTTACCCCTACAGCCACGTAGACTGTACAAGCTCAAATCTCACATTGCAGCTGCTCTCTCTCTCTCTTTTATTTTACAAATGTCAGCTGGTTGTGCATCACTTGGAGACTTCCTAAGAAGTCTCTTAGACAGGTTACCTAATCTTTCTATTTTTTCTCCCTAAGTCTGTCATTGGGCAGAAACTTTATTTGTTGCTATACAGCCAAAATAATCCATTTTCAGATGCCTTCTTTTAGGGAGTGGGGACCAAGCCACCCTCCAGCAGAAAAACATAGAGCTGGGCAAGCCCCAAAGCTCTGCATGAAGCAGAGCTCCTACCCCCTGGGAGGAGATGCTCTGGCCATGGTTCTCTCGTAGTGCACTGATAACTTTTGCCAATACTGGTGTGGAAACTTTTCTCCTTCTTTCCTCTTGATGAATGTGCTACTGTGCCAAAACCAAAGTTAAGAACACGCTTCTGCCAATGTACTCTGTAAATCTATTTCAAAAATAGTCATCTTGGTCAAAAGACATTTCAGTACTTTGGTTCAAATGCAGATGATCTCATAGGGAGAATTATAACAAAACACAAGCATTTATTAAAGACAGAAGACCTGGAAATCAGTTAAAAACATAAAGCTCTGGAAAATGTATATATACATTCAGTCAATATACGTATTTTGTAATTGTTCCCAAATCCCCATTCCCTTGGTCAGACATCATTCAAAATCTGATGTTATCCTACCTCTATTTAATATAGCAGGGGTCAAATAGCTGTAACTGAACTGTAACAGAAAACTGTATTCTTCCAGAGATTACACGGAAACAGGTTTCAGTTTATGGTAACAAGATAATTAAAAAATGGTGATAACAAATAGCTCAACCTCTTATATTAGTCTTGGCAAGTGTTCTAAGTTGCATTTTACTATCAATAACAGTGATGGATTTTTAGACCATAAGTTACTGCACTAGAACTTCTTGGGACATGGGATGTGCAGGTTTCATATCAGGATTGCTCAGTGTTCACTTTAAAAGAAGGCTAGAGCTAGTCATGTAAAAAAACTTTGGCTTTAAAGAGATTTCTTGTCAAAAGAAGTATAAAATTTGCCCCAATAAAAACAATGCAGGTTTATCACTTTTAAAGGCCTGGGGTTTTGTTTTGCTTTGTTTTACTCACTCACCCACTTGAGTAAGCAAAAATAGGAGACAATGTAGCCTAAAATGTTTGAAAAATCAAATATGGGTGCATTATTCACAGAACTATTTTGCTCCCACTCTTAAAAGAACTACTGGTGAAAGGAATATAAAGTTACTATGTTCTCCTCTTGTTTCCACATCTTTGAATGCTTTTGTTATTGGTTTGTGTCTCTCCAAGATAAAATAAAACAAATACCATTTTATCGTCATTATCTCTGGCTTTATTCTGACAAAGAAAGTCCCTTTTTTTCTCATTTGTTTTATAAATAAAACCTATTTGATTAAGCTCAGTGCTCAGTTTGGAAGGAAATGGCTATAGATGTTGCATGCAGTAATGTGGGATTATACAAGAATTCTTCAGGAGTGAAACATTAGGAAGCTGCAACCTCATGCAAAGATGCCTTAAGTTTGTCATGCTTGGTGGCTTCAGAGATGCTCATGAGTTCCAGGCTGAGAGTCTCGCTCAGAGGGAGCAAGAGAGCAGAGAGATCAGGTGTGTTGGCAAAAGTGTGTGAGAAAGGATACACTCCATTTTCCACATCTGCCTGTTGCTTGAACAGTCACAAGTTCTGATAGCAGCTTTTGGACTTTTCTCTGTGACAATGACGCATTCACACATAAAGTTGCATGACAGACCAACATTCCTGGTGTGTTGCTGTCCAAAGATAAATGTACTGCAAGTACTGGAAATAATACTGACCCAACAAGGATGACCTTTTCTCATTGTAAATGAAAATGATTTCTCTTTAACATAAATACCATCCCAAAGTCTTTTGATATCTCAGACACTTGTAAGAATGAAAGATCATTTATGCCTTTGCACTACTCATTAAGATTTTGTACAGACAATCAAATTTTATGCCTTGGCTTTGTTTTTTAAGTGGAATGTGCTGTGACTTCTACTCTGTCTTCGGTATGTGCCTCCTGGGGTTTCACAAGATGTAACTGCTGTCTTCCATCTTGTTACATAGTCTGGAGTCAGAGGTTACATCTTGGTAGGGTGAAACAAAAGTTTCTGATGAGCAGAGATGGCATTCTAGCGTGCTTAGGGCACTCAGCATGCTCCCATTACCTCTAGCTATCCTCAGATGGAGTTTGCTGTCCCACAGTGGTATTTTCCCACACTACAGCATGTCATTGAAGGCCCAAAAATGCCATTCCATCATACTTATTTTCTTTAGGAAAAAAATATTGTAAGATTTCGCATCTGTTTGGGGTACCATCTCCTTTAGAGTACCAACTGTAGCCTGTAACACATGTACCATTGCAGTCACAAAACTACAGAAGATATAAAGATCTCCCTGTAGGAAGGGGAGGTGACCAGCCCTTGTCCTCTTGGGTCAAGTCCAACACCATTAGGACATCTCGCTGTGAGCTAGGTGGGATGAGAATGCATCTGCTGTACAGATGAAGGCAGAAGCCAGCCTCTAGCACTTACTCAGGTTTTCCCCAGACTTTGTCACTGCAGCGGGTGCCAAGGACTGGACAGTGTCTGTAACACCATCCCTGCTTCCAGCATGTCCCCTGGAGAGCTCTCAGTCTCTCCTCCCTCCATCCTGCCCAGTGCCCACATACGGGGAGAGCTCAAACATAAACAAACATCAGCAGGTTTTGGGTATGCACTTGGACCTGCTAGCATTCACTAGGGTTGGCCAGAGAAAAGATGCCATAGCAGCCCCAAAACATGCCATGAAGACTTCTCACAAAGTTGCTGTTTTCCCTGGAATACAATCAGGGCCTACACCCTGTCAATTCAGCTACCCCACAATAGTTGTGTGAGAAGCAGGGAGCCACGTTCAGGATCAGAGGGGACCTTCCTCCAGGAAGACTCTGAGTACCTGGCCTCAGAGAGACTCCATGAGATGGTGGATCTGAGAGAATGGCTCCCATCCCTTGTTGGGTGGCCTGGTTTACTACACTGAAGTAATTGTAGTGGCCAGCAGGACAACTCCATGACTCACGGAGTACCTGCAACCTGATGTGTCAGTGGAACTCCAAATCTCTGCTGGAGGAATTACTGTAGCCATGCAGATTTCTACCCACCAAACTGCAGCTTGCACACTGGTTCACCGATCCTTTTGAAAGAGAAAAAACACAGTTCCACTTTTTATTTCTAATCAGTCAGCTGCCCACGATATATTTGCACTGAGAACAATCATACTGGAATCCTTGATCTAATGGGATCTGTTATGCTCAATAGACCTGATGATCTCTGAATTTGTCAGCTGTCATTCTTCACTGATAACTCTCCAAGTCCAAAGCCCCTTTGATAGATTGATAAATCTCTTGTTCCCTTTATATTCTGTGGTCACATCAACAGGAAGGAGGCACAGGTTTCTGTGAACATATGGAAAAACCATCCAGAATGCTTGTCTACCAGGATTCTGGTAATCATGTTTACTGGTAATCATTTTTCTTTGTCTTAAGAAGGTACCTAAATCTGTGGAAACTCAAAAGCTGATTCTAAAGGTTTTGTAGATACCAGCCCTGTGGTCTCAAATCTTGCTGCAGAGCTTAACTGAGGTTTTAAATTCAACAAGAAATTCTTCATTCAGGAGTCAAAGTTGTCTTGCTCATTTATGAATGGCGATACATAACATAACAGTTCTGGTCTTGAAACCTTGACACGGACAAAGCTTTCTAGGCCTGCTGTGAAGTTCTGCCATGCGTGGACTGAAAATTAAGTTCACCAGAAGACTTGGATGTTGTAATGCCAAATGCTGGGTGCCCAGTGAGCTCCTCGCTCAGGCCAATCAGTAGGCAATGTGTGGGCCAAGCTGGACATCTGACAGGGAGACTCAGAGACATCAACCAGGTCACTAGGAAGGCAAATTGAGGAGAGCATGGGCACCATCCCTCAAAGGGTGTGGCACTGGCCAGAAAGGCACCTATTGCTGCTGTGGATTTCTGTTCCCCTTCACTCTGTCTACATCTATTGTTCGTTTGTACACAGGCAGTGCCCACTCATAAGAAGTATGAGCATGGAGAAGATTTGGGAAGGACAGGTAAAGTCAATCTGAAAAAAAAATATTTTCACTGTCTTAGGGTTTCTGACAAGGAGTTCTGAAATGGCAAACATTTTCAAGTTATACTCTCCGCTTCAGAGGCACCTCTGCAAAAAGAGAGTATGTGGCAGAGCTATCATTGCTTCTTCATAACTGGAATGCATCACGAGCAATGACAGCAACAAAGCTGTGAGATGGCGTCACTGAAGCCTGGGTGGGTGGGGGTACATTTTTAGTTTGATCATCTATACCTCCAGAACTCAGACACACAACCAGCTGTATAAATGTAAAGGACCATAACTCTGAATTGAGAAAGATTAGGAAACCTAATCACAGGCTGAGGAAATGAATACCTGGGAATCACTTTGAAAAGATTTTTTCTCCCTGAGGGTGAGGGAGTGCTGCCTGCAGAAGAGGAAGGATTTCTCCCCCTTAACACCTGGGTTCCATTCAAATGATCACTGCAGTAAATATTCAGTGGAAAATGATAAATGATACCTACTTGAACTGTGTGCCTTAAGCAGCTGACACTTGCAATAAACAATGAAATCCCCTATGTGAAAGCTGTACGTTGTGCATGAAAAGAATTATACCCTTTCCTAGTTTCATTCCAGAGAAAAGCTCCTGCTACCTGGAATTGCAGTGTATGTGCTGCAAAATATGGATCATATATACCTACAGACTGCTCCCAGGAGTTCTAATCAATTAGATCAATGAAAATGTAGATTGGGGTATCCAGTATTGTATGAGAGAGAAAAAATACAATCAGACTTAATGTTTTTATGATAGCATTGTTACTACATGAGGGATAGATTAATTAGTTTATTTTTGCTTCCAAAAGGTTAAAACTCTTACCACCAGCAGGAGGGAGGAAAGAAAATATTATTAATATAATATCGCCCAGGTTGGATGGGGCCCTGGGCAGATTGGTCTAGTATTAGATATGGAGGCTGGTGGCCCTGTTTGCAGCAGGGGGGTTGGGCCTTGATGATCCTTGAGGTCCCTTCCAACCCAAGCCATTCTATGATTCTATGTTATGTTTCTATAAATCACGTGCTGGTTAATGTAAGTTAGCTGTTGTCATTATTCTGAAATTCATTGGTCCTAAAACAGACTGAAATAAATGACCTTACAAGTAGGCTATAGAGCTAGGAAATGCTCATGTTGTTTCTGTGATAAAGGTTTGAGATTCCCCAAACTGGGAAGCCTAAAGGTACAGCATCATCCAACATGTGAATAAAGACACCATGGCCCTGCTGTGGATGTCTCCATTACCTGCATCCTCACATGAGGGAGCAGTCTTTCTCTCCCAAAAGCCCATCTTCTCAACCTGAATGTGAGAGCTCTGCAGTGGCACAGGAGTGCAGTGGGAACTGACACACAGCCCATTCACCTTCCTTTTGTCCTTGGATGAGGCAAGAGTGGTTGTGGGATCTTGAACCTCTACCATCTGTCTTCCTGGCTTTCCAGATGGGACGATCAGAGAAACTCCCTCAGAGAAGTGGCACTTGTGCAGCAGTGACACTGTTGAGCATTTTCTGGAGTTGCTGAAAGAAATGCATGATGAGTTCCTACAAAGGGATTGGCTTGCTATGTAGTCACAGCACATAGCTGTTGTAAATTGGTTCCTGGCAGAGGAGAAAGGCTTATCTCAGTACATACATCAGGCCAAGTGTGGGCTCAGCTCCACCATTCCATGTAATCCAACTGAACCCTATTTCACACGCTCTCAGTGGAGGCTCCAGACCCCACGTGGCCAATCCCTTTGCTTTGCAGGCAGGGAGAGGAGGAGATGGGGATGGGGATCACAGGGAAATGGAGTGGACCTTTGCTCCTTTGTTTACAACTGTTTCGTATCACTGTTTTTCTGCAGACCTCCTCCAGATGGACTCTCATAACACAGAGTGAGGCACTGTGGTTAAACCCAGCAGAGGGGGGTCCTGATGACTGTCAATCCTGTTTCAGCACCAGACATCAGCTAGCTGAGTGCAGAGTGCAGCCATCATTTCTGCATCTGCATCTGTCTGTGGTCCAAGACATGGCTTTCTATGAGTAACCCACTGGTAGGGGTGCGTACCCTCTGGGTGCTGACTGCCACTGCTCATCTCCAGAAAGGGTCTATAAAGCCTAATGGCAGCAATCTGAGCAGCAATGCTGATAGCCATTTCCTTGCTATCGGTGTTAGCTGAAATAGAAGCTAAGCCAGGGAATCCCACAGCCTTCCAAGTGCTGAAAGCCACAGGAAAACTTTGAGGCACCTGTACATCATCAGAAAAAATGCCTGTGGCACCCAAAAAAACAGAGTCATGGCTGGCATAAAATGAGTTGGACCTAACATTGAAGATGAAGGCTTACAGGAGGTTTACATGAGCTCTGACACTCTTTTTTGTAGTCTGTTCCAAAGATTTCTCAAGGATCTGCTATGAACAGAACACCTGGCCTGTGCTGTTATCAGATTCAGCAATAAATAATACTGCTACATGGCAAATGTACACAGGAGCGTAAAGCTGTTTTTGACCCAGACTGGGAAGAAGAACAAATGCTTTCACAAAGCAGAACACAATCATAGCTTCCATCTCCATATTATACTCTTTTCTCTCAGTGCCTAAGGAGTTATACCATTAAAAAATACTTTTGCAGAGTGTTTTCAACATCAAGGCCATGTCTGGATATAAAATAATTAAAAAAAAATCATTAAAACTTTCAAACCAGCTCTCGTCTATAGGTTTATCTGACAAGAACAGGGTCTGCCTTATGTTTCACAAGTTTTAAGCACATTTTTTTCAGATATTTAACAGAAAAATATAGAGCTTTTGAACGCTAGCAAACCACTTGGCACCATGGACGTATGGGTGCAGTGCAAAATCACCTGAACAAAGCAAATGTTTTGCAGAAAAAAAAACCTTCTTTGGTCAAAAATGCTGTTTTGTTAAAAAACCAAACTGCTTTGCAGATACATGTGGGCACTGACCAACCTTGTCTTAAGTGTAGGACAATTTTTGCTGGAGAGAACTGTGAGTAGCTGATAACTGCCATATACTATCCTGCCTGGCCAGAGCAGACAGGAGCTTGGAGCAGACCAGATACCATTTCTTGGGGTCCTGGTAAGGAAACTAATCGCATGGGAAAATGTTTTTGCTCTCTGGTAGTTTTTTTTATTAAAAGTTTCAAGCATACTTGTGTTTTCAGCTGTTCTGTTGGGATTTTTTTTTGTTTTTGCTTTTGTTTTTCTACAAAAAAGTAATTAAAGCCTCTTAGGTTTTCCCAAAGCTGAGTTATTCTCACTGCACTTCATGAGATTTTGTCTGTAGGGTAGGTCCCGGTTTCTCACTACCATCAGTGACTGGGACAGCAAGGTCCCAGCACGTTCGCGCTTGCTCACACAGCCGTTTGAAGCAGCAAGCTGCACCTCCAGACACTGAGTAAGACCCTTGTAATTCCCTTTGCAAACTTACACATTGCTGCCACTGCTAGAGGCACGTTTCCAGTCCCAGCATGACTGTCATCTTCATTTATCTCATATGCCTTGATCAAGTTACTCCTTGATAGCCCGTGGGGGAAATGGGGCCTTAGCTACTAACTGTCAGGCTGTTGACAGCAAAACGCAATATATTTCCTTTGGGTTTGTGGTATTTTGGTTGGGTTCTGCTTCACTTTCACATATCAAAGAGCCAGCCTTGACCGTGACATTCCAGCAATTCAGCGTGATAAATTAAACAGCTGACGTGGGAGATGGCCTCACGCTGAGGATGAGATTGCCCCATTAGGTCTGGGGAGGATACTCTTTCTCATTCCTCTCCTGCCAAAACAAGAAAACAAGAACCTTTGGAGATGGAAGAGGAAGGGTCGTAGTCAGATTTTTAAAAGCTTATCTGTCATTTTGTTTTGAAATGGCAAAATTATTTTGAAAATAAAACACATGCTCACCTGTCAGTCAAGTGTCATTCAAGATGTCATCCCCAGACTTCTGAGGGGTTCTGGCATTGCGATGTGCAAATAATGACACCACGTTCTGACCTGAGGCTGTGGAGTAGGATGTGCAGACTTTGGCCTGACACACATGGTGACATTGCTGTAGGTGAAGAGGTCTGTCTGAACAGTGCTGCCAGCCCTATGCTTATCTACAGGAATTGCAGCATAGTTGCATTTCTCTTAGACATTTCTCTTTTTCCTCCTCGAACTATACTAAAAGGTACTACTTTGTCTGCCATGCTCTAAGAGTACCTATATATGGACAATTACTGTGACATACACATACCACAGTCCTTTGCATGCCTTTTCCTCACTAGACTGGCTGTTGATAAAAGATTTGTCTCATTCATTTTTCCAAGCAACTGTATTCACTGCACAGTCACATAAATGATGAATAACCTGTTTAATCTGTTGCTGCTGCAGTAGTTAAAATCACTGTTTTTATTACCACTATTGCGATTATTTTTTGTTTAACAAAGCTTTGCCAAGCAATAAGAAAGTTTCCTTTTTCCAGGCATTGATATATGCCTCATAGAAGCACTGTCTAAACAGATGATGTAGAAGAGGAGAACTGAATAAATGAGTTTAATGCAGAGACAGATGTGATGGTGTGATGGCAGCTGATCATATCAAGTGTGCAGTGTGATGGCTGTCAGGGTTCTGGAGGGAAGGCAGAGATACACGAAAGGGGTTGGAAGGGAGGAGAGGTGATGGAAGAGGGAAGTCATTTAGGTTTGCATTGGTGGGCTCTTACTCATACAGTCCCTCTTTCCAAGGTGATGAATGCCAATTTCATTGTGAGAAAAAGTAGAAGACTCTCCAAGCAAAATCAGTAGAAATAAAATTAGTCAAATGATAGTGTCAGCACAGATAAACCTAAAGACTTTGTAAGAGAAAATTAGCATTGCTAAAAATAAGCTCAAATCATTTCTTATCCTGATATGTCACCCATTCCTCAATTGGCAGTACAGCTACAGTGGACTGACTACTGTGATGCTGTGTTACAGAAATTACTGGGAGCATCTGGAAATACCATCTACTTGCATTTACTAGCTGATTCTTTTGTCTGGGTTCATTATCACAGATGCTTTACACAGAAGTGGTGTTCTAAAAATACTTTTGTGTAGTAAGCCTCACCATTTCCTCATGGCTTATCTTCATAGCATTTGGCTGTGCACATTCACTCTCTGCCCCTGCTGGGATAGGCTTGGTGACAGTCACTGGAAATCTGGGCAATCAGTTAGCAGGCAAGTGTATTTTTTTTTCTAAGAGACAGGAATGTCATATATTGGCAGTGGATTCTCCATTACCAAAATAGTGCATCGAGGTCCAATGGATCAGGTAAAAACCTAGCCAAACACATGTCAGCAACACCTCAAGACATTTTAACGTGTGCTTATTCTGTAGGCTATTGCTTCATTAGGGATATCCAATCACAATCACCACTTCAGCCTCTTGAAGGGTCACAGTGGTATTATGCATTTATAGTCTTTAGGAACTGGAAAAAGGTACAGATTTGCTAGCACAGTCCGTGTTCTCAAAACCCATCTGGAAAGTAGTCAGTTTTAGCTCCACTCTATTGTGCCTTCCAAAGTTCTGCATGTCATTTCTGTAAACCCAAATATGAGCATAGGTTATCTTTAGCTCAGAGGCTCACCTGTGCAACCACTCAACACAAAATTTCTCATGTCAGCAGCAGAATATGGGATGGATCCCATCACAGACACCAAGAGAAGATTGCCACTGATTTCAGTTGGCCCACTAGAAACTCACTTGCAGGTCATGGGAATCTTTCCACAAAAGTTGATTGCTGCTTGATGGAACCCAAGTTCCACCAAGGAAGAGAGGATGGTTACATAGACAGTGAACTGTTGTAGGTGACAAAGGACAGAAGGATGTTGTTATAATCTTCCATACTTCTTTAATTCATTTTACTTACCAGGTTCTGTGCTCAGGGCTAGGGTTGGGTTTTTTTCCACAGCATTTCAAGTACCAGAAGCAAGGCCCAGAAACTCAAAAATAAAGGATATGAGGGAAAGAGATATCAACTTTACATTTCTCTAATTCCCCCTGGGTACAGTGTTTATCTGTTTCTGTGAAGAGCTGCCTTTACTTAGTTTCCCATATGACAGTCCTCTGCTCAGTGTTATCTTGGAGTGACTCACAGGATGGGTCAAAAGGTGAAGAGAAACTTTGTGGTAACCTCTCCATAACCCTCTTGTAAAGTCTGTTTTCTTTGGACTCTCCATTTGTATTTGCAATCAGTGGGCAATTTCCCCTCATCTCTCCATTTTCCACCCCCTTTTGTTTTTAATTGAAAATTTGGTGAAAGCAAGGTTCCTTTTGCATGAAAAACCCTTCACCTTCCTTATGTGCATTCATCCAATTCCCTTTAGGCCATATCCTCAGCTACTGAAAAACGGCAAAATTCCATTGCCTCTGTAAGGATGTCCGTAGGCGCTCAGGGAGGACTGCTACCCTGGGGGTGAAAGGGACATTTCCTAACCTCCAAAAACAAAATTATTCTTCCCCGGGATAGCGTATTCTGATACCCTGAAATACTTCTCAGCCTAGATTTAGCTGAAGAAGTTTGTAGTTAACAGCAGAGCCTTTCAAGCAAAGTTATTGGGAAAAGCGCCAAGTGGTTCCCAGCAATGTTTTTGCCCCACTTTCAATTTCAAATAAGGTCTCCACCCAGAAATTCACCCAACAGATCTCCAAAGCAAACTGCTCACTGTCCCACCCACTCCATTCCGTGTACATCTGTTTGCTGTGTGGGACTGATCACCACCCCTTCCACGTTAGCAGTCATGGATCATTTCTGCTGACAGAAGACAAACTACCTGGTGACCAGGTCAGCCCTAGTTCCTAGGCTTCTGAATTCCCAGGTAAGCCATAACTCTTCTGAAAATCCTGAAGTGTGCATCTGTTTTTCAGTGTGGATTTAAACACCATTAAAGCTAATGGAACTAAGCATGTGAATGTCATTAAACTCATGACTCGGTGCTTCACTGATGGATTTAAATAGGCGTGTAAGTATCTTATTCAACAGAGACATATTGAACACCAGCCTGGCAAGATGTTTTTATTTATTGTTCAAATACGAAGAGTCAATCTTGGTCATACAGAATTGTGCTTGTGTACAGGAACAGACAAGTTTGGAGAGACAGAAGAATACAGAAAGAGTATTTCCTAGTTTTTTATTTGATCAGTGACCAAACAAATGACCAAACTAATGTAGATGCCTTGGGGAGGAATCTGAAAAGTGCAGGCAATGCTGAGCAAAATAGAAAGGTACTTTTGCATTTAAGTACAGCAGTTATCACCTCAGTGTTAGCAGCAGCAAAGTTTTCCACTCCCCATCTGCTAGCATTCATTTTAATTCCTGTATTAGAGCACTATGGAAAATTTGGGGTCAAGGACTCCTTGGTTTTTTCTCATTTGTTTCTTTTTTCACTCACAGAGGAAATGTTTCTGTTTCTATAGAACGTTCATTTTCAGTGGCTTGTTTTTCATCACCAAAGGAAAAAAGAAGAAAAACGTATATTTTTTCCTAAAGACCTAATGTCTGAGTCACAGTAAAGAAGAGTGTAATGCACCTTGTTCCAAATAGCATCAGTGTTGCATCTTTCCAGACAGTATTTTTCACTTGGCCAGTTCTAGGAAAAGCAGAATGTCAGTTAAAAAAAAAAACAGCTTTTATGTTCTCCATACTTAACTTTACTTCAAGAGACAGACAAATATCCTACAAAGCTGTCTCTCTCTGGAGCAGCTATAATATAGCAAAGTAATTAATGGCAACTGAGCCATTTCTTGCAAATAACCCTTGTCATTTCAAGCCTAGATTCAATAAACATGGTCAATTGGGACTGCAAAAGAATTTACAGTAAGCACATGTTCAGCTGTGAAGGGAGTGTTCAGGAGTGAAACCTAAGTTTATTTATGGTCAGAAAATATTCATGAACAGAAACTGATTTGAGGGAATCTTTCTCAAATGTTGGCTTCTTAAGGAGACTCCCTTTTTAGTACCTCTGCAGGCAGAAGGTCCTCAATTACTTGAACGTGTCTCAGGTGCTGGAACAAACGTATGCCAGTGCAAAGGCCTTTCTCAGAAGGATGAAAGAGTACAGTGGCTGTTCAATATCTGCTGAACAGATGAAGTTAAAGACCATGAGAGGTCATCAAATGGAACACACCACTTTCTTCCCTGTAGTTACTTTGCCTTCAGAGCTATTATTCTCTCCCCCAGGCATAACATGAGCTGACCACCTAATCTGTTGCACAGGTTTGCTGTCTGAGTGCCAGACCCTTTGCAGCTCCTTTGAAAGGTGATACAAAGAAAAGCCTTACCAAAATAAAACAAAACAAAACAACCCCAAAAAACCGCTCATAGAGATTTGAGTTAATTTTAGGAAACTGTTGGCATCAGCAGATTAAACAAACACATGAGCCATGTGGTCTAAAGGAGCTAATTTGACTAGATAGTGCACTATTGTAAAGAGTTAGTGGCAAAAAATAGTGCAGTAGACTGGATATCTCCGCTAGGACAACTGGAAATTTCCTCTGGGCATGTGCCCCTGATACCATAGCAGGTAGCAGGTCCCACAGAAAGCATTTCCTTTTGTTAAAAAAATAAAAAATAAAAAAAAATTGCTCTCCCTTGGATAAGGGCTTAGAGGCAGATTAACAAGTACTTAAGGAGTCAGTTTTTATAATCTCCATTATCCTGGCCTATATCAGAGTAAAAAGCCTTTTAACTGCCTTCATATGTCTGCCCCTCACCTCCATGGCCAAAGCACAGCCCACGCAATGGCATGAGAGATGGCTGGGCCTGGACCTGGAAATGTGAGAGGTGGCCAGGCCTGGATGGGGAAATGTGAGATGCGGCCGGCCTAGACCTCAGAGCCTGGGCACAGCCAACAGCAGCCCGTGGCTTGGTGCCACCTGTGGGCAGGCTTTGGGCTCTTCTCCCATGCATGCGGTGTCCACTGGCAACCCCAACAAGCCCAGAGTGGATGTCAGCACCACCACCAGCTGAGGTTCAGGCTGAGGGCTTTTCTGGTTAGGAGTAATAGATAAGAATAGTAGAAATTAAACTTTATCTGTTACACATGTCATGCACCTCAAATATTTGCACAACGCCATATTTGCGGTTGTAAGAACAATCATCTGAATGCCTACACATTTTCCAAACCACTGTGTAAATTCCAAAATGCTGTATAAACACACTGCTGACAGTGCTTGTGGGTGAAAGTGAGGTCCTTCTCAGGACAAGGAGCCTATTATTTCCTGAGGAACAAATGTGTGCCAGAGGGCAGTAGCAAAAAAGAGACATTAGAAAAGCCTAAACACAAAGCTAAGGGAAAGGCATCAAGGATAAACACAAGAAGCCCTGTGAACGACTCCATCGACTCCACTGGCAGGAATATTGTTGAGGCAGAAGTGAAATTTAACCCAACAAAGAACACATACATTTGGCATTTAGTTATCAAGGGAATATAGTTGTTGGCTACAGAGAGGGTCTGTGAACAGCTAGTTATGGCTGTATGTTTCCATAAGCAGGGCTCTAACTCCCCAGGTTTGCCCCTGCTCCCACACATCCCAACAACAAGCACTTGCTGTAAGCTGTAGGTTCACAGAAGGCCCCTGACTGGTGCTGAATTTAGTCAAAGGGCTCCATAAACACCAGTGCTGAAGGGGCTGCCACTTCAACAAGCTACTCAACCAGAGCCATTCTTACCTTTCTGAAGCAGAAGGGTTTGCCATTATTTTGATAATGGTTTCAATAGGACTACTGGAACAACTTTTCTCATAAAAAATACCAAAAACAATCTAAAATCTCTCTACTTTGGCTGCCTTTAAACAACATTGTTTTCAGATCCCTTAAATAAAAATTTTCCTTTTTTTTTTTTTTTTTTTGCAAAAATGGGCAGGTTTTCTATAGAGCTCTCAGTTCTGTAAGCACGTACACCTGCTGTGCCTTACTACCAAAGCCAGTCTCATAAAAGCCCACAGATTGTTCATGATCTCAAACACATCAGCAACTTCACAGATTTTCTGGGAGGGTTTGTAAGTGAATGGATTGCAGCCAACCTAACACAACATTGTCCCTCTAGACACATAGGTGTGATTTGTTTCCAAATCTGGCATAACCGTTCAATGGACAACAGTAACTCCTGTGTCAGAAATGCGCCAAAATGAATAAAAGAATTGAAAAATATACGTGTCCTTGTTTCTTTTTCTCAGTCAGCATACACCGATACTTTGCTTTTGTGGTTCTTTGTATGAACATGGGTTAAGCACATACTTTCCTGGAACTCGATGTTCTGCACTGTTCAGTTTTCCTTTTTGTAGTTACTCACTGTGTTTTTTGTGCACTCATGGAAAAAATGTGAGTCCAAAGGTGGGCAAAATCACAGCACTAAGTTCCCAGGGATTCCAGGAAAACTCTGCTGGCTGTGTCCTGTTTCAAAGGCCTCATAAAGCAATGTTTGTGTTTGGTCTTCTTGTTTTCACCTCACTTGCTGCCCCTGGGGCAGGGTGACTCAGATGTGATCAAGGAGCAGAAAGGAATCCTTCACCCAGAGAAAAGCCAATGCAGATGTACGACATGCAGACATAATCACTGGGAGCTTCTTGGCCTTTGGGCTCAGCCCTTCCTTTCTTTGGCAGTGTCCAGTTCCATGGACATTGTCCTGGAGATGCTACAGGGCTGGAGCAGTTCTGGTCCCAACAGAGGATGCTTCCAGCAGAGATGAAGCTACAGCATCTCTTGGCCATGGGCTGAAGATCTGCAAGAGCAGCTCCAGCAGCCCAGGGTCACTTCCAGGAGCTTGTGGATTGGGAACACATAACTGTGCATTTCCAGTGCATCATGGTGTGCATTTCTGTTCTGGGATCTACAAAACCAGCACAGCAGAGGAACATGTAACATTCAAAACACACGCAACTAAGAGGCTGAACACTTTTCAACTGACATTTTTAGGCTATCTCTTCCTCCAAGTTACAGGTATGCAGCTGTAAGAGTTGGATCACTACCAAGGGGAAAGCTTTGCAGTCTGTTGACCAAACAACCGCCACAACAATGTGGGAGTGACAGGTACTTCATGATTTAGAACAATTAAGACACAGTCCTGGCTTATTTTTCAGCCTGATGCACATACTGAGTGCATTTACCAACGGTATGAAAAGTAGGAAGCAATTTATTACAGAGGTCAGCTTTTGAACTATGTACTTTTTTTCATAGCAACACTGGTGTCAAGCTCCAGATGGTTACTCAAGAGGTAACTCCCATTCCCACAATGGATAAGGATAACATGTAGAAGTCATGACATGAATTCGTAAAATTTATGCAGATGTACAGCCTCCAGCTGCATCACTTCCACCCTAGAGAGTCCTTGATGGCCAGCAGGTGAGCAATGAATTGCTCCAGCCCATTCCAGAAGACTGGGCATGCCAGAGGCACAGTCTCTTCCATTTGCTTTTTTCCTTCTCCACAGTCATCCCCCCAGAAATAGCAATACGAGCTGGGGTTCCTAGCAAAACACCACCACCAGCAACCACGATCTCCCTTACTTTTGGAGCTCTCTTCTCAGGAATGGTGAAGATGTTTGTGCATCATTGTATGGGGACTGTTAAGTCATGGCCTGAATCACTGATGGAGCACCTGGGAAAAGGACACGGTCAGCCCTGGGAGTACAGGTGAAGGCAATTCATCTGTGTGACTGGAAGGGGTGGAGCCTGGCTGCACCTCTCTTAGACCTCATTTAAGGGCAGACTGCCACTGTGGAAGGATCTCTGGTTGGAGATCTCTCCCTCGTGGAGTTTTTCCCCTTAGCCTAGTTCTTTGGCAACTGATGAGCACTTTTATAACACTATTCCACCCCTTTGCTGTTATACTCCTCTATTGTCTTTCTACTGCGCTAACCTTTTTGATTCTAACAATCATCCTTAAGGCTGAGCTGCACCACTCCTATAGCTTCACCAAATAGATGAAGGTTTCACCTGGGAGGCCATCAATGGTCTATGCCACACAGAAGTACTAGTAAATGTCTACAAAAGTGACAGCATCCCATGAGTTTCCCTGTTATGGTGAGTGAGAGCACTTCCTACAGGAGGAACTGGGAAGCATCCAGGCCCTGTCTAGACAGGAGGAAAAGAGGTGAAAGGGGAACACTGAGAGAAGAAAATGGAAGAAGCAGAATAAGGCTGAGCTGTACCTGGCTGGAGGGTGCCTTGTATACGCATGCACAAGCAGTGGTAAATGTGAGCTCCTCATAGCAACCATCTCTCTCCAGTGCAAGGGGACAGTAATGGAGTTGGGAGCCTGCTCTCAGTGAGCATGTAGATGACTCAGCTTATTTATTCAGGCTGGATTCTCCCAGTTTCTCTGGGAGAAGCCAGGTGTCCTAACAAACTATTAGCTCAAACAAATGTGCTTGCTCAGGGTCATTGCTCATTTCCAGGTCAGATGCAGGGAGGCCAAAGACTTGGGAAGATGCAGAGAAGCCAGGCTGCTTTCCAGTCTGAGCCTGAAAACAAGGGAGGGCAAGAAAAAAATGAATGCCGATTGCTTTCAAACAGTTCAGATCATCAGCAAAGGAAAGCTGCTCTTCGACTTTCTGCTGCAGCTTGAAGGACTTAAAGAGGCTCTCCCAGCACCCCCATCTAAAGTCTGTAGGAGTAGTGATGATCCCTAGACAGGATGCAGCTTCATAAGATGAACCCCCCAAACATTAGACTGCAACTGTAAGGACCTGGCTTCATCACCAGGCCTTTGGAGTACTGGAGGAGCCCTATAACGGTGTCAAATGGAACTTCAACAGTCAGTGGAGGGAAGGTTACTGGTTTTTGCCCTTTATCATCTTGTCCCAGTCAGTCTCACGTAACCTTGTCAGAGACACTAAGTACCTCCAGCTGCCATTCAAGCATGTCTGCACATCAGGGCAGCAATGCTCTTTTCAAAGTGGTTATTTGACCAGAAGTCAATATTAGAGCACATAAGGAAACAGGGAAAGCAAATGATGCCAGCCAAATGGAGCACTAAGAGAGCATCATTTCACAGAGCTCAGTACCTCACTATGCATCCAAGTTTTAAAATGGTACCAAATACCACCCTATCAGGACAGCATGATTTTATGCCCTTTGGGTACTACTGAGAATGATGAAACAGGAGAAACACAGCTGTGTGGAAGGGTGGATTGCAGAAAATAACTGTTTTCTTTTCTCCTCCTTTTTGTCTCTACCTCCCTGTTTCTGTGGGTAGGAGTGAGGACTTGAAGGTCTCTGCTCTTATCCATGTGCTAGATCCTCCTATGCAGCATCTCTCCCAGAACAAAGGTCATCCCCCAAGGATAAGCGGAACAGCCACAGATAGATAACACTTCTGATCTCCAGCCTTGTGCTGAGAAGATGAATTATCTACCTCTAAGCATGATTTCTGTTTCACACTGCAGGCGCAGTTTAGGTGACAATACAGTAGCAGTTAAGTTATTCCATTTGGGAAAAGGAGGGACAGAGAAAATGCCACACGCAGTAAGTTATGGCACATGACCTGCAGCAGCAAGTATCTGGAACATTTGTTACTCTGTTCTCATTCCTTAAGAAGCTCATACTTCACAACTAAATCAGTAACAGTGTGTACCAATTTTATCTTGTGCCTCGTGTGAATAACAATAAAAATACTAATATCTTTTATTTCCACTGCTTATCGGCTCCACTGAGGCCATATTACATCCAGGTTCTCTTTGCAGCATCATTTGAATGGCTGTAAGGAGAACATAAAACTGACATCCAAGCCATCTGCTCATCAGTGTTTCCCCTTCTTTACTCTTCTTTTGCATAGAAAAATTATCCAGCTGTCTATCTGTACACGTGGATGTATGTGATCTCAAACATTTAAGGATTCATGATATTCCTTCTGCTGCCAAAAAGTTCCCGTGCGCATCACCCGGTTACACATTATCCTTCTCTGCAACAGAAAAACTGTGCATCCTGGGAGAGTTAGATCATGGGATTTAAACTAGTAAGTGCTGATGCAAGTTATGTAAAACATTTATCTTCTTCTGATTACATGTTTTTGGATTTCAACACAGAAATCTGCAATAAAGCATTCTTAGATGGTATTTAGTCCTTTAGCCAAAGCTAGAATAAACAGGGATTGCAGAAGTAAAAAACTCCTTTACTAAGAAAATATATTAAAAATATAATATAAAATGCTAATAACCAGTAGGGTAACAGCCAAATCTGTCTATGCTTTGTCCAGAGTGCTCCCCTGCCTACTTAAAAATAGCAAAAGCCTTACGTTGAAGTGATTTGTTGAGTCCTGACATTCATTATATTGAAAGCCTTTCCAACAGTAACAAGTAAGTCACTTGCTCCCACATGTCCCTCAGCCTTATCTGTGCAGCTGCAGAGGGGCAGCCATTTCTTGTGCAGCATCCTGTGCTGTACGAACACCCAGAGGCAGCAAAGAGTTAAAAACCAGAATCTCGTGCCTTAGGTTTAAAAGCCAAAAATTACTTCACATTCTTGGGAGTAAACTAATTGCCGGATGCGCATCAGAGTAGATCCATGTGTAAAAATGCTGCACAGAAACATTCTTAATTAATGAAGGATTGTAGAGTCGATGCACCCACACTACCCAAGGTTCCTGCAGGACCTACCAAAGCATCCAGCCTGGTCACTGGGTTACCTATTGGCACTTACGTCCTTGTTTTGGGCCATCTGGATGGGTGTTTGTTAAGAGGAGTGTGTGCTCTCAGTGGTGATGGCTCCTTGGTTGAAAGGGGAGGTTGGTCTCCATGGGGAGAGGCAGGGAGGGGGGAATGCCATGGGTGAGGGACACCTTCCTGAGGCACGTCTCATCCCAACACTATGCTGGGGACAGGTGCTCTTCCCCTCCATCTGTGCTGGCCTCAGTTGCATAGAGGAGACACGGCTTCAAGAAGGAAAAAGGGAGAACCTCTCCTGCGACTGCCTTTCCCCTTGGACCTCATGTTCTGTCTGAATTCTTCTGCTCACAGTCTCTAGCCCTTGTTCCTGTTATTTCAACAAGATTAAATCACTCTTCAATGCCCCGGGTTTTCTTCCCAAGCAGGAATTCACAGGCAAGATGTTTTCAGGTTGTTGTTCTTGTTGTTAGGCTGTGATAAATTCTCAAAGCTCTTAAGACTCTCACAGTAAGGGATTTGCTCCTGTATTTGACTGCCTCATGTGTCTCTGTCCTCCAGGTATCTGTTTTCTCAGAATCTTTAAAAAATTTGGAAGCTATCTTCCAAGATGAGTCAGTTTGTCCCATGTCCTGAGATGACCTTGCCTTCCCTTCATTTGTTATCCAAATGGGTTTGAGAAAGGACGGACACCAAGAAAACATCTGATTTATCCTCCCCTAGAAGTTCAATTTCCACGGCACTATTCTACCTCTAAGTCAGGGTCACTATTTTATGGTGGTGACGGGTTGATGGTTGGACTAGATTATCTTAGTGGTGTTCCAATCTTAATGATCCTACAATTCTATAATTCCACTTTAAGTGCCGTAAAAAACATGATGATTTTCCCTCAGCAGTGAGTTTCATGTTAAATGATCAGGAAGAAATCCATCCCAGGCATGGCTTGCAACAGCAATACCCTTTTTATTGTGACCTGTGCTGTCACTTCCAGTAAGCTCCAAAACCAAATCCCCAGCATGTGCAAGACTATTTTTTCCATGCTGTGTGTTTTATGAATGTAATCTCCAACTCATCTGTGGCAGCTCTCACGTAGCTGCAGTGACAGCATTGATAGAAGCCCCTGAGTCTTCTCTTCTGTGTGCTGAACGCTCCCAGCTTTCCCAGCCTCACTCATCCCTGTACTGAGCACTGCAGAAATCTCATCAGTCTGAGCAGAGGGCAGGGATCACTTCCCTAGACCTGCAGGTGATGCTCCTCCTGATGTATTACATTTCTCTTTGTTGAACTTGGTGAGGAGTCTCCTTGCTCACTCTCTAGCCTTCTGGACATCAGCGCAGCCCTCTAGTACCAACCACAAAGGCACTAAAATGCTAGCATTCACATATCTTGCCCTACTGCTCCCCCTCAAATTAACTGATGCTACCATGGGGCAAAAGCAAACACCATCACGAAAACACACACAGCATCTATTCTCCACATTTGTTAAGTTTGAACTTGTTCCCATTTAGCCCATGGAACACTGTGTGCTTAAGTGTGTCCCCAAACAGTCTGTTTCTGAAACAATTAAAATGCCACAGTGCTTGTGATAGAGGCTGATCCTGAAATGCCAGCAAGTCTAACCAGGCCCAGGCAAGCCTAAACATGACTTCTTGGACTCGGGGTCCAAAATCAACCTTCTGGGACAAGCTGGCTCCTCACACCTCTTCATGACTCTTGGAGTGCATTCCTTTTTCCTGTTTCTTTTAAAATAAAGCCAGCTAGACAATTCTCAGAGGTGCAGAGCAGGAGTCAAAATGCTGAGCAAGTTCAAACGCATGCCAAGGTGTGTGCTGCTCTGGCAGGACCCTGGTCTGGGATTCCTTCTTCTCTCCTTCCATTTCAGTCTAACTAATTTCAGCCTAGCAGTTAGGATTTCTCAGTTATTCTGACTTGCTTGTTCAGTAGTGGCACTCTGAAACTGCAGTAGGAATCAGGACTTCTTTGGAAGAAGACCTTGCTCCTGGCTCAGAAAACTCAAAAAAGAGAGGTTTGTGTCTCTTCAGTGTCAACGTTGGCTGGCAGGCTTAGCACTAAGCAGTACGATTCATTACTCAGTGTACTCTGAGCTCACATCTATGCAAGCCAGCCACACAATTTTCATAACCTAGCACAATTAAATCAATGGAACAATAGGAAACCCCTTCAATTTTGACAGTGATTAGATATGGAAATATGTCATCTCCTTACCTAAACCACATGCTTTCTCACCACAGTGCTGGGGGGGGGGGGGGGGGGCAGTTCTGACAGCTGCTCTGGGACAGTCAGACAGACTCTTTAGCAGGACCTGTGGTGACAGAACAAGGGGAAATGGTTTCAATCTCAAAGAGGGTAGATTTAGGTTGGATATAAGGAAAAAGTTTTTATACAGTGAGGGTGGTGAGGCACTGGAAAAGGTTGCACACTGATGTGGTTGATGTTCCGTCCCTGGAGACTTTCAAGGTGAGGCTAGATCAGGCCCTGGGCAACCTGATATAGCTGTGGATGTCCCTGTTCATTGCAGGGGAGCTGGACTAGATGGCCTTTAAAGGCTCCTTCCAACTCTAAGGATTTTACAATTCTGTAATATCCCTGCAAGAAAAATATTCAGTTCTGAAAAATTCATCTTGAATCCTCTGCTTTCTGAAACAGAAACAGCAAGTTATGAAAGGACGTGCCTGTGGGAGTCAGCAGGCTCTGGGTGGCAAGTGCAGAGACACCCCTGCTGACAAGGAGGATGAATGTTATCATGCAGAGGAAACATGGTGCTCCTGCTGTTCTCACCCTGCTGCTGGGACGCAGGATACCCCTGTGGCATGCTTTGTGCTGGGATGATGCTGTGCATGGCACTGCTCTCCAAGCTTGGGATGACACAGTCTTCCCAAGGCTCTACTGTGGGAAACTGGAAAGAAAATACTGAAGCTCTTTTCTTCCTAGACATGGGGGGAAAAAAACACAGGAAAAACAGTGCTTTTTGTCAGCATTCTTCTACACGTGGATCCATCAAAAAACAAATGAAAAATTCTTCTAACATTGCCAAGGAAACAATCCAAGCAGAAATGTGGGCTGCTTTAAATCCCTCACAGAAGTCATGTCAGATACTTCTGCATGATGGCAGAGAACCCAAGCCCTTCAGTTTGGTTGTTCCCCTCAAATTTGATCATTCCTTATGATTCCAGCCTTCAAAGTGAGTTTTACATCAGCTTTGAGACAAACCATCCTCAGAGGCCCAGAGGAGAGCAAGCGAGGTTTAGCCAGATTGGCAGCACCTCTTCTAGTTGCAAGAAGATTTCAGTTCAGGGAGGAGCCTGGTGCTATGAGAAAGCCTTGTGTGGAAGGGAAGCCCAATGCTTGGGGCATGTAAGCCAGTAATAGCTTCCTTTTACCAGAAAACAAGGGCTTCCCTTCCGAGAAAGACCAGGTTCTCTCTGGTGCGGCATACATGGTCCTGCACGTGTCAAGCAGAAAGATGAAGCACAGAGCAGTCTGGGGTATCCAGAGCAGAGCACATTGGAGCAGCTCATGCTGCTCTGGGGATGTACGTGGGAGCAGTGCCGTGCACCTTGCATGTGGCATTGCTAGAGAGCATCTGGTTAGCATCACAGAGCCCAAACTGTTCTGCACGAGTGGCTGTTTGAAACAAATGAGTGTATATTCCTTTGCAGTGATTACCTCACAAGCTGTTGTGGAGAGGGAAATGTAAGCAGACTGTTTCTGAGTCTTTTACAGAGGGTTAGATGTGAACTCTGGCACCAGCAGTCCAAAATACATTTGGTGTGCGTGCATAACTTACACTGTGGCTGTTCCAGAGCTGTGTATGTTGCTAAATAACTTTCCCATTGTTTCATTGGTTACGTTGCTCTCAGTATTTGGCTTGGATTTTGTTTTGTGTCCCAGTCCCCTTAAAGCCTGGCTGATGGAAAATGCATAGCCCCTTCCTGAATCTCATTTAAAAGAGCTTTTTTTGTCTGTACTACTCTTCCTTTCCCACTTCCCAGGGGATTTTACGTGTCATGTCTTATCTATAGAAAAACTGTTGCTCTTATGAGTTCAAAAGGAAAAGCTAAAGGAAGGGCTGTAAAATTTTATCATTTTATATACAGCATATCCTATACCACATAATCCTAGAATCAGAGAATCAATCATAGAATCACAGAATGGCTTAGGTTGAAAGGGACCTTAAAGATAACCTACTTCCAACTCCCTGCCATGGATAGGGCTGCCAACCTCTAGAGGGAGGGTCCTACATACAGGATTATTAGCATAGAAAAAGGAGTTTAAGAGATCCTGTTTATGACAGAAGCAGTGCATTGTGCAGACTGCGCACTAAGCTGTGACCGATGTGACTATGAAGTGAGCTGCCCCAGAACGGGCACCCGTGCTGTTGCTGTGGCTTGCCAGCTGGCATGGGAGTCAACAATCTATATTTGCAGGACTTCCAGACCCTGAATATCCTATGTGGTGATTTTTAGGGGAGCTAGGAAAACGTGGACTATCTGAGAGACTTGGGCAGCTTGAAACCTAGGTCCTGTGGCTTGCTTTCTGCCTGTTCACCACTGCCTAGACTGACTGGGAACTGGGTCATGGGAGCCTGGAAGTTCCAGCCCCCTCTTGGGGGCTGAGATTGAAGCTGAGTGTTTGAAAGCTCTCCAGAAACCACAAGGAAGGCTGCTAAGAGATGAGGCAGCCATTCAGCAGCCTTCCAAGAGGAGAACATACCCACTGGCACTCCACAGGCTGTCCTGGTGCTGGGACAAGTGCCTTGCTGCAGTGGGCCTGCCTGCACAACACATACAGGAGTGAGCCTGGACAGTGGCATCTGTGGGGACCTGAGGAGGTATTCTCGTCCAAGCACTCAAAAGTACAGCCCTGCAGCCAACCCAAGGCAAGGCACAGGAGACATCTGAAGCACAAGGTTCATGGGTTTGTTTGCTGGGCATTTCGGCTCCTTAGGTCTAAAGGCTTTGAGTGGAAGGACTTAAGCTATGTTAAAGCCAGCAGATACTGTATTATTACATTTCAGGCTTTTGATGGCTGTCTGTAGGGATCAGAAAAGATTCTTTATTTGTTTCACTCCACTTCCCACTATTTAACTTCAGAAAGAGGTTTTTGTCACTCAGTGATGTATCAGAGATGAGCTACTAGGATGTACAGAGTTAGTGCTCCTAGGTACAAAAAACCTACAAACCTTGGTGCATGTGTTACTCACATGGGGTCAGGGGAGCAGGAGGGTAAGTTAGGAGATAGTAGGAGATAGCAGTTGGATTTCTTTGAAGCAAGGTATGTTTTCTAAGATCAGCTTTTCTTCCAAGATTTTTTCTGGTATTCAGAGACCTAAAACATTGTTGGCCTTTGATCTTTTAAGCTAAATTTAGTATGCTTGTTAAGAGTATCAGTAAACGTTTTTGATGTATGGGGTTTAGGAAATAAATGCTGAGTGAACTCTTCTGCACCAGAATCTGGGGACAGTTGCCAGTAACTGTAAGGGAATAAACCCAAGAACTTAACTGATATGTCCTGTACTCCCACTCTAGCACGAGGCAGGGAATTATTCTGGAAACAATCCAGAAGACACAAGGAGAAGTTACAGGATGAAAAAGAGTGCAAGGACGTCTTATGACCTGCATTGAAATGTGAACCACTGGCTGCTACACACACTCAAGATGCTTCGCAAGAATAAACCATTGCAAGAATAGACCACCTGATTTTTCTCCCACACAGAGCACAAGAGGAAAGACAGGAATCAAAATTGTACCCAAATGGAATTAGAATCACACGGTACTGTGCCACAGAAAACACGGCAGGTCAGAGACCAGCCCATGGAGTGCAGTTAACAGAAAAACAGATGGCGAGGCTCAGAGGCGATATCCTAGGTCACACATGCTGGTTGAGAGCACCTGAGCAGTTGCCTACATTTAATTATTTTTCATTTTTTTTACACTCTAGCCCTCCATATTAATTTCACACTCTCATTTTAAGGACTGTTTAACTTGGATATAGAATTCTGAGTGTACTGCTAGTTTTCATTTGAATGCATTTATTTGAGGTTTTCCCTTTCCAATTTCTTTCTGGTGACCAATTTGACTGTTCAGCCCACAAAGCCCATCTTATTATACTAGAGGAGGTCTCTAGTTCACACATCTGCCTTTCACCTGAAAGGCCAGCTGAAACCAAAGAATGCAGGTTTCATAGGCAATGGTGCAAGAGGATGCACAGTGCACAGCAATGGGCCTTGCAAACCCAGGGCATGGACAAAGGCATGAAGCAGTACCTACCCCAAAGTGTCCCACTGCCTGCGGGACTTTAGAGGAGTGGGCTAAGTACCAGGCAGTCTGCAGAATGGATGGAAAGATTATGTGCCTATGGATGAGCTCTGCCCAAGCCAGTGGGCTGAGGAGCTGCTGACACACCACAGTGATACATGCTGCCCTGGCACACTGGGTGTGAGTAGTGGGCAGGGTTTCTTGGAGCCTTGTGGTTGTAAGGATAAAGTCAGGAAGTATTTTGTGCGCTGACATTCTCCCTTCCTGAAGACGATAATATTTGACTTCTCCAGATGGGAAGTGTTTCTGAGAGAGGCAGCCCCAGCTGGTGAGACTTTTATTGTGCCCAGTCCCATAGGAATTGTAGAAGAGAGAGCGACTTTGCTCGGTGGAACACTGAAGGCTGCTGATTGCTCAAAAGCCGCCAGGTACATTCAAACATACATTAGACCTTGGAACTGGAGATTGTTTTTTTAAAAAAACAAACAAACAAAAACCAAAAAAAACACCTCGTTACTATTCTGCATCAGCTACAAGGTGTTTGGGTCCCTATTTTGACCAAGAATGTCATAGGTTGTAGGGAGTTGTAGTGAACTGGGGATCGGCCTCTTCTCTTGTGTGACTAGTGATAGAACTAGAGGGAATGGCTTCAAGCTGCACCAGGGAAGGTTCAGGCTGGATGTTAGGAAATACTTCTTCTCTGAAAGGGTGGTCAGGCACTGGAATGGGCTGCCCAGAGAGGTGGTGGAGTCACCGATCCTGGAGGTGTTCAAGGAACGTTTGGATGTTGTGTTGAGGGACATGGTTTAGCAAGAACCATTGGTGATGGGTGAGTGGTTGGACTGGATGATCCTGTGGGTCTTTTCCAACCTCAGCGATTCTATGATTCTATGATTCTATAACCTGAAGTGAAAAAGATGGTCTGCCTCAGATTTAGAATACGCAAAGTGAAATGATTTTTGTTCTTATTGGCTGACCCTGTAACGTTAGGCAGGAGCAGGGACACTCCTAATGTTATAGGTAGACAGATAGCAGGGTGTTCTGTGTTGCACTGAGTGAAGAGTGCTTTCTCTAATGTGTCTAGATGTCTTCCCAAGTTAAATGTTATCAGTCCTGTATAACACAGCACCAGCAGAGTACAACAGTATGAAATCCACCTCTACGCAACTTGTCATTACTGTGCTTGACACTGGTTAAGTGCCAATGACTGATGGCTATGAAGACATCCTACAGACCATGGAGCCTATCTGCCATTCCCTGCAGACCTAAGTAGGAGATAACTCCTCAGCAAGCTGAGCCCCATAAGCCATAGCAGTGGAGGAGCATGGTTTGGTATGGCTGGCATTTTGTTGGAAAGGCTTTCTGTGGTGATAAAATTTCACAGATACAAGCCTGTTGGTGGTTTGTGTGTGTAAGGGTGAAAAGAGGGAGAAAGGGAGCAGAAAAACAGACTACAGTTCCTGAACCACAGTTGAACACTGTGATTTGACAAGTGGTAAATTGGAAATATTTGTGCTGAAGAGTTTGGATTGCCCTCCAGTGGCCAAATGAGATTTCAGATCGCAGCATAGATCAAAGGAAACATTAAGAGAAAATAATTTCTAAGGAAAACTTAGCAACTGGAAACACCCCTTATTGCATTTTTCTGTTGTGTATTTTATAGGATGGTGGTATCTCTATCATCATTGTGGCAGTACATCTCTCACAGATAACTGACATTTCATTTGCCATCTTCAATTTCAGTCCTCACTTCTGCATCATCACTGTCCTGTGACCATGCAGACCTTCACAGCTGGCACCAGCTGAGCTTGAAGTGCCTGGGACCACTGTCGATGGATGAGGGTGGGACAACTGTGTGTGTAAGGCCGAGGTCAGCAGTCAGTGCTGCATCCAGAGAGTCATGCCAAATGGAATTGCATATACCAGAAAAAAATGGTCTTCTTAAAAGCCCAAGGCAGATCACCAGTAACAATTCATATAAAAACAGTGGAGAGACATCTGAGTGAAAATTGGAGTCAAGAGCCCTTCTCCTTCCCTAATCACATGACCTTGTGGACACTGGTAGGAGGAAGCACAGATGCCAACAGCGCAGTCCTGTCCTGTGCCTCCATCCATCTTCCTCCTCTAAAAGTAAATTCAGGGACTCTGCAGGCTGACTTCTCTCTGCAGGAAATAAAGACTAGAGAAGTTTGGTGTGCTCAGGTTATTTTTCCTGGGACATTGATTTCTCCACACCCATTTTGGACCAAATCTCCACTTCTATCTTTTGGCTGCCCTTGGCTGACTCCTGAGTATTCTTCCACTTGGACATTGCTTCTGAAGGATTTTCCAATACCAAGCCATTGGCAAGAACAGTGCAGAACAGGGCAGAAATACTGTGTGAAGGGCAATCAGTCAGCTCCTGGTGCTTCCTGGGTCCATCCAAACATCCTTGCTAAAACCTTCAAAGAAACTTTCAGCTTTCTTGCCGTGCTGCTACAGGCCTATTTCAACTAATGAGCAAGGCAGCAAACTCTGTCCGTTGTAGCTTGAAGACCTGAGTGACAGCCAGAGATACCTTCTCCTCCTGGGACAGAAATCTGTTTGGCACTTGGCCAGCCAGTGAATCTTTCCAGATGAAGCCTTTGATGTCTAGGTGATGATTGTAATCTGAGGGATCAGCAGAGCTCTGTCACACTGAGACCATAAATCACAGAAACGCAGGGCTGGAATGGATATCAGGAGAACACCTTGCCCACGCCATGCACTTGGCTCTTCTTGCAGATTTGTGTCTGTTTCATCCTTAAAAAGCTCCAATCACAAGACCAACTCTGGGTGTTTTTCTCCAGTTCCAGATTTTCCTAACAGTAGATGTTTCCTAATGTCTAATCTTTGATAAAAACTAAACCCATTCTCTCCATTTCCTTTATGGCATAATTCATCATCGTCTTTACCAGTAATACTTAAAGTACTGAAAGTCTTTCATCATGTCTCATCTCAAGATGATGTTTTTCTAGATGAAAAGAAATGTTTAAAAAAGCAGTTCCTTGAACCTTTTCTCATGGATCATGTTTTCCAAATTTCTCATAATTCTTGTTGGTCTGTTCTGGCTCCTCTCCAATGAGTCTCCATTTTTCGTCAAAAAGAGCTGACACAGTGCTTCAGTGAAGACCTCACCCACACTGAGCAAAGCTGAAAAATAACCTCCTGTGGATTACACAACATTTGTGTAATTAGATGCCAGTATAAGATATGCTGTGGATTTTCCTGCTTTCTATACAACATCTTATTGTTAGTTATTTTTAATTCAAGAACTGTTAGTCCTTACAGACCCTTCACCAGCTTCATCTCCTGCTCTGCAGTAATGATTAAATGTGTTGCTTAGTCAAAATATTAGCTGAATGCAACTCTATGGAAATGAATGGCATAACTGCAGTAGAAAAAATGGGGTAATAAAAGCAATAAGGAACAGAGTCAGGACAAAGGCATAGGCTACATACTGGTATATTGAGACTGCAGAGAGCTCATACATCCATTAGGTGTTAACTGCCTTCTGTCGAAATTTATGAAGTTCTTTATATTCTTCTCCATGACTATCAAGTTCCTGTTTACGCTGCACTACCACTTAGCACTCACAGTCAAATACATACTTCTCACATATCTAACTTCTTATGCTTGTAATTTGTTTCATGAATAATTAGAATATGATCAGTAAATGTTTGAATAGCCTTGATTCTTGACCATAACTCTAGCAGTTCCCTCACCTAACCTTGTGAACACCTGTAGGAATGAGATCCTAACTCTTGCCTCCATCTTACACAAGCAGCTTAGAGCACATATCTGTGGATCCCTAAAAGGTGTGGATATGCACATAGCAACAACCTAAAAAATTAGTTAGCAGAGACTTGAAAATATACCCACTTTTTTTTTTTTTTTAATTTAAAATGTTTTAATCTTGTAGAAATGTTTAATGTTCTAGATGTTGGACCTCCAGAGGCCAGAGGTGTGGAACAATGAGTGGGTACTGTCTGAGATGACTCCTGCCCAGTTAAATTAACCAGTGAATATTTGCTTATTCCTGTTTTATGGAGTAACATTTGGCTATTAATGGTTCTATACATATTGTTCCGTAACTGTTACCACATCTATCAGTTTGGTTCTAAATAAGATTTCTGTAAAACTTGGTAAGGGTGGGAGTGCACTTGAAAATGTTTGGATACTTTTTTTTCCATATAAAAAAGAAAAGATAGAAAAGCCTAGAAAAGGCAGGTACATCATTATAAGGACTATGGAAACCACACAGGAAAAAAAAAGCTTTTTTTAAAAAATTTTTTTAAATAATACTCACGTCATTTGTCTCCAAAGATCAAAAGAAAAGCATAGATCTGGGAAAGCCCAGAAAGATAAGAGGATTTAGTGCATCTAGACACTTCAGCTAGGGAGAAATTTTGCAAAGCTGTCCAAGAGGAGGTCACTGGTGACCTTGAATATTTAGACATATGACTCATGCATAAACAGATACTTGAACCATCAAGAAACAAAAGATTAATCATTTGTTGGCTTCTCTTTTTTCTCTCTCTGCCTTGGCAAAAAAAAAAAATGCTCTGCAGTAATTTTCTTTCCTTGTATTTAATTCTTCTATCAGTCTACAGTAAAGGTACAGTCTTGAATTGAGAGGAATGGATATCTTCTATTTTACAATAGCATATATTAAAAGGGGACCTTAGGCATTTAAAGAGGCCTATAGGATTCTCTTTGCCGCTTCAGCATTTTAGCAAGTGCTTTTGGGCTTTGAGAATAGAATAGAAGCAGCAAAGAGAATAGAGCAGGTCTCAAGCAGAGATCTTATAGGAATAATCATGCCAAGGGAAAAAAGCTTAGTACTGAGCTATTTTTAAGCTGTTCCTCAAAAGCCCCCCCAAAAAGTGGATATTTGGGTTCCACACAACAAGCATGTAGTTTGGCTCAGGGGTATTAATTCACAGGTCTACCGGATGTGACAGATGCAAAGAATGAAAGGACTGGAAGAGGCTCTCTGATTTGACAGCATTACATAAGTATCTCAGTAGATGTGCACAGGCTGCAGGTTTCATTTGGGCCCATCCACTGCTCTGCATCCACTGCATGGCTCATATGACAGCATTGCCTTGGCACCAATGAATGTCGAATACAGTCCATGCTTTCAGCTGAGGGTCTTGCCTCTTGCAGCCTTTCACTGCTGCAAAGCTATGCAGGATTTTACACAGAGAGGCATACAGATTTACCACGTATCTGCCTCACGTCACAGGATGCTTTGCTCTGCTACACAAAAAAGTACCATCTGTTGTTACCAAGTTGGGTCATTTCAGATGAATCCTTATATGCTAAGATGAGCTGTGAATAGGAGTGGACTGCTCTGAATCCCCACCAATGCAAGTTGGAAAACACATTTAGATAGCTCCAACACACTGATAGTAAAAGACAGAAATGGATGCTCTTTTTCTTTTTGAAAAAATTTTGGTTTTGGCTTCTCAGTCAAATTCTTTCTTTGTTCAGAGACGACCTTGGCAATCAGCTCGCGGAAATGTACTTATGAAATTGAATCCAGAGATTAAAAGCTGGCATCCTTGCTCCCATTCAGAGCATGGATTTGATCTGAATGTCTGTGTGATTGCTATGCAAACACCTCACATCTGTTGCAGGGTGGATTTGTTTCTGGTAGCTGGGATAACCTTTCTCACCTGCCACTGTGGGCTTGGAAAGTTCAGCAGCATAAATCATGGTGGAGACACAAGTATGTGGGGAGTTTCTCTGAAAGTAAAGCCACAGTGGAATGGTTCACCACTACCAAAACTGCTACTACTGATCTAAGCCAAGACCTTTTATAAAAATCCAAAGAAAAACATTGCATCACGATAATGTCTGTCAGCTCTGTAGCAGAAGTTTGCAACTACCTAGCAAGAGGAAACACTGGAAGAGGTCAGGCATGGATTATTATTATTAATTTTAATATATATGTGAATATATTGCTAATATTATTTGTTTCATCTGAAAAGACATAGATGCTGTATCTCTGGCCAATGAGATAAACAATGCAGGTAAGCTCTGATATGAGACAGAGTAAATTCAGTGGTAGACTTTCAGAACTTCCACAGACATAGGATACAGTCCTCACTCTGCTCTACACACAGCCGGGAAATATCTGGAGTCTGCCAAGTGCTGCAGTTTACTGTGTCTGTTTCATTCGGTCACTTAGAGCTGCCTTCCCTTTATCCATGGAAAACCTTGACCCTATCAGTCTAAAGATCATATCATGATATTTCACATCTTGAATCTTATATGCTCCCTCATTTATTATTGTGACTTACGTGAAAGACATCCAATTCCTTTGGAGTTAGTAGGAGTTTGGCTTTTCTGTTAGTGGAAGTTTTCTGAAGAGTCAGTTTTTCCTCACTTTTGCTTTGGCTGAAGACACACAGCATCACTTTCTGAGTATTTTATTTACTTGTAGTTTGTTTGGGGAGTGTGTTTCCAGGAGAATACTAGGCAAGAGAGTAATAGTCACTTACAAGTCTGCTCTCAAGAGGAAGTGTCACCACAGCCATAGTCATACCAAGCAACCACAAGACAGTGATCTTAAATGCATACAATACTGAAATTGGTTGCAGTTGGCACTTTCACGGTATCTATGATAATAAGGTTAATCTGCAGATTGTTTATGCCACCTTTTGCAATTTTTTGCAAGTTTTGTTGTACTTTGCAACATCTGTTCTCACAGTACCTGCACCTCTATCCCATCTCCCTGTTACCAGAGCTAGGACAGTGCTAATTGCATGGCTGCTTTTCCTCAGCAATGTTGCTGCATATGAGGATCTCTGGAAGGAGACCGGATGAGGAGGCTGAAACCTAGAAAATTAGAGAGAAGTCTCTCTGCCCTCAGCGTCCTTCACCAGCCACCTCAGGTCTATAATCAGATGTGATTTGGGAAGCAGCTGTTAGTGGAGACACACTGTCTTACTGGCATCCATCAATCTTTTGGGTGCCACTTATCCCACGTCCAAAATGTTCCTGAGTGTTACGGTACCTGGTGATATTGTGACACCTTCATTTTGCAACAGTACTGTGGAAGATTCAAGCGATATCTACAGGAGTGTAGATGAGAATGCCAGGAATCTGGGGAGAATAGTTTTCATGACTGTATCTGGGTTCAGGTGACTCCCTATTAGCTAAGCTGCTTCCTTTGCAGCAGATACTTAACACAACCCCTCCCGTACATGCGGTGATCCAGCCGTGGGACTCCTATGAGTTTCTTCCATCTTTCTTCCATGGAGGATGGAGATTGGTCATCACTAGTAACAGACCAATTGGATTCAACGTCAGTTCATGATGTTGACTGTCTCTAATGAAGAAAGTACGCCATGATCAATCTGTTCAGCTCTTAAATTTCCCCCAGGTAGCAAAGTTTTGGGGTCATTTGCCAGTTTAACCCTCTCACTCCAGCATGTAATGTATTCAATCTGCATAGTCTTTCTGTTTTGTATGATTTATGAATGTCCTATTTATCTGAATATATATATTTGATGGGTACCTTCAACATAGATATTGTTTGTCAACATTTTTGCGTTCCTGCCAGCTTTTTATCTCCTACTTGCAATTCAGTTAACAACTGAGAAAGGCAAAGAGTACTTTAATTTATGGGTCTACTGCAAACTGTAAGGCAAAAATTTACAAAAAATATTCAAGTTTGACCTATTTCCCTGTCAATTTACTATTTTCATACTGCATTTTCCACTACACTTTGTTGCAACCAAAAGATGCTAAAACGTGTTTTCTGTTAAAGATAGTTCTTCCATTCCATGCTTTTTTTTTGTTACGATGATCACAGAAAAATATTTTTTACAAAATCCGTATATAACATCAGGAAATTTTGTGGTTTTAACTGCAGGTGAAAAAAGTTTTCTTTTTCTCTCCTGCTTTCGGATAGTTCAGTCAGGCTACCATCCCTGTGCATGTGTTTTCTCACTGGTTTCTTTCATTCCTGCTCAATGGCTCTCTTGAATTATTTCTTTCCAACCTTATCATGAAGAGGGTGTCTGCAATGTGAAAGTCAATGTACTCATCTCCATGATGGTAGCATGAGCTTACTTGAGACCATCCCAGAGATCAGGCACTTCTCTGCTTTGATTCTTCAAGGGGCTGAATCTAATCCCATCATTCTGAAAGAGGCTCCCAAATACCCACTACACAATATATAAAGAGGCCACCTAAAGACTAGAAAAGTTTGGTTTTTCAACCAAAAGCAAGCCAAGGCTGAAAACATGCTTTGCTGTTGTCTGTAAATGTAACAATAGTGTAAAAAAACAGAGGGGGGAAAATAGTAGCTTGACCCAAAGTACAAAGCTCCAGTGAATGTGAACTGGACATTGCTACCCTTATGCTGGGAATCATGAACCTTTTTGTCAGTACCAGATGAACCCAGTGCTAGAGGGCTCTTCAAACTGATGCAGCAAGGAGAAGTTTCCATGCTTTTTGGATGGATCTGGGTAAGATCTTGGACACAGCTACATGATGATGCAGTGGTTATAGATCAGAGGATGGAAATTCATGACCCTGATATTCATCTCCAGGCCTGCTATAGCTTCTGAGGAAGTGCTAAGAATTCAGGTGAAACTAGAAAGTTATGGATGACATGTGCTTTCAGAAAGTAGAATGTAAAAAGGAAAGACCATGAGGATGCAGAGATGAAGTCCCAGGAGACTGCAGACACAGATAAACAGTTGCATATGCTTATGAGAGTCCGTGCACATATAGTCATAGCCATAATCATTTAGTTTAAAGATTCTTGTTAACTTTAGATATCTAATAAGACAACTAAATATACAATTTCTTTCCTGCTCTGTTAATGATATGGGAACGGAATTGACCCTGTCTGTGCCATTTCACATCATGGCAAGCGTGTTATCTGCCCTCTTCTCATTGTGCAGTGCAGAGCCTGCATGGCAGTACCACCTCCCCCCTGTACATACTGAACATCCCTCCACACAGTCATCTGCAGTTCATTATCTCTGCAAGGAGGAAACAGAGCATTATACTATGTTGAATTACAAAATGTCCCTAAGCATCTTGTGTAAAGGAGGAGAGGCAATACAAATTGCAAAGGAAATAAATCCCAGAAAAATTACAGAAGGAACAATACTGAATTTATTAAACTTGACTTTTTTTTTTTTTTTTTTAAGTTCACAAAAATTTCAAAAATTTCCAGGAAAATGTAATGGGCCAGACTGCATTTGTTCCCCTCAGATAACAAGCTTCCTGAAAACCCTACAATATAGCCCAGAATGCAGCTGTGGCTTCACAGGAAGAAGTTATCACTGGTTGATTAAGAAATCTCTAAATGATCTGTACCCAGTGCTTTGGTGTTTTGCTAAAGTCTGCTTTGTCAGGGAGGAAGGGCAGGAGCAGAGCTGCCTGCCAGATTGCTCATTGCTGGCAGAAGGATGTGAATCAATGTTTGCAAATCTACAGTGTGCTGAAAGGAGATATTTATTGAACTGAAACAAAAGGTTGAGCTGCCAAGGACTGGGATTTTTTTTCCAGGATTTATGTACAAAACTAGATCATAGTCTAGGTCTGAATCTGAAAATAGTCTTTGATGCAGTGAACTTTGGAGGTTTAGTAGCAGCTGAACAGTTTGTGTTCCTGGGCTGGTTATGCACAAGTTCTAAACCTAAACTCAGTCTAATTTCTTGGTCTAGTTGTGCACCAAGAATTGGCTGTAATGGTAAAATTGCACAGAGAAATGCATGCTCAAGTGGAACCCGAATTCCAAGTGGCTCTTCCAGCACTATCCAGCCTTACTTTGGTGGGATTGTCCTCATAAAGTTAAGATAAAATTCCTCATAAAAGACAGAAGTTCAGGTTCCAACATGCCAGCCCTGCCTTGCCAGCTCCTGCAGTGGGGCAAGAAGGATGGGCAGGGGGCTGCAGAGAGGCAATGGGAATACCAATGTTTGATGCAGTGAAATGTTTCACATAGGCAGAGAAAGAGCTGTAGTGAGGGAAGAGAGCAGAAGCCTTTTGCAGGAGCAAACACTGTGCCAGCCATGCTATAACAGTCCATACAGTGAGCCCCAATGACATGCCCATGGACTGTCACACAATGCATGCCAAACACCTCAGCAAGCAATGCCAGTTGTCCAGTAGTGAGGCACAAGGACAGCAAGGAGATCAAGCAAAAGATGAGTGGAACATGTCATCCCAAGTACTGATGTTTTTGTTTCTTTTCTTTGTGTGGACTTGGAAAAGAATGGGAGTGGCTGTCCAGGAGTGACACAATTGCTACTCTTTGCTTACTGAAGTCCTGCAGATCATTGAATGTGGCTGAGATCATAGAATCGTAGAATGGGCTGGGTGGAAAAGGACCTCAAAGATCATCTAGTTTCAATCCCCTGCTATGTGCAGGGTCGCCAACCACTAGACCAGGCTGCCCAGAGCCACATCCAGCCTGGCCTTGAATGCCTCCAGGAATGGGACACCCACAACCTCTTTTGGCAACCTGTTCCAGTGTGTCACCGTCTGAGTGAAAAACTTCCTTCTAATATCTAACCAAAATCTCTCATGTCTCAGTGTAAAACCTTTCCCCCTTGTCTTATCACTATACTACCCATGTAAACAGTCATACCCCCTTCCTGTTTGTAACACTCGCATCAAGTATTGGAAGGCCACAATGAGGTCTCCCCGGAGCCATCTCTTCTCCAAGCTAAACAATCCCAGTTCCCTCAACCTTTCTTCATATGAGAGGTGCTCCAGCCCTCTGATCATCTTAGTGGCTGTTCTCTGGACTTGTTTCAAGAGCTCTGTGTCTTTCTTGTGCTGGGCGCCCCAGGCCTGGATTCAGTCCAAACAGATAGATAGATAGATAGATAGATAGATATGTAGATAGGTAGGTAGATGGATAGATAGATAAAGTTAGATAGATAGGTATAACCTGCATTTGTACCTTTTAATGTTCGTAATGGTTCACATTTTGCTGTTTTTCCACGTTTTCTTTCTCTCTCCATTGCCAAGAAAAAAAAATTGGGGGAGAGAGTGAAGAGAAAGAGCAAAACCAGAAAATAGTCCTTACCTGCTGAAATTCAAACAACAAAGCGAGCATTCATGGCTCTTTCTTTGGAAGAAATGAACACTGAGATTTCAAGAAAAGCACTGATTTCCACTGAGAAATTATTTTTTTATCATTTGAAAAATTTTAATTGGCTTCATGAAGTACTTCTTGAAGAAGTAACCAAGGAGATGTAAAAATACATGTATTAGTAGTTCGTTTTTAGAGTGATTTCTCTCTAAGACTCGTGCACCACTGTAAAACTAATACAGTAGTGCCTGGGGACAGGATGGGAGGGAATGTTGGTGTGTGCCTTAATCCCAGGAGGAAAATATCCCCTTCAATCTTTTTTGCATTTACTCAAAAATACGTAAACCTGCCTTGATTCTCTGCACTCCAGGCCAGCAAAAAAGGGAGCCAAGAATGCAAGGATATTCTTCTCTCAAAATAGCATATTTCCCGACTCAAAAGAGAAGAAAAAAAAGTCCCATCAGTCTGACAGACTTCCAGGAAGCAATGGGATTAATTTATAGCTGCCAGAAACCAAACTCTGTTTCTTTAGGCACTGGCAAGAAAGGTGCTATTTTACATCTCTGCTTACTTAACTAATATATTAACTATATACTATTGAGACTGCTCAGCATCTCAAGCAGCATGAGAATCACCTTCCTAAAAACAGGCTCACCAAAATGTAGTGCCATCATTTTGCTCTGTTTTAATGTGTGTTAACAAGGGAAATTATGACACAACTGCATGTTATATAGACATATTTTTTCCATGTTTTATAATTATTTCAGGTTCTTTAAAGGTATATTTTAATTTAAAGCTATTTGTCTACCTTTTCCTTTTCTACTCAAGAAGCCTTTTATCTGTTATTTCCTCATAAAAAGCTTATTATACCCAGTGTATTAAGCTATATTGTATTTTGCCCACTCTGCTTCATCAGCAAAGAGCTCTTAGATTACAGCAAAACAGGTTTGGCTTGGGGGAAAGGAGACAGAGATCAAATGCAAGGAAGAAATAATATAGACTAGCTCTGAGATGTTGCATGAAAGTGAACTCTAATGTAAAACTGCCATCTTAAAGTCATCAACCTTCAAGGGATGAGCCAGCAGCCTCTGCTTTCTTTAGAGGGCTTCATCCAGAGGGTGGTTAATATGTTAAGGATGATGCCCTGTCAACCCAACCACAATATCCACTCTGCACCGTATTATTCCTGCATAGAATCATTAAGGCTGGAAAAGACCACTAAGGTCATCGAGTCCAACCATCAGTCCATAACCACATGCCCACTAAATTGTGCCCCTCAGTGCCACATCTCCACCTTTCTTGAACACCTCCAGGGACAGTGACTCCACCACCTCCCTGGGCATCCTGTTCCAACACCTCACCACTCTTCCCGAGAAGAAATTTCTCATAATACCCAAACTGAACCTCCCCTGCTGCAACTTAAGGGCAATGCCTCTCTTCCTATCACTGTTACCCAGGAGAAGAGGCTGATCCCCACCTCACCACAACCTCCTTCCAGGCAGTTGTAGAGAGCAATAAGGTCTCCCCTGGGCCTTCTCTTCTCCAGGCTAAACAATCCCAGCTTCCGCAGCTGCTCCTCATTAGACCCGTGCTCCAGACCCCTCCCCAGCTTTGTATTTAAAGCAGAAAACTGGGGCCATCTCACTGTGAGGCTAGAGCAGGGACACAAAAATGACTGCTTTGTGGCCTCCTACAGCCACAAACCAGAAGGGCAGACCTGAGCTTGTATTGTTTGGTCTTGTAGGCAGCGGATGGGCAGAGAGGGGATCAGCTTGTTTTGGCTTCAGCCTGAGGGCAAAACACTCTTTCTTGACACTCTGGTAGCTGGTTGCTCTGTTTTACAGTTGCCTGTGGTGAAATCCTCACTCTCTTCCTACTCAAGTTTTAAAAAGTGGTTCAAGCTGCTTGGAGAGGCACCTGGCTTTTCAGGCAAATTACTAAAATAGTTTCTTCACATTAATTTTTCCCCTCTGCCTGGAGCCAGCAGGTAACATCTGGAAAACATACAAAACAAAGAACAAATTGTCATTTCAAAGGAGGCAGTAGCTCCATCCGGGCTGGACGTGTGTGTGCTGTCGTGGAAGCTCTGCAGGAGTGGGGCCAGCACCCTGACAGCAATCCACTCCCCCACCTAACACGCCACTGGGCTGCCTTGCATCAAAGGGAGAAGGGGAATGCATCTATGACTGAGCATCCTGAGGGTTTTTGCTAAAACAAGCTCAGTTCTAGCTGAAGTCAGCACATCACTGCATGGCGCTCACTATGTTGGCACATCATTCTGCTGAGAGTTTACCAGCCCACAGCCAGGGTCCAGTAAAGCTGCATGGATGTGGTTAGGGCTGCACTGGTCCCAGCCCCCCAGGCCTGCTGGGGTCAGGCGCTCTTGCTTGGGCTGGCTCCACAGGATGGACCTTCACACTGCAATGACAGTGTTCACACAACTTTTTCTCAGCCCAGAGCAGGCACGCTGCAAGGTCCTATTCACTGCCAATGTAGATACCCTCATGCAGAAACAGGGGTTAATCTGCTTTGCTCCTACGTCTCCCATAGAAGTGATGTTGGAGCCCTGTAGGATCTTATACTTCTCTTGTAGAAATCTGGCCCAAATATTCAAGGTATCTAGGAAAAACAAATTCTATCACAGAAATCTCATCTCTTCTATTTGAATTAAATGGAGAAACAGACCCGGATCTCACAGCCATTGTAGCAGGATTAAAAAAAAAAAAAATTAATGACCACAAGTGCTTAGGCTCTGCAGCAATGGGTCTGTCATTCAGAAACGTGAGATCATCATTCTGAGAAAAAAATGGTGTTCTGGAGGTGTAGGATTATTGCATTACCAAAACAGAATGTATGCAATATAGGGGTTTTGGCCTTCCCTCTCCTCTCTCTGCAGGCTGAATACCACTGAGGAGAGGCTGGCAGGGAACCCACTTCTCCCACTTTTAACTACACCAGTCTAAAAAATTCATCCCTACAGCAATGACCATGAGGTCTGGAGCTGACCGGGGATCCCTGCTTCTGTTGTGTTTTGGGACATGGCCTTAGGCACAGTGCTCCTTGGGCCAGCCAGTTTGCTGCTCCTCTCAGCTGGGAACACAAGGCAAGGAGAGCACATCCAGCTGCAGCCCCCAGAAAGATATCTCAAGTTTGCCAGACTGGTTACGTGTTTGATAAAAGGTCCCAGATTCCAAGGTTGCAGGAAGAGCAGGAATGAGGTGGGACCTGCCCGGGCTATGTGACTCTGAATAGTTTTGGCACATTCTGATCTACAAATAAAACCATGTTATCCCTAGGAACTTGTAAAAAATAAATCAACTTAGTTTTACTTGAAGTGTATCATGAGATTTATGCAAAAGGTTAAGGAGAAAGTTATTTAAAATTTGCAGAGATGTGTTTGCTTTGATTTGTTTGACAATGAAAAGGAAGGATAAGGACAATCTAACATTGCTTCACTAGAGGCTCACAGAAATGTTCATTCACAGCCAGGCATTTCAAAATAACGCATAATATTTTGTGGAAAGAACTTATGGTGATAATTAAATCAAATTTTCTTTCAGCAGAGCTAGTACTGTAAATGAGCCGAAAATCAAATGCATGTCAACGAATGATTTAATGAGCAACATTATATGGCTGTGTAATGACACATGCAAGGACTTCTACTGACAGGCCCATAGACCCTGCGATCTACAAATGGTTCAAGGATGCCTCAGTGGCCAGCTCGGCCCTTCACATGCAGCCAGGGAGCTTGCGTTTGGACTGGGCTGTGGGACAGAGGATCGGTGCGATCAGGAGATGGAAGGAGGCGCAAGCAGCTCGCTGGTGCTCACAGAAGAGCTGTCATGTGGGAAAAAAAAGCATCTTAGATATGTATATAGAGGCTGTTCTTGAAGCGGTCATGGTGTAATCACCAAGCAGGAAACTAGCCTCTAAAATGGCTCAGGAATTTTTAGGTAAACTCCTGTCTTTTCAGCAGGCAATGGGAAGCTGGTGGAGGAGAAACAGGAGAGGAATGGCTGGAACGTGGGTGGTGGCCAAGGGCCAGAGGTACAGGCAGGTATATCAGAGACTCAGAAGCTGGAGGCAAACAGCAGGGGGTTGTTTTTCTTTGAGCCATCATGTCCTGAGCATTTCCTGTTGCCTATTTCTTCTTCCAAGTTCCTGGCAAAAAAATCTTTAAGTAGCTGAGAAGAACAGAGGCAAAAAACCCAGAAGACCCACATGAGAGACCTCCAAGGTAGAACAAAGGCATATACTCCTGAAAAGGAACTCATGAGGCTGCTGCCAAACAATACAGAATGTAAAGCATAAAACACATCACCTGTATTGTGGGAAACTTGCAAAAGGCAAATAGGTGAAACATGATCAGTGTTTTCCTCTGCTTATAAATCAACAAGTAAAATGGCATGATGATTAATTTGACTGGTTCAGTTAGCTTCTTATGTGGTCTTCCAGAATGCCAGCTGCATAGACGCTGAGCCAAACCCAAACCAAAAATACCTGTTTCTCTGGGATGCAAGGGAGGCAGCAGATTAACCTATAAACCCCAAGTTTCCCTTCGAGCTTTGGTTCTGGACTGAAGCCTCAAAACTCCATAGGTCTGTCTAACCTGCAGTCACATCTGTGGTAAGGTTTGGCTCAGGAAGCAGGAAACCTGGAAGATCTCAGCAAGATTTTACCCTAAGATGATGCAGTTCTGAATATTCAGAAGACATAGTATCTCCTTTCTCTGAGTAGAAAACAATAGGTTTTGCTAAAAACCAAAAACTGCCATTAATTATATAATGGCTTGTCTGAGCATCCCACCCATGTCACCAAACTGTTAGCCAGGTGTGAAGAACATTGTCTCTCTTTAGCTCTGATGCATCTCCGTAATAATTCTAATAAATGGAGATGGGCATTCTGCCAATCAAAAGAAAAGCATCCCTACCAATAATGAATCTATCCAACAAACATTTTCTGACATCCAACAAATTTTCTGAGCTGGCTTGTTTCACCCGATTCAGTTGTTGCAGTCTGGCTGAAGTAATTACGCATTTGCTTTTTGTTTGTTTTCAGCCAGCAATGCACTTATTGGAACAAACTTGCTGACTCAGATGTCACCACAACTACTCAGGAATTGTGATTGTAGGCGCTTCAGAAAACTGAGTTGAAAGTATATCATTAAGCTACCTCACAGCCTGTTTCTTTCTTCTTTAGCATAAAAAGGTGGCATACAATCATGAGAAGAAGTAGTTTTGTTTACTTGGTCAGGTTACATTTATAACCATGGTTTCTAAACGTTGCCTGAAGAGCCAACCTGCCCAATGCTTTTTACATCTTCTTGGCTGACATAAGAAGCTTGGAGCCAAGATTTCCAGAAAAGCCAGAAGAGGTCTTCAGAGTTGTTCCAAACAAAACTCATTCTGTGATATTTTAAAGCCATCTGTGCAGCTTCTGACCAACCAATCTCCCTCACCCTGGAGGGCAGGTTATGGCTTCGTATGATCATAACTCAGAGCTTTCTATTTGCTGTCTGTGACTTCAGCTGAAAACACCACAGCATTACACATCCTGTGGCATGTCCACAAAAAACTGCCATGCCAGCAAGAGGTAACAGCCTGAAAAGCAGTTCTGCCTCATGAAAAAATCACAGACCTGTTGCTGTGATATTCTGTGAGTTCATATCCCCAGAAGGTAATAAATGAAACCATCAAATTAAGTGAGAAATGCCTTCACTTTTCTGACAGCCCCATTCACAGCCCCAGTAGTCTAAAGAAGTCTCTACATTGAGTTATTGCAAACTAGGCCAGTAACAGTTCCATACACATATCATATTTCCTTGACAACCTCCATTGAAAGACCTGCTTACAGCTACTCAGAAGCTTACCGATCTTTAAAGCCCTCAATTGAGATCTACATGCTCTCAGGACAGTTGGTTTTACCTGAACTTTAGGCAACTAACTAGGTTAACTCTTGTGTAATGCAAGGAAATGGAGCTGAGAGGCTGAGGTGCCCCACCCAAAGACAGTGTGAGAGCTGGGGCCCATCCTTGATGAGCACCTCTGTTTCAGGGCTGAATAGGAGGTGCAGGGCCTGCAGCCTCTGTTCTTGGGAGCTAACAGCTGCAGGGAGGCTCAGTACCACAGCAGCAGGAATGGTAAGGAACTGGAGCTGGCAAAGAAACAGGAGAGAAGTAGAAGATTGTACTAAAGTAAATGTGAAGCTGGAGTCAGTGAAGAGATCCTAAGAGAGAGATGTTATAAAAGCATCAAGACTGGTTGACATTGCACAGGAAAGTTTAGTCCTATCTTTTTGTAACTATTGAAAGCTGGACTTGCAATCTGTACAATGTTGTTTTAGAGGAGAGTTCACGTGTAATGGCTGCACACATGCACATAGTCCTAAAGGACATCTACATTTGGCAGGTGTGACATTTAAGGGGAAGCAGGCCATCCCAGATACGTCCATTCCAGTCAGAAGCAGAGCCCTGAAGTCAGGAACCAAGACCTCCTTGAGCTACTCGATACCTAACAGTGCCTTCACCCCATGATACTGAAGAGGTTCTTCTTACTGAGGTAGCATGCACACTGACCACTCTCTATGAACACCGAAAAAGAAGAGCTGTCCTGCACTGCCTTTTCCCCCACTCTACAGGTCATGTCTCTGGAAAGCACTGCTATACACCCTGACTGGTAATGAAACTCACGTGCCAGGCCAGGAGTACTTCCAGCCACTCATGAAGAAACGACACCATGTCTCTGCACTGCAGCATGCACGTTACCCACAGCCTGGCCTAGGCCCTGGCTGCTGCACCGGAATTCCTTCCTTTGAGCCTCCCCAGTGGCAAAGACATGTTGTCCCTCAGGCTGGGGCAGGATGGAGGTGTGATAGCCCAGATCTTCACAGAGTCTTCCCCAGTTTCAGTGAGCCCCCAGCTGGACCAGCCTCAGAGCCCATGTCATGGGAGTTCCCAGACATTGTAGCACCAGGGTACAGTTCCCTCCACTGTGGCAGAAGGGACACATTTGGGACTTGGGACAGCTGAACTGTGGGCAGCAGCACCTCAGGAGGTTCAGCACCAGTCTGGGATTTGAGGAATCTCAGAAGCATTCCAGAGGTGCTGGCTGGCTTTGCGGTGTCCAGAGGTCCCATGTTTCCTCAGCACAAAGAGCTGTGTGCTCTCCTGGAAAGCTGCTTTGGCCATGACTAAAAGTTCTCTCCAGAAGAACAAGTTGAGAGCTAGAGACATATCCCTCCCCACGGGCAGTGCACCCCTCAAGGCAGAGCTGTGAAGGGCTCTGACTAAGGCGCGAGTTGCTTGTCAAGAAACAGCTGGAGATGTTCAGCAGTGCTGGAGTGCTGGGCTTGGAGTCTCATCGAGGCTGAGAAAGGCACGCTCAGGGGTTTCGTGACATGCTGCATCCTACAGAGCCAAAAGTCATGAGGTTCATGGCCAAACAGATGGACTTCACTGGGAGGAGGGGGTGGCCACCTGAGGAAGGACTGCAGAGTAACAGGAGCCAATACCAAATATGTGCAGGGCTTCTTAGCAACGTGGGATTAGCCTAAACAAGCTGTTGCACAGCAGATCTCTGGACATCCTGTCGCTCTCCCTTACTCACATATATGAAAGCTTTCCCTGGAGCCCAGCATCACCAGTGGCCTCCCTCCAGCAGCCTTTCTGCGCTGCTCCATCTTACTCAGTGGAGGCCAGGAGCAAAGACCCAGCATCCCCTTCCCCCTTCCCACACTAAGTAACCCAACATATAAACTCCTGGTACACCTCAGGCCACCCCTCCTCTTCACCACAGGGTGTTACATGCTTCCACAGTACTGAACTATGAGAGGAAGAGGAAAGTCAGAGCGGGTGTTTCTGAACAGATACAAGTACTGCCAGCAACACACAAACTATGTTATATGGCTGATGGCTTGTGAGCATTTGGAAACAACCACAGTCAGCTGTGCCTGTCACAACTGCTGTTGATACTAACACTCATTCAGAAAAGCCTTGCATCTGGTGGATGATTCTGTTTACACTCTCCTTTAACTTGGTCCCCAGTTCCACCTCTATGAGTTTTCCTTTATTTGTAGTTCCTTGTCACAACTCCCACATGCTGCTCAGCACTTCTGCACATGTTATCTGAATGCCCATTTCCATCCCACAGCAGAAGAATCATGAGGAGCAAGCCAGGAAACATTCTCCTGAAAAATATACCCAGCATGCAGGGTTTGGTCAGGAGCAGGGACGTGCTCAGCATTTGCTTCCTTCCAATGTGCAAAATCAGGCCTCATCATGCTGGGCCTGACATGCACAGCACAGAGCTCTGCCCTCATCTCAAAGATTTCTCCTTGGCTTGCTGCCTTGCATTGCAAAGCCGTATCTCCTCTCTGGATTTCCCTTCGCCATGCATTCAGAGCTTGTCTTCCTTCTGCTGCCTTCCCTGGCTGTGATGTGCGCCAACTGAGCAGGCCAGTTGAAAAATGCCCCCCTCTCTCCCTATCTGTAACACATGCTCAAAACTGTCTCTGCTCTATGTTCTGGGCAACATGTGCTCTCACTGGGACGTATCCCAGCTGGTCTTGCCTCTGTGAGCTGCTCCTCGCTGTTGTAATGTGGCTGATGAGCAGAAAGAGCTAGACAGAAGAAAGAGAATAGAGAGCAAGGAAATAACCTGAGAAAAAGGCATGGATGAGAAAGGTGAAGAAAGGAAAAACTTAACGGAAAACAGGCTGGAAAAATGAGGAAAAAAATAAGAGAGAAAAATGCAAACAGTGAGAAAAATGAGGCAAAAAAGAAGAGAGAAAAATAAACAGAGAAGATAGAAAGCATAAACTAACCAAAAAAAAAAAAAAAAAAAGAGAGAGAGAGAGAGAAAGAAAAAAATGGATTGAATGAAGCAATAATAGCAGTCAGTCCCTACCTTGAAGATACACTTTACCAGAGAGATCTCTTTTGTCACTCTAGATAGCTTGGTCATGAGGCAGCAGATGCTGCCCCTTCTGTGGGACAGGGGCCGTCATGTGCCACAAGCAAGATCAAAAGCATCAGAAGGGCTTTTTGAGGGAGTTAACCTACCAGGATCAGAGAGAAAATCTCTAGTTTTCTCATTAAATTGCTTATCAGAAAGCTGATCTGTTGCAAGTCCATATTCTGCTTGTTCAGTGGTTGTGTGCTCACGTGCCCATGTCCTCCTCAAGGCGTCTGTGTGGGGAGGGCAGACGGCCACACAAGGGAGCATACAGCATTCCAGCTATAAAACTTTCTGCCCCCATGTTCTGGAGAAAATGGGTCCAAATCTACTGCACACAGAGATCCGTGCTCTCTGCCAGCACAGTTATCCCACTAGATTTAAAGCTGGTCTGTTGCAAAATAAAAGACTACTTGAACTCTGGTTTATATCAGGTTTTTCATTGCTAAGAAGTTAATCTTGCAATGAAAGTCCACATTTTACCAATATAAGAAATGAAACAGTGCTGATACAGTAAGTATTAAATCAGAGAGAATAAGTAGAAACCACTTTATCTTCTTCATAATCTTCTGAGCACACAGACAACTGAGTTCTGACAAATTACCTCCATGCACTACCACACGTGGGAGGAGATTACAGGGGCGACTCTGAGGGCAGGATTTATTGAGGGAAGTTTTCTGAGGGAGTTTGCAGCAATGGTGTATGTGTCTGTTTGAGGACAATTACACATGACTGCTGGCACACACCAAACCCACTGGATTAGAGAATGCTGGAACTCTTCCCTTGCTTTTGAAGCTTCTGCTCTCTGTGTTTTGAGTAAGTAAATACATTGCTTTTTGGAAACAGATTTTTACCAATCTGCAAGAAGAGTAAAAATTTCCAAAAATTCCCAAATTATTTAGAAACTCTTCTTGCTTAGAATCATAGAATCATAGAATCGCTAAGGTTGGAAAAGACCCACAGGATCATCCAGTCCAACCATTCGCCCTTCAACAATGGTTCTTGCTAAACCATGTCCCTCAACACAACATCCAAACGCTCTTTGAACACCACCAGGGTCGGTGACTCCACCACCTCTCTGGGCAGCCCATTCCAGTGTCTGACCACCCTTTCAGAGAAGTAGTATTTCCTAACGTCCAGCCTGAATCTTCCCTGGCACAGCTTGAAGCCATTCCCTCTAGTCCTTATAACAGATGTGTCCCAGAGTCCCACCACACATCAGAAAATGCTCACCGAATTACTCACCCACAATCAGTATGCAGCCAGTGGTGAGCCAAGAGAGGAGATACAAGGTGGGACATTGGACTCAGGGTCAGCGGTGCGGTGATGCAGAAACATAACTAGGGGCAGAAGTCAGATCCTTGATGCCTCCAACTAATGCCAAGTAGTCAGTTGCTGCAGGACTAAATAAACTCAAATTCATAGAACGTGACTTACATTTGGGCCAGACATGAACACTGGAAACACTCTTGTTCAGATTCTGTCCCATTAAGTAACGGTTGTTCAGCCTTGAGTTAGAGTGTATAGGAAAGATTCACATCCCCTGGAGCCCTGGAGCCTCAGGAAGATATAAAGACTGGTTTCCTTAGAAGTGTCTTTCTCAGAGCCACATAAATCCTGCCCCTGGGTGCCCACTCTTTACACGTCTAGCTATCAGCAATAGCATGATTAAATGCTATGCAGGGATCACAAAGTCAGACTCATAAAAATTTGCCATTAATGATATAATGCATTGTCAGGAGATTAAGAGATTTACAGTATAAACAATATCTCTGATCCATTACGGCATTGCGAAGGTCTTGGTTTAAAGCACCACTTGAACCTTTCCTAGAAACAAGTAAATGTCAGTAGCATATGAATTAGACTTGAATAAATAAAGGCATTTAGTAAGCAGAGCAACTCCTTGATGAAATTGTTTTAAACATTTAGCAATCAATGGGATTTGTTTTGTTTTAGAGTAGTGAAGGGAAAAAATGGTGGCATAAAAAGGAGAGTTTAACTACATCAGATGCAGAAACATCCTTCAACCTCCACACACTGGCAACCAACCAAAGTACAGCGTCACTGCAGCATCATTATGTCAAGAAAAACCAATACAGCTTTCTTCTCTTTCTGCATTTCTTCTGCTAGTCACATCTTACAGGGTACCTTCTTCAGGACATGAGGCACATCAGTACTTTAAACTTTGATGGTGTCCCTTCAGTTGCACATCTCACAAAGGAAGGCTGGTTTTAAGCAGAGCAATGGGTTAATTGGAATCTGATGCTGGCATTTTCTGAAAACAAAGTCAGTAATCACCCAATCTACTTTCAGTATCTACACTAAAAAAGAATGTCATATGTAAACATACAGTATCAACTCCCATCAATTATTTCAGTGCTTTTTATCTCTAAATTTTAGTATTAAAAGATGTTAGTCATAAAAGAACAGAAAAAATGTTTATTTTCTTTGAAAATAAAAGCATTTTTAACATTCCTAGGAGCTGTTACTTGTTAGGAGCTGCAGCCAGGTCTCGAAATATTAAAATCATCATGATCTAAATGCATATTCCTATAGCTCAAAGTAGGAAGTCTAATCAGTATGTTATTCTTTGTCTGAGGGATTAACTTTTCCCTTTGTCACATCTGACTTTTTAAAATATCAGTCTCCGCGCTGGGTAGACTACTTTAGCACAGAAGATGAACTCACTCAATGACAAATGTTCAGTCTACTGCCATATGCTATTATTCCGAAGCCTAACAGCAAACTTCGTCCTTCATCAGCAGAACGCTCGCCAAACTGCTTAGTTACCGAATGTGTTTGCATTTGTGTTTACAAACTGAACACATCCCTTCCTTCTTTTAATTAAAAGAAAAATCCATTGTAATTTATTGAACTAACCCTGCACACTCACCGGCCAGAACAAGGGAATATCCTTTTTCAGCCGTCACCTGAATTAGTGACTGCCCTTCTCCAACGATTGACCCCAGTAGCTTCTGCTGTACCCCATGTCAGCGGAGGAACCTCCACCCACTCAGGAAAGATTAAACTCCTCTGGACAAGAACACAGTGTATTCCCTATGGGAAAGTCAATCAGTCTTCGACAGCTGCATGTTTGCGGTCACTGTGAAAGCCCCTGAGTTTGTAATCTAAGTAAAAGTGATAATTCGTCCTTTTCTAACAGGGTTATTGTGAAATGACTGTTTATGTTTGTGAGGAAGTCAGATATCCAGTGAAGGCTGCAAGAGAAACATGTACCAATAAACCAGAGGTGCAGCTCTACAGAGGGTGCTGAGAACTGCCAGGAAGGAAAACTCAAATGTGGAATAAGTAGACTCAGCACTGGGAAATCCCAATGGGATTGAAAGGTTTAGGAGGAAGTCAGCACTTCGTATCCTGATCCCTTTGACAGCTGATGAAAAACAAAAAAAAGAAAACAGTATCATCATGTTACAATAGAAGAGGACAACCAAAAATGGCAGAACAACTGACTGGCCAATATTGTAACATCATATTTTCCAAAGAGGCTATGTTAGAAAATAGAAGTGCACTTTAGGGTCAGTCCTCATCAGCTTTGATTGTCTGAACTGAAGCAAAGTCTTTGAAGAAGAGCCACAAGCACTCATGCAGCGCTATGACTTTCTTGACATACAAAAGAGCTAAATGGGCAGGAAATGGGCTCTTTCTGCACCTTTCCTTCACACATTTTTCTGTCCTTACTGGAGAAGTGGCCCTTGGTAGAATACATTTTAACAGATGCAATATCTATGGCTCATTTATCCAAGCATCAATTTTTCCCCATTGTATTATCGTCTTTCCCAGACACATTACCATCCAATTAAAAAATTCCTCACAGGTCGGCATGGAAGAATTTTTCGTTGAGCAATCGATGGCAAAATTTCCATCCACTTCAGTAAGGCTGGAATTTCATCAGATCTCTCTCTCATTCCATGGGCTTCTTCTGCCTGGAGGGGAGAACTTGTGCTTGTGCTTGTTCTTGCAGGCTAGTACCAATGTACTTTCAATTATACCACACTGCTTGGTTCTGCACCATCCTTCAGGTGCACTTCTGCACATCCAGGTCCTCTCAGTGGAAAAAATTCTGTGGCCTTTGGATTTTGCAGTTCTTTTGTATGACTTAGCCTACATGTCAAAGTACTTTGTCTCTTGTGTGACCTGAAGTAAATTAAAAGGTACCGTACGTGAGAGGACTTTAAAAAGAGAGAGAGAGAGAGAAAGAAAAGAAAAAAAAAGAGTACATGCATTGCCTGAGGTTAATATACAGGAATAAGTCTCATTTGGGGGCTTTTTCCCCACAGAAATCCCATACTTGAGGTGTGATACTCAACACAGTTGCCAGTCAGACACTTCTTTTTCTTTCCCCTCTTCATATGCAGAATAAATTAGAGGATAAACTGTAATGATGAGAGATGCAGAGGAAAGCAGTGGCTCAAACCACCGTAATCTGAGGCTTGTTAGAGCCCTCACGGTTGCCCATACACAGCACCCTGGTGAAAGCTGCTGCAGCCTCTCAGGGACAAGGAGAGCCACTGTGTCCCCACACATCCAGTGCAGTGAGGCACCAGTCACCGGGAAGATGGCAATACCATGTGCTGGTAAAGGTCCGATCTGGGTGTGCCCATATTCCTTTCCAGCAGCCAGCTTAGCTCATGGAGGACCTCCCGGAGACTCTGGAACTGCCAGCTCTGATAATGGCCTGGAGACATGACAAAGATGGCTCAGCCTCCAACCACACTGGACACCACAGGTGGTTGCCAGGCCTGGCAAGGCCACTTTATTTTTAATATGCTTTCCTTAGAATCAGGAAGAAAAAACACAAAGATAAAAGCTGTGTTAAAAGCTAAACAGATACAGGCAACACTTTGCAAAGACAGTCTGACTTTAGGATTAGATCATTCTAACAAGCAAAAATAACAGCATTTGCCAAAATACTTGCAATATTATGTCTCTTTAGCAAAGGACCACAAACTGAAACCTGCATTCTTACTGCACCCTTATTATCTTCTATAAAATCAGATTTATCTTGCTACCTGGTTATCACATGGTCAAACGACCAGTTCAATTAAGCTATCCTTAACTGATATTTATTTCTTTTGCATGCCACCATTAAACTAAGAAACAAGTTGAAATTAGTGTGAACAGGAGCTAAAAAAGGTGTGACACTTTGCTTTTACAAAATTCATTCAAATGCAAATTACTCTAGACATCTGTTTGAAGAGCCTTTGTCACAGGTGGAACAACTAACTCCAGCCTGTTTCAGATAATGAAAATATCTTATATACATCTTTTACACAAGGGTTGCATCTAAGCAAATGAAGTGCTAGAAGTACATAGAGAAGGGGAAAGAAGAAATAGTCAATAAAGAAGCTTCTGATTAAGATTAAGAATTCAGGAAGTATAGGTATTGAAATTTAAAAGGCAAAAAGTTAGGAAGAAATGAAGTTTTCTATCATGTATAGAAAGAGCAGAAGGACCAAAAAGAGGTTCCAACGGGCAGCATGAAGGTTGAATTGAAGGATAGGTTTGACAAGGACCAAAATCTGAGCTTTGACTAGAGGTGGTCATCTTGAATATGCAATAGTTAAGAACAGTGGTAGATAGAAAAAGCAGTTACTTTAAACCACAGTGTAAGTAAATTTGAAAGAAGATATTGCAGGAAATGTAGATTGAACATAGATTCCTTCTTCCTGAATTCTGGAAAAGCTAGTCTTTGGAACTGGAAAGTGGTGAAGTCGAAACAATTAAAGGTACAGTGACAAGAGGAAAAGGGAATAAAATCTAAAGTGGATTGAATTGGTTTTTGGGATACAAGACTTTTGGAAGGTGGTAGACCCATTATTTTGGCCTTGAGTAGAACATTATCTTAGGGATGTAATGCTTGGGGCAATTATTACAAGAGACAGTACATTGGCTGAAAACAGAGAACAGACTCCACAGAAAGAGCATGATTGTACTGATGGGAAGTTATTAGTGGAGTTCATCCAGTGGAAAGTATTGGATCTTATGGTAACACTTCAGAGATGATCTGTATGGTTTAACTACAGTTCATCATGCGTTAATGAAATTTACCACTACAACAGCACAGAAAGAAACTGCCAAGAGAGAAGGACTGCAATATCATTTGGGAAAAACTAGATGACCTTGAAGTCTGGAGCGACAGAAATGGAACATATACTTAGAATCTAATAAGAGGGATATCTGTGACTGCCCAGGAGATCATTTGTTTGAAGCTGAGAAGAAAGACTTCAGTGTATTATTTAGGGTGACGTCAAGCCACAGATGTGGTACATCTATAAGAAAGACAGACATGATCATAAGATGAATCAAATATTTCCTGTAGAAGAAGCAATGAGTCAGTGAGATTAAACAAAAGCTGTTTGGCACCCCGTCTGTAATGCTCTGCACAATTTTGGTTACCTCCATTCTAAAAACAAAGTAAATGAAATTGCAGCAGTGCAAAGAAAGACTAGCAGAGAGATAAAGTGACTGGAGAAATTACTCTACATGAAATGAACAGAAAAGCTAGGTTGAATATGTGCAATTGATCTCTAAAAATGCATCAGTCAGAACATAGCAGGAAAAATTGTTAGAAGAAAGAGCAACAGTAACACAGAAACCCTAGTGAGTAGAACTGGTAGAACTTTAAGTGTCAGGAGTTTTTTAGCCGTATATGAGACAAGATGTGGGACAGCCATGTAGGTTTCAAGTAGAGTCTGATCTAGGTAAATGTTTGGTAAGAACAGTTACCAAACTGGTCGCTTTCAATCGGAATAGATACAATTCAACAACCAAAGGACCATTTCTGGACCCGTGATGCGATACTGTGGAGCAGATCATGACCCTTAGATGTAGACATGAGGACAGGAAAGGCAAAGATCAGATCTTAGGCTGTTTGAACTTAAACACCGGTCTGCCTGGGTTGAACAATTAAGATGCAACAGAAAATGTTAATTCTGAACTTCAATAGTTATTTCTCTGCAAAAGGTCACTGGGTTCCAACCCCACCCAAGACATCTGTGTTGGAGTTTTTCAACCAAGCCCAAAACTTGCAGCTTTGTTTCTGACTGGAGCTAAGAACAGAGGACTGCTTGAAAGGAATGTTTGGAAGGAATAGGAAGAGTGGAAGAAAAAATGTGTATGCCGGGCCGGTTGGAGGAGAAGCAAGAGAACATCTCAGGGGCAGCATAACAAAGATATAACAGTGGCTCGAAATACCTGAAAATCAACAGGGAAAAGGATGAGGAGAGTCAACATGTAGCAAAAGGTCAAGATCTACATATGCCTTTAGGCAGCCCTAAATAATCTCTCTTCAAAGGCTTTTTCTTTTTTCTTTTTTTTTCTTTTTTTTTTCTTTTTTTTTTTTCTTTTTAAGAGGATAGAAATGTAAAACTCATGTGGGATTTACTGTTATTTTATTCTGTAAGAAAGAGGTCTGCATTTCAGTTGATCATTTGCAACTGGAAAGAAAAGTTTGGATGTGTTTAGAAACCCTCCAATACATATTACAAACAACCCTGCAGCTCACCTTCACTGTGCCTCTGCTCTGGGTGAGTCACCAGCATACATAAAAGAGAAGGAAGGAAGTGCTGGGGTTAACGAAAAACAGCCTGCTTGGAAACTTAATTCTAATGTTAATGATTAAAGAAAACAGAAGATGAAGTATTCTTTCCAAACGAAAAACACTGTTTGTTCAGAGCAAGCCAAAGTCAAAACAGGAATAATTTATTCCCCACAGCGTTGCAGAGGAAGAAGAGTATAGAATAAGCACTATGCAATGAGAAGCTCTAGATTTTGTTTATCAATGGCAATGGGAACTGTACACATTGATAATGGAAGCAGCCTCTGGATGTGTTAGTCTCTAAGTGGGTCTCCACGCTAGCCACAGTAAGCTGGTGGCAGCCCTGGGGTGAGGATGAGGACTCCCAGCACCTGCCTCAAGTGGCTGTGATGTGGCATGGGGGCTGCCACCAGCAACATGGACTGGAGCTGTGTGGGGGCTCACCAAGAAATTTTAATAGCATGACACATTTAATCTCCAGAGGAAACAACTGACCAACATCTGTTAGAGCCATGGTACGCCTCACAACCTGACATCCCTCTAAGGCACCACGGATTCCATGAAGCTGATAGAGCAAAGCTGGTTTATACCTGCTGAGAGACTGACACCTTTGTTACTTCTCCAGAGAAGCTCAGATGCAGAGAGAGCAAAAACTTCACAAGATGAAGTCTGCATGTTTTTTTTTTCAAGACTGGTGTTATCTATGGGTTCATATCTCACCCTGATACGAGGATATCTGACTTAAAGCTTCTTGAGTTATTCTATCAATACTATAATTGTTCTGCAGGAGGACAAAGTTAATCACTTTTGCCTCCAAATTATAAAAGCAGAAATAAACACATACCGAAGGAGGGATCCACCCTGAAGTCTGTTCCTCTAATATGTGCTAAAAATATTTGGGTGGCTCTTGCTGCAGCCCCATGGAGTAAAATCATGATATGCTATTGACTTTGATGTAATAAATTTAGTATCATCTGCATGTTATGATAGTTTCATACCCCAATTGACATAAACTACTATAAAACCTCATATCTGAACTCAGATCAAAAGAGATTATGCGCTAGCTCAGACAGATGCTTTTCATTCAGTCCTTTCAGAAAAAGCCTGGAATTTCAGCTGCAAGCTTTCTTGGGATTTTTTGCAGTTAACTGGTCATCCACCGAGCAGCCTGCACATTCCCAGAGGTTGCTGCAGACCTTACGAGAGCTAGAAGAAAACTCATTTTCTGTAGCTCATGTTTTTTTCCTAGGGAGTCCTGCATTCCAAGGACTTAGTAGTCTGAATTTTATATATGTGAAATCCTATCTTCTAAATGTGTTTCCCATGAGAGATTTATTTATATATATATTTTTTTTTTGCTACCATAAATACTTTAGAGCAGGCATTACTGTAGGAAAAACACTGAGGAGGAGCATCGGAATGGACAATGGAAGGATGAGGTAATGGTATCATAATTTCCCAAAGGCTGAGATATTCAAGAATTCTACACAAATAAGTCATTCATTTAATAAAAAGGGTCCATGGGAGCCAGGTGCCAATTTTTTGCTGGAACCTGGAAATCCCAGCTTCAAGTGACCACCAGCTGCGCTTGACTTCAAGGCTTCACAAGGTGTGATGCTCTCACACCAGAAACACCTGGAGAAGAGGCATGGTATTTCTGACAGCACTGACAATTGTCACAATTGCTGACAATACCAACAATCGTAGGAGGAGCTTACCATGACCACAAGCAGCAAGCGCCCCTCATCGTAAGCTCAGCACATGGAGTTATTTAGATCAAAATGAGATCTTTGACCTTCACTTCTACATACCAGTAGGGCTAGGACTGGGCACTATGACTCTGAAACCTCTTTTAGATTGACTTGTGCTCCTAAATCTCTCTGGCCTTTTTTAAAAGCCTTCTACCCAAGATGTCAGTTGTTACTGGAAGTGCTAGTGAAGATGTGCCAGCAAAGGACAGCTAAATGTAATGAAGTCAGTGTCTTGCCTGCTACCCTCACTAGGCACACATAGTAGATAACCTGTTTTCCATCTCCTGCAAATTTGGTAAAGTGACAGAGCATGGGTGAGACAAATAGAAAGAACAGGTGCATCATTTGGCTTTTGCAGTGTTACTCACATCTGTCCTGATCCAAGTGCATTGCTATGGCAAGTCTGCACGTGAAAATCAGTGGGGAGATTTCTGTGTGGTCCACAAGCAGCAGAAGGCTCTTCTGTTTCCACCTCAGTCAACTCAGCTGTACAAAGGCAATCACACAGTCCTGAAAGACCCTTTCAGACATGTTCCTAGCGGGAAGAGTCATGCAAAAGGGGGATAGGCTGACCCAAGGCCATACTCCCAGCCAAATCTATGATCTCTGGGTCAAACTTTGGTAGGGGAAGAATGGGAGACACCTTATTATTTCATGAGCAGTAACCTGCAGGTCGCCACAAAGGATGTTACACATTGTTTATCTAAACCTATAAAACTCATAAGTTTTATCATGTGGGTCGGAATATACCTTCACTGAAGCTCTGTTACATTTGCTGTAAGAAAAATAACTTTACCCTGAAGGGAAAGCTCTCGCAAATTTTATGACACCAGTTCCATGGGACTTCTCCATTCCTTCACATAAAAAAAAGGTCGCTGAAGAATTGAGCCTTTAGCTCTGCTAAAATCATCAATGAGGAAGTATCTATCAAGTCCAGTTAAGCATGATAGGAATGGAATTGTCAGCCTTGAATTTTCATGGAAATGAAATGGGCTGATTTAATGTAAATGCAGCAGTGCAGAGCAGGATAATTCATGTAGGACAACATATTCAACTGTATTCAAAACAGAATAATTCATGTAGAACAAACAAACAACAACAAAAAAAGATGTGTTCACAAGTAAGTAACTTGTATCTAAGTATCTCAGTCTCACAGGACGTTACAAAATGAAGATCTGTCCAAAGACAAAAAGCAGTCGACCATTACATTAAAACATGCCACTCAGAAACGCATTATTCTCTCTCACAGTGTATTAACTCAGATTGGCTAGAGAGTTAAAAGAAATCTATAGCTTCTAAGGTAAGAGCAAAAATGGTGAGCTGGGAGACCTCAAGCACTCCCAAACAAATGTGATGACATCTTATGGAGTTCCTAGCATAAAGAAACTACCCCACCTAAGGCATTGTCCCAGGAGGAAGCAGGCAGTATAATTTGGGGCACAGTTTGGACCCACAGTCTCTTGCATTCCATAAATACCTTTGTGCAGAAAAAAAAAACAACGGGCATTTTCAGACTTGAAATTGGTGTCAGAGCCGTGCTTAACTCCGTCTCTGCTCTCTGTGGCCCCCTGCCAAGTGCAGAAGTAGTATCTTTGGAGGATCTGAAGGAAACCAGCCAAGGAGACCTGCTTAATCTCCTTCGCCCTGTACTCATCACAGAAAACCTCTCCAGGAAATGCCGGGGCTCCCAAGCCTTCCAGCGTGCACACAGCAGCTTGCTGAGGTCCTTCTTGTCTTGCTCTGAGGCACTCTGCATACAAGATATTACAAGATTCCAGATTCCATATGATTCAGGAATGGCCCAGCATACATAGGTCCTAGCTTATTGTCATATTAAAATGACCAATAGGACAGCCCTCTGTTCTCCCATCTGAACAGTTATGATACCTCCTGTGGGTCTTTGTCAGTCTGGGAAGAGGGCAAGGAACCTGCAAGACGGAGCTGCTAACTCTTGGTGTCACTGGTGCTCATTAAGCCACCCCAGGAGCTGCTTTCCCAGATTAATTGTCAAATCCTTCCTTGTAGTCTCAGTCCAGGCTTGTCCAGAGGCAATTTCATTTCTAGCACTCAAGGCTGTGTTGTGCAAGGCATCGCATGAGATGTGAGGGGCTGCAGGCAGGAGCTTCTCCTCCCTGTGGTGCAGCCAGGGCTGTGGGCACTGGAGCAGGAGCATGCAGGAGATGCCTCCGCTGGCAGCATCTTTGTCTCCCCTGGGGAAAATGCAGTGGAAAGGGATCCTGGGGTGAGAAGTGCAGTCTGAACCACAGATGTTTTAATTAGGAAGCGTTAGTCAGGTCCTGTGCTTTCTGGAGGCTACAGTATTTTAGACATGAGAAAGCACAGGGGAGGCCAAGTTCCTTGTAATCCTATACTGGAAAGGAGTGGTGATAGGATTTTGAAAGGATAGCAGTGAGAGACAAGTCCATCAAGTCCACAGTAACTGCTGCTACATTTCCATGCTTATTGGAGCTCATTAAAGTATTAAATGGAGTGACCCACTAAAAATTTTCTAGCCTTGTGGGTGTTCAAAGTCAATTCTTCACTCAGATTCTGTGTACACCCAGAGTACGCTGTTACTCTCTTCCACAGCTGACAGAGAAGCATAGTAGTCTTGGAGGGCTCATTGTAAAGATCAGCTCAGCAGTTCATGTATAAATCATTCTTCCATATAAATATCTCATAGGGTCCTAAGATCACTATATATTAAAATATGGATGGTATCCTTAGCCAAGAATGAAATCCCAAGAAGCTTTATGGGCTTTGTGTGTGCTTAAGAAATAATGAATTCCCAGGGAAAGGAGCATGGCTTTTTATTGTGTGTGATATTGAAAGTGCATCTATACTTACATAAAACCAGAAAATGCAAACTGGCATTTGACTTATGAGGACAGGATCTCCCATTGGATCACAATTTTGGCCCTGGCAGGGCTCAGGCTGACATTCATGAGAATGGTTTGAAGGAAACTTTTGCTCATATCAGCATGAGAGAATACCATGTTTTGAACACCTGTGGAGACAGAGACACTTCCAGACCAGCAAAATGAGAGCCTGAAGAAAAATCATATAGCACAGTGTGGGACTTGTAGGTGGAACAAGTTCCGTGTGGGGACCCGTGTTCAGTGCCCTACCTGTCTGCTTTTGTACCCTGCACTATTGACTTTTGGACATCTACTAAGAGTCTGGAGTTTGCTAAAAGCAGTTGTGAAGTTCAGGAGATAGTTGTGAGCATGAGGTCAGTGTAGTAGTGTCAATAAATGTCAAGAGTGGGGAGGGAGGAACAAGTATCGTGGCTAAAGCCCAGTCTGTGTGTCTAGTCCTGTGGGGCTGAGCTCACCCACCACTTCCATGCCTGCACTCTCCAGCTAAACAAATTTGGTTTTACTGTCCTCTCACTCACAATACACAATAAAGGTGCTGTAGTGGAAACGCTGAGTAATGGCCTGAAACAGTGATTGAGCACCTGGTGGGAAGGCAGGGCCAAGCCAGGGGAGCTCAGGTGCATGCAATATACATGAGTGACCAGAAGGGGTCAAGCCAGGATCCACCCCTTCCCATACCTCATTTAAGGGTTCACAGTGGAGACAAGGGTGCCTTGCTGGAGTTTTCTGTCTACCTGAGGTCTTTCAAAGGTAAGCAGTTTTTCTTCCTTTGTTTCTGTGTTTATGGCTCCTGTATTTGTTCTCATTTGCTGCAGCCTAGGATTGTGCTACCCTGCTACTATTGCTCTACTTTCCATTGCAGCTGTCATAAAAAGTACTTGAGCTTGAAGGTGTACTTGTTTAAGAAGCTGATAAAGAACCCCCGTGCCATTTAGGGACTGCCAGTGTTACATTTTGTATGGTTGCCAACAGTGTAAATGGTATTTGCATATAAGAAAGTTGACTTTACAGGAGGAATTACTGCCAGAGATAACTTCTCCAAGCACTGTCTGACTTGTTTTGTACCCTCTTGCTTGATTATTCCCCTCACCAGGCACATGCAGTAGGTAATCTGTTTTCCATCTCCTGCAGAACTGATGAAGTGATAGAAGCTGTGTTGCTCATCTCTATCCTGAGCTGGACTCTCATCCATGTGATAGGCTGTGCATGTGAGCTAAGAGAGCTGTCCTTTGGTACAGACTGGTATCAAGATGTGAAGTGCGTTAGCAAAACTACATTCCTTCTTATCTCTTTTCTTCACCTTAGGAAAGGGATCTTCCCCTCCTATTCATTTTTCTTAAAATAGGTGCAAAAATCTATAGTGTACATCTAGACTTCACAAGAAAGGAATGTGAGGGTTTTGTTTGTTTGTCTTCTGGAAAGCTGTGCCAAATATTTTTTTAATGGAGTGAAGGAAAAATCATTCTCCAATTCCTGATGTGAACATGGCATAGACAACTGAATCTTTGATGTTAATGTGTATCAGCTTTTCTTTCCCTGGTAGCAAGGATGGAGCAGGAGCTACCTCTCTCATATGAGAAGACTCGCTCTAGCTCCCTGCTGTAGGGAAAACACCGAGAACCAAATGCAGGCATGCTGTGACCCGCCAGCATCTGCACAGACCTTGGCAAGTCCTGCTCAGCTATCCAGGTGCCCTCTGAGCCTTCTCAGAGATACCTGGGCTTTTCTGCTGACCTGGGTGGAATTGGTCATTGGTAGTTCTGAGCTTGCGTTATGTAGCTTAACAGCGATTGTGGCTACCAGTGTTTGTCAAGTATTTTTAGTAGCCTACTTTTTAGAGGAAGAGCTACAGGACCATGCCACCACACAAATGCAGTGAAGCTATTCAGAGCTCAGGGAGTGCAATACAAAGGCCTTAAGGTCTTGTCATGGGTGGATGGGGAACAGAAGAAAGACTCTGTGTCTCTTGGAGCCACTACTAGATAAAAGTCAAGGTAAGCGTAGCTCCCAGTGTAAGACATGCACACGAGCATGAGTTGTTGAGGAGCAAGATGCTGAAGCTGTTTGGTTTTCTGCATGCGTTCTGCTGCAGCAACCTCCTCCCCTTTACCTCACCCCTTATCTCATCTGGTGTCAGTGGATTTCCAAAGCCATGTTTCTAATAAGCATATGGTGTTTAAGATCCAGATCACAGTATCTGTTACTGTTTAGGATGTTATTGTTGGTGACTCTTCAACAGTGCATCTGACGTTCTCTCAGCTGTGAGAACTGGAGTTCTGTTATTTCTTTCTTAGGATGTTTATGTGAACATCAAACTTACTGTGTTGTGGTCTATTTCAGAAGTATAAATAAATACTAGTAATCAATATCAAGCGAGCGCTAGGCACAGAGCAATGCTCAGTTTAAGGTGTTATGCAAACACATAACAGAATGATTCTCTAGCCTCTTTTAAGTCCATGATCAAAGCAAAAGAGAAGAACAAACATACAGAGTGTTAGGAAACAACAATAATGTATCGTAAAACTTTGTTTTAAGAGTTTTTTGTTGTTGTTTTGATTTGTGTGAGGTTGTGGACATGATTTTGAATGAAACTGCAGCAGGAATGGCTGTGTTGGGTCAGAGCAGGATGCTGAACTTATCTCTGCCTCACCATCACGGACCTGGAAAAACAATAAGGTTGTCCAGGTAAATGCTTGCTTAGTTGTCTTTGAATATCTGTGTGGTAATGGCTGCTCGTGCAAGTGTTACTGCATGTTCAATCTATCTTTTGTGTCTACTGCACCATGTCTCAGACACCAACACCAGGGGGATCTTAGATCCCAGCCCTGGCACCTGGCAATTGCCCCTGAGCTGACTGAATGCAGCAGAGCCAGAGTTCAACCTAGCTGGTTTTATCTGTGCTGTGCATCACACTGAGATGATGGTGGCATACGAAGCTCTAAGAGGAATGTAGTCCTGTTACTCATTTATGTAGGTGCTATGAAAAATATAGTTAGCCAGCTTGCCTGCCTTCCATCCACGCCAAGCTGTGATTAGTGAGACACTTTACACCCACATTTTATCTCATGTATTTTGGTCAGGGAAACAAAATATAATAGGCTGAGGCTCCTTTAACTGCTTCACTTTATTAAAAACAACAAAAATGCACCTCATGCATGAGTATAGAGATGCAAGTGTGCCTTTCTGTCTGTGTGCCCATTAGTGGCTCTTTCAGAGTCAAAGTCTAGCTTTTGTCCTGTTTTAGTTTTCCATTGCGTTCCCAAAGTTAGTAGAGCCATTTCAAAATGACAGTATTGTTCCCTCTTCCTCAATCCTAGGAAAATCTGATACTTGCAGTAATCATTTATTAAGAAATCTTTCCACCTACCTTCAGCTATGAGTAATACTTAAACATATTGTAAGATGATCAGTCTGGACACCTGAGGCCAAATGCTGCTTTCTGTGATAATTCTGAATGCTGCTGGAGCCGATAGGGTTCAACACAGATGGTTTTTAGAGAGTGAACACTGTTGGAGGACAGTGTAGAAGCATTCAGGTGCAAAATGTCTCTTATGTGGACACTCAGAAGAGTGGATGGCCCAAAGGACGGAGGTAGTCATGGATCTGGATCTCTCACATCCTGGAGGCTGGGAAAAAGTGGGTGTCCACTGCTGCCTCCTTGGGTGTTTTGTTTTAAGCTGTTTGTTTCCTTTGCCTTTCTTCTAAGTGTCTGAAATAAAACACTTAATCTGGAGTCAGAAGGAATGTTTCTTGAGTAGAATTAGCTTGGATCTGCTTCACTGAGAGAGAAACAAAATGTTTCCTTTTTAAGCTAATTCAGTTCAGAACCAACTCCTTTTTTCCCCCCTTTCATCTGTCTGCCTAAATTAGATTTGATACAACTATGTGAAGGACAAAAAGCACAGCCATGTCACACACAGCCAACAGCTCAATTGCAAGAGGACTTACCACATTCTTCTTTCTAGGTCTGAGTACCTGTTTAACCAAGAAATCCTCTCCAGGAAGCCTGATATGGGGTCTGAGTTCTTATGGGTTTGGTAGAGGCTTTCAGTTGTTTCCCAAGACCAAGATGGCTTGGATGCTTGTAGCAACAGGAGCAAATGGCTTGATTGAGGCAATCCCCACTGATTGTACAAACCTCTGTAATTAGAAAACTAGTACAGTTCCAAGAGACTGGGGAAGGAGCTGGTTTCTTGTGGGGGTCAGCAGTGGGTCCTCCTCATCATTCACCACACAGCACTATGCTGCCTGAGTAATATCCTGGTAAATGGGCACCTGTCCCAAGCCTTGTCATCTGGTGGCCAGTGGCAAAGGACTGGCACCTGGTTTCAGCCCCTGAGGGGAACATCACTCACTCAGGACTATCACTGAAAGTGAGCCACTGGAAAATTTTGTCTTAGATCAGAAACTCTGGCCATGCATTTACAGAGCATTATCTCAGCTATTGTAGCAGTGACCATCCCAGTGCTTTGTTGTGGCTGCCCAACGCAGTCCAGCACATGCTTGCCTTGTGATATGTTAGTGCTCAGCTCCTTATTGCAAAGTCCCTCTGAGTTACCCTGGTGATGTCAGCACCCTCCTCTCCTTTTTTTTTTTTTTTCCCTCCCTAGTCCTGCAACAAGGCAACATCTGGAGAAGGGACAGCTGGAGGCAGGGGACCATGTCAGTCCCACAGCTGCAGAGGTTAGTGACAGGTTGAGGCAACAAAGATAGATACCTGAGTCCAAAGTCTTACTTATGACTCTACATCTTACGCTAGTCCTTACCAAGACCTGACTTTGGGGCAGGAGATGACAGTGAGCAGGATGGGATGACTGTAACATTGCTTTGCTGAAGGCCTGTAGATCTTACTAGTCAGCTTCAGAGCTATATGAATGAGCAGAAACACATGGTCATACAGAAATCATCTGCATACATAAAATAGACACATAAACACAGCTATATATGTGCATATATAGGAAAGATCCATCTTCTCTTGGTGGCAAATCTGCCCCTGAGTAGTCTTATTCTTAAAGCGCTTGCTGTCTCCCATGGGGTGATGTTTAAGGATAAGCATGCAAAGACTTTGGCACAGATTGTGTTATATGTTAAGAAGGTGAACAATATTTTTCCAGGCTGTAGGTTGAAGTGACTGGCTGAATTTTCCTCCTTCAGTGGAAGAACACTGAAATATTCAGAGGTTTTATATGAAATATAAACATGCCAATTCTGTGAACTTCCGAAGTCATTACCATAGCATCAGCCTGAAAACACATTTGTCCAGAGGAGAATTGTTCCACTAATGAAAGAAACAGAAATATAAGTGTTGTGCCTTTGCCTCCTCCTGTAGAAGGGCTGCTCAGAGAGCCCAGCAAAGACAGGAGTCTGATGTGTCCTTAGAAGAGCTTAAGTGACAAGTGCAAGACCTAGCCAAAAGTTGCTAGCTGTTTGGTTTTGCTTTCAGTGAGCACAAACCTGCCAGAGGTTTAAAAGGAAGAGTAACATCCTGGGAGCCATGGCTTTAGTCCAACTTTTCCCTTCTCTTTGCTCTCAGATCTGTTGTGTCACAAATGACAGAGCTTTTGCCTCTTCCTGCAAGCTGCTGTCATGCTCAGTGAGTAGGAGATGGCAGCCAGCTTCTTGATTTAAACAACAGGCAAAGGCTTCCAGCTGTGCTCCCAATTGCTGTGCACTGATCTCAGTTTTTCTGATTAAATTATCAATTCCCTGCAGCTAACCAACCGGTAGAATGCTTTCCTTTATTTCATGTTTTCTCTATGAGCCAGGGAACAGTTTGTTGTTGGTAACAATGGAACATAAACTCACGTTCTGTCTTAGGTAAGTCAGGATGTTACAGACCAGTTGTCAGGGATGTTTTTAATCTATTTAACTGATGTTCCAAATCTGAATCATCATGCTGATGTTCCAAATCTTCAGCTGTCCCACTGTTAAAAGGTGGGAATGAAAAGCACTTTAGAAAACATTGATGTGATATCTGTAGATGCTGGCTAGAGACATGAAAACAACATTGTTGTCACTGCAGCATAAATCTCTAAAGAGCTAAGGAGGTGAGGAAAAGTAAGTTGAAAAATGTTGCTGAGAACCAATACACACCCTGTGGGGTTTCACTAGAAAGGGCCTTGCAAAGCACTCAGTGGGCACTGCAATAAATGCAGAAGGCAATAGAGTACACACTTAAGGAGCAGCAGACATGCAATAAAGGCATGTGTTGAATGCAGTTAAATTGTAAGGTGGGCATTGGTTGAAAAGCCAACAACTCGAATGTAACAGGTGCACTTTGTTCTGAAAGGAGACTGGTGGGGCAGGCTTGTAGCAGGGCTTCATAGTTCTGTATTATGATTTGTTGATGTTCATGCTGATGTTTCCGAATTCACACTTCAGCAGCTGAGGATATGTGAAAGTCAAAAAAAAAAAAGTCTCATTTCCAACATTTTGGAAATCATTGGAAACTCATTCTAGGAGTTACTGAAAAACACCTGAAAGACAATGCAATCGTTGGCCACAGCCAGTGTGAGTTCACAAGGGGCAAGTCCAGTTTAACGAACTTAATGTCCCTTTATGACAAGGTTAACCAGGTTGACCAAGGGAAGCCAGTCAGTGTGAACTTTTTGGATTCCAGCGGTGTTTCCAAAGCTGTTCTCATAGTATTCTTTTGGACAAAATGTCTGGTCTATAGCTAGGCAAAAACGTAACAGGAAGGTGAATGATTATCTGATGGGCCATGCTCAAAGGGTCACAGTAAGCGGCATTACATCAAGCTGGTGTCTAGTTACTAGTGGTGTTCTTCAGGGCTTCATTTCAGGGTCACTTCTCTTCAATGTTTTCATCAGTGATTTGAATACAGGACTCTGAAGTATAGTAAGTTTGCAGATGAACCTAAAGTGGGGGGAGCTGTTGGCTCCCTCTAGGGTAGAGAGCCTTGCAAAGAGATCTTGACAAACTGTAGGGCTTGGGTAGTCACCAACAGCATGAAGCTGAACAAGAGCAAGTGCCAGATTCTGCAGCTTCCTTGCAGGGAGCAGAGGGACAGCTGCTCTCTGTGACGGGAGCCCAAGGGAATGGCATGGAGCTGTGTCAGGGGAAGGGTAGTTGGGGGTTAGGGTCGTGGGCATGGAACAGGCTGCCTGTGGCACTGGTTATGATGCCAAGCTGCCAGAGTTCAAGGAGCTTTTTGACAGTGTTCTCAGGCAGAGGGTTTGAATTTTGGGTGGTCCTGTGTGGAGTCAGGGGTTGGGCTTGAAGATCCTTGTGGGTCTCTTCCAACTCGGGATATTCTATGGCTCTATGATTCCGGCTCTGACTTAAAAACAAGTTCATTGTACAACTGACACACATTTGTGTTCAAATGTTTTATTTAATTTAAAGTTCACTTTTTACCCTCAAACATATATTAATTTGTAACTGCTTCTAAAGTTCTGTAATAAAATCTTAGAAACACATTCACAAGTTCAGTGCCTGCCTAAACTTCTAGCCAGGCTTCAGACAACCCAATAAAAAATGTTAATGATGAAACATATTCTGTTAATAGAGAGTGTTTCAGGAAAAGCAGATCCTGTTCACTACAGTGCAAGGAGAAAGCCCTAGAAGTCCTGTTGCTTTTTGACATCCCCTTGCCACTGTGTCTCTGGAGAGGACATTATCTGTGCACAAGTGCCACGTTTTCAGCACTAGAGCTAAGAAACCTCATAGGCTTTTTTGAGACTCTTATTCTTTGCAGCAAAAGAAATGTATTTTTTTTTTTCCTTTTGGCAGGCATTCTATCCAAAATGCGCAGATAATTCCTATACAGTAAAAATGAAGCATAAAATTGCACTGTACCAAGAGGAAAACGAATAAAACAGATCTTGCTGAGCAGGAGCCAAGCTAAATGAGTCTAACACTCTTCAGGAACCTGCCCTACTTCAGCTCCTGTTGCCCAAACCACAGAGCAGTGATGGGCTTGCCAAAACACTGACTGACAGCCTGGTGATCCCAAAGTGGCTCCATCCTTTCAGATGGTATCCAGCACCATTGGCTTTTCTGTAACAGGGACTGGGGCTGAACACCACATCTATACATCCATGGGCTCATACTCTTCTGTTTCAAAACCCCCCATGTACATTTTTCGGGCAGTTTCTTTGCTTGACTATTGTCTTTCCAGGTTGTCTTATTCCTTCAAATAAAAAAGGCTTAAAGAAGAGGTTGCTGTAGAATTTAACATTTAAGATGAAGAGTGGGAGGTCTGAAGTCACCTTTCCAGGTGTTTCCATCACTGCAAAGTGAATGGAGGACTCAGGACCTGTTGCACAGCTGCAGCCTGACTCACCTGCTGCTGCACTTTGTCTTTGCAGTTGTTGCCATTAATCTGAACCATGTGGCTGCTGCCATCTTTTAACAGCCACATATTTTCCACACATTTCCTGGTCACTGCAGTGCTTTGTTCCGATGTCTTTGAGAAAACATCTGCCCCAAGGATTCCCCTTTTTATAACCTCTTTAAAATATGTCACCATCTGCTCTTTCTTAAAATCTCTTCCTTGATCCCCTCACCAGTGCCTGGCCCCTCAGTGACCTCCCATTTCTTAGCAAGGAGATTGAGGAGGGATGTTCATTCCTTTGCTTTGTATAATACAGCATTCTGTATTATGTTATGGTCAAGTGGCCTGTTCAGTCTATAGCAGAGAAGTACCTCTGCTTGAGCAGAGTGATGCCTCTTTGGGCTGCTGAAGGCCCTCTCCTTCTTGGCATGGGTAGTGTTGGCTGTACCAACCCCCCACCCTGCCTCTCCCAGCACCAGCCCAGCTTAAGATTGGGTTCTTGCAGCCTAACAAATCATTTTCCCCTCTGTGCTAAAGCCCACTTGCAGCAAGCACCCAGTTATAGCCGCCCCTGAACTTCCACTGGTTGCTCCTCCACTTGGTCAGCTTGCTTCTTTCTTTAACTCCTTTTCTGCTGGGTACATAGCACGCTCTTTTTGCTGCTCTTTTTGAGTGAAACATTTCTATGTGCTGTCTCCATTTATTCTGCCTTTTTTTCAGCTTTATTTGACTCAATTCTTCAAAGCCAAAAGTGTACTTTTTTAGCAATAGTAAGATCAGCAAGAAGTTCCTCTTCCTCTACTGCCCTTTCCAATCCAGGTTCCCAATGTGCCTTTGCTCCCTAAAACCTTCACCAGATTCTTAAGGTTTCTTTCCCCTTCTGTGTGAGGCATCTCCAGAAAAATCCCTATTTCTGCAGAGACTCCGACACTGATGACATTGTTTGATTTTCTTAATGCTCCCTTACAGCTCCCTTTCCTTATATCTGCCTGCTGTCCAGCTATTCCACAAACGAAAATGTCACTTCAGGTTTTCTCATACGGATGAGAAATATGATTGCACAACTGTGAAGGCATTGTTTACTTTAGTTTTGTTTTCCATCGAATCATAGAATATCCCAAGCTGGAAGGGATATTCATAGAATCACTAAGGTTGGAAAAGACCCACAGGATCATCCAGTCCAACCATTCGCCCTTCACCAATGGTTCCCACTAAACCATGTCCCTCAACACAACATCCAAACGCTCTTTGAACACCACCAGGCTCAGTGACTCCACCACCTCTCTGGGCAGCCCATTCCATGAGGATCATAGAGCCCTGACAATAGGGATGGCTTTTTGCTTCCAAACAGATTATTTGGAAAATAATTTGGGTTTCAAATAAGGGTCTGAGCAACAGAAATTTGTATATTGTCAGATCTAGCTGAATGCAAAGCAGAACTGAAGGAGTTGTAAGTGAAGGTAAACTGCCTCTGGTACTCAACACAGAGGTAGTGATTAAAGACAGTATGTTGATGATGCAATATATAGGCATCAAAAGTTACTTTGTAATTGATTCTATTTCTCTCCTTCAGGCTAAGCAGCTTTCTACTGATTGCCAAGCATGGCTTTGAACGTACAGAGAATCTTTGACACAAGTGGTGTTCCCTTGGGGTCTGTATTGAGGCTGGCCCTGTTTAACATCTTTGCTGATGATCTGGACAAGGAGGTTGAGTGCACCCTCGGTTAGTTTGCAGATGATACCAAGCTGGGAGGAACTATTGATCAGTACTAGATTTTGTGCTGCTCACATTCTTGGGGTAGGGACCACCCGTGCATAGAGCACAGAGCTGCTGTAGCCATTGCCCTGGGAATTTTGGCTAATTCTGCAGACACTCGACACATATATGCACTGGGTAGCAATCCGCTTTGCACTGCTGTTTGTTCTGGGCAGCTCACATCAGTTCACAGCAACCGTGAGGGTGTAACTGCAGGTTACATACATCTGTAAATACATCATCTCCCCCCCAGGAGAAGATACATCTGTACCTACCTCCAATGAGGGATCCTTGAAGGAAAAAAAAAACTTATGAGAGCTATCTTGCTGTCTTTCTAGCCCGACTTTAACAGAAGTTCTGCCTCTGGGATTCTCACCTCATGGCTGAACAAAGCTGGAGCCATCTGTGCAGCTACTTTTACCATCAGAGGTGCAGATGCCGTTTCAGTGCAGCATCCTAAAGGGCCATGGGGGGGGGCTGAAAATGGAATCTGGGTGATAAAAATAAGAAATCAGTCAGTCTTTTTCTTTCCTTTTTTTTTCTTTTCTTTTTTTTTTTCTTCCCCCATCCCCCGTTTGAGTTCAATCTATTAAAACACTTGTGAATCTTCCTGGAGATTTACCAGCATTAATTTCAGTGGGACTAATCCTCACCATTTTTCTGTATCCAATTAAACCTAATACCGCTGCCCTCATCACTAACATATGTTAAACAGAGCTAAGTACATCATCTTATTGTAAATTACATACAATTTGGCCTTTGTTTTTCTTCTGTGGGCACCGATATCCGCTTTCTACTCTGAATTTGTCATTAGTAAACTAGAACTTACCCAGCGAGAGCTGTTAAGTGCTTGTACACAGCAATCAGTCAGAAAACGTAACCAAAGAATGTCAGCAGGTGGGTCCCAGGGATATTACAGGGTTACAACCATTTCTAAAATGGAGGGGAAAATTGCAGTTCTTGCCACTGTTCACTGCACAGTCTGGCTTCTAAAAAGGCTGGCAAACAGATATTCAGCGCTGCCAACTTTTGCAATTGTATCATGAGTTGCTGATGCTAAGTATTTAATGAAGTCCCCACTCCTGCGAGCATCTGGATTAGATGAAGATCTCAACTTTCATTTTGTATAAAAGCCCTGTGAGTCTAACGCACGTGGTTAGAAAAGTCTGACTGACCACAAGTGTCATTTCATCAAGTTTTACTGTCTGCAATTTAGACATCTGCTCCAAGCCATTACATCACCTGTCCTAACAGTGGGGAGAGTGACAAATGGAGGTGGCTGTGTGCCCCCGCCAGCACCTCTCCTACCACCAGGTGATCGTGGGTGCTGGCTGCACAACAGAACGCATCAGCTACCTGGCAGAAAGCTGAGGGCTATGAAGGTAGTAGAGCTGGTCCCACTGGTGTCAGGTGATATAAAACCAGACGACTACATACACACTGACATGGCAGATTTCACTTAACCTTAGTGCCATGTCAATAGTGGGGCTGGAGTAGGTGACATTCAGAGACTTCCTCCAGCTTTGGTCGAGAGATATCACCACACCCTCACCCCAAAAGGCAGTGGATTTTCAGTGAGTGGTTACATGCACCCTATCCAGAGAACATTCATGGCATGCTCCTAAGGCAATGATGGGAGTTGGAAGAGAGCCTTCACTTGGAGAGGCAAGAATTGTGCCCCGAGTGTGGGTACGTGCTCTGTTTTGGATTTTAATGCTCCCCTTTTGATTGCACTTTCTTACAGCAGCTGTGAAATGTCATAATGCTTCAAAAGATCCCTTAAAAATAAATAAATAAATAAAAGTGGTAGCTTTTTTGTATCCAAGGCTCTTGAGTATCCAACATCCTCTCCTCTCCCGGATCCTGGAAGAGAAGAGCAGCTGCTGTGAATAAAGGATGCCAGATGGGAAAATAACCACACAGAAATACGGTGTGAAACACCGCAATGGAGTTATGGCTCTTTGGGTACGTGGGGACCTCAGGAGGCAGACGTAGCTGCAGACCATGTGTATCAAAAGCCTGGCACATATTGTATCTATAATTACTAAATATTTAATCTCTGGTCACTTGCCTCATCTCATTATAAAAAAAAAAAAGAAAAATCTATGCAAGAAGACTGGGTAGGTCTCCAGGTCTCACTGCTGCCTGTGGTAAAAGGGCAGATAAAACGTCTGATTTTGTTCATGTCATGAGAAACCCAGCATTAGTTTCTTTCCCCCTCAAACGCTGGGCACAAGATTCTGCAGGTATAAGAGTCTATTTGGGTTCAAGACGTAGCTTTATAAGTTTGTAAACCATAAACACACCAAGAGCTGATACGAATACAAAAAATACACTCCTTTCTGGCACAGACAGAAGCTGCTGGAGAATGGAGAAGCATCCCTTTACATCCAGTATCAGCAATGGCAGGGCAAAGCTAGCCCACGGGGTTAATCTCTGTCCTGACCCACTTGGTAACTCTTATATTCCTGTAGATGCATTTTGTAGCAAGTTTGGTCACTGGAGTTATTTGTTGTTTATCAATTTGTTGTCTTACCAATCACTGCTTTTTCCTTCTTCTCTTCTTCCTTTCTAATCATTTGTATGTCTTCTGTACATGAAGCAGCGCTCACTTACAGGAAAACACACTGACCAAGCTAACAAGTTCAGCTTGCACAAAATCACTCCAACATCTGAAAGGAGAGGGAAGTGAGGAGTAACAAACAAACAGATTGCTCTCCAGTCTCAGGGGATCGATCTCCCAGTATCGGTGGCTATTGAAGCATAGCCAGTGCCCAAGGAACAAATACTTTACAGTTCATTGCAGCAGAGAAAGAGGAGTGAGAAATTAAGGACTGATTGAGCCTGAGGGAACAAAGGGGGGTGAAGTAGAACATGTTTTTTTAAAATTTTGTTCTTGTTAATAAACTATCCACATCTATTTTAACTGGCAATTAAAAAAAAATTCCCCAATTCAATGCTGGATTGCTCCTGATAGTAACTGGCAAATTACCACCTTAGAGGAGGTAGAGAATTGTCTCTTCACTGGAAAGGGTGCTTGAAGGAATAGGAAGTGTTCAAGGCATCCAGACCCAAGGTAGAAAGAGTGCTTTGTTCTACTGTATGAAGAAGAGCAATCTTAAGCTTGGATTTTTGACAGTTTTAGAATAAAAGTATAAATAGAAATCATATTCAGCACATACTTCGCACCTTGCAGTGACAGAATGTGCTCAGAATTGCTCTTTCCATTTGTTAGTCCCTGCTTCCAACAGAATGATTCAACTTCTCACATGATTCAGAGCTTTTACCTTGCAGGGTTTATTTTACATCCACATGCTTGCAGACATGAGTAAGGCTTTTGGCCACAAGGCCACACGCAGAATTTAAAACAAAATCATGTGGAAAATATATTGCAAAGAACCACGTTAATAATTTTGAACCGTCAAAACACAGTATTTGGAGCAGCTGCCTTCTATTACAGACTGCTGAAGAGGTTGGTTAAGACCTTTGGTATCCCAAATGGAGCTCCAAGTTGAAGACAACTCCTTCCATTCACACAGTTTGATGTTAACCAACCTCCCAACATTACAAGCCATATAGACCCCGAAGGCAAGATGATCAGCTTTCCTGGGTCAGCCTGCTTGTTCCACCCTTTTCCTCAAGAAAGGGAAGCAATAAAGGCCTTCTGGGCAGATCCCAAAGAGCAGGGCTGTGCCAGTCCACATCTCTATGAAAGAGAAAGTGGAACAGCAACATGGTTTTTGTTGGCATCGCTTTGCTTACCTCACTCCTCAGTATTCGCTGCTCCAGAGCAATTGCAGAGTTGTCACATGAGCCCACTCCAAAGCCGCCAGCAAGGGCTGGTACCTCCATCTGTGCCCTTGTCACCTGCAAGTGGGACAGCCTCACCCTCCCCACACTGACTTGCCTCAGTGCTGCAGGGACTGGTGGAGCTGTGAGAGTCCTAGCTGGAGCACGGAGCCCTCCCTGTGCTGTCAGGCCTGCTCTCCCCCTGCCCTGCTACGGCTCCCACCACTCTGCCAACACCGATGTTTTCTCTCCGGGCTGCTCTTGGCTTCCTCCTCCACAGCTGCACTTTCCACATCAGAGGGACTTTTCAGAGAAAAGTGAAATTAGTAAAAATTAAGATAATTGAATGCATTTTGTTTTACCAGAGAGACTGTTTGTGGTTTGCAAATAGACATGAGAAGTTATAAAATATTTTCTAACAGTACCCTATAGAGATGACTTGTCTGTAAAACATGAAATACGGCTGGCGGAAAACCAGCACATTGACTCAATAAAACATGACATTAGCTGACACCAAAAACAATCTAGTTAAGCTGCAGAAAACTTTACAGCCTCAGTTATTTGAGAAATACAGAAGTAGTCCAGCTATTAAAGTGGAAGGGATCATTAGGGTAACGCATATTTGCTTCAGTGTCATTAAAATGCAATGCCATGAATCCACTGAGGTGGAACTTCTTTGACTCTTATTCTCCTGACTGCTCAAAAAATAGCAAGAGACCAACAACCACCTTGAAAATATACAGTGTTCTGCAACACTCACTCAAATATTTCTAGCTGAGCCAATCAAGACTTCAGAGTCTATGGAGCATATATATTTTCAGTGTATAATGGTAACATACATTCTTGACATACTCCAACAATGCAATCAGTCAAATCAATGTAACTAAAGCCATTGCCTGGGTCTAACCTATGCTTTGGAAACAGGTGAGCAATTGTCATCTTCTCTGTCTTTTAACTGGGATATTGCAGGAACATCTGTGCACAGAAAAGCACAGCTCCTTGCCTTGTAAGAACAGCACCTAGGAGGCTAATGTAGGACAGGATAGCTACTTGTTCACACCAGTATTGTCGTGCTGAGGCGGTCCATGGGAACCCCGTTAACAAGCCTGCATCAGATGTACAAAACAGAAAAGAAAAACAGCTGAAGACATTCTTAACCATTCTTTCAACTAGTGGGGCCTTCTGGGCAACAGCTCCTAAAAGGCAATTCCTAACGCCCCTCTCAATACAAAGACCAAAAATGTCCATGTCAACTTGCATCCTGGCTTAACTCTTAGTGCCGTGGGCCCAGAGGAAATGTGGTCTCTGCTGTTCTGCCCGTGACAAGCAGCATTACAGAATGCTCAAAAACATGGGGAGGTGAGATCAGCATTAAATCACAGAGAGGTAAATATGGCTGCTAGGGCTGCAGGCAAGACCTTGACACAATACTTGAAGGACACCTGGCATGCAACAGCAGATGCAGCTACTGCACACTTTTTTTCCAGTTATCTATTGGACACAGAAAGAGAGCAAGGTGGATTTTCTTTTTTTCTTTTCTTTTTTTGTTTTTTTAACTGACACCATGTGTTTGAGAGTGTCTAGTACTATGGATCGTGGCAAGTAACTAAGGTTCCTGAGTAGTAAAAGAGTCTGGAAGTAAATTAATAGAACAAATTAATTACACAGGGTAAACATATAACAGCAACTGATTCAACCTTAAATTCTAGAATGGTGTGATCTTGTTCTGAAAAGACTTTAAATGTCAACATGCAAAGATTTAATACACTTTTTCCCTTAGGCTAAACTAAAGAAAAATTGGCTACGCTTCCCTGGAGTTAACATCAAATAGGTCACATTTATCAAGCTGCCACTTAAACTCGAGAAGTAGCAATTTAGCCATTCCTAAACGGGTTGGTTTGGCCCTTCTGAAATTGCAGATGGGTTGTGGTTTATATGCAACCTTATCTGCTGGAAGTGCCTGAGATTAGAACAACATGGCACTGCAGTCCTGGCGTTACAGAAAGCTGGTGAGATCCTCGCCCCAAATTCCGTCTAAATGCTGCTGGTTAATTTCAGCTGTGTTGTTTTATTTCTGTGATTTATGGGGGTATAGGTTCCTCATAAGTCATCCACCAGAGAAAAAAAAATAATTGACAGATTCTCTGTTAGCATTCTGAGTTGTTTTTTCCCTTCCCTGGATCAACAGTTCTTTAGAAAAAGATTATTATTCTCTCTCCACAGCTATAAATTCTTCAGCCAGCTCCTCTGTTACCATGCAGTCTGCTGGGCATATTCCAGAATTATTTCTGAAGTTTCCTCAGATTTCCATATAAGTCCAAAAATTCCATAGTCCTGCTCTATGGCAGCGGGACAGCCAACCCTTACTGCTTTAGTAGAAAATGTTGAAACACTTGGTTCCACTGATGCTGAGCACTTGGTTCCACTGATTGGTAAATTAAGGACACCAAACCCAGGACTTTGGGCAAGCGCTGCCACAGTTATCCCACCCGTTTCTCTCCAGTAGCGCTTTGCAGCAAACCAGTCTTCCCCAGAAACAATAGGGACAGGAAGTACCAAGCCCTTCCCACACAGTCTGGCACTAATAATTTCCAGAGAAAGCAATGTTGTAGAGCAGCTGCTAAAGAAGTGAAGAAGAAATACCGTATCTGTACAAAAATACATGAATGGTGTCAAACAAAATGACACTCTTCCATTGGAGGCAAGGAAACTGCTTGCAGGCTCCAAGTCAAGCATGACTTGAATTGCTGCGTGAGCATGGATGCGTTGCCCTCAACACGGCAGTGTTCTTCCCAGTACCCAATGGCACAGGGTGGTTCTTGTGAATGCTGCAAGGCAGGCATCGCCTCGTGGCCTCCATGTCTGCGATCCCTGCGCACAGAAAAGATAAATTAGCCAACAAAAACAGTGTTTGTTTTGTTGCCATCTCAGTAGACATCCTAGTAGAGCTAATAGGAAAAAGAAACCTCATCAGAGAAAGGAAAGGTCAGAAGGCTAATAAAATAAGTGCAGCTATTATGCGCTCTCTTGGCAGTTCATATGGGAGTATGATTTTCTTCTCTTCATTTTGGTTTTGTCAGTCGACTTTCTTACTACTAAAAAAAAAAAAAAGAAAGAAAGAAAGAAATTTCAGCCCTTCACACAAGGTTTGTTGCTGAAAATCACGCCATTGCATAACTTCACACAGGCTACAGATTTAGGTTTATACTTCCTAGTCTGCTTCATTTCTGCATTTTTCTCCCAACAGTTATGGCTATTAAAGAAAAGCAGTGTAGTACATTTAAAAAAACGTTGGCCAAAAAGACAACGTTACACTAAGTACTGTTCTTAAAGGGCATTGCTGGCCAGCTGCCACTCTGATTTAATGCCTACCAGAAAAACAGAAGCTGGGAGGGAAAGCAGCCTGAAAGGCTCCAAGGGAGGTGGCAAGGTCACACGTAACAGGGCAGGCTTGTTCCCAGGAACCAACAAGAAAAGTCATCTGCTGCAACAACACTATCCCAGATTTGCAGAAGGCAGCTCTCAGGATGGAACCCACCTTGCACAACAGCACGATACTACTTCTCCACAGACTTCTGTGCAATCATCAACCAAAAGATCAGTGCCTTTGGCTTTTCCATGGACCCAACAGAATTGTTTAGCATAAAATCTGTGAAAGGCGTGAGAAGAGCTCCACTCCAACTCCTTGTAGAGCAAGTTCCATGTTCTGCAGTGGAAGGAGAGCCATGTTTTGATGGAGTACGCTTCCTCTCTGAGCAGCAATACTCTTGCTCTGCATAGAGAAGAAAAAACATGCCAGCCAGCTGCCCCTCCACAGCCATGGAGCTTTTGTTAGGCATTGTGTTTGTGGTTCACAGTACTGGTGAAGGCATAACAAGGAGACTTGAGAGCACCAAGATGACGATCACAAATGGATGTTGGAGAACTAAAGCAGACTCATAGATTAGCATCAAGAAAAATCTCACCCTTAGGTGGTGTTCATGTCCATGCAATCAGTGAGAGACCATGTAGGATATGATTTCTGGTAACTCAGGTTAAAAAAAGCAAGGCATGAAAACTTCTTAGCAATATGAATCCTCTGTCCACATTGGTACCACAGTTTTTTAGTTTTCTCATGAGAGTTTCCTATCCAAACTCCTTAGTCTACTGGAAAAAAAAAAAAAACATATTACATCAGCATGATTTAACTGGGAATTAGGTGTTGTTTTGAGAACAGAGATCATGTCTGTTTTTGAGGAATTCATGTATCCTACGGGATTAAGTAGGCCTTGGAACATCCAGTGGTTCCATTCACTTCAGCACAGAGACTCAGAAGAGCCACACGCATCCCAGGATAATCTACAGGATCATGCAAATTAATAAGAGGGAGGCAAGGACTGCATCAGAGCCCTCAACTTCTTATACAGGAGAAAGATAATGTATAAAACTAATGAGGTGGAAATAGAGAAATAAGTGGAAAACATCTGAAATTTAAGTTTTAAAACACAAAGAGACACTGTGATCATCCATTTCATATGAATCCTTGCGTAAACTAAGCCACAACATGATTGATTACATTCAAGCATGTGGTAATTATGTGGCAGGTATCTTCAGAACATAAGTACCTGTGTGCAACATAGCAGCATTTTGCCAGCATCACCCATTCATCTTTCAGGAATACTTTTATATACCCTCTTCTAGACAGCGGATGTGAACTTTTGTCCATATGTGCAAAAATACTTCAGCTGTAGCCAATATACTAACTAGGTAATCTCGAAAAAAAATGAACTAGATCTCCTTATTAGAGAACACATACTGCTATTCAAGCTTCTTCTGACACAACATCCCTCAGAGCAAAAACTACTTCAGATTTTTCTATGATCTCACATTACTACAGCAGTATTTATGGCTGTGCCTTAGGGAAAGCAAGCAGACAGCATCATCTGTCCTACACAAAGCCAATGAATCGTCTCTGGACCCTACTTACAAAGAGACTTCTTTTAACATAAATTTCATCTCAGGCCAATGATTCAGGGAATGACCTTCTAGACACTACTGCAGACCCAGCAGTAATTGTTTAAGCAGAACCTTTTGCCAAATTAACTTTCTTAACACTGATTTGTTAAATTGCAATGGAAGAAGAGCTCACAGCCCATCTGCTCATAGCTGTTCTAATCCAGCATTATCAATCAGACATTCATAGACTGGTGTCACTCTGGATGGAGCCCCTAAGGTCTCTTTCAATTCCCAATTCAAATATACAAAACATTAGTCAAGGCATTCGTGCTTTCTCTAACTACACATGAATCAGGCATGGTTTAGCAGGAGCAGCATAATTTTTCTGGTCTCTGCTGCTTGACAGATAAGGCCAAAGGAGATGGATGAGTAGTTTTGTGTAGGTGTTCGTCATACTGACTTCTGTGAACAGCTTTAAATCTTCCATCATGAAGTTATTACAGATGATTAAATAATTTTCTTTGTACACAGCAGGGTGCTGTGGTCAAGAGATATTCAGACAACGCCCTCAGTAATATGCTTTAACTTTTGGTTAGCACTGAAGTGACCAGGAAGTTGGACTCTGTGACCTTTGAAGGTCCTGTCCAACTGAACTATTGTATAGGTACAAAAGACAAAACAGAGGATCTCTCCTCTCTGTCTCTTCCAATCATTTCTCTATGAGAGGTTGCGATTGTGTTCACAGAATCACAAGGGTTGGAAGGGACCTCCGGGGATCTAGTCCAACCCTCTGCTAAAGCAGGTTCCTAGAATAGGTGGTACAGGAAAGCATCCAGGTGAGTTTTGAGTATATCTGGAGGAGACTCCACAACCTCTCTGCAGCTTCTTCCAGTGCTCTGTCACCCACAAAACAAGATTTTTCCTTATGTGCAGTTAGAACTTTTTGTGTTCCAGTTTGTGCCCTTTGCCCCTTGTCCTGTCACTGGGCACCATCAAAAAGAGCCTGTCCCTACCCACTTGACTCCTACTCATGAGGTATTTATAAGTTTTGATAAAGTCTCCTCTTAGTCTTCCCCACACTGAACAGTCCCAGGTCTCTCAGCCTTTCCTCATAAGGGAGATGCTCCAGGCCTCTCATAATCCTTGTGGCCCTCCGCTATACTGTCTTCAGAAGTTTCCTGTCTTTCTTGAACTGAGGAGCCCAGAACTGGACACAGTACTCTGGATGTGGCTTCACAAGGGTAGAGTAGAGGGGGAGGATCACCTCCCTCAATCTGCTGGCCATGGTTTTTTTTTGTTTTGTTTTTTGTTTTTTAAATGCACCTTACCATTGCCCTTGGCCACAAGGGCACACTGCTGGCTCGTGGCCAACCTGCTGACCACCCAGGTCCCTCTCCGTAGATCAGCCCCTAACATCTACTGCTGCATGCAGTTATTCCGCCCCAGGTGTAGGACTCCACACTTTTCTTGTTCCACCTCCTCAGGTTTCTCACTGCCCAACTCTCCAGTCCGTGCAGCTCTCACTGAATGGCAGCACAACCTCACAGTGTGTCAGTCACTCCTCTCAGCTTTGTATCATCAGCAATCTAGCTGAGGATGAAGTTAATTCCCTCAATCCAGGTCACTGTGTTGCTTTTTTTCCCTCCATGAATATTATGGCAATTTTCACCCTATAGTCCCTGTTTTTCCCTGAAAAATATTAACATAAAATACCAATGTTGTAACTTCCCAATAGTTCTCTCATTTTGACCTGCAATGTTCCATGAAGTTTCTTCCTCTTTTTTTTCCCTTGTTTTTCACATTGCTGATTCCTACTTGCCACTATATTTAATTTTGCACTCAAGCTAGCATAACCCCCGCGTCACTGCCAACTGCCACCACGACGGCCATGCTGACATGAGATGAAGTAACTCATTGTAAATTATTTTGGGGAAGGAAAAAAAATGAAAACCAGCAACACCAACTCTGCAGTCTAAATATCTGTAGATGACGAAGTCTAAATTTGATTCTGATGAAAATCACTAAATCAGAGTTCTTGTTTAGCTGCCATTAAGCATTCTATGACTGAGTTAAAAAATGTACTCCATTTCTGTTCCCCTTTCAAACCAACAGAAAAGAGTTTTATGGAGCTGGAAAATGCTCTGGGCAAGACTTGAGGAAGCACATAACTTATTTACTGAATGTCAGATGTTGACTGATTCAAAATGTCTTGCCAATTCATCTGAAGACATCAAGCAGTTGGAGCCAGAAGAAAACATGAGGCTAAATTAGTAGAAAGAGACCATGGTGTGGGCATGCAGCTTCCCTCGAGCAGTCAGTATACTGCCTGCAGTATTGTTTTTGAAACCCACCACCTCACTTTAGATGAGTAGCTCAGGCATGGGCTGGAGAGAGTCATATCTTCCTGATTGCTACCGAACATTTCCAAAGTTTTGTCTGCAGGAACTCAGATTTCATCACCTCCAAAATGCTACTGGGATAGCCAGGTAGTGCATCTGCCACGAGAGTGCTCATTAGATCCACTTAAGCAGAAGAATTCACTGTTTTTCTTCTGCATTTTTAAGGAATGTCCTAACAGCCTACCACCCAGACAGCAGAGGTGAACCTACAGCACCTACCTTGAAGCTTCTTCAATGAATGGTGCTGTCATCCAGAAAGAACTCAAGAGAAGATAGAAGGTCTCATTTCACTGTAGGGGGAGGAAAACAACAATTCTTTTATTTCTCTGAAATCAGTTCAGTGGCTAACAGGAAAACTGCTCATAACCAGAGCCCCATCTGGAAATTACCGTAGTGAAGGGTGGAGATCCTGCCTGACCTGACCTGTAATACACCCACTGGCCTTCATTTTTTGTGACTCACAAATGCACAGAACCAGCATTTCACCTCCATGGCCTGTCTGGGTAACCGCAAAAGCAATTCCAGCCCAATCAATAGCTTCCTCAGGCCAAGGCTTCGGTAATGAAGCAATACAAGAACAATACACATATACTACCAGTCTGATTAATCTGGTAATGCTGGCATGTAAACAAGTCCAATGGTAGATTCCTTCTGTCCTGCCAATACATTGTCAGCTTGCTCTCTGCCAGAGGGGGGTGAGATCCTCTCCAGCATTTGGTCTTAGTGGGAAATCAAAGTATGAAAACCACATGAGCAGGGATTACGCTGCTTCTTGAGTCTGGCAGGCAGATGTTGGAGTGCAAGAGTAAGTTGCGATCAGCTGGTTTTTTCTGCCATTTTTCTCTAAGCACCTAGTAGTGGTTAACAGAACAACACACGCAGATATGCTTATGAAGACATATTTAGGCACATACACATTAGCCCCTTCAAATCTGTAATCTTCAGGGATTCATAACTGGACAGCACGGCTAAGATTTTCAGATGTCAGGTCCAGCACATCTGCAAGAAGTTCCAAGTGAGCAGCAGCCAGATGAAGACTTTCCTGCATCATTGCTTCCACACTGGGACCTGCCCAGAGATCCAGCCTACAGAATCCTCCTGCAGCCGGCCCCAAACACGCTCCTGGGTGCAGCATCCGGGGTCAGATTCCTAGCTGGCAAAAGAGAGCTTTGCTTTTGTTGCCCATGCAAAACTTGCAGTCAGCTCCATGTGATTTGGAGTAACAAACACAGTGGAAAAATCACAGTACTGTTGAGACATTCCAGCTGCTGATGCAAAGGGCTCATGCAAAGAAAAGCTTTGATGGCACAGTCCTACATCCCAACATGAGATAAGCCCTGAGATACTTCACTTGAGGCCGCAGAAGCACAATTCCTTCTAGTGAAGCTGAAATCAGAGCTCACTGGAGAAAAATCTGGGCAAGTCAGGCCCAGAATCAGAAGTTGCAGATGTTACTTTCAAGGACCACATTCAAGACTGAAGCCTCATCACCAGCTCACACCTGTATCCATCCCATTGTCTATGACAGACAACCACATTTGGAACAAAAATATTCAGTTCCAATTAATATCCTGTGCTTTCACCCCTGAAAAGCATGGCTTTGCCTGTCACACACAATGTGCATTGCACAGTTCTAAAACAGCTGCAGAGACTGCAACTGGAACAGCAATGAGTATCAACAGATGGACGACGACAACCACTTCACTACTACAGCTTATGCCTATGATAAAACAAAATCTAGGAACAACTCCAATTCCCAGCTAGATAACACAGAAAAGCAGCAGTTCTGGCTTTGTACTGCTTTTAACTGACCTAGATCCCTTGTAGACAAGGGAAGAACTCCCTCCAGAGCTTTTGACCTTCAGACAGGCTAATTCCAGTTTATTGTTCTTGTCTCATTTAATTATGCAAACAGGCATCAAGTCCACACTTAGCTCTGAGAATAATACTCCTCCGTCCCTCCCCTAAAACCAACGTGAAAGTTGTGGTTTTGTGATCCTTGTTCTTTTGTAGGAAACATGAATAGGTAGAAACTCATGAGCGTTTCTTCCTTGACAACATCAGTACAGGTTATTGTAATCAAATCCAAGGTCTTCTGAAATAGTCTGAAATCTTAAGCGGAGGTGGGGAAACCCAAATGGAAGAAGAGAGTAAATCATTTCTGACAAACTTCAGGTTTGTCTCAGCAGCTTGGGAAATAAACTACAACATTCCAAGGACCCGAGCGTCGAGCTCTCCTCAGCCAGAGCGGCTGGTTAGCCAGGTCTGTGTGCATCTTTTACGGGATGGAGAAGACAAAACAGTTCCACAATGCATCCTTTGAAAGCTTTCATTTGCCTTCCTCCCACATGCCTTCCTCAAGAGAATTCTGCTTGAGGGATGAGAGTGGCTAGAAATAGCCCAGTGAAACAATTAGTCAAAAAATACAGATATCAGATATGGTGGGAGAGGGAGAACTTTCCTAAACGCTACCACGGTGAGTCCCAAAACTTTGTTTGGAGCAGCTCCGTCTGAAAGATCTTTGGAGAAGTCTGAGGCTCGAAGCCCATGACGGCTGCTGGGACAGACAGGAACATCAGACTTCTCTGGCAGCTGTAGGGCCTGGTGAGCTACTGGATTCCTGGAAGTACAGACAAGCTTTTTTATTCTGGCCAGTATTGACCATAGCCAAATTACAAAACTGCTGCAAACCAGGAGCCCTTTCTTTTAGCTACTTCAGGTCAGAATTTCTAGTCATAACAGAAATGGCAATATTACCATTCCCACTGAAGCCAAATTCTGTAACAGTATGAATTAGCTTTTCTCAGAATTCCAGGATTACCTTCAAATCCTGACTTGTACGTTAACAGATGTTCTTTCTCTATACCTTCTGGTTTCCAGACCTCCAACACACTCAAGTTCCAAAATGGCAAAAAAAAAAAAAAACACCTTTACAATAACACCATGAAAACTTTTAAATTTCTCTCAAAAAAGAATAAATAAAGGAAAAAAATGGAACTCCAGTACAATATTGTCTTCCAGTACTGACAGCACTGCAAAACTTATTGATAACAGTACCTGAATCACTGTGCCACTCATTTCTAGATCAGAAGCTTTTATAATTACAGCCAGTGGCCTAAGGGACAAGCCTCTGAGATGCAGACACTATGAAGCAGCAGATGAGAATGAACACAGCTGCCAAGTACCAAAGCACTACAGAGCGTGCTCTGAAGGCAGTCCTAAAAATGGTACCTTAGCTCAGCCAGGGAAGAGTCCAACGAGGTTGACTTGGCTCCTTCTTCAGAACAAAAAGCTAGGAAAAAAATAAAGCAATTGTAGTCCAGCTGCAGACAGACTTGGACAGACCTTCTATTCACTGCAGTAAATTCTCCGTGTTCCAGGGATTGCCATCAATCCAGAGAGATGGTCAAAAACTCAGTGGGACAGGTCCGTTTGAGCTCAGCTTCTGTAGTGCTGTAAGGATAAGCAGGAAACTAGCTGCACTGCAGGCCTCGGGGAGGACCCGGGGCAGGAGGTGTGCCGATTTGCCGCCATACTCATCTCTTCAGGTGAGAAGATCCAGTGAAAAGTTGGAGGTTCTGCAGAGCAGTAACCAGTCTGCAAGGCAGCACGACTGTAAGTGTACAACCTCAGTGGCTCAGGTAGCCTGCCCAGTTCTTTGCAACCTTGTGTCAATTACAGCAATGCCAGAGACTTCACCCCCTGCCGTTAAATCTCTGGGTTTCAGACTGCTCAGGATGTCACAGACAATGCACATCCCCACACAGACAAAGCTAGAGCATGATGAGGCAACCAGGTGGAAATCCTAGAAACATCTTTATTTTAACTAGTAGTACCTCTCTCCCTAGGCTCTGCATGCCTGTCTCCAGTTACAGGAAGACCCATACTTGTCTACATGCATTAAATTGTCTTCTCTAAAGCAGCACTGTCTCCTCCCCACATGCTACTTCCCGACAGCTTCAGAGACAAGAGTTGCCCTATTGACAAAGTGGAAGCAGTTCCCTTCCTCCTCTTCTTTATCTACCTGCCCCTTCGAAACACGGCTGAGAAATCGTACTACTAAAGTAGATGCACACCCCCACCTAGCGGTGAGTTTCCTTCACAAGACAGGCACACACAGCACCAGTCCTTTGTAATTGTTAAGTGAACAGGCACTGAATATTTTCATTGCTTCACTGCTCTTAGTCTATAAGCCTTCAACATTTACTAAATTTTCTTCCTGTTCCACAAACATTCCTGTTTATACACAGCTTTTAACTTCCTATGCTCAAAGGCATCAGGACAAGCTCACCAGCTGACTGTAAGCAAGAGAATCATAGAAATCATAGAATGAAACATAGAATGGCCTGGGTTGAAAAGGACCACAAGGGCCATCTAGTTTCAACCCCCCTGCTATGTGCAGGGTCGCCAACCACCAGACCAGGCTGCCCAGAGCCACATCCAGCCTGGCCTTGAATGCCTCCAGGGGTGAGGCATCCACAGCCTCCTTGGGCAACCTGCTTCAGTGTAGAGAAGTCTGTTCTTAACCAAGAACACGGCAGTCTTAGCCTTACCAGCATGTGTTGGGCTTCATGTGTTTGAGCAAGAGCTGGGCCTGTCTGAGGAGATCTCCATGATTTGCACCCTCGTGGCCTGAAGATAACGCAGGCTTCCCACACAGCTTAAACACTCCCTCTTAGACTACCAGCATGCAGGCACACCCATCTTTGCTTTTAAAGAGCACACAGTACCAACCTGATACCCAATACATGCATTATGGCACTTCTTACCACAGCGTTGCCTCAGCATTCACTTATTTTTAGGGAAGATTCTTGGATCTCTTTGCTATATGGTATTTCACCACATTATGTTGTCCCCATAGGAAAAAAAAAAAAAAAAACCTGTTGTTTCCTTCAACTTTGAGTAGATTCCATGGCAAACACAACATGCCTCATCCATACTTTGAAGGTACCTTCACTGGAAAGTGTGGAAATAGAAGATTCTCCTCTCATCTGAAGTCCCCACTCTTCATCTAGAAAAATGCCACTGCTTCTCTCTCTCCACCTCACTCAATCCAGCCTCTCTGCAGGACCTCAGTAAGCTGAAGACTAACAACTGAAACCTAACTATCAGCTTTTACTTTACAAGATGCCAACCCAACAGTAGAAAAAAAGGCAAAAAAAACAACCCAAAACATAACTGTATAAACAAGTTTTATATACCAACACATTCAGCAATAAACTTGCTTAAATTAAGCTTTACCTCTACAGGTAGCTAGTGACTAATACCTAGGACTACACAGCATCTACAAGCTATGGTAAAGACTGTTTCTTTCTTCCCCTAGAAGCTGTCAGCAATATTAGGCATTTTGTAACTACTATTAAATCCTTAAAAAGGATTTGCCTCAGTAGTAATCTATCAGGAAAATTCTATTACAGATGACAACTTGAATTACTTTAAGCATTCTGAAGTGCGTAGAAGGAAGGAAAGACAGCAGCTCCAAACACTAAGTAAGGAATAAACTCTATCCCAGTAAATAATTACAGCAAAAATTTACATTAATTTAATAAAAGTGACTCCTAGAAGTGTAATTCTTTCTGCATGGAGGTTCCCACCAGAGGACAAGCGTGATGCTAGGCTTTACTTTTGGACACCACGGCTTCCTGAGATCAGCCATGCATAATTCATGACAAAGACTTCCACATCAGCTCTCCAGACTCACAGTGGAACTGGGGCAGTAAAAGCAAGGATCCATCAACAGTCTGTCCTCTTTGTTTGTTTTGCTGTGTGTTTTTGTTGTTGTTGTTGTTTTAAATGTAAGTCAAAACTGCCAGACTGATTACCAGTAGAGGTACTTTATCACTGCTCACTGTCAGAAGAAAACCAAGGATAAGAAAGCTATGACAAATATAAGTTTTAAACAATATATAAGGCAATCCAGACTTAAGCAGCTCAAGCAGCATATCTGCATAGGTCTAGAGAAGATCACACAGTAGAACAAAAAACTCTCCAACATTTTAAATGCAAAATAAGCCTCCCTGTGCAACACACTTAAATTTACAACGAACATTCAGAGTTTTGGTTAGAGACTAAAGATAGTTCCTATGGTGGTAGCAGTTTCTCTCCCTGCATCAGCTGATTAAATGCACTTCTATTTTTATTAACATCTCCGCCTTTAATCTTACACAATACTTCAAAATGGGCCCAGCAGTCTGGTCATGAAAACATATTTCTTGTTACTCTGACAATCCATCCTTAATTTAAAGGAGCATTCTGGAAATGCTCGAAGAAAATCAACGCACAAGGTGCAACATATGTTCAGTAGCATTCCATCTGAACTACCTGCAAGAGAATTAACAGAGCAATCCAAACACACCAACCTCTCCTTGTACTTCTGATGACCTCTTGAGAATGCTTCTGTAATACCAGACAGTACTTCACTCCTGCCTCAAGTGTTAAGTTTAACCTGTTACTACTGCTTCAGGAGCACTGATATGGAAGGACAGTTTATACTTGCAGATTCTATGCTTGTAACCAGTCTCTAAACCTAAAAGTAGTTTAGGATATATTCAAACAACTAGTACGAAACAGGTACCACGTGCTGTTATTCAGTTCCTATCTAAACAATTTAGTCTGATCAGTGCTGTAACCTCTTGCCCAAGACAACATTTCGAAAGCTATTATTATACTGCTACAGCACATTAAGATCTCATACAAGAGACACAGGAAAGGGTAGGGATGACTGAAGATTGCCAAGTCAAGCAAGAACCACAATGTCTATTTTCTGCTTCTTATCTTCTTGATTTCTAAGAAAGCTCCATTGCCTGTAATACAGCAAACTGCAAAAAAACTTCCCCAGCCCTTTTCAAATCTAGTAACCAGACCAGCTGCTACCAAAGACGAGTCTGTTAATAGATGGTTACAGAAGATTCATCTTTTGAGTTTTATTTGTTCATAGGTAACACAAAGTGTGCGTTTCCACTTAGGTATTTAAGTGCAACAGAGAAATCCATTACCTCATAAAGCTTCAGCAAAGTGAGCTATGTTTCTATATGCAATGGAACAGATTACTTAAAGTGTCTTCTTCCCTTTGTCGCACAACAGTTTAAAGCTTCAAAAACCTAAGCAAACACTTTCCATAGGATTAGACAAGCAGACATGTTGCTTGATTATGAAATGCTTTTGTGGGCTGAGCTAAGTGTTTTCTGTATTAGAGCAATTCACTTGTATGCCACAGAAACTACTACAAGAGTGAAACCAAAGTAGAAGTGGTGCCATTTTAGTAGTCTGTGCAAGAATTCCACTCTACTTTCTGCAGGATTCATATCTTGAAGATACGTTCTCCCAGTTGATCACATTCCAGATAGCTTTCAAATAATCAGGTCGAACATTTTTATACTGAAGATAATAGGCATGTTCCCATACATCGATTCCCAGCAATGGAATGAGACCTGTAAAAAAGGAGGATAACATTTAAGTCTGTGAAGAAATTCTCCACTGCAAAGTCTTATTTTGCAATTACCAAATTTCAGCAACTGTAGAAACAGAGAGCTCTCCAGCACACAAGTGCTCACTACAGTGTTTTACAGACCTGTCTGCTCTCCACACACACTGTACAAACTAAATTATTAGAATACACACCTATGAATACCCCAGAACTTCCTCGAAGACAACTGAAAGCAGCTGAAGACATTTTTGATAAGTTTGCATCTTCCCTACACGCAGTAACATGAGTATTTTCCTGGACCATGCCACCACAAAGAAGTCTCCTGACACGACTATTTGCTTCCAATACTTTAATCCTAAGTTACTGTTTCACTGCTTTCCTTGACTTGGTGCTAAAACATCTTTCTTGTCGAATTTTTGGTAGGGGGTTTTCAATGTATGGGAGAGGGTGACACTTACCCATTATACTCTATGTCTCAACACTATAACTGTTCTTTTTTTTCTTTTTTCCCCCCACTGATAAGCAGGGCACAGACCACTGTAGAAGTTCAAAGTAAACATGGAAAACACATGATATCCCCTGTCATTCTCTATGAATTCCACAGAAGATGTTTTAAAGACGTCTGTGACTGGACTTGGACAACAGCCATCACGGCAGGATTCGCACTGGGGATTAGCTCTTTCCTCTGTGGAGTGTGTCCAAGCTGTCTTCATCACTGCTATGTCTCTCTAAGCAAACAAACATACCTACAGAAGTGATCTCAGCTGCTTAGCCTATCTAGTCCTAAGAGCTGTCCCCATCCAAGTCTCATTTAACTGACATTCATCACTATCTATCAATAGTAGAGAAGCATGTTCTAAGTGTTCTGTTTTAAACTTAGCCTGTTTCATAACAAGAGATATTATATACAGCTTTCCCTCTGCTGGTGTCTGGCCTACACCATCAGTTCCCTAAATAGATCCTCGTAAGAGAAAACAACCTAAAGACAAGACACTTGATCTTCCCAATACTCTGACAGGCAAGCTACTTCCGTTACTCAGAAACAGTTCAGAGGAGCCTAACCTGAATTTAATGCCCAATGCTCTTTCACAATATGCCTCACATATCTCCCTTTTGATTAGACAGTCTCCAAGCAAAACCTACTACTCTCCACAGAATTTGTAAGTCCTGCTTTACAAATGCTGTTTTAAAAATTCCAACTGTTTTTTTGCTTCTGCTGGAAGTGATACTCAATTTTCCAGATGCTTCCTCATAAAGATATTCTCACATCTCATCCATTTGCCTCTGAAATCTGCAAAAAGTGGAGGAGGAAGAAAGAAAACTGACCTGTTGTTCCTTGCAAAGGATCTTGATTTGCACAGGCTGCTATCTGTAGACGTCCCTGCTCCTTATTATACCCAAGCCACCCCCAGCCTGATCCTTGAACACCAACTGATACAGCTGTTAGTTTCTCCTTGAAGTTTGCGAAGGAACCAAAGTCACGTTTGATGGCTTCCATCAATTCTCCTTTAAAAAAAAAAAAAAAGCACAGAAACATCACTGAATATCAGGTATTTAACATATTTCAATTCCCAGATGTCACCTGGAAATAGAAGACAGATGCATTTGGGTTTTGAGGGAACTGTCTAGACAGAATAGACACATCATTAACAATTCTGTCCCAACCTGCTCCAGACAGCAGTCAAGAAATTAGAACAGCAGCCAAACACGCTGTTATCAAAGACAGTCATGGCACTATCAGTAGAACATACAGTGCAATGCTGGAAAATTCTACATTCTTCATTCCTTTTGCCCACAGATCTAAAAGCTTCTTGGTGATGCTGAAAGTGCATCTTCAGACAGGTTTCATCAGCCCTCCTACAGAAGACTTCAACCATCCAACTGAAACTGAAATATGACACTTTACACTTACCACCTTTCAGAGTAACTTCACAGAAACTGCAGACAAAGCTTTAATACGTCTTTTCAGGTTGGATATTAGGAAAAATTTCTTCCCCAAAAGAGTGGTCAAGCACTGGAACAAGCTGCCCAGGGAAGCGGCAGAGTCACCTTCCCTGGAGGTGACCAAGAAACGTGGCAATGTGGCATGGTACTGAGGGACAGGATTTAATAGGCACATAGTGATGGGCTGATGGTTGGACTAAATGATGTCAGTGGTCTTCTTCAACCTTAATGATTCTTCCCCAGGAATGCCATCTGATATACACCTCATTTGAAAACCCTCAAGTTTATCACTGCAGCCTTTGTGAGATCTGTATCATAGGACCACTGCCTTTAATTGCAGATCACTTGTGGCTCACCATTTCTCTGTCCTCCCAAATGGGCTTTCATCCTTTAGATTTTAACTGCTAAGCTATCCCTAACTGAAAATGGAGCATACATCCAGTCACTAGGCTGGGTAGTACGCAGCACATTTCCTTCCTTCCAATATAATTAGCACAATTATCTTTCCATATTTTTCACTTGCACGCACAAGACCCTGAATTCCTCAGAACTACGGCAGTTATCATACAGAAAGGCAAACAAACTCAGAAAAATAAGGAAAATAAAGACATAAACTCTTTCAAAGAGAAAAAAGATCATCAGTTCTGCTTGTCAATTAAGACCGACCCAATGAACACTCATAACAAGCACTGACCTTTAGGCTCCCCTCCTCCACTGGGAGAAAGATTTGTCCAGAAGATGGTATGATTGATATGACCCCCACCATTGAATTTCAGTGCAGGCTGAAGCGACACCTGAGCTGTAACATCACCTGAGGATGCAGAAGATAAATAAATAGATAAATAATACCACCACAGCAGTCATTAAGTTGTCACTAGGCCTCCACCAATACTCCAAATCTTTCAAGTCTTACTAGCCTGTAACATACCTACAGAAAAGACAGGGTTTGTGACTGTTATTCACATTTTAGATAGTAGCTGACAAACTGCACTGAAGATTTCTTTATCTTTGACCTTTTCTTGTTCTGTAACTGCATGGGATGTGCCAGTACTGCGCCTATCAGGCAATTCATGCTACATCTACAGTAGCAAAGTATCTACTGCCATTCCACAGCTAAACAAAACAAACAGTAGTACCAGAATGAAACAAGGATCTAGTACTAGAAAACTGCTCAGTATTACTATTAGTAGACAAAAACATTGTTTATCCTCAGAGTTGCTGATTTTCACTTTCAGGAATGAGTGGTAGTAGTCTTCCTATAGGAAGGAATGAGCCATCTCAGGACAGACATGAAGCAGTAGCACACCTGTTAATAAAGCTTTTTTGTTTTGTATTTGTTTACAGAATTTACAAGTTCTCAGCATTTCCTCACATCCTTAAGAAACCACAGTGGTCTTTGCAAGTCTCACAGAAATAAAATATCTGGATGAAGCTGTTAAGTTCCACTACGACTCACAAGATTCCCAATATACAGAATTAAATGCTTTGTTAAAACAAATCACAGCAGTGTTCAATCACACAACCCTTAGCTTTATGTTTTTGATAGAAACAATCACTGTCACTGTTAAAAATTTCCCGGAGACACAAAACCTCAAGTTTTCTATAATCTTTTCTTAGGAATAATTTTGTTCCAACAAAAATTCATTTTCAGGAGCAAGACAGTTTAATTTTTATCATTCAGAAAAATATCTGTAAGTTAAAAAACCAGTCAGTAACTAATATCCAGTTGCTGTATTTCCAGCCATAATCATACTCAGTGCAACAAAACCGACAGGAACAGGACTGGAACAAAGCATGCAATGCAGCTTGTACCAACACTACTTGCTGCATTTAGGTATCAAGCTGAGGATGAAACACGTCTCTCACATCCAGTTCGAGAGAATCTTCAGGAAGTTTTCCTTGAATTTTACATGCCTTTAAACTCATCCACATCATCCTACAAGCTAGGAATCCAAAAATAACCCAGGACATTTGTAACGTCTTCATTATTGTTTATCCCAACATGCTGTAGAGGAACCTACTCCCCAAGACCACTACGAGGTAGAGATGGCATTTCATCACTGCTTTAAAGCACAGTATTTGTGGCACTGTCAAGTCAGTCCTGCTGAACTTGGCACTGGAAAAGAGGATGGAGAAAGGTAACTTGCCCTTAAGATACCACAAAGTATCTTGGAATTTACTTGTATACAGAGCCCCTGGCCTTTGCTCCAGCTTACCACACTCCTTACTGGACAGGTTCAGCTCAGAAGTGGTGCTCAAGAGACCTGTAAGCTCAGTTTCTCAGTCTACTGAATGATTCCTTTCCATTTTAAGAGCAAAGTAAAGCAGCACAGGTCAAACGACTGTCAGAAAAGTACAGAAAAACTCTGATAGGTGTAAGTTCTCAATGAAAGTAAGTTTTGTGATTACAGCCTTCAACTGGCAACATACAGAACATTGTGATGAAGAAGTAATCAGAACCAGCTCATGCTGAAAGTTTTCTGGAACAAAGTTATTAGATGCTGTGCAGGACCTTATCACAGATGTGCAGACTCATTTTCAGAAGAACTGGTAACAGGAGACAACAGACTCAAGTCAAGACAGCTTCTGAGTTACTTGAGCAGATACAGATAGGTTAAGAAAATGTTAAAGGTGATCTGAAAACTACTTACTATTGCTGAAAAAAGTCAGCTTCAAGGTTCTATTATCCAGAGGAGATATTAGGCAGTCACGAGATCTGCTGTGTAACCAAACTTGCGCAGTACTTTTGGCCAAGCTCAGTTTTTAAGTGTGGGAAGAAAATGACAATATTGACAAAAAGAGGTGACAGTTCAGACTTCACCCTTTCTGAGAACCTGGCCTTAGTCTTTCCAATGAGGATCAAAATACTACACGTTCTATACGAGGATATCACCTAATAAGCCAACACAAAACACACGCAAAAAAGCTGCAAGCAAATATTTGCCTGCTTTGATGTGTGCGACCATCACCAATACGCTGCAGAATAATACCAGCAAAATCCTTACGAAATATTAAAGTTCTACCTCCAGACACACTATCAGCAAGAGCAAGCAGTGAGAGCCTACCAAAGGACAGGGGGTTTTTGTTTTTTTCTTTTAAATACCTCCAAGGACCTAAAAAAATGCAATGTTTCTGCTTGCCAGAAATTCTGCCTCCACTGGGGGCTGAATCCTTAGTCATTACACAGCAGTAAAGACATCTGCAGCTTTCCTATACTTTGGTTTCCTTTTTCACTAATTAACCTCTGGAATACAGCCTTCCTGGCTCCACCACTAGCAGCACAAAGCAGCAGCCAATCTCGCTTGCTTGATTGTTCACCAAACCTCATTTGTTCGTTAATTCAGACTGCACAAGTTATTATTAGGCTTACGAGGCCACTTGAAAATCTCTAAAATTTCACAGGTGATCAACATTCTTTATTCAAGCACATCACTGGTATTTCTCAGGGACAACTTCCTACTGACTGCCTTTGGTCCCAGTCACCAGTGTAAATCCTGAACAGCTCACACTGTCTTTCCTCACCTGCTGACAATGGACATACACACCTTTTGCCAGCGCCTCTTTGTATTTCTCCTCTGTAACGTTCAGGTTGTTCACGTAGGTGGCGTGGTGTTTGCTGTGGTGCAGCTGCATGATCTCTGCACTGATGTGGGGCTCCAGCGCGCCATAGTCGTAGGGCAGGTCAGGAAGAGTGTGCTTCTGCCTTGCGACCAAGCACCCCAACGGTGCTACCAGCGCAGCCCTGCTTCTAGATGAGAAACGACAGAAGGAAGCAGTGAAGGAAGCACTCGTGCTTCACCACTTCAGCAGAGCGAAACGCTGGCCTGCTACGGCCAGCTGCCCACGTGAAGGTCACCGATACACGGGCTGCTCGATGTAGGGCTGCCACCTCCTAACCCACGTTCTTGCGCCGTAAAGACAGGAAGCGCTCTGGGCTGGGAGGAAGGTCAGCCCGGAGGGCCTTGCACCGGTGACCTTGGTACGAAATAAGGTCGAAATCCCACAGCCCTAAAGAAGCCGATCCTGGCCGCGCTGCCCGGCTCGGCTGCACCTCGCGGGGCCATCGCTGGCACCGCCACCCCCCTCTTCCCGAAATAGAGAGGACAACAGGGGGTGACCCCTCCTTCGCCCCCTCCCGCGGCCCGGACACGGAAGCCCAGGGCCCGGCCGCCCCTCACGCTGCAGGGCGGCGGCGAGCACGGCGCCCCCACCTCTCCTTCCTCCTAGCGGCGGCACGGCGCGGCACTCACCTGCCCGCCGACGCCAGGCGGCACAACATGGCGGCCAGCTCGCTGCGGCCACTGCACCGACGGCACACCGCGCCTGCGCCCGCACTGCTGGGGCGGGGTTTGTCGGCGGGACGAGGAGGGGCGGGCGTGTGAGACAGGAGCGATAGCGCTGGTTTCAAGTGGTCGACTCACTAGTTGCAATTTGTATTTAAAAGAAGTGCGCTGTTAATACCCTGTACAGTACGAGGTAGAAGGGGTTGAAGGTGAACTCACCATCTCACTTACCAGACCAGTGGTACATCAGAGCAGTGAACATAGCTCACTGATAGAGCCAGGGCTAACAGGGTTCCATCCCATTAGGGTCAGGTCCTGAGCCTATGGTCCTAGTGGTAGCCGTGACCTTGGGAATATAAATAAGTCAACAGGTAACACAAAGACTAACTGGATAGGAAAAGGAGGTACGCTGCTTGTGAGGATCAGTTGCAACACATTAAGACTGAAATAGTATGTGAAAAAGAGAGTTATATACAGCATGCTTAATCCAATTCACAGAAGAAAAAGTTGCTTAGATCGTTTCAGAGGTTAAAATCAAGCAGAAATAGGAAAGAAAGGTCATTTTTCTAAGCAACACGAGTGAGAGCGCTAGGCACAATGCTCCCAGTGATAGCTCTACAACGGGTAGAAAAAAGGTCCATGAAGTAAGCGAAGAGAGAAAGGTAAAGCTCCCTAAAAAGTCGCCTGCACGTTCCTGTGTGCAGGTCTTACTTGTGTGGAAGAGCTGTGACACAGGCAGTGCTGCCAGAAGCAGGCAGTTCAGCCCTGAAGGCCTGCTGGAGCAAGGCTTAGCAGCAGGCCTGGTAGCAGGCCCACCAAACGCACCACAGAAGTTCCCTTTGACCTCAGGAGTCTATGTATATTTCTCCCATTTATAATCATATTTTGTATGAGCCAAAAGCTGCAGGACTCTGTCAGAACTTGACACATGCAGAATGGGATGTTCTTAGGGCTTCATAATACCGTAGTGGTGGGCTATAGAAAGAACTGTTAAACAGACACATTCCTCCTTCATTTTTTATTATAACAGACATATCTAACATAGCCATCCCTTGACTTTAAATGCAATGGTTGGTGGAGCAGGTACGTAGAATGCTTCACATTTCAACATTTTCAGCGTATCACGGTGTGAAGCAACAAGTCAGTTTCTTAGGTGGACATTTCTAAACAGAAAGTGAATACAGAGGTCTTTGACTTCATCTGTCACCTCATCCTGTTATGCCTGGGCACACAGCAGAGGCACTGGAAACCCCTCAACGTTAGTACTGCAAGCAGAAGCAGGGCAGCAGCCTGTACCAGAGCTTGCAAGCAGCCTGATACTCCCCTTCCAAAGGTCAGTTGCCATTAGGAGCTACCCACCTCAGCTGCTGGGAACGAGGCACTTACAGACACCTTTTCATCTATTTGATCTACTCACTTTTTTTTTTTTGTTCCATTTCAGTTCTCTTCCTCACTTCTCTGCATTATCTCATTTTCCAATATCCATTTTCTCCCAACATCCGTGGCCCTTAATGCTTGTGAGAATGCTTCGTGCACCTTAACGCCATCAGCTAAAACAATCAGTATTGAATAGTTAGTGCAAAGGAGTTCAAAAAACCATAAAAAATTAGCTCCCCCATAAGGCCAGTGAAGAGACTTCCCTCAAAGTTATGAAGCATTCTGCAAAATCAAGACTAACACTAGATGAAGTTTAATTCAAATTACTGGGGAAAACATCTTTGCTAACACAAACCACTTTTTTTTTGGTCTTATTTAAATAAGCACTTATGTTCAGAGATCTTAACCTAAACTCATAGGGCTAAAAAAAAAAACAACAGAAGGGGTGAAGTCTGAATGACCGCGTTTAGAATAACTTACCTTCATCTTGGAATTTGCCAGCAAATCCACATGGAGAGATCCACAAAGGGAATCAAAGTGCATTGTAATGCACAGAGGAACAGAATGGTAGTTCCGCCTTCCATGCCCTTTTAAATGGCTCCAGAATACCCTGCAAACTTAAGTTTTAGTTATCAGCCAGCTGTACTCTAGATATCTGAGCAGTGAAATTATCTAAGTTTATCAGGAGATACGACCCAAGATGAATTACCTTAATCAAAATCAATCTGAAAACAGGATTTTCCTGAAAACTGAAAATAGTGCATCAGCAGTCATCTCCAGGATTAAGAGCCATAATATAGGCTGTATGTATTAACAGCCAGAACCTGAACATTATTGTTTTTAACATTTATCTGTGTATTATACTGCATTTCACTACTGCTTCACAGCAAGCATTGCAAAAAAAGCAAACCAATTACATGATGGATGGCTTTTAAATTATGCTTTCATTTAAAATAAAAATTATCAATAAAAAAGATGGAACACCCCAGTCTGCTTATTTAGGATGTAACTTTTCAGCAGAGAATGACAAATGAGATGGCTTTTCTTGCCCTACATTTGTTTTCCAAGTTAAGCCAATGGTTAGTATGCAGGTATAACTTGCATTTCTAACTTTTTGGCTATTTAACTAAGCTGTATGGTTTTGTTTTTTAACTTTTTAAAGCACCACATGCTCTTGAGAAAATTCAAATCTTCATGAGTCGAAAGACCTGATTTCCCACAGTGCCTGATAAATTCAAGTGAAAAGTTGCCCCTACCTTATAGCACAATAGCCGTTACTTCAAAAGTAATTCTTATCTAGCTCCTTATCCTAGATGCCATCTTCTCAACATGAGTTTCTTTCATATTTCAGACAGATTTTAACCACCACCAATCTCACAAGGCTTTCTACCATGTGTACTAAGTCATTGTAACTGTCTATTACTATCATTTTATATTATATATATATTACTATACTTATAATAATATCCCCATAATATCTTAAGTACATATATGTATACACTAAAATCAGGTGATATTAAAGCCAAATAAAAAGCACCAGCACATACATATTTATCTCATCAGGGATTTTTGTAAACCAGAGATTACTTTGGATGCCAGTACTTTTTATTTTAATGTCACTTAATTTCTATATGCTCAACTGTCCATTAACTGCTATTTTTCAGGCATTAAGGGCCTGAAACAAAACCATGAGGTATTGCCAATGGAATTAATGTTTCCAGTGACTGCCAAGTTGTTTTAAACATCTAAGCTCTATGACATTGAAGTAACAGTAGTAAATAGACTAGTATGTTTCCAACATACATAAAGGCTACTAATAGTTGCAACTATTAGTATATTTTTCTGTGAAAAGCAATACTACAGGTGCTAGTTCTCATTTAATACCATGGAAACCCTTCTATAATCTATGATTGTATTAACTAAACTGCAGTGATATCCAAGTATCTCCTAATTTTAGAGAAATACTGCTTTCAAACAACAGTTGCAGCGTTCCCAAAGTTAATTGCAAATTGTAAGCAATGTACTATTAACCTAGTGGTTGCATGTGAGAGAATTGCATTAGCTCTCTGGTAATTGCAGGATTCTTCAGTTAGGAAAATGTTGAAACCAGACTTATGTCTACCTGAAAGTACAGTTAAATACTTTCATTTTTTCCTTTGAACAGCACTCACTGAAGTTGGAACCCTTCTCATCACCCTGCATATTGCTACCACCACAGACTAGTAGACAGAAAACAATCAAGAGAAATTCAGGTTCTGAGAAATTCCTAACTTGCTTTTGCTCAGTAGCAGTGTGTTCCCCCGCCCCCCCAACTTATAACACCTGCAAAGTCAGTTCACTAAGCTTCCCCTCACACAGACTAAAAAACCTGTATCATCTTAAGTAGTAATTCAACCCCTTAGAAGTGTCATAATTTAGTTTGTACATTTACCTCCAGGATACTTCCTAAGTTTTAATAAGAGCCAGGTTCTAACTATGAAGCTTGCTTTTAGTAGTTGTCTTTTTCTTTTTTAATCTATCAATAAGGGAAAAAAAAAATCTCTGTAGGATAAATACTAAAAGACTGGCCTGAAATTAACATGATAGTTATAAGCACAGGTACTTGGCATAAGCTGTATTAGATAGGATTGGCACAGAAACAAATTCAATGAAAAAAAAGTATTACACCGCATACAAGTAAGCCGTGTAAGCCAATGGAGAACAATGAGGAAATTACATTATTAAAAGTTTTTATTTAGGTTTGGTCAGTACAGGTAAGATAATATTGGAGTCACAGAGCAATATGCATAAACAGGATACAACAGTTCTTAAAAACTGAGTAACTATGCACACAATTCATAAACATTCGGTCACCTAAGGAGAAAATGCACAGATGTATGGTGGGAAAAAACTGTAATTAACACTGAAACTACTAAAGGACTCCTTCAGCAAGTCCATCTTTTAGTGATAAAACTACTGTACTGGGCAAACTTGGCAGTCATAAACCCACAGCTATTATGACAAATCTCGAAGGTGGTGTTAAGTATAACAGTATGAGTAAGAATGCCCTTACACAGCACAGGTTCTAGATATACACAGATTTGTACAGACATCATTTATGTTATACTTTATGGAAATAATTTCCATTTCAACTTCACATTAACTCATATAAAAATAACTTGAGCTACACAAATGTCCTTTTAGCAACATTCAACGTAATTAACTGTTAAAATTCCCAAAGTGGCAGAGGTATTGAAGCAAAAAGAAATCCACAAAAAGGCAAAAATTGTGACAAGTATGCACTAATTTAATAACGGCTTCTGAACAGTATCCTCTCCCAATTTAAATGACACTGTATAAAAATGCTGCAGAAAAATGTTACAAAACTGAACCCTGCACATTTACATTGGAGTCCAAACCATTCTGGACATGCCGAGAACCCGCAGTTCTGTTACCTTTCATGCTTACTGTTTTCTCCTCTTGAGGATCATGATTGGAGTCTGTGTCATTTGAATGGTGAGTGAGAGAGTTTTCACTGCCAGTGGGAGAGTCTACACTTTCATACCCAGTACTGAGTTGGTTTATGTAGCTACCACCTCCTCTACCAGTTCTATCTTCAGAGTGGTTGGACAGCTTATTACCATTCCCTGGAGAAGCCGGGAAGTCATCTTCTGTGCTGCTACCCTCCCTATAAAATCCAGGCCCAGACGTCCGCTGATGGGAGGAGCTACCATTGCTTGGTCCGTTAGCCAGGCGGCTGCAGTCTTTACCCACAGCCTCTCCCTGGTCTGTAGGCTCAGAAGATGGAGTCCTGCTGGTACCTGGGTTGGAGGCCTGGGACTGCTGCTGCTGGTACTGCGCCAACTGCTGGCGAGTCTCCTTCAACTGCTGCTGAAGCACTAGAATGGTACTCTGCATACCCTCTACCTCCTCATCAAGCTGGATGATGAAGTCATTCAATTCTAAACAAAGAAAACACATGTGTTGCAAATACTTAATAACCCACATATAGCTCGAACGTCAGACAAGAAAATTTAAATCCTGTAGCAATATTTTATGCTGAAGTTATTCAACCAACTTTTTCAATCATTAGATAGGCACACCATTTTGATATTCTGCCTCTGAAGGAAATGTTAAACTGTCAACTATACTTTTTATATTTGTGACTTTGGATATGTGAGAAGAAATTCATTTCTGGACAAGAAGATACATGGAAAGCAGCTCAATTCCAATAACTGATATTTTGCAAGTAGATTCTAACATATCTACTTTTACTCAAGTGCAGGGCATTGCAGAAATACTGTAAAAGTGACCAGAAAGCTTATCTGCATATGATAGTTCTGAATAATCACAAAAACCTACTCAGTGACAAAAAAATTTAGTCACATTTCAAGGAAACATCAGCTCTGACTGCTTTTAATGCATTTAATCCCATGTAACGTGACACAAAGAGGAAGGGTAAACTTTTGTTGATAATAAATTCAACAAAAGTTATTAATTCCACAAAGTACTTATGTACAAAGGAAAAAAATCCTTTGCAACTGAGGCTGCATTTTGGACCAGAAGGAATTTGGCCTGAAAGATAAACACCGCAGCCTGAATTCAACTGCACATTTACATGACTGAGCAAATAATGTGCAAACTGCTTATTGCTGTAAAAATCAAAATTAAATGCCCACTGGTGTGGAAAAAAATCACTAGGGGAATGTCAGGATTATCACAGTCATTGTTCATACGAGGAGGAAGCCAGGGCCTATGAACATCGCAGTTCTGCAGCTTACTTTACTATACTGCATTCAAGAGCAGAAATCTTTAAAGAAATGTCTACGTTTGCCTCCATTATGAACTAGATAAGGTACTTCAGCTAAGTTTATAAACAGTAGTGGAGAAGCAAAACGGTAACTATTCCAACATTACAGCAAGAATCACTTAGCTAATAAAAAACACCACACGCTTAAAAAAACAGGATATATTAGACAAATGCGAAATCATGTCCATGCTATCTTACAGATGCCAGGTATGAAACAAAGATACCTGGGTTTAATTCATTAGCTTGTCAAGATTTAGTGTAATAATCAGATCTATTGTGTAATCTACCAAACAAGTACTTTCATCAAGCATCTCAAAGAACACAGAATCTGTGCTGAATTCTCTGCTGAAGATTTTTAAAGTTTGCATTTCCCTGCCATTTAAAATGTACAAGAGGCCAGACTTTACAGCCAATTCCAATTTACGTTCACAATGCTGTAGAATTTGGACTATGAACACAACAGAACATTTTAATTCATCTGAGTTACTTAATCAAAAACTGCATTTTTATTCTTACACATTTTTTCCCCTTCAAGTAATTTCAAAATGAGTTAACAAGAAGCTTTCTGTTTTCAGTGCATGCTTACCTTAATATCCCATGTTAAGTAGCAAGACCTACAAAGTCTAGTAGTTTCATGTTCAAATCCTGCATTACAGGGAGCTACAAATCCCACCAGAACTCCAAAGTTTAGCCTCTATTCTAGTTTTTGGGGGCTTTTTTTTTTTTAATTAAGGCTACCAATAGAGACACAACAGTCATGTTTTACTTGATGTTGCCCTTTAACTCTGGCAGACTTTACAGTACCCATATCATCAGGAAATTAAGCTAGCAGAAGTGCAAGGCAACTTCATTTTCTTAAGAAAATCCCTTACCATCCTGACTGCTTTTAAGTTCCTCACTATATTTCTTCTGTAAAGCCAACTCTGCCTCAAGCTGTGCAATACGTCCTTGGGACAGCTGCCTTCCAAGCTCTTGATTCTCCTGGATAAGCATTCGACACTTCGCCATTAACTTTTTGCCTGTTTGGCTGCAAAGGAAAGAACCAATCTATCACAAGTTGAATACAAAACCTTCTGTAATCTTCCTCAATCACAATTACAGACAAAAAGGAGATACAATTTCTGCATGTCACAATTCACGGAACATTATGTCTCAACATAATTGTCATAGCAGAAAATCTCCCTATATTACCACATGCTGTTCCAGCGTCAGTTGATCTTCTGTCGGTGTCCCATAAAGCGGAAGGCAAGTTTTTTTTTTTACTGCAAATATGAACAAGCATTGTCCTTTTTTGATACCCAAATCTAGGTTTCAGTCCAAACAATCTTGCATGTGCTAATTCTCAGCTGGGTTAAGTGATTAAAGATGTGCCTTGCAGTTTTAAAGATTAAGTACTGTACTGAAAACGTGTAAACTAAACTATGAACAAAAGCCTTCTTCCTTTATCATATGAGTAAAACTAACAAAGTTGGGGAAAAATATTAAAAAAAAAGAACATTATGTTTATAGTGACATCCATTGTTCCTCTGAGAGGCTAAGACATTCCTCTGAACGTTTAGAAGAGTTGCATGTCTGCTTCTCAACTCAATTTGTATATCTGACAGCAGCGTACAGTGTTTCGTGATTCCTACAGTCAGCTTTTGCTAAGCACATCTTACATGATGAGGAGAAAGTAAAATGCAGTTAAAGGTTGGCAGTAAATTAAGGAAGCAGTAGCACTCATTTAGAATCACAAGTTCAGATCATAAATGTTTTAGAATATCCAGTTTCTTCAAGAAGTGGGCAGAAAAAGGTACTTTGAACTGTCAAGATTTTCTCTGCTAAGTAGGTAGTATCACATCCTTAATCTTCATGACTAAAACTGTACTGTAAAGCATTATAGGAAGTAGTATGCAAATTAATATATAGGCAATATGGCCAACTCCATAAAAGAGTAAGAGTTCAAAAGTGCTTCAAAACTGTCTGCCGAAGTCAGAATAGTGACCATAATCAGTTCTTTTACAAGGCTCAGCAACACAACGCATCTGTCTTTCTCTACAGAAGCATAGCTCTGTAGCAAAAAAATATATAAAAAATAAAAAATATAAGCCATGAACAGGTCTGTTGTGAATTCAAGGGCAGGATTTGCATTACTTTCCAAGAGCAAGAAGGTCATTTAAGTTTTAAGCGACAAAGAAAGAAATTTTGAGGATTAAAAAAAAGAATAGGAAACTTCCACTACTGTGATTCACAGCCATAGTTCTTTCTCTCCTGCAAACAGTACAACCAACAAAAAGGATTTAAAATAGTAATTTTCTTATCAACTACCTTTTAAACATTAAAGCCTTAAACAATTTTAAGCTCTGCGAACTCTGCCTCACTGAGCATTTTCCAACTGACTCCCCCAAATCTTTCAGATGGGCTGCTCCAGAAGGAATCTGGCTGCATAAGGTCCTGGAAGCCTGCAATTCTGCTAAAGGCAGCAACCTGTTTTCTTTCTTGATGTGATGTCCAATGTCGGGTCCTTGAAGTTTAGATTGTGTTGAGCTAATACAATCCATGTAACACAAGATGCAAGTTTTCTTAGAGATGTTCATTCTGTGCAAAGAAGCAGGACCACTTTGGAGATGACCAATGTGATGTATCCCCAAAAGCTTTTAGGCAGACGTGTATTGATTTTAAGGCATTTGCAAATCCTTGTTACTGTATTCATTGTTCACTGCAAGTTTAAGGAGTTCACAGTGCTGAAGTCATTTACTGTTTTTTCTCTCCACAAAACAATGTCACCTGCAGAATTAGAAGTACCAGGTAGCTGGACATTGGGACAGTTTTAAAAATCTCATTAATTCCTTCATGTAATTCCTGCCAAAACGTAAAATATTTATTACCTGTATAGAAATTTGCATAGTTACCTATAATGCTATTTCTTTCCATCAAGTTTTTTCCAGATGTTCTGAGTTAGCGTGGCACCAAGTAGCCTTCCCTTGCAATTTACATAGAAGACAACACATGCAAGAATATCAAATCCAGTAACTATAAAAAGTAATTCCTACTAGCTTTAAAACTAAACGTGGCATTGTTTTCACAAATCCTCTTGAACATACATGCAATAAAACCTGGAAGAATTAAGTGGTTAAGTTTCAGAAAGCTAGTGTTTGTTGTATTAAGCTTTTTGCAATTGATATTACTGATTTTTAATTCAAACGTACATTGTATGTATAGTGATGGTTAAAAGAGCTTAACATAGCCATTCCCTCAATCATATGCCCTTCTATTCCTCTCCCTAGGCATTAGTAAGGATTACACTATACACTCTTATCTTTGGTTAAGGTCCAGAACTAACAGTGCTTAGTGTTGCAGTCAACGTATTACCTTAAGAACACACAAAGTTGGTGATGTGATAGAAGCATCAGCTCTTTTAAATACTAGGTCAGATATCATGAAATAAGAGTGGTTGCATACAAAGAAGGACAATTAAAACCAAGAAGGGGAAGAAGGGCAAAGAATTAAAAATTCTACACATGCTTTACATGATTAACCATTTCTTTACCCTTTCAGAAATATTTAAAAAAATATATCAATAAAATCATGACCAGTTATGAAGATCGCTTCAATTCTATACCAGGAAATCTAAATCTTCTCTACTCCAACTACTGCATATTTCATTATGCACATTCACACCACAACTTATAATTATGTGATGCATATTAAAGCACAACATAACTACAGAAGTGACAAAAATTTGACACTTTTGCTTGAAGGAAGCTGGTAATAGTTACTCGTGTCTCTGTTTTGTCTCACTTAAGAGTCTGAGAACTTGAGGAAACCAATCAACCTGTACTTAATAGTATTCAAATCATTTCTGAACTCCAAGTAAAACAAGCAATCTACATGGCACGTCTCTATCAACACATTATAGTAAGCTGTACAAATGCCTTGGCAACACATTAACAATTTATTAATGCAAGTCTTACCTCTGTTTTGACGCTAGATCATTAAAATCTTAGACTCTGCTATAGCAAAATAATCCCAGATGAATCACTTAAAAGTTTTTCTAGATGCTTTTCTTTGCTGTTAAATCATTACTCATGCAAAAAAATAAATCTGCATAAGTACACTAATCTTCGATCCCATATTAATCCATCTAAAGCACAAGTGATACTTTTAAGTTAAAAATACGTAACATTATCTTAGTTAAAATCATTGAAAGAGAATACATCACCTCTTGTGGACAGCTGAATCTCTTTTAAACTTAAAACTGCATTTTCTAGAATCAGACAGCCATAAAATATCGCCCAGCTTATGTGAAAAATCAAAACCTTAGTTTACTAGAGCTCAATTTGCCAAGATAAAAAATATACAAATGCTATATCAAATCTGCATTTCACTTTACACACCTCAGATCTGCACTCCCAGCTGTCCCCTGTTGCTACTCTTAACAAATAACTTGGGACAACAGAACAGAGGCATCAACAGAGTAGCAAAGGTTCCTTCACTGATTCCACCAAGGAAAATGCATGCATTTAACTTGTTGTGCTTTGTTAAAATAGTGTCTTTTTTTTTTTTTAATTCAGAGAACGAGACAATGCAGCAACAACAACCTGTTTGATTCTCGTTCATCCCAGGAGTTTCACAGTACAACAATATAACCAATAGTGTTCCTTGAACTATATATTACAACTATTTCAAGGCACATTTTATATAGAAGTGCAATACAAAAAAAACAGGTGTACAAAGGAATAAGAACACCCCACCAACACTGAAGACAGCTGTCATTGTGTGCCTTCCGTATAGAGCATTTGAGATCAGTTAATATAGAAGATCAAAAAAAATCTCATTTCTGCATGAAAACATGCAGAGTAATACTTATCACAACTAGTTTTCCTTATACATGCTAGTTGTGATCAAATATATACTGTTTCCAACAACTTTAAACCTGCAATTAGATAGAACGTATGTTCTTGTACAGTCCTAATTTTGAGGCGTCCACAGCATTACCAACCATCCAGAACAGTTCAGTATTTAGCAACATTGACTTAAGGCTCCGTCAGGTGTTACAGAGCCCAAATGCTTAACAGTCAAATGTGTACACTACCACTGACATGATATCAAATAGCACTCTCGTGGCTATTCAAAACTGGTTAGCAAGTAAACTCTTTAATGCAAAATTCACCTCATCGAGTTTTGACCCAGCAGTTCAGTGAACAAGCAGGAAGTCCACAGTCTTATTGGAAAACTGACTTAGTGTCTCTAAGTCACTAGGCTCAAGGTTAAGAGCGAAGCATATTCCACTTCTACATTTTACGGGAATTTTGCATGTTCAATTCATGATTTATAATCTCTAGGTTCTTTCCTCCAAACTGTCTGTAGACACAGTGTGCCACAGACTTAAGACTTCTGTTTTTCCCTCTATTTTCTTCAAATAGAACAATTTTGCAAATGTCTACGTGTTCTAGAAAATATTTTTTTTTCGGAGATGGCAATTTCTTCAGAATAGTCCGACGCCGTCAGGCCTCTGAAGCAAAGGGGGAGAAAAAAGCTGAAACACAAGGTTCATCTGGTAAGTTTTACATTAAGCATTACAAGCTGGACAGTATAAGAATGTGGCTTTTGCCTCAAAACGTCTGAGTCTTGGTGTGGAAACGAGTACTTGGCTGTCCCACCATAGCATTCTCGTAGTGGGACTGTCAGGGAAGTCTTGACTGGGGAGTATTTGTTTTGTTTACCTATCAGGCGTAAATTTCCAGGCACTCAGTTCATTTTGGGCTTGTTCCAGTTTGTCTTTAGTCTGTTCCAGTTCACCTTTCATTTTTAGGAAAAACAAGTTGATGGCTGGGTCCACCATTGTTGATCGCAGTTGGGCAACGCTAGGCTGCTGGACTTGCTTGAGGTACTGAATCTGATTCTGCACAAAATAAGAAAAGGGATTTATTTATACATGATTCAATACATTTATGATCATTTAGACAGGATTAAAAATAGCTGCACCAAAGATGACATCAAGGAAACTCTCCTTCTTACAACATTCTAACCTGTTAAGGACAGGATAAAAATAACTTCTGCCCACCTGTGCCCTCATCAATAAGCATATTCACCCAATCTCCCAATCCCAGTCCTGCCAAGGCCTTCAAAACTACTTTCAAGGCTGATCTCTTTCTTTTGTTTCAAGCTGTTTTCTATGCAACAGTTAACATTTGCCTGAACTACTGCAACATCATAAGTTCTCCCTTTCTTTTAATACTCGTACACACTTTCAAAGAAAAATATTTATACAAAGAGTTGCCTGCTTAGAACAGATGACTGATTTCCATCTAACTTCAATGAAAGTTATTCTAGAACACTGAGGTTACTGTTGGTAATACCTTTATGTAGCTATTGAAAGGCGTTTCTATAAGTCTACGTGTTTTTGTAAGCATGGCAACTATGTGCATGGTGCCACCTTTTTCTTCTTGAAAAAAAATCATTTAGAGCCACTCACACCAATTAAACAAGTTTAGACTGATGTGATTCTCTTGCAGTAAGCAAAACCCCAGGAAAAGCCTTATATTTACTCCTGAAATTTTGGTAACAACTTCTTTTAAAGACAGTGCACTTACTAAAACTTCATTGTATTTATACTGCATTAATATATATTTTTTAAAAGTTTCTTAAATCTTCTTTCAGCTACTAAGTAAGATCATTTTGGCCAGCACAGAAACTATTCATACTTAAGTTCAATTTATGATGCTCCTCATATTGCACATTTCTTGGTCACCTAGAGGTACATTTACACAAGACTGAATAAGAAACATTAATTCAAAGTCAGGGGTTTTGTCTTCTGCTGCACACAAATCTTCTGATCATGTTGACAGCAATAGTTAAAATAAGCAACAGTAGAAGCCATTACCAGCAAAATCAAGGGAAAAAGTCAAGCCACCCTCCCCCACTCCTCTCTTTGCTTAGAACACAGCACAGTCAATAGCAGTCAGTTTAACCACTTCCACGGAAAGCTTTCACACACAACAGTGAAAAGAAAGTGTAAGTATAAACAAACTGTTTAATTAAAAAAAAAAAAATGTGTAATAGTGACCTCAGAGTCACTTACTGATTTAGGAAGAAGTGGTTTAATTTATGTGTCAAAGAGCACCAATACTTGGATTCTTTTTCAAATATATGTGATTCTAAAGCTACTGAAATGGATTTAATACTTTAAACTGACACCATATTCATGTGATACAATCAGAATACAATTATTTAGCTACTCGAGAAAAAAAAAATTGAAATAGAACTTTTTAAGAATAACTTTAAGTAGATAAACTTCTGTGTCCAGAAACAGAAAGGGTACTCCTAAGCACCGAGTAAAAAATACTTTCAAGAAACACAGCAGTCAAGTATTCACCCATATAAACATCACTTATAAAAAGGAAGCCCATATTAAGATTATCCTAACATTTCTTCTATGTTATTCTTGTATAGCATTGCATCCCCCCCCAGAAATTTCACCTCATTGAATGCACATTCTTTTTAGTCTTGCTCATTTACTAAGTTATTTAACTTACTGTTATCACAGAATCATAGAATGGCCTGTGTTTGAAAAGGACCACAGTGATCATGTAGTTTCAAACCCCTGCTATGTGCAGGGTCGCCAACCACCAGACCAGGCTGCCCAGAGCCACATCCAGCCTGGCCTTGAATGCCTCCAGGAATGGGACATCCACAGCCTCCTTGGGCAACCTGTTCCAGTGCGTCACCACCCACTGGGTGAAAAACTTCCTCCTAGTATCTAACCTAAACCTCCCCCTGTCTCAGTTTAAAACCTTTCCCCCTTGTCCTATCACTAACCACCCTTGTAAACAGCTGTCCCTCATCCTGTTTATATGCTCCAATACGCTCCCTTCAAGTATTTGAAGGCCACAATGAGGTCTCCCCAGAGCCTTCTCTTCTCCAAGCTAAACAAGCCCAGTTCCCTCAACCTTTCTTTATATGAGAGGTGCTCCAGCCCTCTGATCATCTAAGTGTCCCTATACAGATCCACTAACATTTTTGATGTTTGCACTAGTGTAAGTATTTCAACAGCCTGTCATTCCTTCGGAGAGCTAGTACTACCAGAGAGTGGCACCACTTTCTTAACAGAACTCTTCAGACAGAGACACCCCTCTAGTTGGCAAAATTATCCCATGATAACATCGTTTGCAACCCATTTCTACAAAGGCATCCCTGAGAAAAAAAAAATTCTTTGCCTTACCCAGACCTAGCTCCTACCCTCTTCTAATGCCAGATTCCCTGGATCACTAGCATGAAGAAATGCTGCCAGAACTAAAAAGCTCAATATGACCCAGATGATTCTGTCCAATGTGAATTATTTAAAGCACATAATTTGTGCATCTCTAGCTCATGTAACTAGGCCAAGCAGGAAGAGCTTGCGTGAGCTCAGTATAGTACCTCAATCGTCATTCCTGAAACAGTAGCATAGAAGAAATCTGCCTGAGCTGATCAACTCTTGTCTACTCCCTCCCCAAACTTAAAAGATTATTTATCCCTCCAGTTTTCTCCATACCTCCACAACTGCTATCTCCCGTTGTAACTCCAGAGTTCTCAACAAGCCCATAACTACTAATACTGCCTACTTCCTTACTCCATTTACCTTCCTGCTTTGCCAGTCCAAGTCTCCCATTCTTGCTCCCTTCCTAACACTTGCTAGCATGCCTTCCTTTCTATATTGCTGAGTGACAGGTGGGGAGCAAAGGTCTGTCTGCATTCAGGTCTAACAGCTCAGTTACAGGCTAGAGCTGAATACACAGGAATAGTTCTGTCACCTCAAACACCTAAAATACTTATTGGCTGTTCACATTCCTGGAGTACTGATGGTACTTTTGAGAAGTCTGTAAGGTGAACAAACAGCGATGAATTTTCACAGGCAGAATCACTAACTACAGTATAATCTTGTTTGCTCTAACCCAAGGCAAGAGAACGCTGAAGTATTCCAGCGAGGACATTAAGCTACATGCATTTTAGTTCACGTGGAATTTTTTAAGACTCTGCTTCTCACATTCTTGGAAACAGCTGAAGCCTTTTGGCAAGGCTGTCCAAAGACAACCACAAAGAACAGATGCTCTGACATGAAGAACTTAAACAGAAAGCAAGTGCTTGACAAGAAGCACAAGTCATCTAAGTAAGCACGAATACAAATGCTTTGTGTAAGGAAGAAGCAGAAAGAAGGGAACTTGATAATGAAGAAAAAATAACAATTTGTAACTTATATCACAACAAAATTAATAATAACTACCTTCACAGTACTACAAATCCATCCGCACCTACAAGTTTATGTTCATTATTGCTATCTGTACCACAGAAAAGCTACTGAGTAGGAAGCACTTCCTAATGCCTGTCCACTACAGCAGCTATGCAGTAGCTTAGGAGTGGGTTAAAGCCTTTCCCTAAAGTAACAATCTCCATTTCTGCTAAAAGTAAAGCTGTGTGTAGAGACAATAGTAAATACTTTACCCATCCTTTCCTACCTCCTATTATTATGGATATGTTACCTGACATATTCATTTATGATATGGTGACTAGTTTTTGTTCATCTATTAAATGATTTAGCAACTTACAGCTTATAGCTTTACAGCTTACATTTAACAATTTATTTTGCTACTGTCACTTTACAGGAAAAACAACACCTCATGATACAAGCCAAGAAATCCTCCAACGCTTCTTTGAACTATATGCATGTTCACCTCAGGCTACATTAGGAGAAACACTGCCAGCAGGTTGAAGGAGGCCATTCTTCCTCTCTACTCAGCACTGGTGAGACAACTGGAGCACTGGGTTCAGTTCTGGGCTTCCCACTAAGAGATATGGGCATACTAGGGCGAAGCCAATGAAGGGTTATGTGAAGGACAAAATGAAGAGCTTGAAGCACCTGACATATAAGCAAAGGCTGAAAGAGCTGGGACTGTTCAGCCTGGAGAAAAAAGGGCTGAGGGGGTTATCTTACCAACATGCATAAATACCTGGTGGGGGGAGTAAAGAAGGCGAAGCCAGGCTCTTCTCAGTGATGCCCACTGAAAGGACAGAAGGCAATGGGCACAAATTGAAATACAAGAAATTCCATTTAAGTATAAGAAAATGCTTTAAACTGTGAAGGTGGTTGAACAGTGGCACAGGGTGCCCAGAAAGATTGTAGAGTCTCCATTCCAGGAGGTACTGAAAACCTGACTTAGCTCTTAGTAACCTGCTCTGAGTAGGTAGACTGGACTAGACAATATCCACAAGTCCCTTTCAACTCCAGTGATATATTTATTAACCATTGCAAAGTAAGTTTTACTCCATCTGTTGCTTTTCATACAAACACTTAGTACAGACTAACGTATGTCATCTTACAGTCTTGGGAAAGTGTACAGGGCTAAGTCTTACATGACTTGCAATACATGACAGCTCAGGACTCCTACAGAGAAAAAGGAAGGAAGGCTAGACGAAGGAAAAAACAGAAGTGACAAAACTAGTTATTGGTTTTTCAGAGAGCTTATATTCTTCCTAGGAGAAGCTCTCATGAGTATGTTACAAAAACTAGCATTAAGAAGCTTTTTACAATCCTCTCTCAGGAACTGCCAGTTAAAGAAGCAGGTGCAGATGAAGTTAAGAAGATAATCCAAAACCATTTAGAAGTCCCAAATCGGCAAAAGGCTGTTTCAAGAAATCAAAACAAAACACAGAAAACCAGTAGAAATAAAGGAGAGAGAGAACAACAATAACAAAGGCATTCAGTACAAAGAACATCAGAAATCCAAGAAGCAGATCTGACATTTCAAAAGGACTCTCTAACCAGCCAGATGGATGCAGAAGACAGTTATCTGAACACACCATAACCATCAGCCTGAAAAATTCTAAGTAAAATCCAATACGCTGAATCTTATCCTCAGGTTTCAATTTCTTCCTGCCTTCAGAGGTAGTCAGAAGTAACATTTATGGTAAATATGTACAGTAAGCATTGCAACGCTCTTCCAAGCATAACTGCTGCTGAAAAATCAATCAAAATAACCAACATTAAAAAAAACCCAACACAAAACACTTTACAGAATGTTATTGACTAATTTAGTGAAAGCTTAAGGACCCTACCATTTTTTAAGCACAGAAATTATAATGCTACAGATATATGAAAAGCATAGCATAAGTACTCTCTGTTAACTCCTGTAACAGCCTAAAACACCTATTTCTAAATACTTACAGTACACTCTTGCATCTCTTGTTCTTTAGTTGCCAGCCTCATGACCAGAATATTTTCTCTTCGGGCAGATTCTTGTTGTTGCTGTTTCAATTTCTCTTCAGATTCTCTCAATCCCGTCACATCGTTAGCTGATAAAATTAATAAAACAAAAAGCACAGGCTTTAAAGCATTCTTTCCCAAGCATTTTTTAAAGAAAGTCTTAAAAAGAAGGTGATAGTCAAATTCATAGGCAGCAAAAGAGTTAAATTAACCATGACAATAAGCATGAGTAACAAAAAGATCAAAGTATCATTAAGTGCTTGAAAAAGCTTGACAACATTTAATTTTAAATATACCTATCCTTCCTTACTACTAAACTTGAAAATGTTTCCGTGCTTTATATAGGAATTAACTTTTGATTTATTAAAGAACTGCTCCATCCTCCACCACTATTGCTTGCATTGTGAAACTTGGAAAGTTGGAACTCTCCTGACATTTGTAACAAAATCCATGTCTGGAATGGTGCCATGTGTGATCCGCTCTCAAAGTGGTTTCAACACTTTGAGAGCGGACAGTAAGTCAGTGGAGAACTTCAGAGATGACCAATCAGTCACAAGTATGTCTTCTGATCCATGAAGATTTATAGTAGTTAATATACAAAATGTGGAAGAAAACCACAGTTCCAAGCTATCCGAACTGGAACACGTGCAAGTGGCCTGATACAAATAGAATACATTTACTCTGCTGCCTGTCAAATGTAAAATGACTGAATGCTGGAATAATTAAGGTTGGGGTTTTTTTGTGTGTTTTTCTTTCTTTTTTTGTAGATGACTGCTAGACCTGCTTTAAGTATGAACTATAAACATCACAACTTGCTTCAGAACTATTATTTCTAATTCACTGTTGTTGCACATAACACTTCTAATTAACAAAGCACATAATGGCAGTAGATGAGACATGTAACAACAGAAGTAAGAGGGAACATTTGCCTGGAATGACAAAAAAGACCCCTTCAAAATTACTCCTACCAAGACTTCGGATATTGAGATTGATAAGGTGAACAGAAAACAGTAAAAGAGTCTCAAGCTGCTCACATAACTCTTAAAATTGACTTCAGACTGGTAAATCAGACACTTCCAGAATGTATTTAGACCTTCTCTATTGAGAATAGGATGAAGTTTTCCCATAGTCTCACTTCCAAAAGACTGAAGTGCAGCCCAAAGTTTAAAGACCGCATAAAATAGACATTCAAATTGTTAATTCAAATTACCCAGTCAGATCAAGAATCAGTTGGGTATTCATTTTAGATCCAACCTCTAGAAACTGTTCTCCCTCCCATGTGATTTACAACTGTGTAAAAATACTGAAAGCACAAACACGCAGAGGATTTTGATAGAGGAAAGCTTTCACTACTGCAAGAATTCTGTTGTGGGTTGTGGGTTTTTCCTAACAGTCCACGTATTGATGGTCCCACAAATGCAAAAGCAGAATTTTGAGAAGTCATCTAAGCTTGGCAATAAATAATAAGCTGCTTGAAAAGTCTGGGAAAGTCTGAAAACTCCTACTGGGAAAAACAGGGACTTCGCTTACAAAATAATACGACATTGTACTTCTGATGAATATTTGTTATTTTTAACAGTAACGTGACATTATTTGACCACTCTGCTGAACACAAACATTCAAAACATTGAGGCAACTCACACAATTTTGAAACTTTGCTAACTTACAATTAAGGTCTGTGTACTTGCCCTCCAAAGCTTGCACGTATGCTTCATACTGTTTCCACCTATTGCAGAAAGAAAAATATTTTTCTGAAGCTGTTTATTAACATCAAAGCATCTAATTCCTACACTTTTAGCTTATATATTTACAATAAAATCAGAAAATGTCAACAGATAATCACACAATTGAACAGAAGAAAGTTTTATGGAAAAATTTAACTCCACTTTGAGCTGTGAAAGGATAGAAAAGAAGTTCTTTGTTAGCACTCAACATTTACATCTTAAAAACTACTTCTAATATTTTTGACAAACACTAGAATCGAAGACTTAGTACTTAATTATCAGTGCTAAGTACCCAGGAAGCCTCTCATTCTCAAAGCAGAACAATGCAAACAGAATTCTGTAACAGAAGCCATAACACAAGGATAACACACATCTGTTACCAAGTGAACAGCAAAGCAAGTAGAAATATTTATCAGTGGTACACTACAGCCTGTAGTCTAGGTTAGACAGTTATTCCAGCTCATTTAAAGCAAGACCATACAGGCAATATTTACTGAACAGCCAAACAATTAAATAACTCTTTGAAGTTACGCTGTTAAAGATCCATCCAGATTCAGAGAACTCCACACTGAGAAACAGCATTGCATTTGATACAAATCATCAAATCAACAGCAAATTAAGTTTACAGTAAAGTTTACTATGACATGTCTTACCAACAAGCACAGTGCATTGCTGTTTTTTGTTGTTGTTGCTTTTGTTTCAGCCCCTTCTGTTTGGTTGTTGACATTAGGTTTGTTTGGGTTCTGGTTTTTTGTTTGTTTTGGGGGGGAGGGTGAGGGGGGGAAAGGGGGAAGCACAGGAATACTACTAGCTGCATGTCTTCTTCACAACATTACGATTTCACAAGATTAAATAAGCTCACCTAATAAACTTTACCACTAGAGAAAGGGCCGGTTTCTCTTCCCTCCCTACCAATTTGCCCTTTTCCTCCCCACCATTCTACGTCAGACCCATCATAACTACTTCCTAACCTACAACAATACTACCTCCAAACTATAAGATCTGGATGGTTTAATAAACAAGCAGTCCAGAAATGGCCCGTGAAGCACCTGATCTATATCAGCATGTGAGATCACATCAATGAGAAACACAAAAGCAGGCAGATGATCTCTTCCTTCTCTAGCAATAAGAATAAACAAACACATCTCTTCAGCTGAATTAGCAATGAGAAGGAATTCAATCATTTACGATCTGCAGGAGAGTAGCAGCACTCCCACCAAACCCTTAAATTTAGCATTTTAACTGCTTTTAAAAAACACTTCTGGTTAGAAACAAAGGTTTCATAGTTTGACCACTGAAATTATAGCATTCACTCAGAATGACAGCCCTCAGAAAGGGAAACCGAAACAGTCTACTAAATAGCAAATACAGAAAGAACCTGTATTTTGCATGAATTAATTACGTGAAAATAAAAAAGCAAGTCTTCAAATACAGATGCAGCATTACTTGGCTGAGTTATCTCTCACAGCCTGAAAATAACAGCCCTGTCAAAACTGTGACCTGTTGATCAGTAACAGGAGCTATGCAAGGTAAGCAAACCAAAGCCCTGAAACACAAGTTAGGCAGATCTAACAGACCACAATCAAAAAGAAAACACGTGGCCTGTGGTCACCGTGCGAGTCAGAGCTACCATCTCTAAGATCACCTCTCGTTAAGTCCTAGCATTTAAGCAAGAACTCAATTCCTGGAAAAGAACGCAGATGTATTAGAACATGTCATGGACTTTCCAAGTGGCATGACTACCAACTCCTCCAAAAAACTGATCTTCAAGACAAAGTTATCTATGCTTTGTCAAAACAGACGAAACCTGGCCAATATTGCAGCAACTCCTCTCCAAGTACATTTAAGAAACTGTACAGAATAAAGCTGTGATCACCGCACTGACAGAGAAAGCTCCAGCAATCAAGTCACCAAGTTCAAGAATTAGAGGTTTTCCACTAAAGCAGCTTCAGTGCTGTACAGAAGCACCGTCTCAGCAATTTTGGTACAACTACAGATCTCAAACGCTGTTCCAGCAGATTTTTACCTCCCTTTGGGCAAACCAAAAAGCTCACAAAAGACAAAAATCCAAAGCAAGTTTATTTCATACAATTAGACCTCTTTTAAACCATTAAAACAATCTACTAAGATAAAAGCATCCAAACAGAACATGAAATAACAGGAGTTTAAAATTATCCATATGAAACAAGTGGTCCATTCCAGTAAAAAAAAAAAGTTCTAAAAAATAAGCAAATATAGTGGTAGGCCCACACTGAAGGTGGATCAATTCTTTTCCAACTCAATTTGCAGTTGCAGCTCTTTAACTACAAAAATACCTGACGCACTGCAGCAATTTTCAAGATTTTTTCCTAAAGTCAAAATATTTACAAACCATACCAATAAAACATTTCTTGAGAACATTTCTGAAGCCAACCTGAAGGAAAAAACAGCACTGAACCCAAGTCATTCCAAAACTGACTGGCTGTATGTCACACTGAGTAGAAGTCAGTAAAAGCACTGTATTTCACCCACCACTTGAGTCCATACAGGCACTTCAACACCGTATTTACTGATCACTAAGCTGAACAACCCAGGGAATTCATTTAAGTTTTTTTAAGCTGCGATGTACAGAGTGCTTTGCTATTGTGTTCCTCGCTCTTCCTCCTTCACAGACTGACAGGTGCTTCTAAGTGTCTATCCTACTGAAGAGAAGAAGGGGAAGGCAAACGGGTGATACCACAGCTGCAACAAGACAAGGAAATGCCCCAAAGGCCAGACAAGTGCTGTTGCTCCTGCTCACTTTCAGTCAGTGGAAGCCACAAACAAACGTCAGTTACATGCTTTGTGGAAAAGATTAGTTAAGTTTCAACACAACACATAGGAACTGACAGAAAGCATTAGTATTTTCCACATAAGCATTTTAGCAGCACAACTTGCACAGAGATAACGCAGTAGCTCTAAGAACAAAACCAGACAACATCCACCATTATTCTAAAAGCATACGCCCCACTGAAGGGTAGGGAAAAAAACAGAGACATTCTCCATCTTATTTTAAGATGATCTTATATGGGTCAGCACATTTTTCTATGCCCGAAAGCAGTGGAGATGCCTTTAATTAAAATGATACTCGCACAATGGCGTAACATTTTATTCCAACCCTACAAATGAACTTAGCACTAAGTGCCATATTTGCCAGCTTCACATGAAGTCATAAACAAAAATCAAGATTAGTGTAAATCGTTTACATACATATCAAATTTAAAGAAGTGTTTGCAGGACTGCTGAACGCAAACAAAATGGACACGACCAGAATGGCATTTAAATAAGGACAGTTACCCTCCTTACGGCAATAAGGCCTTTCTGAGAACAGAAGTTGGTTTCATCTACATTAAGATGACAACAATAACACAGCTGTCATCAGTCCATCCCTTCTGTCTCTTTATCAAGGCAGTTTATTTGCTGACATACTTCAGCTCCTTGGGCAGATTCCACCACATTTTCCTTTTAATAAACAACAGATATCAACTTCTTCTATGGCAGAAAATAATCACAAACATCCCCAGAGATATTCTTGAGTACAGAAATTTCTGTTCAAGGTTCCCAAGACTTAAACCACCCTATACCAAAGAAGCATTTTTCTGTCTGAACACCTTGCTCTTCACTACCAGAAGAACAGATACCTGAGGAGCTGAAGCCAGAGATCAGTTTGAAACATACAAGGAATGATTATGCTGATGCCACTGGAATAAGTGCCACTCCAGTAGTAGCTAGCAGAAGTAGTACCAGCTGCGTTGGGCCTGTATCCTTATGTTTCTACACAATTTAACCTTTTAAACTCATCTATGAAATGGCAACATTTAACCATCCCAGGAGAACGTAATAATGCAGAGTGTACAAAAAGAGCTAAAGCTTTTCAAAATGCACAAACTACTCTAGCAGATAAATAAATGACCCACAGATTACTAGTTCACTTAGTTCCTTGTTTATCAATCACGCAATTCAGGTATACAGGCTCTGCATACCTGTGGCTTGGTCTGTTTCTTTAATCAAGTGGTCTATATGACAGAATCACTGATAAGTTTTCCATGGAGACTCTTAATTTTCTGTAAGATGAAAAATGTAACTGGGCTCTTCTATACGCAAGTTCTGTGTGCTAATGTTGCTTTTGACATTTTACTGTTAATACCTGAATGCGCTGAGAAGACAACAGCGTGGACCAGGAGAGTCTGAAACACTGCAGCAGTAAGTAGTTTACTTTTTGTGATGTTTAGAAATAACTTGCTATCTAGCAAGGAATGTACGCAACCTTGACTCCTAAAGCTACAAGTGAAGAAAAAACAACTCCTACTTATGGATTAGAAATCTCTTCTCAGGACTCTGAAGGGAAGCACTTTTTCCTGAAGGACATAAACTACATATAAAAATATTTCTGAGTATGAAAGCATTAAAAATGATGCACTGTGAAAAGGCTATAGGTTTTCAGAACAGGAGTGCTGAAAACCACGGGAGGGGTAGGTTACATCTTCCATAAAGAATTCAATGTAGTATTGCCATAGGAAAAAAAAACTGACGCTTTACCTTAGGATAAGCTCATCTCTAGGCAAAACCTTAAAATCTGCTTCACTAAGGCGAACCTGTGGAGCAAAAGAAGAAGCACAACTTACCAAGTTATCATGGCTACTTGGGGCAGAGGGGGGTCACAAATATTTTTAAACATACCTTCTTTGGGAGAGGTTCTTCATTCGTCATTGTGAACTCTGAAGGGGAGGAAAAGGAGCATTAGTTAGTTTAGTTACTACTGTGTACGAAATACTCAGTAAGACACCTGTACTTCCACTCTTAATTTCTCTATTTCTGACATGAGATTACTGAAATGTTGGCTCCACACAACATATAGCCACAGTACAACTAAGAAAAGTTTACTGTTGTCATCTAGATACAAAGTCAGCGGACTTTTTTGAGAAGTTAGCCAAAGCTTTCTTCAGCATCTAAAAATGCTACCACTAATATTTTTCTCAACTTCACTAAGAACAAAACATCAGACTTTGTTCATTTTAATAAATATAGGCAAAGTGACATTTCCTGTGTCTAAAACCATTTAATGCAGTGTTTCACAAGGAAGGGGATAACACCGACTACAAAAGCAATTGATACTACTACTTTAGTACCATTTTAGAATAAAGCAAATGACTTGGGAACATTACCTGTAAAGTTTGGGTTACATTATGTGCTTTCAACTCTTACATTACCTTTAAGATTGTGATAAATAAATATTAAGCAGTTACTTAAAAGCCCTCGTGGTTATTTTTAGGGAAGGTAGTATGTCAGTTAATGGCTTGGGTACACTATCGAATTCAATTTGTCTTGTGTGTATGTACCATAATAAGATTGCATTTGTGCTAGGTTAAATATTCACACTTCCTTGAGTTACTAGACATACTTCCTTACCTGCAATTAGAGATTTTTTTTTAATGAATGATAGCATTAAAAATCGAGCCCACAAAAACTCTTAAACACATGGCATTAAAGCATATTTAACAAGGAAGCTTAACTTCTTTAGAGACATGCAACTTTGCAACGTGCCTTCCAATAGAAAGCTGCAAATAGCATTGAGATTTGACAGATTTGTAAAGCTGCTGCAACTCATATATACTAGACAAAGTATGTGGCCAACTCCTTGGTCATGAACACAACTTCATGGAAACAACGCACTTCAATTCAAAAAACTGTTTTCAAAAAGACTCACAAAGCACCTTTGGTGTATTCACAAAGGCACCCAGTGAACTAATTTAACTTTTACAAATCCTAAGGGCCCCACTACTGTCAATAACACAAACACACGCCAAATGAAGCACAATCGCTTCACCTTACAGAAACCTACTAACTACTGACAAATGCACACAACTCCCTTCAAATAAAGTTTAAAAGAAAAAAAAAAGAAAAACCCTAAGATGACAGCAAGCAGAGCACACAGAGGAAACACATTCTAAGCCCTTTATAAAATAGAAACTGACATCAGAATCCACGGGAATGGCTCGAAAAACATGTAGTAGAAGCATCTCACAGATGAATGGCAGCTTCCTGTTTGTATCCTTCGTGACAGGCATTGAAGTGCTTCCCCAAGATAGAAAGTCCCCTCCTCCCCACTCCTCAGTACTTTAACTTCTGGCACAGCTCCTGCTTCACTTAACATGTACCTTGAATATATTCAAGAGGCTAAACTTGATGAACTTGATGGTGCTCACCTCACTCATTCAAACTAATACAGAGTTACTTAGAGATTGGAAGAAGAATGCTAGTGACCCCTGTATTTAAGTTGCCTACTACTTCAATTATCATTTTCCTAAAAATGTTTAGGAATCTTTTACTGCTTCCATACTTGGAAGTACCAGCCTTGAAAACTTCAGCACCATTTCAAGTCCTCGACAGAGAGAAGCACCATTTCCTATGTTCAAGAGAACTACAACTACACCGAGCACCAACTCAATTATGCGCAGATGATGCAATTATTTAAATGCATGTTGGTCCAAAAAGTAACAGAAGCATGCAAATGTCAAAAAAGCTGAGTTTGCCTAAACACTTGGCTCATAAACTCTGCAGCAGCATATAACTTCTAAACACTTGAGTGTTGCAACAAGTGTGGAGAAAATATAAGTTCGATGCTCTAAGGTTGGGCTACCTTGTGTGTCCAGGGCGAGCACAAGATCCCAACACTTAGCTCTCTACATCAGCAGCACACCAGCTACTCACATCTCTACTCCAGCATTTACAGCAAAACTATCTCTTGCCACCTGTGGAAGATCCCTCAACAGCAGTGAGGAAGATGGATGTTACAGGCCACTGCATTTCAGAAGGTAGTCTTACTATCACTTGTTATCATTTGCAGCGATAGACATAAAAAACACCACTAGAAAAAAGTTTACTAAAAGAATTCAACAAGTTATCTTGGAAAACTTAGGTTGACTACATATACAGATAGATAACAGTGCTCTTTCTGTATGTGTGAATTTCACCTCCCAACTCCTGCGCAAGCTTGGGGATCTAAAGTGACTTAAAAAGAGGTTAGGGATTTATTACTTGTCTGGAACTTCTACCATCACTCTCAGTGTTTTTTGGAAGCTTTATGAGTACCGGGCTGATTTTAATGCTCAGCTGCCACAGCTATTTATCTTACCTAAAACATACATTTACACACTACTGACAACAACGTGACAACTGAAACATTCACTCTAAACTCAACTGAGTGGTTTCCCAAGTGCTATGCAGTAAGGCACTCTTCATCGCTCACCTGCCCTCTGAGAAAGAGCTGAGCTCTCTGCCACACAGTTCTGAGATGCTTTTCAAGAACACAATAAGTGTAACTTTCTATAATGAAAAAAACAATAAAAAACAATGTTTTCATATAACCCTCTTTTAAAGTTCATTTACATGATGAACAGCTTAACCATAGTATCCCAGCTAAGCATTTCCACAATTGTTTGGGCAATGTCAGCTGTTACTTCTCACTCTCTCTGCATCTTCTAAATATAAAGTTATGTCCTGTATTTAATGTTCTCATGGGCACCAACAGAGTCCTTACAAAATTTCATCAGGGTTTTCGTGGCGATTTAAGCACAAGAAGCCCAAAATGAAGAATACACACCTTGCTTTTGGAAGCCCTGGTAACCTGCACAGCTTTCACTGTAAGTTTTTATTAAGCTGGGGATTTAGGCAGAAAAAGGAAGTCAAGAAGCTAAGTAGTTGAGCGTTAGATGTGAGCGAGCTGCTGCTTTCCTAGGTATGCTTCAAGTAACTACCAGCCACTTTAATGATACCTAAATGAGCGTTGTGGGGAAACCCCTGCAAAGCTTCTGCGCTTCCGTGAGAAGGGAGGGAAAAAAAAAAAGGCACCCTCCCCACACACACTTCACGCTCCGCCGCGGGATGATTTCACACCGCCTCGGCGCCCGCCCCCGCCCCTCCCTACGGCCCAGCCCCGCCTCCTGCGCCGAGCCCCGCGGCTCGGGCCCGCCGCAGCTGCAGACCCCGCCGCCCCCCCCGGCCCTGCCCTGTCCTGCCCGCCCCGCCCGCTTTCCCCGAGGCGGACGGCGCCGGGGCGCGGCGCGGCCGAGGGCGGGGGAGGAGGCGCCCCGCGGGGCGCCGGGCCTCGCACAAAATGGCTCTACGCGCTTCCGCTCCCCTCCCGCCCGAGATGAGGACCGGACCGCCAGGTGTCCGCCGCTCGCCGGGCCCCACCGCCGCTCGCAGGGGGCTCCGCGGCGGGGAGGGGCGATCGCTCGTCCACTCACCTCCCGCCGGCGGTGCGGAGGCCCGCTCTCTCGGCAGCGCGCTCGATCGCCTGGGCCGCACCCGTCACATCGAGGGCCGAACGCCGCCGCCCGCGCCGCCCGCCTCCTTCCGCGCCCGCCGCCGGCTCCGCCGGGCCCGCAGCTCCGCAGCCGGGGTCGCCTCCGCGTTCCCCGCACCCGCGCGTCCCCGCGCGCCGCTCCCGCCCGCTCTTTATTTGCGGATTCTCTGCGCTACAAAATGGCGCCCAAGGAGGAAATGAGCGCCCGGCCGCCCCGCCCACCGCCCGCCCCGCGCCACAGAGCGGCGGCTGCGCGCGCAACCCGCGCGGCGCGGCGGGAGCCTCCGCAGCGACCGGTACGGCAACGCCGCCTCCACCGGCGGCGCGGCCCTTCGCGTGTCCGGCCCGGCCGCTGAGGAGCTCCCCTGGGGAACTCGCCTCTCTCGCAGAAGGCGGTGGAGGGCTGGGCTCGCTGTCCCGCCGCAGCTGTTTCTTCGGTTGTCGAAACGTTGGTTTAAAAGCTGTCAGTTAAACGGGCGGAGGGGCGGAGCGCGCGGCATCATGGGGCGGGCGGAAGGATACCGCGTACCGCAGGGACGCCCTGTGGTGGCGCTGCGCCTTCGCGCGCTGTCTCGGCGTTCCTCAGCCGCCGTGTCCCGTCGGGCGCTCCGCGAGCTGGGCGCTGTGCGGTGCGAGCTCGGGGTTCTCTCCCACTGCCGGGTCGGGGAGGGAGAGTTTTCGCTGGTTGTGGTGCTCGTTAACGTCACAGAATCACAGAACCGCGGGGGCTGGAAGGGGGCTTCTAGAAGTCGCCAACCCCCCGCTAAAGTACGTTCCCTGCGCCTCGCCGACTGCCTGCCGAAGGCGCGGTAGAAATCCAGCCTCGTGGCTGCGTTAATCGGTAGCAAAATCGTGTTAACTGGTAGCAAAACGTTGCAGGAGGGATCCCAAAGTACATATTCCTTATCTCTGTATTTAAATAAGGAAACTGATGCTTTTGGAAGCTGAAAAATCCTGAAGTCCACGGCACGCATACAGAGATTTTATGCGGTTACACACAAAAAAGCAAGTTCTGTGTGAATGGTGACCCCAGCAGCAGAAGGCTTGAGGTTTTTCAAAGCTTTGTCTTAGTTCTGAACTAAAAAGCAGGGGCTGTGATTGCTCTTTGGGATTTCCTGCCTCGCTTCCTCCACAAATCCTTTGCAGGTGTTTGCTGTAAATGCTGAGGATGAACAGATAAAGCCGACACAGGTGTTAAATGCTGGAACAGGCCTTAACTATGGAGTTTAAGCAAACTGACCCAATTTCCTCACGCACAGATTTAAACACTACAATGCTAAAAGTGCATGTAATGCATTTTGGGGCTTTGGTTTGTGCTCCTGTTACAAACACGCTAACACCTGCACCAAGTTGTGTTCACAGTGTGGTGGCTGCAGTAGCCTTTTCCTTGTTTCTAAGTGCTGTGATAAGTCCCAGCAGCACTGTTAGTCCTGACATGAGCAGGCACACAAAGCTCTGTGCAAACGGCAGTGAAAAAGTAACATTTGGACAGCAACACAGCAACGTCTACAATGTTAATATTCTACATATGATTTTATAACTCTACTGTCTGTGGAGCTGATTTAATGTTTGTCTGCAACACTTATGATGCCACTGCACACCTGTGAGTTGCTGCATTCAACACAGTGGTCAGGAATATATTCACACCTGTAAGTTGCGGAGGTCTCCTCAAGACATTACCTGAACAGCAATCAATCAATTAAGCTACAATTACGGCCAAATGGTGACTCAGTTAAGCTCAGGTTTGGGATGCCTAGCAGACACTGTAATGCTTTCATTTGAATACAGGTGTGTATATAGTTAGTTAACGAAGGATATAAAGCTCAGTATTGACTACACCCATTTTTAAGCCATGTTAAAGTCATTATGGGTTTAATATCACAATGTTTTTTCTCTCTGAGGGGAAGACAGTATTTTTTAGTAAATACTGATTAGATTATGAGCTTTTCCTGACAGAAACAGAAGAGAGGAAAACACAGATTGCTCTTAACACAGCCAAAAGCATGTTTTGCTTATCAGAATCTTGACTTCCAAGGACCCAACTAATCATTGGAATTTGAGGTTTAGGCGTGTTAGAAAATGTAAATCTAATCTTCGCTAGGAAAACAGTCTCTTCTTTGAAGTATATCTTATATGCTGGACCTATCCATAGACAATTAAGTGTCAGTTCTCTAATGAGAAAACCTAGAATGTTCTTTCTACACCTCAGAAAGGGCCTCAAGATGTTAAAGGTGCTCAGCAAGTCTGAATGCCCCGTATTATCCCAGCACAATGACAAAGTATGCGGAGGAAGAAAAAACCTTTCTCAGATCTTCCCAAATCAGAAGTAGTTCTGATTTTCATGAAATAGTGCTAGTTGTCAAGCTAACTTGTTTTGGTAAGCTGATCTGTTTTCATGCAAAAAAACATGACTGCTGTCTTTTTGTCAATAAAAATCTGACTTTTTGCAGAAACCAACCAAAGAACAATTCCTACTCCCTAGCAGGAATAAAAGTAATTTCAAATACAGATCAAGCAGAGTATATGCCTCTTTCGTGAGCTCAGATGAGAGCTATGGGCCTCACAAGTATCAAGTATTATGAAGTGCCATATAATTATTGTGGCAGTGTTTGACTCTTAGCTTTGAGGATGCTTGTTTTAATGTACGTTATACTAAAATAGTCAAATGTGTCTCATGTTGCTGAGAAAGAATAATTAAAAATAAATACAGAAAAGCAGGATACCCTTAGCATTGTTAGTAACAGAAGTCCCAAATGTTGGCCAGTTATTTGACCTCAAATTTAAGTACCATGAACATCATACACTACTGCAAAGAGCCAACTTCATAAAATACAGATCTGTACCACTTGGTTGGAGATTTTAAGAGCTAGAAATCTTTGTTTTAAAGTCATAAAATGAAGGGTTTTTTTTGTTTTGTTTTTAATTATGGAATTATCTCCTACCCCAATTTTTTAATTTAAATTAACAGTTACTTGCCTTTTTGTTTGTTTGTTTGTTTGTTTTGGCCTACAGAAGATGTAACTTAGTTTTTGTCAAACTCACATCCCCAACAAAGTTACTTTTGTAATGTTCACTGTGCATGTATCAGACTTACAGTAAAAAAGTGTTATTTGGTAACAATTATATCTGCACAGGCTAAATTTAGAGAACATTTTTTAGCAGAGTAAATTAGTGAACCCTTAAACGTTCTACATGTTAGCCTATTCCTAATAAAACTGAGCTACCCAATGCCAAAAGGAACTGCCAACTGAGTACTGTGAGTGCTTCACACACGGCACAAGTCCATCTCCTTGTGTTCATAGGAAGATAAACTTTGCACAACATAGCCTTACTTCTTGAATGATAGCAAGTAAATTCCCTGTTCTGAGTTCACAATTCTTACTGACTGAATTTCACAAAGCCTCAATCTCCAAGAAATGTAAAAATGTACCAGAATTGGGCAGTAGGTTGTTATTGGATATTATGCTGCTCATTAACTACACTGAATTAAAAGCACAGCTGTTTATTAATGCTTAGTCATCTTTTTGTTGTTGTTTAAATAACTTTAATCTATACCATAGAAGTTTCCTAATTATTTGTCTTTGTGCAATTGCTATGTTGGTTTTTTATTTATTTACTTATTTATTTTTAAGCATTCCTTTAGTGCATTTGGATCTCAATCCTGGATGCTATGTCCAAACAGAGTTAAATAGGATGGTGCAAGACAAACAGAAAAAAAACAAAACAAAACAACAAAAACAGGATCTCACTTACTGATTTCAGGTTGTCCCATTATTACAGCCTGGTCTCCCACTCCTCTTGAGTTGGAAAACAGTTCTGCTGTTTGTGGTTGAGAACAAAATGGAAGCAGATCAGCTGTCAAGAGGTCACTAGGCCTCCAAATTCAAACTCCTTCTATTAGCAGCTAAGGATCAAGTGTGGGGACTAAAGGGGCTGATTCCATGTTTTATGTTCTAGTCAGTATTTATGCTGATACTTGCAAAGCTTTAAACGCAGAGGAATCCTGTAATACTCACTTTAGCTGTATTAGCTAGTGTATTTGGACTTTGTACACCTGCTAATATTTAAAGTTAATCTGAGCTCATCTTACATTGCTGATTTTCTGTTTGCATTGATGACCTCAAATTGTAATCAGTCAAATATTGCATGAAGAATGACGTTATTGGTATATGGGACATCTGATAAACTAGGTGTCTTAGTGCTGCCTTTGTACACCAATATTAGTCATTCTCTACTAAATGCCTATTCTTTATCCGTCACATTATGTTTTTGCCAAGCTGTAAGCTGGACACTTTATCCAGAAGGATACCATGAGAAACAGTATCAAAAGCTTTGCTGAAATCCTACAAGATTACATCAGCTGGCTTCTCACAGTCAACTAACTTTAATTATCTTAGTCTCCATTTATGATAAAGCTACCCATCTAGTTGTAGGTATGAAGATGGAGAAAAGTCTAGAGGGCAAGGTATATGACAAGTGGTGAGGCACCTTGGTTTGCACAGCCCAGAGCAGAGGAGCTGAGGAGAGGCCTCATGGTGGCTGCAGCTCCTCACAGGGAGCGGAGGGGCAGCGCTGAGCTCTGCTCTCTGACAGCGACAGGCCCGAGGGAACGGCAAGTAGCTGTGTGAGGGGAGGGGCAGCTGGGGGTGAGGGACAGGGTCTGCACCAGAGGTGGTCGGGCCCTGGAACGGGCTGCCCGGGGCGGTGGTTGCAGCACCAAGCTGCCAGAGTTCAGTGAGCTTTTGGATAACCGTCAGAGGGTTTGAATTTTGGGTGGTTCTGTGTGGAGACAGGAGTTGGACTTGATCTTTGTGGGTCCCTTCCAACTCAGGATATTCTATGATTCAATGATTCTAACTAGGTGGGGTATTTTAAAAGTCCTTTTTGTCGTCCCCCACATTACTGGCCAGCTTCAACCGTGGCCTCTCCAAAAAAATTTGCTTCCTACAATGGTGAGCAGCTCTCTGTAGTCTTCTCATGCTGTTGTCCTCCCATGTCACCCCACTTTGCATCTGGTGGCCATGTATTTTATTTTTCCACCTAAGCTTGAGAAGATCCCAGCTCAGCCAAGCCAACCTTCTGCCCCACCTGCATGATATCTAACATTTTGGAACTGTCTGTTCCTGTGCTCTTAGGAGGTGGTGCTGGAAAGGTTACCAGCACTGATTGATCCCAAAGCCTTCAAAAGCAGTTTTCCAGGGCACCTTGCTAACCAGTTCCCTAAGCAGCCTGAAGTCTGCTCTCTCCACATGCAGGTGAAATGTTGCTGAGTTCTCCTATCATCGAAGACTCCCAACTGGGCTACTTGATGGTGCTCCCTTTGGCCAAGATGGCTGCCGACGGCCTCTTCACCCACGGGCCCCTCCCTGTTTACAAGCAACTAATCCAGGAGGACACCTTCCTCGTCAGCTCCCATAGCGCCCGTACCAAGAAGTTATCATCAGGGTGTCCTTACGGTGGGAAACTGCTCTGCAAAGGAACGGCCGTGACTCAGCACGGGAAGGATTAAGGACTGGAAAGCTCCGCTATGAAACAGGCCGTTGTATTCAGCCCACCCATCCTTTCTTTCTGAAACCTCCGCTGCCTTCTCTGAGTGGCGATGTCGGCTCCTCCCTCCATTCTAGCCCGGCTCCCTCCAGCGGGGCCCGGCCCCCACCGCGGCCCGCCCCGCCCGGCAGCAGGCGAGGGGCGGCGCCGACAACACGCGAGGGGCGGCCCCGGCCCCGGTCCACACTCCGTGCAGGCTCCCGGTGACGCTCGCAGCCTCCGCTCTGTCGCCGCCGCCGCCATCGCCATGAGCGCCGACCCCATTGTGTTCGTCGCGGCCGTCCGGACCGCCATCGGTGAGGGGCCGGGCGATGTGTGCCTCTCCGGGGCCGGCTGCCCGCAGGGCCGGCTGCCCGGTGGGCGCGGCGTGGCCGGGGCTGCGGGTGTGACGGCTCTCCCCTCTCTCCCCACCAGGCTCCTTCAACGGCGCGCTGTCCGCGCTGCCCGCGCACGAGCTGGGCGCCGCCGTCATCCGCGAGGCGCTGCGGCGGGCCGGGCTGGGCCCCGAGGAGGTGTCGGAGGTGGTGCTGGGCCAGGTGCTGACCGCAGGTAGGGCACGGCTGCTCCCGCTCTCACCTCGGGCGTCGCTTCTCGTGGATGTGATGGGGTGGGTGGCAACGGCTCCGCCGCTGCGGGACAAAGGCCGCCCAGGACCCACCTGCAGCATCCCGTGCGTGCTTGTGGATGGGTCTCTTGGTGTCGTGGAACTGCAGCACGCAGGAAATTGGTCGTTTAGGTGCTGTTGCCTGCTCCTTGTGGGGCGACGTTTAAGCAGTAGGATCACCGGGCAGGTTGTGCTTTAAACGAGAGGAAGAAAATAAAGGAAGTAGATAGTTTAACATCACGTTTAAAGCTGATTTGGCTTTCTGTATGTTCTCAGCTCCCTGCACGGTGCGCTCTCTTTATCCATTCCTTTGCATACAAAAGAGCTGGCGTCACTTTGGCCCGGAGGAGATGTAGATGAAGAACATTGTAGCTGAATATAGCGCTGCTATTCTCTACATCAAGGTTGCAAGCAAGAATGCAAGCTTTTGTGGCTGACCTTGCATAAATGTGCTTTTCAAGGGAGTTGATAGGAAAAGCTGTCTATTCATAACACACAGAAGACATCTGAAAGAAACTCTTCAGCTAGCAGCAGTTTAAGTGAATGCATGTCTTATTACGTGTACAGCAGGTTGGTGCTGATTTGACGTTGAATAGTTGGTGCTTCATCTCACCCACAGTCAGAAGCAGGGTCACAAATATAAAATATGAGTAGAAAATAGCCAGTTAATTTAAGGAGGCAACTGAGCTGCAGTGTAGATACAGACTGAGATACAGATTGCTGCCGGAAGCTCTGCATTTTGGGGGTATTGGAGTACAGTCATAGAAAGTGGGGAAACCCCATGTTTCATTCAGAGAGTGCGCAAGGACAACTCCTGTCTGTTCTCACAGGTGCTGGCCAGAACCCAGCTCGGCAGGCGAGCGTTGGAGCAGGAATCCCATACTCAGTGCCGGCATGGAGCTGTCAGATGATCTGTGGGTCTGGCCTGAAGGCAGTCTGTCTGGGGGCACAGTCCATAATGACGGGAGACTCCAGTATTGTGGTCGCGGGAGGCATGGAAAGCATGAGCAAGGTAAAGCAAGAGATTTCACTCTCATTTTTTGGCTTACTGAAGACAGCAGTAAATGATGTTGAAACCAGGCGTTCCAAGGTTAATGCTTTGGAGGTAGTTTCTGCACTTGAAAGTGAATTTACACATGCAAAAAAGGACTTGGTAGCTTTTCTTTTATTTAATGATGCTGTAGCTACTGAAAAGATGCCATGCAAACACACGCTACATTTAAAATTCTATTTTAATTGCCACCCAGCCCTGTAGTGATGAATTACTTGCTTGCAACAGCTGGCAATGAGAAAGGGTTTCTGTGCTGTGAGAGGCTCAAAGAATGAATAACTGGAAATGTTATTCTCTTGCAGACTAATCAGTCAGTAAGTAATTTGACCTTGGGAAGGAAGCAAAGTGCTTTCATTTTAAGGTTTTCAACCCAAGGCTGTGTCATAGATTGGTGCTTGGGAAATGATCTAATGCAAAAGCCCACTGACTGTCTAGTGCTGAGGGTGAGATTGGTGCTCCCTGGTAGCGGAGTACAATGGGAAACGTTCAGAGGGACACAGGCTTTCTTGCCCCACAGTACTGTGTGATTCTGTCTGTGCTGAGAAAACATTTGTTGCTTGGTGATCTGCTGCTTGGGAAAAATGCACAGGCCAAGCACCATCCCAGCAATCAGACCCTGGAAGGAGAGGCAGAGCAGCCAGCTGGGGAACCCCATGTTTTGACTGCTAAGGACCTTGATTTTCCCCTTCCTTCTCATTCTATCCAGCAGTGTGAGAAAAGGACTTAAGGTGGGTCGTTGTGGGGGCAGAGGGGGTGGTATGTGTGTAAGGGAGACTGTGAGAAGTGAAGGTGAGCTGGGATTGCTACCTGCAGCCCCAAGGTGGGAATCTGTCTCTGTCTATCCTGCTGTCTTGCCTACGTTGCATACCACTGATAGAAACAATCTAACTCCTGAATTACCTTCCTGCAGGCTCCTCATGCAATTCACATGCGAGCTGGGGTGAAAATGGGAGAGGCTTCCTTGCAGGATACTATAATCCATGATGGCCTTACGGATGCTTTTTATCAGTATCATATGGGTATAACTGGTAAGTGGTGACAGTCCTGAAAATCAAACAGTTAACTGGGGAGGTGGGAGAAGAATTCACTCTTAGTAAATTTCAAAAATCTGCTTTAGTTAAGAAATTTCAAGCTGTCCTTAAGTTGTAGTCGTGAAAAAGAGAATGAGCCCCAATACTGATAAGTGTTGAAGACCTTTTTTTGCTTGGTGTGTAAAAGCCTTTTTTTTCCTTTTTTCCTATCTGAGCTAATAAAATGTTGACCTGGAAGAGTACATATTCAGACTCCCTGGCTTATGCCTGTTGGCACCTCATCTCGCTGCACCTCTTTTGCTTCTGAGTAATTTAAATGAACTTCAGGAAAAGTAGCCAAATTAATTCCTAACTGAAGCATTCAGCCGCACAGATTTACGGTGTGGAGGAATTAGGTGAAATGTACTGTGGATGCATGTAGTTTTGCAACCTTAGGTTACTGCATCCTGGATGGCATAGTCAGCCAACTGCTTGTTGAGAGATCTGATCTGATCCAGATAAGCAATTAGAAAAGCTTGTTGGCGTTTTTATTTAGCTTGATTTACCACCTGGGAGGAGATCCTGCACAGAAATGTACACCCACAAAATGAAATATAGCAGAGAATCATAAGCAACCAAAACAAGAAATCAGAGTGAAAACTGTTCAGTGAGTTTAGCTGCTTGCTATGGCAAACATTAATGACAACCTGTGTGCTTTCAGCTTTAAAGCTTACAGCTGTGGGAGGTACTGTCAGTAATTTGCATTTTGTTCTAATTTCAGCTGAAAATGTGGCCAATCAGTGGCAAGTTAGCAGAGGGGAACAAGACCAACTTGCTGTACAGTCACAGAATAGGACAGAGGCAGCACAGAAAGCTGGCTATTTTGTAAAAGAAATTGTTCCTGTTCTTGTACCTTCCAAAAAAGGTAGGTGTTAAATAGATAACTACAGCTAATTTTAAAGAAAAAAAGAAAGAAAAAAAAATGTTTTCTACTATGTCTCTTCTAGTCAATGGTTTTCCAGTTATGCAGTCTGTCAACTGCTATGTAAGTGGTTCCCTAAGTCTGTAACTCGTTGCTCCCTTTTTGAATTTCCAGCTCTTATTTTTTGAAATAAGAGAGAAGCGATGCAAATGTGGAATACCCAAATGTAGCTCTATGCAAATACTACTACTGTCTATTTTATTGGAGAAGTAATTACAATCCAGGCCCACGTCATGCTTAACATAGGTTCTCAACTTTGGATGCTGTATTAAAATCAGTATTTTCATGTTGAGACAAAACTTAAATCAGTCACAGAATCATAGGATCATAGAATGGCCTGGGCTGAAAAGGACCTCAAAGATCATCCAGTTTCAACCCCCTGCTGTGTGCAGGGTCAACAACCACCAAACCAGGCTGCCCAGAGTCACATCCAGCCTGGCCTTGAACACCTGCAGGGATGGGGCATCCACAGCCTCCTTGGGTTGTCATGTTGATATGGCAAGTCTTGACCACCTAGTAAAATACACAGTAAACAATAGTTAGAATTACTCATTAATTAACTAGGTCCAGTTACGGACATTAGGTGTGTTTCTCTTTAGGTTTGCTTATGTGAGATGGATGCAAAACCTGAATTTTTCAGGGAGAACTGATGATTCAGTTGTTCACTGTTTACACTGAGCTTACACTGTGGGAGAAGTTCTGACATTAGGCCTTCAAGACTTTCCTGAAACCAGTTTAGATACTATTTCATGTTACTTGACTGTTCTTTCCAATGATATCCCTACAATAGCTGCCTTCTTGGAAGAGAAGTGGTTCTATTAAGAAGAGTGAGAACAATGTATGCTTTTGTACAGCTAGATGGTATTTTGCTTGTTAGCATTCATTTCACAAAACCCAGCTGCCTGTCCTGCCAGAAGCAGCTGGAGGGAGCTTTAATGTTCACTGATTTGTTGTTTAAAAGGAATATGGCCTAAATTCCCAATCACCCTGTTGGTTCTGTCAGCTCTGTGTTTAAGGTACGTGTACATGTGACCAGGGTCTCCTGTGAGCCTAATGCTCTGCTTTGCTGCAGGTCCTATAGAAGTTAAAACAGATGAATTCCCTCGACATGGGAGCAACTTGGAAGCAATGGCAAAGTTAAAGCCCTGTTTTCTGACCGATGGAACCGGGACGGTAACAGCAGCTAATGCTTCAGGTTGGTCAGTCAGGCTAAAACTGAAATGGAAAACTCTAATAGCTGTGTGTAGCTCAAGGAAGGGCACAGAAGAGGTGTGGCTACTGTGTGGTCGCAACTAGATATGCTTTAAAGGAAGTGGCAGTGTTTGACAATATATGTGGAACTCAAATATAACTGTGGAGAAGGACTTCTTTCCTGAGATGACATTTGCTTGCTTGCTTTCTGTGAAGTAACACAAGTATTTGAACAGTAATAGCTTGATTGCAGTTACCCAGCAGACATACAGCAGCTGTTTGTCATTCCACAGGTTTAAATGATGGAGCTGCAGCTGTGATTCTAATGAAGAAATCCGAAGCTGCTAGGAGAGGTCTTATGCCTATGGCCCGGATCGTATCTTGGGCTCAGACGGGTATAGATCCATCTATAATGGGAGTAGGGCCCATTTCAGCAGTAAAGAAAGCTGTAAGTAATTGTTTATCTGTCTATCCATTACTAAAGAAAGCTTGTAATCTCTTTTCATTTTCTGGAGATGCCTACTCATTGAAAAAGAATTTACAGATCTAAGTATAGCATTTGGAACATAATGTAGTCAAGTTCATAAGCCTCCTTGATCACCTAGGAGCGTTAAGATCAAATTTAATGGAAGTGTATTCTGACCAAATTTGGAGATGGCTTGGTTCTGCCACAACATAGTTCTGATTCTTTGTCTGGCCAGGTTAAATGTTCATACTGTTGCCTCGTTGAGTTTGCAGTAGTATGTGCTGAAAAGATGAGCAAGATGAGTGAGTGCATCTGCTTTAACAAATATGATTATGCCCTTTGTGCTTTCGTTTGCCCTGCGGAAGCGCTGCTCTGTAAAAGCTCCATTTCATTTCAGACGAAACTAATCAAGAAGGTACATTCCAGAACCACATCTAATGTGCTTGAGCCAGTATTGCCTCCACTGAGGCACCCTGTGTCCAGTCCCCTCAGTGCTTCTATTATGAGAACCTTCTGTGGCACCACACTGCTTGCTAAAACAGTTTTAGCCCATGGCAACCCTAGCTGATTATTTGCTATTGAAGTCAAGCATGAGGAGAGCTCTCCTACAGCTGATAGGGATATATCTGCTTTAGTATTCTTTCCTAGTTTTATTTATGCTGTGCAGACCTTATTTTGTTAGTCTCTGAAATGTCCTGGTAACGCAGAAGCCTAGTCTGGTCACACAGCCTCTGTGGCTTTTAATGGGAGAGTGATGGTCATAAAGCTGAAGCATTTTTTAATCTGACCTGTTCTTCTAAAGCAGTGCCATAAATGCTGCTTTTATTGTATGCTCAGTACACATTTTTAGCTTAAGCTGTAGGAATAGACAGCCACAGGCAAGTATTTAGCTCTACCTAAAATTCTATAGGTACTCTAAAAGAGGGCACTTCTTAACATGAACTTTGTAATAATGTGTGTTACCAAAATCTTCGCACCCTCCCAAGGAGTTTGCTTCAGAACCTCTTAGTACCAGTTTCCCTGGAGAGTGACTAAGCCATGCTTTTTAGTGCTGCAACATAGTAAATCTTAAAGATACCTCTTTCTCAGGAGGTTGGCTTTTGCCCAGTTTGTATCTGGTACAAGGGGCCCATCGTCCTTGACTCAGGAGAGATGCGTCAGTCTGCCTTGCTGGTTGCAAAACATCGTTGCTGCTAATGATTGTGCTGATGAAGCATTGCCGTTAGAAACAGCCCGTGAAAGTAAATATTTAAATACATAGAACGGGCCTGAGCCTGTACCTAAGCAAGCAATTACACCACAAGTTTCTTGTGTGAAAGCATTAATCAAACTGTCTTGCAAAATGGCACCATGAAAGCTTTGAATGGCAGCTTCTCAATAAAGGCAGGAGAGTGGAGCTATTACCCGACACCCATCGCTGGCAGTCATTTCAGGAATGAAACAGCTGTATTCAAAAACTGTATCAGGCATTCAGAATCTCTAACAAAATCAGACCTGTGTTCGTCAAAACTTGCTTTTAATCAGTTGAAGCCTACATTTGAAAACATTATTTGTTCTGTTAAGGGCACCACGTGCAGTTTGACTCCCTGCAGTTGTTAACAACAGCACCAAGAGCTGTGAAACATTAACCTGGATGTTTTACCAATGGACTTTTTTTTTGGCTGACACCATGAAATGATGTCAGCTGTCCCAGAGAACCATAGCTATGAAAAAAAACCTTTTTTCCTTCAGCTTTTTAATAGAAGTGAATTTGTATCACTGATACAAGTCCCATTAAAGTCCCATACAAGTCCCAGCTTCCTCAGGTGCTGAGGAAAACATTAAAAAGCTTCTAATAAAGTTTGTTTTGTTCTCTCAGATTGAGAAAGCCGGCTGGACTCTGGACCAAGTTGACTTGTTTGAAATTAATGAAGCCTTTGCATCACTATCAATTGCAATAGCAAGAGAACTGAAAGTAAATCCAGAAAAGGTAATAAATGGATGAGGTCTTGTTTTCTTGATTCTATTTGGATTGTATTCAGACTTGAAGCAGAGCAGTCCTATTGGTAGAGGCAACACATTAGGCATTTCCTTCAGCTACTCCGCAGTAGGCCCTGTAGGCTTTGCAAGCAGGCAAATTGTTTCCTACTAGACTAGGCTATAGCTTTCTTCTGATAGATGTGTATACAACTCTGTGTAGATAAGCCTGAAACATCATATCACCTTTATTCCAGGAATGCTAAGAATTTCAATTACTCTCTCCTCCCTAAATTTACCCCAGCTACCATTAATATTGGCATAGAGTAGATGACTAGATGGGCTCCTTAGGGAAGAAATGCTGATTTGTAACAGCTTTTACACCCAGGATCTAGTTTTCCTTTAAGTATGTGTAGCACATCACCTTAATCACTTTTAGAGACTATACTCAGTGATGTCAGTCAAAACTTGAGCAAGCTAAATGACTTCTGAACCTGACCTTATGTTTTTTCCTCCTCCTCAGATCAACACCCAAGGCGGAGCTATTGCTCTTGGCCACCCTCTGGGCGCCTCTGGTTGCCGCATCCTTGTGACTCTGCTACATGCACTGGAACGAACAGGTGGAAAACGTGGTGTTGCTGCTCTCTGCATAGGAGGAGGAATGGGAATAGCCATGTGCATTGAGAGATGAATAACCGCCTTAGCGTTTACTAGCAACCTTCTAATCATGCAACTTACATGTTTTTGTTTTCCCTACGATGACAGAGGCTTACCACCATGCTGTCTGTGCTTATTAATCACTGCCTTGTCAACTAAGATGAATGGTTACTACATGGTGATTTTCGCTTCTGAAAATAAATTTTTCCACAAAAAAATAGCAGCATTCAACCACTTGTTTTATTAACATTTCAGTTACAAGAGTGGGAAGTGTAAGTCAGATAAACATAAATAAAGCCTAATTATTCTTCAAGTGCTCCAGAGTGAACCGCATCTTCGTAGCACCCTCTATCCTCTTTAGGTTCAGGGTGCAGTTTGATAAGATCATCGATTCGAAGAATAGTAATTGCAGCTTCTGTTGCAAACTTCAGGCTCTTAGTTTTGACCATGGTTGGTTCAAAGACACCAGCTTGCTTATTATCACGAGGCTTCCCGTTGACCAAGTCGAGACCGATCCTGGAAAGAAGAACTCTATCAGCAGATGGAAAGGTAGGAAAAGTAGAAATAAAGCTGGAGCGTATCACTTCATTAATACTAGGCCGTGGTGACACAGACATAGAACTGAAGATGAGAGGGAGAAGAATTCTGTGATAACCTACACCTTGTTGCAGGCCAATTTTGGCTCCCTAGACTGACGGAACAACTTTCCATCCCACTCACCCCCCCCCCCCAGGCATGACTCCCCTCCTGATACTTGCCATTTCAGATTTTTGCGGTCAGGATTAACTTGAGCCTCGTTATGGAATGCTCTTAACTTCGCAACAAGATCTGTAGCATCTTGAGCAGCATTTACTGCCAATGTATTTGGAATTATTAAGAGGGATCTTGCAAATTCTGCTATTGCCAGTTGTTCACGCGATCCCTAAAAGGAGAACAAAGTTTTAAAACTAGCTGTTGTTGATGGAACTAAAAAAAAGCACAGCCAGCATTAAGACAATAGGTCAAACCACGCAGAACATCTTTCACACTTAGTCTAATTATCAGAGAAAGGAACTCAGAACTGAGTTCTGGTAGAATAAAGAAAATTCATACTGTCCTAACAAAGCACACATGTGTTGTTACTTGTCTGTGTAAGACTTACCATACTTGTTGCATAATTTTCAAGATATATTGAAAGTGCTGCCTCTACAGCACCGCCACCTGGAACAACAGACTTGGATTCCAATACTCTCTTAACAACACAGAGAGCATCATGTATAGATCGTTCCATTTCATCACACATGAAGTCATTAGCTCCTCGTAAAATGATTGATGCTGAAGTACGAGCCTTTGTGCTGTGGAATAAAGGAAGCAGAAGACAGCCTTATTGAAAAAGAAATACAAATTGCAACTCTTCATGCTGAACATTTTTCTTATGAAAACAAGCTCAATGGAGCCAGATTTTTTTCAGAATTTAGAAGTTCTTTCTAACTACTGTTATACTTCCCTGCAGGGTATGTGTATTGAGACATAGTAAGGCAGTATTTCAGTTTAAGTTCTAATAGGTAAGAACCTATATTGAGATGCAGCCTCTTAGAAAGATACACAAAGAACAGACACTTCAATCAATGCAGTATTTTTGATGTCAGGACAGTTGCGGAATAGGAGGGAGAGCACAGGACAAAGCAGAGCTCTCTTAATGGCTATGCAGAAGTGAGATCATGACCGCCAGCAGTACAGCACATGCAGTCATACAATGACTAAGTGCCATTCAGAATATTTGATTCCCTCAGAAACAACCACAAAAAGAGACTACAGTAAGTTGAATATTGAGATCAGAAGTAAAGTCAACACGCAAACATGTTCTTGTTAAAGAACCTATGACAAACCAAATGTTAAGTACAGCCTTATCAGCAATCTGACTGACTGATTCATCATGTTTGATATAACAGTTGTCCATCCCCAGCAGACAAGATGAAATACTGTTACTTTCACCTCTCATATGCAGTGGACTTGTATACTCTTTCCCATGCGTATAACTACTCATGCCACTGAGATGGCATGGAAGCAAATAAATGGGATTTTATCTCAAATCCAAGAGAAAACCATGCACAAAAACGAGTACTCCAAAGAGGGTCCTTACTTCTTGATTAAGATCAGTTCATCATCACAGATTCTCTCTTGAATCACCTCTTCTGCCTGTCCCAGCATTAATGCCTCAAAGCTTTCCTCACCTTCCAGGTTTGCAAGGGTTGAGCATATGGTTGCTTTAACAAACAAACAAGATGTGAAATTAGCATTCAGTTCCAATACATCCTTTGCAAACTTCCCAGAAGCAGCACACAGAAAGAGCATCAGAAACGTAAATACAAGCAGAATGAGCAAAATTAAAGTATATTAATTCAATTAACAACACTCCAGGTAGCAAAAGTTAATTAATTCTCACAGAGCAATGAGGTTTTCTGCAGTTTGTCATCCGAGTTGCTGGTTCTGCTCTGTATTCACAGCACTTATTTTTCTTAAAACCAGAAGTTCCCATGCTTTACCATAATGAAAATACTTTCTTAAATGTTTAAGAACTGACAGAAAATACGCACAGGGCCAGATTGGTGGTTGTTGTTGTTGTTGAATTATGCATTAAATGCTGCAGCAATTCTTCCTTTGTCTTGAATTATCTATACAGAGTACTTTTCCCCAGCATAAAGCATTATTTATTTTTCCACACTGTAAACCTTCCTCGGGCAAACCCTTTTACCAACTACTCTGACGGAACGCCCACTTAAAAGGAACAGTAAATTAAAACATCACAAGAGTGGTTCAGCTTTCTTCATCCTCTCCTTGCACAGCCTACGTGCTAAGAAGCCATGCTCCCAAGATCAGTGACAGCAGTTCTTATTTGAAAAAGCATTTTCATCCACACATACCTCCCGATGCCTTAGCAATCCGCTTAAGATCCTTCTTCACAACTCTTCGTACTGCCATGGCACCCGCATCAACAAAGTATTTCAGACACATGTCATCAATACCTCCTGTGGTTAGAATAACATTGGCACCAGTGGCCAGAATCTTCTGGATCCTTTCTTTTGTAATATCTGATTCTCTGCAAGGACAACGTAACAAATTACCAACACAGTTGTAGAAGCTTGCAATTAAGTTCCCTTAACCAATGTCTTGAAATCTTCATGCAGAGCTCTACAAGAAGGAACCACTACACAAGCGTATGTGGATTTCTTTAAGTGGACTTAGCACTAAGTTTCACCTTCAGAAATAAAGACTTTTTTTCCCAATATTTGTTATTTGTTAGGAGACATCAACTTTTTAAACACTTCTGTGTCTTGTATTCAGTCAAAATTACATCAAGCCATCAGAACTGAAGAGGCCAAATAATCCACTGCAACCCCACCGGCTATCAGTCAACCTTCCACGCACCTTTGCCTTATCTGGTCCAGCTTCTCAGGGTCCGTGATAACAACCTGAACACCAAGCTTCATTTTGGCTTTCTGCAGGCTGAAGTCAAGGCATGCAATCTTTGCATTAACTATTCTCTTTGTCATACCTGAGGATAGAGAAGGGAAGAAGGAGGAAGGCTTCTGTCAAACTGAGTTAACAGACCCTCAAGTTTACATTAGAAAATAACGCTGCTTTTACATTTCAGGTATCCATCCATTCAATTTGTTTTTTCCATCTCCAGTTCTGCCAGACTATAAAAAAAAATACTAACAGAGGCTTCAATGACAGAAATACATTTTAAAGTCTGTAGTGTAACCTCAGTTTCCTTTCAATGGATCCCTATTCTGAAAACATGACTGTCCACAAGAACTAACCCAGCAGTCTCACATACTTTTAAGTTACTTAATCACAAATACTTTATTAAACTTAACATCTCTGTAAAAGCTGACAATGACTCTCAATAAGGGAGGTACGTGCATTCTCCAAGACAGTACCAAGTCAGTACCCAGCAAAATAAAGTTACAAACATTTTAAGTATCCTACTAGCACTCAAACCCCAGTCTAGAAACTGTTACGAAGTGGTGTGATTGTTTGCTTTTTTTCTTATTTAATCATTCTGGAATTGAAAAACCAGAAGTTCCACAACTAATGCAGTGAGCAGGAAGATCCATGCACAAGGAGTGACAGTACCAAATTCACACAAAAGCTCTACGAAACACAGTGTGTTCTTACCCTGTGAGCCCACTACGCAGTTCAGAGCGTACCCATTCACAAGAATGCTCTCTTTTTGGCTGCGGCCATGTGCCTTCAAAACATTGACCGAGTTGATCGGATACCGGGCCTGCCCCTTCTGGTCTGTGTATTTAACTGCCATTGCAGCATCCACCACCATATTTGCAAAGAAATCACCATCACTAACATGCTGTTAAGGTTAAAACTGAAGCTGAAAACTACCATTATGTTTAAAGAATGGAGCAAGGAAAAAAAAAAAAAGGAAGCTAACTTTCTTGTATAAAATATTTTAGAAGAATGAGTAACTCAAAGCTGAAACAGTAAGAGAATTAGGACAGGCTAGAGTAAAGCTTGTTTTGACCCCCCCCCCCCCCCTTTTTTTTTGTTCTTAAACAGAAGCATCTATCCCATGATCACAGTATGCATCCTCCTATTGGCACAAAGGTCAAGAACACAGGTTTTCCTGTGACTATCAAGTGAAACATAACCTTCTTTCCTGCAGTTTCACTCCCCTAGAGACCCCACTTCTGAATTTTTCTGTTCATGCAGTTCTTTTGCATAGACCACTAATGTGCACTGTAAGGAAAAAAAAAATAGTTATATCTATTATGGTGTCTTATCCAGGTTCAAATACTTTGGAAAGGTCTGAACATGCTTTCCCATGGCAGATAACAACACCATTGAAATGTTTTTTGCACCTTTCTTTACGAATGAGAGAATACTTAATCTATCATTTTTCTATTGCTGTAAAGGAAGCTACCCTAACTAATCAAGCTCTCCAAACACACAAATAACTGAAACAAGTTAAAGGATACATTCCTATAATTTTTGAGGACATGGATGTTTTAGCAGCATTAATTAGGCATTCCCTGCCTAACTCATCTGTGTTAATAATAAGGTTTTCATTGATGTAGCGAACTGCTTCCCTGTAGAATAAAGACAAAATACCAATAAAGAATGCCACCCTTATGAAAGACAAAAATCTGATGACCTCAGCCCTGCTGAAAGACACACAGAAATTAAATCAATTATTCTTCTCAGACAGTAAAATGTTGTTTTTACATGACAGTATATAAACACAGAACTAAAACTACAATGAAACCAGCGTATCCATTTTGCACTAAGAAATCTTCATTAATGCAGTTATAAAACCAGAAATAAACGAAAAGCATGAAGTTATTGTACCTGGAAAATGCAATATACTTCAATTCTATCAGTTTCTTACTTGCAAGCAAGCCGGTATCCACCAATAATGGAGGTAGGATGGATTTTCTGTTTGACTAGCTCATCAGCATTTTTTAGAAGTTCCGCAGCAATGATTACCTGTTTGAAATACAAACACCAAATATACGTATTTCATACAACCAAAACAACTACTCGTTACCATACAGCAGAAAAGTAGAATCCCCAATGGTTCGATGTCTGCTCAGCAGAAAGAACACCTTAAACTGTATTTCCTGATCTTGGGGAAAAAGCCATCCAATTTTAAACAGCATAGAAGTTTTCAATTCCTTGCAACTTGTTACAACACTCAACATCCTTCCCCATTAGCCTTAAGCATTTTACTTTCTCAGTGGTTAGAAAGTAAGAATGTCAATTCAGAAACTATCCTTGACTTCAACAAAGGAAAAAACAGTCAATAAACAGCAGTGAGCGAATTCCATTCCAGCATACCAACTGTGCATGGAAACAAGCATCTATAAAACAAAGACACAACTCTGACTTCTTTCTTCTATAGCCCAATTGAAAAAAAACCCTGAGATCATGAAACGTCAACATTCCTTGAGTCTGCCTATAAAACTTGTTGCATACCACTGAGGTTGTCCCATCACCAACTTCTTTGTCTTGTAGGTCTGCCAGCTCACAAAGGACTTTTGCAGCAGGATGTTCAACTTCCAGCAGCTTCAGAATGGTTGCGCCATCATTCGTAATGGTCACATCCTAGTTTTCAGAAATCCAGTATCAGTACAAAATATATGTCTATTGTTTTTTCCTGTCCCATTTCACAACACTCATGAAACAGAACATTATTTTTTCTTTATAATTTTCGTGAAATGGTTATTTATACCAAATGTTCATTGCTTCTTTGTAACCAAGTGACCCACGGTTACTAGGGCAGAATTGGCACCTCATTTTCATCAAAGATCATTCTGTTAGACACAAAATGTTTTGCATTTATGCTAACAGCACAGCGCTGAATCATCTCCAATACAGTATTTTACTATGGTATTTGACCAGGAAAACTTTAAATAATTTAAGATGCAAAACATGGATCTTAAAATTGAGTTATTTGAAATCACTTTTATGTTATATCTCCCAGGGAAGAGATCAGGGTATACAACTCAACAGCATCACCAGGTCTGACTTCAGCATTTAACACTCATTCAAGTAATTTTTTCAAGTAGTGATTTCTACGTAGAGAAAAAGGCCAATTGTAATACAAAAGCTATTGATGCAAGTGATACAGCACGAACCACCTGAATATACTATTTTACTGAAATGCTCCTCCTCCCACTCCCTCTCCACACAACACAAGAACCAAACAGGTACACGAACGTGAGAAGCACTTCTACAAGAATTGAAAGCTTCCTAGCATTTTCCACTTCGATAAAGCTTACTTACCCCAATTTCATCCACCAACATCTTATCCAGCCCAACTGGCCCCAGGGAACTTTTCACAATGTTGGCAATAGCGGATGCAGCAGTAACTGCATAAATGAGAACAAGAAGATTTTAAAAAACAAAAAGCATGACAAACCTGTGCTTCAGAAACTTCAGATAACGTAAACTAACTCACAATCACGTTTCTGTCTGGTTTGGTTTGCAGGTATTAAGCAGCATGAAACATAAGCAGCATGTACCAAGGTAGATAGAGACCATGGTACAACCATGTCACATAAGACACGTAGTAAGACAACTAGTAACATATCTTTTTGCCGCAATTAGCTCTGTAACTCAAAGACAAAATACTTAAAATCATGAAAGTCAAAAGTGAGGGGCCTTCAGGCACTTAAATGATAATGGAGAATCTAACGTAGCAGCTCGTTCAGATGATGTCCTGCCAACTTCATGTAGGAAAAAGATACAATCAACCTTTTCCTTCAGACCGTGGCAACATTTTCCTCTATCCCACAAGCATAGCCACTTCCTCTGGAGATTGAAAAAGTGGTAGTATAATGGGAATAGCTGCAACGCAGGCCCTCACTTCGAGTTCCAAACGGTGTAACTACTGCTCTTTAGAGCAGCTCTTTGAAAGAAGCTGCCATTATCGAGCATCTCAGCCAGACTAAGGCAATCTCGATCTTAAGCGTGCATCAGAACTGTACAATCCTCATAATCACCAGAATGCAACTCCTCAGCTGCTTCTTTTCTCGTTCACCTCAGAAACACAGACAACCCCGGGATGTGCAGCCTTCCCCGAAGGACGTACGGTAAAACGCAGAGAACCGCGTGATGTTCGTGAGAAACAGTTCAGACGGAGACCCTTTCCCCAGCAGTCACCTCCCCACCTGGCACCCTGCAGGCCCTACGAGCTGAGGGCGGCGCCCACCCACCCTGGCCGGCGGCCGGCAGCCGGCAGCCGCCCGCCCTCACGGCGGCAGCGCCCTGACCGCGCCGAGCCGGCGGCAGGCCCGGGGCGGGGAAGCACATGGCTGCGCCATGTTACATCCTCTGCGCTCCCTCCCCGCACAGCGGGCTGCACCAACAGCACGCGGCCGTTACCGTTCTGCGTGCGGATGGTGTCGCCGCTGGTCCGTTCGCCGAACACAGCCAGGGGCCCCTCCATCGCCGCCATCTTCCCGCCAGGCCGCGGCGCGAGAGGCAGATAGAGGGCCGAGCCGCAGAATGGCCAACAGGCCGCTATGGAATGCCGGGAACTGCTCCTGAGGCAGGCGCGGGCAGGCCGTGCGCTGAAGGGGCGGGGCCACGGCCGCCCGCCCAATCCGAGGGCGCGGTGCGGCCCAGTCTCACGCCGTGATTGGTCCTTGCCTTTGAACAAAGCCACCGGACGGAAGGAGAGGCGGCAGCGCTTCTAGGAGGTTCTAGAAACTGGGGCGGCGTGCGGCTGCTTTGCGCATGCGCGCTGGCTGATGTGGCGGGGGATCAGTGGCTCGGGCGGAGCTTGCTAGAGCTGGGAACGGCTGTCTGTGGGCGCACCGCGGTGCTCTTCCCTGGACTGTGGCTGGAAAAGGGGCCCAAATCTAACGCCAGTCTTGTGGCGTGGCATTTCTGCACTTTTGCCTATGGTATTACGCGTTACTTCGCTTTTTAATGGAATTCATTATTCTCCTGGTCGCAAAACCAAGATTTGTATTGTCTCAAGTCCTGCTTTCTTTTCTAGCCATAGAGAAAGGCCACTACTCAAAGCCACCACACCTCCTGGGCCTGTCTCCGTTAGCGTGCAGGCTACACGCTTTCCACCCGGAAAATCCGTGCTGTGTGCGCGCGCAGCAGCCCGCCCACTGCCATCACGTGACAGAACCCTCTGGGCGGAAGTGCTCTCCGGCTTCCGGAGGGAAGTGCCGGGCTCACCCAAGATGGCGGCGCCCAGGGTTCTCTGAGCGCCCGGGAGGTGACTGTCGCCTGAGGTCGTGGCGGGCGCTGGCTATTCATGGCGCTGGGCGGTCGCGGCTGCATGTTGCTGGCGGCTGGCCGGCTCCAGGCGTGTGGAGTGGGTAAGGTCGGCTGCTCTGCCACTCTCCAAACCAGTCTTCTCCGGTAGGAGGCGTCGCTCCCCCTGTGCTGCCAGGTCGGGTGTCTTGGTGCTGCTGCCGATAACGGCTGCTGTGGGATGGGGCGGCGGCTGGCAAGCGGGGCCTTGAGCCTTGGCCTGGCGGAGGGGTATCCGCTGCCGTTCTGGAAGTAAAAAGTGCGTAGCAGAGTGAGTTTGCAAGCCTAAGGTGGTACCATGATTGGTGATGATCAGCTATTGACGGTATTTAACTTCTTTGGTAGTGCACTTCTTGGTTCCTTGTGCAGTTCACTGTCAGTATTTCTTAGTCTAAATCATAGAAGTCTGGTAATTATTCTCCAGTTCGTGTTACATGCATGCATCTTAAAACATAGTTGAAGTTACACATACCTTCAAGTTATAGCTTACACTCCATCTCAGAAGTTGAAGAAAGAGGCTGAGGCCTGATAACCCATCATTTTGTATTTGATCTACTGCTTGTGTACTATATCATTCCTAACTCTTTGTTTTTGTTTGTTCGTTTTTTCCCTTCTGTGTTTAAGGTTTCCGTTATTCGTCAGCTACAGCTGGCCTCAAATCTGTGAGTGACATAGACACAAGGGAGAATGAGGTTGTTTCCCCAGATTTCACTAACAGGAACCCTCGGAACCTCGAGCAGTTGGCACTTGCTAGGAAGGAACGTGGCTGGAAGACAACATGGCCAAAGCGTGAATTCTGGCATAGGTGAGTCAGAAGACCACTAAAGAAGGTGAAGGCTCCAAAATAAATAAGAATTAAAAAATATGTACTATGTGGAATTTCCATAAAATGTACTTCTTGGGTTATTGAATGAGTTAACCCTTCGGCTGTTCTTAATTGATAGATACCTTTTATGTTCAAAGAGTAATAGATTGTCATCACATGCAAGTTAATGTATGTTTAAGATCTTTCTATCTTTAAGATAGCAATATTGATTAAATAACTGCAGTTTAACTTAGGATTCTGATAGTCTTGTGCTGACCATGCATCATTGCCTTACTTGAGATCCTTGATTGGGTTTTTTTTTTATTTTTTAAGAAAATGTTGATTGCTTGTTGCCTGGAAAACAAGTACATCTTAAGCTGGGGAGTCAATATCATTATTTTCTTCTTGAGAGAAGAACTATGGACTGTTCATTCATATCTGAAAACCTGATTTTTTTTTTTCCCAGATAGTCCAATAGAAAATATTGTACTGTTAATAGATTGTAGTTGTTATGGCCTAGCAGTGCTGTTTGGCCATAACAACTTGCTATTCCTTACAAGTTGCTCCCATCTGTATAGCAATAGACTTTAAGAGGCTTTATGACAAACCTAGAGTTGCTTTTCAGTCAGAGCAGCTCCCCCGTGCAGGCAGCAGTACAGCATTGTACAGATGCACAGTGCTTGTTTTTGGGGTGAGTGCGTGTGAAGCACTATAGGGCCAGGCACGTGATTGCGGAGAAGTCGCTCTTGGAACTTCAGTCTCTTTAACTGGTAAAAGGAGTCCTATTTTATGTCCAAATAAAGTAAGAAAAAAAGCCTGCCAAGTTTATAAAAGCAATATTAAGAAATCATTATATTAATAGTTCCAGTGCACTCAATGTTATCTCATAAAGCAAATAACTTCAGTTACTTACCGTATATCAGTGCGTTCTCTCTTTAGATCTGGGAAAGACATCATCCTGCGTGTTGCATTTTTTCCCTCACCCAGGTTACGGCTGGAGCGGACACAGCATTATGTAGAAGCCTTTGTGGAGCGCAGTAATGGCAACGTTGTGTTATCTGCCTCTACCCGAGAGTGGGCTATAAAGAAGCACCTGTACAGTCCTACGGGCGTTACAGCCTGCAGAAACCTCGGCCGTGTTATGGCACAGCGCTGTTTGGAAGCGGGAATCAACTTTGTGAACTTCAAAGCTGTTATTCCTTGGGAACATCGTTGTGACTCGGCAAGTACCTGTCTCCTTATATTCAATTTGCCTTTTTTCCCCTTTCTAAACACCGATCTGTGTTTCTGCACCATTAGTGCATTCTTATGTGGCTTGACAGTCCAAAGGGTAACCTTGACAAGCTACACGCTCTGCGTTCGCGGTGATATTTGGGTGCTCACTGCTTGCTCTCTATTCACATCTCTGTCTTCCCACCCAGATCCAGGAATTTGAAAAAGCGATGACGGAGGGTGGTGTCGTTCTGCGGGAGCCGAGGAGAATCTACCAATAAAATGGAGACCATCGGGACAACTTCCAAGGAACAGCACTCGCTTCCTTAGGTGTGGGTCCGGGCACAGCGAGGGACTGGAAATGGAAGGAGTTGGAACATGGCATCTAATAATAAAATATTTGTAAATAAATAGAAGTGTCGAATTCATGACTATGAAATTACCAACATCTTCCTTCTAAAACTGGAATGAAATGCTTATCACTTTGGTCCCTGTACGTCTGACTTGGCAAAACGCAGTTACCACGTGAAAGTTCAGAACAGTAACGAAGTTTTGTGAAGTACTTGGTGAAAAAGAAAGCCGGAAGGTTTACATTCCCCTAACCGTGCCTCGTAGTCCTCTTGCACCCCATGGCGCCTCCTTCCAGGCCGAGGAGCACAGCTGCGCGGCGCTCCGGCCTGTATGCGCCTGTGCGCGCCTGCGCCGGCCCGGCAGCCCAACGGGCGTGGCGGGGCGGAGCGTGGTGTGGCACAGCCTCACCTGAGCGGAGCGTGCTCCCCCGCGGCAGCCATGGATGTGGGGGCGGCGGACTTCGCGCGCTGCCTGCCCTGCCTGCAGGACCGCGTCGGCCGCGCCGCCTTCCTGGGTGAGCGCTGCGCGCTCGGGTGCGGCGGTAGGCTCTGCTGTGTGGCCGCTGCCTGTCCCGCCGCCTTCGGGCCTGCTCCTGGTCGGGGCGCTGCGCCTCTGAAACTTCACTCTCTTGCTGTGTGTAAATGAAGGAATGCACCGAGAGGCGCTCCAGCAGCTCTTTCTCCACAAAGGCCCCGTGGCAGACAGGAGAGCAGAGGATGCTGTTCTCATATATTATGAATATAATGAATAATACTGTGTTTTGAGGCTCCCTGTGTGGCAGCTGCCCTCATGCAGCCCTGCTTTTGTGGTAGTCGATCCCATTAGTTTAGAGCTTGCTCTTTGTGGGTTTGAGGAGAGGTCCTTGCCCAGATGCAGGTGAAATGCATGCTTCCTTTATTCAGTGTTGTTATGTGTTGTTTTGGAATTCCTTCTCTCGTAACAGGCTTGGACATGGAGTTTACCGGCCTACATTCAGCTTTCCCACAAAATAACCAGCCCAGGTAAGGCTGTTGGACTTCACGTGCAGGGAAGAGCTGCTGCTCAGGTGTTGTGGAAGAGAACCTGTGCACTGCAACTCTTCTTACTCTCGTCCCCTTCCCCCCCCATTTATTATGTATCAGCTTGTTTGACTCCCCAGCTGAGCGGTACCAGAAGGTCAGGCAGAGTGTGCAGCGCTTCACCATCACGCAGCTGGGTGAGTGCCGTGCTGATAGGAGGCAGCCTTCCCTTGTCCCCCTCACCTCCAGCCTTCTGCTGAGCCCTGCAGGCAGCTGTGTTTGTGTTCTGTGCACAGGGCTGTTGGTTTGCTTTGGTTGGTCACATGATCTTCTCTGAAGTTGAATACAGTCAGCTTTCTAATGTTGTAACTAACTTGAAGTCCAGTGGGCCATATACTTCTCACTGGTCTAAAGTTGTTAGTGAAGGAGAAAGGTGCACTCCTTCAGGGTCATTGCATCACGTTATCAATTGTCACAGCATTTGTAGATATCAACCCAACATCATCTTTCAATTAAAGTTTCTGTCTTGCAGGGCTAGCAATATTCTCAGAAGAAAATTCAAACAAGTAAGTAAAAAGCATCTTTTCCACGTGGCCTCGCAGTTACCTTTTAAAATGAAGGCAGTGTGGTTGTACTGTTATGCAGAAGTCCCTTGGGAAGGGTTATGTAATTTCTTGTTGTTATCTTCTAGTGGAGTTTTCCTTTTTGTTGTAGGTATGTGGTGCATTCGTACAATTTCTTTCTCTTTCCCTCAACTTTGGGAGTTACGGATGCTGAACTCACCCTCTCCACATCTAGCATCCAATTCCTGTCTCACTATGGCTTTGACTACAATAAGGTAGGTAGTCTCTGTGCTAGGAATCTAGAACAGAGGAAGTCTGCAATTACAGGAGAATTTAGTAATAATGGCTGCATGCTCGGAGTAAAAAGCTTCTTGCTAATGTATGAATACATAGTGTGGTTTATTATCAATGGGGAGAAGGAGCAGTGGTTTTCTGAAGTGCCTTAGAGTCAATAACCACGTCTTTGTCAGCCTAAGGCACATTTCCCCATTTCTGAAGAACAAGAGGCATCTCTAGTGAGCTTACAAGTCCGTAAAGAGACTCCAGAGGTTGTCTTTGCTGAACGTGAAGGTGGGAAGCTCTCAGTTTACCTGCATCTTTTCTACAGCCAGATTTCCCATAAAATTCTGGCTATGTTGTTACATAAGAGTACTGTTTAGCAATTCTAAGCAGGTAGCATGGTGTGATTTTTATCTTGACACATGAATTATCTCCAAGGGAAGGTGAAAGCACAGCAAAAATGCGTGTCTTCCTTTATGTACGCATGTATCTTGAATTACCAACAGTTGGTATTTTCAAAGAGTTTTTAAAGTGTTTTTAAATGAGACATGTTTTTAAAATGAGACACATCCTCACCTTCCTAATACTTGCCAGGTTTGAACCTGGCCGTGCTGTTCTCTTATCTGGTGCAAGAAAGTCCAGGGGAGAATAATCAACCTGGCATTTTGTCCCCCTCAGTTCCTGAAAGATGGAATCCCATACATGAATGAGTTACAGGAGAATATCCTTAGTCAACGTCTCTTAGAGGGTAACTGGAAAGTCTGCAGGTGAGTATTATTCAGAGGGATGGCTCCCATAGTGGCACTGCTGACAGCTGTCTTTTCTCAGATCATGTTTTGTAAAATGAGTACACCTGTTGATCTGAATGCCTTGCTGGTTTGTCTTGAGAAGGACTGAGATCACAGAATCACAGAATGGCTGAGGCTGGCAGGGACCTCTGGAGGTAATCTGCTCCAGCCCCTGCTCAAGCAGAAATACCAAGAGCTACTTGCTCAAAAGCTGCCTGGACATGGTCCTGAAGATCTCCAGCGAGGGAGGGAGATCTTCAAAAATCTTACACAGCCTCTCTGGGCAACCTATTCCAGTGCTTCTTTGCTTACACAATAAAGAAATGCTTCCTGATACTTAGGTGGAAAAGATCATAGGATACAATCTGGATATTTGGCTGAATAGTTGGGAAATTCTGCATTCCCACAGCACGGTGTGAGTCTCCATCTATGGAAACAGACAAAATAATTCCCCCCACTCCTTCTTCATCCCTGATCCTGCTCTAGTGCTCTGAACCTGAATGTGGTGAAGAAGGCTATTGATGAAGTGACCTGTTGGATAGCAGCAGCCAAGGAAGGGGACACAGTGATTCTGCAGGATCTGAGCGGTATGAATCAGGGTGCCTTCCTGTGGGCTCTGAGTGGCTTCGTCACTTCTACTGCTTGTTTTTTCCTCCCTCTATCTATGCCTCCGTTCTTGTCAGGAATTTGTCTCTGAGCTCTGCTTTTGTGCTGTTGTGGCATTGGGTTTTCCTGTGGCAGAGATGGACGTCTGGGTGCTTGGACCAGAAGTGCTTGCTTTGCAGTCATTGAATTCCATTGCGTGTTTCAGAGTAGCAGCTGGATAATTCATAGTTGCTCTGAAACGGGAAAGCTTTGGATTTGTCTGCAGTGGGTTTGTTTTCAGTACAGGGTGATTTAGAAGAAGATGGGTCTTCATCCAAAGTATATTACCACCCTTGTGCAGCAGCAGGAAAGTCCCACAAAACCACAGGGTACCTCATGCTAGTGGGGATAGAAGCCCACTTGCAGCCCATGTTGCTCTTACAGTTGTCTTCCTCTCTCCACTCATTTTCAGTTGGTCTTACAGGAATGTACTAAGATCATATCATTCAGGACTGTTTTTTGTACCCTTGAGCAGAACCATCTGATTAGTCCTTCTGTCTAGAAAAAAAAAGTGTTTTCCTAAATAGAATTATTTGCACCTCTAAAGTTTTTACTACTTCTTTTCTGTCTTAGATTCTCAGATGCTTGATGTTCAACTGGTTCTGCGACAAGCCCTCCCAAACGTTTGGACACAGCCTCTTGGAGACAATGAGGTGAGCTGTAACCTTGGACCTTTTGAAAAGAGAGTTTCTACCTAGATAGGTAGGACTGACATTCCCACAGAGACTTTGAAATGTTGCTTGTGCTTTTAGTGACAAGAGCCCAAGAGGAGAAGGCAGTGACAAAGGAATGTTCTGGGAAGTGTCGATTCTGAATCCCTTTTCTTGGGATCTCACAGAATTGAATAACTTTGCTTTCTGTTTCCCCTGTAACCACAAAATACCTTGAGTGAGAAATACTTGTCCTTGGGGCAGTTCTGCAGAGACCCTCCCGCTGCCTTTGAAAAATCTCTCCTGTAATACCTCTGCAAGAAATAGTTTTCAGCCTTTAGTGTGTTTTCTTTGCTGTATAGTTGCTTTGAAGACTCTCACTTTTATACGTCTTGCTTTAGTGGGCTGTGCCTTTTCCATCTTTACATTGGTATTTTCTATTTGATGCAGTATTTTCTGAATTAAACCAATGGCTGCAGACATTTTAGAACGTGGCACAATAGTGGTAGCAGTCAGTTGCTTAGAAATGGATTACAGAGGGTGTTTTTTTGTTGTTGTTGTTTTTCTTATTTTCCTTGCTTTAGTTCTGTTTTGGCTTGATAGCCATTGTCAGTAGAGTGACAGACTTACCCAGCCTGCTCACCTGAAGCACAGCCTTTGGGGATTCAGTTGGTGCAGTGCTCTTTTTTTTGTTATTCAGTTCCATAAACTTATAACATTGGCATAAAGGTAATCTGAATTATGTTTATTTGTGGTCCAAACTGTCTGTGATAGGAGCCATCCTCTTAAAAAGAAAAGCATTAATAAGGCACCATTAGAAGAGATACCGTGTTACTGGAACACTGACCTCAGTAGGGAAGAGAAGTGAGCCTGGCTGTTCTGAGGTCTCAGGAATGCGTGTTTTCTCTTTTCTTTTCTCCATTTTTCATAGCCTAGAAGTGGATCTTGAGTCCTCAGCATCCAGTACACACGAGTAACGTGGGAGGCTGATATCTGGTAACTTTTATTTCAGGTAATGGTGAAAAAAGTGAGTCTGCAGCATCGTCGCCTTCTGGAAAGCTCTTCTCACGACTCCTGTCAGAAAGAGCTCATTCTCACATCTGCCCGGGGCTTTACCAACCTTTTCCAGATAATTGTTAGAGCTAAAAAGGTAAAATGACCCATCAGTGCTCTCATTTATTTATTTTTAATCTTTTATTTAACTTGCTGCTCTGGACGTAAGGGTGTGATAAAAGATGAAGTAGCTTGTATTAAATGACTCAGCTCATCCAGTGTGGTCATCCTGTTTAGTTGTCAGCTGTCTACTTGAGTAAACGCAAGAGTCTGCAATGCTGGATCCTTGTTACAGCACGAGTCACCACCTAACAAAGCTGAGCACATTTTTGCCTCTTGGACAAGTTAAGATTTCTAGCATGTGGCAGACCCGTTTCTTGGACCACGCAGACCATTGTAATTATAGATGACAATTCTTGTGTTCTGTATCCAGATTATTGAACGAATTTCAGTTTCAGAGGGCTTTGTGGGTGATAAGGAGATGAAGTCCTTCCCCTTCTGGATAGGACTGTAAATCTGATCACTGGAAGGTACTACCACTGCTCAGTTGAACTGGGAATCTACCCCATAGTTCCTTCAATCCACTCAAAATAGAGCACTGGTGAAAAATACCCTCTTCAGAGAGCCCGCAAGTCTGATTTCCTGAAAGTACTAGTCTTGATACAACTCGTGCAACTTGAATTACTTTTGGGAGGAAAGGATTACAGCTGTTGAGCAGGCCTGAGGTTGGTTACATCTGAGTCCTTCTGCAAAGCTGTGCTTCAACAGTTTTTCGTTTGTTCTTCCAATAGCCCCTGGTGGGACACAACATGCTGATGGACCTCTGTCATCTCCATGACAAGTTCTACAACCCCCTGCCAGGTAATGCTGTGCATATCTGCTGTCCCCAGGATCTGTGCCCCCGGCAGCTGCCCTTGCAGCAGGGATGGGAGGGTGAGAGACAGTGGCCCTTCACCACCCCAGCCACCCACAAAGCGTAGCAAGCAACAGTGCTGGTCATCTATCTCTTCTGTGCCCTGTTGGAACTGGGAATCATTCCTCTGAGTACACTTCCTTTTCTTAATTGTTTGAAATACTATTGGCTTCTTCTCATTTTTGTTACGTCTTTATTTGTTTGCTTTGCTTTCAGAAAGCTATGAGGAATTTAAAAAGAATATTCACCACCTGTTTCCTGTCCTCATAGACACCAAGACTGTAACAAAATCCATCTGGAAGGTGAGATGGAAAGATCTTTCTATGTGAACTTACATCTCTTTGATCCAGTAAAGAAGATTACCTTTCCTGAACGTGCGATGGTCACGGAGCTGTGACCAGTTCTAAGTGTTGTCTGATTTCAGATCCCATTTAATGAGGCAGCAAGATCAGTGAATGAACTCACGTGGTTTTCTAACCTAGATTTGTTTTACAGAACTACCAGTTTCCTCGAGTATCTAATCTTCTGGAGGTGTATGAGGTTTTGTGCAGGTCAGTGGTGGGCTATACAGCTTCTGTAGTCCCTTTGTTCTTGTGGGAAAAATATTTTGTATGTTTATAATTTTCCTGTTCCTCGTCTTCCTAAATTTAAGAGCAAAAGATTTGCTCGTATTTGTTATAAAGTAATTGTGGAATAATTTATTTATTTTGTTTGAAGTCAGTTCTCATATAGCACTATGGGACTAGGCTCCATAAGATGTATTGTAGTTTCTGCTGTGTAACTGCAGAGTATCAGGGCGGTGGGCATGGAACAGGCTGCCCAGGGCAGTGGGCAGAGCCCTAAGTGCTGGAGTTCAAGGAGCAGTTGGACACAGCTCTCAGACAGAGGGTTTGAATTCTGTGTGGTTCTTTGTGGAGCCAGGGGTTGGACTTGATAATCCTTGTTGGCTCCTCCTAACTCGAGATATTCTCTGCTTCTAGTTATGTGGTTGTAAAGATGCCTGTATTCCAAAATACCAAGCAGGACTTCATACCTTTGTAATAGCTTTCCTCCTTTATTTAATTGGTCTCAAGGTTTGCTTGCAAATAGCCTTATACACAGCTGCACAGCTACGTGTTGCTGATGGCATGTGATGAAATGAGTGAGTTTAAGTTCTCAGTGAAAACACTGATTTCAAATACCAGCTCTCAGGAAAAAGCTTCTCTTAGGACTTAGCTGAAAGCAGTAACAGTACAGTAATCTAGTGGAGCATCAGTAGATCATAGAATGGCCTGGGTTGAAAGGGACCACAAAGATCATCCAGTTTCAACCCCCCTGCTATGTGCAGGGTCACCAACCACCAAACCAGACTGCCCAGAGCCACATCCAGCCTGGCCTTGAATGCCTCCAGGGATGGGGCATCCACAGCCTCCTTGGGCAACCTGTTCCAGTGATCCTGGTGTGTTAGAACATGTACCTTTTTTACACTTGTTCTGTGGATAAATTGCTTGTGTGTGTTGTAAATACTTGGTAGGAAAAGCAGAATTTCCCTTCTTAACCTTCTCCTCCCTCTCCCAAAAATCAGATACAAAATTAGAGCTTATAAAAACAGTATTATTCTGTGGTGGGTGTTACTGTTTTTAGCTGTTTCAGACTGCAGTTTCTCAGAGGTCCTGTGTTTTTTGTTCTTTTATGTCAGCCATTCCGTGGGTATCAATTTAATCTGGCCCACTGATTTTCAGTTTAATTCACATTTTTGTGTGCAGTTGGAACAAATATGCTCCTTTGCAGGTTTGAATGGGAGACTGAAGTAGTATTTAGGAGTTAGTTTTCAGAAAAACTGGAGGATTTCATTCAGCAAAGAATCTCATCCTTCTCATGGGATGGTTCAAAAGTTCCTTCTAGAACGTTCAGTAGCTTTTTCTAAAACGAAGCCACAGGTTACTAAGAGCAGACATGTAACTTTGTCTCTAACGTACTGAGGAAGGACATAAATCTTACATCTCCATTTGTCTGCAGCAGCGACCTAAATCCCGTGGATCCAACGTGTCCAGTGATTGCTTTTGCAAGTGACTCTGCACGATACGGTACAGTTTTTAAGCACACCTTCCAAGCTGGGGGTTCTGTTTTACTCTGTGGATGTCCACAGACACAGCATCAGTGAGTAGGAGTAGGACTGCTGAATCTACATCAAGCTGCTGATACGCAGTTCCCATGCCATCAGTAGCATTAAACACAATTTGGTTTAGGTCTTCAGGGAAGTTAATTTTGATCTTTATGTGCATCTCACTAAGCTCTTCAGACATTGGTATAAGTGCTGCCTTTTTGTTGGGGTCATTTGGGATCATAGATGCGCCATAGGGTGTAAGGGCTTTAAGGGGAGGGAGGGAACAGCTGAGCAATGGGGGAATAAACAGCAGAATGGATCTTACAGACGTTAAGGTTCTGTGGCCAAGCAATTTCCACAGTGTGCTAGAGGTGTTTGTTTCTTGTTGGTTTTGTTGGACGCTTACAGCTGAGAAGGCGGCTCCTCACGAGGCAGCGTATGATGCATTTCTCTGTGGCTCAGGTAAAATGCTTCTTCAACCCTTCTTGAAAATCTTCCTTCAAAAGTGTCAATTCCTTTCCTTTCCTGCTCTGTGGCTCTGTTGTTTATTTAATGGTAAGTAGCATCTGTTTCTATCATCTTCTTGGTAACTTAGCACCTCTGCTTCCTAAAGAAATTTCCATTCGTTGTGTTTGTACAGTTTTGTTCTAATGCCACCTCTTTGTTCCTCCCAGTCCTTCTGAAGTCAGCTCATTTGCTGCTGTGCGAATTAACAGAGTGAGTGGAGCTTAAGGGTTTATTGACAATTGTTACGTGGAGGGGTCGTACGGAAGACGAGTCGTGAGTTGGCTCTGGCTGACGTTTGGTGGTCAGGCCTTCCTTTTGGATAAAAGAGAGCGTGACTGAAAATGTCACCGTTCTAATTAGATTGTTATTTTATAAATCTGAAAGTAGTAGCTTTATGTCAAAGCTGACATTTAAAAAAAAATGAAATTGGGGGCCGTGAAATTGCTCAGAGGTTGGGAAATGGCACAGTGAATCCTTTATCCTGGGATGAGCTCTCTCGGGGTCAATTCACTTGGTTAAGGGTCAAATCATTTTCCATTAGTTTCCACTTCTGAAATCTGTGTGATTCAGTGACTTCAGTTAAGCTACTGTTCAAATCCCTTCCCTCTGCTTGCAGCTTTTTGGCTTCTGTAGATGATGCTAAGGTTCGAAATACCCGTTTTCTCACTAATGTAGGGCTCTGTGCTTCAGGGAGTGCATTGCTGGACGAACAAAACATTGTTCCATTTTGTTTTCTGATGCAGCGATGCAGCGACGGCCAACCCTTCTTTCTCTCAGTATCTCACCATGTTAGCAGAGTATTTCAACAAGGTGAATTTCATCCGAGGTGGCGTCTCGAGCATTGTGCGTATGAATTGCAGGTCTGTAACCAGGTGGTGGGATATGTAGGTCCGTAGCCCAGCTGATGCATTCGTTAGAGGAGAGCATTCCACCCTTGCCTGGGCCTACCGTGGCAGAAGTTGTCCCCGTGCAGGTGGCACAGATGACCTTTCAAGTCGTCACTGAGTTCAATTTCCACCTTATGGAATTTGTTAATCTTGTTATCCTGTAAGATGGCCTTAGTGCCTTTATGCTGCACTGACTTGCTGTGCTCTGGCAGAGAGCTTGCTGTTTCTCTGGTTGGTTTTTTTTTCCTACACAATAGTCGTGAGTTTGCTTTTATGACTCACATTTAGAAAAAATCCTGGGGCAGAAGAAACATAACCTCACACCATCAGCTGTATTGTACAGAGGGCTGCCTTATTTTTGTGTTGCATTTTGCACGTTTTCTGGTTCTGCTGGTGGTGTTCCTGCAGCATTTCTGGATGCAGATATGTCTCAGTATTGCACATTTTTCCAGAATTTTTCTGGGGAGGATGCTTCCTGCCGATACCCCCCTCCCTTGGTTGTCTGTGTTCGAGGTTGGCCACGGCTGGATGAAAGGCAGATCTACCAGGAGCTACAGCCTCTTTGTCGCTTTGATATTAGGCGGCTCTCAGAGAACCAATTCATTTTGCTCTCCAATAGATTTAAGCAGTAAGTAACCAGAAAACCCTAACTTTCTGTACCTTAATCCTCTCATCCAAGTTCTCTCCCACTCTCTTGCATCACTCTATATAGACGGAGAGATTCCTGCCCTGATCTGTGAGATTCCGTAAGCAGCCTGTGAGTCATGGTTAATGACATCTGTTCTCCTTACAGTGTCATTCGTGTTCTGCATGATTACAAAGATCACCCTAAGCTGCAGATCTCTGTCTATCGCCACTGGAGGCACTCTCCGCATGTGAACTGCTTGTTAAAGTGAGTTAGGGAAATCACATGAATGGGGAGGAGGGGGGAAAGGCATTTCTTTCAGTGCCTGGGCCCTGTCACAGGAGCAGTGTGCTGCTCTCTGGCCATGTCCCAGAGAACAGGGGATTCAAAAGCAGGCTCCTGTGCTGACTGTGGGTTGCTGCTTGTGAGCTTTCACTGCTGGGCAGCTGGACATTAATCTTCATCTTTATTAACTAGGGGAGGTTTCCCCACGGATAGCACAAAACTATATGCTATGGTAACAGACAGAGGATGACCTTGATAAGCTGCAGTGCCAGCTCTGAGCGTGGGGGAAAGAGGCAGAGTCTCCAGGTGTGGGATGGCTGTGTTTCTTTCTACAGAAGAGCTGAAAACTCAGTAGTAGGAGAGAATTCTAGATTCACAGTATGTCTCTGGAGAGGCAGTGACAGCGTTGCTTGTCAGTGGTGCATTTATGGCCTGACGGAGTCTGGAAAAGAATCAGTTTTGAACAAGAACAAAATTAACAGTATTTTATCATACTTGCCCTTTAGAGTCTCTGGTATTGTGGCGCTTTGGTCTCTGTTGGCCTTTGTGCTCGGAGGAGCTCCTTCCTGTTCGCCATAAAGGACTCTCTCAGATGAGCCCTGAGGAACAGATTCCTTTTTTTTTGAATGTTTGTTTGTTTTGTTGTTTCATTTTCATTTCATTCAATAAAGCACGAGCAAAAAGAATAGTGTTTTTAATTGCCTTCTTGGAAAGGTGTTTTCGAACAGGATGTATTGGGTCCAGGTTTTGTTCCTTTGTAATCTGCTCAAAGCACAGAGGTGCAGATTGTTCTTTTATGACCGATTTGCTTTGATCTTTTATTGGTTCTTTGCAGCTATTCATCAGCCAGTTTGTTCTCAGTGCTTGCTCTGCTGCATAGGACACATTTGTGCTGAAGTTCTGGAAGTTATGAAATGAACGAGACTATTTTTAACAGCGGTTGTAAAGCGGGGGAAATGTCACTGTTTACCAATTGGAAACAGGCAGAGTTGATGCAGAAACCACTCTGGAGGCTCATGAAGTATTATGGAGAATATAAAATGACTTGCAGTGCTGTGAGTGCCGTGTATTTCAGGGATAGAGCTGAAGGTAATCACAGCTAAAGGGAATTTATTGACTTCCAATTTGTAGAATATACACAGGTCAGGTGAGTTGGCATCGATTTCCATTTGCTTCTAGTGCTCAGCATGTGAGCGCTCCTTTACCCGCAGATACCACGAGGTGTGCACTGTTGATCAGTTGCTCTGATAGAGCCGCTGTATCTGTCAGCCCAGGGACTGCAAGCTGAAGAACTTCTTTTTTTAAAAACAAATTTCCTTCTTAAAAACAACCTGCTGATCCGTGATGTCCAAATAACAGTCTTTAGATTTCATGGGTCAGCACCTGACGCAACAGTGCCTGTAGTCAAATAATATATAGAATCTGCATTTAGTTCACTCTAAAGTGCTTATTGCTGCAGAGGACCTTGCAGCGACGGCAGTATTGCAGTGTGCTTGGCACTCTGCTGCTCATGGTTAGCTGCTCTGCTGATGTGCTGGAGAAAAGGGCACTGTATCTTCAGATGTGGTTCCTGAGCTCAGCACAGCGTTGCGGTTTGCAGCTCTCATTTCATAAGACAGCTCCAGCCAGGCAAGTAACGGATCTGACTTTTTTTTTAACCCCTGCAGTAATGGGGTTTTCTGTCACAGCGTTCCTTTAAATACCCGTGCAAGTATCTCCCTGTTTATTCTGTCATTCTTCTTGTCTTTTAGCATCGCTAGAGATCCCCTTGTATCAAGGAAAGCACAGGCTCCGAACTGCGTGGTTTGGGAAGGTTCCTACTTGCAGCTAGCTACTTAAATGTGGGGGAGATAAAGCCTCTTGCTTTTCATCTTTACAGTCTAGGGAGTGTGAGATTATAGAAGCTGTTAACTCTGAGAAGCTCCGCAGTTTTTAAGAGAGCAGGCACTTTGATTTAAGTAACAAAGAAATCGATTGTGCTGTCTTTGAGTTCTTTTCTCCCCTTTCCTTTTCCAAATGACAGGCAGACAAACAGCAAATCAGCTCCTAGCTCTACTGATTCCTCTCTTGCTTCATCCTCCACAGAAACAAGCTTTGCTTCCGAGTAAAGCAGAGATCCTCTCACCCCTTTTTGAGAAAGAGCCCTTAGGTCTGACCATGCTTTCCCCTCTTCCAAGGCACAGGGCTGCCTCCTGAAGTATCATATTGTAGCAAATCAAGGCTTGGCTTTCCTGCATTAGGGTTGGGAGAACTTAAAGCACTGTAGATCCACTAGATGCTCTTACTGCGTATCAGTTAAATCTGCATTCAGCTTATATACGTGAAGAAGAAACGTGAGCAGGTTGAATATATTCTGATCTCCCTTGGGGGAGGACTTTCAGAAACAAGTTGCCAGTGTGTAATAACCCAGGGTCACTCGCTCAGAGCCTTCTGAAGACATCAGTCAGATGTACCAGCAGTCACCTCCCATGAAACAGTTTAGCTGGGGGCCAGACTGACAAATCAGAGCAGCAACTTGTAGCTGTGGGATCAGATTTTCAAATTTTTCTGAGCGGGTTTAGATCAAGACCGAATCTCCCTGGTTGTGCCAACGTGGCCATTCTGACCTCAGCTGTCGCTTTTTCTCCAGACCAGGAAATTGTTACCAACCGAAGTCGGAAGTACTAGAAGTAGTTCTTGTGGTGCACATTGGTACGTGCCTTCTACAAGGAGTGGGGGCACTTCTTCTTGCATCACCTCAAATTGGCTTCACAAGTTGCCTCATCACTCCAGCACTCAAGAGGTGCACCTCAGAGTTGCTGAGTGGCTCTGAGTGCTGGCAGCTCAGAAATCAAACCTGCTGCCTTCTGAATTCAGGGCTGAAACCACAGCGAAGTCCCTCACATCGGTCGCTGCGAACCTCAGCACCATTAGGAGGTTTTACTTTAGCTCGTAAGTCTGGAAAGAGTAATTCCAACAGTCAGTGAAACAACTGTAAAGATCTCTGATAAATATCTAACCCTGCAAATGGAGCGCTTTGGGTCAGTATTTATCTAAGAACAATTTGATACTTGATGCACTTCCTTTTTGTCAAATGTTCATGATAAGATACCTTTTATTTTCTGAGTTAATGTTTCTGTTCCACTCGGTATCCTCTCAAGGCATCTCCTGCTGCTAAACTTTCAGAGTGGAAGTCTGGCAGCAGAGGAGCTCAGTATTCTCACATTAAAAGAAATACCATCAGGTCTCCCCAGAGCCTTCTCTTCTCCAGGCTGAAGAGTCCCAGCTCCCACAGCCTGCCCTTGTAGGGGAGATGATTCATTCCCTGGATCATTTATGTGGCCCTCTTCTTGATGTGCTTCAACAGGTCCACACCTCTCCTGTACTGAGAGCTCCACAGCTGGACGCAGTGCTCCGGGTGAGGTCTCACCAGCACAGAGCAGAGGGGCAGGGTCACCTCCCTCAACCTGCTGGCCACACTTCTTTTGATGCTGCCCAGGGCATGGTTGGCTTTCTGGGCTGTGAGAGCACATTGCTGGCCACCCACCGGTATCCTCAGTTCCTTTTCAGCAGAGCTGTGCTCCATCCGTACAAGAGCCCAACTCCCAAATACTCTTCAATTATGCAAAAAAGGAAAATATATATTGTGCCATAAATGGAAGAAGCAAACATTCTTACTGCTCGTGGCTTCAATGGCAACTCCAAATAGTAATACCGCTGACACCCCTGAGGTTCATCTGAATTTCTAAGCATTGAAATCATCCAAGAATCATCAGTAACTGCTCATTTTGTACTTCGAACTAATGCAGAATATTTTATTTGTTTCCTAAGCCTTGGCACTAGTGATTAGGTGCAGCTGTGGCATTCTGGGTTTGCTCTAAGAGGCACTGCTAGGAATTTCTGCTTTGCCTCCAGCTTTTGATTACCAAAGGTCACACTGGCCATAATTTCCCATTGTTTAAAAAACTACTCACAGCCAGCATAACTGGGCGTGCAACATTCACCCCACAGAACGGATTTGTTCTGTGCCTGAAACACCTTCAGCAGAGGTAGTTGTTCCTACATAAAGAAGGGGATTTGCAAACTCATAAGCTCCCACAGCTGCCTACATCACTTGAGACTTGCCCCTCCCCTGGGATGTGGGACTGGAGCCGCTTGATGTCATTGCTCCAATAGGGCTGCTGGGTCATGGGAACTGATGCCACAGGGCTCGGTGGGGGGTGCTGCGGGGTGTCTACAGCTGGGGGCATCACAGTGGAGGAGGGATGTCTATGCTTCATCGTTTGATGAATATCCTGGGTGTAGTGGCCAGAAGGCCAATAGTATCCTGGGCTCCATCAGAAGAGGGATGGCCAGCAGGGTGAGGGAGGTGACTGTCCCCCTCTACTCTGCCTCTCGTGAGGCCCCAGCTGGAGTACTGCATCCAAGTCTGGGGCCCCCCACGCAGGAAATATGTGAAACTTTCAGAGAGGGTCCAGAGGAGGGCCACAAAGATAATTCAAGGGCTGGAGCACCTCTCCTGTGAAGATAGGCTGAAGGAACTGGGCTTGATCAGCCTGGAAAAGAGAAGGCTACAGGGAGAGGTTGTGGGATCTCTTTCTCTGGAGACATTCAAAACCTGCCTGGATGCGTTCCTGTGTGACCTGCTATAGGTGTTCCTGCTCTGGCAGGGGGGTTGGACTGGGTGATCTTTCAAGGTCCCTTCCAATCCCTGACACTCTGTGATTCTGTGAGACCTCATTGTGGCCTTCCAGTATTTAAAGGGTGTTTATAAACATGAGGGAAATTGACTTTTTACAAGGGTAGATAGTAATAGGACAAAGAGGAATGGTTTTAAACCAAGGAACAGAGATTTAGGCTAGACGTCAGGGGGAAGTTTTTTACTGAGAGAGCACTGAGGTGCTGGAACAGGTTGCACAGAGAGGCTGTGGATGCCCCATCCCTGGAGGTGTTTGAGGCCAGGTTGAATGGGGCCCTGGGCAATCTGATCAAGTACTCGATCTAGCAGTTAGCAACCCTGCCTGTGGCAGAGAGGTTGGAACTTCATGATACTTCCCTAATTCCATAGGTACCTTTTACTCACTCACTCTCTGATCTACACCAGACAAAAGGTGCCACACCAGTACAAGGCCCACACAGCCCCTTTGAGCAGACATAGCTGCGTCTGCTGCCTGAGGGCTGGCACAGCCCCCGAGAGGGGTGGGCAGCCTGCAGCCAGGGCCAGTGCTTCCTTCTTTCCTGCTGCTCTCCATCCTTCCCACCCTTTAGCACCGTGCTCAGTTTCTGTGGTCCAGCTTTTGAACAAGTCTTTCTGGTTAGTGCACGTAGGTGGCTTTCTCCATGGTTACCCTCAGAGACCTTGCAGCTCAAGATGGGCTTTGCACTTTGGCCTCCCCAAGCCCAGGTGGAGATCTGTTCTCCTCCCTGCCTCCTTCCTGGGAGATGCTGCTGCTGGGGTGCTCCCACTGCACTGCCCAGCCTCTGGAGTGAGGCCTTCACTTCGCTTTGTGCTCAAGACTCAGAAGTTTTCCCAGGCAATTTTGCATAGTGACTCACTGTCTTTATAGTCCTGAGAAGTCAGAAATGCACACCCACCTCATGCCTGAAGTCCTGGGTTTCCCACTCAGACGTGACTCTGCTCCTGTTCTCAAATGGCCGACTACACCCCATCTTTCACGGCTCTCTGCACTGCTATCTGAACCAGCTCCCAGACCTCATCCTACTCCATCCCTCACACAGAGGCAGACCAAAGCGTTTGCACTTCTGCAACCCCAACTAATGGGGTTGGACAAGGCAGAAGTGTAAACTAGTCTGAAGGACACTGATTTAGAAGTCCTGCATTTCAAAATGCTCCTGAGTCTGATGGGCATGGCAAAGGTGAGGAACGCCGTGATGGTGACAACGATGTGTGATGTAAAGCTTCATCTGGGGCCTCTGTTGTGGCAGGTTCTTTTGGGCAGTGCTGAACAAGATCAGACTGGAGAGAACCACGAGGAGGGGGTAAAATTAGGAAGTAACTATTGCACTGCTTATCCCAGAGCCCTCAGAGAGCAGAGCTTGGCAGACCTTCACTTGGTGAAGCACTCAAGAAAGCAGCACACCAGCAGGCTGAGAGGCTGCACGTGGGAGCAGGGCGTGCAGACACTGCTCTGTGCTTATGGCTGTCAGAAGAAAGAGGCCCGTGTCCTCAGTGGAGAGAACTGTGCCCAGCGATGAGCAGTGATAGCTGAGAAATTCTTCTGAACAGGTGACTGCAGGTCCACTAGAGTCAGCATGTATGGCACAAGGCAGCTGGAGAGAATGACAAACTCAGTGATGGATGGTTTTAAGACAAAAGCAGTAGGTCTCCTCCTCTTCATCTTGAAACAAAGAAATCAGAGAATGATACCACTCCCACCTAATCCCAACATGGCATGGGAAGCACTAAATAGCAAAGATGCCTTCAGAAACAATGTGCTGTCTTCCAAGCATTGGATTTGGTCTTCTTAGGCTTTGCTGATCATGTGCTAATGAGGGACAGCGTGGTGCATGACTCTGTTGTGGCATTGCCTGAAGCCTGAGCTCTTTTCTGTGAGCAGGAGAGGAATGAATATTCTGCCATCAGTTTGCATTACTGCAGCTAGTGGAAACAAACCAGCATCTTATCAGGTAATTTTTAGGTTCCTAGGTATTATAATTTAGAGTGACTGTAAATAAATTAATTTCTTATGAGTCCCACGCATTAGGAAGAGAATAGCTACACTCCATGAATATTATGTAAATCAAATCACTTCACCAAAGGAGAGACAGATTTATTGAACACGTCAGGGCTAAAGCTGGTATGCATTCTGTTACAAATACCGTACTGAGTGATTCCCAGTTCCTCGTTGCAGCTGGGTTACAAAGATCTCATCTCAAGCATGAAAGGGGGAACGTAAAAATAGTTCCTTGCAGAAAAAAATCTACTCATTAGAGAGGGCTGCTGCAAAGGTTAGAAATAAAATCCTGCAAATTGTGTAAATGTCCAGGCTGACAGCATTGAGCTGATGGCACAGCAGATATTCTCATTTAAATAGCAGTGCCTGATAATAAATAACTAATTAAAACAAAAAAAGATGTTGAAAAAAAATGATGTGGACCTACTGACCTTACTTCTGTGGATAAGTATTAATAACCCACAGCCCTGAAACAACAAAGAATACTTCTTTTGTGATAAGAACCCAGCAAACGTGAAAATGTTAGCAAATTATCTGTATTGCCACACGTTTAGTCAGCTACTAAGTAGTATTCATGAAAACCCGCCTGATAATATCATAACTGCCATCAGAGGAAAAGCCACAACAGCTTTCTATAGCCATGTTTCTGTAATCCAAAAGTTTGCCATTTTTATAGAGCACACAAAGTCATAAATCAGAATGATTTGTCACCAGTGTTAAAATGACAATGCATTGTTTTAATACATACATATACCCAGGGATAAGTATGTAACAGTCTCATCTGTTTTTGCATTCGTTGCTGGCTAGTGCAGTTTGCTCCTATTTACACAGGCAAAAACAAAAAACAAAAACCCAACATTCTACAAAGCACCAAGCATCTCTTACTGCTTCCATGGTAAGAACAGCCAATACCATTCAGCACTTTGCAGGATTAGGACCTACATTTTCCACACAAGTTACGAGCTTCTTTGCTGTAATTTGTCTGCAAGGATCTAGCTGGGTGTGCAGCACGGATTCCTTCAGTGCTGGTGTGCTGATTTCAGTGATTCTCAATATCCAACAGAAAATGGGAGAGGGAAGCTTGCAGATCTGTGCGAGCCCATCTGCGTTATTGTCTCGTGCTCTCTAAAATTCTTTTCCTTAGGAAAAGAGAAAAAGATTTACTTGAAAGAAGGAAATTTCTGTAAGAATTGGTGTGCTTTGGTGCTAATTGTAGCAACTGAAAATATTCAGGAAAGTTGGCAGAACTGAGTCTTGATGGGGGATGAATACAATTTCTGTTGATGGCACTGCTTTGCTTTGCAAATGCCTTTCAATGCCAGAGCCATCCTGTTGAAAAGCCTACCTTGTGCACTAACACAGCACCAAGAGGCACTGAGGAAGCAAGAAGGGCACTGTCCTCCCTCCAGCCACTTCTCTTCTGTTGCCTTGTTGGACTTTGCTTTACACACACGGGGCTGTGCGCTGTGTGATCCTTCCACAACTTCCCTTTCAGAAGGAAACCTTTCCATTACTTGATCTTCAGCAAGTCAGTGAGATTTCAGCACATCTCACTTACACTTGCTCCTTAGGTGCTGCAAAGCCAAGAGTCTCTCACCCAGGCCTCTCTGGAGATGATAGACAGAAAGAAGTGCAGGGAAAGCTCATGTTTCCTCCATCACCAGAGAGTGCCTGCATGAGATCAGCCTGGGCTTTGCCCCTTGCTCCCATTGTTTTCTCCTGAAGGATTAGCTTACTTGACCTGGAGAGCACACACTTCAGTCAGACATAGCTACAGCAACAGGAAGGCAATGTTAGCTTCACAGGACAAAAGCTGTGAGGGAAATGAAGATGCTGCTTCGGACCTGCCTTGGCCTGCTGCCTGTCCAAGAGGTGCAGTCATGGCCTTGCATCAGCTTCTGAGAAGTGGTGATGGTGGTGTGTATCCAGGAGCATGGGGGTTGGCTGGGAGGAATACATGGTCCTGAGGGCTATGTCACCATGCTGGGTGCTTTGCTGGTGGTTGTTTTGTACTGGGGGATCGGTCCCACAGCAGACAAGACTAAGTCAGCAGAAACGAGGAAGCATAACGTGCTTGAAGTACAGTGCCAGCATTACATCCTGTGGCCGGCAGTGCCCACCCCTGCTGTCCCTGTAGAGGTGGGATGCGGGGCTCTGGGAAGACTTGTGTGCACTTTCAGCTCTCATGAAGAGGAGCTGCAGGCACAAAGGCATGCATTTGCTTTTGTAAATATATAAGGCAGCTCCTGTCTCCAGGAGTCTCCAGGAGATGGCCCTTTCCTTCCTTAGACAACTCTGGCAAGATGTGCAAAATCAAACAAATAGGAAACTGAAGGCTTCACCGGTCTTACAGGAATGGAAAGTCCCAGGTATACCCGTGAACAGATTAAATAAGCAGACTTTATTAATAATGGTGCCACAGACACAGCATTCAAATCTGGAATTCTCAAGAGCAGAAACTGTTCTCTCTGAAACAGAGAAAAATGAAAATATACCCATTTCTTCCTTTTTTTTTTTTTTTTTTTTTTTTTTTTTCACTGAACTGGAGTAAGATCACTAACTGGGATCATGGGACCAGGAGGGAGCTCTTGCTTTCCTAAGTCCAACTTATGATTACATAAAAAAATCCTATGTCCCAACCCATCGTACTAAAAGTGGTCAGGATTTTCAGCCTGTTCTTTTCCCAGCTTGCCCCAAACAGTGCTCCTCGGCCAGTCAGCCCAGTTTGCAGCCTAGGCACAGTATCATATTAGAGATGATACAATCTAGTCAGCCAGGGCAATGTGCTCTGACACTTTAGATTCTGTCTGATGTGACACATCATTTCCTAACTGGAAGAAAAAGTGTCCTCCATAAGGAGTTTTTCTCCATTTTCTAGAACAAAAATGTAAGTCAAGATGCAAGCAAGTTTCAGGCTGGTCCTGTTCCCAGTCAAGCTAACTTGTGCTTTGCTGGAGGCTTCAATGCGAGTAGGGACAGACAAGCTGTCTTCTCACAATTTTGCTTGAGGTTGCCTTGGGAAGAGAGAAGGACAACCGTCTATGCATATGTGAGGACATGGATCCCAAGTGGTCCCCTTGACCACTGCTAGATGAGCACTTGATTTTGGTAAGTACTGAGGAAAATCCTCTCATAATCACCTCAGAAACTACTCCTCACTAGAGTCTACCCAATGCACCCCTGACAGAAAACGTTCATTAAGCCTGCCTGCTACACTTGGAAAACAAGCTGGGCCTGACTTCTTTTCTCAGGCTCACTTGAAAATCATTTCTTTGATCTTGAATAATGCCAGCATTTTTATTATTATTATTTTTTTTTTAAGAAAACCATAATTGCATATCTAAAGAATTAGACGTTTAGTAATAGCCACCATGCCCATAGTGAGAGTGTGTATGTATGCCTGGTTCCTGGAAGACCTGTACCAAATAAAGACTTCATGTAAATGATCAGACAGAGTAAGTCACCTGGCTGAGGCCGAAGGAGCACTGTGGAAGGGAATGTGAAGACAGGAGTTGGTGGGTGATATTTGGAATGAGTGTGTAGGAAGAAAAGAGCTTTTGTTGCTGGTGGCGTTAAGGAGAAAGGTGTGACTGACTGTGTGCAGAAACCTGTTGGATAGAAGTGCAGTGATGAGAGATCACAGAGAGATACTGAAAATGCGTGCTCTCTGTATTGATTTTGCACACCATTTTTGTCCTTTCCATCATTCTTCCCATTTTATTTTCCCAGTCTCTCAAGCCTTGTCTGGCAATTCAAGTGGTCACAAGAAGGAAGTTAACATCATCTTGAGAGAACTCCAGCCCAAGTATGTGATGAGAGCAAGGGCAGAGCAAAAAAGTCAAGAAACAGGCAAAAGGAAGATGAGAGGAAATAATAAACAAATAGAAACTGTGGACAAAAGAGTAAAATGGAGGACAAAGAAGGCACAACTCTCATTTTAGTACTGCTCATTCTGCCCCTTTTTCCTGGTCCAGTTCAACTCAGGGCTGAAAACTCAAAGCCAATGCAATGGTAGAAATACTATTTTAAGGTTCTGTTTGTTTTCAGATCAGCTGTCAAAGAGAAGACTTGGCAACCCAGGCCTTTGCATAGCCCCAGGAGGGCATCTCTGGCTTCTACACCCATCAGTTTGGGAAGTTACCCAAGAGTAGAACAGTCTAGGACAGAGGCTCAAAAAGGAAATGGTTTCCCTCCTTTTCCCCAGAAGTGTTTCCAATTCCTCATCTGAGACAAACAGCTTGGCTTTGGCGTATGAGAAAGAAATGACCCTAGAAGGGAGGGGCCACCTGTGCCTATTCCAGGAGCACTTTTATGCAACATTCCCTATGGAAAGAAAGGCTTTTTCAAAGCACAAACACATAACTTGCCTGGTGGTACTACAACAAGAATGTCTGAGAGTGATACAAATGGCTGATCTACTTGTCATACAGGAATGTGTTTGAGATGTGTGGAACAAGCGAAAATATGAGTACTGTCACTCAAAGATTGAGCGTGTTACTGTGGTTGAGAGTGCTCTTGGCTGTGAATTAGAGCAGAGCATGTGCCTCCCGTTGCATTAAAATAAAGGCCAGCAGGTATAATTAGACTTAATGACACGTTTCCACTGGAGAAGTCTGTTTCACCACTGACACAATGGGCTGAATGCTTGAAAAGCCTGGCATTGTTTTGCCTGGCATAACACACCCTCAGGAAACCTGCAGCTGAAATTTAACATCAAGGAAGACTTGCATTTGCAAGCATGTGACAGACATTGCCATCCTTCCAACTGTTTCTTTCCAGCTAATGAAAATGTGAAGACTGAACCATTAAAGCCTTGATTGAACAAAGGGCCTGAACACATGTATCAACATAGATGATGTGATTTAAGCCATGCTGAACTGAGCTCACCTTTCAGAAGTGTTAGTGGTTTGTACCCCGCACCAGAGGCTCCATCAAGATCCCACACTCAGGGACACTTACCAGCTTCTAAAGTAGCTGGGAAGATACAAGAAACCCCAGTAAAACTAGTTAGCTGGGATTGCCAAACTGGTGGGGAAGCACTAATGAGCCTGAGGCTCATTCCCTGTTGTCAAGCTAGCAAATTCTGTACTACAGTTTATTAACTTCACCAGAACCACAGGTGACTATCACAGGTGTTAGGAAAAAAACCGTGTATGTTTACAGGCCCTGGCCTGTGTTCTCCCCTATCAGCTCCTCTGTCACAATGCAGCCATCAAACTGGTGGCTGTGATCCAGCAGATGGCAAGCTGCAGTGACTCGCCCACCACAGTAGATGAGTCCCACTGCTTGGCATTGTGCTTTGTGTGGGTCCTGGGCCCTCACTAGCATGGCATCTACACCATTAACTATGCTTTAGTCTCCTATTGTGTCTTCCTTCCCCCCTGCCTGTTCCCTGCAAAACACCATCAGAAACTAGGCCTTTCTTCAATCAGGAGAGCGGCAAGTTTAATTTCGGCAAGATATGTATACGAATATTAAAGTATACCACACAGACTTCTGGATTATGGGTACGTGTACCCTGATGAGGAGGCCCTGCCTACCTGAGTAACTGATGTCTCATGATCTCCTACAGTCATTCAGTATTTGGAGGAGGACCAAGGAAGTACCCTAGATCAGAGCTGATTTCTGTGTACCGCAGCAGACAGTCTGCATGACAATGTAGGTGGTGAAAACCCAACCTGCTATGGGTATTAAGTGCGCCTTGAGTCATGCTTGCGAACTCCACTCCTAAATAAGAATGTATATTCCTATCAGTGGGAATGTGGGTGCAAGTAAAACACAGCAAGGTATTAAGAGGTTAGGCCAGGAATTGGGAGAAAGAAATATAGGTCAGTGAGGAAGATAAACAGGACAGGAGACAGAGAGCTGCCAACCTCCTTGCTTTTTAACCTATGTGCAGCTTCCTTTCTGGGTCTATACCCTGTAATTTTCACTGCGGCAATGTTGGTGATGGGGCTGGTGGCAAACTGAGCATTTCTGTACTACTCTGGCTCCTAACTGCACGGGCAGCTGTGTGCCATTGTGGGCTGCCCAAGAGACATTGCTGCCCACTTGGGAAATGCCCTGAAGCCCTTTCTGTGGTTAGCCCCACTGCAGCTGGTGGTATGCATTTCATGGCTCTGGTGTTGCCCACAGGGCCGGAAAATTGTATGTCCTTGGCACAGAAAGATAAAGGGAAATCATGCCAGGGAATAAAAACACAGTCCTAGGAAATGTGTGCAGCAAGAAATAGAGGCAACAACACTACTCAGAGAATAGACTTCTGAGGAAAATATTTTATATTAATAAAAGACTCCAATTTAAAATAGTTCAAATGAGTCCAAACTCACTGTTACGGGGGGCAAGACTGTTGTGGCCTCTAGCCTCTCCAACAAAGAGCTTGAGGTTCTGATTCAGGAAGGAGAGAAGTTCCTAAAAAACACAGAACTTCATTTTCTTTTTCTCTAACTTCAGTTTGTTGTTGTTCCTTACCTAACATATTTCGTATTATCTCAACCCTGAAGAGCAAATTCTGTTACCAAACCAATCTATGAGTAGAAGTCAGTACTGTTTCTGGTTGCATGCTGATGACACAGCCAATTGCTGCTCATGCTGAAGCTTTGACAAGATGCACCATCGTGTCATTGTGGGAACTAAAAATCCTGAGCCTAGAGTCTTTAAAAGAGCAGTCTTGGTTCATGTATACAGGCTTGGCTACTGACATTGATTTCCATGGATTTGTGATGAATTAACAGAGCTGTGTTTTGTTCCATTTCTGTTGCAGAAGCAAGTCAGAAAAAGTGGGAGAAAAAAGCCAAGACCACTTGATATTATTGTAATGGAATCAAACTTGGTTCTTCATTGCACTAGTGAGGTTGAAGTAGTATAGGTTAGAATATCTTTATATATATCTTTATAGAATATCTTTAATATATATTTCTGTGCTAGTGAGACATCTCACAGATTTGAAGTTATCCTCCCAGTGCTCCCATGTTACTTCCATTTGGTATAGGAGAAATTTCAATGAGGAATTCTGATACAGTGCAGATGCAGGTCCCATGATGTTCTACCCTTATAACCATTGTTTTGTTCTCTTGCTATGCCATAAAAATAAAATTTTGCAGAAAATATCTCTTTTTTTCCTAATATTTTAAGATTCTAAATCCACTCCAAGTGCATACTCTTGACAGAAGAGTGAGACAGTTCAGTCTTTCTGTTTGGTAACCTTCTAGCCTTATTTAATAAACCTACTACATCTACTTAGCTTACTGGATCACCTTGAAAATGCTAATCGAGTCTGTAATTTGTCTTTGAAAAGAGATTGGTATTAGTTGCAATTTAAAAATAATAGAAACATTTTACTCAAATGAAAATGTTTGGCTCCATTTTAGAAGTTCTACATATGGTGAAAAATTCTGAACGAGGTAGAAGTAATATTCTTCTGAAATGATGCATTGCGCTCCAGTTCAACTCTGTCATTGTGTTCTATTCCAAAGTCCAGTTCCACGATGCATAGTAGAGAATTTGTTTCAATAGAAAAGAAATGAGGCATAAGAAAACTGGGCTACAGTTTCCCCACAAATCCACAATGTGATATTGTGATATTTAAAATACTGTATTTGAATTAATCTATTGATTTTTAGACTGCTTTCACCAGTGGGAAAGAAACTGTTTTATTAAACCCTAGGATCATATAGCATATAGCTCTTCCAGTTATGTCACTACATAGCTCTTGTTGTTTACTGCTTATTATGTCATTATGTCCATACACAGCAGTAACATTTGCAAGCATGCCATTAGATGGCTTGCAAAGGTGTTGCCCTGAGGAGCCACAGACCTTTGTCTGAGTCCAAAGAGTTTTTCTTCCTAAAAGTCTGTCAACAATTCCTATTTCATCTTCCTTGATTAATCATTTTTTAGCATAAGAGCCATTTCTCTTGTATAGGAGCAGAGTGCAAGGAGACAGGTGGACCTCCGGACTTCAGCTGAAAAATAATGAGTATTCAGTGAACACAGCCAAAGGGACTAAGGTTTTCACAGTAACAGCTAACAAGGGCTTTACTTCACCACCTATTCCTGCAACACAGAGAGTAAATAAGGAACAATGGCTAATTTCTGTGATATGCTGGAAATACCATCCCTGAATGTGTTTAAAAACAGTTCGGATGTGGTGCTCAGGGACATGATTTAGCAGAGGGCTGTTAGAATTAGGGTAGTATGGTTAGGTTGTGGTTGGATTTGATGATCTTTAAGGTCTTTTCCAACCTGAGCAATTCTATTTCTAAGTGGTGACTATGTGATACTGTATATAAATAAAAAGGAAGATAAGCAGGTTAGTACATTCAGGAGTACAGATTATTTCAGGGTGCTCTTTTTCACTAGGGCAGGCAGTTCAGAAGTCTGACCAGCAATTGTTTCGAGAATGCTTTGAACATCTGTAGATCGGAAGCTCCAGAAACAAGGCAGGTTGAAGGATGGAACACCAGCATACCAGGCCTTTCTTTCATTGTCTTGATGAGTAGTACAAAGTGTTTAATCTATGTAAGGTAACGGGGTATGACCGCGCCATCTTAGCTCAATCTAAACGATATGAAAATAGCCAATAAGTTTATTGGCTACTTGGCACACGAACTATTTATTCCAACCTTTTATCATGGAACTTGTCATGGACTTGTCTTTCATGTATCTCAGACATTTTCTAACCCTGCAACTTCTGCTTTGCACAACTGAAGCTGAAGTGGTCTAAACTGCTTATACTAGTTACTCATATATGCCATGCTATTACTTACATTCTGATAGCATTCTCCCTCTCCAGTCGTTATCATAAAGTGTTTCCTGTAATATCTAACACAACGTAGCAGATGGCCCTAATGCTTGGTTGCTGTTGGGTCTGTCAATAGGCAGATGCAGTATATTTTCTTTTCAGATGTGTCATGATGCGGGATTTGGTGCTACTGTTTGAGCCACCAGTGACTGTCCCAAGAAGGAAATAAGATTTAGTGTGACTTTAGTAAAAGTATGATTTCTGGTGTGGGCAAACTTCACTATCTCCAGACAAAGCTACCCTTCTACATGTGTTAGCACTAACAGGCAGGCTACGGACAGGCCTGTGCAGCCTCGGAAACCCAACCCTGCTGCAAAGATAGAGACAACTCCTCACACTGAGTGTGGCTGAAGACAGAAGCCATCCGAATGAGCAAGGTTTTGTGAAGGGCTCGTGGTGATTACTTATGAAGAGGGAAACAGGGACACAACATTGTTGACCAAAGACAGGCGAGAAGCAGATAACAGCAGATCAGAGTGCAGAATGAAGTAAGCCTGGTTTGAGAAGAAAGGAGACAGCTGTTTTGTACTTTAATAAGGTTGGAGAGAAAAATAGAAGGGATGCGAAGGTTCCCCCCCTCTGGGGCTTGGTGGGGTACAGGTGGAGAGCAGGAACACATTTCCACTCATGAAGTACTCTTCTAAATGAATAGTTCAGAAATAGGTCACAGAGATTCTTTGACAGGTAGACGCTTAAGGATTTTAGTAGAGATAGCAATAATTTGACCAAGAGTACCTTTTCCATTTATTTCTTGTATCTTTTAAAATTATATTTTATATTTTTCCTTCCCCCCTTTCCAAAAAACACAGAAAGAAATGTTCATTTGTTCCTCTTAATCTCAAAGCATCACTAAAAGCCCCTCAGTTCGCCCTACTCTCCTGCATTTCCCACCCTTCTTTGATTTGGGAAACTCCCTGCAATTGCCTCCTGTCTGCTTCCTCACCAGTGCTCTGGAAGGATGCAGAGGCACAAGCACCTATTCAGAACATCACATGTGATACACCTAAGCTGGTAAAAACCTCTACCTGATATCGTATGAAATACAGCCATGCAGGTTCTCTATCCAAACTGGCTGATTTCACCTCTGGCTGTAGGGTTGCACAAGCAGTGTCACACTTAGAAGGCTGGACCAGGCTGTCTGACAATGTTCACTGACTGAATGACACCTGCAGGTGCTGCCAATGCTCATCTCTTGTGGTATTTTTTACGTGGTTTGTATAGATATATAACTAGGACACGCAACTTCCAGAGAATCCTTTCTATATTGGCACCTGTACCCACCACATTAAACCCTCTAATTTGTATTTAATATATATGTATTTAATATATATGTATTTAATGAATGAATGAACTGTGAGTTCTTTTTAGCTTGTCTTCTGCTTCCAGTAAGTGAAGACAGAAGAACGTGAAATGGTTCAAAGGCTCAAAGCAGAATGATAAAAAAGGCAACACTGCCAGCTTTGTACATACAGGGTATTTGAAAGTGTACATTCCATCTACATCTATTGCTAGGCTGCTCTGTCTACCAAGCTGATGTCTCATAGAAAAGTTTTAGGATATATTATCATTCATACCATATGTTGCTGCATAATCAATTTAGATTGAAATGGAATGTCTATATTGGCATTCATGAGCTCATTGTTGATACTCATTTCTAATTTTGAGATGCGCTGGGGTTCCGTGCTTTGCTATTGTAGTCCCCTCGTTCAATATTCGAATACTTAAACTGATTCAGAAATAACCACTCAATCTCTTGGCAGCATCTGATATGAATACTGTAACAGTCAGCAAGCACTTGGATCACCCTGCCATGTTCAGTCCTCCTTTCACCCCTTAAGTTACCAGGTACTAGCTGGGTTTGTGATCTGTTCCCCCATAGACCAGGTTTCACACTGCTGCCTCGGCCATGCTGATGATGACTGATGATGCCCTAAGGATCAGTGACAAAGAAAATGCTGTGTGCGTATGAGTTATCAGAAACCACCATCCACCCAGAGACACAGAGGCAAACACATCCCTGGTTTTGGAACACTTTTCTCAGCAGAACTGAATGGGCTATAAAAATGAGTAGCTTGCAATACTAACAGACTCCTACAATGATCATCCTCACTACTCATATGCACGTCTCATTTTATGGGTAAGGGACAGGTTTTTTTCCTTTTCCAGAGCAGCTTGACATTTTTGGTCCCACAGCTGTTCTATGTAAGGTAGATTACAATTAAAATGAACAAAAGGGCAATTAGAAGTTGTTTTCACTTCTTTCCGTTACTTTCCTAACTTTATTCTGACCCTCCCTTTGGGGTCATTTATTTCTCATGTTAGTTAGTAGCTTTTCCCGTTTGGGGATTTGGTAGTTTTAGTGAAACATCTAAAGGAGAAAACCAAGCAAATTCTCTCCTTTTTTGGCGAAGAATGTTTGTTCTGCTAATATCTGAATAAAAAAACAACCTAATACTTGGGGCAAGAGCAGGGGACACCCTCAGGGGACTTTCATCTGCTCCTAGGCTTGTTTGAATTCTTCAGGGGAGAGTGTTTAAATCTCAGGAAATGACTTTTGCTTTGTATTTCTGTGTTGTTGGGTTTTTTGGTGGTGGTGTTTGTTTACTTGCTTGTTTGGTTTTTTTTAGAATAATCTTAGGATGTAATTTTTACAAATAGAAATGTATACCTGAGACTATCTCAAAAGCCTTATATATTTTCTTTGTTCTGTGGTTTAGTTTTCCCTCCCTCCCTTCCCCCCTCTCTTCCTTCCCCCCTCTCTTCCTTCCCCCCTCTCTTCCTTCCTTCCTTCCTTCCTTCCTTCCTTCCTTCCTTCCTTCCTTCCTTCCTTCCTTCCTTCCTTCCTTCCTTCCTTCCTTCCTTCCTTCCTTCCTTCCTTCCTTCCTTCCTTCCTTCCTTCCTTCCTTCCTTCCTTCCTTCCCTCTTCATTTCACTTCTTCCCCTTTATCTCTTTCCCTCTCTATTTTTCACTTTCTTTTATTTCTATTCTTACTTTAGAAAGTAATTTAAGACACATTTACAAATCAACTTGTATTGTTTTAAATGGCATTTGGTGGTGCAGTTCTAAACTGAGATTTTTCCTTCAGATTTTATCCTCCCCAAATAGATTTCCTGCTCACTTTGTGTTTGTTTGTTTAAACTATGTCTCTTGGTATTGTGACAGCTCAGGACAATTTTCCATATACTGCCATTCAGTTCCCACAATAGTTAACTCCCAGGCTTTCAGGCAGATGACTTGCCAACTACTGAGTGATGCCATTTGAAGCATAGCTTCACATGAAGGGCTCTTTCCGTGGTGTGCCTCAGTCATTTTGAGCAATGGGACAACTGCACACTTATTTTTGAGGGAGTCATGGTCAGAGTGATTATTTACTCTCCCTCTTACCAAAGACAAACGGTTGGAAAAGGTAACTTTCAGCTTCTTCAAGGAAGTTCTTCAACAGCTTCAGGGAATGAACAGACCATGGATGTATCTGGAAGGAGAAGATTCTTTCCATTCTCATCTCTGCATGTTTTCATGTGGGAATGACTGTAGTAAGTCCAAAACTTTCTGCTCTTCATTTCCCTCTCCAAAAATAGTGTATTGATACAGACATATGAATCAAACACATTACCGAGTCTTTTCATATTGTTCTTTTCTATTTCTTTTAACTCTTGAAGATAGATTCTCCTCTCCTTTTCTCCTCTGAAATTTTACCGCATTTCCAGTAGCACAGTGTTTGAGCACCTTCCCTCTATAGCTTTTCCAGAACACTGCTTTTGGGACTTCTGCCACTCATTCCAGTCACTGCACTTACCTGCTTCATTCACGCTCACTTGTCTTCCACATTTCCAGCTATGTTGTTTGTTCCTTCCGACTGAGTCTCAGACGGTGGCACAGTCAACATACAGGTGAGATCATCATTACCATTTTTGTGCAGGTTTAAATGCCAGCAAGCCCTGAGGCTTCCCAGGTTCTTTACTAATGCTCTTTTTTAGACTGTGGTGTCCTGTCTGAAGAAGCTGTTGTGAACTTGGGAAACCCAGGGCTCATGAGGGAAAATTTATGATTGGAGTCAGTGGCTCTGTTTCAATAGTCGTTGCAAGACTTATCCCCAGTAAAACTTCTTTCCCTTGCATTTGATGTTCTTGACTGCTTGAAGATGTAGGTAAATTCCCATTATGGCATGTTAACAGCCAGGGCAACCTACATAGATGAACCGAGGCAGATGGGCAAGTTTATTGCCAGTAGTTATTCCTTGGAACAGCAGTAAATCAGCAAGAGGTCTGAGTTTACATTATCACTGGGGCAGGTAGGAAGCTAACAGGGAAGGGAGCATGACACATTCCTACATACCAATGAAAATCAACGGAAGCCAGTGCTACTTATTATCTCCTGTGGGATAAAAGGAGACTTTCAAAGGGAGAACTTGTTCCAAAGCAACAGTTCTAACCATTATAACAATAGCAGGGAACCTGAACAACTGCTTGTTGTGGTAGGCTGTGTTTGTAATGTTTGCAGGGTATTTGCAGTTCTGTTAACCGGTTCACTGTCTTTAAACATGGTTAAATTATGTTATACTGGAGTTGGACTCGATGATCCTTGTGGGTTCATTCCAACTCAGGATATTCTATGATTCTATGAGTGTATACTCTGATAAATGACACTTAAAGTTGGACAAATATGAGACTGTCTCAAAACGAAGTCATTTTCCATTCCTTTGACTTTACACTTTGAGGAAATATTAAGCTGAGTAACTACATATTAATTTCACTTAATAAATTAAAATCTTCCTGGAAAAGGTATTGGTATCAAGTTTTTGACACACAACATTTTGTGTTGTGCCAGATTCACCTGAAATACGTATGTATGGCTTCAAATTATCATCACTAGCTTCAAAGGGAGCTGAACAGACCTGTCTGGGAACAATCTAGGGCTCTAGTAAGAACCACCAATCCTATCTGTGACCACTACATTATGGAACTTTGCAATGTGACAGAGGTTGCATGTTCAGGAGCTCTTCAAGTGCATCACTGTAGTTGTGGTTTAGCATCCATAAGCTGAACCCCGCAGAGATGAAAGCTCAGTATTTTTGCTAGCATGATGGGCTTAGCAGCCTTTAATACTTGCTTAGAATAGTTCAGCTAGCATTAGTATATCAGAGATAGTTTTCCTTTGCTAAAGCTTTCAGATCTGACCAGAAAACCAGGGTCCACAAAGTAGAAAGAACAGGGGGAGGGAAGGAACACACAATATTCACAGTATATTTTTATACATATTTACAGAAGGAAGAGCTGTGCTATCCAAACTTGAGCTTGCCCCATGGATGAGTCAAACATAACGTTTCATCCCAGTGAAGGCACAGAGAACATCTCAATGCACAGAAACATTTCTACACAGGAAAGAGTCTGGGAGATATTGACCCCACTTTGGGTAATTATGATCATCTCCTTCCTGGGTTTTTGTGAAAATGGAATTGTCCTCTGGTGCCTCTGCTTCCAGATCAAAAGAAATCCATTCACTGCGTACATCACACACCTGTCCATTGCTGACATCTCCTTACTGTTTTGTATATTTATTCTGTCAATTGAGTACATTGCTGGCTTTGGATTCGCGTATGGCTTTTATTACTATATAACCACCACACTGTCTATTGTCTTTCTTCTCGGATATAATACTGGTCTCTATCTCCTGACAGCCATCAGTATTGAGAGGTGTCTGTCTATTGTTTACCCCATCTGGTACCGCTGCCACCGGTCACAGCACCAATCAGCAATTGTGTGTGCAATTCTATGGACTCTGTCTTTTCTGATGACAATAGCCGAATACTTAACATGCAAAGATGATTCAACAAAAGAACAATTTGATGATGCCAACCATTGCCAAGCAATGCTCATCTTCATATGGATCCTGACTTTCCTGATCTTCATTCCTCTGATGATTCTGTCCAGCCTGATCTTGGTCATCAGGATTCATCGTAACTCCCTGAGACCTCATTCATCGAAGCTCTACATCATCATTGTGGCCACCGTCGTCGTCTTCCTCATCTTTGCCATGCCCATGAGGCTGTTATACCTTCTGAACTATCACCATTGGTCATCTTTGCTCAGCCAGCAGAACCACGTCACCATTGTTCTCTCCACCGTCAACAGCAGCATCAACCCTCTTGTTTACTTCTTTGTAGGAAGCAGCAAGAATAAGAGGTTCAAGGAGAGTCTCAAAGTGGTTCTTAGCAGAGCACTTGCTGATGGATTGCGGCCGAGAAGCCAAGAAGTTGGCATGAGCTTGGATATAGCAGAAACAATTTTCTAAGGCTTAGAGGGGAAAATTCAGGGGCAAATATTGGACTTGTAAGATTTAATAAACTATTGCAAAATGAAAGGTATTTGTCTTCCATTGAATGTAAAAAACAGTAGAAAAATGGTACTGTTATCTTTGGTGGTTGAGTAATGGAAAAACAAAGACTAGAATAAAGATAACTTTTATTTGTATTTTCTTAATTATTCAAACACATGCTACATCCTGATGTGATTATGTCAGTCAAGGATACCACAGTGGAAAAGAGACAGGCCAACAGAGAATATCAAAAAAGGACACAGAAATATGTTATAAATAGTGTGACATTTATACAAGCACTGAGCACCCATAAATGCTATTGAAGTCATCAGGGCCTGCGTGTATTCGCATTTTTAAAAGTCAAACCCACTAAACACAGGATTCACATTACACACTGGGATTTATTACAGCTGTTTCCAGCTTGTACAAGTTCACAAAAGAGCTGCTCCCAGGGGGAGAACAGAAGAAGAAACCTATATATGGTCCCCATATATACCCACAGACATACAGTGTAGCTTCCTATGGTCTAGCAGAATGCGTAGGTATATACTGAATGATCAAGTTCCTCTTTGGCTAAGGGGCTACTTCAGAATCTGTTTTCAAAGCATATATTGCATAATTTCCAGAGACATCAGCGTTCATTGGACAGTTCAGTACCTGGCACATGGCAGTAGTTGGCAACCTACAGATGCTGTCAACTCACACAGAGTTTTTGCCTTAACTGTGAAGGATGGGGCTGGCTTATCCCACAGATGCCAGTGTTCTCGTATGTTTAGTTATTCAAGGAGTCTATGAGAAAGTCATCTCAACACTTGCTGTCCCAGCCATGTCTTCAGTATGTAGCTGTTCTCTGGAGAATATATATTCCCCCTGTGGTCTCTGTTTCATAACAACCAGAAAAGCGCATCTAGCAATGCGTGACTGAAGTTATACCTCAGCAACACCTTTTCACCTGACTGCATTCTTCTGTACAGTGGGTACCAGGGCTGGTATGCTGTGGAATTTAATTCTTAGCGGCATCTGCCAAACTATAGCCAACCTGCAGAAAGCAGAGGAAGACGACAGCAAGGAAAGGATGGGACAACATGTTTATGTTTATCACGCAGGCATAGAAGAAGTGGGATCTAGACAGTTAGGGAACTGTGGCACTTCCAAAGAGATGTCTGAGAGATGCATTTGCTTCTAGCCCCCACGGGGCTCCAAATTCAGCAGGAACTGAGAGCTCCTGCCACAGGCAGAGGCGCATCTTCAGCTGCCCGCCAAGTTTCCATTGGCTCACTTAATAGCTGACTAGGGAAAGAAAAATACAACCTACCCTTACTTTGTTGAAAGATTGCCAGCCCTGGAATAAGGAAGACGGTAGGTTAAGACCTGGGATTGTATGGGAATTAACATAGAGAACAGATCTCAGAAGGATAAATAGTTTTTCTACGCATGTTCTCCTCTTTCCTTACGTTAAAGCGTTGCACTGTGTCATTGCAGAAGGACTCAGGAAAATAAAAAGGTTACCTCTGTTATCTTCCCAATTCTCTCACTCCATCAAAACCCTCCCGCTCGACAGCCATTCTGCTTGTCCAAGTGTTGCTTCTTAAGACTTTAGTCCCATGCTTGCTGTCTCTGTTGATTTAGACAGCAGATGAGCAGTCTGCTTCTCTCTCTGGGCACTGATCTACTGAACTGCTGCAATAACAAATCAGCAGAGCACCTACTGCTGGTGAGAGCAGGATACGGCACGCAGGCCTGTGAACACCCTGGGGAGCAATAGGAACAAGCGTGCGTGATGTCCACATACACGTAGCATGTGTGTGTATGTACCAGCTGGGGGCTGAGGCCTCCTGGGGAATTTGTCGATGTGGATAAATGCTGTAAATAGAAAACTAGGGTAGACTTAGCTAAGAACAAATCCTGACTCTCTCTAAAGCCGTTCCCTATTCTTACCTCAATACTTTTACAATAATCAGAGAACCAGAGAGAGAAGCAAAGTTGCAGTAACCCCATGAGCAACTTAGCTCTCTCAAAGTGATTCAGGTGACACATAACTCACTGTGCTTAAACATGCCCATTTCTTGTGACAGATCTGTGTGAAGGATCACTATGCATGCAGCTATTTCAGTAGATCTGAAAGGGCAATGAAATACAACAAGGTGACAATACACAACAGGGCAATTTGGGTGCTCATGAGTTGCACGCGGTGCCTTGGGGTGTTTAACTCATTACTCCATTTCACCTGTCTGTCTGCCTGCCTGCCCGTGCCCTCAAACGTGTCAGAATTTGCACAACTGTCCACAAATCATATTGCAGCGCAGACAAAATTAACAATCATCATGAGAGGAACATCCAGAAGTATGAATAAGAGTGAACAGCTAGCAGTTGAAAAATGATTAATGTTTCCCAGCCCTCAGATAAAAATATGTTAGGGATGTTCTTTCTTCCTTATCACGATGACTGATGACTTGTCTGTGCAGACAGGCTGCAGTACAAGGAGAACTGATAAGCACATTATCCCACCATTAAATAATCAACAAGGAAAATGTGACATTTCATTTGCTGTGCAACAAGAAAGCAATTCTCCGTCAGCTTGACTTTTTGAAAATGATTTGCATCTGTGCGAGAGGGTGAAAAACCAACCCTGTGTGGGACAGGCAGCGTAAATAAACACTTTGCACTGATGCAAAATGGGAAAAAATGTCCTAGGGGTGAAGCTGTACTCACGGAATTCAGATATGTGGGTTCTGTTTTAATGCATTCCTGGCTTCTAATCTTTCTGTTCTTCATGTTCCTACCTCTAAAATGAGGTTTATAACATTTCATTTGTGCTTTCAGATTTAAACTGCAAACATTTCAGAAGAGGAGCCATCTCTTGATTCTCTCTTGTAACGTTTATGGCCTCACATATGAGGACTCCCATATTGCCAGGAAATGAATGGAGTCCACACAAGCTTTTGGTATTTCCAGCATTCTGTTAAACATTCTCTGAAAAAATATCCTTCTTTTGGTTGTTTTGAGCTGCCACTTCCTAGATCTTTTAATGTCCATAGTCCTTGCACTGGAAAAATCCATGAGCAATTTATTCCAACCAGCCTTCCCATGTTACTTGTGATTTAGCAGATTTCTGCTGTGCTTACCAACAGCTGGTTCACCTTCCTTTAAAAAAAAACCCTCATTTTTATGATGCTCCATATTTAACATTACATGCAGTCCTACCCAGTTCTGTTACACCTGCGAGGATCTAAAGTAGCTACTATGCAGCAATGATTTGACAATGGCATTTTGGACCAGGTCCTATATGCTATTTATTCAAGCCATCAAAACAATGACAATGGTTTTTATCCTAAACTTTCTTCAGTTTGCTGTAATTATTCCACCACTAACTCTGAGTACTTACCTTTCCTCTATAATTTGTACTATGGGAGTTTCCTCAGGGCTAGGAGGAATACATTTGTACTTGGATACTATTGTTCTAACACTACCAAGCAAGAAATCATCCTCAGCAAATTTTATTTCATAATTTCATTTATTTTATTTATTAAGGTAAAATGAGTTCTGAGTTCACGGGCTGAAATCCTTAGTTTGAGTGCTCATAATTCTAACTACTATCAAGAAGAGTTGTGTGTTGGATGGATAAAACGCTACATAAGGATAAATATCCTGATGAGGAGATTCCATGCATTCCAAACTGATGTGCAGTTACTTCTGAACTTAATCTCTCTCAGGCAACCTTCTCTCTATAAAAATGTACTAATAGTACCCTCCTCCTGAGCAGGACAGAGAAGGTCTTCTTGGGCAAATCAATTGTCAGTGATAAGTTGCAATGAAGAGACCAGACTGAAATGATGAAGAATAGCATGCAATAAATAAGGACCGAATCTCTCCTTGAGCAACAGTAGAAAACAAATAAATGTGCTGATTTATGTGACTGTATGCTTATACACTGAAGCAGGCACAGAAGGAAAAACAAAGCAAAGCAGGATGAGGCAAGGCAAGACGAGGATGATTTTGCCTTTAAAAAATCATAATTATGCATCAAGCGTGGGATGGTCTAACTTTTGAGTATGATAGTTTGCAACTTTAAGAATGCTGCCATACAGAATTGGCACAAACCACTTCCCAACAGGGAGCAAACAGCTCTGAGGATGCTGCCTTCACTCATGTCAGCAGAAGGCGTGATCTGGAATTCACTGGAATGAGGAAGGAAAGAACAAACCAGGAGGTTCACTGACTTCAGAAGTGATGTGCTATGAAATAACCTGATGGCACAGTGCCTTGTCACTGCTGTAATGTCTATCACAAGGGATCGGCTTCCTCAAGGAACTGGAAAGAATATAGCAAAGGGAATGTTGAAATACAGATGATGGTAATAAAGTGAACTCCAGCTGCCTGAAGTTGGATTCAATAGGTTGGGATGCTGCACTAGAGCTCAGGAAACTTTATTGACTTTCCACTTGTGTCATTGACTTACAGTGTGACCTTAAGGAAGTCATTTATAAATCACATCACCTTAGTTTGCCAACCTGCATGCACCCTTTAATAAAACCGGTTTTGAAACTGGTAAAAAGATGTGCACACCCTCTTTTTCTCTTACTTTTTCATTAACTTCCTTCTTCTCAGAATCAGCGTGTCATTGCTTTCATCACCGCACCTGGAGAAGTCTCAGAACCCAGTCTGACCCTTTCACCCAACAGACAGCTATCTGTATTGCCACAAAGTGGTCAAGAAGAGAAGTGATTTACTCTAGAGTAGAGATTATTATAATTTAGGTGTTTCTTTACCCCAGTAAGTATTTACTTTACACCAAATATGGACCCTGACAATTGTATATTACAGCAATTAAATATTCATTATATATGGTAATAGACTGCTGAGATAAATAATTAAATTTATTAAAATATGTGCAGAAGCGAGTATTTTTATGTATGAAGTGCCAATACAGAGATGAAAAGCTTTTAAAAACGATATGCAGAATCATAGAATCATAGAATTGTATAATCATTCGATGGTCTGGGTTGAAAAGGACCACAAAGATCATGTAGTTTCAACCCCCTGCTATGTGTAGGGTTGCCAACCACCAGACCAGGCTGCCCAGAGCCACATCCAGCCTGGCCTTGAATGCCTCCAGGGATGGGGCATCCACAACCTCCTTGGGTGACCTGTTCCAGTGCGTCACCGCCCTCTGGGTGAAAAACTTCTTCCTAATATCTAACCTAAACCTCCCCTGTCTCAGCTTAAACCCTTGTCCTATCACCATCTACTCCTATAAACTGCCGTTCCCCCTCCTGTTTATATGCTCCCTTCAAGTACTGGAAGGCCACAATGAGGTCCCCCCGGAGCCTTAACCCAGAAGATGGGTTGAACACCCTGAAGTCACTGTTTTATCTCTGAAGAAAAAAGAAGTACTTTTTTTTTTTTTTTTTTTTTTTTTTCATCAGAGGAGGATGTTTTATGTTCCACGCAGTCTTTGGTCTATCTGGATATTTTACTTTTATTTTTATTTTTGGCTGAAAGAACAACATACGCTTGATAGCTGTAACTTATCTTGTTGTATTGTTTTTAGCAAAAAAAATAAAAATAAAAATCTCTATTACAAGGGAAGACTGCCAAATGAACGCAACCTGTAAGCTCACTAAAGACATTCAATTACATACCACAGCAAAGAGAAATGATTTTTGTGAAAGCAAGTACGTACAGCCAGCAACTTTTGTTTTGTCTGAATTTTTTTTTCCCTGTGCTTGGTTGGAAAGGGACCTGTGCTGTAGCCAGGGGACAGGCTAAGCCAGTCAGACCAGCATCTGAGCAATGAACAATGTTTCTATTGCTAACTTTGCCATGGCCGAGGTCCTCTGTAAACATAGTCCTGCCAACTATATTCTTTATTATGAGCTCTCTTTTGGTTCATTTATCCATTAGCACGTATCTTTCCGAGCACAACACTGGCCTGTGTTTCTTAGCAGCCTGCAGTGTTCAGAAATGTTTATCTCTACTTTTCCCAGTCTGAATGTGACACTACTTCTCAAAGGACCATTCAACCCTGTAGGTTTGCCCCAGTTAAATTACTACAGCAGAAAACTGAAAGCCTAAAGAACTGTGCCCTTAAGTCTGTGGGCAGTTACAGCAAAACACGTACTGTGCATCTCTCAGCTTTCTATCCATTCTCAGTTTCCTACTGTGTAATCCACTCGGATTTCCCCCAGTTCAATGCTTAGCATAAGATTGTACAATAACGCAGAGGTCGGATGCACCCCAACCCATCGACTCAGACAGACTGCAGCTGTTACTATCCTCATCTTGGCTACACTCTTGAGACTGAGTTTTCCTGTAGCATTAGGATAACAAAACACCTCCAGAAGGATTTAACAAGCTTTCCATACTGCTGTTCTTTGTCAAACACCGTGTCAGTTTTCTCATTCTTTACTTTTTGTGGAGCAACAAGAAGAAAAGATGCAGAGAATCCCACTAAGTAGTTTTACTGAAGGCTTCAAAAGACTAGTGGCAGAAAGCTTGTTTCACAGCACCTGCTGTAAAGCTCAAGTGCAAATCAAAGCAATGTGAAAATATACAGAGAAAACTCTGTATTCTCTTTTGTGTGACACAAACCATCTATGCTATTCTGGAAGAGAACATACACAGTATTTCCTAATATTACTTTATTTCAGCTGCTGAGGGAATTATTGGAAACACCACCAATTAGCAGTGGTAAATTTTCGACATACAGTTCTTTATTCAGTTCAGTAGAAGTGACCATTAAGATTTCTTTACCCATAATTGTATCTTTAGTTCTTATGTCAGTAACTGAGAAAAGGCCAAAAAAACATTGAACGCTTGTTGCTATTCCACCTGGAGGTGATGCACATTTCTTAGCATATTCACTGTCATATTTACATACGTTCTGGCCCTGTTACTCTTGGATCAGGTTCTGACTGAAGGAAAAAGGTAAAGGAAGTCCAGATTAATTCCACTGACTTAGGTGGAGATATTACCGATTCTGATTAGTGCACTCAGTTTGGATGTGCCTTTCTTGACTTGCAACCTACATGTGTAATCTACTATCATATCCTAAAGTGAATCTTTAATTGAATCATTTATACAATATTGTTATTTAACATTAGTCATACAATGGCTTAACTGAGTCTCCGCATATACATTGCTATTGGCATTTACTTTTTTCTACTCTGTTTAGTTCAGCAACATGCGCATATAAAACATACAGGGAAATGTGGTACTGATAATTAAAAAATGGATTGGTACCTTTCTTCTAAATGAGTTTAGATGAAACCTTATTTCTTATTCTTCTCTTTCAGATATTTCACAGTACTGAAAATGTAACGAAAATAAAATGCCCATTTACAAGACATTTATCATAGTCATGGGCATATTTATGAATGTGGCTATGAAAACAAATGTGTATATATAGACCTAACATATAAATATTATCTAGCAAGACAGGGTGATAGAAGAATCAACTGAACAAATTATACAACATATTTTAGACCTCTACAAATAGCATGTTATGCAAGAAATGTCTTACATAGCTTCTTTCCCCTGGGACAAACATGAAGAAACAAAATGCTGGTTGCATTTTGGTGCTTAAAGAAAATCAATTTGGTTATTTCTCTGCTGTGTATAAAGTCTGTAAATTCTTAGGTGTTATGATGGAGACGGCATTTTCATTTTAGACTCCTTCCATTACAAGTGAAAAAAGTCACAACAGACAGAGCCCGGAAAAATGAAGCAAAACAGAAATTTATCAGCTACTTCGTGACAACCAAGATGGAATGCGTGACAACTTAATGCAATATAGTCCTAGTGAATTAGGTGACATAATTACTGAATTAGAAAAATGAAAGTTGCTCATTAACTCTGCTGCTATTTCAGGATAGAAGTATGAAACCATGGAGTAGTATGTCTTCCAGATGTAAGAAGTTTCATTTATTTAGCTCCACAACAGACACCTGTAAGTTTTTGTCATGACAAAGTCTTCTACTAGCTTACATCGCTCATAGCAGATGAACCACAACAGGTTTTGGGCAGTTCAGAAGTAATTTGTATGTACTGTAGTAGTTGGTGCAAGAGGTTACTTTTTCCCATTATGACGTCCTTCTGTGCGGAGCTGCAACTTACACTGAGGTAACTGTAGTAGGGATAAGGTCCCACATGCAGGAAGGAGCAACGCTTTATCTCCAGAAGTTGAAAACTGAAGGGAAAAATCATGTAACTGGAGAGCATGACATGATAAATTATCATATTTGAAAAGAGTTGGTGATATATTTGGAGTACATGGTTAATAACAACAGATAAGAATAGTCCCATGGATTGTAATGTAAGTCAGGAGGGGGATAAAGCATAATAATTCAGAAATAACAAACACATTTTGGGGCATTTTTCATTCCCATGCATGCCTCACAAATGGAGGCTGTTTGCTACCACACCACACTTAGATTTGACATGATGTGCTCTGAGGACAGAACGAGTTCAGCAAGAGCAGGTTACAAGCCTGTTCAGTACCAGCATAGCTCACAGAACAAAAAGATGATGGTTAGCTCAGAAATGACTGTCAGGAGAACACAGAGACAAGAGCCTGTGGGAGAAGAACAAACCAAAGCGTGAAGAAACCCACTGATATCAAAGTGCCCTGAAGCTAAAACACAAGCCTGGGTAATTAGGTTTAAAACATGGAACAGTCTTTCACACTGTATTTATTGCCTTGGTAAGGCGCTTTAAGGTTAAATCATTTACCTTAAATGTCCAGTAGGTGCTTCAGATGGAAGAGGATTAGCAAAGAAATTGTCTCGTAATTCCTTTGAATACAAAGATTTGTGAGAGTGAAATTTCACTGAGTACCAGTGAAAGTAGGTGGTAATTCAGATCCTTTATCATAATAATATATGGATTTCTGGCCTAAGCACAAACAGTCAAGAACCACATTTCTTGAAAGCTAGATCAAAGAAGTGAAAAGAGAGGGAGAAATACAGAGAAGCTGATGCTCGGACTTGAGCAGGCAGTGACTGAAGAATGTCCTTGACAAGAGCTATCAAGAACTATCTTCTAGGACACAGCACAAAACAGAGCCCTTTTCAGGGCACATGCTGAGTACACAGTGTAAGAACTTGCCTAGCAAAAGAGAGATTTCGAAAGAAGTCAATATGTTTATGTCTGATATCCTTTCACAGCTTCATTGAACAGTATCAGCTAGATTAGGAAATGTCATTATCTTGGTAGCTACAGAGGGAAGCCTAAACATAAGTCTGCAAAACAAGGTCATCAAACACTGTTTTTGTCTCAACAGTGTACTTTAAATTGCTGTAAAGTAGGCAAACTTGTCATAAGAACTGGGGAGGTAACTCTCATCAAATGCTTGCATTGGAGAAGTGCTAGAGAAAAAGAAGCAGTTAAGAGTAGAAGAGGAGCAGAAAAGGAAGGAGACTGAGTAGTAAGAATTAGAGAGATGGTGAAAGATGAAGAGAGCAGCAAAAAAAAAAAAAAGAACAAGGAGAAATGAGAACTAATGACAGTGGGTATAAGATTAGGACTTTAGAAGTAGAAAGCAAGAAAAAAGGAACAAACAGAAAACAATGCAGGTGGTGCTATGCTTTCTGAAGAACAGCATGGGTCCACAGAAGGGCCTTATGAAGACTTTTCACAAAGCATAAAAGTAATTATTTTATTACACAGACAGCCGGAAAAAAACTGTCCAAATCTCACTGGAGAGAGAACTTCCCAAAATCAAATATAAACACAACTTTGGATTCCCAAATAATGTTTGTTCCTATATATTGAAAAGACAGAGATCAAATACAAGTGTTAAAAGGAACTGAGACAGCAAGAGCAGAGACAAGCTTCCTCTAAGACAGCCTGTACCTCACCTGCAATGCTGGCCACATGAAGCAAGAGTGTCAAAGAGAACATGAAATGACTCCAATATTTGACACCAGGCAAGATGCAAGAGAGAATCCTAGAAGTAGAGGACCTGTTTATTCATCTCATACCCTGCTTACTGAAAACCACCCACAACCAGGAAGCTTCAGCAGATCCTTGGGACACAGTGCAGTGTAACTACCAGCTGTCACGCTGAGCGTCTCCGAAGGAAAAGGTAAGATTATGAGATTACATTCCAGAATATTTTAACATCGCCTCACAGTATTGGATTAAATGAGAAGCTGATATCACTTAACACGGGTGGTAAATATTTAAATTATTATTTATAAAAGACACTCCGAATGAAGCATTCCTGCCTTTCTGTATTTGCAGAACATACTTTGAGACATACAAATGACTGACATAGATTCTGCAAATGTTTATGTATGCGTTTAGCTTTAAGCATGGGAGAAATCCCACGGACCAGGAGAGAACCACTGAACTCCCCAGATTATAAACGCTGAAGTTTGCAAGCTTAGAATCTTCAGGCGAGATTTCTCATCTCTGGACAATCTTTTACTTTTTAGATTTATTTTAAAGATATTTGTATTCACATCTTATATTTCAGTATTTATGCAGCTCCATAGCTATCCTTGTTGTGTTGCAACTTTGATTCATTGCTAGGTTGATGAATGCATATGCATTAATACTGCAAAGCAGAGTAATATTTCTGTTCTGCTTTTTTCCCTTCTAGTTAGGATGATGAATGCATATGTACTATTATTATTATTTATTTATCCCCCCCCCCCCCCCCAAACTGGGATCTTTTTTCTACCTCTTCAGTGTCTTTCTTCCCTGCTCGGTACATTTTCACACATTTTTCTGTGTATGCAATGGCACTGCTCTGGTTGCAGAGCCTTGTGCAAACATAGGGGCCTGTGCATACAAAGCAGCATGCAGAATGAAGAATGTAAGTTGCTTGTGACCTTCTTCATTTTACCACTAAACAACTTCAAATTAGCTCTTATCGGATAACTGAAATGAGCTCTTTATTCATTCAGGCCCTGACACTGCAGATCTTTATACACATTTCTAATGTTACCGAGGTGAGTAGTCACATTCATAAAACCACTGCCTTCAGCAGAGTCACACTTGCATTTAAATATACATAAAGATCACTTCAGGAATAAAGTTCTATTTGCAGAAACTTAGGTAGCTAATCTGATCAGAAGACCCAGTATGTCTGCTTGCAGTGCTATCTGCAGTGAGCTTCCTAATACATTTGTAACTCAACTTAGGAAACTGACAGAATTTACTGTTAAGTGCATTGTGTTTGCTCTGTCTAGTGAGTGATGTTGGTACCGACAGCAGAGCAGCAAAGTTTAAGAAAAATATCCCCAGAAATAATAGGCTTGGTATCCCTTTTGTCCATCTTTTGTGAGTTTTTTTATTTTTATTTTTGTCCTCCAAGTACATCATCAAGGCTATTTTTAAACTATACAGGCTACAGTCTTAAAAACAGACAGTTGGGATCCTTGACTAATCAGACTTGGAACTTTAAGGATTTCACTGAAGACTAAAACAAAACATCAGAAGTTGGCTACAGTCCTTCCCAATGATACAAAAACCGCTCAGGGGAACAGCATTTAGCCAGTCCTTTTCATTTTATTTTTCATAGATTCTGAGCAAAGATACTGATTACAGCTTCACGTCACATCTCTCTTTCCAGCATAAGGCTGGAAGGTTTTCCTCAAGCCATCAGTTGAGGACACTGCTGTTAAACCTAACAGGCTGTGTTCATTGTAAACTCTAAACACTGCTCCTGCTGAAGAACAGGCACACCAGCGTGATCCTCCCCCTCTAGCTCATTTGCCCTTGTATTGGGAGGTACTATCGTTGAACCCACAGAAACCTGTGCTGGTGTTGGTGCCGGTCTGCAGCAAGCTGACTCAGGCTGTGACAGAGCTGTGAGTAAACGGAGAGCAGCTCAAAAGACATGCCTGTTTTCAGCCAGACAAGCACCTTGAGCCAGCTGGTGCTCTGTCACAACGCTAAGTGCTGCTGGAAAGGAGGGAAGTGGAATGGGTAACTTAAGAGTAGAATCATAGAATCACCAAGGTTGGAAAAGCCCCACAGGATCACCCAGTCCAACCAGGTAGAAAAAGAGGAGAAAAACATCAGGGCAGCCTGGAATGGAACTGAACTCCTGAGAAGCAGACCTCTACTGCTGCCTTATTCCTTTGGATGCCAGCGGATGGGACAAGTAGAAGCCATTTCAGTAACGGGCCTTTTGCACTTCTTTGTAACAATGACTCCTGGGCAGCATCGGCAAACAGGATTTATTTACACTTCTAAGACAGCTATCTCTCTTTCAATATGTAATTTTTCTTTTTTTTTTTTTTTTTTTCATTCTCCCCACTCTCAGAGCTGCTTCTCAGCTTTTATGCAAGCCTCCCCTCTGGGCCCCGCCGCAGTCGGGGCTCGTTGCCACACCACCAGTTCTCCTGGTGTAGCAATACTCCTGTCACCACATGGCTGCCACCGCCCGCTCCGTCCTTATCCTCGGGGACGTATAATTCTGTGGCTTCTCTCGAGCCCTCACAGCATATTCTGAGGCTTAAAACCCTCTCTAACTCTCCAGACGGCGTCTGTCCGACTCAGTCACGCGCTGCTCCCAGCACACTTCGCACTCAGGGCTGCCTGACGCCCCACCCCGCCCCCACCTCACGCTGGAAGGGCAAACCGCACCTCGGAAAGCGATGCCGCCCCCCCTCCCTACGACCGTTAAGCGTAACCACCGCCCCCAGCACGTGCCGAGCGGCGCGGTGCGTGGAGCGGGGCGGAAGAGAAGCCACACACCCCGCCCGCCGCCTGGGGGAAGGGCGCGTCACGTGATCGCCATGCCTGCACATGACGGTGGTCACATGACCAGGCAGTGGGCGGGCGGTGGTCACATGACGTGCCGCTGGCGGCCGGCGCTCCTTGACGTCCCGGGGCAGCCGCTTCGGCCCGGCCCGGCTCGCGCCGCCGCGATGGCCCGCGCCGCCTTCGCCCCGCTGCTTCTCGTTCTCCTGTGCCTGCCTCTGGGGGACGGCGTCGCGGCCCCCGTGAGCCCGGACGAGCCGTTCTTCCAGGATCTATGCAGGTGGGCGGCGGGGTGGGACGGGACGGCGCGCGGGGTTGGGAGAAGCTCGAATCCGCGGTGCCCGGTGCCGAGCGTTTGTCTGCAGGCGTAGCGCTGCGTTCGGGTGCCGGGGTGGGCGGCGCCGTGAGCGCCCCTCGCAGGGAGGTGCGGGCGGGGGCTGCAGCCGGGGCCGGGCTGCGGCGTGCGGCTCTCCCTTGGGAAGCGCGCCTGTGTCCGCTGCGCCGCGCGTCGCCTCCCAGCCGGGTTCTTGCCGGGGGTACCGCCGCATACCATTAACTGATCTAGTTGCGAAAGCCTTGAATAATGAGAGCTGCTGCATGGGAATGACTGTTCTTCGTGTTTTGGCCTGTTCCGGTAACGCGTTCAGCTGAGAATCTGGTTTGGGAAATATGCCTCGCTTGTCTTCATTTCTTCAGTAATGAGTTAGGCGATGCTGTGGCGCTTACAGGACTATTGTATGTTCACCGGTGGTAGCGGGCGGGCAGCAGTGTAGCCCCTGAGCGCGGCACGAAGGTGTGGTCTGGGTCACGTGAGCGAATGGCAGAATCTGTGGGCACGGCAGTAAAACAGTGGTGAGGGGGAGGAGGGGAGAAGGTAGCTCTTCTTGTCAGGTTAACCCGTGAGCTAAAAAGCGCTCCTGTGGGGTAACTGCCCTCGTTGAGAAACTGGGACAGGAGAAGGAGCTACCCTTCTCAAAGGGTGTTCAGTTCGCCTGGCTTTAATGTGTTTTCTTTTTTCTTCTTCTTCTTCTTTAATTGCCCTAAATTATTTGGTTCTCAAACAGCTCCTGTATCAAGAGTAACATTAATTCATACCAGTGTCTGCCTTGGTTTTGTTGCGTGTCCATTTGTGACTAGAGGAACTTTTAGGGATGCCATTGAGGGGCACACTTGCCTCTTAAAACCTGTGCTGGCTGTCCTGCCTGGCTTTTTTGTTTCTTGAAGAAAAGCTTCGAAGGACTTCTGGCTAGTAATGTAGAAAGGATAAAGTAAAAGCCAAATCTGTCAGACTGTAAGCTCTTGAAGATGCTGTGGAGATCTGTTTGGAAGGAAGACTACTCCATGGGGGGTGATGTGGTTAAGTGGCTCGAGCACTTACGCTGCTCTCTGAGGTCTCATCTGTAAGTTGTAAGATCTGATGATGATCTGCAGGACAGCTCTTGGGCCAGTCTAATCTGTCCTTGTGCTGCCTCAGGTGAGTTTTTGACTAGTTTTACAAGTACTGTCTGCTTGTGACCTGGGTTCTGTGTGGCCTTTGGGCTGGTGAAGCTGCAGCAGGCTCACTAATGCCTGAATGTCAAAAGCTGCACGAGGAAGGAAAATGTTGGAGTTGAGAATAGAGGTCGTTAAGCTTTTAAGTAGTAGCAGAGAGGCACCTAATCTGGGTTCTAGTAGTAGGAAAGAATGATGACAAATCTTCTGTCTGTTGGAACTGTAGTGTGAGACTGCCTAAACCTTGGCTAGCTTATATTGCTTGTTTCTTGTAGCCTTACCATGGGTGTGTGGACAGACTAGAGAAAGGGCAAGGGAGCAGAAACAGGAAAAAGCTTTCCTTTTCTGAAACTTTGTTGAATATCACAGCTTGTGCACTCCTAAAGTTGACTGTGCTGCCATGTGACTTCTAATTAGAGTTAGGGTTTATCTTCTGTGTTGAGGTGCATCTAGGATTGCTGCAATGTCAAAATCTGGGAAAGGAGGAGTTTGTTTGGATATAGGAAGTTACTAGTCAGCTGTTCTTTAAATCAGTGTACTTCAATATCAACAAGATGAAGCTTGACAGTTTTCTTATGGTCTTTAAAAGAAAAAAAGCAACTACAGGGTATGTTTTGAATGTGGTGGTATAGTAGGAAAAGTAAGCAAGCTCCTCTGCTGTGCTGAGTCTATCCTAATGTAGATTATTTGGTGACAGACAATGTTTGTCTCCTGTGCAAGGATGAGAGTCAGTGCATAGATCTTATATCTTAAATTTCTGTGTGAAAGGAATACTCAGAATAGCTGTAAGTCACAGGTTTGCTCTTAGGCAGAACTGTTAACTTTCAGGTTGAAAGCCTAATGTTGAATTTTGAAATAACACAGTTGGCCATTGCCATGCACAGAACTGTATGTACGCTCCTTTCAGTATTTGTCATGAAACCACATGTGTGCTCTTGTGCACCACTAGAAGCCTTGGGTTTAGTGTTAGATGGAGCCTCAGTGCAGAGGCATGTGCTGGGCAGGGATGACCTGTAGATGAACTTGCTTGGCTCCCTTAAATGCTTTGACACATTTAAGTGGGAGATGTCATAAGTAACTCATTACCAGACCTAATTGTGTATGTACATGATTGCTTCATATGCCTGGGAAGCTGCCACTATAGTGGCTTCAATATGATTTCTCAGCACGTGCTTCAATGCCTCTTGTATATTTGAGCTTCAAATTGCTATTTTTTTAATGCATTCTGTAACATAGTGTAGTGGATGAGAATTAGACTGCGTCATAAAAGATGAAATGTCAGTGTGTGCAAGGATTGAGAAAGCTGAATAGCTTGTGGTGTAGCTGTAACACTGTTATGCGTGATGCATAAAACCTTGCCCGGAGACATGCACTGTGCATGGTGGCTGGAAAAAGTGATGAGTAAACTTGAGCCGAGCTAAGCATGAGTAGTGATAGATTAGTGTCTTTTCATTTCTTGAGGTACAGTGATAGCTTTGTACGTTGTGCCATTTGAGCTCTCGCTTTCTCTAGAGAGAAATGTCTTCAGTAGAGGAACAAGTTTGTGCCATGCGTGTTTATGCTAAAATGCTAGCCACACCTAATAGTGATTTCCATGGGAAGAGGTGGATCTAAGTTGCTGGCGTAAGATTAGGGATGGTCATCCTGGAGACTGTTCCCAAGCTTGTTTGCTTGTGCTGGTTGAGCCTGCTCGCAGAAGGCTCACTGAGGTGTCAGTCCCTGCAGTGTGCTCCAGCAGAGGAGTTGCTAGACAGGTATGGATGCCCTAATGAGGTATAGGTCAGCTTTTCAGTGGTTTTAGGTTACCTTGTCTCTGAGCTGAGAGGTTTGTGTCATACCTTTTCAAGAAAACCGGATGGTATGGTGTCCCTGGAGAGCGATGTCTGCTTTCTTTTAACTGCTTTATAGCTGTTGGGGAGGGGTTACTCCTCTTCCAGTAGAAACTGAAGAAGCAGGAAGTGCAGCGTGGTTGTGAGAAAGGCAGCCCTGGTCTGTTGGGTGCTTTGTTTTGTTTGAGGTGGTTTACCAGTACTCAGACCTGGAAGCAGCTTGTGGCTCTAACTCAGTACATGTGCTCTGGCAGCTGCTTGCCTTCTTGTTGAAATCTTGACAACTTGCAGTGCCAGAGCTACTCATTCACAAGGTAAACCAGACTCTCTGAAGCTCGTATGTTTTCCCTTTTTCATGCTACTTTCATTTCTCTTTTGTTTAAACATTAAAGGCTTTTTTTTTTTGCCTTACAATTTGTTGGAAAGGATTTTTATTTTCACTGCTTCGTTATTGCTTTGGCATCTTGATTCACAGAATATCATGAGTTGGAAGGAACCCACCAGGATCATCAAGTCCAACCCCCTGGCTCCACAAAGGACCAAAGACTGACCTGCAGGCAGGCCCAGTCTGAGCGCTTGCTGCTGCTGTTTACACAGCTGCTTTCAGCCAGGCCTGGTGCTGCCTCAGTGGGAGCTGCCTCCTGCAGCTGCCTTGTGTCAAGCCAAGGAGCTAGCCTGGCCCCCTCTGCTTGCTGTGCACGCCTGTTGTTGTCACTTGAGGCAGAGCAGTTCTTGGATCTGGCTTGTGTTGTAAGCAGAGGCCAGAAATAACCGATGGAGATGGGGAGGGAAAACAAGAGGAGAACTTGTCCCAGAAGGTGAAAGTAGAGATGTATTTTGGGCCTCTAATGGTGAGGTTGTCTGTGGCAGATGTTATCTGTAAACAAGGCTTCATGTTATGATTTCAGCAGAGATGATTATTTTGCAATTTTCTTCAGGGCAGATGTTTATGAACTGCACCAGAGATGGCCATTTCAGTGGTGTGGTACATGAGCAGGTGGCTTCCTTGCACTCATGGGACAGAGGGCACTTCCACATCACATCAGCTGTGCGGTGGCTCTTGTTGGGACTGCTGGGGCTAGGCCTGTGCTGCATGGCTGCCTGCACTGTGTCCACCTGTGCAGCCCTGTCAGTGGTATAGTGGTACTGAGGGCTTTTCCAGCTCTTCCTTTCTGCTAAGTACAAACCAAATTCACATGTGTCTGCAGCTGACACTTTGGAAGTGACATACTTCTCCTCAGGTTGTGCTTGCTCCTTTGCTTCTGACTGTGGCCCAGAGAAGGCAGTGACTTAATTGCTTGTGTCCTCACCCCTGTAACCACTTCTCTGTCTTGTTAGAGGTGTTGCTATAACGGCTCGGTTGGGGTGAATCTGGGATGTCATAAACATAAGTTACTCTGCTAGCTGGATCACTGGCCAGAGCAGGTTGGGGAGGGGAAGGTGATACCATGACGTAGTCACAGGCAGGAGGTGCTTGCTGAGCAGCTGAAGGAGAGCCCTTCATGTGGATGGGCTGCAGTCAGAATGGTGGTAAGGCTGCGAACAGATTGTTTCCATTCCTGGATGCAGCAGAGATCAGTTTGTATTGGTTGGAAAGTAGAGCACATGCTGCAGGGCTGCGTGTGAACCTATCCCCAGACACTGATTTAATGCCAGGAGCTTTACTCGCGAAGGAAATTGTTCAGACTTTCACTGTGAATGTGTATTTTGCATCCGAGTTTACAACAGCTGCTTAGATGGTATCCAACCTGCTGTTATGCTCCAGTGCATTCAGTCAATCCAATGAATAAGCCCTGCCCTCCTTCTCTTTCTTAAAGACTCTTGAGCTTTCCTGAAAGTGATGGTACTCAGAAACTACTGTAGGTGTTCGCCTGTGTGTACCATTGGAGGTGTGGTTTGGAACATGATTAAACAAGAAATCCCACATTTACTTCCCTGGATTGTTTAGAAAAATTCCTCAGACTTCTTGTGTAGAGGTCTGAAGGAGCAGAGAGGCTCGCTTCAGGGGCTGTTTTGTTTCTGTTCTGTAAGCATTCTCATCTTGTTTCTCTTCTGTTTCTGGCATGCTGATAAACTGACTTGAAGGTATTGATTTCTTCTCTTTCGTAACATGGAGCTGGAAGAGCAAGAAACTAATCTCTAATAGATGATAATTCAGTTGTATGGAGGAGTCAGATTCTAGTTCAGTTTGTAAATAAATCTTAGTTTCCCAATCATCTAAAAGTGCTGAATAGCCACTCTTACTCAATCAACAATTTATGACCTTAGCATTATATATTACTACCTCTGTAGTCTTTCAGAATCGATCAAAAAAAGAGCACTGGAGCCTTTGAGAAATTTTTCAGCAGAATATTAACTTTCCAGGGTTGTATTTGAGGTAATTGTATTTTGATGGAAATATTCTTTTTCCTGGAGGGAAAGAATATGTTTTAGTCTTGATCTCAGTCTTCAGAGCCCTTGAAGCCAGAGTTGAGCTCTTTCAGTTTTGGGGGGATTGTATGTTGGTGGACAACAATCTTTTCCTGTTTTATTTTCTGTACTATGGCTTAATGTCTGCATAGGTGTTGTTTCTCACCTCTTTAGAAATGCAAAAAGGCGGCTCAGAGAGCTGATCAGTGTGATTGTAAAATGTCAATTCTACTACTTGTGAGGGAAGAATAATGGCAAGTATTTGTCTAGGATTGAGATTTGTCAAGTATTTGTCAATTTGGCGAGTATTTGCCTAGGATTTGTCTAGGTCTAAGTCCTTGAGTCTAATCATGCTGATAAAAAGTAGTTTTTATTAGTGTTTCAGGTATGACTTAGAACTTGATATGTTATTTTTTTGAGCCCTATAATTCTGTAATAAGAAACAAGAACTCCTTCTGCAAATTGAAACCATTTCTACTTGTTCTCAGCTTATTCCAGCCATTAGCAGATTAAAATTAAGGCTGCTTTAGTGCAAGGAAGCCAAGAACCCTATAGTCAATGATTAAATAGAAAATGGTGTGGTATTTTGCTGCAGGCACTTTGATTAGAGATGCAGTGCTCTGGATTTCAGAGGGGCTCTTGAGGGATTCAGAAATCTAGACCAAAGTAGCTGAGCTGCTGCTATCTTATCCTTAGCCAGGAATTAGGCTTCCCACAAGAGTGGGTTTTCTCCCCGGGGGGATCTAGGATATGGCAGCATTGAGGGATGTAGCACCTATGAGCTAGAGATCGAGGTAGGTGAACTGTAAGGGTGAAGCTTCTTGTCGACTTCTGGTCTGCTGATGGCTGAGAGAGGAAAGCTGAGCTTCCCTGTTGAACTTGTTACTAACCTGTAGTGCAGGTCAGATTCATTAAACCCTAGGTGAGCTGTAAATATCAGGAGTACCTAATAAATTGCTGTGTTGCCTTCGGTTTCCTGATGTGATGAATCTGCATTAAATCCTACAGAAGTTGCCATTGCAGGTAGAAAAGCTAGGGCATCTCTTACACTGCAAAAATAAGTATAATCCCCAGGATGCGTGCTCCTGCCAGAACTAGAGGAGATGTAGCTGAGCCAAGCTGATGATAGCGAATATTTACTGAGCTGAGCCTTCCTGATGGAGCTTGGATGGTGCATTATGCCAGTAAACCAGCCTGTCTGAGGAGCTCCTGACTCCATACCAGCCGAGCTGGGCATAGTCCTAACTTAGGTGGTGCCATGTTGTATAACTGATCATGTCAGTGGTCTCAGTACTGTGAGGATGGAAATGTGTCCTTAGTCCTTAAACGTGTCCTTGGAGCTACCACATTACGTTTTATTTCTTATGCTCTGTTACTCTGATTTATTCCCCATTGTGTTTAACCAGAGGTTATTGTTCCTCTGTCACGTTTTGGTCAGCTGATTTTTTTTTTTTCTGATGTTGTAGCTTACTGGCATGGTCCCTTTCATTGAGTCTCTCATAGATAGCTCTGCTCGCTTTCCAGCTTCTGATGTTACCCTACAGGAACTGTCCTTTGAATATTGAGTTGCATGAAAAATGCATAAGGGTGCAGTGAAGTGCTAAGATTCTTACAGTATTCAGACAGAAAGATGCAAGTAATACTTCTGAGTCTAATTTTTCACTTGAAGGTGGATGGATCTGCAGCTGAAGGGGGTAGGATGTGGACTGCTATTCTAGTCCTCTGAAGCTTAGGCTTCCACTATTGTTGGGTATTGCTGAAGGGCGATTGCATGCAGCCTGCCCAAGGTGTTTGACAAGTTTATCAGGCTTTCAAGGAAAAGGACTCACCGCCTGTAATCTACCTGTTCAGAGCAGGCTTTGCAGGGATTTGAGGGGAAAAAGTGATTGGTTGGGTGTTGCAAGAAAGATGAAATATATGCTTCTCAAGTGGCTAAATTGGTTTAGCTCTTGGCCCTGGTTCAGTAACAACTGTTCCTGATACTTAATGATCTAGAACATAAATAGGAAACTTGATGTAATGGTACACTGAACTTTACAACTTGTTTATTGCAGGGACTGGTGTCTAGGGCATGGCAGTTTAAATGTGGATACTAACTGACAGGCTTTTTTCTTTTCAGCTACACGTGGGAAGCAATTGATACAGACAAACATGTGCTTTACAAAATAAACCTCTGTTTTGGTGTTGAAGAGTGTGGAAGATCAAGTGCAGTCTGTGCCTATGACGTTGATAAGAGAGCATATATGTCAGTAGGTAAGTAAAGAAGTGTCCTTCCTTGTAAGTAGCTTAGAGTCATGTTAGTGCAAGGCCTCGTAACTGTATTTTTCCAAACTTCTTAACATATTAGTAAAGATTTCTCTTTTCCAAACAGTTCAGAAGTACGTTCTGTTGTAGATTTACTGTGTAAATTTGGAGCAACATCATATGATTTTACATAATTCAGTGAAGCTTATTTTCTGGTCTTGCTACTGGTAACCTAGTATGGAACTATGCAGTACTATCTCAAGTAGAAATAAACATGTCTACTTGTGGTAGGATATACAGTGTGCATATCCTTGTTTGAGGCTTGATACTAAACACTGGAAAAGCTTAAGTACAAACTAGCCTGATGTTATATTAGCTCTTTGATAGAGTTAGGTAACTGTCATCACAGTCTAGAGTACTGCTAACTTTCTGGTATGTCTTTAGGTTGTTAGACACAGAGGAAATGAATGATGTATAGCCCTATTTTTCAGTTACATTTGTCAAGTCTGGTGGCTGCTGTAGTAATCCTGAGATGTCCTTGATATCGTGTGTGGTGGACTACTGGGTTCTGAGTTAAGAGTTAAACTGGCATATTCCTGGGCATGTGCCTGCATGTGGCGTCATCGATTAGAAACAGCTCATGGTTTGAACAGTACTTGCGTACTTATTTTCATAGGTATTTTTCACTTTAGAGGTTACTTCTTCAGCTATTGAAACCAACAAAGAGGCTTGCTGATAGCTATTTATAACACGGTAATGTGGTGGCTTTCTGTAGAGTATTATCTTTTCAGACCACTTCTTTGTTCCTGCAGATCTGATATGTTACTTTGATTGTGTTGGCCAATCTTGCCTTCCATTGGCAGACAGCTCTTAAAGAGAAGCTCTGAGTCATCAGTAAAACTGTGTAAGCTTGGATTGCTGGAAGATAGTAAGAGAAAGGATTCTCACATGTATGCAGACAGCATCTAGTAAGCCACTCCTCTCCCTTAGCTGTAGTGATACAATCAGTGCTTTTCAAACTAGTTGCAACTCCAAATCACTGGGTGATGAGTAAAAGCATGTCTCAACTCATGGCTTTATTATTTTTTTGTAGTGTATTACATCCATGCCTCAGAGTTTTCTGGAATGACTGGTCAGATACAAAACTGCCATCTGAACTTAGATGTGTGACAGTGTCTTCCACTCCGAGCAGCATGACATTTTACTAGACCACTTGACACTGCTGCTGGTTTTTCACTCACAAAGCATGTAAGAACTTTGTTTCTTACTGAAGTGGATCTTGCCTCTGAGCATTCAGTTGCAGGTGGATCACAGAATGAAGCAGCACGTGAGCTACGGTTTTAACGTTTTCTGTTTAATGGGACTGAAATGTGTCTGCTGGAGTGCAGCCTGAAGATGATTGTTCTCTCCAGGGAGGTGTTGTAAGATCTAGAGCCCCGTGTAGGTGTGACTCGTATTTCCTTTTTGAAAGGAGGAGTACAGAGCTGGGTCATAACTGTGAATGGTAGCAAATATTCCACTCTATGCAAAGCTGAGTGTCTTATCACCTGACTGCTGCTGGATGGAAAAGAGCTGAGCAACAATCATAATAACTTGGTCCTGAAGGGGCCAAACAGAAACAACTCCTCTCAACAGTTAAACCACAAATATTGCTTGAGGTTTTTTAACCACTCTTGCAATAAACTAGGGAATCAAGGCAGTACAGTTAACATTGAAATTGAGTTTTACTTTTTTTTCCCTGTCCAGATTGCCAGTTCTGTTCTTGTTCATGATTTGAAACTTGTTACTGGCATTTGCCATTCATCAGCATACTGCCCTTGGTGGTACTGAAACTTGAGCACCATCACACTGAGCTGAGGTAATGCTGGTGGATTATCAAGCTTCTTGCTTGTCAATAAAAGTCGCTCTTAATGAGAGAAGAGGAACCCAGGTCTAGATGGGTGTGGATTCCCTGTGCAGGCTCTTGGTTAAGACAGCTAAGCCACATACCTGTCTTAAAGAATTCAAGCTGGTATGAGCTTACTTCTGTGTTTAAGGCTAAGTGCAGCTGGAGGGCTTTGATTTGAGGGAATGAAGAGCAATGTACCAGTTAACAAAGTTTATTAAGTAGTAAACTTAATTCTAATACAAGCTCAATTGGATCTCCTCTCCTTTCTTGCAGAAAGGCGTTTTCATTGCAAACAACAGATGTACTTTTAAATATTAGTTATGCAAGAGGTAACAGCTATAGGGACCAATATATAGATCTTTGGTAGGGATTAGGACTGTATGGTCCATGACTAGAATGATAGTACCCAAGGGAAGCCTTGTGGTCAGTGTTGTGTCAGTGGGACATACCAGTATTGGTACTGAGATCCCAAAGGCTTGTCCTAGAACATGTCCTTCACCTTTATTGACAGACTGACAAGCAGCTTTCAAGGTGTAGGCAGACTGCTTAGTTCTTGAATGTCGAAGAGGATGGAAATGAGGTCGTACCATCTGAACGTGGTGTTGTATATATGACTTGATTTCTGTTTAGTTTGATTACTACAATTAAAAACAGAAACATTACGTATTAACCTGAATGGTGAAATATGCACTCTTCCAGCTGCAATAGAACTGGATGTGGAATGATAGCTGCTACCTAAATGTCCCTTTCTTATGGACAGCTGATTGGATGACTTCCATGATTGCCTTTCTTCCAAGCAGCTGAAAAGACTAAGGACCAAATAAGTAAAAGTTGTTGTGGGTAGTGCCTTTACTGATCTAGTACAACTTTGTAAAGTGTATCTGATTCTATATTTTTTGGTAAGCTGTAGTAGCTGATTTCAGTGATGCTTAATGGAAGGACTGCATCTCTGAAATCATGATGAAATGTGATTAATTGAAGAGGTAAAGGCTGCTCCAGAACTGGTGTTCTGGAATCACATTCATGGGAAGCTGACAGTGCGAGGAGGTGGTTTAGGTGGTTTGAGACTGTTCCTCCCAGCCCTGCTCGTGTTATGTGTAACGTGCAGCTGAAGAGAGTTGTGTTAAAACCTTAGCAAGTTCCTAGACTAGATTTAAGCATTCATGGAGGAGGAAAGTAATCATATTAGCCTGACATAAGCAAGGCATACTGGTTTTGCTTTTTTTTGTATGTATTTTCCTCCCTTGAATATAACTTTAAATGTGGAAGCTGGAGTCAGCTAACAAAACCTTTAGAGCAGTGTAACATGTTCTCAGAATTGGGAGAGAACTGATGTGTACAGAAGCCTAAGTCCTCAAGCAGTGCTCCTTTGACTAGAAAGTTATGTTGGCTTCCTTCCCTCTAGTCTCCTGGTGAAGACATGAATCGGCATCAATACTGGAAGCCTTAAAACCTGAAGACAATGTTTTGGTATAAGTGCCAAGACATAGGAAAGGCAGGATCTGCTGACAGCCTCTAGGTGCTGAAGAACTGGTTCTGAACTGCAGCTGTGGTAGCATGCATAGCTGCGACATGTTCTCAGCCTGACACGAATCCTGTGCCCCATGTGTATGGGGAGGTTTACTCTATGCTACCTTTCTTCTGGGCTGATAAGTCTCCATTCTTACCTTCATTAAGAAGGCAGATGGTACGGAATGATGTCTGTCTTGTTGCCCTGATTATATGATGGGTACTGTGAGTGGCTGCTGAGGTGTTAGCATCTTAATGTGGCTTTCTGTAACACAGCATCAATAGACAGGCCCTGCACTACTGATGAATTGTTGTACTGGTTGGCTGTCCAGTTTTCATTCTGATTGATATCATTTCAGATTGATTATTATAGTAGATTTCTCCCTGCTATGTTTAAAAGCAATTGATAGATACATTTGTGATAGTTTCTGATAACTTTTTCCAGTCTGCAGGAATGATTTGGATGATAGTGCTGAGGAACCTGATGGAAAGAAGCAAAAGAACACAAGTTGTTAGGGAAAGCACTGGCAGCTGCTAACAGTGGCTGCAATGGTGTTCCTGTGAAATGTTGCCTTGATTTTTTTGCCTCTTTCTGCTCTAAATGGGGAGATAATAGGCTGGGCAAAATTCTGTGAAATGGCAAGTGACCTAGACACACAGCTGCTGTCTGCAGTGATGACAGACTTGACTTTCTTTAGTACAGGCATAAAAACAGTAAGGAGGAAGCTAGGTAATACTGACATCTAAGTGCTCTCTATTTCAACCCAAATGTACTACAGCAGCAAAATCTACCTGCAGAAATGGGCAGTTAGCATGCTACATCTAAAAGGACTTGGTATTTAATGCTGACCAAAGTAGATTAGAGCACAGACGCTTCAGTGGATTGAGCTGGTTGTTGACATGGCTTGAACTGTGCCTTGCTTTTTCCGCTGCAGTGAGGTGCTGCGTAAAGAGGGACATGCAGCAATGTATCACTAACCCCAGCCTACATGCAGCATGTGGGCTGCACTAAAGGAGATGAGAGCTGCAGGAGGGCATGCTCTGATATAGCAGGACTGTGCTGGGTTTAGCAGTAGGTAATTCCAGTACAGCCTATGTGCCCAGGCACCATTGGATTCTTCTTTAAGTAGATTCTCTCTGATATTGTGCTGACATTATCCATATAGAATCATAGAATGGCCTGGGTTGAAAAGGATCATAATGATCATAGAGTTTCAACCCCCCTGCTATGTGCAGGATCGCCAGCCACTAGACAAGACAGCCCAAAGCCACATCCAGCCTGGCCTTGAAAGCCTCCAGGGATGGGGCATCCACAACCTCCTTGGGCAACCTGTTCCAGTGTGCCACCACCCTCTGTGTGAAAAAACTTCCTAATATCCAACCTAAACCTCCTCTGTCTCAGCTTAAACCCTTGTCCTATCACCATCTACTCTTATAAACAGTCGTTCCCCCTCCTGTTTGTACGCTCCCTTCAAGTACTGGAAGGCCACAGTGAGGTCTCCCCAGTGACCTCATCAATTGTGATACTTGAAAGTAGCTCATAACAGTGTTTGATTACAAACCTTTGAGGAAGTAGAAGTGATTAGAAAGATCAAATACTGTCTTAACTTGGACCTGTATTTTAAAGATCACAAGAATTGCAAGGAGAGTCTTCAGTTGTATTCTTTATAAGACCTTCTTCAAGTAGACTGTGCTTGTGCTGCTCTGTGCTTGACCCTGGGGTCTCTGTGAGCTTCTGTGAAGGCGTAGTACTGTAATAAATAGGTTTTTTTTTTTTTTCATACCCCAGGTAGCCTAACTTTGCGAGAAATTTCTAAAACTCTTTTGGTATTCAACACTACAAGTAAATGTTCCCAGCAAGGCAGTGAGCACCGAATTCAAAGCAACATCAACTTCCTGTGTGGGAAAACACTGGTAAGTCTAAATCACTTATCTTCAGTGGAGGTAGCATGTCCTGTCCTTTTAAATTGCTTTGCAGGGAGACTTGCTGTTCTAGCAGGTGTAGTAATGACTGAGCTTCATAGCTTAAGGAAGAACCAGTTACAGTTTAGTACCAAATTAAGGACATGATCCAAAGCAGCTTTCAAAATACAGTCAAGTTAGAAAATAATTGCAGATCTGCAGCTTAGCTGTGATCCCAGTCTCTTCTGGGTCTTTAGTATTTTCACAGGAATTGAACTTAAGGCATTGTGGATGAATGAGTCAACTGTGTGCTGTAACAATAAGAGCTATTGTTCCAATACTGGTTGTGCTGAAGCAGTGAACCTAAACTGTCAGTACTGAAGACCATGACTGACCTCTGCTGTGGGTCAGTATAGTAAGTGTTAGATTTTGTCTGCACGTAGCTGAACTTACTGCTTGTACATCAGCTGGGCTTCTGGAGGCACAGTTGTTAATGGGTATCCACTGTAAGCATGAGTGCCAATACTTGGAGAGTGTTGGTATGCGGTTGATCTTGTGCTTTTGGAGTTGCAGCTAACAAACATTTAACTGATACCACAGCTTACAGTTTGATATTCTATACAGATCATGATCAGTGTGTGTATTTGTGTATCTGATTAATGCTTATTAAGGCTGCTCTTGTAGGGCACGCTGACCACTACTGCACTCCCTCTCTTGGAAACATAGCCAGTTGAAACAAGGTGCTGTGCACTGGGGAGGTTTAAATGCTTCCTGTGCTATTTTAGCAGATGATTCTTTAAAAAAAAAAAAAATCTTGCTCAATTCCAGCTGTAACTCCATGTAGTAACTGCCTGCAAACTTCTAGTTAGCATAGTTTTGACACTTAGTCTCCACGTGACCTAGCACAAGGATTTTGTCATAGGGTTTGGAACAACTTGTCTCCAAGGTTAAATGGAGAGGGAAATCTGTGTAAATAGGCTGAAGTGTTTCTAACTGGAGTGATGAAGGAACAGTGGAAAAAATGTGATTGTCTTTCTGTAAGCAGTCATTCAGTTGAGCCTCCAGCCCTGAACTGTGGTAGAACTCTTGTCTCAAAATAGATGCAGATGTGTTTAACGTGATCCTATAAGTAGTGGACACCAGAGGTACATTTTCTGTGTAGCTGAAGAATTTGCTACTTGACCTTCTTTGTGGGATGAAAGATAAAGAAATGGTAAACTATACAATGCCTTGCTGTTCATTTCTTTATAGACTCTTATTTTGGTGTTTTCATTTTTAGTAGTTGTGACTGGTGCTCCTGCCAATAGCAGTTGGCATAGTGAGTGCTTCTGAAAGATACAGTACAATTACTGCATGTTAGAATTGGCACATGTTAATTTGAGAGCTTACATATGCAGAGTGAGAAGGATTTTGGCAGTCTGCATTTTGCTGAGTTTACCAACAAAACTGGTGAAAACAACCCAATGATCTTGCTATTAACAAGAATGTATGTCTTTGGTAAGTGACATATGATATTCTTAGTTTTTAATGCTGACTGTGTGTGTGTATATATATAAAATTGAAGTCTGTTTTTCAAGTAATTAACTTTTTTCTCCTTTAAATAGGGTACCCCTGAATTTGTAACAGCAACAGAGTGTGTACACTATTTTGAGTGGAGGACCTTTGTTGCTTGCAAGAAAAACTTGTTTAAACCTGTGAAAGAGGTAAGCTATGTACTATCCATACAGAAGTTACTTTTCACACATCTGGTAATTTTACTTTACCAACCCTCCTACCCAAACAAATCCCAACAATCTCTGTAGACTAAACTTTGTAGGCACATAAAACAGCTGTTGAAGGTTGGTGTAGCTGAGGATTTTAAGCAGCTTTTTGACCTTCTTTGTTACCTCTATGGCTTATAGTAAAACTCTTGTAAAAGCTGAAGCAGAACAGATTAACTTTGGGTGCTTTGTTTTAGCCAGTGTATCTGGCTTTACATCTGTCTGAAAGTAGTTCAACTTCCAGAAGTAAAAGCCTTTTCTGTTTATTGTAGTTCTATAAATGCCTTCTCATAACTTCTCTACTTCAGTAGCATGAATTATATGTAACTTTCTTTTTTAAGGTGCCTTGTTATGTATTTGATGAAGATTTGAAGAAACATGACTTGAGTCCTCTCATCAGAGTTCCAGGACACTACTTGGTGGATGATTCTGATGATGATTCACTGTTTATAAACATCTGCAGAGACATAGGTGTGAACACCTGCTTGTTTTACCTGTCAGCACATACATTTCTAGCAGTATGGTAGTTTTCCAGTTGAGGCTGTCCTGTGACCAAATCCTAATGTTCTAGGAGCTGTGCTTCTGTTTCAGAACTATTTCTGATGATTTGAAGGCTGCTTTCTGTGAAGCTACGTCTGGCACTCTTTAACTATTGAGCTGTTCGGAGATACTCCTCTTCTGAAAGGGTGGGGACTGTTAGAGTCGTTTACCAAAGCTGTTCCCCTGGAGCCAGTCTTGCAGCTCCTTCTGTTTGCTGCCAGATAAGACCCAGATAGTTTGTAGCACTTCTTGTGCTCTGAATATATTACTTGCTTGGGACTCCCATTCAAGCTGCTGCATTGTTTCAAGTTAATATCCCGTGGTGCATCTAAAATAGGGTTGAGGTGCTTTGGTAAGAAATGGGGTCTAGCTAGAACTTTCATGTCAGTTGGAGTTACATGTGTGAGAAATTAAAACAGCAGAAATGTTCCTTTGAATCTTGCTGAAAATACTAGTTTAGTTGCATACTTGCACTGATTTTTTTGTTTTGTTTTATAATCTGTGCAATTGAATTTGTATTTTATGCACATGTCAGGAAGTTTAATATAATAGTTCCAGTTTTAGTAGCAGGTCTGTTTTATTTAAAATTAACAAAACCAACAAAACAAGCAAAAAAAACCAAACAAAACAAAAAGAAAACTGTCTGCAACTTTGCTCACAGCTTTGAATAAGGTAATTAATAAGAAACAAAGGAGGGGAAAAAATCCTTTCTGGATAGAAGGGGCTACTGACTCCTTAGAATTATTGAATTATTTCATTGCTGTGGAGGATGTGTGGGAGGAGGAAATAGTGAAAGCAGTTATAGAAATTGTTAAAGCTATGTGCATCCAACTGCTGTACTAGCAACTGGAAACTAACTGCAGCAAGGAAGATGAACTTGCTGTCCAAAACAGGGAAGCATGAGCTTCTCCCCAAGAATATCACAAGCATTTCAGATTTTGTCTGCCAGTTTCATGTTCTTGATGTAATCTGTTTTAAAAGCATCTTTTTAAAGAGATAAAACAGTGAGCCTGCAGATAGAATGGCAAAGTACACTGCAGAGCTGGGTCTAGACACTGAATCTCGTTTTCTGTGTTCTGTAACAGGAAGATCAAGTGGAGAAACAATGAACTGCCCTGCTGGCAGCGCAGCGTGCTTGATACATGAAGGTCATGCATATGATGTTGGTCGTCCGCAGGATCAACTGAAACGTCACGACAAAGACAGGTGATTGAGTTATCTGATGATACTTTTGTGAGCCAGTCAGTCATCTGGGTGGGATAAAGCATTAACTTCCTGAAGACTCTTGTTGCCATTGATACAAGTTCAGTTTTGAGGCATTGGCAGAGACTATTTCTTCAAATGCTGGGAGGATAGTTTTTTTTTTTGTAGACATTCCATTATACTGTCATAATAGAACAGATTTCTTTCTTCCTTCTCAAACTCCTCTTTACAAAATTGCATTGTTCAGAGAAGCCAAGAGAAACTAGTGTTCTATCTCTTCAAGCAGAGGAATGATTTTAACTCTATCTGCCTATTGTATGAGTCTGAAGGGTAACTGTACTTGACTTGTGAATAGTAGAAACTTCTATTGATGCAACTCTGTTCTTGTTGCTGCATTTTCTATTGTAAGTGTAGCTAAAAATAAAATAAAATGAAAAAAATCTCATGTTATTTGTGAGATCTAACATGATCATATCTGAGCCTAACCAAAACAGATCAGATTTTATAACAGAGACCAAAGTCTCTAGACTTTCAGTGATGTGGCTCTCCATTTTTTGAGGGAGATGTCACTGTGTGCCCTGAGTTAAACTAGGGTGGCCTGGAAAAGGAGTAACATGATTAGGTCTATCTGTATCCTGTGATGTAGAGAGGCCAGTTGGAGGTGCAGCTAAACTGAAGCCAGTTAGTTGCTCTTCCTGAAATTGTTTTCTGCCCGTTAGGTTGCATGGAACACCTGCACTTGCTTGGGAAGTTGTATGGGTTTCCTTGTTTTCTTGGCCAAGTCAACTTCCCATTTGTCTTTTTCTGTCAGTCGCCATGCTTCCTTGTCCTATTCCCACCTTGTCTGATCCATCCCAGTTGTCTTGCTACTGTCAACAAGCTAAGGAATTTGCCTCACTCTCAATTCTGGAAGCTGGATGAAAAGAAATTCTAAAAACAGAGTTAGTAATAATGCTTTGCCATGTTGCTATATTTTACTTCCAAAATGGCAGAACTGTTTATCGCATCTGCTCTCCAGCAGTCTGAGAAGCAAGCTATTTTTGTAACTATCAGCCAAGTTCGTACTACTGTACGCTCCCTGTGTTGTAACTTGCAGTCTTAACTGGTGTACAGGAAGATAGTGTGTTTAAATAATTGCTGGGACTCTCTTAGTCGTTACTTGCTGAACTTTGAGATGAAAGAAATAAGGGCATCTGTAAAAGGAACTTTCAGAAGTGGGACTGTTTTGGTCTATTCTGCGAATGATTGATATTACTCCAAGAATATTCTTTGATGTAGTGTCTTTTTTTTTTTATTTGCCTTTTTCTTTTTGTAGGCTGATACTGAGTTATGAGAGAACATACAATGATGAAAAGCTGAATTTCTGCTTAGGCCATAACCCAGCAGTAACAATCACTTTTGTTTGCCCATCCAAGAGAGGAGAAGAGGTAACTTTAATGTTTTAGTTTGTTTTAAATGGTTGTTCTCTGACTCCTGTTGTGCATTATCTTTTATTGAGAGCTAAAGAGAACAGAAAGTTCTTCAGTTTTGCAGCTTGTGAAGAGTGTAGGATACTCAAAGTAAAATATTCTGCAGAAAAACAGTCTTCTGAAACTTTAAACAAGAACTCGGGTAAAATTTTCTCAGGAATGTGTTCTTTGTGTTGTGATGTATTTAGCTGTCCTATTCTGGGTTAATTTTTTTTGTCTAAGAAGGAGATGGAATTAGTACAGTGTTAATTCTTGGCACGGAGGCCTGCTTGGCTAATGAGGGCGTTTTCATTGTCAGTGTGGCTGGACGTGCTTATAAAGAAACAAGTTACATACAAACATCTATTAGTCTGGCTGTCCTCAGGAAAAAAAAACTAGCTAGCAACTGTATTTGGCAGAAGTCTATCACTTGCTAAGCAGGTTAATAAACTCCTTTTACTTTAGTCTGTAGTGTTAAGCAACATATTGGTTTTGGCAGTACAGTATAATTACATTGTTAGAGGTGATGCCAGGTAACTTCACTGACTTGCTCTCCTTTAATTGGACCAGAGTGGATATTGTTAGTGCTGCTTCATGTTGTGATGCTTTTGGTTGTAGGCTTATGAAGGAGGAACTCTTGCCTGGCTAACTTTGAATTTAATGTTTTTATCCCTCATGACCTAGATAGGTACCACGTATCATCCTCATGACTAAAGAAGCAGACTATAGAGATCTCTCTACTGTCACTTTGTAATACCTCAGCGTAGCTGTGCACATGTAGTATGAGTGGTATTACTGATGTTATCTGTGCCTGTAACTTTTCTCATGCTTACCTGTGTATCTGCCTCTTCTAGTTTCATGAATCAGAGAGCTTTTAAATGTTTCACTTCTTCAAGAAGAGTACAAAAAATATTTCACTACCTGACATCTGATAAGTGTTGGCTAAAGAATTCTGAAATACTTGTAACATTCCTCTAATCAGGACAGAAGTTGCTATAACAGTCCAATATCTAAGGCTGCTTTGTCTTTAAAGGAATGCTTGATCTCTGTTCTTGTCTTGAAGGAATCCCCTTAGACAAATACAATCCAAGCTGTTGCCAGTAGTTGTGGCTCTGTATTCTCTGCTTTTGCCAACATGTTCAGGAAAAGTGCTTTTTTTGGTATACTATTACTTCTAATCCTCTGCTAATGCCTGATGCTTTGCCTCTGTTTAGGCTTTCAGTTGTTTGTCACATAATCAGTAAGAGCTATTTTATTGTTCTCAACACCAACGAGGCCAGAGGCAGCATTTGCAGATCTTAAGCAATTGATAGATGAAACTTGTCATTACTGGTCTTAAACGAATATAGTGCCGTCAGTATATCTCTAAACTTGTAATTGCAGTTTTGATCTTCTCTGTATCAGAGCGCAGGTCCCAAACTCACAGCAAAAACAAATTGCCGGTATGAAGTTGAGTGGGTTACTGAGTATGCCTGTCACAGGGATTACCTGGAAAGTAAGAGCTGTGTTCTGACTAATGAGCAACATGATGTCTCCATTGACTTGAGCCCACTTACTCTATCTCCAGGTAAACTCACTATTCTTATTTTCAGTGTGTGGTGCTACTAATTGGTTTTCTGGCTCAATGTGTAGAGTGAAGGAAAAACATCCTCTCTAGATACTTGGGTCCTATCTGACTAGTAGATTTTTTTTAATGTCTGTTCTACTGCAACGTTTTTCCTTTTTTTCTTTCTTAATTATTTAGATTATGTCACACCATACTTAGCCAAAGACGACAAAGAGGAGTATTACTATTACTTGAATGTATGTGGGAGAACTGGTGCGGGTAATTGCGAGGGCAGCATGACATACACTTCAGCTTGCCAAGTAAAATCTTCGACTAACCAGAAAAAGGTGACAGGAAGATTTGAGAACCAGACCCTAAGGTGTGTAAAGAATTCTTGCCAGGCTCTTTAGCCCTGCTGAGTTGTCTGAATGACTGATCTTTGTTTCCTACTTTGGTGCTCTTATTTGTCTTGTAAGAAACGTTGGGTACAGAATGCAAGTATTTTTGCTCACTGCTGTATAGAAAAACACTAATGGTATATTGCCAAGTTGAGGAGGAAACTTTACTGACTTTATCAGAGCTGCAAACTGTGTTCTGCTTCTTCTTACCCTCCTCAAGTTTTGCATGCAGTGTGACATCAGGGTTCAATATTTAGAAGTTGTTGTCAGCAAAATAGTGTCTCTAGCTCATATGCAGGAGCGTGCATTAATTGTACTCAAGACTACTGGAATCTAGAATTTAGCATGTTTTTCTTTAAGAACCTCAGGGTTCCCAAGTGGCATACTGGAATAATAGCAAAGCAGAAGTAATTCATGTAGGTATAATCTTCTGTTCTGTCTCTATGCATGTGGCAGACTTGTGGGAGCTATTGCCCAGAGAGTATGATTTCTTCCACCTGTGAAAATAGCCATGAAATAAACTAATATGAAGAAACATTACACTAAAGCTGGGGTAGCTTTAGAGCATTTTTGAAACCGTATGCAAACTTCATGAGAAGTAGACAGAAAAGTCTGTGACTTGAAGCCTTTGTTGCAGTAGGAATACTAATATTAGCATTGATAAACTAACTGTATTCCTCCTTGAGTGAGATGTTTAAGTGTTTAATTAAAAAAAAAAAAGTGGTTTATGTAGCATGGAGAACAGTGTGATTGTGTCTGATGCCATGTTTCTATCTAAAACTGACTTTTCACTCAGATATTCCGATGGGGATCTCACTTTAATTTATCCGAATGGGGATGCGTGTAGTTCTGGCTTTCAGAGAATGACTGTCATAAACTTTGAGTGCAATGAAACAGCAGGTGAGTGTCATGAGCTGTGATCACTCTGCTCTGAGTTTGACTTCTGTGCTTGCTAGTAGACCTTACATTAAAAGGAATGCATGCTTTGAGCCACAGTTAATGCAAAAAAAATACTGTTAGATTGCATTGATTTTATTTATTTATTTTTAATTTGCACTGCGGGTCAAGAATGTTAAATCATGAAAGGGCCTGGTTTCTTAGCCAACAGTTTGTAGACAAAATTGAAATGGAAAACTCTTGTTGCACAGGATCTGTGGTTTTTCTATCCTTGCGAATTCTCAAGTGTTCTTGATTTTTCTCCTCTTCCCCCTCACTGGAAAGCTTACCTCTGTTTATCTGTTATCGATATTAAGGTAATGATGGTAGAGGAACTCCTGTGTTTACTGGTGAAGTGGACTGCACCTATTTTTTCACTTGGTATACAAAATATGCGTGTGTTAAAGAGAGAGAAGATCTTCTTTGCAGAGTTGCTGATAAGAAAAAACACTATGATTTGTCACCTCTGATCCGCAGTTCAGGTATGGCAGTGAAAACTAGCTTTCAGTTACTTCTGTTCTGAATTTATATGCCATGTGTCATTGCAATTCCTCAGTTGAACCAGTAATCAAATTTCACTTTTCTCAGTGTTTTTCTGGGACACTGGCATTCAGTTCCTTCTTCTCAAATTAAGTAAGCGCCTTAGGAAAGTAAGCATACATTTAAAGACAATTGGGATGGGTGATTTTTTTTTTTTTCTTTATGATAAAAGGCATTCTGGGGTGCAGAGGATGGAAAGATTAAACTAGATGACATGTTCATGATGACTGTATTTCAGAATCAGCCCAGAACTGGGAAGCTGTGGACAGTAATCTTTCAGAGGAATGGAGGAAGCGTTATTATATCAATGTCTGCCATAAAGTGCTGAAGAGAGGAGGAGCTTCAGGCTGCCCAGATGCTGCTGCTATTTGCTCTGTAGGTGAGTCTTGCCTTTTCTTCTCTTTAAGACACTGAAGGTTTTGCAGATCCTCCGTAAATTGAAAGCAGCTGCACTGAGTGTTTCCAGTCACTTGAGGAAAAAAGTTGGGAGCGTATTTCCATTGTGCTCCAAAAGACTGTAGAAGACATGATACCAGTAGACTTTTTTGTAACTAAAGAATGGTATTGCACTCTCTTCCATGATTTGTAGTATAGTTTTGGGAAGGTAAAAAAAAAAAAAAAAACCAAAGTCTGCAGTTTTATACTTTATCTTTCCATTTGTGTAGATAAGACATACTTCATGATGTAAAATGCTTTCTAGGGGGATAAAAAGTGACTTTCTTGTCTTTGCAGATAAGAAAAACAACAGCAAGAACCTTGGAACATTTGTTTCTCCACCTAAGAAGGTTGGAGAAAATATTCAACTTACCTATTCAAATGGAGGTAGCTGTGGTGGTAACAAAAAAATCAAAACTGTCATCACTCTTATATGCAGACCAGGTAAGGCCCTGTTTTTGGATCCAGTTAAAATCTGGAGGTCATCTCATATTCCGAGGCATGAGTACTAAATCTTAGCTTATGTCTCTTATTTTTCACGTATACAAAAGCTGAAGAAATATGGTTTGTTTGCTAGGATAGTAGTAATGCAACTGCATTTATCATTTTTATGTTGTTATAAGTAGTTTTTAAAGACTCTTGAGCAATCTCTTAAGCTGAGATTCTCTCAAAATGTAAGTGTAAGTGATTAAAGGAAACACTTGGAAGCCATAGAAAAAGGCACTTTCTATTTCCACATTGCCTTGGTGGAAAAAACTTACTCTGAAATGCAATTGTGTACTTTAACAGTCTTTTACAACGAAAGTATCTTGTCTCTAAATTGCTTGCAGTATACAGAAAACTGAAGCATCTGCACAACTTTCTAATATTGTTCATCTCCATATAATAGCCCATGAGGGAAATAGGAATCTTGGATTTTTGTACCTCAGCCCGAGGAAGATAACTTTTCCAAGTGTGCTGGTCATCAGGTCATGCACTAGTTTCTGATAAAGCTGTTGCTTTGTAGCAAAGCTCTGGGTTTGCAAATAAGAGGAAACTTCTTCTGGAAGTAAGAGATACTGCTCAGTCTGTTCCTGAGTACTGTCTTCCTCCTCTTGGCTAAGCTCGAGGAGGAACAGGGTGCAAGGAAGTTGTGTAAAGCATTTTTGATTGTCTGTGGTCCTTGTTTTTAGAGGAGAGGTACTTTAACTGTTAACTTCAATTTGATGTTGGGAAGGAGTCTACTGCTAGCCTTAAATTCATAGTTATTCTGTCAAATGACTGTACTGACTGTACTGTATGCAGTTTAACACATTGCTCTTATGATACCAGGTGATCTAGAAAGTGCTCCGATCTTGATATCTGAGGGTGTGTGTTCATTTACTTTTGACTGGTATACTGCTGCTGCATGTGTCCTGTCTAAAATGGAAGGAGATAACTGTCAAGTCTCTGATCCTCAGGCAGGTAGGTTGAATATCTGCATGTTGACTACGTTTAAAGATCTTGAGGAAAGAAATTGTCATGGTGCTTAGTCGTCTTGCTGTGCAAAACTTGAAGTGAGTTCAGTGCAAGTCTAAGTACCTTTAATAGTTTAGCACAGCTGTTTTAACTGCATGTGTATGGAAAGTGAATAGCATGAGCTTCAATACTCTGCTAGTGTGCATGGGAGAACTACTTGACTGTAGTAATTTTTTGTGTAGGAAACATGCTTTATATTTGAACTTGTGCCTTTCTGGAACAATTACATGAAAGGAGACACGTTTATGGGGATCACATCTGTATGTAACAATTAGCTGTGTAACCAGTAGAACTGAGATCTGGCAGATGGCAAGAAAAGGTGGAACACATAGCTATTTTTCTTCTGTGTTAGGCTTCTCTTTTGATTTATCACCACTGACCAAGAAAAACGGGCACTACACAGTTAACACTGAGGAATACTTGTTCTACATAAACGTCTGTGGCAGTGTGCCCAATGAATTGTGTCACACACAATCAGCAGCATGCCAGGTAACACAAAGGTGAGTAACTAATTCTTTTGCCTGCAATAGCTTTCCTGTTGTGTGATATGTTGTCTGTGTAACAGCAATTTGCATTTTAAATTATTATTGCACTACTATAATTCAGGGAATTTGCATATACAACATGTAAAATAACATGTGGTAGCACAATAGTTAGGCTGCCAGCTATTTCAAGCAAAGTGCACATGTGATCTTGCTTGCATTTAGCTTTTGACACTGATGCTCCTTCAGACATATGGGGTTTTTTTTCGGGTGGTCTTATGGAAAGCTGGGAATTGAACTTGATCCTTGTGGGACCCTTCCAACTCAGGCTATTCTATACAGAATTCACTGCAGGCATTAAAACTTCACTTCATGGGGAAATAGTTAGGCTAAGTCTGACAGAGCTAGCATTAAGTTAGGGTAAAGAAAGCCTCCTAGACCAAACTTGGACTTGAGCTAAGAACATGTGAATGTAATTGCCATTCATAAGTGGGAGGACTTGCTATTGTGCAGTCCTAGATCTTCTGTCCTCGGGTAATTGCATGGAACCAAACTGAGCTTAATACTTAAAATACGCAGTTTGAAAATGTGAGTTTCCTGTCACTGGTTTACAGAATACAGGATTAGTGTGTTAAATATTTAATTAAGGTACGATTTCCTTTCCAAAGGTCACCTATTCACGTTTTAAGTTTCATTTTGGTGGCACTCTTTGTCCTAGCACACTTTGTTTAATCATTATTACTTATTCCATAATCAGACAAAAGGAATCTTCCATAAACACACATGTGCCTATTGTTTGGAATACTTCTCTTTAAGATAATTAAATTTGAATTTGGTTCAGTCTTAAAGCCTGTGCTTTTTTCCCTTTTAGAAAGGATCAGTTTTGGAGTCTTGGACTGCCTAATTCCAGACTTTCATATTATGATGGTCTGATTCAGTTGACCTACAAAAATGGTACTGCTTATAACAATGAGAAGAAAACACAGCGATCTACCCTTATAACTTTCCTGTGTGATCGTCAGGCTGGAATAGGTCAGCCTGAATATCAGGTAAGAAGTTATGTATGGAAAAGGGAAGCTTGTCTGTCTGTTGATTTTGATGATAAACCCTGTTAGGCTATTGCAGCAGAGATTTGTGGATGGAGATTCATGGATGCAAATACTCATATCTATAGAGCAAACTGATAAAGGGAAGTGGTTATTTCTCTTAGTGTGTTTGTTAGTATCTGTAAAGCTTGTTTTGCCTAGTAAACAGTAAGCTGTCGACCTGTGTCAGGGTTCTCTTGCCTCTAGTTTCTAGGCCGTGTAATTAGAAGTGCTTTCCATCCTCTTGTGTTTCTAGTCAAAAAAACAAATGTACATACTTTTCAGCTGAAGAAGTAACAATAGTAAGACTGTCCTGTGACACAGCAGTTATGTTGTTCTGGTTCTGCTTTTCTGGTGTGGGATTTTTTGAGGTATTTCTGGTGTTACAGCAGGGAAATAATGACAGGATCAACATGAAGACAAACAGAACACAAATCGATCTGAGAAAATATATCCTTAAAACCAAAGGGAAAAAAGCTTAACATACAAAGGAGTAGCCTTGCTTCATGTAGTCTGTATGAAAGCGTTGATAGGCCTATTTGTTTGATTGTTTGTTTTTTTTTTTAGGTAGAAGACAACTATACCTACAACTTCAGATGGTACACTGAATATGCCTGTCCTGAAATGCCATTGGAGTGCATTGTGACGGATCCCAACACCATGGACCAGTATGACTTGTCAAGGTAAAAGTAAGAGAGTCTGTGTGAGCTTAGCTGTTCTAGGTTTGTGGTGTTCTGGCTTACGCCTTAGCACTATTTGATGTTGGTTTTGTATGTAGGTAGCATTAGAGAAGCCATCTGTTAGAACAATGTGAAGTGCAAATATCCTGAAATGTAGTTATTTCAATCTAGCATATATTGGCTCACTTCCCAAGATATAAGCTGACTCTTTGATTTTTACTATCAATCTCTATTGAGACCGACAAAGCAAAAAGGAGTCTATGAATAACGTGTATTCTTAACATAAAACTTTTTCTTTCCACCCAGCTTAGCAAAATCAGAGAAGAGAGGTGAAAATTGGTATGCCATGGATAACTCAGGACCAAATGAGCGCAAAAAGTACTACATAAATGTCTGTCGACCTCTGCTTGCTGTTCCAGGATGTGACCGACGAGCATCTGTGTGCCAGATGGAATATCGGCATGATCATGTAGGTAGCTAGCCCTTCCATCCATCCCAGCTCAGAGCTGATTTGCCAGGCAATTAAAATAAAGGGGTGGTGTCCTGTGTATGTATGATTCTCTCTTCTGTTTTAAAGGCAGACAAGCTGAGCTGTTCATTTTTTCCATGTATGCTGCTGCAGTCTCGAAGACTGGTAGCATTATTTTAGGAACATTCTATTCTGGATATTATGTCTTGCATAAGGCTTGGATTTGAATATTTGCCACTCTGCTCTTAGCATTTAGGCTTTTGAGTAGGTTAGTCAGAAGTTGCCAAGAGAAAAAGGGTGCTGGTAGTGTTCTTCTACTTACATAGTGACTTTCAAGCTTTGTTAATCATGCATATATGCAAGGTCAACTCTAAGAATGGCTAGAGGCTTCAGTGTAGTTTTAAACAACTATACAGATTACATTGTATTTAGGGAGCCTGATCTCATGTGCAATAAACTTCTAACCTGTGTAGCTGATGGGATGGGGTGGTTGTTTTGAGGCACTATAGGCATCATCATAAAAAAACTGTTTTGTGGCAATTATATTCTTAAGATCTGGACCTATATATTTTTCTTCTACTCCATATTTGAGAGAGTTGTGAATGCAATGGAGAGAACCTTCTGTATACAAGACTAGTGTATTTTTTTCTTTAGCTATTTTAAGAAATGTCCTTGTGAGTTCAAAATTGCTGACAATTTTGTTTATTTCTAGGGTTCTTACTACGAAGTCACATCTATCAGTAATCTTGGTGTTGCCAGCAAAGAACTAGTAGTTGAAAGACTTGGTCACATTCTTCTTACCTATGCAAATGGCTCTGTATGCATCAATGCTGATGGAGAGAGAACTTCTTATACCACCACCATCCATTTTGTGTGTTCTAGGGGCACTCTTGTAAGGACAAATCATCATTCAGTTGTTTTATCATAGTAGTTTTTCTGTCACATAACATGAAGCTACCTGAAAATTTATAGCATGTAAGACTTGTGACTAAGGGAGGCTACTTGAGGGCTTATCTGTATTTTTTGCATCTCTATTTTTAATTGGGTATGTATTCTACTGGATTCTGAAACTGAGTATTTTATAGTGAACAAGAGCTAACTAGAAGCTAATAATCCTAGTGGGAGCTGATGTTTCAGACTAGTCTAATTAGCATGAAAAAGTACCTTTTATAGTTACAGACACTGCAGATCATCTTAAGAGGAAGGATGTTGAAAGTGCATTTCCAGACTGAGCTTCTGCATCTCTGCAGCTTGACTGTACACGAGCTCTTTAATTCTATAGAACTTCTGCTGATACAAATCCACACGTTAAAGTTCATACTGTAGTGATGAGCGGGGACGCTAGTGAAGTTTGCCTAAGACTTTTCCTGTTGGCTTGTGAATCTACAAGTTTTAATTTCCTTACTTTTAGTGGTCTTACCAAGAGAGACGGTGAAAATCTGAGTCTTAAAGTAGCTCATAAATACTCTAGTTTTGTATGAAAGCACTGAAATCAAGTTTGAGTAACTTATTTCAGTTATGTCAGCTAACAGTATCTTGTAGTGCTTGGTTTTTGTTTATAGTGTACCATACCATATATCCCAAACCCTCTAGGGCTGAGGGCCATTGGTAGGCTACTTTTAAAGCAGAATCTCACAAATGTGTGAAGGTCTTGGCTGTTACTTTTTACTTGATTCTGGTCTTCTGTCTGCAATCCATTTCCAGAATAGCAGTCCCCGGTTTATATCTATTCAAGAATGTGTGGTTACGTTCTTATGGGAAACTGAAGCTGCTTGTCCAATCAAGGAAACAAAAGATGATTCTCAGGTAAGAAAATCAAAACAAGTGTGTTCATGGTCTCACAGAATTGCAGGAGTTGGAAGGGACCTCAAGAAATCAAGTACAACCCCCCTGCTATAAAGCAGGTTGCCTACAATAGGTCACACAGGTACATGTTCATATGGGGCTTGGATGTCTACATAGGAGACTCCACAGCCTCACTGGGCAACCTATTCTAGTGCTCTGTCACCCTTACTGTAAAGATGTTCTTATTCTGCATGTTAGTATGGAGCTCCCTACATAGAAGTTCTAGGCCATTACTTTTTGTCTTACTGCTACACACCACTGATAAAGAGCTGGCCTCATCCATTTGCCTCCCACCTCCCTTTAGATGTTTATAAACACTTATCATATCCCCTCTCAATCTCTTTTCCCCAGGCTGAACAGAGCCAGATTACTCAGCCTTTCCTCATATGGGAGATGCTCGAGGCCCATTATCATCTTTGTGGTTCTCCACTGGGACTTCTTCTAGGAGCTTTTTTTAACAGAGGAGCCTAGAACTGAGCCAACAGTCTAAATGTGGCCTCACCAGGGCAGAGTGTTTTTCTAGCATTCCTGGTTGCTGCGTTTTCTTTACTCTAGGAGAAAACTTAATTACAGTGAAATATGAAGTTGATCATGATGGAACTTTGTGCTATCTTATTGTTTTCTTGAAGTGTTCACAAAGTGTGCAACTTTGGACAAGTGTTCCAGTGCACACTCAAAGAGCAACTTTCATGACACTAGATGTTCTGTTCCCCTATGAGGCTGCTAGTGAAGTTGAGTGCTTTTTTAAGTAAGGACTTAAATTATCCTTGTTTGTGTATAGCTGATCAAATTAGGATCACTTTGTACTGTGAGCCACTCAGTTACTCTGTTTTACAAGTCTTGAAATATCACGTTAGTGTACAAATAGCTTTCAATTAAAACATTTGCTCTAGCTAACCCGATAAATAACATTGGTTAAATTACACTTAGCTATACCAGCATATGACCAATGTCAACAGACAACTGTGCAAAAGAATTAAATGAAGAATTGCTACTGCCAGAGCTGTACTCTAGTTATCCAAATTAAGTTGCTGCTTGGTACACAGGATAGGTATACATGCAAATCACTACTTTGGCTCTCTGAGTAAGTTAGGAATAGAATGTTAAACAAAAGAAATGCAGAGGTAGAGAATAATACTGTTAATTCTTATTTTATAGTCCTGCTCTGTGCGAGATCCAAACAGTGGATTTTTGTTCAATCTGCAGCCATTAGCTGCAGAAAAGGGCTATACAACCACTGGCATTGGGAAGACCTACTTGGTAAGGATTCTGACTGTACAATCTGTTGCTTATGAGTTCTGCTATTGCTTTTTTTTCTTCTGGTTATACTTAGTGAGTTGGAGCTTTTACTCCATCTTTTTCTGAAATTCAAGTTGGCAGAAGAGCATTGTACTTAAGAATAGAAGATAAATTGATTCATCACTCAAAGTAGTATTTAAATAATCAATATTTTGTTGTATAGTAAAGCTAAAAATTAGTCACACCGTAGAGGCACCTCTAGGCTATGCATGGCTAGTTATATACTCAGGTGTATAATACTGGTTTATTTACTAGTGCTAAAAATGGGCAGTGTAAGCCTTTGAGAGGTTTAATTTATCCATATCAGTGTTCTTAATGTGCTTTATGTGTCTCACTAGTTTTAAACTATCCACAGATAGCTAGTCAAAAACCCTATGATACTAAGTCACATCCTGTTCTTCCAGCGGGGTGAATTTGTGGACCCTGAGGGTGTTGTTCCTGTATAGATAGTTGTTTTGCAGTTCAGAAGTGATAGGCATTTTATGATGTTTGAAATTAGGCTTTAACAAGAGAATTTCACTGATGTGGAAAGACTACATTGAGCCTAACTTTTCTGAACCAGTTAACATTCTGTACACCTGTATGTTTTTAAAAATTCTAGCTAAACATCTGTGAAGCTATGCCAGAATGTGGTAAAATCAATGGAAAACCAGCTGCTGGATGTGAAGCAGACAATCTGACATCAGTGAGGATGGTAGAATTGGACAAAACTCTTTATCTGTCTAGTGAAGGGTTTCTAACTCTCACCTACAGAGGTCCTCTTCTTGTCGAATCAGGTGAGTGTTGGAAACATGCAGTGCGTTTTGTCACTGGCATTGTGCTTTCTGTCAGTCTTCATTTCACACTTGGTGTAATAAAACCTCCTGAGTTTAATGCTAGTCACTTAAACAGGCTTAGCTCAAGTGTTTGTTTTACAGGGAAATCAGACACATTCACGGTGACATTCATTTGTAATGACTCGTATCCTGGAGAGCTTAAGTTTGTGCGTGAAGAGATCAACAGTATGCTGAACATCCATGATACTTTTTTTGAGTTTCACACAGCTCTGGCCTGTGCTCCTGCTCCTGTAGACTGCCAAATTACAGGTAAGTATGTACCTGGGATGCGGATTGGCTCTGTGCAGTAACTGGTAGAAGGATTAGCTGACCACCACAGGCTTTTATGAGGGAGGCCATTGAGATGAAGATGCCTGGTCTGAAGAAGTTTAATACTTGAGATCTTCATAAAGGTGGAGAGGGAGAAGAATTAATTCGTTTGAAACAGGTTTAAGTTACAAAAATGGGGAGGAAGCTAATGTGGATCATAGGTGTCACTTCAGTCTAACTGTAGAAAATGGGTTAAATCTGTATTGTTTCCAGAAAAATGAACCTATGAATTGAAGTAGCTACTTGTGGTAGCTGAACTGCTCATCATCAAGGGAACTCTGTTTTTTCTTTATAGTATAGTTGCTTCTTTATGCAAACAGTACCCTTTCTCAGTGGGTATCTAATATGATTCTGAACAACACTTTGAATTATCTGTGTTTATCAATGAAATGTATTATCTGAAATTCAGTACTGCTGCAACTATCTTAGCAGGTCTTCCAGCTTACTGTATGTGTCACATCTCTTCCAGATGCTGCTGGTAATGAATATGACTTAAGTGATTTGAGCAAAGAAGGTAAACCATGGGTTGCTATAGATACTTCAAAGGATGCAAAGAAGCGAACGTTTTTCTTGAATGTTTGCAAGCCTTTGCCTTTTGTGCCTGGATGCCCTGGTAAGCCAAATGGCTAACAGTACTTGACTTTTTGACTTCTCATGCCAGACCTTCTATGCAGAATGACAACCCTTGTTATTTCTTGAATCCTGCCTGTTCAGTTGCTGAACTTGACGTACCTCACCTAGGTCTGTGCATGGGTGTACAAGTACTACAGAACTCTCAGTCTGGGAGCAGTCTTGATACTAAGCAGGACTCTTGCACTGAGATGTGTAGGAAGGCATTTGGAATAAATGTTTTAAGAGCAGTATCCTGACCTTTCTTTTAAAAAGGCAAGATAAAAGTTAATGCCTTTTATCTGAATGAATTCTGAATTTCTAGCGAGTTTAATTTATTTCAACTTGTTTCTTTCATTTGTGTAACAGATTAGTACAGTTTTTAAGGTCCCAGTGAATGCAGGACAGTGACTTAATTTCTATCTCAAAGCATATAGGCAGACGATGTCTTTACGTTCATAGAAATGCATCTGCTGTGTTGTGCTTTGGGTATCTGAACCATTCTGAGTGCTTGAAGCTCTCTTAAAGCTACTCCATTATTTTGTCTTACAATCAGTAAAGGTAACCAGTTTTGTACTAAAATAAAGTTTTCTTTTGCTTTCCTGTAGGTGGTGCCATAGGATCCTGCGTGAAATATGCTGATAAAAGCAAGAACCTCGGAGTCATTCAGATAAATCCACAGGCTGCTACTGATGGGTCACTAAGCATTATTTACTTGAATGGTGACATGTGTAAAGATAAGCGACGCTATTCTACACGTATAATATTCCAGTGTGATCAAACAATGGTAATTTGCTATGCTGATAGCTACTAGTAAAGACTTGAGCTGGGAATTTCTATAACAGTGTAGACAGTTTACTATTTTTTTGTAATGGAGAGGCTGGTTCTAAAGTGTAATGTCTTGTATAAAGGTTTTTTCTCTTGTTTCTCCTTTGAACTGCTTTCCTCAGTCCTTTGTGCACAGCAATAGACTCTGTGAACTTTTGAGCCACTAAAAGCATCTTTGTACAGAAAGGGTACTGAAGCTTGATAATAGAGACTTTAGACTATGCAACTGCAATAAAGAGTTGTCTCTTGTATGTTTTGGGACTTGCAGTGTAGCTGTTAGTAAATCTTTCATACAACTTTTTTTTTTTCCTGTAGGGATCACCAGTTTTGGAGCAAGAAGACAACTGTGAGTTTGTATTTGTTTGGAGAACCTTGGCAGCCTGTCCTGTTCACAAAGCAGAAGGTAAGTGTAGTTAAGCTTCAAAATATAGAACAAATCTTTACAAGAAGCAAATACCTGGTGGAGCTGTACTTGCTTTTTTGCCCTGCAAATACTTGAGTGATAAATGCTGACTTTTGTGTTGAAGCCTCTTTGGAGCCTATGTCCAAATAGCATCGGAAATACCTAACCTTAAAAGTGCAGTTTAGGGTGATAGTTAAATGGACTTTTGTATTTAAGGAGAAGATACAGTAGTAATACTCTGATCAAATCATAGTGCTACCTCAATCACAGTGAGACTTGCTGGTGTCTTGCAAATATTGGTGCTAGATTTAATGTGTGTGATTGATCCTATGTCTGTCAAGGCATCCCTTTTTCCTCCCTGAAGAGTGGAAACTGTGCTGTGAACTTGACTCTTAAATGATGGTGGAGAGACCAGAGGGGATAATAGGAGTTTACAGTTGACTTTAGGGCATGCAAGAAGGAATTGAGTTTTAGTTCTGGTAGTCAATGGGCTCTCAGAAAGCTGAACGTGCAGCCTCTCTCTGCCTTTACAGGCTTTGTTTTACAACTTGCAGATAATGCCTTGTGTGATACCCAGACTTTCAGTGAAGTACCTGTAGGTAACTGACAGTGTCAATTACGTCTAGCACAGTTGCAAACATGTGATGCAACAGGAATGCTTGCTAAGACGTTGCTCTGTCATACACAATTACTGTGCAGGATGCAATTGACAAGAGTCATGATTTTGAAGGGAGAGAAACTTATGTCATCATGTCTTAGTACCAACTTCTTAGGGGATTAATGAAGATCAGTAGTATCACATGATTACTATTTCACTAGAATTGAGGTCTCAATCAGCAGTAATACTATAGATTTTCTAACAGCTGATTAGACCTGTGAAACTAGAACTTCCTCAAACTTTTTGTCTTCATAGACCTTGATATTCCCTTAAGCTATAACAGTTCCTATATTGATTATTTACTAACTCTGCAGACCTCATAACTGCTCAAGGAAAGTGCAAGACTGACATCTAGGACAACTTTAGCTTCAGTCTCGACCTCACTGTTCTTTCCAGACAATTAAGCAAGTGCTGGACTTAGCGTTTCTGGTTCTGTTTGTAACCTTCTTCTATGGTGAAGGAAGAGCCTGTGAGGACAGCCTGAGATGGTTTTTGAAATACAATATAGCTCTTACATTTTGTGTTAGTGGTAGTTATGGCTCATAGATACTGAATTGTATTTTAACTTTCTGACTTTCCTTTAAAGGAGAAGATTGCCAGGTGAAAGATCCAAGATATGGTCATGTTTATAATCTGAAGCCACTTTCCAGTAAAGACATAAAAGTGAGTACAGATGAGTATGACTACTACTTCAGAGTTTGTGGAGAAATAACAGAGCACTGCAGACCAGGGGCTCATTCTGTATCATCATGTCAAGTAAAGAAGACGGACAGTACTTTCAGAAAAGTAGCAGGTATGTCACTTGATTGGAGGGAACTTGAAGAATGAAAGAATAGTAAGAGCTTTTCATTTACCACATAGTAGCTTCAGCTATATACTGGTTCATCCTATGTCTTTTATAAGATAAAATACCCTACTACTTCTACTTTGTGTGCAAGTAAAAACTATATATAAGGAGAGAGAGTGTAAAGTCTTAAATCTTACCATGTAAAAAGGGTTCAGTTCATTCGTCTTATACTGGGATATAAGATATAACTAGGTCATGTGTTCTAGAGGAATGTCTAGGTCTTTCTATCAGTACTGTATTATGCCTGTATCTGCTGTCTGTGTAACTCTATTGACAGATGTGTTATTGCAGTCCTGTGTTTACTGGATTAGCTGTTTAACTTTTTCTCAACTTTTTACTTCTAGGTTTGCTTACAGAGAAACTGACTTTCAAAAACGGTTTAATAATGATTAATTACACCAGTGGAGAAAAATGTCATAAAATATATGAACGATCAACTGCTATATTATTCTATTGTGACAAGACTACGTCAGAGGTTAGTTGCAAAACATTTAATTCCTGCATATACTGTCTTCCAGAACTGCTCTCTTTATAATGTGCACGAGGCTAAGATAAAGAATGTGAACTGGCTTCCTTCAAGAGCTGCTTATTCACTTACAGGCTAGGCAGGAGATGTAAAGTTCTTCTGAGACTTTACTAAATAACTGAACTTGATATTTATGGAAGAAACCTTCCTCGCGCCTCAAGAAAATCAGAGTGTGGTGTTCTTTTAAGAAATGTCTGCTATTAGCAAAGCTTTTGGAGATGTCGGTGAGGGATGTTCTCTCAGAGCAGTCTGTTAGAAGTAAAAGGTAGAAGAACTAATCTACAGAAAAGCAAGAAGTATATGGCCAGCCCAAAAAAAGTCTGGGTAACTTGATGTCTTTAATAGCACTCTCTATTCTTGTGCTTACTTTTTTGTTCATAAAGAATGGTGTCTTGGCTTACTTTTGGCCTTTCCTTGTGTCATAGAGGAGTCGGTAGCTTTTAGTGGTTGCTCTTTAATCAGAATTGGGCATGTAGATAAACTTGGGTTTGAGAAAAACTGTGTTTTGAACATCTTGGGCCATACTTTTCAGATCAGAAGCATAGTATGTCTCTAAGATGGTATGTAAATAGAAGTTGCTGCACCTTCTTGAAGCAAGATTGTGACTTTAATTCCTATATTTAAATGAGAGAAAATAAATTCCTCTTCAATTTTGTTCTTTCAGCCTGTGTTTTTGAAGGAAACTCCAGATTGTACCTACATGTTTGAATGGCATACGCAATATGCCTGCCCGCCTGTTAAATCTACTGAGTGTTCCTACAGGTAAGCTGTTTTTTCAGAAGTAGAGTGGGACTACGTGATGGTGGAAATGAGTATATAGCCTTATTTCAGTCTCATGCAATACCATTACTTTAGCTATTGTGCTTTTTGACTTAATCTGTTAGTAGCTAAAGTGATGTTCAATGCTAAAGCAATATTTTGAGTAATTTTATCATGTTGTTTGTACTTCCTCAAACTAATATTTCACTGAAGAAAAATACTTCATTTGGGAGTTTCCTGAGGAATAAATTCAGTATAAAAGTGAACTGTTAGGTATGTTGTTATTAGTGCTAGAAATCTGAATATACTAGCTTTTTTAACTGTGGACATTCAACTATAGCTAACTTAAACAAGGAAACAAGTGATGCCTATTAAGAACTTCCATCAGGCAAATCTCCAGGAAAAATGTCAGTTTCTTCTGAACCAAGTATTAGCTCAAAAAGATTTAGTGAGTGTAAGTGAGTAGCCATTAGTGAGTAATGGCTGGCAATTGCCTGTGGTATCATGCTTGGGTTCTACCCTAAAATGACAGTCAACTGTGTTTGTTTGGCATGCACAGTGTGTGCTCCAATGAAGTTAAAAATTAGTCATGCATTATGTGGTCTGTGTGTACATGGGCAGTTTGCTGTAGGTTGGGTGACTTATATCTGTACTGAATTTGAGGCTTATGGGGATCACTTAATCTGGTGCGGACTCTTCCATCACAACACTCATAGAGTTTCTGGGGTAAAGTTTGTTGTGAATGAGAAGTCTAAAGTTGCTGGAATTACTTTTTAAAATACCTCTTAATTAAAATTTTCTGTCTTACAGGGATGATGAAGGAAATTTCTATGACTTTTCATCTCTGACACGGCACAGAGAGAACTGGGAGGCAACTGATATATCTACTTCTACAAAGATATACTATATTAATGTCTGCAAGCCTTTAGTACCCTATGGTGCTGCACGTAAGAATGAGATGTATTCTAGCTACAAAATAGAGGGTGGTTAGGGTTGGAGGCAGGGGAGGAGTCCACAGTGAGTGTAATTTGGGTGCAGGTTTGGAAACAGATCAGCTAGGGCGTAACTGAAAGTGGATTTTTATTCCGGGCAAGCTGGCCTTAACTTTTGGAATAATAATACAGTGTTTTTGTTCATCTGTATAGACTCCTGTCCTCCTGATGCTGCTGCCTCCCTTGTGGAAGGCATAAAATGTGTAAGCCTTGGAGAAGTGGCTGAAGGACCCCGGTGGGAAAATGGCATTTCTACTCTGAAATATATTAATGGGGAGCTTTGTCCAGATAAAATTCGCAGGAAAACAACAATATTGCGCCTTAAGTGTGATGAAAGCAAAATTGTAAGTAGGCTTCTCCTGGTAGGGTTTTATGTTTTTTTTTTTTCCTCAGTTATTTGTGCCACTGTGTGTGGAAGATGGTGGAGCAGTTCTTAGCTGTTCCCTACTCTTCAGCTATTTGTGAGACAGCTGTATGAGCAGACTATGGAATGGTATTTTAGGTGATGAGCAGCTCTTAAGAGATGTCTTTTTTGCACATTCTGCTAGCAGTTCTTATCATCTGGAATGCTTTCAAATTGTTTGTGCCTTGAAGGTGAGTGTATTGTATCTTGGGAAACACCTAGAGCAGTGCCAGTATCTAGTGTTACAGTCTGTAGTTTTTAAGTCTTGGTTGCTCATCTTTGTGCCCAGACATTAATTACTCTTATTGGAAATGTTTCATCCTCCTTTTGGACTTTCCACTGCCAAGCTAGACTGCCTTATTATCAGTACTTGTTATATGCACTTACTATCAGTAGCAGTAAAACTGATGACGATTTTGTACTATCCTGTGCATGTAATCCAGCTGCACTGTGGCCAACTACTAAAATAGTTAATTTGCTGGTCCCAAATGGGCAGTTAAGTCCTAGGAGTGACATCTAAATTGAGCTCAGCTAGAGGTTTTGGCGATAACCCTGTGACATGAAGCCTTACAATATCACTTTGCAGAGATTTAGTCTCTCACTGTTTCATGTTTAGGAATCAAAGCCAGAACTTATAATGGCCATTGAAGATTGCGAATACAGCTTCTTATGGTTCACTGCTGCTGCGTGTCCTCTTAAAAGCAACGTGCAAAATGACTGCCGGGTAACGAATCCTGCAACAGGTAAGGAGAGAGCCTGAGAACTCTGTGTGTGAGTGAGGCAGCTGGGAGCAGTGTAACTGTTTGCTTTCAAAGAACTTTTTTAGACAAGGAAAGTGACACATCTGGATGGTGACTAACAAGCTTACTGTTGGTGGGTAGAGATATTTTGTGCTATAATAGCCTTTGGAAAAGATCTATAGAAAGTTTCAAAGCAGATACATTGCAAGCTAGCTTTACTCTGGTTCTTAATACGATCTCATAATTGCTAGCCTTTTAAGTTAGCAGGCAAGTAGGTGCTGGTTGACCTTTCTACCAAGTAAGTTACTGAAAGCTTTTAATACAAAGTAATGTCATTACTTTGAATCTGCAGAAAGGTTAAACTATACCCTGTGTTGTCTGTAGGCCACCTCTTTGATTTGACATCACTGAAGCGAGAGTCTGGCTATACAATCACTGATTCACACAACAGAAAAATTGAGTTGAATGTTTGTGCTGAGGCTAAAAGCTCATGTGCTAATGGAGCTGGTAAGCATCTCATACCACTGTTACTGTAGTAGTGGACTATAAGGTACCTGAAAAGTATTTATATACAAGCTTACAGTAAAATGTGTGTGGCAAGTTTTACTGGAAACAAGGACTGAAGAGAGCTGTGTGGCTGACTGGCTTGGGAAGAGAGCTGTTCTAAGTAATAAAGCAGTGTCTTTTTCAAAATTCCATTTTGAACCTTAAATGTGTTCACATCCAGTCTCCGTTACATCTGTAAAGATGAGTACTGTTTTGGAGGTGAGGGGAAGACTGGTGCTAATGCTTAACCTCTTGGTTCTTATGAAAAGGAAGATGGTGTGAGCTTGCAGCTAGAGTGAGCTGACAGCACAAACTGCTGCCTGGTATCTGTTGCTGTAATGCATCTGCATTCAGCCTTGTGTCCACACTTCAGTCTCTTGCCAGTCCCCTTTCTAGCTTGGTATTCTTCTTTTGATGCTTCTGAAATATCACAGCAGTTAACTAGTATCTTAAGATTCTTGTTGGCAGGCTGGATTACTAGCTCTTCTGTCTGACTATATATGAGACTACTTAAGTTTTGTAAGTGCTAAAACAGGAATATCACTTATGAATTTAAAAGGTTCTTTTTCTTTATGTAGAAGAAAAAACTTTTGTTTTGGGGGCATCTTAATGAATTTATGTGTTTTTTGTTAATATCATTTTCAGAGAAGTACATTTAAGCACAGCTTTTGGTTACTATGTGGTTATGTTATGTTCTACTAGTTAATAAATTATTGAAGATGGTATTGGTCTGTTTCAGTGCCACTAAGCTCAGTTTAATGATGTGTCCAGCTAACGTGTAAAAGCATTTCCTATTAGAATTAAAGTAAAGCTAAAACCATAAGTTTCCTGTTAATCAGTAAGGTAAACGTGTAGCACTTTGGAAAGGCAGTTGCGTAAGACTTGATCTATTCTGTTCTTTTCTTAAAAACTGTAGCTGTCTGCATCACTGATGGTCCAAAAACGTTGAATGCCGGAAAACTAAGTAAAACTTTAACTTACGAGGATCAAGTGCTGAAGCTTGTTTATGAAGATGGTGATCCTTGTCCTACAGACCTCAAAACGAAGCATAAAAGCTATTTTAGCTTTGTTTGCAAGTCTGATGCTGGAGATGACAGCCAGCCTGTTTTTCTGTCTTTTGATGAGCAGACATGCACTAGTTACTTCTCTTGGCATACTTCCTTGGCTTGCGAGGAAGAGGTAAGGATTACTTCTATGTAAAATGCTTGTGTGACTAAATTTCTGGGGGGAGGGGAGGTATTTAGGCACAGTAGTAGCATATGGTTTAGATCTGTTGAGGGAAAGGTTTCTTCATCTAGTATGGAACCTGGGTTTATTCTCAAATACTTGTAAACGTGTTCAGCAGGGATGAGCAACTCATGGCAAACTTGTAAATATGGTGAGCTAAGTTAGAATTTCACCTTTTTAGATCAACCTCAGTCTGGAATCTACTTAGCTGCTCTTCTGTACAGCTCAAATGAAACCATAGGCAACTTCTTAGGAATGAGTAAGATTCTCCAGGAATCAAGAACAGGCTAAGAGGGATCAGGTTGGGTTGAAGATAGAAAATGAGACAAGCCCCAGGCAGAGAGATGCTAAGTGAGTTACTAAAGGCCAGGCAAGTCTGATCAGGTTTGCTAAGTGCAATGACTATCTGATAAACCTTGTGTTACACTTGAAAGGCAAACCCTTTGTTTATGTTATCAAGGTGAAATAACTTGATCACCTCTAGATGAACTGATGTTCCAGGCAATACTTTGAGCTAGTCGTATTGTAATGAATTTTATCTAGTTAAATTGTTACAGGTAATGGTTGCGCAGAGTAAAAGCCAGCCTTAGGAATAGAAGATTAAATGTTTTGAATTCACACTGTAGCTCAGGGAACACAAATCTCTTCTTAATACCACCTGAGTGCCGCCTTTATGAATCTCTGATCTTTTTTTCTTGTTACTTAAATACTTAATGTGACCACTGTTCTCTGACAAGTCTTCCCCCTCCCCTTCATGAATATTTCAGTTCTACTGTAGCTCTTAGTTTGGTTTTTTTTTCCAGTTTCCTTTCCCTGACAGATAGTATCCCCACCTTCTGTCTTGTACAGGAGTTCTGCTAAATGCAACTCCGGTTTCTTCTCCAGTATGTTCTATATACGATACAATACAAACTAGCATTTAGAAGTATTATTTTCTAGCCTGTTAGTTCCATTCACTTATCACTTACAGATTTCTGATCACTTCACAGTGTTAAGTGATCACTTAACTTGTTTCAGAATAGTAATGGCTAGGTAGCAATGATGATCACTTGTACAGAAACTAAACTGAAATGGAGCAACTAATGAAACTTCCAGTACGTTCCAGTACAAATAGCCTTCCAAGATTTCAAGTGTCAGTAAGCTTATGCACTTCAAAGAACATTTGAAATGGGATCTGAGGAAACAGTGCTCAAGCCATCCATTTTCAGTACAGTAACTTCATGTTGTTGTAACAGAGCAGTTTTACTGGAAGTTTTTTGCTATCTTCCCCACATCAGTGGAGCCATAGGATCCATTATTCTTGTGAAGACCATAGAGACTATTTCTGTTGGAGACTGGCAGAGTTTTAAGTCTTGATGTTTTTCTGGTACCGACTCAATTCTAGAATTATGTTTAAGAGCTTGATTTTTTTCATAGGCAGCTTGTAGATGCTTAGTATCTGCATCCTAACAAGAGCCTTAAGAAATGCTGCTTTACTTGAGTGAAACCTTGATGTTTTTAAATGCAACTCTGCTTCTCTCTCTGTGAAGAGAAAGGATGATTGTTAGTAAGTCAAACAATAATAGAATGAAACCACTAAATCACGCTTTCTTATAGGTGAGCTGCTCAGTGCTGAATGGCAGTTCTGTTATTGACCTGTCTCCTCTGATCCATCGCACTGGTTATTATGAGGCTTTTGTGGATGGAGATCAGTCAGATGTTTCTCCAGACTTCTACATCAACATTTGTGAGCCTCTCAATCCCATCAAAGATGTTAATTGCCCACCTGGAGCAGCTGTTTGTATGGTTCCTGTTAATGAATCGCCTATAGTAAGTATGATGTCTGGATCATGGGAATGTGCATTACTGTTCAAATCAGGTCTCTAATCACAGATACTGTTTTAAACTAGTGGCTCAATGAAGGGATAAAAAGAACTACAAAATTAACATCTCGGAATTATTTTTCATTGCTTTTCCATACAAATAGTAATTTCCTATCCTGAACCATAGTGACTTTTTGGATGTTGAGAGTTTCCATACCTTGATGAATGTAAAAAATTGTTTGCAATCTTGTGCACTGTTGCATGCCATGTACTGAGCCTGGGAAGCAGAATGTCTGCTATCCTATGGTGCAGAAATTGTACATTTGATTGCATGATAGCACGCTTGCAATATGGAGCAGGGTGTGTCCTCACATACTTCCAAATGCGTTCAGACGTTTTAAGTAGTTGACAACTAGATGAATAACAAGACAATGACAACATTGAGAAACATCTGTTATCTTGCGAGATGTTGAAGGCTCTTATATTTTCAGGTCTTATTTGAGAGCCTTAGGAGATCCAGGTAAAAAGTTGATACGGTTTTCCATGAACAGCCACTCTGATCTAGGGAACTTAGTGCATTGTATTAACAACATAATTTTCAATTGCTGGTATTTTTAAAAAAGAATATGCCTCTAATATGCAAAAACTCCCTGGCTTTCATCGAGCTCAGTCAGGGGGGGGTTATGGAGTCTTTAGCTGCGCAGCCTCTGTTTTGGTATGATTGAAATATAACACTCAAGTTTTCAGAAGTGCATAGTAGTTGTGCTCCTGTGCCAACCAAACGGATAAATCTCTGAAATGATCTGAATCTCTGGATTGATGTGAAAGCTAAGTGTGTCCTATGTCTCCTAATACGCATCTTTGCCTGTGCAGGATATTGGTCGTGTTACTGAACCTCCCAAGTTAAATGAGGCAGTAAATGAAGTTTACATCACTTACAACAGCACTACTCCCTGTCAGATAAACAACAAATTGAACTATACTTCTCTTATTGTATTTCACTGCAGCCAAGGAACTAGTCTGGTAAGATGTTTGTTAAACTAATGTTGATACTGGAGTGCATTGACAACTGAATAGTAACCAGTGTTAGTGTTGCTTAAAACTAAATAAAGGATTTGTTTCTAGCATAAAAGGATGGACTTGTTTCATGCACTCAAGCCAGGGACATTTGTATTCATAACTAAGCAAAATTTCATAATGCATGAACTTTAGGCTTGGAACTATCGAGTACTGATGGTTTTAAGGATCACATTCCACTGAAGTGACATCGTGATAACTTACTGCTGGCATTAAACCTAACGCTTCATTACACTTAAAGTAAAAAGAAAAAGCACATCAGTGAAACTTGTACCATAAGCTAATACAAGAACTAGTATAATTGTTTATTAAGCTGTTACTATGAAATATTTCACCTGTGATGTAATCAATTCCTAATCATACACAGCTCAGTTTGCATTCAGATGCTAATAACTGTCTTCTGTTGACACCAAACCTTTTGAAGCTATGTGATACTATAAATCTGACACTTCTTGATTCTTTTTCTAAATTTAACAAAAACAGCGGAGAAGCATTTGAGTATATTTGACAAACTAGAGCTTGTTGAAAGTGCTCAGTAGGACCATTTTTCATTGAGACAGAAAATGAGCTGAAACCAGGCAGCTCTGAGTGTTACGCAGGCCATTCCTTTATTTAAAATGGGATGACAAAATAAACAGCTTTCTGTCCGTATCTTAACTCTGTGAACAGAATGTTCTCTACTGTGAAGAAACACAGCTCCTTCATGTTTTTTGTTCCTGCATGCAACTAAGCTGGACATGAAAATCTTGACCATAATTAATAAGACAGCTAGCTTACTTGAATTGCTAGTTTGTTTTCTGGAGATAAGTTTAAAAGTTCATCTTTTTTAATAATAGTTGTAATATTAAGGTATGGAAATTTGTCCTATAGTCAGGAGTATCTACCTTCAGTAATAACAGAGGGAATTCTGGAGGGATAAGAATGCAGAACTAACAGAAACTTTCCAGCATTAAGCCTAATCTTGTCTCTCCCTGTGCTCTTTGGCAACAGGGTAAGCCGAAGATGATACAAAAACTTGACTGCAGTTTTGTGTTTGAGTGGGAAACACCAGTTGTGTGCCCTGATCGAGTGAAAACTTTGGGCTGCTCTGTGACTGATGAACAATTACACTATACTTTTAACTTGACCAGCCTTTCTGGAAGATCATTTGAGGTAATGCTTTCTCAGAATGTTTTTTTTTTAAATTCCTGGAGTGTGAGAAGAGACTGAAATGTGTGCTGCTGCTGTGGTCAGTGTTTGTAGTTATTTGCCCTTTGACAGCGGGAGTAGCTTTAGAGCATTGGCTCTGAATGATTCTGAGAGGAGTTTGTGAATCTCCTAATACATAAAGAAGGAGAACTTTTCACTGAAGAGAGTCCTAATTTGGCTTTGAACATGCTGACAGGCCTGCTGAATATGCTGTTTCCTTGGCTCTATGGATGTACTTTGAAGCTTTGTCACGTTAATGAAGGTTGAACTTACAAAATCAGTTATCTGCATTTATACAATTACTGTATGAGTCTCATAAAGCACTCCAGTGGTTCTTCATGTGTATTGACTTCCAGACTCCAAGAGGCAGCCTTGTTTGTGATGCTTCTGGGTGTGTCCCCACAGGTACTTTCTGGATCCAGCAGATATCACGTTAGTGTATGCAGTAAGGCAGCAGCAGATGTGTCCCAGGGAAAATGCAAAGATGGGGCAGTGTGTATGACATCTGGAAGTGGTGTGTCATCCTTTGGAAGCATAAAGGAAATGAAAATGAATTATAGCCGCCAAGATGAAACAGTCATTTTGCAGTACACAGGAGGTGATCGGTGCCCTCCAGGTGAGATTGCAGTGGATGGTCCCATTATGTCAAGTCTTGTTGTCTTTCTTACCCTTAAATATAAATTTCCCTGCAAAAAGGAGGGAAGCAACATAGGTTTTTTGTGCCTCAGTAGGAAGTTAGTTTTGTTCAGTAGTATGCACCATATTAAGCTGCAGCATCAACACTTCTAGAAAAGAGTGCAGTGGTTTTGTAGGGGTGATCATAGCTAACTGCATACTTCATTTGAGTTTTCTGACTGGAATTAGACTCAATGTTTCAGTGCTTACTGTCTGCGTGTGACTCTTGGATAGTATTGAAGTACAGGCTTTAAATATTGTCTTGGATCTGGATGTGTATGCTGTTCTGCTGTATGTTAAGAGGACTTACCTTTCTTTCTCAGTGACAGAAAAGGGAGAGCTTTGTGTGTTTCCCTTCAAGTACAAAGGGAAGAGCTATGATAAATGTATTACAGAAGAAAAGAATAGGCCGTGGTGTGCTACAACTGTGGACTACCAGGGAGATGGAAAGTGGGGATTTTGTGTAAATGGTAAGAACTTCTTATATCTCACATATAATGATCCGAGTTAACTGTGGGAGGGCAGCAGACCTCTGGTGTAGTGCAAATAAGTGGATTGATGGGAATGGGTAAGACAGTGAATCTATGGAACAAACCTATTTTACTCAAATGAGTGAAAAACATTAATGCCTTCAGAATGTGTGGCTTTGAGTCACTAAGTGGTGGTTGCTTTGATGGAAATCAGTCATTTTTGAGGGAAGAGCTACGTAACTCCCTAAAAAGCATGAAAATGTAACCTAGGGAAGAAAATTGCAAGGTAAAGCATTTGTGTTTTATCTAAAACTATATCTGATTAGTGTAGCAATTGTGAGGTATCAAACTTTAAAATCTGTATGTGTATGGAAGCCTCTTGCAAAATACTCTTATTTCCAATTTCCCCTCTTATAGCAACTGCAAGAAGGGCATCTACTATTATTTTTGTATGTGATGAAAATGCTGGCAGTGGGAGTCCACGCCTTCTGAGTGATATGCTTGGCTGCGCTGTGACATTTGAATGGAGGACACAGGCTGTTTGTCCTCCAAAGAAGATGGAGTGCAAGTTTGTCCAGAAACACAGAACTTATGACTTGAGAATTCTCTCTTCCCTGACGGGCTCGTGGGTCTTTTATCACAATGGAAATTCGTGAGTAGCAATCAACTCTTGGGCAGTAGCTTACTTGTCAATATAGCTGAAGTTATAATGTGGCACAGTACTTCTGTACTCCTCTTTAAAGGATAAGTGAATCTAAACTGAAAGTTTTCTTACAGGCTTTTTGCTTAAAGGACTATCTTCATAATGTAGCTTAAATGCAAGTTTTCTGGTTCTTATTTATGTTGCTAGAAAGTCTTACTGATTCAGGTATTCTCTCGAGTCAAGCATGTAAAGTTTTGTTTAAAGTTCAAGAAGGGCTTGGTCTTAATTTTAAAGGCAGGGTAGAAAGATCTTGCCAGTATCAACTTCAGAAAATGTAAGTGTCAGTTAACCTCTCCAGTTAGCAAATAGGAATGAATCAGCGAGAATAAGAGCATCTAATTCTAAAAGTATAGTAAACGGTGGGGTTGAAAAGCTGTTTCATTTACTGTCTTGCTCCGAATTTTTTTTGTTACAATAAATCTTAACTGGTATAGCTCCAAAGGAAGAGATTTAAGTTGAGAACACCATAAGTTTTGTAGCTGAAGAGAAAAGATTAGATATTTCATTACTTGGTTTCAATTTCTGGTTTTGACCCAGGTCAAAACTAACTAGTGTACTAATCTGTACAGTTTTCCTGTACAGAATTGTTTACTTGAAAATGATAGGACAACCTGCTAGTTGTTAGCATATGCTCAATTCCTTAGCTACTTCGAGTAGTTGATCTTTTAACATAGCTAACTTCCTGTAAGGAGTCTACGAAGTTCATATTTCATTTTGTCAGTTTAGCTGAAACTAATTTTAAAGTTTCTGTCTATCGTGTTCTTTGTTCAGGTACTACTTGAATCTCTGTCAGAGGGTATATGAAGGACCCACAGGCTGCCCTGAAAGAGCCAGTATTTGTAGGAAAAGCAACAATGGAGATGTTGAAGTTCTTGGGCTTGTGCATACACAGAAGCTGAATGTGACAGGTACAGTTACTGTAGAGAGCTATGAGGTGCTATGATGTAGCTACCTTGGCATAAAGGTTCTTAAATACGGGGTTCTACTCATCTTCAAAATGTTTTTGTTAGTAAGTCTTCTGTTCATTTCTGCTTTAAAACAGCAGAAGATTCTGCTACGCAAAACAGTGGCATTTAAACCATGAGAGAAGTGTAAAACAAGCAGTGTTGTCATGAAAGTTATAATAGGGGAATTGCCTGAATATCGGGATTTCTTTTTTTCCTGTGGTGATGAGCACTGGCTCATCTGGTTGCCCAGAGGCTGTGAAGTTTTCCCTCCTTGGAGATCTTCCAAAGCTGCCTGGATGTGGGCTGGGGCAAGTAGGAGGGCTGTCCTGAAGGTAATGCCTTTGATATCATGAGCCAACATTATTAAATAAGAGGTAGATGTTAGTGGTGTGACAGAGGTGCAGATTTGTGTGGCATGCAGACTCCTTTTTATTGCTGGTATAAATGCATACCTAGTGGTGGTGACTGCACTGAAAAGCAGTGTTTTGTGGCTGAGAACATGCATCTATAGTAGTTTCCATGGGAATAAATGAGGCATTACTTTCAGAGTGGCCTATGTGTACTTTCAAGATGTTGAAAAGGACATCTTCAGTAAAAATGTTATTCATACTGGCAACCTGAACTCAAGGCACTGTGAGTACAGGGGTTTGAGGGAGTGATTTTTAAATAATCATCAGTGTGAAAGCCTCAAGTCACACAAGTGCTGTAATTGATATATGATCTTTTGAGGTGGGGGTGACCAAGAACGTGATATAAAGTAATGAAGTTTGGAGAATGCATGAAGGAAATTTGACAGCTGCTTACAAAAACCTTGTGTCACTACTTCTCTTTCAGGTGATACAGTGTATATTAGTTATTCTGGTGGACAGGAATGTGGGAAAAACAAGAAAATAATGACAATTATAGAATTGAGGTGCGCAAAAACAGTTGGCATGCCCATGCTGCAGAGGTGAGTAACAAATCAGCATACTGCTGGCTGCTTTAGTCTGTACTTTTTAATAAACTGAGTCTCAGGGTTGTGACTGTTCAGTTGGACAGACCCTACAGTAATCTTAGTCTGTATTTGTAAGACAAACTTTCTGAGGTTTCTGCACCTGATCATTTTCATAAACAGTTGTATTCTGTGTGTCTTAAACTGGGCAGAAGTCTAGGTATTCTACTTCTGAATTTGGCTGGGATGCTATTTTGTTGTCAGTGGTAGTACAGCTGCTAGTAACTTCACTGCAGATCTATTTAGCAGGCGACACTTAACTCAATTATTTAGCTACATTGGTTAAAAAATGGTTTTGCTCCATTATTTACCAAAGCTTTCCTGTTACATCAATATAGATTTTATTGACTAGGTACTGTCTCAATTGAGATAAATGTGCATGGTCACAAGTACTAAGAAGGCTTGTGATGGGTTTTGCTGTCTGGTTTTGTTTGACAGGATATTGTTTGTAGAATAAGAGAACTAAACAAGGCTCCATGTGAGGCAAAGAACTAGGCAGCAAAATCTGACTAATTTATTTCTTGTTCTGGCCAGATGAAGTGCAAAGCACTAAGCCTGCTTAGAGCAAGCTAGCATCTTTGCTAGCTAAAGTATTTAAGTATCAAAACGTCACTCTGTGACTTAAAACTATTGAAGCAGGGAGTTTAAGTGCAGTCAGGTGACTGTGGTCTCTGCATGATGCTTATGCAGGAGATTCTCATTCATGAGCCAATAGCTGTGTCTTCTCTTAAGAGCTACTAAGTGCTTGTTACTGTTTTGTGGAATGATCAACCATTTGTTATTTGGCAGGTTTGATGAGGAAAACTGTGCTTACTTTATCATCTGGGACACACGTGCAGCTTGTGCTGTGAAGCCACAGGAGGTAGAGGTAGTGAATGGAACAGTTATTAATCCTGCAACTGGGAAAAACTTCTCATTAGGGGATGTTTATAACAAGTAAGTTTAAAAAACAAACTGAAGACATAGTCCTGTAGAACTCTACTGCAAGAAAACAAAGCTTGATGTGGATATTCTGATTTGCCTTGAACATTGCTAGCCATTAAAAGGGGATAGCACTGAATTTTGTCAGTTTTGTACTCACAACTGACTTAAAAGTCTGGCTGCTACTGCAGCATGCAGCTGGGCTTAAAGCTTTGAGCATATCCTGGGGAAAAATAAGACATGTTTACACGTTTTTCTGTTTCAGAAAATTTTATAAGAAAGTCTTGTAAATTACTATGCTTAACATCAATTCTAGAGTTATGCAAGAAAATCTTTCTATGGGTGTTATGGGAAGAATAAACTCTGCCTGCAGGGGAAAATTTGGTAGTGTGCCTTAAAGAGTGCAGGATTGGTGCAACTGAACAAGTGTTCCTCTCTGCTTGTAATGTTGTCAAATACAATCAAGCCTGCTTGGAAAAGGGAGTAAAAGAAGTCAGAATGAAATGAGAAACATGGTGTAATGTGAGATTAAAGTCAAGTTGAATTTGACAAAGCTCAGCCTTCAAGCAGGTGTCTAGAAGAAATAGCTCTGAATTTCAGAGCATTCTTAGTCTCACCAGCAGCATGAAGGGATATGATTGTAAATGGCAGTTGAGTAGCACGTATAGTCAATCCAGTTTTCATGGAAAAGGAGGTTTGTTGCTAGTTCATGAAAGCTAAGCCACACTTTATTACAGCTACAGAATGTACTCAGTATGGATTATATGGTCAGTATGGTAGTTTGTGTGAGAGCTGCTGAACAATACTTATGTATTCAGTTTAAGTGTTCATGTACCCATTGAGGGCAGTATAACTAGAAATTTTGCTTTTGGTTCATTCCTAAAAGGCTTACTGCTAACTATAATCCTCACTTGTAATATTCAGAGGAGACTTCAGTCCTGTATCTCTTCTGGTTGCTGAATCTATTGCTAATCTGGATTCAACTAGTGGTAGCAGTTATGACTACTGCTAGCGTATTGACGTAGGAATGATCAAAATTTGCGTGTTTAGACTTGGCATAGACCTGCCCTCTGTCTCCTCAGGTTGTACATGGCTTCTGGTGACATACGAACAAACGGAGATCAATATGTATATGAAATACAACTTTCTGGTATCACAAACTCGAGTTTCCCAGAGTGTTCTGAAGCAAATATCTGCCAGGTTAAAACTAGTGAACGTCGCTTTCGGAAAATTGGATGGGCCAAAAAAGCTAAATATTATGTTGAAGGTAAGTACTTGTTATTTGGAAATGTTTGATTCTCTATTTGAATTACTTCATTGAAAAATGATTCATGTTTCATGATATATAAGCTAAACAACTTCTGTGAAGTTGTCCTGAGTCTGTCTTCCAGGATTTATTTAAAAAAGGGTAATTTAGATATTAAGAAAAAACTGTTTGCTTTGGAGGTAGTGAGGCACTGAAACAGACTGCCCAAAGGAGTTAAGGATGTGTTATCCTTGGAAGAAGTGGTCAAGGCCAGGTTGGATGGGGCTTCGGGCAACCTGATTTAGTGAGAGGTTTCCCAGTCCATGGCAGGGGGTTGGAGCTAGGTGATGTTTAAGATCCCTACCAGCTCAAACCATTCTATGATTTAGACTGCTTTTTCCTATTATGTAAGCTCATTTGCAAATGGATTTAGCAGTAGATTTGGGTTTGACCTGTGTAAGACTCCAGTAGAAATAATGTACAAGACTGGGTCTCCTGTTTTCCTCTGCACTTGTGCTGCAGTAAGCAGGTCAGCCTGTTGTTCCACAGCAACATAGAAGTATAAGCTCACCTTCAGGTACTGTGAAGTTTAAGCTTTTACTGCACAACAAGTACCTGTGAGAATACAGACACAAATAACTCTTTGGGGTATGGCCTCAATACTGTTTTTAAGGAAGCACTGAACTGTAATGTTTTCTTGTTATAGATGATGACTTGGATGTCATATTTTCATCAGACTCCAGATGTGGCAAAGATAAATCAAAGTTCGTCTCTTCATCAATTTTTTTCCACTGCAGTCCTCATGTACAGGAAGGCATCCCTGAATTTCTTCATGAGACAGCAGACTGTCAGTATTTATTTACATGGTATACATCTGCTGTGTGTCCACTAATGTGAGTAGTTTACTGTTTTCTGAATGTAGCACTTCTAAGCTAAGGGCTTTTTTGGTTTCAACGTAGCAGTTGGCAGAAGTGGAAGCTTAAAAACAAAACAAACTTTCCTGTTTGCACTGAAAATATCAAAGAGGTATGGTGGAATTGAATACTCTTCTTCCCAGTGAGCAAAATGTACTGTAGCTGAGATGCTGTTTTAATCTACTGAATGGAGTAATGGAGTAATGAGCATTTAAGTGAGGTTTTTTCTTCCTTGCCTTTTTCCTCTGCAAGAATTCAAAGCCAGGGCAAAAAAAAACCTGGCCTTCTCCTCTATCTGCCTGCTTCTTTAGGGTAGACAGAAAATCATTGCAGGTTTTGGAAAATGAGGTGTTTCCCCAATGAAACTGATCCTTTTTGGATCTGTAGAATAAAGGGAATAATGAAGTGATGTCTGGCAGTAGTTTAAAAGCCAAACGACGCATCTCAGTGCTAAGCTGTGTTCTTGACACCGTGGGCAGCTTTGCTGCAAGTAATGAAATAATTCTAGGACTGTTCACTTCCTGGTTGCCATCTTAAAAAGTTGGAAATCATTCATTCTGGTTTAAGCGATTATCTGTGAAGGCGATCTGGTCCATGTATTGCCTCTGTCAGGTGGAAGGGAAATAATTGCTGTAGCTTATGCAGGTTGCTCAGGTACAACTTTGATTCCAAAACAGCAGCTTTGAGTAGTTCCTGCTGTCTAAGCTCTGAATTTAATCATACTTAAGTCTCAACTGTAATCTCAGTTTTACATGCTGTTTGAAAGCATACCAGAATGTAGACATAGTAGATACCTTTTTTTTTTTAACATACTTATAAAGGCTCCTAAAATCTGTTTATAAGTTTTGACAGGATGGTATGATGTTTTTAGTTTGAGTATGTTTCTAATCCTGTTTCTAATCATCAGTAGATCTTAGTCTTTCCCTTCCCTATTTATGTTATTAGATCAACCATTGCTCCAGGAATCCATGGGGGCCAATCTGATCAGGAAGCCCAAGTATATAAAGGCCTTTCAAGGAGAAGTCAGGCAGTTGGTGCTGTGCTGAGTGTCCTCCTGGTCGTCCTCACTGCATGCCTGATAATCTTGCTGTTCTACAAAAAAGAGAGGAGGTAAGTCATTGGGAACTTCGGAAAGTCTTTCATAGGATTTGGTTTCTGGAGACTGAAGTTCTGTTTTTTTTTTTTTCTTCAGTTGGCATCATTAGCTGTCAAACAGCTATTTTCCAAGCTGTTATTGTCTAAAGGTCCATATAAAGACGTATGGACTACAAAGATAATTTGAGCTAGTCTCTGTGGGCAACTACTAATAAGGGAGGTTAAAACAATGTGACGGTATTGACAGTATTTGATGCAAGTCATGCTGTTTCCCTGCTTTTCAGACAAGGTTCTCTCTTTTATTTCCTTTAAGAATAAAGGTCACAGGTGTTTTAGTCACCTTAAAGCTGTGCAGCATTGTGAACTGAATAGTGCTAATCACAGTGGTTTAGAGCCAAATGTCACGAGATAGCTTGCAGCTTGTTCAGTAAAATGATTTGTTGATGATAGGAATCACCTGAAGAATCATAGAATCACAGAATCGCTCAGGTTGGAAGAGACCTTAAAGATCATAGAGTCCAGCCCCAATGTAATCAAACTACCCTTCGCTAAATCATGTCCCTGAGCACCACATCCAAACGGTTTTTAAACAACCAGGGATGGTGATTGAACCACCTCCCTGGGGAGCCTATTCCATTGCTTAACCACTGTTTCTGTGAAGGAGTGTTTCCTGGTATCCACCCTAAACTTACCCTGGCACAACTTGAGGCCATTTCCCCTCGTCCTGTCACCAGTGAGTGACCCCACTCTCACTGCAGTCACCTTTCAGTTATTGGAAGAGAGCAATAAGGTCTCCCCTCAGCCTCCTTTTTGCCAGACTAAACAGCCTCAGTTCCATCAGCCTCTCCTTGTAGGGCATATTCTCCAAGCTCTTCACAAGCCTTGTGGAGAGAGGCAAAAGCTGATGAGGGGAACACATTCCTTCCTAATGCAGTATTCCTTTTTTTCTTTAAGGGAAACTGTGGTAAACAAGATAACAAACTGCTGCAGAAGAACATCGGGTGTTTCCTACAAATACACAAAGGTAACACAGTGGCATAATCAAATGCTTTGTATCTTGTCAATAATTTTAAGAAGCTTTTCTAGTAAATGAAAATCTTTAATCCTTAGCTCCTTTAGTGCATGGGGAAACAAACTGTGGACAGTCACATAGCTGAGATGTCTGCATTTCTATCATGAAACGGGAAAGGAAAAGTTGAGGAAATGAAGAACAGTCCATAAATAGCCAAATAACGTGTAAATCTGCAGGAAGAGATGGTATATTTCAGATATGGTGAAAAGCAATAGTAATACTGTGCACGAATATGCTGTTATATCTAAATTAAACTCAAGGTTATGTGGGGTGGGCTCTACAAATGGGGAAATTAATATGTAGAAACATATGGAGTGGTATACTAAGTCTTGCATTTGTTTTTCTTCTAGATAAACAGTGAAGAAGAAGCTAATGAGAATGAAACGGAGTGGCTTATGGAGGAAATTGCAGCACCAAATCAAAGAACAGTAAAAGGAGTGCAGGAGAACGGTCATGTTACTACCAAGTCTGTTACATCTGATGCTTTTACATCTCTCCATGTGGATGACCTTGACAGTGAGGATGAAGTGTTAACCATCCCAGATGTAAAGATTCAGACGGGAAGAGGACTAGACAAAAGCAAGCACCCACAAAAGAAGCCACCACGCTTTGCCAGTGATGACAAAGCTTACTTGCTGAATGGGGGAAAGGAAAGGAAAGCAAAAGCCAAGCCAGGCCAACAGCAGGCACAGAACTCTACAAATTCAGTATCATTTCATGATGATAGTGATGAGGACTTGCTGAATGTTTAATAACCCCTCTTGTGCCTAATCAAATATATATGGAGAGATTATATATAAATGGGACAAACACTTTCAACCAAATATGAGGACTTCAGCCTGAAAGATTTTTCTGAATTTTGCCTTTAACAAGAAACCATTGAAAAGGGAAGGAGAGAAAGATGTCATGGTTGTTGTTTACAATGATCTGTTCAGTAATGACTGGATTTGTAGCATCCGGTAGGCTGAGTTACGTTGACTCTCTCTAGCCAGGACAACTTTTTTAAGCCTCAGCATAGATATGAAATACTTGCTTAAAAAAGAAACCTTTCAAAGGTCAAGATTAAAGCCGAATTAGGCCCCTGGCTCCCGAGATTCAAATTATCTAGATGACTACTAGCATTTTAACTCCTTGTATTTATTGGTCCTCACTACTCAGGTTTGCTTATAGCAACGTGTTCTTCCTGCCGGCAGGGTATTATTCTATGGGTTCACCCTTCAATGGGTTCATCCATTGTAAGATGAGGAAAAATTATAACTTTTCTGCGTTGGAATGATTTGATGTAAATTTTAGAACTGGTCTAATTTATCCTGTAAATTTGAATATGCATTCTAATTTAAACAGATCATTGGTTCAAAGGTATTGACTGAAAGGTACAATTCTGTATAGCTTTAGCCTGAGATGATTGCTGTTCTTTGCATGATGTTTTCTTGGTACTGGTCTATGACTGACTTCATCAGTATTTGCCTAAGCAGCTGACAAGCATCCAAAGACTTTTTCTCCCTAGATTATGACTGGATTAGAGTGACTACAGAGAATCAGTGTTCAGGGCCATAGAAGCAGAATTCCTAGGATACAACCTGATACAGCCCAGTTTGTCAGCATGGGGAAAAAAAAAAACAAAGCTCAACAATTAGAAGAGCCCCAGTCTGTACAATACCTCTCTGTCATTCATTATGAAAAGAACATTGGGCTGCTGTTTCTGAAAGCCTAAGTTCAAACTCTTACACGGAGTTCCTGGCCATGGTCATTGATTTGCAGCGTTGCTGGCAATGAATGGAAGTCAGATTTCCTCTAGCAGTTTTGCTCTTCTCCAGGTGTTTCTTTAATTTATGGGCAATGATAAGGCTTCAAAAAATTCTACAAGATTGTGTTGGTTAGAATTTTTTGAAACTCTTCATTGTTTATTTTGGCAGGCTTATTCAGTTTCAACAATGGTTTCTTTTTATAAAAACTCCATTTTGAATCAAAATAGTGTAATATAAAGTATTAAGCAATTTCAATAAAAGATATGACGTGGGTATTCCAAATCCCACATCTCAAGTCTGGAATCTTCCTTATGCTAGTCCAGTGCTGCTCATCAGCTTGCTGATTGATGTTCTTCTTTGTTGGCATAGCTGATAATCTTGTCACTTAAAATGAGAAATGAAATTTTATCAAAGATCAGGATGGGACAGCCTTGACAGTGTGTTTTTAATGCTGTCAGTTATCATTGAAAGTGTTGCCTCAATAAGTGTTGAAGAATGTTGCCTTTCCTCCCCAAATACTCAAGGTTTGAGTTGTTTGATCTGTAAACTGCTGCATGAAATGGCTTAGTGTGTGACATAACACCAAACAGTTGCTTCATTTTGACTGTGCATAATAAAGCTTATGCAGAACAGGTGCTGCTCAGATAAGCATCCCCAGGTGAAGTATAACAAGACTTCTTAATAATAAGTAGCTGACAGCACTGACTGAGGTGTTCAGTATTGGGATTGTTGCTTGCTATCTAAGCACTGTAGGTAGACCAACTATTACGCTCATTGTTAGATGAGTGATTTGCTTCACCAAGTTGTCTTTCCAGCAGAATATGCTGTTCAGACATAAGGAAGTGCTATGAAAATAGTGGGGACCAGAGGAGTACATACAAGTCTTAGGTGCTAATGACTGTGTGTTAGGTGACAGCAGCGCTGCTCCTTCAGAAGGAGGCCTCTCACCTGCTGCTGCAGTGTTTTTAGGAACAGTCCAGCAGCTTCCACCAACAGATTCCAACTTCATTCAGTTTCCAGGCAGGCTTTGATTTCTGTTTGCTTGTACGTCTGCAGACAGCGAGGCCCTCCTGTCACAACATGGTGGGTGTTGCATGCCCATCCCTCTGTCTCCATGCTGGAGCACAGCAGCTGGGGAGGTGACATCTGCCACTGGTTGGAAGTAGCTGTGGGCAGTGTTGCGCTGGCCTTGGAGTAATGCTTTTCTAGGTGGCTGCAGGAGTAGAGGAAGAGCTGTGTGTAGTGCTGGTCCACAGAACAGGTCTCACACCAGGCTGTGCATGCTCTGGTGGTCAGTGGGCGGCTCCTGTGGGCCTGCTGCGCAATGGGAAAAACTGGTGCCGTTCCTACCCTTCTGCAAGAATGGCCTTCTAACCATTGTATTAGGAGGAAGTCATCAATAAAGATTAATTCAAACAACTAGCAATGGCTAGCTAGCAAACGAACAACATCAACAAAAAAGAATACAACAGAACAGCCTCAGCACTGTTTATTTATGTTATGTGAGAGGTAAGGAACATATGTGCTCTGATTAGGGGTTAAATGCAAATTCTGCCTGGGTGAATTAAGGTCTGATTTCAAATGAAACCTTAAAAAAAAAAATCTTGCAACATGTAGTTTAATAATTTATAGAGTTAATCTTGACTTTTGGTCAAATGTTTTGTTACATTCAGTTGGCAGCAAAGCTATTTAAGTATCAGTGTTGCAGACCAGAGTGATAAGGATTTGAGGTGGTTTTGATGCCAAAATGCCAACCCTGGATGACATTTTAGAGCACATTGGAGAATTTGACAGGTTCCAGAAACAAACCTTCTTCGTCCTGTGTTTGCTTTCTGCTGCTTTCACTCCAGTCTACGTGGGTGTCGTCTTCTTCGGGTTCACCCCCGAGCACCGCTGCTTCAGCCCTGGTGTGGTGGAGCTGAGCCAGCGCTGTGGCTGGAGCCTGGCGGAGCAGCTGAACCACACCGTTCCCGAGTGGGGCAGCCATGGGGCCGCCTACAGCAGCCGCTGCAGCAGGTATGAGGTGGACTGGAACGCAACGGGTGTCAGCTGCACCGACCCCCTTGGCAGCCTTGTGGGCAACTGGAGCTCCGTCCCGCTTGGCCCCTGCCAAGATGGGTGGGTCTACGACTACCCTGGGACCTCCATAGTGACCGAGGTAAAAGCACACGCCTGTCTTCTCTTGTGTTGTTGTTTCTGATAAGCTGAGGGGTGCTGGAGGTGGTTGATGTAGCCTAAGCTGTATTAAGAGAGATAAACGCTTACCTATAAGAGAGGATCTTCTCTCTTTGTGAACTTAGTCTGAATGCTCTGCAAATCCTCTTTGCTCTGTCCCTGCAGTGGAGTGTTGTGCTGGTGTGCTCAGAATCTCCAGGTGAGGAGCAAATAAACTCCCAGGTAGATAAAGTCCAGTTTAATGAAACTCCCATCCCACACAAAGTCCTATTGGTGGAAGTGTGCAAACAACCTGTGTAAGAAATCAAGAGCCTGCAACACTCCAACAAAACCGGCTGATCTCAGCAGGTGCCTTTCAGAAACTACACGTGCTTATTGTGATCCACTCAGATGTGAAAGTCTCAAGTTAGCTTTTTAGTTTTGGATATGATTGAATGACTGTGGATGGGGAAAGTAAGTGACTCTCATGATTAAACAGCTTAATTCAGGAATAAACAGCAGAAAAAGCTAATGGCTATTATGCATTCTCAGAACATCTGAGAGTAAACAAAAAAGATACTGAAGCTACTTAAATACTTAAAAACCTGAAGTAGTTTGGTGTGATAAAAGTAATCAGGGATGAGAAATTTGATTTCATATTAAATTTTTAGTGGGTAAAAAACCTGATTTCTGCGATCTCTTAAAACCTTCATGGAACTTTCTAGCATAAATGTAAGGGCAAGTCCATTCTGTGTTCAGGTGATGTCAGCATCTGTAGTCCTGTGATACAGGGTGTGCTGTAAGTGTATTTCTTGCCACAGGGTATGGGCTGTGTGAAATTAAGGTGAGGAGATAAGCTACCGGTTCTTCTCAGATTGATTCTAGTGTTGGAAAAGAACTCCAAGATCATCCAATTCAACCACCCGCCTGCCACCAATATTTCCCCACTAAACCATGTCCCCTAATACATCTAAACGTTCCTTGAACAGCTCCAGGGATGGTGACTCCGCCACCTCCCTGGGCAGCTCATGCCAGTGCATGACCACTCTATTTGAGAAGAAATTTTTTCCTAACAACCCACCTGAATCCCTTCTGGTGCAACTTGAGGCCATTTCCTTTAGTCCTATTGCTAGTTATGTGAGAGAAGCCAACTCCCCACCTCACCGCAACCTCCCTTCATGTAGTTGTAGAGAGCAAATAGGTCTCACCATCATCCTCTGAAGATGGTGACAGGACAAGGGAGAATGGTTTTTAAATCAAAAGCGGGGAAATTTAGATGAGATGTCAAGGGGGAGCTTTAAAATGAGAAGGCAGTGAGGCCCTGGCACAGGCTGCCTGGAGAAGCTGTGGATGTCCCATCTCTGAAAGCATTCAAGCTTCGGATTTGATGGGGCCCTGGGCAGCCTGATCTAGTGAGTGGCAGCCCTGCTCATGGCAGGGAGTTGAGACTGGGTAGTCTTCAAGGTCTCCTCTAACCTAAGCAATTCAATGATTCTAAGAAGTGCTGCAACAAATGCATTTTTACTGCAAAGACCAGAGTGAGTGCTTCAGATGGCCTCTCTGTCATCTCCTGAGATTGTCCAGCTCCAGATGGCTCTTGAGGATCAGCTGGCACCGAAGAACTCACAGCCTGTATGGGTTTGTGCAGTCCTCTCTTGAACTAAAGCTGTTTCCCCTTTTCTTTTAAAGGTGGTGCAGGGCTAGGCCCTTGGGTCACTTCCTTCACCGCAGGATATCTGACATACCACATGCCTCTGGCTGCATTTTAGCAATGTACCTTGTTTCTGGCTGTGACTGCTTCTGTGAAAGCTCTTTATGTACTGCCTGCTAGCCAAGCAAAGGAGAGGGTAGCACGGAGTAAAGCACGTTGCTTTGCTCAAAGGTAAAAATTACAGATGGAAGAATAGTCTCATGTGCCCTTGTAGAGCATCAGGAAGAAGTTTATATTAATTGAAAATGCATTATGTTAAATAAACTCAACTACCAGTAGTGAAAAGAACACATTCCTCTGGTAGCTTTTGCTTATTCTTTACAAGATAAAGTATGTGAGAACTCAGGTCAGATAGCAAATGTGTATGAGTAATTCTCGTGCCTGGGTGCACAATGCTTGATGTGCAGGCCTGTTAGGCTGTAGAAGGGGTTAGGTGAGCACAAAGCCAGAGCATAGAGAACAGGCCGCGGCCTAGGGTCCAGTTTTCAGCAAGCAATAACACAGTTATGATTTTTTTCAGTAATGAAAGATGATGCATGAGTAGGAAGCAACAGGGAACTGCCCAGGGGCTCTATCTTGTTTTTGGTGTTGGGTGCTTAACTCAGCGAGTATCCTGGGTGCCAATAAGAACCCTGGCCCAGAAACATATTTACATCTTCACATGAAGCGGAGGAGGTTGTGGGTGTGAGCAAGCTCCTGGTTCCGCTGTTTTGATTGTAACTGTGGTTGCTCCTTTAGTTTAACCTGGTGTGTGAGGACTCCTGGAAGCTGGATCTCTTTCAGTCATCTGTGAATGCTGGGTTCTTTATTGGCTCTGTCAACATTGGCTACATAGCAGACAGGTATGCGTGGGGTGATAGCAAAGCCCTCTGGCCTCCCTTATCAGTGTTCAGTGGCTGCACTTAAAGGCAGAGAGAAGTTGTGCAATAGGTATCATCTCTGCTCCCTTCAAAATAAGGCCAACTACTGGCTGTTCAGTCACGGTCAGAAGAGAGTGCTTTGCCTTAAAGTGAACGAACTGTCCTTGGTATTTTGTACAAATGTTACAGAGCAGGAAAGATGTGTGCAAGTCCTGCAGAGTTGGCATAGGTGATAGGCCCAAATCTCCCTGCTGGGCCACGCAGGAGTCCTGGGGATGTTAACAAAGCTGGGTGGTGCTGGTTTGGAGCCACTGCTTCATCTGTCATACTCAGTGTGGCTACAGCCTGGAAACAGCTTCCTTCCTTTTGAAAAACTTTGAAATAGTAGATGCAGAGATCGCCAGACAGATACAGCTGGTTTGGAAATCAGTGAGTCCTGGCATCTTTAGCATCCTGTTCAGAGCCATCCTTTTCCAGGCAGCTGGGGCTGAACAGAAGCAAACGATGATACAAAGGCCTGATATAAAGCAAATGATAAAGGCCTTTTTACCCTCTCCTTTCCCTCCTGCCTGGAGACAGTTGGCAGAGCAGGCTCCAAGCATCTCCAGATGAGAAATGCAGCCCCTCAACAGCAAGAGATGTACATTAAATTTCTTTTAAGGATTGACTTCCTGATATATAAATCTGCTGCTCTGGTATGTGCAGACATATCAGAATCATAAATTAATCTGTTCTTATTTTTCACCCTTTTTTTATTTAGCAGACAACTGAAGTAACTATTCTGAATTCAGAGAAAACACTACAGTCCAAACATATGTAAATATAGGTCTTTTGCTGCTCTCTCATTTGGGAAGCTTTTCTTTCACTGAGAAACCTAAAAGCTTTTGGGGAATTGAAAAGCAAAAGCAAATAAGTGAGTGATGGACAAAAAATCAGCTTTTTGTACCTCTTCTATAGCAAAGTGGTCTTTCTTTCTTCCTCAAAATAGACATAGCTTGTATTTGTCTATGTTTTTATGACTATATTGTTTTGCTTTACATTTAATATCTTCCAATCCAGGTTTGGCCGTAAGTTTTGCCTCTTAACCACAATTCTTGCCAATGTGGTCTGTGGGATCCTGCTGGTATTTGTGCCCAGCTACCTGTGGATTGTGATCTTCCGTTTCTTACAAGGGCTGGTCAGCAAGGGCTGCTGGACTGCAGGCTACATCCTTGGTGAGTCCAAACCTTCTCTCAGGAGCAAGATGGGCTGCAAAAGATGAAGGGGGAAAAAAAAAAAACACAAAACAAGCACTATGAACAAAAGACCCCTTCAAATATGCCTCTTAAAGCTTTTTGAAATCATATGGAAACCATCAAGGGTTTTTCTCTCTCTGACTTTTTGGGATTCTTTTCTCCCAAGTGGCAGTGGCCTTCAACGATCAAGGGTTGGCACATGAACACTGTTACCTCAAGGCAGGCTTTTCCTGCAGGTCAGCCCCCTGCTGCAGATTGGGCCCTCTCCTGTCAGTGCTGGCAGGGGAAAGACGGTGGCCCCAGGTTCAGCAGCAACTGCCCTGCTGCAGCCCAGCTGCAAACAGGGTGATGACAGAAGATATGAAAGAAGCAGGCGGAGGGTAGGGAAAACTGTAGGCGTTGTTGTGATACAAAGGACACTAAAGGGCAAACAGAGGCTTTACAGCCTAAAAATAACTGTGGAACAGCATGTACTTGCTGAGGAAAAGACAAACTATTTGGGTGTCTGTGCACTTGGATGAATGAAGGCCAACCAGGGGCATTGCGAAGTGTTGGGAAGAGCCACATTGTGCTGGTGTTTCTCTCAGCATGTTGGCTGGCAGCTGCGTGGCAGAGGGCCAGGACCAGCTCAGGACCACCTTCTGGTGCATGGTGGAGCTGTGTGGGACTTCACTGGCTGCCTATTTGTGGAGTTCAGACTCTTTTCAAAAACAAACAAAAACACAAAATCCTACCAAGCAATCACTGAAGAAACAAATGAAATACTTTAAGTGCTGCCCAGTTATGTTATATTTGGATTAGCATGGCAAGTGGCCCTACTAAACGGCTCCAAGTGATCCAGTTAACTGTGATGGTGGCAGAAATGTAAATACCAATGCCCCAAACTGCTGTGAATTCTGTCAGCATACCAAACACTGTGCTAATGCATATCCTGATGTTGAATATAACAAAATAAAAACATCTGTCCTGCACTCCAGACCATCCTCTGCCAAGACATGGTTGTTTCTTCCTGTGTATATTCTAGATACTCAGTTGGCATCTTCAGTATTTTCCTGGTACAAATGAAGTCTTCATTACATCTTTTATGCCATTCTTAGAGCATAAAATCGCTCATGACAATGATTTGCCCTACCTTGATATTTTTCTCTCGATTGCATCCTGTTATTCATGGATTTTCCTTGAAATCTCTTTGTGAGAGAAGTCATGTAGAATCAACCCCAAAGCCCACATAAACTTGTCTCCTGTCAGATGGCTGACACTGAGTGCTCAGTGAGGGGTACAAGGGCAGGGCAACTTCCTTAGTCTGTTCTTTTGGGCTTGTCTACCCTGCAGCTGCTTTTGACTCAGTTTTATAGAGCCTGAGAAGAGGTGTCTTTATCTATGCTCATCCTTTGCCTGAGCAATATTAGTTCACCTGTCATCCCTAAACCAAGGAGCTCCCTGAGCTACTAAATGACTACATTCTGTTCTTTCTCTAATAAGTTTTCTTGAAATGAATGCTACTGGGTTCATAAAGGAATGTATTTATTACCTTAGCTCTGTGTTGACTAGACTTGACCTGTTAGGCCTATATAGTGACAATGTGGTTCAAAATGCAGATGGATAATGAGGCCTTCAGGGTGGGGAAAGCTGTATGCCATCCAGTGGTATGAGCATTTTTGCATGCTTGGAGTGAGATACAGGCTGAAAAGGCGCACTTGGAAAAATAAAAAATATGCTTTGTTACTGGGTTGGGGAGATAATGTAGGTTAGCATTTGGTTTTGCAGCGAAATCTCTCTGCATTTTTCACTGCATGGAGTTGGTGGAGCTGTCATTCTGTCTCTGCAGTGACGGAGGTCGTTGGTCCCCAGTACAGGAGGACGGTGGGGATCCTCTACCAGGCAGCCTTCTCAGTGGGGCTCCTGGTGTTCGATGCCATTGCTTATGCAATCCCTCACTGGAGGTGGCTGCAGCTCACTGTCACCTTACCCTGCTGCTTCTTAATACTTTACTACTGGTAAGACTGTTTCTGTTGCATCTATGCCCATGAGCTTAAAAGCAGCATCTCTACTCCCAAGATTTGATATTGAGGGAGATTTGGTACTGCTTTTTGGATATGAATGCATGTTAATATGAAGAGGAGATACACAGCAGTAAGGGGTGGAAAATAGGATCCCTCAGCAACTGATGTTTCGTTGCATCTTAGCCTGTGCACCACCCCTGCCTTCTATTAAAAAAAAAAAAATCACTTTGAAAATGAATGAGTGGTCTAATAACGTATTAAATATTTCATAAAAGGAAATGTCTTATGTAGAGCCTACATTGAAAAGATGGCAATTGGAAGCTTGTTGAATGTCTACATGTTCGTCACAAGTTGGTTTATGTGTTCTCTTAAGAAACAAGGAAAAACAGCTTTTTGTGCTCCAACCAAAAGGTGACACATAAATTCATCTGTATTTTGGATTTCTCCTACCTTATGAGTAATATTTCCCAAATTCTGAGTATTCTGATTATGAATCATCTGGATGGGTTGAATTGTTAGGATTAACAGAAGAGTTTGTTTTCCTTTCCCCTTCCTTGTGAATTGGTAAGCCAGCTTTAGCTTGTTCAGTTGTTTCTTGTCCTGTGAAGGCACAGCTGAATGATGGCTCCCTGTGAGGAGCCAGTTGGTGGTCAACAGGCTGAGCAAAATGCTGATGCTGCTTTAACTCAAAGCCCAGCTCCGATTTCTCTTTAGTAACATCATCTCTGACTAAAGCCATTGCCGCTGCTCTTCCCCTTTCAGCAGTGGGATGTAGTATTCTTCCTGAGTGAAGAAGAGAAAACAACAAATGTAAAACAAACAAAAAACCTATAACTGTCTTTATTCAATCAAAATATTCTCTCCTCAGTCTCCATAGGTAGGAACACTGCATGCACATTGCATTTTGCTATAACAGCATTAACTCGTGTTCTTAGGTGCCTTCCAGAGTCTCCCAGGTGGCTGATATCTCAAGGAAAAACTGACAAAGCTAAGAAAATTGTCAATGATATAGCTAAAAAAAATCGGAAAAAGATGCCTTCCCATTTTGAGGTGAGCTTCCCATTCTGAGGTGTGCTTATGCATATAAAAACGAGAGCCCCACTAGTAACTTCTATCAGTTCCTTCTACTGGAAACTTTTTGTACTTTAAATATTGGGAAGTCTGGTCCTGTAGTTAGAGAGGTAAAGAGCTCTATTGTACTAATGAGAGAGGTGAGGCAGCATAACTGTCTTATAGCTGTCTAAGCTAAAAACAGTGTTTTCCAGCAGAAATATTCTAGAGAATGCTAGAAGGGACCAATGTTAAGCCTTAGTGGGAGTTTCAGGGAACTTTGCCCAGGTATGGCCTTCTGCATGGTGAGAAGGGACCAGTACTCCCCTTTGGGGCTGTTGTGTGTTGTGATTGGTCGTAGTGCCTCAGACTGCCCCCTGCCACTTTCCAAGGCTTGTAGTGAGTGCTCAGCTCCTACAAACACTGCACTATCTTTTCCGTAGGATATTAAATTTGAAGATGAAGATAGTGGGAAGCAGAGTCCTTCACTCATTGACCTTGTCAGGACACCGCAGATGAGAAAAAATACATTCATTTTGATGTACAACTGGTAAGAAGATAATGTTGGTGAGTCATTTTGAAGCTCTGGTTATGAATGCTCCAGCAGGATAGACTGTGAGCTTCTGACTAACAAAGCTGGGACACTCTTTTATGCATAGGTTCACAAGCTCCATCCTCTACCAAGGGCTCATCATGCACATGGGACTAATGGGTGGGAACATTTACCTGGATTTTCTCTATTCTGCTCTGGTCGAGTTCCCAGCTGCCTTCATCATTATTGTCACTATTGATCGTGTTGGCCGTCGCTACCCATGGGCTACAGCAAACCTGGTGGCTGGGGCTGCCTGCCTTGCCACAGCTCTGATCCCAGAGGGTGAGTCAACTGGGTGAGGATTCCCATCCCTGAACTTTGTCCTGGGAACAGCACCCCATTCTGTCTCCCTTTTTAAAAGAGTTTCAGCCCTGAAGGGCTGCAAATGCATGCCACCATTGGGTGCTGCCCACCCAACTTTCAGTGGTGCTTCTTGATCTGCAGAACCATAGAGTATCCCAAGTTGGAAGGGACCCACAAGGATCATCGAATCCAACTCCTGGCTCCACACAGAACCACACAAAATTCAAACCATATGTATATCTGAGCATGTTGTCCCAATGCTTCTTGAACTCCAGCAGCTTGGGGCTGTTACCATTGTCCTGAGGAGTCTGTTCCATGCTCCGCTACTCCTGCTAAAAAACCTTTCCCTAACCCTCCCCCCACCTGGCCCTCTCCTGATGCAGCTCCATGCCATTCTCTCTGGTTCTGTCGCTGTCACCAGAGAGCTGAGCTCAGCGTTGCCCCTCCACTCCCCCTACGAGGAGCTGCAGGGCACCATGAGGCCTCCCCTCAGCCTCCTCTGCTCTGGGCTGAGCAAACCTAGGGACTTCAGCTGCTCCTCAGTGAAATAAACAGATTTTATAGCACAGCTAATAATAAATCTCAAAGCGTCTGGGTCCCCCGTGCTGTGCCACAGCTCACGTGGTGCTGACTGTTTTCATTTCCCGATTCACACAAGAGAGTCCTTTAAAAACATCATGTGATAGGAGAGCAGAAATCTAGCAAAATAGCACTGGTATTAAACAATCCCTGCTAAATCACTGGGATAATTTAAATGTACTGAATGCATTTTACCTGCAGACCTACACTGGCTGAAATTAATTGCTGCTTGCCTTGGGCGAATGGGAATCACGATAGCTTTTGAAATGGTTTGCTTTGTAAACACTGAGCTATATCCAACGTACATCAGGTAAGTGTATCCTTCTGCTATTGGGCCAGCAAATAAATAGTTGAAGCCAATGTGTATTTTATGTTTTATGCTAAATGAAGTAATCCCCAAATACTTTCAAATATATACCGTTATTGCTGAAAGTTAAGTGGAGCAGAAGAAAGGTGCTGTAAAACGTTGGTTAATGAAGAAAACCAATGTGGTTCAAGCAGACAAAAAAATTCACATGGAGGAAATAAAGGAAAAAGTGGACAGAACCTGGGCAGATGAAGAATCTGAAGTCTCGCATACTGCTTAGATTTGTATTTAATTTGAGTCAAAAATTATATGCAAATGGATGTGCTCAGTGTGGCTGCTGCTATGGAGAATATGTGAACATGAGCTCTTGACCTGAAGAATGGATTTTTTTTCCTAGTGGGCTGTGGGGTGCATAGCTCAGAAGTAGCTATGTGCACTGCTAAAGCTTGGGAGTAAAGTCCTCAAATTCCTTCCCCTGAGTGACCATTGGCCACTGCATGCAGGGAAGGTGTCTGTACTGACCAGGGCAATCTCAATCCTTCTTTCTTCACTGGAGACTCTTAATCTTTTCTGTATCCATAACAAACATAGTAGAAGATAATTGGAATTTTATTAATGGTACATATCAAACAAAAGCATTATTTGATGCCCCTTGTGCTAAGTCACTCCAGAGGTTCTGAAGCTAATGGTTTTGTTTTACTGTGTTTGGAGACTCAGACACTTTGAGCCTGATTCTCTTCTGTGTTTAACTTTGGGAATTTGCTCACACCTGTGATAATACAGGTATCCTCTTCTGCTGCTATTTGCTAAGCTTTTTATGCTTGCAGTACTTAAGTCTAAGTAACTCGTGAATGTGCCCACCATTAGAAAACTAGAGCTTTGCACACTATTTTGGTGTTTTGTGGTTTGCAGCGCCACGTGCTGTGTGCGAAGTCAGGATTCTGCCCTGTCCTCTTCCATTTGCAGTGCTTGCTAATGTGATCCCTTTGCTGTCAAACCAGGAACCTCGGTGTGATGGTCTGCTCTGCCTTGTGCGATGTTGGTGGAATTGCTGTCCCATTCATTGTCTACAGGCTGGTGGAAATCTGGCATGAACTGCCACTGATAGTCTTCAGTAAGTGCCACGTTACTTCCTCACCAGCCACTCCTGGGGTGCAGTAATTGGGTCCAGCTTTCAAAGAGAGGGAGAAGCAACTAAGACAGTAGATCCAAGTTCAGCAGGAGCACTCTCCCCATCTGTACGTGCTGTAACCTTCAGTTTGTAACAACCTGGGACTTGTATGTGCACTCATATCTGTGTCATTATTGTTCCCTACGTTTTAAAAGAAGCTGGAGAAGAATACACGTTGGATAGATGATGAAATGAAATGCCAAGCAATGTTCCAACATTTTGATGAGACTAAACGGGCTTTGGTTTTGTTTTGTTGTATTTAAATCTGATAAATTGCTGCTCTTCTATGAGATGTACTTCCTCAGTCCGGGAGCCAAAGTCAGAATTCACCCCCTGCCCCCTCTTTTTTGTTTCTAATGGAGTTCAAGCATAGCTGTTATACTTCAGCTTTTCTAACACTGTTAACTGGCTCTTCTCCACCTGTTTAGAAAGAGATTGGTAAATAAATGCAAGATGAGCATTTGCAAACTAGTGACCTGAACTTTTCAGGTCAAGGTCTGTGTTCTCTGAATCTTTGGATCAGAAGAACGTGGTTTCAAGAGAAATGTCTTGAATGGCAATATGCAGTTCTTAACTGACAGCATGTTTTGGAGAGTGCTTAGTAGATTCAAAATATAGACATAAAACATGTTCAAAGTGGGTAAATGAAACTATCAGTGAGAGAGTTAAACACATTGTGCAGGAATTAATATGTCAGCTATGTATTTTCTATAGCTTGTTATGTAAATAGCATCCATTTTCTAGCTTATGCTTAGGCTATAGAGGGTGTTTTTCCCTCTTTACAGATGTCAGTCCAGTCTTTGTTATCCCACCTAGCTCAGTGTGTCACTCACAACTGAGTTTGGCTCCTTCCTATTTCTGTGTAGCTGCCAGATCCTTCATAGATGGTGTGCTGGTCTTGTGTATAAAGTCTTTATGTATACATTTTCTTAAAAAAAAAAAAAAAAGTAATAATAATAATAATAAATGCTATTTATGAGTCCTTTATGCCAGGCAGCAGAAAGTGATGTATATGCTAACAAGCTCTTTGTGCATTTCTTTGATTTGAAGCTGTTCTTGGTTTGATTGCGGGTGGACTGGTGTTGCTCCTGCCTGAAACTAAAGGAAGAGTTTTGCCTGAGACCGTTGAAGATGTTGAAAACTTTCACAGGTGAGTCAGGCTGGTGAACTCTTGACAGGTTTCACTTGAAATTGTACAAAATGTACAGCTGAACTCCTTGGAAGAAGCCCACTTGTTACTAGCTGATTCCTAGACTCTAATCTAAGGGATTTTGGACTCCTCTTTAGTGCTCACCTGGGCATCTGAAAACAAGCACCATAGGCCTTTACTGATCTGTGAATAACTTGGCCAGTATCTTAAAATGGCTGCAACCCTACTATAACTGTAATTTGTGCTCTAAAAAATTGGCTGATTTTGTGGAACAGAGAAAGTGCAGTGTTAATAATAGCTACTTTATATGGTAAGTGAGGCACTAGTATCTCCTGAGGAGCCAGGGCAACCCTAGAGGACTTCAGGATTAACTGCTTATTTTTTCTGGGGAAGAGGCAGAGCAAATGAAGAACCTGAAATCAAGTGCTAGCTGAATGCATTACTTCCTGGTTGCTGCTCACATCTTGATGTTCTTGCAGGCAAAGCATTCCAAAGGACAAGAAGATCTATCTCCATGTCCAAACATCAGAAATAGCCCGTGATTGAAGAAGGCACAACTTTCTGGGCAGTCTGCTTTAGAGCACTAGCATGAAAAATAAAACTAGAATGAATACTCTCTTCTGTCTTGCTTCCCTTTGTTCATAGAATCACAGAACAGCCCAGGCTGGAAGGGGCCTCGAGAGACCATCAGGTCCAACCTTTCATTGAAAAAGGGAGCCTAGATGAGATTATCTAGCATGCTGCACAGTTGCATCTTGAAAGTCTCCACTGATAGAGATACTGCTCCATCCCCCCCTTTTTTCTGTCTACCCTTTCATTTGAATGTTTGAGGTTCTGTGATGAGGTTGTCCCCATTACTGCATAGCTTGATCCCTCTCTGTACCCTGTAATACAAACGTTTTAGGGCTGGGAAGTTTTCACTCAAACTGTGTGGACCTCAGCATGAGGCAGATTTTAACTTGGGGATTGTGCGGTCCATTCCAATTGAACTTTATAAACCTCTATGCAGTCTGACTTCATTGTCTTGTCTTACATGGGCAGCGTAGCATAACAGAGGTGTACCTCTGTTGTAGAACTGAGATGACTATAAACCTTGTCTAATCTTATTACACAGGGCAGAGTTTCTGAGCTGAGGTTTGTCCAGTGGTCCTCTGCCTCAGGGAGAGTTGGGAGCGAAGTTGGATCTGTTAGGGACAGTTCAGCACCTTTCATGATTTGCAGCTGTCTCAGAATTGGGGTCTGCCTTTCTTTGTGCCTTGTTCCCCTTTCTTCTCTCAGTAGTGGCACTGTAGTCCTTGCTCATCTCTCCCGATTGTGTTCTGCTTTTTCCTTTTCCACTCCACTGAGCAACCTTAACATCTTGCAATTCCAGGGCAGAACAGACATGAGGCACTGTTTCTGCCTTGCTGGCCCCTAGCAGTGTTGGGGAGCACTGGTTTCTGGTAAGGATACTGTTGCTGCTTGATGGTCCTCTGTGGAGAGAAAGCACCCAGCTGAGGTTGCTAGCCTCACAGGAAGTGTCCAGTTGCCCCAGGACGACTACTTGATTGTCAGTGTGGTAACTTTGCCCTTGCTTTCACTGGGCTTGAGCAGTAGTTAATGTTCAGTCTTGCTGTGAGGGCCTTGAAGGCAGGGAAATACGTTGTCCTGCTGAGCAGGGCCCCCAGATGACACTGGCCCAGGCAGTTGCAAAACTAGCACTGGCCTTGAGTTTGGTGGAGGGACAGCGAGGATGCAATTGGGTGTGTCTGTGAAGTTGCCAAGAGGTCTCAGCTCCATACCAAAAGGAAGCTGTCAGAACTGTTGTTTTTTCTGTGGTATACTGGTTTGAAACCTGTCAAGAACTTTGTACAAAAAAAAAAAAACAAAAAAAACCAAAAAAAACAGGGTCAGGGAAGCCAAGAAGTGGGAGTGGTCAGGAGGCAAACCAAAGTGTACTACAAACATAAAAGCTGCTGACTGTGATGTGAATCACTTATTGAGATTCCCAAGGGCTAGGGAGAGGACGTTCAACCTTAAAAAGCCCTATAGTTGTTATATGTCAGCACGTTATAAATAGAGGTCTACCTAAAAAGCTAGATCCCTTGCAGCTCATCTCTTCCCTTAATTCATATCACTCATAGATATCTTGGAGCTTGGCCATGCAAAAAGCCCAAACCACAGCATTAGGAAAGCAATGCATATCAAACAGCAGGAATTTACTTTATTGTACAGAGCGCTGTGTTGCATTATTGCTTGTGCTGCTCCCAGTGGATGTATGTGATGAGGCTTTCTCTCCTTGCCCCATCACTAGTCCCTTGAGATAGTGCAGTAGCACTCAGAACCTCATGGCCTAAGGTTCAGCTGCCCGCAGCTCCTTTTTCTCTTCCTTCTCATTTTCCAGCTTGTTTCATAGCCAGTCAAATTCTGGGATGCCAAAGCTTAAAAGTTAGTCTGGAACTAGATGTTCCCCCCCCCTCCCTCTGCTTAGTTTATTCTACCTTTTCTGGAGAACTAAGTGGGAAGTTCTAGTGGATGATCGTGGACTCCCTAAGCGTGCTCTGCAGAGGGCAGACTACCACCACTGTAGGGTGGTAGGAGCTGAGCCAGCTCAGCATCAGGCACTGAGATTTTCAGGGGTTTATGAACAGTGACACTAAATCAGCCACTATCTACATGCTTTCTTTCATGTAAAATTAGGTGCAGTGTGGAAGTGGGTTGGGAGTACAGATATGTTCCTGCTTGCTATGGAAACGAGCTGCATGTGAGAAGAAAGCATTCCTTCATGAGTGTCCTGTCTGGGCTGCAAAAGTCACTGCTGTCAGATGTCTGTGGACCCTGGAAGTGTGAAAGTGCTCAGAAGACAAATAGAGAAATTCAGTGAAAGATGGTCTGTGAGATCCTGAAGTGGAAATCTATGGAGTCAGCTGGCTTGGCTGTGGCTGGTGGCAGCGGGAGAGCAAGCTGGAGAAGGGTGGGCTGTGTCTGCACGTTTCTTTCCTTAGTACTGGGGGGATGGGGATTGTGCTGGCCCTTCCACTGCTGCCCAGTAAAAGCAGGTCTGGAACAAAAGTGGAGCCTTACTTGGGTACAGCTCCTGAAGTCAGAATTTGAAGATAAATTGTGTTTTCTTTTCTTCTTTCTTGTCTGCAGAAGGAATAAGGGAAAGACAGATGATGCACTGGGTGGTGAAGTACAACATCCACTGAATAACCCCCATGCTTAAATTCACTGGAAACTAAACAACTCTCTCATTGCTGGCAATTTTTCAAATGAGATCAAATTATTTGAAAGAACAGCAGGAAAAGAAGTAATTTGGAGAATTTCTGTAGGCTGACTGCAGCTGCATGGATGTCTGAAAATAGCGTTAGCGGTTGCATTAGTAAGTTTGTCATTTCCTACTGTTAAAGCTGTGGTTTCTACAGTAACTTCTGGGTGTGTATTTGCCTGTATGAACTTCCTAACTTCTAGAGACAACCTCTTCTCCTCCTGTCCTGTGCCGTGTTGCATTCACTTTCTGGCCAGGCCAGGTCCTGTCAGGTCCCCAACGGTACTTCTGGTGATGAATGGCAACAAGAGGGCTTTGCTGCAGTGAAGGAAAGCTGCTCTGATCTGTGCTTGATGCACCATACCTGTGCATGTTTTCAGCATCTTCAATGGTCTCAGGCAGAGTTTTTCCCTTCGTCTCAGGTAAGAGCAAGACCAAGCCACCACCGACAACAGCAATCCCGGCTGCAGAGAGACAGCAAGAACCAGGCTCACGAGGGCAATGCAAGAGTTGAGCCTCAGCTTAATTGCAAATTCCCAGTTAATTATAACTGAGACACAGCTGATGATTGAATAGAGGCTCCTCAAAGTGGTTGTAACACTTGGCTGTTTGTCTACCTGGTTCTCATTTTTCAGGGTAATTGGTGACATCTCTGAGGGGCATAGGAGGCCTGGAACACCGGCCTGGTCCATAGAGCCCCAAGCAGTCTGTCTCCCTTGCTTTGTGTATGCAGTGCAAAGGAAACAGATTCTGGATCTACTTGTTCTGCTGGGCTGTGATGCAGTCCCTACTTTGGGCTGTAATTAGGATGTGAAAGAAAGGGTGCAACCAGCCTATCCAGCCCATTTTGCTTCTGTTTAGTTTTGGATCCTGCTATGACCACACACAGAACAGAAGATGCAGATGGGCATTGGGTCCATCCTAAATGACAGTGGGATCATTGAGAGACTAGGCCCCCGAGATGTATGCAAGAGGTGCAGGGTGAAGAGAGGCCAGCCTGTGCTCACCTCTAGGCCCTTGACTACATTGCAGATGTGTAGCACTGAACCCAAAGACCTTCTTACCATGGGAAGGTTCAGTAGGAGCAAGTCGAAGCTTGAGAGAGCTGTCCCCAAAACGTGAGATTCCCTTTGTTGTAAGGACTAAGGGAACTTTGTTGTAAGGACTCCAGCTCAATTTACAACAGCCAGATGGGAGAGACTTAACAACCTAGATCTGATATGTATCTTGTACGCACACGAGCATATGTACGTTTCTCTCAGCATTTTTTCTTTTTTTTCAATAGGGGGGAAATAGGTCACCAGAATCACTCATCTAGGCTGAGGCAAACTACCCACCTCCTAGCTCTCTTACCAAAGACAACCAGAGGCAGCTCGTGCCAGAGCTCTGCCAGTCTGTACACAATGAAGGGGGTCATGATCCCACCGATGTCACACATGGATGAGCAGACCAGTACTCCTAGGTTCCTGGAAAGGACACAGATACAGGCCCACGTCAGGGGCTCTGCCTAGGGGTGCCCTATACAGCGCTGTGCAACCCCACTGCTACCACCTATGGCTGGAGTAGGGTGGAAGAGAGTGGCCAGCACCCTGCTGTGGGGGTTGCAGCTGATAGGCAGAGGAACAAGCTATGGGGACAGCAAGGCAGTAACGAGGCAGGGGCTGAGAAAGGCCTTATCCATGTGAACATAGGAAAGCAAAGGTTGTGTGTTCTCCTGTGAGGAATACTGCGATGTAAAATGGGTGAGGAGGGAGAATGTGGTAAGGTAAGACATTAAAGCCAGACCTATCTTGGGATAGAGCTATTAATGAGCATTTGACTCCAGGTTCACCAAAGTGCCCTGAAAGAGAGATATCTGAAGGATACCTGAAGAAGTTTCTTACATATCCCATTAGGGACTCCTGCCTTAGTGCTGGGCTTAGAAAAGCAGCAGTGTATTTCCTCCTCACAGGAAACCTTCTCTGCTGCTCCTCACAGTAATGGAAACAGCTTACTGGTGGGCTTTCAGTTTTAAATGACATTTCTGCTATTTGACAGGTCCTCTTTTTCGTCTTTGACAGACATTTCTGAGGTCCAAATGGTGACTCTTTAAGATAGTCTCAAGTGGATAAACAGAGATACTCGCTGCTTAACTCTAACAGAAGGAGGTACACTTACCTGAGAGAAGTTGGATACAGCTCAGGATTTACCAAACAAACCATTTCAAAGCACATGGTAATTCCCATCCTGCCCAGGCATGCTGCGGTCATTTTAAGCCAATAAAGAGCTGGAAAGACATTGTGTATATTGAAGTTGGAATACAAAACCAGGTTTTTTTTTTCCTGCAGTTAACATGGGACAGCATTAAAGATTTAAGAAAACCGGAACTTTACTGTCATGAATTGTCATGAGGTCTGAGCATGACTGTGTTCTGTTTCATTCCTTAAAGAATTTATAATGTGATTGTCTTGTGATTCAAGCTGATAACAGAGGTTTGAGGTTGTCACAGAGAGGAAATGATGATACAAAGTAAATGGGGTATTACAGTGTATTAACCAACGCTTACGCCAAAAATGCCATTTCCTGCATGCAGTAAAACTTATGCAGTGCACAGCTGTTTTTTTGGTTGCCAAAATTTGCTAATTTGCAAGATACTCTGCACTTTTGCACAGGGGCATCTGATGGCTTTCTGGCAGGGACAAGCTGGCACTGTCACCCCTGTCTCTTGGTATGTGCTCTGTGATCGCTTTCACACCTGAAGATTGAGACATCTGCTGCAAATGAATGAATATCCCAGCCCCGCAGTGGATGCCAGTCCAGGATGCTGCTGCACGCCCCATGGGTTCTTAGATCGGATCCACCTCAGCTGGTGGTTTCAGCTGTTTCAGCTACTAGTGCATGGACAGCATGGGCTCTCCCTCATTTACCCCACTGAGGGATGCAGTGTTTCACAGGCTGACAGCTGCTGATAACCACTGCTGCAGAGCCCCTCCAGGGCTGAGCAGACAGCCACTGCTGCACATGGCTGGCAGCAATTGCAGCTGTGGGCAGCAGCTGGAAGGCTCCCACCTCAGTGCTCCTGTGGAAAAGCACATCAGTCTCTTCTGTATCCCTTCAATCCCCAGCTGCTTGTGAAATATCTATTGTCTGAATGCTTTGTTGTTATTTTTGCCTATTATTTTTTTTCCATGACATTTTCTGTTTTCTGTCCTTGTTCTGCTGTGAACTGATAGTTGTTTGGCACTGTTATTTCTGTGTTTTCAATCTAACTATGGTCCATAAAAAGAAAGGAAAGATGTTCCAGTCAGTGGCCCTCGTGGGACGTGTTTCCTTGAGTCTCCGGCCTTGGAGAGAATGCTCAGCTGAATAAAAGCCAAGTGCCTTTCGCTGTGGTTGCTCAACATCCTACGCTGCAGGAAACAGTGTATCCAGATGGTGTTTAAGTGTGTGTGTCCCTACATTTTAACTTTTTAGAAACAGAAAAGATGGGGTTTGGGGGATGAACACCCAGAATGGTCCATCCAAATTCTAAGCCACACAAAAGTCAGAGGCTTGACAGGGCATTTCTTGTGGTCTAGCACTGGCAGACTTGCCATCTTATTTGGTGCTATTTTGGAGATGTAAACGACCTCCTTCCTCAAACCTCTCATTATCTAGTGAAAATGGTGATACTGGGCATACATAGGCTTTTACGGAATTTGTGTTCATTGGATCACCATATTGATGTGGGCCAGGTTTGCAAAGATTGCTTTCAATATTCCAGAACGATAACATGGAGATGTGGAGAGATTTCACTGACTAAGGAGATTTGAGTGACTCACTGTCTGGGACTAACGCCGTAACAACACAGGCACCACCCGTCATCACATTTGCCACAGCCCATGGGTAGCGACGGCCAATGCGATCCACTGTTAACAAGAGGATGAAGGCAGCTGGGAACTCAACCAGAGCGGAATAGAGGAAATCCAGGTAAATGTTCCCACTAGCTAGTCCCATGTGCATGATGAGCCCTTGGTAGAGGACGGAACTTGTGAACCTGTGCAGAGAACAGGCAGATGAAATGAAACTCTTTGATAGAGAGCTTATGCAAAGGACTCAGATTTGTAGCTGGTCTGGAGCAAAACAGGCTTAAATCAATGATGACATTTTAAGGAATTGAATACAACACCTCCACATAGGTTGCAAAAGTATTCCCTTACCAACTATACATCAAAATAAACGTGTGCTTTCTTATCTGAGGTGTCCTGACCAGGTCTAGATATGAAGGTTTCAGCTTTTCTCCATCTTCATCTTCAGATTTGAGGTTCTGGGAGCACAATTGAGAGAAGGATAAAAGATTGGAGTTAGCAGGTTAGTAAGCGCTGCAAGGAATATCTTCCTCTGGATTAATGGGAAGATGTTAGTTATTAGAAAGCAAAATAAGTTCTTCGAAGTGTTTTGGGGAAAGGAAATATGAAAATGTATGTAGACAGTTCCCATGTCTGTACAGACATACGTATGAGGCTGTTGCGTGGCATGAAGTGGTAGATTAAAAAATGAATGAGGATGTCTTGGAACGTTCAGTTATGAAATTGTGTGAGTTTGCTGTGTGTTGAGTGGTACTAATTAAAGGAAGAATGTTTCTTGTCTGCTGGCTATTTTTGCAAGCCTCTTTTCTCAAACATGCTCTGTTTTAGTTCTTGGCAGGCAAAGAAAAGCAACTTGTTGTATGTTAGGGAACTGCAGTGCTGTTGGTCACCAAGCTGCTCCCAAATCTAAACCCACAGCAATCCTAACTCTGTAGCTTTGCTTGCCTGAGCTTTGCATACATTCAGCAAATGCAGTACAGTCACCTGGAAAGAGGGAGGTAGCTGCTTCTTGTTGTTCTTGGCAATGCGCTTAATAACTTCCATAGCTTTGTCATTTTGCTTCTGAGTTATTAGCCACCTGGGGGACTCGGGCAGACACCTGCAATGCATACAAGCATGACATTTAAGGGACAGGAAAAGGCAACTGTGCATGTTACAGGTTGTTCCTTGCTCCTGGATGGCTTGGAATAAACTCCTGAGCCAGGGGAACAAAATGAAAGAAAAACAGAAGATCTGGTCTGATGGTGTTTTGGAAGTCCTACTGGTAGCACTATGTCTGACCTCTTCAAACAAACTTGGACTCCCAGGTGTAGTCCACCAGATTATCTTTTTGACCTAGGGTTGCTGGGAGTTGTGACACTGGGAACTGAGGAACTTACCAGTGGTAGAGTAGGAAGAAGAAATTGGGCAGGGTGACAGCAAGCTGAAGCCACCTCCAGTGTGGGAGCACATAAGCCACGGCAGTGAGGATAAGGAGTCCCACAGTGAAGGCAAGCTGGTAGATGATGCCCACTGTCCTCCGGAAGCTTAAGCCAACAAATTCTGCAGCTGCAAAGATAACGTTATGTGAGTCAAAGGGAAAACAATGGGAAAAGGTAGCTGCCAGTAGCTGAATGACATGGAGCCCCTATGGCATTGTGTGAGGACATGGGTTTAGCTGGGGAAGCAGAACTGGCCTGGGGAACAGGCTGCAGTCTCGGCACAGGAGACAACTGGTGCCACTTCTCTGCCTGTCTACAAGATATGGTTTGCTCTGCTTGGAGGCGACTGGAAGTGTGGCTGCAGCTGGGGCTGACTGTACATTGGTCAGCTAGGGACATTGGTCAGCTAGGGACATGGCCCCTCTACCAGGAACGTCAGGCCTCACCCATAACAAGGGCAAATACAACTTTCTGTCTCCCACTCAACCTAACCAAGGACTAGCTCGCAACACCAGCAGTCTGCTGGCATCTGCTGGCTCCTGCCTCCCTCCTGATTTGAGAACAGGGCTTCTCCTGCTGAGACGCAGCGCAAGGTTTATGAAACACAAATGTTATCTCTTGCAGTGCTGCTTGCTGCCTTTCTTGGAAAAGCATTGGGTGTCTTTACAGCATTTTCAGTTCTTGGCCCTAGACTTTGTCCTCCTATCTGGCATGTCACTTCAGATACAAGTGCTCCCTAGTGTCTAGAGTCGCCTCCTAATTATTCTATGTATGTGTACAAGTCGGTGCAAGCTTTCCAGGAATAAAATGTTGATTTGATAGCAAAGTCTGTAGGCCTGTAAATGCTCAGACAGGCAGCTCACAAAAGAAAACACAGCTTGACTCATAGACGGTTTAAAGCAACAAAGTGCATTTGGGCAGTAAAAAGCATGCTGTCCCTGTCTCCACAGGTCCCTAAACACCAGAGGGCACCAGCAGTGGCCAGCCCCACTGCTAACCCGGGGGGTCCTGCCCGGCAAGAGGAACTGCAAGGTGCCGTAACTCAGGACGTAGCCTGTCAGCCAGCCCCCCTTGCTGACCAGCCCCTGGATCAACCGAAAGATCACTGTCCACGTGTAGCTGGGTGCGAAGGCCACGAGAACCCCTGAGACAGAATTGATGAGGACTGTGATCAAGAGGCAGAGCTTGCGGCCAAACCTGCATAGGGAAAGAAGAAAATAAAAAAGAAGAAAAAAGGCTCAGCTTGCAGCTGCACAAACCCCCAGCTGAATGACAAAAAGATTACTCATGAGTAACACATTGAGACCAACCCATGCAGGGCCACCAACCTCCATAGAGGTTGCATGTGGCAGAAGGGTTGGAGCTTGATGATCCTTGAGGTCATTTCCAACCCAAGCCCTTCTATGATTCTATCAAACAGTGGTTGCTTTCTTCTTTCAGGTTTTGTTCCAAATGTTTTCTCAGGTACAAGGAATGTAAAGCTTTATTAGTACCCCAAATCCTGATCTGAATAGTAAGTCTTTGATCATCCACCATGTGGTGTGTTTAAGGAGCTGACCGCTCCTTCCCAAACCACTTCCCTGGTCTTTTCCTCTCATCTACTTTCCCACCCACTGGGGCACAGACCTGTGGAGAAGAGCTGAGGTGGAAGTTGTGCATGTTGTTACCATGTTTGCTTAGCACTGCCATTACGACAGCAGTCTGAAAAATGTGGTATCGGACTGATGGTGTGCACAGTGGCCAAATCCAGAAGCAAGAGTTAATAGAAGGAAGAGGGACTATATCTCTTCTGAGATATGGTTGGAAATGGAGGGACCACAGAAGGGGCCTGAAAAGCAGGAGGAATGTAGGAGCCATGTTGTTTTGTTCTATTCCTGAGCTCTGGTGCTTTTCCCATTTGCACTGGCTGGTGACAGATACCAAGAGTCCACGTGGTGCTCGGGCAGAAAGAAAGCACCACCTGCTTTGGCCAACCTCCCCTGCCACCACGCTCACCTGCTGCACACACAAGGCGAGGTGGCAGACCAAAGGGTGTGAAGAGGCTGAGGATGGTCCCTGTCCCCCTTGTCTCTACTCGTTCTGAATAGGAGTCTGGATCTGCTATTCCCTTTATGGCATTTTTCATTTCAATAGAAGCTCAGGGAACTCCCTCATCCTGCGTTATCAGGTCATCACTTACTTCCGGTTAATGACTTAGTAAATGTGTTCAATAAATGCCCTAATGAGGCCCTTCATCCCATCTTTCAAAGCTGCAATATTTTTTTATTATTATTATTATTATGTAGATCGTGTTTGATTACTGTTATCTTTACCTGTTTTCTCATTTAATCTTTGCTGTCTGCAGTCTGTCTCTTATTGAAGGGGGTCTTGGGCAATCCTGTTATTTGTCATTCCCTGTATCACTGTGACTCACCCATACATAGTTAGAAATAGATTGTTTCCAGAAGAAACAAGCTTACTGGAGCACTAGAAGGGCATTTTTCTCTAGCAGACAGAGACATATATTCAGTTAGAAGTATGATTTATAAAAGCCATTAAATTAGTCAGTGTGCACTGACAAAAACAGCATCATAATAAATGCCAGCCAAAATAAATGTCTTCTGTTCTCCACAATAACCAGCTGATCAAATCTCTCATACTTTCCTTCTTTCATGTGTCTGACATATTGATGTTTTTTGACTCTGTTTCAAAGACCAGCCCATTGAGAGGCTTTTCAGATCACGAGAGATGTCCTTTCTAGAGAAGGCCCTTTCCCAGGCCTGGCAATAAACGACAGAGGTGCAAACACTGAATCTTAGCACTGACCTTGTCAGCTCTCTGAGGAAATAGGAGTGCCCTTTCCAAAGCACCAGTGCTTGGAAACGTGCCCAGAGCCCGATCAAGTCAATGAGTCAGTCTAGTCCCTCTGAGAGAAGTGAGCCTTGGGAGAGCTGATGAAATCTCCCCTGAAGCACCAGAAATGTTCTCAAAAGTTGCCCCGAGTACAGCAGATTTCAGACACCTAACGTGTGGAAAAAACAGCACTCTGTATGCACTCCTGATAGAGGACAGGTGTTTCAAATTCAGGAAACACATAATTCATAGGTCTTTTTTTCCCATTTTGTCTACTAAATTTTAGGCTTCTGGAGTTGTTTTTGTCCTAACCACCTGGATATGAGATCTTGCTTTGTTCCTGAAGGCTTGCACTGCTTTAAGACCATAGAGAACGGGGAGTGGGTGTCAGTGAGTACAGCAGCAGAAAAATACTTAGTGTTATGATGTGTACTTGCATTATCTTAACAGGAATGATATCCGGCTCTCACATCTTATAACTTGCATGATTATTTAGTGTTTTTAAACAGAAAGAGCATTTCAGTCATAATTTGCTGTGGGACTGTGATCCTTGATTCTACTGGTTCATGTAATCATATGCTGTCAAGGAATTCTTTTGGTAGTCATTATTGCTTAGTTCATCTCTGTGTTTGAAAGGTAATTTGAACAGTAGCTCCCCTGGTAGCTATGGGATCTGTTCATCACTGTTTCATGTCCTGTCATACCTAGGCTGCTACATATCTCCTCCTTTGCTTGCATAAGCTGTGCATCATTACTGAAATACCAGTCCATGTAAAAAAATTGAATACTTTTAAGTACACTGGAAAACTGGCCAGAAAGCAAGAGTTTTGATTTAAGGGAAAGCGAGGATAATAGTTTCTGATGGAAAAGAGAAATCAAGATCTTTCAAAATGCGGAAGAATGTGGAAGAAAAAATGGAGGAAGAAGGAAAGTGAAAAGGGAGCTTTGGCAGTGTACGTTCAGCAAAGCTGAACAGTTCGAGTCCTCCTCAGCATGGGAGGAAAAGGCTATCACCACCAGTGCTGTCATAAATTCTAAGAATGCAAGGAAAAAACATTTCTTCAGGTTGACTCTATGGAAGGAAACCTCTGTTGGACTGTTCATCCCCTATCAACTTCACCTCTTCCAAATTCCAATTTCAGCCTCTCTTATCATTGTACTTGGGAAAAGAAAAGCACGGGAAAGTCAGCTACAAAGCATAATGTTTGTTTGGAGTGTAACCTAAAAAAAATGTGAGCAGATATGTGGAACGCTCACATTTATGATGGTAAAGAGGAGGTGAGGGATAATGAGATCTATACAAGGCTGTATACAGAGCCAGCTGAGAGAGAGAGGGACAAGAGAAGATTTAGGAAGTAACTTTTTCTTCATGTGGGAAAAATATTCCTATTTTAAAACTGATTTACAGCTATCTAGATAGTGCTAAAACTAACATGACACGAATTTATTACAAGATGGGCAAATAGTTATTGGTGTGTGACATAAACTTTCATTTAAAACTCTGAGCTCATATTGCAGATTGTCACTGTTAAAGAAAAAATCTCTTCACTTGCAATTATGCAAATTCTACACAAAACCATTGAAAGAGTGAACACTGTGACATTTCCATGGATTCCTGGATTGCAGCAGCCTTTGAAAGCCAGGGCTTATGAATCACGATCTATTCATTTTTAAGAGATAAATGGGCCTTCTGAAATGAGTTTTGGTGCATTTATTTCCCCTTTGAGTTGTGAATGTTGATCGGTGACATTCAGGAAGCAGAGGACTGGAAGAAACAGTTCATCTCACGCCTGTATATGCATTACATACCTATCTGCCATGTAGCCAATGATCACGGAGCCAATAAAGAACCCGACGTTCACAGATGACTGAAAGAGGTCCAGCTTCCAGGAGTCTTCACACACCAAGTTAAACTGCAAGGACACTCACAGAAGGAGGGAACATTCAACTCAAACCATGGCTTTTCAAGGAGGGATAATGGAAGGAAGCAACTTGGAATGGAAAAGGGTGGAATGGAAAAAAAAAAACAACTAGGAAACAGGCTCTGAAAAATAAAATATATAATATCTTAAAACCAACATCTGCAATACATCTCATCCAGATTTTCCCAGACCTTACAGAAAAGTTATGCCTTGGAAAATGATTACACAATGACATAAGAACAGAACGAGAAAGGCGGAGAATCTTTGAATGGAAAAATAAAAAAGCTCAGAGAAATGTTGCCTTCTCCTCCCCCATGTCTGCTTGAAATTTAGAGGATGCTTGGAGCATTGTTTCCTTCTCATATGCCAAGGACTACTCCTAGCCATGCATTATCTCACTGCGTGAAACCAGTGCAGTGTGGGAGGCCGTGGGGCTACCACTAGGTCAGTGGGGCAATTTGTGTGCAGGGACTGTGAGCAAGTGTCTCCATCCACGGAGCTTTCTATGGCTGTGCTTTGCCCTCAGACAGCACTGCTGGGTAGTGAGGAGTTTTCCCAGCCTTGACTGAGCAGTACGGTTTGCAGGAGCTGGGAGAAGCCAGGAACATGGCCAAATGTAGTTTTTGCAAAAGTTAAAGAGGAGTCCTTGGTAAATCAATGAATGCACTGCCTTTTTCTTTTTAAAAACTATTATGAAGATATCAATTCAAAAGTTACTAGAATTCAGCCTGAAAATTTTATTTCAACCCCCCTTTCTACTCCAGGTAAGTTTAAGGATTGCAGGTAAGATAGATATTGTTGGACAAACTGTGCCTTACCTCGGTCACTATGGAGGTCCCAGGGTAGTCGTAGACCCACCCATCTTGGCAGGGGCCAAGCGGAACGGAGCTCCAGTTGCCCACAAGGCTGCCAAGGGGGTCGGTGCAGCTGACACCTGTTGCGTTCCAGTCCACCTCATACCTGCTGCAGCGGCTGCTGTAGGCAGCCCCATGGCTGCCCCACTCGGGAACGGTGTGGTTCAGCTGCTCCGCCAGGCTCCAGCCACAGCGCTGGCTCAGCTCCACCACACCAGGGCTGAAGCAGCGGTGCTCGGGGGTGAACCCGAAGAAGACGACACCCACGTAGACTGGAGTGAAGGCAGCAGAAAGCAAACACAGGACGAAGAAGGTTTGTTTCTGGAACCTGTCAAATTCTCCAATGTGCTCTAAAACGTCATCCAAGGTTGGCATCTTTCTCTCTTGCTGCTTATTAAAGTATCTAACTCTGTTGCTTTTCACAGCTTTTACCTTCACTGTGATCTTGTATCACTGCTGAGGTGTTTATTTAAAACCTGTAGACAAATAATTAAAGAATGTGGTCAATTGTCAAGCCATGCATTGCAACCTTTGTTTCTTGAGAGCCTTTTCTAAACAAACTTTGGTTCTCATGTTTTGATCTTTACTGCTATTTTGTTTTGTATATAACAACATTGAAATAGGTGAGTACTTGTCCTACATTATGGCCATTTCAAGTCACAGAATCACAGAATCATAGGGGTTGGAAGGGACCTCAGGAGATGATCTAGTCCAATCCCTATGCTGAAGCAGGTTCCCTATAGTGTGTTACATATGGAAGCATCTGGGAGGGTTTTGAATATCTTCAGAGAAAGAGACTCTACAGCCTCTCCTGGCAGCTTGTTCCAGTGCTCTGTAACAGTCAAAGCAAGGAAAATTTTCCTCATGTTCGTATGGAACTTCTTATGTTTTAGTTTATGCTCCTGTATTCCTCTCAAGTGACCAGATTCCTTTTCCACATTTGGTAGACTTTTTTTTTTTTTTTTTTTTGAGTTTTTCCATGAACTCCTTGGTCATTCATGCAGGTCTCCTGTCACTTTTGCCTGATTTCTTACTTTTGATGATGGACCAATCTTGAGCTAGGAAGAAGTGGTACAGGAATGTTAACCAATTCTCTTGGACCCCCTTACCTCCCAATGCTCTAACCCATGGGATACCTCCAAGTAGGTCCTTGAAGACGTCAAAGTTGTCTCTCCTGAAGTCTAGGATTGCAGTTTCTTCCATGTAAGACCCTGAACTCCACTATGTCATGGTTGCTGCATGCAAAGCTGCCCACAACCTTCACATTCCCAGACAGTCCTTTCTTGTCATTGACGGTCTGTCACTGTACAGTACAGGGTAGACAATAATTCTTTTTCCCAGTGCTTCACAGTTAATGGAGGGCATAAATATTATGAAAGTAATGTTATTCTCTCCCCTGTATGTGTGCGACTGGAGGACCTTATTATCAGAATTACCCTGGATATAGATAACAGCTTGTATTCTACTTTGGAGTCATGGAAAAGACAACTCCAAGAAGGCACAACAGAGCAGATTTCTATTAGAGTCTCAAGAGCTAAAGAATAGCATTGTATCCCACCTACGAAGCAGACAAGCCACCACAAGTACAAACTGGTATTTCTTAATTGTAGGTACCCAGACCAAGCTTGCCATGGTTCACAGGTGACTGCTCCATGACCAAGGAGCAAGAAGAGGATGGAGGGTTGGTGAGTGTCCCCAAGACACAGTACTGGCCCTCGGGGGCCTTCGCTACCCTGCATCCCTGGGAGAGAGTAGGAGGAGGCTGTCCCAGGCTACAGCCTCATCTGTCAAACACGTTCCAGCTGTTTCATGTGGATTTATTACACAGTGTTATCGGGTAAATATGTGCTTAAGCAACAGAGGCATCTTCAATCTCTTTTATTGCGTGGGATGATTTCTTTCATGTTCCCATAACTGCAGTTACATAAGGCGCTTTCATGATGTTCCCCATTTGCGTCCCCTGTAAACAATTAGCTTGTGTTAAGTAATGTAAGTAATGACGGAGAACTGGAAGAGATTCAGGGCACTGCATCTGAGCATCAGAAGTGTGGATTTGGACAAAAACATCTGTGGGCAAAGGCTTTGGTCATTTAAAGAATATTTCTGCCGGTGAATGTTCTGAAAACAGGTTGTATTGTTCCTCTTTCCTAGTCAAAATGAAACCACTTTGCAGCTTGCCTAGTACTTCTGGAGGGAATCCCTGGGCAGGTTGGTGTCACTGAGTTAATGTCTCTCCCAGGAGCACTCAGTGACCTCTCTGAGGTTTATGAAGCACAAAACTAAGTGATGAACTTTGGAGGTAAACGGAGGTGATAAGTAATGTGATACTTTATAGGGCTATTAATAACAAGTCCTGCTGAGTTGCAACGACAGTCATACCTGGAAACTGCCAAGAATCTCAAATGGGTCTGCTACTTTGCAATAAACATCTTTTACAGCTAAAAAAAAGCGCAAATCTTTGACCGTTTACAACTTAACTGTTCACCTATCTCTGCTGAAGTCTGTTTTACATCAGAAGCAGGGAACAGGCTATTCCCCGTGTGAATGCTTCAGGTCAGAGGGAAAGGACCTCACTGCACAAGCAGCCTTCCAACTATACTCCCAGTTGCACACACACCTCCTCAGTGCATGTATCTGACACATCTGTTCTCAGCTAAAACTTGGGCTAGCGAAAACCCAATTAATTGCAACAAAAGTGCATAAAGCATCCCATAAAGCTTTACTCCCTCCTCTGATTCTGCCAGGCTTAGTTTCATCCTGGAGGAAGTTACTGGGTTCATCTGCCAATTTTGCTGGCAGAAGGTTGTCTCCACTTGTAAGGTATATTAGTGTTCCTTCTCTTGGAAAACCTCTAGTGGCACTTAGAAATTCTCTTGTATTGCCAGTAAGCTACTGAGTAGTTTCAGATATTGCATGGCATCTGGAGGATTTTGTGATTGACATCTGAGCCACCCTCAAATATCATAGCAAGACTCCCTGAGACTGGTGACACCACCCATAGGGGAACAGAGGGGTTTTCCCTAACAAACATTGCGTGAACATCCTCCTCACATTCTGGTTCCTCAGTAACCATTTTGGAAAGCACCTCCTGAGAAGAACAGCCATTGCATCCAGCCTTGCTCCCTGGCTGAGGCACAGCTCAGCCTGGTGAACTCCATCCTCCATCCCGTTGGGCAATTCATCTGACAGCTCAGCAGGGCTCAGTGTGTGTATTGGTGTTTGAGCTGGTGGGACAAGGGCCGTGCCACTTGCTTCTAATTGAGGAGATGGAGTGGGGCATGCCTTGGCTATAGCACTTTCTGCTAGTCCATCCTGAGTAGTTCATCCCATCAACATGAGGGAATTGAACTTCCACTGACATATGACTCCTGTCATCTTAGCACATTTGAGTGTATTTGCTTCATCACTTTAAGAAGTTTTGCAGATGAGTTTTTTTTTCACTTTCGAGGGGGTTAGAGCAGAGAGCAAGCATGTGTGTGATTCTGCTGGTAGATCCGGGTGCAAGTGAACAAGCAGCATGATAGCTTATCAGTGTGACATCTGTACCGAGAACCTAAACAGGGCTCTATTTGGGCTAAAGTACTGTCCCACACCCACACTGCTTAATCTATACCACTTCATTCTGCTTTCTTTTATTCTCATTAGCATGGTCCTCACAATGTCCAGATGTATTTGGAGCAGTGACACTGACCAAAAGCTGCTACTGGTGAGCAGAAGGCAAAAAAACCCATCATCCTGGTTCAGGATGATGCATGCAGATGTAAGCCATACCATGCCACATGCCTCCAGCAACAAAAAATGGCCCTGCTCATTTTATTTATTAGTGCAGATGCAATACAACATCAATCAGTGTATAATGCGTTAACAGCAGCTGGGGAGCAAAATAAACAAAGCTGGAGCTGTTCTGTTAGCAAAGGATCTCTGAGCCTCTAGCAGAGGAACCATATTGCCCTGCAGTGGCAAGTCCATGAAGCAAAGCATCAGCTGTGAGAGGTTTTCTGCATATAATCAGTAATCTCTTCAGCTTACAGCAGTGAAACATTACCATGCCTGCCCTACATATCAGCCTTCCAAAAGATGTGTTCCTGTACTCTGACCTTCCTGGGCTTTAGATGTATGCTTGCAGGGCTGGGTGAAATGGGAATGAAACAAAGCCTAAAATTCTGCTCTAAAAAACTAGATACAGATGCAAGACAGGTCTAATTAATCCACAGTAGTAATGTATAATCATAGCATATATGCTGTCAAACAATAGCCCTGACAGTCAAAGATCTGAAATCATCTTTTCACTCCTGAAGATCAAGACTGAAGCAGAAGAATGTAACAGGCTAGCCTTCCAGGGAGGTTAGCCTTCAGGTCTTTGAGAATTTAGACTAAAATGACTAATTAAAGGTGCCTTAGACAGACATTTCCACCTAGGTGCCTGCTCTTGTGTTCTCCTACAAGCCTTCTTGCATGAGCAAGCATTGCTGTGTTGAAATCCTTCTGGCGAGTCATTCTTTCATCCACCCCACGTAGTAATGCTTTGGGTTAGTGCTGTGCTGTACGTATAGCATTTTTGCAACTGTTTACTGTAAGGATGTAAGCATTTAACAGGGAGATTTACACGTGGTGCAATGTGCCAGAATCGAGTGCTACCGTAGGTCTAAGGTCTAAACAAGCAATGAGCTGTGTTGGCACTGGAGATGATTGTGTGTGCATTAGGGAGAGGATACAGGAAGCAGGCAGAGCCACTCAGACTTCTTGGTGTGAAGGTCTCACTTCCTATCCCCTTTCCACTGGTCAGCTCTGGCCCTTGTTGGTCCTGTACACCATGAACAGAACCAGATCACTAATTAGGGAAAAGCTGATCCTAATAACTATTGGGGTAGTTTGTCTTGCAGTAGTCAGTCATAGGGGCTTAGCGAAGGGCTGAGGAGGGGCAGAGTCAGCACAAAGGAAGGGACCAGACCACATGGCTGGGAACCTCTGGTAGAGAGAGGCTGGAACATGGAGGGAAGGAGCAGGGTCACAGTATGACAGAATGGTTGAAGTTGGAAGGGACCCAGCCCAACTCCCTCTTCAGGCAGGTGCCTCTAGACCACATTACCCAGGATTGCATCCAGCTGGATTTTGAATATCTCCAGAGGCGAGAAGACATCACAGCCTCTCTAAGCAACTGTGCCAGTGCTTCATCACCTGCACAGTATATAAGATTTTCCTCATGTTCAGTCCTAACTTCCTGCGTTTCAGTTTTTTGCCTGTTTCCTCTCATCGTATTGCTGGGCACCTCTGAGAAGAATCTGGCCTCAACCTCTTGACACTCTCCCTACAGACACTTGTAGACATTCATAAGATCACCTCAAGCCTTTTCATTATCAGGCTGAATATGCCCAGGTCCCTCAGCCTTTCTTCATAAGAGAGATGCTCCAGACCCTTTATCATTTTATAGCCCTTTGTCCTTGTACTGACAAGTCCAGCTGTCACGTAGCTTCAGTTTTCAGTAGAGCTTCACCTCAGCTGACTTCAGCCACGTCAATGCTGAGTGTACAGTCTGAGCTAGACGTCCATGCCTGTTGCCCATGCCTGTCCAGTCAACAGAGAAAGACAGGTGTATAGTAGAGGCCCTCAAAGGTGATTGACAGAAGAACTGTGCACCCAGAGCTGTTAGCAGCCATCTGGATAAGGTGTTGACACATGAAGACATTTCTGGCATATTAACTAAGGCATAAAATGCTGAGCGCACAGTGGGGCTATGCTGATAGGCTGACTGCTGGCAGCCTGACAGCCCCTGATCTGTCGTGAATCCTTTTGGGAGAAAGGTGTAGGTCAAAAAGGAAAGAAAAAAAAAAAAGTAAATTTTGGACAGCCCAGGAGTCCACAACTCAGCAGTGCTTTGCATCAAGGGATCTCAGATTTTCAGATCCAGACGTGAGAACTAGGTATCTAAAAGCCAAGAGCTGACTATAGAGGGAGCCTACACACCTTCGTTTTTAGGCTAAATTATTTGAAGAAACACGTGTTTGCTCTTAGCATTTATTTATACCTAAAGAATGTATCATATAACTGAGAGAAAAAGAGAAACAGAGTGTACCTTATGGTTGCCTCACACTACTAACACATTTTTCTTAGATGATAATTACACTGCATTTGGCAAAAACAAACAACAACCCCTCTATCTTTGGATTACCCGCCTCTACATCCACAAGTCACTGCGTGAGCTCATTTTCTCATTAAACACTAACCACCACATAGTATTGTGCAACCTGGGAGTAGCCCTGCCTATGACAACTCAGCGCGCAGACCTCATTCTTCAGCTTCTGCTGTGGCACACAGTGTGATCTGCAGCTGGAGTTTGCCCTCTGAACGTTGCATTTCTGCTTTTTCAACGAGTGGGAGCATGGCTGAGTCACTCTGCCACTGGTGTTGGTGCACAGAGGCCAAACATGGCTGGGTTGATGGATGCTCGTGCTGCACCACAGCACCTCAGCATGCTGAGTACCCATGCCATGGAGTCCTGCTGCTTTGTTCTGGCTCACCAAGGAGACGGCAAGGTCACCCTGCAGAACACCTGGGGCATGAGCAGCTGCTCTTATCAGAAGGGGTGGAGATAACATATTTCTACGGGGAGAAAAGAGCTCTGCCAGTAACTACTGGTACAGAGTCTAAGGGGTGTGCTTCACACTTCAGGAAAAACACATAGGTTTTGTTCAATGGCAATCTGAGCTTTTGCACATGCCCACCCACCCATACAGTTCACAAAACTCCTCCAAGAGCTGCATGGAGGGTGAGGCTCTTTTCAGCCAGAGATGAGGCTGTACCTGGTGCTGAGGTGGGCCAGTGTGGGCTGTATGCAGCTATTCTTGTGTTTCAGCCCCGTCTGCTGTCACATCCAGCCACATAGCTGGGAAGCATGCTGGTGCTGGGCTTTGGCCTCCTGATCACCTGCCATTCATGGCTGGAAAATTACAAGCCTGGTTCCAGAGGGCTTGCGTTCTAAGTCTTAGGTTTATTTCCTTTGTGTATGTGAACTGCTGATACCAGCTCTAAGGGGAACAGGACTCAGCATGACACAAGCAGTGCAAACACTACAGATATTACACAGCTAGATCCTGCACAAGGGACCTGACAAACAAGTGAGGATGGAGTGGACATGTAGAGACCGCAGCATAACAGAGGTTTTTGCTGGGAGAAATTCAGCTTGCACTAACTCTGTTGTCAAAGACAATGTGCTGGGTAACTGCACTCTTAGGTACAACAGCAAGGGCTGAGGCAGCATCTGTTTTACAGTTCTTACTCTGTACATTATTACTAGCTTAAATACATTAATTCTTTCTCTTGTGCCAGTAAGACAGCACCTCTCTAGAGTGGGGACAGCACCTGCCCTGCTGGGGGTGGAGAAGGTGCTGCTTCTCTGAGGGAGAGGAGGCTGCGCGGAGGAGAGGCTGAACCACATCTTCACAAGACAAGACTGCTCTGGAGCAAAATGCCCCATCGCCAGGAAGATGGAGAGGAACAGGGGATCATGGGAAGATGCTGCTGTTGTCCTTCAAGACTGATTGGTCCTCCTCGGACAGCCTAAACTCATCTTCTGGCTCTGTCTCAGCCTGTGGCAGACCCTAGTAGCTGTTCCTGCAGCCCTTGTCCTGGGCATCCAGACAAAATCCCATGAGATCCTTGAGGCAACAATATACAGGTACCTGGAGTGGTGGACTGTCTCAAGCCAGTCTTATTAGGGTAAAATGTGGCATAACACTCTGAGACCCAATTTTTTTTGAATTTTTAACAGCCCTGCTCTTAAGGTGGCTGCTATGAAAGCAGTCTGACAAGATGCTCAGCTCAGGTCTGCTGCCTCTGGCACCATGCAGGTGCAGGTGAGGTACTGCCCCAGCAGATGGGATGTCCAACACTGCCTCTCATGGAAGGTGCTCATAAGTTTTCTCTACTGGAGAAGCTGAGAGATCACACTCTTTAATTTAATTTCCATATCTTAGCTTTAGTTTTTGGGTTTTGATGTCTTGTAGTTTGGTTTAATGAATATTTGGATGTCCATCTTCACTTCCAGGAGATAATAAAACATGCTGGTGCCACAAATCCTGTTGCAACTACACATGAGATAATGCAAATGTAATCTCACAGCATTTGGAAAGATAAAGAAAGCTGCCAAGTAGCTTAATGCCAAAAGGGACATACTTACATTAAAAAATCATCAACTGAATGCTACAGATCTATCACAAATTCTGTTTCAGCCTTGTACTGGTTCAGTAGTAGCATTTATCAGAGGGAGAATGGCAGCACAAAATTTCTGTTAGGACTGTGACAATCAGAGGAGGAATCATCTTCTTAGCTTTTGCATTTTCTGCATTATTTATAAGTCCAGACTCTGTTTTTTAATTATTTTTCATCACTGTGAAAGGACAAGGATTGGAAGCATCTAGCAGCTATCCTTGTGTGGCTTTGTATATATGTGTACAGAATTATAGTTAAACAAGCACCGAAGATGAGACACTGAACTTTTTATAGCAAATGATTGGTGGAATTGACACATTTATGGTAAGCTTCAAAAACAAAACAAAACAAAAAAAAACAAACAAAAAACATGGCTGGATGTGGATCTGGGCAGCCTGGTCTAGCGGTTGGCGACCATGGCAGGGGGGTTGAATCTAGATGATCATTGTGGTCCTTTTCAACTCAGGCCATTCTATGATTCATTCTGTGATTCTACGAATGTGGACAGCCCTCCTTGCCTTCATCCCCAGGGCTCTGTAACTTCAGTGTGACTGACTAGACTAAAGAGTCTGGGCTGAGAATTGAAGGTTGTCCAGACTGAAGGGTAAGGAAGCTTGCTAGCAGGCAGCATTGAAGCCAAACACTATGTATGGAGTATGACTTAGGAACTTGAGAAATATGTTTTTTGATTGAGTCTTCTCGCCCAGTGGCCACTATTACTGCTGTGCTGCCCAGCAGGCTTAGAGGCACAGATGTACCATAAATCCAGCATGGAGCTACTGTGGGGCTGGAGTGAGTCTACTCTTGAGGTATGAGGAACTGGATAGCTGCAGCTGGGAGAGCTCTCAGTGGAAGAGCCCCTTTCAGGAAGTGGAGCTGCGGTGCCAAGCTGGGATCTCAACTTTTCTACCTGATCTCTGGGTAAGTCTTTACTGTGACCTGCAGCAGAATTGAACACTCCAGTAATGCCAGCACTGGTTCCCAGCTTGCACAGTACACAACGCTGACATTAATTGCCTTTGAGTAAACATGTGCTTCTGTTGAATTAGTGCACATGATATAGAGTGTATGCCAGATTTCTGCTTTTATGTGGGTCTCATTGCCAGCCCCAAGGATGACAGGTGATACCCAAGCCAGTTGACCATGAGGAATCTCAGCCAGAAAGTCTCTTCAGTACTTTCTGGACAAACCATGCAAGTTTGTACCTGTGGCTTAAGTCACTGAGAAATGTTTTCTTGAATTCTACACACACATGAGGAATAGCGGATAGAAATACATCTGTCAAGGAAGTGCCAGGTAGGAGACAACATCTTCTTCAGTGAGTGTGGACAGGGTAGGGTGTGAAAAAAATGGAGGGTATGTCCCTCCATGCTGGTCCTTTGTGGGGGCTGAACCATGCTACCAGCAGGCCACAAATCTAAACCCAGCTCAAATCAAATATGACAGCTACCCAGTGGGAAAAAGTACATTTCAGCCTCCTGAACTCTGATAGAGTCATCAGAGTTCATCCTGTAACATCCTAGACACATCCTGTACGACTTGCATATGCTCTTAGTTACAGGTGACAACTGTTAAGGCAGATGAAAACATACAAAAAACATTGCTGTGGTTATCTTGGGGTTTCTAGTTACAGAGAATTCAATAGAAAAACAATTTTCTGTGCTGTACCCAGAGCACTGTGGTGACACTGTGGTGGCATCTGGTGATGCAAACTCCCGTTCTCATGGCTTCCTGTAAGCTCAGAGTGTGCTGTGGTGAAGGTTTTGTGGCCCTTTCCTGTTCAGCCTCTTTTTCTCCTTGGCTCTGAGGTCACAGCACATGTGTGTCATGTTCCCAATTGAGTTTGGTGCCATGTATTCTTGCTTCTTCTTCCAGCACTGCTTGTAATCAAGTTCTTCCAGCCAGTGACCTTTGCCTCAGGCCTCATTTTGCATCAGGACTCCACGTGCAGGCCATCACCCCAGCTGCCCCTTGGGAACGGCCTGTGCCATCTCACTGGGCCGGCTGTGACTGCAGCCATCAGCGCAGCCTCACTGAACCCTCAGTCTAAGGCTTGCACACACACACAGCACTCCTCTGGAAAAGGTGAGCAGTGCAGAGGAAGCAGGCTGCTGCCCACCTACTTCCACCAGGTGACCTCAGACACTGTGTCACAGGCCGTGTGGCAGCAGACAGGGAGGTGCTGAATGCTTTCTGGGACGGCAGGTTGCCTGCCACAGACCAGTTGTTTTTCCCCACCGTCCTCATCTCCTCCCAGACTGCCCCATTTGAGCCTAACCTGGTGTCCCCGGTTCTGCTGGTTTTTGCAGTTATTTGGTATCCGTGGTATGGTAGCCTCTGTGTTTTGTGCCTGGGTCAGCAACTCCTTTGAGCTGCTATCTCCCTACTGAAATACTAGCAGCTCTGTGGGCCCAGCATGGATTGGTGCTGTGTGCAGCTGGGTATTTGGAAATTGTCTGAGTGGTCAGGATGGTGCCAGAAGCTATGCTGATGATGCTTATGTGGAGATGACATGGCAACACTGCTGTTTTATGTACTAAACAAAACCAAAGTTGACCTCTTCTCTTCAGATATGGGAATCAAAAATAGCATATGAACTAAAAATACTGTATGAAATAATCCTCTAAATAATCTTTTAATGAAGCTCATCTCTGGATGAGCCTCCTAAATCTCAATTTCAAGGATGTGACAGTTAGTCCAGTAACAGCCTGTTTGCTGAAGCTAGTCCATGCCATCTCCTCAGCTCAGCTCAGCACAGAGGCACAAATAGGTGGGGCCAAGAATGCCAGCTGCCCCACAGAGCTCTTGTAGGCATGTCTCGAGGGACATAGCAGCTGTTAGTGCTACCTCACAGGGGTCCCCTCCCTGCTTCCCAGCATGGAACTGGGCTACTTAACACCCCTTGTTTGGACTTGGTGGTTTCCCCTGTCACTTGGTTGTCCCAGACTCACACTGCATTGTTTTGTCTGGTCCAGCTCCCAGAGACACAGGTGACAGACTTTGCACCCAGTCACGGCAGGGGTTGTTTCACAGGAAAATGAACACTACATCTTTTCCATCTTTTCATGAACACTAGGCTTGAACTGGCTTTTGTTTCAGCTCATCTGCTTGCTCAGAATTTCTGGATCTCAAACCAATGTAAGCTGTTCCCTTTCTGCCTTGATTTTCAAATGTCTGTTGAATCAGTCTTGCTGTGGGTCTCCACATCATCTATGTACACATTTGTGCTTTTTTATTATTATTCTTAAGTATGCTCAGGAACATTAACCAAAGAAGGTGAAATATAATAATTTAATGTACTAAGCGTAATGACATTTCAAAGCAAATAAGCATTAAAACAACTGAAAGTAATTAAAATATCCTATGGTAGGTTCATATGTACCAAAATGCTGATTTTGAGTAGTGTGCTAGGTGATGGAGCACGAACAATGAGGGTGTATGCCCAGTTAAGCAGCCAGATGGAAGTGGCTTTCTCCTTCTTCCTATTGATCAAGCATGTTCATCAAATAGAAGGTGAGAACCCAGACGTACAGAACTCCTTCTGGTTTGTATTTTGAAGTGAGAACAAAGGACACAGTGTTATAGCAGAGATAAACTACAAAAGTAGTCAACTATAAATAGACTGTTAGCACTGTGAGCTTCCAAAAACAACAACATGGAGATTAGAGGAAGGCATTGAAGAATTATGGGTTCACATCCAAAAAACCAACAACCAAATGAATCAACCAACCAAATGCAACCACAACAACAACAACAACAACAACAACAAAAACCCACAAGCAAAACTGACCTCATTTCTCCAAGTTTTCCAGGCAGGATTTGAGGCAAGTATAGCCTGAGAGAGAAGGCAACTAGTGATTCACAGCTGCCTGATAACAGCAGTACATTTTCTTCTTTTTTTGGGGGGGGGGGGGGGGCTTTCATTCTTATCTCTAGAAATATCCTTGCTTGTTGCACTGTATGAAGTAGCCGTTGTTCAACTCAGACTTCCTTATCTTGTGACCAAAAAGCTCAGTTATTTAAAGTTATTAGCAAGGGTTCTGACAAGCATACTCTGAAATTACAGCATACTTACCTGAACAGGAAGGTAGTGCAGCCTCTCTACTAGTCTCCAGTGCTTAGAGACATGCAGGTGTTTGCTGTTTCCTGAGTAGCATTAAGGTCAGTGAGGCACAAACCCTCCCTATCAGAGGGGCATCTGGATGCCTAGCACTTCATGCTCTCCAGAAGATGACAGGTGGAGCATACAGCTGCTGTGGTGCAGCCAGCCATCCAGGCCTTGGAGCGTACTGTTTCTCAACAGCCCTTGGTACCTGAACTCCCACTCTCTGCCCTGAGGCAGCAGGATGTGAGGATGGTCTTTGGCTGTAAGGTAGAGAATGTCTTCCTGCTCTGCCCTAACTTTTTTGCTTATACATGCTCAAAAATAAATATAAATATGGCCCATAAACATGGACTGTCTCAGTTGTGGTCAATGCTCTCTCCCTCTCCTGTGTGTGCCTCTTTACTCCAATTTTGCATTTCCCTTCATGCTTTGCTTTTTCTTTCTCACTTGGGCTTTCCCATTTCTTCCCGTGTCCCTGTCTTTCTCTGCTATTTCAGCTGCTGTGCTAGTGATGAGTACAGATCCCCTTGGTTGTTGTGCTCTATAGTTCCTAGAACTACATTTATGTCTATTTGTTCTTGGAACCAGATAGTAAAAATAGTCTAACGGCCATGGACGTAGTGAGGGAGAGGAGTACAGTGTATTGTACACTGCTTTCATGGATTGCCAAGAGGTGGAAACCCCGCTGCTTGATATTGACTTTTCCCATGTCTCAAAACTAGCCTGCAGCTAACTAAGTTAATCTTGGAGGCCTGGGAAAGGACATGCTCCGTTGAGTAGAGCTGCACCTCGTGGAAAGAGACAGAAAATCTGAAAGAAAAATAAAGGAGAGAGAAAAGATGAAAGTGGGTGGTGAGGAAAAAGAAAGCTTGAGAAAGTGTAAGGAAAAAAAGCCAAAAAAACCTTCCCAAACCAGGCAAAAGAGCTGTCAGAGAAAATGTTGCATGTAATTTAGTATCCTGACTTGGAATGTGATTGTACATGTGTGGGAGAAGGGGTTGTAAACTTCTATAACTGCCCTCCAAAGGAGGTCTCACTCTAATCTCAAGGAATCTGCTATTTTATCTCCAAGATTGAAGTCTTGTATTTTTTCCATCCTGGTTTCTTAATGAGATGTATGAACAAGATGTTACCAAGAGCTCTATGAACACGCAGTATTTATGGGGCTGAGGTTAAGGTTCTTGACTTCAGCATGGAAGAACAATGATTTCAGCATAGGACCACTGCAGTTGGCTCTCAGAGGTGGAGGTAAAGTGACCGGAGAGGAATTAAGAAGGGCCCTGCCATCTACTGCTTTGAACTGAGCTTTGCCATTAAGATATTCTCATTGTAATTTGAGCTACTACTACTAAGTTCATCACCGTGGACTCTGCTGTGAAGCCACCAGATAGTGGAGGTACAGATAATCCCCAAACGCTGCAGTCCCATAGAAGGGCTGCCCCTTTTCCTGGCATGAAGGGCTGAAGAAAAGACTGGTGTGGGCAGTCTTCTGACCCTAGGATGGGGTGATATTGACTGGCTTACATTCCTGTTTATTAGGGCTACCTCACCTATAGCAGATTTGTATGGGAGACAAACATTCAGGGGTATGAAGCAGCATCATGAAGTTGCATAATGGGCAGGGTGGATGATGGCTGCTCGAGCTCACTCCAAGGCCATCTTCTATTTGGCATGTCTATAGGACATGTTTTTCTGTATAATTTAATCACAGAAGCAATACTATAATATGTGATTGAGTCCTAGGGTGTCTGCATATTCACTGATGACACTGCTACATTGCTTACGTTGTCCCAGAGGATATCAAGGTGTTTAAGTGTTTCTCTGAAGCATTGGTAAGTTATCTGGGGTGTTATGCTAAAGCTGGATCCTACTTTCTAGGATTTGACCAGAGTAGGTATTGATCCAAGTCCCTTATGCTGTCACCCAGACATATGTAAGCAGTACTCTAGATCCATAAGTCAGTCCAGGCAGGGAGCGTATATCTTCTCCTCTAGACTACATAGTTTTCATTCTGTTTCCGAAATAGCTGTGACATTTAAGGGTCTAAAGACAGCTCCAAACAAAGATGCTTGTGTTAGTACCTTAGTTGTATCTCCACATCTCTTTCTCCTCTGTTCCCCTTTCATCACTGCTTCTGCCTCTGTTCTTTCCCTGGCTTGATGCCTTCCCACCTTCCCCCTCCCTCTTTTTTGTTCATTTCTCCTTCTCCACATCTATTTTTTTCTGCCTCTATCATCTTCACCAGTCAGCATCTTCCTCAGCTATGTATTCCCTTGCATATCTCCCAGTATCAAAGAGCACTGTTTATTTTATTATATGCAGAGGACAAAATGCTTGAAATGCTAATTTGACCCCAAGATCTGTCCTCAAAGAAGAGTTGAAGGCATTCTCTCAAGATTCATTCTCATGAATCTCTCACTGGGATGTTTTAGATTTCTTTCACAAACTGGAGCCTTGCAGCACATTGATATGATATGGTGGCAAATATTGATAATTGACTTTTGGACCAAGGAATGAAAACAAGTGTGAACGCTATGGAGCTCAGGTCACCTTGACATTGTCTATGCCAGACAATTGAATTGACTTTACTGAATGAATCATTATGTCTATGACCAACAATCACAGTGAGTAATAACAGGAATGTCCCCAGATTTCTGCTGCTGGGACTCAGTGCTGATCTCTGCCAGCTGCTAGTTTTTTTTTCAGACTCTGGTGCACATGCTGTGCACAACAGCAGAATGGATGAGATCAATGAAATTTTGACTACCAGCTACTAGACCATGCTTACTTTAGTAAAAGAAAGTAGCTCCTGAGGAAATGCTCAAATATTGCTCAAATATCAAATCAGACAAGCCTGCTCTAGCTCCACTGATTAACTTAGAGGTGGAAACAGATGGCTTCTTAAACAGGTGAAGTGCTGACCAGGGATATATTCTTATATGGCTTATAGAAGACCACTCATGATTCAGAACTGAGCTAACTCTCAACATGAAAGTCACATTTCTTACTAGGGAAAGGCTTGAGAAGCAGCCAGTGCTTCACACACACTCGAGCAGAGCCATGAGAGCACTGCACATCAAGCATCAAGCTCTGTCCCTGTTGGTTTAACTCAGAGGTGGTCCTACAGAGAAATCTCCCTGGTCAGGGGGATCTGTCAGAATCTGCCATCTGACCTTTGGCACCCCAGTGTGATCAACTCTTGCTCAGCCCAGCTGGGATAAAACAGCTTTTGTGTTCAAAGCCAGCCATCAGACTCTGCCCTTCTTCCTCAGGCACAGACCTGGACCCAAAGGTCACCTCTAAGCTTGATTACTACAAAACAGTTTAACTGTCAGTCAACTGAAATGATCTCAAAAGCATCTCTTGATACAAGCACAGCAGCTCTTCTACCTACAGCACACATCTTTGCCAAGCTCACAAATGCAGCCCTGGTCTTGACATCTGTTACAAAACCCACATCAGATAGACTGTATAGTGATCAAAGACTTCCTCAAATTGCAAGTAACTGTTTTAGAAATTGTAGTTCTACCCAAAACCATAGACATCCATGATGAAAGCTGTAAGTGACAGCAGATAAGGGATTGCTGGAGATATGCTTCATAGGTGCTGGCTCTGTGCTCCCTCCTGCAAAGGGAGAGTGGGGCTGTAGACCTTATAATCCTGAACAAAGTACAGAATGCGTGTTGTTGCCTCTGATCTGAGATGTGCCCGTGTGCCCACAAAATGAAGCCCAGCTCCGGCTCTTTCTTCCCTTCTTCTCCCACTCAAAAATCCAGCAGGACAGAAAAGTGAAATGATTTCTTTTCCATTCATTTTCAAGAGACTGAGAGGGAAAGTGGTCATTTTGCATTTTACATATGGGGAAGATTTAGTGACAATAAAATGAACAAGGGACATGCAAAAGTCTTTCATAAATAGATGGAGCCAACTTTAAAAATATCCTGGATTTTGGATTGGAGCAGTTAGAGAGCCTTCTTTTAATTACACTATGGGAAGGAAGACTTGCAAATTAAATCTGTACAAGTGATGAAGTAGCGCTCTGGACAAGTAATAAGCCATTGCTGCAGTACTCGCTTCTGTTTGCTGAAGAAAGACTTCACAGTTCTCTCTGAGACAGCTTTCTCCCCTGCTGAGTGGCTGCATCACTCACTGCTGCATTCTGCAACGGCCTCTGCTCTTTCCAGTTAACTCTCTACCTTGCCCTTGCACCTACATATATACGTCAGCATTAGTGCCTCACTCACCCCTAAGGAGTTAACCGTTTTTATTACACGATCTGCTTGACATTCAGGATGAATAAGAAACGCTCGCCCCTCCTCTCCGACGATACTTTCGTGCTCTTTAAATCTCTGTGCCCCGGGCTGCCTGCAGCCTGGCACACCGCAAGCAGCTGGCGGGTCATGCACGGGGGCACCCGTGGGACATGAACGCAGTGAGCCCCACGGGCACACCGAGAGGGCAGGCTGTCTCACACCATGCCCTCGTTCGATGAGGTGTTGAAGGAAGCCGGGGAATTTGGAAGATTTCAGAAGAGGGTCTTTTTCCTCCTTTGCCAGACAGGCGTCACTTTTTCTTTCCTATTTGCCAGCGTGGTTTTCCTTGGGCGGGTGCCAGAGAACTATTGGTGCCGGATACCTGGGGCGGCTGATTTGAGTGAGAAATGCGGCTGGACGCTGGAAGAGGAGCGAAACTTCACAGTGCTGCCCCTGCTGCTGGTGAATGGCACCTCCGGTGGGCGCTGCGAGCGGCTGGATGTGACCTGGGATGCGGCCGCCGGCTGTGCCAGCCCCCTCATCCACCGCTTCGATGGCGGAGTGGGCAGCCCACCACTTGCCACCTGCCAGGACTCCTGGGTGTACCAGCAGCCCCACGCCTCCATTGTCAGCGAGGTAAGGAAAGGCTCTGTCGCCGCCTCGGCGCTTCCCTCTCGGTGTGGGGTTGCAGTAGGAGGATCCCCCCCTTAGGATGGGTCATTTCTTCAGGCACTGATTTTCCTTACCTGGTTGGCTTTGGTCCCACGAACGATCAGGACAATGAATGAATCAGGTGTCAGTGTCAGACTTCCATGGAAAGGTGAGCTGAGCTGGGTGATGCCTCCCCTTACTGCTCTCATTGCTCTGTCGCTGGAGGGATGTGACATTAAAACAAAGTGATGCCCTTGTGGTTGGGGCTGCTGGTGACCAGGCTGGACCAGCAGCATGTATTCTCCATGTCTCCAGTGATGAATGCTGAGCCCTGCAGGTAATAGTGAAAACTGGCAGCTGGCTCCCTTCTGAGATCCAATGGGAATCAGCTGAGACTGCTGTGTATACTAAAGGAAAAAGCCACACATCCATGCTCAAAGCTATCACTCAGCTTCTCCTGAAATGTCACAGAGTGCCACCATGTACCTGTTACTGCTGCTGGTAAGCACTTGTAGGTGCAGTGACATTTGTTAGGACACGTGCTGTGCTGTCCTAGGAAGTCCTCCATGCAGTCTGTAATCATGAAGTGGGTGTACAGTAGTCTGCTCAAACTGTGTCACCGATGCAGCAATGGAAAATTAGAAGTGTGCTTCAGGAAGCTGAGCAGGAAATAATCAAGGTGGAGTGCAAAATATGCCAACGCAGCTGCTGGCTGTGGCTCCTGCTTGACTCACCAGCTTTGATTGTGCTGGAGCTGTGCCCCTGAATTGCAGAGTAGGGCACAGCAGGTGGAGCCTTGAGCAAACATGAGGCAGAAAATGGTGCCTACCCCAACCTCTCAACTTGCCACTCTCCCCATCCAGCTGAGACACTGCTGCTCACACTTCTCAGGGTCTTCAGAGCAGCGCTTTGTGCCCTGAGTGCTGGTTTTTCTGTGCCACCACCAAAATTAGGCTGCAAGTGACAGGTGGGGAGCTGGTGTTCAAATCTGGTCTTGGCTGGTGGTAGTGGTGACAGGAGGGTGAACGCTGCTGGGGAGATTCCTTTACTTTTCCATTTTTCTCCCTTCAGCTTTGCTGTGGCATGTAAGTTGTGCCAACAGGACTGCGTTCAGAGGCTGTTTATGGCAGTTAACCCTTTTGATTTTCCAGCTGCATTGAAACACTGGGCACGGCTTAGAGAAAATGAAACCAATGTTTGTGCTGCCACAGTAAATGGGAGCAAAAGGTTGAATGTTCACTGGCAAACCCTGTGCACAGCTGCACTTTCCTGCCTTTGTTCTGGGGGACCTGCCAGGGCTGCATAGAGCAGGAGGGATGTAGGAATTTGGGGAAACGCTCCCACCTCTGTGTCAGTACATTGGGGAAATCAGAAAGAAGTAGCTTGTGAGTATCACAGGGCAGAAGTGCCTGTTCCTGCACAGGGACATTGGGTCACACTACCAGTGTCACCGCAGCTCCAGGGTGGTGGGACACCTCAGTATACAGTACTTGGGCTCTTCACAGTTTTGCAACATTTGCCAGACAGCTCACACCCCATGAGGCTCAGTTTCTTCATGTAGTAAGGAAACCTGTGACATGCACATCCTGGCTCAGCAGCTTTGAGATGAGCTATTAAAGGATCTTGATTTAAGATGATTTAAGTCCCAGATTTAATTTAGTCTCCTTTTACTCATCCGAGGTGCTAACACATAAAGACTCAATAGAATTTATTTGTACAGTAGATCCCTAATCTGCTTAAACAGATCAATAAACACCTTCTTTTCTCACGTGTCTGCTATTAAATGCATCATTTTGTCTATGTATGTACAGAAATGTTTTTGTTTCTTTCAACTACCTTAAGAATTCCGGCACTTTATGTCTGCACCTTATATCTGCTGGGGAACAGAGCAGGGCTTTTGTCCTTCCACACTTGGGAAGAGCAAAATCTATTCAGAAATCATCGTAGAAGTAGTGCTTAGCAAAGCCTGTCAGTATGGCCTAGTGACAGGTGAGAGAGCAATGCTAAGGGTTTTCTCTTAAAATCGTCTGATGTCCACAGGCCCTTAGAGGCAATCCACCCAGGTCATGGTGGAGTCATCCACTGGCGCCGCGGTGCTTGAAGTAGACTTGAGCAAAGTGCACCCGGGATGATTTAAAGGTTTTGAAATACCAGCAGAGGCCTCACAGTGTGTGAAATTTGGCTGAGGTCCCTCTAACGTGGTAGTGTCTTTGATGATGGGTCTGAGTAGATGTTTGAGCCAAGTACAATCTTCTCCCATTCAACTTGATGGAGTCTTGTGCAATTCCATGTAAAAATGGGAGACATCACTGTGTGCATCAGTGCCATGGTTTTGGCTGCGATAGCCTTAATTTTCTTTGTAGAGGTTGGTATGAGGCTGTGTTTGGGATTTCTGATGAAAATAGTGATAATAATACACCAGTGTTTTAGTTGTTGCTGAGCAGAGTTACACAGAGCCAAAAACTTGTTTCTTTTGCTGCCCTGACAGTGAGGAGCTGAGGGTACACAAAGAGCTGGGAAGAGATGCAGGCAGGTCTGGTGACCCCGGCTGACCAGAGAGATATCCAGTGCTCAGCAGTAAAAGCTGAGGTAAAGAAGGAGGATATTTGGAGTGACTGACATTTGTCTTACAGCTGCTACCTGTGATGAGTACCTCTGATGAAAGGGTAAGGGTTTGCAAAAGTAGTACTTTTGCAAAGTATTTTATTGAGGCATATTTGGTGATGATGACTCCTACAGGCATGCTCATGAATTACAGTTACACCTGTAGCTTGGATTGCCTGTCAAGGTGCATGAAAGCATGAGGAAAGTCTGGGTGCTCATCAGCAGCTACAGCACAGTTGGTATATTTTGGACTTACTAGCAAGCCTCAGTTGGCAAAAGTTCAACAGAAGGGACCGATTCCAATTTTTCTTGTCTGCAGCAGGTCTCCATGACACAGATGATGTCATTTTAGGACCTGGCAGCAATTTATAGTCAAAGTGTGAGGTCTGAGGTGGACAAATGACAATTCAAACGTATCCTGTTGCACCTGCTGCAAATAAATCTTCTTACTCCTCTGCTTGCCTCAGAAAATAAGTCAGCCAACATTTGCAGAACCTGCAAGTAGGACAGTAATGTTTGTTTCATTGTTCTGTCCCTTGCTCAGGGGATAATGCAGCAGTCCAACTCTGGCTGAAGATAGCACAGCTGGTCTTTTTGCTCTCCTTCTCTGAAACAAGAAGCAACACCCTTGAAGCACTGATCTAGTGTGATTGTTGGCAGTGGCACAACCGTAGGGTGTCTTATTTCCACTGTCACTGTGGAATTAATATTAAGCAGTGAAGGGAAGGTGGAAAAAGGCAGACATGAGCTCAGAGAGAAGCAATCGCTGCAGTTCCTATGAAACTCTCCACTTTCCCTCTGTGAGAGGGGCTGGAGCTGTTCTTGCAGTTGCATCAGTGGGGCCGTGTTTCTGTTGATGCAGTTGAGCTAGCTGGTACTGGCTGAGGGTTTGGGCCTTGGTTTGTCATACTGCTTTTTGGACAGATGCTGTTTCTTAAGAAATTGTGTTTCTCTGGGAGCAGAGTAAAGGCTGGCTCCATTTGTCAAGTTAGGTGCTCACCTTGAAATAAGACATGGAAAATGACTGTGTCCTTTCGTACTCTTTCAGAATCTTTTACAAAAAGATTATTTCTATCTTTCCTCTGTGTGCATTTGCAGGGGTTTTCATTGTATTAAATATGTGTTAAAGATAGCACTTGGGCTGTCCAGAGGATGTAAGAGATGAGAGGAGAGCTGCCCAGCAACAAATAAACAACTCCAGTTTTCCTTTTGCAATAAGCATTGCCTTAAACCCTTTGTTGCTCTATTTGGCCATTTGTATGCATGCCACTTAACACACGTGTATAGGTTTTAACTATGCTGTTGAAACTGGGCTGATGGACCACTGTAGGCCTCTTTCATCAAACAATGGGTGAAACTCCTCATTGGAACTTTATTGTGACACGTAAAAAAGTACTTCCAAACTCCTACACAAAAGCGCAATGCTTTGAGGAGCTTTTAATGAAATGTTGTCATTTAAAGCATTGCATCTCTACAGGGAGAGGTGTGCTGAAGTATCTGGGGACTTGGTGCATAAAGCTTCTTGTATGGGAGCAGCTGAGTCACAGCCTGAACCACTGATTGAGCACCTGAGAAAAGGACCTGGTCAGCCCTGGGAGCACAGGTGAAGGCAATTCATCTGTGTGACCAGAAGGGGTGGAGCCTGGCTGCACCTCTCTTAGACCTCATTTAAGGGCTGACCCCCACTAGGGAAGGATCTCTTTTTGGCGATTCCTCCCTGGTGAAGCTTTCCCCTGTGAGCATGGAATCTTCTCGTACAGGTGAGCCATCTTCTTCCCTTTCTTTATAGCACCTTTCCCATTATATTGATCTGTTCAATTGCTACACCTCTCAAGTATGAGGAATTACAAGTTTGCTGTTAGCCTTCGTGTCCAGCTGAAATGGAAAAAGCTTGTCTCTTGCCAAAGCTATGAGGAAATAAGAGGTTGCCACAAATTGTTTTGTGATCATTAGTCAAGCATGAGCACTTATTCTATTCTCATCTCAGCTAGTTCCCGTTTCTTTCATAAGAATTTCTTCTCTAATGAACTACAGAGGTCCAGTGCAAAACCTCTTCCTTATCACAGAATGATCTAGCCAATGTAGTTTGTTGCTGCTGCTTTGGAGGTCAGCAGAGAAGTGCACCAGCATTGTTCTCCAGTCACACCAAGGGGCAATTCTGTCCTGGGACTTCATGTTAAAGTTCAAGCCTCTAGTGTCTGGGAAGATGTCCATCACTGGGATGTTCTTCCAAGCAGGACTGTCCACCTGCCTGTACTGCAAGGGCATCAGGGTAGGAGTGACTGATTTCCCCACTCTAAGGATACTGCAGAGGCGGATATCCTGAAGAAGATAGTTCCTATTACCTGTCTCACCATCAAATGCCCAAGGAGAACTGGACACAGCCCTGCTCTCTCTGATGTCTCCCAGGAGTTTCTCTAGGGTATGTCCTGTGTTTTGCAGCAGATGAGGCATGCTGGTGCAGCCATGGAGTAGCCCTTCTGAAGGGAAACCCCACCTGGCTCCTTTTTTGCTGAGGTTTATATAGCACTCAGTAATGAACCATCCTCTCCCATCTCTTCTGCAGATTGTTTTCCCCTCGTGTGAGTTATAGCTCTTCTTCCCTGGGGGTCCTAAACTGGAAAGTTCAGAAAAAAAACCAAAACAGTAAAAAAATAGTCAGTGGTGGTCTAGACAGATAGAGCCCCAGAGATTTTGATTCTAAACATTACCAGTTTTCAAAAACAAGCCAGATCACAGGAGGGTAGTTAGGTTTTTTGATTTGCTATGGAAAGAACATGTACTGTCAATGAATGGGCTCTCCACTGATTTCATCATCAAGGATGATTCTTTGATGTCACCAGATATTCTTATGGAAGTGCTCCTGGTTGGCAGACTACTCATAGTGTGGACCCTATCAGCCTGTGCGTGGGCACAGCCTATGTGGTGATGGCACAAACATCAGCCTGTGCCTGGAGGGGTGCATGTCCTGGTCTGAAGCAGAGAGGAGGCACCACTCATCTACTTTTTTTTTTTGGAGGGTGCTAGACAGGTACACAGAGATGTTTTGGCAAGGAGATGTCATATGTGAGGCAGATGGCAAGGAGGACTACTGGTTAAATGGAGATAGACTGAAATCCTGGGTATATAGATGCAAATGCTTTTCCAGTGATAAATAGGGGAACAATTGTTAGGTAGAACTAAATGTCTGAAGGCTACTTAGATAAAAAGATTTCCAGAGGACATGCAATTCTCTTGTAACTGTTAAATTCTCCATTAAAGATAGTTTGCAGATGAAAAGCAAGACATTTACAGGGCAATCACTTAAATGCTAGCTGCTATGTCAAGCAAAAAGGAAAGGTTCAAGAGCACTTATCTGTAACAGAAGTTATTTAAATGCATAAAAATGAACAGAGCATGGGACTAATTCAGGTGCCTTCCTTAATCTCTTGAGAAAGAACACATAGTTTCCTAGAAGTTTTGTGTTTTCCTATTTACAAGAATATTTCAAATATTTTACTATATTGTTAGCCAAGAGCTAGTTTCATCTGTTTTCTAAGTAATCTGAAATTGATATTGAGCTGAAAGACTGTTCTCTGGTAAATACATTTTTCTCTGAATATTCCTGGCATGTGTTCTCCGACTTTTTCTTGTAACTGCTTATTCACACTATCTGTTTGTAGCAGAGAGAGATCAAATTACTTAAAGATTAAATATATATTCTTTGCAAAAGCATATATCAAAAATATATGCTTCCAGAACCAGGGCCTGGGTAGAGCATGGTGCTGTTTCACATGGCCACCTAAGGGCCCATCACTGCTGTGGGCCTTGCAGGTTTTTGACTTTGGCCAAGGTGGTGGTGCTTGGTGGCCACTTCACAGCTGGCAAGTCAGAGCTGACTCTTCCCTGGCTTTGGTGCTCCTAAGTTACCTTTGGAAATTTCCCTCCACGCTTTAAAGGATGTCATGGCCTTCCCAGGGTGACAGCTCTGCAATGCATCTAGGGATGTGGTGGGGGCACTTGGGGAAGGAGGTGACTGAAACAGTGAGTGAGGGGGGTCACCTCGTTAGTGTGTTGTCATCTCAGACACCTTGCTGAGCTACCTGTGTATGGTCAAGGGCAGGAGGCAGGCAGCCCTAAAGGGTGGTACCCAGGCTCTTAACTACAGACACCTCCCCTGGGATGGGATGACTCAGCACTGGCAGTGCCCTGATGACTGATTCAGACAGCCAGCTTGCTACATTGGGTTGAGATAATCTTACTGTAAAGGGTGGGGATTTTGGTACCAAATGTCAACAAAGCGGTCATGTATGCTTTCAGAGAACAGCTTTTCAGCCTGAGATCCATGTGTGAGAGTAGTTGTACAATTGTTAACAGGTTTGAGGTCAATTATTCACTCCTTCCTGGGAGAACTGGTATGTCAGCTAGGGAACAGCAGTAATACCAATACAGGTTTTAAGTGTAGAAATCTTGGGCTTGGTCTCTGAAATCAACTATTGAATTTAAGGGAGAACAGCTTTCTTAATGGATTTTGATGTCTGTGTAAGCATAATTTCATTCTGACATTGCTTTAACAGTTTTGTTATTACGTGCATCTTTTAATTATTTCTCACACTAATTTTACGGGTGTTTCTGGCAGGGTAGTAATGCTCTCACTTTGTTCCTACTTTCACTTTGGCTCCTTCTGGCTTATAAGGGGAATCCTCTCTCATGACCATCCCATAATTCTGAAGGAATAAGTGTCAGAGGACTTTTTGCTTTCTAACTCAGGCAATTCTGTGAAGTGCTCTTAAATCCTGTCCTGTATGAACCCCTCCCTGCTAATCTATCAACCTGCTATTTCCTTCCAAGGTCTGAATCACAAGGAGCTGAGCTGTTTGTGAGGTGCTAAGTATTCTTAACCCATCACAGGAGAGAATATTCACTTTGCAGGCCATGAACTCGATCTATCTGTTATTCCTGGGGACTGCTGGCAGAGCAATGTGAGGACTTCTCTCTGCCTGTCTTGGAGAATGATACATTCAGACTGGCTCCACAGGCATTTGCTGGAAGGAGAATAAAGTGATGTGAAGTCATGTTGAGAGCTGGAGCACACATGTGGGTTGAAGCTGGCTTTCTGCTTCGAGGTCCTGTGAGAGTAATTGCTGCATTGTATGAAAGCTCAGCAGTAGTGTTCAGCTGCAGCCAAAACATATTGCCTATGCCTGAAATGAAGGCTCAGCTGGCCAGAGGAGCCTTGTCAGAGGACCTGCTGACCAGGTGTTGTGGTTTAACCCAGCAGGTGGCTAAACACTACACAGCACTGTGCTCACTCTCACCATTCCCTGTGGGATGGGGGAGAAAATTGTGGGGGGAAAGGGGGGGGGGGGGGGGGAGGAAGTAGACTCATGGGTTGAGATTAAAACTGGTTTCTAAGGTAGAGAAAAGAAAAAGGATAATACTTATGACTATATATATGTGAATGTATATAACAAGTGATGCACGATCAAAACCAACTGATTCCTGCATGTAAGACCGTGATGTCAAAAACTCCAGTTCCATTCAGCTCCTTCCTCATCCTCTCGCTCTTCCCCTTCCTGCTTATGTTGTTTCTGTACTGCTTTGCTCTGGGGATGATGAATAATCTATCTAGGGTGTTTACACCTCTCTCTTGTTCCCACAGTATAACCTTGTATGTGGCCATGCCTGGATGCTGGATCTCTCACAGGCTGTTCTCAACCTGGGCTTTCTGGTTGGCGCCTTCACCCTTGGCTATGCAGCAGACAGGTAAAGTGTTAGCACTGCTGTCCTTCTATTTGTTTGGAGATGAAATAACTTGTAGTGACCTGCCGTAAGCACACATGACCACTCTGGAGGTTTAGTGAACTTTGGGTAAACATCTCGAGTCCAAGTTAACCAAACCTTGACTTCCTTTTGGGCTGAAATCTTCAGGCAGTGATACTTCCTAATCATAGCTGGACTTTAAAATGTCACAGGAAGAGCCTTTCTTGTGGTTTCCAATGTTTTCTGTACACATCTGGACTCAGGAAGGGCAGAAGGACACAGAATGAGAAAGATGTATTCATAAGAGCCTTCTGGACTGGTGATCACTGGAAAATAGTTAAAGGAACCATTCAGGGCAGCAGCTACTTAAGGAGGAGTGAATGCAGTAGGGTAACTTCACATGCTGGACTCACATGTAGACCATCAAGATCATAGCTCTGTAAGGTCTTTAGCTGTGCTAGGGCGGGCTGGATGAATGTCAAAGAAAAGATGTGGCTGACAACCAGTCTTGGGTAGCAGCCCACTCTACAGCAGGGAGCTCCCACTATTTCTACCTATTTCTCTCCTGAAGCGGAAGAAGGAGCCTGGCTTCTGCTTTGTGTTGGTAGTTACTGATAGGCAACCTATGTTTTGTCTAAGAGTACCCCTGTTCACTATTATCAGTTATCAAAGAAAAATAAAGGCTGAAATAAAGTATTTTATGAAGAAATATGCTCTGCCAGCGAAGTGGACAGCAAGCAGAAACACAGAATTAACCAGAATGTAAATTCAAATACCATATTTTAACCTAGCAAATGAGTACTTTTAAGGAAAACTTGATCTTTTCAAGGGATATAGTAGTAAAGGATATAGGGAAGGGGAAGAGATGTCATGACACTGGCAACTTAGGATATCTTTGCTCAGTGTTTGGTTGTGCAGTTGTAATACTAGTACCTTAAGACTGTATAACAAGAGATACTACAGCTAATTATTAAATTATAGTATGTCCAGGAGTACCTGTGTATTAATTATAATATAACTAGAGCACAACTATGATTGCTATGCCTTGATGGAGGCACTGGAGGAATGTGCTGCACCCAGACCATTAGACTTCTTGACAGCACTCAGAAGAACTGACTGGAGTAAAAATAACCTCCTACCCTGATTATTGTCCCATAGCAACTCTTCTCATGAAACCTTTTGAACAAAATGAACAAATGTATGAATCCTTTCTGGTAATACAAACAACTGTATCAGTCTTCAATTTCTTTTTAAAACCACAGCAGTAACAACACCAGAAAAAATCAAAATGGAAATTCTAGTTGTGTTCCAAGGACACGATTGCTATTGAAATTATAGGGTGGTTTTATTGTGTTTGCTTTTTTCCTCTTTTTTCTTCTGGAATTGTGGCTTACCTCCAGCTCACCCATTAATAATGACACTTTGTTTGGAAAATGAGACTAATGAGAATAAGCTAGGCAGACTTGAAAACCAAGTGGTCTTAAACCTTAAAAAAAAAAAATAATCAGATAAGGTGACTAAGGAAGAAATGGCTTTCTTTCACAGAGCTGACTACAATTACAACTAAGAGACTAATCTGTGTAAACAGAACCCTCCCTCCCCCTCAGTTTTTTTCCCTTATTTCAACTACAAACTGTGACTTAGGGACCATAGTTTAGCTACAATATGATCAGCACTTTTCTAAAATAAAAGAGAATCTGATGAGAACATCACCAGTTCTTAAATTAGTGATGTAAAGTCAGTGATAACTACCATGGAGAAAATAGTCCCATATCCTGAGGGCCAAGACTGCAAATTTTCAGGCAGCCTCCATTTGGAACAAGGCATGTTTCAAAAAGGCACCTTTTGAATTTCTCATTCAAATGAGATGAAACACTCTATTAACTACCATAATTTTCATTTTCTTTTTTTAACAGATATGGCAGAATCCTCATCTACTTGCTCTCCTGCCTTGGGGTTGGGATATGTGGTATCATAGTGGCATTTGCACCAAACTTTACTCTATTTTTGATCTTCCGTTTTCTCCAAGGTGTCTTTGGCAAGGGAACCTGGATGACGTGCTATGTGATCGGTGAGAACTGTTATCTTCCTTTTTTCTGGTTCAGAGTGAGGGAATGAGGAATGGAGGACTTGCAGCTGCAAGCGCAAACTTGTTTCAATACCAAGTACAGATATGAGATGGATATGAGCAGCAGCATACATGCCTACTTGACCTCATGAGATCCCATAGAGAAGAGCAAGGAAGAAATAACGCATAAGGGCAGCCTAAAAAGAGTGATGGCCTTCAGAACTGTTTGCATTCTCCTTTCATATATGTCACCACACTACTTGTGTGTAGCGGCTCATAGGCAATGCAGAAGCAATGCAACTCTTCCTGTTGATGTTCTCTGAGGACCTTTTATGGGTATCTAGTCTATGGACTCTAATGGGGATAGAAATGGTATTAAAAATCCAGAAATAGAGGAGCAGAATGCATGTGAAGGTTTATTACATAAAAAAAATCTCCAAGACAATAAAAATCTATTAAATAAGCCCAGAATCAAACAGGATATACAGACATGGATATGGTTAATTTTGGCAGAATCTGAGCATCTTCGACAGATGCTCAGAGGAGTTAACTGCATTTGCACAGTAGGAGGATGGACTGTTATGTTCATCATCCTTTAGCTGGGAGGCTTTGCTCAGTGCCAGGCTGGACAGACTGTACGCCAGGGTCCATATTGGGATTATTATATCCTGAAAAAGGAAAAGAAGGGAAAGCTGTTTCATATATAGCATCAAAACAGCAGAGATCCTGACTGTTGAACAGCTTATCGTCATGGCTCAGCGATGAAGTTCCTTCATAACAAGCTTGCTTTTCATGAAAGAAATGTGTTGTTATCAGCAACTTGAATGACTGCCAAGTTCAGAAAAGGGAAACTCTCCAGCATCCTTCTAGAGCATGAAATTGGATCACATTAAGGAAAGCATCCTACTAGAGATGATGCATCAGATTTGCTTTAACAAGGAAGTAATCAATAATCTGCTGTGATGACCCCAAACAGTGGAAACACCACTTAGTGCAAAATTTGTACCATCTGTAGTCCATGAGGCCTGTGATTATTATTATTTTTTAAATGTCTGGATATAGTCAGTGAGTGAGAACAAAGCTGCAATCAGACATAAATGGTTACAGTGAGACCTGGGAGCCCCATGGGCTCATGGGTACATGCATGCTACCTCCAAGCTTTTGTCTAGCCCTCTCAGTATCCAAAGCCCAGAAGCACTCTGTTTTCTGAGTGAAGTTTCATTGTAGAGCAGTTGAAGTCTAAAGTCTGGTGAAAGGGCCAGAATTTGCTTTTACTTTCACTTTATTATTTGCCATAACATATCTCCCACGTTGTTGATATGGGCCTCAGAACCACAACAGGTTGCCCCAAGAACTCCCTTTACTTTTACGACCCATCCCTCCCTGAGTCAATGCTGTGGCAATCATTTTAGGCAGTAAATTTGCACCAGGGCAGTGTGTATGTTAATGAACAGTTAATAAAAACAGTATTGGTGTCATCTCTGCTTTACCAGCTGGAATTATTATTTGTAGAATTGTCTTTTTTTATTATTTTTGAAGTTTTCTCTAGGCAAACTACTTTTATTGTGAAGGCTAGGTAGTGGGAACAGTTAGGAAAGAAAGCAGAGATACTTCTTCATATGTTGCTCATCTCAGCTATCGATCTTATAGCCATGGGTTCCTGCCTGGCATATGGACTTACACATGTTTCATATATAGATACATTCATAAAATAAAAAAAGTCCAGCAAAGGATTTAAAAAAAAAAAAAGGCTATGTTTGTTCTAGTAAATGGAGCAAACTGTAGACTGTATCTTTAGCCCTCAGAGCAATCAGCATGGCAGAGCTAGACTCTCTTCCCCATGGAAGTCTTGTCCATACTGTCTGTGAGTGCAGCCCCTGCCTGGACAATCCTCTGATCTAGAGCATAAGTCAATATTATGTGAAGGGGAATGCAAACAACTGCCACTAACTGTGATGCAGTCCCAAGACCCTGGTCTGTCCCTGTTTAATTTGTTAGTAAATGTGTAGTCAGAGACCTCTAGCTGAAGAATGGTGGGTAAGTTGATGGTGTGGTATCACTCATGTTTGGACAAACCTGGTGACAGCTTATACAGCTGAAGGCAAGATGCTGGGCTAGACAGACTTGTGAACTGATACAGTGCCATCCTTCCTTATGGCCCACCACTGACGTTTTTCTTTTGAGCTAGGTTTGTTTCTGTTTTGTTTATTTTGGCTTTCTATCTGCTCAGTTACAGAGATTGTTGGTTCTGACCAGCGGATCGTTGGGATTGTGATACAGATATTCTTCACCTTGGGAATTATGATTCTCCCTGGAATTGCTTACTTGATTCCTACCTGGCAGGGGATCCAGCTGGCCATTTCACTGCCCAACTTCCTTTTCCTGCTCTACTACTGGTAACATTGCAGTTATTGCTCTTATTGCTATTGCTGTTAGAGCACCTTGAGACTGCCACAGTGGCTCAAAGTCTCTAGTGTGCAAGATGTAAATTAGGGAGGTGACCTTATGTACATGTACGTACTAAGCCATATATCCTTCTCCTTCACGTTGTACTGTTTCTTCAAACGTTTCCTGTCATTGCCGTGGCACTTTTAGACCGTGATTAATCTTAACTGCAAGTAAGCAGAAACTGAAATGCTGAACTGTAGTCTTGCTTTGAGCGTAGTTTATAAGCGTATGCATATAGCTAGAAGGTTGCTGGTCTACCTGTTCTTGGAAGTACATGTGGTTAATGTTGACTTTTAGTAGTCCCTTGCTGTTCTACCAACAACCTGTTGGCTTATTGGTTATTGTAGTTCGATGTACAGTGTGCAGATAAAGGTAAGAAATGTAATGAACTTTGCAAAGTACTGACAGTCTATTTTCTCCCTTCTTGCCCACAAGGATGACGTACTGTGTGGGAGACTGAGGAGTTTTATCTTCAAGAGATTGAAAAATCAGTGTGTTGGGTATAAAAGCAGGCAAAAGGCAAAGGACTTTTCTTTAGTTAAGATTTTAATGGGCAAAACACCTGTTAATGACTTCTCTGTTTTTACAGGGTCGTTCCTGAATCTCCACGTTGGCTTTTGACACGCAAAAAGGGAGAGAAGGCGTTAAAGATCATGCATGACATTGCAAAACACAATGGAAAATATCTCTCACCGCATTACTCTGAGGTACTGTCATCTGTCTGAGCTAGATTTTTTTTTTCTAAGGTTTCTTAATCTTTTGAAGGTTCAATGTGTTTTGTATGGTGGGCAACACTCGGAGCATCACACCAGAACAAGGTTGTAATCCCCATGCTTATGTTGTTAAGTTCAAGAGTGTTGGAATGTACAACTGGCTAGAAAGACATGGGCTGAAGAAAAGAAGCTTGCAAAACAATGAATTAAGTCTCTCATTTGAAACATTCCTACCTTAAAACCCTGCAGATTACTAGCCTAAACACTAGCTATACACTAACATTATTTCAGAAATTATTTTCTTATTGAAAAGAAACTACTTACAGAAAATGTCCATCTATAAGCATATAGTAGTATCCTTCATGTCTATGTACGTGCGTATACATTCATTCTTACATGTATGCAGAATTATGATGTGTGACTTTTAAGTAGGGTTTCCCTGGGGTGGGGGGTGTTTGTCAGGGAAAAAGTTATAGTTAACTTCTGTGGCCAAGAAATGAAATATACAGAATAAGACTGTTGTATGTTAGTGAAACAACGTGATTGAAGGAGATTTGAGGAGAAGTAATAGCTTAGGCCAGCAATTAGTGACCATGTCACCAGTGAAAGCCAAAGCATGAATGTAATACCAGCCAAAGTCAGGAAATCACCCTGAGCTGTACCACAAAGCAGAATGAGCTATGCTGAACTAGCCTTTAGCACAACAGAAGTGCAGGTTGAAACTACTGAGAGATAAGTAAACTGAAAAGGCTAACTAATGAGCCTAACTAATGCAGCTCCTGCGCCCTCTTCCCCCCTCCCCTCCTCTCTGGACATCAGCATATTCAAAGCCTCACATCAGAATGCACATGTGTCTTTCCCTACTTCTTGCTATAAGACATATTTAATTTCTTTCAGAAGCATTCCACCTCATGACCCTGAGGCACACATAGCTGCAGCAAATTAACCCAGCTTCAAGCTGGATCTGTTCCTGGGACCTTTTCAATATGCAATGTGTCATCTTTGGTGCTGTGCCCAGAGGAGAGACTGTATCTCCAGGAAGCATGTTAGCAGAGGAGTGAGTGCATTTCTCACGTTAACTCACGTCAGAGTTCTCATTCACATTGCAACTCCAGAATTTCAGGTAGAGAAGTCCAGGTGTGGAGGGATGGGGATGAGAAGCATTATCTTTAATCATATTTTGGCTAAGATTTTCCTGTCCTTCTACAACAGTTTCATTGCCAGTGTCCCTTGTATGGCTCTGGATGTATCAGCCTTGTGTTTTTACTGGCACACAGAAACCACAGATGACCTTTGTATAAAAACAGATAAACATTTCTTTCTGTTGCTCGTAGAGTTATGACATTGGCACAGTTCACCTCTGTACAGAACTCATTAACTTTGTTGTATATTGTAAACACTTTTCCCAGTTGCTTGTAATTATCTTAGTATTTATTTTTCATGCTAATTGTTTCATACTTGATCTCTATCCAAAAGGAGAAGGAGCCATGACTAGTTGAGTAAGAACTGCTTCTTGAGAGAGTCATGGATCAAAATCCTTTCTCCCTTTACACATAGGCATTTCCAGTGTATATATTAGCCTACATGTATGTGTTATACACATGCACACGTGTTGTCCTGCACAGAGTTAAGTATGGGCAGGCTTACGTCTGTGCTATGAGTAGCCTTTGAAACTTACTGCTGAAAAACTGAGATGTAATTCTATGGGGCATAAACATGTCATGGAAGTTAATTATAAAACTTCCTGCAGAGTCTTCACATTGTGTATCTTTGGAAACATGCGCTCTTGTCTTTGCATTCCTGGCTGCACTGATGTGAATAGCAGAGCTCTCCATGACTTCAAGGGAGAAAAAAAGAACTTTCTTCCTGACAAATTGTTGACTCTTCAGTGTTTTATTTCTTCATCTGTACAGAATGCTCAGTTATGCTTGGGGTTATTATGATTTTATTGAGACATTAAAATGTGTGGTTGCAGCCATGCCGAATTTATCTTCCATCCTTTGGAGGACAAAAACCATATTTGCACAAAGGCACAGCTGATGGCTGGCAGCCTGCTCTTATAAGCGAGTCATGTCAGCTTTGTAACTATACTATGAGCAAGTCCAAGAGCAGTGCAGAACCCCAGCAACCTCAGCTCACCCTACAAAATGCTCTGGAATGCAGCAGAAGTGGCAGTGCTTTGAAGAAAACTCAGGGCTCTGGCTGCAGAAGAAAAGCAAGAAAGAGCAGAAAGTTAGTTCAAACAATTGGGTCGTTTGTCTCTCTACTTAAAAAGTTTTGTGACTCTCAGTTACAAAAAGCCATGCTTAAATATGGCCATATAAATCTCACTGGAAACATCTGTGCTGCTTTGTGATCTGAAATACAAACACGGAACAACAGCCATGGGCGCAGCCCTGACTGAGCTGAGGAGACATTCAGACAATGCTTTGGCCTTTACCTGTTGCCTCTTTATGAATGCTTGTGGCCCTATGTACTTCTCTGTCTCACCCTATCTCCCTGCAGGCCAGGATTGCCTCTCTGGGGGTCCCAGCAGCCAGGCTGCCTGAAGTCCCCCTTAAAATATGCAGCAGGTTTAACTCCGTGTTTCCTTCAGTTTTTCTGTGATCCGATGGAAGTTCCAACCATGGCTGCCAGTCCTTAGGCAGACCCATGCCTGGTCTCTGCCTAAAACCACCTGTCTCTTCCTCACCTGCAAAAAGAACATAAGAATCAAAGGTCTGCATGTTGACTCAGACACCAGCATATGTCTTAATGTTATGTCTCTATAAATATCAATAGCGAATGCTTAGGGAACAAAATAAGGGCAGTCTCTTGAGCAGGGGTAGCCTGATCATTCACCTGGTATGTTCCTCAGCCTCTGGTTCCTGGCAGGTTTGGGAAACCCCTGGACAGGTTCTCCTTCTGATTCACCACATAAAAACTGCTGGCCAAGTCAGCCTCCGTGGATGTGCTTAATCCCTTTTTGGCCCTGCTAGTGTTCTGGCTCCACAAAACCCTAAGGCAATGAGCTCCAAAGTATAATCATAATATAATCATATAATCAACCAACCCTTTTCTGTTATTGTTAAACCTTCTAGCTAGTTACTTCATCATCTGCCTCGTTATAATCGTGCTAGAGGAAGTGTGAGCAGACTTATTTAACCTCTGAGGCATATGAGAATAATTAATCCATACTTCACAGGATTTTTAGTTGTTTCAGGGTAAAAGCCTTGCTCAGCATAGTGCTTTGTATTTGAAGTGCCTCTGAATTTCACCAGTTGCATTTTGCAGCCCCTTCACAGAGCTGTTTTTTCTCATGCTTTCTGTTGCCCGTCTGTGTCACCACTGGCCATCCCACAACCCATTGCTTTTCCTGGCCTGTGGCATTCTCTGCTCTGAATGACCATCGTGTGGACAAAGCTATTTATTGTCTTTCAAGGGATTCCAGGTCAATCTCTTTCAGTTTACTATGAGGAAATAATTTTTCCACTCTCAAGTCAAGATTTGAGGTTTTTTTTTTTCCAATTTTTGAACTATCATTGCTAAGGAGAACCAGCAGCTGAATTCAATTACAACCTATTTCCAATAACTATATACTGCTCCAGAGTGCTGAAAGCAGCAAACCAGGCTGCCAGTTTGTTTGTTCACTTGACTGAAATACTGCTGAGCACTGCATTTACTTAGATACTGTGCTGTTAGATGCCTAACAGCTGATTCTGCTCCTTGCCTTTCTCCTCAGATCACTGTTAGCAACATGGAGGTCACCAATCCCTCCTTTCTTGACCTGGTGAGGACTCCTCGGATGAGGAGGAACACACTCATCCTGATGTACGCCTGGTGAGTAATAATCAGTACTGCTTGTTATGTGGGCGGAACATTATCAAGAATAATCCTCTGCTGACTTCTAGGTTCTTCCCAGTCATTTGCAGTCATTTGTTTGCCTCTCAGTGCTATTTTGTCTTTGGTGCTTAGGTTCACAAGTGCCCTGATCTACCAAGGGCTTGTCATGCGCCTAGGAATTGTTGGAGGAAACCTCTACCTGGACTTCTTCATCTCAGGAGCTGTGGAGTTGCCTGCTGCTCTCCTAATTTTAATCACAATTGATCGCATTGGCCGGCGCCTTCCCTTTGCAATAAGCAACATCGTGGCAGGAATTGCATGCCTTATTACTGCCTTCTTGCCAGAAGGTAATTTCCAGTCCTTCCCTACATTGGGGTACTTAGGTCAGTGGCTTTTCTCTCTGACACCCCTTAAAGAAGGGCATGTAGACAAAAGTAAAAGGTCTCCAGTGATGCAAGCAGAACCAAGGGCCATGAAGCAACACAATTTATTTGCTTGTAGGCTGTCCTGGGATACGTCACAGTTAATCTTTGATGAGCAGTGAACAACAGATGGGTGTAATCTTGGAAAATGCATATAGAGGCCCTGCACAGTTTTGAAGACACATGCAAGGGAAGAACAAACACACAGGAAAGGAAAATGCATTCATTGACTTGGGAGACTCTTAATGATGGAAGAAATCAGTGGTCTAGCTGAGACACTGTTGGGGTCCCCTTATTACAAAATAAAACTATACCTGGGAAAATATTATGGCCCTAACTTCTTGAGATCTTCCTCAGGGCTGTTCTGGTATTATCAGCTCCAGTGGCTCCGTGGTGCCAGGTTATTATGTGCTCTGTCCACCCTCATTCATGCTCTCCCTTCCATCCCCATCCAAGGAAGTAGGGGCTGTGGCACACAGCAGGAGTCTGGGCAATGCTCAGAGGGTAGAGGAATGGTATGGGTTTCAATTAAGTCATTCTTGCCTGATTTCAAGGACATGTAAAGGGTCTGATATCACTTGAAGGCTTCCCAACACTCCTTCATTTTCTTTAAATTGTTTTCCCTCCTGTATAGCTGTTATATTTTACCTTCAAGTGCGTATCCACAGGGGGACATTTGGAGATGCTGTGTACTGGGTGTTACCACATCAGCATGCTTTGCCTCAGAACAGCAAGGAACTGGCAGTCAAACAGGCGTTAGAGAGGCTCATTCTTCCCAGGGATGTTCCTGTCAGAACAAGTGGCAGTGCCTGCTAACCAAGAGGTTTTAGTCACAGACTTTATCAAGGGACAGTAGTTTTGCTTCAGAAGAACCATGAGGAACCATTTCAGGGGTGTGATGTGTTGACAAAAGCAGGTAGATTTGCAGTGAGTGCAAAATGAAATCCTTCAGAGAGGACTGCTGGCTCACCTCCCTCTCAGTCAAGCTCCCCGCAGAGCGATTCCTCCATAGTATTTATTACTGCATGTTTGAGGACCACTGAAGTCTGTGAATGCTGACTCTGCTCTCCTGAAGGATTTTGCCCACCGTGACAACCAAGACTCAGGTTTCTGCTTCTGGGAGTCCCTGTGAAGAGCCAACATGCTGTGCGCGGCTGCTGGCCAGTTCTCTGCTGTGGAACGCTGTCATTTGGGCACAGAGGGCCCAGTCCCAGGGGCTAAGATACTCAGAGATAGGACATCTGAGGTCCCAGTACTGCTTTCAAGTAAAATGTTTGCACAGATGGGAGAAGCCGCATCAGCAGTTTGTGAGAGCCTGGTCATGTTGGGGTGCTTGCACAGGTCAGGTCCCCTGGCTCAGGGAGGAGCTACACTCCTCCTCAGGGGTCCTATGGGCTGAAGGGGAACCAGGCTGAGAATGTGGGTTTGTTTTGTTCTTTCCAGCCTTTGCTTTTCTGGTATGTGTTTGAAAACAGAGTTTTTCAGGGCAAAGGCAGTTTCACAACATAAGATGAAATTTGTTGGGGGTCTTGTTTGATTATTTTGGAATGGAAAAACTTGCAAGCATCCATTTTCTGGTTCTTACTGAACTGAAATGTTTTCTTGTTCCTCCTGTTGGAGTTCTGAGAAAACACAATCTCTGCCAGAGCCCTCTCCAGAGGCAGAGCTCCCCTTCATGCCAGGGTCAGCATAACTCTTTTACTAGCCTCCCAGTCTGCTCAGTTGTGGTGTGTCCACACAGAAGACCATCCTCCTCCAAGAACATTGAGTTGCTCCACATTATGTTCTATGTGGCTCTCCGTCAGAGGCTGTTGGCTCTGTTGGCATCTCCAAATGGGGCTGGAGGACTGCATAGGGGTTTCACATGAGTTGGGATGGCTCTGCCCTGTGGTGTGGATGTGGCCATCACACCCCTTGTACCTGGCTCCCTGTTGACAGGCAGTGGCCAGAGCCTGAGTAGAGCAGAGAAAGCCTGCTTGAGTGGCTTGGGGCTGGTTGTGCCAGATACAATGCCAAGTGCCAGAGAAGGGGAGCAGGAGGATGCCCAAGAGCATCAGTGTTAGGAGTATGTCCAATGTGCAATGGATAAACAAATTATGAATTGTAGTTGGCCTACTCTGAGGAGAATGTTATGCTCTCCTGAATCAATTAGTTGGAAGTTATTTCTGATTCCCTGCAGCAGCATCTCATGATGCTGGAAAGCAAAAAATGCCAGTATAGACTGATATTTGCAGCAGTTTGACTTTCAATCTGGCAGGTACTGTTCAGCGTTGCTGTGTCGTAGCTTTTGCTGACAGGGCTTGAAGCTTTTAGGAGCATGAGAATAGAAATAGCATGTCTGAGAGAGACCTGAGGCCCATCTAACTCCAGACAAGGAATAACTCGGGCAGATAGGCAGTGAGGATGTGTTCTCCTCCTACCTGTCACACACAGTCATGACTTGTCACCAAAATGTTAGAGGCTGATTTGACCAGGGGTAGGAACAGCTTTCCAAAATGCTTTTTTCTTGTTTATCCCCAGTTGTATCGTTGGCTCTCCAATCCCTTTTTCAAGCTTGGTAAGTTGCTGTTGTCAGTGATTTCACATGGCAGGAGTTTTTCTGTCCGTGAGGAAGAATGGGAGTGTTGCCAATGACTACTAGTGAGCTCAGAGCACCTAAAAGGAGCCGTAACAGCCAGAGACTGCTCAGTCAATCCCACCTCAGCCTAATTGGGAAAATCCTTTGCCCTGCTGCAGTCAGTGCACATATCAGGGTGAAATCCCTGCGAGAGCTGCTGATAGCACACTGCTGATGCAGTAAAGTCCCCCTCACCAGGGTTTCTTTCTGAATGGACAGATATCCCATGGCTCAAAACCACAGTGGCCACACTGGGAAGGCTGGGCATCACAATCGCTTTTGAAATCGTGTACCTTGTGAACTCTGAGTTGTACCCAACAACACTGAGGTAAGGCAAAACTTTTTTGCTCTGCTTTTCACCATTCTCTATTTCACTTCTTTTTAGTAAAACTCATTTTCATCCAGAGTTTCCTAACTGAATAGCCATGCTTCAAGGTAGATGGCATATACTGATAATTTTGGAGTTAATTATATTGGCTTATCTGCTTGCTAGCACATGTTAAATATCTGGCACTGCTTTTCTTTTGCAGAAACTTTGGTGTTTCCCTGTGCTCAAGTTTGTGTGACCTAGGTGGGATCATAGCCCCATTTCTGCTTTTCCGATTAGCAGCCATTTGGTTGGAGCTACCTCTGATTATTTTCAGTAAGAATTGATTTCAAATAGACTTTTGGTTGATATATTCTCCTAGCAGAGCTTTTCTCTTAGAGCACTGATGTAAGCGTGTGGCCTCATCTTCCTTCAAACCTGCCCCTCTCAACCATCATGCCTAGTGCAAGAGGCTGAACAGCAAATGGTTGAGATCTGGGTGGTTTCATAGCATGCTGTGGAGGATCTGAGGCCCCACTGGTAACTGTGGATGTTATATTAGCCATAACTTCTTATTCCTGTAAAAAATTCCTTTCTTCAGTTTAATTTTGAAAAAATGAACCCAGCAGAGTAAATGCGCAGAAAAAAATATGTATTTTTTTTTCCAACAAGGGAGCTGGAACTAAACCAGACTTACAAGAGGGTACGTGTGGGTGGGAAAAAATGCAAAAGGTATAGGATAAAGTGAGAAGGGAAATTGATGCTAATGACAAATTTAGCTTGGAAACATAAATGGAAAGACAAAAGATACTTTAAAAAAATCCTATTTTTAAGAATAGAAGCATACAGAATACTGTGATTCCATTATCTAGTGCTGAAATACTCGTGCTGCTGAAGGATGTATATGAATTGACCTCTAAGATCTCTCATTTGGGGCAATTCAGGCTGCAAATGAAGTCATATCCCTCTTTTTTTTTTTTTTCTCTGTTTTTATTGTTTGTTTTTGTAACAGATGCTCGTTAAATTAGCATGAAGGTACTCAATAAGAGTAGTATTAATCAGAAATACCTGTTGTACTTTAAAAATATCTCTTTAACCTTAGTCTGAGTAAGTTTTACTTATCTGATAAACCCTGAACATAAAAAAGTAATACTTTAAAAAACTGGTTTTGTTTTTCTTCCATGCCCATTGCAGGTGTTCTCGCAGCTGTCTGTGGGATCCTAGTATTGCTTTTACCAGAGACAAAGGGAATCTCTTTACCGGAGACAGTGGAGGATGTAGAGCAACTTTCAGGGTATGCTATGCGTTTTCTAACTTTTACCTGATTGAGGTTTCCTGAGGGTGTTCTCCTCCAATCTTGTTGACCACCATAAATTATTGATGTTTTTTGAGCATCAAAGTAAATTCCCTAGTCAGACTGATGCTATGAGCAGGTAATATTTTACCAAATAGAAGTGTGAACTTTCCAGTACCATTAAGGCAGGTTGTTAAGCAAATCACCACCACCACCAAAAACCATTGGGAGATAATCCATATTTTTCTCATAAAATTTTCCTGTGTACTTCTGGAGGCAGAAAATGATAGTGTACAAGTGAGAGACTGCAAAGAACATCCTACAGTTCTCTTGTCAAGAAAACCAGCCATTGCCTCCATTAAGTGTGCTGTGAAGAAGAGCCCTTGATAATGTGAGCTTGTCCACAGCTTGTGAAAGCTTCCACAGCTTCCACTGAATGAATTTATAACTGAAGACATGTAGGCAGAGCTTCCCCATTCCTAGCACATGACAAGCTAGAATCTTCAATGCACTGCAGGCACACGGGGAAAATTTACACCTTGGCTTGCCTGGCAGCAAATTTCTTACTGAGTTAGTGACATTGACTGCTGTTTCATACAGTGGGTTTGGGTCTTGCATCAACAACATTTTACCATTTCAATACACATCCAAAAAAAAAAAAAAAAAAAGAATTGAATGTCACTACTATGGCTTGAACTGCAACTCTTTTTTCTTCCTCATTTGTGCCTTCTTTTTTCTTCAGTCACTATGGTAAATGTTGGAAGAAAAGGAAACACCAGAACACCAACTCTTATATTTGATCTCTAAAGGATGATGTTGAGCAAAGGACTGTGATCCCATACTGGGAATTTCTTCTTAACTTGCCACCACTTGGAAGTTTGCTCCAGAGTATGGGTTAAACTCCATGTTCTTCTTCCAAGTATAAGGACATTCAGAAAAAGCAGTATATTCTTCTGTAAATATGAAATAAATTCATTTTTTCTAAGTATGTTGTTTCCAGAAAGGAAGCACTCTTTGATTTTGATAGAGAACAGATCAGCTTAATTGCACTATCCAGCTCAATGAGCTTTTATTTATTTCTTTATACATTTGAGCAGTTTGTTTATTGAATGACTTTGGATAACTTTGGAGAGGAAAAGATGAATATGTGAGCCTTTGCCCTTGGACCGTCTGGACAAACAGAAGAACTGATGTCTCATGAGGGAGAGCACTGATCAGGGCAGCCTTTTTTGGGTCAAAAGTGATGAGGCTGGGAGTCCATCACCCTGGTCAGCTCCTCTTACCCAGCAACACTGCAGCAAAAGCTCTGCCCATTGAAGGTCCTTCTCAAATGTGGTAGCACTCTTTCTCTTCTGTTATGTAGCTGTCACTTGTTACACAGGGCATTAGCTCTGCAGGTCAGATCATCTTGCTGCCCATTTGTGCCTCCCCCCAGACCTGTGGTCTTGTGTTCCAGACATGCTGATCTTTTCCGTTCTAAAATATACTCTCTGCCCATTCCTGCAAGTCAAATCATCTCACCCTGACCAGGACCTAGGTGACTCCCAAGTTTCTTCTTCTCCTCATTGTTTCTTGTCATCTTTCTGGTTGAGGATAAGTTATTTGGGATACTGACAGGGATGTTAAGCTGTCTTGGGAAAATGAGCAAGGATGAGACAAGAGGTTTGTCTATAGAGGGAAGTATTAACTGGATCCAGTTGTTTGAAGTTGACCTGTAGCAGAAATATTTGATCTCTGGCTCTGCAAGGAGATAAGAGGGACAACTCACCTTCCCATTCATCTGTATGACCTCCACCTAGTGCTGGGTCCTGGCCAGAGACAGACAAAGCCTCCCTTATAGAGAAGAACTTAAGAAGATGTGGTGTTTGAAGAAAATCTTGTCATGGATAATGAAGAATTAAACAAACAAAGGAAAGCCACTGAGTTGCAAAGAGCCTTATAAGATCCCAAACCAACAGATTTGGCATTAACAAATTTAGGAGTGAGTTTTAAAACTTCATACCACAAATGACTGAAGCTAACATTAAGTTTAGTACAGCTGAATTACTACTACTCTAGTATAATTATTTTATGACCACCAATAGTTTCCTGTGCATGGGATTTTCCTGTGGTAAGTTTACCAGTCATTTCAAGATTTCCTGACTCTCCCTGTCTTTTCCGATCAGCTGCCCATACCACCAACCCTGCTGGAGGAAACCCGGACCTTTAGTAGTAATCTCAAACTCATGTTTGCCTACTTTGAAGAGTTAATAATGAAGGGCTTTATTTCACGCCTATTCCTAATTTTCTCTGACTAATAGTTAAAAGCCAATAAGATGCTTAGCAAAAGTCAGCAGTGATTGAGAAATACAAAACTAAATGAACATCTCATAATTTGTCTGTCAAATTGGTGAAACCTAGAGTATGACCTGAAATTGGAGCGACTGCTGCAGGCAGAAAATCCCTCTTACTCCAACATGGTCTTCTGCAGATAGCTGTAAGCTCCTCAGGTTGGCTGGCAGAGAACAGCCCTGAACTGGAAGTCATGGGCTTGCACAGCTTGGGCCTGAGCAAATCCACTGCAGCATCTCAGTGCCCAGAGCTCAGCCCTGCCTTCTCAACAGCTAGCCAGCCCCACTGCACTTGGGGAATCTTTTCTCTTAATGCTTCTCCTTTGTGAATTTTTATTTTTTAACCAGTTTCATAATCACTGTAGCAGCCTGAGAAGGACTGTGGAGATCATTTAAAACTATGGTTTGACAAGGAAATGTCAATATTATTTGCCAGCTTCTGCTATTTGTAGATGACTGAAAAGTGCTTGAGAAATGAGAGGAATGAAGGCTCCAGAATACAGCTGAGAAATGCTTCAGCATTTTCAGCATGGAACAATTCCCTGTCTACCTTCAGAGCTGAAGGTGATTCAGAAACCTTGTTAGCGGTATGGAGGCCTGGTCTAGGATGGGCAAGAAGGTGTCGTGCCCCACCTCACCCTGAGAGAGGCAGTAAATGGGAGGAACCAGACATGGTCAGCTTTAGCTGTCTTGCATATATTATACAGGTCATTCTAGAGGCTCAATGAGCAATGTGATCTGCCTAGAAGACAAGGAATCACCTTACCATTGTTAAAAGACACATGTTCAATATGATAGCAGAAACTCAGGAGCGAAATTCTTCCTGTCTACAAAGAGATTCCTTAGACCAGCAACTGTGTGGGTGTGCTATTCAGTTTAACTGTCTCCGCCCCAAAATTTGACTTTTAGGTGGCAAGTGTGTAGCCTCTCAGGCATGTCTGTGTATTTCTACCCTGATTACAATCTCCCGTTATAGTGTATGTGAGAAAAAAATGACAACTCTTAGGATGCAACCCATCTCCTCCATGGGCATTAGTTCTTGGGGGGAGCCATGGAAAAGTGTGAGGATATTTCTAGGGGGCAATGTGATTGCCATGTTAACAGCAGTGACTTACTGAAGTTATTTTTACAATGTGTTTTGGGAAAAAAGAAAATCCCTTTTTGTACAGCAGAAAACAGATGACAAAATTGAGAACAAAGAATAAGTCTTAGATGTGAAATAAAACATAAAATCCTCCAATGGCAAGAGCCAAAACTGCTTCACAGTTCGGAGTGTTCAGAAAGTGCCAGGAGTACTTTTTTCTCCCTAGTGAATATGCGAATATATATTCAGCACTGAGTTTTAGGGGTCTCTTCCGTTTTTTTTTTTTTTAATTATTATTATTTCTTTCAAACTTCATGAGGAAATTTGCCATTATAGCATCACAAATACATAGCTGTATTCTAAGAGATGTTGGACTTATGGGCACAGATTTCATTTCCCGTAACCACAGGCATACGTACCTCCTCTTCATTTAGAGAAGAAAAGGCTATATGTAATGGTAAGACAAGTTATATAGTGAAACAAGACTGGTACTGTGGACAACAGAAGTTTATAATATACTACATTCATTGTCATTACTTGCTGTAATGTTTGACATTAGTTATTTCTCTGTCTTCACTATGAACTAACTTTAGGATAAGGGTATTTTTTTATTCACTGTTTTATATCTTTGAAGCAACATTTGTACTTCTGCTGACACAGATTTCCACGTCAATAAAAAAAATATGAAAATACAAGCCAAATGTGTTTGTTTATTTTTTTCATCCCATGTACTTAATGCAATCAGATATATCTAATAAAACACCGCATGCATAAAAGATGTGTGCAGTGAGTTTCTTCTTCTTCCTCTTTTATTTTTGTTGTTGTTGTTGTTTTGTATCACTGAATTGATGAAAAGATCAAAAAGCTCATAGAAAATGAGAAATATTCTCCTTTCTTCATCTGTTGGAAAAAGAACATCTTGGGGATTTCAACCTTAGAATAAAAAGTCATTGTGGAGTCTCATATATGATTGAAATGCAGATATTCAGTTACAGTTGATATTCAGTTGGGATTTTTGACAAGTATTTCAAAGGTGTGTTGGTCTGTTGTCAAACATAGCAAACCACAGAACACATAGAAAGAGGGTAATGCATTCAGCTGGGTTTTATGGCAATGAACATTACCTTAAAGCAATTTTAAATGGATGATCATATTTATTTTGCTTTTTGGGAATGATTGTAGCTTTAATATTGCACTTGTAATCTTGTATTTCTAATGTGCATACTGCTTTCCAGGAGAGGGCAGTCCATACCCAGGATCAGTTGTTTTCCATTATGCTCTTAATCCAAGGAATATAAGCAGAAACTCGAACATAAACTCCAGGTTTCATGGGTAGGGCACAGCCAAGGCCCCAAGAGGTGACTCCATGTTGCACAAATTTATCTTGGTCCAGACAAACCAGAGGTCCTCCACTGTCTCCCTAAACAGAGTGAGAAAAAACGAAATGAGAGCTCAAGATGAGAAGAGTGGTGTTCTCACAGGAAGCACAGAAATGGAACTATCTCTTGAATGAGAGGTCCACATATGTTATAAGAAAGCACTAGAGCTTTAGCCAGAGAGGAGTTTTTTAATGCATGCTGTTCTTACAACCAGCGCTGATGCTCACAGCCCTTTCTTACCTGGCAGGTATCTGTGCCTCCATGAATGTTCCCAGCACAGAGCTCGTGTTTTTTCACTCTCCCATTCAAAAATTCGGGGCGGTTGCATATTTTATTCTCAATTACAGGGAAGCCAGTTTCCTTTAAGTAGCCTTGACCAGGAGTTCCTTTGCAAGTAAACGAAGTAAATTATATTAAAAAAACCCCAGTGTGTTAAATGACAAAGATAAATGAGCATCTTCATAAAACAAATATCAGGATAGGAATAAGCAGTAAAATAGTGTTTACAAACATACTTTCCATGCATACATGGAGGGATTTCAAAATCAGTAAGTGTTATCAATAGTATCACAGTGCTTATCACCTTTTAGTACCCATCAAAATACACAATACAGCGATTGCCCTTATTGTTCTCACAGTGAATATATACGGGTCCAGTACCCATGCTATATGTGACAGTCATTCCCAAGCCATTTTATTTCTCTGGGTCTGAGAATACCTCTCTGTAAGAAAGGAGGAAGGAAGCAGGCAGTTGAAAATGTCACGATGGACAGAAGCAAGGAGGCAGAAAAGATAAGATTCTCTTCTCAGCCAGAGCAAAGTGGGAGGTTTGAAGATGAGAACATTTTCATATTCAAATGAGATCTTCTGAACCAGGCCGATTGTGAGAAAAATCATTTGAGAAAATGAGCAAACTCACATCACATGCTAAGAAAATTGCCTAAGTCTAGAAAAAACTTTCATTCTGACTGTGTAAAAGCCAACTCTGGGGAAAAGCAGAGTGGACTGAAAAATAAAAGCAAGTATGTGCTTAGGTCCGATTCCTCTCTTTTCGTATTGTTTTTGGATGTTCCAATGTCTGTTGCTCTGAGAAGTTTAGAAGAATCTAAATCAGAAGGAGGCATTAGAAAGAAAGGCAGTACCTTACAAACTGGGATGAAAAATATATGCATGCAAGTTTTTCGGGGGGTGTTTGTGGCATAGAGTGAGTATTCTTTGGATACAAATATATACCAAGCTCCAAAAATGGAGTGTTAATTCTGTCTCACCTTTTGTATCTCCCCAACCTGTTACATAGCACTCCTCTCTTCCTCCTAACACAGCATTTTCTTTTGGCAAGCAAACAGGGATTACCTGATCAGTGATGACTGCTGGGCTGAAAGAAACAAACAAAAGACACACACACAAGGTCAGTCATTAGACCATTTATCTGTGATACCACCTTAATATTTCTAAGAGGATTTTATACAGTCAGCCTTTTTTTCCTTGAAATTCTGAGCTTTTAAGGCTTTTTCTTCTTTTTTTGCTTTTTTTTTTCTTCTGAAATTCAAAACCACTTATATTTTAGGCTCTAATCTCACAGAACATGATACACAAAAGGAAAACATCTGAAATGGAGAATGGTTCAAAAGGAAAAAATATTGAAATACTAAAGTAAATCCAAAAGAAAGTGTTCACGTATGGTTAAAGCATAGACACCAAAGCCTACCTTACTCTGCCTACACCCAGTCTCACTATTTATAGGTCACTTTTAAACTGGATACTCTTAGCATAAAGCAGAGCCTGAGTTATTCTGACTTACTTCTGCATGCTGATTCTTAGATAGGTTCAATTAAGAAGCCACTTTAATTGTGCTGTGTTTTGGATTTTCACTGCAGCCAGAGAAAGCAAAGCACAAGTGCTTGTTCATATCTGCTTGTAGCTATATAGATGTATTCCTATCAATTACATAGCATTCTGGAGTTTCAGACCAATGGAAACAGATGGAAGAAGTGCTAACCCAGATATTGCATCAAAAGCATGTACTGCTTGCCTGCACTAAGGACAACCCGCTGGAAGAACTCTCCCCACTCTGTCATGGAAAAAGTACGGGGTCACACTGTGCTGCCACTGTAGCCTTCAATCTTCGTAACATTACTGAGATCGAAGTGTGTAGGGAAAGTTATAGAGTGAAAGCAAAAACCTTTTTAATCGCAACCTCTTGCTGCCCTGCTGCCTCCACCATACTTCACAGCAGCTGGCTCTGAGTGCACTGCTAGCATAGGTCACCATCTCTAGCCCTCTTCCCTCTCCAAAGCAGCCCTTTCCCTTTCTGCATCCCTGCAACAGAATCACCTTAGCTTCCACTGGAGCTTCTGCAGAAAGGGAAGAGAGGGTCACAATATGCATAGAAACACACACTTCTATAGCCCCAGCAAACAACCACTGCTTAGTTAAAAAGCAGGCAAATCAAAATTTTCCTGTCAGAATGAAGAAATGCTTCAGGTGAAAGGATACCTCCTCAGTTTTAGTAGAGCAATGTCCTGCCCGTGAGGCTCCTTGAACAGTTTCTCAACATCTCTTTTCTGCACTGATGATTCCAATGCTCTTTCTTCATGTAATCCGAGGTATACTTTATACGAAGATGGCCGTAATGACCTATTGGAAATAATTGCACACAGTGAGCAGATTAACACACGTCCTGGACATAGGCCACTTATGATAATGTTGGGCACCTAGTTCTGTCAAAAGCAGAAAAGCAAGCCAGCTTGGGAGTAAGCTTATTTTTGTAATTCCTTATTATGGCACGTGAAATCAAGGCTTGCTATGTTCATTATCTGGTGACAGTTACTACTCAGCACTCTTTGGTTCTCAGTCAGAACTGCTTTAATGAATGATGACTAGTTTTGGCTCAATTCTTGACTGTGCAAACTGAGTCAAGAGACAACTCAGGTTGGTTATTGGGCCTGTTTTATTTCTCCTATTATTTTCTATCTCATGTAAGAAAATGCTATTGCAGTCTGTAACAGATACTTACTTTTCTAAGCAGTGAGCAGCAGTAAGAACCCACTTTGGGTCTATCAGTGTTCCCCCACAGAAATGCAAGCCATAACTGTAATAGAGCAGAAAGACATGAAAAAAAGCATGGGTTTAAGGTGGTGAAGTCAGCTGCAGATCACTGTAGTTCATCAGGTAATCCTTCCAGCATCACCTTTACAAACTGAAGAACTTATTCTGCATTTTTATTTGGAACAAAATTCTTCCCTTTCCTTGAACAATATTTTTTGCAATGACAGGAGTGTTGTGTATACACTTCTATGATGAAAACAACTATATTTTTTTGCCCTTGACCAGTATTTTTACTACTGGAAAAACTAATATGCACCAACGTATATCTTATGAGAGATTATGGCTTTTATCCAGACCTGATCCCAGTCAAAAGGCTTTGGAACTGGACTTGGTTTCTGATCAACACCATATTTCAGACAGCTTCCACTACTTTTAGGACATTGACTCTACGGGGGGACATAGTGACAGGTTTAAATTCATTCTTCCTTACAGTGAAATGATAGCATTTTTCAAATTACCAGTTGTGTTTATTCTGTAGGTATTTGTCATAAAAAAGAGCATTCTTGGTTAACTAAATTGCCTTCTTTAAGATTAGCAAACACAGTCTAATTTGCAATAAATAAATAGCTTAATAAAGTTTATTTTCAACTTTTAGCATAGAGGCATTTAATCCTTCTACTATTTTTAAATACATAACACATTTCTCTTTAGGGTGTTACAACCACATACAAACATCCTGTGAGATGCAAACCTGTCTTGATTGTAAAACCTCATGCAATGAGGAGTGGCTGTACCTTGTCCGGAGACTGATTTGCCAGGGCCAAGAGTGTGGATGTGAAATACACCCAGCAACAATCCTTTGAGCACACAGCTTTGGTCTGACCTTGGCCTTCCCACACTCATACTGAGCAGGAGCTACAGAGTAAGAAAAAAGAATAACTATGAGGAACTTTATAGTATTTGCTATATATTCTCTATGCACTCAGAAAACTAAAAGGGGAAACTCTTACATTTTTCTATTCAGCTTATGATCTGCAGTAAATTGTACATACATACACCATCTATGTTTTGTTAGGTTTGTCTTCTTCTGGGACATTTAAAATGCCTGGTAAATCTTTTTTTGCATAACCTTCCTGGCTCTCAGCAAATTACAACTACAATGAGGTAGAAAAAAGAAAAAGGAATGGAACAAAGAAGGAAACAGAATTAAATCCTCCCAACACCTCTAAATGCATTCTTACAGATGACAGCAGTGCAGAAGCCGCACTGCCAGCTGTATTTAAACTAAATATAGTAATACAGCACATGAAATTCAATCACTGTCTCTGTGAACAACACTTTGTCTGCTCTTATCCCAGGCTCTTTCAAGCACTTCAAATGACTCTGCATTATTCCAGAAGGGTAGATTTTGGTTAGCCATGGGAAGATGACCTAACAAGAAGGCATTTAGATTTGTTGTCAGCAAGAGTAACTAACTACTGAAGCTAAAGGCAAAAAACATGTTTTCTCTGCCCCTTAACTGAGCAGGCTGGAAAGTTATTTTAAAAAGAAATTGGAACTTCAAAATGAAGTCAGTGATCTTGTGTAAATGCTATTTTTCCTTAAGAGCCCCAGCCCAAGACATTCTGGGCTGTAGTATTTTTACAGTTATGGTTTATACATATTATAGAACAGCTTTCTTATTCTTGTTTGTTCTATATTTGGGGTTTGATCAGAGGTATGTAAATACAGAAGCGTGTTTTCTGATCAGCTGTGTTACGTGACCAAGCAGGGTAATATCTTCAGCACCAGCCCTATTTTGAAATAGCTGACAAAGCCTCCATGAGTTCCAGGTAAATCTGTTGCAGTGTTTGGGAATTCCAAGCAATAAGCATTGTTCTTAAGAATTCAGGCCCTGGTGTTGAGCATTACTTCACCACAGCCTTCATTTCCTATCTAAAGCTACTGCACTGTCTTAGAGCAGTCTTTCAGATTAATCCCTGAATATTGTCCAGTAGTCATAAAAGGCAATAAGAAAGGGAGATGCTAGTCTTAAAAGGAATAATTACAGCACTTGGGAATGTCACAGTACTCCCAGGCTTTTCTTGGGTCGGTTGTGTAGCACCAAGGTCCATTCACATCTCCATCAGGGTTCCTGCAATACTGTAAAAAAATAATGAAGACATTAGCTATTAACAAGAGGACAAAAAACTTACTGATCCTACAGTGGGGATTTCTAGAGCACTACAGTGCCTATTTCCACTTCCACTGCAGTTGGTAGGAGCTGTAACATCAGCTCTCAGGTCTTTTCACATCCGCTCTGCTTGACTGTGAGGAAAGCAGGAATTGCATAAGCTGCTCTTGCACAACTTGGTGATGTCTATGAGTCCCAGGGCACGGATGCAGTCTTCATCTTCACACAGGGTGCCTAGTTAGCTGAATTACTGTTTAGGGTTCCCTGGCCATGCTGTCTGATCTCCATTGAGAGCAGACACATCACACAACTGCATGCACTCATATGGAGGAATGTGAATTTAGTCACTGTCAGCTGAAAGTGAGTCCCACCATCTGCCTGTATGTTCAGTGATCACCCTAAAATATAGCAAGTAAGACCACTTGGCCCTGAAGCAGGATCTCACTTCTACAGGCTTAACACAATTCTGATCTTTCAGAGCGTCTTCATCCTCTCTGCCCTGCCCAGAACTAATTGTTCAGTAATGTTGAGGGGAGAGGAGAAGAGGCATGGACAGAGACAGCTTGCCACACTGTCCACAGGAGTTGGTAGGAAGAAAGCAGTATGAACTCCTGGATTCTGAATTCCCATTTCAGACTCCTTGCAATTTAAGAAATACTACAACAGATAGTTTTCTAGTTAGCTTCCCTACTCTGAATTATAACCACATATCTTAGGAAAAAGAATAGGATACCTGCTTCCATTTCACAGGAATCCCAACTGATTACTCTATTCAAGAACTAGTAAGTTATGACAGGAATCTTTTCATAGAGCATTTTCCCAGTCTGAGCCGTTATTCAATACAGGCTATGTGATGCAATCAGATAAATGGCTAAAACAGTGTCTAAAATCATGTGCATGGAGAAAATAATCATTCAATATCTGGCAACATCAAACAACTTCTTTATATCGTATATGTTGCTTGTCACAAACTGGACAAGTACTGTATATAGAATGTTACAAGTCTTAGTGGCCACTGGCTAGAAACAGATCTTTTAATGGGTACTTATATTAGGACTAGGTTAGAGATGAAGGTTATAGACGGGGAGTGAGTTACAGAATGGGTCAGAAGCATGGATATCCATGCATGATAGTCTACGGCAGTAGCTGGAGGGCTCTGTGGAGGAGGGAATTAGTAGAGGCTGAGGGCTGCAATCTATCAGGTGTATAGCCGAAGGAACTTGCACTGAACTTGAATCCCTCACCATCTCACCTGTTGCTGTTGCTACTGAAACGTATTATCCTAGGTGTTTTTTCTGTCAGAGGAGGAAAAGTACTGCCCAAAGACCAACTCCAGATAGTCTTCAGCAGTGGGAGTAAACAAACGCTCATGCAAAGCCCTTTGGCTATACTGCAAAAGTATTTGACATTGCTGCTAGGCATCTCTGTTTGTTCCAGTGAAGAACAGTCTGCTCATGTCAACAAGAATTAACACGATCAGGTGCTTGGAATGAACTGAGGAAAATCATTTACAAAGACTTGGCATAAAATGCTTACTGAGGGACCACAAAAAAAGACAGGAAAAGCTCAATGATAGGAAGTATGAAATGAATAACTGCTTACATTTTTTTCCAGGCCTGATTTTGGATGAGTCCTTGGAGTGAAGTAGTCGTGTTTATGTGGTGTCTGAGAACTCCACTCTTGACAAATTCTGCCTCTTGCAGTTCTTGCTACTGTACCACGATAATCTATACCATTTGAATGAATGCAATCTGTGAAGAAAGAGGAAAAGAAACAAACTGTTAGCAGTCAGCAATTGGGTCACACCCATACTTGATGGTGGTGAAGCGGAAATAAATTTGAGGAAATGCTATTTGGATTTACATGTCTTCCTTAATGTATATACATGGAAAGAAGGACAAAGTAGTGTCAATGATAGCTAGCAATCACATTTTGATTTGCTTGCAATTGCAAAATTTTCTTCATTATTATGATAGACTTAGATTAAAGAAGCTCAGATTCACTTGACCCTTTTTGACTCCAAGAACCAGGACCACAAAGACCATGCACTCATAAAATCCTTTCTTTATGGACACTAATGCCTACCCATCATGTTTACAGTATGTAAATAGGTTGTAATGCATATTCAGGCAAAACTATTAATTTTCAGCCTGAAGAAAGTGATGGAACAAAAAATGAAAGCTGCAGCATTCTAAACATCTACTGGCTAATGAAGTTGCATCTGAACTCAGTTCAAAAAGCCAGCTGTCCTCTGGTGGGAAATGGAGCTCAGAAAATGTGAATGCATGGCATGTGGAAAGATATTTTCAGAACATTTGCCAGCAAAGTGCCATCACTTCTATATTTGCTGTCATTGCTAATAGCACTCCCACCAGAGTGTGGTTACTATCAGTCATTTTTTTTCCCTTGTGCTTCCAGTATTGCCAGATGTAATAGATAAAAAATATCCTATTTTTTAAATCTAAATAATCTAAAATAAAATACAAAAACTGTTGTATAAAGTTTTTCGGGAAGGTTCAGAAAATGATGAGAGTGGATAAGGTATTATATTAAATTCTGAGATTGTTTAGGATTCTGTCTTTCATCCTCATTAAACTCTATGATTTTTACGTCTAAAACATCTTTCTTGTTACAAGTGTTCCTGGGGAAAACACCAAGTCTTCTCACCGGGATTTGGTTCCAGAGTTGTCTGAGGAGGTTTTGGTAGAATTGTCTGTATATTGTCACTACATCTCTTGAGGTTGCAGTACTCCCATCTCACACTTGGGTCAGTGGTATAGCACCATGGGCGGCTATCAGCATCTGGGTTTCTGCAATAATTCTGCCTCAGGTCCCTACAAATGCAAACATATTGTATACCTATCTATGCCACAGGCCTGAGAAGAACGTGAAAGAACATTTTAGAAAGTAGGACTTGTACAAAGATCATGTACAATGTCTGACAGAAATCCTATTTTCAGCATAAAGAAACGTTTGTAGAAAATTTAATTTCGACAGGTATTATTCACTGTTTAAGGCATATAGTAATAATACTCTTTACAAATCCAGATAAGTAAATGCACATGTTTTAATGTATAACAATCCCTTTTAGCTTTTCAAATGAGGTTTTTTTTTTTTTTTTTAAAGAAGAAATGGCTTTTTGAATAAATAAATAACAAAAATTAGGAATAAGAAAATGACTCATCTCCTCTGCAAAGATCTAATGAATGACAAACTAGGAACCTAAGACTTAAACTCACAAAGAATCTGATGTATAGAAATGGTTCATTTTAGTATAAAGGAAAGTTTATGAAAACTCTTAATTTCTTTAGAAGTAACACAGAAAAACAATTAATTAGCATTCTAAAGCATAATAGTGACAACTGAGGGTTGTTTCAAGATGAGATTAATAGAAAATATTTCCAAAAAATTTCCAAAAAAAAAAAGGAATGACTTTTAACAAGTATATCCCCTTCCCAACTTCAAATCATTGTTGTGTAAAGGTGCTGCAAATAAAAATGAGTTCATGAGCGATCATTCTTGAATGAAAGACAGAAACGAGAAATGCACATACGCATTTGGGAAGTGTTCTGAAGTTTTATTGTGACGGTGTGGTGACATTGAGTTCCAGGCTTGACATTTCTTCCCTGTGATAGTGAAAGATGCTGTACCACGATAACTCACACCATTGCCTTGGTAGCACTCCTCAGTTGCTTGAGCTTGCTCAGGCTGATCAACAGCTGTAGTAAATAATAGAAACCTGTTAGCATTACAGAGAGTGACAGCAATAATACAACTGAGCAGTCACCTCAAGTTTCTTGCAACCAAACACAATGACATGGCACTTCCATAATGCAGATGCCTCCTGCTGTTCTTACCAGGGGTGTCTGGCTCTTTCCCATCACAGGAAGGGATGGTACAGTATTCCCATCGAGCAGTTGCATTTGTGGTGTAACACCATGGCATCTGCTCACCATCAGGGTTTCTGCAATAGTTTTCCTCTAAATTCCTGAAACAGAAAAGTTGGCTAAGAAAAGCCTCTTATGGAAACCTGATAATCGTTATGAACAAGGAGGAAATGTGTCTTGCTTCCTAGTCTACTGTTGCATTTACAGGTGAGTAACTGCTGCTGTCATTTACTGGTGATTTACTAGATGAATAATTGCAGTGCAACAGTATTTTGGATGTGCTAAACTAGATGGACATATGACTTCATGAAGTACTTTGAGGTGGAGAGCAGGAAAGCAGCAACACAGGGTGAAAGAATCCAGCCGCAGGCAAATATCATAGTAATAATTTTCATTTTACTTTGCTTCACCTGAGCAACAATACAGTAGAAGGATGAACTGAAGAGGGAAAAAGATAACTAAGCAGAGCTTGGAAGTCAGAAGAGGAGACACTCATACCTAAGAAAAACAAAGTGAATAAAAAGAGGATAAACATGTAAAAAATCAACTGAAAAGATGGAATTCTACAGGTAATGAACTCTGGTGTAGTACAGGGACTTTGCACAACAGCTGAAGAAAAATGAAGTGATTCTGTACCTTGGTACTTCTCATGGAGACTGAATAAAGGAGAGGTTTCACTTACTTGCAGGGATAGTTTTCAGGAGTGCGAGCATGTTTGTGAGGAAACTGAGCACTCCAGTGCTGGCAGGTATTCCCTGATTCAGTAACAGATATCTTGCCTCGATAGTCTTCTCCTCTTCCCGACAGGCACTGACGCCCTGGTGCAGGTACAGGTGGCGGTGTTGCTATTGCAGAAAGAGGGACTGAAGTTAAACATGGCCTTCTAAAAACAGAAGAAAAACAACAACAACAAAGGCAACAAAGCACTTAAGAGCTTTAGAGGGAGGTAGGAATTTTAGCTTTCTTTACAGGTAAGGTTTAAAGAACAAAATGTTTGGAAAGCCCAAAATGTGGAGAAAACAGCATCTTATCTTTTCTGTCTTCCATTTTAACATTCAGACTCCCAGAAGGGAGTTTGTATCTGCCCCTTTACAGCAACCAGAGACAATACAACCAACGCTAGCAGCCCCATCAGAATATAGCTGAAAAGTGAACAAACAACACTTGTGAGGAAAACTGGGGTGAATGTGGCAGGCACATCAGTGATAGATACAGGCATTGGTGCAAACCAGAAGATATGAACACAACCTGGTGAGAGTTTGGGACAGCAAGGATGAGGTCTGGTGAGAAGGCCCAGGGGAAAAATATTGTGGCAAGGACAGGCCCTCAGGGGAAAAGGAAATTGAACTGGAAGAGCAAAAATCCCCCTAAAAACAACCAAAATTTTTTCAGAATGAATGAAAATGTCATCAAAAAGGGAATACAGGAGTACCAGAATCACTGAAAAAGACTGTCCTGGAGAAATACATGGAGGAAGAGAGATGTGCTCCAGGAAAAAAAAAAGATTAGAAATACCTATGACAGACAACTCTAGTCGCAAAAGAACCATTAGAGGCTCATTTCATGGTTATTCCTTCCTTCCTTCCTTCCTTCCTTTCTTCCTTCCTTCCTTCCTCCCTCCCTCCCTCCCTTCCTCCCTTCCTCCCTTCCTTCCTTTCTTTCTTTTGAGATAAAAGTCAGCAGTCTTTTATTCTTTCTTTTACTTTGGAGGCTTAATCTACCTGTTCTAGTTCTTTGCACTGCTCTGAATAAAAGATATTTAGATGTCTTTATGTCTAGAGGCCTAGAAGTCAGACTCACTGCAACGAGGAATGTCACAAAATTCCCAGCGTTTATTCGGGTTTGTAGTGAAACACCAGGGCCGAGGTTCACCATCAGGGTTACGACAATAATTCATCTTCAGATCCTTCTCTGGAAAACTGAGCAGGAGAAATAGATCTTAAACAAGTCACTAATGGCTGGCTATGACAATTAGTCTGTCTGGGGTAAAGTGGTCTGTGGGCCACCATGGTGACAAACAACTCACTTTTCAGGGAGGTATCCATGAGAGTGAGGTAGCTGGGAGTCCCAGCGTTGGCACTCAAGCCCAGATGCTGTTGTTGCAACTACTCCATGGTAGTTTTCTCCACTGCAGTGCATGCACTCCACTGTAGGAACAAGTTTAGAATGAAGACAAGAGACAGAGATTTCACGTGGAACTTGTTTGTAAACACTCACACTCATCTCACTTGAAGATCAAGGGTCTAATCAGAACACAAGGCTGAAAGACAATCATTTTTGTCAAAGTTTCTTTTTCCTGATGACTTGAACTAATTGGTTATAGTATTCTATTAAAATATATGCTATAGAACACAGTTTCTAAAAGAGATGAATTTAAACTGCTGATCTATAATTGAAAATCTGTTCCTTGCTTCTATTGTGTTTTATTGACTTTTGCACTAGCAACCATCATTTGGTTCAGTTCTAGGATTATGATCTGAGAATACATTTGTCATTCTTTTGTCTAGGGAAATTGCTCTTGTGCAGCTGACTTGGGAGATTTATTTGTGGTCAGTGTAAAAATCTCTTTGGAAAGTTCCAGATTGAACTAAACTCAAGTTTGGAACAAAAATAAAAATATCTGAATAACTACTCATTTTTGAACAAATCTTCTGAACAGGGGGAACAAATTATATATGTATCCTCACCTTCACACTCTGGGATGTTACAGTAATCAAATCTGGTATTGGGATCTGTTGTGTAACACCAGGGACCTTTTTCATCATTATCAGGATTTCTGCAGTAATTTTCCTCCAGCCCTGCACTGGGGTGTTTTTCAGGTGTGTAACTGGAACAGAAGTAACATGGGATTAGGGAATAAAGGAAATGTCATAGTTGTTCAGTTGAGGACCCTAGAAGTGAAATCTCTGAGCACCATTTTGAAGATGTCATTCATTAGAAGTCTCCTAATTGCTACTGAGTGCCGTAAGTCAAGGGTTAGAAGTGTCAGAGCGGCAGACTTCAGGAAATTTGTCATCTTCATGGCCAGTCATGTATTTAATACTAACATTTACTCTAGATTTTTGGTTTCCAATAATTTTAACTCAGCCAGGTGCTTTGGTTCACTGAAATGTGAGAGTTCTCTGTGAGCAGAATGCTATGCTATGTCAATAGCAGGTTACTAAGTAAACCCAACTGAGTGTTTTTCACTAAATACAATAAATACTGCTTTGTTTATTGCCTATGGATTCACTGATAGAATGATGTCTCATTGGCTACATATTATATTTTTCAGTCAAGAGAAGGTACTCTTGTTCTGAGACTGATGAAAAATTCCTGTTTCAATAGAACCAACCACTTCCCTGTCCAGCATTCTGCTCACATAAGGATCAAAAAAGTTAAACACAACTGCCAAGACTGAAGAAGCCCCTTTGATTGTGCAGCTCCAATTGTAATTCGGATTAGAGAAGGATAAGTGTAAGAAATTATTTTTTATTAAGAATTTGAATATCAAATGACTTGCTTATAAGACTACTCAGGACATACAAATGGCTTAGCAAAGTTTCAGAAAAACATGAGCACATAATGAAAAGATCATACTTAGGTTTATGGGGTGCAGTATCAGCCCACTTCTGGCATGCCACACCCTTCTGAGTTTTGGCTTCTGTTCCTCTGTAATCCTTCCCTCTACCTTTCTTGCATTCTAGAAGGTAAACTGAAATGATACATGCTTAATTAATTTCTATCATCACATATGCTTTGGAATGTAGCATATCAAAATAATCTTTTTCTTTAAAGTTCATCATGTTATGAATGAGATTTAATTAATTCATGATAGCATGCTGAAGCAATGACTACAAGATAAAGACAAGTTATAATGGTTGAAATTTTGTATTATGCATGTCTTCCTACTCTTCGCTTTTGAAATTTAGTAGTCCCTACTACCAGAAAAGTCTGGTTTTATCAGTAGTAGTGCAAAAACATCTGCACACGTGATAGGAATTTCTTTGAAATGCAGCAGCTCCTAGGGACAGTGATATGATCCATCTAGGTGAAAACTACATTTTGCTTTGTGTTCTATCACAATATATTAAAATTATATTAGAATGAGAATGTATGGTAACTGTTGAGTCACAGCCTGAACCACTGATTGAGCATGCAGGGAAAGGACCCAGACAGCCCTACGAGCACATGTGAAGGCAATTCATCTGTGTGACTGGAAGGGGTGGAGCCTGGCTGCACCTCTCTTAGACCTCATTGAAGGGCTGACTACCCTCCCCTGGCCTGGGGAAGGATTTGGTTGGAGATCTCTCCTTGGTGAAGTTTTCTTCTGTGGACCTGGAATCTTCTGGTATGGGTGAGCAATCTTCTTCCCTTTCTTTATGGCACCTTTCTATCATGCTGCTTTTTCTATCATGCTGGTCCTTTCATCATCACACCTCTGTTGTATTGCCTGTCCCATCATTTTGATCTGTCCAATTGCTACAGGGAACATAATTATTTAAGACCCACTGTAATGAAGAGGTGTGTAGGTATTTGGCATGTACATACTTGGTTACTCTGATGTGTTAAGTAAGACCTCAAAACTATCCAAGATTATATCCAAAATGATAGTAGCTCTGGGAGTAAAACTGTAAAAACTGAAGTACTGATTGACGTGGAAGTCAGAGGAAAAAATTCAGCATCTTCCCAAAGATTATATGAATAAGGAAAATTGTATAAGTGAAAAAGATTATGTAAGGAAGAAAATCTATGGAGAATCATGAAAAATATTAGCCTGAAAGGGTCCTCAGAGGTACTGGTCCAGTTCCCTATTCAGCTTCTGAGCTGGATGGGGATCCCGAGAGCTTTGCCTGGTCAATATCTGTAAGGGTGGGTGCTCCACAGCCTCTCTTGTTAGTGCGGTTCAGTGCTTACCCACCCTTCTTTCAATGACTCTTTTCCTTATATCTTCCACAATGTCTGAACAAAATCTCATTTGGATGCTCAGCTGCGATTCAGCTAAAGCTAAAAAAATACTACGGAGTATCTTGCATGTGCTAATTGCATAACACTACCCTGTCTTTCAAGGCTTTGCAGGTCAACAGAGGAGTAAGGATGTAGAAAGGTGCCTTTCCAATTTCTAAATATTCTCTAATGTCTTAATGTTTAAAAAAAAATTACAAATCATCAAATGGTGAAATGGAATGTTCACAAAGTTGTTTAAGAGAGCTTTGCTAATTCTGTTAAAAGGTTTATTGTATTATTATATTAAAAGGATTATCTTATGTGTCTGAATAATCAGTAAGGAAAACTTTCCTTCCTTGGTGCATTGTTAAGTCAGAGAATGATACAATGAATCCTCTATTACATTAAAAATGAAATAAATTCCTTCTTCCATCTATGTAACAAGAGCTTAGTGATTATGGAAGTTAAAAATAGTCTTTAAATCCAATCACTTGTCTGCATGTAGCAAAAAGTGATGGATTTCTAAAAGGAAAAAAAGGGATTGTTGCCATTTCTTAAAGACAGACTTACTATTTGCCAAATAGAATAGGAAATCAGATATACTTTTCTCCAAAAGTCCTCATTCATGGCAAAACTGACTGGAAACAAAACATATTCAAAAAGGGAATTCAAAGTACTACCACATCAATTAATTATATCATAAAAACATACATTGGGGTAAAAAGCTTCACCAAATTAATTAAATGAAGAGTGCAAACATAGTATAAAATATACAAATATGAGTAAAAGCACCCATTTTTAACTGGAATGTGGTTAATACGCTAATTCTAACAATGCATGAAACTAAAACAAAATTGATTTGAGTGCTCCCCAGGGTAAGCAGTAAATCTTGTTTAGAGATGTATGTAAAATCTTTGCTAGTTTTCATCAGCTTTCTGCTGGAAAAGGGCCTATCTCAGGATCCAGGTCTGTACAAATAGCTACTACTCTCAACAGAAACAAAGAAGATGCAGCCATAGGTTACTGACTGGTTTAAAAGGAGAGGTGGATCAGGGACACTTAAGCATCTTCTTTACTCCCAGCACTATCTGTGCTCTCAAAGCAATAGTAGTTTTTTGAGCCTTGTGGATCCCCAGAATTGAGGGAGAAGGAAAGATGCTGGAGCACTAATCTGGGGAAAAAAGCCGGTACTGCTGCTTTTCCAGCAATGTGGCAGAAACCAGTTATTAGAGAAGGGCTGTTCTACCCACTTTGTGTGACCCAGTGTCCACATGGCCCCGGCTACAATAGTGTTATGGTAGTCTTTCTCAAAAGGATATCTTGGTGAAATAATATCAGTATGTAAACATACTTCTCTTTTCATAAAGAACTGCATTTGTTCTTCTGAATAGCACTGCTGTTTTGGTGTTCTCAGCCAATGTTATACACTGTTGGTCTTTACTGGTGAATAAGAAGGCCCTGTTAAAATTAAGAGGAGAGAGCAAGGTAAGAAACAGTAGTTGAATGTGTGCATTATTTTCCTGAAGACTATTCCTAGCATTAAGTTCCTAACTATTCCACACTATTCCTAACTATTCCACATTATCACTGTGGAAACACTGCACTTTGGCAAGGTTTAAGATTCAGCAGTGCTTTGCGAAGCGCCAAATGTCCCATCTCCCAGTTTCAGTGCTGACATTAACTCCTAAGTCTTCATCTCAAAGTTAGGTTGAAAGTGAGCCATATGAGGAAACTATGAAACAGGTTAAAAAAAGAGCATTTGTAATGTGCCAGAGGCACCAGAGAATATGTTGAAGAGGGTACGTGCAAAAAAATGTTACTGATCATTCAAGAAGCAGTTACCAAGGAACAGATAAAACTCAACAAGCCAGCATCATAAATTACTTTGTGATAACTGTTCCAAGTCATCGTTACTTGAAGCAGTGTAAGCACTATGGATGGCACTCTCGCTTGTCTTTTCAGCAAGGGCCTAGGCTGGAAGTCTGAAAAATGGGAGTGGGTGGTGTAACTTTTACAACAGTATCTAAGGAAAACTCTTGGTAGGTTAAGTAATTTCTGTCATTGACTTTACTGATTCAACAAAGAGCAGTAGCGACATAGCACTGAGCGGACAGGTCTGCACCAGTGGGTAGAATGCATGAAACAATGACCACCAGGGTATCCCTGCCTTAAATAAAGGCCTGACAGGGAATTGAGTGCTGGAATGAGCCCTGCGAATCATCAGCATTCTGCGTTCAGAAAGGTATCCTGTGGAAGTGGTAGATCCAAGACTCGTGATGGTTAGAAAAGAAAATCTCCCTGCCTCATACTGGTTAACATACTTCATGGTTGTTTGTTGTCACCCAGTGCCTTGTTAAATGCAAGTGCAGAGGGAGCACTTGGGTGGAAATAGGGCACAGGTTTAGATGGCTGTCTCTTTCTCAAGGTAAATAAAAGATACACAAGTCCAAATTCTAGTAAAATTCAGAATAATTAATGTGCCTGCTGGATAATAGGTAAGGCATAAGCATGTAGTTATTGCTATTCTAAATTTCCAAGCAATTACTTATGACTCTTTGTTGTGAAAAAAGTGTCCTGATAAAACCATGTCATGCTGGTTTTGTGTGTGCCAAACTGTGCATCAGGAGATAATGTTTTCCAATGAAAATCCAATATAGTTTTCTTATTTTTCCTACTTCTGCTTGTCTTCATTTATGTGTCTCAGTCACTGACTTTCTGTATCTCTGTAGTTTTTCCAACAGACTGCAAAAGCATATACTCCTAAGAAATCCCTCCAAAGTCCGGTCAATAAGTAAGGTCGACTACTCAATGATCTGTACGTGTACGTCTCCATCATCTGAAATATGTATTCAGGAGACAGCAGCAGAAATTACCTGCAAGGGAATTTAGTTTCAGTTTCACATTGCTCTGCACATTCTTCTTTACTACTTGTCTTGTAAGTTTCCTTCTTTGAGTTAAGCAGCCAAGCTCCCTCTGTCCTCACATAGTTGTCTAGTATGCTTCCTTGCACTAAAAGGAAAAAGAGAGAAAGAGGTAAGAATGTAAATGCTGACATAGTTAATTACAAAATTTCATATTAAATCCTTTGACACCTAGCTGAACAACATCCTCATTTAATTACAGTAATAAATCAGTTAATAACTACAGAAAGATTTTCTTGTCTAGTCTGTTAAATGATAGTTTCACTAAAAACCTAGGGCAAGCAGGGTAGAGATTTGACTTGAACAGTGCTTTGGTTATTCTGAAAGGCATTGCTAATGTCACAGAGCTGGTGTATAAGGTGATGGGAATAAAAGAAAAAGGAGGAAGTTGCATGCTTTCTGTGACAGAAAGAACTTTTTTTTTCCATAGTTTGGAGAAAATGGAGGAATGAAATCCAGGAAATACGAAACAACTATCTATTGCTGATATCTATCAAAAAACAAAAAACAGCAATAAACCATTTCAGTTTTAACAGTTACACTGTAGATGCTTTTTTTTTTCCAAATGCTCTTGTGAGAAGCAAGCCATTTTCTGTCACTGTGGTTTTCACTTTGGTTGTTGTCAGTTTATCATTTTTAATAAATCTGGACTTGGTATTTGCTTAATAATCAAGGTAGCAGATGTTTTCCTTTATTGCAGTGAATTGATATCAGACAATGAACTGGTAAATAACTTCAGTGTATAGCCCCTGAGCTAAAGCTGCATGTGACATACATGTGATGCTAAAATATACACCTATGTTAACCAATAAACATCAAGAAATGCTCAAGTACAATCCTCTTGAAAAGAAGTTTGCCATTTAGTGGTGTTTTTTTTTCCTTTTACTGCAGTGTTATTTCTGAATGCTTAGATACAGATCATAGAACCAAGACTTTCATGATTTCTGGCAGCAGGGTCACGGAGTTGCAATAGTCCTGTGATTTTTTTTTTTTTTTTTAACAGTTTCTTTATCAGATGAGCGTATGACTTTACTGATAAACATTTGGCTCTGGGATTTGTCCATTCTCCTTGGTTTCAGCCTCAAATAGGCAAGTGACTCATGGTCTTTGCAACACATCCCAGTCCTGCTTTGTGCACTATTTTGTGTTCTGATTTATACAGTTGTTGAATAAAAGGCATATAGGGTGTAAATCATGCATATCTCAGCTTCCCGCTCATGTGTGGCAAACACACTAAAGTGTTAAGTGATCTTCATTTTCTTGAAACTCATTTCTTTATGAGCCCAGCCCAAAGGCAGCAGAAAGAAGAGTAGGCAGCCATATTTCACTCTAGCCTACAGCCTCCGAGTAGGGAACTTTCCAGGGCTATTCAATCATTTTTTATTTTTATTTTTAAACTGAAGAAATGTCTTTTGGGCAACTATATCTCCCTTTCCTGAGCAAAACTTCTGTAGTGTGAAACAGACTCACATACCTCTTGGTACAGCTAAATGCCTTCACCTGAATGACAGTTCAGGCTGCAGTTGACTAGCTACCCTAGGGAACCAGCTGTAGCAGGGGGTTGGACTAGATGATCTCCAGAGATCCCTTTCAACCCCTGTGATTCTGTGGTTGTCCTTTATGATCATTTTACATCTACAACAGATAGCTGATAAATTGGACACAAGAGCCAGGCTATACTTCATAGAATCATTGAATGGCTTAAGTTGGAATAGACCTTAAAGACCATCTAGCTCTGACAAACAACTTCCTCTCATACCACTGCAAACTCAGAAAGGTTACTGAATATCTTTGTTTCTGTATGTATTCTACTGAAGATATTGGCTTTAAAGGTTGACTAACATTATGTAATAAAGAAAAGCATAATTAAAAGTAAAATGAAGTTGAAGTGGAAAACAACACAGTAAAATTCATGTGACAGGCTCACTTATTACCCTAGGTATTTCAAACCAACAATGACGTTAAGATGTAGTCAGTTGTGAAAGAAAGCACTAAACTCGGTTTAAAAAAAAGTCATATGCTGCAACGCTCCCCATAAGGACAAGAAATTCAAGAATTCCCACTATGGTTTAGCTGTTATATTTTGACATCTTGTTATATTTTGACATCTTGACATAATACTATAATTATGGTGTTATTTTAATAAAACATTGATTGGGTCATAACTTCTTTCTGTTCTAATTACAGGGCAGGGTAAAATGCTTTAAGAATATAGAAATACATGCAGTCAGAATAAAAATGGGGTATGTTTTCCTGCTACCCTTTTTCCAGTGTCTATGGAATTTTTCAGTGTTAAAAAGATGCATTACTGCCTTTTTCAGAAATGCAAATATTTACAGCAAATTGATGAAGGATTTGCAAACAGAAGTGGAGTATTGCAGACAGAAGTCCAAGGGCTATTTTTTTCCTCCCCCATATACATTCCTAAGTAGTTGAGTGGTCTGCTTGATCTGAGCGAGGCTGTTCTCCTACAAAAGCATAGCTTAGAAATCAGAATTTAAATGAATATGCTCATTATTGACATTAAATGATATCAAGAATTTGTTAGGTTGGGGCTTGTCTATAATACTTCTAGTTGCTAAAATTTACTCATCTTTTTTAAATTGTGGCCTATTGTATATTTTCTATTTACATAAGAAAAATATTACTGTATTTTATTGTTTCTTTATTTTTGGTACATATTGGCACACTTCGGAATATATTTTAGTTGCTTTTATTGCATACTGCGCAGTTATAGATAATGCCTAAAATAAGATAGGGCATGAATCACAACATTGATTGAAGCTCCCTATCATATAGAATGAAAAATTTCCTGTTAAGACTGTGGCAATGAAAAAGACTGAAACTAAAGGGTGTGAAGGAACTTCCCTCCACCTCACTTTATTTTTTTATGAGTTTGTGTGATTCCACTTTCAACAATACTTAACAAAAAAAATTAAAATATATATCACAGTATTCATCGATTACAGAGGAAAAACAAACAAAAAAACCAACAACCAACAATCTTAGGGTAAAAGCCAGCTGAAACCAGAGATACCCATGTCTTTTTAGCAGCCTACTTGTTTAATGTGTCCCCATTTTTGGCCATTTGGCATATTGGCAAGTGCTGGGCATTTGATACCCATGCAGAAACCAAGGCTGTTGTTCTTCTAGTGTTTCCAGTAAACACCATAGCAACCACAGCTCTAACTTTGTTCATGAGCAGCTCTTGCCCATTGTTCATATAAGTGGTGACACATGGATTTGGTGACCCATTTGCATAACATAGGACTTTCAAGTATCTGGCCCCCATCTCACCCACACAAGCGGAAGGAAAAAGACTCTTACCTGAGCTGAGCAAGAAAAGAAGGAGCAAAGTGGCTTTGCTAATTCCCATTTTGGCCCAGCTGGCGGGTGCTGGAAGTTGTGTCTGTCAGTGCACAAAGTTTTATTGACTTGCACTGGGTTGAGGAGGCATCAAACAAACAGGGCAGGCAGATTAAGTTAATGATTCTCCCATACTGTGATCCCCCTTTGCCACGGAGTGGCACAATGTTCAAACAACCTTGAATTGGATATATTACCAAATCAGATTCAGTCATTTGTATTGGATGTTGGGAAATGTGAAGGCACTCTCTGATTTTGCGGGGCATGTTTTTGTTCTTACGTTTTTAGGTTTCTCTTTGCTAGAGAATAAGCAAGAGCAATGTTGCTGGAAAGCATATGAAATCAGGCAGAATTTGTCCTTCTCCCAGCACTAGAGTCCCAGTGATAATTTTAGCCATTCACACTTGTACTGATGTATGAGGACCACCTTTCATTTAACCTCAGGAAAAGCACCCTTATCAGATCCAGATAATCTTGTCAGATCCAGTTAGCTCTGAAAGATAGTCTAATTTTACTTTAGGATTTTCTTCTCCTTTTCTTTATTTCCTTTGTTGTTAATTTGGGAGTAAGTTCATTTTGGTTCAGTGGTGAATATGTTATTACTTTTTGTTTAAGATCCATGAATAGTTATTTTTCTTTCCCAGACATTTAAATTCATAGTGTATGCTTAAACTCATTCTGCGAGGTTGCCAGACTTTGTTCATCCATATATTATCCTGATTTCAACATCAGCCCCACTCTGCATTCCCCAGGTGGCCTTTGCCTTGGAAAAGTTGCACTGCAGCACCATTTCATGGTTTCTCGTGCATGTTAGGTCACTGGTGGAGCTTCAAAACAACTTGAATCATATATGCTTCCTGAGACAGGAAGGAGTTGAATGCTGGATGAGGAAAACAGGCTTAAATGGACTGTCCTGGGTCATGAAGTTCAGACTTCTTCAACTGAAAGCAAAAAGTTCATAGAATCATGAGGTCCGTCTAAAAACCAGTTAGGCTATCCATGACCTTGTTTCACCTACTCTAAGTCAAAACTGCATCGCACTGAGGTCTTGGGATGGGATAAGGCTATGAATGAAGAAGTAAAAAAGGACTAGTGTGTGTACTAGATTAGGTGCCTTGGGTACAATTCTACCCTCAATTTCTTTGTCATAAACCTGCTTAAAATGCATCTAGTTCACTGCAGCAGCTCCTGAGAAAATAAAACTTGGATTTACATTCCTTTCAAATATGATAATCCAGATTCATGGAAATATAATCTCTCACTGTCTTAATGGATTTGATTGTGGAAAACTGATCATGGAGCTACTGTCAGCAGTCAGTTCTGGTATAAAAGTGAGTCCTCAACATGCAAATGTCATAATGGGAGAAGTGTTTCATCTCCCGGAATGATGCTCCTCACTGCTGTTTTGTAACAAAGATATGACCTCTCACAGCATTGTGTTTAAAATGTGCTCTTGTAAACTGTTGATTTATCTGTCTACTTCTGTCTTCCTCTTTTTCCTCATACGATCCATACAGAGTCTAAATCTTTTCCCAGTTTTGATCCTGTAGTGTTTGTTCTCGTTTATTTGACCTCTGTGAGGCGCACAGAGGTGGGCCTTGTGCGGAAGTTTATCAGATCTTATTTCAGAGTCAGGGTACTTTTGTTAGCATAATGGTTAAAATGTAAACAATGGTAGAAGGCTTTTTAAATAGAAGTTGACCCTTGAAATTGGGTTTACTGTAAGCTCAGAAAATCCCTTGCAAATGAATCTGCAAACAGTGTCAGAACATGGGTCACAACTTATTAAATAAATTCATATAGACCTAGCATTCCTAAATATCAGAATTAGAAAAAGACAGATAACAGCCATTTAGATGTCAATTGCTTTCAAAGAGGGGAAAGGACCAAAGGGAAGATTCAACTGTTTGGAAGGAAATTCTCAAAAGGCAGCTCTAAGGAAGGACGCATCTGTTAGACTAGGGTGAGTGTGAGCTAAAGCTCTTATTTGAGCTCCAGAGAGTAATAGTATGGCATAGATACATGTCCAGCTGGGAAATACGGAAGATATTCTTACTTTCTTTCCAAAGACAAGCAGAAAAAAAGATAACAAAATTGAGAGACATAGCCCTGAGTAGCAGAGTCAAAGAGCATTTTGTGCAGCAAACCCAGAGGATAATGTAGATGGCTTCTAAATGCAGAAGCTGCCGGGAGCAGGAAGAGAAGTTGTTCAGGAAAGAAGGAGGCAGCTAAATTAAAAGCAAATTTCATCCTTGCTCTAAACACACACAAACACAGAGAGTTAGAATCCCTTGTGGTTGAGCAAATCAACATCACTTCTGTCTGTAGAAGATAATGTATCTCAGCAAACAATGGTGACAGTGAGGAGAGACAGAGAGGCAGTTTCTCCTGTAGTGAAATTTTTGCTTTTTGAGACATTTAGGCTGTTGTCAACTATCAGAAACCAGCAGAATGAGGTCAGACAAACCTATAAGAAGCAGAGAGATTTAAAAGTGACAAAAATGAGTTTCATTTTTATCAAAGAAAGATCTAAAGAACAAACTACTGGCGTTTCTGTACTGCTGAAAAAATATTTGGAACAATGGAGATCACGCAATTGCCTTTTACAGAACTATGAAGAGCATTACATGCATAGAGAACCTGGCAGCAACTGTTACTTTAAACGATTAAGAGAAAATACAGTTCTTTTTTCCACCTCAAAAACAGGCATCTGAAGAGTGAATTCAGCTTTATGTACTTAGAAATAGTGCCCAGTTCAGCAGCAGTTGTATTTATGCATTGGTGTGTTGTTTGTGTATCTCAAAGCATTTCATATCACTTTAGGAGGGCAAAAGTATTCTCTATTTCCTACACAAAGCACTCTGTAGAAACTACAACTGGTTAAAGAGTGACATACAGCAGAGAGATGCTGTGGGCAGCTTTGAGTTCCACCTTAGTGTCCCAGTGTGTGATGCCCACTAGTAGCACTGCTTTGAGGAATGGTTTAGCAAAAGCATTGTGGTGACCTGCTGTAGCCTACCCCACATTTCTGTTAGTGGAAGCATGTCTGCCTACAAACCTATTCTTTTTTTTTTGGCTTTTGTTATTCTACAAGTGTACTACAATTGCCATGCTGCCCACAGGTGCTCATCACGCTATCCATGGGGAGATGCTAAACATATATGGAGAAGCAGCATATGATGGGGCCTGAAATTCAACTTGTATGCTTATTTTTCTTTTAAATTCTGTTTTATTATTGGAAAAGTCTACAAGAAACTAAGCATCCGTTTACACTCAGGCTCTTCAGAGACTGGTGCCCAGAGGGTCATGGCTACTGAGTTTGGGGTTTAATTGGCAAGTAGTTCCTGTCTGCTTTCCCGTATCACAGAATGCAGCTGTGACTGTTGTTCTAGAGCCTGTGCAAGGGGAGGATTGAACTTTTATCATACCTTCCTCTCACACAAAACAGCAATGCTTAAGCTTCGTTTGCTGTTACTGGGATGAGGGTTAGGACTGACTGAAAATGAAATGTGTAAGAGAAAATGAAGGAAAAACCATGAGTATGATTGGGAAAATTTGGTAATGTCAAGAAACAGATTTTGCATTTAACCCAACAATTGCTCAAGTCCCTCCAAAGACCCCTGCAAATATCTACTATTTGTAAGGTTTAGTTTTGGTATTTTTCTGTGGACTTACACATCTATATTGTGTTATTATAATATACATTGGTTCTTGAAGCAGTGTGTTGTTTACTGATGGTTCTAACATCTGAGAATTAGTAATAAAATTAGCTGTTTAGAAATGTCACTGAAACAGAATGAACGTTTATAACTCCTTGCTTCTATGACAGTCTCAGAGATGGGGGATAAGCCATCTCCATTGTCCACAAAATATGTATATTGAAATTGTCAGTAGTTTCTAGTTGCCACTTACATGTAGTATAATTTCCGTGCTTGTTTTTGACTCATTAACTTGCATAAAGGAAAGATGTTCTGACCAGTTTAATCTAGTTAAAATGAAATGCTAAAAGGGCAAGGCAGCAAATGACGTTGTTACATTCCACTTAAGGCTGTGTTGGATGGGATCAGTTCAAGTCGCTTGAGTCAAAGAAACTTTTAATGGCATTTTAGTAGTAAGAATATCAACTTTAGAAATAATATTTTGAGTAGAAAAGTGAACACATTTTGTATGTCTGCACATGTGTGTATCTGAACGTTTATGTTTGTCTGCATATATTCTTAAGAGATAAACTGATATTTTGTTTCTGGAGTATTTACACTGACACTTCCACGTTCCTTGTTTAAGGTTGTGCTTTTCACAGATTTGCAGAATAACTCAGTTTGGTGGGGAGCCTGGGACCTCTATCCCAACCTACTTTTTCCAAGAAAGGTCGGCAATGAAATTAGGTTATGTTTCATCCTAGTAGCTAACTGTATAGCCCCTATCATTGAACAAAATGAAGAACGTCATTCATAAGAATCTTATACTCTGTACCTGTGAAGATCTGAAGTCAGTTACTGAAGTTAAGATGTGTTATCTACCAATTAACACCTGATGTTCTGCTAAACCATCATTGCACAGCTACTTTCCAGTGACTAAAACTAGCAATAATATCCGTATATAAATAATTTATGATGGCTCTAGTTTAATACACATTATACAAAATCTTTTATCATTTGTACTGTTCTATCATATAAAAGAGGCCAACACAATCAAAAAAGATTTTGTAGTATGCATGCATTTGCTGGGATGAACACTGAAAATTTTTTATAGTTTTCCCTAGACTCCTCAACTAAAATCAGGAAGTTTTGCACTGGAAATCATGGAAAATGTGCTGATCAGCTTTATCATTTCCTATTATATTTTAACTCAAATAAATTTCTGAAAGATACACCACTTACAGATGCCATGTGTCCAAAAGACTGTAACGTGTCTGTATGGGAACTGTTGAGTTACAGCCTGAGGCACTGATTAAGCACCTGGAGAAAGGACCCACTCAGCCCTGGGAGCACAGCTGAAGGCAATTCATCTGTGTGACCAGAAGGGGTGGAGCCTGGCTGCACCTCTCTTAGACCTCATTTAAGGGCTGACTGCCACTGGGGAAGGATCTCTGGTTGGAGATCCTTCCCTTGTGGCATCTTTCTTGCAAGCCTTGATCTTTGGAGACAGGTGAGCACTTTTCCTTTTGTTACACCTTTCTACTGTGCTTGACCCTTTGTCGTTATACCTCTTGTATCACCATTCCACCACATTGATCTTTCTGATTGTTACATATCACATTCTCTTTTTGGCCAAGGAAGTGTGAAAACATCTTGTAGGCGTAGGATGCGTTACTAATCGTTTGCTTGGATTTGTGGGGAAGAAACCCTATTTTCAAATGTAATGCATAGTCTCATTAAAATTGTAATATGCCTATGGTGTTTAGGGAAAGCTACCCTGACTGTCAACCCAAATCTATCCAAATAGTATTGAGAAGTACTCTGATGAGAGCTTCCAGGCAAAATGGTCTTTCTTGAACCTTGAAATCAAGAATGGTAGCCTTTGGTTCATTCAAAACAGCAGCAACTTTCCTACCTAGTGACTAACGGTGTTGCTGGATTCAAATGGAGTATGCACACATCTGTGCTGCAGTGATCTGCAAATTACAGGCAGTTGGTACAAAAGTTCTGCAAGCAATTGTATTGCTTAGGGAGGCAAACCATCAGGAGGCTTAGCATATACCAATACAGGTATAGAATACCTCAGATGTCCATTAGGCAATGCCTTCTGGTACTGAGGAATGGCTTACGGGCACCAAGATAAACAGGAACAGTTTATACATCTGGGAAGTTATTACTGAGGGTTTGTGTCAATGTTCTTTGAAGGACTAGCACTACTGTTAGAAAAACAACAAAGCACTGGAAATTGACAAAATATACCAGGTAGTAGTAAGCCTTTCATGCATTCAAGGAAGCACTACGCTCAGCAGGTTCTGAAAGTAGACAAGTTTACTGAGCCCATTTTAAACATACACCTCAAAAAACACTGTAGGGACTATTACAAGAGGAGAGCCATGTAAGGATGCGCTAAGAACTATATTTACACATAAAATGTCTGCAACTAGAGAGTGTGTTACATTGACAACAAACTGAACTCATTCTGTGGCATACTTCAAGTTTTGGTTGAATGAAAAGTTGTTTAGTGATAGTTGTTTCTTTTCCCATGTATACATGTACCCCAGGACATTAAAATGATTGCACAGCATAATACAAAGCTTATCTTGGGTGGTGAGAGTGAGGAGAATTAGCCTGAGGGAGAAGCAAGCCCACGTGGCCTTCATCCATCTCCTGGCATCATGGGCACAGCATAGGCTGGCTTTTCCTCACTCGAGGCAGGGGCTGGGTTTGGTTGTTAGCTTCCTGCTCCTGGAGCAGCAGAAGGGGATAAGGATGCCAATGATGGGTATGGGTCCAGGCCTGTTTGGGTGAAAGTTTCTTGCACAGGTTTTTGGAATGACCTTGAACTTAGAAATAGGCCAATTACTGCATGCGCAAAGGAGAGCGATGGATGTCTGAATGGAAGGAACTTCATGTCTCATAAGAGATGTTTGAAGAAGGAACCTGACAGCCGCTGCCGCATGCAGCGTGCCTGACTGATCCATGCACAGCACTGAAAGAGTCATGTTGGTCAACATGGCTATTGCTTTGCAATAACTACTTATTCTCAGCAAGAAATGATATTTATTGAAGATTCTTATGCATTATTTCTATTTTAAAACCGTGCTGGGAATGCTGTCCAGATTCAGTGGGTAACCATTACATTCTTGATCCAAGACAGAAAGCTAGGAATTTGGACAAAACCAGTAGGCTTTGATGGCTGGGTACAGTCCAGTCCCCAAGAAGTGACTCCATATTGGACAAATCTATCTTTATTTTGGCAGACTAGAGGTCCTCCAACTTCAGCCTAGGGATGAGAAGAGAGAATAAGGTAACACCTCTAGTAATGGCACTAGACACGCAAACAACAAAATACTGTCAGGAAGAAAACTGTTGTAACTCTGAAGGCCTCAGAATATAGCTAAGGTGAGGGCTGAAGAGAGAGTTTTCCTCTCCTTATTTTAACAAAAATTTGGAGAGGAAAATGTGTTTTTTTTTTTCCCCAAGCACATAGGTTATTCCTTTTGTCTGAAGAAGAGAGATCCAAGTATCATGGGTATTCCCACGTAAGGATAGGTGTAGGTTATTTCTACACCATGGGTATATTCCTACACGGTATAGGAATATCCTCAGATCAGCATGAGACTGGCTACACAACAAAAGGAAGTATCTTAGGTTTCCGCATTCTCTAGCCTACTTGATCCCAGACAAAATGAATATAATGGTTATCGTTCTCTTTCTTAAAGCCCAGGCAAGACGGGATACGAATACATATGCTTAGTGATTTGTGTCCATATCAATGAGTTCACCGTCCTTACTCTTGAATGTAGCATTTGTAGTGGCACTGACTACCTGCTCAGACAGACAAGCATTTGTCATCTGACTGCCTCCAAGTAGTCATCAGCTTTGTATTGAAAAGTATCCAGTACAGTATCTTCCATAAAGAAAATCACATTTTAAAAGTCTTATCGTAAGCTTATGAAAATTTGAAAACTGGGAACACTTTGAGCATTAGCAATCAGGGTATTAAATAAAGAAGCCATACAATGTCAAGTGGGGACCAGAAACATTCACTGGTTTCCCTCTGAATCTACAAAGGAAAGTCCAAATATTATATCCTGGCGTTACTTTCTGCTGGGATGTAATATTCACAATACTGGGCTGCTAGTATGTACAGGATATGTCAGGATACAATTCGTGGAGGAAGGAGAAGTTACCCTACACAATTTTGCAGCTATTCTGATTGATGGTGTGAGGGAAGAAAGATGCTATGTATGCCTTAGTCCTCATGTTTCGTGCAGAGACCTTGAACTGATGAAGCTATTTCTGAGCCATGAAAACAAAAACTTACATTCGACCTGCTCATACTCAAAGCTAAATTATTCTTACCTCACAGTAATGTACTTTTACATAAGTGAATCCACCACAAAATTCATGGTTATCTACATTTTCATTGAAAAATCCAGGACGATAGCACAGTCTGTTTTCAAGTATGGGGAATTCAATGTCTGTTAATCTCTTGCCTGTATCAGTACCTTTGAGAATAACCAAGAAAATAGAACAGTTATAAATGGTAACCTGGGCACTGTGATGATACAGTGAGGCCTGAACAATAAAAGGGCTGGGATCAGTCCCCAGCTCTGTCATAAGTACTTCAGGACGCTGGAGTTTCACCAAAGGTTCAAAATTTTTAGTAACTGGATTGTTCCTCTCAACAACCAGTTTGTAAAATGTTACAAAATAAATTTATTATGTGGGACTCTGGCTCTGTTCCCTTTTTCAACGACTAGTTTCATGACATGGCCAGGCCCTTTTTCTGTTGGAGCTTAAGTGTTATAACGGCCTGTTGAAATCTAGACTCAATCCTTGTGGCAGTGATCACTAAAATAAATGTAAGAAGCTACTGCCACCATGTGGTATGGTAAACACGAAAACCTTGTCTGCACTAAAGAAAAGTGTTATTGATAATGCTGGTGAACCACACCACTGTGTGATTATTCCTAAGCGTTATTTTCATAGCATCAGCTTTATAGCTAAATGACACAAGAAGGAGAAAGAAGCATTGCAACCCATGTGAAAGATTATTATGGTGAAGCACAGAGACAGAAACTTGTTCTGTTGATATTTTTTTTTTTTCTTTTAATTTTATGAATGAATACAATAAGAAACTTCTGTTCTCTCCCTTTTACATGGAAAGGCATTCCTTATATGCTCAGAGAGGCAAAATGAGCGTACATGGTGTGAAAGAAATAGAATAATGTTGTCTGGTGTTTTCTGACTTAATGAAATCTGCAAAATTTTTTGCTGTTTTTTTTTTTTTAGATTACAAAAGTATATGTATTTTAGGAAAAGATTTGAGAATCCCCCTTAATTTTCAGTCCCATTGAATATGCTTTACCTTTTGTTTTTCCAAAGGCAGTTAGAAAGCATACGGAGTTTCTTTCAATCATCAGACTTGTTTCAGGCAAACAAACTGGTTTTACACGGTCAGTAATTTTTATAGGACTGGAAAACAAATCAACAAAAAACAGATACTTAGACAAATGATCATCTGCTTATTCAGTCTTCACACTCAGGAGGCTCTGCAATAAGGTGGGAAGATGAGGAAAGGTAAAGAAGACGGTGGTGCTTTGAAACTATACAGTTGATTATAAAATGGTGCCTGATTGCATCCTGGAAAAAAAAAAGTTACCTATCAGCAACTGAAAGTGTCTGAGATGCATTTGTAGGCAGAGTCACAATGTGAGCATATTTGTAGCGTAGCGCTAGATAGCTGATTCAGTCTGAATCTTATTCAGTCAGAGTTAAAAGAACATGCACAGTCTCGAGCCCAACTGTAGCAGCCCTTGCAGGTGCAGTGATCCTGATTTATCAGATCCCCTCTAGCTCGGAGGCTGTGAACATTTCCAGGGACTTCATAAGAAGTGGAAAGAATGGATAAGTGGGTAAAAAAGCAGGTGTAGCTTAAGTTACAGAAAAATATTTTCTTCGTTACATGGCTGATACAACTTTGGGTCTCTCACACTGTCAAACATCCTACTTCCTTCAATTAAGTAAATATGAAAATAAAACTCCTCCTATCATAGTGTAGTGCCTCAAAGCTTCAACATTGGAATAAAGCTTGACAAGGAATGGACAGGGACCTGGGAAAGTTATTCAGGGGATGAAAAGATTGTATATGGAGGTCTTTGCTTTAGTGTGTTCACTCCATTACTGACTCTCAGACAAGGTTGTCTGAAACTAGAAAATGATGGATCACTATCCATATCCATAGTTGTTTTTTATGGCATCTCACATGCAGGAAGTGTTCAGGTGGTGATTGTTGATGCAAAACTGATGGTAGTGCTACAGCATGTATAAGTGCACAGAGCACACAATAAGGGAAGGAATGGACAAACGAGTTGCATTTGCTATTGCTTGTAAAACTGATGGAGCGTGAGATCCTTATACTCACCTGAAATTAGTGGGATTGTCATTAACAGAGAAGCAGAGAGCCTGAGTTGTAATTTAAGTGAAAGTAATTGTTCTGTGTTCATTAAAACTGAAAATATTATGGTGGATATTTTAAAAAGAAAAGTCCTCTCAGGTCAAACACAAAGTTTTCATGCTCTTCAACTTATGTGCGGTGAGCAGAAGACCAAGAGGAAAACTGATAAGTGAGAAGAAAATCTGTGGGATCATTCCAAAAGGAAACAAATAAAATTGAAATAAATGCACAGATTTCAGAGCAGACTGCTCAGATTTCTAAGAAAGACACAAAAGAGGACTTTAGGAATTTACAATTATGCACGTGATTTTTTTTCCTACATCACAAGCTGGGTCTGATTTTTACTAAGTTCTTGGCCAATTTTGATGCTCATGAAACATGCGCGTGGCCTGGCCTACAGCCCTGGCGGGGAAATTGGACGTTTCTGCTTGCTCCCTGAAGAAGCTCTGTTGCCTATTAGCCAAAACTTCAGCTGGTGCTCGCAGCTTTGATTGCTCAGCAGGAAAATCCTCCAAGCAGAAGATCCTCCAGACAGAATTCTAATTGGATCTATTTTTATATTCCCTGTATCAGTGGAGCTCCAGTCAGCAGGTGCTAAGTGGAATTCCCCATGGCAATCCCTCCCATCCCAACTGAGATCGTCTTTCCTAAGCTGTGTAAGTAGCTCACACACGTTCTGCCAGTGAGGTCTTTCAGCAGGAGAGATGGTCACCATTTGCCATTGAGCAGATTCCTAAGCTAATACACACTCACACAAATCCAGGCTCAGATAACTCCTGACTTCAGAATAAGGGTGCAGAGAATGGAAAACTCTGATTGGAAACAGTACCTGTTCAGTTTTAGCAGAGCAATGTCTGCTCCGCTGGGTTCCTTCAGTAATTTGTGAACACTTCGGATTTGCAGGGATGGCTCTTCTGCATTTAGGTTCTGTATCCCAAGAAAAATCCTATAGGAAGAGGGCTCTACTGACCTGGAAGAAATGACAGTGGCAAGGTTACACATCCATATGTGTACTCAGGAATGTCACTCAAAATTTCCTGATTTCTTCAGAGAATTGCAATTTACAAGATGGCTGGGTTTGTATTAGTAGTGGAGGTTGCTGTGGCCCAGGTGCAAGAACTTGAACTTGTCTTTGTTGAACCTCATGAGATTCTTCCAGGCACACTGATCAACCTTGTGTAGTTCTCTCTGGATGACACCATCACATATGTTTTTCAGCGTGCTTTGGAAAGGGCGGATGGAAGAAGTAGCTTCTGTTTTGCTCTCCTTTTTTTTTTTTTTAATATATGGAAGCAGAAGTGGCAGAAAAGTCTACTTGCTGACAAAAAAGACAAGAAGTAAGGTGTTGCTTGGGGTGATATAGCAAGCAGCAGGAAATTGCTTGTCACGAGTCCTCTTCCTACTCTATCCAGCTTCAAAGGGAAAGACTCATTTCTCCTTAGACCTCCAAAAGAATGATGGGAGAGGGGAAGGTGATGAAACAGTTAAATCACAGCTTTTAAAAGTAATGAACACAAAAGGAAAAAAAAACTGGAACCCTGCATACCTGAGTGTGAAGACAAGAATGACATGCAATTATGTCAGTGCAATGACATGAACTGCACCATCAGAAGATTCTCACATCTCAGAAGAATTTAGAAAGAGCCACTTCATCTTTCTCAGTCATCAGTCATCAATGTTATTAGGGCTTTAACTTACAAATTGATTCCCCAAGACATACAGTTGCTTACTTTGGACATTAGAGATGCTGCTTTCTTGCTTTAACTTGGAGACATGGTGCAGGTGTAGCACAGGCCAAGAAACTATCCCTCAAGATCAGCAAGCAAAGAGTCCAGTCAGGTACATTTTGTGTCTCTGTTGATTTTCTCATCGGCTGTAAGAAATACCTGTTCCTCATTCTAGTTGATACTCACTCTTGCAAGCACTGAGCTGCAGTAAGGACCCATTGTGGATGTATCAGAGTGCCAGCGCAATGATGCATGTTGGTACTACAACAGAGAATACAATAACAATTTGAATATTATATTAATTATATATTAATATATTATACAATGTAATATATAATATTTTATATTATTAATTATATTAATATACAATATTAATCTAAGACCGCACAGTCAATATGCTACCACCTGTGCTGTGTGCAGTGGGAAAAATTAGCAAACAAGCAATATGCCCCACATTCAAATCTTTTACTGCTCAGGGATTGTCTTATGTCAATTGCAAGAGAAATCAAAAGCAACTTTTCAGAGGACAAATTTTATCTGCTTCAGAACGAGAGCTATGAAAGAAAAATCTGAAACCCAGTTGAGTTTTTTGGGTTTTTATTTTTCTTCTTTTTTTCCTAGCAATGTTTTTTTTTGAAAGGCTATATCCTATTTATTTGTAGAACTGTCTTGGACTAGAGCATAAATCTTGCTATAGACTTTCAACTTTTCTTGGGATATTATCTGTAATAATGATTGTCAACAGTTGTGTAGAAACTTTCACTAGCCTTTCTGCAAGCCCTTCTTCATCTCCTATTATACCACTCAGTGGTTGTGGAAATGCCATGCATACATTTATTTTTGTACAGAGAGGTGGTAGTCTTCACATAGCTTCTAACACAATAGAAATTTAGATTTGAATATTTCTGGGCTTAATTCCCCCAGTGCAGAATGCAATTAACTGTCATTATCCTCAGTGACACTTATTCCTTCCCCGTTTCAGTAAATCTAAGTGTATCTGTAGTTCAAGTTTGCCCTCTAGATGTTCAGAAGAAAGTGGGAATTCTTGTGCTAATTACCCAATAGAAACTTTCTGTGGATATTATGCCAAAAGAAAAGAAAAAAAGAAAAAAGTTAATTTTATATGTAAAGGTATTTTATATAGAAACCAAACCTAGTCTCCAGAGGCAAATACACTGTTTTTTACCAACCCCTTTCTAATGCCTGTTCCTTGTGAAACGCTGGTGCTCAGGAATGGTAATACAGTCTGGAATATCAATACCTTGTCCTGAGACTGACATGCCAAGGCCAAGACCCCGGAGATGCATCACACATTCTGTATTGCTCACAAGTCCGCTCGCTGCTCATTGAGAATTTTCCACAGTCATGCTCAGAAGAAGCTACAACATAAAAAATAAATAAATAAATTTGCAATGAAGAATTTTGGTTCACTTCTGTAATGCCACTCACAGAGTAATCTGATGGCAAGAGAAAGAGATGAGGCTCTTTTACATCTTCTTTAGATTTTCACTGTTTATGTTGGTTTGTATTGCATTATATTGTCATTATCTGGAGCATTTCAATGTGGCGCTAATAAATGACATTTGACATGACAAGAAATCAAGTTCCCTGGCAAAAATTATCAGCTGTGTCAAAGATTTAGATATGGTTAGATAACGTAAGTAAAACTACAATGAGTCCTACCTAAATAGGAAAATCTTAGGTGGAAGTTGAAGGGAAGAGAGAGCTAAAGCAAGTAAGTTTATTGGCCAGGTTAATTCAATACAATAAGAATTCCTAAATTCTTCTAAACTTTACAGGCTACACTCTGATTGAGTTCAAACCCAAATAATTCACTGAATTATAAAAGAAATTCACTCTCTGTCTCCTTGTCACAAAATTTTCCACATTTGCCCTCACATTTCTAATTCTGTTTCCTGTTAATTCAATTGATTGAGCTTGGATTCTCCTTAGGGAGCCAAATAACCCCTTCCAGAGCTACAAGCTTCTATGGATGTGAAATTTGTTAGTTTTGCTATGAGACAATTAGTAAAGTAATCAAAGGCAAAGGACTGTAAGACTGACATTTTAATTTAAAAATCAAGTATTCCAAGGTTCTTTTGAAAATAAGTTCCATCATGTCAATTCCAGGGAGCAGGTTTGTTTACAAGCTGTGGTACCTATTGTTGGTGTAACATTCTGTATTCTTTTGGCCCATGCAGCTCTTAGGTCTGATTGGAAAAATTGTTGTGCACAATTGTAACTTATCACTGCTCAGATGAACACACTAGATGGTCAGCATGACAAATATCACATACTTGTAATGGAGTGATCACTCTTCACTATTATGCATTGCTACGCTGTCAGAGTAGAGTTCTGGCCTCTAGATGTTACAGTAGTACAAACGATACATGAGGTGAAGAAGAAATAGACTCTCCATATCCCCAACACACACACATATATATATATACACATATATATCCCCAACATATATATATACACAAACGTACATGCATACATATTTATGCATATGTCTGCATATATATATACGTGTGTGTGTGTGTACATATATATGTGTATGTATGTATATAGATACACAAACATCTGCCAAAATTCAGGCAAAGAAGGGAAGAGGAAAGCAAGTGAGTTGCCTCTGTGAGCTAAGTAGCACTGTTAGTACACCAGAGCTACTATTGGCATCAATTCCCAGGGCACCACAGAAGTTAAGACGTCTTTTGCTGCTGAATTTTCTGCAGACACTACAGCTGCTCAGTGTAATAAATAGAAAGAACGAATTAAGGAAATCTGCATAAAATATCCAGGATCAAATTCACTCCCTACCCTAAAAGAAAAGCAAAATGTCAAGGGACAAATTATTTTTACATACAGATCAGAAGAAAAGTTATGTCAGCAGATTATGAAAACAAGTTTTGCTTAATCTCTGGTTCTCCCAACTAACAGAAAATTGTATTAGCCATTTCTCAGGGCATTAGTCCTGCCACAAAGTGCATGGAAAGACTATCATTCACATCAAGGAAATCCTCTCCTTTGTTTGAGGACTCCAGGGAAAGAATATGCATCTTTTCACCGCTTCATTTGGTATTTCAAATTCATGTAGCAACTCTAAGCACTCAGCTTCTCTGATAATAAAGAACACATCAATGGTTATCTATGAAAACTTATTGAGGATTCTCAACGCCAGGTTACCTAAACTTCAGCTGAATATTAGAGGCATCTGGTTTTGCCTAACTGTTGTACAGATCTACATTGAAATCTAAAGTTACTACCTACTTCAGCTGTTTGTAGCTGAATTTAGAACTTTTTGTAACTGCCATAATATATTGCAGAGAGGGAAAACAGAGAAGTCTTTAAGGATAATTACAGCAGCGCGGGATTTCACAGTACTCCCATATTTTTTCTGGATCTGTTGTGAAGCACCAAAGACCATTTACATCTCCGTCAGGATTCCTGCAATACTGTAATAATTACAAAAACAAAGAATGAAGACTCCAAATGTAAGCAACATTATGAAGAAGTCTACAAGTGCATGTTTTCTGAAGTTGTTAACCTAAAACTTGGAGCTATGTTCCCCAACCACTTCCTCACTGCATGTTAAACAGTTTCTATTCCCTCTAAACAAAACTCATTATTCTCTGTATTGCAAAACCAACTGTAAAATTAGACAAATATAATAATATAAAAATAGCTACCATTTTCTGAATCCACCAAGAGTCAGCCTATCTCTAGTGCTTTTTAAGTAAAGTTTGATGTAGGATGACTAAGTGTTTTGCAATAAGGCATTTACTGTTGGCTGAATACTTCTTCCACTGAAATTGGTGAGAGCAAATTAGGTTAGTCCTGAGAGTTTGCCAGGAGCCTGCTCGGCTGGTGACGGACAACAAAAGGCATTGCTCTGGCGCTTGCAAAAATAAAGGAAGCCTTTATCAGCTCGATGTTTTACATCTATGCTTCAAATACCAACATATTAGGTACTATAAAATGCATCCTTCCCTCTTCACCACTGCTATAGGTCTGGGTTATCAGCATGATGATTTCCAGGTACATTTAGACTCAATGTGAAATGTTTGCTAACGAGTCATGGAGAAAGGAGTCAATGTTCAATGACACCAGCGGCAGTAGATGTTTACATTTTTATCCAGGCCTGCCCTTGGATGAGTGAGAGGAGTGAAGTATTTGTGGCTATGAGGGCTCTGAGAACTCCACTCTTGACAAGTTCTGCCACTTCCAGTTTTTGCTACTGTGCCGCGATAGTCTTTACCATTGCTGTTAATGCAGTCTGCGAAAAAAGGGAAAAGGAAATGATTATTATCTACTGAATCTATATGTGCTGGTGTTGCAGAAAGCAGAACTAAGCCAGATAAAGTACTTTTAGGACTTCCTCATTCTCTACTGTCTTTAGCAGAAAGGCAAAGATGTACCATGTGTTGTATTCTCTTGCCTGTCAAGATGTTCTCCTGGACATACAGAATAATTGAACTGCAAAATAATATATTCAAGGAACTTCAGGCTGACACTTTTCTGAAGCATATTGCAACATCTGAAGACTCTAAGATCCTGGCTAAACTAAAATCAGCCAGCAGCTTTGATGAGAAAATCATGTTTAAGCGTTTGCAGTCCATTACACTGAGAAAGCAATTGTTGTCTCCAAGAACGTTGCTTCAGGTACTTCCTCCTTCTGCATGTAAGAGTACACAGTGCCTTTTAGGAATGAATCTTTTATCCAGCCCTGTCACTCTCCTTTGCAATACAAATATTCAGTGGACACTCTATGGAGCATTCAGAAAAGTCACACTGCATTGATCAACATTGATTATTAATTAAGGAAACAATAAAGAAGGATAGAGCAAAAACCATTTCTCTGGGTGTATACATTTTGAAAAACACAGTTGCCCATGAAGAGATACAAGAAGATAAGGACAACCTCCTAAAAACAGTAAAGCAAGGCACGAACAAAATTCCCTGAAAATTTATTATCATTGTATTTCAATAGCACACAGCTACTAGAAGCATTCTCTATTTTCATTCATTCTCCTAAACAAACACGATATCTCATAGAATGCACTGTAAAATGTTACAGGCTGCAGGATATACTCTGGTTAAGGAGAATTTGCTGCAAAATTCAACAACACAGTTGTGACTGGCAGAGAAGAGATGTGCCTGTTTTGTTGTAGCGCTACTCAAGAATAATTGTGTTAGATTGCCATTTGTTTGATCCATAGACTGTAGAGGAGGTGACAGCTAATGCCAGCTGTTACCAGATGTCGTGGGGGGGATAGTCAGGCCAACATTTTGTGCCACTGTTGCAGGGGGGTCATTTGGTGTGGCTTCCTCAGTATGATCATCACACTTCTTGAGACTGCAGTACTCCCAATGAACGCTGGGGTCTGTGGTGAAGCACCATGGACGGCTATCACCATCTGGATTTCTACAATAGTTCTCCCTCAAATCCCTGCAAAAATAAGTACAAATATTCATGCTGCAGAAGACTGAAAGTAATCACAGGAATGCCTTACGAAAAAGCTATCAATTACACAGAGATAAATACATTTTTTAATTCTTTTACTTATTGCCAGATATATTATTACCACTAGAAACGTCTATGGCTGAGATAAAATTGGAGTTTTATTTCCCATGTACATCAGAGACACTAATATCTTTATGTGTAAGGAGATGTATCTCTACCACTGGCTTAAATTCTGGCTGCAATAGGTCAATATGCCGAGTAGCTAAATAAATGCCAGCTATGACGATGAATTTATTTAAAAGTACATATATATGAGCCTACATAATAATGTGAAAGTGCAAATTAGCTACAAATATGCTGGACGATTTTTATTTTTTTTAATGTCAAAGGGTTCTTTCTCATACGGAGAAGAATATAAATTAAATACTTATGCAGATTATTACAATTATTAGTAACTTTATTTAAAAACAAACAAACAAACACATGGCAATTCAGGGAGTGCACTGTATTTGCTGGGGTGAATGAAACTGGAATTCCTCTCTCCAACAGTTTGCAGAGTTGCAGTATTTTCCCATCCCCCAAAAAATGAAATAATTTAAATATGTATATATATATATATTCCAGAACACACTAATTCCACATTTTCACAGCTGCTTTTCGGTTGTTTTAAATGCCTGTGAAAAACAGCGTCTCCTCTGAGAAGAAAAAAAGAAGAAAAATTTTAAAAATAGTAACTTTCTTGCCCATCATAGAATCATAGGAGTTGGAGGGACCTCTGGAGATTATCAGGTCCAACCCGCTGCTAAGGCAGGTTACATAAGAAAGCATCTATGAGGGTTTTGAATATCTCCAGAGAAGAAGATTCTACAACCTCTGTGATCATAGTGTTTCAGTCCTTGTTTTTCTTCATGTTTGTATGGAATTTCCTATGATTGAGCTTGCACCCATTACCCGTTGTTCTGTCAATTGGGCACCACTGAAAAGAGCCTGGCCCCACCCATTTGACTCTCACCTATATTTGTGATCCATCAAGCAATTATGGATATCATAGCAATTCTCTTGTTTTTGTGTGCTTATATAACTGGCACATTAGTAATTATGATTAGTTCTATAAGTTGTTAATAATCCAGTATTTTTATTCTGGAGAAGAAAGTAAACAAGTCAAGTGAGAAAATTCAGTGAATTCAATTCTGGATGTCCAGTGCCAACCGCAAAGAACATTTCAAATGATATCTCTAACCATGATGTATCTCTCTGTGTGTTTTGCAACATACATGCTCTGTTCTCCCCAGGTAACACAAGTAGAAAGAGTACTACAAAGGTCTAAAATTCTTAAATAAAATTGCATATTTCAGCAGATGCCTAAACTCTGGATACAGGCCTCTCGGATTTGGTTACACCAGTTCAGGTTTATGAATAAAAGAACGCAGCTGTATTTTAATAAGAATTTAAATTACAGGAAAACACAGTTTAGAAAAATGAGGCTAAAAGAAAATATTTTCTGAATCTTGGTAAAATTATAGAGAAAAAAATTATCTTTTATAGATACATTCCCCACGAGTGTTTTAAAGCATAGATGTGCTGAGATAACAAAACTGGTCTCATTTTCAGCACTGGTCATTGTCAGATAGAGAAAGAAAGTGAGATAAACATACGCATTTGGGAATTTTTCTGGGGTCTTTCCATGGTCATGTGGAGATTTGGAGTTCCAGGCTTGGCATTTCCGTCCTGATACAGTGATGGAAGCTGTGCCACGATAATTCAGGCCTGTGCCTCGATAGCACTCCTCTGGCAAGAATACATGTGTAGCCACATCTGCAGCAAAAAACAGAAACGGATCTCTTGCATCATGATTTTATGATTGTATTGAGTAGGCACAAGAAAACATCGAATTCGTAAGAGGACAGAAAGGATTGACTCATTTATGCAGTGGTCTTCCTATGAGAGCATATTAGCCAGTGTGAAAAACAGAAGGGCATTTCCAAAGTTATTTAGAACTTTCACAGATTATCCTCATACATCAGATGCTGGCCAGCGGAGGGTGCATTCCTCTATTTCATTTGGCATCTGTGGAAATGTCTGAGTTGAAAATGGAAACTCCTCAAAGATGAGAGATCTTAGTAATTTTGTCTCTATTTCTATAGTACAGATTATGTTCAATTTCTGACCTCCTCTTATTCTTTTAATTGAACTAACACTTCCTTCTTGTTTTCTCTGCTTAAGTCAATGGGTACTTCACAGGAGATTTTGTTAAAATTGAACTTTGGAAGCTACTGTCCCCTCTTTTGCTATTTCCCTCCCCCCCCCCCCTCCCCCCTCCCCCACATGGGACTTCCTTTTATTTAGCACTTTTTATATCTTTTAAGCTCTCTCTCTCTCTTTTTTTCCCCCAGTTAACTTGCTAACAATGCCCAGAATTTGGAAAACAAAACCAAACAAAACCCCATTTTGATTCTGTAATTCTTCTGTTGGGTCAGCTGGTGACCTACAGTCTTCCCTGCACTTCCATTGGAAGTCCTCTGTTTGGTAGATTTTCTAACATGCCTAGCAGAACAACTGCATCAACAGCAGTGACTGAAAAAAACATTGATGTTCATAATGAGAAGCAAGAAGTGTGTCTCTGCTTTGATGTCCTTAAGTGCACTCCACTACTCATACCAGTACTCTGTTCTGTCCAGTCACACTGGGGAATTGCACAGTATTCCCACCGGACACTGCTGTTGATGGTGTAGCACCAAGGCCTCTTCTCTCCATTAGGGTTTCTACAGTAGTTTTCCTCTAAACCCCTGTAACAGAAACACTTTAAATAACTCACTGGAGTAAAAAACAGTTATGTACAAGACTGTTCTCAATTGCTGCATGCAGAACTCAACTCAGTGATTATATTGATTCTCTTTACAGATATATTACCTCATTCACCACTATTTTGGAGCTAGTCAATGGCCATTGAATTTATAGTCTAAATGATGATGTCATAAGAAGAGTTCCTATGATGCTTACACTTTCTGCTCTTTTTTTGAGACAAGGAAAGGGCAGTAATAGCTGACTTCGAAACACAAGCCATTAGTGCACCAGACCCCCTACTGCAAGAGCAAGGCAAGGCTGTATGTCACATGGTGCAAGCTGCTCTCTGCACTCAACTGCCTTCTGCAGTGATGATAGACAGGGTTTTGCATGCCCAGGAAATCTTACAGGATCCATTTCAAAACCCACAGGTCCCAAAGATGAACAGAGCTGAAAGTTTGCTTGGTCCCAGCTAACTGTGCCCATTGATAATGACCTCAGAGCACAGGGAAGTATTGGAGCACCTTGAGCCTTGGAGCATTGCTCTTCAGAAGTGTAGCACATCAGAAGTGTGCCAGAGAATACAACCAGGGGTTTTGTTAATGTAAAAGCAGTAAATACTTACAACTGCAGTGGGATGAGGAGGAATGCAAGTATAGGTGACATAAGTATGTGAGAATTAAGTTGGTTAAAAAAAAAAAGGAGAAAAGGAAGAGTGCAGAAAAAAAAATGAAGAGCAAGGCCTGAATAGCAGTAGTGAGAGGTGACAAAAAGAGAGAAAATAGCTTATCAACGTAACTGCTCCTCCTGTCTTTTTATCTGGATCACTAAGGGAAAACCACGTTCTTGGGTATTTGCTAAAATGAGGAGGCTCAGCATACTTGCAGGGATATCTGCCAGGAATCCAGCCATGTTTGTGAGGAAACTGTGTGTTCCAATGCTGGCAGGTGTTTCCCGATTCAGTGATGGCTATCCTGCCTCGGTAGTCCTCTCCATTCCCTGAAATACACTGGGAGCCCAGGCCAGAGACTGGTGGATGCATAGCTGTAACAGGATTTAAAAAAAAAAAAAAAAGGAAAAAATGAAGAATAGAAAAAATGCAGCTAGAGAATGCTTTCAACTATACTAAAATAATCACTGCTTTCTATAATAGCAACATGCAGTTTTTTCTTTCATCAGAGATTACATTGATGAAAAGCCATGGCAAAGCCAAAGCACACATTTTCACAAGCAGCCAGGCTGCCAGGTGGGTGCCCTGTGTCTGCCCCTTTACAACAGTCACTAAAGAGGTCACTCCAGAGGTATGGCTCTGGAGTCAGTGGACTGGGAATGTGAGGCAGAAGAAAGAGTGAGAGAAAATGAATGGTTTGGAATACGGGGAACATCAAAATAAGAGCAATGAATAAAGCCACAGAAAGAAAAGGGAACCTAAAATGTGTTTGTATTGCATATCCACGGTATAGATGATTCCCAGAGCAGAAAAATGGGACTCAAAAAGGCTGGTCTGTTCTCTAAACTCAAAGTTTTAAGCACAAAACGGAGAGGCTATGGTATCTTTCACAACTTCTTCATCATACCTGTAATTGTGATTGCTGAAGTGAACTATATCTAGCAAACAAATGCTTCTGCTTATAGCACTGGCAAGAGCAGATGCTAAGAAAGCGAACCCTACTGATACAAACAGAAAGTATTTTCTCAAAGTGCAGTCTAGTTCTAATAATGGCAGTGCTAATGTCATTATTTAGTGCCTTGGAAATGTCCAGAACTAGTGTGTTCTTCTTCATGGTCAAAGTTAGCTAACAATTGAATTAGGTTTTCTCCTAATTCAGCATTCTAGCAGTGCTAGCTGTGCTGGCCAAACTCAGGTAAAATATCACAATACAGCCACGGAGTTTTATGTGTTTCTCATGACTCTGCCTTCTCAGGTAATTGGAAAATCAAGGTGATTGAAGAGAGGATGCCCTGCCTCTCAAGTGAATTGAAAAGTGTGGTAGTTTAAGACAAATCAGAGTTTCCATAACACCTCTGGCATTGTAGTGGTTTGGGACACCTGCACTCTCAATCATCTCATATGATTTTATGCAATAGTAGCATGGTGAGTGATTCTGCTCATTAGTGTACACTTTTCCATATTCACAAGGGTTTCCTCAGGATATTCACAACTGTCACCTCTTGTCTTCCCCCTCCCTGCATTATTTTAATTATAAGAGCTACCCTATGGAATGATCTCAAGGAGTCAGACTCACTGCAACGAGGAATGTTGCAATATTCCCAGCGCTTAGTGGGGCTCATGGTAAAACACCAAGGCCGAAGTTCACCGTCTGGATTACGGCAGTAATTCATCTTCAGGTCCTTCCCTGGAAAGCTGCACATCAAAAATGAAAGATATAAGCTTATGAGTTTGCTGTGGGTGGCTGTAGCAGTAAGGATGATTGCAGGCAGGGTCTCCCAAGCACTGCAGAAATGAGCGAGGCAACACAGCACTGAGAATGACCCACTGTTTCAGGGTATATCCATGCATATGAGGTTCTTGGGCATCCCAGCGCTGACACTCAAGCCCAGACTCTGTTCTGGAAACATTTCCGTGATAATCTTCACCATTACATTCCATGCACTCCACTGTAGGATCTATGTAGAATGAAAACAAAGCAAGGTTCACGCCAGCCCTTGAACTCTGATCCTCATGAAAGACTACATTGACAGGAAAACAGAAATAATAGAAATGTCTTGTTGTTCTAGAAGTCTTTATCCTAAACAATGATTAAAGGAATCCAGACGACTCAGAATGATAGCCTAGTCAGACAAATCAAGCTTTAGAGATAGCTGTCATTTGCAGAGATGGCTTTGTCACATATTTGCAAGTACTGATTACACTGGAGCTTTATATGTAACACAGAAATTGGGTTAGTTTTTACTCTTGTTAAAATTAAATGAATCAATAGGCATGAGAGCAGAACAATACCAGCAGATCACTAAAATAATAATAATAATAATTTAAAAAATCTTCTATATTTACAACATTATTTTTAAACTGGAACCAGCTAGGAAAACAATCCTTGTGCTGAGATCTTTTCAAGTTTCAGCTTGACCTAAATTCATATTTGAAACCAATCTGCAATAATAAAATAAGAACAAAGAGCAGCAATAATATTATGTCCTTGCTGAAAACCCCTTCCCAGAAAAATAAATATACCTTCTCCAGTCTGCATGACCTGCTCCTCACACTCTGGGATGTTACAATAATCAAATCTGGTAGCAGGATCTGTTGTATAACACCAGGGTCCTCTTACATCCCCATCAGGATTTCTACAGTAGTTTTCCTCCAACTCTGCTCTGGGATGTTTCTCAGGCGTAAAGCTGTAATAGTATTAAAATTATATTTTAATACAATTCACTCAGTAGAGCAGAAGGGATATAGAGCTCCTTTTGGGCTCTATTCATTCACAGTAGAAATGAGAGAAACAGATTCCAAGTTCTAATCCAGAAATGAAATCTGAAAACCATTTTCTAACTATCATTAGTTAGTAATCTCTTCCTAAACCCCAACTGTCAATGAGTGAGCATACAGCTTATAAGGACTCTGCAAATCTCTAAGAAATATTATAATCTCTACAACATGTATCCAGCTATCTAGTCAACTCACTGAAACTTGAGGGTCTGTGATGTATTTTTCCTACCTAAAAAGTGTAGTATTTCTGGAAGCTAGTGACCTAGTGCAACTGGATCCAAACTTGCAGAGACTGAAGGAAGTCACCTGATGAATTTTCCTATAGCAACCCCCCCCTGAGAGGACTAAAAGGTTTTTAAACTACAGATCTAAGTAAGTGGTTCCAATTTTCATTAGAACAAAGGCTGGTTCTCTGAATCAAAACTAATACAAGAGCTGAAAGTTGTATTAAAATGTCACATTAATAGCTTGCAATATGAAGTTATTTATACACATAAAGTTGGGGAAGCTTGGGACGATTCAGAACAACATAAAGACAAATACAAATAAGGCCTTACTTTGGACTGTGGGGTGATTTTTCTGACCATTTCTGGCATGGAATACCTCTCCAAGTTTTGGCTTCTGTTCCTCTGTAGTCCTTCCCAATTCCTCTTTTACATTGTAGAAGGTAAACTGAAATTGAATTGTTTTTTTGTTTTTAATTCAGTAGTGTTACAACATTACATCTCTTAAAACTCAGAGTATGCAGATTTAACTTGGAAGTTAATTGGTTTAGATACATGTTTTGAACCTCTTGCACATGTGAACACAGAGATGTGATTCTGTAAGGTATTTAAAAATGCATTAATTAGAAATGAATAAGTAGCTAGAGAAGAAAATTCTTGAAGCTACAACTACGAATTGTGTATTTATATTATCATAATACTGGGATATAAAACCTCTGGAGATTCTTTGAAATGTATTTTTCATAAGCACATTCACAGCATGGGTATCATGCAACTATCCCTTCAAGAGACTACAAATTATGGAGTCATAGAATCATAGAATATCTGAGTTCAGGAAGGTCAGTGGGATGAATTTTGGGTTTGGAGGCATTCAAAAAAGAAAGAAAGAAAGAAAGGAACCATGAGTGTTTCCTCCTTTTTCTGAGAGGTGAAGGTTCCTGAATATAAAAATCATGTCCTCGGTAACAACACGAGGATCAGATCTATCTCTTCTGATGTTTCAGAAGTTACAGAAATAGGCTAAATGTATAAGTGTGTAGTGTCATACTATATACATACTTTTCTTCTCATAAAGAACTGCATCTTCACTCTGGAATACAACTGTTGTTTTGGTATTTTCAGCCAATGTCAAACACTGTAGCTTTTTCTTGGTGAATAGGAAGGCCCTGTTGAGAAGAGCATAGGAAACAATATCTTTAATTCAGTTCAAATTTCAATTAATTTTCTATAAATTATTATTTTACTAGCACTTTCTTATATCCATTTGGCTCTTTCAGAGGCTGTTCTCAATATCTGAGACACTGACATCTACTGCTCTGAAGTGGCTGGCATTTTCAAGATGTGAGAGTATGTGAATAAGCTGCTGTCTGTGAAGCTAGATACAGTGTTGTCAAAACACTGTCAATGGCATTCTAGCTGCTTAAATTAGTGCCTTTCCCCGCAATGAATTAAGAACATCTCACTCTTCTTTTGTGAAACAAGGCAGCATCAGGCTAAACAAGTGTGAACAGCCCAGCAGGAAGCACTGTGTAAGAGCAGGAACTTGGGCTTTTGTAGAGAAAGACAGATGCACTGCAGATTCACCCTTTACTTGACCTTTTGCTAATTTATGGGCGGAGATAAGCTACAAGACCAGGGCACAGATGATGCTGTTGTAGGCAGAGCTGCAGTAGCATGGGGATGCTGATGTGGGAAAAGCTGTAGAGGGAACAGCTGTAGCGCCTGGCTCCGAACACCATCCTGGATTGCCCACAGGTGCATACTGTATCTTCAGCTCCTCAGACAGTCCCTGTTGCCTGTGTAGCCTCCTGTCCTGACCTCTGGAAAACAAGGGGTCTTCCCAGGAGGGACGTCATGGGAGCTGGCACCTGAGTGACAGTCCCTCGTGTTCACCAAGGGCTCTGGACTTGTTTTAAACGAATGTGTTCATTTACATCCCATGGTGAAGTTCCCATCCTGGTTTCTGAGTAGCACATTTTTGAAGAGGATGTGTAGAGCAAAGGGGTTGAAGAGAACTCAGTATTATTGTATTACAATGTTTTTTTTGTAGGAAATGTGCACCACTTCACTACGCTGTTGAAATGAAAAAAAAAAAAAAAGCATTACTTGTTTTCCTCTTCCATACTTTCTTTTTTCTAGCCACATATTCCAGAGGTTTATTTATTTATTTGCTTTCTGTCCAAATGTGAGGATGTGGACTTACTTCTAAGCAACGGCAGAAAGTGTTTTAAGATTCAACAGAAATTACCTGCAATTAAAATTTATTTCAGCATCACATTTCTCTGCACATTCTTTTTCATTATTTGTACTGTAAAACTCTTTATTCCTAGTAAGTATCCAAACACCATCTGTTCTTAAATAGTCATCCAGTATGTCTCCTTTCACTACAAGAGAAGAAAAGGAATCAGTCATTAAAAATTAGAATTCTGCAGTTAAGGTCTGTAACTTTGTGTCCCACTTTTCATACAGCATTAGCAGGTAAAGTCACCATTTATCTAAAGCTGTCAAACAAACACCAGTCAGAGAAAGATGGGAAGTGGTATCAATACTTAAGTTTTGGAGAACTGCAAACTGGGAGAACGTGAGATTATGAGCCTATGTGGAAACCACAATCACCACAGTTTCAGTGGTCACTGAACAGTTGTTTGTCCCCATATATCTTGCCCTGGAGTAAGACATCTCAATCAATAAAATGACAGCGTAGTCCTTCACAATGACCACCACTGTTTGTTGTAATGGCTTATGCAGGCTTAATAATGAATTTGTCAGGCAGCATGTCTGGTACAATAGAATATTCCATTATAAATTAGTGAATCAATTAGTGTGATTATATCTGAAAGTCACATGTGCATCAGATGCAAATGACGTATTTGCTCATATATTTAATAATTAGCTCTCAAATATTTTTACTTATAAAGGAATTTGCCACCTAATTAATTTTTTTCATGACCACAAAGATTCCATGTTCTGTTCCTAATGTTAAGAACAGTTTGTTTCCATACCCAGTATTAGGTTACAGATTTACAGAAGTGATGTGACTTAATTATTTCATTTTTCAAGGTAGGTTATTCTAGACAGGCATGGGAAAGTCAAAGCTGCTTTCTCTGGGGTACTTTAGCCCCAGCATCATTTATACTTGGATAGCTCACACAACTTGCAGATGCTCTTGAAATTCATATGTTGTCTTTAGTGGAACTCCTAGCTTCTTTAGGAGTTGTTAAAAAAGAATTCTAGGTTTACTTCTGGAAAAATTAATCTATTTTATGAAAATTAAATTTCTACCTACTGCCCCCAAGAAAATAGAGAACATTTATGTTAAGGGTTTGACAACAGAAAGTGTGATGGCCATGGAATATCAAGGAGATTTTCTTCATTCTATTTTATTTTTGTTTTAAATATTACTTTTAAAAACTTTAAAACTCCTGCCATTATAGATGAAAATCAGGATCACCATACTTGGCAATGCTTGGCAGTAGAAACAGCTCCAGAATTTGATCCATGGCCTGCTGAATTAGAGATACTGACTCACTGACTGCTGTGAATTTTCTCAGAGGCTTTTGGACTACTTGTGAAGGTGTCCCCATTTCTGGCCATTTGGCATGTTGGCAAATTCTGGCCATTTGGTTCCTGTGCAGAAACCAAGGCTGTTATTCTTCTGGTACCTCCAATGAGCTCCAGATAGACCACAGCTCTGACTTTGTTCACCAGCAGCTCTTGCTGTCCAGAAAACCCCAAATCAACCATTATCCATATAAGTGGTGACATATGGATTTGGTGACCCTCTTGCACAACACGGAACTTTCAAGTGTTTGGCCCCCATTGCACCCACACAAGCAGAAGGAAAAAGACTCTTACCTGAGCTGAGCAAGAAAAGAGGGAGCAAAGTGGCTTTGCTAATTCCCATTTTGGCCCAGCTGGCGGGTGCTGGAAGTTGTGTCTGTCAGTGCACAAAGTTTTATTGACTTGCACTGGATTGAGAAGGCATCAAACAAACAGGGCAGGCAGATTAAGTTAATGATTCTCCCATACCGTGATCCCTCTTTGCCATACAGTTGACGTTCAAACAACCTTGAATTGGATATTACCAAATCAGATTCGGTCATCTGTATTGGATGTTGGGAAATGTGAAGGCACTCTCTGATTTTGTGGGGCATGTTTTTGTTCTCAGTTTGCTTGGCCTCATTTTGCTAAAGCAAAAGTGGAGATCACAGTGGTGGAAAGTATATGAACTATCTCTAGGCACAATTTTATTCTACACAGTGCTGTGTATTCTTCCTTAAGTTGCAACAGTATCTCCAGCCTCAGACTTGCATGGTCTTAGAACTACTTAGGATTTACAGCACTTTGTAAAATACATCCCCATACCAGACCCAGATAACGCTAACTGTCTCAGAATTTCTTTCAACTATCCCTTGTTTCTTTCCTGAAGGAAATAAGCTTCCTTCCTGCAGTTGTTTCCCATTTCTGAGTTGGGTTTCTTTGTTGTTCATGAATTGGGAAATATGGTTTACTTTGGTGCAATGTATAATGTACATATATTAACCAAGTAAAGCTCCCAAAATCTCAAGAAATCTCAGTGCTGCCTAGAGCTCAAAAGATTCACAAGATGCCCCACACATTTCAGCAACATGTCTACCCCCTCCCCCCCCCCCCCCATGGGGCTCAGCTGAGGCAAACCTGGCAATCAGTGCCCTATGACTTTCAGCTGGTTTACCTGCCAAGTTGATAAAGCCCTTAGCTGAGGCTAGCAAGAAAGGGCTAGATGAAATTGGAGTTATAGTGTGGTTTGTTTGTATGTATGTATCTATGTATGTAGTTATTTCTAGCTGTGTTGGAAGAATGATGTTTTTGGAAATGGTATATGCAACAGCCATATGGGAATGGGAAGAAACAGGATTAGGGAATCATTCCTCAGTGTAGAGGTCATGGAGAACCTGAAGATTTACTAGTTCAGTATATGTGAGAGATGAGTTTACCAAGAGATACGCGAGGACATGACGAACAGGGATACAAATCATGCAGAGCCAAATTTCACTTGTTTTGCTACCAACAGCACTATTTGCTCTTCTATCAAATAGTAATTGCTACAGAATGTAAATGCAGAATTCTGAAGCTGCTCTAGATCTGTAAGCAAGTAAATGGAAAAGTCTTCTCTCTTGAATCTTACTTAAGCCTTAGTTCAATCAAAGCTAGAGAGACTTTTTTGCCTATCTGCTGTTAGAAATGAGAGAAGTCACATCATTGCTCATGAAAGCTGTGCTCTAGTCCTACTTGGTTCTGTTCGGGATTTTCTGTATAATGTGATGTTCTGGTCTTGCCCAGAAGGGTGCAGTAGATGATACTTTTTTTTTGACGAGGTAGGTGAGTCTAAACCAGTACAGCCAGAGATGTCAGGTGTTTATCAGAGGAACAAATTCCTACGGGATTTCCCTGCTTGTCTCACAGCACTCTTAAGGAAACTTGTCTTATGCAAATAACTTATTACTTGCTTTCTCAATTCTTTCCTCTACTCTTCCCACCACAGTATATCAACAGAATACTGAGACAATGAAAACAGTAGGAAGAGAGGATGATTCAAGACTGAAATGTCAGTTTCTGATGGAAGAAAAACATGAAAATGTGTCATAAGATTTAACAGGGCAGCCTAGGGAGTGACTTGCAAACATGATTGCTTCCAGCACCACCATATTACAAACTCTGCATTGACTTTTTTATTTTGCCATGACCTCCATAGCTGTGTCCATCTGAGGAGACTGAGACTCCTAAAAAGCCTTCAGCACTAGCCTGGCAGTCAACAAAACGATGGATAATAGGGCATTGATAAGATCTTAAACAGCCTCCACAATGCTACAATAATCTTAGTTATTGCACTGCCTGTATTTCTAAAGAAGGCTGAAACAAGATTGAAGACTGTTGAAATAAGAGGCTTAAAGTTGATTGGTTTGAACTTAACAAATAGTAATAGGTTCAAAAGGTTCATTTTCTCAAAGCTACATTCCTCCTATAACGCACAGCATGAAAACATTAAGAACAGGAAAAATAGGATGAGAAAGAATAGTAGGAAAAAAGGGAAACATAACATTATCACTGAAAAACATAAAGATTAAGATATGGTGGAAAGTAAAAGCACCTATTTGGAATAACAACAACAAAGTTTGTGATATCACAGCACAGATTTCAACTACCCTAGAAAATAAATTCCCTTGAAAATAAATATGGATAAAATGAACAAGTGTGTTGTGAGCTCTAACTTTTGCCTTTAGAGCAACTTGGGAAAACAGAGCTATAGAATTGTTCAACAATTAAAAAAAACAACAACAAACAACATGGTTTTTAATGCCTAGTGTCAAATTGCAAAGTACTTCAATCAGGCTTTCAGCTTGGAGAAAGAAACAGATTGGCACATGCTTGTTTGTTTTAAATCTCCACTGGGAAAACCATGTAGCTCTGCTGCACTGGCTTGGAGTGTGTATTTTTCTTTTGGTGAACAGAAGACTTGTCCGTTAATCAAAGAGATGCTTCAAGCTACTGATTCGGTAAAGTCTACCAGTGGCATAGAAATATTTCTGTTGGCTTCAGAGGGCTTTTAGAAAGGCCTTGTGTATTCTCTAAATTGGTTCCTATTTGTGTAGGAAAACAAGTTTAGGAAAAGCAAAGAAAATGATTGCATTTCCCAACAAGTCAGTGAGAATTCAAGTGTTTCTCGTAAAGGATAAGGTCCTTCTGTGAGGAAACGACAACAGAAGAATTTATCTGAGACCTGGCTCTTTATAGTCACCTGAAACAAATAATGTGAGTCACAACCTCCATGAAATACAGATAAGTTATCATTTTCCTGTCAGATGCAAATTCCTTTCAAAGAACCAGTTTCTAAAGTACTTTGTACTTTCTCTAATCTCTAGTTCTTCTTTCCTGGTAAAGACACATTGATAGGAACAACAAGTGAGAAATCAACTACAAGAAGGCATAGAGTAGGCAGTGAGTCAGAACAGCTTAATATTTATTGGCCAATGTTTTATTTTTCAGTGTTATACTCTGCATTTTCTGAGTCTGGCCACAGCATTCCCAGTTTCAGGCTGTTTTCCAAGGGGAGTGAATACAGTGTCCTCTAAATTTCATTAATGGTTCTCCGCTTGATAATTCTAAATTCTCAGTGAGTCAATGCACAAAACTTAATCAAGAAGACTGTTAGTGCACTGTGTCAGATACACTAAGCTCAGAGCAGGACCTAGCTCCATTTCTCCACTACACGTGAAAGCCATTTTTATTAATTTTGCTACTTTAATTTTGGTGAGGTGATAATTTGCTTGTTCTAGTGGATGCTTCCTTTTTTTCTAGAGAATGCTAGTGATGGTGACTATTATAAACATCAGAGCCTCTTGAAACCAGGGCCAAAGCATTAAGTGTCTCAACCCTGAAGAGTTTACACCAGGAGGAGGCAAGAGGTGAAGAAATGAAATGTCATAGACAGGCAGTAGCATGGTCAGAGATCCATACACTCTGCCTACTCGGCTAACTGGTGGGTGTGGGGCATCACACTAAACAGCCTGTTACTTGCATTTTTAAGGAGCTGTGAGAATGGAGGTGAGAAGGCAAGCAGCTTGACTTCCCTGCCTAGGGAAATGAGTCTGCTTCACGCGCACCTGGAGCTCAAGACTATTTCTGACACATCTACATGTTATCACCTGTCCCATTCATGATGTCTCCTGAAGAACACTATAGCAAGTTTCTTTTTTGTAAAACAGAGACAGCACTGTCCCTCTTTTGTGACATAAAGAAAAGCCTAAGTGCTAAGCATAATCATTTTACCAGGCTGGAAGTCATATAAGGTTCAAAATATATAGGAATTTATTTAGATCGTATAAATAACACTGACTTGAGACCTGATTCAGACACCTGAAAAATGACTTGAGGTTGTTTGATACAGCAGCACCTCACTCATTCCAAGTTAAACAAATCTGCAAATCAAATGGAACTTGCTGGGAAACTGTGGGATAGGCTGAAGAAAACAAAGGTTATAAAAATAAATAAAAAATAAAAGGGTTGATTTGTGAAGAGATTATAATGTTAAAGCAATACAGATTAAGAACCTGCAAATACAGACATATGAATACGTGTCTATTATTACATATGTATATGTTACATAGTGATTACCACTAAGAAATGTTAGATAGACGATTCATCATAAATATGGAGGATAAGGCACTCAGTATGGATTTAAAGATACAAGACAAATTTTAAGATCATGATTAGAAAAAAATCTGTTTGACACTGAAGAAAACAAAGCACTGGAATTTTGCTTGAGGAGGTTGTGGGATCTGCACCACTGGAAGTTTCAAGAGCAGGTTTGATAAATAGCCACCAGACGTTCCAAATCTGAATGTTCCTAGCATGCTGCGGTTGAGCAAGGTAACCCTTTTTGTTGTCTGTTTCTTCTAATTCTGTGAATTAGATTTAGGAACTAAAAAATTCCTCAGAACGATTGTACTACCACCCCCCAAAGGTACTGGCAGTAATCTTTCTTCTTGTTCCCCCCCACAGCAGAATGGCTTTTGCACTTGCCCTCTGCCTCTCTTCTCCACTAGTCTCTCCTCACAACTTGTAGACACAAAAAGAGGAACTGTAACTGCAGGACTCCTCAGCAATTTCCAGCTTTACAAATTCAAGTTCTTGCTGCCACCATCCCCACTAACCACCCTTGTTTTTCCCATATGCTACGTGCACTTGGCAGGCTGCAGTGCTGCAGCTCACCTGGTTCAGCATTTTGGTTTCCTGTGGAAAGAGAACAACACACAGAATCCTTTTCTGAGGAAGACTTCCTGGGCAGAATAACTCTTTTTAAAGAAAGATTTCCTCTTTTCCAAACTGCCCTGGAAACATTCAGAAATCTTTCTCAAAATGTTTCTAGTTTGAGTCTACAAGCATCATTTCATTCCACTGACAGCTCCATCTGCCCTGGGGCATACTGAGAGCTCTTGGTTTGCTCCTGCTTTTCACAAATTGTGACTGCGGGTGTTGCCTCACCTTGACACTTCAATTGTTTTTAGCAGGAGTGCCCCCCAGCTATAAGGAGAAATACATGCAAGTCAGACTTGTTTAGGCCTGCTGTCCTGGTGTCTGCAGCTGGTGGGGCTCTGGCTCTCATCCAGCTCTGCTGAAAACTCGTTACCTGGAGTAGCCAGATAATGAATTATCAGATAATAAAATGCTTTAGAAAATTGTCTAGACCTAAATGGTGTCGTTAAATAAGAGACAGATGCTCATTTTAGCTTGTATGAGCTCCAATCATTTTTGTATGTGATTATGACCCACTTGAAGTAGAGATCATTTGAATGGAGCATAGTCAGAGTTATGTCCCTATTAATAATCAGAAGATGTTGATTCTCTTGGCTGAACAGTCACCAGTTGAAGACCTCCCAGCTTGGTCTCTCCACACCCTTCTCAGGAAAGCAGATAACAGTTATCCTTGCAGTTAGGTTGTTACAGATGTCTAACCTAGAGTTTCTGCTGTACTGTACTCCTTTCCTCTCTTACAGTATATGGAAAAATTTAGAAAGCGTCAAGTAAAATAGCAGAATTGTAAAAATAACCCAGGACATTAAAAACCTAGTAGTTCCTTGGTGTGAATGGATTGTTTGCGTAACAAATACAATGGCAGGATTTTTTTGAAAAGGTATCATTCAACTTGATGCAATGGTAGATTTGAACAACAGGCAAAATACCTCAAGCAAAACACATATAGCTCATATGTATTTATAAGATATTCATGACAAATTTCAGTCTGACTAAAGCATGTAGGTCTATGACAGTAATGTCTCAAACAGATGTTTGAGAGCAAATATCTGAGCTGACCTTATTTAGGTGTCTGCTGTGCCTCATAGGCCTCTGCTGATTCACTGTCTTATGGTCATCCCTGAGCCATGGAGGCCCAGAATCTACTCCTCCATTTGTGGTCCAGTTGCACCAGTTAGGCTGTTCCTTATCTGAGCAAAGTGTGCGTGTGGGCAATGCAAGAAAGGGAAGAAATCTCTGTTTCCCATGTTGTTCATGTTTATTCTTCTCCTGTAAGTGGTCTTAGGGTGTCTTCAACATAGCTGCAGTCAAAGTTAGACTGGCTGTGTCTGCACAGCTCTGCTCTTGACACCTCAGGTGATAAACACACCCTTGGCAGATGGGAAGCCTTAGACTAAGTGCATCCTTCCAGATCCTTGGCTACAAGAAAAGCCTGGATAAAGTCAACTCTGCACAAGGAGTTCTAATCAGCTCCTGCTGTGACACAAGCTCTGGCAGGGCTGGAGACCACGTGAGTTCTACAGGGGTGAATGAAGAGAGACAGCTCTTGAAGGCTGTGAAATAGTTCTGCTTGGAGGGTGCTTCACAGAAGCCTGGAGTGAGTTGTGCTGCCCTACCCCACTTTCACTGACAGCCATTTCTTGTACATCCTCTGGCCCAGACTCAAAATGTTGCCCACCACAGGAATTGCTTTGTGGAAACAGCTGCAAACACTTTCCTGATGGCAAGGACAATGAGAAAACCATTTTGCTTCCTAAGGAACTGAGGATAGGGTGAGCAGGGGCTGCCCATGGTACCATTAGGGCAGGGCCTGCAGCCTGTCCTGCCCCTTCATTCTGCTAGGAGCATGGCACTGGGGGCACTGAGCACCTCCCTGGGTATAGACTGAGGCTGTGCCATGGGCCTATGGCATGGCAGGGTTGTGGGAAGCTGGAGTGTGGCCCTGCTGTGGCCTCACTGGGGCTTATGGCCCTGGGTTGACGTGGGTACTGGGCCTGGGGGCGGACAGGGATGGGCAATGCTGGTGGTGCCTCTGAAGTGTTGACAACCACAGGTTAAGGGACTGAGGCAATAGGAGCTTTTTTCCCTATCTTGCACATTGCAATAACTAAAAATCCCTTTTCTCCACACAGTGCAGTTTCTTTTGTTATAAATGCCTTCTATGCAGAAAATCTCTGTTTAGCTTCACATCTTTCAAGTGCCTTCCTATTCTCCCCAGGCCAAGCTGGCATTCAGCACTCACTGCAGGGAAGAATCCAAGGCTAGAGGCATTTCTGGAGAGAAAAAATCAGTGAAAGCAGTTTCTCTCAATGGAGAAGCTGAATATTCAGGACACCTGGCTGCCTGCTATCTCTATGACTGCAGATGTACAAATATAACACTCAAAAGGACCTTTTCCATGATTTTTTCCATGCTTACATTCATCACGTCCTTTCCTGCATGGTGCAGGACTGGGAGCTGGGTTGGCACAGGGAGTATTGTTGCAATCACCTCTTGGAAACTTTGGGACAAAATTACTCATTCCTCTTAGACATTTCATTAACTAAGGAGATAATGATCTGCCGTGACATTTCTTAGTACAAGTTTTACTGGCCTGACAGTAAATGTCAAAACTGTATGTAAGGCCACAGTGAACTACATCCTGGCCAGTATCTTACATGCACAGTGACTAGACTATTAGCCTTACATTTTCTTTGTCTCCCCTGTACGTATCTGTCTCAGGTACCGTGCTGACATTTATTTTTCTGCCCTAAGGAGGACCTCCCTTTAAAGGGAATCTTATTCCTTCTCATTTGAGGAAAGCATTTTTTACCCATACCTCTTCTTTCTCCCCAGTAAAAGTGACAGTAATCAGATGCATATCCAGTCACAGGCCACTCTTTTTAGGAAATCAAACAGATTTCTAGCCATGTCAACTGGGCTGATAAAAAAGCATCTGTTTGACAGAGGATAATGCTGGAAAATTTATTTTTAGAAACAAATCAATATTTTGAACAATTTTGTAAAGTACAATGGCTGCTATAAAAAGTAGGATAGAATAATGTATGGGAACTGTTGAGTCATGGCCTGAACCACTGATTGAGCACCTGGAGAAAGGACCCACTCAGCCCTGGAAGCACAGGTGAAGGCAATTCATCTGTGTGACCAGAAGGGGTGGAGCCTGGCTGCACCTCTCTTAGACCTCATTTAAGGGCTGACTGCCACTGGGAAAGGACTTCTGGTTGGAGATCCCTCTTTTGTGGAGTTTTCCTTGTGAGCCTAGATCTTTGGAGAGGGGTAAGCAGATTTCCTTTGTAGCGCCATTCCATTCATGCTAGTCCCTTTGCTACTGCACTCCTGTCTTGCCCTTCCACCACATTGATATTTCTGGTTGTTACAAATGGAATGGAATATAAGAGAGTAGTTCAGTTGGAAAGGACCTGCAAAGGTTACCTAGTCCAACTGCCTGACCAATTCAGGGCTAACCAAAAGTTAAAGCATATTAATGAGGGCATTGTCCAAATGCCTCTTGAACACTGGGCCTCAGGCATCAATTGTTCTGTTAGGATGCCTGTTCCAGTGCTTGGCTACCCTTAAGGCACGTAAATTTCTCTTGACATCCAGTCTAAACCTCTTCTGGTGCAGCTTTGTTCTCTCACATCCTCTTATCGGTGCTTCCCTCTGTGCTTCCCCTCCTCGTGGAGCTGCTGATGGCAATGAGATCACTTTTCAGCTTCCTCTTCTCCAGACTGGACAACCCGTGTGCTCTCAGCCTCTCCTCACAGGGTATGCTTTCCAGCCCTGTTACCAGCTTTAGTGCTTCCTCTGAATGCTTTCAAGGATCTTGACATCCTTCCTATATTGTGAAGACCAGAACTGCATGTGATATTCAGGGTGAGACCAACACAGTGCTAAATACAGTGGGAGAATCACCTTTTTTAACTGGCTAGATGTAGTGTGTTTAAAGCAGTAACTAGACATGGGTATTATATTTGCTGTTTAGATTATATATTCTAGCAAAAACAGCAGAGGGAATCAACACATAAATAAATTTGGTTTTTGAAAGACCTAGATAAAAATGTTGTCAGTTACTATGGCATACCTATAGGATTGCTAAGTATAGCACAGGTGAAACCATAGACACAAATGCATAGTGATTAAGATGAAATAAATGTTTTTTTTTTAGGGGAGCAACACAGGCAACTGCATTTATAATGTATTAATGGGTTTGAAATGGGTGTTGTTAATTTTAACTGGGTTTGAAAGCTTTGTAAGTAAAGTAATAGAGATGTGTTAGTCTTGTGTTTTCGTGAGGCATAAGTCAAAACACTTGTAAAATTCATGTCAGACTATTGTTATTCTCCTAATCAGTGGTTATAATATGGTATTATTCAATCAAATAAAATAGCCAAAATCTACTGCGTATATCTTCTAATTGATATTACTTTTAAATGTAGATGTAAAGTGCATATCTTAATGTTAAAAACTGTTCAGCAGAAAAGTAACTGTCCACTCTGTGGAGTTCTCTCTGACATGTATCATCTGCTTAGCTGTTGCCAAGGTAATGGGCATGATATCAACTGTTAGGATTTTACTTTTAGAAAACTTACTCAATACTAACGACTCTCATGTCATTATTCTCTTTCTACTGTGCAAGTGTACATTTATTTTAATAAATCTAGTAACTTCTACAGTTTTTTAGAGAACAGATTTACGATTACCCTTCTTCATTTGTACAGAATATCCAATGTGGGAAATAACTGGGTTATTTGTTCCAAAGCTTTCTCAGGTCTTCAGAGAAAGCAGAAGTAGTAACTGGGGATATGGGGTAAAACACACAATAACATATTAACTGATAATATACAGGCAAACTGCCTTTAGGGCAGGGATGAAAGAGTGCCCTGCCATGCATGTCCTTGCTAGAAATAGCAATTTTTTAAATTGAAATTTAGAAAATAGATTCTGAAGAGGAGAGATGAAAGTCGCATTGGCCTTTGAAATCTATACTGACTGCAGAGAGATAAACAAAGCAAGCGTTTAAATTTTTTTTTAAAGAGTTAATGCAACCAAATCATAGGTTGCAAAATTTATAGCTCAAACAGCCTGAAGTCCTTAAAAACTAATTTCAGTCTATTCTCTGCTCTCCAAGGAGAAGAGCAGGGTGATAAAAATCTTGTACAATGAATATTTGGATCTAGTCCAAGGTAATTGTTATTTACTCACAGGGTAAAAATTATTCCTTGGGCTATGAATGGCAGATGATCTTTTGGATCTATTGACCCTCCTAGACAGCTTGACAGTCTGTCTTAATAATTGCAGCTCAGTATATTGCCAGACAGAAAACTGATTTTTTTTTTTTGACACGAACTGGGAGAAATGTTGTGTGGATGCAGAGATGACCATGGTAGAACAAGCTACTGAAGAATGAATATAGAAGTGCAAAATGAACCATTAAAATAGCCACTCAGAGATCTGATCGTTTCCTAGTTTAATATTATAAAGAATGGCAAAGAGTAAGTTGTTCTAAAATGCATTGCAGATTGTTTTCTTCTGTTGCATGTCTGAAGTTATCAGTAAGCAGTAAACTTACTTGCACATGCATAGCCTCTGGGAAAGACATTAATTCTCCTTCTTAGCAGTCTCTTTGATGGCTGTCAGGTAGGTTCCAAAGCATGTAAACTGCCAGTGCCATGTCCTGCTGACTGAAAGAGGCTTTCACAAGTCCCAAGTCCAAATATGAAGAAACTTGGCATCCAACAATGTAGCCTCATGCCTTCATGACCTCTGGCAGCCACTGGTAGAAATCTTGAAGTGTAGCCATTAATAATAATGCGGGAGGTCAGTGAAAATGTTGAGAATGCATAAGACCTAGAACAATGCAACCTTTCTGTAGGTTTCCATGAGAACTATTAATGTGTAAGGTTCAGCTACACACAGAGCAGGATGTTTTGAATGGGCTCTTCCCGTGTGTTGTAGGATACACTGAAAAACTGAGCATACCAAAAGAATGTAACAAGCTGTCAGTTGAACACTTATCAGTGTTCATTTACAGTAATTTATAATGGATGATATTTCTTTTTGATTTTTAGAATATAATATAAGTTCAACAAAGTACGTAGGATCTCATGCTTCAAATATGCATACGTCTTTCCAGGAGAGGGCAGTCCATTCCCAGGACCAGCTGGCTCCCATTATGTTGTTAATCCGAGACGTGTAACCAGAAATTCCAATAAAAAGAGAAAGTGTCTTAGATGGAGATCAACCAAGGCCTCCAAATGTATTCCATGTTGGAAAAATCTGTCTTGGAAAAGAAAAACTAACAGTTTGCTTCTGTATTTTGAAAGAAGAAAGAGTGTAAATATGTTAGTGACATCACCTTGGTAATCAGTAATGTGCAGAAAGGGGGCACGGAAGTGAATATATCGCCACAGCTGCACAACAGTAAGTAAACAGTGCAACCTGAGCTTTGGCGGGGGAAGATTTTTCTGTATCTATTATGGAAATATAAACTGATATGCTATGAAGAGCCCTAGAGGCAGCAAGGAATTAAGACTGACCATTTATTTTATTTCATTTTTCAATTCCTTTCAAATTTATGCTTCGTATTTTTATGGAATGATGTGCACAGATACTTCTGTGAAAAAAAATAATGTGAGGAGTCACTACACTTACATTTCTTCTCTTGAAAATCTTTCCTGTCCTCTCTCAACCTGCCTCTGCCATGGATGTGACTCACCCAAAGAGCCTTGAACTCTGTTCTGGTGTAAAAGCAGAGCAGTCATACTGACAAGAAATTGCATCTGCTGTAGTTCACCTTGACAGCATCTGGCTCGGGCACTCCCAAGCTTGTCAGAGATACCATGTTCATGTCATACACTCCAGAGTTAGTGAAATCTAGAGGAGAGACTGGATCCTATCCTGCTGTGGTGTAGCAGCATCAGTGTAGTGTTCAACAGCAGCTGTTCAGGTACTTAAATTGGCCTATTCACAGCCATTGTTGTACTGCATTGTAATCTGCACAGTAGGAATCAATGTTTAAAAAAAAAAAAAACCAACAACTCAGCATGGAGAAGGAGAAGGTGATAGTTTAAAAAAAGGTCTAAAGGTGTTGATTTTACACTTTCACACTTATTTTGTCATAGATGTTATTTACTCGTACATTTATGCATTACATGCATACAAGTACTAAGGCCTACCTGTCCAAGTATCCTGGTCAGACTTACTGGTGTATAACATAAGGGACAAGGGGTGCTGATACTGAATTCTCATCATATCTCTGGGTTACTTTTGAGTAGTGATGGCTAATTAGTTTTTGGACAAATCCTTTTTTATGTATGCCTTCCTAGTGGGTTAGTAGCAAAACAAATGGCACAATAGGATGTGCAGCAACCTTGCTGCCTTTCTATTCTCCAAGCAAAGTTATTTGAAGCAGTGAATATACTGAGAGGATCAAAGAACTAGGAAAGTAAATTTCTAAGAGCAATCTACCTTTGGTAGGCTTGCAATAAGATTAGAAAATGATTGATTACATGATCCCAGGCTTCTCTTACCTGACAGGTATCTGTGTAACAATTAGTGGTCCCAGCACAGAAATTAAAGTTTTTAACAGTTTCATCCAAAAATTCAGATCTATTGCATACCTTATTTTCAATCACAGTGACTGTGATTATGTCTGTTTTAGGACAAGATCTCCACCTGTATCATTTTAAAATAAACAATAAAAAAAAAAAACAACCCACAATCAACCAAACTCCCAAAAGCCTAAACCTTAAAATACAAAATAAGGTATTATCAAAAGTTTTGTACTGAGAGGAACTCTTGTCCTCTAAACTTATCTCTCATTCTTTATTTGAATCAGCAAGACCAGTCTGCGCTTTGTGCCTTAGTAGGCATCTTCATAGGTCTTGAGATGGAATATTTGTAAATGACTTAGTAAAGGGTATCAGAAAACATTTGATTTGGAAGTGACAGGGGGAAGGAAATTTATGTGTATTTTTAAAGCTTAAGTTATTAAACTTAAGCTTGGAAAAATCTACCCAAATCAGAAGGAAAGTCCCTTTGTGTTGTAAACCAGTGATACCTTCACAGTGGTCTGGTTGCTAGAGTGGTTATTGCAAGCTTAGAGAAATATCAGTCCATATCAGTACAAAAATAAGACTAATTCTCATCCTGGAGAAACATCTTAGTGTGGGCTCAGTATGAAACTTGGATCAAAGGCTGAGGAAAGAATGGTTAAGATTTTGAATTTTCATTCAATTCTTTGTACAGTGAGTTTCCAACTAGAAAGCTTGAATATTGAACTGAGCTTTTTGTTAAATGCCAACTGTTCATAGAAGAGGCTTTAATTGTCAATATCTTTTTGCTAATGGGGCAGTATCTTCACTTAAATATCACACAACCTTGCCAGAACAAATTTGATTTAATACTTGTTTCTTCTCTTTTTGGTGAATGGTGTGGGTAGCCATTTAGAAGAAGATAGTGTTTCCCATTTGTAGCCAAACTGTGTGCAAAAGAGGTAAGGAATTTGGGAAATGGTGTACTGTATGATACAATGGCATGCAATGAGATGGCTCACAACTGCGCACATCATGTTTTTATACATGCCTGAAGCTCCGTTTTTTTGTGTTTTGATTTGAAAAAATCTCAGCCTGAAGTGTTGTGTGTGGGTTAGGTGAGTTCACAGCTGGGGGGACTGTATGGCTCAAAATCATCAGTGACAGGTATCTGCCTGGGCCACAATAAGCTGAGGTCCCCAAGGGTCAAAACTACAACCCATACGGTCAATATTTTCACTGGTGACCCAAATGATGTCCCTGACTTTACTATCATTAAATTTGAGGATGACATTGAAGTAGGGGAGTGCTGACTCCACACCTGCACCAGGGATACAAGAAGCCTTTGTGCAAGGAAGAAGCTCATTGAGGAGGATGTCACAAAAAGAGCTTGTGAGTTGCAAAGAGTATGAGATGAATATCAGACAACAGCATGTTCTCTGTAGGAATAAGGCACATTGCATGTTGCAGTGCCTTAAAAAGAATTAGGAAGCAGAACAATGGAGATTTTTGTCCCTCTTTATCCAGAGCTGATGACGTTGTATCTGAAATCCCATGTCTGACTGTGAGTCATCAGTTCAGAAAGGAGCCTGAGAATCTGAGGAGAATCCAGATGAGCCAACCAATAGGATTAGGGCACGCAGTATGTAGCCTTAGAGGAGAGACAGAGAGAGTTGGGCTTGTTCAGCCTTATAGAGAGGAGAGTAATAGAAGATCCTGTAGTGGCCTACAGCTACTTGAAGGAGAGCAGCAAAGACAACAAGGACAAACTCTTCTTGATAGTACCTGACAAGATAACAAGGAGAAATAATCACATGCTTGGTTTGATAGTTTGATTTGCAGACCAGGAAAAAAATTAATGAGAAGGGTGCTGCAGCATGGAAGCAAAGTCCCAGAGAAGCTGTGGAATACCCATACTTAGAGTTTTTCAGGCCTTGGTGAAGAAAAGTCGCTTCTGATCCAACCTGTTTTTAGCTGTCTGGCTACAAAGAGTTATATAAATCTGTGGTACTGACATAATTATCATACTTGAAGATTTCACAGTATTCCCAAGTTTTCTGGAAGTCTGTTAGGCAGCAACAAGGGCCATTAACAACTTCATCAGGATTTCTACAGTACTCTTAAAATTAATGAATAAAGAACACAAAACCTCAGCTTTATGTTTTCCTAATTTCTATCACTGATGCGAAATCTAACTTTTGAACTTTTTTTTTAACTCTCTTTTATGACAAATTCATCTTCTGAACAAAGGCTTCTTTATTTCTCTCAAAACCATCAAATTAATATAAAAGAAAATTTAATAAACATAGAAGAGTTGCTCGGCAGAGGCAGGCAGAAGATGCAGGACTCTAAGGGCTCCTGAGAAGCAGAACAAGACAGAGGTAGGGATTTTGCTAAGTATTAGCACTGCCTTGATGCCTCTCAATTCAATGGAATTCAACTAGGTCAACCCTGACAATTCCTTAGACCAGATCTACAAACACTTAGTCCAGTTTTCATAGTACTAGAAAAGCTGAAAAGGTTATTGCTCTGATATGCACAATGTAACTCGTATTTTGAAAGGCTGAGGACCATTAAATTTTCATTTGCATGGTTTGCACACCCATGTCATATCCCATCAGTGCTTTAAATAGTAGTGTCCAAGTCAAGTGCAAAGTCCTCTAAGTCTTCTGCTTGTCTCCTCTGCTAGATCTGGAGAGAGTGAGAAGATTTCTAGTTATTATAGGCTTTTTTAACTGTTTTATAGACTTTTGTGGATAAAAATAGCATGTTGGGATGAACAGGTTCATACTACAGAGTTGAAAAACATTTTCACTGAGAGGGAAATGTAGCAAATGTTTATATTTGGAAGGCTAGAAATATCAGGTTAATATTGTATCCTAATATATAAAATATATTAATATTAACATTAATAGGTTAGAAATACTTGCAAAAGTCTGGAGTTTCATTTCAGTTCACTGTATCTGTTGGAAATTGGATCAAGATCTTTCCTAGATTGATGTTAGTGCATTGTCTGTCTTGCTATTTACCCATATTCCAGTCAAATCTACATTCTACCAGTTCCTTTAGAGTTTGAGACAGGAGCCAAAGATAAACCCAAAACTGCGTGATCATAGAGGAAATTAATCACACAACAGCACAAATCAAGCAGAAGATTGAAAATGAAACACCAGAGCAATTGCAGGCTCTGCTTAGAATAAGGCGTGTTAAAGTGTGCTAGAAGAGGAAACAGAATTACTGGGGAAATGGACTGGGCTAAATTTCAAGATAGATGGAAATAAGCAGATGGAAGTATTTTATTTTCTCCTGTTTACATGAAGAAGTTTTTTGATTGATGACGTTCTGAGAAAAAATTGCTCTGAAGTATGTTCCTGTTAAAAATACCAGTTCAAAGACCATGTTGATTTGTAGGTGCTGCTATCAACCATCGCATATACTACAAAAATATTTACAAGGCTCCACTGTGCTGTTTAGGATGCTGGTAGAGTTAGTGACCCATTTCAATGTAAAAACATACTAAGTTCCTGTTCCCCACAGATATTTCATATTCTTTGCCATCTAACAGATCAAAATATATTGTTTATAATCCCTTCATTTTAAGTTTTTCATTTTCAAGTTTACACAATCCAGAAGAATCACACATAATTTTTAAAACCAAAGTTTAGATTCAGATAGTTCTCAGTATTGTAAGAGGCAGGGATCTGGGTGTGTGCACGTTTGTAGGTGTATTATAAGCTCAAAAATGTCTCCTGCAAAGCTTTGCAAAGGGTACCCAGTACCTTGCAGCACTATGATTTATCTGGTCTTACCATTTTATTTTCAGAACATGACTGGCCACTGCAAAGCTTTACCATATGCAACACCTTGGGACTGTATCGCTACCTGGATCTCAGCAGTAATTGTCTCTCAAATCCTCAGAAATGTAAGTATGATGCACCTTGGCTCATGTATGGAGCCCTGCAGATATGTGTGGGAACATTTCACAGAACAGATGATGTGTAAAGTACAAAAATGGTACCAATTTGTTTCTTTAGTATATATCACAGAATATAGATCTTTACCAAGTGAAAAGAAATAAGACCAGACTCAGTTATTTTCTCCACCTTAGTTCAGAGAAAAATAAATGTGTTGATCAAAAAGTGTAATTTGGGATAGAAGATAAAAAAGATAAAATAGGAGATGAGCTCTTACTAGGATTGAACAAGGATTAATGTGGGAAGCAGTAATGGTTTTGAAGAAAAAATGAGAGATGAGGAGACTGTAGAAGGCAGAACTCACATTAGTTATACTGGTTTCATCATTTCCATTGCAGTTTACAACTAAGGGTGGACCTGAGGGTAAGCTGTTGTGATTGCTTTGTCATGTTAAGCACATTCTTGACCACTGGTAAATATTTAAGCTGTTTAATTCTTCCATCTATTACTCTCTGAAGCACTTCAAGGACTATTACAGCTCTCCAATGTTTATAAAGAGATACTTTTGGAGAGCAGACAGCTATTTTACCATGCTTAAGAACAGTCATTCATGAACATGTTCTCGAAGAGTAATGACAACTCTTAAATTTTCAAGGGCAATTTAAAGGGACCTTCTTCGTTACTTAGTCCACAATTTGAGTTTTGTGGGAAACAAAAGACATTTTAAAAGTTTGGGCTTTTTCTTTTTTAATCAAACACACTGTTGTGGTTTAACCCAATAGGTGGCTCAGCACCACTCAGTTGTTCATTCCCACTTCTTCCCAGTGGGATAGAGGAGAGAATCAGGAAAACAGAACAAAGTAGAACTCTTGGGTTGAAATAAAACTATTTACTGTGATAGAGAAAAGGGAAAATACAGTAGTTATGGCTATATGTATATATATATGAATGTATATAACAGTGATGCACAAGTATTTGCTCACCATCCCCCAAACAATGCCCAGCTCGCCCCTGAGCAGTGGAAGAGAGTGAGAAGAACTCCCACCCCCTTCTAAATTCTCTTTCCACATGATATCATATGGTATGGAATATCCATTTGGCCAGTTTAAGTCAGCTATCCTAATCCTGTTCTCTCCCAGCTCCTTGGGTCTTTTGCTGAGAATGTCCTTGGCTTTGTGTAACACTGCTTAGTAGCAATGATAAACATTAGTGTGTTATCAGTGTTGTTTTTCTCCTAGAACCAAAAACATAGCATCTTATCAGACACTGAAGAAAACAATTCCATCCCAGCTGAAACTAAGACACACATCCTCTCCTACTTTCAAGTACTGGAAGGCAACTATGGGGAAAGGGTAAAACAACAGGCTAACACAACATAAAAATGCAAAAAAAAACCAACCTGTCATATCCCTTTGGGAAACTCCTTGCTGTTCTACAGTGATGATACATCATCAGTGAGCTCCAGGTTTGACTTGTTTTTTCAGTGATAATAAAAGGAGGTGTTCCATGGTGGTATCTCTCTCAATAGCACTCCTTTACACTGGAAGACTTCATTGGCATATCTGCATCTGTAATGGGCAACTGAAGTGAGTTACTTAATTTTAGTTCATGTCTAAATTTATAAATTAAAACAAACAAACAAGTAATGCCTTCTGGAAATAGGTAAAAGTTAGTTAGAAAGTTCAGACAGATTAGTAAGCAGTTGCAGGAATATTTATGAATAAAGACCAGAAGGTATTTGCAAGGGTATTTGGAAAGACTTCATGTACCAGATGGTATCTGGCAGGAACATTTGTATTTAAACTTCACTTTTGCACACCAAATCTGCTTTTCATTAGGGAAGCAAGTTTCACATGCAGATATAAAAATTCATAAACTGTATTTTTTCATGAGTTAGATCTGAGAGAGTAATGCTCAGTGAGGAGGTGGGTGCTGTCTTTCAGCAGTGGTGACAGTGACAGTGGGTCACCTCCACTGGTGCAGATTTTTAAGGGTGCAGCATGCAGTCTCTTCTTCTGTGGCTGGTAGAAATGCATAGCTAATGGTGTTGACTGCACTGAAAAATAGTGTTTTGTAGCTGAGAATTTGCTGTATCAAATACTGTTATTGTGTTCTTATCTGTTGTAGTTTCCACAGAAATAACTAGGAAGCATTAGTTTCAGAGCAACCTATGTGTAAAGCAATGAATTTATGAGCCATCTGTAATTTTCTCAATGTCTAATCCAAATTCCCTATGATTTTCAAAACAATCTCAATTCAGTTGCTCATACATTTGCTCATAAAGACGTGCAGTGGGAGTGAGACTTAGGTTGAATCTCTAGGCAACAGCAAGAAAAGGAAATGTGGCTTAACCTGTCTGACAAGGACTTCAAAACAACAACAAAAAAATACTGATTTTAAGACATAAGAGATATGTATCATCTTGGTTTGAAGACCATTCCTTTATAAGAGGAGGAATGGTGCAGGAAAAATAAACCAGTCTAACTGTCCTACAGATAGATACACTACAAAATTGTACAGAATATACTGACGTGTTCATATCTTAAAAACGCAACTGCAGATTTAAAATAGACATATTTACTATCTAAATGACCACACTATCATATTTGGTATTACGTGAAATCTGATCATACATTGTGTTCACTGAAATGTTCAATCTAAAGACCCAAAGCTTTTGGAGATATCCTAAAAAATAACATACATTAAAAATACATATATATTTCCATATTGCTTAGAATTTTATAAATCAACATAAGTTTCTTTGGAAAACAAATCCTCCAGCACCTAGGCAATTGAAAACATTTTAATCTGTGAAGTCTATTATGCTCCTACTTTTGTAAGCAATAAGATAGTAACTACAAAGTTACCCTGGATTACAGGATATTCACCCGTTGGCACACTTACACCAGTCCTTACAAAAGATTTTTCTCAAAGATGAGACGAGAGCTGCAGATTCTCATAATTCACATTTTTAATGTGGAACAAATTTACTACTAGTTGTGATTTAAATATACATGTTGCCAGTGCCAGTCAGGCACCTTAATGAGCATCCTTCACTTCTGGCAATCCTGAGCTATCAGAGGTCTGATGCTCTTACAGCACCTGTGGCAACAGATCAGCAAATCTGAAAATCATGACATGATTTTGCTAATTTGAATGTAATGCATAAAAATTTTACCAGAGCATAGAAATTCAAGAGAAAGGACTCTGCCTTTGCTAATTCCCATTTTGGCCCAGCTGGCTGAGGCTGAAAGCTTTGTGTCAATGCACAACACTTTACTGATTCCCACCCTAATTACGGATCAACAAACAAGTGTGATAAATGAAGTTAATCATTTTCTTAGTTCCAATCTCCATTTTTTTAATTTCCAAGCATTACCTTGGAACCAAGAACTTACAAAGTAATATTTACATGTTTGTACTGAGAAATGGGAAAAGTAAAGGCACTCTTATCTTACTTAACATGCTGTTATTCTGAAATTTTTATGCCTCATTTTATCTAGTTAAAGATGTAGATAACATTGCTGGAAATTATGGGCAATGTCTCTATGTAGAATCTCAGATTCTGCATGTTCAGCCCCCACTGTCTGTGTTATGAAAGGGTTACAAAGAAGATAAGGAATGCAGGACTGAAAAGGACCTTCAGTCTACTTCCCTGTAATTAGAGAATTGTATCTTGCTATCACATGTGCAAAATTATCAAAGTCCAGTGTAAAATTGTGTATATTGAAAGCTTATCTCCTATGCACTGTTCCACCAGGAAGGCTGTTCTTAACCCTTACAGCTCTGGAAAACCCATGAAAGCAAGAACTGATGTAGATGGGGAAGGAGTTGGATGAACTGTGATTTGCAAGACTGTGAAATGCCACAGGATTTAGAGTGAATCGCCTCTAGCCAAAGATCTCCTAACAGCACTTTGTTTGCACTGAAAACTATTTGAAAGCACCTGGCAAAGCCTGGAACTACACAGTCACCTTAAGGCAGACTCTTCCTGGAGTCCCAGCAGCAGATTAAAACCAGAACTTCTCCTGTGGAAGTTCTTAGCTCCACAGACAAAAAAAGAAAAGCTATAGTGCAAGCAGGTAGCTGTCAGCTGAAAGGCATAAGTGGTTATAGTTATCGCAGATGGGGAAAAAATCCTGAGCAGAGAGCGAAAAAGCAGTCCAGTTAGGCTTGGCAATACTTTGCGTGCTGCCATTTTCAAGAAGGATGAAGTGAAAACACTGAAAAATGTACAGCGATACTGGCATTTGACCTCAGAGGTCCCATTTCTTTACCAACAAGACTTACAAATGCTCAGTGTTCATGGTCCTGCTGTTTGATAAAATACATAACACTGACCATGTTCAGGTACCCGTGAGGACAGGAAGAGCTCTCCATGTTATCTTTCCAAACTGGAGGAACAATCAAGAAAGAAATGAAGACCTTAATTTTATCCAGACAAAACAGTTATGGAAATATGAAGTGGAAAATAGCTAGATGTGTGGCGGTTGTTCAGAAAAGGTGATGGAATATTCCAGTTATTCACAGGATGAGGAGGGTTTGGGATCAAAACTGTACAGTTTTGGCATAGCACTTCCAGTTTGAGAGAGGCCATTAAGAATGATCAGTCATCTTAAAATACTATCTGTGAGGCAAGCCTGAAAGAGGTAGACTTTTTGTAGTCAAGAGAAAACTTGCAATTCTGTGGTAGGCGTCATAGAAACCTTCAGAAGATAAAAGGGTCTGTGCTCACGGTGGATAAACTTAAAGTTTGAAGGACTCAGGAAAAATGTGAAAAGCAACCTGCTATGTCAGAACAAGAAAGCCTTGCAGTAGAACATCTGAAAAGATATCTTATGGGCAGGTTAGACAACATTTGATAAAACTGATATGGAAGAAGTCACTCTGTTGCAGGACAGAAGGGTAGAACAGATAGTTCTGTTTTTCTCTGAAACTTTCTATTGTTGTGAACCTCCACTCTTTTTGCTTTCAGCAGTCCATGACAATCTGTCATGTAGCACTTGGAACAAGGATGTATCAACTTCCATTGAACTTCCATTGCTAGCTCCAAAGCAGATGTCTTTTTGTCTCTGCCCACTTTTCCAAGTCTTATTTTCCTGTTCTGGTTTGAAGATCAAACTCCAAAGTTTGCACCTTTGAAAAAAGTTCAAATCTTATTGAATAGTTTTCAAGAAGCCCGGCTCTATGTTTTCAAACTCTGTAATAGTACAATTTTCTTATTCTACAAGCTTATTTTGCCATTTTGATGTTTCACCTTCTCTGCGCTTACAATATAGCAAGAGTTCTTAAATATTTTAGATGTTCAAGTATTACTGGCATTATAGGATACCAGGGAAATTAAATTAGCAGAAATAAATAAGGTGTGCCTCTGAATTTGAGCTTTGAAATGGACAGCCAAAATGCCTTTTTTTTTTTCAACCATAGTCACCAAGTTCAAATAGTAAAGCCTGGGATTAAAACAGGGGATAAACAATATGAAATGAAGAGGAGGTTGCTGTAGCATTCTGAAGTGGAACAGAATGCAGAGAATTTGGAAGCTTTTTAAAGGTAGGGATAGGAATTTTATTTCCTGTAAGCTGCAAAACAAATTTGAGTTAAAGTAATAAACCAGTAAGTATGCAGATAAATTTATAAAAAGTGTAGGAAAGTATTCCAGTGGCAAGTATTTTAATTGTGTTTTTGAACTGAGGGAGAGGATGGATTTGGAATTAAAAAGAGTTATTTAACAATATATAGAAAGTTCCTAAAAGCTTTCAACAGCCTGAATTTTCAGCTTTGCCTCAAAAATGTTCAGATGCTTTTGGCTGAGTAGCAGCTGCTGCCTGCAGTAGAAAGAATACTTCAATGGATGATGGATTATCTGAAACCTGTCCCCCACAGCATAAGTGGCAGCATAATTTGTGAGGAATATACAGGAACACCTTCCTGTATCCTGTTCCTATTAGAAAAGAAATGCAGAACTGAACTGAGGTGAAGTTAAGATACTAGGTCAACACTCATTTCTAACTAGTCTGTAACTACTCACCCATCAGATTCACTTTCCAGCTGAGAGATAAACATTTGGAAACTGTTTGTCTGACTAAACATACGAGACTACTTTGTGATAAGCCATACCCTAGGAATTTTTATTTTTCTCTGTTATTACAACACAAATTTAGTGAGATGAACTTAGCAGGAGACATCTGCACTGTAGATCTTTGCATTTAATCAGATAAATCCGCCTACAGTGTACATAGTCCAATTGAAAGAGAGCTTGCTTCACTTCCATTTGTTCTTAAGAATATGCTTAACAAGCATTCCTTCTATGTTGACATACTCACCGCTAATAGGATGGGAAAACAATGAACCTTTGGGCAGTTCACACAATTTTCCATGCAAGTGGCATTCATACACACTTTGAGAAAGTTTACCCATTTTTCACATTACTGATACATTCATATCATCAAAACAGTTCCTGTTTTGATTTACTTTTGATTTACAATTTTTATATTTATAATGGATCACTTTGTTCTTTTTCTCATTTAGTCTTTATTGTTATTTTATTAACATTCCTTACATTAACATTCATTATATTCCTATATATTCCATATTATAATTCGTTTCCTACGCACAAATCAAACTAAAAATGCTAAATAAACTATATTTCATTCAAAATGTACATAGAGTCAGAATCACAGAATCATCTATGTTGGAAAAGGCTTTCAAGATCACCAAGTCCAACAATAAACTTGACCTATCAATCCCATCACTAATGAAATCACCAAAATTGCTCCTCAATCATGAAGAGTTATCACCGACTTCAATGAAGCTAAAATATCATCCTCAACTATGTGGTAAAGACAGCTGAGCAGACTTCAAGATGCACCTATGTAAAAAACTGTAACTGAATAACACTTGGTGTGTTTGCAATGCTATATCAATATAGCAATATAACTTCTTTTTTTTTTTTTACATTTAAGAAATCATTATTATTTATCAGTTAGCAATGAGGCTACTTTCTTTGGAAAATATCTGGAACTAAAAGTTTGGCATCCATGTCTAAACTAATACACGCTTGTAAAACTCAAGTTAGTACATTGAAGTCTCCTGGCTGTTATCATCCATCTTTCTTTTCTTACAATAGTAGGATACTCTGATGCTATTGGAAATATATATCCTGATACTAAAACAGCTAGTGTGTTACTTATAATCCTTTCATGGACAAATTGAGGTTGGTTATGTTGTTTTCAGTCAGACCTGAATTAACAAATAAGACAAATATGTCAATCCTATTTTTTATCTATGCTGTTAATGTAAAGGATACACACTGTATTCAAAAATGACATACCTCTTTCTGAAATCCCTACAGTGCTTATCTCAGTAACCAAGTCTGAGGAGAAAAAGAAAATACTCTAAGTGCATGTTTTCCAGTGGAATGATGCACACAAATACATGTTTTCTTGTCTTTTCTGTAGCAGGCACCTTGTGGAATGTGTAAGGAAGCTTCTTTCAAGGAAGCAAGAGATCGCGTAATTTAAGGCTGCACACCAAGATTGACAAAAGTACCACTAAATTCCATTGAAATTCTTTCACTTCAAGAGGTACACTTAAAAAAAAAAATAACATTTTGTTATTGTTCTCAGTCTGTTGTTTACTACTGAAGACTGAGATAACTGAAGATCACGGTTCAAGAATATATAACAGTAATGAAAAACTCTTTTTCACGAAGAGTTTTAATTGTCATAAGAGGAAAGCAAAAACAGGAGTAAAATGCACGTACCTTCGAATTGATCTGCCTACAATTTACAAAATATTTTACTGTGGTTGCAGTTACCTCAGCATTATATAACATATGTAGGAGTCTCTTGTCCTTTGGCAGCAAAAAGACCTACTGTATAAGCATAGATGTGATCTGAGATCATACTTCAATTTTGGCAGAAGATAATATGGAAACTTTCTTGCCATTGAATCTCCTTTGGTCTTCAGACCAGTCAGAAGGATTGAAGTCAAAGTAAGCTGTGCATGGAAACTGAATTTTCATCGATCCAATCCATCCTTGGATCTTACTACATTTCTGTATGAGTTTCCTTTTAAAGTTATGCTATTCTGTAGATGTCTGGAAGTGTGCTGCCTCTGACATTTTATTTGGAAAAAAAAAAAGGGGGGGGGGGGTATAACAGCACAAAATACAGCATTATAATGGTACTAGTAACCACATTGTCACTCATATGCACACAGAGCTAATTTGTAACTCCTTCACTATTTCCTCACCCATTCCATTGATCTAAATTTATCCAGAGCTGGATATCACTCCCATAACACTAGTTGTGCCTTGGTAACTTGAACCAGTCTGCAACAATAAATGGAGTAAATAACAGGAAGGGTATGACCAAAGATAAGAAAATTCAAGGTCCTCTTGCAGTTTGGGAGCCATATGACTAAGTAATTTGCACTTGTTTTATGACCCTAGTAATTTATAATCAAAATGGTAAACGTTCAGAATATCTCTTCCCTGAATTCATCCTACTGTTGAGACTGAAAAAGTTTGACCCCAGTAAATGTTTTGGAAGGTTCCTGCTTCAATAACATAGATAAGAAAGGAGGAAATGTTATGAAAACAGTAGACCAAAAATACAGCTTTCATGACAATTTGAACCAGAAGATAACATTAACAAGACCAAGTTTCCATTAACTAGCCAAGGTGCATTAACATTTTATTCAATGTGCAAATAAAATCCAATTCTATACAGATCCCAATAACAGCAGCAAATTGAAAATGTGAAGCTTATGATGAGACACATAATAGAGAAAGACAAAGATTCAGAATAATTTATCAATAGGAAATATAGTTTGGCCTTGTTTTACTGACTTCAAACACATATGCACGTGCTTTTTCTTAGGGGTTGCTAGCCTGACACAGCTCCTGCAGCTCAGTGTTCATCCAATTAGAGATTCCCTTTCTATTACTGAGTTATTCAGTGTTCCCCCTTTTGACACTGTGCTTCTGTACTTTGTTGGGTCTGTAGGGGTAAGCTTTTTAACACACAACACAACGTTGTGAAGCATTCTTAAGAAGAGCAGTTAAGAAACTAACCATAGTATTTTGGCTATAGGCAGCTTCTGCACAACACTTGCAGGCCTTATCCAAAGACCAAACACACGAAAACTATGACAGTGACCTACATCCACCAGCTTCCATAGACTTTCTGCTAAGCTTTTTGTTGTCGGGTGCGTATGCCTTAGAAGTGAGTTACAAATCCTTGGAGGAAAATAAGGGTAGAGAATGAATAAAATGAAATGACAGTATTTTTAGACATGAAAATGGAAAATTAGACACACAGCTTCCATTTTAAATTAGCTTTGTTAGGGTAGGAAAAATCTTTTCAATACCCAACTCTTCACATGTTCTTGGACTGACTTGTTAAATGCAGCCAGCAGCAAGTCATGATCTTGTGAAATATGAGTACCTGCAAATCTCAATTCCATTGTGGGCATGTACACACATTATTTCCTTTGCTACTCTGCATTTTTTCCTCTGATATCTGATGTTTCATAGTCCTCTACTGAGAAAAATATTGTAATGACAGTGAAAAAGGAGTAGCGTAACAGTCATGGGGTGTGATGTAATAACAGTAGGCACAGTATTGCTCACAGTATCTCAGTGTTCAGTTGTTTTCTGAAGTGAATGAGCCTGGTGACCTTTAAATCTGTCCCTGCTACTTCTGCACTGTATTTCTTACCCACTGCCACTCCATCAAAGCCATTGGACCATGTTCAGCACAGCACAATTCTGGAAGAGTCCGTTATACTGGGAGTAAGTAAAGAAACTTCCTTTCAACTTCTGTGCTTTGCTTTCTTTGGGTTTCAGTCTTCTTGCCTCTTTTGTTTGTTTGTTGGGTTTGTTTTTTTTGGGGGGGGGGGGAAGGTGATTATTTTGGTAGCTCTTTTTTGTTGTTATTTTGTTATATGAGATACCACATTTAAAAGAATCATCACTTACATTTCTATTGCCATTATTAGTATTACTATGAGTTATTCTGGCAGAGATTGGGGCCCAGGGCTCAGTGCCATACAGCTGAGGAGACCAACCAGGAGAAAGTTTCTTAGAAGTGAAATAGAGGGACAAAGAATAAAACCAATTTGATCAAAGATGGAAACAAAAGAGTGGCAATGCCAGAAACCCTAGTTGCTTCCTCTCATTGCTGGGCTGTGTCCATTTTGATCAGATAGCATTTTTGGACTCTTTTGGGTGCATTCTCCCTTCCCCTCTTGGGTGGGAGAGAGCTGGGGAGTAATAGAGCAGCTGCTGCCTACTGCACGTGCCTGGACTGGGCACTGTGCAAGATGTTCTTCATGGGCTGGTGGGTACCATGCTGAATCCTGCTGTCCTAATCCTACCATCTGACACACTTTGGCTAAGCAGTGCTTGCTGTCTCTGTGATTAAAATGATGATGACAACACATGCCCATCTTCTTCCTCCATGTCTGAGTAGTGAGTGTGAGCTTGCTGACAACTTTAAAAATGAAAAGCATCGCCTACCTTCCAAGAGTTACAGTTATGTAAGGTACTCGTTAGCTTTGAGGCATGTTCCTACCACAAGCTACTGGTTTAGAAAGACATTTGGAAAACTGCAAACATCCTTATTTCAGCTAAAGCACTGTAGTTTGGTACATAGTGATGCACATGGAGCTGAGTGATTTTCCTGGTTTTGCAGAAATCTTGCCTTGAGACTTGAATACCTATAGGGCTAGAGGGCTGGTATTCCAAGTACCTAGCCTGTCCGATATTGTCTAGATCACTGTATGACTGAGTCTAATGTACAAGGAAAAGAATCTCTCTATTTGCAGTAAAAAGTGATATCTCATTTTTCACTTAAGAAGTACTTCCATGAAGCCGCAGTGGTGTGGTGCATTTCTGGAGGGGCTAGGATGGACTAGGAGCTATTTCTTCAGGGAAGACAGACTATAACTGTGGTCCTCTCTTACTTTTATTTTCCTGATGTTTGGGCAGTATATTCTTTATCCTGTGGATGAGAACAAGCAATCAGATGGGATCATCTGAAAATTTCAGACTGCCCTCTTCATCGAAGAGAAACTGTACTCACAATATATTTGGCTTTTATTAATCTAGTTTGATTGACTACTAAAATACTCCTTCTAGAAGGACATAGACATTTCAGATGATCTGGAATTTTTAGTGACAAACAGGATAGTTTAATTTCATGGTACAAGCACCTTTGGTGGTTAAATATATTGTTGCTTGTGACCAACCACTGTTTTTCAGCTATCTGATCTGAGTGATCACCCTCTGAAAAGAGCACATCATCTGAGCATACCAATCTGTGGCCTCAGCATAAAAGTCCCCATGTGCTGTGGCTTGGACTGAAATAACTGCCATTTCCATGTAAGACATATCTATAACTTTACTTAGATCACAACCAGATAAAAAGTTTCAGCTGTCCCTGAAACTAGATTATTTCCCCAAAATTTTCACTCTATTAGCCCACTCCATATATATGCTGTCATTAGCAGGTTGGTTTGCTTTGATGCTTGTATGGTTTCACAGAACAAAGCAGCTAAACTTGAGCGGTCAAGCCATAGCAAATAGTTGGGATGATAACCTTCTAATCCAGCTCATCGTAATAGTTCATATGACTTCTCTTTACAAACCAGATTGAAATTAATAGGGCAGCAGGAGAGACTGAGTGATGTGGCCTGCTGTGGTAACAGAGGTGACTAAAGTGATAGTTCCTGGCTGTGGTACCTGGCTGTGTGACTCAGGTTGATAGGACGGATGAGGCCACCCTCTGAAAGCTCCAGGTGTGACTCCTTCCCACACCTCTGCTGTGTGTTCGTTCTCTTGCATGCTCATGCTCATTCCCACACCCGTTGCTGCATACCAGTGGCACCACGACTGATCTGAGTGTTCCCGAGCCCTTGATTGTAAATTCTGAGGTCTTGGCTTGTGCACATATGGTTTAACCATGGAGACCTGCTGCCAAATGTGGTCTCTATCAGATGTCAGGGTGACTTGTTCCAAAGGGCAAGGGAGGTGAAATAACTTCAACCTCAAAGACAACCTCAGAGCTCCCATGGATGCTGAGCAATGCCCCACATCATCCATTCTACTCAGCTGGTACCTGTAATACCTCTGGTCAGGAGAGCAGATACTGTCAGATGTGAGCTTCCTCCATGAAGTAGTCACAGAGCACTTCCATGTCACCTCCTGGTACAGTCCAGTGTGGGAAGGAGCAGTTCCCTTTCCACAGATCCCTGCTGCTGGTGGTCCTTGCCCACCACATTTTGTGAGGGCCAGACCCTGATACCCAGGAGGCACCCATCCTGTTGGGATGCCCTCCACTTGGGTGGTCTGCTGCCCATAAAACAGTAGATCATTCCACAGCGTGTGAGGAGCAAATGTTCAGCAAGCCTGGCAGTTATTTGGCTCGGGGTCTGAGGAATTGGCTTGGCTTTGTCATACAGTGGGTTTAGAAAGAAACAGAAAAAGGTGCAGCTGCTCTGGGCCCAAATGCAGAGCTGCAGGACTCAGAGCCTGCCAGCCTGCCCTAGTCAGCCAGCTCAGGGGAAGTTCAGTGGGATTAGTGGGCCCATCTAATCACTTACTGGCAAGAAAAGCCTTTCACCAGATTGCTTAGAGTAGTTCTGGATGCTCCATCTCTGCAGGTAGTCAAGGCCAGGTTGGATGGGGCCCTGGGAAGCCTGATCTGGGGGGCAGCAACCTTGCCCTCAGCAGGGGATTGGAACTGGATGGGTTTTAAGGTCCCTTCCAACTAAGCCATTCTATGATTCTATGTGCAGGTTCTGCCTCAGAACATCCCGCTGCAGGGGGTGAGCAGGAAAGAGCAAAGGGACAGGGAATTAAGAGGTCAAATGGGGTCTGTAAAAGAGACAGTGCCAACACTTCCCTAAATACCAAGAACTGCAGAAAAGGCTTCTGCACTTTCATCCAGTCTTTCTGGGACATTTGGTCTCAGTGCAGAAAAAAAGAGCTGAGTCATACAATTTTTATGAGGGCTCCTCCTGCCACTCTAACAGTTACTTAATTTCACAGGTAGAAGAGTCACCTAGGACACAAGAAGGGCATTACAAGCAAAGGAAGTTATTTAACAGAAACAAAATTATCTTGTGCGTATACTGTGAAGAAGCAAGTTCTGCCTGCCTGAAAAATGCAAACTTTCTTTTGTTGTAATTGCTCATCTAACCAGAAGAAGTCCATTTAATTTCATGTCTTTTTAAATCCCTTCCTTTTCTTCCCAGAACAAGCTGGCATTCAGCACTGTAGGAAAGAATCCAAGCTAAGAGACGTCCTGGTAGAGAAAATACTGTGAACACAGTTTCTCTCAATGGAGAAATTGAATGGTCAGGGCACTTGGCTAGCTGTCATCCTTATCCCTATAGATGCACAAATGTAATATTTAGCAAGGACCTTTTGCATATTTTTTTCCATGCTTACGTTCGCTGTGACTTTTCCAGCTGAGTACAGGGTTGGAAGTTGGACTGGCAAACAGACTGTGTTATTATAATCGCATTTTTTAGATCCTCTGGAAGAGCATGTGGGTTTTGCATTTCACTCTAGAGCATTTAATTTGGAAAATGAGTAGCATAATAACAGCTCCTATTAATGAAGGGTTTTTGTCTTTTTTATAAAGTAACAGAACGAGAGCACGGGCAAATTTACATTAAAAGAGCCAAGTATTTTGTCAAAAGGAACAATCAGTATCAGATCAGGCTAAGAACAAACATAATGATTTCTGCAAAAAGCGGAAAGAGCTCAACTGAAAAAACTATCACTATCGGTTTTGTTGGTAGTCCTGAAAGGGTAGCTCCTCAGGTAGATGGTCTGAATGTTCACTGAAGGATTTCACCTCCGCAGAGCTAGAAACTGCAGAAAAGCAGAGTAACTCTTGTTTCTTGTGAGACTTGTACCCGTTCTCTTTTTGGTGTCTTGTTGCTGTGACAGCTTTCTGCCCAGGAGGGAAGGTGGAAGGTGGGGTGAAAGTGAATGTCCTTCCGACATGACAGAAGGAACTGATACAGAACCAGCGCAGGGGCAGATCACACTGCATAGTTACTCACATAGTTCACCAGCATGTATTCTACTTCTCACACAGAACTGTCGTTTTTGAAACTAACCTCAAAAATTACTTGGCAATGTGTCCTCATATTATCTCACTGCCCAGCTGCCTTTGTTCTAGATTATACAGATCAATGATGTATCATTGAGAGAATATTAGGACACAGGCCACTAATGGAGACAAAAATCAGGGTTATTTCCATGTCCTTCTTTTACATATTTAATGAAATGTTAAGTTAGGCTCTACTGAATAATGTGCAAGAATCTGCTTTGCAGAAGCTATCAAAACATCGTTATACAACTAGCTACATTTGGCAAAGCATGCAGTCATCCAGAACACCTTTGCATAGTTTAAAATCTGTTAATCTTTAGATCCATTACCAGAGTTGCACATGCCTTCATATTTTATAAGTTTGTCTCATTAAAATATGTGCAACATATTCATGTAGTCATGTACAGATAAGAAAATTACAGAGAGCAGTAAATAGCTCAAATAATGCAACGTGACTTTACAACACAGAGATGTAACAAGTTCTAGAAAGGGAAGACATACAGGAATTCTGGGCAAAATAAGTCACTTGAAAAAGAAAATGAGGCACGGAGAATTTTCCATCATGGTGCAGGCATGGGCCCGCATACAGGTTAGTGGATTTAGTGCGATATTTTAGTTAGAGAAATACTAGTTAGAGAAATAGACCACTGTTGGAGAAGTATACATTCTCTTTTTACAGTCTTTTGCTAATTTGTGGGTTTGTGTTGTTTGTTTTAAGAATTTTAGGGTTTTTTGTTTGTGTGTGTGTGCTAATAAATACAGTGACAGACACACCCTGCACTCCTTTCCTGCTCCCCCAGACCAGTGCATTTAGAACAGCTGGTGCCTTAAAGGAGGTGCAGCTGTGGTTGACTGACACTTGCTCAAGCAGGTTGGGGTGAGAATGGGCTGCTGTCTGCCCTGAGGAAGTGTTGGCCAGGTTCTGATTCTGGACGTCAGGTAAAGTGCTTATATCAAGGATTTGGATTGGAGGAGCTGTAAGGAGTTTCTATAGCACTGAGGATGCCAGTGTAGAACGCACGGGATGTTATTTTAACATAATAGTTTTAATTTGCATCTAGAATGCATATGTATAAAAGAAAACACACGCTAGAGAAGAAAACTGATTTGCATTACTCTTGTAAGCTTTTAAAGCCTGTGCTCTGGAACGAGGAACTCCCCCAGAGAGAGGCCTGAACAAACTGATTTCAGTATTTCACGTACTCCATCGTGGCTTTAGGTGCAACACTGAGACTACAAATTGACCAAAATTGTTATTTACTTAATGTTTGCAATACAGCAAAGTGAAAAAGGTTCTATCTGGTTGTTTTCCCTTATTGTAACAGAATAAGGAAAGAGATGGTCTCTGCTCCAAAGAGCAAGCTGTCTAAAAGATTACACGTGGGAGAGGATACGATCAAGAAATAAATCAGACTGGAGCAGACGAGTAGGAAATGCAGGTAATTGGTTAAGACTTGTCTGCATTCTATCAGGAACACTTTATACAGTTTTCCAATTATGTAAGTTCTGAGATCTCAGGTTTTCACTTTAAAAAGGACATATTTATCTTGCCTGGTGAACCTGCTTTGTTGGAAGTTCAATTTCTATGCTCTTGCTTTCAGGAAAAGTAGTAGAAGAGGAGGAGTTCTTCAGAGCAGCCCATCAGTCCAATTCACTGCAGAGAAGAAAGAGTTGAGAACTTCATTTTCAAGAGGCACTGTTGCACATTGATCTCTGTGGACACGCTCTGCTAACTGCCAAGGTTTGGGTTTCTTTTTTTAACAGCTTAGCATGGCTTTTAGCAAGCATAAATATAGCTATACAAATAGTGAGAAGCTATTTTTGAACATTTTGTTCACTGCTAAAAACAGAATTGCTAACTCAAGCATTCAGAAGTCATGATTCAGGTCCCCAGAATGAGGAGGCTGGCCTTAGTACGTAGATCCTTTTTTGTTTGCTGTCTGTTTTGCCTACTGAAACTTTAGAATGTCTCTGGATCATGTCTTCAGGCTTTTTACTTCAAAACTGAAAATAGAAGTTCAATCTGAGTTTATATTTGCAGGCTCATAGAGCCAGGACTTAAAGAATTCTTCCTTATGCTTTGGTACAAATGGAAACCTTGGAAGCAGTGTAAAATAAAATCCTTGCATTCTTATCTCCTATTAGCTCTTTAAGAACTGTCAAGAGACTTTCTTTGCTTATCTGCCAATGTGTGTGCCATCCTGGTAGCTGAAATTTCTTTAATCAAAAAGGGGAATATCACCACTGACCAAGCAGACCAGCACAGGACTGACCAACGCACCATTCATCTCCCACCTTCCCTTGTTTTCAGAGCTTTGGCAGAAGGGGAACACAGTGGCTCCTTGTACATTAGCCAACCCAGTGCAGAACAGCAGCAGTCTTCTGAGCGGAGAAGCACTTGCTCATGCAGCATAAATGTATAATGAATGTCACTCAGAACACAAATATCATAGCACAAATGTCAAATACTCCAAGGAATATTTGCAACAGGCATTAGCTTAAACTTGTTTGATGAATGTTTTGTACAAGTAATTTCAATTTGTGACGCATTTGGAAAGGCTTTTGTTTTGCAATTTTAAAAGCTGTTAATAGGCAGCTCATAAACAGGACAAGGATTTGACTTTGTCCAGTGAAAGGAAAATAATACACTGCTTGTCCGGTTGTAACCTTAAGCCCAGTATGATTTTGTACATCCTCACCTCCCACTCTCTAACAAATTTTAAACTTGGCTAATGTTGTTAGCAACTGAGTTTTCCTGCAAGAATGGTTTATTGTCCTCCTTCTCTTGAAAGGATCCATTTTTAGGCAATCAGTGTCATAAGAGCTGGTGACTGTTTCACTTCTAAGAGCACTTGGGAATATATTTTTGTGGATGAAGCACACTTTATTCATTACTATACTTTTCCTGGAAACACCTCAAAAACAAATTCCATGCACAATGAATACATTGGCCTTTTCACCAGTAGAGATTAGCAAGCTTCCCTTCTTCCTTCTAGCATCCTTTACTACTGCAAGGCTCTCAACTGGTTTTTGGCAGCAATTAAATTGTTCTAGCACCATAATAGTCAATTATTGGTTCAGCAGTCATTTACCAAACAGCTGTTCTATTTTCTGCTTGCTCTCCTGAATTCCATATTTTGCCTTATACTGGTATCCTTTCACCTAAATAAAATTACTAAACATACTAAAAATACTGTAATAATGCCAGGCTATTTTTGTCAGTAGCTCTCAAAGAAGGCTGTGTGCCTCTTTTACTCCCACACTTAAAAGTGGCAGTCTGCTTGATACCTATGAGGGAACAAATAGTCTGGCAGGGAAGGGCATGGGCAGGGCTTGCATCACCCTGACCCGTTCCTGCTTGTTGAGCCAGCTAGGCAGCCCAAGTCAGAGGTTACACCTTCCCTAAACAGGTGTAACTTGAATTGTCCTGCAACTATACTAGGGAGCCAGGGAGAGAGAACCAGAGTCCCTAAACAATTTACTCTGGAGTTTTCTTCCTGTGGCTTTGTTGAAGTTCAACCAAGAGCAAAAGTCGTATTGTCCTTTCTCTTACCCTTGCAGATATAATGCAGCATGTAGCATGCTTATGACTCACATCACAATAACCTGAAAGTCAAGTCAGTGAGCTATGCTGCTGCTACACATGGAGGTGAGGAGATGGAGCATTTGAGCAAAGAAGAGACAAGGAGAAGCCCTGCAGTGCAGTTCTCTGTCAGGCTCATGGCAAGTCAGGGCTTTACAGAACAGGAGCAAAGAGGCCTGCAGCAAAAATGAGCTGGTCTAGGATGTGTCCGTCCATCTGCAGTGACCTCATCCTCCTGAAAAGCCACAGGGATTTCTTGCCAGGTCACTGCTGAATTTGCAGGTCTTTGATTTTGTGTATGTTTTAATTGAGGCTTAGCCCTACTAAACGCAGATTAAATGCATGTCTACATACATTTGCAAATATGTTCAGAGATAGTGGGCCTAGCAATTCTCTCTGTACCTTTGCTTTTCATGCAAAACAGGCTATCTTGGTTTAATGATCTTGAGCCAGACTGAAAAATGTTAATTATCTTTCTTACTTAGATGGAGTCTAAGGGTTTAGAAAGATTTCTTTCCCTATCTAGCTCTTTAAAGAAAAAAGAACCTTGGATATTAGGGTTGGTGGTGGTACTAAGGAGAACATGCAGACTTCAGTTTATAGCCAAGGAGTCCAGGTACTGCTCTGATAATGTGGTTGGCAGATGGGGAGTATGCAGTTGGCTAAACGTTGACAATTAGGCTGGGCAACCCATGCAGCTGAGTTCTTTGCTCTTGGCAAAAGGACGTGTGGCTTCTTGGCACTGAAACTGGGTCTTATTCTATAGATAAGAATGCACGTTTCCCCTATTTGCATGCACAATAAATGCAAATTTCACAGTAAGCTAATGATAAGTGTCTATAAGGTACGTCAGTATCAGCTCAATTATTGATTTAGCTATTCTGGTAGAAAATGCACTTTATTAGTTTCATACTGCAATGGGAAGAGATTCAGTTGCACTCACAAGTGCTGCTGGAGCTGTATGTATTGTTCTGCCAGTTTATACCCAATATAAATACACTAAGAAACCCTTTTTCAGCTTTGCAGATCATAAGAAATAAAGAGCACTCTCTAAAAAGTAAGAGTGCTATTGAACAAAGCGTCAAGTAATCCAAGCAAATGGAGCAGAAAAATCAAGAAGTATACAGAAGTGAGAAGAATAGTTCATATAAATGTTGTAATTAATGACATAAATTAATTTGCAATTAGTTATTTTGAAGGTAGGCTTCTTGCTTTGAAAAATAGCTACTAAGTTTACTCCAGTCGACAATTGTTAAACGAATACTTCAACCAGGCTGGTATAATGCTCAGTTTACACTAGAAAAGCAGCATGTACACTATCCTCTTTCTTAGTCTGTTCTATGCTTTCTGTTTCTGCTTTATATACCAACAATTGCTAACAGGACCTACCATTTAATATCACATCTGGATGGGACATATTGTGGCTGTAATTATACTTACCTAAGGATATTTCTTAATTTTCCCCCATCCATATTATATGACAAGTATATCTTTCTAAATGTCTCTCTCTAAATTAAAATTTAAAATAGAGGCAAAGAATGAAATATATTAAGAGAGCCAGGTAGAAAGACAAGCAGATCTACTTTGTAACATCATGTAGGTAAGCTGGCTGATTCTTTCTGTGGTTTTCAACACAGATACTGTACATTTTAGGCTGTCTTTCAGATTATTTTTATATGCAAAGAGACACATTTTCATAATCAGCTTCTAAAACTCTGATCACCAACATGATGGTTTCATGCTGAATCCTGAGATTTATACATGATTATAAGGCTCTGTGGTTGTTAAGCTAGTAATCTACTTGTGGTTTGCATTAAAAATTGCTAGTAGCATTCCACAAGCTGTGGACAAAATTGTCAGTGCTCAAATAGAAAAGACCTTTGTTTTCACATTTAAAAGACTGCTTGCTTGTTACTGCTTCCTCAGGCAGAAATATTTAAAATTAATATAAAGATCATCTGACCTTACAGTTTAGAGGAACTGGGGCTCTGTCATGGTAATCCTACTGGCTGTGACTGTGACACCTGCAACTTGCAGCTTTCTAGGAGACTCATACTTACTGTATTGCATCAGAGAGTAATTTTGATAGCTCTGCCCTTACCCTCTTTAGACAACTGATTACACATACAGAACTTCCCTTTCTGAGCTAGTGGCTCCAGGAGAGGGATCCATTCACAGTGAAATCCTCTTATTTGGCGCTCTTGTTGGTAGGCTGTTGTGGGTATGGCATGGACATTTGGAATAGCTATAATAAATGTAGCATGAAAGGTAACTGGATAATATTAGTAGCATAGATAAATTTTAGGTACTTTCCACACTAAGCACACTTGCAGATTATTATTTGAATACAGACAGTGTGATAATTAAAACGCATCAGACAGACTTGATTTATTGGACATGTAAAATGCAATATTTATTATTTATGAAATTTGAATATCAAGTTTTTTTCATTAATTGAATTATGAAAGCAAAATACATGGTTGATGTTAATTTTTCTGTAAGAGTTTCTTAAAACAGCTTACTAACAGCTCAGGCATAAAATACAGAAAAGGCAGGATGGTCAGCCTGACTGTAAAACTTCATCAGTAGGAAACTACACAACTTTGTAAAGGAGGAGAAAAAGGTTTTCCAACAAAGCTGTCCTTATATCTTATGTAAACAGTCTTTATGCACCTTCTTCTGACAAGAAGTTACTATTTAATATGCAGAAGAAGTGGCTACTTAACAGCAGTGTGAATGATGATATATTTAAGAGTAATTTAATTTGTATCTTCAGCTGCTTTCTATTTAAGATCCATAATTTAAAAAGCAAAGAACAACAACAGACCAACAAAACACATAATTTGTGAGAGAACTGTAAATGATAACAAAAGTTTTGTGGTGCTGTGTGCTTTTAAATAGTTTTATTTTACAGTGTATTGGAGTTTGCTTGTAATTGAAAAGCATTTATGAGATCAGTTGGATCACTGAATCACAAAATGGCTGATGTGGATGAGTACCTCTGAAAATCATCTTACCCCAGCCCCCTCCTCGAAACAGGGGTCAGCTGGAGCATGTTGTTTAGGGCCACAATTAGTGGAGTTTTGTATATCTCCAAGGATGGAAACTCCATAACCTCTCTAAGCAACCTGTGCTGTTGCTCAGCCAACCTAGTGGCAAGGAAAGTTTTTCTCATGTTTGAACAGAATTTCCCGTGTTCCAGTCTGTGCCCATTGCCTCTTGTCCTTTTCACTGGGCATCACTCCCAGACATCAAGTATTTGTTCACTTTGGTAAGATCCTTCCAGAGCCTTCTGTCCTCCAGGCTGAACATTACATGTCTCTCAGCTTCTCCTCAGATGTCAGATGCTCCATGCCATTAATGTTCTTGATGGGTCACTGATGGATCCACTCCAAATGGGCTATGGCTCAAAGGTCCATCTAAAGTGTTAGTGTCCATCTGAAGAGCTAGTTAGAAGATAAATAATTCTATGATCTCATGCAGGCATGTTGCAGTTACACAATGTGTGATAAAGTTTTGTAACTGACCTAGACTGAATGCTTCCAACAGGTGAACAAGCAAGCTCGTCAGCAGTCCCTCTCCAGAACTACCAAAAGAATAATGTGTGCTCACCCAATTTAAATCTGTTTGCTGAATCTCCAGATAAGCAGTTTTTCCTAGCTTTGCAAAATGTCCATGAACAGTTAGAAAGCTGGAGTCTTCCAAGTGAGTTCAGGATGCTTTATATTAGTGTCTTAATGTCCAGCCTAAGTTGCAGGGCTAATTGACTACTGTCTCTGTCTAGGTTAAGAAGGAAGAAATCTAGACTTCAAAATATGGATAAACATCAGAAACAGGGTTAAAAACATGTAACAACACTCAGCCTGTAAGAGAGGAAGATCTGAGCAATGACAGATCCTCAGCTTCAAGAGACATCCCGTTCTCCATCAACACACTTTAATTCTATTTTCCTTGGTTAAAAACAAGAACTAAGAAAACTTTGTCACCTTTGTTTCTATTTCTGATTATCACTATAGTAGCAAGCAACAGCTATGGATCTGAATCTGTTTAAAGTGCAGCTACTCTTAAAAAAAAACAAAGTCTGTTTTATCCTCACAGTCACAGTGAGATCCACCCAAAGGTGACAATACCAATCATCTTAAAAAAACCCAAACAATTGCAAAGGCATGTGCAGTGCTAAGAAAAACAGAACACGGTTACAAGTTGTGTTTGGGATACATAATGTTTTAAAATAAGAATTAGTTAAAATTGGTGATATCACTTAAAAAGCTTTCTCTTTGGATTTTGGGGGTTTTTTTTTTTGGTCTCACGTAGAATACTGCCACGATGTATCAGTGACAACACTGTCATATATAGGTAAGACTAACACTACATCCATAAATGTAATAAGAACCTTATCTTTGTGCTTTAAACAAAACCAGTATAAACATATAATTCTTGTTAATTAACACTGCTGCCTCAGATTGTATTACTGAACGTTCCTTTGGCAGATGCATTAGGAATAGGTATTTCCTTGGCAGTCTGCTCTTCCCTTAGCTTCAGTATGTGACTGTGAAGTGGTGACTGCACTGCCCTTCAACTGGGTTACAGATGCGTGCATGGTTATCTCAGTGAATGATGTTTTTTTCTCACGTGTTCTTCACTCAAACTAATTCAAAGTCACTTTTCTTTCTTTTTCTTCTTTTTTTTAATTCTTGTAGGAAAAAAAAAAAGAGGGAAAACAATCCATCTTTTTATTTTATTTTTTCCTTGGGAATGAGAGGACATGAATGAGATCTGAAATTGTTAGATGCTCTTTGTACAAATTAGGGCAAATCTTTTTCTTGGAGGAGGCCTGAATCTGGAAACTATTATTTTGAAGATCTTTGGACAATTATGAGCCTAGGAAAAAAAGCAAAATGATGCACCCTTTCAATAATTATAAACAGCACACTTTCAATAAAACCGTTGCTATGGTTATAGAAAACAGTTACATTAAAACAAAACCTAACAATAGTTCTCAGATTTTGCAAAAATTGATTTTCCTTTTTCCAAATCAAGGTTACGTAGGTGATTCTAAAGTCACATGCTAGTCAACATAATGAAAATAGATTATATTTCCTTTATATGTAACATATTTTCTTGTCAACAAATGAGAAAGAAAGAACTCTTATGTCATCTGTGAGATAACAGGATTACAGAGGAAAGAGAAATTCACAGGGGGTCCATTGCCAAAAGACAGAAGTTTTTCAAGCTGTGTACAGAGGCAATTCTGCTTGCTGTGTGCAGCTTCTGCAACTGTACTGGATGCATGTATGTTATTCAGGCAGATGGGGGACAGGAAGGAGGATGACACAAAAAAGGCATAAATGGGGTAAGCTTCATGCTTTTGAGAAGTAAGAGCTCCTCGAAGCTGTTTTGAGTTTCAGGATTCAGGAATCTGTCCTGGAGAAGACATATCGCTAGACAGAGTAATTGTCAGTCAAGCAAACAGGCCTAAAACTTTGCCTTACAATTCATCGCCTGGGCAACAACCGGTTTGGATTTATAACATACATGGAGATCCTAGGGATCTCTCATCTCAGTTAAAGGTACTAAGTAGGTCAAACAAATGCTGTGTGATACCTTTACATCTGATTCTTTAGAGAAGGATGTGTGAATATATATACATAGTGGGTAGGGGAAAGAGACTCTTTAAAATTGTATAGGATATGAGTTTTGTTTAGTTGAAAGTCAGGAGGGAAAGTAAAGAAAAATTGAGGAAAGAGCTGTTAATTTTGACAAGTTTTGCATAGGTCTTTCAAAATCTTCCTTTATAGTTTTCTGTTACGTTAGTCTAGGAAAGCTTCAGAAGTAACATTCATAACTAACTTCCAGGTCTCTTTTCAAACTGGCTCATAAAGGTGCTAAATGTGCAGATGCTCTGTCTTCTGCAGCTGCTCAGCGGAGTGCGTCACAGAGACCTTAGCTCCGTGGTACAAGGGTCATAAACTGGATTCCTCAACTGGCTGTAGCTGGAGAGATTCCTGTTGCCAGGAAAGCAGATTAGCTCATATCATTCAACACTTATTTCAAGTGCTGTGTGCTATATTTCCTACCAAGGATGTGTCTTAAAATAATCACCAGTACCTGTGACGATGAGGAGACTTAAAACAATTATAAAAATAATGATAGGGAACAAGATGCAAATGAGAATAAAAAACTTGGAATGCACTGAAATAACATAAGGGATCGATGTGTACCATTATTTAGAAGGATGAAAATAGTAATGTTCATAATGAGGTAACAGTTTGTTTTTTTTTTTTTAAACTAATGAAGTGGATAGAGATGTAGTGTAAGGTAAGACAGCAACACAGAGGAATTTGAGACAGCAGGAGTTGTAGAATGAGATACAAACTTGTCATCCTTCAGACAGGGGTGTACTGTGACAAGGGGAGAATACATTAGTGCCTGAACTATCAACAGGATTAAATCATGACAGATAAATTCACCTTGTGAAATCATGGGTGTTAAATTACTCCAGATGATTCAGAGCAGAAGGTGGAAACAGATCCTCTAAACATTGCTGTATATATGAGTAACTACTCTCTTGGGGCTGTCCCATTGATTTCAATACGCCTATTATATAAATGAATTGATACGTATGTAAATGTTTGCAGAGATTAACATTAAATGAAGATTAAAATCTTCTCATAGTTGCTTATAATGTCATAGAGCTGATGCAAAAGCCACGATCTACTGAGATGAAGGAATATACCAGCTACACTGCTTTCCTGTGACTACTCTCACTTTACACAAAGCTGTTCGAAGGAGGAACAGTGGACCAGAATTGTAGAAGGTATTTCTAGGCAGGAAAGCTTGATATAGATCTCACAGCTGTTTTGCAGCTGCTGTAAGGCAGTTGTAGGAAGAATCTCAGATGCACAACCAGTTATTTTAAAAGACAGAGTATGGAACTTCTAAATTGTTTTCTGAGCTGTTAAAAAAAAACAAATAGCATCTCGAAAACTTTTAATATAAGCAAGTGTTCAGACACGCAAAGTCCACAAAAATACCTAGTGTTACATGCGATGAGGCACTAAATTGCACTGCCAAATATACATAGAAAGCAACCGGCTATGCTCTAGGTCTATAAAATGTGGCTTCAGAGGATAGGCCTCAATTCTCCAGTGGAGCTTCTTTGAATATGTTATTATATTATATCAAACTCAAACACAGACAAAGCACTGCCATGATCTTGGCCTTCTTTAAAAATATCCCATGGTTGGTTGCTGAGTATGTCTATAATACAGTTGGGGAAAGAATTATAGTGTGATTAAGAGGAACGAAGTGGAACCAAGTTAGCTTTAAATGGACTCACGCTGATATGTTCCAGCTGTACTAAATTCAGCTCAGGCTTTATTAACAGGTCTAAAGTAAGTTGTTGGGGAGACAGGAGCTACTGTAGCCACGGAAAATGTTTTGAGTCTCTCTATATCTAAAGATGGTCATTTCCACTCTCAGTCTCTAGGTAACTTTGAGTATCTGTCAGTGATTGTAGCTCTGCCTAGCAGTACAGGCACTAAGCCCCACAGCCAGCTCTACACACCAAAATCACACTGCTTTAAGCACAACTCAGGTTCATCCTCCTCTCATGTGGGTCATATTGTTATAATAATGGCTGCAGACAGTTGCTTTTTAGGACAGGAAGTACAAAAAAAAAAAACAAACAAAACAACCAACAACAACAACAAAAAAACAGAGTTGAAGTGATAAAACAGTAATGCCAGGAACGTTTCTGACTTCATGCTACTGTTACTTACAAATACTCCTCTAATAGTGATGAGTCAATGATATCAGGCCCTGTGTGATCTGACACGCAGCATGTGAGATGACAGTGTTTGGACAGAAATACTCTACCTCCATCAAGCTCACTGGCTCCTATTATAGCGTGGCTGTTAAATCATGCTGCTGAACAAGCTTTGGCAGTTATTATGCAAGCTTCTGAAGTGAATGAATCACAGTGGTTAACAGACGATTGAACAGTGTGATTCCTTAATTTCTTTCAGAGGTTCACACTTCAATTCAATTGGAGCAAAGCTCAAGCTATATGAGACTGAAAACAGAGTCCTCTTTCTTTCAAAAAAAACCCACGCCAAACATCCTGATCTTCTCTGAAAGCAACAAAACTGTAGATGGATGAATCTGCATATTTCCAGGTAGAAATGCATCTTGGTATTTTATTCTGGCTCTGGGGTGAATATCTGCAATATCTACATAAGAAAGAAATGTTGTCACATGGTCTTCCACATATCAAATGCAGGTATGGTTCATGCTTTATTCTTCATAGGTCTGCAGAAGAGCATTTCTAACCTATGGCCAAGAAAAATGCCAATTCTATCTTCAGCAGATTTAACTAGAGCTGGACTAATTGTATCTAACAGGCTGCTTTCCAGTGTCTGCTGCTGAGGGTGGGACTACATTTAATTAACTTCCCTTTGCTTTTGTGGAAATGAAATAATTTATTGGAAAGAAAACCTAAATCTACAAAACTGTTATTGTCCAGGATACTATTTTTGCATGCGGATTCATAGCGAATGACCATTTGATTACTAAGTATGAAAGTTTGAGCCTGTGACAGTTACTGAGAGAAACAACTTGAAAGATATTTTTATAACTCATTTAAATATTTACACAGACTGTATCTTTCTTTTGCTTATTACTTTTTTTTCTTGTATATAGCTGTAGAACTCTCAGATGACAGAAGTACACTTGCAGGCACAGTCCTGACTGATATTATAATTCTAGAGTCATAATTAACTGCCACCTCAGGTGTTAAAATCCATTAAAATTTCAAATGTTTTAACTCATTTTTCTGGTACATCATTTATTGTGATGTCTCTTCTCTTTGTACCGGTCTCAGTTTCAGCAGTAGAATCAAACCGAATAACTTTATCAATTTTCATGCACCTGTGCACTTTCGGTATACTTAGACTCACAAACTGGCAGTCATCGAGCCTTTGATATAACAGAACATTCCCTAAATGAAGACAGAATCACTAAAAGAACTTCATATGTATCAATTTTTGTAAGATCTCTGCAATTTCTTTAATTTTTCATGTCTAAATATCATCTACAGATAGGCTCTGACAGTCTTATTTCATCAGCTGTTTCCTGTGTCATCAGCTCCATACGCTCCTGAATCCTTTTTCCTGCCCATCTGTGTTCTCTGCAGGCCTTTCATAAATCTCCTCTGTTAAGGAGATAAGGAGAGAGATTTACACTCTCTCCTCTTGATGCCAGCAGCTATGTTGCTCACTATGGCCTACAGTACGCAAGGAAGTGCTGTTATATCAAAGTTACAGTCTTGCCTTGCTTGGCATTATTTGTAGTTTTAGCATGCTCTCCATTGGTACCCCACAGAAATGTGATGCTGGGTTGCCCTGTCAGGAAAGGGAAAGAGGCATGCTGGAAATTTTTTTTCTGGATCTCCCCATTTGAGAGGCTGCAGTGAACCCTGATTTACCTCAGTAAACCATCTACACATTCGTAGGAAGTAGTAGTGGTGGGAAGTCCCCATTTCCACCTCTGTCATGTGCCCCTGCAGTGTCAGCACATCCACACTATCACATCATCACCTCCATGGCATAAGACATCAGATGTATATATGTATTTTTTGCTAGTTAAGAAAAACATGTTTCTAACACAATATTACAGTGACTGGTATCAGATGATGACCCATACGATAGCTGAAAATAATGCTAAAAGCCACTGCCATGCAATGAAAGAAATCTGTATAAATGTATAGTTAATTTAATTGAGGAATTAAGTGAGCACTGATTCCAGTCCTTTCTGAGTTCAAATGTCACTCTTCAGAAATAACACAATATTTGAACTTGTATTACCAGTGCCAGGGTTTGCTGCTCTTCCTCTGGTCCTGTAAAATATAAAAGACGAGGCTCTCACCAACTGGAATATTTAACCAGCCTGTTGCATTTCTCTGCATTTGAAGGGCGTTAGCCCATATTTCAGCCAAGTTATAGATGTAGTTCAGGAAATTACATTTTTCCTCCCTATATTTCCAAATGGATCATGTGGCTTCAGGTCTTTGTTTTAAGCCGATAAACAGCACTGCTGTAGGCTTTAGAATGTTTCTAAAATGAAACAAGCTGTTCCAGGAGCATGAAGCCAGCTTTCCCCCACACCCCACCCCCCGTGCATATAACTGCTCTCTCATGACTGTTCTTCTGTGAGAACAGAAGTCATTGCAGGGCCTCCAGCCTTCCAGATGGCTTTGAACTATTTGGGTGGCTCCAACCTCTGCACGTGTAGGTCATCACCCAAGCACCCAGAGATGGTAAATATTCAGGTAAATCCTGCAGCCTTCCTCGCAGTAATCACTAACTTTGACTTTCCCTCTGTCCCTGGATGCTAACGTCCATGCTGCTCGCTCACAGTGGATTGCAGGTGTCAGGAACAGTTCTGTAAACCACCTGACGGACGGTAGCTCTGAGATAACCAACAGGGAACAAGCGAGCACGCTGATCAACGTGGTTTCCTCAAAAACCCGAAGAAACAACGTGCATAATACTGCAGCGTGAGGCAGGGCTGCATCCCCCCCCGTGCCTTGGTGAGAGCCACCTCACGGCAGGCTGTCGTGGGACAACCCGGGGTTACTCATCCCGCCGGGAGGCCGACAAGCGCCGGCACGGCAGCTCCCTGCATCTCCCGGCACCCCAAACAACCCGCGTAAACCGGCTGGCTCATCAGCTGCCGCACGAATCGAGTCCTCCCGGCGCCCCGCGCCGCCGCCCTCCCGTCCGGGGCCGGGTCGCGAACCTCGGGCAGCACCCCCTCCGCCGCCCCTCGGTCTCGCAGACGACAACGCCCCGCTCCCACCGCCCGCCTCCGGCCAGAGGGCGGGCGGCAGGGGGACGGAGAGCAGCGCGCGTCCCGGGCGGGGAGCGCTGCCTCCTCCGCACCCATCCGGCCGCGGCGCAGAGAGCGCCTGTGGCTCGGCGAGTCCCTCCTCGCGCGCCGTAGCGATGCTCCCGGCTTCGCTGCCCTGTGAGGCTGATTCCAAGATGGCGGCCGCGCGGGCGGCTCTTGGCGGCCGGGTCCCTGCAGCCGGGTAGAGCTCCCACCCCCGTCCCCTCCTCCGCCGCTGCACCTCCGGCGCCGTAGCGGGCCGGGTCGGGCCGCGCACTGCGATCCGCCGCCATGGCGGCCTCGGTGCATGCATGAGAGACGTCGCCGCACTGCTCCCTGCCGCCGCCGCCATGGAGGAGCCGCCGCCGCCGCCGCCGGGGAGGTCAGTGCCGGGCGCTGCCAAATAGGGAGCTGCGTGCGGGGAGCGCGGGCCGGCGGCTGCCAGATTGTGGCTGCGCGGCGGGCGGGTGCCGAACCCTGCTGCAGGGCGGCGGGTGCTCGTCGTGCACGGAGCTCCGGCTGTGCAGCCTCAGCGCTTTCGCACCGCGACCACCGAGCCAGCAAGCGCGCCGATAAGAAATCTCTAGCGGCTGCGGTGGGTAAGGCAGCGCTTTGTGGGCGCTCGGCAATTAGCAGTACCTCGCCTCCTCCCCCCTGTCGGGCAGCGGAGCTGACCGGCGTTGTGAGGTGCTCTCCGGGACGGCTCTCGAGAGAACTTTTGCCGGAGCGGGGACTGTGGGCTGTGGGGGGGGGGGAGGGAGCGGGAGCGCTGCGAGCGGCTGCTGGGGGTGGTTGGCGGGGTCGGAGCGTCACATCGCATCGCATCGCATCGCATCGCATCGCATCGCGGCTGCCGGCATCCTCGTCGGGAGGTGCGGCTCCGCGAAGGGCTCCCACACAGCGGCGGCGTTGTGTGCGCGGGCTGACCCCGCGTGTGTGTGCCCTGCTGTGAGGTGGGGGTGCAGGTTTCTAACCGGCTGCAGAAGTGTTGCATAAGTCCGAGTTGGTAGTTCGCTGGCGCTTATTTCTCTTTCTCTCTCTCTTTTTTTTAAATAACATCCTGTTGATGCGCTTCGCTCCTCGCTAGGAGGCATTCAGGAAGCGTTTGGAAGCGCTCGGGTGATCGATGAGTTGTGCAGGGCTGGAGGCGGGCGGCGCGCTCCAGGTGTGCCCCGCGCCTTCTGAGCTGCTCTTCTGCTCCGGAGGGACGAAAGGGGACGTGGGGGTGCTCTCAGTTTGCGTTGAGGCTACGGGGCTGAATAACGGCCGGTTTTCGCGGATGTATTTTAACGATCCGCTTTTCTTAGGTCGCGGGGAAAGGCAGAAGCGGGAGGTATGGAAAAGTTTTTTCTGAAATACTTCTGCAGTATCTAATTGCAGATAAAGATCTAATTACGAGGGCCAGCAGGCCGAGTGGACGTGTAAGTGTCGAGGTCCCTTCTTACAGTAGCTTCGAGGAACGATAGTGCAAGTTAAGCGGAAAATGCTTTCAAGTGAAGTTTGCACAGCAGCGTGACCCTGGACCCGGGCTGCCTTCGTGTAGAGGAGCAGTGCAGCGCCTGGCTGGAATACACCCAGGCATTTCCTGTCTGGGGCCATTTCTGACCTCTGCTGGATTCTGCTTATTAACAGGCAGTTTATGTGAGTCGGATGTGGGTGTGGATGGTGTGGTGGCAACTTCACCCGGCGAATGAAAACAGAATTAGTTATTTCGGAGTGAGCTGGTGGGTGGGAAGGAAACGTCGCAAAACAATTAGGTAGTCTTAATTGGTGTGGGGCAACGCATGCACTTTGCTGTGATTCACTTCTGTGTGGACTTGGTGTACTGACTGCACAGCTGCTTTGGAATTGCTTCTCTGGCTTTGTGCAATACTTTATTTCTGCATTACTTTTAAGAAAAAGCGTCGGAGGCTTTTTTTCATCGTAGCCAAAGTTTCTTTAGATTTCGGAGCTGTCATTAAGTATGTCATTCTTGCTTGTGAGGTCAGAATCTTGCTGAAATCACTATGATGCACGAGGCTGACAGTGTGAAATCCATTTGGTGGCATGGGACAGGCTGATTGTTTTCAGCCCTGCTTGTGGTGTACGAACGTGTTCTTATGCTCCTCTGGCTAGCACTGCGTCAGTATAATGCATTCTTTTTAAGTTAAATTTAATTTTGTTGGGCAAGTCCTCAGCCATTCTCATTTGCAATACAGCTACATTTGCTTAAATAGAAAGTTGATTGCTTTATTGTTGTGAGGCAGCCTTTTGTGTCAGAAATCTTTTGATCTTTGTGTGAGGATTCTGTCTTGTCAGAACAGAAATGCGGTGGTACCTTTTGTGTATGTAAGGTAAGCATGCAATGCATTCATGGCTTTATTTGAACGATACAGTTGTTCCAAGGTGTTCCAAAGCATTTAATTGAGAACTCCTCTCTGAAAGCAAACTTTTTTTTTTCCCTAGGGCTTCCTTTTCTTCTTGAACGTATACTTTGGGGTCAGGAGAGAGGGGAGGCAGCTCCAAACCAAAGAAGGTGCTTGGAGCCTGAGAGTAGGTGCTGAATTTGAGACAGGATTGCACTTGCATGAGGGACGGGCTGCTGTGATTATGGATAAAGGAAATAATGCCCCTAGGAAGTTTTGTGAAGAATTCACATTTAGGTATTGATTCTTGTTACCGAGCAAACAAAAAGTTTTCAAGGTATTTCCCCTTGGGTTGTGTAGTGCACTAAGTAAAACAGGTGTCTCTTTGGTACTCCTTGTTCATGGCTTATAGGTTTTAAATCTTTTCACCTTGAACTTAGGCACTTGCAAGAACTTTATAGCACAAAATTCATTATGGCAGTAAATGAGGCCTTAAGCATTTCCTTTTCGAGATACCATTTTTTGGGCACACTGTAAAGGTGTGAAGAGCCATAGAGCTACTCTGACTTGTCCTTGGTTGCTTGTAGACCTCTTTTGTCCTGGCATAAATCCAGTGCAAGGGGTGAACGAAGGAGCAAGGCTGTGAATAGAGCAGGACAGAATAGGGAATGATGGTGGAGGCTTCCTCTGCACTGGGATGTTTTTCAGTGGTCTGTCTCTCAGATTTCTCGGCTGTATGATGACAGTAAATTGGGCTGTTAGTCTTCAGCATCTGTTGTTTGGGGGAAACTCGAGGTCGTGACATGGATTGTGCTTAACATACTTTTCTGGTTGCTGGGCTGTATCTTTATGATTGATTGTATATCAGCAGTGAAAAAAGTGAAAATTATTTTATTAACTTAGGATGATAGCTTCTGCTGTAAAATTGATTCTAGTGTAGTGATTTACCACCATCCTCTTCTTGATTTCCCCCCCCCCCCCCCAGACATTTAAATGAGGTAAGATGTAATCTCTATTTTTAACATATCGCATTTTCTTGTTTTCATGTGAAAGATTGGGATGAATGATTGCTCCATGTGCATGCAAACACATGAAGTGCTTGCTGAGATGTCTATGGTATTTACAGCAGCAAGGATTATTCTGTGTTGTGTGGCTGCTGGAGTTAGTTTTCTCTCTGCTAATTAGTGCTGCCTGTGTCAAGGTTGGTTGTACTATTATGTAAGCAAGTGGTATTGGCCCTTGTGGAATGCAAACTGTGCTGAGATGAAAAACAGATCTACCAAATTTAAGGGCAATGTTGAGGGGTACGCAGCAATACTTATTCTAGGGAGTGAGTTGGGAGTTTTGGAATCTTTTAAAGATTTGGTTTCCATGACAGCCACATATCACAGACCATTCTAAATGTATCTTAGATACAGTTCAACAGAAGACGGGTTTTTATACTACCCACTGCTAGTCAAATAGCACATTGACCTGTGTCAGCACAGCAAGGTACAGCTCTGTCAGCTTTAGTTCTTCACTTGTGTAGTTGGATTTACCATTGTGTGTGTGCCCTTTATGTTTGCAGGGCTGTTGCTTTCCTCAAGGTTTCTTCTGCTCTTCAGTATTAACTACATTAATGCTATATTTTGCCTGTAATCTATTAACAATAGTTTATTCCTTTAAAAAGGTGAAAATTGTTATATACTCATCCTTGACCAGCTGCAAACATAAAACCAAACTGAAATGTTTGCTCTTACCACCCCAATTTGTATGTTACTTGCCAGCTTTTGTATGACTTGCCAGCAATTCTGTGTGCAGGAGCACAGCAGCTTGCCATGAACCTTCAGCTGCCTTCTTTTGGATTCAGACAAGTGGGATGTAGCTTCAGCATCCAGATGAATGTCTACTGCTGTCACGAGTTGGAGGAAGAGATTTGCTCTGCTCCTGCATCCAGCTACCACTCAGCTGTGTTGACTTGTGCATTGCTTTTTGATGTGGTATCAAGTGTCTGGCTTGTTACACCCTTGGCTTTGCGTGTTGCTAGTTCACTTGCTGCTCTTAGAGCAGTATTTGTAAAGGTTTTTACCGTTTTTGCTCTGAAACATCCATCAAGGAAGTGGTAACAAGGTCACAGTTAGAGATGTCTCTGTTACTTCTCAGCTGCATGATGGGACAGCCTGTGGATGTGAAGTGCTCCAAATTGTGTGGCACGCCGCAGCTTCACTGCATTGCCTGCATTTTCCAAAGGCTATGGATTGGCCATCCAGCACCCAGAATTACAAAGTGCTTAGGTACCAACTTCCACTAAAAATGCGCTTAACTTTCAGTGCTTCACTTTTGAGTTTCTTGCAGACTTTGACTTCATCAAAAAGATGATCTGAAATTTTGGGATCAAAACCAGTTGATAGCTTTTCTCGTCTAGGAGTGGAACTTTCTGCCAGAATAGTGAAGTTTGTGAGCAGGAAAGCATTGGGGAAGAAGATAAATGACAAATGAAAATCAGTGGCTGTTACAGTTCCGATTATCTTTTAGTGTGGCTCTGTGCCTTCCCAGTTTATCACTGTTACCTTTTACTTTTTTTATGAGTAGTCCTTAGGGTGCTTTGGGGTCTCTGATGCCAAGTACTTAACTGCAGCATTTATCCTTTGGATTTGTACTGTGATGTCTTTTGCTCAACCGCCTTTACTTTGGTGATGAAAACATACTTCAGAACTTCTCATTTAAAGAAATAAAAAGGTGAAGTGCCGTTCTTTTCCTTAGGGATGAGTTAGGATATAGTTGGGGTTGAGAAAGTAGCACAAACCTAATTGCTGAAGAACGAAAGAAACATAGATACCGAAACTAATTAATATTTGTCTTCAGTTGTTCTGAGACGTTGAAGATAAGGAAACTGGATGCTGGATAGGCTGGGTGAAGCTCTCTTTAGTTTCTCTCCTGTTTCTGCACTTCTGACCTTTGATTCTTTTGCAGCCTCTCTTCCTAGGCTTAAAGTCTAACAAAGGCATCAGCATTGTCACAGTTGTTTTTTTCACACATTTCAGAGTGATGTCAGAATTAAATGGTCGCTCCTTTTTGTTAAAATAACTTTTGGTATGGTTTTAATCAAGTCATACCTTTGTGTATGGGAAGAGCTCTGGGAGGAAGCTTGGATCACGATGTACATGCATGTGCTATAAGTGCTGTTATGTCATCATCCAGATCTTCAAGAAAACTTGAGATAGTCCAAGATGGAAAAATCAGTTCACCTTTTTCAGTTTCCAAATTTACTCATAAAAACAATCAGGAAGCCCTGATTATTATTATTATTTCTTTTTCTGAGATGAGAACACGAAGAGCTGCCAAAAAAGTTATGAGCTTTGTTTTGTTTATTTTTATGCTTATTTCTAGTTGGTGTAACGTGCAGGGAGAAAAAATCACTTTCTGAATTCATTTAAATAGGTCTCAATAACTGTTATTTCTGCTTGTAACAGAAAGATATGATGAAAAGCAATTTGCATTTTGGTTAATTTATTTTTAACTCGTTGTTTCACAGTTTGTCTTTTTCAAATTTATCAGACTTTACTATCAGTTCGTGGTGCCTCTCCACCTCCCTGCTGTTTCAATAGCCCTTGTTGCATTTCCTTATGACTGTACATCTTTCTGCCGTAAATACAATAACCGAAGACTTCGAAGCTCCTGCTCAAGAGTTCTGGGGAAAGTGTCAAAGTGTTATCAATTTACCAAACCAGCTGCAGGACTTTCTGTGTCCTGAGAAGCAGAATATTAAGTTTGAGTTTCTGTCTTCAAAGAAATGTAGCAGGTCTTGATACAGATTTCTGGTGGCTTAGTTCTGCAGTGGCTTCGTTCAAGTTCAGTGCTCTGAAGATCTTGGTGCGAAGGGGAGCTGGCTGCAGGCAAATGTGCTTGAGGTCTGTGCTAGCAATGAAGGAAGCTCTTGCTTGCTGTGCCATTCTGTTCTTATTAAATGGTTCAAAGTGAGATTTGCCAAGGGGAAAAAGATGTCAATGGGAATCAATCAGAGATGAACTGGTTGGCTGTAAGCTTTGAATTAGGTAGGTTGGTTTTTTTTTTCCCCACAGTAATTACTTTTTTTTTTCCTTCTTGATTTCTGTGGAAATACTGTTTTGTTCTATTGCACTGAAGTCTTGCTACAGAGTGCTGTTGATCTTGCAGCAAAAATACTTGTTTTGTGCTTCTCTTTGGCTTTAGCTGATCTGGGATTTGTTGTCCTTGGTGCTTAACTGTTAGTGTGGCTCTTGCAGTGTAAGCCCAAAGCCTTCATAGCAGCTTTGAGTGTTAGTGTTTGTGCAGCCATGCAATAGGTTAATCTTTGAGTGGAAGTAACATATAAATAGTGAGCAGGAGATGCTATACAGTGCTGCTAACACATTCTGGCTATTTACTAATGCAGTTATAGTCTTTCTGTATTTTTTTTTCTCTGCCATGGTGCCCTTGTTCATAGGTTAATTTATAAATCAGCTATTGGAATGGTGTAATTCAACCAGTTCTTGGACTGATACAGGTATTACCTTAAGCATCTTCTGCTTTTATCATTGCTGCAGATATAGAATGGCACTAGTTCTGAAGCTGACCCAGACTGGAAATTACATTTCTCATCTCCCAGCAGCCCTGTCTTCTCTCCCACTCCCAAACTAGGGAATTCTGCCATAATGAAATTTGCTAGCATGGCATTATATGTATTTGATTGCCCAACCGAATTCAAAGTGATTGAAGTTGGAAAAATTCTGCTAACAAAGGCATTCCAGCTAAGCTGAATTGTTTTGGCAGAAGAAGTGAAGAACCAGGGTTGGTATGTTCACTTACACCAGTGCATCCTGGGAGCTGGTGACCTCCAGCAAAGTGTCACTGGAAACCAGCAGGAGCAGTCCCATTCCAGGTTGCTTCACATGCAGCTAGAAGAGTGTGACTGAGGGAGCGATTTCACATCATGCTCAATGTGTTTGAGCAGCAGGTTGCCTTTTCTTTCCCTTGGTCTCTTCCTGAGAGAACAAGCTTGTTCTGCAGGGATGGACTTTGTTTGGGTCCTGCTGGACAAAAACCTGGACGTGAGCCAGCAGTGTGCTCTTACAGCCCAGAAGGTCAACAGTATCCTGGGCTGCATCAACAGAGAGGTGGCCAGCAGGGCTGGGCAGGTGTTCATACCCCTCTGCTCTGCCCTCATGAGGTCCCATTCAGAGTACTGTGTCCAGGCCTGCAGCCTCCAGTACACAAAGGATGTGAAACTGTTGGAGTAGGTGCAGAAGAGGGCTGCAAAGATGATCAGAGGGCTGCAAAGATGATCAGAGGGCTGGAGCATCTCTCCTATGAAAAAAGGTTGAGGGAGTTGAGTTTGTTTAGCTTGGGGAAGAGAAAGCTCTAGAGATACGTCATTGCAGCCTTCCAGTACTTGAAGGGAGCTTGCAAGCAGGAGAGGGACTGACTTTTTACATGGGTAGGTAATGACAGGACAAGGGGAAATGGCTTTAAGCTAAAAGAGTGGAGATTTAGATCAGATATTAGAAAGAAATTCTTTGCTCAGAGGATGGTGAGATGCTGGAACAGGTTGCCCAGCAAGGTTATGGATGCCCCATCTCTGGAGGCATTCAAGGCCAGGTTGGATGGGTCCCTGGACAGCCTGATTTGGTGGGTGGCAGCCTTGTCCATGGCAGGGGGTTGGAACTAGGTGATCTTTAAGATCCCCTCCAACCTAAGCTATTTTATGATTTCCCTGCATTCTTTCTGGATATGGCAGTAATGTGGCTGTATAGTTTTCACTGGAAAATCTTGATCTGATGTGCTGATGTACCAACAAGTTAACATGTTCCCCCATCAATCAACTGCTAAGTTTATGATTTCTGGCTTCTGTGCACATACCATACCTTTCTCCATTCCTCTGAAAGGAAAAAAAAAACCCATAATGTTGTACAGCTCAGTTTGAATTACTACATGGTATTATTTTTTTCTTTAAAATGTTTTTTTGGAGGTACTTAACAATCTGAAAAAAATACAGAAATGTGCTGTATTTCTGCCTTAAGATGTTTCAAGGTGGCAACACCATGAAATATTTTCCCCTTCCCTCAAACAACTTACTGGCATTATCTTTGTCATCACTACCTCTCCTTCAAACTTTCTTCTATTTTAACATAAGTTTCAGGTTTGTTTTTCACCCATTTGTATTAGCCCTGACATTGATATGCTTTACATACTATCTGTTTTTATGAGTAGAGAAAGTGAGGAAAGGTTCATTGTGACTCGTAAATATTTATATCTTTGCTTTCTGAAGAGGTGGGAAATGGATGCATTTGACAAGACAGGATTAGCCACTTCCTCTAGGAAGGAAGAACGCTGCAGATGGAAAGGTGGTAGCAGGGATATACAATTAGGGCTAGAGAAACCTGCTTGAAAAGTAGGTCCTGCGAAATGGAAGGAGTTAGCAGTCTTGCTTGTTACTTACCAACTGGAACAAGAGCTGCAAGGGCAAACTGTTTCAGAGAGCAGTGCTTTTTCTTTATCATCTTCATGCCATTAGAGGCAATAAGCTAAAGTTCCCTTTTTTCCACTATAACTTTTCTGTTAGGTCTTCTAACAGAAGCTCTTCTGCCAAGCTTTACTATCAAGTTTAGTTACCCAGATGCCTCTTTTCTGGAGTAAAGCAATGACTGCAAGATTTACGACGTGGAAACAAAGTTCTTGTCGCTGCTTTTTCCACCAGATCGGTTTTGCTTTCAGTGCTTTTTGTTGTAGTGTTGAGATGTGGCACAGGTGTCTGTGTGCTCTTATTTTCTTCGACATTTGGGAAGGCAGAAGGTAACAGATGCCCGTTCCAGTTCTTTACACAAAAACATAGGTATTTGCCAAGAAGCGATATTTTCCACATGCAATGAAGTTTTCCTTTTGTTTTCCCCTGAGGAGGACAACGATCCAGGACCTAACATGGGGATGGTGCTTGGTGGAAATCTAATTATTTTTGCCCTTCGTACTTTGAAGACTTTTCTGTTCTTATAAAACTATTGCATTAGAAGAACCTTCAAGTGGACTGTATCTGCTGTTTATCTTGGTGGTAGCGATTCCCATTCAGGAAAAACAATCTAAAAACTTGATGCTTACCCAGATTGTGAGAGGATAACAGATTGAAAAGCCAGACATGTCCTTAGTTTCAAGTACAATTTAATTATACTGTTAAAATCTCATATAATATAATTCCAAGTTTGGAACAATAAACCTTCTTAACATGTGGACAGCAGTCTTGAGTTATTGGTGACTAAGGTTTGGTGCTGACTGCTCAGAAATGCTGGGCTGAGGCATATAAATTTCAAATGTGGATTCAAAAGCAAGCATCTTCATTACTGTCTATCAGTATTATGCTTTCATGTGAATCTAATTTTCTTTTAGCTGTGTTTAGGTGTAGTCACAATAGAAATACGATGTACACCGTTCCAATCTCTGTGCTGGTTACAGGATTTCCATACCCTGCTAACCAAGCTATTTTTTTTTCCCCATTAGCACTTAGCCAGATTTGCACAGGATTTATTTAGCAAAAAGTCTTATTTGTATGAACTGTGAGCAAATTCCTGCTGTTCTGTAAAAAACAAAAGACCAACCACACAACGGCAACAAAAAACCACACCTTTTTTTCCTTGCCTTTTTACCAAAGGCTTTTATATTTCTTTTGTTGCCATTAATCTGTTTGTAATATATGCTTTAAATGCACCATCTGCAATCACTTGCATCTAATATTTGCACATGTAGATCAGTAGGAGAAAATTGTATGCAAGAATGGTTTTATAGCCTTCTCTGCATTCATCAGAAACTTTTCAGAACCAAGAAATTAGAGCTGCTAAACACAGCACAGCTCCATCCCCAGCAGCTCTAACTGCAGACTCCTTTGTTGTTCAGTTTCAACAGATGGCTCCCTATAAGCACACGTTTGCATTGCTAGCAGCTGCAGCACGATCATGATTTGCAATTCTGTGCTTGTCAGTATGTTGGTTTTCTTGGAAATAAAATGTTTGCAACTGGATTTAGGGATAGCTATGTTCGTTTAAAGATGGTTCTCTTGGCTGTGTCTAGTGATTGTGTTTCTATCCCCTTAGCTAATTGAAAATGTGCAAGACGAAGAGCAGGCTAATGAACTTTTTTCTTCCCACGTATTTTAATTACCGAGCTGTATTCTGGTTAAAGAGCGTATGTGTGAGAGATTAACTCTTTACCTTAAAACCAAAGATATTGAGTGTCAAGAACTTGGTGGTTTGGTGGTGGACTTTGTACAGATCTTGCGGCGCAGATGGATCTTGCAGTGCATGGGAACGGCAGCATGCCCTGGGAAGTGCCGAGAATCCTCCTGGGTATATGAAAGGTCTAAGCTCTTCAGGAGCTGTTTGCAGCAGCCCCGGGGGAAGGCCAGGCTGAGGAACTGGTGGCCTTGTTCTGTCTGCTTCCTTGCGTTACTGCTGAGTGCTGGGAGTTCAGGTGACTTCTGCTGCTTGGATTCCCGGAAGCTTTTAAGCTGAGTGTGGGATGGTGAGCGGTGGCTGTAGCTGATACATGTGAGCGCCTAGTGTATTTGAACTCCTGCTAATGAGGATCAAGGGCAGCTGGTAAAAAAAGGAAGTTTATCTCTGTATTGCACTTACAGTTCTTAACATGACATTGTTTTCACTTGTTACAACCCTTGAAAATTTTCATAATTCTTCCTTGAAGTGCAGAGAGCTTCTACTGGTTAAATATCACGCTCTTTGGTGTGTCTTTAGCCTACTTAATTCTAATGTGTTCCAATGTGGTCTTCAGTCTTTTCATTTGTTAATTTATTTTTAATGATTGTATTTTTCTAATGGTTTATGGCCTTCAAGTATTTTTAAACTCTGAAATGAGTGGCATCTCCTCTGAACTTGACTTTTGGTTGTTCTTAAAATGTAGAGGATATGGGGTGTCTGCATGCGCCCATAAAGCAGTGGAGATGAGGTGTTGTATGACTGCTGGTTTCCTACTACTGAAGCAACAGCTCCCAGACCTTGTGCTGCCCGTGATGCTGCTTTAAACTTCATACCCCAGTTCTTCTCTCTCCTGGTCTTGTTTGCAGACCTTTGAAAAGATACATCTCAATTTTCCTGATTGATTGAGCTGAAATATTAGATATATTGCCAACCCTTTGATTTAGTTTAAAATAAAATATCTGTTGTCAGACACATGCAAGAAGCTGAAGAAATCCTTTTTTTTTTTTTTTTTTTTCTTCCATATACTGGTTGAATTGCATGGCTATGTAGCACACAGTAGTACTTGTTGGAATATTTTTGGTTATTTATTTTTAGTTACATTTCAAAGCTGTTGGCTTTATTTATGTATGTATGTATTTATTTTTTTAACCACACTGCTCTTGCAACTTTCCTAATATTCCTGATTTATGTTTCTTGGCTGTGGTCTCTTCTGTATTCCAAGAATAAAACTGATGAGAAGCATTTTGCTCATTAAAATTGAGGATGGGAGCAGCCTGCAAATACTCTACTGTGAAGACTATGCCCTTCCAATTTTTCTCCTAAGCACTGGGCTTAACCTGTCCTAAGTACATTTGAAAATGAGTAACTTCAGTTAACATCCATCTAGATTTTGCTTTTCATGTGTACCCTTAATTGCAATTAGAATGGTTTTCAGTGGCTGTTGGGGAGAAGACCTGTAGTTCATAGAATCATAGAATGGCCTGGGTTGAAAAGGACCACAATGATCATTGAGTTTCAACCCCCCCTGCTATGTGCAGAGTTGCCAGCCACTAGACCAGGCTGCCCAGAGCCACATCCAGCCTGGCCTAGCTCTTGGGAGCAGGCAAGAAATCTGTTTTTCCAGTGTTGCTGGAACTATTCCAGTTAAAGCAGTATTTAGGAACCAACAATTCTGTGTAATAACCAACACTGTCATTTGATTTAGGCTTGCCAGTAGTGCATTTTAAAGGTGTAAAGGTGTGTAGTCTTTGGTTAGTTCATGAAAGTAAGCAGCGCGCTAGCAGTACAAAAGCTATGTTAGTAATCTAACACATCTAAATTTATGTTAAAGTGACAACTGTTCTTAATACCAGAGGGTTGCTACTGGTGTTTATGTGTGTCTGCAAGCTATTTGATTTTGTGTGGGTGAGAAATCCTTACATCAGTTTAGTCCTACCTGTGTACTTCCTTTAGTTCAGAACCTATAAATCGAGTGCAGTGCTGTACAGTGAGCCTTTCATTGGTGAAACTGAGTCTTTGTGTTTCCTGGCATTGATTGGAGCTCTGGCTTTATTTACGTACTTCCCAATCACACGAACCTTAATCTGTGCATACTGGATTTTTACACTTGAGTTGCAGCTGATGTTCTCCCTCTGAAAAGATCAGCCCATCTTGTCTACTGCTAACACTGTGGTTTCGCATGGTTGCTATTTGACATTGTGACTTCTGGTTCTGTATTTCCTGTGATAAATCTGCCAGTGTTTTTTACAAATTAAAGAACTGCTTACCCAGAAAAGTGTGTCTGAATTGTAAGTAAGGCCTACTGAGTCCAACTGTATACATACGTATATAATTCAGGTGTGAGGTTGAAGGGCTTTTTGAATACATTTGGCCTTCATGCCCTCTCATCAGGCATAGCAGGAAAGACGAGCCATTGGCTTCTAAGGAAGGAGTTGGCTTATGGGCCTTAAAGATCAGTTCAGCCAGCTTGGCGAAGAGGTATGGTCATTATGCTCTTAGAAGAGCTTACTCATTTGAAAACAAAAGGAAAACAGTGTCCTCACTGGTCTTTTACAGCAAGGTAAGCTGTCCTTGTTTAAAACTGTCTTGGCACTGAGCCCTCGTACAAGCGCCAGGCCCCACAGAGCATCAGCACCCCACCCTCTGCCTTGAACGGCCAGTGAGATCACTGAACAAATAAATAGTTCCATAAGCATTGGAAGTAATGACTTCTTGTTTCATGTGGTCTGGTCTCTTGTGGTTGATCTGTCTTTGGCAAGCTCAGAGGGGTGTGCTCTGCCTGAAGTTTTCTCTGCAGTAACGTTGTTTGCAAGAGTTCTTGGGAACAAAATCCTTTTGGTGTCCAAAAAGATGTAAACTTGTGTTCTGCTTTGCCAGCTCCGCATTTACAAGATTTGTCAGAGTAAATTATATCCAAAAAGGCTTCCTTGTTGTATTTGGCCAACGGTGCTTACTCAAATCGGATTGTTAGAAGACACACAAACAGCATGATCTCTCAGGGCTGGGAAACCAGATAGAAGTGTTGCTGATTTTTTGTGTGGTTATCATTATGGCCAAATTCACTTCAGGGCTCTCCTTAAGCTACAGATGGTGCTACGGTACCACCTGAGTTTTTCTTTGGTAACCTCTGAAGTTTATCTGCAGAAATTAGCAAACTTGCCTGCCTTCTTTTTGAAGCTGTAATGTGAGAAGAATAATTTCACACGCTAAACGCATCCATGTCTTTGGGGAGAGCAAGGCTGTTCTGCGTGTTAGGATATTTATTTCTAGTTGCAGCTAAAGGCAAAGAAATGATTCAGTATCTGATTTTTCTTAATCTCACTGCTGTGTTGCTGGCTGGCACTATTCTGACATTCTTCCTGCAGACGCTCAGGCTCACTCTGCCAGAGCATGAGTAATGTTCCTTGTCTGCCTCAAAAGTAGCAAGGAAAATGCTGCTTGTATTTCAGGTGGAATTGTCATGGAAGTGATCAGGTGCAGATGCTAGTCATATTCTGTCTGACTTAGGCCAAGTATTCCTTTACCTCCATGCCTTTCCTCATAGTCAAGATGGCGTTGCTTGCACACCTGCTTCAGAAATAAAATATGTGAGGGGTTGGGGACAGCCTGCATTTTTTCCCCTCATTCCGAGCTAAAGGGATGCATGCTTTGCCAGCTGTGTGTTAAAGCAAACCATCTGCAGATGTGGCATCAGCAAGGATTGGTGGCGGTAAGAGGAGTGTGGGGATCCTGGTATCCTGGGAGAAGGAGAGGTCCTGCTGTCCTTTGAGCTGCAGCCCATCTCTGGCATTCAGTCCATCAGGGGCTTGTTCTGGCCTCCGGGTCCTCTCCTTTTCTTTCCTTCTCTCTGCTTACCCTGCGTAGGTAAACACCAGATGGCTAGAAAGGAGTAGCAAAAAGGTAAGTATCCTGTCCTGCTATTTGCATTTACATGTCCCTGAAGCCTCAATTGTCCAAAGTATTTTATTATTTGTGGTACTTTTTAAGGTTGTGAACAATTCAAATGATATGTTACTGGTGGGGCAGCGAGACAGTTCACAGACTGTCTTTGTTTCTAATGTATGAATTTGCTGTATAAATCTCCTAATATGTTAGTGTGGAACAGAAAATGTACTGACGTTCAGTTAGTTGTTGGTGTTGTCATCTGAGAGTAGTGTTGTTGTGGTACCTCACTTGATTGCTCAGTGGGGATGGAGCTGGTAGTGTTATTGTGCCTTACTGCCACTCTGCTGATGTAATCTCATGGTGGGACAGAGTAAGTTCTCCCCAGGAGGAGTTGAAAGACTATCTAACATTACTAGTCGTTTGTTGTCTTCGTCATGCTTTATTTTTATAGCAAACCCTTATAAGAGAGTGCATGTGTGCCCCATCCTGCTTGTTTTAATTCTGACCTCTTCTCCAGGGAGGAAACTGGCACTGGAAGTTTACATATGAATCTAGCCTGGAGTTTACATATGAAAACTGATGTGCGTGGTGGTTTCTTTTCTTTTGTTGGTTTGTTTTTGTTTGTTTATTTATGCCATATTAGCTTAGAGGCAGATCAGCTTCTGGCATGGGCTTATGTCAGAAGTCACTTGAAGGAAAGGCTGGGAGTTTTTGGACAGGAGAAGGGAAGACCAAAATCTCAATAATACAGAGTTTGATTGGATCATTCTGTAATAGAGCTGTGTGATACCAGGCAGGGGGTTTTGGAATATGCCTATTCCTTGCTGAAGGAGAAAACTGTACTCTGTAGTTTTATCATTGAATGATTCACAGCAATGCAGAATTTGGGGTATTTAAAAAGATAAGTCAGCATTTTAAAAAAAGATGAATTGGCTTGTGGTCCTTTACATAAGGCTACTCTACAGTGCTTGCTTAAGTGTTTCTGGGCAGACTTCATGGTGTTCTTCCAGTATTTATAGGGATCTTGTAAACAGGAAGGAGACAGACTTTTTATACAGTTAGATATCGATAGGACAAGAGAGAGTGGCTTTAAACTAAAAGAAGGGAGATTTAGATTAGGTGTTAGGAGGAAATTCTTTACGAAGAGGGTGGTGAGGTACTGGAAAAAACTGCCTGGAGAAGCTGTGGATGCCATATCACTAGAGGCACTCAAGGCCAAGCTCGATGGGACCCTGGGCAGCCTGAGCTGGTGGTTGGCAGCACTGCCCACAGCAGCGGGTTGGATCTGGCTGATCCTTAAGGTCACTTCCAACACGCACGACTCTGTGTTTCTGTTATTCTGTATAACGTAAATGGCAGTGGAAGGTCCCACTTGGAGCTGAAAAGCTCTTGTGCATGATTCCGTGCTGACTTTGCAAAGATACGTGCTTTGTTTTGAACTTGGTGATTCAGCATCCAGTTGTTGAGCTGACCATCTGACCTTCAGATTTGAAAAACTTTTCTACATTATCTTAGTTTCATGTTTGCATAACTTCTGAGTTCTTTTAAAGTATTATCCTCATCTTTCCTAAGGGCCCAAATCATTGAGGCTAATTAAAAAGTTCCTGTGAAGAGCCTGTTATTTTCTTGCTACAAAAAAAAAAAAAAAAAAAAAAAAAAAAAAAAAAAAAAAAAAAAAAACCTTTGGGATTACTTTGTGTTAAAAATCAGTGGAAAATACATCAAATATGTCCAGGTCTCATGAACTGGATGTTGGTTTTGTGAATGGTAGAGATTGTTTTCAGAAAACTGGAGGTTATCTGCATGGTATGCGCAATTTAGAGGCATGGAGGGTGGAAGGGAAGTCCTCTGCTGTTATTTCTGCCACTAAGTAGACTGACTTTCCTGTATTGTATTTGAATTGTTGAACTTCGGTTTGTTTAATATACTTCTTGATGTAGAGTTGCCACAAGTTTTTTGAGGAGCAAATAAATTGTAGTTAAGATTTTCTTTACTTTGTATTCTCCTAGTGACATTATCCTGTAGTGACTGTATCCTCTTTACTGCATGTTGCCTACCCTTTTCTTGGTTGGAATGTTGCCGGAATGAGGCTGAAAAGAGGTGGGCAAAATTTACGTGACTGTCACAGGAAAACGTGGAAGATTTGTGCTGGTTCACAGAATGCTTGGGATGTATTGATGGATTAGCTTTGTAAACAGATATTGCAAGTAAAAAATGCAGTATCTTTAGCATCTTGGTTTAACTCGATCTTTTCAGGAAAGAGTGCAAATCAGAAGATGCTACTTGCAAGATCTCTGAATCTGAACCTGAGGAGTTATCAGATGAAGCAAGTGCTGACACCTTCTATGGAACTTCTCCTCCTAGTACACCCCGCCAGATGAAGCGTATGTCAACAAAGCATCAGAAAAACAACGTCGGGAGACCTGCTAGCCGCTCTACTTTGAAAGGTAGGTGTTGTTTTTTTTCCTCCATTTTTGGCTATAAAATATCATAGTAGCAGCCCTTTGTTTCCTAAAAAAGGAAACATACAGAATATGGAGTGGGACTCTGAAGTGCAAAATGAAAGGACAGTGATTCAAGTTTTTTAAGCTAATAAATGCATTTCAGAGATTCCCATAAGATGCAACCATGTCTTTTACCTGTTTCTTTGACTCGAATGTTATAAAATGTCAGTTCAATGATGCTTTCCTATTTTCTGAAGTGTTAAACGTAGACTATTTAAAGAACAGGATGTCTTTCTCCCTTTTTAGTGCATTGGAAATGTATGAAACTTATGCAACAGAATGCTTAAACTGAAACCTCCGTCCATCCCATCCCTACTTCCTGAAGTTCTCCTTTCCTATAAAATTAAGGGCTATCCAAAGTGCTGAAAACTGGAGAAATATTGGAGCCTACAAAGGGAAACTTTTTCTTAGTTTATCTCAAACAATTAAGTCATTTTTCAGTCAAAAGAAGAGGCTTAGATTTCAATTTATTTTTTTAGGATCTCAGTGCATTTTGATGAAAAAAATTATTTAGGATGAGTTCTTTTTCACAGAGCAGGAATCTCTGAAAGCTTTCTGGTTAATTGAATGCATGGTAAGGAGTCCAGCAGTCTTTACATTAGTCCTCTATAAGAGGAGACTTGGTCTTTCTTATAGATGGTGGATACTAGAAAGCTCTGTGTCTCATTAAATCCCAAGACTACTAATTGAAAATGGAAAATCAAACCAGGTGAAAGATACTTGTCTTCTGGTACTCCTAAGCAAACATAAACATCAGGTGGTATTTTACACCTCCACCCTTTCCTTTGAGGACACTTTGAAGCACTGAATCAGGATAACTCAAACACTATAGAAGCAGGAGATACCAGACTTACTTGAACACCCACAAACAGAAAGTGGTAAACACCACTTGGATAACACCGAGTCAGAAGTTTTTTTGTCAGAAGTTGTAATTATTGTCCTGGCAAAGATCTTTGGAAATGCCTAACAAATGTGAAAGTTTAGACTCCTTAAAATTCTGGAAGTGTCCCTGCTTGTAATTATTTTCTTCATGTTCTGTGAACACAGGAAAAAAGTAGCATCTGTGATGTAATGGATGAGGATTTCATAGGAAAGTCTTGAAAAATACCTGCAGGTGAACTTTCAGTCTGAACTGATAATTTTCAGAGTAATTTTAGTGGATACATTGTTCTCCTCTGTAACTGCAGCATTTACATGCAGCTTATAGGATGGTGGCCAGTTCTAAAAAATGTCTTTATTAAGTTTTCTATGTAATGATCCACCCTATGAAGATTTTCTTTGTTTAACTTAGGAGGAAGATACCGTTGTCATAGATGAAATCAACACTGGATTGAGTATTATCTATTTCTTATAAATGATCTTATACTCACTGTACGTATTTATTAAACTCATGTTTTCAAGGTCACTGGAGGTGAACCGGAGTGCTTTCTTGGATGAAGCTAAGAAGGGCCTCTGTGTTGGGGCACAAGGCTCTTAATGGGCAGTGGTGCTTGAAATATAAGGAAACTTAAGTAGGTGCTGCTCTTTATTAGGAGAAAGCTTGGAAACAGAGGAGCTGATAGTAAAATCTGATAAGTAAGTGTGAGATCTTATGTATCTGTTCTTCTCCAAGACTTATTGTCTAGGTAATGAGACTGCCAAATTCCAGGCATTACAGGTATTGTAGATTATGCATTTTCAGTCTTCTATTTCTCAGGTGCTTCACAAGTTGTAATATTATAGAGTTCTCTTTAAATCTGAGTTGGGCACATCCAGAGAGTCAGCAATTGTGTATATAAAAAAAATTCTACAACCACATTAGACAAACTTAGCCTTCAAGAAACTGTGTATCTGGGCAAATATTATTTATCTTTAGGTATGAAAATCCAGCAAGTGGGAATTGAATCTTGAATAAAGACATTGGAATGTTAACACTTTAAATCATGGGTTTTCTTCACCTCCTTTCTGTTTCTGTAGGGGAAAAAAACAAAGTCAGTTTGACTCCTAACCACATGAGATCCCTATGCTTTAATGTAAGAATGGGATTCTCTGTTCTTTTGCAACTTTATATCTGTATCTTTTAAATGGTTTTCTGTCCTCCAGTAAGTTGAAAATGACTCACTGCATAGAAACAGCAAAACGGATAGGATGTATATACTATAAAGTACCAAGGTTTATAGAATCCAAAAAATAAGGAGGAGTTTTTAGGGCAAACTAAGGCTTAGAACAACATGTATTTCAGAATTCTGTGCACTTGTTTAAGGAGGGGGAAAAAAAAAAAGATAAAGCATATAGTTAGTGGAGAGGTTACTTTCTTTCCAGGAAAATAAATGAAATTGAGGTTTTTGTTATTTATCTAAGTAGAGTTACCTTGATTGGAAGGTACTTCGGTGATTTCTCTTAATGGGAGACTGAAAGCAGTGGTAAAGTGTCTCACTGAACTACCATCCTCTAATGCTTCAGAATAAGTGTCACGTTGAAGAACAACATAATTTGGAAGAAAGCAAACCCCCATGCATTCCAAACTTGTCCTCAGATATCAGAAGGGCTGGGAGTGGCTGAGCTTAGATTCTGAGTAACGCCTAATCCGGCACGGTAAGGCTGGGGATGTTCAGTATATGAGGGCACTACCCAGTTAGTCTAGCGGCATTCAAATGGGCTCCCACAGCCACTCTTAAAAGAGTTTGGGCCACACCCAGACTAAGAACGCTCACGGCTAGATTAGTGAATAGTGCAGTTTATTAAAGAAATACCACGATTACGGATTCAGAAATAGCATGCTGCCCAATTCGTCTAGCGACGTCTGTATGGGCTCCCATGACCACTCTTTAAGAGTTTGGGCTGTGCCCAGGCTAAGAGTGCTCACGGCTAGATTAATGAATAGTGCAGTTTATTAAAGCAACAGATTACTGGTTCTTTTGAATTGCTGGTGATAAATACACTGCAAAGCATATGAGGTTAACCAAGAACATGAATAATACATCTGAGTACAAATGCATTAAGTTATAAACAACTCAGAGATTTCTAAGTTTCCTTGGGAAGCACTCAGTATAACTGAGTGTGTGAGTTTATCCAGTAGGCATCCCTATGGGGGAAAGAGAGACTCGGCCTGTTTACTGATCCCAGAAATCAGAGATGCTCCTTGTCTGACATCGAATAATATCTTCCCTGACATCCCCCCTCTTTTAAGCCATTTTTGTACTATTTCTTATTTTTCAGGTGGAACTTGAGTGACTTTATCTTATATACCTTTGTTTATGGCTGGTGTGTAATTATCTCACCCCACTTTTAAAGAAATAGGCTAAAAAATAAAGAGCACAGGCTCAGTGAGAAGAGGTCACTCCTTGAAGACAGGTAGAAATGTGTTCTGGTATTGCAGTGAGCATATAATGAGCATAGTTCACCCAAAGGATGGCACTTTGTCAAGAGATGGCAGACTGTTGGCCCAACGGAGCAAATATGCATCTTATCATTTCTGTAGTACCGTCAAGTTCATGTCTGTCACAGAACCTGGCCATGGCATCTTCAGTCTGCTCCACCGTCCATGCCATTCCTTTTAAAGTCAGCTCATTGAGCTCCCTGATATTGCTAACACCTAGGGAACTTCTGTGGAATGGATACCATCCATACCAGTTGCACTCTGCTTTTGTATCCTGGCAAACGGTGCTGTGCCTTAATTTCCAAGTCACTTATAGCAATTATCTCACAGTAAGAAAGCAAATTACATGCTGAAAATAGTCACAGATATTCAACCATAGTCACAGATCAAGGGTAGGGCAGATGTTTGTGTTCTAGCTTGAAATGAATTGGAGAATTCATGAAATTGAGATATGCAAAAAGTCTGTCTCACGTGGTACAAGTGATGGGAAATTATGTGAAAACTGTGGTGGTACAGAACTACAGAGCAGAAGTTGTCTGTGAAAGGAGAAACAAGAATTACTAAAGTTATGAGAATTATAAGTAAGAGTATTTTAAGTTGAGATTATGTAAATGCGTAACATTTTGAGGGAATGATGCAGTTTCACATCTTTGAATGGCCTCATTTTGTGCTTGATAGTACATGAGACACTGGAACCATGGTAGTGTATACTCATTGGCAGAAGCTGAATGCTATAATCAGAAGCTAAATAGAGGAACAAGGATCTGTCACTTTGGATGGGCAATAATTGCTTTTGGATGCTGTTTACTCTTGTATCTTTTGTTTTTTTTCTGACGCAGATCCTGTTCCTGTGCACACATGAACTTCTAGTCATCAGCTGTTCTAGATGAATAGGGTCCCAAACACAATTTCTTTGTCTTTTCTTTACAGCTACACCACAGTCTGCATTGATTCAGCTGAACCCATACGTTTATTCTGTAGGGAAGCTGTTAGTTCTTATCTCCCTTTGTTCTGGAAGGACTTCTCAACATCAGCTTCTAACTGCAGGGAGCCTGTGCAGGCTCAGGGGAAGAGGCAGAAGCTGACTGCAGCCACCTACGTGATTTCTGTTACGACTGTGATTCATACAATGGGAATGTACTCAGTACTCAAAGGAATTTTGGCTGTGTGTCATTTTTTTAATTCAAGTTGCTGCTTATTTATATACTGTGATGTGTTCCTGGATGCAGCTTATATTGTCTCTCTTAATGAAGGGTATAAAAATTAGTGCTGTATGTTAAATAGCATTCCACATAAGGTGTTAGCAAGAGTGTGCACATTAGTGTTCCTGCAAGAGGAACAGTATACTAAGAAGTATCCTTACTACTTCGTTGCATTTCAGACTGACTTAAAGAAGAGGAGGATTCCTATTTTCATCGTTTGATCAGCTGATTATTTTTTTTATTTTCATTTTTTGAGTGAAGTCTTTAAGATTCCAGACTCTAATGTGCCCCTCCATTCCCCCCAGGTTAGTTGTCATGTAGTCATAAAGCCTCCCTGCCTCATCCAGCGTTAGAAGTAATGGCAGCTGAAAAACTTAAGTTAGTATAACTTAACTTGCTGTACAAGTTAAGTCGTACCTGTGATATAGAACTAAAATTTCTAGTAGAAACTCACTCAGTTGTACCACTGACTTTAACATTTATTGCACAATTGTCAGATATATTCAAGTCATTAGCATTTGTTTATGCGAAAACATTAGAGTATTTTGAAACCATTTGTGGTTTATTGTGCGAGGGCTTTGTTAGGATTGATGAATATTCAAGTATTAAAGCATTTTAGATGTCTCCTAGTCACATTAACTTATTTTTCTTTTTGTGTTCTGTTGGGATGGGAAACTGAAGATGAATATAAAAGGAGAATAACATGTTAAAAATATAAAATTAAGTGATTTAGAAGCTGTGGTAACTAAAATGTAAGTTCAGTAAGTGATTTAATTTATTTTACCTGGTTACCAACATTTTTAATATCAAAGTGCTGTTAAGTCAATCTGTTTCTAATCTGCTTCTGAGTTTGAGAGGTTTGGTTGTGGTGTGTTTCATCTCTGCTAATTGCCTTCATCATCCTCCTTTCCTGCAAATGCAGAGCATGTGTTCTTGCTGCTTTGTTGTAGCTTTTTGTGCTATTGTCTCCTTGTAGCAGCACCAGTTGTGATGTGGAATGCAAGCTAATATGCTTAGCAGTGCTCTCAGTCTTGGACTGGTGCTGGCTAGTATCAGTAGTTAGCAACCAGCAAGAATTTGATGCTGCTGTCCAACACACAGAGTGTTTGAGTAGATAAATGTAGAATCAATGGCAGCAAATTTCATAGCTGACAGCTTTCCATTTCCAGGAGCATAACTGTGCTTGCATTCTTTGTGTGTTGTCAGCTGTTGTACTTGGTAGCTATTGAGAGAAAGACACACAAATGCCTGAAATGAGAGTACTGTAAAAGTTATTACTAAACTTGGTATTTGCAGAGAGAAGTTCCTGTGCTAAAAATCTTGAATTATGTTTGATTCTGGATTTATGATGACATATACTTAATACTGTAAAGTTTCTCAGTTCCAGCATGTATTATAAAACAGATAAAAGTGTTCAAAGTGCATGCAGAGTACAGTTCAATGCTTTAAAAGTGCTTTACTGATCACTTCTGTATTTGCCCTCGTAGACCTGTTATAACATTCCAAATTCCAAATTTATAAACAAATCAGATGGTATCTAAATGAAATACCAATAGCCTTGTAGACTGTTATGCTTCTTCTAAGTATTTTGCATATAGAAATAAATTATCCCCAGAGTTATTCTTGCTTTAGCCTTTGTGTGGTTAATCTGATATGCTACCTGCTCCCCACTCCCTGTCAATAGGGTTATTTAATAGAAATGTCTGTTTTGAAAGTAGAGTTCCACATTACTTTTATTGCAATTCTCAGTACAATTTCTGAGTCCATGTACTTAGGCCTGAAACTGAGCAGCAACTTTCAATGAGTATTTGTTTGAAAAGCGCGATTTAGTTCGCGTTCTCGAGAAAAGTACTTGGCTGGAATTAAAAGTATGATTAAGTTTTCTAGAAAGGCAATAATTTGACATAACCTTGAAATTCTTTTCTCCTTCTCCTTCTCCCTACTTTTTCTATGCCAAACTTTCAGTTTTTATTGCGATACAGTTGGTGGTTTTAAAGTACAGGTAACAGCCCTGTTGACTCTTCTGCTCTCCAATTATTTTTCTTATTTAGTCTTTCAGTGAGAACCAGGATCTTCATTCTGTCCTCTTCTGCGGCTTTGTGTTTTTCCTTTCTTTCTTATATCCTTCAGAAGATATTTTCTTCTTTTTCAGAATGAAGTGCTATTATACACATTGTGGCCTACCACAATCCTGTGGGGGTATGGTACATCTCTGGCAACAATTAAATTACTTTTTTTCTAGATATGAGGAATGGAAGGAAACAATGTGGCAAGTCACACCATTATTAACTTGCTTATAGCTCATTAACAGCTGAAAATGTGGTTTGTAATGACTATTTAAGATTGTAAGATTAAGGTTTGGCAATATTCCTTATCAAGATACCTTTCTGAGCTAATCCTTCGAAGGAAAAGATTTAGTGAAATGCTGTTTCCAAGCAATAGGTTAGTTGTTATATATATAAACTCTTGTGAGTGTGTGATTAAAATACAGATAAAAGAAGCCATTCATGTGTACCATAGGAGTTTGGCAGACTTAAGCAAGCTTGGATCTTCAAGCAGAAACTTTCCAGAAATTTGAACATCATCTCTGCAACATTCTCTGTTTTGTTCATGTCCTGGACTAGAAGACTGAGAAACATTTTTGTGCTCCTAACTGTTGGGTGTAGGGGATTTAGAGAACGAAGCTGTCAACCTGTAGGAGGCATGCGAGCCAGAACTGTGAGAAGTGAAAGTATATGCAAAGATCCTGCAGAACGGGATGAAAAGTTAATTGCCAGCGAAAGGGGTTTGAATAGTTTGAGGTGTGGCAGGAACAGATGGGTAGATAGACCAGGAGTTGATTGGGGATTAGGAAGATGGAGAATAGAAGCTGGAGGGGAAGATAACTGAAGAGAAGATCAGATAAAGAGTAATCTATTGTGTTTTTAATGCTCTATTTTTACTAATCCCTTGTTTTTGCTAATAAGTTGCCTGATGGGGTTACTGCAATAGCTTAGAGATAAGGAAAGAAGAGTGAAATAGATGTGAAATAGAAAAACTCTGTAATGATTTATTTTCAAATTTATTTGAAGATTCTTTCTTTTATTTTAGACCTCAGAAGGCGTTAGTATGCCAAAAACTTGTCTGAGTTTCCAAATTACCTATTGGACTGATAAAAGTTAGTGTCTTAAGCAGTAAACCTTATCTTGAGTGTGATCCTTTGGCAGAATGCCTGATTTATTTAGGGTTTTTCCTTTAACCTAGGAAGCTCTGATGAAATGTGGATTTAGTTGGTAATTCTCTGTAAGTCTCCAAAGAGATATGTTAACAAATGTCGGAATTTGTTCTGGGTGTGTTTTCCTGCACTTGATTGAAGGGTCGTTCTGTATCACCTGATGAGAACTCCTTCTCCAACAAGAACACCCGGCAGCATGAACTTCCAGATGTGCTTTGCTTGGAAACTGAGAGGGCATACTTTTCAGGGGGTCCCAGAACACTTGAAAAAGAGGAGGAGAACACACATTTCATGGGAGTGTCTGTGTACTTGTTTGTCTTACCTTGCCAAGCCTTCAGTGTTAGAGGTGAACTTGAAAGCTTTTTCAGCAAGGATTGCTTTCTGGTTTTTAAACTCAGATTGCAGACTAAATTAGAAAGATTAAATAATGCTTAAAACAGAATTCTAAATTTCACGTAGCTAGAGGCAATTTTTTTTTCCACCACCTGTCTTGTAGTCCAGCTGCTGAAGGCTGGAGGCTCATGCTGCTAGTCATCAGCTGTGTGGGATGCTTTTCTTCCAGTGGATCTCATTTAGAGAAACAATGATCCATACTTGTACTTTTAATTTTGGAAACATTCTTTTCTTCTTGATCGTACTCAGTTCTCTGTAGATGACATAATCAGGATGATGAAAATTCTCTTGAGGTCCTTTCTACATAAGAGGTAAAATAAGAGGAGGAAAAAAATCCTTTGGTATTACTATTGATTCTGTTTTACTAATGGTAATTAACAAGACTTCATTTTACTTCTGTCCCTGCCTTTTTTGTTTTACTGGTATTAGGAAATGTTATATGCACGCCCAAGAAATATGATTGGAAGCTGATTGAATGATGCATTTTCTTGTTGGTTTAGTCAGATTCTTTCTCTTTTTTCTTTTATTACAGAAAAGATGAGTATACCACCTCAATCCGTGCATAAAGACAATGGGAAAACCATTGAGAACGTGGAGGAGCACAGCTATAAGCAAGGGAAAAAAATGCGTGACACCCTAAGGACGACAGAACGAGATCACAAGAAAAATGTGCAGTGCTCGTTTATGTTAGACTCAGTTGGCGGGTCTCTGCCAAAAAAAACAATTCCAGATGTTGATCTCAATAAGCCTTACCTCAGCCTTGGCTGTAGCAATGCTAAGCTTCCAGTCTCTGTGCCCATGCCAATCTCCAGAACTGCACGCCAGACTTCTAGGACTGATTGCCCAGCGGACCGCTTAAAATTCTTTGAAACGCTGCGGCTTTTGTTAAAACTTACCTCAGTCTCGAAAAAAAAGGACAGGGAGCAAAGAGGACAGGAAAGCACCTCTTCTGTCTGGCTGAACCGATCCAATGAACTGATCTGGCTAGAGCTGCAAGCTTGGCATGCTGGCCGGAGTATTAATGACCAAGACCTTTATCTCTATGCAGCCCGTCAAGCTATCCCTGATATTATCAATGAAATCCTTACATTCAAAGTGAACTATGGAAGCTTCTCCTATGTAAAAAATGGAGCCAGTCTCAATGGTACGTCAGGAGAAGGAGTTTGCAAAGCAACACATGGAACCAGTGCTTTGGGTTACTCAAGTTACCACGAACACCTCCATCGCCAGCGAATCTCATTTGAGCAAGTAAAGCGAATAATGGAACTGCTAGAGTATATAGAAGCACTTTATCCATCTCTGCAGGCTCTTCAAAAGGACTATGAAAAGTATGCTGCAAAAGACTTCCAGGACAGAGTGCAGGCACTCTGTCTGTGGTTGAACATTACAAAAGACTTAAATCAAAAGCTAAGGATTATGGGGACTGTTTTGGGCATCAAAAATCTCTCTGACATTGGCTGGCCAGTGTTTGAAATTCCTTCTCCTCGACCGTCTAAGGACGATGATCCAGAGGATGAAGGAGTTGATAGGGAAACTGAAGTAAAGGAATCCTCAGGAACATGCACAGAGGAGAGCGATGGCGAAGAACAAATCTCTGAGGAGAATGTTGAGGAACTTAGACAAGCCATCAAGAACAATTTTACTAATCAGCCAAATTTCGACTTTCAGGACCATTTTTCAAGGAAGCTTGATAGGCTTGAATCTGGGGATGACTCTGCCTCTTGGATTATTCCAGAATGCAGTGCTGAGGCAGGCTGCAGCAAACACTGTTTGACTTCTATTTACAGGCCGTTTGTAGACAAAGCACTGAAGCAAATGGGGTTGAGGAAGCTAATTTTAAGACTGCACAAGCTAATGCATGGTTCATTGCAAAGGGCTCGTATGGCGTTGGTAAGGAGTGATTGCCCGCTGGAGGTAGGTTGTTGTTGTGTAAATGGGTGTCTCCACCTACAGTATTGTTTTTAACTGAAACTGGAGGAATTAGAGCCATACAGAAGTACTGATTGCTTTTCTGGTTTTGGAAGATAATGTATATTATGATTAAAAGCCCTATTCTACTTCTGCTGAAGCAAATCTGTTATTTGACCTGAATTAGAATGTGTGAAGCTCATAAAATTTCCTAACAGCCAAAGCTGCGAATCAGAACAACTTAGCTATGAAAGTGATACTTCTTACTTCTCTTCAATTCTGGATGTCTCTCTGCACGGCATCCTTTATCGAAACATAATTATTGTTTTGGTTTGTTTTTTTCCGTTACCTAAATGAATGAAATACTGTGGTGGTGCATTATGCTTGAGGCCAGGCTGGATAAGTAAATGGACTTTCTTGAAATCTATCAAAGCATGTCATGTTAGCATGCTGCCTTTTTCAACTACCTCTTTATTTATTTATTTTTTTCTTTGTATGATGCTATATTCTTATTAAAGAATAATTGAGTGTTAATAAAATGATGGGATAAGCAGTAAATGAAGGACAGTAGCCTAAGTTTCATGTGGTAACTTGTGGCAGAATACAGTTTCTTGAACTGTCATCTAACTTTTGGGCAATTCTGTGTTAGGAACAATTAATAGGATTATTTGTCCTCCTTGATGACGTGGCAAAGTCTGGGCCCTAACCTGGATAAGGTTTTCTTAGCTAACGTTCCCATTCCAATATGGATATTGTATGTGGTGTGAAACACATTACTTATCTCTAGGTGTGACTGTCACATTTGCAAAAGAAACAGGAATCCTTAACTCCCTTAGAGGTTGTTTTTGAGGATAGCTGAATTTATAAATATAAAGTAAGTGGATTTTAAAAATGTTTTTATTTATGCTTTTGCTGACGTAGAGATTACTGTAAATAACAGAGCTATTCCATTTTTGTTCTCTAATTGGTTTCAACTCTAGGAATGCTTTAGGAAGTTTGGATTAAAACAGGTTGGGACCTTTGAAGAGTCATCTGCGTAAGCAAAACTTGCAGGTGTCTGCTACAGTAAACAAACTAAAACCCATATAATACTTAGGTGGCAAGTTTAGCTTAATGTGTAGGCTGAACTATCTTTAAAAAAGAAAGGAAATATACAATAATTTGGAGGGATTGAGAGTTATTTTGAGCGTATTTTTGAAATTGCTAAATATCTTAAACATCTTGACTTAAGGGTTCTTAAAACAAGTTAATGAAACACCAGTAACTGTAGTCTTTGTTGAAGAGTCACAGAAGTAAACCATTTAGTAATTTAACAATGGTTGATTTGTATAAGATGTAAGGATGATCTTTTTTCTCTCCTTCTCTATTTTAATGACTTCTAGTGTTCATTTTCTGTAATTATTCAATTTTCTTTGGACTATTATTCTCTTTTAAGAAATGATGTCATGACTGAAGTTGAACATTAATAAGTCATAAACTTTCCTGCTCCAAAATTAAAGGAAGGCGATAAAAAAAGAGAAAATGGTATTTGTCAGAAGTGTGGTACCCGCTGTCACAAAAGGCGATGTCACACTGAAATAGAAGAGAGGTTTCTGGTAGTTTTGAATGGTCTTTGCAACTGGCAGTACTTTAAAAGTAGAAATTAGTAGATTAATGGTAATTTCATCTTAAGTATACACAAATGCTTATACAGATGGGTGTTTTTAGAGGTTTTAAGGTACAAGTTTCATTCCTCATAATTACAATTTGATATTTTAGCAAGGCTTAGGTGCTATGGAGTGTTTCATGGAGAAGTTTTATAATTTGATTCTTAAAGAAAATGGCTATTGTTTTTTATTGTTTACAAAATTAAAAAAGTTGTTTTATTAGAACGTTATTTAAAGCCATTGCATCCTGTTCGTTGCTTATTCAACTGGCTGCGCTTTCTGATTTTATGCAGGGTCTTAATAAATGGCTTGGGTTTTTTGTTTTCTGTTTTTCATTTGTTTGCTTTAAAGAAGCATAGGAACTTGAGAGTAGTTGACATTGGACCTGTTGAAGATTAAGATGAGACAAGCTGAACAACAGAAGGTTAAATGTCCTAATGTCATGTGCTGATGTCCTAATGTTAGGAAGTGAAATAGCACACTTATTCACTTTTGTGTCATTACTTGTGATTAGTTCTTTAATATCTTTTATAATAGCTAGATTTTTCCAACACTGCACTTGCATCACTATGAGCATTGTATTTCTCAAATATTTTATTATTCTGTAGAGGTGAAGCATCTTCATTATTTATTATTAATGAAAGTCTCTTGTATAAAAGCCTTTATCGCTTGTGCTGTTCTTCAGAAGATTTATGTAAAAGATATTTAATACAACGAAGACATTAATATGCCTCTTAAGAAGCTGATCAACTAGTGATTAGACTTCAGCTAAGCTAGATGTAGAAGAAATCCCCACTCATGCAGGTTTGCTATCTGCATAATGAGCTAGTGGTTTATAAACCACGTGAGAATCTGCAGCTCATAACATTTTGTTCTAACATTAGACTGTAATGAATGTGCTATCCCATCCCCTGTGTCAACTGAGAAACTAAATTAAATTGAAAAAATAAATACACTAAGAAATGGACTTTTTCTGTACCTGTAATTCTGTGTGGCTCTTCCGAGAAAGGAGAGCTCGTGCAGTATTTCAGGCATAAATGTAAGAAATGTCTAAGTGTAAAATAATAAACTTCTAAGAAAAATTCTCTTAAATAAGGAGCTTAAAAATGCCTATGCATTAAAAATTTTAAATCTTTGTAGGCCTCACTGTGGAATGTGACCTTACTTCTGATGTTTTCCTTTCCTTTGAAGTGATGTTTTTTAAATTTAGCATTGAAGAAAAACCTAGAAAATGCTAATTATATTTAATATAGCAATAAAAGATATTCATACTTAGCAGCTATGAAATAAGAATTGGAATAAAATGGACTTAATCTTAAACAAATCTTATATTATGTACGATATGTTGTTATCTCTAAGATCTGCACACATGTTGAGATATACATTTTATTCCTAGATTAAAACCCACAATGACTACATGTGCAGTTTTTCATAGAGTATTATCGGAAGACATATAATTTAGATACCTAGAGTGTACAGTTCAGATTTTTTCAATTATTATCACTAAGAAGAAATGTCATTTCATTTAAAAGAAAAAATAAGTTTAATAATGGCAAAAAGCAGCTTGATCTCTTTTTCCACCTTCCTTTTAAAATTGCATTTTCAAGTTGTTATATCTACCAAAATTCAGAGCATATTATTTTACAAGTTTTGTTCAGCTTAGCTAGTGACACTTCTGTGAAAATTGTATTACTTTATAATGTGTTATTTAATATAAGACAGTTGGAAAACAAAAGCTGTAGATGTTCTGTGTATCTGAAAAAGAATGATGTTACTTGCCTGACCTAAACAAGTGCAGACTTGTTTCTTAGTTCATAATCATTAGTGTAAAGCCTTTTTATTTCTTACTATTTTTAATATATTGTGAAAATTTCAAGTATTGTACCTGGTAAGGATTTGAGTACATATATTCCTATATTGTATTAGGCTTAATTGCTGTGTTTGTGATAACCACAAACATCAGTTTCTTCTTGTGTAGTGATTTTTGATGTTTAATCAGTGATTTAATTATTTTAAATCAGTAACATAAAGTAAAAAATTGTGTTGCTCACTCCCAAGGGTACGTTTGTGTTAACCTAAGTATGATGATCCTCAAATTAAAAAAAAAAAAAAATAAAAGAAATAGTGTTAGCTTTAAAAAGAACAAGAAGACAAAAAAACAAAACAAAACAAAAAACTCACTACCTAAACAAAAAATAAAAATAGAATCGAAACTTCTGGGGTTGATTTGCCAATTAATTAATAGGCAGCTGTAATAGAACCTTACCTGTTAAAAATAGTCTTTTTTGTGTGCTGCTTTAATTACACCCTAAATCTTCAAGAATTTGGGGATCCTTTTTATGATACCTATTTCTTGTTACAGTTTTCAGAATGTCCAGATCCCATGTTGTGTTCAGATTACGTGCAGTTATTAAATTCCCCACCTTGCTGTGAGCAAAAATGCAGCACTGTATCATGGGAAGAGCTCAAATCCATGGATTTGCCATCTTTTGAACCTGCATTCTTGGTCCTTTGCCGAGTCCTGCTCAATGTTATCCATGAATGTCTCAAGCTAAGGTTGGAACAAAGGCCTGCTGGGGAGCCATCTCTTTTGAGTATTAAACAGGTTTGCTTCAAGTGTTTTTAATTTTTTTTCTATTTGAAATTACTTTGTCTCTTTCATTTTAATAAGATCATCTATTTAAATAGGATTTATTTAAGAAATGAGAGTATATAATTACGTAATAATTTCTATAAATTGTCTTTATATCGTATGGAGATGTGGTTTTTGCATGGTAAACAACTGGTTATGTATACCTCTCCGATTTAGACATCCGGGAATCAAAATTGGTGATTAAAGAATTATCAGCCAGCGAATGTAAACAGTGTTTGTTCCATTTGCATTACAAGCTATGTAATGTTCAGCGCACTTATTTGTATGTGGGTTTTCTAGGCAGAGTAACCAGTTTATGGGAACTGATTTAAGGGTTTATATGTTTGTTATACCTTTCATTTGAGCCTTTTTTCTTTGTGCATGTAAGACCTCTACCAGTGTGGTGTCGACGCATACTGTAAGTTGACCAAGAAGAAAAACGAAATGGGGAAAAACATGCTCTTACTGTGCAATATTTTTAATGCAAATGTCTGATCTTTTTAAGTGTAGTAACCCGAGATTGTGAGTCCTGTCACAGGTTGAGAATTTTCCATGAGGATTTCTTTTCTGATAGTTATCTCATACGAGAAAGGCTGTTCAGATAGTATCAATATGTCTTGGACCGGACTTTGAAAAATTTGACCTAAACTCATGTCCCTGCTCCCTGGTGAATATAACCAGAATATGGCTTTGTCAGGTGGTCTTTCAGGGTGAACTTTTAAATATACTCTCTGACTGAGGATGATTTCACATTCCAGCTATTCAGAACTCAAAAATCAATTGCCTGGGTACTTTATGGTCCCAGCCACATCAGTTTCTGACAATTCTTTTAGTGAGGGAGTTCAATCCAATGGTCATATTTATAGAATAGTATACTGTATTATAAAGTGCAACATCCTTCTTTCACAGAGACAGATTATATTTTTGCCCTTACGTTACATGTATGGAATTTGAGTTGTGCAAAAATGACTATTTCTTCCTGGAAAACAATATATTTATTACCAACTGTTTTGATTGTGTGTACTGTCTCACTAATTACATTGAAAAAATGAATTTAACTGAGCAAATGCTTACTATCCCACACAATATCAGTAGTTCAAGATGATTCTCACCTACCTTGAGTTTGTGCTAAGAAGTGGATTTACCATCATAAAAGCTTTTTCCTTACAAGATTCAGTGGAGAAATTAGATCAGTGCACCTGAAGATTTTTATTTCTAGATTATAGGACACTGTATTAGAAGAGTTCAGTTTACATACTTTCTTCTTCAAGATCCCTTAGATCTGTAACCAGAAGCACTATAGCATGCTGTAAGTTGATGCAGGTGCTATTTCTTAGAAATTCTGTTACCCACATGCTTATTAACCAGGCAATATTTGAATATATGTTTTAACAATTAAAGAAGAAGGCAGTCAAAGGATTTGTGTTTGGATGGTAAAAACAGTATCTATCAGCACTCTATTTGGATAGCCTTAACAGTACATAGAATTGTAGAATGGCTTGGGTTGGAAGGGAACTCAAGGGTCATCAAGCTCCAACCCCTCCTGCTGCGTGCAGGGCCAGCAACCTCCATATCTAATACTAGACAAGGCTGCCCAGGGCCCTGTCCAACCTGGCCTTGAACACCTTCAGGGATGGGGCATCCCTCTCTGGGCAGCCTCTGCCAGCATGTTGCTTCCTGAAATTTTTGGATCAGCAGTCCCTTGAAGTTAGCTGACAACATTTTGCATATTGACTGTTAGCTGTAATGTAGTACGCATTACTTGTAGGTAGCCTGACCTGGCTGAAAAGGGAAAAGTTGCAGCCACCTGGTTGTCTGCTAAGTGACTGATTCTGTCTGAAGAGGAGCCACAGTGTACTGACTAGTTGACTGGTTCTGCTTGATTGGATTTTATGTGTTAGGTATAATTATAGGTCATTTAGAGTAGATGTTGATATAAGTTTTGAAAATTTGAAATGGATAAATTTAAATGTTGAGGGACAGGTAATGAATTTGTAGGTCAAGTAAATACTTAAGAAAAAAAAGATCTTATAAAATTGCTTGCTCTAAACTATGGTACTCCAGAGGCTCTGACCAATACCACCTCCTTTGCAGAAAAGAAAGTCTTCTACAAGCACCCTAAACAAAAAATGACACATCAAACAAACCGATAATGGTGGTGTTTTCAGTTTATAGACCATGTTTTTGATTTGCTTACTGCCTTGTAAGTTTCTGTTTCTAAAGCTGACATTTAAAACTAGTATTACGTATTTGTAGTTTGCTCTTTTTGTAAATCCTATGCTCTGTTATTGAATAACACAGTACCTTACTGTATGGGCAGTACTATTTAAATAAGAAATCTCTTTTTAATGGTGTTTTAATAGTATTTTATCTTGAAATAGACAAGGGATTCTCTGCAAGGATTAGAAGTACTTCTCTAGTATCTGTAAAGTGTACCATAGTATGAAGTAAAGTGTTAGGGACAAGTGATACTACCAAGTCTCACCTGTCTCTGTGAATAACAGATTGATTATTGGATACCAATTTTAAATTCTTTGAACAAATGATGCTTTCCTTATTTACTTACTGAGGGTGGTCACTATCCCCTCATCAAGGTCGTTGACGAAGATATTGAACAGGACCAGACCCAGCACCAACCCCCAGGGTTCAAACGGAACAATAGATTACCACTATGTACACTGTATGTGATTGAGTGGAGAACACAATTTCATTTTTAAATAAGACACTCTGGGGATATAAGTGTCTGTTTTTTAGATTTCCACATTATAGAAAATTACTGTGGGTTCTACCCCCCCCCCCTTTTTTTTTTTTCCTTGAACTGCTAACAGATGTAAGATTGACTTTAGAAAGCTACCATTGTTTTTCCACTGCATGCCGAGAGGACATAGTGTATTGTGTTTTGGCCTGTAAAAGATTCAAAAGTACTCTTGCTGTATTGTGGCTGTGGGTTTTTTGCCTTCATGCCATTGTACTTTCTCACATATTAAGATAGTGATATTTTCTTTTGCCAGGACAGCCATTACAAAGGAGTTCAAAAAGGTTAATCAACCAACGACTCCATCCCCTCTGACCACCCAAACGAACCCTTCTCTTTCCTCCTTTGATCTCAGACTCTGAATTTAGTGAATTCAGTGCTGAAAAAAGGTTGGGATGTCAGACCTGGAGACTGATGATAATTTCGAAAGAATACACACTTAGCTCTGGAAGGGGTTTTGAGAGAGGTGTTTGCTAGTGGAGGTTTGAAATCTATTGTGTTATGTACTCCGGCGTTTGTGCTTGTGCATGTTTCTTTAAAAAGATAAAAGTTGTATGCTTTCAGGTAAGAATGACCACTGTTTGGCTAGAAGCAAACATGTGTAGTGGTCAAAAGATTTTTTGCTTAATATTAGCCTTTTCCAGTGAAACAGCAAAGGAGTGCCAACTGCTTCTCAGGTACAGGTTTTGGAGTTGTGGACTCCTGACCAATAGATTGAAAATCAAATTCGTGTAGTAACATATTTCTCATAAGTCTCCAAGTGTCTGTCAAATATACTGCATATTACTCATGACTTCTGTTTAAAGTTGCTTTTGGTTGTCGTGAGACCTCTTGCCCACTTCCAAATGTCCAACGAGGTGCTTACTATGGCCCTGGGTGGAAAACAATATGAAATGTCAGTTCCAATCTCCATTTACAGTTATGTGGCAAATGATGCAATGGCAGTTAGGTAATCCTGGCGAACTAGTGCAGATCTCTCCTGGAGACATACAGAGTGAGCTGCATGCATTTCTGAAAGCGTTTAGAAATTGCTCAGTGATAAACTAAGACAAACATCTGACAAAATTAAGTTTTCATATCCTGGAGACAATTTACGAGTAGTGTCTTGACTGACTCCGGTTTTTGGGTTTTTCTTTTGCAGCTAGTGAGGGAGTGTAAGGAGGTTCTGAAGGGTGGCCTGTTAATGAAGCAATATTACCAATTTATGTTGCGTGAGGTGTTAGATGACTTGCAAAAGATTGATTGCAACATTGATGCTTTTGAAGAGGACCTGCATAAAATGTTGATGGTAAGCTTCAAAACAAGGGAAGGCATTTGGAGTTCTACTAAGATTACTGGTCTGAGTAATACTCGTAGATGTGTACTGTTCCTGTTACATATAGATATTGCTAATCTGTTGTTGTTCTGCTGCATTAACATGATGTTATTCTTCTAAAGGACTTGTAAAGATAGTATAATAGGCATTGTCATTTAAAACAATACTAATTCTTGTTTACTGGACTGTGGAACAGTAGATCTGTAAATAGCGTGTACTTAACAAGAAAATGCTTCATAAATAGACCTGTCAATTGCATACAGTTTTTTAAATGTTTAATAACCTTTTAGTAGTGAATAAAAAAATACAATTGTTCGACCAACATTGTGTCTTAATACTTTAATACCTGACGTTCATCCATGAAAGGTGCCTTATTTTTAATTTGTGTTCATTATTGTAATAAGCAAAGCACAAAAGGATCTTCAAGGTAAGTGCCCTACTTCTGAATAGTCCTAAATGAAATATTTAAATCAGGTAAATTTAATTTAAATTGCTGTTCCTTTAGATGCGATTTATTTTTTATTATTTTTGAGTTGTATGAGTTTAGTCCTCACAGTTCTGGGGGGAAAAACCAAAGAACAAATAAAACCAAGAACAGTAAGATACACTTCAGTACCTTATTTACTAGTGTTTTATCAGCAGAGCTGCTGGCACTATCAGTTGTTGAGGATACATAGCTTTTTCTTATTACCTGCTTTTTGTTGCCTGTGATGGGGAAAATACACTGTTACACCTCAAGTTTCTTATGCAGCCTGTCTGGCTTTATTGACATCTGAAATTTCAAGAAACTTCCAGCAGAAATGACCTGTCTAGGTGAAAGGAAAATTATTCATCTTGTCTGTTTTGAAATTCCTTACTTATTTTGTTATGTAGCTGTAGTGTTTTGTGCTGTGAGGCAAGATCTCAAACTTTGACAGCAGTTTTAATTGTATAAGGATGTTGCATTTTATAAGTCATGAAAGGGATGGTGACAGGACTGTGCAAGCTGAAATAATCTTATCAGAATTCAGAATAGCACCACAGTGTCTGCCCACTGTCAAGTAGAATTTTAAGGTTTTCCATAACTTGGTATTATAGCACTGTGATCTGAAAATACCTGAAAAAAATAGGAAATTTTATCCATTTCTAATGAACCATTTGTTGATTTTATGGATTATCCAACCAAAATATATGGTTAAATAGTTGCTTTCTTTTTTGAGTTCTGCATGATCCCTAAGGGCGAATGTTTGAAGAATTGTACTTACCTGGATTTTTTTTTTTTTTTTTTTTTTTTAGTTTAAAACTGTAATAGTAATAAAAAAAATAAAAATATATGAGAAGTAAGGGTTGGTGTGAAGGGATATAAGTTATAACAGAATCTGAGCAGCTTGTTCTCTGCACTTATCCGTACCCAGGAATATGGATCCAAATATTTTGGAATAATCCAGTTAATAAAAGATTTAGGAATTTATTTATTTATTTATTTCAGTAGCTCTGCTTTAAGTAGCTCAAACTACAGTACGTATTCAGCAGTATGGTGGCAGATAGCAGCACAGCAAGTAATGTGATGTTACTACAATAATTTTCGGGAAAGTATTGTAGAGAGTGTACTGCAGCACTACTTTTTATTTCCCAAGTTATAAGTTGCACGATTTTTTGTGGAAAGGCAGAACTCATTTTCATTCTGGCAAACAAAACATGTAGAAATGTTTTCTATGAATTGTATAATACTAAGTTTGCTTGTTGATTTGGTAGGTCATAGTCCTTAGTTTCAGGTTGTGTAACAATTTCTGTTTAAATGATCTCTTTCTGTATGCAGGTTTACTTTGATTACATGCGAAGCTGGATCCAAATGCTACAGCAGTTACCTCAAGCATCTCATAGTTTAAAAAATCTCCTAGAGGAAGAATGGAATTTCACCAAAGAAATAACTCCATATATAAGAGGAGGAGAAGCTCAAGCTGGAAAACTATTTTGGTAGGTTTTAATTACTGGTAGGTTTACGGTGCCAATTTGTTCCACATTTTTATGCAAGTTAGTACTTGTTCAGGGTTCCCAGACTGGGCTTCTTGAGGCTCCAGTAAGCAGGTAATAGTCCTTCTGCGAACTACTGGACTGTTACACTGAGCGTAGCTATGGGATTCAGTAAGTGCAGATTATTCTTACTTCTAGCTATAACTGGAATGGCTGCTAAAATGGAAAGTCCCTGTTCCTGCTAGCCGTGTACACGTAGAGTAACAGAGGGCCCCCAAGATGCTGCTTGCTTCTTCAGTTAAACTTGGCAACACAGCTCTCTTGCATTGGATAGAGTAGGAAGAAGTTTAAGGTGCCATGCTACCCTGAATAAGACTGAAGTTCCACCATTTCTGTTGCTACAGTGATATTGCAGGAATGCTGCTGAAATCTACAGGAATATTTTTAGATTCTGGACTACAAGACAGTTGTGATGAATTTTGGGCCAGTGCCGATGACAGTACTGCATCAGATGAAATAAGGTATTAAGCCCTTTGGCTTAATAATAATAAGCACACTTGTGTTTCTTTACCCCTGACAGGTATATACTGCATTTTAATTCTTAGAATGAAAACTTAGTAAATGTGACATTCCATAGACTTTTTTTGCTGATATTTCTGTATGTAGTAATATGAAATCATCCTTTTGGAACCTAATAACCTTCTTTTAATTCAGGATCTCAGAAATTGTTATCTAATGATCTTTAAATTCTCTTTTTATATCCATAACAAAAATGTGTTTGGACAAGTTCGGTTGATTTTAATCATCTCCTTGTAAATATTTTTTTCTATGATCTTTTTATTGATAGACAAATTAAAAAATCTTCTAATAGCTGTGTAAATGTTAACATGTTTTATTAAAACACTGTCACTTCATGCCTATCAATGTTTCAGGAGGTCTGTCATAGAGACCAGCCGAGCACTCAAAGAACTGTTTCATGAAGCTAGAGAAAGGGCCTCCAAGGCTCTTGGATTTGCTAAAATGCTGAGGAAGGTAAGTTAAAAGTAGTTTCATGTGATTTACTGATGTTCACTATTATTTGTATGCTTTAAATAAATTTAGTTTGAAAGTATATTCTTTTGATGTTGCTTTTAGGACCTTGAAATAGCAGCAGAGTTTGCATTGTCAGCCCCTGTCCGAGATCTTCTGAATGCTCTGAAAACGAAAGAGTATGTGAAGGTAAATTCAGTTCAAATGCATGAAATTAGTGTGGGGATGCTACGCAAAGCACCAAAGCATATTTATGTTAATATTTTCAATTTTTTAATGTCACCTGTATATCTCAACTTTTAAACTGTCACGTATTTAATACTAAATAGTGGCAGTAGAATTATTTTCTTTGTCTGTGTTTGTGTGAGAATGATAGCTAATGTTGTGGGAGAAGAGAGTAATTCCTTGCCCTTCCAAAGATTTCTGATTTAGGAAATGCAACAATGCTGCAGTAGCACTTCCCCATTTTGTGAGAGCGGAATAATAACACTTAGTAAGGAATGGGCATATGGTGATGGGTTGATGGTTGGACTAGATGACATTAGTGGTCATTTCCAACCTTAATGATTCTATTAACTGTTTCTAGAAAACTGTTGCACAGCAAAATTAAATTCACTCCATTGGGCACAGGTGCCCAATACTGACTACATTATAAACTCCCATACAAATGGTTTCATGCTTTATTCCTAGGTCATCTAGTCTTGTAATTTGAATTTAAATAAATCAACTGTTTCAATTAGTTATATTTATTTGGATCTGCTGCACTATTTTTTTTTGCCTTATATGTGTTTAAAGTACGTCATTTCCAATTGGGTAACAATTGACTGACTGATTTTTTTGGTGAGAAATTTCCTGTTGGATTTAAATGAGTGATTGCTAAAAAGGGATGTTGGTTCGAGGGAAGACAGACAAGTTCATAGGAGAGAAGCACATCAGGTTTTGTTAAATATATGGATAAAAATATTATGGATCAGATGACCTTTAGAACTCCTTTCCAGCCTAATCCATAATCTGAATAAGTAAATAAATCCAAAGCATCTGATTTAGCAGGACTGTAGTCTGTGAATTGTTTAAAAGAGAGAGTGGTCACGGAAATTTTCAATTTTTGTTTAGTTTTAAAAAATACTGTTTCCTACTCACACTGCTGCTCTAAGACACAGTACTGGATTTAGTTAAAGGCAGTATTATTGTTCATATGCACATTGTTGAAGAAAAGGTTGAACTTTGACTTTGAAAAGTTTGTTTGAGCATGTGGGTTAAATAATCTATTGTGAAGTCTTTAAGATTTATCTGCTTTTATGTGTTACCTTTCCCCTTTTTTAAGTTTCTCAAGAAGACATATTCTGGTGATTAACACTTTTGGTGATTAACACTTCATATACTGGCCTTCTAGCATTGTGTAGGGAGTTGAAATTTTTTAGAACCTACTCAGTCAGATGCACATTAGTTTTGGGAAACTGTTTTAGGTCTCATTAACAGTGTTAAAGCTTTTATTTTGACCTATGGATAATAGTGATTTTAATTGAGAAATATACCTGCCTTGTGTTAAAAACGTTGAGTGCAGTGTTTTGTCTTAGCTTGATGGCATCCAACTCTGAAAAGAAAGAACTAAACTTAAACTCTACATCAGTTACCTTATGACAGATCAGAGATCAACTATTTTGCTGTTTTCACAGTTCGATTCTGACTCATGACTTGGTTAAAAATATTGCTTTAGCATGCATATTGTACAGCTACTTGACATAACTTGTTTAAATTAGATGACGTGTCTCTATTTTAATTATCTCAGGAGAAAGTGAAATTCATTCATTCAATCTCATCTTATTTTCTTTTACAGGTACAAATCCCTGGACTCGAGAATTTACAAGTATTTGTCCCAAATAGTATTGCAGGTGAAAAGTCTGTGATTTTGCAGCTCCTAAATGCGGCTGCTGGGAAAGATTGCTCAAAAGATTCAGATGAGGTTGCATATGAGGCCTATTTAATAATGACCAAACACAGTGACAAAGACCATGAATTAGGTGACATGTGGAGTGCATGGGAGGGCCAACCAGTCAAAGTAGTGCCACAAGTGGAAACTGTTGATACGCTACGAAGCATGCAGGTGGGTTGCTTCATTTTGTTTTGCCTGTTTGTGTGATCTCCACGCTTTTTTGAAGTCTTCTCCTTCCAGATTAACCAAAATGATTTAAGTGAGGCATGTTTCACTTTATGTGTAGTAATTTAAATGATGGCATAAGATTGATTCTTAGCTGTGTTAGTAGACTCCACTGAATTTTAATGTTTCTTAAAAGTATTAATCTCTACCATGTACATTTTTCAGGGATAGATTTTTGAAGTAAGACATTTTAAAGTCTTATTTGGTGTTCGGATGGGTTGACCTTCACATTTTATTAAGAACTCACCAATCTGCAGTAACGTAGGTCGGTTGCATGTTTTCCACACACTGACACATGAAACAAATCAGTTTCAGTCTTGAGTGAATTGTGACATTTGAAGTAAAATATCTGTGGAGTTACTGGATGTTCAGCAGCTCTTTAGGAAGAAATATTTCCAGTCATACTTCCCCTCATTCCAGGCCGGTGGGGGTTCCTGCCAGTAGTTCTGCTGTGCTATAGTATCTGAGCCAGCTGCAATTCCCTTCCTGTTTGCATGCCCTTATGTTAAGCTAAGTGAATTTTCCTTTTAGTATGTCATACAGTTCCTTGGATCCCTACCATAAATGGGCTCTCCTGTCTACTAACAGAGTGATTTTCTGTATCACCGGGTGTGGCCTCAGATGTTCTGAGGGCCTCCAGCAGCTACAAGCAGTTGAAAATGACACTTCTGTATGTAGCACTGTTTATCTGCAAGCAAGGCTTTTAATTAAGTTTTTAAAATTTCATTGGACTTGTAGTAAAGGTAACATTTCATTCAGTAAGTGAAAACAGAAGAAGATGGAATTTAGTTTGCAAATGGCATCCCATCTGACTTAGATAATATAACATGGATGAATTTATGTTTGTGTTTACACAGCATTTAATAATCTCTTCTGAAGTGTATATTGAAAAGTTAAGAGGTAAAAAGTTCTTCAGAAAGGTTGCTGTGTCCTGTGTTGTAAATAGCATGCTTTAATTGTAAACTAGAGAAAATATTTAAACTTGAGAAAAGGTGTTTTTTAAAGAATAGAAGAATGCCATCAAAATTTAAAGAAATTTGAGCTTGAAAATACTGTTTATTGGGAATATTTAAAAAATGCAGATGAAATAAGTATAATTTTGTAATATTTTTCAGCTCCCTTTTCTGTATTTTGAAATTGACAGTGTAGGATATGAACCACAGTGCCACGGCAAAGATAGCTCCATTTGCTATTCTGTGTACTTTTATAAAAAGTCTGTAATATCAGAGCTCTGGTTTTCCAAACATACTCTTATATTTTAGTAATTTTCAAAATCTGAGCAAACACCATGGGTTAAATCAATGTTTTTTACAGTTCCTCTCAAATATATTACCTCACTTGGATAAAATCTCTTTATGTTGGTTGTTACCTCTGTCTGCTTGGAGAAGGTATAATTATTATACTTACATATTACCTTTGTATAACTATTTTGAAGATAATTTTTAACATAGCGTTTCCCAAGTTAATCACCTTTCCAGAAATGAACAGTAGTATATTCCCCTTGAAAACTTCTTGTGGCATTTAACCATATACACCTCTGCTTGAAAGATGAGTGTTTATCAAGCTGTGTTGCCAGCATCAAGCTTTTTGGTGTGAATTAAGAATTCTGATGAGTAGCAAAGAGAGAAACCATATAATATGCTAGAAAAATTTCCAGTTGGAATTTGCCAATGCAGGACATGTTTGTAGAGGGAAGGTTTTGTTCATAAGGACTAGTGGTATCTCATATTCCTAGGTTGACAACCTCCTTCTCGTAGTCATTCAGTCTGCCCACCTTGTGAGTCAGCGAAAAGCTTTCCAACAGTCTATAGAAGGGCTCATATCACTCCACCAGGAACAGACATCCAGCCAACCAGTCATTGCCAAAGCTCTGCAGCAACTAAAGGTAAGCAGTTTTCCAGATTATCTGAGTAAAAATGATTTTACTTTGATCACTGATAAGTAGAGGTATGTAAGGAGACTCGATTGCAATGCTAATGATGTTCTACAGCTGTAGTTTGTGCAAGACCATCGGAATTTATTTTCAGTACCGTTTTCATTCTGTTTTTGCTAAGGATGTGTGAGTGTAATTTTGAGCAATATTAGTATAATTATTTTTATATTAGTTAAGTGGGGAACAAGTCCGTAATGCAATAGAAATATAGTAACAGAAAAAATAATGTATTTGTTTGAGAGGATTAGTGAATGGAGGGGAAGTGTTTGATTTTTATTTTGCTTTTTTAAAGATCCAGAAACACTAAGATATTTCTGGGTTGAATTTGCAGTATCAAGGCCCTGTATTTCCATATACAGATCATAGTTAGAATACCACCAATGACTTGGTCACATAATAAAACTCATTTTCTTTTTTTTTTCCTTTGCTTCCATTGTTTTTAAAATTAATCTCATACAAGCAAACAAACTGAATTTGCAATACTGCATTTAATTATAGGACTCGCTTAGTGCAAATTCTGAGAAGTATTTGTTTTTCTGAGACTGAATGAATTGTGGTGACGTTAAAGTACATTTGCATTTAAAATAATGTAATCATCAGATTTGTGTTTGCCTTAATCTACTCAACAGTTGAATATAAATAATAGTTTGATCCTTTTTTTTTGTTGTTATTTAGAATGATGCATTGCAGCTATGCAATAAGATAAGCAGTGCCATTGACAGAGTTGATCATATGTTCACATCTGAGTTTGATGCTGAAGTTGATGAATCTGAATCTGCGACTTTGCAGCAATACTACCGGGAAGCCATGATTCAGGCTTACAATTTTGGGTTTGAGGTAAGGAAACAAAAAGTTAATGACAATGATGACAATGTGTTTTGTGAAATTGACATGAAACTAGCGGAACACTTAAAAACTATGAATGAAAAGGATTGAAAAAGAACAGAGAGATATTACAGACTCCAATTAGTAATGTCTGAAACTCTAAAAAGTGTTAAGAACTTGCTAAATTCGAGTGTAGTCTTGCAAGATCTGCTACCTAGTTATGTTCTAGATGAAATCAGAAATATTCTTTGGTATTGAGTGTCATTGTGTAACTTGGCTTCTCGCTGTTTTTCAACAAGGAGTAGCTTAAAAAGACATTAGAGCCTTCCTTTCAAAGTTTATGGCGGTTCTTTGATGTAGTGAATATGGCTTTTGAGTGTTTTCCCTACAGTGCTGATGAGAAAATGTCATGTTTATATAATGTATAATGTTTTCTTATTTGATTCCTGTGACCTTTGTAACTTTCTAGATTTTTTTTGAGATTGTATAGTACACTAACATCATTAAAGATGGTCTTCTAAAAAACATCTGATATTTCTAGTTTGTTTTTTTTTTTAATGTGTGTATATACAACTCCTTTTTTTCTCTGGATTATCTGTAATACAACTGAAAATAAACATTACTTTGAGGTTCAGTCTCTGATTATGTATCTGAGCATTTATGTAGGATATTACTTAAATGATGTGTACACTGTTAAACATCAGCATATGCCCATATGTACACAATAATACAATATGGCTCAAGTGCTGACCCTCACTGTAACACATTTGGTGCGTCGTATACTTTCACATTTCTTTCTATAATTAGGCAACTGCTTGCATAAAATCATTTTGTTTGAGAATAGGATGTGGTTATTACCCTGCACAGAGTTTTCTTAGCCTGCAAATACTCTGGTGAATATTGCAAATAATACTTCTGATATTACTATTATTATTTGAAAAGTAATCTTTAATTTATTACAGTACCATAAAGAAGTTGTTCGTCTGATGTCTGGAGAATTCAGGCAGAAAATTGGAGACAAATATATCAGCTTTGCCAGAAAGTGGATGAACTACGTGCTAACAAAATGTGAGAGTGGCCGAGGCACTCGACCCAGGTAACAGCAAACTTGTTAATGTCATAGTAATTTGTGTTACTTTTAAATAATATGCAGGACTCTTCATGCTGTGAACAGTGATTAATTGTTTAGAAGCAGTTCTTTTAAACTATTAATGCTTCTGGCACTTGAGTTTTGAAAGTAATTTGAATTGTAAATCCGTAAAGCCAAATGAATCCCCCAGCTGCTTTGCAGAGTCTTCTGCTGAACATCTTGCCTCCTGTTAGTTGATAGGAGGAAAAAGTGGAGATCACTGGACTCAAACAGTTCAGAAACTGGGTATGGGCCATTAGCTCTGGACAAAAGTAGTATGCGACCAGGCATCAATAAAGACTGCTGAATATGCAACAGTCATTCTCAGAGTATTGTACAGAGAAAGGACTGTTGTATTGTGTGGTTGCAGAAATGATGTCCATATAAAAGCTTTTGCCTCCTGTACAAGTCCTTTCTATCAGTCTCTTCTGAAAGTATGGCCCCCAGATGAGGAGGAAGTGTTTCCACTCAGGTGAAAATCTTCAGATTGGTGATTGCATATAAATATTAGAATTCAGCCTTTGTATTTGTGAAATGGTTTTTGTTGCAATGCAAATTACTTCTGCTTGCACATGATTCCTTTTCCCAGTTTTATTTCAAAGCCTCTTTTTTCATCCATAACTTAATTTCAGAAATTAAATGGGTTGAGCCACATTTCCTGCTTTGAGTGATATGAAGCTATAGTTTAACTATATCTAGAACTACATTACAGATATCAAAATGCATGTTTCCTCAGTCTGTTGAGAGTACTGTTGGGCCTAGTGGTCTTTCAAACTGTGCTTAGAGTTAGTGCTGTGAAACTCTATTGCTGGATGCTAACAGAAAAAAGAAACGAAACAGGCTTTGCCTTATCTTCATTACCTTGAAGATGTAAACTAGAGGCTGGGGCAACTGAACAAGAATGATACTGTAGCTTCATTTATTTACGTGGTTTTGCAGTATTTGCAGCTGATAGATCAGAATTCTATGGAATTCTGTTGCTTTATAATAGATGCTTTATATTGATCTGTGCTTGCAGATTTTTTTTATTATTATTTATTTCATTTATTTTTTTATTTTTATTTTTCTCTTAAAGAATAGAGCAGTCTTTCCTGGAGGTGGTCTATTTTACTTGCAGGCAGAAGAGGAGGAAAGAGTGGGTAGTCTGAAGCATGTATGAATAGCCTAGTTAGCTCGCTGTGATAATTTACTTGTACCTTGTAGACTGCAGCTGCCAGTTTCAGCTAGCAGTATTGGGTTGGTAGTTGGAAAGTAGCTAAAGGCGCAAGTCTTTCAAGCCAATCAGTGATGCCCAATTCGTACTGATCAGATTCTTAAAAAAATCATTAGTACTCTTTTTTATCTGGTTTCAAAAATGATAGTTTAGGAAGGGGGACATTGTGGTTTGGCTTGTTGCTCTAAAATGTTGCGTTGAATTGATTGTACCATCCCCGAAGATAGCACATGTATGAGTATTCAGTGGGTTGATATAGTACATTCATCAACATTCATCTGCTTGCTTTATTTGACAGTGTCCTTGTTAAAATCAAGCTTTATCTGCATGTAACTCAGCAAATATTAATATAAGTTAAATACGTTACCTTTAATCTATTAAATTGTTTTCTTACTTATTTTTCCTCTTGAAAGTATGCAAAAAAATCTTTATAACTGCCATTTGCTTTTCTTTGATGTTGTTGAAACTCTTATGATGGCTTTCATCAAAGAGTAATTCATGTTGTCTATCTCTGAGATAGGTGGGCAACTCAAGGTTTTGATTTTCTTCAAGCCATTGAACCAGCATTTATTTCGGCTCTCCCGGAAGATGATTTCTTGGTATGGAATAAGTTATTCTGACTGTTATTTATTTCTAAGTACTTGTGAAGCGTTTCTATCACTGTCTGTTATCAGGGGTGTTTTTTATAAAGCTGTGTCTGACTACAGATGCTCTGAAAATTGCTGTTGTGTATAACTGATGGTGATATCTCTTCAGTTTATAGAGTTATGAATAGTGTATGGTTTTGACCACTGGCATTAAATATTTTCAAATTGCTGACAGTTTGCCTGTACTGTTCTGGGAGGCTGTCTCCTTCTGTCTCTGGGGAAATCTGATAGAGGCTTTCCTGCAGAGTTGAAAAATGTAGATGTCCTATTAATAAATTTCTGAATTGAAGCTTCTGAGTCTTAGCACCCAAAATTCACTGACCTTATGAATACAAAAACACAATCGCTTAAGCATATTTCTTCAAATTGTGATGGCATCAAATTGATTTTAAGGAATGTCTCTCTTGTTTTTTAAAAACCATTAAACTGTAACTGGTCTTTTTTTTCATGGCTCTGCCTTCCCCTTTCTTCTGTGGAAAAAAAATCCTGATAATTTATTTCTGATCTTGGTACAGTACTATGGAGAAGTGACAGTACAGTTGCCACAAAGCAGCAGATATGAGCGTCTCTGATTTTTTTTTTGTTTGTTTGTTTTAAGATCTGTTATGAAATGCCAGCCTCTTTAGTCTTGCTTAATACAGAAACTATGTAGTTTAGTTTCTACTTATACTTTTGCCGACAGCTCTCAAGTAAGCTACGTTTTCACTCTTCTGTGTCTGTGTTGTTGTAAAACAGTTGTCTGCCTAAATGACAAGGTTAAGCTTGTGATGGTAATACAGTAATACTGTAGTTTCAGGAAGTAGTCCCTCAGCTTTACTTATCTGATTTGATGCAGTTCCAAGGGTACCTGCTATTTTGAACAGTAATGTGTGTGTATTTTGGTGTTACAATCTTGCTAGAGATCATTATTTATAAGGAAGCTTCTAAGGAGGAAAGAATGTGGCCTATGACATTAATAACTGGTAATTTTGTCCATAAGTGGAACTGATACTTTCTTGTGACCATGAAAGTGTGCTAACAAACAGTCATGCATGAGTTAGTTTGTTGACTGATAATTATCTAAAATACCTTGACATTTCCTCAGATAGGGTTTTTATGACAGAGGTTTCACATGTACAAAGAAAATTCAAAGCCAATATTATGTAATATAGATTAAGTTCGGACATGGAACAAGTAGGAGAGAAAGGGAGAAAAACCAAAACCTTCACAGCATTTCTGAAGTTTTGCTTTGTGAAAGCTGGATTTCAGGTTTGGAGAGTGTTACTTGAAGCTCCTTGCGGTAATTTAGTTTGGCTGCTGTATAACACCAGCTTACAGCATTTTACCTAGAAACGCCTATATCAATCTTTAATCTCTTATTCAAATAGTCCCTGATGGCATTAAATAAAAAGTCTGGATTTGAAGCTCTAGATTTAAAGCTGAGATAGATTTAAGCTCAGTCTAAGTTGATAAGATATGCCAATCACAGACTAAACACTTTTTTTTTTTTTTTTTTAATGTAATCACTGTTCTTTCAGTTAGTCTAGCATCTAGCTTCAAGTTCCAGTCTTCTGTAAGTTTTTGAATTTCTGGAAGAAATGTTGACTAGTCTGAATGGCTGGTATTTAGAAGTGGTTTTCATAGCAACTGTACCAAAGAACATGATTTTATTTAATGATTTTATTTCATTATTGTGAAGATAAATTTTATCCCTGGTATTCTGATAAGTTAATTGATTCAGTCAGATTTAATAGTTTGTTTGAGGTTACATGGACAATCATGAATCAAGCTCAGATTGCCTGTCAGTGATCTGACCAATAAACATTCCTTCCCGAAAGTTTTACTTATTTCTGGGAACGTTAGGAAAGTGGATTTCTTTTACTGTGCAGTGCATCATATTCATTGTTTTACAGACTTTCATCTTATCATTCAGGCTGTCATACTCTCACCCCTATTCTTTCGCTGTTTCTTATTGAGGAGCGGGGTCAGGGAACAGAGGGAAGGCAGCAGAGGTTGTTGCAACGTTTTCTTAGTTCCAGCAAGCTTGATTGTACATTTTTATTAGTGATGGATAATTGTAAGTTTCACTAGCTTTATATTATGAAACATTTTTTATGGTGAATCATTGTTCAGTTCTCGTGGTTACTGAGTTTTGGCAAGGTCAACAGACAAGGCAAAATTAAGACTTTCTATGAAAAAAAAAAAAAATATCAGTCAAAACTCTTGTATGCATCCAAAACTTTAATATCGCTGGTAGACTGAGGAATGGAGGGTGTAGTTTTTGAGATATTACGTATTTAACTAGTATCATTTTATTACTGTGAGATTTACCATATTGTTATGAACTCTCTCGAAATATAAGATATCACAACATTTTCTGTTTGCATTTTCTAGAGTTTGCAAGCTCTGATGAATGAGTGCATTGGCCACGTTATTGGAAAACCTCACAGTCCTGTTACAGGTCTGTACCTTGGTAAGGCAGAAGTTACTGGTGTTGGTTCTTGAGTTTTGCTGCTATTGTTACATAGTTTTGATTGTAAAGTAGTTTAAAAAAGCTAGAAAGAGAAATAAAGATTTTATTTCAAGGCTATTGTGATTCTTGATGGGAAACTGTGATTGAGGAAAACATAGATAAATGGTGGTTTTACTCAAGAAATTTAGAAGCTTTACAGATGCTTTTGTCTGATTTTGCCCTTGAATCCTTGTGAAGTTTTGCAGATCTTCTGGAGGACTGTGTTTTCTAAAGGTTGGTTAAAGAAGCAGTTATAACTTCAGACAGACATTCACAGCTCCCTCTCCCAAATTTTCTTTGCGGTGCTGCAGGTGTTCACACTTCTGACAGACTTATATAAGTGTTGAGGTAAAGAGTAGTTATACTTAGTGGCATGAGATAGAGCTATGGGAAACAGTTCTCCCATACCAAAGCTTGTCACAGCTTAAAAAATACCTTTGTTTGGCAGAAGAAGAAGTTCAAGATATTACATTGTTTATCATGAGAAGAAGGATGTTTCCTCAGCTGTGTTTCTCTTTTACATACCTCTCTCTCAGCACTGTTTCTCTGTTCTTCCTCCCAAGTCCACTGAGTGGTTTAACTTTCAAAATACCACATCTTCCTGTCTTTCTCCTGATGCCCACTTCCTGGATAGGATTGATTGCCAATGACATGAAGGGAAGGTAATTTGACTTGGCCAAGAGGAAGTCTTTCAGTATTTTAGGAAGGTTTTACTTTTAGTGAGGAACTTTTGTAGCTGAGAAACCTTCCACTTATTGCCTAAAATACTAATATATTAGTCAAATTCTGTACTGTAATGCAAAACCTGTGCATTCACTTTTTATACTGTATTGTAAATAAATGTAACTGAACATAAACTGTATCATAGCTGCAGATATTGCAGATACTCCTTTCTGTCTCATGATCAGGAGTAAAATAAGAATTACTAGTTCCATTTGTATTCTGTATTGAGTGACTTAAACCCACTGTGATCTTTGCCCCCTTTCCTAAAGCTGAGGATTCACTTGCATTCATGCTGTTGCCTATAGATACACAGCAGGGAGTCTCCTGGTGTTTCATCCTGTCCTCTTCCTTTGTGAAGCAGCATGTATCCACCTCCGTGGGCTGGATTCTACCTTCTGCTAGTGTCCTTGCAAATTATAACAGGAAAACCAGCACTGGTCCTGACAGCCTGGTAGTGCAAACAAGCCAGAAAACCAGCTTGCCATGATTAATCTGGCCTTGCAGAAAGGGAACTGTCCCAGGTTTTGATGAGCAATCAGCTATCTTCTGTCACCGTATTTTTCTGATTACTTAGGGGGAGGTTGGGGAATGGGAAAATGCTGTAAACTACTTTTATGGGCACTGAATGAGCTAGACATAAGGTCAGTGTGGCTGATTTAGGTATGACCCCTTTTCCTGTTCACCATTTATTTGCAGACTGTTATGGGAAGAGCATTAGTATTGATAAAACTGTCATATGTGTCTTTTCCCTAGTTCATTTTGCTTTCTATTGTCTGAACAACCCAATTGTGATGCAAAAAGGACATAATAGTGTTGTTTGCTTTTTAATTTTTAATCAATTTGTTAATATTTATTTTGAAGTAAGATAATAAGACATCCTTTCAACTATGGAGTTGAAATAATGAGGATTTAGTTTTATTCAAGTAAGTATACATCTTCTATTTGCTGTTTATGTGCTGGGTTGCACATAATTCTGTGAAATTACAGTCACTATTACTTTAGTGCCTTGAAATGTCCTTAAGAGTTTTTCTGACATTTGAGTTAAGATCTTACCTTTTTTTTTATGTTTGCAGCTATTCATCGGAACAGTCCCCGTCCTGTGAAAGTACCTCGATGCCATAGTGATCCACCGAATCCTCATCTTATCATCCCCACTCCTGAAGGCTTCAGGTATTTACCATTAGTTTAGATTTCTAAACTGTTTTATCCTCTCATGGCTGTGCTGACTCTTGGAACACTGTGGGTGGAACATCTTATCTTTCTTCCTAGAAGTAAAACTGCTAGGAAAAGCTGGCATGTTAGTGATCTCAATTTTATAGAAGTGCTTTTAAAGACAATAAAACTTCTTTCTTTTCCTCTTCTGCTCCTTTATTTTACAGTTTTTATTGGTGCATGCTTCCCAGCTTTGAAGTCACTTTTGTGCTTTTTGTCTTTTCTGAAAACTCTGTAAAAATGGAAGAAGTTTCAGTTTAGTGAAAACTTCTTGATAGCAAAACTTTTTTTTTTTTTCTTTCCCTACTTAGAGTCTACATGAGTGTGATGGTGGTTTCTGTAGTTTAGCATTCTGGAATATGGTGGCATTTCTGTGTCATTATCAGTCTTTGACAACCTAAAAACAACGAATGTGTTCACTTCCCTTTGAAAGAGTTGACATGAAAATTTTCATATAAACCTCACTATGCATCTTTTTAACACAGAAGGTCTTATTTTTCAAGGACAGCAGCACAGTCAAACTACACACTTGACTTTTTTGAGAATTGCTTAGCTGCTGGCAGATGTTGGCATTAATCTAAAGATTTGGAGGTCATTATTTTAAGGATGATTTTTCTTGTACATGTTGACATTTCCCGAGGCTTCTGAGACCCAAGATTGTTTCACAGAAAAGTCTGTATGTGTTTGGAAGGCATTGAAAGTCATGCCTAAATCAGAATTTTATTTTTAAAGTAAATTTTCAGCTCCATCCATTATTATTTTTTGAACTCTTTCCTGAAGTTTTTCTTCTTGCCACAGCACACGGAGTGTCCCTTGCGATGCACGGAACCCTTGCAACGTTACTGTCAGTCGCCCCGCTCCCATTGGTAGTGACTCAACTCAACCTAAGTCTGTCAGCAGTGCAAATGATACCAGGTAGCCCAACTCTGTGACATAGCAGTATCATTCTACTTACATCATCCATATAACTGTTTCCACATACTTGCATCCCAGTAGGTCATTTGCACCATGCTTTCCCGTCCCATCATATATTCCACTGGCTTCTTCATTCCTGTTTGACTTGAGTAGAATCTAATGTTGTAGAAATTGATGATAAACCTCTTCTCAGAATTAAAATCTCTGAACAAAATTTGTAGTTTAAGCATGTGCTTCTGACATTTGGAGTCAGTAGATAACAAACTTACTTAGTTGAAAATGTCCATGAAATTAACATAATCTAGTCAGTTTGGTATAACTTTACTAAATTGTATTGATAACTAACACTTGGCACGAAGTTGACTCTCACATACAAGAGTCAACTTCGTGCCATCAAGAGTCAACTTACGTACACATCAACCCTAAGATGTGATATTTATTTTGTTTGTTTTTATCTTTATTTTTGTTTTGTTAGATTTTGGCATTGTTAGTATCTGCCATCATTATTTTGGAACATTAGATGATGGCAAACAAGATTAGACAAGTAAAATATTTCATTCAATAAATATGATTTTCAATTGCGACCCATACCAACTGGACCACAAAAGCATGTATTAAGGTCTTAAGAGGGAATTAAATTGCAGCTTTGTATATAGTATCCTTCCTGCAAGTCTTTTTTGTTGACAAAAGGCCTGAATTTTTGTCATTCATACTATCTGTTTTTATCCTTCATGCTTCCATTTTAAGCCCTCTGTTGAAAAAAAGACAAAGCAGGCAGTAATCTGCAGTGCTATGCACTTGAAAAGCCCCTTTCAAGTAAGTAAAATTCTAGAGATTCTTCACTGGGAGATTCTGGCGGCTTTGTATGCATACAGGGTAAAGATTAATTTGTTTCTTTTGATTTTGAAAATCAAATGCAGAACTTGTTTGATTGTTTTTTTTTTTTGCTTTATACAACAAATGAAGATGATTTTTATCTTGAGTATTTACAATGCCAAGGTATCTCTTTGCTTGAAGATAGTTTTTAGAGTGGAGATAGGAGGCTCTTTTTCAATATCTGTAGTCTTTGTTGTGATTTGATACCAAATGAAATGGTGACTGTTACAATTTGACACAGCTGAATACAGTGGCATAGTTTCTATATGTGCATCTTTCACACTTGAATCAATTTGTGTAGGTTAGCATTTTGACCTGTTTTTTCTAGCGCTAGAAGATAGTCATTAAGCAGAAAAATAAGATTTCTACTTTTAATTGCAATTCAATGTACATTAGTCTAATATGGAAGTTAACATGAATGCAGTGCTTTAGTCTAATGGCTATGCCTGTTTATCTCACACCTGTATTTTTTTGTAGCTCTCTACGTGTTTTCTTTTTCTGGTGGTTAGTATTAAAATGTCTTGTGACTGGGTTTTTTATTTTTTCATGCAGTGCTTGGATTTTTAAGTAGCACTGCTTAACCACCTGTATTACATAGGATATCTGCTGGTTGTTATTCAGTTGGTTTTGTTAAGAGAATGGCCAAATATTACAGTTTTATACAGTTATATTAATAGATTTATAGCAAGTTTCTGCTGTTAATGTAGTCAAAAGAACTTGTAATACATTGCAGTCCTAATTATAGATTTCATTTACTTGTGCTTCAGTAGGAAAGTGGAATCTGTGCGGTCAAGAAAGTGGCATTTGGTTCTATATGTAAGAGGTATGGGGTCCAGCTTCTGGAATAGTGCAGAAGCACAAACTTTGTGCACTTTCCAGAATCTCATTAGATGTTTATGGCATGATTATAAGCATTACATAACCATAAAAGATTGAATGTAGAAACTTGATACATCAATTGAATTGGGCAGTGCATAGTGCATAAATACCAACATAGTTCTGTTGAAGTTTTGCTTTAAAAAAAACAACCACAACAGCTGTTCAGTATAACTGGAAAATAAAATCCAGAGCAGTAATATTTAGTTATTCACATTGAGCTTGATGATTGATGTAAATTTGTACTACGTTTGGGCTAATGACGTATATAAATGTTTAATTTCTGAGCTAGCTGATCATCATTTTGTATTTATCATCATTTTATATTTATCCAGGATCAGAGAAGAAATTTAGCAAGTATCTCTCTTTTACTCTATTTCTGTGCCTGAGAGCATGCAGGCAGTCTTTATGGATGCACGCCGTAAAGGATTTGGGTGGCTAGATTAGGACCAAGGTGGATTTTAGACATTTGCATTCAAAGTTATGATACTTAGACTTTTCTATTTGGTTACTACCTTATTTTAGAGACATCAGGAGTTTTTGAGCTCTGTACAATTAGAAATGTTGCTCTTTATCTCCTTAGTGTTACTGATTAAAAGCTCAACTTCCCAAAGAGCATTGAGGATTTTCACTCACTCAGTTCCTCATCAAACTTCAACAGTCTGTTTGAGGTTGCAGGCAGTACAGAGCACGCATCATATTGAGAACATTCAAATGGGAGAGTATCCTGGTCTTTGGCTTATGTTTTCAAGGTTGTGTGTTGCTTTTTTTTTCTAATATATAATTAGAAAAACATATTGTAGGGAAGGGAGGTGTTCTCATATCTATGCAGCTGTTGTGTCAACTGTTGGTGAAGGATTTAATAGTATTCCTCATTTTCCAGTAACACTTAGCTCATACTTCTGAAACATTAGAAGGCATCAATCACAGCTCTTCCCTGCCGTGCCTTAAAAAATGAAAAGAGAACCTTGTACAAAAGGGATTTATCATAGAAAGTTTTGCAGTTTTTACTGTAGAACCTGGATGGATTCATCAATATCTTGGTAGCTGGAAAAAGGTGTCTGAAGCCTAAAGGGCCTAAGACTCATTTCTCTCAGTACTGTTTCTGTTCAACATGCTTCTTCATCTGAGTCCTATTCTGAGGTATCTAATTGTACTCTACTTTCTGGAGGAGGTAGGGCCTGGGCTACAGATAATTTAACACTGTGTGTCCTGTCTGCTGAATTGTGCCTCTGCCCACTAGTTCTTACTTAGTGATTTTGGGCTTTGACTTTGTACTCGTCATGCTCTGGAAGCATATGAATTAAGTTACCGTCCTTCATCTGATAACGTGGCTCAGGTTATCACCAAGCTGAATCTCTTCTGACTGTATACCTATACCTGGCACAAGCCATGTCCTGCAGCAACTGTTTTGTTAGTGTGTTACGTATCAGTGAAGAGAGTCTGTTATGAGCAACAATAGTTTCACATAGTTAATGCTTTAAAAGCTGAGAGTTTTTATCATATATAGTGGCATAGTGAAAATGTTATAAGAAGTCTTCATTTGGGGGAAAAAATAGCTGAAGGTTTCTCCATTTGCATCTCAGCATCAGTTTTTCTTTCATGGTTCATGCCCTAGGCTTCATAGCTTTTTTTTTCTCTTTCAAACTGCAGTTAAACTGTCATTAGTAGTTACGTAGTGCAATGTTAATTAGTACAATGGTTCTATTTAACAGGGGTTCCAGTGTCCCCGAAAATGATCGACTGGCTTCAATAGCAGCCGAGTTGCAGTTCAGATCCCTTAGTCGTCACTCCAGTCCCACTGAGGAGCGAGAAGGTGATTGTCACAATATTAGGTTGTGACCTGAATATGCTGATGATTTATGTCATTAACATATTTTTATCTGTTCCCAGTTCTTAACCCTCTCATTTTTTTTTTTCCACCTTTCCCATTCAGATGTAGACTTTTAACTTCCAGGGTTACACTTTAAGTTCTTCTGTTCTCAGATGTAACTGTTCTCTCGCTTTCCATATTGTTTTTGAATTACACCCAAAGGAATTTCCTGGTGTCTTACTAAGTTGCATTATGCTAGATGAACTGAGTACCACAGTTGCTGAATTATACCCTATCAGATAGTATATTTCTAAGTACTGTTAACAAAGTGTAAACTGGACCCACTGGGGCAATGAAGAGTTTCCAGTCAAATTCTTTAACTGCCACTGCAGCATTCGTTCTACAGATAGTTGCTGTTACTTGAATCCAGAACAGTGTGGGTGACTTTATCTCAATCAAGGCTCCTCCAGGTGTAACCGGCCCCTGTATGTGTGGTATTTTTTGGTAATAAAAGCAGAACCACAGTTTGGCTGGAGCCCTCTGGGTCCACTGCTGCAACCCAGCTCCAACAGGGGCACTCAGAGCGGGATGCCCAGGCCTGTGTTCAGGTGGGTTCTGAAGATCTCCAAGGAGGAGACTCCACAACCCGTGCCAGTGCTCAGCTGCCTGCACAGCAGGCAGAAGCGCTTCCTGGTGGTCAGATGGAACATCTTTTGTTGCAGTTTGTGCCCACTGCTTCTTGTCGTGGGTGCTGGGCACAACTGAAAGGAGCTTGGCTGTGTCTTTTTTGCACCCTCCTTTCAGATATTCCTACACGTTATTGAAGATCTCCCTCTAAGCCTCCTCTTGTAAGATGATGTGTTCTGTGCAAATTAGAATGAAGTATGAAATCACAAACAAAGCAGAGCTGGTATTGTGGTCATTTTGCAAAATGAATATAGTACAAATTTATCCTAAGTGGTGTATTTATTTTGTTTTAAGAAGACAGTGAAATTATTGTTTGTCAAAGGCTTATTCCCTTTTTAAAATGTATGTTTGAGTGGGAGACTGACATAGATCAGGAAGAAGCAAGTCTTTTTTCTGAGGAAGCTTAAAAGCTTACTTTCCTGCTGAGTTGTATCCCACATGTGATTCTGCATGCCGTGACTTGAAATGCTTTCTCAGTTGTTGAAGGAGAGCTTTCTTTCTGTATAAATTATATCTCATTTCAGAATAGCTTTCATAGAATCATAGAGTCATTAAGGTTAAGGTTGGAAAAGACCTCTAAGATATAATCTAATGCAGCCATCCACATACCACCAGTATTGCCCACTAAACCATGTCTCTCATAACTTGTTTACTAAGGATGAATCATTTTTTAATTTGGGAGCTTACACTGCTTTATATACTTGCAGGGTATATTAGTCCTGATATGTAAGATTTCAGTTTCTGCTGCATATGACTGTGTAGTCCTTAATATGAGATAAAGGCACTTGTATGCTGACGGTATTATTTCCCTAGAACCATCATATCCAAAAGGAGATTCAAGTGGCTCATCCCGGCGGAGTTGGGAGCTCAGAACCTTAATCAACCAGACCAAAGGTAGGAGTCTAGGAGTCACTGTAATGTAGCATTTCCTAAGCTATTGCTGTGTTATAAGGCTGAATTTTAATGCTCATTTGAAAAGGTTTTCACAGCTTTGTTCCCATAAAGGGGATTTCTTTCTCTCTTTTTTTTTTTTTGGAAATCTAGAAGGCTTATATTTCATTTGGAACTGAATAAATGGAATTGGTTTAAACTGGAAGGAAAAGAAGAGTGAGGAGCAAACAAAGTTTTTAAAAGAATGCTGCAAAGGGAACTGCTCTTACTATCTACTGTAGATAAGACAAGGATTAAAAACGGGTAGTAATTATAGGCAGGCAGAAGAATATGGGGATATTTCAGTATGTCCATCTTTTTTCTTTTGAAACTGTTAGAAAAAGGTTAAACTGCTGTCTATCAAGAGTGACAGATGCATAATTCTTCTTCTTAAGAAGGGATGTATAAACGATTGCTTTATTAAAATATTTTCTAGCTCCACTGGCTAGGATTCAGTTTCATGATAAGACTTCAAATCTGGAGTTTTGTAATACCTCTAAGTATTTGAAATAACAGAAGTCTCTTACAGTTCAGTAGGGTAAAATCTTAACTGCTCTTCTGTCCTTAATGACTCTAACACATTTCCATTATCTACCTGTGGTTAATTACAGGGGAAATATATATATATATATGTATGTATATATGTATATATACATACATATATATATATATATATATATATATATATAAATATATAACCTTTGCATTTCAAACATTTGACTTCCTTTAATCAATTAAATAATGATCAGAAAAGTGCTAGCATTCTTATTTTCCTTTGGTTTCATGTTTGATTCATATGTAATTCCTAAAATGCTTTATCTTTTTGCTACATCTTAAATGTGATGCACAAAATAGTTATCCTGTAGGTCAAGTCCCTTGAGATGATATCAAAAGGTAACAAAATAAAATATAAAAACAGAGAATATTTCTCAGTCGTATAAATTGTTCATCACTTCTTTTTAGACACTGTTTCCAAACAAGCACCAATAGAAGCTGTTCAGAAGTCTGTTCAGTTGTTTGAAGAAAGGAGATACAGAGAGATGAGGAGGAAGAATATCATTGGCCAAGTTTGCGACACACCAAAATCCTACGATAATGTCATGCATGTAGGGTTGAGAAAAGTGACTTTCAAGTGGCAGAGAGGAAACAAAATTGGTAAGTTTGTTATACGTTCATTTGTCAGACTGGAGGAAAAAAAAAAGATTCATTTTTTGAAGGCAGTCTGAGACTGTCTTTTGAGATGTTGCATCTTCGCATTGGTAAGACCAGCGTCACTGAAATCAGGATCTTGAAATATAAAATACAGTTGCACCTGGGATTTCCTTTGTGAAGTTTTCCCTGACCAAATAATAGGAAGCAAAGGAGTAAAAGGATTTGGTCAGGATGATTATTTATGTATGATCCTGCAATTCCTGCGCATGTTCAACTCTATTTTGTTTGATTTGTTGAGTTCTGCTTTTGGAAGAACCACAAATATGAGTGGAAATGAGCACAATCTTTGGGATTTGTTTCATTCACCAATGTTGTTGTTGCTTCCCACATAGGACTATTATTTCCTCCCTGGTTCAGGATTTGTGGGCAAATCCTCATACTTGAGTGGTTTTCTTTCAGATCAGCCTGTTAAGTTGATAAAAAGTGAAAACATGACATTGAATTCAGGACTATGTATGTTTTATTAGGTGTTACAGGTTAAAAGTAACTTGGAATTTTAAATGAAAATACAGGTGAATGACTTTGGCAAGGTGAGTTCAGTTGATGTGAGTTATTCAATGTAGTGTAATTCATTTGTCTTATTTTAACTGCAGGTGAAGGCCAATATGGGAAAGTATATACCTGCATTAGTGTTGACACTGGAGAGCTGATGGCTATGAAAGAAGTGAGTATTCAGTATTGCCTTTTTTCCAAACCAAATATACGTGAGTTGTAGGGCAGTAAGGTCTTCTGAACAACGTTGTTAGCTAGCTTGAAAAGGATGGGAAGACAAATTGTTTCTTCATGTGGCCACAACTGCTATTTGTTGCTTGTTTTTCCTTATGTTCCTTAAGCCTTTTCTTTCAGTGTGCAAGTTTCAACTTAAATGTATGTAAAAAGGATATGGATAATTCCACATGGAGCTGAATGAATATCGAATGAATACTTGCTTAATATGTGTGAACTCTCATGAAGAGATCTTAAATTATTTTTGAAAGAGCTTTCTGAGCAGTAGAAACGGTGCACAAATTTGCTTTACTTTACAGTATTTCACGTTTGATTTACTCTTTCTTCATTCCTTAGATAAAAAGATAGGAAGTGTCACTTCAGATGTTTTTCAGCTTCTCCTGTAGTTTAGGTGAGCTAGGGTGAGTCACAAAGCAGTCGATTAACCTGTTGGTTACAGAAAACCTGGTTTTCATTACAGGAGCAAGTAGAGCTGCGTAGGCATAGAGATCCTTCTCCCCTCCAACATTTTGTTTTTAAAAATACGCGTACTGTTTAGTTTTACTGCATTTCCATATCCTTATACAGTGACAACCATCAAGTGTTCAGAGCAGTTACCATGGCAGCCACTTGGTGCTTGGGCAGTTACATTCTTATGTGCCAGCTCTTCCACATATGATACGTATATGAGCTCACAAAAGCATGGAAAAGAAAAGGTGGGCTTGTGCTTAACTACTTCCGTGCTGTAGTCACACGCTGACTAATACCGACTTAGAAGGTTTGAAGTGACATTTCCCCCCTCTCGGATAGCAGTGCTCCACTTCTTCGTACTTCACTGTCTCAACCGCAGAATCATCGGTATCTCTACAAATAATAACGTAAAAGGTTTACTGCAAATGCACAGCGCTGTGACTTTGGAGAGTTAGAGTATATGGAATACTTGCACGCCATTTGCACAAACTGTAATAGGAATTGTTGTGAAGAGCAAAACAATTGTAATGTCCTTGTTTAAAAACAAAACAACACAAGTTGTCTTGTACACAATTAATGAAATCTCTGCGTTCTACCAGAATAGTAAAAATAGCATTTCCCATAACTTCCTGAGGATTGTGCTTATTATTGTGTGAATGTGAGCCTTAAATCAGTTTTGCAGACGATTGCTGATTTTTTTTCCCTCCAAGAATACGCATCTCAGCACACTGTAGGAGAACTAATGAAAACTGTGCCTTTAATGAAAGCCTTTCAATTGTTTCTGTTTCATGCCACACCTTTTCCTTGCAGCTGCCTCATTCTCAGTAAAGAAACCCCTCAAAGTGAATCTCTAAATCTCCCCCGATGAAATAGCTGGCAATTATTCTTTCTTGAAAGATAGCTGTCACTGCATCTTCTTGTACCACCACATTTAAGCTAGAAGGCAAGCTCTGAAGAGATACACACATGTGCATACGCGTGTAACACTTAAGTATTGTAAATACTTTTCTAGAGATGGAATTTTGGAACTTCTTCTGTGATTATACTGTATTGGAGAAATGAATCCACCTTTTAGCTGCTTTCTTGTTTTTTATATTTTTTCTTGTTATTGTTCTTTAACAGTTTGAAACTTAATAGCAGTAGAATAATGGTAAATGTTTCGTGCAGATAAGATTTCAACCTAATGATCACAAAACCATCAAAGAAACAGCTGATGAACTGAAGATTTTTGAAGGCATCAAACACCCTAATCTTGTTCGGTATTTTGGTGTGGAGCTCCATAGGGTAAGAAAATATCAATTGTGGAGGAGAGGGGCTGTATATAGGGCTGAGAAAATTTTAAGAAGCTTTGGTTCATTGGAGGTTTTACTTCAGATCATTCTTGTTTAAATTAATTGCCTGGGTGCCTCCGTGAATTGCACTGCAGTGTGTCTTTCTGCCTGTGAATATTAAGATCTCTCTAAAACGTAGTTTGCAGAAATGTGCTGGAACTGATACATAAACAGAGGGTTCACAGTAACTGAGTGAGTGATGCTGCAGCTGTTCAGTGCTGCAGCTCTGTTTGACTGCTCTAAGTGCAAACTGTGTTATGTACTTTCTGGTAACTTCTGCGGGTAGATAAAGACTGGAGATCCAGCCAAAAGATTATCACTGTTATCAGCCATGTTTTCTTATCTGAGCAGCAGAAACCTGGTTGTCTTAAAGAGTTGGCTCCCACAGCTGCATGTTGGGATATCTGACTTTTTCATACTCTCTGATTTCCGTATGCCTTTCCCCCCTTCCAAGTCTCAGCTCTTTCCTGTATCTCCACCTGTTCCCTGCCAGGGAGCAGGATACTGAGTGTCAAGCTGGAAAACTGTGTGTGTTTGACAGACTTAATCAAAATGGGTTTGTTGATAGCCTGCTCTTTGCTGTTTTGGAAAGGGACGCAGGCTGTTTCTCTCTGCATTTCTTTACTTTGGGACATAACTTTGGGTGTCTGTGGCACTGGGTCATTAGTTTCTCAGGCGAGTTCTAAGAGTTCAGCATCTTTGCCATCTTTTTTGTCTTAAATCTGGCTGCATTTGTCTAAAAGTTCCAAAACGGGATTGGAGAGAGAGAGAGAGAAAGGGAACAAGGACCAAAGTTTCCCTTAAAGTGAATTCAAATTGGCATGCTTATTTGAGGAACACGCAGCAACAAAAACCTTGCCCTCCTCAAGCAATGAACGCATGTCAGTGCAGAAACTGGGGAAAAAATATCACTTTCTGACTTCTTGCTAAATATGCTAAGGGCCTTTTTGTATTTCTACTTAATGTGCCTGCTAGATTTCTACCACAAGATTTCCATGTTATACCACCACACAGTATCAGTTACATACAAGTGACCCAGATAGATGGGGAAAGAGATTTTTCCAGAGCTGTGAAAATGAATGTTAGGGTGAAGCATGCCTAAGAAAATAGAATTTTGAAGAGATGATTTGCTAGATATTCTGTGGTCAAAGGTACTTCCACTAAAACTCGCCCTTTTGTAGACAGTTAAAGACGGAAGGAAAACTTAGTTCTAATTGAGCAGTTAAAGAAAATTAAAATCAATTTCATTGGGTTTGATTCCCACCACAGGAAGAGATGTACATCTTCATGGAGTACTGTGATGAGGGCACGCTGGAGGAGGTGTCAAAACTGGGCCTTCAGGAGCATGTCATTAGGCTCTACACAAAGCAGATCACCATTGCTATCAATGTACTACATGAACACGGTATTGTTCATCGAGACATTAAAGGTAATGTGAACCAAAAAGGTAATGTTGTTTTAGTGTTACAGAAGAAGGCTGGGGGGAGAGGAGGAAGGAATGAGACTTTTTTCAGATATAGTGTACGTTATCTATACAACAGTTAAGTAAAAAATCTTTCATGTGTTTTTCAATTTCCGGTTTACACGTTGGCTACTTAAATGTTCCTTCTTAAGCACAGAACGTTAAAAAAAACATTCACAGGTGGCATTGCAAACTCATAAATTCTGCCCATGATTTATGTTGTTTTTTAGAGGTGTTTGTTGAGGATTGTTGAGGATTCTTCCAAACTCAAGTTTTGGTCCTTGTATTTCTGCCATTAATGTACTGAGTTACATAATGATGTTTTTCTTCTCAGCTGTGCAAGAAACCATGGCATTTTGTGGGAGCTGACAAGCAGTGCACTGTGCTAGAGTGGTCCAGCAGAAATTTCCTAGCAATTCCCATACTGCAGAAGCGTTTTAGCCTTTCAGACAAATGGCTGATTAAACACAATACTAAAAGCTTTGTTAAAAGAAGTTAAATGGATATGGTAAAACTGTGTACCATGGCTTTTTGGTTGTTGTTTTTTTTTCCCCATACATGTATCTACTCATGCCTGGCTCTCAGGTTTTGCTTATAAAGTAAGCAGAATGGAGCTACAGTAGCTGAAGGGGAGATGGTTTTGGTATTTGCTTAAGGTACCCGGTCTCAGTCTGCGTTTCACTTTCCTTTTTCTTTTCCTGAACCTTCTGAGAACATCCTCCATGTTTAGTTCTCTCATTTTTGTTAGTTTGACACATTTTGCTCACCTCTGGCAGCAACTTAACAGAAGTTAGGGGAACAGTGCACACAGTGTGCCCAGCAAATGTTCATTTTATGACAAGGCAGTGCAACCCAACGATGCTGGGTTTCTATGTCCCTCTTGCTCACAGGGTTTTGAACCATCGCAGCAGTGTAGGAGGTTCCCAGTTGCTCTTGGTCCTTTGGCCTCGTGCTTCTCATTTGGGAAAAGAACTATCTACGATCCAGAGGCCTCCCACCCAGGTAGGCCACTCTTGAGTCAGTTTTGGCTTTTTTTTCCTAGAAAACACTTCCCTTCACACCCATTCCCCAGCAGTCTTGCCTTTTTTGTTTCTCCTTCCTGACCAAAGGTTTCTCTGCAAATGTGAATTTCCTTCTGTGCTTTTCATAGTGCCTTCCTTATCCTTTACTTGATCGTTCCGTATCCAGGATATCCTTAGCTGGTTTGCAGCCTCCTGGAAGCTCGTGATCCAAATCCAAGGCTGACTGATAGGGATTTCTTTTGTGCTCCTCTATGTCATTGGTGATGTCTGGATATGTTTCCAATTAGGTCTTCCTCTCATCAGAGAAATGCACCAAAGAGAGAAGAGCTGTTTAACAGAGCTGTAATGCTACATTATCCAAGGCATTTCTGTTGCAGCAGGTTTCTCATACCAAATGTTGGGGCATTCCTTGAGAATAGTAACAGCTACAGAGCTGTTACTACAAACTTAAAGGCAGAATTTGAAGGCACACTGCAGAGAGGGTATTTCTATAAAGGCTGCCTTATGGTTACACTGCAAGCCTCTTGCTCCATCTCTTTTTATGCTCATATTGCATCCTCAAGTTCTCAGAGAACAGTAGTGAAGAAAACTCTGTTTTTACTTTTAGCATAATACCAGATTTACACTTACAGTCCATTACTCTTATTTTTCTCATAGGGAGGAATGATGATGTGTCATTCAGACTCATTCAGTGTTAAAACTGCTTTTCTATGGGAATCTCACTGACAGATCACAGTAGATCTCTCATGGCCAGTTTGCCAAATATCACTGTGGATCTGTTTCTTTCAGCATCAGATAAATAATTACTCTTAAGAATTGTTTCATCATATCCTGCCGTTGGCATTGGAAAGCACCTGGTGCTCAGAAATTCAGTCATTAGGTTAGTAGCGTCCAATGGTGCCACCGTTGCCCTCCAGATGCTGTTATAGCATCCAATTCTGTGAGTGTAAAAGGTGCAGCAAGACACAGCTGTGGTGAATCTTTTTTCAAACTGTGGTTGTGAGAGATGCTGAGATAGATTAGCGTTGGTTGCAGACCAGGCACTGCTTTTTATTAGTCTGCATCTCTGTACAAAGTAGCTGGTGCCTGTATGTGGTAGGTGAGTTGGATGCTTAAGCTTTATCCTACCTACTGGACTTGAATCTCTGTGGTCCAGATTTCCTCAGTTATGATTACTTCTCTTTTTTTCAAGGAAGCTGTACCTCAGAATGATAGGTAATGATGGAATGTTTAATGCTGAAGAGAACCTCTGGGCATCTCTGGCTGAGCCCTCTGCTCAAAGTAGGGCATGCCTCAATATCAGATCCAATGGCAAGTTAGATCAGGTTGCTCAGGACCGTGTCTGTGTGACTGACGAGAACCTCCAGGGATGGGGATTCCCTCTTTCCTGGGTCCCATCCCAGTGACTGACCATCCCCATTGTAAAAAAAAAACCTTTTCCTAATACCTCCCTGGAATTTGCAGATGCTTTGTTGGTGTCCATTGCCCTGCGCCATTCCACAGTGTGTCTTTGAGGAAAATTCTGTTTCGATCTCCATGATCCTGTTGAAGTTGAAAACAGCAATAATTTGCCTCTCTCTGCACACTCCCCTGCCTTCTCTTCCTCATGCTAAACAAACCCATCTCTCAGCCTTTCCTCATCATGCTTAGCAGCTCTCTGACCGTCTTGATGACCCTGGGCTGGGCTTGATGCAGTCTGTTGACATCTGCCTTGTATTGAGCAGCCGCAGAACTCCAAGTGTGGTCTCCCAAGTGCTGAATTGGGAAAAGTTAATCGTAAGGTCATGCCTGGTGCCCTCTCTTTGGGAGAGCAGAGCATATTACACAGAGTGCTCAGATTGCGTTTTCAGCCTGAATACAGAAAATGAAGGCATTGTATCTGAAACTTCAGTAAATCAGAAACCTGTGAATGAGGCGCTCCAGGCCATGAAGTCTTCATCAAAGTGTTATTGTACTCTTGTTAACTTTTCTGTTAGCTCTCTCAGAATTCCTGCTATTCCTGCCTTCGTCTCTTTGTGATGAGCAGAGGGAAGGAAGGTCATTCAACAAGAGGCCGAAGGTTATTCAACAGGAGACTGTGGGCATGTCATGCTTTCTATGAGTGTGGAAAAGAGGGTGATAAAGCTGATTTTCTCATCAAAGGGTAGCATTTGGCCTGAAGCGAGTTGTTTCTTAAATGAATGTGACTGTTCTTCTGCTAAAGTACTGCTGAGGAGTGGCTATGAGCTGCCCTGCTGGTGAAATTATGCCACATTAGTCATGGGGATTTCAGTGCTGCTGCTTGGGCTCTCACTAGTGAGATCAGCACCTCTGGAATATCACACTGGTGTCAGTTTTCACTGTGCTTCATCTGGGACTGATCCTCTAAACTTTTTTTAAGTGCTTTGCGTCACAGCTGTTTGCTCTAGCAAGAGTACCACTTCTGGTGTTTGCTCTGCTTGCAGTCTTTCAAGAAGGTCTTGTGGTGTAAATGACAGCAGAATTTTGCAGAGCTGTGCTGCTTCCTTCCCTTCACCGAGTACAATGGAGCTACTTTGATAGCGCACGTGTAGGAGAGAGGGAACAGGTCGGGGTGTTGACTCTCTTTATTGTTTTAGCCATGGTCTCTGGTTCTACTTTGCTCGTTAACCATGCAGATATGGTAGGAATTTTGTTATGTTTCCAATCACGTTGACGGTTAAGGGTAAAAAGGATCACGCATCCTCAAAGTACTGCTTTTCCATCCCCTGTTCTCTTACCCAGGTCCTGCTGGGTTCTGTGCAGGTGTCCGCTATCTCATGAGATCCTTTTTAAAACTCCTCCTAGAGCTCAGTCTTGTTCTTCAAAGCACAGACCAAATGGCTTAGAGGCTCCAGCAGACTGCGCATCAGTGGAGGACTCACTCAGCACCCAGAAAATGTCAGCAGTGCGAGTCTTCCAGTTCTCTCTCTTTCTTCCTGGTGAAATTTTGAAATTGAGCTTTGTTGCATTTGACAGTTGTGGATGTTTTCAGGAGGAGGGCTGATGGGAGTTTTTGCAGTAACATTATGCTAGAAAAGTGCCGTTATTTTTTTTCTTCCCTTTTTTTTCAAGGATCTGAAAGGCCTTATAGGTAGTTTCTAAACTGCATTAAACCAACTTAGCATAATAACTTCACATTCAGTCAGAAGAGAGATCTTGGGCATCAGCTCAGGCCCTTTGCACCCACCTCAGTAACTTCAGAACCTTCTTTGTAGCCTTTTGTGATATTTGCGGGTTACTTTCTTGGGGAACCAGAGTGTGGTTTCAGAAACATTTTTGTGAAGTATTTGCTAGTGATGGCCAATATTCCTGTGCTCTCTGTGTGGGCTCACTGTACCCACTGGCTATGTGATGAATCATTTGAAAAGCAGCGGGCAGCTGTTTGAAGGAAAAACCTGCTGGTACCCCTAACAGTCACTCACTTATTGCAGTGCTTATAATTTAGAGTCCCACTGAGCCGCCTTCTTGTAGTGCTATCGCAGGTTTCTTCTGTTTGATTCAAGGAGCTGAGGGGTGCTGTGTGTGTGTGTGTTGTGTGTGCTCCTGACTGCACGGCCCACAGTGACATAGAATCATAGAATGGTTTGGGTTGGAAGGGACCCATGCGGGTGCCTGGCTGAGTTCTGCAGTTTGCCAGCAGGAAGAATTCTGATCTTGAGTATGTGCAGGCACCTGAATGCTGGGACTGGAAAATGGAGGGACACAATGTCTATAAGAGTAGTATTTACTGAAAGTCAATTCTCCTTTCAGAAGGCTTACGGTAAGGTTAGAATTTATTTCTCTTAAGAAATTCTGTTGATTCTTCTCCTTTTAATGCCTAACACCTCTTGGACCGAATACATTTTGCTTTAGTTATCAAGCATTCTCAGAGCTGTGAGGGGAGTCCTTTGAGAAATGGGGAGGTTGGGGCATCATTGACCTGCACTAGTTTTTTTGACTTGAGCTCTGTAAGGACTCTTTATTTTCCATTCAGATCTTGGAGGTGCACAGCCACACTAGCTGGGCATTCAGTAAGTCATTAAGTAAGAGAACATACATAATAGAAAGGAGGAGCAGCCAACGATTCCCGCACTGACCCTTGTTCAAGGTGGAACAGAAGTGGGAAACTTCTTTTGAAAGATGATATTCAGAAGAGCCCTTTTAAAAAGAACCTTCAGTGTGACATGGGAAAAGGCTGTGTGTAACGAAGCCCTGCGGGCAGTTGTGTTCTGTGCGTACCATTAATCTTTCCTGAAGAGAACTCACAGCTCGAGCTGCACTTCTGCCAGGTGACTTGCAACCTACTTGTGGTTTCATTGTGATACTTGCAGGATTGGCCTGAGCTGTACAGGGAGCTCCTCCTGCGCTGTTTTCTCTTGCCTGTCAGCATGTGTTTTGGCAGGACGTTGGGTGGAAAAAAAACCTGTTTGTCAAAAGCACTTGGCTTATTTTTGCAGTGTCATGTAGACCAAGTGACCTGAAGCCAACTGTAGGTTTCTCTTGGAGAATTTCAACTACGCTAGGGGAATTGTTGGTAGTGTAAGCTGGCAGTGTAGCCAGATACTGTAATGGTAGCGCTCCTCCAGAAATTAGTCTGTAAATAGAGAGAAAAAGGAGTGGGCATTTGGTGGTCCATGGAATGAATGCTATAAGCTCAATTTTGTACATCTGTCATGATGACACAGATGTACTGTATCATCTGTCTTGACTCAGCAGAACTGGAAAGATGGACACTGGGAGGTATGCATCAATGGTCTCTGCCACTGAGCTGTTTTCTCGTGATGCAACACTCACAAGGATAAGCTCTGACATGCATGAATTTCTGGAGGAGTATTGTCTCGTAATGAAACATATGTGTGGAAAGCCTGCTGTAGTATTTTGTACTTTGAACATTTCTTGTTGTCATCTTCCAGGATGTGTAGTATTAATTGCAACTCATTGGAAATCCAGCCACCTGATTGGTAGGGTATGCTTTGGGGAACATCTCCAATGCTATCAAATTCCACACTTAATCCGCCGGTACAATTCTAAGAAGTGTGAATTCAGCTATTACCTACTGTGCAACTTCTTCCAGTAGTATATCATATTGAGGAGTCCTCCTGCCTTAGTTAAGCACTGGTTTAACAGTTGTCACTGTTTCTCTCTGTGTTTGGTAGGAGCCAACATCTTTCTTACCTCATCTGGACTGATTAAACTGGGTGACTTTGGCTGCTCAGTAAAACTAAAGAACAACACTCAGACAATGCCTGGAGAAGTGAACAGTACATTGGGTACTGCAGGTAAGGAAGCATGTGTGAGGCAGTAACTTGGCTAGTTAACGTAAAAGAAGATACCTCTGTCAGAAACAATGCAGTATGGCTCAGGGAAACTTGGCGTAAGCTTCGCTAGTTAGATGTGCTTTACATCCATAAGCCAAAAAAAAGTCAGTAAATGTAACTGGAAAGATAAAATATTATTTGTCTGGTTAACTCTAAAGGTTCTGAAGATTTGTTTTCTGGGATTTTATCTTTCTCTACGGCCTTACTGCAACAGTAGTGTTCTTAGGGAACAGCTGCTTAATCTCTTTGTTTTAAAAAACAAAACCAACAGAGTGCATACAGTACCAGTACTTGCACTATCATTTTTCACACTGAAAGACAGTTACACTGCAGATGTGTCAAAGGACAAGGTGGCAAAGCCAGCACATGACAAAAGTTAGCAAGAAAAGCTAAGTGGTAATTCATTTCAGATGTATTAAAAAGCATTTGGTTTGCCTACTTAATCAATCACTTCAGTTCCTTTTGCTGTATAAAATGATGACATGGTGTGTCTTGTTTCAAAGCGTACATGGCTCCAGAAGTAATTACTAGAGCAAAAGGAGAAGGGCATGGACGTGCAGCGGACATCTGGAGCCTGGGCTGTGTTGTTATAGAGATGGTCACTGGCAAGGTAGGTGTGTCATCTACTGACAGAACACAGAGTGTCCTTAGCAGTTTCCCTAAAATCTGACCTCACTCCCAGCCGCAAGTCTACAAGTATCAGGGTGGCTTTTAACTTCCCGGGGCACAGAAGTCTATGCTTTGTTCCGCAGTGAGTTACTCACTAAACTTTGCACTGAGCAATTCTGTTCCCTGTTGCAGAGGCCTTGGCACGAATATGAGCACAACTTCCAGATCATGTATAGAGTGGGGATGGGTCATAAACCTCCTATTCCTGACAAAGTGAGTCCGGAGGGGAAAGACTTCCTTTGCCACTGCCTGGAAAGTGACCCAAAGATGAGGTGGACAGCCAGCCAGCTCCTCGACCATCCTTTTGTCAAGGTTTGTCTCACAGCTTTGGCTGCAAAACTGTAGATGGGAATCAGACAGCCTTCAGTTGGCTGTGTTATGTGCAGATGTGCCACAGGGCTTTGTATCATGGCAGGAGGCTGATACTAAGTAAGCTGATGCTCAACAGAAAGAAAGCAAGGTGTGGAAAACTGAGGATGCAGCTGCATTGTTGCTCACAGACATCTAGCTACAAGAACCTGGCACCGTGCAATATGCTTTGCTGCTATCGAGGTGCATTATCCTTATGTTAAAGACTTGTCAAACTTCGTGGCAGTTAATTGGACTTGGAGGGCTATATATGTGCCTATATATATATGTGCCTAAAGCTTCAGTGAGTATGTATGCAGAGACGTATGTAACAGAGAAAGGAATCGCTACCATAAAAATTAAAACAAGCAAATGCCTGGGCCATCTACTGTCCTTTCACTTCACAGTTACAGACTGTTCACCTGGCAGTTATTGTATGAATTTTGGCTTAATTTTTAGCCGAGAATGTTTCTGCCTATTCTTAAGCGATGCATTTGGGTGTAATAGTAACTGTAGCTAAGCCCCATCTGTCACAGAGGCAGAATGAATTGTTGCGGTGACAGTGGAAACATCAGTTGTCAGATAGGAACAGTTGTAATGCATTATAGCATTATAACGAGAGGAATCAAACTTGCTTACTCCTTCTGTTCAATGGAAGTTGCTGAAGAGATTCAGCTATTGATCTCTTTTTGCTGCAACGGAGACACAAATGAATTCATTGCCTTATGTCCCCTCCACAGGTTTGCACAGATGAAGAATGAAGTTATTCAATCGATGGCCTTTTTTTATTCTGGCAAAAATACCTTTTAAACACTACTGTATGTAATATTTACATAAAGACTGTGCTGAGAAACAGTATAAAAGTTGACTTACGAAGACTGCACAAGTGACGGGCGTCACTTTCTCTGCTGCTCCTGTATGTTTTACTTGGCACATGTTGCTCACGTGACGGTGTCCGCAAGTTGAAAGAAGCTGCATGTTTCAGTGAAAGTGCCATTACTACTGTATATGGACCATACCTTTTTTTTGTTCCTTCTCCTGTTTCTCATTTGATTGAGAACCGTAATGTTAATATGTAGTATTTTTGAACTCTTTAGGTTCAGAAAAATGCTGTAGTGTTATCGGGCGTTATGGACCTTGTTTTTTAAATCTGTTTGTTGAGTGCACTGACTGTGAACTTTTACTGGTTTTTTGTTTATTATTTGTCTTTGGCAAGCTTCGGATTTGTTATGCACAAGGCTGATTAATGAAATTTCAAAACAAGAAAGTTTTTTTCTCAATAAATGGTTTATTTTAGGAGTCGGTGGTGGTGGGTTTTTCTTCTGGCAGTAACTGTGGAACAATAGGAGACGTGGGGAGATGTGGAGTTGAATTTTTGACTCCTAAGGCTGCAGAGCTAACAGGAATCAGCATCTCTTACGTTGCGACAGTCAGTATCTCGACAAATACATGTAAGAAGCACACTGCACTCCACAAGGGATAACAGAACTAAGGGTCTCCCTTTACTCCCTCCTGAGGAAACACAGTGATGTGTACTGCTTTATGCTACCTGTTATGTTAGGGATGGAGTCCGGGGCTACATTAACTTTCTTCTTGGCCACCTGAGCTACAGAGAATGGCTGGAGTGTGCGGTGCTGACTAAAAGGAGAATCAGTTAAGGTTATTCCTGTTTCGCTTTTGGCTAAAACAAGAACTCACTTTTAGGAATTTTAAAAATCAATTTCTGATCCTGAACTTTTTAATCTCCCTTTATTTATTTATTTTTTAATAGTCATCCATCTCAAAAAATGGAGACAGGAAAAGAGGTTAGCAGTTAGAAGACATGATAGTCTGCAATCTCTGATCTGTTGAGGTCTGAATATTTTGTTTGGCTCGCTGTTTCAAAGAGTAACCTCATAACTAACTGTTACTTGTAAATTTTAGTGCATGTTTGGCTAAGTTGTTAAGCAGGGAACTCCCTTTTAATATTCTGTCTCTCTCTCCTCTTAATGGAGAAATCCCTGGTTTATTATAGGTGAGGCACAGTTGGATGAGCTGCTGAGAAGGTATCACAAAGTGACATTTAAATCCATAAATGCACCATCCTCTTCTGTGCGGGTTACCAGTGCCGTATATCTAGGCTTTCAAATAATACAGTGTTCAATTTAAGCAAAGAACTTTTCTCATCTTTCCTACCTTCAGTTATGACAGGAGCGGAATTGTCATCATCATCCTAAGCGACCAAGTAGGAAGGTACCTGAGGTTGAGGTGCAGCCCTGGCCTGCTGTGCTCTTCCCTTTTTGGCACAGCACGGTACCACAGCAGTTTGTCTCCTCCTTTGTCTTAGGTGTCCTTGAACACAAGCAGGAATTGAGAATGGTTTTCAGGAGTAAGGAGAAAAATGACAGCTGTTGGGAGGTTGTTACTACAGACCGAAAGAAAACTCATTCACTGCATGTCAGCTTTTTATATTTTTATTTTTTCTGTATAAACAAATGTAAGACTACTTTTGTTAAGGCAGTTGTAGACCATACAGTTGTTCGTGGTGAAGAAGGGCAAACACTGATTCCTACAGACATATGTCATTCTTTTAATACAGTGAATGGGACTAGTTTACCTTTGGCAAGTACCATTAAACCTTCTCTGTTGGCCAGTGAACACTGGAAGGGTATTGGGTTGCAGCCCTTGGCTGCTGGGACTCAGATCCAGGACTGGTGCCTTTGGCCCTGGGCCAGTTACAATGGCTGCTCCAAGAGAAACCCGTGTGGAATATCCTAAATGTTCATTGAGAAGTACTTTTGTGTTTGCTATTTTCCTCTTGGAGAAGCAGTACTGTGTGCAGTAACAGAAAAAAGGACTAAGATTGATAAGAGATGTTAGAGATCTGTCTACCAGCACGTTAAGTCAATTGTTCTTTAAAAAGGTCTTTATCACACAAATATGTATTTGCTGCTCAGAACTTTCACCTATTTATGGGGTTCGTTCTACTATAATGAAATGCTAGCTTGAAGAGATGTTTTCTCTCTTCCCTTCCCACCCATTTGCAAAGAACTGTGTACAGTATTTTCAGGGCTGGCTAGCTTCCACCTCTAATGCAATACTGTAGTCTTTCAGATGTACACACTGCACAGTATAAATGTGCTTTCTACTGTTAGGATTGCTTTAGTCAATACAGGTGCATGGTAGCATTTCAGCGTAGAAGGGCACGTGCTCTATGAAGAGACAGATAGGCAGCTTTATAAGCATGACAGTATCCTCTGGGCTCTGGCTCTATTCTGTGTGTTTAAGAAATAAACCAAAGTCTATTGTTATTTTTATGACACATTACACAACTTATTCCAGTATGCTTCAGAGCACAGGGAATGCACGTGCACAGGAGACAAAAGCCTACAAGACCCTCATAAGACCCAAGGCCTATTTCTTCCTTCCTTGAGTACTTCTTACTAACTGCATTCACTCTCAGCAGCTATTATTACTTACTGCCACATGCTAAGTGCACCACTGCAGCTGCTGTTTAGATACTGCGTATTTAAAGGATTACTTTCTAGATGATCTGATGGTACAGAACAGCAAATGCATATTTCATTGAATGATTCATACACTTTTGTATGAGTCTCTGGTGCTTCTGGCTTCAGTTTTATTATAACAAAAGATAAATGGTTTTTACCAGCTGCTAGAAATACAACTCAAAGAAAATGTAACATCACTGAACATGCTAAGAATAGTCCCCACTGTTCAGTATTAATAACTTTTGGGCTTAAAATGTTGTTGTTCTTTTGTTCCCTTAACTGATGGCAGTTCAAAGTCTCCTCTCTTACTTTAAAGAGCAAAACAACAACAAACCACGAGGAGGACGCCTAGCAATCAGTATGAAGGGGATGTGAGAGAAACATGGTTTTCCCAGGGGACTCGATCCTACTTTTATTTAATTCAGAAGGGTGTCAATAAACTCCACACTGGCATAAAAAACTGCAAGCCATACCTCTGTCCTTGGTCCCTCTCCCACTTCCTTCTTTTTTTCCCAAAGGAAAAGCAGAAGATAATTTAAATATTACCTCAGACAATGTTAAGAGGCACTACATGAAGTAATTTTCAGAAAAGACAGACAACAGATTAATTAGGTTCACAACAGTATGGGTGCAGGGCAATAATTTTTAATGCACGCTTTGTATTACGTTGTTACAGCACACCCAGCTGTTTTCCATTTCCATTGCTGTTAGGAAGGCCTAGAATTTGAATCTGTGTTTGAAGCTGAAAGTAATTTGTTACCTATTTTTCTTTTTCCAAACTATGAATGGCATTTATCCTCAGAAGAATTAGAAGTTTCAGCTATGCTGCTAAGTATTGCCTAGGGAAAGATGTGACAGTGGGTAGCTTAGCTCTCTGCTCAGGCCACAGGCCCAAATTCTGCTCCAGGTTATGCCACTGCAAGGCTCTGAGCCAACAAAATGGGCCCCTTGCCCGTCTGACTAGGGCCAATGTGGTGCTCACTGTGGGAATAAATTCTAGATGTAAAAAAACTCTACTGCACTCCTGTCAGTTCAGTAGAGTTGCAAAAGTGGTATCACCAAGCAGTGCATCGTACTGTATTTGAACACTGACAAATTATTCTTGTTTAAACTGCTAACATGTGAGCTAGACAGCTATCAGTTTTAATCATCTTTTAACAATCTTCTGACATTTATCCCTTCCTCAGAGCAAGTCAAGATAAAGCCCATACCTCAGCAACCATCAATTAGTTTCCAGGTAGAATCTCATCATACCAGCACACTGAATTTTTTCTCTTCCAATCTTAAGACGCTTTATATGAAAACAAACCAACCAAACAAATGCAAACCTGTTGGGAAGAGTGTACAAAGGAGTGCCTCATTCAAGAGCGTAATCCAGCCCAAACCCCAGGAGAAAAATAACAGGAGTGCAAATTCAGATATGCATGGCAATTGCTCATCCTACCCTTCCTTTGACCTCACTTGAAGGACCATGATATGCACTTAAGAGTTTTCAGAGGTTGCATTTGTTCCCTTTGGGTTGAAGCAGTCTCTGAAGATACTACTTCTGTTTCTGCTTGTTGTCATTGTTGCCGTAGGTGGAGCCCTTGTTAATTTCTGTAACACCTATCATCCATCTGACACCAACAGAAGCTGCAAAATAAAAAGAAAATAAAGTTAAAAGCCTTCTTGGAGGCAGAGACCGAAGGTCTGTATATACACAGCATTTTGAAGAGACAATCGGTATCCTCTGCTCTGCAGCGTGACTGTAAAGTACTGCATAGTACAGTGTTACAGTATTAACAGCATTTAAGTACCACACCCACGCTCCCATTTGTCAGATAACTTACCCACAGTTACTTCATTTTGGAAAAACCTATATCTGTTTTGCTGGCCTACATCTTGACTTAGGCCAGATGGCTGCCCTGCCAGGCAGAAGGACCTCAACAGGCTGGAGAAAGAGACTGAGTGAGCGGATAATCCAGAAGTTCAAAGAGAAATTCCTTGACTGGAATAACCCTGTGCACCAGGACTGTCTGGAGGGCATCATACAGAGCACAATGCAGAAAGAGAGATGGCTTTGAGCAAGTTTACTGTTGCTCACTGTTAGTCCATGAATAGAAACAAACAATTACGACAAGTGGAAGATTTCTCACAAAAACAGAAAAAAGAAAGAAGTCTTTGACATTTGACATGAGCTAGAAGACAGAGGAGGATCCAACACAGAGCCTGCAGTTCGGCATGGTAATGTAATAGCAAGCATGAAATCATTTAGACTTTAACCAGAGGGATATAAACCGCATCTGGAGATGGACATGGAGTGTAAATAAGAGTGACTGTTATAGCAACCACACAGCACAGTGGGGATTTCATAAAGTTCCAGGAATGCTGCTGCCTGGACACCAAAAAATACCTAAGTCAGCAGTTGAGATTTTTTCCTTCTCCTCTGTTCTCTGACGGAAACTGCCTCTGCCTTTCCGCCCTCAGTTAACCTCGCGGTCCTTGGCACTCTGGGGAAGGCTGGGTGCAAGAAAAGACTGCTCATATTTGCCAAGCCTGGGGAAGCACAGCAGGGATAAGTGTTGGGGTGCTGCAGGCGCTTATCCATGCCCTGACTTGCCTCTTCTCTCTCAGAGCTCAACTCCCCCCATACTCTCCTTAAATCCCAGCAGCTGCTGGGCAGCATTTCAATGTTCTTCTCCAAGAATATACCCCCATCGTGGTAGGGTGCTGCTCACATAGTGATGGGGAGGGTAAGAAGAGAATTGATGGGCTCAAAGCCGGGTGAGAGGGCTACACTTCAAAAAGAGGGTGAAAACACAATTATGGCTGAGGAATACCCAATTCCAAGCATTAGGTAATAAAAGTGAGCAACATTGAGCTACCTGGGATGAGAAACAGTAGCACAGGAACTGCTCTACAGGTATGGGGTAGCTGTGCACTGGGGGCCTCTTCAATACACAGAGTCCAGTTCTAGTGCTGCGGTAGACAAAGCCTTGGCATTCCACACCACGTATGTGGTTGTAGAAGTCCAACATTGGAAACAAAAGCTTTTGTACATTTCTGTCAAAACCCTCATCAAACATCACAGGATGATCTCTTCACATTACTACTCGCAGATGGAATGCTCTCATCGGTATCTACCAAACTTTTGTAGACACTACAGTTCCAGAATGGTTTTATGCCTACAAAGAGTACCACATATGAGAACTCAAGAAATAAAATAATAAAAAAAGACCACAGAATTAGGGCAAAATCTCTTCTGCAGAAGACTAACAGACTAACTACGTTCCCCTTACAGAATGTTGTTGCAGCATACATGAAGACAACTTCTGGAAGCAAACAGGCCTCAGTCAGCCAAATCAGAACTGCAAACGAAGGAAAAGGATAAAAGGGGATCAGTTTATATTTGGTTTTATTAAGAGGGAAAGCTACAGATTTCTTCTTTACTGCTGCAGGGTGCTAAAGGAAAGCTGCCAAACAGTACAGTGCCTCAGGCCTAAAAACAATTCTTATCTTACCGTATGCCCCAATGACACCATCATGTTTAAAGACTTACTCTGCCGTTGCTTAAAATGCAAATATGTTATGGGAAGGAAGACAAAGAAACCAAAGAGGAATCGTGGCTAACCATCAGCTGTGAGACTTTAAGGCCTCTCCTGAACAGCAGGAGGGAGAAGCTGTCAGCTGGGGCATCCCCATGGTGCTCCTTGGCAAGCTGCAGGAGATAGCAGAGCTCCTGCCGTCTTTCTGCCCATCACTGCCTACCCCACCAACTGACACACAAGATGTTGCTACAGACCTGCTCTGCCTGCCAGAGCACCAGGGGCTGAAAGAGGGCTGAGTTAACACAAATCAGCATAGTTCTGAACACGGAGTCCGTTTCTTGAACATTTTTTAGTTCCAAGAAAACCACCACCCACCCACATCACGGTACCACATCCCTCATTGTAAACCTTTGCTCAGAGCAGAGGACTTCTCCTTTTCTGTCACATCTCAGGAACTGCTCTCATCTGTTTCCTGTGTTATGCACCACACGGCAGCTGTAGTGGGGGTATAGAAATTTCCCATATATAGTCTGCTGTACAGATGTGTTGCAGAGGTTATACACTGAAATGAATTTGTACAACTAAAGCTTCTACTAATTGTAGATTTTTTTTTATTTACTGTCTATCTTATAGTCTATAAAGGAAAAGGAAGAAGCAAGAAGAGACAACAAGAGACATCAACCCCTGCAGCTTTACGCACCAGGCTCAAAGGCCAGACTGTCTGGCAGCTCCACCAACAGGCAGAATCCTGCACACAGTTTGCATCCTCCTGGTGTTGTACAACCTCCTGCAACACTGCTGGCTCACCCTCTACTCACCATCCACTCATCTCAGCCTTGCTGTTCAGATCACATCATGCTCTGACCCTCTGGTCTGCATTCTGCATGTGGACACTGTCACATCACTGTCACATCAAGACTCATCCCTGTTTGTGATCTATAGAAGCAGGTTTTCTGATAGCACTGTCCACACACTGTGTAGCAGATACACAACAGCTCCTGCAGAATCGAAGCTGACTCATTACTATTTACGCTTGTTTCAAATGAAATACTTCTGTCTATAACTGATACTTAACCGCAGGAGCCATGCCATAAGCTCAGATGTCATTATGCTTTTAGCATTAGACGTGTAAGAGCTATTGTCAGATACAGTTTGACAGACTCACTGCTTTAACACTGTAATACCAGCTCCAAATTTTCAACAGTACCTGTGAGTTAAGAACACAAATCTCTTGCCACATGGCCTATGAAACTACAGCTGCTGGAGTGGGTCCAGAGGAAGGCCACAACGTTGATCAGAGGGCTGGAGCACCTCTCCTATGAAGAGGGGCTGAAGCAGTTGGGCTCATTCAGCCTGGAGAAGGTTCTGGGGAGACCTCATTGTGGCCCTCCAGCACTTAAAAGGACCTTATAAACAGGAGGGAGACTGACTTTATACACCATCTGATAGGACAGGGGGATCAGATTTAAACTAAAAGAGGGAACATTTAGATTAGATGTTAGGAGGAAATTCTTTACTCAGAGGGTGGTGAGGCACTGGAACAAACCACCCAGGGAAGCTGTGGATGCCCCATCCCTGGAGGTGTTCTGGGCCAGGCTGGATGGGCTCTGGGCAGCCTGATCTGGTGAGCGGCAACCCTGCCTCTGGCAGATTGGAACAAGGTGATCTTTAACATCCATTCCCACCCAAGCCCTTCTGTGATTCTATGAATCAAAAGAGACTTCTGTCTTTTGAGCTGCTCGAGCATTTATCCTCTGGAGCAGGGACTGCCTTGTGTCACTTCAAGTAGCATCACAAAGGACTCCTGGTCCCAGACCAGTAGTTAGATATTAGCACAATGCAATGATTATTATGAGTATAAATAGCCAAACTGCTGCGCAGCAAGGCAAGAGGGGATGGCTCAGCATTCTCAGTATAAAGAGAAGACATTGTTTATTTAGGGCTGAAAGGGTCTGAGCTGAACCAGCAGAGCTATATATACACTGGTTATTCATTTCTCAGACCTGAAAGTTAGGTTCTGAGGTACTACTGTGTTTTCACTCCAGCTTGACTGCCATGGGGCATTTCTCTTACAGACTGTTTGACCTGAACAGCCACTAACAAGCCAGTAAGCATTTTACTGGAGAACACAATTAGCAGGGGCTGTTGGAAAGACAAATAACACCCTGAGAACAAAGCAGAGGATCAGGTTGTAGAACCTCCCAGTCCCTCCTCCCTTTCCCATCACAGAATATTCAGCATAGGTGCAGATAGCACAATAATAAGGTAATGTTATCGTGTACTGAAGCCTGCCCTTTGAAATAATGAAGTCTATCTAAAATGGGTGATTAGGAACCACAGTAAGCTTCAAAGGGGAATAGTTAAAAAAAAAAAAAAAGAGAATATAACATACTGAGGGAACTCCTGTCCTTTTAGTGAGGAATAACACATCCACTTTCAAGTGTACAGGGTAACCAACTCTGCTGTTTATTTTTACTGAAGGCTGAGCTTTTTTCCTCTCCCACAGACTGTCTGCCCTCCACAGCTTTTTGGAGACTATCAGCTAATAAGTGACATCACCTTTCTGTTTTGCCAGCTCATCAGCAAGAGGTGGCTGGCTGAATCTAATCAGATGATACCCTCTGCTACAGGCAATACAGTGCCTTCTGCCACGCTACAAATCCTGGCCAATTACAGGCACTTTGGCTATGATCACACCACGTATTCAGAGAGAAAAGAGAGCTGTTGCTAAGCACAGGGGTCTTTCAAATCCCTACAGAGGAACTGCAACCTGCAGCATCCTGCAAATGTTGCTGATAATGTATGGTGCATCAATGCAGATCATACAGTGGACTGTTAATTTCAGCATTCTTAATGTGCTCCTCAGCTGTGCTTTTGCAGCCTGGGAGCTCATGCAATTATTCTGGAAGCCAACTCCTGCTATAGTTCACTCTTAGCTCCAGCATCACAAATAACCTGAAAAAAGTCCTTTGGATTCAGAGAACTCACAGCAGTCTATTTATTAATCTTGCCCTGTGGCCAGAAGCAGAAGAAAGAGCTAAGTGGGGCGTAAGATATCCCCCCAAAAAGTATGTTTTCCTGCCGTTCTTAGTAGCAACATACTTTTTTCTTTATAGGGTCTATCCCTCCTTTCCTCATAAAGAAGCAGTCTAGACTGTAAAGACAATCTACATTTACTATCAAGAGATACTAAGATGGTACTAGATTTGTTGGTGGCAGGCTGGAGGGCTGTTATTAAGGACTAAATCCAGAAACATCACATATGACAACCCATTAAAGCGTTTGGCCTTGAGGTTGAAATCTAATCCCCTGAATCATGCAGTAGAGGGTCCACAGGGCATATGGCACCTTGGAATGGCAGCTGAACGACAAGCCCACAGAGTGGAGAAGCTGAATTAAGAGGAGAGTGCTGAAGAAATGATGAGAGATTAAAAAAAATTCACAGTAGCTGAGCTTCAGTGCCTCGTTACACCACAGTTCCACTGCCCAGTACCAAACAGACTGCTCCAGCATTTCTTCCGAAGGCAGAATATCAAGTGCTACTGCCAAAGAAGTAGCATTTGTAGTGGTGTCATACCTCATCCCATTCACTGCTGTGAAATTCTGTTTCTTTTTTAAAGTATATTTGTAATATGTTCAGACGTTAAGGTGAGGAAGCCATAAGTACATGGGACAGCAGCCATACGAGATACTTGCTTTATAAATCTATGGCTTAATCTGGATTGGAACTTGTTCATCCAACACGTACTTAATACCACAAGAAGTGCAGACACCCAAATGCAATTTTGTCTGCCCAGCTGGTCTGGCTCCTCCTTCCATGAAGAACATCGTAGAAGATCTCCCTCCTTTTCTGTGGGTCAGCTTCTTGATTTGTTTCCCTTCCTCTTTTTAGGTATCACAATCACCTTAACCGCAAACCAAGACAGCCCAGCACTGCCACAGGTACTGCAGGAATCACCTATGGCAGTCTATGCCTTTTGCTGCATAAATCAGACTAGATGGCCACAACAGGTTGTCCCTGCCTTAAATCACAAGTTTATGGATTTCCAATGGATTATGTAACAGACTAAAACCACATTACAGAATTCTCAGAGTAAATAATCTTTCAGTACTTGTAGACATTCAAAGTGAAATCCAGCACCACACTACAGAGAGGAAGAAAGCCTCTTGTAGGCAATTCACTGGAAATGTACTGTTTGATTTCTACAGAAACAGAAAATTCTGTATGTAGCTCTTAAAAAAAAAACAAAACACAACAACTGTACAAAGACAAATAAGAAAAGGATCTACCTAACCTGTTCCAGACAGAAGTGGATATAGTTTCCCATGGTCTGTTGAATTCACTAGTCATACGTTTAGTCACAGAGGTTTAGTAAGGATCAGTAAGTCAAGCCAATTATTCTGTAAAAAAAACTTCTTGCTTGAGAAAACTCACCCATTACAATGACAAATCCAAAACTAGCCAACGTTAGTGATGATCCACTGTTGATCATGTTGATGAGCAGCTTGAATAAGGGATATAGCAGCAATAAGGCCCAGAAAAGCCAATTCAAAAGCGTCCATGGTCGTCGGGGTGGTACTATAGGCACTGCTGGGTAGGTTCCTGTTCGGTAGTACTCCTCCTGGAACGCATCCTGGTAGAACAAAGGAGGGCAACAATTAAATCCCCATCTGCCAACAAAACTATACATTCCTGACTTTGATGTTTTGTCTGTGTGTTTGTAACCCTGGGGGGAGATCAAAGACCAATTCATGGCTGCAAAGCATGCACTTTGAAGTCAATGACCATATAATCAGAAAAAAAGAGCTTACAAGGACACATATGCATCCTCCCTTTCTTTTACACACAGAAGCCTGAAAAATAGCATGCCTAGAGAGTATAACTAACCCAGTAAGGGAAAATGGGTAAGGAGACGTACGCTCTTGGAGCTACGCAGACATCACTGTTGCACTTCTTGCAAGAGCTGCAGCCACTGGACAAATAGTAGTAGTAAGCCAGAGAAGTATTTGGGCTGCATCTGTAGCAGCAGATCCTCTGCTCCCTAATGCTCTTCCATACACTGCTCTAAAACAGCCCTGTCAGAAAAGGTGAACAGACACCATCTTGTATCATCCTCCAAAGAACACCTCCCACTCCTGATCACTTTGTCCCGTGGAGGTAGTCCTACTTATCTTGTTCCCATGCAGTCAATGGAAGAAAGACCTCTCTATAGACAGTTGAGCATACAAATAGTCTAAGGAGTCTTTCACTGTTTATGGTCTTGTTTAACAGAATAACAGAAAGATAGTAGGGTATGGTTTTATTTGCTCTGGGGTTTTGAGGCACGTGTGGTGCTGTGCTTTGTTTTCTTTTTTGAACCACAGAAGGTTTACAATTCAGTACTTTTCTCAAGAGTTTACGTGGGTGAACAGCATTGCCTTCAACAGTGTGATCAACATAACATATCAAAGCTGGTGGGAAAAAAAATCAAAAACCTTCTTTCTGGTTCCAAAGCAAAGATTATCAATCTGATTCACACAAGACTAGTTAATTGAGTCAGAATTAGACTAACATAAGGAGCCCCAATTAAGTCAGAATGAAGGGCCAAATTTGTTCAAAGAAAGAAACGTTTCATGATGGTTTCAAAAAAATGCTGGCAAAGCCAACATTGTCCTAATCAACCACAAGAAGATTAGTTCTACTATGCTATGATTTTACATTTACTTATGCTCCAGCTGACATGGACAATTCTTTAATTATTTAATGGCAATCTGAGCAATTACAGGCTGCTACCATTTTATCTAATTCAAAGGGAGCATTTAACTTTTAAGAGATTACACAGTAATTAAAGCATTGCTCTCTCTTTACTGAGATTAGAAAAATTATGATTGCTTTGCTCATGTGAACTAAACTGTACTAAGATCATTATGACCAATTAATTAGCTGTCTTCAATAAATCATACAATGTATGAAGTTTTCTTCACAGTGCTTTGAGGATTTCAGTTTATGACTGGTTTAAAACAGTTATTTATCACTGGCAAATTGAATTCTACTATATACACGGGGGTTCCTAAATATCAGCATTACCTAGAAAAATATGAACAATTTCTGACTGTTACTGGTAACACCATTAGGGGGCCTATTACTACAGAGTGCAACACAGACACTGAAAAGAAGCAGCATATTTTCCCCCTTGTTGGCTCTGCACAGCACTGGAGTCAGCAAAACCACTGACCCTATCTCACACCCAGATGTTTGAGACACATGTAAGAAACGCATAACGGACAAATAAATGGATGTCACTGTCTTCACCTCCACTAACATATCATACACCCTTGTGGGGAACGGCTCCTTAATTCAGTTAGGATTCCTTGCCCTTAAAACATTTCTGTTCCTCACAGAACAGATCCATATGTTGATCCGTCTTCTGAGACTTCCCCATGTACAGCTCAGGACAGTATTTAAATCCATTATATACATCAATATTCCCCACAACCATCTCCCTCACAATCATCTCCTTTCATCCCCCTGCATGCAGAGATTGTTTTCTGTTTGTAGTAAGTTTCACCCACTCAAGAATAATTTTCAGATGGAATGCCGTCCCTAATGATTCCACCAAACTTGAGTTTCTTCAGACACAGAGGTGAATAATGCAGTAGTGAAAAACCAGGGAAAATCCATCGTCTTGCAAGAGTCTAACTGGATTCTTGCCCCCTGCTCCCACCAGGGAGGTCTAGCTACAGAGGGATGCCACTGCTCTTCCACAAAGAAATCCTCAAAGAACAAGTATACAAAAATATACCCTTAGTTCCCAAACACTTGAGTTCTGTACTCTTTCCCTCTTCACTTACCCTTTACTAATTCCCTGAGGCATCTTGGCATATACTTTCATGCCTTTTTTTCCATGCTTCTCTTACAAATGAGAAGAATCAAAAACTCACTTTCTTTTTAATGGAAATTAAGATTCTCAAGCAGAGCTTCTATTTCAGGAGCTGAAGCTGTAAAGAGGTACAAAGAAACAAAACATGCAAAGGCTAGCAGAGCTGTGACAATTATACAATACCTCTTCAGACTGGGCACTAACATGCACTAACATGCTCAATCTATTTCTTGTTAAAGTCAAGGGGAGTCTTTCTAGTGGTAACAGTTTAATAAAAGAAAAATGAAAAAAAAGAAAAAGAAAGACAAGAAGACAATTTGCAACCCGAGCTGCACCTCTGTCATGAGCCAGTATTAACTGAAACACTGCTGTCTGTCTGTGGAAGGACAAAATTCACCCTCAGCAGAGGAAGAAGCACAAGGGCATGGCGTCTGTGTATGCCTGGAAGCATAAGAAGGAGAACAGTGCTTGGTTTATAATAGGCGGTGCCACTGTTCATCTGTAAAGGTCCTGTTTGCTACATTTGCAGCATGGCTAAATCAGAAAACAGGAGTCCAAAGTAGAAAGAACATAAGGCAGATTCCCAGGGAGCAGTATCTCTGATTGAGGAGTGTGTAACTGAGACCAGGCAGTGAGGTAAAAAGGACAATACAAGCTTTTCTCAAAGACCAGCTCCTTTATTAATGATTAACAAGGGTCATGTCCCTTGATGTCCACTAACATCATATTTCTTCCCTCATTCAAACAGCTTTGTGTCCTTGATGATGAGTGCCTGTCACTCCAGACTTGTTCTGTGGCATGCCACAGCTGCTACATTACACTACTAGAGCACAATCCAGCTCTGCTCAGTAGAGAAGGGAAGGATAGAGGAGCTTACCATTAACTTAATCCCATGCTCAGATGCTAGAAGCAAAATGTACGTTGTCATGCTTTGGGAAGAGTAGGACTCTTCAGGAGTGATTTTTTCACATATAAGCTAGAGCAGTTTGAATCTCAGCTTGCAGAATGACTCTGCTTCTGCTCACCCCTTTTATTACCACAGCCTTGCAAAAAAAGACAGGGCAGCAATTACTGGTAGCTCTTGGAAATTCACAGCTGATGAATGCCTCTGAGTGCACCTGCATAACGAGAGGCACGTTGTGGGGCAACTCTGCAAAGAGCACATAATTCAACTGTGAAGGTGTCCCAGAGCTGGCAGCCAGTGCACAGTGCAGAAAAAGCTCAGACTGCCGTGAACCAACCGTGCTGCATGCTCTTTCCCCCCATAAGGCTTGAGGGTTTATTGCAAAATTACAAATATCACTGAGAACAAGCAAGAGCACATGCAACTGTAATGCAAGATAAAACGGGGAATCTGATTTTCAGTAGCGTGCATACCTTGTCTTATTTTAAAACAGTAAGTGGAGTGCTACAACCAAAATAGACAAAGCAGCTGGTGAGTGCATATCTTGCAACGAATTAATGTCCTTTGAACAAAATTTCATTACTTTTTATCATTAATATTTCCTGACTCTTGAGATATAAGCCTGAAACACTTTTGGAAGCAACACTCGGCTACCAATGCCGCATATCAGCTCACCTAAGAGCCAAACATTGTCTAAAAGAAATACGGCAGAAAGGTGAAGCAGAACTGCACTCTGCACAATGGCTTCCATTATCTCAGAACTCTTCAACAAGTTATCCCTGCTCTGTACCCTCCTGAACAGTCTGATTTCACAGAGAAGAATGACTGCATTGAAATAACATAAAACAGCTGAAGAGGAATATGCCATCTTTCAATCCAAAACCAACACAAAATAACAAAACAAACCCAAAACATCCACACTAACTAAAAGCTTCTTGGGGAAAGGAAAACTGAACATACGCTCCTTCCTCCGATACTTAGATGGGAAACTTAGGATTCAACTAACCAGCAAACTAAGCTGTTAGGAAAAAAGTAGGATAGATGTATGCTTTGTTTGCACTAGAAATAAATACCAGAGAGAGAATAACAGAAGACAAAGTGAATTACTGCAAAGGATGTAATAGAGAAGTCAAGAAAACAATTCCCACATATTCATTTAATTTATGTTCCTTCCTGCAAATCTCGAAACATTTTAGCAATGCGAAACGTGGTTAGAAATAAAGGTGTAGTAGCAGGAAATTGACTTCTGCAATGTTCAACAAAATGACCTTTTTCATTAATATTCTTGTAGAGAGAGCGCACATGCCCATGGGTAACATAATGCCATTCTGTAGAAATGCATTAAGAGGCAGTTACTGAATCAGCTGTAGAAGGCACAACTTATAGAAAGGGAGCATCAGAGGCAGTTAGATCTATAACTGGAGACTCGATGCACATTTACTCTGCATATTCCTGTAAATAAGCTGCTTGAGGTAATATTAATTAAACCAGGAGTAGTCATGTTATGAAGCGGAGAAAGACTGGGGCACAGTCAATATAGAAATACTAACGTGATGTTCTGGGTTGAGTACAACAAACTGCACTGTAACGAGTGGAAAACAGAACTTAGCTACAGTCTAAAATTTCTAAATCCTAAGCATTGCTGTATTCCAGTCTAAATACATAACTGAGATCGTATAGTGCTTCGTGCACCTATGACTCCCACTGACTGAAATGGGAGTGCTGTGTGTATTCAAAGAGCACATACCAACCATTATTTCTTATGTTCATAAAAAAAGCCCCACGACAAACAGATTTTGAAAACCTGAAGGATGAACACAAAAGCATTTGAAAAAATCAATGGGCATCTCCAAGCACGCAGTCATTATTATTCCACAACTGTCCTATGATTAAGAATCTTAAACGTGTGCTCTCATTGCTGTGCGCAAATAAGAGACGCCTGGTTAGCGTTGGATATTTCCCTTGTAAAAGAGACAGGCTAAAACAAGGGACAAACATTTTAATATACTAAAGCACAATATACTTCATTTAGCCCACTAATTGCTTCTTGATTTAGGAGGCGTCTCTTCTATCAAAGATGAGCCAGTTGTTATTTTGTATACTTCTTCTATAGTAGAGTCTTAAAACGATTCCTTCACTGAGACTTGTGTAAGTTTCCTTCCTCTTGCTCTTAAAATAAAAAAAGGCAACTATGATTGACAGTGCAAGACATCTTTACATCTGAAGAAGCAGAACACTCGTCTGGAAAAACAAACAACAAACCCACAAACCCCCAAAGCACAACCACTACACATGAACACCGTAAACACCTACTAACAGTATAAAGAACTGAGCATCAGTGGCTCACGAGCTTTGTCTAGACTAAACACCAACCTTTTCTTGATATAGTCTGTGGAGCCAATTAGAACACTCCTGCTCATCTTCTGGGATTTCTTCTAATGGAATCCGCCTGCCAATAGTAAACAAGAGAAATTGAAGAATATTAAATAGTTCCGCTCTGACAAACAGCACTTACATTGCAGAGGCAGATCATCCATCTGACGGGACTGACTACACTCGCCCCACCACTCTTTTATTTATTAAATAATCTGTGGTAACAGCTCACAGATCTGAAAAGTAAAGTTTCGCTTCTAGAGCTACCTTCAATTCTCAGATGTATCTGAAACTCAAATATTGATTTCTGAAACAGTAATGCATTCTATCTGAGCTCACCTTCTAGCCAAAGGTTTGCAATTTTCTGTTTCTAAAGAAAGGCACCGAATGAGTTGATTTCCTACCTCACTTAAGGAGCTCAAGGCTATGCTTAACAAGCTAGGCACCAGAGAGAACACACTGTTCTCCTCATAACTAGAGTAAAGCAGATCTAACATCTTTCAGGTAACTTTTCTGATTCATTACTTTTTTTTTTTAATGTGCATGCAGCTTTAGATAATTTCTAGCCAAATGGCTTCTTTCACAGAAAAACCCCACTTAGAAAATAAATAATTCAACAAATTACGTGAACTTTGGTCAACAATTCTGTGACAGAAAAAAATTCCTTTGTCATCTTCACTTAGAAATGCCAATAAATTTTTAATAGATTTTATACTTTTCAGTATCATATATATACTTTAATTCATCTCAGTTGAGAACAACATTGAATTAACTTCTTTTAGCAGAAGGGAGAATACTTCCCATAATCATTACACAGCTTGTCTAGTCAGGGAGGCAGAGGCAGTCAAATTTACCAGCTGCTACACCAAAGATGAGAACAGTCCTGAGCTTGGCTTCCATCTAGAAGCAAACCACTGCACCAGAGGGGGAGTGTGTCAGATGAGATTTCCTGACATTTGATTAGGGCTTCAAGCTGAGCCAGGGAAGGTTCAGGCTGGATGTTAAGAAATACTGTTTCTCTGAAAGAATGATCAGGCACTGGAATGGGCTGCCCAGAGAGGTGGTGGAGTCACCGACCCTGGAGGTGCTGAAGGAATGTTTGGATGTTGTGTTGAGGGACATGGTTTAGTGAGAACTATTGGTGATGGGTGGATGGTTGGACTGGGTGATCCTGTGGTCTTTTCCAACCTTGGTGATTCTATGATTCTATGACTCCTGTCTCTGGTGCAGGCCTCAATTAAAAAAATAAGAATAAAATCCTGCAGAGCTCCAAAAGGGTCCTCATGTAATTACAGTTGCAGAACTCTACACAAAACCCTGAGCTATTGATATGAGTTTTTCCATCTGGAGCACTGTGACAGCAGGTTGGTAGAGATTTGCTACATCCATTACCTGCTTGAAAATGTTTCCTTATTTGTGCAAGTATATGCTCTTGTATGCAAAATAAATAAATAAATAAGTAAATAAAATAAAATGTAGGTTACTTGCCTTACATATAAATCTGCATGGTATTTCTTTCCATTTAGAACGCCCAGCAACGTTGGATTCTCATTATTTCTAAAATTGAGGGTAGAATCATAGACTGCTGAAACTACAAGAAGAAAAACAGGTTACGTGACTAGAGAAGTAAAAGAATGACAAAATCAGTCATACACTCTCAGACAAAGAGAATACTTACACACAAAGTCACCAGCACCACAGTTTGAGCTACCACCAAAGTAAAGATAATGATGGAATATTCAGCATGCAGGTTATCAGAAGCCAAATATCCAGTAAACCTTTCAGGAACTATACCAGTAGAATGGATGAGTTTGGCCTCCACACTTGTCTCCTTCCCCCAGCAGATACCAAACACTGAGTGTAGGGAACATAATGACAGTTCATATATCACAGGGCAACCTAGAAGCCCCATGGTTGGAAAACTATCAGCTTTCTCAACTCTCTCTGAGTTAGATGCTCCTCTCCCCATCCTCTACAGGAAACTGGGCAAATAACCAGGCACATAAACTCACAGTGAACAATATATACAGTTTGTCTAAGAATGTGTAAAGTTCACCTGAGATAAATCCTGCAGCCAGAGGGCTTGATACAACTATTATTTAGGGTTCAAAACAATCTCCCCTTCACATCCCTGCATGGATAACAGTGGCATTTGCTAAAGGGCACAGGCAGGGACAGATTAACAGAACATGACCTGTGCGAGCTGGATTACTGCTAAGGCAGTGGACTACTGCTAAGGCTATGATGAATATAATATCTAAGTTCCAAAGAACTAAACTGCAACAAAGCTTGTAGCCTGAAGAGAACACTTTCTGCATTTCAGGACTGCACAGAAACAGTAAAAGCACTTGGCAAGCGAGGCTCTTTCTTAGCTGAACTAAGACAGTGCCAAAAAATAGTTTCTACAGAGAAAGAGTTTACTGTTTTTAACGCTCAGAAAAAGCGTTTCAAAACTAAGAGATTCTTTGAACATAGGAGACAAAAACTTTTGATAAATTCATGGTACCAACATGCCTAAGGCAAGGGTGTTAGTTGGAACTAGATGATTTTTAAAGTCTCTTCCCACTGAAACCATTCTATGATTCTAAAATATCCCTAAATATCCTAAATTATTTTTCTGATGTGCCAGAAAACAACTGAAACTGTGCATCACTTTATGAATTCCAAGATCAATGGCATCAACAAAAATCACACCGACTAACGTGTGCTTTGTTTAATATCTTCTGCTCTGGAGTTTTGCAGTAAGGAACGGTATGGTGGACTTCTGTTGTGAAAGGTGTTGACCCCTCCAAGGAAACGTTTTGTTACATAAAATAGAGTTGGGTTTATTTTTGAAGTTTATCCATGTGAGGCAGTTACGGCTTGGTCATAACATTCAGCCCAGCAGAAATTCCCCCACAAAGCAGAATTCATAGCCTAGAAGAGAATCCAATTTAGTGCTGCGAGGAAATCCTGGAAATAGAGGCCCAAACTCTGTGACTGCATGAAGACTGCATCCCTCAGTCTTAAGTCTATTTTTTGTACTACAGTTGAGCTTTTGGCCCCAGCTCAAAACTACAAATTATAAGCCAAAATCTGCTTCAAGTACACTACTTTCAATGTGCAATAAAAATAGGAAATTATTTTAAAAAGAAAAAAAGTAATCTACCTCCACTTTAACGCGCTGAAGTGCAGAAGATTTTACTAATCCACTCTAATTTACTAATCCAATGTAACTGAAAGAATACAAAACCTTAATCTGGTTTGTACAAGGTAGACTCGTTAGAAAAATCTCAAACTATTAGAGAAAAACAACAAAATGAAAACAATAAAGGAAAGTATGATGCATCCAGCACTTCTCCTTTTTGTCTTGTAGAACACGCTTACATTTGATTTTTGATACAACTTGAGTTCTTGTTCATCACATGAGAAAACGATTCTCCTGTTCTGAAAAAAGAACTGCAGAGTGGGGCAGGATCATCTTTATGTGCTGGTAGCTCACACACCATTTTCCCTCACTCTTCCAAAGCAAACAAAATAAAGCAAAACCAAACCAAACCACACCAAACTCTCCTTTTCCAGTACGTAGCTTGCCTGTATTTTGATATTCAGTCCAGCATTTTTTCATATCACACAGAAATCTTTTGCTGGCAAAGCAGTATCAAAACCAAGATAACAACATACGCAGGAGTAAATAGACCCCTATTATATCTGGATATAAAGTAACTGAAGAGCTAAGCTTTTCCATTTTGAAAGCACAGGAAAAGAAGTATTGTGGAGGTGTCAAAGAAAAAGACTGCACAGGATTAAAATTTACCAGAAAGCATTTGCCAAAGCAGCACAGTAGTACACTACATGACATACTGAAATTGTTTTACACTAAACAAGTACATTACACGTATTATTCCATATGCATTTTTATATATATATATATATATATATATATATATATATACATATACAATTATATACATATTTGTATATAATAGAACTGGAAATGTCATGACTTTCACATCCAAAAGCTTAAGAGATAATATTTTTCTCAAAGAAATTATCTTAAAACATTTTTTTCATTAGATAATAAAGATAATCCATTATTTTGAAGCCTTTTGAGAGAACGACTTTTTTCCACTTAAATTGCTATTTTCTGACAATAAATAAAGACCTAAATCTCATTTTTGTTTTCTAATCTAAATCTGCTTTCATTCTTTGTACAGAATTCTGACAAATAATTATATAATTAAGGAATTAGGATTAATAATGACTCAATGGTTAAGAAATCTTTGAATTGTTTATTTAGAGAATTTTTCTTACACTTATTATTTTTTTATTTTTTTAATTGGCCTCTTGAATTTCACGCATTATTTTGTGGACAGTGAGTGCTATGGCTGAATGAATGCCCAACAAATCAACCTGCCAGCAACATAACCTCATTCTAGCAAATAACGATCTGAAGTGAAGATTACAGAGCAGAGTGGGGAAGAGAAGGTGGAATTCACTGTACATTTTGGCACAATCCATCAACGTGTAATAGCTCTGGTTATCTTGCATAAAATAATCTACCTGCTCAAACTTGCTAACTTGCTCAGGTGTAAATACTGAAGAATTCCGGGACTGAAAAGCTGCTCACGGAAAACAAGAAGTCAACTCGCCAGCATGGCCATATTGAACTCCATGAGAACACCACTGTGGAATTTGTTCTCATGCGCTCCCTCTAGGACAGCAGCTTCCAGCATGCACAATTGGAAGAGGTTGACAATTTGGACTTATCTGCAATCCATCTTGAGGTACATTTATCAGGCAGCCTTAACTAAACAAAAACAGCTGAAACAAACTACCCTATATATAGACAGGCAACACAAATAGCCATTAAATACACACTTTATAGTATTTATGACATTTATCTTTACTGCGAGTAATGGATAGGTACTTTAGAAACAGATCTATGTTTTCATTTGCTTCCAGCTGAGCTGTACAGGCAGAAAACTCTACACTATAATCTAACAACTTATTAGGACAGCACACAAACTCTAGAAATGACATGGCTGGTGACTCCGTCTGTTATTTGTGAGCTGGTAGAGACAGCCACTCATAAAAATATCAGAACAAGTTTGAAAATACTGGAAGCAAGCCGTATTTTAAGGACACCTGAACTTGTGAAAGTCACTACAGGGAAGTGAATTCCATTATTTCTTATGATGGAAAGATAATAAATAATCCGGGTTATTTCATGTGGAATATTTTAGGAGGGGATTATTTCTCTAAATGACCAATAGAATAAGACTTTCTGAATGACACTTGCAGCTGTTACAGTAGTATCAACATCTCAAAGTTATGGTATTCTACAGAAGCACCATTGGCAAAGATACTCTTGCTATTATAAAAAAGGTCACCGGGATTTCTTAGGAATGGAAAAAAAAACTCTTCATCAGAGGGTCTGACAATAAAAATGTGTTCACTCAAATAGATGTATAAAGTTATCTTCTATTTAGTTTTTAGTAGGAGGAGGGGGAATAAATTAATTAGGAAGTAAGTTTCTTTGTTATTTGTGTGAAAGATATTTTTGCCCAACTATATCTGCTTATATTGACAGATGTGGTGTCTACTGTTGCAGAGACAATTTCTCATATAAACACATTAAATAAACCCCATTTGAGGTTAAGTTTTTCAAAGCATGACTTTATTAGACTGATTTCATCTGCATCTGTTTCCAACAGACACAAAACTACTGCACAAAGTAGCACCAGACGTTGAAACAAAGTTTTGGAAAGCATCGATCTGTGATCGCTGCTTTAGTGTCTGAATTATACCTCTACAACCACAGCAACCACCATCCACTCATCCTACAGTATTTCAGCCTCAGAGAGCTGCAATCATACCCTTATCAGGAAGAGGAGCTAAGAAAAGAGGAAAATGAAAAGCTGACCTTGGTCACATCCAGCTTGGGACAGGCATTTAGTTTTCCTTCCCTGCTATGACAAGCTGCAGCTAATTCCCTTAGCAAGGTACTCCAGCTAGGCCCACCATCCCTTTTGGGAGAGCAGAAAGTGCACTAGTCTAAGTGGTAAATCCCAAATGGGCTTTTTCTCCAGGAGCATACAGAAGCAGCATTACAGTGGTCACACTAACGCTCTTCGGAACAACTAATCTGGTTGCAATGAGAGATACAGAGAATTACTGTGCCACATTATGAAGTGGAGTGTAATACTGAGACTAAGGAACAGTGAACAAGTCAACAGTGAAAAAGTTAAATATTACTAGTTATTAAGGTAAATATTCAAAAGAAAAAATGCCCAAATTACTACAGCATAAAGCCTTTGCATATGTTGACACCTACAGCAATACTTTTCTCATTATAACATAGATACTCCCCACCACTTATAACATGGCATGTGCCCTGAGCCTGGAAACATTCAAGGTCAGGCTCTGAGCAACTTGATCTAGCTGTAGGTGTCCCTGTTCGTTGCAAGGGGAGACGGCCTAGATGGCCTTTAAAATGACGGTCACACGTACTCCTTGTCTCTGTAAGAGAGAAACAAATAGTAACACAGATCTAATTACCTCTCCCTTACTCCAAAAAGTGACAGTGCAAGTAAGGCAACACACCCACAAGAACTGTAACACTTGGATCATCAGGCTTTTCCCTCTCTTGGCTGGCTTTAAGTTACATAGTTTCAACAGCAACTATCTATGAACTTCCTGTGCTTCTTTTTGAACCCTCCCAAAGGAGACCTTATCTCCTCAACCTTATCCTGATAAATCTAGCAAGGATTGAGGTAATAACATACTGTTCCCCAAATAAGTAATTTAAGGAATCTAAGTCTTTGTTGTCCTGAAAGTATGTTGAATATTAAGGATTCCAGAAGTGCTACTATGGCTTATCTCTTGAATATCTCAAACTTCTTATAAATGGCACTTGAGTTCCCTGAAATTATTTCCTTTTGGAATATTTTCCCCATAAATCAGCTGCTTGCCCACAGTCACACCGTGTTTTTTCTTCATACTGAATAGTGACAAGAAAAAAAACATCACCACTAAAATCACCTGTCCTTGACTTCCCAGCTCAAGATATGGGAGGTCAAAGAGTTCTGACTCAGATCTTCAGTGCCTCAAGTCTTTCTCCCCTCCTCCTCAGCAAAACAGTCTTATTCAGAAGGGAAGTTTAAACTGTGCCCTTCAGGAAGTTGCACATAACCTCCATCTACTTCATGTATCAGAAAAGATCCAAGCAACGCCATCCATTTTGGGGCTGGGAAATCACCGATGCCTGACAAGCTACAACAGTGATATCATCTACCTGACTTGAGAGAGGATATGAAGAAGAGACATGACAGACAGCAAGACAGCTGACTGCAAAGTTTTTTTTTTTTTTACATCAGCTATCCCAGATATGCCAGATGAAAACACGTCTTCAAAGACAAAAGAAGCTTTGACGTTAATTTCAGTCATGCCAGAACATTTTCTTCTAAACCACTAACTACTTTGTCTTCCTTACATATCAGCCTTCTAACAGCACATAAATCCACCAAAGCCCAATTTAGCAGTGGGTGCAGTTTAGCACCATCTTTCCCTTGTCCATGAAGTACACAGCAGAAGACTTAGCTGGATTTTGTTAGTCAAACAAGATCACTTTAAAGGCATTTGTGTCACATTCTTACTGATGGAACTCTAAGTTGGTAAATCCAGTTCAGGTAACCAGGAGGAGAGTGGGGGGTACCGAACAACATTAACAAGGAAATATTTATTCATGCTTTGGAATTTGTTTCTAAACTTCTCCTACACAGATCTTCAGAAAAGGCAGACTTCCCACATCTGTGCTCCACAAAGGTTACCAAAACTCTCAGGAGTATATTTACTCAAATATTTTGAAGTGTAACATTGATAAAAATTGATATTTATATTTGCCATAAGAAAATATTTAGGATGCCTTCTTAAATTCTCTGAAGTGATTTATTGGCTTCATTTGGAATAGGAATTCTTAATAGAATGGTAAAAAGTAAAAACCATTATCCTTTGGGAATATATAAAAAATCCAGAATTGGGGATTCCTCAATACAATGACAGAACACAAAGCAAAAATAAGAAACTAATGAAGCTGTCCCTGGCTTTTGCTAGTCAAACTTGATTTTAATTTTCACAGACTAGTAGAAGAAAGCTCAGAAAAGATTCCAGCATTCTTCTAATAGAACATGCACTATGGGGAAAAGAAGAGCATAGCAAAGTGAAAGCAGTTACATGAAATCACCATTTAGCATTGCTCCTTGTGACTTTCCTTACCTACATTTCTCAAACACTGCACGGTGACAGCAAATCCTTTTGTTCGTGGCAGTAGGTGATACTTGAGCTTGGGCAAGCCTTTAGCTTCAGCCACCTGCATGCTAGCCTGGTGCTTCTGTTCTGTGAATCTTGTGCCCTCACAATGAATCAGGAACTAAAAAGCAAGAAAGAACAGCAGTCAGAAAACAGCTCAGGTTTTCTACATATGCTTGACCAGAGCCCTCACTGATTCCCACCAATATGGCCCAAACGAACACTGCTAGCAGGGACATGAGTAGACAGACACACTACGAGATAATTGCCCTGGTACTATTAAAAAAAAAAAAAAAAAAAAGAAAGAAAAACTCTCAATTGTTCCCACCCATGTAACTTGCCATGTCTTCAACATTTGCTTTGCTACTCATGACTAAGTGACTTGATTTCTCTAACGGGTCACTCCTTCTCTAAAGAGATGTTAGAGAACAGTCAAATCATATTTCCTGTTGCAAGTCCCTTACCGATTACGAGGTGCTCCAGTATCTAAAACTTGTGAAGTGTCTGAACCAAACACAATTCTAAGAAATATCTCATTAGCACATTTGCTTTCACTATCATAGAATCATAGAATTACTCAGGTTGGAAAGGACCTCAAAGATCATCAAGTCCAAACGCAGCCTAACCATAGTACCCTAACTCTAACAACCCTCTGCTAAATCATATCTCTGAGCACCACATCCAAACGGCTCTTAAATACATCCAGGGAAGGTGACTCAACCACCTCCCTAGGGAGCCTATGACAGTGTTTAACCACCCTGTCTGTAAAGAAGTGTTTCCTAACGTCCAACCTAAACTTACCTTAGCACAACTTGAGGCCATTTCTCCTCGTCTTGTCACCTGTCACCAGTGAGAAGAGACCTACCCTGCTCTCACTGTAAGCACCTTTCAGGTACTCGAAGAGAGTAATAAGGTCTCCCCTCAGCCTCCTCTTCCCCAGACTAAACAGCCCCAGCTCCCTCAGCCTCTCTTCATAGGGCTGATTTTCCAAGCCCTTCACTAGCCTCGCTGCCCTTCTCTGGACCTGCTCCAGTACCTCCATGTCCTTCTTGTACGGAGGAGCCCAAAACTGAACACAGTACTCGAGGTGAGGCCTCACCAATGCCGAGTACAGGGGCAGGATGACTTCTCTAGTCCTGGTCACCACACCATTCCTGATACAAGCCAGGATGCCATTGGCCTTCTTGGCCACCTGGGCACACTGCTGGCTCATATTCAGCCGACTGTCCAACAGTACACAAAGGTCCCTTTCCATCAGGCAGCTTTCCAGCCACACCTCCCCAAGCCTGTAGGGTTGTCTGGGGTTGTTGTGACCAAAATGCAGGACTCGACACTTGACCCTATTGAAACTCATGCCGTTAACCTTAGCCCATCGATCCAGTCTATCCAGGTCCCTCTGTAGCGCCCTTCTCCCCTCTGGCAGATCAACACTCCCTCCCAGCTTGGTGTCGTAATGGCACATGCACCACAAGCAACAGCAGATACTACCTTTGATGACAAGGACGGGGCTGATAACATATGTAGGGCAGTAGATGCAGGAGAACTGAAAGCCTCAATCCCTTATGAATTACAGTTTAACTGCTCAGACATGAATTACAATTTTGTCAGTGTCAGGAAAGGGAGACCACAGGGATCTTTGGAGATTTACCACATGCTCACATGCTTTCTGCCAAGCCTGAATCCAAATTAATGCATCAGAGAGCAGTATGTATTGCACCAGCAAAGTCTCAATAACCCACAGCAAAAATTTAGCCCACTAGAGAAAGAAACTAAAGAAACCTGTCCAAATTTCCAGCTTCAGATCCAGCCTATCCAGGAGCACTTTTATTCACTTATAACATGCATCATGTTAAATAGTCAGATGAAACATAATGAAACTGCTGAGAAAATCCTCCTAACACATCTAGCACGCTCCGCCTTTCTAGCTACAAGGTGCTACCACTATGCCTTTAGACATTATATCATTCCACCACACTGGAATAAATCCAGCTGTACAACAGTAACTAAATATTTCCTATTACAGGCATAGCCTCTTCTCAGAAATCCCTTTATAGCAGCATATAGAAGATGGTGGTAATTTGACTTTACCAATTAGCACTGAACTGCCTACGTCTGCAAAAATGCATTCAACACCTTTTGCAAGTGATAGAGCACAGGCACCCCTCCTCCAGTTCCTATATTTAGAGAACTGGAATCTGCCTTAGAAGAGGGGTTGGACTCAATGATCTCTAACGGTCCCTTCTAAGTCTTACAATTCTGTGATACTGTGAAAATTTATTATTGATCACAGTGGGGACATTTTTCAAATAACACCCATAAGGCTTCACAGAGGTAGAAAATAGACAGGTTAGACTTTTGTATCAGAAATTCAAGATAGAATTCAGCTCTCTCGTAATGTTCTCCAGATACTGCTAGGAAGTTCATGAATCAAAGTTCTCGGAAGCAACGTGGTTACCAACAGACACTACCTACACTTGCATTCTTCCAGGCACTGCAGCACTTCCCACTCCTCTCATTAGTCATCACTCACCCAAAAGTTTTCAGGGTAGTCCCGGAGATTCAGCAACTTCTGCATAACTGTTTTCCGATCTTCCTCCCACTTACGCTTGCAGAAGACTATCTCCAGGAAATACCACATCCAGCCAATGATAGGCATGTAGGAGAGCTCCTTCTTTGCCAGCACTTTGGAACTCTGCAAGATAGAGTGAAAGGAAGTGAGACAGAATCCCACCAGTCACTGAGTTTTGTTTGGACATGGCACATGCATAGCTAGATATTGATATTGATTCATATATCGATCTGTTCCAGCTTTAAAACCAGTACAAAAGCAAAACAAAGAAAAAATTTGCTTGTATGACACAACAGTCAAATTTACTAAACACTCATAAAGACTGCACAGGCATACATCTGCATTTCAAATGCTTTCTCGATGTAGGAAATCTTAAACAACACTAGAAACAGCAGCAGCAATACAAATACTTCCCTTGTGTTCAGATTTGTTTATGGAAAGGCAGAAATACTTATACCAGTGAATTTCTCTTCAGAGCATTCTTCTGGAATAAAATAAGCACCACTCCTGCCTCACAGGTTTGGGGGCACTGAAGTGATCTATCCATATACCGCATAACAAGTCTATTGCTTATCAAGGGTTCAACTCATTTCAAATCTCAAATCTTACTCTAGAACTCAGTGCTGTGATTACCTCAGAACCACTCTCCTTTAGGCAGATTTGACTCCAATTGCTCATTTTCTACTTTTCAAGTCACCCTGCATTGGTGAGGTGTCTCACTTTCCCATCCAGTGGATAAATCATTATGCCACTGTGCGTGTGTGTGTGTACACAAAAATTATTTCAGCAATTCTTGAGATAGCTGCATTTTCCTAGAGGATAGCAGGAGCAATTACACAATCCAGTCACTATCTGTGATATCATTATAAGCAGTATCATGCTTGTGCACTGCAGATGGATTCCAGGACATGGCATCTGACTAGAAGAGATTATTTGCTCGTAGAAATTACGAGCAACTATTATTTGCTTTTATTTTCATTCTTAGTTGCTGTTGTTCATTTGGTTACTAGGAGAAGAGACTTGACCTAATTCTTTATCTCAGTTCATTTCTCTCATCTGCTCTCTTTCCTCGAGGAAGGAAAATACCTTAAATAATTAAGCGATCTAAAAGCTCATAGGATTGGAAGGCAAATGCACATAAATAGCTTCCAAGTGACTGTTACACAGAAGTGCAAAAAAAAGACATGAGAATTCAATTCCTAAGAATGCAAGAATTAATGCCGTCAAATAATTTAATACTCTAATAAAGTTCTCTCTCTCAGACATTTGGAGACTTGAGTGGGCCCAGACCATGCCCCCAAGGCCTGCTCTCCCACAAGGAGCAGCTGGAAGACTCAGTAGCTGAAGCTGAGGCAGACTTTCTGTAATTTCAGTTTTTCCTGGACATTAATCCATGCTGCACAGCAGCAGTAGCACTGAGCCCAGCCTCCTCTTCCATTTTCCCAGACTAGCCACAGGGAAAGGCTTTCCTCCCACCATCTTCCTTAGCTCTCAAACTTTTTTTGCCACAGTACTGCTTTTTCTTTTCTCAGTTACTTCTGATATCCTCTTTTTTCCAAAATAAAGCAAAACAGTTTCAGTATACACTTTTAAAAATCTCCATGGAGCATTTTTTTGTCATAGGCCTTGTGGAATGCCCAATGAAAATACACACACCAGTACAGAAGCTCTTTCATTCCCGTCTCCTGTGCAAGACTGAGGAAGATACCTGAGCCAAAGCTTTGCCCACTAAACGCCCAAAAGATGCCAAGTGTTCCCAGATGAGGGAAACAGGACAAAACCTTAGGGAAATGCTACCCACACCTTAGTCACAACCAGGTCGGCCATTAGCCAGCAGCCCATCTGGAATCCTAACAGAATCTACCAATTAATCATGCAAACAGCAGCAGTCACACCTCATTCACCCTCAAAAAACAAAGTGAAACAGACATGCCTGATGTGAGCTGCAGTGCCACAGGGTACAGCGTGACCACAGCAGCAGAGCAGATGTTTGAACTCTTCTACAGGTCACACTCCTCTGCATTTTCTGTGCCAAAGTCATTGTTGAAATCTAGAAGTGCACTTCAGATGAATGTGAACGCACATCTCCTTAAGTGCACATAAAAAAGGAATTACGTCACCTAACGCTGTTTTGTGCAGCTCACCTACCCCAGAAGTAGAAGGAAGACTGATGGCACAGAAGTATTTGGCAAAAGGAAGCTCTGCAGTCACCACACTGGTAGGAGTGCTCTGCTGTGGGAGGAATGTATTAGGCCTGGCCTTCAGGAGCTCTCATCTCTCTTACAATAACAACAGCTACAGTCTGCTCTGTCTCAGCTGTCTACATGTGCACAGCTCCCGTGTAAACACAACAGGAAGAACGCAGATGTGGTTCATTTCTGCCACCAATTTTTCCTTTACCAAAGAGCTTTGGAAAATATGTGACAGTCACCTCTAACCCTTAAATTCAGCTCACTCAACAGAATAGAGTAAATTGTCACTTCTTTATGAAATGTACATTGCCTTCCTGAAGGAAATTAAACATTGCCACTGCTCGGAGCATTGTAATTCCAACAGACATCTCATGAAATCACTGCTGGACGGGGACAGCTTATTTATGGTTATAACATTTTAACACAGGTTAATTTCTTTTCACCAAGTTAGTTTGGATAGAAATTGGCGCACAAGGAGAATTTTGCGGCTGTGTCACATACAAAACTTGATTTTAAAAGGTCATTTTAAATATGTTCATACAGCTTTGCTGATCTATGTCTCCAGCCTCAGTTATTCAGCAACTTTTAATCACAGAGTGCCACAGCCCCGAAATCTCCTTGCAAGCTGAGGATGTCTAAAAAAATTTGTTCTACTATTTCAACATGAATTTATTGTAGCTGCCAGCCAGTAGCATCAGGCAACTTGTCGTAAATTATTTCCTCTATCAGCTGCCCTCACTGCTGACATACTTTTGATAATTGTTTGCTCTATTTCTGAAACACTCTTTCAAATTATAGTATTAGGTCACAAAGACAGGAAGATGTTTTTCTTTAGGGGGAGGGGAGGACCCATGCTTTTTTCCATGTAGGAAAGGTAACTGTAATATTTTAGTGGATGTACGCCTAAGTATATGCTAAGATGCTGTATTAAATACAAACAATAATGTGTTTTTGTCTAACTGCATGAACAATCATGTAACTTCTATTAATATACTAAAATGTACAAACAAACGAGTGTTAAAAAGTAATCAGTATTCACACATCTATCATTCCCATACAGCAACCTAGGGAAAGACACCTATCAGTCATGCTCAGTTTCTCCAACAGCAAGCTTCAATATAAATACCTTTTATTTAAAATTTGGTTTTCCTGGCATACGGAACAGATAACTAAGGTTAAAAATGACTACACAGGCTAAGCAATACCTGTGTTCAGTGGAAAATGAATGAGTAGATTTAGCTTTAAAGTGAAGGTAATTTTTGCTGGTATAATCTCAGGAAAAGAGTTACTAAAATGACTAAAAAGGTAATTTGGCACTGCTTGCTTATATAAAGCAACGAATGAGAAGAGTCCAGCATACCCTGGCAGGGAGTATACCAGTATGTTTTTGGTGCAAGTTCTGAATAACATCTTACACAGAACGTGACTTTGTCTTGATTCTAGGCTTTATGAAGTCTGCTTCCTTCTCCTAATTTCCAACAACCACCAAAAGTCTTCTACAGTTTGGTGCTGCTAACACACGCTAGTAGCTTCAGCTGCATAGAGCGTACCTGCAAGAAGCAAGATAATCTACGGCTTAAAATAACTTGCAAGAGAAAAAGCAAGCACAGAATTGCTTCTTGATGTGGTTTTTGCCTTCACCGCTCTAAATGAATAGGTCTCTGGCTCTCACTCAGCACTGTCAAGCCAGTACCTCCTAGCACTTTGAATGGGTGCTCCAAGGATATCATATTAAAGAAAGTAATTAAAAAGTAAAATAAATGTTTCTTTGTTCCTTTTTTACCCTGTTCCATCCCATCCCAAACATACAAGCATACGTGTGTTCTTAGCGACTCCTTTGGCTCTTCTTGCCAGGTTTTCTTCTGTAGACAAATAAATCTTTCATGAAAGTAGAGAACCTCATGCCATCTAGGCATAAGGATCAAATAATGACAAGAAGAAATGGTAGCACAAACCTAACACCAGCATACAAGAGACTAAGCTCCCTCCACCAAAAATTTCCTCTCTGCTCATCTCCCTGAAAAAGTGAAAGACAAAGACGAACAGAATCAAAACCACAGTAACAGAATATTATAAACCCAATGGGACTGTATCAATTTAGCCATAAAGACAGAAGAGAAAGCCAGTCTGAAGAAGAGAGGTGAAAGGAGAAGAACAACGCACAGATTGAACATCTGTTGCAAATAAAGACCAGCAGGGATAGTTGTCATATTGCATTAACAAAAAATAATAATAATAATAAAAAAAATTAATCAATAAGTACAGGAGAAGGTAAATATATATTTTTTTCTGGTGCCAGGAAAGACTAGAAAGTTTTAGGGAGTCTAATTTTCTTTTAGTATGAGCAAAACCACCACCACCACAAAGAAAACCCAAACAAACATTAAAAAAAACCAATGAGAATTTATTGGTTTCATTTAACACAAGTTCAAGGTGTAAAACAGAATTAGAACACATACTTGCACTATCGTTAACAGCACGCTTACTGTGTACCACAGCTGTAACATACAGCAGTGCACTACAACACCACCATTCTCTCTGCCTTCTTCAGCTAAACCCAATCAGTCCCACTCCTCTGGCCATGATTTGTCTTCATCTTCTTTCTCTTCATCCTCCCCAGCCATCTCTCCTTTTTTCATAGAATTAGGTATGACATGAGACAGAAGGGGTGCCTGAAACATGATGCACCAGGCAGACAAGTACCAAAACTGACACTGGAGGTGTCATGCACAAACTTTCAACAGCAGGGGACACAACACTGGCTTAGTGAGATGTTGGTAGATGCCTAAAAAGTCCACATAGACACTTTGCAGAGTATAAAACTAAACCATGTTAAATAGAAAGCCCCATTGACTCACAAAGTCCCTGAGCCACACATTGCTAAAGGCTAGCACAACCCTTAGAAATCTTTCTGTATGCTCGCCTTGTTCTTGCAACTCTTTCCCAAACATCTGCTTCTTGCTTCTGTTAGAAGACAGGGCAAGACTAGCCCTCAGCATAATGGCTCTTACATTCTTAACTGTGCTGTCACAACAAATCCTGCAGTTTTGTACCCTGCAAGCTGGTGTAAGGCAGCATGAAGTCACATCGAGATACGCCCCTCATTCCTAGGCATCCATCCACTCCTGTGTTGCACCAAACCAGGTACCAGGAAGCCAACGCAGTAAATCCAGTTAGGAAACTAACTTAGGATGAAAATTTGGGTGGGGAGGTGCCAGTTTTAGTGTCTGTTTGGTTTGAACCTAGCTTACGATGAACCTTGACTAGATACCCCTACAGGGAAACGTACTGCTTTCCTGTGTCAAGACATCTACGCAAATAAGAGCACATGGGAACAATCTCCTCCTGGAATATTTTCTGGGAAGTAAAACCACAGTCCATTAATCAAGACTGTAACAGTTTGAAAAATAATTACAAAATGATGTATCAGCTCCTAAAAGAATTCTAAGATTAGCAAAGATACAAATTGAATAATAACTCAGCATTTAAAGACAAGAAGAACTATTTTCAGTTAATGCAGTACAGTAATTGTGCAATAGTTTATGTGGTGGTTTTCCTATGTGTAGGCAGCAATATACAAAATTAAAACATAATCCTGATTATCTTGGGAAAACTATTAAAATGTCATTAAAACTAATGAAATTCAATCCAACCAGACAGCAGCAACATAAAACAAAAGACCTTTGACCTTGTAGGCCCTTACTAGTTTGTATTGAAACAATCCTTTAATTTCCTACAGTGGCACCTTCCGAAGAAGGTCCTGACTAACTACAATAGCTTTATCTACAGAACTGCAGTCACTGGGGTAGTCCGTTTAATTTTGTAAGCCTAAAGCAGCACTGTATAACAAGCACCACTGAATAACGAGGGAGAACGCTTTTAGAATGCATGTCTGCTGTGAACAAGTTTCCCTACATCTACTGTTACCTTTGATGATATTCTCAGGCTCTGAGCTTGAGCCCCAGACATGACGGTAGAATTGTTCCCCAGTAACCCAAAGTCAATAGCCACGTCAGCGATAAGCAGGACTTTTAAATGTGTGTTCTGTGGTGGTTTTGTTTTGTTTTTGTTTTGTTTGCTTTAAAGCAGACCTCGTGACTATAATTTGAAAGGGGCCAAAGTGGTGCCTAAGCATACAGAAAAAGCAAAGTGCTCAAAGGAAAGGCTCAGAGAAGAACAGCTCAAAGAAGTCACATTCACACAAATCAAGTTTAGGACTTATGACAACAGCCAGTAGCAAAGTCAAAAGAAGATGCTATAGAAGACTGCCAAAGTGAGGCATTAGTCTGTGTTCTTAGGAGAGTAAAACAGTTTTCTAAATCCACTGTAGGTAAAAATTATCATTACCATCATAGAATTAAGTTAAACTGGCTAAAGAGAGGTGCTAGAATCATCTCCATGAACTGACAGGTGAAACAAGACAAACTGATGTACTCCTAGCCTTACATAATAGTATATTCAGCTGCTGATAATTAATTCATCCACTCTTCATTAGTTGTCATTTGGTTACTTCTTTCACGTCATCAGGCTGCTCTTTCATTCTAGAGACAGAAGAGTGTTCATGATTCAAGCTCTAGCTGTGTGTTAGCTGGATTTGCAAGATGATTCTAAAGGGAAAGAAATTCTACAGTTTACTGGGAAAGAAGCACAGAGCAGCTCACCCTTCTGCAGCGCAATCAATCCAATAGGTACCTAGCAAGCACACAGAAAGAAACAAAAGTAAAATCTCCACAGGTTAAAAGTCTTCATTAGTTTTAACTGCAATACTTACAGAAATTTCTATGAACATCCAAGAAATCTTGGTCTCCATGTACGTCCACTGAACTGATTTAAGTTCATCTTGCTTAGTGTGCACAAGAGCTGACTGAAATGTGAACAGATATATTCCCTTCTTGTGCCAGCTTGGGCTGGGATAAGATTAGTTTTCTTCATTGTAGCTGGTATAGTGCTGCGTTTTGGATTTAGGATGTTTCAATTCTTGCAGAGCAGTGCTTACACTTTGTCAAGGACTTTGCAGCTCCTCATGCTGCCCTGCCAGTGAGGAGCCTAGGTATGCAAAAGAAGCTTGGAGTGGACAATCAGGTCGGCTGACTAAAACTGATCAGAAGGTTCTGTGTTCAGCAGTATAAGCTGGATGAAATAAAAAGGAGGGTGGGAGCATGTAATGATTCAGGGGAATGGCGGTTGTGTTCCCAAGAAACTATTATATGTAATAAGACCTGTCTTCACGGAAGTAGCTGAACATCTACCTGCTGACAGAAAGTAGTGAATAAATCCCTTCTTTTGCTTTACTTGTGTATGCATCTTGTGCTTTACCTAGCAATCTGTGTTCACCTCTACTCACGAGTTCCTGCAATTTTATCTTTCTGATTCTCACCCCATCCCACTGTGAGGAGAGTGAGTGAGCAGCTGTGTGGTACTGCATTGCCTGCTGGGGTTAAGCCACAACAATTACAAATAAACCAAACATTATACTTGTGTGTTTTTTCCCCACATCCAAGAAGAGGAAGCTTATTTAAAATGCTAATCAAAAACTTACCCCCAGGACTCCAAATCTTTCACAGAAATTCCAGCCACAGAGAAAGTCAATTTCAAAGTTGTGATTTAGAATTACGATGGCATTCTCCTTCCCATACTTGTGGTAATTCTCTGGATCGGTGTAGAGGGTGCAATCGGTGCCTGACCACCATTCCAGTAACATTACCATCTCTAAAATAAAGAACAAAAAATAAACGAAGGTACAAACTATATGCAGTCACAAATTAGTAATGTACTGAAAAACACCTGTTGCCTCAACAACTCATGGTAAAAAAAAAAAAGGGCACAGCAGGGAGCAGGAGAGACGAGGGAAATAAGGAAGTAGCATGGCAGGAGAAGGAATTTTCCACAGCGACACTGAGAAAAGCAGTTTCAATTATTTGAAAACTACAAATTTAATATTAAACACTGTATTATCAAAATACATGTAAAAGAAACATTTATGGTTTACAGTACTACCAAAAAAAATATAAAAATAAAAATAAAAAAGCACATGAAGATGAAAACAAGCTTGCAGGAGGAATAAACAGGCCTATTTCCCCTCCACACAGGTTCCTGTACTCCTAGGAGTTCTGCACACAAAACTTCTGTGAAGCACTGACAGCAAACAGGACCTCAATCCATATCAGGATCATTTGGCTCCAGGCAAGGTAGGCTCAAACTGCAGTGCTTTCAGAAAGTCTTACTTGTAGCACCAGTGATAGTACAGCCAGTAACTGCATTGTGTATTCAGTCTGACTGCTCACGCTGGTAGTCCAATGGCAGTCCCAAGCAAAGAGCCAGAGGTGGCAAACCCACAGCACTCTCCCCTTCAAGGCATACCCAGAGAAGGCACTGGTCCTCAAACTCACCCAGAAAAACTCATTCCCAAGGGGACTGTTGCCTGAGGTGCCATGCAGACATAGCAGACTTCAGCGCATACACAACCGAAGAGCTGCTGCGTGGGAAAGTTCCTTCCAAGGCAATGCCCGTTCCCAGACAACTGGGAGAAAACATTGATACCGGCTTTCGCTACACTGTGTCAGGACTAAATCCTCCATTCTGAAAGCCTCTGTATTGTTCAAGGTGACCAAAACTAGGGCCTGGATTCAAATGTCACCACAGTAAATTGAAAGGTTGCATTTTAATTTGACGGCTGGAATCAACAACGTGGACATGCATCCATGAATGGTACCTGTCAGCACCTATGTCAGTGGGATTTCCTGGTTGTAAGGTTTTTTTTTCTTCTGTCATTGCCTTATTTTATTCAGCTGATGGTGTTACTGTTCTGTTTTCCCTCCTCCGCTCTAATAGTTTTCAAGTTTCTTTAAAATGCCCAGAACTTACATGAAACTGGCATTAACAAACTCTGACAAAAGAAACAGCCCTGACACATCAGAGTCTTCCTAAAGCCACCCAGAGTCAGATCTAGAAACAGACACAGGTTAATGTTCACACTGAAGCTAGCTCATTTTGTCCCCCCAGTCACCTCTGCCACGCAAATATCTGTCCCAACATAAACCCTGAGATGGGCTGGGCTGCCCAGAGCCAGCCAGCAGGACTCAGAACACCAGCCTCCAGTGGGCACTGAGGCACAGGGTCAATCCTCTCACTTCCACTCAACTTTCAAAAGTCAGTTAACTTTGTCCATGTAAGTATAACATGAGTACCCCTCCAGACTGCTTCACCCTTCTGCTTTTTACATATTCTGTGTAATATAATTTTTATTTGGCCTCAAGTGAGACTGGTGTCCAAATGTCACCACTGTTCAGTCACATTTAAGTGTCTTTGAAAATGACCCTTCAGCATTTAGAAACATCCTCCCCCAAGCCCCAGAAACAGGCCTTGAGGAACAAGTCAGAGATATGGAGCAAGGTTCAAAAGTTGAATGTTGAGAGGCTCAATTTAAAACTTTCTGTTTTACTGTATTTCTTTGATTCTATTCACATCTTCTCTACAGACATGCTCCTTTTCACATGGAACTTCTCCAAATTCTACCCTGTCAACGTCCTATAATTAAACAGAGATCACATTATATATCACACGGTAAAGCTCTTGATTTTCTGTTGAGAATTACATTGCTATTCACTACGGTATTTGTCAAACAGATAAACAAACAAGAAGAAGCGGCATCTAAAATCATGAATTAAGTGGCAAGCAGGTGAAAAAGAAGCAATTGTGAATCAATTATAAGAACTATAAACAGAAGAACTTCTAACAATGGTACAATTATAGACTAGAAAGTATCTTGGACATCTGCAATCAGGTCTGCTGCACGTACACCTTATGCATCATCCTTTTAACTTGTCAGAAGTAGCAGTTGTATGTTCCGCTACAACAGATGCACTCTGTGTTTGGCACGAGTTTATCAATCATTCATAGCAAAGCCAATAGCTCAGACAGGATGCAGAACTGCCATCCCCAGGGCAAAGATAAGGGATTGGCTGGCAAAGTGTGCAGAGCCAAGGGGAGTTATTAATATGAAATACATCTGTACATCTTTCCCTGATAAAATAGTTAAGCAAAGGGAGTGGACAGGGGTGTGGAAAAAGCCTGCAACAAGAAAATCAGTGTTCAATGCCTCAAAACTGCTCTGGATTAGCAGTCAGATTTATTCCTAAAACTTTAAGAAACAGATAGTAGGAGAGACAGGACAGTGAGAGCAGTTTAAAACAAAGCTGTACTTAGAAGCTGGAGAACAGTTCCTCAGCAACCTCCTAGTGACTATCACACAGGGTTTAGCTTCCTATTTGCTTATCCTATTATCAAGTGCAGGCAAGAGTTAAGCTTCATATTTGTTTTGCTTGTAACTACAATCCTGACTACCGGATTTGTGAATTTAATCTTTATTCAGGAAAGTTTCTCTAGTGTGGGGCAAGAAGTTTGGAGAGCTTTATCTCAATGGAGAGGGAATTAAAAAAGCAGTGGCTGTCCTTGAGGAACCCACATCCTGAGGAGATCTAAAGGGTGATAAAAGACGTTTGCTTCCTGTCAAAGCTGTCACAATACTTCTCTGTCAAAGCAAAGGTCTCAGGTAAGGCACTGCTCTTTGCTCAGAGAATAGCACCCTTTTCTCAGGGCATATGTCTCTGCTGGAAGCATGAGAGATGCTCTCCTGGCTTCAGGTAAATCCCAGAGCACCACACATCCTCATTCACCTCAGAGGAGATCAAAAGCAGGCCAGTCTTTGAACAACTTCTGAAATCCTTTCCATTTAGATCCCCCACTGGCCTCAACTAGCGAATGAAAACAGAGAACAGTCAGGAACAAGTTTTCTACATGTTCAGTCATCATTAGCTCAATTAATTGCCTGAAGCTTTTAGATGACATTGTGCTGCACAATGAAGAACAGAACAGGCACCAGTGACATGAATGAATTTTATCTAGCAGTGTTAAAACAGGCTAATAGGTGATCCCTATTCAAATAACATTATCTTAACATGACATAAATACATTGAAGGTACAGATAGGTGACTGACTTGTCAGCCCCCTGTTTATTTCTGATCAGAGCAGGTGTAAGGGAACTGTTAGGTCATGGCCTGAACTGGTAATTGAGCACCCAGTGAGGGCTGTGGCTGGCGTAGGGAGCACAGGCGAATTGTTTGCACCTGTGCCCTCCCTGTCACCAGAAGGGGTGGACACAGAGTGGAGCCACCCTGGAGTTGCCTAAGAGCCAGACTCTGAAAGGAGAGCATCTCTTGGACCTAGGATGCTTCATAGCCAGAGAAACCCTTCATCAGTTGCCCAAAACTCCCCCAAACACAGGAAAACTAAATAACTAAAAAAACAAAAAACATTTGCAAACATTTACAGAATCTACAATCATATTTTAGGGCAGAACACTGAGAAGAAAGTTAGCAACAGCTTCTTGTCTGTTGCTTAGCTAGCAACATTAGCCATGAGAGAACAAATGACTGCCAGACAGGATTTTCTCTTCTTTCATCTTTACTGTCATTAAGTCTGTTGCCTAAAACAAAAGAAAAAAAAATAGAGATGATGACTATGAGGCCCCTCTTGAAGAAAAAGCCAACTTTACCTGAGGGGGAAAAAATATATATATCTTCAAAGTCCTTTCCTTTCAAGTGCTTCTCTATTTTTAAGTTTTTCCCAACAATTTGAACAAAATGAATAATGCATCAGGCATCTCACTACACAGGTATGCCACATGCATAGAGCTCTTCAGATGTTCAGTCTCAAGTATGTTTCAAAGAAGCACAGACAAAAATAATTCTGTATATACCTTTGATTCTGCAGGCTTCACGTGACCAGGATGTGTGTTTGAATTAAGTACTGCAGAAGTACGTCCCTACTCCTCACCTCACATGCCTATTTCTCTCTGGTGCATTCCTGCAGTTGCTGCAGGGACACAAAGCAGAAACTGAATGCTTTTGTAAATAACATTTACAGCCTTTCAGTTCTTAACACTTATTTGTCTTTATCCTTCCACTCTTCCCTTCTCCCCACATCCCTTCTCTCTATGGCTCTCAGCAATGACTAGTAATGTCAGTTTGCAGTACCCTTGCATCATGCCACCAGCTTACACCCAGAAACTGCCACAGAAATTTATTACCCAGAAGCTCCCTGTGGTAGCTCAACAGCACAAGGTCACTCATATATGCACTCCTACCAACTCCACAGAGCAGACAACCAGTGAAAGCCTTCTTTTCTTTGTATGCCAGCCAGACTATGCAACTAAACATGAGTTTACATAGGAAAAAAACTTAAAAACAAAATACAATTCTTGCTCCCAACCAGGGCTGATCCAAAATTTCTGAAGTCTTTTTCCTACCACTTTTTCAAGAGGTTTTAGAGTTTGAATTTCACAACTGGGCTGGTCAACTCACATTCACCCGCATCACGAGAGTTCTCAGCTTGCAAACCAACTCCTCCACTGACACTTCCACACAATTCACGCACAGGAGAACAGAAGAAAATATGAAATCTCTCACATCTGCTTGGAAGGGAACATTCCTGCAGTAAGCTACAACCAGCTTCACGAAGGGCTGACTGTAGGGAGAAAGCAGGCTTTCAAATCTCTAATACTGATTCTTTGTCTCCCTGAGAATGTTTAGTTTTTCTACCCTGAAAGAAAAAAAAACAAAACCAAAAACCCAACAACTACACCCTGCTACAGATAATGGCATCTACTCGTTGTGAGGTTAGACTGCTTCCTGCCCCTTCCGTATCACAATCTGATCTGCCTCACGGCCTGTACTTCAAGAACAAACAACTGACAAGAGAACATCACAGATGCTAACTAGTTACTTGAAAAATATTTAAGGGAAACACACAATTTACTGAGATGTTATTTTCTGTCTCAAAGTTTTGAGAGAATGAGTCATTAAAACAGCTAACACTATTCTTCTGACCTTGCATGACTTTCATTAGTAAATTTCTTTAGCTGGACCAGAGGTTTGAAACCCTGGATGATACCTACCATCTCAACTGCAAAGCTACCGAGGAGATTTTCAAAGAACTTCAGGTACTGACAACTCCACAGCTCCTGGCACAGGCTATTCCAGTGCTTTACTACACCATCCAGCCTCACTACTCATTTATTTTGGTTGTCTACTTCATTCCCTGCAGCAAGTAATTATAAAGAAAAAACTGAAGACCAGCATTCTGCTCTAAGCTTGCACTGATTAGGTACAGGAATAACTGGAGCTCCGAGCTGGAACATTACTGAATGTCTAGGAGATGATGTATTATAAAAAGCTTGCACACATTTTCTGTCTGGCACTGCCTTCCCCATTCTGCTCCAAGCAGATTCTCATTCTCTACTCTGCAGGTGAGTATGGGAGCAACAGTGATATACAATGGAGAAATCTGGCCCACTCCAACACAGAGGTCCTGTTTTTCAATCAGTACAAAAATGTTTAAGAAGAACATTTTAAGCAGAAGAGGAAACCAAAACTCACACTTCTCTTGCCTTAGGGTAATTGGGGGTGGGCAAGGTGCTATCAGGTGATATAATCATTTTTACCTTTAGACTTGTTTTTAGCAAAAGGGTAGAGAGTGATGGCAGAGAATCACGCACACAAATTTAAAGCAGCAACAAAAACAAGAACAAAAAAAACCCCTCTCTCTATTGGATGCATCTCTTGGAGATTTTTGCCTCACTCCCTGTGGGAGATCCTGTCGGCAACTCCCTTGAATAACATTTCAAAGACTTGCATGGCTGTGCTTTTAGGGACAGAAATCACCAACGGAGGGATCCAGAAATGATGATGTAATTCCTCACCCACCACAGTAAATTACTGGACGTTTTCTTTTAAGCAACTTCCTGTTTGATTAAACACATTGAAAATATTTTTTTCTTTTTCCTAGGTTTTACTATCTTTAAGCCAGCATATCTTAAATTTAAGAGACATGTTCCCATTTAGCTGCTTTTAGTAAATATTTTCACTCTTAAGACTTGTACAACATGACCATCACATTGAGAAGAAGAAACAACATAAATCTGTCCTGAGCACACATGCTATTTCATTTTTCTTTTTAAGCTTTGTGACTTACTGATAACTATGCCAAAGGTGATGAGGTACAAAAATGAAAATGACGTTTGAGTTGAAAGCCCAACTCCAAACATTGATCTTGGCCCACAGATCCGCTGCTGTTCACTGCAATCTGGAAAGAAGTCAAAAGACCTTCATGCTGCCTTTATACCAGTCTTCTGTTCAGAATAGACTCCACAAGAACCTGCCTTTATGAGAGCTAACAGAGCAGTCATCTGAAGTGCTTCCCAGAAAGCAAGAGCTTCACATCAGACTTTCAGATACACTGGAGAGAAATACCTAGAAGCTTAAGTAAGAATTAAAGTTGATGAATTGTAAAGAGAAACACTGCTTTCTCTCAAAGAAAGTCTGGTCTATGATACACCAAAAACATTCAGAAGATAGCTAGAAATTATGATTATGAAGTTACAATTTTTGTCACCTCCATGACTCCTGTGTACTGCCAACTAACGTCACTGTTCCATTGACAATTGCTCTTCTTCTTCTGTGCTCCTTCCCAGATCCACAGCCACCAACCCTTCTTCTCCTCTAACTCAGGCTAGTAGGTGAATAGAGAAATTAAATTCAAACGGAGGACAGCTGACTGAAGGTTAACCTGAAGGTTGCAATACTCTTTTAAGCTTTAAGATGGATTTCTGCATACAAATTCCTTCCAGTTTCTCCTGCATGACAACTGGTTCTAACAAGAAAAATTACTTTGGACCTCAAAGTTGCATCATTTACATTATCCATTTTGCTTAATCCCAGTTGTGTTCAGTCAATCAGACCACAGAAAAAAAAACAGAAAAAATACCAGATACGCTGCTGCTTACTGTTATTCATGCAAAGACAAGATAAGATGTCAAAGCATCTCCTCTTCCTCAGATTATTCCCCTGGGTTCTCTGTAGCTCTGTAGCACAGGCTAACAATTCCCATGTAAGGGGGCAAGACTTCACAAACTGATTGTGTTAAATCATAGAATGGCCATAGAATGGGCCGGGTTGAAAAGGACCTCAAAGATCATCTAGTTTCAACCCCCTGCCACGGGCAGGGTCACCAACCACTAGACCAGGCTGCCCAGAGCCACATCCAGCCTGGCCTTGAATGTCTCCAGGGATGGGGCATCCACAACCTCCTTGGGCAACCTGTTCCAGTGCATCACCACCCTCTGTGTGAAAAACTTCCTCCTAACATCTAACCGAAACCTCCCTTATCTCAGTTTAAGACCATTCCCCATTGTCCTGTCACTATCCACCCTCGTAAACAGCTGTTCCTCCTCTTGTTCATATGCTCCCTTCAAGTACCGGAAGACCACAATTAGGTCCCCCCAGAGGCTTCTCTAAGCTAAGCAAGCCCAGTTCCCTCAACTTTTCTTCATAGGAGAGGTGCTCCAGACCTCTGATCATCAAATCCCCAGGACCTGCTTTGACCACTCTATGTAACTTATCAGAAGCAGATTTACATGACACTACCTGATAATTCTCATTCTATGAAGAAAAGAGAGACACCAAATCTAACACATCCAGGCTATACTGAGGCACTCATATGGTATGGTAAAATAAACTGCCATTAAATCAAAGAGAAACTGAAGATTAGTACACTGCTGTAAAGGAGAAGCATGCTAAAACGTGCAACTGTCTGTTGTGATCTTTTACTCAACCTGGGTAAAGAAGGATCTCCATGAAACATTTCTGACATGGGATACTAAGGTATCCAATCCAAAGGCAAATTAATAAGTTTTATCAATGATACAAAATCAGAACACACTTTACAAATCAGATAATCTTGACAGGCAAGGTAATAAAAATGGCATTAATTTGGATAGCACAAGCCTTGCAGAACTAATAAAACAGGAATGATGCAGGACAGAGGGATCTGGGAACATTAGCTTACGTTCTGGTCTACTCTTTTTGTGCAGCAATAATGAGGAAAAAAATATGTCATTAGGATGTTCTTTCTGGAAAGAAAAGGAATGGCTCACTGCAATAGTGAGATCATCTCTGGGCCACCACATCAGTAACAGACATTCATGCTCAGGAAATAAAACCTGAAAGAAAGCAGATGTAGACCAGGGCTACCAGGGTGACAGGAAACTGGAACAGCTTGGCTCACTTAAGCTATCAAAAAACACACAGAAAGAGGATTGGATTGCCCTCACAAATATCACTTCAGGATGTTGGGAGGTTAGCAGTGGGGAAAGAGAGCAATTTAAGCTAAATACCAATGGCACAAGAACGGCTGTGTAAAGTGACTGGAAGCACAGATATCTGTATATTCTCAAGCTTCTTCTAGATCCTTTAAAGATATTCCTATTTCCTATCAGTAGCAAAGAAGCATGATATTTTCCAAACAGTCTGCACTATACACCAATACCTCCCCTCTTCCATCACTGCAAAGCTATGCCATCACAGATGAGGAGGAAGCCAGCATTTCCCAGGTAAAGCCTTCTGGTTTAAGGAGGGAGGTGTCAGCACAAGGCAGTTCTCAGACAAAAATCACCTTCCAGGGTAAAGATCTAAAAATCTGAGCATGCACGAAAGTGAACATGAAACAAGTTAGTGATGTCTTAATATTCCCTAATATTCACTCAATCACAGTTGAATTCTTTGACATAATGAATCATTGGCAGTCCTTAATTAGAGGGCTATTGGCAGTGTCTGTTCTTAGGACCCAGAACACCTCACGCATTCCTGGGACTTTTTTTTTTCTTTTGGTATATGCATTGTTTGCAAGTACTAATTAAATCATATAACAATTAGAAAAGTTATTTGACTCAAGTGAATTTTTTGCGTTTAATGCACATAGTGGTGGAAGCTATTTTCACAAATCTCTCCTTCTAGCATATGTTGCTAGCATATGTCTAGCATATGTCTTCATTTCTACACAGACCAAGCCTCAAATCAAATCAAAATTTAGACTTCAGAAAGAAAGCAGCTCAGAACAAGAAAGCACATCAAGAGAGAAAATCCTACTGCTCTCATTGCTCTAGATCCATGTCTTCAACATGTTCAACCTTCACTTTCAGTTGCTGATAAAAAGGGATGGGAATTAACTTCTGAGAAAAATTGATGATAAGAGACTACCAGCTGCAATAGAAAGTAATCTTTAGCACAAATCAGGAGAAACAGAGAATTCAGTTAGGAAACTGAGCAAAAGGTAATTTAAAACCTAAGAAAATCTACGGTGTTATTGAGTAAACCCTCTACTTATTAATAGTTACATTTCATAGAGGTATAAGAACAGAAGGAATTAAAATCTGCACAAAACAGCAGAACAAGAAAACCATGGTAGTGGCAGCCAAGGTTCCATTCATATTTCCACTTACTTTTGATTTCAGGTGATTGTGCTTCTGAATAAGTAGCCACTTATTACCAGAAGTAATATGCTACTAACAGTGTAATTTTAGGAGTTAAGGCAGATAACTTGTACTTAAGTATTCCTATGAAAGGCAAATCTGTCCGAATTTCAGGACTGGAAACAAGTTGACTTAGTGCCCATATTATACCACTACAGCTACTTCAGCATTCATTTAACGGCAAATAGCCACTGAACCTCTATCACTTTGAGAACATTGTTCAGAACAAAACCATTACTCATTTTTCACTTGCATTCCCTGAATTCCCTGTCTCTGCCTGTAATCTTGCAGCATCTCATCACGTGAGGTCTTGAGAGAAAAGAGCTATGTCTCCTGATGCTTATTTTAGTTTCTGAATTCCTAACAGTGACTTTCACCAAGTGTGCCTTGAAGGGACAATAAGGTCACAAACTACAAGTCAAACAAATGGCTTTCATGAATTAAAAATAAAGTACGACAGATCAAATATACCCATCAAGTACTCATAAAGCTGTGACACTTGCACGGAGTGCAGAGTCTGACTGCTCAAACTCAAGTTATCCAAACAGATAAATACATAAGAAATACTTCATAAAACAAAGAAAGAAAGAATGCAGCACACATTGATTGTGATTACTTTAACATTTCCTCAAGCTTAATTGCAGGAAGAAAGTTAGAAGAAGAATCTACATGCATTCAGACCTGCCCAGAAAGCTGGCAGCTTGTTTGCTCCAGACAGGAGAGGATGTGAAGGTCCCACGAATTTGTCATCTGCTCTAACTGAAAGGGTGCCTGCAAAAGAAGCATTACTAGCTTTCTGCTCTGTAGTCTAACTAGTACAATCGTAACACACAGATGTGCTATTTCTAAGCATACTACCTTCTTGCTTTTGCATGACTACTGCCATATTCTTGTAATTATTTGCACAGAATAACATTCCTTGCAAACACATGTTTAGCTGATGTTGTCAACATAATCAATAGGCTCAGGGCTCATCCTCTTTTATTTCATTACCAGAAAAATAGGCTTTACCAGTTACAAAAAGCAGACTGTTCTTCCCTGGTAACCAAGACATTTTCTTAGTTCTAAGACTTTTCTTAAAAGCTGGGATTGTTCAGTCTGGAGAAGAGGAGGCTCAGGGGAGACCTTATTGCTCTCTATAACTACCTGAAGGGAGGTTGTAGTGAGCTGGGGGTCAGCCTCTTCTCTCGTGTGACTAGGGATAGGACTAGAGGGAATGGCTTCAAGCTGCGCCAGGGAAGGTTCGTTCAGGCTGGACGTTAGGAAATACTACTTCTCTGAAAGGGTGGTCAGGCACTGGAATGGGCTGCCCAGAGAGGTGGTGGAGTCACCGAGCCTGCTGGTGTTCAAAGAGTGTTTGGATGTTGTGTTGAGGGACATGGTTTAGCGAGAACCAGTGGTGATGGGTGAATGGTTGGACTGGATGATCCTGTGGGTCTTTTCCAACCTTAGCAATTCTGTGATCACGCACAGGAAGATACACAGGAGGATGTAGAGCAAAGGCAGCTCACTGTAAGTGCTGCAAAGAAGGAGTCTCCAGGAAAGCAGGTGGGAAGGTATTTCATAGAGCTTGGGGCACACACAGGCTGCTGTAAGCAGAGCACAATGATAGCTGCTCAAAGGCATGCTCTGTGCAGAGGTAGCCAGTGACCGGCAAAGAGTAATATGCTAAAAGGAACAGTTCATAAGTACATAGTTTGGAACATTAATGTGCGGTTTAAAATGATAACAACCTCCCTTCCTTCTGGCAACACACTTCAGTAATTTGCCAATCTAAGTTTAAGATTAAAATCATGGATTAGGAGACAGGATGATGTATTAGATGTGTTGTGAAGTTAAAAATCAAATTGAAAAACAAATAAATCCAATCCTACCCACATGGTTTTGTAAACTATAAATACCAAATGCAATTGTAAGCCGAAATGTGAATTCTGCGTTAGCCTTAATTAAATACTTTTTCCTCAAGACTGATGATACACATTCCTCCCCACCTTTTTTTTTTTTTTTAATATACACTGACATTTACTTAAGTTGGCCAGATCCTCAGCTGGTATAAAAATAATCTTCAACTTTAGTTCGGCCACTGCTACAGCAAACTGAGTAACCCAAAATAAGGAAAAGACTCTTCGTACTCACTACAAAGCTACAGCTGTATCTGTGGTTTGTTCTTCTTGGCAATTTGACCTCGATGCTTGGTTAGTCACTGAATTAAAAACTTACTACATGCGTGTATCGGCTAAAGTAGTAAGTGAAAAATACTTGGCATTATTGAAACATCCTGGCTGAAATTCTGATGGTAGACATTACAAACTGCAGTTCTTTCTGCAGGCGCTTTCTGTGCCTCAGCTCCCTGAATGTGATCCATTTCATGTTCTTACAGAATGAAGACAAATGCCTTATTGATAAAAGTGCTCCACAATTTTTTTGAAGGAACTTCATCAACATGTTGTCAGATGAAACGTACTGAACTAGGTGCAAAACTACTGCCGACTGAGTACAGCCACACCTGCATTGCTGAAATGCAGCCAGGCTATAATTGCTTTGGGAACCAAAAATCAGAACCAGATTTAATGAAAGATCTTAAGTGCACAAGCTTTCAAAGAATCCTGGAAGTTACAGAGTATTTCAGATCTTCACAGGGGTACTACATACAATAGGCAGTGAGAACTTGTGGTTAAAAGAGGACAGAACCTTTGTACCTCAAGGCACGCCTCCAGTACTTGAGCTAACAGATCTGCTGCGGCCACAAGCCAGCTCTGGCCCAGACCCTGCCCTGTGTGCTGACACATCACTACTTCATGCCAGCTTGCCCCATCTCTCACTCCTGCATTTCCCTCCCATTCAAAATGTGCACTGATCACTCAGGTTTGATCAAACGGATTTTCTCCCCTTTCTAACCTAAGGCCCACAAAACATAAACCACATTTTTTCTTCACGTGAAGAAGAAATGTTAAGTCTGCATACGTGTTCTTGAAACAAGAGGTTTCAACCGGTGCTGCCTTCTTGAGCACAACCCAGAGCTGGAGAGGTGGAGGAATACAGAAACAAACGCTGTTCACTTCTTTAGTCGCTGTTCCTTTTAAACCATCTCCACATCAGAAGTTAAAAGCAACACTCCCCTATGGAAGAAAAAAACAGCTGCACACTTCACACATCTCATTTCACCGCTTTTTTGTCTTTTATCCTTGGACAAGCTGCCTACAAAACTGCTGCTTCTCTCCAAGTCACAGTGCGTGTGGAACAAAGCCAGCCTTGCAAGTACGATGGCTTTAACACATACACAGAACTTCAGTAGTCACTGTTTTGAAATGCTTTTTTCAAACCCTCTGGGGAAATTAATTATTTAACAGCCACGTGTCAAAGAGATTTGTCTCACATTTGAGGGCTCCTCTTATCCTTCCTCCCCGAGGAATTTAGCAGTACTCCTATGTTTCAACAAACCAGCAGTTCCTCGTGGCAACAGGACCAGTCAGTGCAGATAACAATCAGCAGACAATCACCAGAGCTGCCCCCAATGGCCAGCATGCAGTTCCTTGCTGTTGACTTAATAAGGTACCAAAGAGGGAAGTAGGAATGACCTTCCAATTGCAATAGCACAGTTCAGCAAAACTGCCCAAGCTGATCCCATTCTATTTTCTTTTTCTACTGAAGTTTATTTTCCATATCTCAAGAAAGCCATCCTACATCAAAAACCATCCATCTACAACAGACTGAGCATATATGATGGCAGACAAGCTTCCTTTCTCTCTTTTGGTTTTCATTCAAAAATGGGATTATGACTACCAGACTTTCCCATACCAACAAGTCAAGGACACGAGCTAGTAACAAAGCACAGAATCATGTATCCTGACTCTTAATGATTTATGAAGGTCAGCAACAGCATTACATTCCATCCAATCGAAGTCAAACTACTCAACAGTATTTTCAGCCTTCTCACACTGTTCACAGGCACAATATTTGAAAAACAGCTCTGAAGATTATCATGGCACTCCAATTTCCTACAAAACAGAAGGAAGAACCTAGCATACCACCATACTCCTAAAGGAGATCCAATTTCTATCTTTCCAACAAAGAACTTTTCAGTGACTTCTTTACATGGCCTACACATCACATAGCACCAAACATAAGCTCTAAGTCACTAAATCCTACAGTATTACCCACAAGGCATGGGATAGTCCCAGGACATCGCTTGCTCTTCTACTCACCTGCACTTGTATAATGGGTTATTTCATTTGTTTACCACATGGAAAATTCTACAACTTATTTTCAGAATTAAGTCCAAACATCAAACTCGTGGATCTGCCATTCCAGCCTTTTGAATTCTCATCTGAGGACTGCGTGCACCTACAGGAAAATATATAAAATACAACCAAGGAAATCTAAACCACCAGCTAGAAAACCTTGAATTATAGGCATGAATTAATGAAGACCCTAGCACTGAGTCAGAGCCTATGAATACACAAGGAAGACAAACTCCGTGGAAGGCTTGAATTCAACCAGAAAATTTCTGAACTCTTAACATTTAGAAATATATTGAAGATGAAGTCTCATAATAAAGGGAAAATGTAATGTGTTCTCAGTTTTAAACTCTAGATAAGCAAGGAACATATGAAAAGTGAAGAAGTATCACAATTATTTTGCCTGTGTAACTCCTTCCTTCTTTGTAAGCACAAAAAGGCAATATGTGTACAATTAAAACACTAATTGATATATTTTGGTGGTTAAGAAAACTTCTTCATAAAAATTCAGCTGAGAAAATCAGTTTGCACTCAATTTCTGGAAAAATAACCAAATCAGTAAAAGAACTCTGAATACTGAAGGGTTAACATCTCCTATCATTTGTATGAAGAACAGCATTGCAAAAAGCAAGGTCAGATAAATCCTATTAAAAATGTTTCAATTTTGAAGGAAGGATGAGATTTTTAAGATTTCTGTAGCTAGCTTGCCAATTTAGAACCTTCAGCAAACTGTACAGCATCAGCACATTGCACATCTTTGGTTAAGACCCCATTTGAGCTAGGGAAAAGGTCTGGAAAATGTCAAAGAACAGTATGAGTTTGTTTGTTTGAAGAAAAAAAAATGCAATAAGAGATTTTCCACAGCATTCAAGGATGGTACAGGAAAGGTGCTACTATAAAGTAGCAAAGCAATATTAAGAAGAGCTACTGTTAAAAGCCTCACAGCTGCACATCTCCCACATTCTCCCAAAAACATAAGTGCCTTTAGAAGTGACGGTCAAAAGTTAAGCTTATACAATCACTTTATTATCTTACCTACCATAAGCAGCAGGTTCATTCATCAAAACTTTTCATTAGAAGTACATACTGACTCCTGGATATTTGGTCCTATGTACATAGCCATGTAAGTACCAATAAGTAGTGAGAAATCTATGTAAAACGTGGAAAAAAAAAAAAAACCCTCACGTGTTAGGATGTTCTCCTGTGTTTTAACCTTCAATGAAAACTCTACACTCATAGGTGCAATATAGCTTTTCTAAATCGAATTTCAAATAAACAAACTGAAGAATAATCAGACTGAAGTGCACTTCAACATCATGAAATAACACAAATGTTTGGTATTGACATCCGATGTAATTTGTTTGGGTACGGAAAGAGCACACAACTTAAGAATACCAATAAAAGTGGGCTATCAGAAGAATAAAACAACCTACCCACAGACAATTATAGAGTAATCTCAATTATCTCTCTCTCTCTGTGGTTTTTTAATTTTGCTTTGAACACTGTTTCAGCAAGGACCAAAATGGGTCAGGCAAAATGATAACTGCCTCCCCCAAGCCCAAGCAGACTAAAGAACTGTCTTGCATACATTAACATTTGCCTCTTTATCCAGCATTAAAGTATTCAGAATTCCAAATACTACGTTGAGAGAAGCATGTTTAAGAAGAGATTACAAGACAGAAGTAGAAGATATTCAGCAACATACATTTAGAATGCCCAACAAGACCTTGCTACCTTAACAGCAGTCTCTAAAGTGAGAAAACAACATAATCCTCAAGTAAGAAGCTTTAACACGACGTTTGCAAACAAGTCACAAACTATCTTGCCATAGAGGAGTACCAAGCATGTGCAATGAGAAGTTCTTTCAACTCAAGTATCACAATGAAAGACCTCAAACAATTGCTGAAAGGAAATACTGCTTCCCACTAGTTTCAGAAAGTTCCTGCACAAAATGAGCAAGACATCACTGCACTAGCTGCTGAAATCCTTGATGTACAAAGACCCTAAACATCTGCTCCACAACATGTTGCTATGTGACTTTTGAGAGAAGGAGAAACACCATGGTACACACTTCTAGGGGCGCACACTACTCAAAAGGGAGCAGAACAGTAGGAGACGTAGCCAACTGACAGCAAACCCCAAGACAAGACACGTGCCATCTCATCTGCATGTTACACCAGCAGATGCATTCCCTGACCTGACAGAACACAGAATTCCTCTCGTAGTTCTGACTGTGGAAAGACTGCTCTTCCCCAGACCAGAAAGAAATACAAACCAGCAGTTGTGCTTGTAATTACTGAAGGCAAACCATGAAATATCTTCCAGATCTTTGCAGGAAAGTTACATAAGATTAAGAGGCCCTCCTTTGGATTTTTCTATTCGAGCAATAAAAATCATCCCTGGAGCTAAGGTGGGGGCTTCTACAAACATCTAAAGTATCTTAAGAAGAATCTGGTACTCTGAGTGTAATATTCACCCTTAATGAGGCAACAACTCAAGCAACTTGCCAACATTAATGTCTCCTTCTGAGCTGGCACTTGGATCATTAAAATCACAGAACTACCAAGGCTGAGAAAGACCTCTAAGATCATCCAGCCCACCCATCCACCTAATGAGGTTCAATAAGGCCAAGTGCAGGGTACTGCACTTGGGCTGGAGCAATCCCAGGTATTCATACAAACTGGGAGAAGAACTTGAGAGCAGCCCTGCAGAGAAGGACTTGGGGGTCCTGGTGAACAAGAAGCTGGACACAAGACAGCAGTGTGCACTTGCAACTCAGAAGGCCAACTACATTCTGGACTGCATTAAAAGAGGAGTGGCCAGCAGGGAGAGGGAGGTGATTGTCCCCATCTACTCAGCTCTTGTGAGGCCCCATCTGGAATACTGTGTCTAGGCCTCCATGTGGCACCGGGAACGTATGCCATCAAATAAAAACTTGAGGATTAACATGGCTCTGATACTACCACACATCCTCATCTGGATGCCCATTTCTTGTACTATGATGCTTATAGTTGTATGTGGGAGGAATTAGTTTCACTGTTTCATAACAATCAGCTAAGATGACAAGCCTGAAGCAGAAGCCTGAAGCAGTTCTCAGTTTCACCTGATTTTGTTTCTAGAAAGCTCAGTTATAAGAAGAATCAATTTCCATCTTGTTTTCTCTGCAGTCTGTAAGCAGGCATCAGGGGTGCCCATTTGCATGCAAAGAAGGGCCTTCCCCTCAGAGGGATTTACAAACTGCAGCCAACACACTGTAACTTTACCCAGAGGTGTAATAACATCCCTTTCAAAGCAGAAGAACAGCTATTAGTACTACTATAATTAATTTATAAAGGCAAATTAGAAGCTAAAGACGATTGTTTTTAAAACCCTTATGCACCCTTCCACACACTACTCTTATTGGCAGATCTTCCGTTTATGCAGTGCAAAATTCATCTTGGGCTGAGAGTCAGTGGAAGGCCAGTTAGCCTTCAAGTGAGGAGTACAGGCTGCTTCTCAACAGGAGAAGCTAATTTTCCACCAAGGCAGAGGCAGCAAGAGGACAAGTTATCAATCACTGCTCCACTCATAACCAAATACATTCCTGAGTAAGCACACCCAACAGCATTACAGAAGCCATTCATCCAACATGTACGTCTCAGTCTCAGTACTCGGCAGTTATGTCCCATGCAGCCAACGGGTGCCCAGCATACTCTGCTCACCCTGCAGTAGCACTGCACCAGCCTACGAAGCACAAACCAGTTCTGGATGTACAAGTCATTCTCCCACTGCCTCCACAAGCTTCACGGCCATGTGCACACATGGCACTATTGCCAAGACAACCTTCTCTCTCTACAACCTTGGTCAACTTCACAGGCTAGTGCAGAAGAACTGTGCATATCCTCTGTGGTGGTTTGCTTTCCCCAGATAACAAGGAGGCAAATGTATTCCCATCTTTCCAATTTACTTACAAGCATCAACAAGAACTGAGATGTGTTCTGCACTTCCTTCCTCAGCACACTCCTTGGCTCTCCATTTTTTGGAAGAAGAGACTGAGGACAAAGTGCCCCTAAATTATTTAAAAACAGAAAATAAGACTGATTGCTTGCCTAACCTACATTCCAATGCCATTTTCCAAATGCACTTATTTTTAAAACTTATTACCATCTTGCACAGGTTTGCGGTGTTCAATTTCCCCACCAGAGCTGCACTTTGCAGAGTTCAGTGTCAGGAAGAACTTATCAGGACTGACATTTTACAAAAAGGGGTTAACAGAATTGAATCAGTCAGTGAATACACACTGGGAGCCAGAAAACATTGACTGAAAGTTCTAAGCCCAAAGGTCTTCTTTTTTTTTTTTTTACATTTGAAATATAACAAAAGTTGTGTAACTCTTGGCACTTTTCAAGAGCAACACTGACAAAGGGATCAACAAGTTTTCCTCTTGGCTACTTGAATTTATCCACTCTCTGCAACTAACATTCTCCAGTAAGCACTGAGGCACACAGGGTAAGGAAGACTACAGCTAACCACTCCCTTGCAGATAGTTGTCAAAGGAGTTAATGGATAAAAAAGAGAGAGTTTATTTGCAGTAGAACACATAAGGTAACTTGGACGTCTAAAAGCAACCCAAATTACAGTCTGATGAATGGTCACCATTTGAAGAGCAAGAGACTGAAGCTGAACAAAGCTTCCAAAGGTTAATTAAGAACTTTTCACCAGTTCCGATTTCATAAAATGCCACTACAAAACAAACAAACCCCACCAAAAAAAACACAGCCTATTTAACAGAACCAATATTTTTCAGTAATAAAAATACTGATGTCAATAATAGTGGCATCAGAAAGTATCCCCATCTCTAAAACATAATAAATTAGGTCAGTACAGAAGCTAAACTCTCCCTATCCAACCAACTCATGATTCACAGTTGGTTTGAAGACACCTTCAGTAAGTGGAGTCAACCGTGTGCAGTTCTGTTCCCTTCCCTTAAAACCAAGTTGCTGCTCTAGTAAATCCTTTCTCCTATAAATTCAAACTGGATACCAAGTTTTTACCTCTTTTCTAACTTTAATCAATAAGCAGTAGTTTATACTATATGACATTAGCCTGCTGGGTTGTCAGTCAGTATGGTATGGCCATATTCACAGTGGAGAATCAGCAGCTCACACAGCTATGTTGTCAACTATCAAACCACAGCTATTCCATGTGGCCTTCTTACAGCATGAATACACTTATTTGAGCTAGCCTGACTTAATTCAGATAAGCAGAGATGCAAGCATCTTCAACTCAGGCTGAACTACTGTAGCAAGGACAAGTCATTAACGAGAAGAACAGACTAACTTCCTGTAGGCAGTATGATAGCAGACACTGCACTTGCACAAATGAGAATATTACATTCCCATACTAGAAAGGACAAAGGAAGAAAAGGGGTAGAAGAAAACTTCACCACCATTCGAAATGCAAGAAAACTTTCCTAAGGGCATGGTGTTGAAATACTCTTCTCCGACTCCAACAATTCGGTTAACTTATTGATTCAGGGTTTAACAGCCACTGAAGGCAATGTGATGCACATCACCACTGCAAAGCATAGGAGTCTGTACATTCATCATGGCTAAGTTTCAGTATTTCAAACAGTAGGCTGAATTTTCATTACTTTCATCAGGCCTGCATAGATGCAGCTTACGTTATGTGTTCATCAGCACACCAACGCCTCCCAAAAGTCATTATATTACACATACACTACTACAAAAACACGTCAGTTTTGACTAACTGATCTACTGCAGTTCTTTCAAATACATGAAGTGTCACTTTCCCCTTTTCAAACATTACTCAGATAAAGGTGAGTCATTTGCCAGTTTGCAAAACTCTGTTGTGAAGCTCAAATAACTGTCTTTAACATAGAGCTAGTCTATTCTAAGCATGACTGGGCAGGAATCTCACAACACAACCTGTTCCAGTGGAGACTAAAGACTAGATTAACAACCCTGAATAAAAAGCCACCTTACCAACCAAGGACAAGCATGCAGTATTACATGCTCTTATCTACATAGTGACCAGCCTCAGTTATAGATGAGACCATGCTGAGGGCAGCTAAAGGCTTCAGCCTGAAGACTCTCAAGTCTGAGGTCTCTGCATCAACTAGCCAAATGGCTGAATGGAGCAGAAGTTATTGCATTTAAAATAATATAGCCATAAAAAACTTCCTCTGTCCTAAAGGCAAATTTACACATGCTGTTTAACCCCATATTCCATGGCTTCAAACATATCCTGTGCCACCAGAAAAAAAGTAAAAACTTGGCCACATTCACGGCACTGTTTACACATCAAAATGAATACTACTTGCAAACTCACTTCTTCAGGGACATACACATGGACAACAAATGTGAAATTCCTTTATGACATTTGTCCCTTTGTCACAGAAATAAAACTGCAATTTATTTCGGCTAGTACATCCTGATGCAGCTTTGAAATCTGAATCAAAAGTCTGTTTGAAAAGCAACGCTTTGAGGAGTTGCATGGCAGACTCACTGATGAGAGACAAATAATCTCCAACAGCCTCTAGCTTGAGATATGTGGCAGATTTCTCCCTCAAGTGGTTAATTATGATCACTAACAATGCTTCCCCCTTCTCAGATCCCTAGTAGTGAGTAAGTAGCCTGGAGGAAACCATTTTACTGTACTCCTGCAACACAGCTCTTAATCATTGTGTTGGATGGCTGTTTTCTTCATATGAAACCACCCATAACTTACTCGCCACTGACTGTAACATTATACTCAGATCATCTTTAGGGATCCTCATAAGGCATGCAATTTTTAACAGTGTCAGTTTTAGAATCCACTTTCAATTTTCAGAAAGGCCCAGGTCAATTACTCTGGAACATGGACACATTTTACAGCACACATAACTACTAGACACGGGGACACTTCTGTATTTCTTAAGAGCTTCTGGGGAGACTGCGTTCTGCTGTAAGTTGATAGCAATTATGTTGAAGTCAAAAGTCACACTACAATAAATCATTGCTGGAGCTCTGCCATAGCTCTTTAGAAACAAATATATAAACATAGTGATATTGTTGAGATGCTCTGAGCATCCACTCCTGATGGGTGGATATTCTACCCACTTCTTATTAATGGGGAAGAAATAAAACGATATAGATCTCAGTCATCGTAGTGGAACGATTAGTCAATAGTCAGTGAGCTGTCAGAACTCCTAGCAGCTGGACAGATTTGGTCTTTCTACAAGTTATATGCTGAGCATATGCTCTCCACTCCCTTAGAGACTCCCATTACTTTCAACACTTACAGGCTACCTGTGTACTGTACGTTATAAACTACATGCTTATACTGAGTATGTCGAATTGCAGCTTAAGGCCTGAAATGCTTATTCAAGCAAACAATTTACAAGTGGCTTAAGAAAGCAGCATATTGAATCAGTGTTCTCTCTTTTAACTGTTTCCTATTTCTGAATAGCATTCACATTTGAAAGCTTTACAAAGATCAAGAACAAAATCATACATAATAAAGAGATTGAAAGCGCTACCGGAAATGACCTCTTAAAATGCATACCTATAGACAGCGCATGTCACTGAGCTCTGCTGTTATTTGGTAATATTTCTCATCTGGCTTACTGAAACACGATGGATAGTCAAATGAGAGGCAGTCTTTCCTCATTATTCTGAGTCAAGCAAGTATCCCAATATCAAAAAGCAAAACATTTCAGCAGAACAGTATATTTCAACAATGCATACACCTCTCCACACAAACACAAGCGCTGTAGGAAGCAGTAATGATCTTTATATATGTTACTTTGACATCTATTTCAGATTTTTTTTTTAACAATTCCCTCAAGACAAAATACGAAAATAGCTTAAAAGAAAACAAAAACAAAATAAAATCTTACGGCTTGAAATGCAGTAAGCCAGCCTGCAGTTGATCCTCCTGAACAGTTGCTTGTTGATTGGCCAAAGTATAAGTGTAAAGAGTTGAATGAAGTTAATGATCAGTCCTGACACTATAAATATGTAGCAGATCAGCAGGTGGAAAATGAACTGAGACTTCAGAAAGCCAACGATGTCCATGATTTGCTGAGAAAGCAAGAGGGTACCTTCAGACCCAAAATTCAGAAGACAACCTGCAAAATCAAATAGTATCAGCAGTTACAGAGTGCATTTGTTTCCAACAAACAGATTAATACAGATGTCCCACTGTACATTTAAATATCTGAATGAAAGTCAACGTCTTTATAAGGCCTGATTAAAATATTTGCAAGAGTAAGCATGGAAAGAGAATATCATATCACTGTATCGATTTACACTTGGCTTTGGAAACAAATTTTCACATTTCAATTCTAATTCTGCAAAACACGTGAGCACACGACTCCGTTCCATGCAGCGTAATGCTCCTCTATCAGGCCTTCATTGCTAAAAAATGAGCAAAACAATCCACTTATATTTTGAATTGTCAGTACTTTATAAGACACATGCTGTGGCCTCTGCTATATTTAAGAGCAGCTCCAAAATTTGCAAGTCTCAAAGCGTGCTGTTTCAACAAAAGCTTGCTAAGTGTTTTTCTGCAAGTGTTAATGATACTTTACCCAAAGAGCTGTATCACAGCTGGGATTTTTACCACACCCACAGTAGGATACTTCTTTATTATGGTCCCATGGCCTCTCTTTAATGTTTGATATTCTTTCTAATCTGAAGTTTATTTCCCATTCAAGACTATTCCATACATTTCTCACAAATCAGGGGGGCATACAGTACCTTCCGCATTACTATAAACAACCGTGTGTGTGTGTGTGTGTGTGTGTGTGTGTGTGTGAGTCTGAGTAACCTCACACAGTTACTTTATGCAACACCTTAAAAAGGTGTTTCCAACTTTCACTCTATTTGGGACTATTTACTTTCAGATAACTTTACCAAAAGGTTTGCTTTACTTACTTTACTTGCTTTACTTTACCCAAAAGGTATGCTTTACTTTACTTTGCTTTACATATGGAAGTCCAAAATACTGCTGGCTTTTATTTTTTTAAGCCACTTGTCTAATGATTGATACTGTGAGATTTCTGTCCAGCCTTATTTAAAGGAAACTGGCAAACCAGGAAGCTTAACCACAAGTGTACAATACCAGCAGGGTTAAGAAGAAAATGTTCTTTTACTTGATTAAGGAAAAACATCCAATGTATCAGAGGTCCCACAGCCTTCAGCGCAACCCAGAGCAATTCTTTATCACATGCATGGTTTTAAACTAAACATAAATAAACAAATCAAAATTGAAATATGTTTCATGGTGTCACTTTCCTTAGTACATCCCATGCATAATCAAGAAAGGGTCTTCAAATGCACACACACATACACCACCATGTGAGTGTTTCCATTCCAGAAAACAGAGAAGTACACTGACGATAGGCACGGCAGTAGCTCTACTGATTTTCAGCAGTATCCCTCAGTCTGCACACAGCCTAAGAGCCCGGTGGTTATCAGAGGAGGATAAAAATCCAGAAGTTTTCTGCCTCACTGCAGAAGAGAGTAACGACTCATTTCATTCGCATAAGGTTGTTACAAACCAAAACCTCTGCGCACGCTCACTTCATTCTTGTCTACTGAAAATAAATACAACGTTTGCAGCCTTACGTTACAATTTTTGCCTTCTTCTGTGTGCTGCTCCAACCACACTCCCAAACCAAGAGGTAGCAGCAGCTTCCAGCTTTACTAGCTTGTTCCCTTGTTCCATCCAAATAGCAGTTGATTTTGGCAGAAGAATAAAAGCTTGACTATGCGTAATATACACAATTTGTTCAATTATTCCTTGACACTGTAAGTCCAACCGTTATGCTCCATCAACCCAGAAAGGAAACATCAACAGCAGCACTAACCCCTGACCCAGCAGTGTTTCCACAAAACCAGCTCTTAGGTTACTTCAAAAGGTCTGCACAATTTTGGAAGTGAACGATCCAACCTTAGCAGCTGAGAATCCAGAGGAAATGTCCTCTTGCCAAGCATACCAGCCTGTCAAAAACCATACTGAACCTCTGCAGCCATCAGTAGCACCAACTCTTGGCTCACTGGTTAGAAGAAAAAATATTAAGACACATCAATACCCCCGTCTTTTGAATGTGGTTAAGGAGGAGCTGCTGCCACGCTGCTCCCTTCCTAAACCATTTCTCCTTGGGAGGCACAGGAGAGTTTGCCCAGGAATGAAGCCCTGAGACAATATTTCTGAATATGCCAATCAAAGGCAATAACAAAACAGCATCTGTCAGCATCCCGGGGAATTAACTGAAAAAAATCTCAATGCCCATCCTTCTAGTTTATACAAGACCGCATTATGTGAAGCAGTGCGGCTCAATCAGTGTCCTGAAACATTTGTTTTACTGCCCTTGCTGACTATGCTTACTACAAGAATATGCTTACGCACAAGAATTGCTACAAAGCAATGGGGAGGTATTCAGCCAGGTTTTCAACCACAAGGAAGACGAAGCAAAAATTAAGAAAGAGAATCTGCGCTGTGGGATGATTTATATGAAGTGTTTATGGCAGTCCCAAGCCTATTATTAGCAGTTAAAATGTGTCCTTTGTGTATTACAGACATTCTTCCCTTTATCTTGCCGTACTATTCAATATCAAAGCAGACACCATCTGTAGCTCAGAATCGCAGAGCAGGCCTGCGTTCACTGTAGTAAGCACCATCATTATACTTGGAAAAACTTTTCTAGCTTTGACCAACTGTGTACTACAGATACGTTTCTCAGGATGGCAGGCAATTTATTACCATGGCTTTGCCTGAACACCTGGCTTTTTCTGAAAGTTAAATAGAATGAGAAATGTTGTCTAGTAGAAATCACGGTAATGATTCATCCTGGAGCCCTCTGTCTCACACTATCAGGATAGAATCAAATACTGAACAGAGGGAAAAAATTAATAGTAGTAAAACCAGGTTTTGAATAACTATACAGTAAAAAATAAAGAAATACTTCTCTAATTCAGACTATATCACTTTGAGTATCAGAATTATATCATTTATTTAAAAATGTTAGATTGAAAGAAAACAGTGGCTTACAAATGGATGGTTTAAAAGACTGCAAGATGCCTGAAACCACAATGATTGGTTTTCTCCTACTGCCCTTGGTTAAAACTGATCAAAAGCTTTCTGCGCTTGTTAGCCAGTTTAGTTCACAAAGATCAGAAGAGCATGTATCCAAAGAACCACCCATGAAATAAAACGAAAGCATGGCCTACTTACAGCGGAGACCTGGAAACTCACTACCAGATAAGATCAACAAAATTCTTCAGCAGTATGCAGTTGATTGACAGTATTTATGAAGAGGAAAAGCAGTTGACTGACAGAGTCAGTGAGGAGGAAGAACTCACCATAACACTAAGACATCACTTTGTTTTTATCCCTGCAACAGCGGTTAAACTACATTAAAATCTTATGTTTTATGTGCATCATTTACTTCATGTTGAGCCTATAAAACAAAGCTTCATGGAATTAAAAGAGACATTGATGAGCTGACTGTGATAAAATGTATTTTCTGTCTTATTGTTTGATGAAGCCACAGTGGATTATTTAAAACTCATTTCTTCCTCATGCTCATACTTCAGACGTGACCTTTCAATTCTGTAAAGCTTCCATGAAATGTTTTACACGTAAACTAAAACTACTTAAGCAGCACCACTGAAATGAACGTAATCTAACTTGCCAAAAAAAGGAAGAAGACATTAAAGACAGAACAAGGAAGAGACACTGCTGGTATTTTAGTTTTCTGAGAAGTAATGTGACTAGAGATTAATTTTCTCCTCTGATTAAATGAAAGTTATTCTTCCTGCATAGCACTGGTTCAGTGTTTTATTTGCTCACACAAACTTATTCTTTATAAGATTCGTTTCAATATGATAGGACTATTTCCATTACTCAAACTCCAAGAAAAGCAGCTCATTCTTTGCACAGTAGTTGAAAATTAATGTTCAAGAATCAAGCCTGATCTTGTTAGAGGTCTAGAAGCTTGCTTTCTAAGAGTCCACAGGAACTCTTCCCACGTGCTCAGCATTACTTAAGTTCCTCATGGGTAACATCAATGTCACGCTGGTCTAAGTGATAAAAGGATCGGCTCTTTAATTCTTAATCCATGATGCTAGTTTAATAAACTACACTGATTTCCTTATAGATAATGGCTGAAAATTACAGCAATCTTCTATAAAACAAAAGGGCCAATTGATGCATTTTCTCAGAAGCTATTAAGATCGGATTGCTGCCAAGAAGCTCTCTTCTATCAGACACCCCATGAAACAAGTTAGAAAAAAATGGCCAGCCAGCGCACCAAAAACAGATAGGAATGTTCTTAAATAACAGTTTTCAGCTGGATACAAAACAAAAGACTCAGACCTCAAATGTCTGTCTTGGGAACAAGTCAACAAGCATCTATTCACGTGATTAGAAGGTCACAAGATTAGGTTTAAAAGAAGATTCCAGGATCATTCATTCTCTCCAATTCTTCCCCTAGTTCCATTCTTCATCAAGGTCCACTCTGTTTTCTGCTTCAACTAGTCTCTGCATTCCCTTCTGCTTGGAAAAAAAATGGTCAGGAGGACACAGAAAAGACAAGACAACATTACACCAGTGATAAACAAGGCGAACATCTCTCTTCAGGCAGAGGTTGCTGCCAATTAACACCACGTAGTGCTTCAAAGTCTGCAAGAGATTTCAGACTACAACTGGGGCTCATCTTAAAGAACAAAACTGTTTGCACTTTTACAGAAAGCATGAGAAGGAAGCTGAGAACTATCACCCACCTCGTTCAAAATTTGTTCATACTGGCTTCTGAGCTAAGCTAATATTGTATACACTTACAACTACAGACAAGACAGCATTGGAAATGGTTCTTTTCAGAAAAGCATGTTTCAAGCCTACACAAAGGTTTTTGCTTATGTCTACTCTTGGATAAAGTGCTAACGCTTAAAACTTAAATGCTCTGCTGCAAGTTAAGAAAAAACAAGCACACAATGATGATGCCTATTCTTGCATTTTCTTGTCTAAATCGGATTCTTGGATAGAGAAGTATAAGCACAGGTCAGATTACAGCCGTTTCAGAACGGCCTCTAAGTGCCTTTCAATTGCCATCAGAACAGCAGAGATAGTAGCATTGTATTTCATATCAGAGTTCATCTAAACACTGGTTCTGTACATGGAATGCACTGGCAAGGTGGCCACACGAAGTCAGCAACAGCAAGGCTGTGTCCACAGGTGTATTTGCTTTCAAGGGGGCATGCATTCATACATGCCATGACAAAAACAAACAAACTCTGAAGAAAGAGTTACCTATGTGCCTCATGCTTAATCAGGGTTTGAATCACTTCTCCCTCTCCCGGAAAGGCAACTACTAAAGTATCACCTCTTCAGAAAAGACCCTCAGTGGGGAAACATTTGAGCATATCTTACACCCTTTCCCTAATGTTACAGGAACTCCAGAAAGCTTTTCAGCTTTCCTGAGAGGTCGCACGTTCCTAAACTGCTTATTTTGTAACCCACACAGCTGCAAAGAAGAGATCACTCCATCTGGCTGTTCTAAAGGCTGAAGAATGAATACTATCTACCAGCAAGTTTCAGGATTTCCAGCTTAGAGACTTGACATATGTATTAGGTTCACGCAGCAAGATCCTGGCAGTGGTGGGATGGCCTCCGTGAGCAGAGCCCAGAAGCTAACCCTTGTGAACTGAGAGACCAGCTCCAAGCCAGCTTCAAAGGGGACCTGCCACTGCTACAACTGAGCCATGAGTGACGCTGGGCATACCTCTGGGAAAGCAGATTTAAGAGAGGGGAAAACTGATGTGTGACAGCAGCTGGGAGAGAGGAGTGAGAAATACAAGAGAAACAGCCCTGTGAGCCCCAAGGTCAGTGCAGCAGGAGGTGCTCCAGGCACAGAGCAGCAGCAACCTACAGGCCAGGGTAGACCCGTGGTGGAGCAGGCTGCCCACTGCAGCCCATGGGAACCACGCAAAGCAGATCTCCACGTGCAGCACGGAGGAGCCCTCAATGCAGCAATGGATGAGGCCTGAAGGAGCTGCAGCCCACGGAGAGCCCCGGGTCGGAATCCGTGGGGACGGCTGCAGTCCTGACGGATGTGCCCTGTGGTACAGAGCTGCGTCAAGGCAGCTTGGAGAGCTGCAGCCTGTGGGATGCCCACACAGGATCAGTTAGGGAAAGATCCCCCACTGGAGCAGGCAGCAATCAGGAAGGAGTGGCAGAGACAGAACTTCACTGATTGACTGCGGCCCCCGCTCCCTCTTCCCCTGTACTGCTCAGAGGGAAGAGGTAGTAGAGGGTGAATGGGGGTAGACCGATGGAGGACAGGAAGGGAGAAGTCTTTAATTCACTTTCAGTACTCACTGCTCTAGCCAGTTAGGTAATAAATTATATTAATCACCCTACACTGAGTCTGTTTACTCCATGACAGTAACAGCTGAGTGATCTCCTTGCCCTCACCTCAACCCTTGAACCTCCTTGCATCCTGTTTTCTCCCTCACTGCTTTGAGGAGGGGGAGTGAATGAGCAGTGTGGTGGAGTTCAGCTGTCAGTGTGAAGTCACCATACTATGAAACTGAATTTTTATTTATCTGCTATTAAGCAAAGTGACTATTAGCATCAGAGAGTCCAAACTAAAGAAACAAAGGTAACCCAAGCTTTTTTCCCCTTCCTATTTTCTTCCTGCTGTGATCTAATGTCAGGGCAAGACAGCCATGCCAGCCCTTCAAGCCTGCTAGAATATGAGTTCTTTATCCCTTCTTGCATATTGCCTGCTGGTAAAACACTGCATAGCTGCTGTTTGCCCTGACAGCCCCAGGGCTTGCCCCCTTCCTGCATGGAAAGGAATCATACAAAGGGAAGTTGGCTATTTGGGAGAGGCATGCACAGTGCAGAAAAGGGAAAGTAAGATGGAGAGCTACTGCCAAGTTTAGGTGCACAGCAGCTCAATCTTGCTTCTTCTTCCAAGAGAATTAAATATTCAGAGAGGAGGAAGCTGAAAGAGGGCACCAAAGGGAGCTGCGCTTAAATCTAAAGTTGGGCAATCTAGAATTCCTGGGGGTGCTGAATTTAGGGAAAATAGGGTCAGCAGAGCTTGATGTTGAGGGAAGCATTTACTTGATGAGGGTAAACTCCTTGAAGTTAAGCACTTCTTCTTCAGGCCACTAAAGAAATTCTCAACAAACGTGGCTGGGTGAAGCACAGTCATCTGGGGTACAGGATAGGACATTCACAAAAATGGCAGTAGAAGGCATGTTGCTTCTTTCCTGTATGCCAAGAGCTGCTCTTCAGCAGTTTCCCACTCAATTCCTGCATTTTAATACTTACAAAACACATATTTCTCAAGATCACAACTATCTGCTTTTTCCTCAGGAAAAACTAAAAGAAAGAGTTGCATGAAGACACTTAAGAGCTGAAGGACTCTATCAGAGTTCAGTTCTGTATACTACAAGGTTCCTCTGATTCCTCTTACTTTCTCTACATCCACCAATCCAAGAAGTTACGTGTCCTGCCAACAAGGGCAATATGAACACTAGACAAATTTAGGGATTGAGCAAGAGAGCAGAACTAAACAACAAGCACAATCTTACAAGAGAATCTGTAAGAACCTAAGCAGGTGTGAACTAGACTGACAGATGTAAGTGACCTGGACAGTTCCTCAGATGTAACTGAGGTGAACAACACACAGAGTCCAGGAAAAGTATCTGTACTGTGTACTTACAGCCAATGTCATGCTCATTCTCAAGTCACCATAGGCAACATCAAGTGCTTAGTCAAAGGTAACTAGGACCGTGTATTATTATTGTTATCCGGCACTCTCCTGCTCCAGAAGCAAATAAATATGCAAAATCCTCAAAACACACTTCTACTAACACACTTCAGTGAGTGATCAGCCTGTTGCCAAAGTACCAGAGGCTCAAACAATGGGATCTGAATGTCTGCAGCAAACCCGTCTTTCTCTTATATATACACTATGTATATATACAAAGTGTATCTATTAATATATTTTATAGATATACACATATGTATGCACGTACATATACTTTTGTGCTAATTAATGAATTTGCACAGAATGCTGAAGGTGCAGTATGAGGCACATGAGGCAAATCCCTATCTGAGAGATGAGTCCTCAGCACACAGTCTGTGGGAAATATCTCAGTGGTCAGATCCATAACACTGCTTACATGGACAGAAAATTAACAAATTAAAAATTAAGAAGATGGGAGGGCCAGGAGAGCAGAATGTTGCCACGTGCATCATGGCACTTACCCAGTGTCAAGGGCACACTTCACAACCTCTGTGTTGGGCATTTCAAGAATAGATCCAACACAAGTAGCTAGCAAGTTCTACAATGCTTATTTGTGAAAAAGTTTTTTAGAAGAGCCAGAAGAAAAGAGGTGGGATGGTGGGGGCTGGAGGCAACAGACAAAGGCTCATTCAGTAGCTTGCATTAAACCAGGGTTAACTTAAAAATAAAAAGTGCTGGGAGCACTCTTCACAGGAGACCTCTCCGATGAAGGCTCACGTTTTTTTCCTTGCCAAACACTGATCACTGCCGTCTTTTCAAAATGCTGTAAATCACATTCACAACACCACAAGCACTACTGCAAGGTACAGGAACTGCCTATGCTCTTGACAGCTGAAATCGTTCTCCTGCATCCAAACCAGCTTCAGGTGTGAGGCACCAATGAAACACAGGTCACACCATTGGTTTAAAGCTTTAAATATTTAATACTCCAGTTCTTACCCCTAGCTAGGTAATTAAGAAGTTAAGACTACAAAATTATTACCTTTAACTTCAGGTCAGCAGCAGATAGCTTTCTATACCACTAACACGCTGTTTTATGCAGGCAGAGAAGTCCACTCATAGTGTGGACTTGGAGCATGAGCAATTCCATTTGTACATATTGAAGATCAAATTCCTTATAGATAGGATTAGAAAACACTACAGATTTTTGTTACTCATTTCAGATGAAAGGAGCGGATGGGTCCAGGAAAAGCTTCAGTCATTCAGCAGGCCTGATAAGACCTACCTTGTTACTCCTGACCTAAGACATGGGGAGCTCACAAGGCTGTTGCAAAGCTTGACAGTCACACGGCAGAGCCAACTCCAGAACCACAACCTGCCAGGTGCCCAGGGTCCATCCTCCTTTATTTATCTTCTTGCCTGTGCTCCAGTTTCCCTTGCAACAGCTTCTGACAGGCCAGTACGCATAACAGAGAGGAAAAGGATGCACCCAAAATGCCTGGGATCTTCAGCAGCAACAGATAGTGTAAGAAGTATAAATGCAGACTGCTCAAACTAGGATGTATGCACTCATCTAATGGCCTCTATTTTCCCTCTGTTTTTCTGTTCCTCAAGAAGCAGGAATCAAGTATTCAGCAATTTAAATGGAGCTGTACCATAAACTAGGAGGTACTGCTTTCATACCAAATTGATAGTGTGGTGTGCACATGAACACAACAAACACAGATCTATGTCACTGTTTGTATCCAAGAAGAAATTAAAGCTAGAGAGCACCACGTTCTCCCCCAATCCTGCAGACCCAGGTGCTGCCAGGGCTCCTGGACCAGGCAGTGCCCACCACGCTTCCTCCTCACAGGGATGTGAGGGAACAGAGCAGACCTCTTTTGTGAGGGGACCCGAAAGCTTCCAGGACAGATCACAAGATGCAATTAGCAGTGCTGGAAATGAGAAGCGCCATCCACCTGATTACAACTCCAGTGAGCTGTTCGGTTGGTTGGATTTTTTTTTCATCTTCTGACAGTAATTTTGAAGGACTGGATCCTTCAGCTGATGCATGTGCATATTTTTAATTAATAAGAAAGAGTATTCATTAATATGCTCTTTGAATACTGAAGAAATGCTAAACAAAAAAAGGAAATATTTTGTTTAGCGGGACTTATCTTTGTTCACCTCCAAGTATTAATTAACTTTGGCTGTATGCTAGCACATGACACTGAAGAGCATGAAGTACCCGAATTTCTCCTTTATGAAAATCACATACTACAACTGAAACGGCAATGTATGCACAAGATGTAACCCACACCAATCACAGGAAAATACTTCTTTATTGTATTTTCCATGCATGCAACAGGGAAGCGTCCAGATGCACTGTTCCAAGAAAAGCAACTTCTACCTCAGAGAGGTAACACCCAGTACTTAGAACCACATGGGTCTTACAGCTGAGATTTTCTTTGGCATGTTCCCCTCCCAAGAATAAAAGATTCTAGTGTTAGCGAAAGGCTCGGCTGCACCCACTCACCAACCAATGAGACATCCAGATGCCAGGTTAAAAAAAACAACAAAAAACAACAAATAAATAATGGTAACTGCTTTTTATCCATGCCTCAGTGGTCGTACTCTGCACCAATTTTCACTCATCTCTGCCTCAGAACTGTTTTACTACACAGTGAACTCAGAACTCATCCAGCCTCCTCATTCTCCCCCGTCATCAGTCCCCCAGCAGACTGATTTAATCTGAGAACTTCAGAGAATAAAAGCCTGTATCACAGACATGGGCTTTATCGAGTCCAATAATAAAGGGAAGTTTCATTTTGGTCCTCATTCAAATCCTGCTGAAGCCAAAAGAAATCTCTCGACAAGCTTTGCTCATTCTTGTTATTTGGATAACATTATCCCTCAGAAACTGCCAAGCGTCATATAATTAATCAATGTATTCTCAGTACCTAAAGTTAAAGCTAGTCAAAGCCATCTTAGACTTCCAGCAAAATGATTTATTTGGAGATGGTGCATTTACTTGACCTGCACTGACTTGCAGGTGTGCCAAAATGCTACAGCTCCTAAACATTCTGGTAAGAATCCAGTAGCATTTTTACAGGCTTTCTAGGAAGGAAATTAAATATGTCAACACCTACCTGGATTTTCTCTGCACAACTTCAGGTGCCTAAACCCTTTTAAAAGCCTGGCTTTGAGCCTTTGTCCTGGTAATTTCAAATGAACATGGGACAGTCTTACAAGGCTTCATTTCAGAAGGAAGCTCTTCTGTTCCATCTCAGGAGAAATGCACTACTTACGCTCGCTTGCAGAGGATTACGCATATCCATGTGAGAACTAGGCAGCAATACAACAAAGGCTCAATGAATTTGGGATTCCTACATTCCTAGTTATCCTTCTGCTTATTTATAACCTTACTGTGCCTGTCACCATTGGGTGACAAGAAAGGACAGTCTCTTTCAATTACTTTGCTCTCCTCTAGATGCTTGTTTTACATTTGTTGGTTGTGCAAAGACAGCGGTACCCCCGCTGCCTAGTGCCTGTTGAATTGGTGACACTGATGTTACTGAATTGTTTTTAATGTAATCTTCACTAGTGCTAGATCAAAGAAAAGAAACTAAATGTCTGTGCAAGCTTCAACACTGTCTAAACACATCCACGGAACCATAAAATCAACTAAAGCACCGTTAACCCTTGACAAACTACCCGTGGCAGAGTGGGAAAATCTCAATTTCATTTCAAGAGTCAGCTGCTTCACAGAGTGCTTCCAGAAGTGTAAAGCAGCATCTGCAATAACAACATTACCATGCTTTTCAGCACCTTGGGAAATAAGAGAAAAACAACCATATGTGAAGAAAGAGCCTGGAGAAAGGAGCAGAAGTAGGACATTATTTACTTTCACACACATGTCCTCATGTGAAATCACATGCAGTTTCTACACATGGATTTCCCCCAAACATTTTCTTTTCCTGTCTCTACAAACAAGTTTTCAGTTAGGTCTCCCCCTGTTCTCTGAGAGGCAAAAAAGAGATTGCACGATCTGCCAACTGAATCTGCACAGGGAAGCCTCCCCATTCACCTAGCTCCTACCAGAGAAACGCAACTGAAATTTGGTTTTGTTGATCAGATAAAAAACAAATAATGCCATATTCTGACACATTTGTCCAGAATTCTGCAGATACAGTAAACAATCACGCATGTACATGAGAGCACAATGTGAGTCTCTGCCTGCAGCTCCTAAACTTCTGGCAAGTAAACCCTCCCTCGGTGATCTCCAACTTCCTTCCAGCCTAGAACTGTTAATTGCCTTTCCCTGTTCCTGTTATTTATGCTACAGCAAAAACCTCAAGCCAGGTCAGTCCATTTGCAAGCAACAGAAAATGACTTGTGTGTTACAGCGTGCCATTACGAGTTTAACAAAACAGACAGAAGAGCTGAAGGTGAAAGCAGAGTTGTAGAAGTAAGAAGATTAAGTTCAAAACAAAGAGCAGACAACTATAAGGACGGTAACCCAGCATCTCCCAGCTGTGGGTTCACTACAGCTGCTGGCCCTCCCCATCCAGCCTCTAACACTCCTTGTGCTCCCTTTCAGGAAAACCACGATGGCCATTATCTTTTCCTTGCATTATCTAAGAGCAGACTTTACAACATCACTGTCCTTGCCACAGAACACGGTTATTCTCACTCATCTTCATTTCCTCTTTTTCTGACCTCACCTTGACCCTACCACATCTCCACTCTGAGGCACCCGAAGAGGAAAGGGGAAAAAGAAATAAAAAAAGCAAGAAAACGAAATGATTCAGCAGTTTCTGGGAAGCACAGGAGCATTAGTCAGAGGTGATAACGGTAATAGCCACAGTGAGCTGTGAACGGCGACTGAGCAACGGACTGCTGGATACACTTCCCCAAGCCCCTGAAACTGAATAGCTGGGGAAAGTCAGTCCTCACCAGAAGCAGTGGAGAAAAAGACAGGATCAGCGCTAGTGCTGAAATCAAGTGAGCATACAGGTACTGCTCTCTAGTCGTGTTTCCTTCTTACAGACAAGCCCACTGCATCCCAACCAAGCTAAACAAACACACCTGGAGAGACAGCTGCCCTGTATAAACTTCTCTCCAATTAAGGAGGTCCACAGCTGCAAAAGCTTTCACTGACTAATGGATACACACAGTGCACTAAAATGCATTGTTGTGCTCCTTGTTCCTTTTCTCCCTTATCAGGATATAGAAGCAACAGCAGTGGTGATGCAGTTGGTTAGGGAAGTATTTCTCTACATCATGCAGCAGACATTTAACTTCTTAAAGACCAAAATTACTAATACAAGTCCTAAGGGCTGCAGACACACGTGCAAGAATGACATTTGCTAGCGCCAGCAGAGTCATAACAGCACCTGCCTAGGATGAGATCATCTCCAGGGGCACTCTTCCCAGCCTTCACCTTTCAGCAATAAAATCAAGGTTTACAAAGCAAGACAATAAACCACCTCTTTTCAGCAGGACAGAGTATAGCCATAGGATTCTCACCCATCACCTTCAAGACAGCCTTTCTTCTTCATGCTGTGATAAGTATGTTAGGCTGTAAATGATGCACAACTCCAAGAAAGCACGGCTCCTTCCTGAGAAGCTGAACTCAGATTTGCTGTCTCCCAATTTTGGCTGGACAGAGCAAGGCCTGCTACAAACAGCTGCCCCCCAAACCAACACTTACTGGGTCTCAAGAACTGCAGTCGAGGTGCTTCTCCTGGAGCTATCCCCTGTTCTGTGCCTCTGGGCCAGCACTGTCCCCTTTGTGCAGTTTCTCCACTCAGAAAATACATTTCTTACAGCTTCTTGTGAAGCGCGTACTAACATCTGTTATTTAAATGCTTGCCAACGATACAACCAAACTTTGCTTAAGAGCAACTTTTACCCACCAGCAGCTTACAATGCCTCCTCTGTTCATTGCAGGCATATTTTCAGATATATTCTTTCACGTGAACTCTGGCCCTCTTTCTACTATAACACACTGCTACCATTTCATCTTTAGATACAGCTTATTCAGGCATTGTTATGTAGAACATTAAAAGGAAAAAGCAAAGCTATGCATAAATTTATAAAAATTCCTACAATGAACATAAATGGATTTTCATCCATAGTACAGCAGAGTGTATTTGGAAAAACACAGCATTATATCTGTCACAAACAGCTAGAGAAAGTTGTCGGGCAGTAAATGACAGCACACATTTACAGCACATCTACTCACTGCGGTGAGCATTTATGCAAAGGTAGTCCTGGCATATTACATGCCAATTAGCGTGCGTTTAAAGTGCTGTTAATATCCACGTGAGAATTTAGTGAAGAAAGAAGGCCACGGCCTTGAGCTTACATTGTTCCGCACTCCTACTGTTTCCCCGCTCTGCCAGCTTTTACTTCCTTGCAACTCACTCTCAGGGAGAAGTGGTTATCAGCAGCAGCTGAGGCCATGAGTTCCCTGGGCTGGGTGCATGACTGTTTGTACAGAAGTACTCACGGGACTTTTTGGGAGAGGGTGGGGGTGAGAGGAAGCTTTTCGTATCCTTCTCCCACTTGTGAAGGATTTTAGTTTCCATGCAGCAGCAAGGTTATGCTGTCCCACAACAAACACCTGCGTAAGGCACATCGCTCCTACAGCTCTACATGTAGTACTGAAATAGTTATAACTTAGGAATGTATGATAACGACCCAAACCCTCCACATGACATCTTTTAAGCAGACTCTTTATTCTGTTCTCTTTTCAGCCTTAAACACGCACACGCTTACTGAGAAAATTATACAGAGGGTTGCACCTTAGCTTCACAACCCCTCCTCGGAGCTCCCCCCACACCTGCTTTTATTAGCCAGAACACCTCAGTCCGGTCGTGGCCATTGTTTCCTTCACCCGAAGCCTCCTCAGGAAGGCAGGACGGCAGCGGGAAGGAAAGCTGAGCTCCACAGGCGAGAGCGCCGCCAGGCAGGGGCTCCAGTCCTCCGTCCCCCGGCGCCCGCCACGCCTCAGCTCACCACAACCAGCCCCGCTACCTGCGCCTGAGGCCGAGCCGAGCTGCGCGCCCACGACCACCACAACCCCCGCCCGTTTCCCCGACAACCCCGCCGCGCTGACAGGGGACGACGGGACGGATCGAGGAGAGGGGACGCCCCCCACCACCCGGGCGGGCTGCAGCGTCCCGCCGGGGTGAGGCCGCCGCTCTCTCCTCCCGTTTCCACGGAAACCCCGGGGCGGCGCGAGGCGCCGGAAGATTCTCGGCGGCAGACGCGGCGCGGCCGGCGGCGGGGGGAGAACCGGCCCGGAGGCGGCGGGTGGGGGATGAACCGAGGAACTCGTGGCCGCAACCCGCAGCCCGCCTCCCGCCGCGCCTCGCCTCGCCTCGCCCCGCGCACACACCCCCACACCCCGCCCGGCCGCCGGCGCTGATGGGTTGGGGAAGACGGCTCTTTGTTGTTTGTTTCCAAACCGGGCGCCAGCCTGCTCGAGAGGCACAGCCCCGCACCTGAGGAGCCCTCCGGCCGCCAGGGGAAGAGCACGTACCTGGCGCCGCCGAGCCTGGGCATGGGCGCACGCTGAGGCGCCGGGAGCGGGCGGCACCGCGCCGAGCAGAGCCGCGGCTCGCCAACTGCCACTAGTTTGCACGCGCCGGGAGGCGGCCGGCTCGGGCGGGGCTGCCTGGCTCCACCCGCCGGGCGGCTCCCTGGCCCCCTCGCCTTCCCTCCCCGCCGCCATGTCACTTCCTCCCCGACCCGGGCGGAGACCTCTCTCCCCTGTCTCGGGGCCGTCCGCTTGGGGACGGCTCTGAGGACGGAACGCCAGGCTGCCCCGACCCCTGAGAGAGCCGGGCTAAGCCGTGGCAGGGATGGAAATGGGGTAGAGATGGGGCGGGCTGGGCTGTGGCGGCACGCAGGCCCTCTGGGGACGGTCTGCGGGGTGAAGGGCACCTGTGTGCGTCTGCCGCTTGAGGGAGAAATTGGGGAATAGAATAGCGTCTGCTCCGCCTGGACACCATGAGAGATGCAGGTGGCAGCCATGCAATCAAGCTGCGGGTATCCTGACGCGCTGTGATCGCCGCCTGTGAGAGCGCGAACGTTTGCTGCCCGGCTTTGGCTGTGGAGTCACAAGTGGCTTCCTGAATAGGGAACAGCAAGAACCGCGTCTGTTAAATACCCACAGCATCAGAGGATGATCATGCTGGGGATGACGTGTCATCGCGGGCGGCATTGTCAGCTCCGCAGGTCGTGCAGTTGGTTACACTGGGGCTGGAGCGCTCTGGTATGATCTGTGACATCCTGGTCCATAGCAGCCGTACAGCATCCCTATTCATCCTGAACGTAGAACCATTTATTTTTAAATACTTTAAGCCGTCACTAAACCACAGAAGTTTAGACTGGGTATAAGGAAGAAGTTTTTTTACAATAGGGGTGGAGAGGCACTGGGACAGAGCTGGTGGATACCTGAGGACGTCCAAGGTCAGGCTGGACCTTGAGCAACCTGATCTAGCTGTAGGTGTCCCTGTTCACTGCAGGGGATTTGGACAAGATGGCCTTTAAGGGTCCCTTCCAACTCTAAGGATTCTATGATTCAAAGTTGTTTATGGAGAGGCAAATGAAGGATATAAGCAAGACTTCCTAGCTAGTTCCAGGAGCACATTCAGTACCAAGTTACAGGGAAGCATATCATCTAAAATGCTCCACATGGGAAGGGCAAGATGCTGTGTCTGTCAGAGAGCAGAAAGGGCAAGGCAGCTGCACAAAGGAGGACAAGTCTGGATCAGAGAGCTGACCACAGCACCAGCAGTAACTCTGTTAGCCAGAGCGCAGTGCAGGGAGCAGGGTCCGCTGATGATCCCCTGAAGATGATGGAGTGAGTGGTGCAGAGTTTGTTCAGGCAGTCTAACTAGGAGATGGGGTCAGAGAGAGAGTCAAGGCTGCAAGAAAGCCAGGAAACAAGGCCAGAAACAGAACTGACAGCACATCCACCTCCTACATAGCTCATGCAGAAGATTAATGTCCAGACCTGAACTTAAATGGAGCCAATTTCTGAGGGCAGAGCATGTGAGTGCAGGTCTCAGGTGAGGCTGGTCTGGACTGTTAAGACCTGATCGTGACCTGAGGGTTTTGTAAGATTCTTCCTGGTGAATACATATACTCTTGAAGGAGGCCAAGATTTAGCACATCTGAGCCATTCAGTCATGGAAGTGTTGAATCCAGCTCACTAATATACTCAGGCTAGTAGTGGTCTAACTACTGAGGATTAGTAAAGGGTATTTTCACAGCCATACTTTAAAAGGCTGATCCTGTGTACACATCTTAGAAAGGGACACTTCTAGGTAGGGAGAAGAGATCGTAATCCCTAAGCGAGGTAGTCTCTAACTCAGCTGTTACCTAAGCATCCCCTACCAGCTATTTTAAGCAGCATTGTGTGCTACACATACAGATTTTCTGGGTCTTAGTTGAAGGCATCTCCTTCAGGGTCTAGCTATTTTTTTTAATGAGCCAAGTATTCAGAAATCAGGCATGTAGTACTAAGTGTGGTAGTACCCATATATCTCTTCTGATCTGGCTCTGTGAACAAAATCTTTGCAGCTGATTATTTTTACATTCCTCATTTTCTGAGAAATTAGAATAAAAATCTGGCTTCTGGTTTTCACTATTATTAAGCTGCAGCTTAACATAACAATTTGTGGATGCTTTACACTTGAGAAAAATCTACAGTGGGGAAAGAAATCCTAAATTTGATGGAATGTGTCTTTATCAAAAATCTAACCAGGAAAATGGGAACAATGTAACCCTTTTATTTAAATTGGAGTTTGAAAAGTAAGTGTGCCAATCTTAGAAAGCTGTTGGATTCCATGGTAATGACTGAAACTGAAAAGCCTATAGCAAAAAAAAATGCTTCTATAATTAAGAGCAAGGTTTGTCAGGTCCTCACTGTGTATTTTTTTTAAGTGCTATCAACACGGATGATAGAAAGGAATCAGATGAACTTTCCTTAAGCTCTAACCTCCAGAGCAGCAAATGGAGTGGATTAAGATGTGTACGGTTAATTAAAAATCCCACCATACAGCCAAGGGCAGCTAAAATGAGTATCTTCAGGTCTCAGTTTTGGCATTTCCTTCTGAGTGCTTGAATTTGCACTTTCGATGCGGGTTTTTTTTCCTCTTGCATGTGGACACATAAATATCTTATTTGCATTGGGCAAGACTCAGGAGTTGAGTCAGGAACTTACACCAGGTGATGACTGCTGCAATGCCAGGGCCATTTCTGACTGTGCTTAAAATGGGTAACTTTCAGTGAATTTTTCTGCAAGAAATAGCAAGCAAACAAGCAAATGAAAAACCAACAAAAACCTTCTGCTGAGCTAGATGTGCACTCAGATCAGGAAGGGATCCAGGTATCTCACACGACAGAAGTGAAATTGCTTGCTTGTTCTAACAGACAGACCCCAGCCCTACTGACACTTTGAAGTGCTTTAAGAGTCTGATTTCAGAAATTTGATTTAGTTAAGAGCTTATCTATTCTTGGAAGCTCTGTGGTTCTAGCTATGGCAGCCTAGTGATAGAAGCAGCACGTGTAGTATTGATGCTCCTAGATTGATGGGGTGTGTACTGTATAGGAATGTATGATGATGCACTGCTGTGAGCAGCTGGGCTCACAAAGCCCAGTTTGCTGCTGTTGTGTGTCTTATGGTTAGATTCTCTGATGTCTGATAAGTCATGTATTATAAATGACACATTTCCCTTATTTAAAGCATTCATAATGTTCCTCTTCTGTGTAGGCTGAATGTAATAAAGATTGCACTGCCAGCTATCCCTCTGTGTGGGCAATAACAGGAAGTCTTTCCTGTACTTGACTTATGTGTCTTTATGAAATCTGTGGGAAAGTAATTGTATCTGAGATCTCTGCTTCTTTTTTTGGGCTTCATTAAAATCAACAAACAAGTACAAGAGACTTGGCTATGATTAATACATATAGCACAGCTTCATACTTTTTTACTTATGAAACCAGATGAAAATAAGTATACACTGGCCAATAAACGTTAACTGTTGGAGGACAAAAATGAAAAGTAACACACATGCAGGTGTATCAGTTGAAATATGCTAGTGTGGAATGGCAGTGAAAATCACTCTCTTTTGGCCCAAGTAACTAGCTTTACTGGGCAAGTTTTTCTACCTCAGCTACATAGTGGTTCCACCTTCTTCATAGAAAAGAAATAACCACTTCCTTACACAAAAGCTATACAGCACCCATAAATGGAAATATCCTGTTAAAACTAAACCTTGGGCCCACAGTTAATTTTAGAAGACATTGATTGAATATGCATTAGCATAATTGAATTACGCTAATTGAATATGCATTAGCAAGAAAGAGAGCTGTGTGCAGTGCAGTAGAGGAATTTCAGCTCCTGACTGTCTAACCCAACCCTTTATAAAGCCTAGTACATACGGAAGGACTAATGCCATGCAAAGTTGTGGAAAAAAAGGACTCGATCGTTTATTTTGAATACCATCCCTCTTAGAAATTCCAAGGATCGTACCATAAAAAAGTTTAAACAATGACTTTTTGCAGAACTGTACTCAATTTTTTCCCGACTACCGTCATCCAAAAAATAAGCATTCCTTACACAAGTGCAAGAATTTCCATGTCTGTTTTAAGAGTCCGGTATGAATCTACCTATAAGGAAAGGAGGGGCTGTTGTTTCTCTCTAAACACAAACGTAATACAGTATATCATGGATCATTTTCACTCTTTTCTTAAAGCAATGAAGACATTATTGCGTACCACCTTGGGCCCACAATTGTTGGCTCAGGTGACTAGCTTTAGAGTATCTGTATGTGCAAATGGCTGAGCTGCCATTTTTCAGACACAGTCTACAAAACTACACGCACAGGAGGGGCTAAGCAACCAAAAATGTGACGGCTTCAGTGGGACCTTGGAAGTAGGAAGATGCCTATGTCTGTCATGGTCATGGGTGTGTGTCTGGAGGTGAAATTCCTTGAAGATCTTAGAGGAAAGATCACTTTGCAGCTGCAAATTGCGCTGGTTAGCTGGTACTTGGGAAACCATTACTCTTCCAGAAGCAGAGAGAAGAAATGGCATAGAAAAAAATCTTGCTCTGAACAGCTTGGAAGTCAGAGAAGCTCTGACCCTGTAAAAACAAATGCTGCTTATGCCCAACTCTGTTTACATTGAGTTTACCAGGGAAGAGACGTGCTGGCTGCTCTCCAGGTTTTCAAGGGCAGTACCTGATCTGAATATATAGCTATGCAGACTTGAGCAGTCAGAAACAAATCCACACAGCCATCCTTTTTTGGCTTGTACATTTCCTCACCTAGAAAAGGAAATTATTTCAGTATTATTTCAGGGGCAAGGCAGCTTTATGTTCCAGTAGTGAGTAGAGATGTGCTTGGTGAGCCTGCTACTTGGAACTTTTGCAAACTTACTGGAAAGGACAATCGCTGCAATAAGCTTATACTGCTTGATCTCTCTTGTAATGAATTCTGTAGAAGCATCCTCTCCCCGTGGATGGCTGCATGCTCGCTCTGCCCATAAAAGACAGCAGCTGTAAGCCATGCTTAAAGCATTCATCTTTATTCTGCCAGGGAGCAACTCTAGATCCCTTGCCAAATTTACACTGAAGCTAGCATTTGATTATCTCATTGTCATTCAACTACACAGAAGTGGAGAGGTCATTAAAAAACAATCTTTTAACAAGTGGCAGGCAAAATACTCATCTTTATGTGTTGCTCACTGAAGGACATGTTGCCTACATGCACCTCTCACCAATTCTGCACCACATTTTCTGTGCTGGAGATAGAAGGCAGGATACAACCCTTGCTGTTGCAGTCTCTATCCAGTGTTCCCTTACGTGCTACTTCTGAAAATACTGCCATATCTTAAGGGGCCATCAAGAAGCTGTCTGCTTCCCAAAGAAGACAGTGGGTTAAACCCTGGTTAGGTGGCAGGAAATATCCACTAGCAACACTCTTCACCCGGACATGGATATAATTTGTTGGGTGCGGATATAATGTATTTCTGTGCAGTCTGATGTATTTGAAGAATTGATCTGTGTCAAATTTTATTCTGTATATTTCAATGGAACTCAATAATTATTCATAAAACCCTCACGCTTTAGAAACATTCTGGGAAGTATGGTTATTGAAAGCTTGAGGGTTACATTTAGCGGTGCACCTTATAAAGTAAGGGACTCAGTGGGAGTGAAGTTGACCCCTCAAAAATTGAGATAACTGATATTCAGTATTGTTGATTTCTTTCTTAGATGGAGGCAGTGGTTGAGGAAATAGACTTTTATATAAAAAGGCATTAGCTAAAAGCTAATTGGGTGAAAGCTGAATGCTTACAGTTCTTGTAAAGGTCTACTATGCACATTAAGGAATGAAATAAAGTGGGGACAAGATCTTTGATACCAAACTGCAGAAGCAGATTGTATAAGAAATGGTAACAGGGAACGCAGAGACAAACAGCATTAGAAGCCCAGGGTCAGAGAAAAGGGGATGAAAGATTTAGAAAAGGTTATGTATTGATTTTGCTTCAGGCTGCCTGTGATATCTTTGAAAAAAATACTGTACACTATATAATTAGACTGCCTTTCTCTCCCAAATACAGCAAATCTGTGTGTTCTGTATGGAAAACATAATGGGCATTACTTTTCCTCTATTTCCCCTCACTTAATTATTCTACTCCTCTAAAAATGTGGTCTGGGGAACCTATACATTTGCAGTGTCACAGCAGGAGACAGGTCTCCTGCCTTGACCCCCCCAGACCTTTGTTTTTTATGATCTGTCCTTATCTTGCTCTTGGTGGCATTTCATTGATTTCAGTGAACATGGACACAGCTCCTGCTTTCTGTACATGGATGCTGTATCCAGAAAAATACTGAGTTAAACAGAAAAGGGAAGCAGTTCCTGAATATAAAACAATCAGGTGATCGAAACCTTATTAAAAAAAATAAATGTTTTTACATAAAATAACTGGAAATCACAGTAAGACATCAGATCATCTCTTGGCAAGAGGGAGCAAGGTAGTCTGACTAAATAAGACCCTGAAAGCACAATCAGGCTGAACACATATGAGAAAAATGACAGAATTATTTTCAGGAGCCTTGCAGTGCTATGGGTATTTAAGACACCTGTAAAGGCAAGGAAACGTTGGAAGTGTGATGTTATACTTTCTGAAGTGTAATTGGCTCAATGTGGAAAATTCTCTGATTGTTTTGCTGGCATCTACTAATTATTTACCTTTGAATCCTTAACTGTAAAATTGTATGCATTTGGTTCCAACTCCATACTGTACTCTGCTGGCCTGCAGCCTGTGCATGGGCCAAGGCTTAAAATGACTTGCTAGGGATGTATGAAGGCCATGTAATGCAGGAATGTCTTTGCGTAGGTGCAAACCAAGTGATGATTGCATACCTTGTCCAAGGCACTCCCAGCCAAGGTGCAGTGGCACAGTCTACAGGACATAGAAGGCCAGGCTGTTTGCACAAGAGCTTGCTTTGGACTCCAGCTGCTGAATTTTTGTCTGTCTCGGTGCTCAGCATGGCCTCCAGCATAAACCACAGCAACAGCCCCACTGTGCTGCAGGATAAGGGCCACTATTCTCCACATGCGCTAAATGCAGCCGCTCTGCATTTGCTTCATGGCACAAGCAGCCCTGCTGGATCTTCCTCCCGTCTGTTCTTTGATCATTTGAAAGGCTTGGGGTATGACAACCGGGTGTGGAACTGGTCAGCAGGCTGAATCCAGCACAAGAAAGTGGTGAATTAATGTCTGCTTATTCCGATGATTCCTTTGTGGTTTACATGAAATTGCAATTGTGAATTTGAAATTGCAGTCCACTTCCTCTGGAAAAATACTGCAATTGATAGTAATTAGCAATCTCTTAAAAACCATTGGCAGGCTGTCCTGAAACCAATCCTCACATTCCCTGAGCATTGCATTGCCTGAGGCAGCTGGGTCCCTCCTCACCATTTGATACCTTCCTCAGGCCTGAGGCAAAGGCCTACCTCCAAATACCTCTCCAGTAGGAAACTATGCTAAGTGACCTGATGGCTAAATGCCCAAAAGCCTCAGCTAGAACCTGGGAAATTCTCCCAGTCAGGCCCAGAGGGGTGAGCCTCCTGAAGATGGCCACTTAAACACAGCCTGTCTCTTGGCTGGTACCAGTACTAAGGCTGTACCTTGGAACAGTTGGTAAGCCACATCTCATGAGAAGACTGCTTCACAGATGGGACTCAAGTACACAGGGCCTTATGTCAGATAGGTGTCACAATCACAAGTTTAGATAATCCCTCCTGGAAACTGTTATATACTGTACAGAGAATGAACTGTTTTCAGGGAAATACTCACTGTAACTCAGAATCAGAATCACTGTGACAAGACACAAGCTTGTGTTAGAAGGCATAAAAATGTCATTAGAAACACCAACAGTGTGGTTTTATAGAAATGCAGAAGGAAATACAGAAGTACCAAATCTGAGTACGTCAGATATTTTTTTGCGTGATATATTCAAAATTGACTAGGCCAAAGGAACTTGACTGCTATTAAGAGACACCTCTTGCTCTGCAGAGAATCCTCAATGTAGTCCTACTGTCAGTGTCATTTATCACACAAGTTCAGGTATTTGTGAGCTCATGTTACCAAATGTTAGCAAAAGTCTTATTCACATACAGCCTGATAAGCCTATGCCCTGGAAGTGCCAGCTCAAACCCAGCCCTTCGACACAGCAACAGGTTTAACACAACAGGTTTTCAGGGTGATTTGACACAGGCTTATTCATATTTCCAATTCCATGCTAGCAATGTTATTAATCCTAGAAACCCCACTGTGTCATGTTTTTTTTTCCAATCTGAATAACACAGCTAATGTCATTTCCTACTCACCAACAACTGGATGACTAAGAATCACGAGTCTGAGAAACTCTGAGCTCTGGGGTCTGTCACTTGGCAATTCAAGCACAAAACAGTCGACCTAAACACACTGAATTTACTGCCTTTCACACCTTTTTTGAACTGCTGGTGTCATAAGTCTTATCATCACTATCAACAATCACTATGAGTACGGCCTGCTGCCTTCAAGGCATGGTAGCCATAATGGTAGCATGAGTCAGAATTAGGTACACTAACTGCAGTAAGTCAACAGCACTGAGCAATCCCATTTCATTAACATCAGCATCTCACCACCAGCTGCTCCTTGGAGACAGATGGCTGCAGCTGACTCTCAAGGCTTTGCTTTCTTTTGCCACCCACAATGGGTTGAAGCATTTGAGGCTACAGTGACAGAGTAGTCTGAGTTAGTTTATACACTGAAAATGTCCTCTTCTGTCCTCTAGCCTTCTTTTGCCATCTCTTTTTCTTAATGAGGGGAATATCAAGAAAGAAAGAAAGAAAAAAAAAAAAAGGCCTTTATTTCAGGACAAATAAAGGAGTTCCAAAATCCAGGGCTGAAAAATCTACATCTTACACTAGCACCATTAAAAGACCTACATTGGCTACCGTGTTACCATAACAAAAAAATGATTTAAAAAAGCCTATTCTAGAGGAAAATCATTCTACATAGTAGGTAGGAAATGCTTTTTTTTTAATTATTCTTATTTTATTTTTTAACTGTCTTAATTCAAATACCATTCTTAGGCAAAGAAATGAACTCAGAAAATAAACCTTCTGCATTAATCACTGATCAAGCAGCCCCAGCTGGACCCTGGCTCCTGCACTGAGTTGTGCCAAAGGCACCTTTCTAAAGTCCTCTTGAAATTAAGAAAGCTTCTATGAAGACATTTATAGCTAGCTCCATTCACTCACCAAGACATGCTGCGTTTCAAATAGCAGTAACCTGCCTGTGCAGGACCCTCTATCATGTGGAAAAACAAGTAAGGTTTGCACCCTCTGTAAGGCTTCTGCCTTGAGTGGAATGCTTTATCCAGCAGCCATACAAGATTCCTAGGCTATGTGCTGAATCACTGTATATCTGAGCTGGAGGAGTCCAATGTCCTTCATAGCATTTTGCCATCAAGTCCCAGTTGTCTTAGTGGAACAGAACCTTGTAGAATCTGATACATCAACAAGAGCAACTTGCTCCAAACTGTTGGTCTTACTACACTACAGGGAGTGAGGGGAGGAAAGACCAGCCATCTGGGTTGAGGCATTGGGCATGAACAGTATTCTTTTTCATAACTCCGAATGATGTGAAGCACAATGAGACTTTGCAGGACCTGCTAAAATATTACTAATAATACTCCACAGCTAAATGGAGGCAACCACTGATAGGCTTGTGTAACAGAAGTTAATATTGTAAGCTTTATTTTATTATACATGCATTTAGGAATCTAAAAGACAGCTATGAATTAAGAAACGAAAACAAAATGATACATTTCCCCCCCCCTCCACACACAAAAAAGGTATCTCCTAAGAAACTTCTTTCCCATTTATTTTTTTTCTACTTAAAGCAGTCCTAATTTTTTTTCTTTCATTTTTCTTAAAATCACACCTGCCTATTTAGAGTGTATTTTTGGAAGCATGGCCATCCATACTTTTAAAGTAATTTAGAGCAAATTACTTTATATTGGATGTTAGCAGCAAATGGGAGCTGGCACAGTAATGGCAGAGGGAGTGGGTTAACAGAGCAAATACTCACAAGGGAAGAAAATACAGTAAGAAAAGACTTTCCTGACTCCAAATATCAGCACTAATGATCACGTCATGCTACAGTGTCTGGCACTCAAGCTGATAAAAATAGAGTTATTAAGAAGATCCTAAAACGCTTGTGAACCAGTTGATTGCATCGTTTTAATTAGGCAAGAGTTGAATTCCCATAATGTTGTGTTCAGCTTACTGAGGGACTGCAAATCACACTGGGGAAGGTTGTGGGTGCTCTGTTTGGATGTAATGTGAGGCCAGGAAGGGATGGACCTGCAGCTCCATAGAGGGAAATATACACCCTGTCCTGACATGCATCTGGTCAGTGCAGAGTATGGGGAACCTTGCCTTCTGCTTCTAAATCTTTACCGGGGCATGAGCTATGAACAGTTTTGGAGTGAGTTAACTGATGTAAACCTGGCATAGCTTCATGGATTTCGACAGCATTGGGTACTGATTTATGCTACAGGAGACTGCAGCCCTTCAACTGTATACCAAGATAGTTTTAAGGGACTTCTTATCAGTCAGTCTCTGGTAAATCTAGCAGGGGCATATTCAGGTACTGTTGGTCTCCTGGCTGTCCCTTCTGTCATCTTGGGGTTATGGATCCTGTAGGAGAGGCAGGAGCAACGTGTGCCTGTGTCTTAACTCTGCCAAGGCACAGCCCAAACTTTCAACAAAGTCACTTCCAAAGGCTGTTCACTGCTGCCTGCTTGTGGGGATGAGGCAAGTCACAGAAGAAGGGCAAGGCACAAGGACAGCCATGGCTATGTCTTCAGCCACATCAGCAAAGTTCTTTAGAGGACGTTTGCCAAGGTCTTCACTGCAACCAGATCTGTGCAGAGAGGTAACAGAGGCACAGTGACTGCTTTCCCTTCCCCACACTTAGCCCCCCTAAGGAGGTGGCAGTACAAAGACGTGTGACAGATCTTGAAATGACTCCGAGTAGCAAACTATTGATACAGCACAAGATGATGCACTTCTCAGAGCTTTGATGCAAGTGCTTTGATGCACTGCTTCGGTTTGCATTTGTATACTACACATACTAACAGCAAAAGGTATGCTAAAAGGTCAAAGGTGGAAACAACAGAATGAAAGAAACCTGTGCAAACTTATTGCCTTCTCATATATTACTCAGGTTACTCATATGTTACCTGTTTGTTCCATTGGTTTTAGTTTCTATGGCTTGCCCCTTACCTTTTTTCAAAGCACAGAAGAAGCAGGCCTCACTTACTGAGAATTTAGTCAAAACTGGCTTTTTTATTTTCAATGCCAACTGCATTTTTAAACCCTCATGGGCATTTTTAACGGTACTGACTCTTCTAGTGTCCAAGTTTATTTTCACAGCTTACCTGCAAAGTGAGGCTAGGGGAATGAGTCTGATTCTGCCATCCTTGTTGAAGTCAGTAAGCAGCTTCTTTCGTAATTACTAGCCTTGCACTTCAGAAAAAGGTAAGAAAAATCAGGGCCCTTTTACAGTTGCTCTGTTTGTGCTTCCTTTAAATGCTCTCCTTGCACCAAAAAGGTATTTGGGAGTGTGATGCTGCTCATCTGGGAGGAGGCAGATTCTCATCACAGAAATGTAATTGAACTTAGTAACAAATTCAAACAAGGAATCTGGATTGTCAGCTAGAGAAGGATGTCTCATTAAATCCAGATTTTGGATATGCAGTTCTTCCATTACCTTATGTACAACTTTTAGTCCCATATATCCTCATACACAGCCTCTTTCAGTAATAATGCATGGCACTCTTGGCTGGCAGAGACTGATGTGTGCAGAGGTAACCTAAAAACAGACAGAAGAAAGAGGATGAAATTGTGATATTATCCTGCTTAACAACTTCCTCTGTGCTACAGAGCAGGACATTTGATAATGCAGCCGTTTGTGTGTACAGGGTGAAAACTGTCATTTAGATATAATAGCTAAGATCACTATTAACAAAAACTGTAGAGTCAGCATGTAAGAGACAGTAACCCCTAAAGAGAAAAGCATCCCTAACAATTCAATTCACAGCAAAACTCTTCCAATTGCATATGAACATTTTTCCTACCTTTTATTGATGCAAAGGCTACTTTTGAATGAGTCCTGATCAAAACATTAGTGGTAGATCAGTAGGCTTTTATGGTACTATTGTTACCATGAGCAGCTGTGACACAAAAATTCACAGTGTCTGTAATTGGGAAGTGAAGATGGCATAAAGCTTTACATTCAAAATAAAACCGAAATGTTCCTTCCCCTTCTTACTGGCGTAGGACATGAATGAACTGCAAAGGCTTTATAGCTACATGGGAAGATGTAATATTATTATGTTTTCTCAGTGAATATGAAATTCTTAGGGTTTCCAGAAACATTAAAACATATTTTGGAGAAATGGTGTCTGACAGGGCACTGCTTTTTACAGAGAGGATGCCCTAAGGGCACTTACTTGGTGCTGCTAATGTTTGCTGCTGGGTTTTCCACTAAGCAGTTTGCTAAAATGTAATGTGTGTTTTTGAAACCCACATTACATAGGCTTTCATGTTGTGACCATGAAGAATTTCATTTTTGTTTTCCTCACAAAAAAAAAAAGAAACTGTTAAAAAGTTGGAGAGATTTTTTTTATTCCTACAGAAAGAAATGAAAACTCTATAAATGTTACAGATTAGTACGTGTTCCAAGAAATATACAGCACATATGTCTTTATCTCCTAAATGCGGGATACCTTCTTAATATTCTACTCAGTGTCTCTAGAATGCTATTTATTTAGTTGCTGCTAGGTGATAACACTGGGAAAAAAGTTAGAAAATGCATAAGTGGCAGAGAATACAACGCCTTACTTAAACTTGAGCAATTTTAGATCCTGCAATAAAGAGTGAAAATAACTCTTAAAATGTACCCCATTTATATATATTAAAATTATTACCTAGCAATACAGCTTATATTCTACCAGACATCATTGTATATAACCTCAGTTAGGAAAAGTAAAAAGAATCCCCATGAGATAAACTAAATGGGAAAATGTAAGGATGTGATTATAAATGCGTGGCATTATTTCAAACATTGTCACCTACTGATAAACAGCCATTAGAATCCCCTCTGGAAAAACTGTCTCTAATCCTTCCTTAACAATAAATAGGGTATGAGCTGGAATGTGGCAGAGCAAAGATCAAGATCATTGAAATTCCCTTCATGTCTCTTCTCCTCTCATCTCCGCCCCCCCCGGAGTGTTACATGCTCAGAAGTTGCATGAAGTGAGAAGGCTGGTCCAATGATCTATTTATCACCAAGCTGCTGTAACAGAAATAAGTTTGACTGCAATCACCTGTAACACACGTCCTCCCTAGTGATTAGGGAGTTGTGTTGCCTGTGCCCAAGTGATCTTCAAATTGTAGCAAAAAGCAAGCTGTCTGCAGCTGATGTAATCCCACCAGTGCAAGATATTTAATGGAGATTCCTGAGTTAAGAGTTTGGTTGCTTCAAACTTCATCAGTAGTCAGAGACACACAAGGAACATTTGGTGAAAATGAGTCAGATAATTTCGGCAATTTTCATCACTGATGTGTTTTGAATTTTTTAATTAATGCCAGCCTCATTTTCCCCACAAATTGGTAGAAATAACATCCCTTAACACCACAGGACAAGGCCCAGGTTTTGGCTTGGAAACCAACAAAGTGCATGCTTCCCGTATAGCCCAAAAAGAGAGAATGGGCAGAAATGAATCAATTTATCACAGCTGTCTACCCAAATGTATGCAACTCTTCCCTTAGGTTAATAGGGAACTTCTGGTTTCAATTCAATGAGGGAATTAAAATTGAAGACCAAATGCTTAATGATTCATGTAGCCATCATTTAATGATAAAATGAGGCTGTTCAGCTTCCTTAGCTTCACCTCTCTGACTTCACTCTACTCCCCAGTAGTGTGGTGAGAATTTAATGTAAATATATATGTTTATTTGTTTATTCCTACTTTCTTTGCTGTCTGACCCTGTTTGTCTGTGGAGCTATCAACCCTCCTGTAGAAGCTTTTTAATATTAGTCAATTTCAACCAAGTTTGGTCAAGGCAAAAAGATCCAAAAGATGCTGCATCTATAAAAGCAGACTGCTAGTCAAGCAGAAAAACTGCTAGCATCCCTACTGACTAAAATCTTTCACCATTAATACAATCCTTCTTAGCCCTTGGAGTACTTGCACAGGCCAAGGGAGGAGGCAATTTATGCTGCCATCATCACACGTTCAGCACTATCTGAGCCACGTAGTTCAGACCAAGTTTGCTGTATTGAGTGTGGCTGGGAGGGAGTTAATTTTCTCCACAGCAGCCTTTGTGATTTAATCATAATCACATTTGTGATTTAATCAGTGTTGCTAACATGCAAGTGTTTTGGCTGTTGCTGATAGACTGAAGCTCTCTCTGCTTCTCTGTACCCTGGTGACTGGGCCAGGGACAGGCAAGGGGTTGGGTACAGAGCTAGGACCGCTGACCTGAACTGACCAAAGGGTTACTCCGTGGTGAATAATGTCATGTGCAACAACAAAAACTGTGTGGCTTTCTTCTTAAAATAACTGTTGTTTGGAGACTGGCTGTGCATCAGTCTGATTGTAGCTACTGGTAAGTGATTGCTTTTCCATCGCTATTTGTCTCTTTCCTTCAGTTATTAAACTATCTTTACCTCAGCCCATGTGTATTTTTTTACTTGCTTCTGCTCTTCCTATTTTCTTCCCCGTCCCACTTAGTGTGGGATTGTGTGATTATTGGGGTAGGTACTGAGTTGCTGGCCAGAATCAACCTACTATATTCATCTACATCTACATGAGATATACCAGTAGCGCTATAGGCAAACCTTGAGGATAAAAACTGAAACAAGTTTAGAAAACAAATAACTTATCAATCTGGAGTTATTCAAATCCATCATGCTATCAAATTCACTGAAAGTAGAAGCTTTACAGTACTTTTACTGTAAGGTAGTTTAAAAAAAAATAAAAAAGCTTTTGTAGCACTTGGAGAAAACATTTACAACACTCACAAACATGTTCAATGATGATTACCAAAAGAAAGTGTAGATACCTGATAAACCGGAGGAGCTGCTGAATCAGAGACAACGATTACATTAATAAGAAAGACTTCTGGATTTCTCTCTGCAAGCAGTTAAATAATTGATCATACAGTCCTCAAAGTTTGAAATTTCATTTGGGAGTAGGCCAAGTAAAGCCTGGAGAACAAAGATGGGGGAACATATATGGAGGAACCTCATAAGATGCCCCTGGAAACATCAAGATTCATGTACCTCTTACACATGCTTTCTTCCATAGTGGAGTGAGGCAACAAGAAAACCCATTTTTCCTTGGATCAAGCAGTGTTGCATAACAATAAATAGAAATAATTTATTAGAGACCTGGTAAAGCTCTGCTAAGACCTTTTATAATTCAGTATAAATAAGTAAGTAAATAGTATTTACAACTAGCAAAATAATAGTGTGATGGATGTATTGCTTGCTGGAAATGTAACAAAAGAGACACTAGATGTATTCATTACAGCGGGCTCTAGATTATGGATATTGTGTGTTTTCTGATGAAGCCAACACTGATTTCAAGTTTCTCAGGACCAGATTTTTTCATAAAGCTCAGCATCCAGAATCAGAAAAACGTTTCCGTTTGCTTTGTATTTTTATTTATTTAATCCTGCCCAAAGCTATACAAAAAGGAGGACTAAAAATGAAACACCACTGACTGTTTTTAAATTGTGCATAGTAAATGTTGCATGAAGAGAGACCATTAGTCTCAGGAGGACACATCCTACCATGCTACCTTGCTGCTAGTGCTGTTTAGAAGCCTGTTTGCTTTCTGTAAAATCCAACAAATTGAGTCAATAAAAATATCGTTGTTGTACTTCTGCAATAAACTAAGGACCTGAATGATTGCAGCTTAGCTAAGAAGTACCTTAATATTCATGAAGCACAGCCTGAATAATATTTTTGTGTGGTCTTATAATCAGTTACATCACTTCTAAATCTCATGATCTTGAATCAGATTTGATTTAAGCTTCATTAACTAATTTTAACTTAAATATCACAGCCATTTTTGCCTTTTGAGAAGGCAAAATAATAATGAAAAAAAGACAAGCAAACCTGCCATTCATTGCAGCAGTGAGCATTTGAAATGTCAATGTGGCTTACTGATGTAAGCAACTAGTTTTGAGGCTGGTGTACAGAAAATAAAGTTGGCAGACTACAGAGATTACTGTTCATGAGGCAGACAGTGCAGTCGTGTACCAACTAAGAATGAGTATACAGAGTATTGCTTCAGCTGTACTTAACTAAAGCTTTTTAAAACAACTCTGACGTTGGTACTTAATGGATTTTAGTTTGCACTAAAGTGAGGTGGAGAGAGTGGGCACAAATATGTTTTAAAGATGAAATATTAAATGAACAAAGAAAGAGGGAGAAAGCTGGGACATTAAGTTCTCCCAGAGATCTCCTATGTGCTGCTAAAAAGCCAAACTAAATGGTGTTTTCAAAGCCTTTAAATTACCCTTCTCCCAGTGATGCCAGTAGTTGAAACTCCCAGTGGTTACTCAGGATGTTGTGTTAGGTCACAGTTTAGGCCACTGAAAAGCCTAACCTTTTAAAATTTTATTGTATTTTCCTTGTGTCCTTCCTGCTTCCCTGGGCCCACACCATCGTTACGTTGGCATGAGGTTGCCACCCACTGTGGTGCAGCCACAGCTTTCCCCTGTGCGGGAATGCAGCCATGGGGAGAGGGCTGGCACACGCCTGAGCTCTTGTATACGTGTGGTCTGGTTGTTCTGTCTGGGCTGAACTCCCTGACTGTAAAATAACAGATAACGGCACTTCCCTGCTGACATGGATTTTGTGGATTCCTCAAGGGATAAAAGCCAAACAAATAATGTAATATGTGACATCTTGCTTCATATTTTATCTACTGGCATAGAACCACTGTTCCATTATTCAGAAAAAGATGGCACAGATAAGAAAAAAATAAATTAAAAGCAAAGAAAAAAAGCCCCATTAATAATAAATTAGAAAAATAAAATGGTGTATGGCCTGATTTCTACAAAATAATTCCTGTAGATACAAAGGCCACTACATTAAATATGATTCTCCATATGATAAATGAGCTTCTCACAACTTGCCCACCTCACTGCTTGCTTAAAGCCATTACAATTTTTCTGGTCTGCATGAAATTACCCAAAATATGAGAAAGGGCTACTCATTGCATGTACTTTTGTAACTCCTAGACCAGGCATGGCAATGCGACCCACCCCCTCCTGAGCTGGTGGCCATTGCTCAGCAATAAGCAAACTGTCAGTGCGCTATTAACTCTGTGTTGACTGAAAGCAGGGCACAAGGAGGGCAGCGCAGTGCAGTGCTGGCTCAAGTGGTGGTGCATAACTGCATGCATTCTGATATACTGGTTAGACACGGGGCACTGAACAGTGAAGAATATGCAGCTGTGCTTTCTGTTCGATAAAAGAATTTGAAAATAGAATCATAGAATCCTTAGAGTTGGAAGGGACCTTTAAAGGTCATCTAGTCCAACTCCCCTGCAGTGAACAGGGACATGCACAGCTCCATCAGGTTGCTCAGAGCATGGTCCAGCCTGTCCTTGAGTGTCTCCAGGGAAAGGACTTTCACCACCTCTCTGTGGCCTTCTTGTTGATGGGCTTAAAAATAAAACTGACTGACTAAATGCCACCAGGACTGGAATTCCTTTTCAAATTTAGCTGCATTATCCCAAATTACCTTGTTGAATTCCAGTGGGTAAGGTACCCAATTCATCTTCTCTTATAATTGCTGATACCATGGATTGCATCCATAGTTAAGCTTGGATACAACTAAGAGCTATGGAAACATCATCTTGGATTACATCAAGTGTGTCTACAACCAGTTGGTAGCCCCTTTTATTAATTCTTCACCACTGAGGCAGTATATCAGATAACACCCATTGGTTAGATCCCCATGCTGATAGAAAAGACGGCAATGGATGTTGTAATGTATGTAAAATGACTCATTGCTGCATGTAACTTATTTTGTGTATTTCAGCATCCACTGGTACTCCTAAGTCCTTTTTCAGCAGGGCTGTGCTCCATCCTTTCACCCCCCACCTCATGAAGCTCCCCTGGGCCCTCCGCTCAAGCCTGTCTACGTCTCTCTGGATGGCATCCCATCCTTCAGGTGAGTCAACCATATCACAGTTTGGTGTCATCTGCAAACTTGCCAAGGGTGCACCTGACCCCAGTGTCAATCTCATTCATGAAGATATTAAAGAGCACAAGACCTAGTACTGACCCCTGAGGGACGCCACTTGTCACCATCTCCATCTGGACACTGAACCACTGACCATCACTCTCTGGGTACAATCTTGCAACCAGTTCCTCATCCATTGAACAGTCCACCCATCAAACTGATATACTTCCAATTTAGAGAGAAGGATGTTAAGGCAGATCCACTAAGTTTTCCAGGAAGGACTTGCCTGTGGTGAAGCCATGTTGGTTATCAAGTATCACCTCCCTCTCTTCCATATGCCTTAGCACAGCTTCCAGGAGAATCAGTTCCATGACCTTCCCCAGCACAGAGTTGAGGATGACAGGCTGGTAGTTCCCTGGGTCATCATTTCTATTCTTCTTAAAAATGGGTGCAATTTAAAAATGGGTGAAATTGCTGAAGGACTGCCAGGACAAGCAGACACAGGATTTCCTTCTGTTAGCTGCCTTGGTCCAGAGCTTTCTTTTTCAGGCTTTGCTGTTGCTTGAGGAGGAACTGAAAGAAGCATGTGAATTTTGCTGCCTGGGAACAAAATCTCATTTTAAAGAATCAGACCAGAACTCTCCATTGCTATGTAGGGTATTCATAGGCAAAAGGCAAAACTCAATACTTAATTGTCCTTTGAGAGTGTAACTTTTCCAGTAGCGTTATCATCTTTCTTCTGAAGTGCCACTTACTGATTTCTTTTTAAAGTTTACATTTCAAAATGAAATTAGTTGGATTGTAGTTGGCAGAAAGGTAAGGGCAGACGTACAAAGTTTATTTTAGTCAGCCATGGCTCCTAAAATATTATTTATGCTAAGCTTTGAGATACGCTTTGTCCTTAGGGAGCCAAGATGTTACATATTTTCTTCTTAATCTACTCAGTCTTCAGATTTCACTGCCAGCTGGAATTGAATATTAGACATTTTCTGTATTGTTATAGAGCTGAATTATTATAGAGATAATTATAATTGAATATTTCAGCATATATTCTGTACTTAATCCATTTAACATGTATTAAATGGAGCTCAGGTTGCAGTACCAGGAACAAGTCTCTAATTGTATTAATCCAAAAGATGAAGAAGGTTTGAGGTGAAGCGACTTCAATTAACAAAGGCAAACTTAGACGTAAAAGATGCAAACTTCTTTTTTTGCTTTATATCACTGTAAAGAATCATCTTCTTTCAGCATTAAATTTTAGTGTTTCCAGAGTACACTGCTAGTGGCAAACACAAACCCATAAGCTCTTGAAACCTCTGCTTCTGCTTATGCCCTCAGTCTGCCTCTTGTTTTGTGCTTGAATCCTGTTTCCCTTCCTCACCCTGCGGCTGACAGGAGTATTTCCAGAGGCATGAGTGCCCAGCCAAAGGGAGCATTTGCCAGGCAAGTGACTGCTGGTAAAGAAAAATGACAGCTTGTAAGTTTTAAGAAAAGGGCCCCTCCACCTCCCCACTCCTCTGTAATAATGACAGAACGTACAAACAGGACTGTGGGTATCCCCCACATCTGGAGCTGCACTCAGTCCTTGGGAGGTACTTTTCCATCACACCTCTGCCATGACCAAGTGTGTCTGAAACTTCCTACAAACCCCATCCACATGCACAGCAGGCCTATACCTAAACCCAGAGGCACCAAACCAACTGATGGCTAAAAATGGATGGGACTAATCCCACCCTGCCTGCTCACAGCTGAAATAAGAGTAACAGACTGCAGAGACACCCAATACTTGGTTTGTTCTGTTTCACTTTGGTTTAAATCACTATTTCAATAAGTTTAAAAAAAAAAAATGTTTTACATTCTTTGAAGGTATTTTTCCATGCAGAATAAAAAAGAAGAAAGAAGCACAGGAAATTTTAGGTCCACTTCACACATTTCTGTAGGCATTCTAGCATTCTTACTGTGTCAGCAGAGCATTAATCTTATTTTCTCATGCCCTCTACACTGTGAAAACCATGAAAATTAATCTTACTGTAAACAGAAGTGAAGTACAGATGGCTGTACCATCTCAAACTGTGTGTATACAGATATATATATTAATACAGAGAAAATCAGGATGTGTTCTACCAAAATCTGCAGAAGCCACACTTTTTTTTAGCAAGTGGGTGTCATATGCTTGCAAACTGAGAATCTGGACTGCGTGAAGAAGTCTTACGTGGCAAGGGGCTATAAAGTCACACTCTAAAAGTGAATAATACTGAGTCAGTGCCTTTATTCTGAACTCCTTTATTCTCCTTTCTTGCCCTTGCTTATGTCTTTGATAAACATTCATAATCCCATCTTCTGACAAATTCTTCCCAAGAAAGAGATCTTTGTGTTGTAGCATTATGACTCATGCTCAGTCATGCCCTGCCCAGACCAGAAAGAAATACAGGAGCTGATGTGCATGGTCCCTTGACTTCAAAGGACCTTCATCCAGGAGCTTGTGTTATAGGTATCTACATTAAAATATTAACTTGTTAGGGATAGCTCTAACTCAGTTAAACTGTCTTCCAGTAGACAAGTTTTTCTCTCTCTGCAAGAAAGGCACTAAGCAAAAATTGGAAAGAGGTCCAGACTTCTCCCATGTAACTTAGTATAAAAGTAAAATTATTCATGGAGATTTTTCCCAAGCCTGTTGGTAAAAAGCCGTAAAATGATAAAATAGACCCAGGTGAAGGAAATCAAATAATGAAATAATCAGAGCTAACAGTAAAATATCCTCATTAAGATAGTGTACATAAATGAACTACATCACTTCATTCTATTACACTCCTGTGCTCTAATGAAAACATTTCTGCACACATTTTAGTTCACTTGTACTAAAAAGGAAAATGGCCTTTACCAGGTGGCCATTGTGCTCTCTTTCCCACTTTCTTTCTCTCTCAAAGCATTTTCTTAATTCCATCAGTTCACTCTCATTTTTGATACCTTACCCTTATTTTTTTTTTTTCCTCAGACTTCTAAGGTGATTTCCAGCTGAGACAGATGAGTACTCCACTGCTTTTAACAGTTGGGCATTCTTGTAGAGCCTGGGACTTCTTTGTACCTCGAGATTGTTGCTCTGCACTGACTGATCCAAGGCACACCCATATTCTCAGAAGTCTATGGTCACACCACACAAGCTGTTAATTCAGACTTGATACAAGAATTCCAAGGCCCTGGAATTTATCTTCTTCTAAGAGTATGCTTTAATCACGGGGCTAGTCTCTCAGCTGAGAATCAGCTGAGTTTAATCTGTCAAGGAAATTCATTATCCATTACACCCAGCATCTTTGTACTCACCTTGTATAAAAATAAATACATAAGAAATGAAGTCAATTTTGACAACTTTATTTACTGTGTGCTTTTTCTCAAAATGAATTGTAAGAAATCCTTACCTGACATGTTGAGATGAACAGTACCCATTTCATTTTAGATTAGGACAACAATGTAAAGGACATGAAACAGTAAGATTGTTCAGGCTTGGAAATGCTATAAAGCTTTACTTATTGTGTAAACATTGTAAAATGAAAGAAGTTCCTCATTATTTGAGCTGTGAATACATTTTCAGAAATATAACCATATTCTGATTCAATTTAGATTGATACTGAAGGAAACCCCCGAGAAGGCTCCTCCTGCTTCCCCTTGCTACATCCAAAGTATTGCTGTACTCACAAGAAAAATGAAACCCTAAGAGTCTAACTTCTGCAACACTTAATCATATCCAATCACCACCGCAACACTCGTGGTTAGAGCTCAAACTGCATACATCCTCAACTAATCTATGAGAGGTAACATAGTCTGTGTGATGACAGGCAGATTTCATGCCGTGTTACAAATACGCAAGCACAAATCTGGCATAAAGCTGGCTGTTTCTGTGAGAATTTGGTTTGAAAGCAAGAACCCTGCAGTAAACCTGTTCAGAAGGAACCCTGAGTAAACACTGAACAGCCAGTGTCTTCCATCTGCTAAAAAGCTATTAAGCTGTTAAGAAATACAGTCTTAAAATCAAAAATTGTGCTGATTGAGCAAAGGAGTTGGTACTGGGACTCTCCACCATAGCCCCTGATACACACAAGCACCTTCTGCTCTCTTGCAGGAGTTAGGGATTTCTGACTAGAAATATCAAGCGAGTTCCTCATGGTAAACCTGTCTACTCCCTGTGCTGACAGGCTGCAGATATTCAGAAAGGTTAAATTTATCCTTCTTTGTACCACAATGAGTAAGTCTGTCCATTAAAACAATTTCTCTTTTTAGCTAGTGGATTTAAAACCCTTGGCATACCTCCAGTGTGAGTTTAGTATGATTTCATAGGCAAGCAAGAAAAAAACAACAAACTGAGCTAACTTCTGAACTCTCCATCCCTGAAACCACTGGGAGTTTTGTTTAAGCAAGGAGTTCAGAATGTGACCCTGATGAAAGCCAGCTGCAGCAGCAATGCCAGCCAGCCCCTGGGCCACTGTGCCATCAGTCAAACCAGTGATTGCCCATGCAGGTTCTGTTCCACTCCAGGCCACAGTTCCAGCACCACTCAAACCTGCACTGAGGTCGAGGACATTTCATGTGCATGCAGCCACCTGCAAAACAGCAAAAGAATGGTTTTGGTAAGCACTTACTGATATTAGTCAGCCAGCAACAGTTTTAAAATCAACTTTTGTTGGCGTTCAATTACTAACCAAGTAAACTACTTAGTGAAAGTGAAATGCAAACCTGAAGACTGCTTCTCCTCAGCTTTCTACATCCTGTTATTCCCTCTCCTATTAGGATGCAACGTGCTGGTGTCATTTGAGGGACTGCAGAAGTAGGAACTGTAGTACTGTCTGACACTTGGAGAGACTGCGCAAGGGACATAGAACAGCAATGGCAGGCTCTGAAAAAAACACTCGCGGAGGTGTCTGCTCCAGGGTAATCTACACTAGTAGAGTCGTGAGCCAGAAGTTGAACTAAATTATTATGTTTTTTAAATTTGGATTCAACGTTGGAGGGATTTGCAAAGAGTAAATCAAGAGACAGATTCGGCTGACTGCCGATTATATAAAAATGGCATTAGTAATTTAAGTTGACTTGACCTTCTTAATATCTGAAGCAGTCTTTTGATCACATCAATGTTTCCTTTGTGTTAGGTTTCTTACGTGCCCATACTGTGAGAGCAGCTTTCATCTCTCTGCTCACAGCCTTGATGATATGTTTAGTTTGTAATATATAAAACATTAACATTGTCAAAGGTCATTACAAAAATGTACTTCAAATGGCAATTATGTTGCTCACCACACAAAGAAATCTCTTGTATAATTCAAACAGAACGAAAACCGTGCAGTAAGGAGTGCTGAAATGTCATCTCAGTTTGACTCCAGATGGTGATAGGATGTACAAGGAGTGTGTGTTTCCTACTGTATGACCTGCTACCCTTACACAACCTTTCCTATAAATGCCACTCCAGAAGGTAAGAACAGCAGATACTAGAACTGATCTGTTAAAAAAGGCCAATCTGCTTCATGAGACAGAGGGAGAAAACTAGCTGTGATGGCAAGGTCTATTCAACATATCAAACATTTTGTATTTATGTAAGAGATGCAATTCATTGGACATTTCTATGTTATTTAAATGTAAGTGTACTGATGGCCAGCCTCCACAGTACATTTTACTTAAAGTTTAGAGCCAATCCTCTCTTACAATTCATATTAAGCCACCACTGGATGAAATGCATCTCAACCCTGCTGCAGGAACTAGGGTCCAATAGGCACTGTGTCAAGCATGTGTTCTACCTGCTAAGCTCCATCAGTCAAGTTATCTGCTATACAGGTGCTGAGATCAGCAGTCAGTGTGCAGAGTGCCTCAAGCAATGTGGCCCACAGCTCAGTGAGAACAGCAGTGCTCTGAGAGACACGGATGTGTATTTAAACTCACTTAGACTGACAACAGAGCTGTGGGACACTGCTTTGCTCTTTCATGTTGGCTCTGCAGAAAAGTTATTGGCACTTAGACAGATTCTACAATGCCTGTAGAAATACAGGCTCTTGTAGAAATGTTATGGGCATAAAGAAATACAGTATTGCCACTGTCACTTGAAAAAAAAAAAAAAAAAAGGTGCCACAGAAACCTTTGGGGAGGAAAAGCAGAATTATTCTCTTGTGTGGAGTCAGAGCACTCCTCCCAAACAGGGATCGCTGGCAGATTTCCGCACACAACCACCAGCCTCTTGACACCAGCTGTACTCAGGGAGATGCAAAGTGTTCCTTTCAGTCAGCCCAGACGCTGGAACGTGCAGTACCTTTTACCAGGGAGGAAAGGAGGCACTGAACTTTTCATGCTTTGTGCCTTAATTCATGGGACCACTAAGGTGGGAAGGCACAGGGAAGACGCAGGAGCTCAGGGAATTTTAGAGCCACTCAGGGCAGCTGGGCAGCATCCATGCTGACAGCAGGTTATCCCAGTTCACTGTACTGGATTTTTTCTGCATGGCCTGAAGGCTACCTGACTACAGATGAGACTAAGCTGTTCTGCACGATGATCCTCCCCAGAACACCTTCTGCAAGCATGATTTTACCAGAACACTTGTATACCTGTCCCAGCCAGTTCTAGACTGCCAATGGAACCATGCCTCGCAGCAGCCAGGCACGCTGAGGACCTCCTGGCTTTCTGTGCATTCAGAGAAGCAAGCAGACTACTGCAGTTCCCAGGAAGTCTTGTCAGTTTGACTTCTCAAGGACATTAATCATTTTTGTTCACAGTTGTTAAAAAGTTTTCACTAACAAGCAGGCACAAGTGTGGTTTGTAAGTGGTGGTTTGAACATCTGTTATTTGTGCACGACTACAACTTTTTGGGGAGTACGACTAAACTAAATGCTGCTGAGATACCGGTCCCTTTTGAAAATCTGTTATTTAAAATTGGTATACATTTTTGAGAGAATGCAATTAGCAAAGGTGTTTTGTTAGAAGACATTAGGTGCCTTTTTATCTTCTGACTCAGTGAAACACATCAGTACCATCACCACGGTATTGTTACATGGGAAACAATGGGCTGCCAACAGTTTACAAATGTCAGTCTGGAAGCTGGAACATGCAGTACCCATTATCAGAGAAGACAGCAAGCACTGCATCTTTCAACCTTCATGCCTTAATTCACAGAATCACTGGGGTGGGAAGGGACCTTGGGAGATGATCCAACTCAACCTTCTTCTGCTCACAGAAGGGTCAACTAAAGCAGGCTGCTCAGGGTCACGTCCAGTCAGGCTTTGAATGTTTCTTAGAATGGACTCTCCATAACCAGTCTGGGCAGCTTGTCCCAGTCTTCAACCACCCTCACGGTGAAAGGTATTTTCATATCAACATTTTCATTCAACACTGCATTTGGGCTCATTGCCTCTTGTCCTTTCACTCCACACTACTGAGAGGGGTCTGTGTTCTTTACCACTCCCATCAGGTATTTATGCACACCGGTAAGATTCCCCTCAGCCTTCTGTTCTTCAGGATGAACAGACCCAACTCTCACAGTTTCTCATGACATGCTCATAGATTCTCATGACATGCTCTCATGACATGCTCCTTCCTCTAAATTAGTCACCTCTGTAGCCCCTTCACTGGCCTTGCTGTGCTATATCCACTTGTTAAATGGAGAGTTCATAACTGGACATAACATACTCCAGACATGTCTCATCAGAGCTGAGTAGAGTAGAAGGATCACCTCCTGTGATTTGATGGTGATGCTCCTCCTCATGCAGCCCAGGATACAGCTGACTTTCTTTGCTGCAAGGGCACTGCTGGCTCATGCTCAGCTTGTATACCAGGACATTCAGGTCCTTTTCTGTAAAGCTTTCCAGCCAGCTGGTCTCCAGCTTGCACTGGTGTATGGATTTATTTCTCCCCAGGCTCAGGACCTTTGCACTTATCTTTGTTGAACTTCATGGAATTCTACTCAGCACGTTTCCCAGCCTGTCAAGGTCCTTCTGAATGGCAGCATTACCAACTGGTTCCAGTACACTGAAATATTTCTAGATTGCTTCTGTGTCTTTGGCATTTTGCATTATGAGGCACTGTTCTGACATGGGTCAGGCCATAAGCAAGGAAAGGTCTGTTCCTGCTTACAATCTATTTTAAATAATTATTTTCTTCCAGGGGAAAAAAAAAATATAATGGCCTTTATTTTTTATTTTTTGATACATCAGTGGTTTTTATAAGCAACTTCCCTAGTTGGAATTATATAAATTATATCATAGTGTCAAATAGGGATATTCTATTTATGATGTGCTACAACAACTGCCTATAAATTAACAATGAAGTTACACAGTGTAAGAGAAAGTAAAGCTCCTAGCACTGCCTCCAGCCTAACCTGAAGGTTTTTTATTTGTGTATTCACATACCGTAAGTATGAACAGTCACAATTACTGTCTATTTGAAACCCAGTTCAACCTTCTGGCTTTTCAGCTCATTTTATAAGTCTGGAAATAACTTTTCTGACCTACTCCTCTGTTCTCTCTCTTTTGCTGCCTACCTTGCTCACTACACACTGCCAAATCTTATCTCCCCTTCCCACTCCTGAATTCATGCTTTCATTCCTTCTGCTCCTTGTGCTTGAAATCTCCCACTTTCCATCTGCCAGCTACCTTCTTTTCTTTCCTCATACCCCAGATTTCAGGATTTTGTCCTATTTCTTCCTCAGTAATATTTCCATAGTATCACTGCTTCAAATGTTTTCTCCTTACAGTTTACAGTGTCTGATTTAGCATTTTTAAAGTCCCAATTGTATAACTAATGCTACAAAATGGAGAAGCATTCTCTATACTCAATATTCATATAATACTTAGGCAAACATTTTAGGGTATTTTGATTAATCCACCTTAACACAATTAAATCTTGGAACAGCACATTCTACAAAGCGTAGCCTATTTGCTTTTCCTGTTCCTTGCTCTAACCAATCCATTGCTAATAGATTACTTTCCACCCTACAGGCACCGATCAGTGTAAGCAGTTTGTCAGGACTCACATTTCTTCCTTAGACTTGATCTCCTACTGCAGGCATTTCAGTGGGTTGAGATTCATTTCATTTCAACTCAGCTGCATACTGTCTAGACAACTACACCAAATCTAATTCTCCTACATCCCAATTTTACATGTGAACCTTCTGGACCTCATCAGACTCACGCTTTGTTTCAGTGTGAGATGAGTTTTGCCCTGTAAATATCTATTTTTTTCCATTCCAAAATGTATACAACTAACTGGGCATTCAGTCATATTAATGCTCCAGCTAGTGCAGCATTTTCCTTGTCTATCACATACATGAGTGTTTTGTGAGGCTTACTCAGTGGCTTCAGAACTAAGAGACTGCTTTCAAGATAACCTAGATAAAGTGGCAGAGGGAACATTCAAGCTTTGTGCCCTCTTGTCATAATAGCATGCATATATATGTGCACATGCTTGTTCATACATACATACGTTGTAACATTAATTTTACATGACAGTTAAGTACCAGTTATTTAACAAATTTACCATTTTTCTCCACTGGAATATGGCAGTTGGGGCATGGCTTGGTTGTTTTCTTGATTGTTTCTTTAGATGCCTCTTCCCACCGGGCTTGCATGGCTGCATTTTCATCAACTACATATCCCTGCAAAGAGAAACTACTCATGAGTGCAAGCTGCATTTTGTATTTTGAAGCAAAAATTCTGCACCTCTCCCCAGCCAGAACAACACAGACAGCAAAAGTCAGTAGGGCTGTAAAAGGGACTCCTGTGTTTGTCCTCTTTATGAGTGGGACAAAATTACATAATCTATACAAGTGTCCTACTTGGCAATTTCCTACCTAGAATGATAATGCAAGGACAAAAGAGATGGCAGTGCCCTGGGTACTTTCTATCATACAGGATTGGAAATGATGTTCAAAAGTAAACATTGTGTTTTGGTTCCAGCCTTGAAAAGATGCTCTATCTACTCATACCATGTTTTTTGCTTTTCAAGTGAGTGGAAAAACAATGACGTTACACTACATTATATCCTTTGTAAAAGCTGTTACAGCTTCTTTGTGTTTCTGCCTTCTAGATGACTACAGACTGCTCTGTCAATCAATTTATATTCCATTTATGTGGATTTCTAAAATATTTATTTCTAACAAGTCAGGAAAAAGAAATTGGCCCAACTTTGAAACGTGCGATATGACCCTACCTCTCACTGATTTCTACTGAGCTGCTACGGATAAAACACATGACTTTTTGCAGCGTCAGTGAGCAACATGTAGTTGGTTACTTCTTGGCTGGCGTCACCCGAGTTCAGATGGAGCAACAAAGAGCCACACCTCAAGAACACTCATCTAGTGGTCACTCCATCATGCATCTAAAATAATCAGCCTCTTTTAATCAGAAAACCTTGAAAATGTCTTTATGCTCTCATTTCCTTTATTCTATTACCTGTATCAGTCACCTGAGCCCTTTAAACCCTTCTACTGATCCTCACTTTTCTCCCATTTGCCAGTATTTCTGATGCAGAGGCAACAAAAGTGAACAAAGTTGTCTCAGCTCTATCCTAGAAGTGATTTTTACTTTTACTTCTCTGCTTCCGAGCAGGGAGTTAGGCTCTGCATGCTGCTGGGTTATTCAGCAGTATGGCAAATGGTGACATCTGTCGAACAGCACATTAGGAACCTCTGGGAAATAGAAAAGGCTACTTAGGCTAATAGCAAAGAACGTAATCTATACTGATCTCACAGCACCTCGATCTTTAAAGAAGGGTGATTTTAGCAAGAGATCTGAGCTAACACAGAGGGGCCTGAACAGAAGAAGTGGAGGGTAGGAATAGCAGTGGGGCCTCAGTTTGCCCATTGACGGAAGAGGATATTGATATCATCTGGTTGCAACAGCAATTAATTATTTAGCATCCATAAATACAAGATGAAAATCACTATCGCAGCAAAAAAAAACGTTACTATCATTTTCAGAACAATAGCTATAAGAGAAGACCAGATGCAATTTTAATTTTTGTATTCAACTCAGAAGAGCTCCGCAGTGGCTCCATTTTTTTTCCAAATAGTCCAAATCCAAATGATGTGATTCAGTAATCACATCATTGGAAATGTATTTTTTCCACATCTTCATGACTTTATTGTGCCATAATAGCAAATGACACTGAGGCAAAATTTCACACACCAAATTGCTAATTGGATTTGTATAAAGATATTTGACCTTAGTTCTAAAAGCAAAGACAAACTTTGGAACACTCAGAAATAATTAGAATAAACAAGTGCAAACTGCACATACACAATTCACTGAGAAAGAACAAATTGATGACAACAGCAGAGTGAATTATTATATTAATGTTTTCCTTTGCAAAACCTCTAGCATGAAATAGATTCAGCAGCATGTTATTTCCAGCCCATTAGAGCTGAAACATCCCTCTTATGCCCAGTATTGCTGAATGCTGAGTTAAAAAACTTCCTGCTGCAGGAAGCAAATGCAGAAAAATGGTACACCAATATAGAGTCTCTCTAATTCATTAAAGAAATCATACCTCCCAGATCTACGAGCCTCTACTGTTCGTGTGCTTTATATAGTGCTCCACATACAGTGACTGCAAGCACGTGTATTTATCTTCATTTTCTCCTCAAATAATAAAGAAAAAATTATATGGCAGTTCTCTGTTAGCAATGTCTATTTGTATCACCTTAATTCACCCTAAGCTAGCAGACCTCACCTTGATAATGGGATAGGTAATAGACCAGAGCTTTCAGCCAGAGGTGGTTCACACATGCCTGGGCTTGGATAGGAAGCTCTGCAGTACTTCAGGTATGCACCACATGGGATGGGAGACTTTGCTACACTTGTGATGCAGTATGCTCCAGTTCCCCAGTTATCATAGGGTATTTGTCAGAGCATTACTGAAAAGCTACTAGATTCCATCCATTCCACTTTATGAGTTTTTTTCGATTCCCAATTGTTCTGCATATGATGACAAGGAGGGAACACTCATAAATAACAGGAAGCTCTGGATGAGCTGTTGCAAGCATTTTTCAGCCTCCTTTCTTCAATACCTCTTAATGAGATGGTGAAAGAATTCACCTTGCTAGCTCTGGGTCATGCTGAAGGATGAAGATTTACTTCTGTTCTGTTCCTATGCTGAGTCTTGGAAAAACTAAGAGGAATAAAAAGACCACAGAGACTGCTGAGCTCGACACGGCATTACAAGAAAATGTGTACGTGGAAAGTTCTTCATGCAGTTAACCAACATTGAGCACTACAGACACAGAAAGCATGTTCAAACAGAAACAAAGCATCCTGCTTTAATGTAGCAACTCATTTGGGTAATGGGGCACATGCCACCTTGTAGGTAGAATTACGTAAAGCAATTGAAGTATGTGGTCAGTCAGCAACTAAACAGTACCATCCAGAGTAAAAACACGTATGGCACAACTTGTTCAAAAACATCAGAAGCGTTAGATACATAACGTTAAATTCAGATGCCACCATATTAGATTGTCTCATATAAGCACTCTGACAACCACGCTTAGTTTGCGTAGCACAGACAACATCTGAAAACTGAAAGCCCGTGGTTCAAAATAAATATGAAGCTGTTGACGCTATGTTGTGCTCAGCTTCTGTGAATGTGGTTGCTGGACTCTGGACTGTTGTTGCTGTTTATTTCCACTCTGATAAGCAAAAGAGCCGGTCATGCATTATTTTAGGAATGTATCCAAAGCAGTTTCCTTTTCATCAGAAATACTTTTCCTTCTGTTCCTTCCATAATATTTTTATTAACACTGCCTATAATTATTTTGGGTTAATAGCATATATACAGGGCATCAGATAGGCTAAAGGAGCTTTGAAAAAAAAATATTTGAGCAAATTAGGAGTCAACAATCTTGTAAAGAGAGGTGTGCTCATCTATGGGACCAGTGCTCTTATCTAGAGAAAGACTTGACTAATCAAAACACTAAAATGGTAACTGGAAAGATATCCATCAACGGAATTATGTTTCATTCAGAGGAAAAATAGTGTCAGTACCACTCAGGTCCAGCTACACTCACAAGAAGCAGCTTTGTGTGAGCCAATTGGCCTGATGTATCTAGGGAACTCTACTGCAAAAAAGAGCTGGTCTGTGATATCAGCAAGTAACTAAAATCCAAGTTCCATGTTATGCAAAGGGTACTGTGTCTGATGTGAGACGAAAGAGATTTTTTACTAAATAAAATTAGAGAGCTCCAGTTTGGTGACAGTGCACATCAAGATTCTCACACTGCATACTGGGGATGTTCCTATCAGAAGATGTATTTAATTTAAAACTCAAGCAGCTAGCAGATACTGAATGATCACCATTCTAAAGCAGACATCTAGTCTAATACAGGTCATTTTCGTGTAACTGTTTTGTACCAATGGAAGGAAGAATATGCTTTTTCCTGTAAGTGGCAACACATCTGCAATGGACTGTCAGTTTAACCTCTTAAAAGCAGCTTGTCACATCTTTTTGTTTTACTCTGGCTCAAAATATGAAAGCTAAATTCTGTCTATATAGTCCCCATCTATTCCTCATTAGACAGAAAGTCAAGACCTACTCTCAGATTTCTTCCAGTGCATCTTTACTTTTAGCATAGGGATTCATTTGTCAGGGCATTTCTGGGTTATAGTTATTTTTCTTGTTCCTTTAATTAGTCATCTGTGAGTTTAAGTATCCTGTGCCTGACACTGGGAATATACCAGCTCTGAATCCAAGCCTCAGTTTCTTTTCCCATTGTGTAAGATACTTAAGAAATTGAGCTATATGTACAATTTTTTGCACAGCCATGTTTTATTTAACTTTTTAAATTTATCTGATGGGAAAAAAAATCGATAGTCTAATAATAGATGTTCCAGATTTCATACTGCGACTCAAGACTCGTTGAAAGATATTTTGTATGAAGTACATCTCCAGTAGTCTTTTCTTTCACTAAAATGCAGCAAAATAATTCATATTTTTGAGGTCAGTATATACCATTGTATTGCAATTAACTTTCCCTTTTTTTTTCCCTGTAGAAAAAGAAGCTTACACCGATGGACTCATGTGAATCTAACGAGATTCAACAAAGCTAACAACAAGGTTTTGCACTTGGGTCAGGGTAATCTCAGGTTTGTGTACAGGCTGGGAGAAGATCTCCTTGACAGTAGCCCTGCTGGAAAGAACTGCTGAGCCATCAGTGTGTTTTGCAGCCAGAAGGCCAACAGTATCCTCGGCTGCATCAGCAGATGGGTGGCAAGCCGGGAGAGGGAGGTGATTGTCCCCCTCTGCTCTGCCCTTGTAAGGCCCCATCTGGAGTACTGCATTCAGGCCTGAGCTCCCCCACTGGCCCAGAGGAGGGCCATGAAGATGATCAGAGAGCTGGAGCATCTCTCCTATGATGAAAGGTTGAGGGAGTTGGGATTGTTTAGCTTGGAGAAGACTCTAGGGAGACCTCACTAAGGCCTTTCAATATTCAAAGGGAGATTATAAACAGGAGAGAAATCAACTTTTTACACAGGTAGATAGTGATAGAACAAGGGAGAATGATTTTAAACTAAAGGAAGGGAGATTTAGATTGGACGTTTAAATGCTAGGAAGTTTTTCACTAAGTAGGTAGTGAGGCACTAGAACAAGCTGCCCACAGAGGTTGTGGATGGCCCATCCCAGGAGGTGTTCTAGGTCAGGTTGGATGGTGCCCTGATCTAGTACTTAATCTAGCAGTTGACAGCCCTGACTGCGGCAGGGGGTTTGGAACGTGATGATACTTTGAGGTCCCTTCCAACCCAAGCCATTCTATGATTCTATGATACTGCATGCTTCTCATTTTAACTCTTGGGCATCGTGCACCATTTCATATACCACATCTTTTGTCTTCCACTGTTCTAAAACAAGTATGGAAGGTTTGCTGTAATAGTGAATAAACAATTCTGTAAGCGATATCTTTAGTATTCTACAGCATAAACACAAAACATCAATAACCAAGAGCAGATTCAGAAGTCACATACCTGTGGAGTCCAGTGTAATATGTACATTTTTCCTAATAATTCACCCTTCACTGAATTTTCAAAGAAAAAAAACTACTACTTCTTTAAAATAATATGTAGGCTGCTCTGCAAGTAATGCTTTCTATTTATTTCCATCAAAATTACAACAGATACAAAATGCACATCAACACTATTTGATAGAGCAAATTCTCAGCTACAAGAACTATTTTTCAACATAGTCGCTACCGTTAGCAATGCATTTTTCACCATCAATAAACAAGAGCCAGCATGCCACACTCACAAAAATCTGCACGAGTGAAAGTGACCCACTGTCACTACTGTCACTGCTGAAATGCACCATGCACTGCCTCACTGTGCTCACATCCACTTACAATACTGTAAGAAATAAATTGCATCAAACATGATTTTCATGAAGCATTAGCTTAATATTTAGTATTTTACCATTACAATAATTCAGCTAAGGATTTTCTGTAAGTGCCTTTGTTTGGGAATTCCACATTAGAATTAAATTCTGAAATAGCTGTTGTTCACAGTGAGCCAATATGTTTTTCTGCATAATTACAGAAAACTGCCACCTACATAGAGACCAGCCATCACAACTCTTTGTGCTTTCTGGAAATCTACAGCAAAAAAATCATATGAGATTGGACAGATGTTCAGTGATTGGGAAGGGAAACCTAGCAAGACACCGCTGTGTATTTTATACCACCTACTGGCAATTTAAAGATCTGCATACAAGAGGCAATGGGATAAAATGGAGGGGGGAGGTTCACTTCCAGCCCAAATGAGACAGAAACCCTTCCAGCAACTACAACACAAAAGACTTCCGCAAACTGCTAGGTGATGTTACAGGCTTTCCTGGATGTTAGTGCACCTGGGTATGTTTTCATGCTACGCCCGTGCTAGCACAAAGCCACTGAAGGCACTTCTGAGAAGTTATCAGATGGCTCTGTTTCAGAGCTTATCACCTGCTTGAAGGTGCATGACCGAGTTAGGTCTGAATCCTGCAACTGCAGTCAGGATCCAGGCAGCATGTACTGATGAACTGGATCAGATCTGGAAAAAAATGTACTTCCAAGCTTTGCTGCATCCCAGCTGAGGAACTGGATTAATTGTGGTTTGTCCAGAGGGGCTCCTGGGCTGGTAGGAGCTCTGGGTAAGTTATAGTGGCAGAAAAATAGTTGACAATCTCGATCCTGCAACAACTATTGGGGCATAGTAAAAACTGGGACCCAAATAACAAGCAACTGAGGTTTGATTTGAAGAGGGCAGGTTTGGGGACTAGAAGGCCTGTAGGTCGGTCAGGCAGTACCTGCTCTTGGTGAAGCCATACTGGTTGGCTTGTATCACCCCTCTCTCTTCTATGTACCTCTGCATAGCTCCATGATCTTTTCTGGCATGGAGGTGAGGCTGACAGGTCAGACTCTGGGTCATCCTTTCTACCCTTCTTAAAAATGGGTGCTATGTTACCTTTTTTTGAGTCACCAGGGACCTCATCTGACTGCTGTGACTTTTCAAATATTATTGAGAGTGGACTGGCAACTACATCAGCTAATTTGCTTAGCAGTCTGGAATGCATGTCATTGAGACCCATAGACTTATGAATGTTCAGGTTCCTTACGTGAACTTGATCTTTGGTTACAGTGGGAGGGACACTGATCCCCTAGTCTTCACCTTCCAACCCATGTGCTTGAGGGATGTGTGAAGAGCAGCTGTCAGTGAAGACTGAGGCAAAAAAAGTTGTTGAATAAATCCTACATAACACCAGAGAAACATCAGAAACTTCACATATCCATAATTTTAACTATCACAGAATCATAGAATGGCTTAGGTTGGGGGAGACCTTAAAGATTATCCATTTCCAACCCCTCTACTGCAGACAGGGCTGCCACCCACCAGATCAGGCTGTCCAGGGTCCCTGAATACCTCCAGAGATGGGGCATCCACAACCTGTCTGGGCAGCCTGTTCCAGCATCTCACTATCCTCTGAGTAAAAAATTTCTCCTTAATGTCTAACCTAAATTTCCTCTCTTTTAGTTTAAATCTATTCCCCCTTGTCCTATCACTATCTACCTGTGTAAAGAGTTGATTTCCCTCCTGTTTGTAACCTTCCCTTAATGATGGACCCTGGGGGTCACCACTTGTGGCAGGCCATAGAACTGTTGTCATAGAACTAGCTGAGCAGCAATTCAGGCTTGGACTAAGAGTACATATGACTTGATAGTATTTTAATAGCTAAGCTTGGAGCAGAAGGGACTACTTGGCAAGTTTTAAGACATTAGCTGCCAGGGATGTTTTATCTAAGCTTAGGTTTACAGCAGTTGTGCTAGTGTTAGTGGTAAAAATCGAACTGTTCAGAAAGGTTTTGTGCCAGTTTAGATAGGCTAATTTTAAGTTGCTGATTTAGAGAGGAAGCTGGTTTGTGGCTGGATTCCCCCTGTATATGAGTGAGGTAAAAAGAAGCCAGGAAGCTTGGTTTTGTGGTGTAGACAGCAGGTGCTTTGCAGTTATTACCAAACCTAAATCTGGCTGGAGTCACCTTTATGGTATCATTGATTCCATCATACACACTGTGTTTTTTAATCCATCAAACACGATTACTTCTCACATCCTAATCTTCAAATAACCCTAAGAAGCTGTAATGGTTTTAAAAGAAAGCTTGTCAATCGAAGTTGGCTCAGATATATATTTTTCCCCTAGAATTATGTAACTTATGCATTAAGATGGGAAGTAATCAGTACATTCTTAGGATGAGTTTTCAACAGGAGATCAAGGCTAAAAATGGAAACTTCAGTAGAAAAGAGGACATTTTATCCATCCCAATAGACCACACAAAATCTGCATATAGATATGCAAGACCTTAATATACCAGCATTTAATGCTAGGTCATTCTCTGCATTCCCATTGCTGGATTTCTCTTTTTCTATCTCAAATAGCAAGCAGGGAGGTGTACAGTGCCAGGCCTCATGCTTCCCTGCTCCTGGTGAGGGAGGGGGATGGCATGGGGAGTCCCCAGGCAGCAGATGGCTCTTTTGGTGCTCTGACATAGGGACCACATGAGCATGCTTTGAGTAGCAGCACAGCTCTTCTCACTCTCAATGCTGTCATCAATGCCTGGCCATCCATTTTTTTCCACAATATCACTTTTTGGCTTTGCTTCAAGTTCTTTTCCACTCCTCATCATCCACTACATTCATAGCCACCATACTGACTTCGGCCTAAACCTATCTACAGTGTTTCCTCTTACACTGGAAATGTCAAGACATGCAGGTGAGCGTAGAAACACTAAGCAAAGGGAAGATTCCTTTTGTTGTTGTGGCCACCAGAAGATAAAATAAGACCTGTATTTTTCTGATAGAAGATATTTTCCCAATACCACACATTCTGTGATCTTGTGATCTATCAGTTCTGGAGGAGAATGGTTTAGTGACTGCATGTGTGGCTCACCCTTAAATCTGACTACTAGCTATTGTGGCAATGAGATCTGTTTGTAAAATAAATGAAATGGAAAGGATCCTGACTAGGGGAAAGGGTAAGAGTCAAACTGGAGTAACTTAAGCCCAGGAGTAACTTAAGCCCTAAAAACAACCCTGGAAATGTATTATTCCTAACTAGACAGAGATGGTCAAAGTCATCATCACGGTCTGAAAAATAGTACAATAATGGCAAATTCTCAAAAGCTGTCACACACAGGATTCTGCCTCAGAGAGGACAAAAAGGACAAAAGCAGAAAATACAGGTGGATAAATATTTATATCCATTTCAGTGAAACAGATGAAACATTCCCACATACACCTCTTTCCACATAGGCTTTGTGAATGTTTTGTATGTATCATACTCTTGTGATGTATGCCAGACAATTTTTTACTGATGCAATTCAGATGAAAAGAGCATCTCACCAGCACTTTGGCTGGTACTGCTTTAGCTAGCTCCCAGTGTGCTCTACTGTTTGCTAGAGGCAAGTGAAAACATTTCTTTAGTAGCACATTACCACCTTGTGGAGGAGTTTGATCAGTGCATCTCACTTTCTAAGAACAAGAAGGCTGATCTAAGTCAATTGCCTTCAACACAAGTGAGAGTTTGAATGAATTTTGAGTAGTCTGTAGTCTTCTCTGTACTGGGGAACAGACTGGCACAGCTAAAAGAGATATTCTGACACCATTTAACTATTCTTGGGACAGCTTTTTCAAGAGCACTGGAAATTTTTCATGAGCAGCTAAAATGTTCACTTTACATTAGAACATTGATAGTAATCAACTACCCTAAGTTAACAGATCTAACTGCGTGCAGTTCCTGTGTGAGACTTGGGGTTAGATGGATGTAGCACTCACACTATTACCAGGAGAAGCTAGAGCAATATGCAAGTCTTTAAAATAAACCACTTCTTCCTATGGTCTTCTAACTTTTCCTGGCATAGCTCTATCTTTTGCCAGCATGGAAATCATACAAGCTCTAACTTTCAGTGACTCAAAATTGTTGAAGTACTTTGTACAGTGACAAGAAGACTGCTCAAGGATTTTAGTATTACAGGGAAAACTCATGACATGAATAGCTTGGTGGATGTAAGGCACACTGTTCATGTTGAAATGTATCCAATTTCTAGGTCTACATAATTTGGGTAAGATTTTGAGCTTTGTTCTTCTGCATCACCAAGTTATTGGATACTTCAACTTAAGAATCTTCCAGTGTCTTTGTTGAAACTGTTTTGTTTTTACATAGATGTGAATGGGACCTGGAACACTTTTCTAAGGCAAACAAAACAAGCTTATTCTTCGTGGAGGACAGCTAAGCTGCTCCTTGTCACAAAGTAATGTGGATGCCAGAAGCGTACAAATGGCTTCAAAAATGGGGTTGCACAAATTCATGGAATAAAAATTCGCTGTTAGCTGCTAAATACAAAATTCTATACTGAATCACAAATTGAATCACAAGTCTCTAGAAGCTGGGAAAATATTCAGAGAATGAAGCATCATTATACTCATGCACTCCTCTCTAGACATCAGTAACTGAGAGCTGTCAGAGACAGGGCTCTGGGCTAGATGGATTTTGAGTCTCCTATGACACACCACTTCAATGGCACTGGAAGCAGATGTCCTATGTGTCAGGATACAGCCTATTTGATTCTGTCTTGATGACCATTGATTCTTTTTTATAAAGTAGAGGAGCTTCACTAAGAAAAGTTAAAGAGAAACATGTCTACACGGGTCATAACCTCCTGCATTATCTCCAAAGTATAGTAAATGAACCACGTTATGGTAAGAGATGGGAAAGGTTCCCTTCAGGTTCCCAGCTCCGTCTCAGTCTCTGTGTTCAAAGAATGAGAGGCCTAAATGCCAGCTTCAGACAGAGCCTGCCTGTAGGCGCTGACAGGAGCTGTGCATGCGTAGCTGAGAGCTGGCTGCACACCCTGTCAGCACCTGCTTGCAATCCTGCATCTGCTGTGTTGAACTGCCTGAGGCCTGGGTTAGCTTTACCTCTTAACATCAAGCATGCCAGACATCTGAATTTCAGTGTTTTATTTCCTAGAAGATCAGCCTGGCCATCAAGCAGTGAGACGTTTAGATATTTAGGGGGAACCTCTCCTGTTTCTTGTTGCTGTTGTTCTTTTGTTTTAATCGACTGTGATTGATTAGTCATGGAGAGCAGGAAAACTTCAGTCACTTCAATCTCAAACAGAAATGCCAAGAGAGAAAAACTATTTCCTGTCCACGGCTATAGCTACAATAGCCACAGCATTATGGAACAGCCTAGAGTAATTATCCCCTAACAGCTTCTAACCTAGGCAATCCATTTTTTATTTCTCTAAGCTAAAACATAAATTATCAACAGCACTTTCTCCACAGTCTCTATAAAAACCCTGTCCAAACCCACATGATTTCCTGGCTGGTGCACTGAATACAAGCTGCAAGGCAGCAAGGCTAAAGAAAGCCTTTCAGAGGTGTTCACATTAAATAGCCCCAGAAGCCCACTGGGAAGGGCTTTTCTTTATCAACTGATGGCAGACCTCTGTGTGCTCCTGACAACTCAGCTGCTCTGTCAATCAAAGCATCTGAAATCCACCACAAAGTCAACCCCAGTGGCCAGAGCAATTCATCATGAACATAACTGTTTTGGCTTAGGATTATAATTAGGATCAGCTTAACAAATGTCACTCTTGCTGGGCAAAGGAGAATGATCAAAATGCAACGAGTTGTGGGTATCTCTACCTTTCGGGCCACAGCTCCCTGTGTGCTGAGGAAAGAGCTGCATTCACCTTCGTGGTATTCTTCTTTACATTCACGGCAGAACACAAACTGGAAAATAAACCAAAACACAGAAGTGATAAAAACACATTAGTGATACAGACAGCAGATTACAACCGTGAGAAGTCATATAGCAGATGATCTCTTGCCCTCCTCATCCCATTAAATTCCCATAATCCTCCAAATTGTGCACCTCATGATACAATCTGATCATTAACATGACAGTTTTGCAGTTATTATCATACACTTCTTTGGTGAAATAAAATAAATGCCATTATTAAAAATGAGATTTTGCTACCCGGTCAGCTTAGGGACAAAATCATAGTAGGTACTTCTGAGCGTGTCTCTGCTGTAACGAAATCTATACGAGAAAGGTGGTGGCTGAAACAGGCAGTTCTGCTTTATAGTGTTTGCTAATGGAAGCAGCCTATTCGTACTTCTGAGTCAAATGCATTCTCTACGGAAAACTGTTACTGAATTTACTAGGAGATGATCATTTTATATAAGTTATATAAAACGCCAATTTCTAGAAAATTATAGCCTTGAAATGGACTTTTATAGACTGGTTTAGGAAGTCCACAGTCAGAATGCAATGATAGGTTACTTAGCATGGGTTTCAAGGGACTCCCTCTAGACCCTTGTCAGATTTCTAGCAACTCTTCTGATTTCATCTTCCTTCAATAACATTTTTCTTTACATAAGAGTTTATTCTTTTGCAGATGAATAAAACAATTGCTCCTCTCCCAGTCCGAGCTGCCTCTCCTACCCAAACTGGTTCATATGTATCACATTCAATGCCTTTTTTTAAACTCTAAAATGAAGATATCTGTCTTGACATGTGTCAAAATCTTTGACTCATCACTGCTGCATTAAATTCTGTGTCCTTGCAGGTAAGAGGGAAAGTCAATAATGTAGAACGAGTCTCTCTTCTGCTGTTTTAAAGCCACAGTGTCTTGATGCCAGTCTAGACTCTGAAAGATCTCTCAGCAGTAAGCTGTTCTGACTGGTATTATAAGCAAGACTGATAAAACAGCCTTGATTTTTAGATACAGAGCTGCATTCACTTGTAATGAATAAAGGATATCAGGAGAACATGACACTGGAACATTTGTCTGACACAAATTCCATCTTTTCCAATTTCATTTTGAAGTCTTTCAAACCTTAGTGTCACTTTTCTAAGCGCTACTGAAAATTGTATTTCATTGTCATGCTAACGAAATGATGCTTTTATGAAAAGCAGCATTGTGCAATTCCAAAAGGGTTGAGTCTATTATTCAAAAAGCCAGGGAAATTTGGAGTGAAGAAATGGAGTGAATGCTCTACCTTCCTGAGGTATCAAATCAAATCACTTGCTCGCTCTCTTGCTACTTCTCTCACTATTTTGTCAGTGATTTAAAATGTTTTCTTTTACTCCAGCTGACATTGATCTCTTAATTCCTATGTGCTTCTTAGCAAACAGTAACAATGAAGGCACTTCTGCAAGGCATGCTATATGAAAGGTTGCACTATTACAATACAGTATCGTGCAATTACAACAATTTGCACTCAAAAGTTTTCCTTTTTTGTTGAACACTGTCCAAGCATATAGAGACGTACTATCTCTGAATATCTAATATCTCCAAGATTTGTTATCATTTAGCAATTGAAGTTATGGCCAGGCTTAACTGTGCTTCTTTGGGTATGTCCTATTCTTTTTTTCCTTCCTGAATTTATTTCTTATGAATATGTCTGGCTGAAAACATTTGTCTGAAAGGGCTTTGTATACAATTGCGGTATCACTGCATGATCACAGAATGCCTCAGCTTCCTCTATTCTCTCCAATCCCCTAAAATTGCAGTTTTAAACATTTCATAAATATTAAAAAGGAGGATGTATTGAAGAAAGATTAAAAAAAAAAAAAAACAACACAGAAAACCAGGACATATATATTGCAAAGATATTTCAGCTGCCTCACAATGTAATTTAAGAAGTGCTATTTATTACAACAATAAAATCCACGATCTCATTCTGCATTATTTAAGGATGTGAAATGCATCTGCTCACTAAAGAGGCCACTTTCAATTCTTACATGTAAACAAAAACTCTTCAAGAGCAAGATCAATGTGTTTGCCACCGTTTTCCTCAGAGGCTTGCTCTAGTGGAGGTGTACACACATGTGTAAACTGGGCTCTCCACTAACCATTTTGGATCTTGCAATTAAGCCCACGAGTGACCCTGTCACATGCTTGTGATGAGACAAAGCTTGATTTTTTTTTTTTTCTGTTGAGCCAGGATACTCTTTTCACAACTGATTAGATAATGGATGAGATGTAAAATCAGTTCTGTGGCAAAAGAACACCCCGGAGGCTGATAGGTTTGTCAGAATAAATAGGCATCTCCCAACAGAAACACATTAAGCACTCCTTTTTTTTTTTTTTTATGGCAAAGCATGCATCATAAAGAAAACGCACGTCATTTACAACAAAGAGCAGTTTGTGCTCCATTCGTTACATTCAAACATGAAAAATATTATAAACTTTCAGTAATGAAATACAGCAACCACAAAAATGCTGTCATTTAACTTGTATTTTTTGGCTTCATTAATATTAACTCTGTTATTTTGCCCTTGGAAATAAAAAGATCTAAGTTGTTCATTCAGGATTTAACACTTTTGCATACGTTTAATATTAGAAAGTGTTTAAAAATTACTGTAAGTAGTGCAGTTACTAACAACAGTCACACTTTCCTTCCCTTTATTTACTGAAAAACTGGCAGATTAATATGATAACACAAACTGTTCAAGAACAGTGTATTTAGCACTTACTGTTGTTACCCTTGAAAGATTCTTCAGTTGTAAAACAACTAGCACAAAGAATAAATCCCAAAGGTCCCAAACCTACCCTTAAGGCTTATGCATTAAAATGAGGATTAGCAGGAAAATTCCCACAGCACTTAAGGGATTTGGGCACTGGAAATTAATATAACCTGTGCGCATGCTATTACAGGCTTTGGAATACCTGCAAAAATGCATGAGATAGGTCCAAGCAGAAACCCTGAATCCAAATGATCTCAAAGCAGGAGGTATTAAAAACCTCAACAGGGATCCAGATCCTGTGCTTAAAATCCTCCCATCTCTAAGATCACTCGAACAAAAGGTAAAATCAGTCCAAACTCTGTTCAGTTGAAGGGAATTCGCACCCCAGAGATGGGTGACCTGTGCAAAGTGCCACAACTGGCGTTGAAAGAAACATTGGATGATGGAACTGAGCTACAGACTCAGTCACTCCTGACCAGGCCACTCATTAAGTTTCAAGTTTGGAAGAGAGAGCAGAACGTAGCTCTGATTTTAGAGGAAAAGGAGTTTGTCATTTATATGCTGAGCTGTTTGGTTTTTTTTTTTCTTCTTGAAAACAGGATTTTGCCTTTTTCTTTTTCAAAGATTTGCTTTCTTTTGTATTATGCACCATAACTCTCATTTTCTTGCCTACTGCATATGTCTCAGTTTTCATTTCTAGCAGTGATAATATCTCCCTATAATGCTTGCAAAGCATTCCTGCTAAAATAAGATTTCTTCCAACTTCAATTCAATACTCCCATTCTTGAATCCCTACACAAAGCTTCAAGTTTTGGCTCCCTACTGTTACTTTTAGGTTACTCCTCAACTGAAGGCTCCTTTCTTTCACCTCCTCTTGAGTCTACAACAAAACAAAGGCAAATTTGCTGAGGTAGTCATAGCTGAAGCTTAAGCTGCAGCACTATGGGTGCACTGTTAGGGGCTTCAGTGTACACTGAGAACTCAGGAATGCACCCGGATTTCTTACCAGACTTGTGCAGTCTATATTGACATTTGGGGCTGCCAAGTTTTCCCTCTGACATCTATCGCTATTAGCTAGACAGAGTACAGACTGTGCGTGACACACGGTTTGGCCAAAACAAACATTCAAGTCCAGGAAAGACCAACTAATACCTCCGGTACAGTGTTCTAATGGCCCTTCAAAATCACTCTTAAGAATTCCATCTAAGTTCATCTAATTCAGCTTCCAGCTCCTACTTTCTGCCCACATTTCTCAATTAAAACAGTCTTTCAGTATTTTCTATACTCTTCTTGCAAAAGTACTTATGTATTGTAACTATTATACTTCTGAATTTTCTTCAACATAAGCAGAGAAATTCTGAGTTTCCCCTTCTCTCTCCCCATCCCCAAGTAATATTCATGGCACTTTTCTGGGGACTGGCTTTTGTCATTAATTATATTTGGCTAATGTATGTGTTGTTGCAGTGCTGTATCAGTGAAATCTTTGTATTCATTCTGGGTCGCTGTCAAGTGTTGAATTGTGACAGGTTTCCGATCAGTCCCTATTGAATGCTGCTAGCAATGGTCTGCTGATCATGGACTACTTTCCGTGATCTGTCAGTTTTTAAACCTCAGGACCACTGGCCAGTGAGGCATGCATACTCTGCCACCTGACAGTGATGAGACAATGCTGCTGCACACATCCTAAACATTTCAGCTAGAACTCAGTCCCCCCAAAACCTTCATGGATATATTATGCTGGCGATTTCCTTATCAGCATATTCTGTAGTTTGAAGTTTTGTGTAATTACTTTTTTAATCAAACTTGTAATCTCATCATAGAACGAAATCTGATATGACCTATTCTCACAGTGAATACGCTGATAACCAGACTTATCAAAATTGTTTTTTCTTCTCTGTTCCTCTGCCTTTTTTCTTGATCTTCCTTCACTCATTCAGTGCTGTCTGTCTCGGCCAGTCACTACAGATGAGAATCAGGAAAATTAAAGCTACTGAATGAAGGCAGGATCAACACCCTGATCATAGCGTAAAAGTAGCACGCAAGAGAGGCAAAGGTCTCTCAGGACTATGACCATATGAATGAAGAAAAATCACAGATCCATCACCTTCCATTTAAAATGCAGGGATTACAACTTTTATTTTGCTTTTCCAGGAATATGTGCATTTCAGGAAATCAATCTTCAAAATCTCCACCCACTCTTTTCTCTAAAATCAAGTCCCCTCACACCTCTAAACAAAACAGAGGAGCACTACGTTACAACCACAATTCAAGCTAAAGGTGAAATAAACCACAGGTGACAGCAGTTAACCTTGTAATTTAAAGAGCTGTCAGAAAATGCATGTGGAGAGCTACTGTAATAGAAATAAAAAGTATATTTAAAAAAGAATACGAGGGAAGCAATGCATTATCTAACACATATGTGGAATTAGGTAGACTCATTTTCAAATTTAAACACATTTTTGGTTATATATTACACATCAAAGGAAAAAAATTATCATTCCATGATACTTGTATGGCTTTGAATTTCAGAGCATTGAAGCATCTTGGAACTGCAAGTGAACCTCACCCTACTCCCATGAAGCAATAAAGCTCTACTACTTCTACTTTAGTGATTGGTGTCTAATTTGTAAAACCCCTTAGTCATAAAACCTTAAAACGCGATGACGTCAATTAAACTGATGTGAAAACCTGAATGTCACTGAGGACAGACTCCAAAAAGACCAGCTCAAGATCACAAAGCAGCACTGTGAGGGAGAACATTTCCAATTTTTAAGCATTGGACACCCTGCAAATAATCTCAGATCACTACTCAAAAGAACCACACCCCGTTTTCATACGGTCAAAACTCAGCCTAGTAGAAGGAAAGTATCCGTGATATGTTTTTTTTTTGTAAATGAAAATAACACGGGGGAGAGCAAATAAGTAGACATCAACAACTCAGAAACTCCTGCAAGTTCCAGCCAGCAATTTTTAAAGCTGTATAGAGCAAATCTATGGTTGTTTGTTTTTTCAGATCAGACTAGCAGGACTTTTTAAACTGTATATATATATGTATATTTTACCTTGAGAGTGATTGATTTATGGAATAGTAATGGAAATAAAACAATGGAAAAGCAAATAATTCCTTCTTGTCACCAGGCAACACGATCAACTGGCCAAAAAAAGTATTTAAGAATGCAGAAGGATACAAGGCACAAGGTTCAATTCTGAATAAACTTTTGCAGTCAAATCATAGGCTGCTGATTGGAGCAAGGATTTATAGAAAAAAATATGAGTATGCTTTAAGGGAAATCAAAGCGATAAAAGAGTCCCATATAGATTGGCTCTGCCAATAAAACTCAATGTCATCCCTCTTTATTGTGCATTTCTGTTCAAAAAATATAGCTTTCAATTGCACTTTACAAAGTATGAGTTATAATCCCATATTGAGTGATACACAGCTAGAGAAGAGTTCTTCTTGGTGGAAAAGCATGCCCTTTCTGCAAATAAGGCTAATGGCACCCTGGGCTACCTTAAGCAAGTATTTCTGGTAGGTTGAAAGAGATGATCTTTCCCCTCTACCGAGGGCCTGTGAGTCCAGTTCTGGGATCTCCAATACAAGAGACGTGGAGCTACTGGAGCAAGTCCAGTGAAGGGCCACGAAGATGATGGAACATTTCTGCTATGAGGAAAGGCTGAGAAAGCTGGGACTGAGTAGGCTTGAGGGGATCTCATCAACGTCTACAAATTCCTGAAGGTATTTATAGACAAAGAGGATGGAGCCAGGCTTTTGTCAGTGGTGCCTAGTGCCAGCTACGAAATGCTTTTTCAACACAGTCACCACCATTAGCTATGCATTTCACCAGCAATGAACAAGAGCCTGCATTCCATCTGCACCAGAGGAGGTGATCTGCTGTTGCTTTCGCCACTGCTGAAATGCACCACCCACCGCCTCACTGTGCTCACATCCACTGGTTGGTTTCCATCAACATTCAGCATGTGTTGATTAATGTCAGTAGGTACCATTTTTTTCACATGGAGAAGTTCAGTTCCATACTTTGCTTCATCCACACTTCTGTGTCAGACTGCCCCTCTGCTGCTGTCTCTCATACAGCAACAACATGTAAGGGATACTGGTGGGAAGGTTCGACCTCTACTGCCATACCACTGACATCCGCCTCTGACATTGCTGGCCAGCATAACAAAATAGAAGGCATTGCTTTCGGAGCAGCCCTTGTACATATACTCTTATTTTGAATAAGAAAGCAATCTGATTCTTGGCTGAAGTTCAAATCTTCAGAAACAACTACAAAGCTTTTTTTTTTTTATTATTATTTATTTTTTTACTTTGAAACAGTGTACTTTATTACTTATTTCCATCTAAAGTCAGTCAGCCCTTAAAAAACAACTACAAACACAAACTAAACAAAAACCACACAACCAAATGTCACACTCCTTGCTGTGCCACCGCTGTGAACCACACATTTTAGATACTGAACTGACTTTGCCTCTGGCACTTCTATATCCAGCACTGAGTGTGAGACCACCAGCCACATGCCCTATCTTTTGCTACGTTTTGAACTTACAAGCAATAACCTTTTAAATCAGAATATTTACCATCTGCAGCAGCTACATGAACTTGGGATTTGTGGCTTTGCCAATTGTCAGTTACAGAAAACCTGCAAATACGACAATGAAGATAAATGCCACAGTAGAAAAAGCATCCATTTTTAATGACACCTGTTTTAACAGATATAATGCAACTGAAAAGCACAGTAGTGCTCACAGAGTAATTTTGGTCTTTTTCCTTACAATAAAGAACACTCTCTTACTATTCATATTTCATCTAAAATTAAACCTTTGTGAGGTGCATGACAATCTGTCAAAACATGGTATCAAACATATAGCTGCAGTTTCTGTGTAGCTTTTGCAATCTAAAGGCAATTTACCATCAATATTATAAGAAGCAATTTTCTATAAACATTAAAAGCTTTAAGTGTAGGTCTGCATCAAAATGTCTTAGAGATTTCAGTGTTTTTCTTTTGAATCTAAAAGTGAAAGCCTCTCTCCTGACTTCCCCAAAACAACCCACGGGCTCATTGCCTCAGGTCTAGATGGCAGCAAGCACATGCGGAGCCTCTGCAGTGAGTGATGGTGAGTCGGTGTCTGCAGACAGACAGACCTTCCTGGAGCTTGCCTTGCATCAGGCTGCATTAACCTAGGGATAGCCTGGTGACGCAGGCAGACAACCTCTCCCAGACCTCCCTGGATTTTCTGTTTGCTGATTTATGTGGAAATCTCCTGTCTGAAATGCCCTATGGCATGCTCTGTGGGCTGCCAAGGACAGAACAGAAGTAGGAAGCTGAGAGGAGCCCAGGTACTTCTCTCAGAAGAAATGCACGGCTTTTACTGTGAGCAGAACAATCCTGTACCCTGGAGCACTGGGAAGAGAAGCCCAGACAGATGCTGACCAAGCAACCCCTGGAAAAGGAAGCCAAATAAACTTAAAAGCAGATACCTACAGCAGCAGGCTGATAAATACAGCAAGATGCTCCTGTCCCTAATATTCACCTCACCTGTGTGAGAGCTCCCAAAAGCAGATGAGAGAGCCGGGCTTCCAGTTTGCCATACTACAGGTACAGCAACAGGGAAAATTATACTTATCTTGAGGTGCTTCTAGAAAGTGTGAGACAAAGCATTCTATAACATGTAGAACAGCATATCTTTTCAAAGTATGTTTTACTGCAGAAGATGTAGCACACTACATGCATGATGTCAAAAATCAACTTTTTGGGAAAAAAAAAAGGTGGTTGGAAACTACATTAAAAAATCATTTCAAGTCTGGAAAAGATGTTATTGCTGAATGCACATATCTGTTCACAACAAATGTCACAAAGAAGTAATTTTACTGCTTGTGGCTTTAGCTCTGCCTGTAGCAGCTTTGGAGCTCAATTAGTACCCCCTCGCACAGTAAGACAAACCTATTTCCCTATGATAATACTGCTGCTATGCATACATGCCCTGCAAATGTGAGCATCCAGCTGCACACTGCTGTGTGCAAACAGACCTGGAATTCTGATGGATTCATTAACATGGTTCTTGGAATGAACTACTGAAAATGAAGGTTGGGAAGTTGATGAGAGTTAAGCAATAACCTGGTGCCTAATTCACACCAAATTACAACAGAAATCAGGCCCTACCTTCCTCTGAATTCTTTTTAAAAATCTCTGCATAACCTCAGCGCCCCATCCATTCCACTGTGTTCCTGAAGCCACCCAGAAGAAGCACGTATTCGTTCACCTCCTGATTGTCAGGTTTAATCTAAATAATAATAATAATAATAAAAGAGAAAAATAATGTAAAAAAATTCACCTAGCAGTACTGAAAATTTTCCAGAAGATGGCAGGAGTGAAACAGGAATCAACGCAGACAAGCTTTGCTAAGCTCTTGAGATTGAAGAAGATTCTGAAAAAATCAGTCAACAGCTAAGATCCAGTCCAGGTTAGTAACAGCTGATACATGCAAAACTAGTCCTGACATGACAGTCTCATAAAGAAGAAATGGTATTCAGCTGCACTGAAACTCATAAAAAGGAGCAAGGGGCACTCCTTGCTTCAAGGACATCGCATCTTATTTCTCTTGAATTTGGCAACAGCTGAAGCTCCATAAAAAGAACATAAATACGACAATCTAGGAAATAAAATAGCATAAATAATGTATCTCAGATAACTATGGTGTTGCTTTAAGCATTTTATTGGCTCTACATTACCTCCTATGTGTATCAGTTCCTTTTTACAACTATATGTAGACAACACAGCATACGTGCCAGGCAGAACAGAAAATGATGAACAAATCTCTCTTGTAAGGGAACACCTAGCTTCTGCACAAGGCTCCAGTGAGAGGGCATTTCCTCATCGTCACTGGATTAAGCATGGTATGAAGATCTGTCTCTGAGAGAAATTATTTCTTTAGGGGGTGGGTAGAGGGAAGGAAGGAGGGCGACCGTAAACCTCTATTCTGCTTCTAGTGACAAAATCTAAGAGTAACTGAAACTGCAATCAGCAAATGCAACCCATGCTCCTTTCAAGACTCAGCTCAAGAACTGACCATGGATGTGCACGCAGCTGTTCAAATACAGAACACGAATACTACAATAAATAAATAAGCATCTAATAATCTAATTAGCATTAGATTATTCTAATTAGAGATATTTCTAAGATGGAATAATGACACTGAATGACACAGAGAAACTTTGGGCAAATTTCAAACACAGGTGAAAACTTGGTGTTAAGCCTTGGTCTAATGTTAGATGTAGCAAAATTACACCATCATCATCTCCAAGCTCTGAAGGATAAATTTAGAATCAGGCTTTGCAATGCAAAGTCATCTGAGAAGTGTATAAACTAAAATAAAAACTTGTTTAGAAGAGAAACAAGAAAGAAATTGAAGCAAATGTTGAAAACCTTCAGTTCTGGTTCTCCTGAATGGGGCATCATCTGTGCAAAATGTTCTGTAAACACTGCTGGAGAAAGCATTGGGATAATGATGAAAACATCACGCTTCATCTGTCAAGGAAGAAAAGCAGGTAGTTTCTCAAGAAGCACGGCTTGCTGATCAAAAACCAATGATAGATGGGCTGGTTCATGCCAGGAGTCCCTTGTTACAACCCAGAGCACCTGTTAAGGATCCTTCAATTTATACGCCTTGTTTTTAGTGCAAAGGCTAGTTATGTGGTTTCAAGTTATTTTCTTCTGAAAAAAAATGAAGTTTTTTAATAGCTACACAGTTTGTGCTAATGGTGTTCACAGAGCATATATCTAGTCGATACTGTGACTTCTTGTCTGACCTTTCAAACAGATCCTTTTCTGGTTTGTTAATCATAGAATTTTTTTTGATCGATTATGTAAACTACCAAAAATGACCCTCGAAATGTGAGCTCAGGATGCTAGCTGGTTTACAGGGAAGCAAACCTAGTGTGGTACCTGTCTATGCATCCTTTTGATGAACCACACAATAAACATTTTAGCAATAGGAATTCCATATTCAGAATATGGAATATAGGTTCTATACATACCAATCACCTTCTGTACGGTTTAAACAAGCATGAAATCTAACAAGGCATCAAGAAATGCATGTTACTTTCAATATAGATGCAGAGTTCTCCAGCTTTTCGCTCTCTGAACATCTATATGATTTACCAGTAAAGACCACAAGATCTTGGACGGTTGTACAGAAGTCTTGACACATACAGGTATAGATGTGCAGTGCACTCCTAGGACACAAAACTGCCATAAACCCCACTGCAAGTAAATACATAATAGAAGACTACAACTTGGGCAAACATCAGATAGCATTAAGCCAAAGCCCTTGCTCTTCACCCTTTTCTTGCACAGTCAGCAAAGCAGATGTAAGACTTAGAACCCAGGGAAACAAGCATCTGCACATGCTCTAGTTCAGAAGGACCACTCCAAGCTGTAACTTTTGCACAACATGGAAGTAGAACAGACCTCAGTATAAAAATATTTTATGCTTGATTAAAATGCATCTGTAACTCTGTCTTGATGCAGAAGATTCACTGCAAGGAGACAAATCACAGTGTGTCTGACTAAAAGTGTTGGAAGGAGCAAAGGTTTCTTGACATCAGGATAGCTTGAATCAGTCCCTCCAGATACCACTAGGTGATCCTGAAGACTTCTGACATGTCTGCTTTTAAGAAGAACTCTGAACTAGCACAGCTTAATGACAGAATTAATGACCACAGTACTAATGATGTATTCCTTTAGAATAAACATGCATGGCATTTATTTACTATTTCTAAGAAACAGATTTGGTAGGGCTTATTGTTTGCTTTTAACAACAAAATTGAAAAATTCATCTTCTGTGATAATTATCTTGCATTCTGATGATCTGATTATATGTGAAATTGCTTGCTAATCTGGCCAGATCATGGAAAGGGGTACGGCTCCATTTTCTCCAGCAGAGCTATATTAATTTATAGCTGCTCAGAATCAGGGCCTACCTGCAGGTTTCTGACATCTACTATATGAATTCATACAGTTCTGTGTCATCAAGAGTCACTAGACAAGCAGAGCACACATCTCAATATTTTTCATTTGAGACATTTCACTGCAGTAATTCACCTCCTTCTGGGCCACCCTCTCTCATTACTCTTCAAATGCATTCCATCCATATTCTTTTTTCCCTCATTTCTCTGGTTACATTTACATCTTGACTCTCTTCACAGCACCCCTGAAACAAAATTCAAGCTCTTCTCTTTTTCTTTTCATTAAAAAAAAAAAATCTTTTCTTCCATGCCTTTAAAGCCTCACTGTCATAAAGCAAGTTATTAAAATTTCTCTTCATTTTTTCTCCCTCTCTCCAAATATCTTCAATTTCTTTTTATTCATACCAGAAAGCAGCCTCTCAGATTGCTCTGGACCATAAAAACAGCCTCATAATCACTTAATAAATGCAATAATATGCTTGTAACAACAATAACAATGTTATTATATCAACATTGACAAGAATAATACTACTGTCTAACATATGGTGTATCATTTCTTCCTCTCACCCCCTTCCCTAATCTCAATGGGCTCTAAAGCAGTCACACCTGGAAGCCTTCCAGCTATGAAACCACATGACTTTAGAGCGCTCATGGGGTAGGAACAAAAAAGTATGTGTTTGAAGACATTCACATTTCCCACCTCAGGAGGCATCCTGAAGGCACTATATGCAAATCAGACAATGGTAAGTATAGTATCATCCTAAAAAGAAGAAAATTAATTGAGGGGAGGGGGAAGACGGAGAGAGAGAGAAGCTTTGCTTTTTTTCTACCTAAAACTTAGCCTGAGGAAATTATTAGTCTGTGTCTATTTCCTCTACTTGAACATACGTGCCTGTGGTTCAATTCTGTCATTAATTATGATATTTTGGCCTTTTGAGTTTTTGAATAAATCAAAGAAAAAATATACCAATGGATCACAGTTAAATAGCAATATACCATTTACTTTGAAATAATAATAATCTGGTGGAAAATTCTTTTTTTTTTCTCCTTTCCTCTAAAAATGTGACTTTCTTTGCTTCTGAGAATTTAATGCAAAAAGAAAAAAGGAAATAGGCACTCTTAGTGTATGACTCCACTGTACTTTTGTTCTTCTGCTTCAAAGGCAACCTGCCAGCTCACACAGAAAACAAAGAGAGGTTACTACTGCAAACTGTATTAAAAGCACTCAACAATAATGGATGGCCTCAAACCACTACATCTCCCAGTCGTCTTATTGCAGTATTTGGGGGCTATTACTGTAGCTTTTTATTAAATAAGGATCATTAGTAAACCTTGTTTGATTCTTATGTTGTGCTACTTTTATGGAGTATGTTTACTGAAGCTGTGTGCCACAACAATGCTCTACAAGCTCCTTCTGACTTCCATCAGATTACTGAATACGCAAAAGGTCAGAATTTTTCTATAAGCAGCAAAACAAAAAGAAGTAGCGCTTGATTGCTTGTACTAAAGTGGAAAAATCAGGTTTGTCAAATGGAGAAAGACTTTAATGTATTTCTGTATGTTGTAATAAGTGCAGGAGGATTTCACTGGAGAATCAAGTGTGCATCACGATTCTCAGCTGCAATATGAGAAAATTGTATTTCATGGAAACTTGAAAGATATTAAAGGAAACAGTTTGATTTACAATTCAAATTATCTGTATTTTCCATTAACAAAATGTGTTATTTTTTTTCAAATTCAAAATGGTCCAGAACTTCAAAGCTCTAGTTCTAACAGCAACATTTTGTTTAATCTCATGCTTGAGGAACAATTTAGAAACTAAATCCATGCTTATGTTTACCTCATTTCATAGAGCCTCTACTCAGGGATTCTGGAACTCAAGGAGTCAGTATCCAGTTCCAGGAATATGGTTTGTGCCTGTTCCTTCTTAAGGTAAAATCAGAAAGTCAAAATTAACAACTATTTCCACTAGCTTGTCCAGCATCCTGGATTCTTGAATTCACTACCTAGCCATCTGCTCAATACACACACATCAGCAGAATTACACAACACCTTTTCCTGATGAAAACACAGACAACCTTCCAAAAAGGAAATAATATTACATAATACAAAAGCATGATTTTACGTATGTATAATACAGGCCACCTGGACTAGCAATATCACAACAGATGTAATTAAGGAATTATCTTTCAAATCACAGAATAATGCACACATTTGGTATTTTTTTGAGAAACCTTCATTTAAAGAAAATGTGTTTCCCTGATTTTTAAAGATATCATCGTTTCTGTGGGATGCACTTAAAGGTTTTATTCTTAGGTAATGACGGCTAAGAATGTGTACACACAGCAGTATACAAGGATTTAAGACGTATAATTCTAAGAGAGCAGTATCTAATAACTGAGAGTAGCAAGCTAGGCATTAGGTCCATGTTAAGAATGACCTTCAGTTAAGCCATTTGGATAACCTCACTGAAAAGATCTTTTTATTTAATGCAACTTATCTAAGATCTTGCATTAGAAATATAAAATGCCAATTAATTGAAACACCTGCTTTCTTCTGTGAGGCCTTCCCAACAGTTAGGGCATTTTTGCACATGATAATTGAGAAGTCAACCTACAGCCAATCTTTGTAAATTTTGTTTTACTAGTGTCTTCTGTACTGAAATTATTTCTTAAGTGAGAAAATAATTTGAAATATTGGTGGTGGTCTTGGTGTTGCTGTTGGGCCATCACAGCACACTAGCAGCTCTGCACTTAAAATCTATCTGCAATTGTATGGATTTTCAAAGAAAACCAGTACTAACCTGATCCTTTTCTTGACTTCGGTCTAAGTGCCTTTCTATTATACACATTTGATACACAATGGATGTGCATCTTAGCACTGAACTGTAGACAATGGGAAAGCTATAAACATATAAAAGTAGCATTTCTGCTAAGACCCTGACAGTAAGCTTGTCCATCAACTGCAGAAAATGTAAGGCTTAACAAGATGTGTGGTACTGCGAGATAACGCATGCCTTGGGGGTGTTGTGAAGTATGAGGCAGAAGCAAATGCTTTTAGTGACCCGCCAGTGTTATCTTACAGTAACATACACACCTTGGAATAGCCTAGAAAATTATAAAATAGCCCCAAACTCACAGAAAACTAAATATATTATTTTAATTTAACAGCTAAACAAAAGAAATGAGGTACATAATAATTAATTGGCCAGTAAAGAGCAAATAGCTTATGAAATGTTTCATTTCTGAACTGCTGAGGAGAATAATAGGCAGGGTCACAGGTGAATGAAATAAAATGTCATGTACATTCTTCATGCTATTCAAGCATAGCAATTTCCCCAAAAGGTTCTTCATTAAAACAAAAAATGAAATAATGGAAGAGATATTTTGGAAAGAATTCTCAGGTACGTTAATATTTCCCAAGACAAACTCCTATATATAGTTCTGATTGGCATTTGGAATGCCACGGTTACTTTACTGAACCATATTACAGCTCCATTTAGAATCAAATTTTGTAGTCTTTAAGTTTATTCCTGTAGATATCTATAACTAAAATTATCCAGTATCTCCAATAATATTTACATCATACAAAATTTAGTGGGTTTCCATTTTCTAGCATAGAATCCTTTTCTAAATCACATCCCAACACTCAACATTATTTTCAACACACCTACTTTTAAACAACAATAAGCAATTTACCACTTTGCCCTGAAATACTGCAGTCCCACGTAATGGTCAGCAAGTATATGGGACTACTCCAGATTTACAGGGCTTTGCCTTTTGTATCTGTGGTAAATACCAACCAAAACATGCAACCTGTCCAGCTATATCAGATATAGGTATTAAGGTATATTATAATAGTAAGTTCCAGGTCTCTCTTGCAGCAATCTTTCAAAAATGCAGTCAACAAATTTTCTTAGCCATATTCTTTAAAAACAAAAAAAACCCTTTCATTATCTGGATGGGCAATCAATTACAGATAAAATGTTTGCTGCAACAGTTGTGCAAGAATGGATTGCAACTCAACTTTTGAAAGTGTCTTACCAGACTACTTGTCTCAATGTCTTCATGAAGCAGTGATTTCCATATTAGCAAATCACTTCACATTCAAGAGAGACTTCCTCTTGCATTTCAGTTGAGTAACTGTCTTTTAAAATTCATAAGCAAGATGATGAAAATATAGCTTTGATACAAGGGCACTCGAATGAACAAATACCTCAACATAAAAAGTGCGTAACAGACAGACTGTACAGTCTCTTAAAATCTTCTTTTAGCTGTAGGGATAAACCCATCCCTAATATTTGTCCTGTTATTTCATGTGATATAATTTACTGAATAGTAAATTTGCTGAAAAGCAGTACTTTGCTCAAGAGGCAAGATCCCTGCAGATAGGTGATATCTTTTACTGGGCTGGTCGATACAGTTGGAATACCAGACAGGGTCTTGTGTCATAAACATTCCTCAGTTCGATCCAACAACAAAATGTTCCCAGGAATGAAAAAAATTAGGAAAGCTTTTCTGCAAGCATTAGCAACGAAGAAGATAGTTTTGCAGACATTTGTATAATGAGTTTGAGAGATCATATGGATTTTGTGGTGTTTAATCAGGCTTGAGCTCATAATACAGCTTAGGAATTTTGAAAGACCTCTCTCTCATTTCTAACCCACTACTCAGGAGCTGGACTCAATGAACTTGTATGGGCATCTTCCAACATGGGATATTCTATGGCTCTGTGATTCCACCTGTTCATGAAATTGGAAATATGTTGTAATTTATGGTTAAGTGGAAATACATATGATAACATACGGTTAAAATTGGCCCATAGGTTCAAAAGGTACTAAATGGGCGTGAAAGATCAACAAAGACATAGAAATAGCGCTACTGCATTAGACTTACTTATTTCCATGCAGAATCAGGATAAAAAAAAGTGAGCCTGCTTCATGCTTTCTGACAAAGTGAGTCTGCTGATAAAGGGGGAACACGAAGGTGGAGTAGGTGCACAGTGATGAGCACAGGGTAAGGACTTACATAATAGAAAACGGAGCAATGTCTCCCATTGTTAAATCTGCTCCATTCTGTACTCTCTATATCACTTTCTTTCATGCTCCTGTAACTCTCTATCCTTTTTCTGCTGTATGTTCTGAAAGGCACAGAGATATCTTTTAAAGTCCCTCAATAGGTTTTTGGTAACCTATTTTATGAGATCATTAGCCTCCATATTATTCCTAAAAGTTCTTCATTATGCTTTCATCTTTTGATTTTCACATTACTTAGTTTCTTTTTTTTTTTTTTTTTGCTGTCTGTGCATGTGAAGAAAGAGATTCACCTACATCTAGGTTAGCTTTTTGTATTCCAATCCCAAACACTTTCAACAGAGTACTATAAAGTGTTTTTCTTTCATGGAAATAAAACTGTATATTTCTCAACAATTTAGCCCTTAAATATTGGAAACTTGTTATCATTTTGGTTGTTCTGCTTTGCTCCTTTTTTCAAGAGCGATTATACCCCAAGGCACAGGGCAGGGGTTATAGCATTTTTACACAATTTAACTGGTGCCTTACGTAACAGCAACATCTCCTCCCAGGCTTTGCTTCACTTTGTTTATCCTCACAAAATAATCTAGCATCTGATTTGCTTTCAGCGTTGCAGCTGTATTTTAGACCAAAGGCTGTAGGGACTTTTCTATAAAAATACTCCCATTTTTTTCCCCCCTGATTTTATGTATAATTGTATAATCACTATTCTGTGCTGGAATTACTTATTTAATTTTTTTTTTTTTTTTTTTTTTTTTTTTTTTTTTTTTTTTGTGAGTGCTTACTCACAAGGTATCTGAATGTTGTTTCCTTTGTTGTTTCCTTTCAATCTCCCTGCTGATACACTTGTGGAAAGACAACACCACAGTGCTCACACCACTGCAGCTGTTTCCAAGAGAATCTTGATATCCCAAACAAATGTGAGCTTGCAGACACAAGTCATCAAGAAATTCGCAGTTATAAAGATTAAAGCAAAAAATAAGCTTTTACTCATGCCATTATTAACTGCTGTAAGCCATGAATCATCTGTGTCTGTGTTTTAACGTATGAAGAGTCACAGCAAGAGATGACGAAACATTAACATTTTAAAGATATATGTTTTATGGTTTATTTATTGATCAGGCTATGATTTGATACACTACAACACTGAATGCAGATGAGGGCATTGGCAAATGTACACAGTAGAAAGGCAAACGCATAGTCCATTTACCATGCATAAAAAACGTATAATAAATACATACCTAAGGACAGAAATATACCTATACAGATGGAAAATACTTTCCTATTTCTGTCATGCTTATTTGCATGAAAAAGTGGGGCAGTTCAGCTTCATGGCTTTTATAGGTCTAGCCATAACATACGGTAAGAGCGCATCACTATATGGTTAGGAAAAATGCCTGTTGAGTTCAAAAGACCTCAAGTCAATTGGGATTTTTTTCTGTAATTACCATTTTGAAATAATTAATCTCCACAGTGTTTGTCTTTCAATATTCTTACGAGGACCATATTTAAGTAAATAAATGAAATGTACTGGAACCAAATCTAATCACTGTGGAGATGTTTTCATATCCTTTGCACACAGTGGAACCATTCATTAAAACAGACAACATTTAGGGCTATGCACCTATGCAGAGGACACACCTCTGGTGCATTTTTGGGAAGGGGCCCATGTGCAGGATCCTGCAGCTTCAAGTGCAGTGGGCACAGCCAGGACCCACCCACAAAACCTCAAGATAGGTTCCATCTCAGGTCTAAATCATGTCTTAATTATGCCTCTCACATTACCCTCCTTGTTTCAGTGATAGCTATCTTCACAGATCCAAAGAGTTACTGAAGAGAGAGATGTATGAGAGGAAAGCTGGAAAAAGGACTTCAGCCTCCTGACTCTGCAGACATTTTCAGCCCAATGTTTGTCGCTCTTTCAGAAATGTATCTGGGTTTCCCAAGCAAGCAAAGGACTGTTAAAGGGAGTACCTTTAAACACTCTTCTCTCCTACTGTTTCTGTTTAAAAGAACATGGTGCTGGTGTGTATTTCAGGCTAGATCCAATAAAGAATCTAGGTGCAATGAAGTTAAATACTTAAAGTTCTGGAATGAAATTCAGGATCTTGTGCACTTACAGCAATTTGATTTAGGTGTTTCAGAGCAGCACAGAGCTGCTGACAGAAAGAGGTGTTGTTAGCTCTCAGGGCCTATAAAGTGTCCAGAGAGGTCTACCAGGTAGACTAATTACTTGAGCTTGGACCTGCACTGAAGTGAATAGGTGGTATTTTGCAGGTAGACATAAAACAGAGTGAACAGCCTTTTCTTGTTTCTTTCTTTCTTTCTTTTTTTTTTTTTTTTTGCAATGCAAGTATGGCATGAATGGAATTCCACTGGTATATATACAAGGAGCCATCACTCATCATCCTAGATGGAAATCTGCAGCAAGATGAGAAGATGAGTTTGTAAATGACACTATGTTGTTCAGAGGGGTGAGGACAAAAGATGTCTGTGAAGAACTGAAGAAGCATACAAAACTTCATGATTGGATGATAAAATGGAAAGTTAAATTCAGTGTATATTCTGTGGCTTTTCACCTTCATCTAATACGAGATTTAGGAGCCATCAAATGAAGATAGTAGGAATGAAGCTCAAAGCAGTTGGCTAGGAAGTAAGCAGTTCTCAAGGCTGTGGGCAATACATTGTGAATCTGATTGCCAAAGGATGTTAAGCATGCTAAAAAATCTACACCTCAACACAGACTGGTTGCGTACATGGAAAAGAAAGCCAACAGAAATAATTACAGGCTCATACATCTCAGGGAGCCTCTTCAGTGAAAAGCTGGAGTCAGGGAAGTTATAAAAGAACCTACTGGAGTTACTTGCACTGCTCCTATTTCTCCTGGACACCTATATGTAACTGCTTGGTGATAGCAGATGGGTTTGGAGAGCCCCAGGCCTGGCACAGCATGGCCCCTGCTCTTTGAGGAGCCTGTACCACCTCTGCTTGAGTGCAGGGTGCAGGCGTGTGCTGGTCCTCAGCCTGGGCCAAGGGCTGGAGGCACAGCAGGGACAGGCAGCGCATGGTGAGGCCGAATGAGTTGTCCATGATGAAGCAGGTAAGAGCACAGAAATACTTGCCTTATATCAGCGTCAGGATTTAGTGTCAGAGGTTATCATGGTGCTGGTAATAGGGCAATACCACTGGCACTGGTACCAGCCACCATGGCTGCCAGCAAGCCCTGGCAGCGGAAACTTGTCAGGCAGCAGAGACAACGAGGTCTAAGCACATGTCATGTCACCTCTGCTTGCTGACTGCATGAAGGTAACAGGAGCTTATCTGTCCCATGGCTTCTGAAGCTATGCTGACGACCATGTCAATGCCAGAAACAGCCCAAAGTGGAAAGTGCTGCTCACTAGTCTGCAGCTTCATTTGCACTCAGCTGCATCTTCTGGGATATCTCTGCTGGAAGGGCAGCACTGAAACTCACTTTTTATATATGAGATGCTGACTACGTGAAAACAGACCTGGCACAAAATTAAGCAATGACAAACTACATATGGAACAAGAATTTAAAACCAAAATTTAACCAAGGGCTTCAAAAACAACTTTTCTCCCCAGTCTGTTGCAAATTGCACAGCCTTCAGTATCATCTTAAAGAAACAGCAGTTCTTGACAGCAGTTAGCCTCTTTTTTCATTACTGGAGCTCTTCCAGCTCCTCCAGATCAATACTGATCCTATGTATCTTTATAAATCTGAGTAGCAGATCCATTCTCATAAAGTTGACCCTATTTTTCTTTTCTGCTAAAAAGCTTGATCAAATAGTATTTTTAATGGATATTTGAAACGGAGAGATCAAATTCCCTCTTAGTTATACCATGAACAAACCCCAAATAAATGTTACATATCTTAGCACATTTTTTTCCCTTGAAATTCCTGAGATCAAAATTATTTATTATTCCCCTCCTCCCCCCCTTTTTTACATCATTGTTTTTTTGCAGCCCTGGAGGTTCTGTAATGTGGATTGACCAGGTGAAAAGATACCTACTGGTATTGGACTGGATGATCCTGTGAGTCTTTTCCAACCTTAACGATCCTATGATTCTATGATTCTATATTTCTTAAACTATTAAAGAATTAAACCCTTTTAGTCTACAAAGCTGACATTGTTTCTACATTTTGCAATGGTTAAAAATGTTTACTTTTAGAAACAGCATGGATAATTAAATGAGGCTACCTGAATCTGTTCTTATTCTCAGTAAATTTTAATTTTTGTATTCAAGATCTTTTATACCTACATAGCAGTATATAGCTGTTCATTCTGTGCTGAAAGAACTACTGCGGAAATTAAAGAAAAACTTCTCACTGATCACCGTGTCTTAAAATTAATTTTACAACATCTGCAATAGATTAAACTTAATTTGACAATTTCATTTCAAAATTCAGTTATACTTTCTAATTTAGTATTTTCTATGTATATAATTCTCAAATAAAGGAAACTAGGCTGCTTATCTATGTATACTCCTGCATGTTTCTAAGGCTTCTGAAGGAACTTTATCATGCTTATACAATGACTGGTTATCTTTCCACTGACAACAGAGAAGTTTTCCACAGGATGTTGAAGCAGTCAGAGAATAAACAGATCTGCTAGTAAACCTAGCTTACTAGTAGGGCTTCCTGTATGTGGGGAAGCCACTATGATTGTTTCGTCCACCTTGGAAGTAAGGGTTTGCTTACGGAAGTAACACATCCATGGCTACAGCTGCTGATTATCACAGAATCTGTTAACAGAATTATGCTCTAACATTATTTGATGACATAGCATATTGAAAATAATCTCCAAGGTAGGCAACAGTAGTCTGAAACACACATATTTGCAATTTAAGAAGAGGAAACTGGAGAAACTGCAACTTCTGATTCTGATTCTGCCTCTGACTCACTGTGCAATTGTCAGTAATTTGAAACTCCTGAACCATATCCCCTGTTTATTGAATGTGTTTCTGTGGGAAGTAATTTATAAGATTCCCAAACTTGCAAACTGAAATCCCCATGTGTCTGGTCAGAAGATGGATCCCTTTCAATTCTGCATATGTAAATGGCACTCACTTCCCATTGTTCCCATCATTTCTACCACTCTGCCCAGCAAAACTTGAGTATTCCAGCAAGGGATCCATGTATTTAAGTGTTTCCCAACAGCTGTGAGATGGAGCTGCTTACTGCAGATTTTGGGATGTGTACGTGAACATCTGCACACTGCTGAGAATGGTGAGGGCAGAGCCTTCCTCCACATTTCACAGCTCAGCTGCACTGGGGCTCTCTAAGGCACGCAGAAAATGGACACACAAAAAGACACCTCCTTGCTGAGGTGATACTGAGGATACGATTACTTTTCAGCTTGTCAAAGAATGCTATAACTGGCAACAAAATGGAGAACTGTAACCAAGGAAACCACTATGAAATAACCACAGAGTAAGTGAACACAACCACTGTGAAAGTTACATCTGCAATAGACATCAACATCTAGAAATTCTGCTTCAAGCTATGAAAAACCTGCACCATCTCACTAATGGGCTTTTAAATGGAATAAGTAACACAAGCAGTGGTTTGTTCCACAGCTGCTCAGCAGAGACAGGAGGTGCTCTTTGTAGAGCAGAAATCTGGGGCTCCACTGTATTCTGGAAGTAGGGCTCCAAAGGAAACATGGTATCAGATCTAATTCAGTTCTAAAGTGCACGTTTTCAACTTACCAGTGAAGTTCACTAGCAGTTGTTCAAAATGGGTATTACAAGCTACACACACAATAAAACTTCAGAAAAAGCCCTTGACCAACAAAGAACACACTAAACAGAAGAGCTGTAAAAGAAAGAATGGTATGGACAGGTTGCATGCAAAGGAAATGTACATAGTTTGGATGTATTTAGATAGATTTTCTTACCTTGAGAGAGATGTGGTGGCCTTTTGTTGCTGATGTCTGGTTTTATTTTTATTAAATGCAAGTAATTCTGAACTTCAAAGCATCAGTACATTCACTGTTAGCTCTACTCTCCTCACCCTCTACTGATTTCTGGTTGTGAGAGGCACCTCAATTTACTCATCTGAGGAAGCCTATTAACCTGAACAGAACCACTGAAAAATTAGAAAGCATTTCCCAACATCTTTTAGACACAAATATTCCAAAGCTGAAGATGAGGAAACCTGCTTCAGTGTCATCAAACAATTCTGAACCTAAATATCCTTAGTCACACACATCCTTCACTCTGCAGCTAATCTTCATTCGACTACTACATTTCCTATCAGCAAAATCTTCTTTTGTCTCTGTCTTTTGCAAACACAGTTCTGGCAACTTCACTTATTCAGAACAATGCCCTTCACTGCAAATATTCTTTGCCTTCAATGGTGTCGCTTTTGAAGTAAGATACTGGTGAATGTGATTATTTCTTCTATTCAACCACCAGGAACAGATCCTATGATTGCCTATCACAGAATAATACAGCAGAGAACCAGAATCTCTATTTTCATTTGAAAAGATATTCCTCTCATACTTTTCTCAGTCCTTTTTTCCTTCTCCCTGAAGTAGAAAATACCAGTGTCCTAACCGTGTACATGTTTATTTGAAATATAAAAAGCACAAAAATTTGGAGTTACGATAACTTCAAACATAAAACCAGATATCAAAGTTTCCTACAACAAAATGAAACAAAGACTTTTAAGAGAATGTAATTAAAAACAACAGAAATTGTAGCAAAGTTTGGGTCTGGATTTAAACTTTTGCTGTAGGCTTATAACAAGAGCTACTAGATTGTAATACTTAATAATCTAATACATGGGGAATTTTGCTCCCAAGCTCCATCCCAGTGCTGAATATTGTTGGGAATGTCAGCTCTGGGATACACAGTACATCAAATTACAGTAGATGCTGAACTTTTAGAATTGTGGTAGGAAAACAGATCAGACAACACGCAAAACAAGTTGTTAGAGTATTTCCTTAAAGAGTATTCATACTCTAATACAAGAGAAGAGGGAATTATTTGAATAAGGATTTTATATATATGTATGTATATATACACACATACATTCATCAGTATGTAGCATCAAGGTAATTTTTCTTCAAACAATGCTCAAGGCTGATTACGTATGAAAGGCAAATCATTCTCTCATCCAACAGAAGATGGTCTCTGCAGATTGGAATATCAACAGAGAACTGTGGTAAAACTCTTTAGTTGTCAAAGACTATATTATACATGGGCTGTAAATTAATGGATCTTGCTTCTAAATACAGACACTCTTCCCATTCACAGAAAATTGAACTTTTTCAAAAAAGGAGAGATATTGAGTATTCACTTTCTTTCTAAAATTGTCTGACAGCCTGTCGTTCCTCAGAAAGACTATGAAACAACATCAGCCATGTTATCTAAAGATTTCTAATGTACTGTTCACATAACTGATAAAGCCATACGGATGGACTGAACTTTATTGGAAGCAACATCCGCATACGCAAAAGCTTGTTTCCTGTTCACTTATGATACATTGCCGATGGCTGTGACTAAGACGAGTACATATTAGCTATGTCTGTGCATCTGAGTCAAGGCTGGATATGCTAATATGACATTTCCTTAACTTTTGACTTCCTAGCTCTTCATCCATAATATTTTTGTAACAGATTTTTTAAAAGGACCTTATTTATCTGTAGCAAAATTGTCATTTCAGAGATAACTTAATGGTCTTAATTATGATTTCTTACTCTTCTGAGGCTGTACAGTATTAAGAGAGCTTAGCTGTAAGTGTCTAGGACTACTGATAAAATAAAATGAAGGAATCATCTTTGAAAGGATTTTTTTTGTACAACCAAAGCATACAACTGTATTGTTTAGCTTACTGAGCTGTGATTGTGGACCTGACTCACAGATTCTACACTACTGACCATACACCATATGTGAGGCTTTCTTCAAATGTCAGTGCCATACACTAGCTACTTTTTTTTACGAGTGTTTCTCACTTATAGTTTGACCAAAGGCTCTAAAGAAATGCAGTACAAATTTGATCACTCTCAAAATGCCCATTCCTGCTATGGACTGAGATCTCAAGATTTTGAGACTTTCCATCTCAAAAGAAAACACTGCTGCTAGGCGCCCAGGTAGGAAAGAAGTACCTTTATTAATAAAGCAGAAACTTCCTTTTTTGCTTTGTAAAATTCACTAGCATGTTACAGTGGATACTTCAAATTGCATGCAAATTAGAAGCAAAACCTGACTTGTCAGTTACTGTCCTCACTGTCCATTGCCTTAAAGTAGGGTCAGTCTTCATAGGGAAACCATTCTCTTTCCTTAAATTTCAGATCATGCTAACCTCAAATTGAAAAAAAAATATATATATAGCAGCTTATCTGAAGAAGAAAAGTCTCTCCTTCAAGACACATTTTTATTTCTACTTACCAGATTTTGTCCCCATTCTGAGTGGTGCGTTTGCTCACATGCTGTACAGACTCTGCAGCCCTTCCCATACATGCCATACATAGCAGACAGAGCAAGGTGACTATATCTAGACAAGGCTGTAAGGCAGCAGGGAGGCATTTGCTGTCTTCTCTACAAGATCTAGTCAAGCTCCTATCAAGACATTTAATAAGTGTGAAAGCAGATAACAGGAATTTGTCTTTTTGCCTCAAGCATTTCCGTGTCCAGGGCAGCTTTTGAATTTACAAGGGTACCAGCTGCTAGCAAGTCCTCATAGAAAGGAAGAGCTGAAGAATGATCTCCCCAGAAGATGACCACAGCCCCAGGCACAGCTGGGAAACAGACAGACAACTAGCTGGAGCATACATCTAGATCACAGATCTGAAACAGCATCACGTCAGTTTACCCTGGAGGAACTCAAGACCCAGAGGGAAGGCCTTTGGAATACCAGTGACTCCCAGAAAAATAAAAAGCACTGCTCCCTGTGCCAAGGGAATGAAAAAAAAAGAGAGAAACACAGAGGGGAAGGGGACTTCCCCAGCCATTGATGGCTAGCAGCACCAACCTGCCCCTACCCAAACTCAAGTTTATGTAGTTTGGACTGGCAGGAGTTACCTTAAGAAGGGCCAAATGGAATGTCCTTCTCTACTCTGTAGCACATCTTTACCTTCATAAACTGAAAATCCTGTCCTCGTGCCAACCCAAAATATGATGAAAGTAAAGAAAGTAGTTCTGAAAAGGTTGTGTTTGCTCTCAGAATGCCTGCTGAGGCAGCGTGCAATCTGTGTGTCTCTTTTTATGTTCTTGACACCAGAGGAGAACAGAATGAGGGGAATTACATCTGAAATAGCAAATGTAGGGGTTTTGAGTCACCACCCAGAAGCATCTTTTTATAGATGAAAACTGCAATCGTTTTGACAAGCAAAGTGTACTTTCTTCCCCCCCCCCCCCCCCCTTTTTTTTTTTGCATATAATTTGACTTATCTGGGTTTTCTTTTTATAGATCTTTTTTCATGGCTACAATGTCAGTTTTCTGTTTGCTGCCTTTTCCAAGTAAAACATCATTTGTTTCCATTTGTAATTAAGCATTAAAAAGTACAGCACTAAATTCAGTTAATTCAGTTATAGCCTTTACTAGTAGAGTTCTTTGGTTCTTCCAAACAATGGGAGAGAGAGAAAGCAAACACATTCATTTGTTGCATCACAGCAAATATGTTCTCCGGAAGTAAAATAAACACGAATTTCTAAATTCTGACTTTGAACTAGAGGTCACTGCCATCCAGGATGTAATGGGAACTGTTATTTGAAAATCTTTATTGCTAAAGATTTTAATGTTTTCTACAAGTATTTCCATGAACTATTACAGAATTTGTTTCTATGCGCATCAGCACAAATAAAACTTGACAGCACTATGTGTTTGCAATGGAAAAGTGAGCAAGGCCAAAACACATTTAAGATGAAGCCATATTCACTTTAAAAGTGAGTCACTTTTTGAGGAAAAAGCTTTCAATGATATTATAGTTCCAATATGAAATACCACCCCTACCATGAAAGTCCTCTTTCCAAATTGGGCAATGATTCGAAAACTCAGCTGGGTAGTACTGCAATATTTTTAATGTTCTTATGTAAGTCAACATTAATTCACAGAGAATAACGTAGAAGGGACAAGCAATCACATTGTAAAATTCGCTGCTTTGCCAACCTCAGTATATTCTGTCTGACTACAGTATTGGGATTACCATTGGTGGAAATATCTGACTCAGTAATTATAAAAATATAGCAACTGTGGTTTCAAAAACCTATATGCTGCACAAGGACTTCCAGTCTTAGTCAAATTTAGCTTTGTCCAGGTTCAGATTTCAGACATTTATTCTTGTTAAATTCTTACATTCCCAGGTTTTGCAGTTCTCTGATGAATTATAATATCCATTCCCCAGAAGAGAGATCAATTATGCCTCAGTCTCTTTTCTGTTAGCTTAAAGGAAATAAGCTGCCTCACATTTTAAGATACTTTCTCTAGTTCCAGAATAAATATGTTGCCTCTTATCTGATTCTTTTCAAATTTTCAAATGTTCCTGGTCATGACATCCCTGTTCTCACTTCAGAATCACGTGTTCCTGTTGCATTATACTATGAGTGCATGGGTAGTTGCACAGCCCTCATGACCTACAGATCTTTGTCAAGGTCACCACTTTCTTAAATGTAGACCTCTGTTTGGAAGGCAGTTGTATGACTGTGTAAGTAGCTATATAAGAAGTGCCTTTTCTTTGAAATCTCAGTTGTTCAGAATGACTGCATCTTTGCTTACAGTTCCCGTCAGTCTTTGTGTCATCCATAAGTTCTGTCATGGGTCATTTCCATTCACCTCCAAAACACTGACTAAGATGTGGCTTTGTACCAATGCCTGCTAAAGTCCAATGAAATAACCCTATCCATGATAATTCCTCATTGGCAGAAGCTTTTTGACATCTGTTCGGTACATTAGATTGTTTTAAGTTACTAAGTCAAACCCCTATAATAAATCATAGCACATCGTTTCTATCCTATTATATTCATCAACCAGATGTGTCATTACATCTGAAATTTAAATCAAATGTGTTGACAAGGTCTCTATAAAAAACTTGTGCTTTTTGAAATCGATTACTTTCTTGCCCCTAAAGGGCAAGGTTATTATTAATTTAATTTCATTGGCATTCTCATTTTTGTCAGGGATAGATGTCAGGGTAACCAGTACATATTTATCTGGAACATCCTGCTTGACATTTTTAATAGAGAAAATATACTATGTACTGCAACAACAACTACTACTTCATCATTGCCGTTATTCTATTTTACCAGAATTTCCTCTGTTCTGAGATTTATTAGAAAGAGCATAAATAGACTATAGATCTCCTTATCTGTCCCTTTCAGGACTTCTGAATACATGTTACCAAATCTACTTACTTTAAAATATTTATGCCAAATACACATTTCTGCAGTCTTTTCAAGTTATTTAAAGCCTGGAAATTCTCCTTGTTAAAAAAAAAAAAAAAAAAAAAAAAAGTTTTAAATTACTTCCAAATATAGGCCTAAAACAATTTTAGAACGTTTCTACTGTTTTCTGCACTATCAATAACTTTGCTGACTGGATCCTAAGATGAGACTGTACTAAACTTGAGATTTCTTTAATAGCAGGCATACTAATCTGTTATTCTTATTCTCTTCCATTTTTAATGTCCCTAAAAGCCATGAATTTTTTATTTGCCTCAATCTTTAATTCCTTTTATTGATTTTCTGTATTTGACAACTCCTAATTGATATTAATTACTATCTATTTTTCCTTTGTCCTATTGCTTTATTCTGCTTTTTGTATATATACATATTTTAACCTCTGTTGCAGATGAACTATCCAAAGCTCTCTTCCACGCTGAATCTGCTGTGGTCAATAATGAATTATGTTTCTTGAATAATCACGACTACCATTAACCCATCTCTAAGGATTTATTTTTCATTGCAAGAACAATATTTATGTAATATTTATATTTCCAAATTATAACAACTGCACTGTAAATTTAGCAACTATATTTTGTAAAGATATTTCTTTTTCATTGTGCTCAAACACATCATACATTTTGTACCATTTTATGTTTATGTAAGCAATCATACTTACAAAACCTTGCAGAATAATATCTAGGAAAACAGGAAGTGATCTTGGCCTGTGTAGGCATGAACATTTCCTTATTGTGATCATTACTTATAAGTGCCTACTGTAATTTTCCAGCTATTCATAAGCCAGCTTCCTTACTAAAGTCTTTTACAATTTAATTAAAATGGCTTTCTTTTGTGTCTTCCTAATTCAGCCTTGTTGTAACTTCCATGAAGAATTTAGCTATATTGGTTATTGTCAGGATGACAGTTTGAGAAATCTAGTTAATACCTTATTCCCAATTAACAATAGTATTTCATTAAAAATGAAACTATTTCATTAAAAATTAATATAAATGCAGCACATAGAGACAAAATTATTTATAAAGAAATTTAACTACATCGTTTCTTTGTGAATGGTAATGAACTTTTCTCAGAGAGTACATAAAAATGCAGCATTTTAATGGATTTGATTAGTTTTCTGTGGCTTCTATACTTTTAAAAGTTAGTTGCCACCATCATGAGCTATTTCTCTTCTTGATTATGTTTAAACTCAACATTCATTTAATTAAAACCAGAGTAAAAGCCCTCACTAATCTCTGACCACCCAGTTCTTATACAAACTCTTATTGCCTAACCCTATTTACTATTTTTTTCCCTTCTCTCTACAACTCAAGAAGTTAATTCCTGCCTCCTGCTTTTTTCTCCAAAACAATAGTTCTTTATTTTTTCCTTCATTTACACCCCTATTACTCTTTCATCTATTAATTTCTCAATGGACTTCTTTCAGAGCCCCAGCTCTTCTTCCTCCTTTCTCAAGATCTGTCTATGTTGACAATAAGGGTAAATACTTCGGGTACATCTTGCCGAATCTCAGATGGGATCAATTAGTATTTTCCTTATCTACATCATCACCTGAAGATGGTAGCATTGCTTTCCACATCGTCATTTCTTCGTATTAGCCTTATTAGGACTTTTTTCTCTCTTTTAAGCTTGTTTTTTAACAACAAGAATGGGGAATTGATTATAGTGGGGAAAGAATTTGTTTTCCACAAACCTGTAGACAAATTCTTGGACACAGCAGAATTCACACAGATTTGGCAGTGAGACATGGAGCTGGTCAGAATTTGAGATGGACCAACAGCTGGGTTTGAACTGAGAGAACTGTAACATTGACGTTGGGCTTCCTGAGATTAGATAAGATTATAGCTGTGTATGTGTATACAATCTGGTACCTTCAAACTGAGCTTGAAGCATTAGTATGGGAAAATGCAGCTGTCACTACTCCTTTGTGTTAAGCACTCCAGTGAAGTGAAGAAGTGCAGCTGTGTATTTCCTTCTAGGTATAACTGCTTATTACATGTGTTTACATGGCTACCAAATATGAATTCTGGTACAATACTGCTCTGAAGCCTATGGGTGACAATAGACCTACATATACAAGAACTATTCCATTTCTAGATATGAACAGTCCTAGGAAGTATTTGTCATTCCAGCTGTCCATGACCACACAGAAATCAGCAAAAGGACTGCAACTCTCTACCAAAATTCTTGCAGGTCCCTTTTGACATTTTTTTGAGAATCTCCCTGGACAGACTGCAGAGAACTACAAAACAACGTAACTGCAAGAATAGCCTTCAAAGATATTTAAAATGAGTGTGCGTGAAATGTGCACTAGAGGAGAAGTGAACTGGATAGCGTTTCCCAGCTTTGATACTTCAGAAGCTCTGAAGTCTGCATATCAGTGGTTAATACAATCAGTGATTGTGAGGACCAGTGTGGGTGCCTACACATCGCAGAATCACAGAACAGCTTAGGTTGAAAGGAACCTTAAGGCCCAACCACTTTGAACCTCCCTGCCATGGGCAGGGCTGCCACCCAACCAGATCAGGCTGCCCAGGGCCCAAAAGAACTGGACCCAGAACGCCTCCAAGGATGGGGCATCCACAGCTGCCCTGGGCAGCTTGTGCTAGCACCTCATCACCACTACTCAGAAAGGTGAAACATTTTTCTTGATTTTGTAAGGCATTTTGATGTACAAGGTTTACAGTCATATCTACCCTTGATCATTAGCCATGCATCTCAGAACCAAAGTAGCTTCAGAATATTTTTGCTGCTTAAGATATTACAGAGTAAGGGCAGCTCATGAGAGCCTACTTTAACGAAGTGCCAGAACTGTTATGAGTCTGGAGTGGGACAGCATGCTATAAAATGTACTTCAATAATTAGAACAAAGTGTGTTTGGCATGGTTCTAATACAGTCTCATGCATGAGAGAAGACAGTGAGTCTGAGACTGTGTTGCTGCACTTCATTAACCTGTCCCACATCTTAATCCAGACTGAACTAAGCCCTGCCACTGATTACTTTCTACAATCTATGCTAATTTATGTGGTTCTCTAGCACTGCTGCTTTAGAAACTGAAAGTGATCCACAAACTTGGATTTCCTTCCCCTGTTGCTATGTAAGGTCCACACAGCAAACAGTGAGAATTAAGTAGGGCAGCTTGTTTCGCTTTTAATCAATTGCACAGACACGCAGGACAGACAGTAATCCTTCTGCACACTTTGTTTAGAGGAAATTAAAGCTTTCTGAAGGATAAAAAATATATACACTTATCAACTAAATTTCAAGAATTTTAATTACCCACAGTTATATTCAAGCAAGATGAAGAAAGAATCTTCCTTCAGTTTTAAAAGAACTAAAGGTTAAAACAGCTGCAACTGAAATTGCTTGTATACATGTGCTCTCAGTTTTCCTACGTTTTATACTTATAGTCTTCTTAACAATTCCCTGTATTTCCCAAACAGAGGAACTGACTTTTCAGGCCAAACATTTTTATTTTCAGTGTTATCCTATTGATATTTAAGCAGCAGTATATGACCTCTTAGCAATTGACCTGCCTGAAACCGGAAAATATATCTGAGACCAAGGACAATTTGACCAGTATCAAAAATTGTAAAAAAATTAAAAGCAAAATAAAGAACATCAAAATTAGAAGTTTTTGCATGTTATTTCAGTTTTGAACAACTTCAAGCTACTTGGAAGGCTCCTCCAAATAAGAATCACTGGTGAGCTATTTTCATGTCTAGCATCCATGTTTCAAAATTCCCAGATTTCAGGCTTGTTTGGCTGGGATCATATTCCAAGTTAAAATAAACACCCACTTTTGTCACTTTATTAGTGAAAACAAAGCAAGCACTTACAGGTTTTGACTACATCCCTTGAGAAGAAACTTTCTTACACAGCCACTATCTATGAGCATTAGGTCCCTACACGAATGTAACTAGACTTTTGTGCACTATCAATTTATTCTCTAGGTAGAAATCAAATTTTGAAAAGCATAAAACAGATTAATGCTCCCCCTAGTTGCTTAAACTACTGGATTCCGCATATGACGCCATCTAAATTTAGTAGCCTATTAAATTAAGTCTCTGATAGACGAAGACAGCTATCCTTGATACATCAGAAGTAGTGGCATAAGAAGAAAAGAGTTTACAGCCCTAATGTTCTTGCTCTTGATGCAAACCTTTAATTTAGAGTCACCTTCATAGGTTTCATGTGGTTTTAATGCCCTCAGCTGAGAAAAGATGCCCACAAAATTGCAATCTTGTTCTATTAAAATTAGTTTTCTGAATTCAGTGTCAAGCTCAGATTTTCTTAAGACAACTGAATACTTGTCTAAGAATATTATCATAGTCTGTTGTGCTCCTATGTACTGAAATGTCCATGATAAATTGATATCATATGCTATGAAAGCTTCTGCTTATTCATGCAATAAAGGTAGTACTGTGTTTTCATCAAGAAGAATATAGAAATTTCTGCTTCAGAGAAATCCTAGTTAAGTCCAAGATGTATTCCTTAAAGTTGATCTATTGCTGCAGAGGTACATAAACTTGAAAGCAACTTTGGGAAGAGATATGGCACTGAAAATTAATATTTAATTTTTTGTATTCTTAAAATAATTACAGTGCTCTAAATCTGAGCTATAAGACAAGAATGCCTTTCAATTTTCCTAAAAAGTATGCTTTTCCTCAGTTTAATCTTCAATCTCATGTTTCTTTCTTAATGCAAGAGATACAAACGTTGTTTTTTTTTTTGTAGTTTCCTCAGTTTCCAGACTCACTTCAGACTATTTTCTTTACAAAAGATTTGTTTCCTAGTTTGAGGTCTCTTCCTGCCTTTACATTGCCTTTCCTTGCTTGAAACGTAAAATTTTCTTCATCCTCTCAACCCAGTTCAAAAATGTGTGTGGGTAGACAAGAATGAATTCAACACTGATGTAAAATTTTCTCTTGGCTGGAACATGATTTAATAAAGACCTCTTTCCATTTGGAACATGGTTTAAAGTGATTTATTTATAACTTACATAGTGGGCCCTTTCTTATGTAGTACATACAAAAGTATGTAGAGTATGGTAAGAGCACTTGTCTGGTAATGCTGGAGTAAAGAAACAAAGGCTAAACTCTTGAATTATTTACATTTACATTCTACACAATGTTTATGCCTACCAGATTGCTATATGAAGCTCTTTGAAAAAGTTTAGCTACATATGGCCAGTGCTCATGGCTATGCAAACCTGACACCTCCAGGATGGTGTGCCATGTGAACTATTTATCTAGCAAGCTTGCCTAGTATTGATTAGTGGAAATGAATAAGAATGTCACTGTTACAAACATCATCTTAGTGGCAAACAGAGTAAAACAGACAGGTGTTTCACTCCAGAGGTTTGTTTTTTTTCAAATGTAAGATGTTTTAGCAGGGAAACCTTACACTACTACTGATATCATTGTGTAATTGTTTAATGAGAAGAAGACCCAATTTCCAGAATTTTCAGCATAGTACCGTTATCAGTTTTTTTCTGTGGAGATTAGAAAACAGATTTATTTAAAAAACTACCAAGAAGGAATTTAATAGATATGGCTACAGGGAAAGTTTTTACCAAGTGGTTTTCTTCCTATTAAGTTCACATCTTAGGGCCCACTAATACAATGGCACCTACAAGTGAAGATCTGATTTTGATTATTTTTCCATAAGATAAATGTGAGGAAGACAGGAGTCTGAGAACAATCAACTAAGATAGAGGATCTGGGAGACAATTAAGATTAGCTTGGAAAAAAGTGCAGAAAATTAAATTAAGATATTGTTCCTCCTGGGAAGAAGCAGGAGAAACAATTTAGAAATGGATGCATTTAAGCTACATAGCACAACAGTGATTCAAAGTCTTCTGACCTTTAGAAGGACAATGTTATCTATTTAAATCATTTTTTGTTTTGTCAGCTATAGTGTACAAGCTCCTGTATGGTCAAGCTACTTAATCATTACTTAATTACAGTAAAACCAAGATGAACTAAACAAATGTGAAGAGTTCTGGCATAAACACTGACCTGAACTGCTTATTTACTTTTTCTAACAAAATGAATCCACATCTGTCACTTCTTCCATAGGAAAGTAGCTTTGTGGGCTGACAGATTTGCTGATGACACCACTCTGCTGCACAGAACAAGTTTAGAAGAGATCCTGCCAAAGCCTGTAATAGGGTTTATTGTTGCTCCTTTTCATCTTGCAGGTTTGCATATGTTGGACTTCAGTGATTTTTCTTTGGCAGACATACTGCAATTTTTAAATCTTATGAAGGCTGCAAAGATGGCTGCATCTTTTAATTAACATTTATGTATCTAAACCATTGATTAACTGAAGCCTCAACATCTCTTGAAGAATTCTGAAACATTTTATGTCTAAGTGAAGGTAGCAAACAAATTACTCTCAGTTAAGTTTGGAATTTCAGATGGTAGATTTCCAGTTTCATAGAGGATTTACAGATCCGAGCAAGTGGTAAAAACCCACCATCATTCTGAAGGGTTGTTGTCAGTAGCTACGAATCCACTTCTTTCAAATTAAATGTTTTGAGATGGGCTAAAACCATGAGTGTGCTTTGCAATCACTATAGTCTTGTATGGTTGAATCAGGCAGTGTTTCTTAAGTGTCATGAACCTTGGCCTCAACACAATCTAGAACACTTTCTTCTTCTTTCTCCTTTTGAATCAAATCTATTAACAGCAACTAAGACTTTCACAAAGCAATCTAGCCTTTTTTTTTCTTTCCCAAATGAAGAAACATTTAACACTAAGTTGTTAGCATCTGACATGTCAAGAATGTTAAAACAGAAAACCCTCACACTTTCACTAGCAGCTCTAAGAAAAGCTGATAAAAAACATAGCTGGAGGGATTGGGTGGAGCAGACAGACCTGGCGTGACTCTAGCTGACCTAACAGGTGGGGCTCCATATCACTAGATGCTTCAGCAGTGGTTCTGAAAGAATGTGCTTCTTACTGTAGCCTTGAAGGCCTTTAATTTACTGTGAGTTTTCAAGTGTGTTCAACTATTGATGCCATTGCTTGTTTACATATACTTTTGCAGTTCTGAAGGGCTGTCCTTTCATTTCCAACAGCTACTTTTCTAGCTAGAAGCTCAAAATGCACTGTAATAATAATGATAATAATAATAATGATAATGATAATGATAATACTACTCTGAAGATGCACCTCAACATATACTTCTCTTTCAGAAACTGAAAAACACTATGAAATTACCTCTCATGCTACACTTAGTCATCAAAGCCTCCTAGCACAACTAGTGCCCTTAAAAGGTGAAAAACAAAAGGGAGTCATTCTGTAGTTCTGGCATTCTTCCTATATCCCTTAAAGATATTATGCTCTTGTTCCCCCTCAGAATATAAAGTGATGATTGCAGGGTTGTAGGTATCTGTTGATCTGAAGGGCACTAGCTAGAAATGAATACATTATTTGGCTCAGACTCCTCGCTGAGCACCATTCTCTTTACAGTTGCTGAGTATATCCAAGCTCTTTTTCATGCTTTTGAGAGCCTCAACAATCCCAGACTACTCACTTCATGCTAAAAATATTTCCCTTCTTGATCTTCACAAACGCTATGCAGAATAGCTTTGAAGTGATTGTTAAAATAAGTCATCATCAGGACAATAAACTGAGCTTCTCATTTCTTCCCACCAGAGTCAACCCTCCTGACTGTATTCTTTTTCTGAGGTGCAGCAGGTGGCACAAGGACATTACTTTTCCTGCCGTCTTCTCTTTCAAAGCGGTAAGACATATTTCATCCAACAAATAAACTTTTCTCCTAGGAAGGCTGATGGAAAGGGTTCCACAAAAACCCTTGTATGTTAAAAGACCCACTCATTAAGTCATCATCTGTTTTTTCTTATTAAATATTGAATAGATATTTAATTGCTACAACTGCTACTAGCTTCAAAATGTGTTTGGGAGATCAGTCACTGGTATTGTTGACAGATGATTAACAGAGAATTGATGAAGTTCTACTATACGGTAAGATTCTTAAAAAGGCATTTTAAGCTTAACTTGACCTAATTAATTTACCTACTTAAAATATATATATCATTCCACAAAACTTTTTTTGAAGTATATTTGAGTCAGAGAGCTATTTTATTTACATTCCATTTTTTAATCCAACCTCTCTGTGGCACTGCAGGCTCAACATAAAACACTCTCAATGTCTCCTGAGTTGTTCAGAATGCCTAAGTAGAAAACAGTTTTCTTTGTCTCTTTATCACAATAACATCTTTAAAAAATTATGACATGTCTATATAGCTTAGCAAAAGAAGTACTTGGTGGGGGTAGCAGGACTCAATTGTTATTTCCAGCTAATGCTTCCTCTAGATACAATCCCACCATTTTGATAGGAACAATGTTATCCTATCTAGAATAACCTATCGTGCACACTGCATTACACCTGAGGAATTAAACTTTTTCTCCTGCTGGAATCTAAACAGATGTGATCTAGGTTGTCTTGGTATTACACATAGAAATAAAACACAGTATTGTACAACAGCCTATTACAGAGATAAAGTGGTGCAATCCTGATAAAGTTACAGAAAGGGAAAAGAAAAATTATTTCACTGTGAAAGTGTTTTGTGGATAACAAGCAACAAAGCAACATTTATTTTGTGTACTAATAATTAATGGGCAGCACAGGCTGCAGTTTTGTATTTTTCTGATCTATGTCATCTCTCTAACTGCCCTTTTTCTTTACTGCGCAATCAACTGCTTCATGGAAACGAGTTTCTTTTTTAACTAAGTTTGGCTTCCAGCATATGGTTTTCTTTAAAAACCCACACTGTGATCAGCTCAAATCGTAATTTTAAAAAGGTTCTGCAGTTGTGTTAAAGATGGCTACATGGTACAACCCCTCATCTAACCTGCACCTTGCATAACCCATACACTTAAACGTACTAGGACTTGGAAAGATACTCTTGGACAATCTATGCTTCCAGAGAAGCATAAGAAAGGAGGCACAGAAAGGGAGGAACCAGGAGCTGTGAAAACATGAGAGAAGACAGAACTCTAAACTAGACTCTGCTTGTTAGACTTGCATTGCTGATGAATCACAGCCGTTTCTTTTTCTTTTTCTTTTTTTTTCCCTATTCTTTGTTTTAAGAGATAGCACATGGGCTAAAAGTATAACTGTATGGATTTTTGCTGAATGCAACACTCCAGACTGATCTAAGGATATGTTCCAAGAAGATGTTTTAAAACATGTATGTCAAAGTATTACCTGGTAGATTTTGTTAATAGTCTTAAGTATGTATACTTTTATCTTTTGTTTCACTAGGGCTGGCTTGTGAAATGGATTGAGTGAGACAGCTTTATATTTTCAGATCTAAGGATAAATTCACAATTGATGGAAAAATTCCAAGTGTTTGGGAGTTTAGATTTCAGGTAAACGCAAACAAGATAATCAGAAAGAAAATAAAACAAAACAGAAGTTGAATGTGAAACATGGGAGAAGATGCCCCAGGAGTGAAATGCAAATACAGCCTGCAGGGACCAACCAAGGAGGATGTCCCTTCTCACACTGACAACCGTGATCCATGCTGAGGGGCTGCTTGATCTTGAGCTCAGTGTAAGACTGCACACTCGGAATTAATAACAGCAGCAAGTTTCTGTCTTCTATGTAGGTTGCTCCAAAAGTAATGTCTCCTGCTCAGAGATATGATTTAGCGAAGGGTTGTTAGAGTTAGGGTACTATGGTTAGGCTGCGGTTGGACTTGATGATCTTTGAGGTCCTTTCCAACCTGAGCAATTCTATGATTCTATGATTCTGCTTATTTCCAACTACAACAGATACAAAGAGCACAGTAACACTATTGGACAAAGCAAATCCTCAGCTACTAAATGCCATTTTTCCATACAGTCACTACCAGTAGCTATGCATTTTTACCAGTGATGAACAAGAGCCTGCATGTCACACTCGTAAAAATCTGCACCAGTGGAGGTGACCCACTGTTGCCACTGCTGAAACGCATCACCCACTGCCTCCCTGTACTCACATCCACTGTTTGGTCTCCATAAATATTCAGCAAGCATCCATGGGTGCCATTTTTTCTGCATGGAGGAATTCAGTGCCATGTCTTTGCTTCATCCGCACTCCCACATCAGACACCATTTTGTCAGACTGCCCCTCTGCTGCCATCTGTCACACACATGTAATGGCATATTGGCGGGAAGCTTCAACCTTTATTGCCATACCACCAACGTTTGTTCCTGATGTTGTAGGCCAATAGAATAAAACAGGAGGCACTGCTTTACAGAGCAGCCTGTGTACATGTAATTATAAGAGAAATATGTAAAGATACAAGAAAAAGGCCCTTCACAAACTCAGTGGGCTTTACATACATTTTTATCTCCACTTCAAGACAGATTAAATGGGGCACAGGGTATCTAAGACTCAATTTTTAAATAGGGACACCTGAAACTGAACATTTGTTTCCACATCTGTATTTCAGGGCCATGTGAATTAGTATTTCCTAGGAGAGGATGTTCCTGCAATTAAGTCTGTCTGGGACACTGAATATCTGCTTTTTGTTTCTATTTTTCTCACAGACTTTTTGTCTCACAATGGTATTATTGTGAGAAATGTTTCTCTATGCCAAGGTGACAAATGCTACCAAGAAGCTACTGAGAAGTATCTACTTATTATAATAGTGAATAATAGTCTATTATTTTTCATGTCAACATTTGGATTTTAGTGACTATTTTAGACACTCAAGTGAAAATATGTCTCTTAGATATTTGTCACACTTATATTGATTGTAATAGAAGCACAGTCCACAATCTTTACACCAGGCCTTAGTCTTAAAAGCTCCACATTTACTTTTCAGTATTGTTTCTCTTGATCTACAAGTTCAAGATCTGCAAGTTTATAGAAACACAGAAGGATAAATATGAGTTCCTGATTTTAAAATAATAATTATTCAATTAAAGTAATAACAAAAACCAAACAATAACTTAGCTAGTATATCTTGGTATTTATGTATTCGGAAAGAATATGATGGGTATGCAATTTTATTCTTGTTTTGGTGAAGCTGTCAAAGTGGACAAAAATATATAACTATATTCATTTTATCCCCAGGCAGCTCTAACTGCAAAATGAAAAAGAAATTACGTATGGTAATAAGTATCAAAGAAATGCTACCATAAAAAAATACCTATTTATATTAAAAACCTTTTTTGATCTGGAAAGGAAATAATAGAAAACCCAGCAAAAACAGTTTACAAACTTATGCAAGACTTGAAAATACCTGTCACGTAAGCTCTGATACATCTATTACTAGAGGTCGGCAGTGAAAAAGAAAACAGATTCCCAGAAGCCCCAGAGAAAAATGTTCTTGAAACAGCAAGGTCACACAGTGGTGTGTGCTCAGAAAACACTGAGGTCTATCACATCAAAGAGTGACAATGTGTGTGCACTGTTCAAACCTGAAAGAGGGTGCTGGCTATTGGTAAGCCTCAGCATCAGGGTACTAAACTTTTCCCATCCAGATACATCTTGGCAGCATTCTCCTTTGTCTATGTGCATTAAGGCCAAATCCAACTCCTTCTTTAGCTTGGCTGGTTTAGCTTTATCTTTATGGGAAGTAGCATAATTTTAGGGGCAAACCAATTTGCCAAGCAAAGTAAAGAAGTGTATCATGAAACAAAACAAATTAAAACCAAAGAAAAAAAAAAAGGATAGAAATCTGCTGTACCTATGTTACCATTTAAGTCTTACTGAAATCTTCATGCCAATTCACCTGTTCAGAGCGAACTAAATGGAATACCTCAGCAAAATCATGAGAAAGCAATTCTTTAATTTAGAAGGGGGAAACAGAAAATCTGAAACGTATTTCTTGATCCTTCATAATAGCGTAGTGTAAGCATAAATGGACTTAATCTTTGTGTACTTAATCTAAGGCTGGGTGCAGCTTTCCTCACTGGAAATTACTGAGCTGCTGTGCAGGAATCAGCGAGGCCTTGGCTTGCTGCCTCATGGTTCTGCTCCTGTGTTCAGATGCACACATCCACACTTACAGTGCAAACTCCTCAGTATTTTGATGAAAGACTGAGGTTCCTGGTTTACAACTCATCTCTGCATCACATGAACAGAAACTACATAGAAGGTTTTGACTCAGTTACTTTTTATAGAATACATGAAATGTAAAAACACCTACAGATATTTGATTGGAATAAACACTTTCTGTGCAATGATGCTTACTGTTGCATCCTCTTTAACAGTTTTGATGCAATTGTCAGGACTTTTCCAGCCTCAGTAGGTCCCAAAGCAAACAATCTCTATTTCCAGTGAGGAAAATGGCCAGAGATGTAGAACTATCTTCACACTTTTATAACCTTTCACTTTTCCGTGGCACAGACTCTTGATCCACTTTGACAGGTTAATATACATCACTTATAGCCCACATCACCCCTGCTAAGCCAACTGTCGTGCACAGAAGCCAACCAATTGCTCTGAATCAATCCTTTTGAGAGATAGAACATATGAAAGCAAAATCTTTTTGTTGATCAGCCCCTTAATGATCATTTATGGTTTAATATGGCAATTAAATATTCCTATTCATCTTTTTTCTGTATTAGATATTTTTCCTACTTCTACTAGTACCTGATTCATATTAATATTACCACCACTACTGCATACTGAACTGCCTTATTTTGATGATTCCTGCATTAAGCAGTTTTTTTTTCTTTAGTTCTCTTAGACAACCATTAATAACATAAAATAAAGTAACTCTATTATAGACGTATGTAAAACTAGACCTGAATATATTGACATCTGTAGTAGGTGGTTGGCATTCATTTTAGCATGGCAGTGTATAAAGCATGACACTGTTTTATTATCCTAAGTCATAAAGAAGATTAATGCACTGTATCCCTTTATATAATCACACAGAAAATCAGATCTTAATCCCGCTTTCTTCGTGGTGCAAGAATATGTTCTCACTTATTAGAGCTTCTATTCTAATTCTTCCACATTTGGTGGATTGCTCTCAGTATCAATACTGCACTGCTTACTTAAGATTCTCTCCCATAGAAAAGCCATTCATTCAATGTTCTCTTATTGTACAAAATGTAATATACCTTCCCCTCACTTTCACCATCATGCACATCTTTTCTCCAAGCTATTTCTCAGCTTGTCTTCTTCTGAGCGTTCATTAAATCCTTACTGTAGTCTTTCTCCTTCCTGCTGCCATGTTCCTCATTCTCCTCCAGAACCCCCTTCTTGTCTCTTGCTTTTTATAGCTTGTGTTTAAAATTGAATTTCCACTTTTGGCTCCTTTTTGCCTGCTGAGACCTCAGATTTTGCTGACTCTTCTCATCAAAACTAATGTCCTTCCTTTGCTCTCTAGAAAAACTCTAGTTACACCTTTAGCCTGTGCAATCTCTGGAGCAACCTCCTCACTTTTTTAAACTTTTTTGGTAATAGTTGTAAGGACTTTGTCTTTAACCCCATTTTCTTCTCTATCATATGTTTTTGGGGTGATTAAATCCGTAGACATATATTTAATGGGTCAATTCACAGATCTTTGCTGCATACTTGTCTCTGCCAACCATACTACGTTTCTGATACAATTCTGAAGTTTGCTTATGGATTAGTAGTCTTGTCATAAAATTAAATACAATGTATATTTAAATTAGAACATGTTATTTTTTTCTACCTTACAATATATTTTCACTAATGCGGGCAAGAGAACTATCCTTAGATGCATAACTTGATACCATTCATTTTTACATCTTTCATTTCTTTTGATGCTTTGAAGTGTTTTCCTTATCCATACACATATTTGGAGATGTTTGAAGAGAGCTGCGTTGGCATGTGTTCTGATAAATTAAAATATCCTTTTTTTTTCCTGCTTCCATTCAGATTGTTGCTGCAGAGATCATTCACCTAACCAGTACCTTTAAGTGTGTCACTCTGCCTCTGCATCCTCCTTTACCTCTTTATTTTTTACCCTGCTTAGCAAAAACTTCTTGTCATCTCTTTCAAAACCTTTCACAGACTATTCTTTCTTTACATACCAGTTGTCCTTCACCAATGCAGAACTCTGGTTCTCATTCCCACCCGTGCATTGTGATAATGTCAGCCTCAATCATCCAGTCCTCTTATTGCTTTCTATCTTAGTGCCCTTCCAGCTCACAAAAGCTCCCTATAAATAGCCACAAGGAATTTCTTTCTCCAGTTTCACATCACTGACAGTAAAGCATCTGTTTTCTTTAGTGTCTGCTTAGCAAAAATAGCACAGAATAATTAGGACACTCATCTACTGAGACTCCTGCTTCTTGCCCTCTCATAGTTTTTCCCATGTATCCACACCCCTCCACGTCAAGCTGTTCTCTTGTGTCTTATTCTTTTTGTTTTGCTTTGTTATCATCTTTCTCATTCTTGGAGTGGAATTTGTTCTTTGGCTAATACACATGAATTGGATGGCACAAAACAACTGCATGTGTCTGAATACAGGTGTGAGTTGGTATACATAAGATCAGAGGAAGAGCAGAAATAGATTAATGAAATTAACAGTTTCAAACTCAGTATATCTACTTATATTTGTACTATTATTGTTTCACATTTAAAAATAATTTCAAAATAACTCAAAACTGTAACTGTTCCAGAAATATTTAACTTTATTAAAAAACATAAATAAAAAACCCAACAAACCAACCAAAACATACCATTATCTGTTCTCTTCCCCATCCTGCCAAAGACTGGAAGTGAATATTAGCAGCTACCCAATAGGGATTTATTCCAGTAGTACTGCCTTGGCAATTGCCTGTGAGTATCATAAGGAAGCCTATAGGAATCACTGTTTAAAATCTATAGCTGTATACTTAGAAAAATCAAAAGCTTTCCAAAGCACATTGACACACTCTGGTTCTTTGCCCTAAATGACAGTGACAAGATGCCTGGGATACTTTCTGATCAAACAACAGAACAAAAAGCACACAGCTCCATAATTAGGTCTAAATCCTTTGGCTGAATGAAAAGCTGTTATGGAGACTGAAAGTGGAGTTTGGAAATCCACATCCCTACATTGTCAATGCTACACATTATAACCAAGAACATTAGGGAGTCTATTATACAGAGGCAACCACACGCCCACACAATAAAAGCTGTGTGCTCATGTTGTCTTTCCTTTGTAAAGCTTCCTGGAAAAAAAATAATAATAATAAAAACATATAGAGCAATTTTGAGACAGGATTTCAAAGACTGCAAAGTCATTATCTGACACAAGAACTATCATATGGAAAATGACTACCTTCAGTATTACCTTGACTGCTTGGAAAGCTTTATAGAAAAATGAGAAACATTTTTTCCTTATTACAAGCTTTCAAAAAATTTTTGTATGTGCAGTATCATTGTACTAGTAAATGCAGCACTTAGCTCCATGGTGTGCCAGACACTGTGATGCCCAGGTGATAAACACCATCAGCCATCCCCTGGAAGTCCTGTGAGCCCGACTGACTGTAAGGAACTTCTGACAGTGTCTTCAGAATTTTGAAATGTCCTTCCATTTTCATTATCTTTTTGAGAAAGGAAGACTGAAACATTACTAAGTAAAAAGAGATGGAAAGCAACTTTTCAGTACTAAAGCACTAGTCATGAGACATTACCTAGCCACGCTTCCTACTGCATTTCAGATCCTGGCATGTTACTATGTATTCTTCTCCTGTATTTGATTTAAATCATATTGATGAGATTTAATGACAGGAAACATGTGGAATAGGACTGTTTTGGCTCCACATGTTAAGTGAGGGCTTTGCCCCTCTCTAATTCAAGTTGCAGTTTCTCAGTAAGTTGCCCTTACAAAGCACTGTGACAAGCCATACTGCCATTTCGGTACTGGCTCATGTTTTGGAGCCACGAAGACCGAACAAACACCAGAGAGAAAAAGGGGAAAGAACAAAACATCAGACTTGTTAGAGTTCTGTAAACTCTTTTTTCTTTTTTTGTGGTATGAGACTATACCTTATTTGTTTACATCACATAACCTTTGAAAAATTATTTACAGTCCAGCCTTCTCTTTTACCTTTAGGGCAGAAGCTACTGAGAAGGTAGAATGTTAGCCTTGTTCTGTGAAGAAAGCCAAATTACATAAATGATGAGCCACAGATAAACTTACAAATTTAGGGTCTTAAACCACTTGCTATTTTAGTAGACCTTTTACTTGTGATAATAAGATTTTAGGGAAAAAAAAAAAAAGGATAAGAGAGTGGTATCCATGCTGGAGTTGGCAAACCACTTCTGATTCTCATTTTCACAAACTGTTAATAGTTTAAATTTAGGTAACCTAATATATCACTTTCTTCTACCAGGAAGTGGTAGGTTGGTTTTCAGGGAGTGAAAGGAAGATGCTGAGAGCAAGGGAGAGTTTGGGAAACTGCAGCACAGGGCAGACTTCACTGTAAACACTCTCCTCTTCTGCTCAGATATCTGAAGGGTTCAGTGTTCAGCTGGTATTGACTTCTTAAAAGGACACTGCTTCTGAGCTTCTCACAGAAACCCAAGCCCTTTCTGGTGTTTCTGGAAAAATGCTAAATATTTTAGATATTTTAATATGGAAAGTTGCATGTTGCTTAGCAGGTCTGAGATTTCAACAGCAACCTGCACTTACGGAGTGAGATCTTGTAAGATATTTGTAAGATGTGATTGAGCTGGTGTAAACTGATATAGATGTTTTGTTTTCAAGCAGCAAAGCCAATTTACATCAACTGGGAATTGTAAATACAGCTGGTAAAGCATTTTTGGATCTCTGATACATAATTAATAAATAATGATATTCATTCAGCAAATAGTTTCTCTAGATAATTAATAACTGAAAGATTTACTAATTCTTCATCTGTGGAGGAAAACTGTTTTCAGTTCTATACTTAATATACAACTGGTTTGAAACAAGACATATTTCTCCTTGAATAAACATCTTAATTTGTATTTGCTAAGTCTCTTTGAAAAATCATTTTAAGATGCCCTGCTAAACAGGATCTAGGAGAGGAAATTAAAGCTCTAAATGGTAGATACTTTTTAATATAATTTGTCTTCTTTCTGCTCATGTGTACCCTTCTATGATTGTATGGTTGTTGACATTTTCCATGAGACACGCCAAGGTCAGGGTGAGTGCTGCTTTATGCAATTCAATAGAAAGGCCATGTGATACCACTTTCTCATTCAGTTCACAGGAAAACCCAAGCTGCCTAGTGAGTACAGAAAAAATGCAGAGCACCAGACCTGAACAGGTTTGCTGGCTCCAGCAGAACAGGAATACTGGTTTTAAAGTCAGGAACAAGATGCAAATGTATACATCTTTTAATTCACAGAACTGAAAGAGAAAAAAAAGGGGCAGTCTCTGTGAGATGGCAATGTGTAAAGTACTGTGAAAAGTGCATTCTTGCTGAATGAATCAAATCATAAGCAAGGCTGAACTTCTCTCACAATTAATTACCTATATGAACCAAATGGGAGATATATGCATTTTTACTTTATCACAGATGCTGCAGCTACACATTAACCAAACACAGACTTATTTTAAGACTATGAGCTGATTTAGCCATTTATTTATTTTCCAGTTTCCATCATAGAGTAGATATTCTTATCTGTTTTGCATGCACTGGATAATGTAGCATATGCTTTCCTATTACTGAATGGCTAATGACATTCTAAATTAGTCTGAAGGCCTAAGGCAAGGACTGGATGGTTAGTACGTTTGACCAGTCATTAAAGTGGCTCTCAGTGGAAAGAAAAACATCTTAGCCAAAATGGTGCTACGGTTTTACATTAGCAGTCTATCCAACTGCTACCCCAAAGTTTTCATCTAATAAATTGCTTTTCTATAAAATTCTGACAAGTAGGTGAGAAACCCTCTTTTACCTTGCTGCAAACATTAGACACATCCTGAAATCTGAACTACACTGTAAGTACTGCTGTAGTGATGCTTGCAGTAAAAATATATATTAAAAAAAAAAGGATAGTAATATTTTCTGTAAACTGAAATAAACCTCCTGTAAAAAAAACCAAAAACCAAACCAAACCAACCAACCAAACAAAAAAACCCAGCACAACAACCTCAAAGAAAACAAACAAACAGAAGTACCAAAAACCCCCTCCAACATTCTTGTTCAACTGAATAAGCTCATAACCATATTTCCCTTCACTTTTTTTCCTCTGGAGAAGCATTCTTTCGTAGTGCAATGTGATATGAAGAGATTAGAAAAGTCCAGCATTGGTTCAAGAGACACAATGCCCACAATAGTCATGTTTCAAAGGGGTTATTTAAGACCAGTTTTAGTCTGTCTTTGGACTGAATGCTCACTGGAAGCAGGGATGCGTTATATGAACTCTTGGACCTTGTTGTTCAGTTTAATTTCTTGAGGAAAAAAGGCCAGTTGATGTGCCCTGAGATCATGCTACAATGTGAATCCAAGTGCAGTGAGCTGAAATAATTGAGAAATTTGCTTCAAAAGGGCTCTTCTGAGATGAAAACTCAAAGGCCAACAGACATTCTGGTATTCTGTGATACTGTGAATATTTAACAACTTCATTTCCAATCTGAAGGTTGTAATTATTTAATGCAAATAAGAATTCTCTTCCTCCTATTCCTAAACACTCTTAGCATGCTGTCACTTTGCAAAAAGTTTTGAATTGGCCAACTATTGAACTAAGTGAAAGAAAATGTACATTTTTATACCAGCGAGGTATGTTAAACATTTACTTTTTAAAATCTTTCTGATATGAAAAAAAAAAATAGATGAAGACTTGGAAAACTATGTTTGCCTGGAGCATCCTGAAATATGAAAGGAAAATATCTTAATTGATACCTTCTGATGTATAGTTAAATCTGAGTTTTCAAATAGTCCTTCATCTACATGAGCTAAGGGATCTAAATTATGGTGGCATGATTCAGCTTGTCTTTGGTTCACTCAGTGCTGCCCAGAACTCCTGGACAGCTATGAAAGGTAGGATCTGGTAGTACAGAAACAAGCTCAAATTTAGTAATTGAACACATTCCCAAATGTAAGTTTCCCTTATTACATGGTAATCATTGATAAAACAGGCACTGATGCCACAGACACCATGAGATCAAAGCATCATCACCTAACTACCTGAGCCGTACCCAGTTCCTATGCTTAAATCTTCTGAACTTAGAGCTAACTCCTAGGTCTACGTCCATTGATTTAGGCTAGATTTAAAGATTAGGGCCTTTAGCTTAATTCCTATCTGTTGCAATCAATTCATTGTTGATTTTCTGTTTAACAGTTTTTATATGAGAAACTGGTATTTCTAGTGTTCTGCTAAAACAAGACAGATGTAATGGAACACATATTGTGCAGACCTTGTGTGAAATGGCTTGCACTTTCCACTCTGCAAGGTGTCCAGCAATGGGCCACATCACTTGCTTCAGAAGGGAGAAGAGACTTCCCATAATTCACTTTCCTGTGGCTGCAGCCAGTTGATGTTCTGCCTGGTATATTTTGTGTTTGGGACTCCGATACCATTGTTTAATCTTTCTAGAAATTTCTGAAAATAACCACAGAAAGAACTTTCCCGATGCTAGCATTTTACTTCAAAGAAAATGTTCAATCCTTTTGGTACAGGGGAGATAAATTATTTGAATATCTCTTCATATGTATCTGTTCACTCATCACTTTCTTTTCTCTCTCACTGTTTTTTAAGGCATCAGGGTGCTGCCTGGAGTACACAGCTTTGCTGAAGTCCATGCAGCTCTGCTGATTTTGACCTTCTCAGAATCAAGCACTTAACTCCTTGAATTTGAGACAAAAAGCTGGAACTTCAGGTTGCACAGCAAAGGCAGCTCTCAAGGGATGTATTTAGCAACTTTTATTTCTCAAGGATGAGCGTTGATCTCATGGGCATGACTGCTACTGATATATTGACCTCCCTCACTGTTTAACAGAGATGACTGAAACACCTTTGGACTTTCAAGGCTTGCAAAAAGCTTTGCTCAAACCCCTAAACTACTTTAAAAGTTTCACATTCTTCCAAGTTTCTTTTAACAGATAGCAATGGGGAAGTCTTAAGCAGAAATACTGTGTCTTTTATTCTAGAAAAAGTACAGGAATGATTTTACATTCTTAGCTATCTAAAAATGTGAAGACAGCAGGGACTGTAATTACTTCTCCTTAACCATGCGAGTACCAGCTCTGCACTGCAGGGTTAAGGCAAATACAGCTACAGAGGGCTATACTTTGAAGGATAATCAGCAATGAATAGATTATCAATCACATACCACCTCAGCTATAGGTATATGATATAGGAACAGGCAGCTGTTTGGAAAATTTTTTTGGCTTGAAATCCTATTTGCAGCATTACTTGATTCTCCTAGATGAATGATCTCTTGGCTGACTCTGAACCTAGGTGGAGCTATGCCATCTGAACACATGTGCCATCTAAATTACTTGGCCAGTATCATTACAGGTTCAGTGCCAAGTGACTGCAGGTTTAGACAGGCAGCATACATAATACTGTAAATGCTGGCTCCTCTGTAAAAAATCCTATCCTCTCTGACAATGCTAAAAAATTGACTTTACTTGCAATCCAACACTGAATGCACCTGCTGGTGCTTACATAAACCCTCTTCCCCCCCAGCCAGATCCTCAAAGCAATAAATGACCAGTCAAATGGTGTTAGGCAAGACAGGTCCTTCACACACACCAAAGAAATTAAAAAACAAAACAAAACACCTTCTATTTAGATATTACAAAAATAAGTAGGTCTCTTCAAAAGAAAAAGGTTTCCAGGAACTCAGTACAATCACCAAGACTCTTGCAGTACTTCTGACCTCATTGTGACAAGTCCAATTAGGTTAAGCAGTTTTTTCAAAACACTGGAGTATGATATCAGCACAGCATTTAGCTAGCCACACCTTTCATTCTGTCTACCTGTGCTTACATCCATATTTCCTGGTAAAAGCTGGACAGCCCAGATTATGTTTCATTGGTAGAAGAAGTGTCCAGAAGAGATGCAACGCTGTCAATGATTCAGAAAATGTCTGACTGCACAGAGTGCTGATAGGAAGAAATTCTGGCCAAATTGCTTATGCAGGCACATTTCTGGGATATATATATATATATATATTTGTCTTTACAAAATGATTACCTTATTAAGTCACTTACCAGAAGGCAACCAAATACCAATCCCTAGCATTCAGTGAGGACTCAGCAAAGTTAAGTACTGTGGCTCCCATCACTTAGTCACCTATTTTGTATCTGACAGATCTGTATGTAGATGCAGATTTGCAGGAAGTTACTTAGAATCATAGCATCATAGAGTCACCAAGTTTGGAAGAGACCCACAGGATCACCCAGTCCAACCATCCACCCATGACCAATAGCTCTCACTAAACCATGTCCCTCAACACAACGTCCAAACGTTCCTTGAACACCTCCAGGGTCGGTGACTCCACCACCTCCCTGGGCAGCCCATTCCAGTGCCTATTATCATGTAAGTGTGTGTGTGATATAGGAATAAGTTAAATATTATAACTATTGCTGCCAAAGGAGTGCCTAATCTTACAAAACAGAAAAGATCTGTGCTGTTAGAAATGTTTAACTCCCCATCAAATCACAGACACATCCACCTTTGGACAATTTACAGACTCAGTCAACTAAGTTGTAGAGAAAATGCTGCCTCTGAGTATGTTCTTCTTGGATATGGAAGAAAAGTTCCATAATTGTCAATCAACTAGCTGAACTTTGAAGGCACTTCCTCAGGAAGGGAAGTCTGCATCAATGAAAAATGATGTAAAAAAAAACCTCCGAAAAAAGAGAATATTTTCTTTTTCCTAGAAGGCTTGTTGGAGGACAGGAAAACAGAAAAGCTCTGTGACTTTAAGTCAATGCTCGAATTTAAAAAATGAAATAGCTAAAGCAAAATCCTTCCCAGTTTTCAGTGTTGAAGGAAAAAGCTGATGACTTACTGACCCACACCATTGGCATCACACAGTAATTCATTTTAAGAGTGCTGGAGACAAACTAGAATTACTGTGACTTCAGTATGATTCCTCCTGACTCTTATTGGGATGTACCCTAATAGCAACAAAATGAACTCACTTTCAAGTTATGTATTTCAATTTGTCACACACAAAACAGACAAAAAACCCCCACCCATATCAGTTTACATGTTATTGACTGAAAAATACTGGGTAAGCTAAGACAAACTTCAATTTAATATGAACCTGAGGAAAATCCAAAAGCACTTAATATCCCAATGCAGTTAATTTTCAGATAGAAGTATTGTTTTTCTATTTGAAGACAGAATGTACAACTTCTAGCTACAGAAAAAAAAAAAAAGCAGCATTTCTGGTCATACTCACTGATTTAAAAAGCATTACTTGCATACAGACATACAACGGTAATTAAAGGACTGATCATCAGGTGTTCTATTATCCACCTTTAAATTCTGCTTATTGGCAGAATTTAAATATTACTGCAATTACAGATAATGTTTTCAGTGCAAAACAATACAGTTTCAAGCAATTCTCTTCCATTCTGCCAGGTTTTTATATACTGCTCATCACTGCAGTTTCTGAATACCTTTCAGAAGTTCAAGGAACAATGCAGCTAATGTTTTGTACAAATTTATTTTCATAGAGAATCCCCACAGGGAACAGAGTATATGGTCTTGTTCCAGTAGAGATTTTTGTTTTGCTGTTTATGTTAACAGAGATTCATATATGTGACAGAGAAAACAAGGTCAGAGACTGTCTGTGTGGAGGAATGATAAGCAGAGCAGTAGCTGCTTATTTCTGCTAAGATGAGCAGCAGCACAGCATGATTTTTAGAAGTGAATAATGAAAAAATACCTTAGCTGTACACACACGCACACACACACACATATATTATGTATGTATGAAAAAACTTCTCTTTGAAACGGGCATGGTACAATCAGTTCCCAAGATGAGAACACTTCACATCTTTAGCTCATCGCCTCAATACTATATATTTTCATTATCATTTTTGGGAAGGAAAATTTACAAGTGAGTAGAGAAGCTGTTCTGATTCTGTCCTCTGTCTGTTTTGATTTGAACTAAATAATAATCACCATAATGAAAAATTGTTCACCTAGAAAGAAATAATGCAGCATGGAGTGATAGGCTCTGCAGCACCAAATCCAGTTATGAACATAAGACATAGGGCTCAGAAGGATTTGTTCTCTAACACACCTTAAAAAATCTCCTGAAGTTTTGGTTTAATTCTCTTGGAGTTACCCAGTCAATCCCACTCACTGGAATGGAATGATCTGTGGATCACAACAGAGTACATGAAAGAAATATCATGCCCTTCATCTCTCCATGACAGAAGTACTTCCTTTTTTTCCGAAGCAGAGCCTGTAATTTAAGTGCTCAGAATTGGCAATGGGAGTATGGAACCCCTGAAGCTGTGAACAAGTTTCTTAATTTTGCAATTCCAGTCTTTCCATCTGTAAAAACTGGGGGTAATACTTTCCTGTACTGCAACAAATAGACATTAATGAGACTGCTTGCTGCCTCCTGCTGTGGGACAGGTGTCTGCTGCTTGAGCCAAGAAAAGAAATGAGGTTTCTTACCAACGCTTGTGCTTATAAAGCCTACCACAAATGTCCTTCTGTAATTCAGATACGCAAAATATTAAGAATGCAGGTTGAATACGAGTACTGCTTTTGTGGTATAAAAACAGCACATTAATTTACATTTGATCTTGCTATTACTTTCAAGTTCTACCACTGAGATCTAATTGTTTTTAAAGTTTTGAGAGATGAGTACCTCATGTTTATCTCTTAAGCATTACATGTATTCATGCTGAGACGTAGCTGGATGGCACCACTGAGAAATGCTTCTACTAGTCTCTTAACTCACATCAGATGTTCCTTGAGATGCTCAACTCACATATTTGATCTCACACGTTATCTCCTACACCTACAGCAAAAAACCATCTCCCATATTATGCCCTGATTGGTACACTGTGTTGGCTTTTGACTCTTTCACATTTTAGCTTTACCACACCGTAGCACTGTCTGATATATGTATCCCTGAGACAGTTTTCTACTTAGGCACCATAAACAAAGTGAAACCTAAGATGCAAAGCATCATGTAGGTGAAAAGATTGATCCATTAAAGAAACCCATTAACTCAGTAGTTATTGCCAAGGAGCTGGGTATTTGTACTGGCTCTTCTTCATAGCCCTCTTTATTTTCCTTCCAGAGTGGTAATCACAGCTTGTTTCCTCTGGCATGGAAAATAATTTCCTGCATATTTTTTTCTGGCAACATCACAGGAGCAGAGGACTTGTGTTTCCCTTCCAGAGCCAGGAGAAACTGTATGGTAAATGCAGTAACCTTCTACCGGTAAGGAGGTAGAGCACTGTACAACAATACTGAGTTAAATTCTACAGCAAGGCTGACTGATATCTGCTGTGTGCCAGCACTGAAACCTTAAGCATGCTGGAAAATCCCCACTGCCATGAAACACATTCACTGATTTTTGTATTAAACGCTAAAGTGAACTTCACATGCTAGTGTGTTGTTTTCCACATCATTTAGTTTAGTATTTATATTCAATCCTTTTTTTTTTCTTTTTTTCTTTTTCTTTTCTGTATTTAAGTTGCCAACACATTTCCAGTAAGAACTGGGGACCTTGCCAAAGTGACTGATTTAAGTCTAATTTGTTCTTAGATTGTATGGGACAAAGCCATGACATAAAATTGCCACTATCACAAAGCACTTAATTATCTTTCAGTTCCCGAAACACTTGACAAATAACTCCTTCTTACTACTGGATGTATGAGGGTTGCCTAAATCACCCTCTCTATCAATTACCCCACAGAGCTTGAAGAAGTTGAAACTCTGTATCTCCATAATTCATAAACTTTTGTTTCTTAGCAAAGCTGAAGATCACAGAATCACAGAACTGTAGTGGCTGGAAGGGACCTCTAGAGATCATTTGAGTCCAACTCCCCTGCAAAGCAGGCTCCCTACAGCAGGCTGCACAGGTAGGCATCCAGGTGGGTCTTGAATATCTCCAGAGAAGGAGAATCCACAACCTCCCCGAGCAGCCTATTCCAGTGCTCCATCACCTGCACCACGAAGAAGGCCCTCTGCATATCAGTGCGGAATTTCCTAAGCTCCAGTTTATGGCCATTTCCCCTTGTCCTGTCCCCACAGACCGCTGAGAAAAGGTTGGCCATGTTTCTTTGACTCCCACACTTAAGTTACTTATAGACATTAATCAGATTCCCTCTGAGTCTTTGTTTCTCAAGGCGGAACAGACCCAGTTTGCTTAGCCTTTCCTCACAGAGGAGATTCTCCAGGCCCTAAGGAGGATCGATGACAGGGTAGAAGATATTTTGAAACCTCAAGTATTTTAAAAAATCCTGGACTCAAATTTTTAAAAGGTATGAAAAAAAGCTTTCTGTTTAGGTGCAAATGAAGCAGTGAAGTGGGAGAGGAAATAACAGCAGGCAATCACTCTACCAGTAGAAGCTGCTGCCTTGCTTCAGGAACTCTTGTGAATTTTATAATTCAATAACTTCCACTACATCAGTGAATCATTATTCCACTATTTATTAAATTCTTTTGTAGTCACAAAATCCTATCAAGGGTCTCCTTTCATTTTAAGTCTATCTGCCAGGCTTCATTCCTAGTCCCTTTAGACTACTTTTATGATAATAATACTGAGAAGTCTACATTAAGTTGGATATAAAGAAAATGGAGAAATCCTTGAAATCAAGCAGAGTTCATCTTTGTTAAACTGCAATAACCTACTGTACACTTCAGCTGAATACTGTTTGCAATATCCTCCCTGGAGTACTGCCATACTGCTGGGTACTAGTATGTGAGCAAATTGAACAGAAAATAATGTAATATTTCTTTCAAGCTCTACCTTCTAGTGATATCAATGTCTTCAGTGTTTTTCAGGGGTGTGCACATGCTCCTGGGTTTCCAGCTTGCTAATATCTAACTGATGATAAAACCAAGATTTCTATGAAACTGCTTATTTAAGTATTATGACTTCTGTGACACAATACAAATAGTTCACTTTCTTGTTTGATTTTTTTTAATTTAGTGTTTTTTAAAAAAGTACCAAACAAATAATCCATGCTGTATTCCTAACCAAGTATTGAGCTACAGGATGTCAGGCTGAAATTGCTTATAGCATTGACAGACAGAAGGAAGGCAGATTATCATTAACTTGACACTGCCCTGATAAAGATTTTCTACCTGTTACTGAACAGATCAGTTAAGAACAAATTTTTAAAGATGTCTTAGCACCAAAGTATGCAGCAAGTTATGTTTCTCAAACCACCCTGCACAACATTTCTGCACCTGTAAGACAGGGATAACAGCATTCCAATACTTCACCAAAATGCCCTAAAACATAAATTCATGATAATATGGAGCTCTGATCCCTGGACAGTATGGCCCCACTAACGATGAGTTATAGAAAACTGCTCTTAATTTACTCTGAGAAAAGCTTTAGAAAGAAAAGAAATGTCTCCCCTGGTGTAAAACTGTTTGTGCTGAAGAAAGAATCTGTCTAGATGAAAAATCTATGAAATGTACCTTCTTACTGTCCTACCTCTGTCCACAAAACTCCTATACATCTGACCACCTTTCTCCTTCTCTGACTTTTTCCATCCTTTCAGCAACAGGGAAAGATGCACTAAGAAATACACATATACACATAGACACACACATAAAAAGAGAGAAAAGAGAAGGAGGAAGAGAGAAAGGAAAGAAAGGAGAAAGGGGGGGGAGGTAAGGAGGAAGGAGAAAAAAAAAAGAAATATTTAGTATATTTAGTATTTAGAAGGTCAAAAATTATAATGACCTTCCCATAATTACATGGTAAGTAAAATTAAATGATGTTAACATAAAAATAGAAATAAAAATAAAAATGGAGGCTTTTTCTTTTCTTTCCTGGTTTGCAAACTCACCATAAGTAAAATTAGTGAGATGTGAAAAATTCTTCTCAAGTCTGCAAGTTAACTCCTGCTCTTTTAATTGTTTTCTGAGGATTCTGTTCAATGCAGATACATCTTTACACATCAGGGAAACTATAAAACCTATACTATAAAGTACAGTGGGAAGAAGCAGTAGCAAAGCTGGAAGGATGTAGATGTTCCACCTCTCTCTGTGAGAGTGCAACCTGTCCCAAAGCCAGCACTGTGCTATGCTGCTCTTGGGAAAGGTGCAGCAGGGCCATGGTCATGCTTGTCACCACTTTTCCAGATGATCTTGCCACCTGTAGCATGTCTTTGACATTTAGCCTTGTGCACGTGACTGTGATTAATAATAATCACTAAATAAAGAGAATATTAATGAATTAGATAAAATGTGAATATGTGCAAAGACAGAAGCTTTTTTTTCTTTACTATGGCTTTCAACACTTGTTTTGAAAACACAAAGTTCAAGCCCTACCCTTTTAAACAAAGAAAGAAACATTTTAAAATGAAACTGAACAGACTGAGGACCAAAAGCAAATCTTTGAAGAAATCCTGCATAAATTAATGAACTCTCTCGCTTTATACATCATCTAGTAAAATAAGACTAACAAGGAATCTTTTTGGTTCTTCAGAGACCCAGTAAAATAAACTACTGCCTGTTGCCCCTGAATCACTACATGATAAACAATGATCAAATGCATTTTTCTGTAGACTGATGTACATGCACAGAAGAAAATGCCAGAATACATTAAAGCTCTGGGGCACAAGGGTAGGTTCTTCAGGAAATTCAAACACAGAAACAGAGCAGAACCTTGAATAAATGTGTGACTGTTAAATGTAAACAGAATGGGATGATTTGAATGTCAAATCTGAAGGAAATATGTTTACTTGACAGATCCAAGAAACATCTCAAGTACAGTCCATCCTTTTGAAATTGTGAACTGTGTATGACTGCTAAAATCTACTGCTTTAACTAGAGCAACTAACTTTTCAGGTTAAAAAAGTGTACTCTGCACTCATGGATCTTCAACTTTCATTCATTCAACCCGAATTCTACCACTGCCATTACAGTCTACCTGCTTTACAGTGTGCACAATGTAAGACTTGCTGAGGGAGCTGGGCTTGTTCAGCTTGGTGAAGAGAAGGCTGTGAGATGAACTCATTGCAGCCTGCCAGTACCTAAAGGGAGCCTACAAACAGGAGGGAAGTCAACTCTTTACAAGGGTAGATAACGGCAGGACAAGGAAAAATGGTTTTAAGTTGAAGGAGGGAAGATTTAGATTGAATATTAGGGGGAAGTTCTTTACTACAAGAGAGATGAGGTGCTGTCACAGGCTGCCCATAGAGGCTGTGGATGCCCTGTCCATGGAGGTGTTCAAGGCCAGATTCAATGGGGCCCTGGGCAGCCTGGTCTAGGATTAAATGTGGAGGTGGTGGCCCTGCATACAGCAGGGGGGTTGGAGCTTGATGATCCTTGAGGTCCCTTCCAACCCAAGCCATTCTATGATCCTATGATATGATTCTATGACCCTTGTTGCACACAAAGTTCTATGCTGAAGGAATCTCTTTGCACGCGACAATTTGGTGTACATATTTCAAAAAAGTTACACAAACAATACTAAAATTTTGAAAGCCAGTGACCATGATATTTTCACTATCCTCATAAATCAGTGACTCCAAAAACAAGAGTTCTTTGCACAGAAAAAAAGTTCAGCCTTAACATGAATTACCATCTGACAATGGATAAATAAATATACACGAATGTGATTTTTGACACTGAATTCTTGAAGCTCTTGTACAAATGATACAACTGAACTTCTGAAAAAATATAAACATTAAAATATAAAAATATAAAAATGGAGATTAAAAAAAATAAGTCAGGATATATTCACAAGAGTGCAGTACTTTGGAGCTAAAATACACTTTTGAAACAGAACTACCAGCCACCTTCATATACAATGCTTTGGTTCACACTGTAACGTAGTTTAGAGCATGACTTTGACTCTTATGAAACTGAACCAGAAGATGAGCTCCAAGAATTCATTTTATGCCCCATGGTGCTAGCACAGATTAGAGCTAATTTGAGGCAAAGGTCCTAAAAAGTTAGAACCATGTCTCCATAACAAACTATTTCCCATTTCAGATGCATTCTTGCAACTACATTTGCTAATGGAGACAAAAGCCTTAATATACCAGCAGAACTGCAAACTGTACAAAAATTCGTAGGGCACAGTTCTCTGTGTCTTTTGAATAGATATAGAACTCCAGTTGTTATGTATTACAGTCTGCAGATTGAACTTACATTTTTGTATATACAAAAATCCGATTACAGAATGTACGAATTCAAATTAAGATGTTTGTAGTTCACTTTTAATTCTCAGTGCCTCTGTTATCAATGGGCAATAAATGACATTAATCTTCCTTTATACATGATGGTAACTGGTGAGTGATGCCCCTGCCCTTATCCCAACCCATGAATTTTTTAAATTGCATTTTCTCCCCGTTCTGTCAAGAGGGAGCGAGAGAATGGCATGATGGTTCTTAGGTGCTCACTGGTATTAAACGACCACAATAATGTAAAGACAAGTTGTTAAATTCAGTATCATTGATGCAACAATCCACAGACATTAATAACTACAAGTAATATTGTAATCAGAAAAACACTTTCATTTGTAAGTGGCTATCAATAATCCAGCAAAAAAGCAAAGACAATTTCTGTATGCAGCATAAATGTGCAAAAATAACATAGACTGTAAACAGAAACTTTGAGAAAAAATGATAGCTCTTCTTTTTGTCCTCTACTTTGCAATAAAATGTATTTTAAATTACAGAAATCTGTGGCCCGGAGTTGTAAGATGTAAATGTTTCAAGGAACCAACCTATCACAACAAGGTCACTGGTTCAGTTATAGCCTATTACCACCTGACTGTTGCTCAGTAGGTTATATGCAATGAACTGCTACACCGATTTAGCTTCCAGAGAACCTTGCAAGTACTGTCCTTAGCGTGCTGCTGAGAGACCAAAGGTTAGAAAGAAAAAAAAAGAAAAAGAACTTTGTGACTAAGCTACACTTTTGGGGCAGCTTATTTTGTGCATGACTTGTGCTTTCCACAGCTGTCATTTGGCAGTACTCACAATAGCTTATTAGGCAGAAACACAATTTAAGAAAAAATAAATTACTACCTTTAAACAAGATATTAAAAAGGGAACTAATCCACTTGGAACTTTTTTTTAAAGAAACACAAGTTCAAATGATGAGTCAGTATATTTCTACTGTGAAAAGCAATTAAAAATGTCGTCAGTAAACAAAGCAAATTTGATTCAAATTGTACTCTGTATTGACTCTGTTATTTATTATAAAACTTCTTGTAAGTTCACAAAATAGACCAGATGCTAGTAACCGCTTTTGTTCATCAACATCTGCACCATCATGAAAAGCAAAGCGTACTCTTTTCTAATTAAAACCTTAGTGATGAGGAACTCAGATTAACTTGAAGCTTGTATTTTTCTTCTCGTTATTTCCTCCACTGAAATCACAGAATCAATCAGTAGATCATTTCATAATAAGAAAGTCTGAATATCGCTTTCCATTATGTAGAAGACTAATGTAAATATCACAGATGTCAAGAGTATATATTTATCTTAGGAGTAAAAGGCAGTTTCATTACATTTATTAATTGAAATGGATATGCTCTAAATTTCGCTCTAGAACAAGATTTAATTTAGTATTTCTCTTTAGTGATAGGGTAGTGAAATACAATGGGTATTATCTACTTCCACTCTTTTGTCCAGAGAAAACTGCCTTATATAAAGGGTACTTGCTTCAAGAATTAACTACTGTTTTCTTCCTATAGGATAATTACAATTTTACTCTTTAATGTATATTTTACATTTTTCATGTTATATCTGGTTGACTTGCTCTCCTCTGGATATTTAGAAGCCACTTGAAAGCTGTACTTATTGCTTTACCATGACTTTGTTATTTTTTATGCATCATTATGCATAAGAATAATGAATTTATTTTTCCTTTCTTTAGATTACCTTTAACAGAAGAGCAGTTCTATTTCTTATTTTTAGCCATAAAAAGAAACAGTCCTTCTTTTTAGGGCTCAAAGACCAAAGATCAGATTCTCTGTTTTGTACACAAAGACAAATTTGATGAAATACCATTTCTTTATTGTTCACCTAACTTTTCTTTCATATGCTAATAGTGATACGAGTATCAATCTCCATACACAGACACATAACTTTGAAATTCTTCCTAAACATATCTCGATATTCTTTTCATAGAATGTACTCGAGAAGCAAGGTTTTCAACAGATTAATATATATGCATACTTCCTCATTTCTTTGTTCCTAGTTCGTTGAGGGTGGGCAGAACTTATTTTTAGCGTAGTTTCTACTATTTAGTGTGTGCCATGGCTCTACGCATTTTCCTGAAAAGAACATAAATAAACATTCCCTCCCCCATAGAAACACACAAAATTACTGTAATTGTACTAACAAAGAGTACCAAAAAAAAAAAAAAAAAAAAAAAAAAAAAAAAAAAAAAAAACCACCAGGGAAACATGGATATAAAAGTGGACGTCTGACAAGGCATTTTTCATTGGGAGTGCCAGGAAATTATTTAATACAGAAGTGCTTTTAAAGCTTCTCTGTACTACTAATAAAAAAACATCTAACTAACCTTTACTCTTTGAAAGTGTGGGATCTAAAATGCCATTAATAATACTCCCTAGGCAACTTACTTTTGATTCTCCGTGTTATAACGTAAGGTTCATCAAAAAGATGTCTGCTTCAGATTTGGACTTGGGCATAAGAGGGAACAAGAAGAGTTGCTCCTTTTTATTCCAAGTTAAGATTTAATCCAATTGGTTTTAAATTTTAATATTTTAATACATAATAAAAACTCCAATAAGTAAAACTCACTCCTGTCAGCTTCTTGATATTTCACTGTGGCATTCTGTGCTAGCTTTCAGCAATGGTTCCCTGAATAAGTCTCTTTGATTATACATATTGTGTCTACTATGCTACATATTTCAGGTTTGTAGATTGGATGAATAAATCCTATAACTCTAATCCTCTGCTTGTACTATTTAAAGTGACTCTTTGAGACAGTCATTCAACTGAATCATTCCCTGTGGATATTTACTGATGTCATCTACTTTCAGTGGAAAAAAACCAAACAAACAACAAACAACAAACTATTGATTAATGCTGTCAGAGTTTTAGGAGACAACATAACTAATGGTAATAATGGCTACTACGAGAGATCAGAGCTATAAATTCCATTTTTCCTGGTGCATCATAAATAAAATAGTTCACTCAGGTCACTACAATAAATTACATTTGAGAAAATGTTTTGCCTGCTCTTTCCAACAGAAAGGAACAGTCCGAGAGCAGCACATTCATGTGGATGATGGAACCCAGGTTGAGTTAGTGATACACACAGATTCATCAGTTCAAGGTGTTTGCTCCCTGGATGAATACCATTGTATGGCAGTGGGAGGAGCAGTCACAGGGAGCAGTCAGGGTTCTGTCCTCCAAGGCAGCATTCTCAGATGTGAAAAGTAAAGGCACTTTTTTGCTTCTGAAAGCTTAGTGTGCTACCTAACCTGATCTCCCTCACTGCCATTTTAGCAAACTGCTTCCAATTGTATCTACACTGCAGCAAACTCCAGTATTAGTTTACCTTTTGAAAAAGCACGACACTATGCATGGTTTTTACATGCAAGCCTGAAAATCATGATGCAAACAAAAGGAGATGACTCAAAGTAATTATCTTCCATGTCCAAAGAGTACCAACAACATGACAAATAAAAAGGCTTAAATAAATCCAGACAGCTTTTTAAGGCTAAATCTCCAACAGACAATAGAAAAAGGCCCGGTGTAACCAGTAGAAAGTTTGTAACCAGTAGAAAGTGTTCTACTTGGGTTTTACTTTTAAATTTGAAAAGGGGTGGTGCTTCACAATCTGAATAATTTCTCTGAGTTTACTCAGGGTTTACAAATGTGTGACTAATTGGGAATCTAGAAAGAGCAAAGTTTTTCTAAATGCTCTAGCATCAGGAGCTGGCTGATTAGTTCTGATTGAAATATTTCTTTAAAAAGCTCAAAACAATTTCAATGTAAGCTAGTACTTCAAAAATCAGGGTGTTAATAATGGTACCTGATGACTCATTAATCAAAAGCCATAATCAAAGTGGACAATATTCTTTTAGACTACACATCAGCATAATAAGTTCCTAATTAAAAGTAAATTAACTACTGAACACTGTCCTAAGTCAGATCCAGAATAACAAAGCTTTTTTTTTCAATAGGCAAGAAGTTCTTTCAGTTATCTTTAGAAGCTCCTTAGACAATTATCTTGAGAAACACACTTGGATAATTTCCCCTGGACTTCTGGCACTTTTTGTTGATTGAGGTTAATTACTTGCACGACCTTCCGCAAGCCAAAAAACTTTCGCTTTCTTAAAGGGCATTCAATAAACCTGTTCTCTTCTTGACCACAGAAAATGAGAATCTGGTTAAGTTTTTAAAACAAAACAAATATCTTAAAAAATCTATGTGAAAGGTTTTCTTCTCTATAATTAAAGCATCATGAAGTACAGTTTGTCATCACTGAAATTTCATTTATTCTTTTAGGAGCAGAGAATATTTCCTTTACAGCAAAAATAGAATTGGGTTGTGAAGGCCTTCAGAAGATCCAGGTTGGGCATATATGGCTCCCCTGCTCTGTGGACACTATTGTCACTGTGCTATTATGTGCCCATGCTGATAACTGGCTTTTCCCCTATCTTAAAGAGGATGACAGTTGAAGAACCAAGTATTCAGGCAAATCCAAGCAAGTTTACAGTGACTTAATGATGTAATTATCTTCATATATGTTTAACTATTCATGGTACAATATGTCCCTGCTGAAAGGAAAGATGCCTTTCTAAAGACAAAGTACAAAATACACACAGTGGGCATTTAACATGTAAACACGGACCTTTCTAAATTATAGATGGTTCGTGACCTACAGCATCATCCAGAATATCTGTGACGCTGCATGTTGTTTGTACATTTAAGAAGCTTTTCCCTTACGATGAAAGACTTACAAAGGGTTTCTTAAAACCAGTTGTTCTCTGCACACCTGTAGCAGGTTGCAAGCCTGAAAGACTAATGCCTTATTAGGACACAAAGACAGGTCATCTAACAAAGGAAAAATAGTCTGAGGATACTCCTTCCAAGCTACTGATTGTCCTAGATCGCACTAGGGTCAAATGCCTACTCCTAGCCATTAGCATTTGGAGTTTCATTGATCTTCTTACCTTAGAAACCACAAGCAACTCATAGGGAATAGAGTAACATCAGCAATTTTCTATTTTACCATGGTTTAAAGTATTCTGGCTGTGACAGCCATTCCTTACAGTTGGATTTGTTTCTAAATGATGCTAAATTAAAGCTAACATGTATTACACCGAATTGTTATCCCTCCAATGAAAGAGAGAACCAGTATGGAGATTTTTCTGTATTCTCTTTTTATTAATACTACACTCCTCATGTTCTCTCTTTTATACTCAGAGACTTTTGATTTTGATGCAAATTTTCTTTTATTTATTTTTTTCTGACAAACCAGAAGCAGTGACATTGCAAAGTTCTGCATGTAGCAGTTTTTGCCACATGCAGAAATATGCTGCAAACACAGTGATGCAGTGTTAAGCTTGCTTGCTTAAAACAGCAAAATCTCTGAAATTCCCAAGTAAGGATCCAACAGCATTATTGGTTCATTCAGATTGTCAGGTCTGTATATTTTGTACTGTATACTGCAAATTCAATTATGACCACCAAATTAAATTTTGAGAGAAAGATGGTTACAGATGATGATGCTTTCTATAGATAGCATCAGTTATTATCTTTGGGGACAGATAGCATCTATCTTTATAGATAGATAAAGACAGCTACTTTTCCTTTCTTTGAGTCCTTGCTTCTCCACTCCAATTATTCATTAAGCAGCTTCTGTGAATCATTTGTTGGTCTTTTAATTTAATTTCCTATTTTGGAATAAAGAAAACACTTGCAAACCACTGTCCTGAATCTTCTGAGTATCTTCAGAAGATAAACAGGGTTGATTTGGCGTGAACCACAATAATCTATTAGTGACCATTATATAAGCAAGAATCAGCCAAAATGTAAAAGCATGTCAGAGGTCCTCCTTGGGAAATTTCCCAGTTGTTTTACTGCAAAATACTGCAAAGCAGGGAAAAATTGAGGATCTGGCTCTTAGCTATTAAAAAATACGAGTCCTGAGGGAATCTGCTGATGTAGTCACCAAAGTACTCTCAATGATATTTGTAAAGTCATGGCAGTCAGGTGAGGTCCCTGTTGACTGGAAAAAAAGCCAATGTCACACTCACTTTTCAGAAGGGCAGAAAGGACATTCCAGGGAACTACCAACCTGTCAGCCCCACCTCTGTGCTGAGGAATATCGTGTAACAGATCTTCCTTGAAACTGTGCTAAGGCACACGAAAGAGAGGGAGGTGGTACTAGAACGAGCATGACCTGTCCAATAAAGTGGCCTTCTATAATAGCATAACTGCATCCATGTATAAGGGAAGAGACAATGATGTCATCTACCTGGACTTCAAAGAGGCCTTTGATATGACAACAATCTTCTCTCTAAATTGGAAAGATATGGATTTGATGCTTGGATCGTTCAGTGGATGACAGTCTGGTTGTGAGATCGTCCAAGGAGAGTGATGGTCAGTGTCTCAAAGTGCAGATGGAGATTGGTGACAAATGGCATCCCTCAGGGGTCAGCACTGGGAGCAGTGCTCTTTAACATCTTTATCAATTACATTGACAGTGGAACCAAGTGCACCCTCGGTTAAGTTTGTGGATGACACCAAGCTGGGGTGCAGTCACTACACCTGAAGGACGGGATGCCATCCAGAGAGTCCTACACAGGCTAGAGCAGTGGGCCTGGGAGAACCTCATGAGGTCTTGCACCTGGGTTGCAGCAACCTCCACTATCAGTACAAGCCAGGGGAAAAAAGGATTGAGTACAGCATCAATGAAAAGCTCTCCTTCTTCCTCCCTTTTCTCCCTCTCTTCTGTTCATCAGTTCCTTTCACTATGTCACTGGCAAAGTTTCAACTCAAAGGCAAGGATTATAATATTATATAATGTAGTAATTTATCAGATGACATACTATTATCCATTTAAATACAGTACATATATATATAGCACTATGCTACATAGGTAGTATAAAAAAGTACATAGTAACATAATAGTTTACACTATTATATAGTATTATACAATATTGTATTGTAGAGGCAGCAGTTAAAATAAAGACAACCTCAATGAAGGAGGTATAGAGTTTTGCAGTGTGTTTATGATCTGGTTATGACCAGTGACAGAGGCCTGGTACTCCTCAAATATTCTCACACTACGTTTTCAACCCATAAACTCAGCTCAGTTTCACTTTTATACAGTGCAAGTGAAGTTCCACCAGTAAGACATATATTTGTACTCATGGAAATATTGGCCAAATTAGATAGTAAACTCTTTAACAATAGTTTATCACTTCAACTCCTGTGCTTATTATCAAGCCTTTTTTTTCTTAAAGTTTTTAACTGATGTTAGATTTTTTTTTAAATGAAAGCAGATACTCTTATGCTTGTTCTGATATGAGATCTCTATTTAAATATGAACATTAATTGAGCAACAAATTATCCCAATGGAACCTAACGTGTCCTTCATCATGCTGAATTATCACCATACAATGTGAATGAGCATACATTCAGCTACTTCTTCTAAGTGAGATCAATTAGAAGTTGAAGTGAACAAATGTGATTGGACAGCTTCAAATGGTTAAAAAGCTTCTTATGAGACCCTAAGGAAATATAACCCTGGGAACAGTTGATGCAAGTAACAACTCCTGTATAATTTTGCTAGCTGTGCTGCTGTTTCTGGGGTTGATGCAGATCACTCTCTTCAAATGCAGTAGAGTGACTGGGATAAGAAAAAGAATGAGCAAGAAGAGGGAGCACGAGCAGTTAACACTGTTTGGCACAAACCATGCAAAGAGAGAGTGCATTCTTCAAATAACAAAATTGCCAAGTGATTGATTAGACAGGCAATGTTCCACAATATGGGAGACTTAACCATTGTTAGCACTATACCTTTTCTCTTTCTGAAGAAAGATAGGCTTCAGAAAAAAATACTTAACTATTTAGCTCTCACAATAGGTTTTGTTTCCTTGACTACCAGATATAAAATGTAACGTTCTGATGTGTTAACTCAGCAACAGATTGAGAGACCTTTATTCCATACTAGTAATACCTCAGGATATTATGAAATTTATTCCCTAATACCGGAAGTTTTTTTTCCAAATGCACAAAGTTCAATTTGGTGCCTGCAAAGATAAGAATAACCTCATGCCTTTGCTGCTGTTTTTTTTCGTCTCTAGATTGCCGAACACTTGTTTTACAGTGCACTGAGCTTAACTGTCTTAATGTTGTACATACAACATTAGATATGGTGATGTTCTCTTGCCTTCACCATTTGGAATTATTAATGAGAGAAATGTTTTATTACTAAAACATTTGAGAACTCATCCACTTCTTAAACAATACCAATCCCTAATTAAATATTTATAACAGTGGATTAAAAATGGAGACATGATTTTTTTTTCTCATTGAGTCTTTGATACTTTTCAGGAGAGAGGATTCAATTTCTAGCAGCAAGCACTCAGACGGCATTTGTGGTGAGTCTGCAGACCACCTATGATAACTGCCAGCATCCTTGGAATCACAGAATTGCTTGGGTTGGTAAAGACCCTCAAGATCATCAAGTCCAACCACAACCTAACCATACTACCCTAACTCCAACAACCCTCTGCTACATCACATCTCTGTGGTTGTGTGCCTCAGTTTATTAGCAGAACACAGGTGAACTGATCTCTAGCAGCTCAGAAACACTGATAAACTAGGATTTACTTCTAAGATTGTTTTTATTAACTCATTTATTAATTTATTTAATTCAATACATTTATTAAATCATAGGAACTTTTAACATTTCCTTCTTATTAATTATCATGAAAATTTGCTGCATTTTGGGAGGATTCAGGAAAAATTAATAATTTTCTAGATAAGGCTCCCTCCCCAGTCTCAAAATTAGATTAAAAGATGACTAGATTTCTTTGTCCTCAATGTCTAAGTGCCACTTAATCTTTCCTAAGGGGATGCAGTTTTAAATGGTCTTTTGCTGTATTCTTCGCCCCCATAAAGTTCTGTGTTCCTTCCAGTAGTTTTTCAGAATTCAGAATACAAAAAAAAAAAAAAAAAAAAAAAAAAAAAAAAAAAAAAAGAGGCTGATTATGTAATTTCTTCAACCCAACAATCTGTTAAAAACAGTTAGGCGAACTATTAAACAGTGCTGTTTCCTTCACAAAAGTGGGTGTTTAACACTCATGCCAAATTTCTCACAAATATATTAGAACAGACCCCATCCAAGCAGCCAATGTGAATGGAACAGGCTATATTTCCTGACTGATTTTATCCAATAATTTGAGGAACATCTTTTCAAACAAAAAAGCAGGATCTGTAGTTCCCAGTGTTCAGAGGGCCTTCAAATAATACCAAGACAGTTTTTGTTTATAACTGTGCCAGACTGACTTTGTTGATATGTTTCTAGTTTTCTTCAGATCCTATTATCTCTTCTCATGCTTATCCTTTCAACAGAGACACTTGCTGGGAACATTATAGTTGAGGAAGAGAATAAGCTATTTTCCTGTTCATGCCATCTGTCTGGATTTAACAAATTCAGCATCGCCTCTCTCATTTGCTTCTCTTTTATGTTTCTTAGACACCTCTGGGATATTTACTGGACAGGCTCCGCTGTCTGAAAGTTTTGTTTGTTTTGCTGCCTGCCGGAACTACGGAAGAAATAATTCTGCCATTCAATTATACTGTATGACATAACAGAAGCCATAATCCTTTTCTACACATCAAATGGGAAGAAAATTTACGAGGTATGATTTTGATTTACTAGAAAATATGATTTAGCCCTGCCAATGCCATTTGTGGATTTGGCATGGGCTAGTCAGGTTTGGAGAATTTTCCTTTTACAACCTAGACTCACAGAATCAAGAAAGCATTGGAGGGGGCAAGGAGAAAATTCGTGTTTCCCTCTTCTGCTTGAAAAGCCTTGAACCCTCATCTGTCACAGAATGCCCTAAGCACTGCTGCATGTTTAGAGAAGCCTCCTGACAAGCACTTTGAAGACCATCAGATGAACAGTGTTGGACAAGTGTTTCCCACCTACTGAAGGGAAGATGCAGTTCCTCTTCTATGCTGATTTAGATTAAATCTAGCCCAGCATTTCTGTTGCTGTGTTTATAACAGAAATGTTTCTTGATACAGAGATGAAACATACTCTTCAAGGCCAAATATAACATTTTTGTATGATACTATATTGTTTCCCTTTGGTGACTCAAAGTCTCTTTTTTATTAGATGGCTGAATCAAAAGATTTGTCAGTGTTGCAGTCCCTTTACTGATCAAAAGAATCAGTAAGAGAGGAACACTTTAACAATTTAATCCGGATGCTGACCACTCTTTATAACGATAAGCCATCCCTGACACTGTGGTACCAGTATCAATTTCCACTGATCCAATTTCTCTCATGTAAACTGAACACCTCAGTCCAAGGGAGACAGCATCAATTTTTTCTGAATGGTAAAGAAAGCAATGGTCTATAAGAAACAGAATGATGTCACCATGGTTTTTAAGTACATCAGTTTATAACAAAGCCTAAAGTAAAGAGGTCAAATTTTTCTTTACACCAACGAAATAAATTCTCCAACAAGGACAGTAAAAATCATCCACTGCTACATGTGTCACAGTAAGACATATTACCAGAAAAATGGAAATAATCTCGAAAATAATCTCAGTTGTCTCATTTTATTCAGTTTCCTTTTCCCAACTTTCAAGGAAAATTAACAAACCTTTTTGGCAACTGTTCCTTTAAAAAGCTCACAGAAATGCTGTGAGAGTTGCATTTAGAACAAAGGACAAGCTGTGTTAACAGTCTGGGGGGGAAAATAATTTCTTGGAGCCCCTATAGAGGTTATAGATGTTTACTAGCATCATCAGTTGTCATACACCCTGCTCTAAAAACAACCACATAAAATTACTTCCTGGACTGTGTTTGCTTAAAATACTCTGATTTGATTGCTCAGTTGCGACATCATTGAATCACAAATATCTCGTGATCACAGGTCAAGATGAGAAACAACAGCACAAGCAGTGCACTGCGGTTACTGTGTGGTTCAAGCAGCAGATGGGCAGCTTTCCGAAAAAAAAAAAAAAAAAAAACAAATCTGCCAACTGGCAGGAGAAATGTTAGAGTGAGAAAACAATATCTCAGTTTTGTGGAGACAGCTCCTGCAGTGGCATTCATTTTTATCATGAGATGGACTTTGTCTCACTGTGAGCTTTCAGCTGCAGCACAGGGAAGAGGAACTTTTTTTCATTCCCTCACTCTTTTTCATGCGCAAACCCACATCTTCAGCGTCACCACAATAACTAACTAAAATAAATCTCACATTAATATTAATTTGCTCACATACGCTCAATTTATTCAATCTTCAGTTACCAAAGTTTCAACTCACGGTCTCTCTCAAATGAGGTTTAACACACAGGTACCCTTTGCTGATTTGGACAACTGCAGTGTCAGAGGCTTGGCCAGCGATGAAATTCACTGTTCCCAAGTCAAAAATTTCAAGATAGTATTATACTGTAATTTCAGCAAGAATTTACAAACCATTGAATGAATAAGGACAGAATGTACATACACCGTTACATTCCTTGTAGAAATTATATTGGGCTTGCAACAATAATAGCTTACATAAGGGAGTGTCACACATCTCAGAAACTGACATTCTTTGTGCTGCACATCTGCTTATGTCAGGCTTGTGGTTTAGCCATGGCCTGCACTACTCACTTCTACATAGGAAACTGGAAAGAAGAGAACAATAAGGAAGGTCTAAGAAAGAAAGAGGGGAAGGGAGATTCATCTGAAAACACTGAGAGTATTATTAATACCATACAGTATTTTCATAATCAGTGGGCAGTTTGTAAAAGAGCAGCATTTAAACTCTGAAAAATCAAGCGACTAAATTGAAACATCTTAAAAAAGAACAAAATAAAATGTGAGAATTAGCAGAATTATCACCATCAGCAGATCTTCTGAAAATGTGATATCCAGAAATAAGCATTTTGCATCCTTCTGTGGAAGGGCAGCCATTTGCACACAAGCTCAAGTGCAGACCATTTATCACGCTTTAGGTGAATTCCTCAATTATTTATGTATTTTTTAACTCTCAGACTCCAAAATTAGAATCATATGACAAATGTCTCTATGCTACGTCTCCTTCTTATGTACATTCTTACAGACTTTTGGTTCGGAAACTCAGCTGCACTCAGATAAGACAAGATTTCCTACTCTCATTATTCTCTTTTTAATTACTTCATAGAATCATAGAATCACAGAGGTTGGAAAAGACCTCTAAGATCATCCAGTCCCATCGTCCACCTTTAACCAGTATTTCCCACTAAACCATGTCCTTCAGTACAACATCTAAATGCTTTTTGAACACCTCCAGGGTTGGTGACTCCACCACCTCCCCCGGCAGCTCATTCTAGCACCTGATTCTTGCAGAGAAGAAGTGTTTCCTAATGTCCAACCTGAACCTCCTCTGGCGCAACATGAGGGCATTCCCTCTAGTCTTACTGCTTGTTACATGGGAGAAGAGACTGTGTCCCATGTCACCACAACCTTCCTTCAGGTTGTTATAGAAAGCAATAAGGTCTCCCCTGAGCCTCCTCTTCTCCAGACTGAACAATCTCAGTTCCCTTAGCCGCTCCTCATAAGGCCTGCGCTCCAGACCCCCTCACCTGCTTCATTTCCCTTCAGAAACAAACAAAATGCCTTAAATGTGACTTAAAGCTTTTCCTGCCTACATTGAATAACAGGCCTATGTCAGCTTTATATTGCATTCATTTTAAGGATTTCCAAAGAAGAGCAATCTCCACTGGGGAAGCAATTTAGCAGAGAACATTTGTTTTCATTCTTACCCAGTTTCCGAACAGGGCAGATACAGATGAGGATGAGGGGAAAAGATGACTTAATGTTCCACCAAATCATGACTCAGTCACCTTCAGGCCAATCTCGGACATGCCAAAGTTTCAGTGTGACTACTGTATCTTAAATTGACTTTCTTTAGTGCTATTAATTCATCTTTACTGCTGTAAATGGATGGCTTAATATAAAAAGATCAGCAGAGGCATTAAGAAGATGGCCTGGTATATTTCAGATTCTCATATTCCATTAATTTGTACATGCAAACATAAAATTAAGGAGTTATTTCCATTAAAAGCAATGAATGTACTCAAAGTATTCATTTGCAGTGTCTGAGTTCAGCTCCTTTTTATTATGATTATTTATATTTATATATAATCTAACATTTTTTTCTAAATACAAAAAAAACAAAACAAAACAACAAAAAAAAGCACACGCATACATGCATATAGCAAATATCTACAGTCTTGTGCGTCCCACCATTTCCTCAAGCTGTTATCTCCAAGGATTTTACTGTTAGGTTACTCTCATTTTGAAACCTTTATATCAATCTCATTCTGTTTCTCCTCAACAGAGTTTCAGTTCTAAGCCACTCTCCAGTATTAATGGAAAATCTATAAAGCCACTATATTTAACAAAGGACAAAAGGCAAATGGTACAAAGTATATTTGAAATGATGGTTCATGGATTTCATGGCACAAAAGTCAATCATTTGTGATATATTCCAATAAGATGCAAGATCTGAATAATGGAGAAAAGATCCCATGTTAAGTTCCTGAGTAATCTTCAAAACAAAACATAAAAAGGAATGTAAATAGAGTGTTTTTACAGTAACATAAATAATGTAATATATTAAAAGTCTTCTGGACTGGAACTAGAAACCTGAAGGAGAAGTCTTTTTTTTTTTTTTTCCTTCACTTGTGGCTGTAATATGCTCATATAACTTCAATTCAGTGTACATTTTGGTTCATCAAAGGAAAAAAAAATCCTCATAATATTTACACTAAACTATTTTCTGTGTGTTATTTTTATTTCCTCGGATTATAAGCAAGAGCATCCATGCTCTGGTAGGTGAAGGATCAAAATTCCCCAATTAAATCTATTGTTCGTATGGTTGTTTTCTGTACAGTTTGCCTTTTCATTACCACATCTACTGAAAAATCATACATGAAAAGATGGTTTATATAGTTATGTGAATTGAATTATACTTTCATGTGTATGTATAATTCTTAGTTCACTAAGGACTACTCTCTGGGTTAGGAATCATGCTGTTCTACATATTCCATAAATAAAGAACACAAAAAAAAAAAAGTCCTGGCCAGAGAGTACAGATGAAAACTGTGACATGGTGGAATAAATAATATATTTAACAGTTTTGCATTGCAATATCCATAGGGAGAGACAAGAGAAAAAAGCCCACAGCCTTTCAGATTTTGGAAGAAAACCTGCAACAACATTTGTGTAAATAATAATTTGTAGACACCTGTAACTCAGCCAAATCTAAAATCAATCCCTGCCAAAATATTAATCCTAGATCCAGACTATAAAGAAATCAGGATTCCCTCAAGAGGCAGCAGGTAAATCTAGTTCATGCCGGCAAAACTTCAATATCCTAATGTCTCTACCAACAAATTTCATAGACAAAGTAACGTGAAGGAAAAAAAAAAAAAAAAGCTACTTGCAGATGAAATATTGTGGTTGGCAACATTTGGCATTTTTCATATGCAATGAACCATTTCAATGATCAAAATAGATGATTATATAGTACTTAGAGGACAATGGGGAGATCATGTGGTGCTTTTAAAAGAGCATTTATCCATCTGATTGGAACAAACTGTAAACTTCACTTTCCATTTTTCCATGCCAAAATAAAGGTCCTTCCCATCTCACACTGTACAATACCATAAGACTTATGACACTTCCAAACTAAGATACAGCTACAGTCACAGTAAAATCAATCAAATCTTTCTCACTGATATCAGAAAAAGATTAAAATCTGACAATTGATTTTACATTAAAAAATGATTTCTCAGCAGCTTCTCTCTGAAAAATGTTGTGGTCTCTGAAGCCCTCAGAGCTACCTGAAAATGCTGAGGAACAACTGAGTAAGCTAAGATTAGTGCTGATTTCTTTAGTGAATTTCATTACACTGAGTGTTCAAACTCTTGTATTTTTTAGTCTAGTTCTAACTGAGAGCGTGCACACTCCGCAATCCAGAACTTACTGGCAGGACTTCAGATTGTTTTATCCTGTGATGTAAACATTACGGTCTCTAAGTAAAGTAGTTTGATAATTTAACCTATATAGAGAATATTATTAAAAATGTGGAACCCTCAGAGATTTTCAAGTAGACCTAATTAAGAAGCATATTCTAATATGCATGTTCCTTATTTGCTAGCAAGTTTTCTCATACAGATTCATGCTGTATGTACCTTTATCATGATGCAATGACAGTCATACAGGCTATACAGACTGTCACATCCTACTTGTATACTACTTGCTCTTAAGATCACCAGAAAATGATCTCACCATAGCCATATTCTAACCTCATAAATGCAGGCTCCCCCACAATAATTTTCTCAGAGAGCGGCTAGCATATATTAATATATTACTGTCTCCCAAACACCCACCTTTCTCCTTCATTAGATAACTTAAAAGCAAATTTAGAACGTACATGGAAAACAACTGAATTGATAGAAGCTACTCAAAGAGTTAAAAGTACCGCACAGTAGATTTGCAAAAGGGGAGAAGAAGGACAAAAATAAGCTTCAGCTTGTGAAAGTCTCTCTTCAAGTGGAGGTTTAAAAACTGATACTTAGCAAAAATTTTCTGAAATGGTGTCTCCGTAGGGCATTAAAAAAAAAAAAAATCCATTAATAACGTGTTTGCCGTTGTTGAAATGTCTATTATGAGACTCAGGCTGTGTGAAAGCCTGTCTCTCCACAAGAGAGATATGACAGGCCTGTCAGGAGGGAAAGGAGATGGCTGAAGATGGATATGTGCTGCTCTGTTGACAAGTGGTGGGGACAATCAAAGAGATGGATCAGTAAAAATTTCCATTAAATCAAGAAAAACACAACTTGCCCCTAACATCACCTCTGATAGTTTCTTAGACCAGCTGCTTCCCTGACACCCTACTGAGGAACAAATTGCTTTCCTAGCAGGACATTTGGACACTCCAGCATTTATAGATACGGATCCCAGCATGCCAAGCCAAGCAAGAAGGCAATTTAATATGAGCAACACTGTCATCTCAATTTAGGACAACAGTTAGGATGCCCTACAGGGCACTGCAACAGCTTCTGGAAGTACATAGTGTAAGACATTCTTTCTGTCTTAAGGCTATAGAAAGCTGGTATTTCTAGTAAATAGCCAAGCCAAGGAGAATGGAAAATCTAAATGCATAGATGACAACAGCATTGTACTGTCTAGGAGCATCAGTTTCAATTCGAAGGCCTTTCGTTTCCGTAGAGAAGTGCAGCAAAGTTTGCAGGGAAAGAAAAGACAAAAAGCCTTGAGGAGACAGGAATAACACGAGGTAGCAGGCAATTCATCTTCAGGTGGAGGTAAATTTCAGAACAAAAACTTAGCCAATTTAGACAGCTTTGTAGCATAACAGTTTTAAGTAACAGGAAAACACAGAAACTTTTAATATTTCCTTTCTGATAGTGAATGCTTTTAAAATTTTTAGCTGTTTTCAGTAATTGTGCTTTTGTTTTTGCACAAATCTACTCTTCATTAGTCACGTACACAATCTCCAGTTAAGTTTAAACAGTAAAATAAAGTGACGTCATATTTTAAAACCAGTGAGCGGTGTAGTAGGGCAAAGTCTCCATGAGCATATGGAAGGAAAAGATGGGATTTCCTGAGGTATCAGCACCTGCATTTCTGCAAGTTTTGACTAGTTTGGCAAGGTAAGGATTCGAAGATTGTAAGAGATAAGGGAGGAGATGGATGAATGGTGAAATCATGTGGTAAAGGGAATTACAAGTCTTCTTGCATCTGTCTCTTTGGGAAGAAAACCTCCTTCATCTGTCAAGGCTGAGGAAGATGTTTCTGGATTAAGTGGCATTGTAGGCCATTTGTCTTGGAAGGCAGTTTCAGAAAGAATTTGAAAACTTAGGGCATTAGAGGGCACACAGGTCTGGCTATGAGAGAAAGGCAGTGAGCAAACAGAGGTCTCTACAAGAAAAGAAGTGTTTCCTCTGCGCTGTACACAAAGATAAGATCCATCTAGTAAATAAATCAAAACCATGACCGCTTATTGTGATATTTTGATCAAGGATAGTTTAGGGAAAGTATTTCCTGATCATATACGAGGCAAACTCCAGCTTACTTGATCCAGATCCAAGCATGCTTCTAGTACACTGTTACTGAAAATATTCCTATTAGTAGAGCAGGCCAAACAACGTGTGTCCAGATGTGTGATTAGTATCAACAAGACATTTCATTGCAGGGAATTTTTTTTCCTAACACTAGATACATTAATTCACATTTTCAAGGCTAGTATTGTTTCACAGAAGTGCTGAGAGTAGATCTAGTTCTCTGTCTTCAGGGGACCTGCAAAAGGTTCCTTCTCTGACTAGTTCATCTGCACACCATCTAAAGATTATATGAACAGAAACAACAGCATTGATTGATACACAAGTGGCCACTTCAGGAAGCAGTCTCATGATGTCTGGGTAATTATTAAGACTATGACAAAGTAGAGTAGGAGTTAGAGGGACAGACTGTATTCGGGAATTTAAGCAGAGGGGGCACTTTTGGCTGCATTTCTTTGTTGTCCTTTATTTTTTCATTCAAAATGTCATGGAAATAGAGGGTCAAATACTCTGGCAGTGTAATACTTTGAAAGTCCATTGCACAACCAACTGATGATACAGGGGAGCTGTGGCACACTTTGAGAACAAAGAAAATGTAGATAATTCTTGAATGCAATGACAAAAATGGGATTCCTTGACTTTATTAGAAGCTCTATTGCTTACTGCTGTTTCTAGTCTCCTGTGTGTAAAATGCATTAGTCTTTATATTTGAGAGAAGTCAGGTAGTCTCTTTTCAGTCTTATGTAAATTTAAATTGAAATTTCTTAACAATTACTCCTCTTGAGGCAGAAATGTCTAGACATCAGGTGATTGCTTAATCTTTTCCAAACTCTGTTTAGCCCTTCTTGAAATTGTATTTCTTTGTAAGAAAACAAATCAGTTGCTTGTTAGAACATTTTAGGATGGGCAGCAATCACCACTTTCCTCAATCTTGACTCATCTGAATATTCCAGATGAAACGATTATGTTACAGGAAGCAACATACAGATCACTATGCTGATGATATTACCAGGCTTTTTTCATCATGTTTCAAAATACACAGAAATGACTCTCTGAGAAAACAAATCAAAGTAGCACTCACATACAGTAGCTATGTGGTAGAGCAAGTAAAGACTTTAGAATAATTCTTACAAATTTCTTAGCGGACAAATCCAGCTTGAAAACATACAAACAGAAACATATGAAGCAATATTTTCAAATATTTCTAATAATGGAAATTAGGAACAGTAAATTTCAGTGATAATCTTTTACTGGAATGATCCTGTGCACTTATCTCTGCTGCTGTAACAGAACTCTCTTATGTGCAAGAAACAGACTGTTAGCATATAGTTATTCCATCCTTTTTCTTTAATTTTATTGACAGCTTGCTTTATTGGTTGCTGTTTTCAATTCCTTGATCCATAATCAAGTACTAAACAATGCAGAACAAGTTCTAATGACATGGCAGCTGCAGTTAAAGTGTACTACTTGAAGATAATACTGAACCAGATAATGTACCTGCTTGATCTCATTGTACCTATAATGATCAGAAAGAATAGTTTTGGTTACATTTAAAAAATGCTTTAAACCAAAAACACAAGCCAGAAACTGTCTGTTTTAATTTTTGTTTACTATACCATGTTTTCAAGTTAAAAAAAGTACAAAGGAAAAAGATTTTCCACAACTAGTCACAAGAGATTAGATCTAATAAAGGCCAAATACGAGCAGCTAGTAATTCTATAGATAAAAGATTCTACTACCTGATTAGCAGAGCGTGCAAGGAGGTCCTGTCATGATTAAGATCTTTATCTTATTCATTGTTGGCGTCACAGTAAATTGCTTGGAATATCAGACAATCAAGGCAGATTACCAGATGAGTGAGTAGCCAATGCCAAAAGTGATGTTACAGCAAAAGGAAATTTCCAATTAAAATTCCCATTACCTTTTTCCTACTTCCTGATGGCCATGGCTTAAAATACCAGTAGCAACTACAGGATCACAAATAATGTGACACAATATTTGTTAAATATTAAAATCATACTTCTCAGAACCTAGGTTTGTATTTCTAGGAATACCATCTGCAAGGTGCACGACTCTTCTTTGGAAAATAAAATGAAATATTTTCAGATTATTTAGACAAATACATATTTAGTATGCATTTTTAGACATAGTTAAATGCATCCATAAAAAAACTAAGGCTTTCAGTCAATTCCTAAGTACAATCTTAGCTTGTAGCATGTCATTAATTACTGATATAAGTAAGTTTAGAGGGTTTTTGTTGTTTTTAATATTTCTGTGTCACTAACATCAATTGTTCATACGTACCATATATGCGTACCAAGGCAAGAACATCTTCTTAATTTATTGTAGAATAAGAAGTAAGTTTTTGTCTCCTAATCAATGTTTTGGGTGACTTTTAAAACAAATTTCTACTCTTAGAAACATAATACTTTTCCTTACTTAGCTTATTCAAACAGAAAGGTTTGGCTACAGAAGTCTGAAAAGTAGGAATACATGAAAAAAATAATGACAAAGTCTCATTTAAACTGTGTAATGAATGCTAAAACAAAATGAAGGACTGTGAAAAGGATGTTATACTATTCATAAGATAACAATATGACAAAGTAAAATGAAATAGAAAACACAGTTGTATTAAAAAAGTCCTTTTCAATGAATACGACTTCTGTGCTGTCTGCAAATGTTCTAAAAGCCATCATTTGCTGCATTGTGTAAATGCATAGATTGTTCTCCATGTAAAATGACAGGAAAGCCTCAATAAAGAGATAAAATAGGAAAACTGAAAAATGTCTTCAGTAAATTCTTGCAGCAGGAACAGTGTTATTTCAAAACAGTAATCATAATACTCCAGCTAAGTGCTGCAGTTAAGAGGGAAGTACATGTGGAGAAAATAATCTATTTACAAAGAAAGATAAAAAAATATCCACACAAAATTCAAATAGTAAATGAATAGCTAAGTTATCTAGAAACAGTCACAGAATCATAGAATCTCACAATGGCTTAGGTTGTAAGGGACTTTAAATATATTATTCAGTTCCAACCCCCTGCCATGGGCAGAGTTGCCACTCACTGGATGAGGCTGCCTAGGATCCTATCCAACCTGCCCTTGAATACCTCCAAGGATGGGGCATCCACAGCCTCTCTGGGCAATCAGTTCCAGTGCCTCACCATTCTCTGAGTGAAAAATTTCTTAGTAACATCTAACCTAAATCCCCCTTCTTTTAGTTTAAGACCATCCCTTCTTGTCCTATCACAATCAGATTGTGTAAAAATCACTCCCTTTTCCGCTTGAAGGATGTACTGGAAGGCTACAATGAAGTCTCCCTGGAGCCTTCTCTTCTCCAAGCTAAACAAGCCCAGTTCCCTCAACCTTTCTTCCTAGGAGAGGTGCTCTAGCCCTCTGATCATCTTAGTGGCCCTCCTCTGGACCCGTTCCAAGAGCTCCACATCTTTCTTGTGCTGGGAGTCTCTGGTCTGGATGCAGTACTCCAGATGGGGCCTCATGAGGGAGGGGTGGAATAGGAAGGGACAATCATCAATATAATACAAACAAGAAGCAATGTGAGTGAATCAAACTAAGTTGAATGTTTCTTTCCTCATAAAATGTCTGCAGTGATTCTGTGACACAGAGACTGATTTATTTGGTGTTATCATGAAATATCAACAGTGTCATTTCATAAGCAGCTGGCTATTCTAAGGAAAAAGATTTTCCAATCCAATTCTGGCTGTTGAAACTCACAAGAGAGGAAAAAGATGTAATATAATTCTGAGGTAGGACTGGCTTTCTGTAAAGCTGTATTTAGAAAGTATCCAGGGATATAAACCCTCCTTAGGTTTATGTATGTTATTCGCAAAAGAATTTATGCATTCAGCAATATTGCACTTAATTGATTTAATCAGTTCCAGCTGGCTTTACTTGGGAATCTATTTCTAAAGCAAAGCCTGCTAGAGATTAGAATGACCAGAGAGTTGAACAGGTATGGAGAAACAGACATGTTGGTACATCTCATCAGCTTATTTTCTTCAGAACCAAGTAGACTGAGAAAAAAAGTTAAAAAAAAAAACAAAAACCCAACAACAAAAAAGGAAACTTTCCTTGGACAAGAAGTGTTAATACAATGGTCATCTTCCCTCTTTAACTGAATCATAACATCAGATAGAAAAACACGACTGTTCTTTCATTCATCAGTGGTTCAGGTTTCTTCAGTGTATTTTTAATTTGCAGTTTTGGAGTAGGGAACACAATTAATGAGATTTATAAAACTTGGTTCAGTATTTTCCTTTTTTACATTAAAGCATTTTTGGGTCAGGTTCAGATTGCAATCCATTGCAATTTCCAGGTTCTCCGATTACCTTCTGCAATGTTCCTCTTTCTGTAAAAATTTGTTCACTTCTCTCTGTGGTCATTTGTACTTGTCTAAGTATAGAAACTTTACATTTGTCCTGACTGAATTGCTAACAAGTTCCAAATTGTTTGCTGCCCCCTAGCTATGTATTATATGCAAATTTAATAATCTTACTCTGTAATCATTCATCAAGGCATCAGAGAAAGTATTAAAGACTGCCAACCTCAGGTCAGAACACTAGAAGAACATGATTTGAGCATCCCTCCACTTCAATTGCAAAATGCTGATAAATTGTTTATATAGTTTTCCAACTCATCGCATACCCACCTAATGAAATTATCACCTAATCTTGTATTTTCCATGTCTGCCTGAAGGAATTTCATGTGAAACGATGTCATAAGTTTTACTGGCATCAATATATAGGAATGACATCATCTACTCTCCTACCCAGAAGTCATAGAATAGAATTATAGTCTTATCACATTGACATAGCTAGGTTAGATTGATGTGATAACTCTTGTTAGAATCATATTTTCTGAGACTGTTTTTTTTTTTTGTCTTCAGGGTACATGCCAGTAGTTTGGTACTTTGCTACAGATTTCCTCTGGGAAGTTAAACCTACTGGTCTATAATTCTGATGTTCCCCCCATCCCCCACTATTTTTTCTTATTTAGATACAGAAATTAGAATTATTAAAAGAGAATCAGAAAAGGTCCCAATAACTAAAACATCATGTTTTCAGCTTTCTTAGTGATCATTCATGTTCTTAGTTATATTCAGCCATTCCACTCGGACAAACTTCCTCAGCCTCAACTAACTTGAAAGTATGCATATAGTGCCTCTTATCCCCACTACAGCTTGTATTCGTTCTTTTATTTTACTGTTTATAGATCTGCTAACCTGAGCAGGTTTGATATTTTGAACGAAGGTTGAGAGAAAACAAGGAAATGCTTTTGCCTTCTTGGAGCTGTTTGATGATAACATTTTTCTCCTCCATGAGTAGCGTGCTAACAACTTTCTTGATCTTGCATGCTACAGTTTATATTATTTCTTTTTGGAAAGCTTTCTTAATATTCTTTCACAGATTCTGAGTTGTATTAGAAGTATTCTGTTTCATGTCCCACACTTCCTGAGTTTTTCCACCGTGTATTATTTATTGTTCTATCTGATCCCAGCTGCTAAAATTTTTTATGCAATTCTTTCTTAATTTTCATGTTTTAAAAAAGGCTTTTGTTCAGCTAAGTAGGTCTTCCCTGACTGTTTGTAGTCCTTTACATTGAGACAATTTACCATTGTGCCCTTAATGCAAGTTACTTACTGAAGTCTTTGCTTCCTTCTTGTTATACTCATTTCCTGTCAAAAATCCAAATTTGCATTTTTTTTAATTTCTTGAAGGCATAGTTTTCTTCTTGCATAATTTTCAGAAGTTTGATTGATTTTTTGTTTGCATTTGTCTAGGAAACTTATTTTGAAAATCTACATGTCTACAACATTCAAACTTCATTTCAGGAGTTGACCGCTAGTCATCCATATGAAATTATTTTAATATTATTTTATTTTTCTGAAAAATAATGAAGGGGAGCGTGTTTGTATTATACAGATAACATTTTCTGTGACTATGAAACATTTGCAAATGTTATTAGGGCAATTTGTTTCTGCCATGTGTCAGCTCTTCAGCAGTGATACTCAGCATGGGTTAAATGCTTTTTATACAGTTTTGAACAGTTATATGTCACACTCTGAAAACAGTGATTGGACTGTTCTTTTTTTGTTGACTGAAATCATGTAAGAGATCTTTTGCTAATAATTAATGTAATCTCCCACAGGGAGAAACACTATTTGCATGATTTATAACAAAAACAATTCAAAAACACTAATGTATTTCCCAAACAGTGAAAGCTTACGATGCATATCATGAAATACCACTGGCAAGAACCACAGCAGCATATAAAAGCCATTATTGTATTGTACATTTACTGCTAACTTTATTTGCTGTCTGATTTATTTAACTCACCAACCACTAGTTGCTTTCACTCTGATTGTTCATAAAACTTAAGGATCTGATGAGATGCTTCCTTAGAGCAATGCAACTGGTTGGAAGCTGCATTTTTTTTCCCATCTCCCAATGTGGCATACTTTCCCACATAACTTTACGGAACTACTTCATGCCTTCATAAAACCTCCTGTCAGTATAACGAATTTTACAATATGATATCTGTAGATGCATGAAAACATAACATCTGATAGGTTGTTATCAATCTGTGTTTACATAAATCCACTGCAGTAACCAGGAGTGCATGCAAAACAGCATGGTCGTGTGGTTGGTCTGCTCCTTGTGCATCCAGCTCTTGTGCATTTAAAGCTTTCATCCACTTAACAGTCCTCTCCCTCTGCACCCACTGCTCCTCTCATAACCCCACAGCACTCCTCCTAGTTACAGTTTATGATATAACCATCCCAATTCTGTCTTTGTATCTACACAGATTTGGGAGGCAGTTTCCCAATGTGTGCTGAATACACACAGCCAAGGCACATACTTTAACTGACACTTTTACTCCTTTATACCAGGCTTGCCTATCAAAGGATTTAATAAGTTAAAGGTTTTTCAACAGGATATTGAATTTCAGACCTTGTCAGCGATCCATAGAGAAATTCCTACTTCTGCCTGGACTCCATCTCTGCCTGGTCACTGGACACCATGCGGGCATTCAGAGGTGTCATACTGCCTCATGCAGAGTCACGAGTCCCAACAGAGGAAGCAAGTTAAAGCTCTTTTTCTCTCCCTCCTGGCTGTTCTCACAAAATGCAGGAGATATTTCTCACTCCTCGGGTCAAGGGGTAGAGTGAAGATACTGGTGTTACTCTGAGAGTTTTCAATGCTCATTAAGATCCTGCCAGGTCTTCTCAGCCCTCACCCCAAGACTGCTTCCTTATTGCTCTCATTTTCCTTTTTTACTCCTTCTCTATCTCCAGAGATCTTGAGGATTTCAGCTTTGATCTTCTGCCTTTTATATTTTTTTAAGATGTTGGCTTTCTTGTTTAGGTCAAATGTCACTGAAAGACTATGTTATCAACAGGCATATTCAACTAATTAAAACTTTTAAAGAACAGCTCTGTTTAATAAGCTTTTAACGTAAGTATCCTCATCATAAAGACTAAGAAATTTCAAAGCGCATATTTAAGAGACATGAAGTTTCTTAAACAAAATAGGGCAATAAAATTTACATTCAGTTTAGTTTGAAAAGTAAGGAGAAAACTAAGTCTTGTCTAAAACTAAGTGGAGGTAGTCGAGACTTGGTTATTCACCCATGATTTTCTGACCTTAGTCAAGGCCTCTAGTCACAGAATGAAAGCTTTTCAGAATTTTCCCTTTTCTTCTGCCTTATGATAGTTTTATAAGCACATACTAAGTCTGGTTTTTCTATGATTTCCCATTGAATTACAGTTAGTCATTGTTTTTCAAATCTATATGTTTTCTTTTCAGGAAGGATATTATTACTTTACAGTGTAAGGATATCTTCTATTTAATTTGGCAATTTATTTTTGGTCATTTCATTTCATTTTCATAATTTGCCTTTGACTTCACAATATTCTCTTCACTAAATTACAGCTTAGTGACCCTAAGGTTGATTCTTAAGGTTGAAATGCAACTTCTATTTCAAACTCACTTATACAAGCTTAAAACTTTCCCCAGATAATCTCTTTCAGACTGAATTTTTTTTTTACACTTACGCTTTGTTAGAAGTGGATTTTTGTTTGAAGCTTCATAAGCATCATCTATTTGTTTTGATTTAGCCAACATGAAAAGACAGCAGTTCTGCAGCAGTCAAGACAGTTTTCAGATGCTATTTTTTGGACTCTGATAATTGAAAATCAGCTTTGTTTCAGCACTTCAAAATCAACTTTGATTGTGGAATGGTGGCTTTGCTAGCTCTTTGAAATTGTTTGGAAATAATAAAGTTATGTATGTGACTTCATTATTAAATAACTCTGAAGCAGTAGTGGTGAGGGAAGTTGATCACAAAATAACTGCTCTGCCTAAAAATTGTAAAGGATATTTATTTTCTATAAGGAAATTATTCTTACTTATATTTTATAAATAAATCAAATTATTTATCTCTAAATCTTTTTATTGTTGTTTTCTCTTTATGGATTGTACGCAACTAAACATGTTACAGAGTGCCCAGTCAATCTGGGTTCAATACAGTATCTTGAAGTAATGCAAATATTTTTCTTATACTGGTGAAAAGACAAATATCCTCTTTTCTTTATTCCACAGACATACTGTTATAATTACAAAATGTTGTCTGAAGATATACTACAAAATTCTGCAGAGCTGTAAACTCAAGCTTAAGCAATGGTAAGCAACGGGAAGATGCAGACAAGTTCTTGTATGCTTTCAACAGAAAGTATTTTGAGCTAGGAAGTGTTAATGCACACTACCCTCACCTTTTCTATGACCCCTCCCCATGGTGTGCTTGTAGTGTGGATTTTATGCAACACCCTTTCATCACAGAGTCTCACAGTCTCAATATATAATCATTTCATGCCCTATTACTTGAAAAATGCTGTTGTTATCTTGGAAGAATGAGCCAAGAGCCTGGCTGACCAACAGTGAACTTAGCCATTTCAGAAAGTCAAGGCAAGGCTGAGAAAGAAATTCTTTCTTCTTTCTTAGAACTTCTAAAGAAATTCTTTATATATATATATATAAAAGCTAACGTTTTTAAGTGACACACTCCTTTTAGTAAATGTTTATTAAAAAAAGAGGTGGAATTTCTCGCGAGTGCCATGCTGACACAGCTAGTTTCCATATTAGTACATCACAGAATTGTAGAATGGCCTGGGTTGAAAAGGACCTTAAAGATCACCTAGTTTCTACCCCCCTGCTGCAGGCAGGGTTGCCAGCCACCAGACCAGGCTGCCCTGAGCCACATCCAGAGCTTATGCAGAATAGACTTAGATCTCAAAAGATCTATTGCAGATTTTCAGTGACATTCAATGAAACGAAGACTACAGGTGCTACAAAAGCTGTATATTGTGGCGCCCAAAGAGTACATTTTTCCTTTAGCATTCAGAACTTTGAACTTTTTTCCATGGCTAAGCTACAATTGCCAGTCAATAGGTTCATTCTAATCTAAGATCTTACTGTTTGTCTCCTATCTTTTTTACTCTATCATTTCCCATTGATTAAGTAGCTCTTGCATTTTACACTAATGCAGTAATAGAATCCAAAGTGCCTCAGGAGGCCTTTATATGAAAGGCAATAAATAATCCTACCTTGATTCACATTTATTTTCCTTTTCATTTATAAGCAATTTTCTGCATTCAGCCTGTGTTTCTCCTTCCTGTTCAAATTCAGAAAGTTTTAAGAAGATTGCTCAAATGAGCCTCTCACACAATGAGGATCCTGCCTTCGGTTGCTGCTTCTCTGTAAAAGTACAGTCTTTGCTGATTGCATTATTGTTCCCCCTCCAGTGTCTCAGTGATAGATCTGGTTTTTTTTCATATCAAGTTTTCCATTAACCCCTAGTTCTGCTAATTTGCAAGTTATCTGTATTCATCTTATCTATTATACAGCTGCAGTCAGTACGTAAACTGTGTAAGCATGAAAGCTCAGCTAGCCTGTTACAACCAGGAGCTTTAATCCATTAGCTAAAGGACATACAGGTCAGTTTAAGGTGGTTATAGTTTTCCATCAGCATTTCCCCTATGTCATAAAAGCGAGAATAATCTTACTCTCTATATATTATGAATATATAATATGAAGCCAGAAGACAAAGGTTAGTTTCCCATACGTGTAGAATTTAATGGATATTTCTATACTCAGAGTTTATTTCTCCTTTACTTCTTATGTTACACTCCTTGTATTTTCTGATGGACCACATGATAAAACATTGTCCCCATACTGTCAGAGATACTTCCAGGCACTTTGTTGAACAGGACAGGAGTAATGAGAAAAAGCTAGTTCCAAGTCACAAACTTCCACTATATATAAGGCATAACAGAATTGTGAGTTCATCTCATATAATCTGAGCATCAAGTACAATCAGTTATCACCCAGATACTGCTACATGGAGCCCAATTATTTTAATTAGATAGTAGCACTTCAATCATCAAAAGACTGGAATCACAGTCCACTAAACAATGTGCTTTCATGATGCTGTTCCTCCAAGTCAGTGTGCTGATATCAATTACAGCAAGCAGTGAATTTTTTAAACCATGCAAATGTTCATGTTTCTTGTACTTGTAGATGCCATTTTACCCTTTCCACAGATGAAGAAATTTGAAGGCAGCTTCAGCTCTGGAATCTAAACACAGAGCAAGGGACAAAGTTGACTGGTTGGCGTCACTAAAAGTGAAGTTCCCAGCACCCTTCTAGGTGACTGTTCGATCTAACAGTTTACAAGGACTATGATTTAGCTGATAAATCGTAAAAGCAACTGAAAATGTGATTTTAAATCTGACTTATTTTATCTCAGCCTTCAATTTAAAACAAGTCTGACACACTTGCAGTTTCAGCTAAGTCAGTAAAACAAGGACCACTTCTTTTTCAGCAAAACATTGGTCTACAAATCACAGTTTCAGCCAGCTTAGTTTCATACAGACCAAGTTTATCCCCTTTTGTCATAGGTCTGTGTGTCCAGTTTTGACTCTGCTTTATAAGCGGTAATTTGATTCTATCCTAGTTTTCTCTAATGCAATTTCCCTCACTCAAAAGTAATGCACTTCTGCTATCTGTGTTCTCATGCTAGATTACAGAAGCCAGCAGCCTCTATTCCCTTATTAGGTAACTACCTCGTCTCTCTAACTCCTTGGTCTTTCTTCCTCAGACCCCATCTAGCAGATTTTAAATAGGGAAGTACTAGGTAAGTCACTAAATAACAAATCAAGTCCATGCATTGAAGACATTGCACATTTAATACAAAACATTCAATGTTCATGTAGAAGAGCCATTTTCCAGATGCCTGCATGATGCAGAAATAAGGAAAAAGCTATACCTTACATACATGAAGGGATACAGAATTTGATCACCTAATATGGCACATCTTATATTGTCCTAGACATCTAGCAGACAAAGCTGATGGTGTTTCAAGTCCAGGTCAGTTAGAGTTGAAGAGAGTCACATGTTGTTTTCTAACATTGTTTTTATCAGCTAGTTCTCTGTGATTTGGGAGGTAAAAAAGACCCAACACTTATTCTTTTAGCTATTGAAGCAAGCTCAAGTAATTGATTTATTCTCCTCATAGAAAGTATTTGTTTTGCTTTTGGTAGTTATATGAATGAACATGATCTATTATACCAATAATGGAAGCATCCTCTGGGTTGTTTTATCCATTCATTGACAGGTGGGCTTCCTATCAGTCACAAGATCAATGAATTGCAGCACTGCAACATAGGGGCAATGGAAATAACGGACCCTGATAGCAATACGTACAATTTGTTAATTGTCCAGTGTTGTTCTAGTGCAAAGCTTTTACTAAAACATGGGCATTTTTTAAAGTCCCACGCTTATAGACTTCATTTTAAATCACATAAAACATTACCAGAAAAAGAAATATCAAAAATCCAAAAAGAATTTTGGTCAGTCTGAGAAAGCCTGTCATATTTTAGCAATGAAACAACTTGCTTAGCTAGAAACAGAACACATCAACAAGATGGAATTCCACTTTCTAAAGACTATAGAGTGCCCACTCAATAGAATAAAGTAATACATGATGATTGGCTAGAGTTGGTAGCACAGTGCTAGCAGCTCAGCATTTAGCCATAATAGAAAATGTCTGTCTCATTTTCATTCTCCTTGAAAAAGCTCCCTATAGTATATTAGGAAACATTCCTACTGTGAGTCGCTTTCTTAATCTCAGCAATACCTTCAGCTATTACCTTATCCATGGTAATACATTTCTAGTGAATTTTCTTAAAAGCAAAAATTTAATGACATATGGAACCAGGACAGATACCTGAAATGTAATAACAAAGAGTAACCCAGCAATTTAACTACAGATAGTACCAGATAGTGGCTATCTCCTATTTCCATTTTAGTGTATTGCAAATGACATAAAGGTCTTGAGGTCTTCTCTTTTCTGAGTTATTATTCTGTTTTTCAAAACCACAGAATCTCCTATTCACGCTACTGCCTTCATTGCCATTCCACTCTTAAAACTGAGTCAAGAACTCAGATTGCTTTTCACACAGCCTTTCTTCACCCATAACATTTTATTAATCTGATTAGAGAAGTAAAACTTTTTCAATCCAAATATCTTCCAAGATTGTCTTGAATTACCAATACTCATCTTGACTACCTTTAAATCTTGAAGTATCTGAAGAGGTATCTATTTTTTCTTTACGTACATACAAGATTTTCCTGTTGCTGCTAATGAAGAATCAAACATTTCTATCTTCACCTCTATTTTCAAATTAAGTCTTTTAGGTTAGTGAGACTTTCAAATGTTTTGATCAGGCAGTATATATGGACTCTTGTGCCAAAAACAGATGCAAGAGTGAGAATTTGCACAAAGAAGGTACTTGCTGATCACGACAATATATTGCATTAGAGGTAAACTTTACGACAACAGACTTAAGACTGCCAGATGTTGAAACAAATTTTCACTTCAAGATTGAGGAATTTTACAAACTATCTTATGCTTTCATATGTATGAAATAGCTCTGAAACAATATTTCGAAGCTAGTTCATGTCTCAGAGTTTAAGCACTTTCACACATTACTCCAACCAAGATATAAACTGCTAAGGTAAACAACACTGCCTAGGAGACACCTCGAACTAACAAAATCCTCATTTGGATTATCAAAATTTAACGAATGAGAACTTTTTGCTTGGAATTTTTATAATTCAGATTTGTCTCATCAGAACAAAATATTTTTCCCAATTACGTAGTGTTTGTCCATGTAAATATTATTATGCTTAACATAGATATCACTGACGATGAATCATGTATGCTAAGAAATGCATGAACAAGAGATAATGAACCATAATAAAAAACTTTGCAAACAAAAGGAATGTGCACTGCACTTCTCCTGTGATACTTTAGAGTGTCTTCTATATTATTAAGCTTCCTGAAAGGACAGAAAATAATTAATTCCACAAATATACTGCAATTGATTGCATTAGCATGTACTTCCTTAGCTATGAAAGAAGAATGCGAGAAGAAATCAACAGGAAAAAAATTGCTGGGAAAGTGAAATTGCCTTTGAGATTTTGTTCTACGCGGTAAAATGGCCTAGGAACTCTATACATAAGGAACACATGGTATCTACATCTATTGATTTTTCAGGGAACTCCTGCAGTCTGCAGCCTCAAAATTTTACCCATTCTGGAACACAATACATTTTTTTTGTAAAATCTTGATATTTTTCAACGGCACTGTCTTTACACATATAGTATAAATTATGTAGTAAATATGGTATAAAAGAGGTGAACTAACCTCAGCTTTTTTGCTTCCTTTGCAAGGTTACAGAACTTCCATTATCACTGTACAATGCAAACCACTACAGCTATTCTATTTTCTCACCTGTGGACTGGAGCTTCAGCTGAGGGGAGTCGAATGAAGGGCCAGAAAAGTCAGTGATGATAGCTTGTTCTTAGCATAATTTGGAATGGTCTCAGGACTTCCATGAACTATGTCACTTGGCTATAATGTTAGCAATCATATCCCCAAACAAGGGATTAACAAAACACAGAGGAACTGGAACTACATTATTCTCCTTGATTATATACACTATGCTAGCTAGAAATGACTGAACTCAAAGGAGAAAGACTGCCAGAGGCTCCACAATCTCAGTTCTCCCATTCCAAGGGAATCATAGAATCATGGAATCATTTGGGTTGAAAGGGACCTTTAAAAGTTATCTAGTCCAACTCCCCTGCAAAGAACAGGGACGTCTATAGCTCGATCAGGTTGCCCAGGGCCCAGTCCAGCCTGAACTTGAGTGTCTCCAAGGATGAGGGCATCCACCACTTCTCTGGGCAGCCAGTTCCAGTGCCTCACAACCCTTATTGCAAACAACTTCTTTATGTCCAACCTAAATGTCCTCTCTTTCTGTTTGAAACAATTTCCCCTTGTCCTATCACAACAGGCCCTGCTAAAGATTCTGACATTTTCTTTAGTTTTTAATAAGCAAGTAGTAAAGACCTCCTTGAAGCTCCACTTTAGCTGACTTTTAACTCCTTTTTTTTTTTTTTAATATGTAGGAAATAATATCACAGTATAAAATAAAACAAGACAAAAAATGCTTTATTCATAGAACTCTTGTATGCCTTGATTACTACAGCTTTTCCTGTACTAAGGCTAGCTGGTACAATATGTGTTTTGTTGCTGTTTTCTTGTATTAAATATGTCAAACTTTTATATCTCTGCAATAAAAGTTAGTAACATAGGTCTTACGCATAGTAATGAAGGCAAAAACAACAACAACAACAAAAAAAACCCAACAGTGTAAAATGATAACATTCTGATACATCAATTAATATGTTCATGGTTAATAATAAAAAATGCAAAAAAAAGTAGGCGAGTGAAGTCAGTCCATGGTAGCACAACATGGACATCGCTGATGACTGTTCATGATCATTAAAAAATATTTCAGCATGTTACTTTCTAAGTCAAAATAAATCTCTCCTTGTTCAATTTCTTTGCTTGAAAGCCTGAATACATATCACCAACTCAATGTAAAGAGTAAATATACTGATGATCATTTTCTTGGTACAGTTCTATCTAGATATTCTCCAGGCTGTTTTTATATTGGTGTTTCCAAATTTCCTGAGACAAAGCAAAATCTACTGTCTCTAATTTTCATAGATGCCCTTTAACAAATTTAGAGCACTCTCTTGGAGGTGTATTTTGCTCTCCATAGACATTGATAGCAATTATTTTGCAAGAAGAGATTCTAGTTCCTCATTTTACATAGCACAGAAAAACTGAGAAAGGCAAAAAGTCTGCATCCTAGCCTGGCTCAGTCACCTGTTCATCTTTTTTTCATTCTTTTACAGGGTTGGTCACATCCTTGCCTATTTGGGACTGCTTCACATAGTTTCCTTTCTGATTAATGGAATAGTTATTTTACCTTAATCCCCTTTGACCAACTTATTCTCTATTTGGCTTCTTCTAAAATGGCTTCTGAAAAATCTTTCAGTTACTGTCTCAACTTTCTCTTCAAAAGCTCTCCCCGCTCCCTCCCTTGATCAATCTCATCTGTTAATTAAAATCCTTAACTGCTTGACAGTTGTTAGCTTTCCCTGTACTGCAATTCAGATCCAAGCAATCCATTTGTTCTGTGTAGCAGACACATATTTATCTAAGGTGGCTTTTGGGTGAAGGAGTGACGTCTCATGTTAGATCTATTTTCTTCTGCTAAGTTGATGTCATCACTTATCTGAACTTTACCAATAGACAGAAATTCAAATACCCCCAAAAAACTCTATGCATCTAAAATGTAGCTTAGAGGATGACACATGTACTCACAGAGGATCTTCAGATTAACGTTGCCATATTTCTTTGCTTAGCTGCTTCACCAAAGAACTTGTCTCTAACCTGAGCTGCACAGGTAAATATTGCAAGACATCTTTTGCTGAATTTATTTGCATGAACAAAAAGGATATTCCTTCTTTGAGCCTGTAAAGCACTACATTTGTTTGTGAAAGAACCCAGAACTCTGAAGTGTCTGAGCCTGGATTTCTCTGACACTTATTCCACAAAGACTGGAAGGCCTTCACAATAAAATGTCCAGGTTTTGTCTGGAAAAAAGTATCACCACAGCTTAACTTTCTAAATGAAAAACACTCAAAGTGACTCCAGAAGATGGAGTAAAAATAAACAGCTCTTCTAATTGTCTTGGTGTCCTTGTAGGCAAATCCTTATCTTCAGCCAGCTTAATGAGTTTCTCACCAGCAGCTGACTTGGCCATCGCCCTCTGATGCTGTGGTATTCCTTTTCCTCCCTGCTTTTGTCTATGTGCTGCCATTCCCAGCTCTGGGCCTGTAGCCTCTGGGAAGGCAGTGAATGAGACTCTGTCACCATGAGGAAGCTTAGAAACACTCGAGAGAAGCAGAAATATCCTTCGTCTTTGTCATGAAGTAGAACTAGTCACTTGTAATACTAAGAACAGTTCCTGTCCACCACAACTCTATGCATTAGATATTGTAAAGAACATAAGACTTGTTTTTTGCTTTTTTTTTTCCTCTGTAGAGGGGAAAAAAAACAAAAAAAAAGCCTTATCTGTGCACAAGTTCTAGTTGGACAGCATGCAGATACGTCAGTTGCACAAAGCAGGACATCATATGTATAGTGCTTGGACTCTCACAGCGGGCAGGATTCTGCCATGAATCTTTGAGTTTATCATTTGTCAGGGAGCAACGAAAGATTCAATGACGTTTTTTTCACCACATTCCATTACAGATTCTGAGGAAGGGCCTTAATATCAGTAACAATTGGCTTACAAACCAGTATTTTGCTTCTCATTTCAGTCCCAGAGAAATGTAAGTCATAACGTTAAAGGCATTACGTAATCCAAACAAAGGGTGAGGTTAAACTCCAGACTGTAGATCTGGTCACTAGCAAACACAACACAGATTCCACTGAAGGAAACAGAACACTTCGCTAAGCTAAGCAATACACCAATCCTTTATGCTTTGTGAAATTTATTTACAGGGTGTTTGCAGATTCAAAATGATGATGAATGAAGCTGCAAAACGCTGTTTGATTTGTATCAATTCAAGGCAGAAAGTAGAGTAAAAATTATTTGTGATTTTATCTTTCTTAAACAATCCCTAATGGCTAATCTAGAAGCATTTCTTTTCATTTACTCAGTATTGTTTCTTATTACTCTCCCACCTTCTGCTTTATTTTATTGCCCTATGTCTGCTCAGTGAGGCTGGGGAGCACTCTGTTCTACATGCACCACTGCATGGACAGATAGAAAGTTTTACCAAGGTCGACAGATGCTAACCTACTCAGAGAAGACAAGTTACTGCAACTTCCTAGTTCGGCAAACAATTATTCTTCCATGCTATCAGTTTGAGCAACATCAAAACTGCAATAAAAAGTGCATTTTCCACAAGAAAGACAACAGCAGGCGCATGATAATATTTCATAAATACAGATATTTTCTCTTCTCTCATCCTGCATGGAATTCAGTAACATGAACATAGAAACAGTCACTTAGTAAAATATCAGTCACACTGACATAACATTTAACAGATTCTTTTATATATAGATTTCTCTCTGCATATTTCTGTTTTCCCTGCAGACTGATTCTTGAAAAGTAATGTTATTTCTACTGCCAAAAAATCACTGACCTATATGATTTGACCTATTAGCAAAAACATTTCCAAGTGTCATTGGCTCCTGTTTTCCAAAATTTCACCCTTAATTGTGCACAGTCTCTACTTAAAAGTGTGTTTCTTTTCATTGTATATCTTAAAATATATTACAAATGCTACTGAAGTATCACCAACCGGTTATTCTTTTTGTCTTCTTTTTCTCATTTATGAATGAAGAAAGGTGGTGTTAGTATAATAACGAATGATTTAGTCAAGATTCTGCACATTTTTGCTGAGTGCAAGGAGAAAAAAACAAAGCATGTTTGGACCGTCATTTGTACAACTCAGTGTCTTTAACTATTCAGGAATGGACAAAGTCTGCACAATGAAGTAGTCATTCCTAAGCCATGGTACTGTATTTCAATAGTTTATAGAGTTATAGTATCCCATTCTCTTATAAAGGGTGATTCAGAGTCACCATTGGAAGAAGAAAAAGCCCTATTTCCCACCTTTTCTAATATCCTAAAAAAGCATTTGTTTTCCACAGAGCTGATAGAAAAATGTATGTTCTTACCCCACAGCCTATTCCATTGCCTGGTTCACATACAATTTTCCTCACTTCTGGTTCAGGTAGCAGACCTGCGCCACAGCTGGGAGTTGGACACAGCAGGCCACCCATCTGCAGCACGCACTCCTCCGCACCATAGCGCTGGTAGCGGTTGTACTGCAACACAATAGACAGGCATTAAACTTCCGACTGCATGCAAAGGAAAAAAACAACCCAACAAACTTAGGGCTTGAATCCATCCCACCTATAGAGTCAGCTGTCCTAAGGGCTTACGTGCTAAGCTCAGCTTATTTGACAAATGCTTCAAACTGCGTAGATCACTAAATGAGGTGTCATTTTCATAGAATTATAGAATAATAGAGTAATGGAATAGCTTAGATTGGCAGGTACATCAAAGATCATCCAGTTTCAACTCTGCCATACGCAGGGTTGCCACCCACTAGATCAGATTGCCCAGGGCCCATTTTGCTCCAATTCACTATGTAGGCGTCATTCAGCTATCTTTTAAAGAACTCAAAAACTGTGTGTGACACTAAAATCAAGAAACTAGCAGATTGTTCCTGTGAATAATGATGAGAACTCTTATATTGATATACCAAAACTATTGTAAAAATCATAAACATAGTTCATCAACAAACACTGATAAATGCTGTGTACAGATTGAAAAGAATCCACAGAAAGACCCAGGATAGTATTTTTGAGCCAAAGGGTTGCAAAAATTGGTCAGTCAATTTCCATTCCAAAATACATTTCATGATATTGATTGATAAAATAGTTGTCTCAGATTCACTTAATTTAATATTAGATGCAGGTGGTTTTACTTCCAGGGTCTTCCAGGAAATTATCTTTCTGCAGTTTTCATCTAGTCCCATACAAATAACCTGGAGGGCTTTGGAAATGTCTCCAATTTAATGGTGGACACAATGACATACAGGAATATTGAATAACACACCTATTCTATCCTCTGAGACAAAAAAACACCCACTCTAAGATGACTGATGACATAGCAATAACTTTCCGTAGTCTAACTTATCGTGTTTTCAAACTGAGATAAACTGAACAAGTCCAAATCATGCTGTGAGCATGTAAATCACATCCACTCTAGGGCTCTGCGCTGGCGCAGTTCCACCCTAGTGGCTATAAAACCACTGTAAACCAAGCTACACATTCACCTATAAATCTGGTCTACTGTAGGGTGAAATAAATGAAAGAATTTGGTTTAAACAGCCCCATGAAAACAGGAAAATCTAAAAGACCAAAGAAAAAGGGAGTAGCATGAATTTTCTTTTAGAGCAGAATGACTTTACGGTGAGCTAAAGGAACAAAACAAACTTTAGTGCTCACAACAGTATTTAGTGCTTCATAAATTTTTCTCTTGTAATTGCTCATGAAAATCCGCTTGTTCCCTTTTTCTTGGATAACAAACAAAAACCTGGTTGCGATTCTGTCAGCATTCCCATTATAAATTCTCAGCTGAAAAAAAAAAAGATATTCTTTCTAGTTTCTAACTTAAAATAGAGGCTGTGAAGAGACTGCTCTGGTCACCTCTCCCTTTCTTTTGATTCACAAAAGCACAAGATAGGTAAGATGGGAATCAATCTGTCTTCTTAAGCTGCAGGTAGGAAATGGTCCTCTTGGCAAGATGGACAAAGCAGTTGTATTCTGCCTGAAAAGTTTGGTATTTTATAGGAGTTCAGCACAGAGTTCATCCATAATTATAGCACTCTTATCAGTGATTTTCACACAATAAAAGCCAAGCGAGTGGATCAATGGCTGGAAAGACCACACAAAGTGCATTTGCGCATCTTGATATCTAGTTATCAACTAGTTTCCAATTTTCAAAGCTCAGGTACATTTACAATATCACAGAGTCATAGAACATTTTGGGTTGGAAGAGACCTTTAAGATGATCTAGTTCCAACCCCTCTGTCATACGCAGGGACAACTCCCTCTAAACCAGTTTGCTCAAAGCCCCATCCAGCCTGGCCTTGAACACCTCCAGGGAGGGGGCATCCAAAACCTTGCTGGGCAAGCTGTTTCAGTGATCTGTCATAAGAAGCCATTTTCCTTTTTCCTTGTGCTTGTATAGTATCTCAGTTAAACTCAGAAACTGACTAAAACACGTAGTAGCAGAATATATACATGTTCTATCATGCATAATTTGCTGATTTATATACTGTATTCTGTGATCTGAAATAAAATGTCTCACTTTACATTAAGAAGCATTTACAAAAGGTTTGTAAAGGACCAAAACAGTATTAATGAATTATTAATCAACAATTTTAATATAGTGACAGATTACATCTATCAGAGGTATTTCCTCTTGATATAACACAGCCATACATATCACACAGTCCTGACGTAATCCATATGCTTAAAAAGAGTCAGTTTGCAAAAGCACGTAAATGACTTTGGAGTATGTGGTTGTGTTTTTCATCACCTGTATGGAGATTTAAAGTAGTATTCATTTAATTTCATTCCAGTTTCTACATGTGATGATGTAGATGATGTAGTGATGATACCTATGGTCATATGAGTTGCTTAGACTCATTCAACAGAGAGAGACAGGATGCAATTCGTCTTTTCTCTTTTATATATATGCCTTAGCATGAGAAGAACTGAGCCTTAGAGCGCCCTGTTGTACTAACAATAAAGAGAAATCAATTTGCTAGGTACTGACACCTGACAGTAGGTAACTCTCATAATAGTTGCTTCAGAACCAATAATTCTGATCCTAAATCACTGGGCCAAGCTATTTTTTTAATCTAAGGATTAAGAATCCAAGTAAGTTAGACTGTGAATTACCTACTCAACATTCTTTCTTCAAAAATTAAACATTTAACCAAAGCAAATCATATAGGCTCCAAATATATCGAACATGAAGAGGCAGTTATCCCAGTAAGGAAATTTATCCCTACTTAAATGTAATGTCTAAGATAGGTGGGATAAATCACCCTGAAGAAATGTTTTAGCTGAAGCTCAGAATACTAACTTAAGCTAGATATCTAACACTTACAGAGCTGTCACTGGAAGACTAACTCTTCTGTTCATTCAAAATATTTCACAGTATCTATTACTCAATTATTAGCAGTGTGCATCCCATTTAGCAATGCGCTCACCAAGGGAAGTGTTCTACATGTTAAAAGTAAGAACAATATCGCAAATTAGTTTTAGGAAAAACTTCTGAAAAAATGTAATATATGGAGAATTGGACTGAACTGGCATTCCTGATTTCAATTCCTGTCAGTAGCACAGCCTTCCTGTGGTTTTCACGTAAGTCACTTAATCTATGCTTCTCATCGGTTCCCCATTTGTAAGGAGGTGGAGTGATACTTGCTGATTTCACTGTAGCGTTGAGAGGCAAAATCCATTAATAGTCATGAGGACATCAAATACTATGGTAATGAGAGGCATAGCATTACACAGAAATCACCAGTTGTCTACTGCTGCTAGAAATCAGCTACTGTGCAAAGCATGCAAGACATTAGAAATATGCCTTAGAAATTTAGGTACGTATATAATTGCCAGATTCACCATAAAATCATGTATTTCAATATGTATTTGGAGAAAAAAAAAGTCTAAAAAATATGATTTACTCCAAACAATTAGTGCTAAGACAGATAAACGTACAGAAACAAGATACTCATAAAATATAATCATTGTTTTTTTCTGTGAAACCAGAATTCTGCCATGGAATTTCCCCTTGTTTTGCTAAGTCACAGCCAACCGAAATCTATACTTTCTATTAAATAGAATTTTGAGTAGAAAAAATTCCCAGCTCCACTTCTGGTATTTTAACTACATCATAAAGGTCTTTCATGCAAGTTTTGCTCAAAAAGACTTGTCAGGGCCTTTAGAAATGATTTCTATAAATGATTATAAATTATATTATGACATGGACACAGAAATTGGATAACAGTAACCATTTATTCCCTGCTCCCCACTTTGCAGATTGGAGTGATATCCCTGGAGAGTTTGAATTGTACCAGGTTTTCAACCAGAGGAAATTCAATCACTTAATATTGTAAATCAATGATAATATAATTGAAATCACTGGGGTGATAGAAGAATGAAACACGGTCAACTATACATTGCTCTACTTTAAGGTTCACTGAGATTTAGATATTAAGACAAACCTGAAATGTACCTGGATGCACAAAACCCTTGTGGAATATACTTTGTGAATACAGTGCTTTCTTGCTATATTATGTAACTTGCAAGTTATGCTTTAATATGCCCTGTGCTATGTGTTTTAAAGTTGCTTTTAAAATTTAGCCATAGTTTTTCTTTATTTTCCTCTTTTTTTCCCCTTAACCCTAGAAGGATCCTCTCAGTAGTAGCCTCAGAGGGAACTCTGGACAAAAGTTAAACAGGTAGATATAAAGCCAAAATTTCTAATCTCTAAAAGATAATTTAATTACTTGCTTTTTTTTTTTTTTTTTTTAAATCTGTGTGCAATGGTCTCAGAGGAAAGAAAATCTACTTTCTGGAGTCAAATTCTTTTTACTGCTCATATAAATCAAATAACCATCTGTGTGTTTCAAAATTAGATTGTGTAGCCTATTAGTCCATAATGTAGACTAAGCACTTTATTTATATGTATTATACACATACAAAAATAAAATAAAATTAGTTACATAATGCAATTATGTAACTTAATGTATAAAACCCTTAGCACACATTGGAATAGCAAAACCACTTATAAAAAGAGGCACCATATCAATGACTTAAAAAATAGATTAAAAAGAGATTGATTGTGATGGTTGTCCACCATTATGTGGTTCATTGGACTACCTTTAGTTTATTTTTCCTGAGTTACTGGGTTCCACTGCCTGGATAGAATGGGAAGATCGAGTTCAAAGCATCAGCTTTTTACTCCCTCAGGGTCACTGAGCACCACAGAGGAGACCAGAAAGAAAATCGCCTTACACAGGGCTGCAATTTGAATGACTTTGGGAAAGTGCATAAGGCAGCCTCAAGAAAACACTTCAGATAAGGAACCCATGACTAGACCAATGCAACACAGTTTATGCACGAAATAAAACTAGGACAGAGAAAGGGGAAAGAAATTTCTGGAAGACTGTAGTGCACAGAATGGTAGAAAGCACATGGTGAGGAGTATGAAAATAATAATAAAGAAAAAATACTATGAAGAGAGAACATTGGAGAAACATGTATAGGAAGTGAAATTGAATACATAAGAGGCAATACAACACAGGGAAGAAAACTGACTAAGCACACTGTATGGTTTGACACCATATTAAAAAACTACTGAAAGTTTTATTATTTTCCAGCAGGTATTTATGGAATCAGTGTGAATAGACTGAATGCTGGGAAACAACATTAGATTCCTCCAGAACCTTGTGAGCATTCCTTTGTCCCCTACAAGTGGCAACCTTCAAGGCTCGTAACTTATGCTTTTGTAAATTGTGCAACTGAGATTCACTGAAGTAGAGAATGGCTCAAAGGAATTGCACTTCTCATCCCACAAGAGTCAGTGTTTGCATATTCCATGAAAGCAGATCAAGTTCACCTAAGGGATATAAGAATTCTCACTTGCTACACCTGCCTGAGACCCTGAACACTGGAGTTCAAATCTTCCCTCTGCGTTCAATAAAAGCTGGGTGGAAGAGAATTTCTCTCTCTCTTTTTATTTTTTATTTTTTAGAAGCATGTTTTTCATTGATAGATTTTATAGAGAAATAAACCATGGAAATCTGGTTCCTACACAAAATGACATTTTTGTTTGATTTTGACAAGACAAGAAAATAATTGTTTTGATCACAAGTACTTTTCTCGCTTCTTTCTCCTTCATTTTCTATTTCTGTCATTACTCTAGTGCAAAGGCAACCTGGAGAAAAAGAGTAAGAAAGTAGGAATGCTCTGTCTGTGACAAGAACACAAAGAGTATAAAGTTCTGGTAATCCAGAAGCAACAGAGCTGAGGAACTCACATGGGTGTCAGTTACTTCAGGAAGAAGATTGTTAGGAGACATGCAAAAAGACAAAAAAATACTAATGTTCTGTAACATATCTTAAAAAAAAAAACTCTAGTAAATAATGCAAGCAAAAAAAAAAAAAAAAAAAACATTGCCACACACATGTATTGCACAATCCTTATAAAATCCAAATTAATGTTATATGATTTCTGTTCATACTGTGCTCTTTTCATACTAGATTTCCATGTCTTCTAAAGTTACATCTCATGGGAAGAGAGAGCACAACCCCACACCACCTTTGAAAAGCATGGGAATGTGCACCTGCTGATTTTCAAAACAGAGTACTCTTTGCAAAAGCTTCCCCCAGCTCATAAGGAATGAGTATCTCCATTCAGGCTTCGTCTGATTTCAGGGATATAAACACCAGGACATTCGTAAAGAAAAAGTGAGCAGTGCTACAAGCTGCAGTAGTAGCTGGTAGAAGAGATCTGTTAAAATTGATCATTCCCCTGTCAAAATATCAAGAAACTGGCCAATACATTCTGCAAAGTTGTCAGAGCAGATGATATAGTAGAGAAGCGTAGCTATACATTACTTTGCAGCTTCTTCTCCTGCCACTAGGATGTGATCGGCTTCATCTGTTCTGTGACCTGTTGGGGGCACTCAGGTATAGCAGCAGACTGCTCTTACATTATTTGTTTTCCCTTCCAGCCTTCAGATGTAGCTGCTATTTTATTCATGAATCACAATATTCCATTTAAACAATTAAACAAGATTTTTTTTATCACTTTGGGGAGAAGAGGGAAATTTCTCAGAGAGTCATTAGGGAGACTCTCTAACACTTCACTGCAAGTCATCTTGCTATGTTGGTATATCATAGTGTTGGGGTCTGAATTAAAGTGCTCTCTGCTGTTTCTGGCACTGGCTTTTTGAATTACCAGCCTTACACTGTATTTGGACACAGCTCATATTTACTGCATCTTTAACATATATTTGTAAGCAGCTTGTATGATCATGACTTGTAGAATCATTTATGTTTACTAGGAGACAGCCAGCCTGACAGGGCAAATGGTTGCTGCAGGAGATTGTAGCCTCCTTATATTGTGCTCTTTCTCAATAGCTCACCAGTTAATAAATCTTTCATCCCTGTCCTGAATATCTCTCAAGGTACCTATGAAGTGAAGCGGTTAGACAGCAGGTTGGACTGCATCCATTATGCTAGGGAAAAATGATGGATTATGGATAGCGACATTGAATTGCAAGAAAACGCTCAACAGAACTAAGGCCAGTTAGATGGCTTCAGGTTTTATCCTTCGTGGAGCTGCATGTCCAGGACAGTCTCATCTCTCTGCCTTGTGCAGGCTTTTGTGCACTGGTACTGTGTGTGAAAAGGAGATCCAAAACAATCCAGTCAAAGCTGCTTTATGAACTTTTTCCTGCATCTCTTCCATTCATGTAGTATATCAGGAAACCAGCAACCAGAAAAAGAATAATGATCCAAGACATGAATAAGCCTTTTTATTTTCTCCAGTTCTAGAAGAGGCTTATCTTTGGAGACGTTTCTAGGTCATACTCTCTGGCACCTTCTCAAAGTCTCCATTACTGAATGGGGTAGCAATCTGCTGGTAAATGCATTTGTGTTGCATTTTAAATCAATTACTTTGGAAGCCAATTATATCTGGTAAGTTAGATATCCACAATGCATATCATGTACCAGCAGAGCTTATACTCTTCTATTTCACCATATAGACTCTTCCCATAAAATCTACAAACAATTCCCTGTTTAAAAACTACCTTGATGTCTCCAATTAAATCTTAAAAGATAGAGTTTCTAGCAAGAATGAATTTCCTGTACCACATAGTTTCCTGAGGGAATAGGAGACATGGGAGATGTGCATGTCAAAGAGACTAATGAGAATTTAGACTATCTGGAAAACAATTTTATTATAATAGAACTTTTAGCAAATATTAATCAGTAACTCCTCATGTTTCAAGTAAAATATAAAGCATTTATTTCTGAGCATTTTCATTCAGTGCTTATGTACAGATAAAGAAAGTTTATTTGGATAGACAGACAGGTAGGTAGGCACATTTCTCAGTGGACTGATCATTAAAGCAGCTCAACACCAATCTCTCATTGACATTAATTAAAAAATATATAAACTCACTATTTACTGGAAAAAAAAAATACGCAGTGAAGAAATGGTAGATATCATTGTTTTCTATTAGAAACAGATTATTGATTTTGACTGAAATTTTGTTGATAAAAGTAAGACTTGAAGAAGCAGGCTTCTCTAAGACATTTGTCTTTGTGCTGCCTGGCATTTTGATTAAGTATCTAGAGTAATGCAAAATTAATATGCCATATATTAAGAGGATTAAAATTTAACTATCTGGCAGGTCTGAAATATAATTGTAAATAGGTAATCATCATTAGGCAGATATATTTCCAAGAAGATCCTGAAGGTATTGATTCCTGGACTTACGCCATCTAAAATTTTTATCAATGACTGTGAAGAAAACCAAGGAACACAGAACAGCAGTGATAAAGTTTGCAATAATTTGAGAAGAGAAGTAATGAACAAGTGAATCCATTCTACGGGGCTGTCAGAGCTGTTGGTCAGGCGGTTTTAATCAAACAGCTTACTTTTCAGCTATTTTTCTAGGGAGAACCAGCATAGGGCACAATTGCACATTGGGATTTCTGTCTGGGAAGCAGCATTATTTATTGTGATCTGAACCTGAGCTGTGTCCATGCATGTCCAAAAGCACTAAGGCAAATCTTTGATGAATAACTAGAAACCTCTAGTGGGGAAATTATGTAACTTACTGGGCAGCCACTGCTTTAACTGGAACTTGCAAGTAGCTACACTGGAAATGCCCATGTAAAACTAACAGGTTCCTTTATTCTGTCTGAAACATTTGTCAGTCTGGCTGCCTTTTGCTGTAAAAACAAATTGTTTAGGCTTGTTTTAGGGGTATGATAGCTCTTTCTGAGTCACATTCATACATTTGAGCCTTTTTTTTTTTTTTTTTTTTTGTATGATCATTTATTGCCTTGTGATAGAACAAAGTGAACTGGAAATATAAGGTATCTGGACACTGAGGAATGGCAGTTACACAAAGTAGGAAGGGTGCTGTCGCTGGTAGAGTAGTAGAAAGGAAAGAGACTGGCATTTTTTATCTTTCATTGCTGAAAGGTATAATAGGATTTAATGTTTTTAAGAGATTTGTAAGCAAATAATGGATGTTTTTCTCAGCAATGTACTCCAGTTTAAGCAAGAATTAATCCAAGAAATTCATGTAATGTGGATTCTAAAGGAGATCAGAAAAGATTATCACAATAGTCCATTCTGCTTTTATAATCTGGCCTTAAATACATAAGCATTTTAAAAATAAATCAAGCTTCGTCATGTAGCAGTAACCTGCCTCTGTTATTCCTTGACTGTTGCTTGGATTAGAAGAAAGGATTTGTTGATTGATAAAACAGTGCTATAATTAATTACGAATTTTCTATCTAGTATGCATGAAAACAGAAAAAAATAAATCCTTTAAAACGGTAAATACATAACAAAAATATGAGAAGTTACTAGATAACAATAATTTTTTTCCCCTGAAATTCCTTCCTCTCTTTATTTAGATGTATTTTAGGCTTTTTAATTTTTTTATTATTATTTTTAATATTGTTTTTGCACCCACTTTTCCTTAACTATCAAAGGGCATTTTGATTTCAAACAAGAGCTACTGTGGTCATCAGTAGATCCAAGACGACAAAGCTTTTATAGAGACACAATGTAACTGCAATATTCTTCACACCTTTGTGGGTTTAGAGAATTATTCAAATAGCATAGCAATGTTCACTACTTGAAAAGGCATATATTAAGACTGTAATGATAATCATTGTACTTGAATAACCTGTTATTGCAGCCAGTTTCAGAGAAAGACAAATCTTTACAGGTCTGGTCCATTTTGTACAACAACTTTCTAGCTGCATATTTTTACACTCCTAATGCTTGCTAACAAAAGTTTCTCATCTGTTCAAGTGTAGTCACTAGAAATTGGAGTAATTTAATTATGAAAGTCAGTAAAAAAACCACAAATATTCTGAGTGGCAAAAATATAGTATTTACTTGATTAGCAAAATTTTATTGATTAAAATTCTCCACTCTCTTCAAGACTTCTCTTACTACTGGCAAAAAATTATCTTTTATTTTAAGGTTCCTCATGGTTTGCATACCATCTCACTTCTGACGATCATGTATATAATCATTTAATTCAATACTGAAAAGATGTAGAGGTAGGAGAGTGGAATAAAGAAAGATTACGTAGGCAACGTTTGTCATCTCCTAATGTCAGATCTGCAGTCTTAACTCTTTAAGCCTTCATTTTGATGCCTACCACTTCTGCTTCTAAAAAGGAAACAGAAAAAAACCCAACAAACCCACAACAGAAAGTTCATCAACTAAATTCTATTGCTCTGTCAGTGGTTACTACCAAGGCTGGGATGTACTACTCAGACCACTACCAGTGGAGTTATCATTTGTGTCTGGCCCAAGACCTCTCACTCCTACTCAGTCTTTTCATTTAGCTGTTTCCTACTTTGCCTTCATATCTCTATCCTTCCCTTTCCACTTATCTTCACCATTTGCCAGCTCATTACATACAGATTTATATACTTCCTTTATTTACTAGTCTCTTCCAGCAAGTTTCTGTACTTGGTCCCTTCCAGTTCTCGGTCCCAGTTCCTTGTCAGATTCTAATCCCTGACACTCAATCTTTGACCAGCCAGCTCCATCCCTCCAGTATCCTCAAGCTTCATCTTGCTCTGCTCTCCATTTGTCAGCAAGTCCTCACCAGTCTCTCAGCCCCATCAATCCCAGTCTTCATTTCTTTCATTTCTTCTATCTGAACTTTCAGTCTCACTAGACTCCTGTTAGTAGTCTCTCTTCTGGCCTACCCTGTTTTCTGTCTTTTTTTTTTTTTTCTATTTTTGCCAGACAAATCCTGCCACACTGCTCTTACTGCTTTCTTCTTGCTAAGAAGAAACTTAGTCCCTGCGGACTTGCTTGATTTTCTATAACATCTGAAGTGAGGGACTAGTGGAAGAAAATTGAAAGTCTGGAAAATGTACCAGCAGTCCTAACTGTAAGAAAAATATGCCTGTAGGATAGTGAAAAGGAAAGGTGAAGGAACAGGATGTTCTAGACAATATAATCTGATCTAACAGCTAAGTTATCAGACTTTGAATTAACATTTCAGGACATGCTCCTGCCTTTGTCATAGACTTCATATAACCTTCTGCAAGACCCTTGGGGCTATGTTCCTTAACAAAAGCAGATATTCTGAGGTACAACGCACCAATGCTGAACTTTCAGGCACCTGGTCCCTAGTACGTATAGCAAATCTACGGTAGGCAGTTGGGCTTCATAACAGTACAGTTGGAAAGATACTTGAGACACTGACAACTTGAATTTCAGAAGCACTGAGTATCTGACAATTCAACTTGCCTCTCAACATTTAAGGCTATTATCTCAATATCTCTGTACATCGATTTCATTGTTAACAAAACATTAACTATGACCATCTTGTGAGTGTGGTAAAGCATACCTCACATGCTTTTCTAAGATCCCTGTATAGAAACAGCTTTGTCAGTGCAAAGCACAGCTATAATTATGAATAAGAAACATTCTTTTAAAAGAGACAGTAGGCAAAAAAAAAAAAAAAAAAAAAAAAAAAAAAAAAGAGAGATGGATAATACGAAGCAGCGGTAAATATCAGTCCCTTACTCAGATTGTTTGTCTATCTGCTGTTTTAGAGAGCCTGTTTACTGCTGTAGTCTAAAGCCGAAAAGCTGTGGCAGATAGCAGATGTACCAATTAATAACCTGTCAAGGCTGATGGATAGAATTAAAAAAAAAAAATGCACATATATCTCCTGTGTGCATTTTCCCCCATATTTCAGGTCATTGGGGGTCATAAGACATACTCTGCCTCTCTGGAGAGAGACAAAACTGTCTCATTAGTGTCTATCTTTCATGACATTAAGACGTTAACTTTGAGATTCTTACTCACCTGTTCTTCTCCCAGAATCCTGAAGTGATGAACCTCTTTAATCAAGGAGTCTGGACAGCCAGCTGTTGGAAAGAAACAAACACAGCCACTTTAGAAGTCCCTGCCAGTGCAGTTTCAGCTATAAGATACATACACACAGAGAGGATAGAATATACAGATTATGTTGGATTTAGAAGATTAGAAAGATAAGCCATGGTTCTGTAGGCAATGGAATGCTGAAAACCATCTATCAAATAATCCCTCCACATGTCAAAGCATGCTAGCAAGAACACGTAGAAAGGTTATATTCTGTATATTTTAGCCCTTTCCCCAAAGGACTAGAAACAAAAGCAAGATGAAAAGGGCAGCACTGTCTGCCAGATACTACCAGCCTCTTAGTGTAACCCAAGAGGTCTTTTAAAAGAAGCTCTCACAACAGAAACTTGGATGTGCCCAAAGCTGCATTCTGATTCACATACCAAGTTTGGACTCAGCTCTGAGTGTTATAAAGGCTTTCCCTGATTCCCTGAAGGATAGGCTCTGCAGGTGTCACAGATCACTTTACTTTTGGCTGTCCCAGACACGATCCATTTCACATATATGTACTTGTCACCCACAAGTGTGATACACAAATCAACTACATAGGCAGGAGAGAGATTTGGCAGAACTTTCTAATCGGTTTAAACATTTTTTACATCTGTACCAGCCAGTAAGAAACAATACATCATGCTACACGATATGCACCTTACTCATCGCTTCAGACTGTCATTACCTGCCTGGTGATGAAACTCAAGCATGCTTATCACTTTTGTGCAATACTAGACTCAAGTTTGGCAAGGGACAAGAGTGCAGACTGTGAAAGCAATCTGGGCTTTATTCTGTTTACCATAAGTTGAAGCATCTGCTTGTGAACAGAGAAAATTCCTTAAAAGGAATTAAAAGCAGAATATGGGAGGAACTAAAATTTTTATCAACCTGTTTTCTGCTGATGCAAGTGCAAACAGCTACCTCTCACCCTTAATGACTGCTATTAAAAAGATGTAAATGAATTTGGAGACAGTTGTCAGGAAATCTCCATCAGCACCACGGCTTCACTCAAAGGCAATGAGGCATGGCCTACACTCGCAACTCCTGCTGGCGTAGCTGTGTTACGGATACAAAGGGAAAAGCCTTTATACTTGCAAGCGCATAACTAAAAAAGGCAAAAACCCTATTTTGGACACATTTGTAACAGTACAAGTCTTTCAGTGGTTTAACTTCTTCTACCTAGGGCATTGATTTAAATGACATTCTAAAGACTTCTTGCTGGTAAAGGTTCTATTTCTGTTCAGAGGAGCTACATGTGGAAAATGCAACATCAACATAAATTCATCACTGAACCCTTTAAAAGGCAGCCAAGATTTAAGCATACTGTAAGAATTTTCTGTTACTTGCTTATTCTCTCAATAAATATTACTTTCTTCCCATTTAATGAAACCCAAGATATCCTTATCCTTTCCACCCATCTTTTCCATCCCCTCACAGAAGGATATGTGTGTATCTGAATGTGCAAGTTCAGCTTAGAGCGATTTGTTATTAATAGGTTTTTATTCTTCTCATTCTCTATGACCACAGCCCCTGTGTGGTCATAGATGAGCATCAGATAAAAAGTTACTGCTTAAAATAAAGTTCCTCTTTCTTATTCTCAAGATCCCATGTAATTACAATCACATTTTTTTCTTATATATTTCTTTTTTCTGAAAATATCTGCATTGATTGTACACTTCTATAGGAATTTCTAACTGTTGTAGACAATTGATTTTATATAATGCTGCATGATAATCTTTGACATGATAAACATTGCAGAAGCAATTGGAAGAAAAAATAATTTGAGTAAAAAATGGAAATAATGAAGACGCATAAAAGAAATAAGATAAAAACATCTTTCCTTTTGGATATTTCTGGATATATTTCTGATATTTCATATTTCTTGCCTAGGTGGCCCAGAAGGCCAATGGCATCCTGGCTTGTACCAGAAATAGTGTTGCTAGCAGGAACAGGGAAGTAACTGTCCCCCTGTACTCAGCACTGGTGAGGCCACACCTTTGAGTACTGTGTTCAGTTTTGGGCCCCTCACTGCAAGAAAGACAATGAGGACCTGGAGCGTGTTCAGAGAAGGGCAATGAAGCTGGTGAGGGGTCTGGAGCACACTCCTGGTGAAGAGCAGCTGATGGAACTGGGATTGTTCAGTCTAGAGAAGAGGAGGCTCGGGGGAGACTTTATCATTCTCTATAACTACCTGAAGGGAGGTTGTGGTGAGCTGGGAGTTGGCCTCTTCTCCTGTGTAACTAGTGACAGGACTAGAGGGAATGGCCTCAAGTTGCTCCAGGGGAGATTCAGGCTGCACATTAGGAAATACTACTTCTCTGAAAGAGTAATCAGGCCCTGGAATGGGCTGCCCACAGAAGTGGTGGAGTCACTAAACCTGGAGGAGTTCAAGGAACATTTAGACATTGTGTTAAGGGACATGGTTTAGTGAGAACTGTTGGTGATAGGCAGGTGGTTGGACTGGATAATCTTGCAGGTATTTTCCAACCTTGGTGATTTTATGATTCTACTTTAGTTTTATCCGTTCTGTAAGCAAACCTTTGTAAAATAACCCTTTTTCATCAAACATTTGGGAGATTTGAAAAAGTCTTGAGTGATGTTAAGTTGCTGCACTAGAGACAAAGGCTATAAAAAATAACCATTCCATAAATTAAAAAAGATTTTAAAATACCTATTTCAATGAAGGCCGTTAAGAAATACTTTTCATCGGACCCACAAAAACACCCACACATTTGTTGATTTATACATGTAGATGCAAACATACATGGGAACTTGAAAATTATTACAAGCACCACACCCAGTGGGCTCACTGGCAAACCGTGCACATGAAAGCTTACAAGAAAAATGCATTTTCTCTTTCTGGTTTGTAACTTGAACTTGCCATGTGAAATAAACAATCTGCACTGTGAAGATTCCTGCTGTTTTGTGTAGGATGCTTTGAGGATTAAATTATACGTCCTCTATAGGACAGAAACCCTTACATTTCATATTCTTAACAATTAACCAAAAACTTTCATTTCTGTTCTCCCAATTATTACTTGAAAGAAACATAGATATACAGGAAATCTCTACACATACAAGCAAAAATATATAAATATTTAGATAATAATAATAATAAAACAGCAACAATTAAAAATGAGCATTTAAAGCAAATGATCCAAAGGCATGCACAATTGCCTTTGATCAGAAGCCGAAACTCAGGATTGAGGACATCTGCAGACTGATAAAATGACAGCTAAAGGGCTTATTAATTCCCTCTTTCAACTGACATTCAAGCCTCTATGTTTCATATGTTCCTGGCTACAAGGGCTGTTTCAAGCTTTTGTCTGCTATGGAGGCACATTAAGATATAAGAAATATAATATCAATGCAGATCTTTAGGTTTTATTTATACCACTTTTTACTGTGACATAACTCTACTGACCTCTAAGGGATATGACCCATAATCATGGGTCATAGTTTAAGGATGAACCTGAATCTAAGTAGGAAACTAAGTCACAACAGGATGATACCTAGTAGCTTTATAAACCCATTGCAAGCAACTTCTTTGCTTTTATTTAAGCTTTTATCCATTGCTTAAATTTAAGATTATTACTTTTTCTAAATGTTCTATCAGATACCAGATGATTTGTTTTAATCATTTTATTGTTACTTGAATCCCACACTGCATTATTGTTTCACTCCAAATGCTGCTTACAAGTGTACATTTACAATTTACATTGTGGTATTCTCTTCATAAGGACACGAAGACATTTTTAATCTGTTCCTATAAGGGAATGTACATTTGTGAGGGAAAAAAAAAAAAAAAAAATTAAGAAGGCCAGTTTAATGTCTCCTAACAGCATAAATCCCCTGATTTGAACAGTTCTGAACATACATTTTCAATTTGTAATTAAACTGTGTTTCAAACTACCACCAATTTAATTACCCAACTCTTCACATATATATATTTTTTCTCACAGAACTAGCTTCTGGTTTTGTTTCTACTTAAAACTATCACTTTGTATGGTTTATGTTCTCCAGTCAGAAAGCAAAGGAAAACTTAAATCAGTGTTCTTTACAGAAAGAGTGGTGAGGTGCTGGAACAGGTTGCCCAGAGAGGCTGTGGATGCTCTGTCCCTGGAGGTTTTCAAGACCAGGCTGGATGAGGCTCTGGGCAACCTGGTCTAGTATCAGATCTGGAGGTTGGTGGCCCTGACTGTAGCAGGGAGGTTGGAACTTCATGATCCTTACAGTTCCTTCCAACCCAAACCATTCTGTGATTCTATGATTCTGTGATTACACTGGCAAAATAAAAACAATAAAATGACAGCAGTTGCAAATACAGTTGGTAGAGCCAATGTATGCACAATGTATCCACATCCTGATAGGATGGGGGTATGGGATGAGCTGCTGGCCCTGCTCTGGTGGTCTGCTGGACAGCTTCAGCACTTCAATGGCCCTCACAGCAAGAGATTCTAGACTATATAAACTCCCACGAAAATAAACAAGTGAGCTTCATAAAATTGAAGAGAATGTTGATGATAAACATACTACTTTTCATATGTAGGGGTGAACGTTCTCCTCAGACCCAATGTCTTCAGTAGTTGTTAATTACAAGCAGATACGCCCCTCTTTTACAACTGCATTCTACATCTTAACTTCAATCATAGGTTTGTAGCACTATTTCCCCCTTTGCTTGTGAAGTTTCATCTTTCCCAAAGCTCTACAGTTGGGTGAGATTCAATGCTTGGAAGTTAAGCATCTAAATATTAGATATCCAAGGTCCATTTATTCATTGCACACTTCCTTTGTAGTCAGTAGAAGGAAGCATACACTTTCAAAGGTTAATTCCCTCTGTCTGAGATAGACACAAAGGAGACATCCATTTCCTTCCACTGATTGTGGAGTCTTAGATAATTAGGTTTCATACATCTAACTTTTAGATTTCTATGGTTAGATGGGTTGGTTCTGCCCAACAGTCCCAATCCAAATAATTTCTGCACATGCATTAGGCATATAAGTTTTCTGTAACATTTAGCTCCCTGCACTAAGCTGAGCACTTGTATTATGAACACAGCGTAACTCAATTTTTCTCACTTAAATTTTATGTCTGCATCAAAAGTTGTTAATTCTGAAAAGTACATACCCTTTTTTTCAGTTCAGAACGTAACTGTGTAAGCATATCTATCGGTGTCCTTCAAAGGATGTCTTTCCACAGCACTAATTGCTAAACCAAGCTTGCAACTGAAAAACGCTTCAAATACGTGAGAATAACCACTTTGTGCTTAGAAAATTAACAGATGTCTGCCTTTTTTTTTTCCTGATTGCACTGAGTAATATTTGATGATCACCAATAGGAACAATATTTCCCATTCAAAAAAGTATACATTCTAAACATTTGGCAAAGCAGAACTTGAAGGGCGGTGCTTGCACTATAGTAGTGATGAGTCCTGTAGTTGACTGTGTGTGCAGGAAAGTAGTAGCAAGGGAAGCTATGCAGCTCTGAGGTGCCTGTTACAAAGGGTCTCTTTCCAGGGCACAGCCAGCTCCTATGTGACCCCACAAGCAAACTTCAACTGCTCAGCACAGTACAGCACAGCAAGCTCTGCTCAGTAAAATGGCAGCAGAACAACAAAAAGAGCCCAGCTCCCCATTTTGTGTGATAGTAACAGGAACGGTAACTGCATAACACAAAGAGGGAGTCAGGGGAGACTTGCACACAAAACCAGACTCACCAGATTTGAAATCCCATGATTAGCATGCATTTGTTTGATCTGTCATTTTCTCAGTTTCTTCCAACCTGTTCAACTAATTGGAATATTGGTGCAAAAATAAGCCTTTATACTGTCAGAGTCTGTTCCAGTGAAAAGCAATCCCATGCTGGTGACAGTACTGTCGCTCTCATGGGAACAGACAACAATTTCAAAGCAAGATGTCTGTTCACTGCATTTTTGTTAATTAAATGTTTGGATGTTGCAGGTGACCTTTTCTCATCTTTGAAGTTACGTGAACATGAAGAACATGAACACAAAACCAAAGAGATTGTCTGGAATGCACAATTTTTTTTTTTAACTGGAAATTGTGCAAAATATCAAGTAAGTAGTTTACGGAACATAAGTACATAAGTCTTATGTTTGGAATACTGTTTGTAGTCATGCACTGTGAAAGGTATGGAAATCTCTTCCAATTGATTATTCAAAACTGTATAATTACATCCATTTCCCAATTTTTCTTTACAATCTTAATGAGCAATATCTTTGTAAATAGTAAGTTACTGATTTTTTTTCTCTTTTAAGTGTTACCTAGATAATTTTTTAATGTAACCAAGCTTAAAGCTTCATTACTTTCTAGACTTACACTGTTTACTCGTACCATGCTTTGTGCAAGAAATGTTTAATTTTTAAAGAAATAAAGTGACAGAACTGTTATGTGAATAATTTAGCATGTCAAGCCCCAAGCTTTAAAGATGCAGATCTTAAAATGAAGGAGTTTCATGTGGCCACACAACTTTATCTGTAAGATAAATTGGTGCTAACCACCATTAATGGTAAAATCACAAGTCTGACTCAGAACTCTCTCATGAAATCAGCTTGTAAACACTAGGTTTAATTATTGATTTCATTTATTAACAACAGATCTTATTTATTTACCTCCTGAATTCTCAATGGTGATTATGCATTTGAGCCGTATTCACAAACTAAAATTCCCAGACCCACTAACTCACACTTCTTCCAATACCTATTTTGATGATCTGTTATGACTGAGATAGGTTCACTTGTGGAATATTTTTTCACCAAGAAAGAAAAACAAATGACCTTTGGTTCAATGGATGCACAGGGGTTGTTTCCTGTTTATCTATAGGTATCAGAACTTTTCTCAGGAATCTGTTTTAGCTACAGATATATGTCAAAGTCACTTGATGATCTTTAAGGTCTTTTCCAATCTGAGCAATTCTATGATTCTATAATCAGCATTTAACCTGTTGGGCATACTAAAACATCCGATTATTTATTTGTTTGTAAATGTGCTATTGACTACAGGGTTTAATCTGGTGACAGCCTTTTAGTACCTACATATCTGATACTATCCACCTTACAGCTGGTGTAGGAAATAACATATTCAGTAAAACTGGAAACTAAAAAGTCACATTGGGTTCTTTGATTGCACAAGTCATTTGACAACATCTGTTACCAGATGATATTTTTCCAGATAAGCAGAAAGTATGGTAAAATAAATGTGAACCTGAAATGAATTAGTGTTTAAATAATACAGATTCTTAGTGAAAAAAAAAAAAAAGATGTACAAGGAGATATTTTCAGAAGAAATGAGTATAGACTTCAATCCTTTTGAAGTCAATAGGTATGTATTTAGTCTGCATAGCTCAGCTCTGCCACTTTTTGATGTTAAACCAGAGGGCAAAACAAGAAATACTGGCATCTGGCTGACATCTCCAGAGGTCAACATGGTACAAGTCTTTCCTATAGCTCTTCTGAAGTCTTTAGATATAGAGTTCTTCAGTTCAAGCAAATTGGCTTAGGTACAAATAAGCAAATGTTGCTTGCACGTGTTTACTCTATCAAGAAGATGGGTTTATATATGAAATAAAATATTTTGTTTAAAAGACTGTACGCCAATAAAGACACAATAAAGATCAAGTGCCCCTTTTTGCAAAGCTTAATCTGCAGTAAGAAATCTCCTTGCTTCTTTTTGTAGCTGCTGTTAAAATTCAGAATTAAATGGCCTTTTGTCCTGATTAATAGTCCTGCCAAACAGTATTACGGTCATTTTCTTTTGTCTTGACAGACTTCCAATAGCTGAATTCAGCAAAAAAATACAACAACAACAAAAAAAAAGTATAAAAAAACCCGTATACATTATTTTGCCATCAAAAAGGCTACTAAAGCTAATATTAGCAAAAGCTTCATAAAAGCTTGATTTTCAGAACAGAATTTCTGACAGTTACCAGAGATGTTAGTTGCCCAGCTGAACATGTTACATTTTTGTTTCTATGTGTGTCCTACCTTCAAAATCCTCTAGGGACACAAGAAGTATTTTTGCTCTTTCGAAGCACTAGCGCAAAAAAATCTGCAAAAGGACTGCAACATAGATGGGACAGGATCACATAAAGTTTGACTACTGGTGGCAAATAGAGCATCTCAGATGCTTTAGAGAAAAATCTGTTGGCCCGGCTGTCTCATACTGCACACAGCTCTGGCCTTCACTGTGCATCTACTGGTTTTTAATGACGCTTTAAAGCCAAATGACCCAAAGTAATGAACCATGTTAGCAATTACCTCCTAGACTCTTTCTTTAAATCTTTACAACAGAAAATATCAGTAGGAATATTGACCTGCCATTTCAGTTTAGAACCTGTTTACTTGCTTGCTTTTTGCATAAGACAATACTTCAACAAGCCATGTTTGCTCACAACAGCATTCCAACCCTTATATTGTAAAGAGCTGCACAATGCCAGCATGCCAGCACTTGTTATTTTTGCCAGTTCTCTGTATATGCTGCACCACTGTAAGATGAACTGTCAAAAGAATCTGTCTCAGGGAGGGGATTTTCTAAAATGAAATTCAGTGTTGCCCAAGAGTCTAAGACTTCATGGCGACCATGCCATAGTGCAAACTTATTTGACTAATACAGACTAATTTGTCTGCACCATCTGGTTGTTCAATACTCCAATTTAAATTATAGGTGTAAATTCACCCATGTAGCTGTCAGTGAAGTCAGTGAATACTGAACTTGTGCAAGAAAATGAAATCCATGCTATGCTGTCTATCAGTAATGAGAACTGAACAAGGACATGTACTGCTCAAATACAGCAGCTTCAACAGCAGAAATAAGGAGACTTCCTTCTTTCAGCACAAATACTGACATGTCAAATTTAAGCAGCTTTTACAGAAATATAATTTCTTTTTTTAAAGCTCCTTAATTAGCGAAAGTTAATCCTACAATTACTATAACATCAAAGAGTCAGACAATCACTACGTCTGAGACTTCTAACACAACTGGTGATTTTTTTTTTTTTTCAGTTGAGATATAACACAGTTGCTCTAAACTTCCTCTGGAAGGCATATTACCTTCTGCCATGTAAATCTTGGTCATGGAAATCTTATTGCTGGGATCTGGGCTAAAAGGAACTCTTCACTCTCAGTATAGCACGTTTTTAGCTCAATCAGCTTGATTCATGAAAGGCTTTCTCATCTTTTATTCAAAAAGTAGTTGAAATCTCCAAAGCTAACTCTGTTCTCTCAAATTCCCACCTTCATGCTAGCACTGGCCTTTGATGATGATCAGTCCTTTTGAGAAGGCAAGTGAGAGGTCAGGAGCTTTCAGCATGTGTTAGAGACTATGCAAGAAATAAGACTGTCTTCTCAGGGAAAGCCTAACTATTCCCGAATAAAAGTCAACATGAGGCAAAAACAACAACCCACAACCTATAGAAGAATTTCATTTGTCAGCTACTGATGGACAAGTTTTGAAGAGACTTATTTCTGAATGCTAGATTAAAAAGGTGCAATGTAGTAATCACTAGCAGATTTCTAAGTTAAAATTAAACCAAAGTTCACACAGGCATTTTGCAGCTAACAGCTTGATAATTGAAGTATATTGTAAAGCCCTAGTGCTGAGAATCGAATTTAGATAATACTTTTTCTTTTCTCCCTTAAAACTTGAATTAAGAAAACTATTTTCCTCTAATTTTGAGATTCAGAGATAGAAAAGCATCGGCAGTTCACACTGCAGTACATTTCTCTCTCACTCATCTACTACCAAGTGGGTTACCATGCAGGCTGTGTAACGCAGAATAGCCATTGTACTATCAAAAAAGATGTGGTCAGATGCCAGAAAACAAACACAGGTTTCTATCTCCATAATTAAAAAGTAGTGTTAAATTATACTAAAATGCAATTTTTTAAAGGTCATTTTTCATCCACATAAAAGGAAAATCAATATGCCAAGGTGAAAATATATCTGAAAAAAAGTAAAAATAAAAAAAAGATGCACACATGCAGGTCTCACTCTCTTACTCCTACACATGCATAAGCATGCACAAAATTACTACCGGAGAAAGGAGAATGGCAAACAATATTCAGTGACCCATAAACAATGCTTTTTCTTGCAACTTTTGGAATTCATTTTTTTTTTTTTTTTTTCCCCCCCAGGGATATGATGTCGTTCTGTACAAACAGTATATGAAAAATACTATCCCTTTGGTCTGTGCAGTGTTTATAAGACTGTTTCACTGAGAGCTTAGACAATTATTTAAATTGCTACACAAATGACTCAGACTACATGGCAAGCCCGGGTTACTCTAAAAATAAATGTTCATGGACAATAAACCCATCCAACCAAAAAAAGAATTTAAAAAAGCCATGGAATATATTACGTCTCACAGAATAGAACAGACATATCTAGACGAGTGGCTAGGATTTTCTCTCTTTCACTGTGTTTTCATGACAGAAAATCATTTCAAGAATATTTAAGAATGAAGTAATTGCCAAAGAGTAACCTGCAGTCTAGTAGTGGAGTTGAAATTTTAATTGCTACCTAAGTCTAATATTTTTCTTTCTCCTCTGCACTAGCAATACATGCACGCACTATCGTTCTCTGTGATGGAACATGGCAAAGTTCCACTTCTGAAATGAGGACAGTTTTGCATTTACCTTAATCAGATCAAATTAGGGCAGGTGGTAACCCTGCAGGCAACATAATTATGAAAAATGCCTGTGTTCAAGACAAACCGTCCTTCTAGTCTTGAGGTCTAATAGGACATCATAGTACAATCTTTTAACATTTTGCTGGCAGGCGGGTATATACAGCTCTCATTTTATCTCTGCAGATCCAGAAAAATTCATATGCCTTTCAATATTTACTCTAACATAAGAGGAAAAGTGATCCTGTGAGTGCAAAAAGCTGATGCGGGCTACAATCTATAAATACAGAAAAAAAAAGTCATTCTCTAGTCAGGTCTAATTCCAATAACATTTTGTGAGACAGGCTAATCCTGCATTACAAACAGTCATTCGTGTTTCTGCTATAAAAAAACTGACAGGCAGGCATAAATACAGGAGTTCACGCTGTCTGCTCGTCTAACAAAAAAGAATTGGAACGACCTGAGAGCTTCCCCAAAGATAGAGAGCTAAGGATTTTTCTGATTTTATATTGATATACTGGCTCTATTCCTGGGCAGACCAATAGCTGGCAAAACACATTTGAAATAAGCTGAAAATTTAATGCAAAATTCTGTTCTACATTAAAGGGATAATTCAGCCAGGTTCATTTAGTATATTACTCCTCTGAAGACACCCCAAGCACTACAATAACAAATGTTATATCAAAGATGCACTCAGCAACAAATGCAGTATGAGTCTCTGCAAGGCAATTTTTCAGTACGTCAGAATTACAATATCACTCCATGGAAACAAATTAAGCAGCACAAGCTCGGCTGTTGGGATCGCTTTATTAGGGTGAAAATAAACATAACACTTTAACACCCGGCTCTCTTTCTGCAACACTTCAAAAATAACACTGAGCATAACAAAACAAATCCTAATCATTTTTACTGTACAGCTAAAAGTCCAGTTCACTGTACCCTTCCTTTATCAAGAGGGATAAGTGTTTTAATAAAAAGGATAAAACTGGTACACTAATACCAGTGAAGGAATACAGAACAATTTCCACTTAGTAGAAGAACTTCTATTTTTTAAATATCCACACATTTCTGCAAAATAATGAGAAATATGCTGTCCTGGCTACTCATCATGCTGATGCACGGATTGACTTCATCTTGTCCCTCTCATTAAGAGAAAACACAATCCTTCCCACGTGTTTTCTGCCACCTGGATGCTGCCATGATAGCTAGGCCATCTCATGATCTTGTAATGGCTCAGGAAAGGCTCCTGATCTTGCACCATGGCTATTAGTGCCCAAGGCTGTTACAATTCATTCCCGGCTCAAGGGTGGCGTTGGGCTCAGAGCACGAAGGAGGAAAGACACAGTGCTGTGTACAGGGAAGCAGAAAACCCCCATAGCTCAGCATTATGCCATCACAAACTCATCGGTACGGTGAAGTGAATTAGTGCAAGCAATTTCATGAGATTAAGCTAGCAATTTAGTACAGAACAGCTGCCGCTCCACACTGGAGGATACTCCTTCTAGTCTTTACTTACAAGGCCACAAATAACTTCTGAGTTAATCCAGAGCAACAGCACACATCTTTCATCTTTACCACCTTAAGCAGAGATATGTAATGCCTTGTAATTAGGTGGTCTTGTCTGACTTTTTCTTAAACTCGCAACAGCTCCCTTATCACAAAAGTCCAATATATCCTTATTGAATTAGACACTCTATTAGGTACTATTTCTTCTAATCTTTGAATTATTCAGCCCATATCTAGAGCATGCACATTTTTCCCTCTGTTACATCTGTTTTTTTTTTTTTTTTTCCTGTATTCTTTCAACAGCACAGCATTTCTAAGCTGTAAACCTGAAATCAGAATAGGCAAGTGGAGAAGCAGATCTCCAGCTTCACCAATTGCAGATATGAAACCCACAGGGTACAGACTCATCTGCAGAGTGTTTTTTGGGGGGTGTCTTCTTCTTCCCCTTGGGTACAGGTAAGACTGTATGATTCACTCCCAATTAAGGAAGCACATTATTTTGAAAATACATACCTAGTGTGATTCTAGAGTCATAGCGTGGTGCTATGAATGCCGATGTAGACACCAGAAATCAACACCAGGACATCTCTGACCTTGACACTGACACTGAAGCAGGCTGATGAACCAAGTCAGAACTTGGATCTCTCCAGGAATCCCCCTTTTCCCCTATCCCTGCACTGCCTCCCCATCCACCAGCAGCAGAAAGACAGAACATAGGCGCGAATAACCTGTTTTACTTCTCTTTTGCAAAACAGAAAAGTCAGGTTATTGAAACTAACCATAAGGTTCAGATTTTTTTCTCTGATCATTAAAATGCTCACTTGACTTTGCTGCATTTCAGTATATCACTGAGTTGCAGTTGTAAAAAATAACAACGCTAGGTCTCACCATCTGTATACTTACCTTTTGACACTGTGTTAACTACTTTTTCTGTAGAGTACTTCTGAGCAGTCATTTATATGTTAAGTACTGAACTCTGTATCACTTCTGCCTTTCAACATTATATTGCTTGCTATGTATTTTCCACTTGTGTCTGTTATGTCATGGATCAGAAATTCATTCCTACTCAAAGATGCTTGGCTCCCGAATACCATCATGCATGAAATTTCAGAGAGACATTTTTTCTGACTGAGAATGATTGGACATACAGCTATAAAAATATGCATAAAAGCTAAAAGCCCTTAGAATTATTTGGAGGGGAAACAAAACATCCCTTAACTGTTAAATCAGCTGGAAATTCTTCATACTGTACCAATTCCTGTAGGATTTACTTTCTATTGTAGCTCAGCTCCTGTCTGCTTCAGGAAGAAAGATTGTCACTTATGATAAATGATTCTCTATGGCAGGATTTAGACTCAAGCTACAGAAAACTATATTTAATAAGATTATCTGATCCTTTTTTAAGGATCAATAATTTATTTATAGGCAGGCCTCAAAGGTTAATTTCTAGTGCTTTACTCACTGAGCTATCCAGCACCAAAATGACTTGCAGGAGACAAATAATCAGAACTGGCTAATCCGCAACAGCTTGTTTAAAAAAACTGTCAGATTAACAAATCAATGATACTTACACACTACAAAATTGGTTTCCACTTAAAAGCTGACTGGATTTACACAGTTTACATGCAGCATAAATCCTGTTTTCTTGTAATTTAGCAGGGATTCCAGGCAAAGCGATTCTCCTGCCTCATGTCAATTTACAAGACACAAACTGGCCAGCAAAAATCCTACTGCAGTTTGATGGATGTCTATTGAGGGAAATGGGGGAGGAGAGAAAAAAGAGCAAAGCAGGATTTTTGATGTTTCGGGACAGATTGCAATCACTGATCACTTTGCTAGCTTTACTTCCACAGCTACCCGAGACTTTCCATTTAGAGAGCTTTTCCCTGCTTTACTGGTTACAACAATTAGTATGCCTTATCTAACTTGTGACATGATTCATTCATTCAAAAAGGTTTTTCTCATTCTAATTCTTCCCCCTCTTTCTTGCAGTTGTTAGAAAAGAGACAGTAGTGTGGTTGCCATCAAGTAGGCCGTATCATTGAGAGCGAAAGTTAACTTTGTTGCAGCGAATTCTTTAGTATGGGTATGCACATCTTCCTTCTCTTTCTCCCTCTCTCTTTCCCTTTCATCCTATATATTTGTTTTTCCCTTTTTAAGGTTGTGGAGCATTATCTAGTTTTATTTTTTGTTACTCTTGGAATTTGATAGAGAGTAGGTTGTGGGAACACCACACACTTGAGATCATCAGGACTATCTCTGCCTAGGATGATAACAAATCAACTAACCAAACATCCGGAAAGTAGAATATTTTTTTCTGTGCTATCGTCATGGAATTAGAAGAGCTGTGTTATAAGACTGATTCAGTGACAGGTGGTTAATCAACTGAATCCCTAGCAACTCAAATAATAGTTGCCTAACTTCTTTCTGCAAAATATGATCTGAAGACAAACGTAAATATTTACAATGAAAAAAAATACACCACAGTGTCAGTCTGCATTTTTTTCAGTCCTCTGTCTACAGATACAACTGAACTGAAGGTCAATGCTAACATTTAAAGACAGCCTATGCATAATCTTAGAGGACGTGACATTTTTATGTTTCAGGCTAATACTCCATGTCTTTGTTATTCAGGAGAGTCTCACGTAGGAAAGTAAGCTAATGTCAACAACTATCTCAATATTAAATGGTTAAATAAATAAGTAGAGACAAAGGAAAACATGGTGGAAGTAGCTGAAATAAGTGGTATGCACACAGTACCGTAAACAATTCTGCTGAGCACCATTCTAATTTGGCCCAATCTACCACAACCAATTATTCCTGCATCAGAGACTCCTTATCTTAGATTTTCCAAGCCAGTTAGCCTCTATTTCTTGATAAAAGACACAGCAGTATTTGAGAAAATTGAACATTAGATAAAGAAGAAACCTAGTGTTAGAAATAATTGCCTGCATTTTTCTCCCCAGCTGAGCCAATCCTCCATCTAAATAGTTGAAAAGCTACTGTCTTCAAAGTTAGGTCTCAGTAATCCATCTGTGTTGGCCACAAAAATAATAGGCTTGACAATATTATAGAACAGTTGCCCTTAGCATTCCTGTTTGCTAGAAAATGCTTGTAAAACAATCTTTGAGAGGTCAGCAAGAGCAAAAAAAAAGACTGGATCGAATTGTGCCCTTCACAATACAGGCTGGACATAATACACATTTGTGACACAGATACAACACTGAGATCGACAATGAATGAAAGGTAGAAATCACCCAGCCCTGCATCCTTGTCCTCTTTCTTCCAGTTCTTACTGCTTCTGGGAAAGAAGTGATATCTTTAGTCTGGTAGAAGCTGGAGCAAGCAGCAAGTACTACAGCTAAACAAATGTACTGAAATTTACAAAAAATCCATCTCTTACAGGATCCTGGGTTTGGTGCAGGCCAGTAGCAGAAGCTATGAGAAAAGCTATGAGAAACCATGAGAAGCTATGAGAAACAGAAAAAGAATTAAATATCTCTGTATGCTATACTAATCTACAGACTGTAGTTTAGGGACATCTTGAGATACAGGATTATCTTACAGATTATCTTACCTAGCCAACCTTGGACTCCTCCATTGATTAATTCAATCACTTTGGGAACCCTGAATACTTTTGATCTCTACAGTATGCTCAAGCAATAAATTCCATAATATTAACTTCAGTGGATGAGTTTCTTTAGTTTGCTTTGTATCTGCTGCTTTCTAATTGTAGGTATTTCTAGTTCTTACATAACCAGAATGGATAAATCTCCGTGAATCTACTCCATTCCCCTAATGATTTTAGAAATCTCTATCACTTCTCCATTCAGATTTCCCCCCTCAGAACAAAAAATAAGCACCCTGTCATACAGAAACTATTCCATACCTTTTGTCTTCTTTGCTGCCCTATGTTTTAAGTAATGCTTAGTATGCTTGTTCTGAGGAGCAATAGCCAAAACTGAACTTGGTCAGTACAAAGGAGGATGAGCTCTTGCTTTATCGCAGAGAAATACCATTTTGTCATTAGTTCTTCCTAATAGCTCCTAAGGTCTTAAATGCATTTATGACTTCCACTAAGCGCTCAGATGGCACAGTATTTCCAGACAACTATTCAGGCAGTACTAGTAGATGAAAAGTAGCAGATGAGAGACCGGTACCACCTGGCTTGCTTTCCCTCAGGTATATTACAGATAATGCCACTCCTCCTTCCTAAGAAGCCTTACTGGAAAGTGTTCGCAGTGTCATGCTGACAGGTCTGTACACTGAAACAGTTTGTTAACTCTGTTCTTGCTCTCAAGCTGTACTACAGCACTGCAGCCAAGTCTGGGCCATGGACATACACTCCATCAACTTGGACTCCGAGGGTCTACCTTGCCTTCCTGACTCCAGCACAGCTTGCCCTCATGAGACTTGCCCAGTGATTACAATGTGACTGCTGAGCCTGCGGGATACGCCCGCTGGCATGGCTCAGCCAGCCCCACTGCTGCCCCGGGGGCAGTGTGCTTCACACATCCTGCCAGTAAGCAGTCACTGTTCTGCTCTGCAAAATCACCTACACGATCACCAAGGAGCTATAGACTCCTTAAGCTGTTGTGTGAGATAGGAGAGAAGAAAACAAAATTACAAAAACCTGATAATTGGGAACCAACACATGAAAATGAGCAAATAAAAGCTTTTATCTGAAATTTGAAACAGAAGAACAAAAGATCAGGATAACAAACAAATAGAGAGAAAAAAGTAAAGCACCATCATTCCCCCTCCTTTTCAATTTCTGAAAGATAAATACTTCTTAAAGAGCACTATATTTACTCTGTAATAAGTAGCTTTGCAATTTTCATTACAAAGATCATGCACTAACGAGAAGATTGCAAGGGTAATTTCATTTTCTGACAGATGAAATGGCATAAGATGGAAAATTCTATGCTGGACAATGACTGATATTTAGTTGAACTTCCCAACTTTCTCCAAAGCGTGTTGAGTAATGTGGGAAAGGTTTAGTGTAAGTAACCCTTACCTGCACAATATTTGCAAAGGCACTGTGTTCGGCTATATTGAGTAAGATATTCTCAGCTTCTTTTCAGTTCATCAAAGCTAAGAGAAACAGGAGAAAATACTTTTGCATATGTGCCTCAGAGATCTGAATGTGAAAACTATGAAGAAAGATTTTTCAAAATTCATGATGTGATGAGTTCTGTCTGAGTTTCACAAAGAGGTTCCTCGCAGTCTGACCTGTGCACACTGCATTGTGGAGCACTTGCTGCTTACTTAGAGTTGTACCAAACTCAGGCAGAAAGCTCCTGAGGATGAGACTATTTGTCTGGTACCCTATGTGTCCTGACAGTGCTAGGTGATACTAGGACCTCAAATGTATACTGCATTTGACCCACAGTAAATGGAAAATGAAATCTCCACTTGTAGCTTAATCTTTCATCTGCAGATTCATCCACAGTTTGTTTATTTTTTATTTTTTATTTACCAAGTATTCTTTTTCATTTCTGGGAGCAGCCAGGATAAGCTCTTTTGTGATTGAAAATCCTGGTTATGTAAAGTATGCTGCATATATACGTGCAATGGCAATATTTGCTTTTTTTTATATCAGCACTGAGCTGAAATCTTCCTCTGTGCTCCTAGCCCCATTGTGTCAAAAAGTGGGCATGAAATGGAACAGATGTTATGGTCATCCTTAAGTTTACCAGAGGCTGTCATGTGCAAAGGGTGGTACAGAATTGGTGGCAGATGCCTAAAGGGAGAGGATTGAAAACAGAATTCTTCTGTGCAATGGATGTAATAACCCAAGCAAACTGGGATTTTAATGTTGTCTTTCAGCATCATCAGCTGTGGGCATGGCCTCACTTTGTGAGTTTACACATAAAAATATTACATTGCCAAAGGTAATTCCTCAGCTGCACTTCACAAACAGAAAACGATAAATCCCATGTCTTGAATTTACAGAATATAAACCAACAATCTACAGCAGACTCAAATCTTTGTTTGACAATGACAAGGCAATGCTGCCATGCAATTACCTTGGGAATCTCTACCAAAGGCAATGGCAATTGAAAGTTACAACATCTGTCTCTGAAACCTCAGTTTATGACTTTGTGGAGAAAGAACAGTCATAACTGCATGACAAAATGTCAGTTCCATATTTTCTGACTTTTCTATGTTTCCTGTCAAAATTTTAACAGGATTCAAATATGGCTCACTGCACACTAATGCATGTATTATATAAGATTAAAAAATGCATCTTTCACAATATCTTTTATGGAATATACAAGGGCTGCTCAGAAAGTAATGCCTCCTATTTTATGATGTTTGCCCACAATGTCAGAGGTGGACACTGATGGTATGACAGTAGAGGTTGAACCTTCCCATCAATATTCTAGAACATTTTTTTGCTGTGGGACAGATGTCAACAGAGGAGTAGTCTGACAGAATAGCATTTGACATGGAAGTGAGGATGAAGCAAAGGTGTGTAATTGAATTCCTCCATGTGGAAACATGGCACCCACTGACATTCATTGATGCTTGCTGAATGATTATGGAGACCAATCAGTGCATGTGAGCACAGCGAGGCAGTGGGTGGTGTTTCAGCAACAGTGACAACAAATCACCATCTGTGAAGATGTTTATGAGTGTAGTATGCGGGATCTTAGTCATTGCTTGCAAAAATGCATAATAATGTTGGTGACTATGTTGAAACATATTGCTTTGCAGTTGAGAATTTGCTCTATCAAGTAGGGTTATTATGCTCTTTATTGTAGTTTCTGTAGAATAGGAGGCATTACTTTCAGAGCTACCTATGCACTAATATATTTTTTATCCAAGAGGCTGAAGTATTCTCCTCACAGCCATTTCAGCCTTCTGCATACAGTGATCTTCAGCACAATTGAAAATTAGTATTGCTTTTTAAAAAATACAAGCTCCTTATGGGCCCAAAGGACCAGAACAGTTTGGTCCTAGACTAGAGGAAATGGCCTCAAGTTGCACCAGGGGAGATTCAGGTTGGCTGTTAGAAATACTTCTTCTCTGCAAGAGTGGTCAGGCACTGAAACAGGTTGCACAGGAAGGTGGTGGAGTCACCAACCCTGGAATAGTTCAAGAAACATTTAGATGCTGTACTAAGGGACATGGTTTAGTGAGAAATGGTGGTGGGTGTAGAGTTGGACTGGATGACCTAGAGGTCTTTTCTAACCGTGGTGATTCCATGCTTCTATGACTCTATGATTCTTCTGCTATAGGAATGCAAGTATTTTATAAACTATCTTTAGGGCCTGGAGTAGCTCTATCTTTTAAGTAAGTATTATTACTAAAGTGCTTCATTGGCAGGATGCAATCTGCAGCTTATTACGCCTATTACATTCTCAGTGATAGTTTTGACCAGTCTGAGTCCAGAGCTCAGAAACAGTCTCTCTGTCTTTCAAGAAAGAATTAGGTGGGCAGGAGGACAGACTAAGAAAACAGTTGCCTAAATAATCATCTGTAGCTAGCAAAGAGAGAAGACACAATGGAGATAATTTCACTAGGAAATCTGAGGGTGGGGTACAGCAGGAGGAGACAGGGATAGTAATGCTTAGAATCACAGAACACTGAAGGTACTCATCACCAGAAAAACTATTTTTCATGTCAGATATTTAATCTGAAAGCTCAGGGCCAAACCCATTAGTACACTGACCATGGTACCTCAACCCAACTGAACTACATTTGCAGGACTTCAGTTTTCCCAGCAGATGGGAAGGGATGGGTTGCACTTGAGGGAGCTACAAGGCAAGAGAATCTCAGTGGCACAAGGAGAGGAGCAGGATGGGGTGGCTGTGCTTAGACACATCTGTGGTCAGAGAAACCTCACTGAGATAAAGTTTGTGAGGGACTTCTCCATCTCCCAGGAGAAAATTTGGCTGGTCACTTTGTGTGGAAACTTACACACCCTAGCAGAAATGTATGCACAGAAGAAACTAGTAACACATTACAAAAAAAACAAACAAAAAAAAAAAAAAAAAAAAAACAAAAATCAGTGACAAACCTGAGAGTGAAAATTCCTCCTGCCAAATATGCTAGACACACTAGATGATGTGTTGCTTCTCAGAAGCAAGACAACACACCATGAATGAAAAACTTGTGGCTTATAGAAGTGTGCTCTATCCTTGCCCATCTGTGCTAATGACCAGGACATGAGCTAATCTGAAAAATGATCTTGGAAAGATCAAAAGGTGCTGTGAGAAGTTGTGGAGAGAGGATTTCTAGGGTTGTGACTTCTAGGGAGAGAGTGCAAGGTCAGGTGGACATATATGGTCCAGAGTTAAGTACATAGACACACAGGCACTGCTGACAAATATCATTAGTGTTTTCAGTTCTGCAATGTTGTTCTATGAACGCGACTTCCCAAAGTTAATTAAAGAAGAGGGTGAAGCAAACTCAAAACTTCTGACAGATTCCTTTGAGAACACTGGGAGGACAGGTTCACCTTGGTGAAACCAGAGAAAAAATGTTTTCAATTCCTTGACTTATATGAAATAATAACAGCTGGATTGACAATATGCTCAATGTTGACAAGATTGCTGCCCCTGCTGCCCCTAAGCAGAATTTTTGGCCCATCTATCACACAAGATGCACTGTGAAATCCAGCTGATGATGATATCTGCACAGTCTGTGTTCAATGTTTTTCATTTCTCCATATTTCACATACATTTTTTTCCAACATTGACATCTATTAAAATCTGTGCATAACTTGGTCCATAATAACTCAGGAGGAATCTCAATGGAAATAGACATAGCATGGAATGAGTATTAAGTATAGCCTTTTCCCCTTCCATCCTTTACTTCTAAAGCCAAACAGGGGCTAATTCAGCTTATGACATGACTCATAGAAGCCTAAGGAGTATTTTAATTTTTGCCAACTGCAGTATTTTGAACATATTTTGGCATTGAGATTTCTAAGAATACCTTTAACTGATACACCTTTTCTGCTTATACTTTCCTAGAGTCACAGAATCATGCTAAAGCAGGTTCCATACAGTAGGTTGCGGTCCCTAATGGCAGTACCACAGCTCTGTGCCACCAGTCAGGAAAAGAAATTTCAGTTGACTACTTGTTATCACCTCAACTTTGCAACATGATGAAGCAATGAATATGCTCCATGACAGTACAGCAACATTTAAAAAGAAAAAAACACTGTTGTGATGGACAAAGGTAAATGGAGGCTGCTTACTACAAATCTGAGCAACATGGTATCCATCTCTTATCTATACAAAGCATGAGTTTACCCATTGCTGAGGAATCCACCTTTTCAGTCTCTATTATTTTGCAGGTCTGAATTCTCTTTGCTGTGTTTCATAGATGGCCTCTACTGCAGTGAGACAGTCCTCCATGCATCAGAATAAGCAGCAGCTTAGGGATTTTTAGACACTCAAGATAATTTTTTCAAATGTGTCGCAAACAAGATAGAGTAGGAAAGAACAACCATTTAGTGCCATATTGAAGGTATAGAGGTAGTGTGTTGAAATAAAATCAAAGAAAAATTGCAAGAGGCTTTTCTGTGCATAATCACAGACATACAGAATGGTTGAGGTTGGAAGGGACCTGTGGAGAGCATCTAGCTCAGCCCCCAGCTAAAGCAGGGTCCCCTAGATCACATTACACAGGATTGTGTCCAGGCAGCTTTGGAGTATTTCCAGGGAAGGAGATTCCACAACCTCTCTGGGCAACCTGTGCCAATGCTGTCACTCTCATAGTAAAGAAATTTTTCCTGTCAAAAATAATTGATAATAGAATCATATTTGTATCAGTGTAAGGTGACAAATTAATAAACTTATCTAAAAAGATTCTTGAAAGGGCAAATCACTGACTTAGAGGCCAATCAGGTTTAAAATAAATGTATGGTATGAAAACTTATACTGCAGAACGAAAATTGAAGATGAATTTCCCAAAGTAATAAAAACAACTATCGTTGTATAGCAGAGTGAGTATCCTAAGCTTTTGACTAAATAAACCTGAACTCTTCTATCCAGAGGTCTGATTCTGAGTAATAATAGATTGCGTATATTTATAAAGAATTTCTGGTAGCTGTGGTTGTCTCACAAGAATTCTTGATGAAAATAAATCAGAACTTTGCCTTATGTGAACTGGGATTTGATATGACCTTCATGCTGCAGACCTGTCAGGCTGTAGCAATGATGAATGCAATCAGACAGCTATTAGACACTGTTCTAATTTAGACACAGCAAAAGCTATTGAGTAATGTCAAATGAAACAAAAAGTAGGACTGGAGTGTGAAAGGGCTTTAGTTCCCCTTAGGTAAAATTCAAAGGACCTTGTAACATCAAGGCCTTGCTGAGCTGGGCACAAAGGCCTTGAAAGCGATGAGGCAAGATTATTGACTGAGTATGGCAGAATCCTGTCACAATCCTCAGAGGAGATTTAGAATTTCTACAGGGATGCTGTGTTTCTGCAAAGTTCTGAGGAAGGCAGTTAAAATAATTCTGAAAGTTCACCTTTCTTTTGATCCCTTGTCAACAATACCTAGAAGATTAATTCGTAAACAAGACATATATGAAGGAAAGTGTGAAGTATTTTAATACTGTTTTATCATCTTATTGACAACATATCCATGAAGAGCACTGGAACGATTTCCTATATACCAATATGTAGATAAGCAGAAAGACATGAGACTGGAAACCTTACCCTTGAACATAAACTACTTTCATTATTTTAGGACATTGCTGAAATTACTCCACAAATTCCTCCAAACCCGAACTTGGATAAGTTCAGGATATAAGCCGAGAAATTTTTATAAAGCTTTACCAGACTAAAGAGCTGTCACTGGAACTGTATTTTCACCTAAAAACTAGATCAGAAATGTTGTTTTCACCTGCAGCCTTCTGAATTTACAAGAAAACAGAGGATGATGTAAGATGGCAAGTCAATTCCTTCTGATCAGATTTTCTGCCCCTTCCAGATAGAAGGATGTCTTCAGAAGTACTTAGATGAAATGGAGGGATTCAGTGGTAGGTGGAAGTCATTTTAGGGACAAATTCTGGCTAAGACTTCAGAGTGACTTCATTGTTTTATATGTAAATGCCTTCTGAATTCACCATGCAGTCTATACTGTACCTGCCGTAAGTGATAATGGTATAACAAAGAGGAAATAAACAATATAACATCAAACACTAAAGGGAAGATCCACCAACCTAGTCAGATTCTTACTGAGATCCTGAAAGATCACAAACAGAGGAAACAGATGCTGCAATCCTGTGAGGATTACTTACTGCATGAAATCTATGATATGCATTGCAGTGCTGAGCAGGGCTGCAATGAACTGATACAGCTGACAAAGTGCACACTTGCAAAGCAATTGGACAGCCTCTTCCTTTTCAAGACAACAGGTAACATAAAACAGGGTGAAACAGCCTCTGTGGAAGAGAGCCACTGTTGTGAGCAGATAGAGAATCTTTCTCATTTGGGCTTCATATTACTAAATACTATCAACCCAGCCAGTACCCAAGCTAGAATACGGGGAGAGCAAGAATTAGGACACAACATTTTCCTTGCTTTTCTTGGACGTTATGACTGGACAAAGGACAAGCCTACCTAAGGGAGCAAGAGCAACCTGTTTATGCTAAAGGAATATCATCAGGCCTACTAATACATATATGCATACATATATGCTATGCCAAAAAAAAAACTATCTGAAAAACCCCACCCACAAACTAAGCCAACCAAATAAAAAAATCCTGGAAATGAATCAATACATTTAGGTCACATTCCAGGAGATTAAGAAATATGAATTGCTTTTCAGCTTGAAATTGTATCAAGATCTCCTATAACAAACTCACTGGCCATTTCCATGCTCACAGATAAATTCAGTGATCATTTCTGCAGTTAATGATTTCTGGTGTCCTCAGAAATATCTGGGCATGTTTTCAGGGCAGTAACATTTCAGGGGCCATTCCCCAAAGGCTTTCTGAATACAGATGCCCTGGTTTGGAGCCTAGAAGAACTCCCTAGCATAGACACAGGTTGCTTTAATGTCAAACAACCGTTATGCACTTGGGTACCTTTGTTTTCACTTTTATTTCACTTCTCTAAATACCAAATCTGTAACAAAATATTCCTGCTTTTGTACAACAACACATATGGAAATGTCCTGAATGATCTACACCTTTATTTACCACTAGTGTCATGACATATGTAAAAACCTGGACTAAAATATGTCAATTATTCCCTCTCTAAATTGAAATCAGTGTGAACTTGCGATTTCATTCAGTGTAAGCGAAGGTCTCTTTGTCCTATGGAAGCAGAATTAGGCCAGAGTGAAGTGGTTTTGAAAAGCCAATATAGATATGGTGCTTTTGGCAAATGGTAAATTCCTTTCAAAGAAAATTTCAGCCTCAGTTAAGAGTGGAAATATAATTTGTTATCTGTATATGCCTATTAGTGAGATCCTATATAACCTCACTTGCTGGCTGTGAGTCTCTGAAATCCAGGTTTTGATTTATAGTATGTCCTCAGGATTAAAGTACTACCTAAGATTTACAATAATTGCTAGGGCTGCAGGAAAAAGATGTAACACAAATCATTTCATATAATAGAGCTTCATGTGTACAAGCTGCTGTATTAGCTTATCATTCAATTGTTTTAATATTCTAGCTCAGACTCCTATCAAAGAAATTACTAGTCTTAATAACTGTATGAATTACTGGCAGTTTACAGATTATTCATTTCAATGGCCATAAGTTCCTTTTCCTTTGAGACCTTATAAACCTCAACTGTGGTAAATTTATAGCTATACTTTGGAGATCATTACTTACATTCAGTTAGGACTTAAAATCTTCTCTTACAAATTGTTAACATTAAGTTGTCTATATGGCAAGGCTTTTATTAAAGAGGAGAAATTTACTAGTTTAGACTTAGTAAGGGCTTCATTTCCACTGTACAGCAAATGCACAGCAGAATCAAGTCATATAAATTGTTTAAATGTCTGCTAATTTCCTAAAGTAGCCTAAAGTTAAACTTCTTACTAAATTTCTCATTTTAGAGCTTTCACTTCCCCTGTTCCAGAATGTTTAAATGTATGTTTTATTGAAACATAAGATATTAATATATATATAAGTATAAAAGCTGTGTAAGTTTGTATTCTATGTCTACTTCTCCAATACTTAAGAAATTGAGGGCTGTAGAAGCTTCCAATACAAAGTCCAATAACTCTCCCTCCAATAAAAAAAATAATGTTATATACACTGAAGTGCATTCGTTACTGTTGCCTTTCTAAGAAGAAGGAAAAAAAAAAGATTCAAAAGGATAAATAACACAGAGAACTAAAGGGAAGAAAAGGACCACAACACACACAACTGGAAAGCAGGAACGTACTACCAGCACAGGGTACTGCAGAACTGTTCAGTGTTAGGTAAGGGCGTGGATGCTTATGCTGATGCATTTGTAAGCAAAGCAGCAGATCTGGCTGCTTTGCTAACAGAACAAGCAACACAGTACGTGAAATATCAATTTTTCCAGCAGGTGATCTTACCTACCTTCTCTGAAAAGCAAGAGGTCAAGGGGCTGTATATGAAACTGTTTAAAATGCGTATTTTTAAAACACTGTTTCAAGCCAGTTTCTTGGAGATGCAAGCTTTAGAGTGGGTGACTTTTTGAGTATAATGCTTTGGTATTTTAACAAGTTCTGTTTACGTCCATGCTTTTACAATGAGAAGACCTTTCCAGACCAGTACTGCCTTTGACAATCTGGACTCAAGTCTGTTTTTTTTTTTTTTTTTCTGATTTTTTTTTGGGGGGGGGGGGGGTGGAAGGGAGGGAGGTGGGTGAGGGAAGGAGCAGCAGGCCATTAGAATGTGTAATGTATTTCTTTAGGACATAGCCAGAGCTGCACTTTTTCAAAGATGATCTGAAAATTATGCATGGAATGGCTACCGCACTGTGACACCACGCACCTGTGTAAAGGTTGCTTCTAGATGCCTCAGCTGTATTTATTATGTTCTACTCCAAATACAAATTTACTGCTTAAGTCTCTTAGTTTACAGTGCCTGATTTTTAAATAAACCACAAGATCTCCATAATTCAGGTTACGATGAAACGATGATGGTAATCTTACTGTGAACTCTACTGAAATACAAAATTTGGTCAACAATTGTTGAGGAATATTTTACAGCCTTTTTAGAAAGTGCCCTTACTAGAAGTGATGAAAAAAAGTCCTTTTAAAATAAATATTTCAGATACTCAGTGAGAAATGTTTTTTCAAATTGTAACAGTAAGAAACCCCATTCAAAATTCCCCTGTAAAGACACTGTTATATAATTGAGTATAGCACATCTTCTGCAAACAAATGAAACAATTCAAACTTGTAGTAATAAATATTTCTCTACTACAGCTCATAAGCCATACAAAGAATTAGTTATTTAAAGTAGATGCCCCAAAATTTAAAAATCAGAGTCTTAGTCTGCAAACAATTCATAAACACGGAATGGGAACTCTAAAACACAATTAATAAGAATAGATAAAAAATTCAGAAGATTAAGCTTAGCCTGGAGTAGAAAAGCAACAGATTATTCTGTGTCTTAAGGGCAGTTTTAATAAAATCATAGCTGGTTCACTAACAACCATTGTGCTGTGATGGTTCAGAAATGTCACTGGATGTGTGACTGTGTAATTAGCACTAGAAGTTAAATACAGCGATCACAACAGTAAAATTAAAAAAAATAAATAAATCTCAAAGCCCAGGACATTGAAAATGGAAATGCTATTCTCAGAAAACCACAGAGAAAAGCTATATTTAATAAGCTAAAAATCCTCACTACCTTACTTTTTTTCCCAAGTATTAATAAAGACGCTCACACGAGAAAAAAACCCTGCACTACACTAAAACTACCCACATATTTCAACCTTTGTTTTCATAGAACATTCATTTCTCATTTCAAAAGTTCTGTTTGTCAAATGCTGGGATGCCACAAAAATAGTTCCAAATTTTGGAACTACTTGGTCACTAATTCTGACAATTATTTCAAGATAGCATTTGATTCTACTTGTATGTTATTTTTAAAAGGCAAGTTCTCATTGAAAACTGTGATCTTGAATTCTCTGTTAGATATCCACAACAAAAAACATTCCCTGTTTTAATCCCCATGTGTTAACCCCTGAGATTAAAACCCAGAATTAGACTTTGAAGACGCTGACGCTTTGCCCAAAAGCCATTCTCCCTCTTTGTCTACTCCATCCTATTGATGGGATAGGATATGCAATCGTGATGTTCTGTACATTATGTTGTAATTTTATAAAATACTGGATAATATTGCAATCCCATAAACCTCACAAAGAGTTCATAGCAAAAATGGTTTCATTTTCTGATAATAGTTCCAAGACAGTTCCAAACCTGTTGTTTAAGTATATAGCTAAATACAGCTTGCTTGGCGTAGCATGCAAAACTGAATTGGTTTTACTCTCAATGATGATTTCAACAGAAAAATTAAATTTTCCAACCATCATTTCAAATAATCTATACTTTCTCTCATTATTCTAAACGTTAACATTACAATAACCGGTATTCTTTGAATTGGCCATTGGAAGATTTCAGTTTAATAATAATGAATTTATAATGCAGTTAGGATTTGGAGGACCAAATTGAGATGGTGTACCGTTAAGTTAGCCGTTATCTTGTCAAAATACATAATAAAATGAAATTAAATTTCCTTCCCTCTGGGCATTTTTCCAAAAGGAAGATTTTTAAAGATTATCCAAAATTTGGAAGACAATTAGGTTCTATCATATCTATAACGGTATAGAAGAGATCTGAGAGCTGTTCTTTCTCCCTTTCTCCTTGTTATGCTATTCCTACTACAAAGGAAATTAGAGAAGCACAATAAAAATTAAAAATTTCTGACGGAGCAAATGACCCAGCAGTGGTCTCCCATCCAAACAAAAGACAAAATATGTGTCACTTTTTTCTTCTCTGTGAAGGTTTGGGTGTAGAATAGAAAACAAGGAAGACTGAAAAAAAACTATTCTGAATAACATTTTTTTTATTGACAAAACAGACCTATGGGGTTCCATCCCTGAATGCCAGGCTAAGAACTTTTGCTGCCCCAAAACAATGCTAGAACAATTGTTGTGAGTCCACAATGGGAATTACATGATGGATCTGTCCATGTTAAAAATAATACTGCAAACTTCTCATCACAATCACATTGATTTTAGTCCAACCACTTCCACTGATTTACATCTTAGGTCAGCCCCAAAAGCTGCACTGGCCCACTGACTGGTAAGGCAAGGAGCTGGGAATTGATATCCTGAGGCAGGTAGTACAGACATACCTGGAAACAGCAGTGCTTTCAGATCAACTTTTTTTTAATTATTAATTATTATTATTATATAATATAATAATTATATTTTTATATTATATAATTATTATTCCTATTTTTAAATAAAACGGTGATTTGGTTTAATTCCTGGGCTCAGATGGAATTGTATCAATACAATTAGAAATGGGTGCAGGAGTAAAAGGTGGCTGACACAAAGAGAGGGACATGCATGTGAATTCCCTAAGATGTTTTTGCTGCTGAATATGTCACTTCATCTAAGTACATCCTTACACTACGAGAGGCACAGGAGACATCAAATTTGAAGTTAGTGGCCTTAAGTGAAGGGTCTTTTTAAAAGTTATCATGGGCAAATAAATGCAGCAGGAGAGTGACAGATGTCTCATTTAAACTATGCCAGACAATACACAAAATCTAGAATGAAAAGATGACTTTCCCTGGTAGGGAAACCAACTTTTCCTCTTACAAGTGTTATTTTCATTCTCACTTCTCCAAAAGAGTTTTCATATGCATTCCAATTTAATCACAAATTATTCTTTATAAACTCTGTACATTTAAGAAATTGCTAAAATAAAGTTTAGGGAAGAGTTGATGAGGAAAAAGCAGTGAAAAGACTTAACATCTCACAGAACTGTAGGAATTAGAAGGGACCTCTGGAGATCATTTAGATCAACTCCCTGCTAAAGCAGGTTCCCTACAGTGGGCTACTGAAAGCATCCTTGCGAGTCTTGAATATCTCCAGAGAGGATATTCTTCTCTGGACAGAAGACAATAAAGAATATCAGAGGTAGTAACTTCAGAAGAATAACAGCACTAGTTTCAACAGTATGATTTAGAAAGTATAATAGCATAAGATCTGGCACATGCAGGAGATTTCTGTCTGCCTGTCAATTCTTGGCTCATCATTAGAATCCTTCACTGATTTGATGGGTGTTACGTCATCAGGGCAGTTGACAAAGACAAGACTTTTGGAGTCATGAGTATAAATTATAAAGAACAAACCATGACTCATAGAAGACACATTAGCATTCTGACTTTTCCTGCATAGAAGGAAAGATGTATTTTCAAGTCTCAGAATGTTATAAATTCTTATGCTGCTGTAAAGATATATGCTTTGGTAGGTATGTGGTTTACTCGAAGACCATCAGAACAAAAAAAGAAACAAAAAATTCTCTTTAAATCTGAATGCTGTGTAAAATATTGTGTCACACATAATCAGGTTATTCTGTTGTCACATCATCTGTGAAGGGGTATTGCAAAATACAAAAGACATGTCAATGCTGCAAAGAAAACATTCTGTTTCTGCCATTGTATCTGTGTGTTCTGCTTTGCTGAGTGGAAATTTATTTATAATCATTTCTGAAATTAATACTGCTAATATTGTTGTCCATATTTGAGCAAACTGCTAAATACTGTTTGCTTACTAGAACACAGTGTGCTGCAATAGCATTTCATTTTATGAACTGAATGAGTAAATATCTCAGCTTCAGCTCTTTGCACAAATATCATGGTGTATGAAAGCAAATGTAGAGGAGAAATTCAAATTTAAGAGATGCCGTTAAAACCGTCACTGTATTTGTCAATATTTACACTGAAATTCTTGTGTATGAAAAACTTTACCAGCGGAGACACTGAAGAAGCTCTGTAATTCACGCTACTGGGTAGAAACCAATAGAAATGCATTAATATTGCTGGACTCAGAAATTTCACTGTCTTCACAAACTTTTTTTCTGCCCTCTTCCCCTTCATCAAACAAAAAGCTGCATTAGAGACTTACTTGCAGTTTATTGCTTAAGCCTACCTACAAACTGTACATCAATACAAGACTAATTGTGCATAAAATTTAAATTCTATTGCACTGCTACATAAAAATGCAAAATGCTCCAGCGGTATAATGGCTGGTGCTGAGCTCAATCCAATAAGGGCTGCCCCAAGGCAACTCATACTAATGCAATTATCTCTCACATACTCAAACAGCTTTCTTTCACAACATTACTTTTATTATGCAAATCTATAAATCTAATTTTAATCCACAAGGCCATCTAGAAGATTAAACCAGTACTCATGTCTCACCTTCAGTAAGTGTAATTAAAGATACTTAAAAATTTAGTCTTAAAGGAATGATTGTAATGCAAAAAAAAAGAGCTTGATATCACTCTCAACCTGAATAATTAAGTACAGATACTAGAATAAATTCTTTCATTCAATATTCTCTCTGTTCTCTCTCTCCTCCACTCTGCCCTCTCCTCCTGAGCAAGGCATATTTATTATACACATGAAGGTAATGTGGAAAAGGGACGATGGAGTAGCAGAAGTCCCTATTTCAATAAAGGAGGCGCAATTACTGAATATTCATTGCCCTGCAACCTGCGCAATCATTTTGATGACTGTAGTAGTTGCATTGTGATTAGGCAGCATTTATACTCACTCTACACAAGTTACTGACAATGGAAAGTGCTGAAACAATGAATGAGACAGACTGTATCAGCAAGAAACAAGAGCATAGTAAAAAAACACGCTGAAAAGTACTAGGATAAAAGGGCAAAAGTGAAAGTGGCACTCACGATCAAGTGGGACGTGGAATGGAAGAGCCTACTGCTTCAACCTGGCACCCTTCTGAAGGATCCTGTGAATTTTCATGAACTGCCTAGGGAGAGAATTTATTCCAATGCCAAATGGATGGGCTTCCTCAGTAGTAACAAGGGTTTTTAGAGCCTCTCCCATCATGCTAGTCCTCTTAGCTGGTGAAAGGGGACAACACCAAGGATAGGAATTGCCAACCTGATAATACCTGTTGAATATAGACAGTTTTTCGTGAACATACATTAAACGCGCTCCAATTTACTAGCTTTCATTTTGGGCTCTCTGATTTGGAGTTCTTACAAATGTAAAGAAGTATCTTGCATAATACAAGTCTCAGAAACACAAAAATATAAGGATGGAAATTTAATTCCACTTGTATTAGAACGAAAAGAGTAAGAAGAATCAATTTTTCAATAATAAATAGTGCAAAAAAAATTATCATTATCTTCAGGAATGGCTATGATAACTCCAGGAAGAATGCCAAGATACAAAGTGCTGTGGCCCTCATTCAAGAAATCATCTTTTTCAACCCCAAAGAATTTATTACGAATTTTAAATATATGCCCAAATCTTTCTGAAATCAAAAGGACAGAAACCCATGTGAGAATTACAAAAGCATTTAGCTACTTCCTTTAACGTGATGTTGAAATGCTATTGACATCACTAATTTTAGCCTGGATTAGAATGACATTTAAAATGTCTTCTTCCTGTACTTATTCTCCAACTTTTTTGATTAAACTAATTAAAATTCTTCAGATTTTCACTTTTTTAATCTACTGATTGATAACGACGCAAATAAAGAGGATCCTCCCCAAATTTCAGAGCAGATTAAATAGCGTTTAAAGTTTAAAAATCTAAATGTGAATACATACAAAAAGTATAGTCTTTTGCCAGTTCAAACAAATGTGGACATATTTCATATTAAACTGTTATTGTAACAAACAAACAACAAATACCACCAGTGAAATACACAGATGAATAGATGAATAAAATATCTGCATGTCTTCTGCTGATAAAAAGTGAACATCCATTTGTACCACCAGTCCAATAGAAGACATACAACATAATAGATTTTCAGAAGATGGTCTCAGTTGCTGCTATTAACTGCTACTTAGTTCTGCTGGCTTTTCACATTAAGACAATTAAGAGTTTGATAGCTGGCTTGGATTCAGAACTGTGAGGATCCTTTCTTGTCCACTACAAAAATTACTCCAGATTCAGCCTTACATTTATTTGCCATTACCATGAAACCCTTAAAGATTCTTTATTTACTAAGAGTTTTGAATATTACCTCATCGGTCTAAACATAGGTGGAAAAAACCTGGCTATGCTCAAAGTTATGGCTGTATGGATACCCTGTGAAGTGCTTATGAGGCTCCTCTGTCAATCATAATAAATTCTATGGGCCATATGGAACACAGGAAGTTCCATAGTAATGCAAACAAGAACTTTATTGTCAGAGTGATGGAGCACTGGAATAGGCTGCTAAGAGAAGTTGTAGAATCTCCTTCTCCAGAGATATTCAAAACTTGTCTGTATGCCCACCTGTGCAACCTGCTGTAGAGAACCTAGTTTATCAGGAGCGTTAGACTTGATGGTCTGTGGAGTTCCCTTCCAACTCCTATGGTTCTGTGATATAATGACAAATATCACAAGAAGATTGCTTTCACTTTTTTCCAGCATTGAAAGATCATCTGGGTCCAAAGCCAGATGATAGGGAAAGCCACGTAAACACAAGCTGTAGCAATATGGGGTTTTCTAGGTATTTCAATTCACAGGTGTGACGGTAGGGATTTCAGTTTTGTATACAGCAGCTACAAAATTAACACTGAAAATCTATGTAGTGTATCTTGTCTCAAAGAGATGTGGAGAAGCTTGAGAGGGTGGAGAAAAGATTCTTAAGAATGACTGACACATGAATTCTTGTGAAGAGAATGTCTTACAGTGATGGCCTGAAGAGCTTGATCTGCTGTACTTACTGAAAAATAAGACTGAAAGCTGACTTGCTTACAAAATATCTTTACAAGAAAAGGAAAAAAAACAACAACAAAGAAACCCCAAATACTGGATAGTACATGATACTTTAATCTACTGGAGAAATACGTCATGATAACTATTGGTGGAAGATGAAGCCAGGGAAATCAAAATAAAGATGAAGCCACAAAGCACAATTTATTTTTAAAAGGCATCTGATAACCTTCTAGAGCTGACAAGAAAGAAAAGTAGCACTTCCATTGTGACTTTCCAACACAAATCCAATGCCTTTCTAAAGGGCATGCCTTTCTTTTGCCAAATAGTTTTGCTTTGCCAGATTACTGAGTTCCAGGAACAATACACATATAACTACATAAAACACAACGCTCTATGACACACAGGAGACTAGACTATATTATTTAATTATGCACCCTGAACTTAAAATCAACTGATCTTTGTGGCTACAGTTCAAACAACATTTTGATTTAGAAGATTTATCTTCTATTCACCTCCCATGGGGAAATCACATTTCCTGGCAGTGAAACCATTGTGACTCAGCTATATGAAAGGGCAAAATGATACAAGGAGTCCATGAAAGACTGCTCTAAGGAACAATGGGAACATTCAGCTGGCATTTCTGAAAGTACTCTATGACCCATCTTTACAAACTTTGAGAAGTTATGGATAATACTAAGTGCTTAAAGGCCCCATTAATCCTTAGGGTAGACTCAAGTGAATAGTGAACATTTTCCTTCTTAGCTTGTTTGCTGTTCCTAAAATCCACTTCAATATTTATATTTTAAATGAATGATATCAAACAGAACAGGGAAGTAGACAGAGGATCTAAATGAGAAGAATATTTATAATCTACGAACTTTTGAAATGGAAGCCAAAAGCAAATAACATGTGAAAATAGTTGAAAGAAGGGCCAAATGCCTATCCAAAGAAAGAATTATGACACGAAAAACCTGATGATCTGCCTTTACTGCTCAGAGCTGATAACAGTTACTTCATCACATCGTAAAAGGTACTGCTATGAAATTATATATATAGATGGAACATCATGTTTTTATGGAACATAACTACTCTATCTACATTCTATAGTTTAATAACTTAAAAATCAGTCCTTCATAAACTTCCTAGACTGTAGACTAATCAATTGTCCAAACTTCTTGTTGACCAGCAGGACTAATTTTATTTAAAACTGCAAAATTAACGTGTTGCTTTCAGTTAAACAGGTAATGTAGCTCTGTGGACCAAGTGAGGACCATTGTCCAGTTGGGCTACTGCTTGCCAGTTTAACAATTAAGAGCCAGTGACTTAGTCAAGGTCTGCCAATTCTTCCACGATCTACAGCCTCAGAATGGAGAATATCCCCACAGCTAAAAATTGGGGTATCAGAACTTGTTAATGCAATGAAGACATTTTCACTTTTGATGACACTAAGGAATAAGGCTGAGCAATGTGAATCTTTTAGCCTTAAAACTGAGAGGAAAAAAATATTTTAACACAGATTGCTCTGGTAACTACTGATCAAATGTTGCTATTGTAAATGAGTGGGTTTTGTACTACAGACTAAGAAGAAGAATACTAAGATGACATACCTTACTGACTGCAAATCTGGTTGGCTAGAGTGACAGAAATAGGAATGGCTTGCACTTCACATAATAGAAAGCATATTTAATTGGCTAAAATATGTCAGTTTGAAAACCATTTCAAGTGGCTCTTAAACCGTGGCAGAGATATTGTAACAACCTATTTGGAGGTTAGACTGATCTTACACCAAAGATTTTCGATAAGATGTAAGCACCATTAACGTAATCACAGAGTGGATTTCAATAAAATATTGAATTAAATAGGTTACTGTGAACTAAATGATGCTACAGATACAGAAGGGAAGAAAATTTAAATGTTGCTCTTTAACCAAAAGAATAAAGCACTTTAAAGGTATTTTGAAACATTTGTCATTTAGACAGTTCTGTTTGCGAAAGGGCATGCTTAAAAAATAGCCCCCTGGAGCTCTTAGCAAAATTCTATTTTTAACAGCTATTGGTCCTCCTTCTTCTGCCAGGCCAAAAAGACATGTGTATGAAATGGCTAACAAACTACTAGAAAGATCTAGCTTTACAAAAATGCTTCCTTGGCTTTATAAACACAGAGCGTTAACTCTAATTGCTAATTTACTTGTGAGTTTGCTTGTGACTTTCTGTGCTAAACCCCTATGAGAGGCTGAACCTTACCAAAGTGCCGAGTGCGAATTAAATTTTACCCGTCTCAGGACAATCTGATGGTCAGCAGTCTATTCTGCAAATACCCAAACTGCATGAAAATCAGCTTTGTAATCAGTGATGTTCCTGAATACTAACATGTCTGCCTATATGGAACATTTTGTAACTGCTGCTCATAGAGCATTTCTTAAATTTGACATATAAATAAAACATGTGCATATCTACAGGTATGTATGAGAACTAACAGACAAAAGACAAAACTGAAAAATAAAGACATTCACGAGCTTAAAATTAGAGTTTGAACTACAAAATATGATGCAAAACTGTTTATGTAAATATTCTGAAACAGTGCAAAGGGACAGATTTAGTCTAGCTTATTAAATACTGTTTTTTTTCTTTTAACAAATTCCAACTTTAAACTATTTGTAATGCCCCCTTGCCTCTTCTTTAGTCAAATTTAGGATTTCCTTTTTTCAGTGAATTTGTAGTAAAGAAAATGGACCCTGTAAGGAGATGCTGTTTCTAGCCATATTTACTATAGTGTGAATGTCAGTATGCAAAATGAAAGATAAAATGCAAGAAAGATGCAAAACAAATGCTTCTAATCAAAAATACCTGCACAAGCTTGCTTGAAATAGCCATAGTAGCCTTCATGCATAAGCAATATCATTCTTGGTTATTCAGGGAACATGCTTACTTCTTACTGTCTTCAAATCTGTACCAATTTCTCCCTTGTTTGCACCCTGTGGTAAGTGCCAACCTTCTGACTTCTTTCATGTTTCAGTCTGTACTACAGTGATAAATAACAACACGTTTCTAAAAAGATTTGTTAAAAATTAATGGGAATTTGATGGGAACCAAGTTTTATACTGCCAAGCCTACAAGAATATTACCTCTCAAGGTGGTTTCAAAAACAAGGTACCAGAAAAATAGGTTTTTAGCTCATCCTAGATACCTTCAGGCTAGTTATTCTCAGTGCTACTGCCCAACATAATCAGAGCTGGAGAAATAGTTGCTAAGACAAAAAAAAAAAAAGGAAGAAAAGCAAAGCAGTCATAGGGCATACTGAATTTAGTTTGAGAAAACCACATTTAAATTGAACGTTTGTGTTTAACTTCTACAAGGCTATCCTATACTATCCCACTGCTGCATGAGCTGGAAAGCCATTTTCTTTGCCCATCAATTACTATAACACCTGCATATACCCTCAACAAGGATAGTATATCCATCCATTATTTTCTTAATACTTCAGTGAATGTATTCATGTAGAAAGCCAAAAAGCTTCAAGACTGAAAATATAGAAGAGAGTCTGAAGAAATAAAATTTGAAGAAATGCCATCATGACTGTACCCTGACAGACAGTTTCAAAGTTTTTCCAGGCACAATCCAGATTATTTTAAACGCTGCTTAGTAGACTTCTTGATCTGCTGGGAGTAACACACCTTTCCAAATGGGGCTTCTCTCTCTCGTACATGGTCCTAGCTCTACTGCTTAGTCTGAGAGTTTTACTAGTGAGGACAATTTCCACAGAAGCAAATTGCATCAAATCTCAATCTGCTGCAGTACATTAAATATTGTAGGTTTAATGCTGAGTCCTATAGACACCAGCACAATTTTCTTTGACTTGATATTTAGTAGGATATAAAGGCATTATATTTTGACTTGATGAATTTGCTTTTTGCTTTCAGCAGCAAACAGTTGTGAAAAGTTACAGTGGTACATTAGTTACAGTAATTTGGTTTTGGAACACAAGCAGAAACAAATAAAATCCATTAACAGAGCCAATGGCTATAACCAAAGCTAATAAAAAGGGCTAAAGGCAATTTATAAAAGGGAGTCTTAAAATGTCTACAAAGAAAGGAAAACTTAAAGTGATCTTAACAGTAACTGAAACAATATTTTTAATCCAATACTTGAGCTAATGCTTTTCGTTTTCAAACATTTAACAATATATACAAGTAGATCAATGCACAAATTCAATTTATTTTCCTTGGTTCTGTACATTTATTTACTTGAAATACGTATTTTTGTTCACATGAATCAAACATGTCAAACAAACCAGTTGAGAAATATTGGAATGGGACTCTCCTATAGTTCTGAAAAAAAAAATTCTAAGTCTGTATCCATCTACAACACCCTTTTTCCTTTTAATAGCAGAGCAGCCATTGACATATCCTAAAAAGTCATTCATGCTGATTTGCATGATTTTTGAACCATTTTTTTTTTCAAATTTAATCTTCCCCATATAGAATTGTATCTTGATATATCATGATTCTGACCTTCATAATATTTTTGAATTTTGCTGAAATTGGGTACTTTGAATGACACAGATTCTTAATGGACCTCAAGAAACAAAGTTCTAGAAACCAATGAGAAAAATTTAGTCTGCAGATCCTTATGGGGAAAGAAGATAGGTGGGGAGGACAGCCCACAGATTAGAAGTTTTGGCAACTTAAAACAGAAATGTGATTTATAAAAGTGTGTTATACGCTCAGTTATTTGTTTGAATCTGGTAAGAAAAATACCATACTGTTTCCAGTAGATATCACAAAATGGTAGCCTGAGAGGTGACTGAAAAATGGTCTCAGGGACATGAGATACCTATCGTTAGTGATAAGATGCATGGCTTTGCATTTCCCACGTTATCTGAAATTGATTCAAGACATGAAGGGTTACAGAAAGCATTCCAATGACATGTTGTGTTTAGCCAATGGAACCAAGCCCATTAGCAAAACCATTCACTGCACAAATTTATGTGCCACTTAACCCTTCTTCTTCTTGGCTGTGGATGGGTACAGTGAAGAATTTGCTTTTCTATGGGAAACAAAGAACAGCATCATTTTATTGCTGTAGGGGAATGGAACTTGCAGTACAAAATCAAAATTGAGTATAACTGGAAGTAGGCACTGGTAGAGGCCTCCATAACAGGCAGAAAACATTTAGCTCTCTCCTTTTAATTGTCAGAAAGGGAAAATATGTCTGAGGGCTTATCGACACAAAGAAAATACACTTCAGAAGGCTGTAACATGAAGCTGCACTAGATCTGTAAACACTCTTTGTCTATTTTGGCCACCAACTAGTTTACTCCATTTGAAAATCACAGTCACAAATGTAATTTAGAGTAGGAGCCAACAAGTTTCCACAACGAAAGCTGGCAAGGAAAGCATAGACTAATAGCTGTCAGGGAGGTAATTACCTACTCTGTTTGCTCTTACCTTAGAGTAAAGGTAATGACCTAGTTTTCCTATGGGGAAAGACACCTTGGGTTACCTGTACATAGAAAATAAATGCAGAATAGCTAGTGACTATAATTTCCCATACTATTTTATGGCACAATAACCAACCTCAGTGAATACATAAACCTGATCTATATTCTAATCCTAGCTCCTGGCTACAAAAACTAGTGAAAAGATTGACTTTCTCTGTTCTTCAGAATGTGATGTTCCTGTTCATTTGGTTATGGACTGGTTTGAAGATAGTATTGCAATAACAAAATACAGACTTTATAATTCAAGCTTATAATTGTCTGATCGATATGTGTTAAGGCAAATGAACTCATAAAAGTGAATTCTGCCCATGGAAAAAGATAATTAAGGACATCAGCAGCCTATGATATGAACAGAGATTTAAAGATCAGGAATGTTTATCTTAAAAGCTAACTAATAGCATCCACAATAACAGAGCCCCCAAATTATACACGGTATTGTAAAGCAGAAGATGATACATAAAATGAACAAAAGAAAACACTCTTTTGAATTGAGAGGACAGATGTAAAACAGAAAAAACCCTCTTTTTCAGATTGCATAATTACAAGATGGAACTTTTTATCACGCATTACAGTTTGGGCTTGGGGTTAAATTTAATCTGGAAAAGGGAATGTTTAGATGTGACAGTAGGAGATAATTTAGGCTGTGTGTGGTTTGGTGGAACTTTCATTGGAATTTTGTCAGGGCAGAAAGCACTAGGTGATATTTTTGTGTAGAACAAGTCATTTTAGAGAAATACACTATCACCCACCATGCAATGCAGGCTATTTTACTTTTGGGGAGCAGGGGAGACATCCACTCCTCTGCAAAGTACCTGGTGCAGAGAGTTGAACGTGACAGTACACAGGACAAAGAGTCCTACTTTGTCCCAGTATTCAATTCTTGCATTTCTATAACCTGTTGCAATGTGCAATTCCTGAAAAGCTTTGCTTTTGCACAGTTCACTCATAATAGCAGAACTATGAACGCATGGATGTTCAGGAATAATTATTACTTTACGGTAGCACAGTAACTATGAAGAGAGACATGGCTATATAAAGTTGCTACAAAATTCTGTATGAATGTACATACATATATACAAATGGAAATCATAAAATTATACAGTACATAGCCTTAAATGCTACATCAGGTACATAAATATGCATTTATATATGTACATTAGTTCTCTGTTTCCGTGAATATTTATAAAATTTCACAAATCCAGAATATTCTTCACGCAATATAATTAAAGATTTTCCAACAGGACTCAGGAAGTTGGCAGCCCTACATCTACATAGCAAATGAAACATTGAGAACACACCCGAGTAAGAATCAAATACTGAGCTTTTCAACTTTTGATGACCCAAGAAGAAACTGAAGAGATGTCACAGTTGATACCCATCTTCTCCAATCCTTTCACAGTACAAAACTGTCTCTTTGAGTCAGTTTGTTGCTCGGAGAGGAATAGAAATTCCTCCAAGAGCAAGCTGTGAACAAGACAGCACCACTTAAGAGGAAAAACAGTATTCCTTAGCACATATTACAAGTGAGAGTTGTCAGCTTCAGACATCTCATCATTTACAGCTCTGCCCTTCAAATAGAGATATTTGTCCTTTATATAATGGCAAGACACAGACAAAGGGGGAAATCACTAACTTTTAAGTTTTTTTTTTAAACATATTCAAGTTTGATACTACACTAAGAGAAAACTCATAGTTTTATGATGAAAGTAGTTGCTGTTGAAAAAAATAACAAACGAAACACAAGTGTTGTCATCAGTATCAAATAGTCTACAATTTTAATGAAGTACTACATGATGATGCCACATTTTTGGACTATAGATATAACACTTAAAGAGGACTCCTATACGTATGCTCACATTCAGATTTCCAGGGACTAGCTTCCACAGCAGCTGAGTAATTCTGGAGTAATTCATTTTACAAAAGACTAGAAAGTAAAACAAACACAGCAAAAAGAACCAAAATACAACAAAACAAAAACCAAACACACACACACACACACACACACACACACACACACACACACACACACCCAGCTTTGGTATTCAGAGAATTTCCAGATTAATTTTGCTAGATATAACCAGGGTGAAAGTGAGGTGAAGTGAAAGCAGGTTCCCTAATCAGGGTGTACTATGCTGCAGATAGCTGGAAAGTCATGTTCCAGCTATAGCGGGGAAGCTGCACAGAAGAAAGGACTGCTACCGAATTCCTTTTACACTCTAATATGCTTTTATCATGTTCTTTCCCTGACTGTCCTCTGATTGAAAATTGTGCCCATTCATATAGTGGGAACGTCATCAGGGCAAGGAGTTTTAGTTTGACTCAATATGTTTCAAGAAAAAGCAGAAAAAAATAGAAAAGAGAAAGACCACAGTAAATTGATAGTTTTCACTGTGTAAGTTCGGAGAATGTAGAAATCTTTTCTTTGTGCTTTCTGTCACCAAAATGTGGTGCCACTTAAGAGGACTTAGAAGCCATACCAGTTTTAAAGAACGGAATCTCAACAGAACGGCAAAGAAGTAGTGACTGCTGCAGTTGAAGGGAGCTGCTATTTGTCTAAAAGTCCCTCTCTGAAAATCCTGATTCAATTAAATTTGCTGCCTCTCAGAGTGTAATAGGTCAAGCTAATTTAAGTTGGGGCTCATTTAACTAAATAAGTTCCTCATCTCAGAGACTTACACAGATGTTGCTTTGTTACTACTCAGGATGATAGCATTAAATAAACACAAATAAGGTGAAAGAGGACATTTAATATCTTTTGACACCTGTGCTGCAGACTCCAGGCCCAAGTTTGGGATAGAACATAAGACATCTAATCTACTATTCCTTTTCCACAGCTGACACTTGCACTTACCAAACTACTCGGCTTTGCAAGCTTACTTCTAGAGTGGAATAGCAAGAAACAGAGCAGATACTTTTCTGCTTTAAAACAACTTCAAACTGTTGAGGTGTGGAGAGGGGAGGACTAACTAGTATTATGCACCCGATGAAGAGAACAACAGAAAATATTTTAGCACTGTTATGGTTACCAAATTTGGAAGCAGACGGTGTCATAAAGACAGAAAGCAAAGCAAGTAAGAGAAGCTATATTGACAATCAAGAATAGGACTAGAAAAAAGATGAAAGGCTGTTTTTTGTGTGTTCATCTTTCTTGTTCTTTTACCGTTACAGTTTAAAGAAAAAAAAAAATCTTATGGCCTTCCCAGCATGCATGGATAACATCTGCTATTGTAAATGGTGGAATCTCACTACTTGCTTACAAGTTAACAAAACTGTTGTGTTGCAACACAAAGGTTAAGGTACAACTGTAAAATTATTTTGTCCACATATTAGTACTGGGAAGTTGTTTACACTGAAGAATAAAGTCTAACAGTAGGCCATGCTTCAAATCTGGCACTGGATACAGATTATCAGTTTATAGATAATTTGAACTGTGTACAGTGGAATTTTCTCTTAATCATATATTTAATGATAGGATATTTATTATTTTCTCTTACGTGGTTTATGCATCATTACATATTGTGCATGACACTATGTAATATTATGGCAGTTTGCCAAACTTCTTATGAAACCAGATCTTTGTTTCTTAAAATGCTCTATTTAATGCATCTAAATCACTTGAAAGGGAAGAGAACTGATGGGTAAACAGGCTGCACTTCTCTAGTAAAGATGACTAGTGAGCACACCCAAGGATGCAAAGCAGTAATTTCACACTTTTGCTAAGCAAGAGTACTGCTTTCCAGGTTGTTCTAGAAAGTCCCAGTAATTACAAATTACAATAATTTACAGTCCAAATAATTACAAAATTTACAAAAATCCATCATGCTGATATTAGCCTTCTTTAATTAAAAGGACACCTAAGTTCAAGTTAAGGATGCTAGTTAAAATAACAGAAAGTATTTGCGTTGTTACAAATAGAAAGGTGATCTACTTTACCACATTACAAAGAGATAGCATTTTCTTATAAGTAAATAAGGATTTGAATGCATGGTGAATGTGATGAATATTTTCTTTTCTGATCTGATGAAAAAGAAAATCATCACAAGGAGAGATGAGGTCACTGTAGCAGCTATCATTTGACTTATCTTTGCCCTAAGAATTCATTTCAAGACATAACCTTCACTTATCCCTCACAAGGGCCCATAAATGACAGTCATGTTTTCCATCAGACTGCTGATAAATCCCATCTGTTCAGCAGTCTTGAAACACTACCTAGATTTAGCACTGAAATTAAATATATTTTATCCTTCAAGAGGTACATACACCACTTATTGCATCAGAGCAATAGCTAGTGCAGACTGGTGTAAAGCTAATCTGGTAACATTGAGGAACATGGAGATATGGCAACAGAATTTGGACAAAACAATGAAGAGGTCATACACCAGGTTTCCCGGTCTTTGCAAGTTTAAGTTTGCATCATTAAACTCTTAGTATTTATTCTTGTGTTATAAGCTTTTCATTTCTGTTTTACAGAGCGCTCTGAGTATGGATTAACTCACACTTCTAGCAGAATTCAAGGTAGCAGTGGCAACCTCGACTCCAAGTAGTTTATCTCAGCAACACCAAGTCTTTCAGGTAAGAATGTTTATCAATCAGGCAGCTGTTGTAAGCAATAGCTAATCTTGTATTTATATTTATATTTTCCTTTAGAAAGAAAAATATTCTCAACAGGCTGCTGGCATGAACATCTGATGAATGTGAAAATGAAAGACTGTATTTATTCTGTACACAGAATCTTGAGAACTGCTTTACCAATTAAAACCAATATATGCACCTCCACAACCCACAAGCTGACAGTGAGAAGAGACTACTGGAAAAAAAAACAAAAACACAAGCAGAAAAACCCACAACAGATCCAGTTTAAAAATCTTTCTCCATCTTTACACATTCTTTTCATTAATATAGATGAGGCCTAAGGTTATGAAAGCTGTGGAAGAAGAAAAACTTAATTGTGCCTGGGCAGTATCTCCTGGAAAAAACTTCATTTTAGAAGAAATACAAACAGTTCTTTAACTTTTATATGAGCACTTTCAAATTCTGTAAGGTCTTGTCATGTAAAATCCCTCTGCTGCTAATTATTGGAACAGTTTGTTAGCTGGTTAATCCAAACCTTCACAGGACTTTTTTTTTGTTGGAGGAGTGGGTAGGGGCAGACGTGAGCTTTAGCAAGACAGAATGTCCTCTGCAATTTTCTCCAAAGATCTTCCAATTTTCTTCTCCAATCTTACTGCTAAAACTTAAATTAGCCAAACATATTATTGTTCTAATAGAGCCAGGCTAACCCCTCATATGAGGCTAAACCCAACACTTTTAAGGTTAGAAGCCTGTGGATTAGCAGCATTGCTCATTAATTGGTCTGAACTTTTCATTCTTCATGGAGAGGTCTGACAGTTAACAAACTTGTTTTAAACATTTCAGTTCTTACTAAGTTCTTTTTACAGATAACTATTTTGATGCAAGACGCACATAATATATATTCTTTCTCTACTATTACATGCAATAGCTTTGTGAAGAATATTTACATGAGAACAGGATACTTCCCCTACTGTTGTTTTTAAATACATGTTTTTTAAATAAATTATACTTGAAATTGCAACAGTACTCTTATGACATCATACATATTTCCACAACAATTGTTTCTATGAAAGAAAATATTAACACTTAAAATGCAAACTATCATTTTCATGTAAATAACCTTGTCATTAAAAATATGGAGAACTGAAACTACAGAAAGCATATGTTTATATAATCAGAAGAGTCGATAAATATAACAGTCATTTTTCTGTGTTTTCCACTATGCCCTAGTACGCTGCCTGAGTGAATAGACTGTGTAACAATTGAGTTCCCAGATTGAGAGAAAAGCTCCTTCACTTATCAACTGTTGCACTTAAACTACTATGATTTTAGCTTAATGGTAAAGAAAACCACAAACATTGCACTATTTTGCTGTTTCAAAAGGAAAAAGGAAGTAGCTTGTGTACATGTATTTTACTAAACTGTGCTTAGCGTCCACTTCATGACGCAAATGCCTAAGGGACAAGATTGCAAGGTTGTACTTCTGGCCTTCTATTGACTTACCATGTTATTTGAAGCATTTGACTTAATCTCAGTGTTGTTTTCCTTTATTGCGCTCCAAAAAATGAGAGTACCACCCAGCTACAGTGTGGACCTCCCTCCATATAGATACGCAAGTATAACATTTTTCTTCTTTACAGAACTTACTTGAATCAAAGCTGGCTCTGTAAAATATGTTTTTACCTTAATGAAGACCTTGAACAGAAAAATAATGTGGTTTGACCCAACTCTCCCATCTTCCTCTAAATCCTATTCAGTCCATATTTGACTACCATAACTATTGTGGTGCAAGTTTACTTCTCTGGTTAATTTTACTAGCTTCTTCTCCAACTGTGATGTCCCTTTTAGACTTTACCTCTTATTCTGCATGTATAAAAGTTCTGGGTAGATTTAATCTTTACATTACACTCAAATTAGAATTGTGACGCTACTGAACATGAATAGTTTTAGTACTTTGCTTTTTATGGAACATTTGCAGTAATATCTACCCAAGTGATCTGCTACTTCTGATGCTATTCCCACATTTTTCTCTCCAGAATGTGCCAACATGGCACATTCCACATGGCAGCCCTTGGAAGGTTTCCATTTGGAGGTTTTTGAAATTCCCACCCATTGCAAGGCTGAAATATTCAGTAAGTGATCTACATCTTTTAGACCTTCATTTGAAGGTGCTGAGAAGCATATCTAACTCACACTGCAAAACAAATGAGACATTATTTAAAGACAAACTATTATCATTTTAGCTAAGCCCACAGTTCACTAGCTCTTTACAAGAACACCTATACAATGAAGCTTTACAATCATTTAGATTATTATAACTAAAATTCAGCTTTTGAAGATCTATTGCAATTTTTGCAATATTCCCCTTAGTAGTATTTTCTATTTTAAACATCTGTTAAAAATCAGTAGCATTAACTTAATAACTTAATGGGATAATCTGGCTGGGCTCTTTTGAAATTAATCAAACAAATTAGCATTATGGACTTCTAACAGTGACTGAGAAGAGCTGATTATAATACCACACATTAAAGTAACGGGCACATCTGTACAGGGGCACAGAGTATGCAGCACACAGGCTTTTGTGGTGCAAAGCACATTTAGGGTCATACAGTTGCCACGTGCGTATAAACTGACACAGGAATGTCCTATTCCATCAAATGAGATATGCTTTGAATAAAGCAATTGTCAAAATAAAAGCATTCCTTCCCTTCCTGCACCTTCCTCTGTCAATGAGGATGTCGCATAATTGCATAATGATAAATGACTGAGACATGCTGTTCCCAGACATCCATAATGACTAAGTGCTGTACTGATCCTATAATACTGTAATGTGCTTCTGTATTCAGTCAATGGAACAAAACAGCAGGGCAATGTTAATTAAATCCAGATGCAGTGAATATTTACCTGACACATTCATTCCTGATTTAAAATAAAAAAATCAATGTTACAATTACACTCTATGGCTGCTTAGTAGTGCAAATTCTCAAGCAACAAAGCTTGTAGATAATACCAATAGTAGACAAACAGCAACCAGAAATTTCAAAATGTCATCACGCATTCAAAATTCCACGTTGTCTGCAAATATCTGCCAAATTTGAAACACTGAAGCAAGACATCTCCAGTTCTTCCACATTAATCATTGGTAGAAGTGCCATGAGGAAGGTACCCCTATAGCTCTCTCTACCTTACACATGCAGTTCCATTCATTCTTGGCTCTTTTGACAATGAGGAGAAACAGAGATAAAAACTAGGAGACACAAAGATAATTTCTTTTAAAAATGTTTTCTGATTAAAATAAAAATGAAGAAACGAGCAAAAAAAAAAAAAGGAAGTTGAATGAAGACTGAATGTTGTGCGTTCTCTAATCTTCCCTCTAGATTTTACTTCTGTTTGCATTGCTATTTCTCTCTAGAGGACAAAGTTACTGAAGGAGGTTCCATCTGGCTTGTGTTATGGAGAAGACCTAATTTCTCATTACACTATGTCATGAATTATTTCCCATGAACTCTTTGTTACACGCTTGTCTCCTTAATTGCTATTGTAATTTCCACTCTTCTTGAGGGAAGTTCTCCCATCTCCCAGTTCTTCTCCCATCATCCCTTCTCCTTCCAGGTCTCTCATTTAGCTTTTGTTTCCCTTCTTCACTGATCTTCATCCAAAAGCAGTTCTAAAATATGAGATGTCCTCTATCTACCTACAGTTTGGTCTGCTGATACCTCTCCTACCTCTTTTCTCCCTCATGTTGCATCTTTTTTTAATCAGAGCACAGAGAGCAGATTTGTCTGTTACTCTTGCACAGAGACTACCACAGCTGGTTCCACTTTTCACTGGCTATTGCATGGTACTGCAGTAAATATAGCTAATGACAATGGTGGAAGGAAGGTGAGTTTTCTTTTCATAAAAATGATTTAGAGATTAGAATTCTACACAACACAACTAAATGCTAACCCCCTCACTGAGGGCACTGGATAGTCATGGCTAAGGGCTTCATGAACACTGAAGTTCAGATAAGCTTAGAAAGAAAAGAGAATATTTTGCTGAAGGGCTGTTGAAAGGATTTCTTGAAAGTCAGAGCTATCACAGTTCCTGGCAGCCATTTCACAAACAAGGTTTTGTCCAAAATGTCCTCTGACATTTAGCAGGAGAGAATATAAAGCAGAAGAGCCAAATGTATCAGGTTAGGAAGGTAAGGTTCAAAATACAACAGAACTATTGCATCTCTGCATCAAGTATTTATGCATTTGAATGCTAGACAGCAATCCTGACGCTGGCCTGTCAGGCTGTCATTAGTGATGCTACAACTCACAGTGGTACCTGACAGCTACTGCAGATACTGAAAATCTGAAATGAACCTCAGTATTTTCGTCTGCAGTGCTAACATTCAACATATTCAAGTAAAACTCAGCAAACAGGAAAAACTGCAAAGCATACAGATACTTATGCAGTGCACCAAAAGTATGAATGCCTATGTCTAGATTAGATTGCACACAGAATTAGTACTCTTTACTGAATGTGTCATGTCATCCCACACAAACATCTGAAGTAAGCAGGAACTGGTTCAGCATGCAGCTTCTCAAAATTAATAGAGCATGACCAAGAACAAGATTTAAAATGGGATTCCTAAATAAACTGAACTTCTTAAATAGAAGTAAGAAAGAGTTTTGGTAACTTGCAACTTTGTGACATGTTTTGCTGGTTGATCATTTCTATATTGTGATTATACTTTCGTAAGCTGGATCCAAGGCATTCTTTTTATCTTGCTTATATTACTCCCCCTACTCATTCACTTAAATTTACTATATATAAAAGCAGAAAGCACACTACCTTGAAGAGCTTTGGGAGGTTACAAATCTGAATCAATTTCATTACCATAAATAAATGTCAAATAGCTGAAATATATTTTCTCTGATTAAACTGTCAAGGACAAGAACATGCAGGAAGAGTGAATCTTTTTTATTCCTGTTAGAGTAAGAAAGGGAGGAAAATAGTGAAGAAAAAGTGAATATTTTAAGAGAGATCTTTGCATAAAATCAAAGTGAATCAATAAACTCTAGAGACAAAGAGATAGCTTTGCCATCTCCTTTATTAGTAACTAAATAATTCTATTTGTGGAAAAAAATAATCTGAATGGCTGGTATACTTAGTGCTCACAACTTGAAACACATTGTGCTATCTTCAGACCTCTTCCTTCCATTTTTTCTGCTCTCACTTAAGAAAAAACATACGCATTCATTTTCCTGCATATTCCAACTAAAATACAGAAAGCGCCAACATTTTTGCACTACTTGTGCTCAGAGAATTCGTTCAGTAGAAGTGGAGAAAGTACTTCCAAGAATGGTGTTTATAAATTATTCCTACTGCTTCAGAATCTGGGAGTCCTCTAGAAACATCTGTATCTCACTTTTGACAATAATGGAGTTTGAGGTGAGAGGCTCAGTTGTCAATGACTGTGTTACTGGTTGAGGTCTTAAACAAATTTTCCCCATTCTTATCACCAGGTATGGCAATAAACAATATTAAAATATATATATTTCAAGCAGTCACCTTCATGGTGCTTTTATATGTACTATGTAAAGAACTGTAGATGAATGTGATTAAGTGGTAATATTCATTTTGAAATTCAGTATAGAAATTCAGACATGATTTCTAGCAGCAATTTAACAATTGTAAATGAGACATTTTTATACAGTTCATGTACATATATATCTTTCCAAAAATTATTCATTCTTGTGGCTTTAGCTTCTGGAAAATACAAGTATTAGGAGTACTGTTCATTAGTGTCAAAACACAAGTGTACTTTACATATTCTTCTCATGCATTATGTATAGGAAGGAGTGGACTGACAGAATGTCAAAAGTAAATGGATTGGAAATAACAGTTTAGGGTTAACTAAAGGAGATGTAGCCCTTCAAACTGGAACTCTCCAACTCACCTGTTCTCATAATCAAAATTGGCAAAGTACATTTACATTAAGTCAATAAATACAGTTAATTGGGGTTATTTCCCAAATAGTGTCTCTGATCTAACCCTTAAATCATGTTGTTTTGAAAAGAAATCAAAACAAAGAAACAAAACACTCTGAACAGTACCTGTGCTGCCTGTACAATGCCATACTGTGGAAAAAGATGTGTTTTCTGAATGACAGGAGTAGTGCCTGCCATCTATGGTCCCAGCCCCAAGGCAGCCTGCCAAAGGCAGTGATTAATTTGTCAAAGAAGAAACCCCCAATGGCTGCTTTTACAGTTGCATTGTCTGTGATCAGTTATACTTCCTGTCTCAGCTATGGAGCTCCCTGATCATAAAAAAAAATTTCTTAAGTTAATTAGTGAAGTGCCTTTGTCTAACTTTCAAAAGGTTAGAGTTCACTGTACACAACTCTTGCACAAACTTTGATTTGGACTGAATTTAAAGCACATTAATACAACTGAAGGTGTATTTGTGTTAGTTATTAGACTTACACATGCACTGAATTACTTCTGAGTTAGTATAGTATGATATGGCTGTATTGATTTTTCAGATGTGCCTCTTAGGTCATATCTCAGTTTGTGTTTCCAATCTTTATTTTGCTTCCTGTTTTACTATGCAGGTTGAGCTCAGTCCCTGCAGTTCACTTGCATCTCTGCCTGCAACTATGTACAAGGTAAGGCACACCAAGTTTTTAACTGTGGTGAAGAAAACTGATCCCATGGAAAACAATCAATCATCTTGCTAACCCAGTATCTGTCTCCAGCAGCAACCTCCACAACACAGCAAACAGTTGTGAAAAACAAAATCCTTACTGTGTTAGGCTACAATAATAGACAAGAAAGGGGAAAGAAAGCTTCCAGCCCTATTGTAGGTAGCTGACATGCCTAAAAATCAGTGTAACAATACAGCACAGTTATCATACTCAAAAAACAAAAATCAAAACAAACAAACAAAAAGGATATAAGTGAACAGTTAAATGCATAATATAAGAGAAAAAAAAGGTTTCTTTCAATTGAGAGAAAAGTGTGGCTTGGGCATCTCTTGGTTTATCTCATTAACTCAGTTTTGAACAACCTTCATGAGGGTGACTATTCTTAGGACTGTAATCACCTCAGCACTCCCTGTGGTGCTACTGAATATTACGGTGAGGGTAAAGGGTCAAAAGTGAATGAGTAAAGTTGAGTATTAGTAAAGGGACAGGAAAGGTGTTTTAATATTTCTTTCTCCCTATCATCATCTATTTTAATTGGCTACAAATCAGTCTAATTTTCCCCAAAAGTTGAGTCTGTTTTACCCACAATGATAACTGATAACCACTATCTCCATATTACAACCCACACACCACAACAATTAATAGCCAGCTTAAGTGTAGCATTGAATCGGAGCTTGAAAAAAATCCTATGGGACTTTCCTCAACTCTTTGAACAGATACGCAAATCTCTCTGCTGCACTCTGAAGCTACTCATTCTGTACACTCAAGATGTGGGACACTACTTGCTTAGTTAACCAGGACAGTAAGAGAAGCATTTGTACTCTGAACAACTTGCATTTAAACAGCTGTAGTCCTGTTAAAAATATATATTGAAAAACTTGACATAGAAGTCTGGAGAACTTTATGGTGCCCTCTAATTGCATACTACCATGAAGGAATATATTGGAATGGCCACAGAGACAAATGCAAATGATGCAGCAATCATTTTATACTCAGCAATGCTGAAGAAACAGATGTGATGATTAGAGCCAATTAGACTGTATCGGTTTGCAATGAAAGAGTGAGTGCTGTCCTTGTTAATGACATCACTTCTTCAGTGGCTGAATAAAAAACACAGATTTTAACAATTACATGAATTAAGATTGAATGTACACCAGTACTTTTGAGGGCCTTCATTTTAAATCTTATTAGAAAACCTGACCTTTTAGCAATAGAGCAGCTTTCCTGGGATAGATTTAACAGCTGTTAAAACTATACAGATTCCTGATCCCTTACTGTACTGTCTAAGGGGATAAAAGGATGTGCCAAATATTCAGTGTAAAGTGACTTTATTAAATATATGTATTGGGAGATTATTATATTATATGTAATCTCCTAATTAACAATATATAAACTCCTGATTTTGGAATATGATATTGGTGTGTATAGCAAAGTAAAGCTGCATACAATGTTTTACTGTATTTTAGGCACAAATTTCTTTAAGTACAACTGTATCTTTTTCTTCAAATACATGCCTATTTTGTTTTGTTTTATTTTTTAATAGAGAAAATAACATGGATTCTTGTATTCTCTTCTACTCTGTTTAACTATAAAGAATATTTTAGGAGCTCAAGGAAAATTTATTTTAGAGGGACACAACCATAAGAAAATTACAGCCATCAAGATAGGCATGTAGTTGTGAAGTTCTTACACAAGATACCTGTCCTATTTTGGAGATGACCCTTCCAAACACTAAAAACTCTGTTCAATATGAAACCTAGGCTGAAACTACTGACTGCTGAGAGACTTTCTAAATGTGTCAGGTATAGCATCCTGAGCCTGAGGAATACCAGATAAAATGTCATGGAGGACATTGTCTTTCTCTGAGGAGGCATTCCCAGCAAAGCCGTTATGTTCTGGTGCAGGAATTGAGAATTCAGCCCACTTAGGATCTTAGTCCAGATGACAAAATCATACTTCACATTCAGTGTAATGTGACACATCACTGCTGCTCAAAGAGCTTTCCTAGTTGTAAGGCAAAATGCAAACTGTTTTATAATAATTTAAAGAGGGCAGTCACAAGATTCAGTCCAGCAGTAAAAAGGAATAGTGGACAACCTATGAAAATTAACACAGCTGTCTTGAAACTGTTACTTTCTGGGCTTGTAGATTGAGTCATCTATAGCTTGGGTAATCTGTTCTGCATTGCCATGAGCACTAATTCAGAAAGGATGGAAACTGAAGGAAACATATGCATCATCACTCCCTTCAATGGAACTAAGAATACATCCTAGACACCCAAGAAACAGTATAGTTCCGGTTCAGAATTTTCTTGTCTTTTTAATGATGCCTGAGGCAAAAAGAAAGTAGCATCAGAACAGATCCAACTCTAAAATAAGGTTGTTAAAGTAATCTAATCCATCATTTTCACATTTTACACAATCCAGCATCATCAAAAAATTTAAATTCTCTCCAGCAGTTTTCCCCTTTGCATAGTCAAACACTAACAGATGAGTTTGATGGCCTCTAGAGACAAAAATCATAATTAATGCATAGTTAAAGGGATCTAATTAGCTGATGTAGAATGACAGCAGTACAGCCTATCACTTTATGGATTTACAATTCTATAATCACAGTAAAAAGTCCCCCCAAAAATATCTTCAATCACACTGCCATGAACATGCTCAGTTTATAGTCCCTGAGCTCTTAGTCCAGTTAAATGGGCTCTTCAGTAATAAAGGCAAGTGGTTTTAGTCATCATCTAGCATAAAGTGAGAGAACCAAAAGGTACGCTTCTGCGGACATACTTTAGAATCCTTCAGTAACATGTGGAGTCATAAATATGAATTACAGTAGTTATAAGTATATATGCATCTAGTGAGCAGTGGTCTGACTGATGCTGCTTATTCATTCAGGGGTGAATTATGAAAAAATGATGCTTAAAAACATCATATTGAAAGTCAGGTATACAGAGTGGCCTTTGTACAATCATATGAAAAGATTTAATAAAGAACAAAAAAAAGTGTAACAACGCTCCTTCGACTAATGAAGTTCTAACTACTAAAGAGAGGCTAATTTCAAGTCAGTTTCGCTCTTGTAAATGCCGAGTACTGAGAGAGAACCAAATGAGTGATATTCACCATAACTGAACTCTGTAAATCTATGAAATCTACAGCGAGGTTGACAGTGTTCAGATGATGAAAAGAGCCATACTTCATGATGCAAACATAGAGAATCACAATGTTCTATGTATAATAGCCAAAGTCTCTGTGAAGATACTGGTTGCCATAAAAAGATCTAGAGAAAGGACTGATTTGATAATCTCACCATTTCCAGTATTAGACATACTCCAACATAACAAGTTGATAGCATCTTACAGGTCAAATGATGCAATTCTCTCTCTCTCTTCTTGAGCAACTGTATAACTGTTCCTGAGGTCAACTTTTGATTGTGAGTTATGTATTAAAAGCACTTAAATTTTAGTACCTAGTGCTACTCTCCATCCTCTGCTATTTTCTGCAAGAATCAATGTTTTGTGTGGAGCCCTCTTTCCTAAGAAATGAATTAACACCAGTTCTAATACACTGGAGATTCAAATATAACTGACACTCCTTAGAGAAGCCACTGAAGAAATGAAGGTTTAGAAGGTGGTAAAGTCAAATCTGTAATCTCAGGCTAAATTGCCAAGAACATTTGTTTCACGTGACATATAAACTACTTTGGTTAAAAAATGTCAGCCTGCTCCTCAGAGATTACTGTTTTCAGGTACACAGAAATTGATGAAGAGTATTTTACACCTATTTCATACATCTTCAAGAAGCCTGTCTCAAACAAAGGGCTGCAGAACTGCTGTATCCATTCAGAGAAAACATCAACATCTAAAACAGTCTGCAGATTTTGCAGCCTCTCAGTGCCTCAACAGCAAGAAAGAAGACAGCAGAGTACTGGGATCTGAAATAATAGAATATCAATATTTAATTTTTCCCTTTCTAGCATTGAATAGCCTATAGCCCTCCAGGTGAATGGGTTCCCTCAACATAAGTACATAATGTCTTTGGTCTCCAACCACAGATATTTAAGGACCTGCAGTTCCAAGATGACTGTAAGGAGAATACTGTAATACTTTCCTGAATTCCTAAATGCAGTGGGAACTAAATTCAGAAGACAGTAAGTGAGCAAGAATTGCACGGAATAACAGCCCCAGAGCACCTTATAACATGCAGCTCAAAACTGCAGCTGAGCTTAAGAAAACTCCCCCCCCCCCCAGATGAATCAATATTTGAAGTCTGAAGTTTCTTGTTCTTCTCAGCAGGTATGGCAGTTCCCTGAGAGTTGCAGTTACAGCAAATCTACTATCTCATCTAGGAGCATGCTCACCTCGAGTCCTCTCTCCCCTTTCTTCCCAAAATGCATTCCGTCAAATTAATCACACTAGATCCAAAAGGCCTGCACTAACAGACAAGAAAAAATTAGAAGCTGAGTGATGGTGGAGGCTCAAGACAATATGTTATTCAGAGGACTACCCTAGTGGAAGAGACAAGATGAAGTCAATATAATTAAAAGTTCCAAGAACAACTAGTAGGCATCATGTGCTGCTATGCAAATTTGTGCTCTATCTATTGGTAATTTAAGTAGGCTTTCCTGGAAAAAAAAACATAGTCTGAGGTCTTTGTGAACACTGACAATATAGTACACAATTCTTTTTTTTTTTTTTTTAATTGCCTCACTGAGAGGTGGTGCAATGGCACATGGTGACCTGGAGTGTGACAGAAAAGGACTTTTGTTAGGATGAAAATCCACAGGACAATCTGAATAAAATGAGGCCATGGTAAACAGTAAAAAGGTAGATTTAGAACTTTGTCTGTGGTACTGTCAAAGACGAACCACTCTAACGGTTGTGATGAAGCCTATGAGGGATACAGATAGGTCCTCAAGGAAGCAGTAAGAGGGCTTCAACAGTAAGGAAAAGTGGATGGCACTCCACAATAGGTAGACAAAGAAGGGTACTTTCATTCAGCAGAATACTGAAAGAAACAAAAGAAACAGTATACCTCACTCCTCTTAGAACTACAGAAGAATAAGCAGAGGCAAGGAGATTAGAGGAAGATAGTAACATTAATGGCTAACAGCACTTGCACACTTGTTCTCTGCACTGTGAATATGCATACAGAAAAACAAAAAATTCTATAGTATTCTTTCTTTGTATGAAAAGAATATTTCCTCCAGTGTTTCTAAAGCCAGAAAGTGAATGTAAATAAGTTTGAAGCAGCCTGTTAAGATTCATCTGAAAAAGCACAGAACCTGATACATTTCTTTACTGCCGAAGAGTATATTGAAAGCAGACTTGGCTTGCCAAAACAAAGGCAAAGCACCATAGCATTCCTCATGCAAATAGCAAATGCTTCTTCACAAATAAATCTGTATTATTTGGATAAACAATTAAAATTAAAATAATCTTAATCATAACATAAATACCTATGCACTCCTTGCTCAAAAGGTGTAAATTGTGTAACATGAGCTCACATGAAATGTGCAACATGATTCAAGCACCATCTTAGAAAGGTCAAGAAATGAATAGGATTTTTACCTGGAAATGAGAAGTTAAGAACACAATTCAAAGTAGAGTGGAGAGCTTACCCTCACTAATTATTTTTGTTACTTTGCTTAAAAATAAACAAAGTTCCATTGTTTTAATACCCCGTCTGGTAAATGTCCTTCTTCCATGCACTGAAAGTTCAAAATTCATTCCAAACTTCAAAGCCTACAATATATGTTATTGTCAGTGGTGATGTTGCAGATAGAGACACAACTAAATAATGAATTAAAGTATTCTCCGAAAAGTGCAAAAAAAGTGCTTAAGTATGGCAACATCAAATACTGCAAACACTAAACCCTTGTAAAAGGAAAAATGTTTGTATGCAGAGTGAAAACAAAAACAACTAACAGTCACGAATCAGTTAATGATAGGTAAGTAATAGCTGCTGTCATTTTCTATTTGTTATTGTAAACATCATTTTATTAGTCCTGACAACTTTTACCAGTCATCTGTTAGCAGTGAACAAAATCAATGAATATTTGGAAAAAAAAAAGGAAGTGAATAGAGATGCCACTAAGAGTCAAGACAATACAATCAACTAAATTCCCCTCCTCCCCCAAGAACTGATCACTTCAGCTTATAATGTTGATTATGGGTGTGGGAGGAATAGTAAGTAGGATGATAAAACAAATACCAACAGCAAATAGATTTTTCTTTAGGTCACTATAAATACTGGAGGATTTTAAATGTTGGAAACGCTGATGCTGGCATCTTGTTTTCAGGAACAGATATTCACATTTAGATGAGGGACTTGCTTAATGCTTTTAATCTTTTAACCTCAGCAAACACATCTTCTTGTTTATCTACTTGAGCGTTAAACATTTTTCCTTGGAAATGTCACTTGCAAATTTTGTATATTTCAAGCCTATTTTCTGTGTGGAGTTTTTAGCCTTTCGGTACATTTTTTTTTTTTAAAGCAGAGTTAGCTTGAATAATCATGATTTAATTGAGCAATAAAGATCCTAATATTTTCATGCATCCAAGAAACTTAATAGGCACTGCAGCTCACTGAAATAAAATCAATTCAATAAGGTTTTGCTTTTTCCCACTCATTGCTTACTTAAGCTTTTATTAGCAGTGTGGTGCTCATGGTGGGTGAAGAACTGACAGCACAGAAGCCTTGTGTTGTCTACATACACACCAGCTAGGAATAGTTCAAGTGGAAACAAGACACAGTTATTCCACTGGTGCAGATGCACTTCACATCTGACTGGACGATGCTATCTCTTCTAAATCAAAATGGCCAGTCAGGTTTCACATTCATTCAATTTTTTACCCTCATATGGACTTCCAACAGTGCCAAACTGCGTATGATGGTTCTATAGTGCTCCTGCCAACATGCCAGCAATGAATCTTCACACAACTCAGTAGGATTTGAACAAGAGGTTCCAAAGCTGTACAGTCTGGTTTTGAATCAGTATTTAAAAGTACTAAAAATCAATATTTCCAATACATCTTCAAGGGAAACTGGATAAGAAAATGCTCATGAACAGATACTAAATGCCTACACAAATGAATAAACAGTGGTCTGAGACTTACATCTATGTCTGGAAAGGTATAATTTACATGTCTAACCTTGATTAAGATGTTCACATTAGCTACAAAGCATAATCCTTTATATTTAATTTCAAATCTCTGCCATGGACGTTTTTAGTGCAGTTCACAGGGCAGCATTATGCCCTGAAACAAAAATCAAAGCTGCCATGCAGTATATAGCTCTTCAGTAAAATCATCCACAACAGTTAATAAGTTCCTGCTTTCTGAGAAGTGGCTGACTTCCTACCTGCCAAAGGAAAGCAGTGAATTTTTATTTGCTTAACTGCCTTTATCTCAACCTCTGAATCAACCCTGGCCATGAAACAGAGAGAAAGCCATGTTTTGCCACCTGTAAATAGGCAAGCAAGAAAGTCTGAGACTTCCAAGTAGTACTTATGGTGATACTCTCATATACCATACTTTAACATTGACTGGAAATCAGTGAGTGTCTGCACTTCCACTTTTTTCTTCCAAAAACCTGAACAGTTGTATTAACACATGAAGATGGGTGGAGCATAAATATAAACTGAGGTATGAAATTTCAAGGTAAGCAAATACATTATTCAAGCATAAGACAGAAGTAATATGACATAAGTTCAGTTCACTTATACGTAGGTTTTATGACATCAGATCTCACATCAGTACAAAGGTAAATATGTAAGAAGCTGAACACTAAGGCCTGCCACGCGGTATGTATTTCGCTAGTCAAAAATCTTATCTGACATGAGTGTATACATGAAGCCTAAACTTTTCTACATTTGTGCTGAGTCCTTGTGAAGGAACTATCTAAAGAGACAAGATGGACAAATATTTCCTATTCCTGTATAATGTATTACTTGCACTGCTGAGTTCCTTACAATAGAATAATGAGGCATCTGCCAGGCTCCTTGCAATTACAGTAAGATATGGGGCAAAAGATCTCACAGTAAAGGCACTGTTCCTCACCCAAGCTCTGACTTGTTGCATGACCTTTCATTTTAACCTCTGGATTTCAAACTCCTTAATTGCAAATTGGTGGAATCATATTTTATAAGGCTCTTTAAAATCTATACACACACTGGTTACAGCTGGAAAAGTTAATTTTCTTCAGAGATTCTGGTATGGTGCTATGTTTTAGCATTAGGAGAAAAACAATGTCAATAATGCATGTTTAGCTGCTTGCCAGGTTAAATGACAACAGTCCTTGTTGCAGTCAGTGGGGGACTCAAATGGTTGAAATAACGACAGACCTGACCAAAGCATGTTAAAACAAGGTTGTTAAGAACTACAGTCCAACTGAAAAATACATTGACAGCGCATGAAGGGGTTCAAGCTGCTCTGGAAGTGGCTGGTACAGAAGTACATCTCCCCTTGGCACTTTGAATGCCTGTTCTGGGCTGGGCATTCAAAGTGAGGATCCCCTACACACATAATGCAAATTATGAGACTTATGTGTGATGTAAATGGTATGGGATAAGGGGTTCAACCACTACACGTACTAATGCCTTAAAACCCAAACCCTGAATAGTTGCTTTCTTCGCTAAAATGATTAATCATTGCTAACAATTCTTGTGGTGTTACTGCTACTGAATTATTACTTCTACAATCAGCTTAACATCTAGCTACAAATTTAGCAGTTCATACTTTATATGCACCAAATAAAAAGGCAAACTACATCCCATAGAGCCTGCAATCTTACTTAAAAAGAAAACAAAAATAAAGAAACAAAACAGAAAAAAAACTCAAGCAAAAAAATCAAACCAAACAAAACCAAGAAAAATCAACAAGGATAAAAGAACAAGGAAATAAACAGTGTCAGCAAGACAATTTAGCTAGCACGATAAACAACAACCTTATCTCATTTGAAAACACTTATACAGACTAGCCAAACAGTACTACAAGGCATATTCACTTCAAAGTCCTTCTCCAGTGCCATCTTCAATGCCAAATTTTTTTTTTTTTTTTTTGGTAATGGTTGATACAGTTGCTTTCTTTTACTTTTCATTTCTGTCCGCTCAAAAAACTAAATAACCCATTTGCCATTAGCTCAGGTGATTTGTTAAGGATTCTACACTGAAAACTACTGAAGTCTTTTATATTGCAAGAACAATATAAAGTATGATGTATTTTTTGCTGCATGTAAAAAGGACCTTATATTGAGTCATACAAATAAATACAGCACGTTTCTCATTATGTATTTATTTAAAAGGGGAGCTCAGGAGAGAATTTGTATAACTTCAAGAAGGAATTGAATTCTAAAACCTACCAGAAGGAATATGACTGACATTCAGATCTCACTAATAAGGAGGTTAACCTAGGGGCCTAAGTTTGATCACTAACATATAGAAAAAATTAACGGGTTGCACAAGGACACGCATATAAGCAGGAATAATGAACTTCTCCTTCGAGTCCCCCACATGAGATCCTTGCTACACAGACATTGTTGAACTTGCCTTTCTGTGATGTTTCTGAGACATGACACCTGTGCTGAGTGTGAACTAAATGACTACGTGATGTCTTTTATTCTGTATCTGCAGAGCGTTTCAGACATCTGTAACAAAATGTAAAGGAAATTCCTCATGAAAACTTAACGTACTCCAACCTGTTTAAAAGCCAGAAGCAATGCTTTTGCTGTGCTCTGGTTGCTGAATCCACCCCAGAAAGCTCTTGCAACCCTGACTTTCTCTACTCTGTAGTGCAATGGCATTGAAACGACATTCTAACATACACATGCATGCAGAAAAAGATACTTGTCCTTTATCAACATAGTTGTTTGATAAAATTTTATTTTCCTTCAAGCTATTACCCTTAGTAGTCCTTTTCTGTCGAGTTCAACATATAATCTTTTGACCCTCCAAAGTAAAACAAATAATAGAAGGCATTATTTAATTGTCTGCATCTTATGGGGCCTGCAAACTTATTTAAGAAGAAAACAAAAACAAACTTTTTAAAATTCTTTCAAGATCTTTGTTACGACACAATGCATTGACAAATATGGTTAGCAATACTTCCAAATGAGAAAAGCACACAGAAGGAGGAAAAAAAAAATCATTCTGCTCTCTTCAGGGAGAAAACTGCTCACAACTCAAAACCAGAGAAATTGCCATTTAAAAATAGAATCTATCTGCCTGCATCCATCATCCCTTTCTTCTGTTTGTCAAGACTCCATGGCCCTGAGCTCTGGTCTAATTCATAATGGTTAAGTTCATCCCTTATTTAATCTCAATTTAATAAATTACTTCTAACTGGTGTTTCTAGTAACTTATTGACACAAAATAATGGCTTTACAAGACGTCACTCTGAACACTCCACAGCACTGTAACTTTTTTTTTTTTCAACTAATAAGTATCTATTTCTTCAAACATTGTTTTTGTTTTTTCTACAAGGCAGTATTTTTCCAGGTATAAATTTTTTGCTGGTTCCACGAGCAACTTAAGAATGGAGAATGGATATTTAGTATTATTACAGTTCATTTTGATATTCATATAAATGATCCTTCATCAGCTGGGGCTCTGTAGAAAGGTATTACTAGATAAGCGTCCTAGAATTTCCCTTCACTCTCTTGGTGTCTTTGTTATACTACTCAAGATAAAAGCAGAATTAAACTCAACTCTGCAAAATAATTCTTGACCCAACTTAAATGTCAACACCCAGGTTAATATAATTCAGTCTTGAAATACAGGTGAAAATTTGTATTTTAATGTCCAGAAAAAGGGGCTTGCAATTTGATCATTGAACTAGTGGGAGTTCAGACCCATTCAGGTTAATCATGTGCAGTGCAATATCAGCTAAACAATTCTTCTGTATCAGATTTTGTTCTGGATGCAGCTGTGGACTATTTGGAGCAATTAGAGCCAAATTGTATTGATGTGCAGTTTCTTCTTCAAGGTCACGACAAATGAGAAATGGATAATGCTGATAACCTATGACATTGGCTTCTTCACAAGAGAGCAGGTACGGAGTCATAGTCTCTCTCTCTCTTTTTTTTCCCCCCCCCCCCTCAGTTGAAGAACATTTGACCTTTTTAGAAGAAAAATAGCAAATAAATGTAGGTATTATACAGTAATCTACTACTAGACTATTAGCAGTAAAAATATAAAACTGAAATAATTAATGATAAATGAAATTTTGGCTAAAACGCCATGAGGCAATTGATTACAGTAAGTTTTTTTTTTCCATTTAACATAAGTTTTAATATTTTTTACTCGATCCTAATATTCTACAATTTTACATTAATCCATAGTTTAATGTGATTATCTCTCATGTTATTTTCGGAAAGTCCTATGTTAAATGTATTTATGATGTCTTTCTAGAGCTTTGTCAAAAGTGATCACATCATCCAGAAAATACTACCAGTAACTGGCATAAGGTAGATTTCTTATCCTCAGAAACAGAATTTGGACAGAGCTAAGTGAACTAATGATCATTTCAGGCCTTAAGGACAGAATAGGACATGCTTGCTGAGTAGCTTTTAGAAGATGACCATTCCAGATACCAGTACATTGATAACAGCAACAGATCTATACAATAGATAAATTAGACTTCAATTCCCACAGATACAAACTTCGCCTTGGTAGTAAACACTACACTCACTTATAAAAAGTTTAATAAAATGTAAAAAACAAAAGTTAAATATAAAGTTAACCATAAACGTTTAAATGATTACATGTTAAAATGATTACAGTAAATTCTATTAGTTTTTCTGTTTCATCATAAAATTTTGACCTTTACTAAAAATTCAAGTAGCCATTGTAACAAGAGTTTAAAGACATATAGCACCTACAACCTAAAAGCTTAAGCCAAGAGAAATACCTCAAGAAACGGAGAAAGTCTCAGAACTACATGTAACAGGTCAAGGAAAAACACCTAATTTGATGCATGTCTCAAACACTTGTGTATGGCAAACAGGTATACAGGTATTGGACCAGAGAGATTATTGCCTTACAAAGGAGAAATGAAACAAAGCGCCAAGAAACAAAACAAAGCACCTACCTGTGTCCTAGGCTCACAGAAGGGCTCTAAAAAAAAGGATCTCCAGCAGGGGATCCTTCCTCCTTGGGAGTCAGCCCTTAAATAGGGTCTAGGAGGGGTGGAGCCAGGCTCCTCCCCTTCCGGTCACTCAGGTGAAATTGCGTTCACCTGTGCCCCTGCTGCTGACTCAGCACTCGCCTCAGATGGTCAATCAGAGGTTCAGGCCGTGATTCAACAGTCCCCATACAACTTGTAATAAAAGACCATCACCATGACAACAGGTTAAAGGTTGAAGATGTAGCTGAAGGAGGGAACCCATTGGGAACTTCAGCCAGTAACTGTATATTATGTTACAGCTTTGTATCTCTTTTAGTTTTGCTTTTTATAAGTCTTTGCTTCAACTACAATCACTACAAACTCCAACCAATTGACTTCCAGTGGTGTGACCAAGTTAGTATTATAAAACAGAAATTATACTTGCAAAGTTAATTGTGTACACATATGCCTAATAGCAATAACAGCTGGAGAACTTGCACTTTAGAGGGAATTCTAAGCATCAATGCAGAAGAATTTAGATAAAGGTCACATTTTTTTATTATAGTGGTTGTAAATGTGTACAAATCACAAATTCCACTTGTTATAATTAACTTCTTTGCTTGTTTTGTTTGTTGTTCTGGACATCTAAGCTTACTGCATTTTTGACATTTGGTACTAAAATTGGATCAGGTGACCCAGCTGATATGCAATGCATACCTCAAAGACTAATCTCTTTGCCAGAGTGCTCTTAGTGTCAACTGCGAGAATGAAATTTAAAGCTTTACTATCTTCTATCACACAGGCAGAACTCAGAAAGAAGCAGCTGGAGGGCAGTCAGTGTCTTATAGAAGTCAAGTACCTTTGGGAGTAAAGTGTTCCTAATGAATGTTGCAGTATACAGCAGAGAAACTGTCCCCTGGTGATAATAAAAAGATTAAGTGGATAAAACGCAGCAATCAGCAAAATCAAAAATGAGTGCTGTGCTTTTTAAACTGGAAAAGAAAATAAAGTTTGGTGATGATGGACAAACAAAAAACATCAGAAAGACTTTTCCTCACATTTCAAACTCAAGGGATTGCATTCTGGCAACTATTAGTATAATAGCTGACGAATAGTTTATCTGATGCATAAAAGTATTTTATGTGAATGCCCAAAAGGTAAAGCCTTTCCTTTCCAGCTGTCATATGATCAATTACATCACATTGCTTCAGTGTTCATAGGAAGAAATATTTGTCTTTTGCACTGTCAATTTAGTTCCTTTCCCTTTGCTTCCCTCACCTCACCCTCCTCAACAAAACAACAAAAGGGAGTAAGATAGAAAGCAGTGGCACGTGGCTCTTTCTTTTCAATACAGAGGAAGCATCTTGTGACCAAACCATAACAATTTGGGAAGCAGAACAACTGGTTATGCAGAAGTAGAACAACCGAAGTAACAAGACTGATATCCACCTCACTGCAACCTCCTTTCAGGTACTTGTAGACAATGATAACATTTTCCCTCAGCCTCCTCTTCTCCAGACTAAACAGCTTTAGTTCCCTCAGCTGCTCCTCAGATGTCATGTTTTCTAGTCCCTTTCCCATAACTCAGTGTTCTTGTGGTGAAGGACCCCAAACTGAACAGTATTTGAGATGGCTGTCTCACCAGTGTGGAAAACAAAGGGACAATACTTGCAGTTCTCATCAAAACATTACTCAATTCTTTCTGATGTCTACATAAGGTTATCCACTGCAGGTCTACATTAGATAAAAACAAATACTAAAATGGTCTAGAAATATCAAATCTACTTGAAAGACAAACATTTACTGTTTACTGAGGAAAACTTGCAGACTCAAATAATCAGCTTCCAATGACTTTTATTAGCTGGGACTGTACCAGCTAATTAAATTAAATCCGTTTACACTGGAAGAAAAAGAATGCTTCAGAATTCAGCTTTTTTGAAGCACTTTCTGAATGCAGAGGAGTGTTCATTATAGCTAGAGGCAGCTGTGTTTCTACAATACTGGGAAGGAAATACTATGAGAGCAGTACTGTGCATGCATAGATTAAATTATATTGTGGACTATTAGAACAGTCTACGTCACATAGAATACCAATAATCAGAGAAACCACTTTTGCAAAAGAATATATTTTTTTCAGTCCAAACCTAGAGGAAAAAGAAAAATCAAGATATTGGATAAAATCAGTCTTAATATAGCTTGGTGTTGTGGGTGTGGTTAGAATATTACATCAAGTTACTGTTTGTTTCATGAATGGGCCATGAACTAGAACTTTCTAGGAAATCATGAAAATAGCAGCATGGAAAAAGTGTGTATTTAGCAGAGTGGACATCAATTTATACAAAAAAAACTGTGACCATAAGAAAACTACCAACAGCCCTGAGTTAGGTCAGCAGTACTCTTTAAGCTACCCAGAGCAGATAGGGGCTAACAAGGAAACTGCTGAATTTCTTTGAAGCCTGCGCTCTATTCTACTGAGGATATATCACAGATATAACTGAAGCTGAGGCTTTTATAACTGTGTCGTCGTTAAGAGGATGTCTTATATTAATAATGACCTATCAGGTGAACAGATCGATCAAAGTATAAATTCTTTTTAAAACAGAATTTCTCAGTCACTGTTGATTCTGTTCTACTTTAGAAAATCAGTTACATTAAATACAAGCATAAATACAAAACAAGCAGAATGTCTTAGCATGAGAAAATCTATTGTGTTTTCAACCACTATAGCTAGAAGGCAGGTAGTACTTGCAAATTAGCTTGCAGGTATACTGTAACTGGTATCAGCATAATATAGAAAGATTTTCTATTACCTCTTCCAATCACTTATATACAACGTGACAGGAGGGTTAGACCTTCGGTTGATTTTCAGGTTCAAACACCTTCCTAAACCTTGTTTACCTTGTTAAACCTTGTGTGAAATATAACATTTACCTGTAAACCGATCTGACTTTTATAGATCTGTATGTTAAATTGGTAGAATAAAGAAATGAGAATTCTTTTTAAAAACATAAAAAAACTCATACTTCAACACTGATAGTCAGAAATTGTTAAACAAGAATAGAGAGCCACTGATATCCAGCCAGAGGCATCACACAGATCCAGTGAAGCTTTAAGACATTTAACTGCTCTATAGGTTCCTAAATAAACATGGACTTGAATGCACCATTTGGATCTTCAATATTCCTTAAATTCATGCTCAAGCACTCTAAAGAGTGAGATTTCCTGTGAAAATTCCAGCCAACAACAACTTTTTTTTTTTTTTTTTTTTTTTTTTTTTTTTTTTTTTTCTGAGATAGCAAACAAATTTTGTTTGGTTGGTTTGTTGCAAACCAGAGGTTTGTAACTTGGAAATAAATTAATGGTATCAAAATGCAGTTAGCAATACCTGTTAGTATACTGCACATAAGTAAATTAAATTAACCCCTGAATAGCTTCAGTATAATGGGCATTGATGATAATGATGAGAACACAAAAACTAGTTGCCTTTATGTAACAGTATTCCAGTTTAAAAACTGCAAATTCCTTGTGTTTCAGGACATCTAGGCAACAGGCAAAAATTTGGGATTTTCATGTAACATCTGACATCAGTTTATTTTACTGTCATAGCTATCAATTTATAAGATGTTGCTGTCTTCTTCTATGAAATGATACATGAGCTGATACAATCAGCTAGAATCTTGACCATTTTGTCTTGCTCAAAGCCTATACACTGACAAAAGAAATACAGGAATTTTCATGGAAAGGAGGAACAATTTTGGCTTTCCATGTCCTCTGCCTTTATCTCCCATGTCGTATCTCCCCCAGCCCATAGTTGCTTTTCTTACCACTTGTGTACCACTTTTTGTTTCACAAAGTATTGCTCATACTGCTGCCCAAATTTTAGATACTAATTTTCCAACCAGTCTCTTTCTCTCTCCCCATTCAGTTGAAACTGAAAACAACCCAATCAAATGTGTTTATCTCAGAGTGTTCCTCCTGTAAACACAATGCTATTCTTTAAAACTAGGACATTTTTAAAGAAATGCTCTTGAAGACCCAAAATCCAGTCCTATTAGATTTCTCCATAATTTCCTTAATACATCCATCCTTTTATCAATGCCAAGCAAAGAAGCTGGTGGTTATTGCTTTCACTTCATGAATTGCTAACATTAAGATATCAATACCATAAAATACAGAAGCCAAACAAATTTAGCTGTATGCAGATAAACAAAGAAATAATAAAAATAAAGTAGAATTAAAATAGACTTCAACATATGATGATCCAGATGTACAACTCTTTCAGGCCATGGAATTCAGATGTTCCTACTGATTGAACTGTGAGTAAAGCAGGTAGCTTGCCTATTTAAGGTCTTCTACTTTATTGCTTACTGTTGAGATTGCAGCAGCACTTGTAATCTCCTAATTCCAAAGACTGTCACTACATCGTCTTTGACAAAGACTTGATGGTTCAAAGTCAAGTAATGAGACAGTTCCATACTTTTTATCACTCTATAACTTATCACAGAATCATATCATTGAATCATAGAATGGCCTGGGTAGAAAAGGACCACAACGATCATCTAGTTTCAACCTCCTTGCTATGTGCAGGGTCGCCAACCACTAGACCAGGCTGCCCAGAGCCACATCCAGCCTGGCCTTGAATGCCTCCAGGGATGGGGCATCCACAACCTCCTTGGGCAACCTGTTCTAGTGTGTCACTACCCTCTGTATGAAAAACTTCCTCCTAATACCCAACGTAAACCTCCCCATCTCAGTTTAAAACCATTCCACCTTGTCCTATCACTATCCACCTTCGTAAACAGTCATTCTCCCTCCTGTCTATATGCTCCTTTCAAAAACTGGAAGGCCACAATGAGGTCTCCCTGCAGCCTTCTCTTCAAGCTTGTCTGAATACAGTCTTTATTTACAGGATAGAGACAAGCTTTCAGTCTAAATTAAATGAGATCAGGCAAAATTCTGCCTGAAAAGTTTCCCAGATGTTATCTCCATTAGTGTCAGAGGTAAGGGACTACAAGACTGTAGGAACCCCTTTTTTTTCCAGCTCAGAATAGAGGTGTGCTGGCTAATGAGGATAATCTTACAAGTCTTTTCTCACATTGCACACAATCTGTACGCACAGCAATATCAAGAGAAAACTTCCGTTCATGGTATTTTCAATGTGTCAGTTTACAGGACACACTGTTTAAACACCCTAGGTTTTAAGAACCATGCTATCTGACTGAAAAGGGTTTTTTTTAATCATTCTGAGCAGTCATACTGTTGTGGTTTAATCCAGCAGGTAGCCAATCCCCACACAGTCACTTATTTACTCCTCCCTAGTGGGATGGGGAAGAGGATCAGAAAGGTAAAAGTGAGAAAACATGAAGGTTTAGATAGTTGATTAGATAAAGCAAAAATTGTTCACACGAGCAAAGCAAAACAAGGCATTCATTTGCCACTATCCATCAGCAGGCAGATGTTCAACCACTCCTAGGAAAGCAGGACTCATCACCCACAGCAGTTGCTCGGGAAGACAAATGCCATCACTTTAAACATCCCTCTTCCTCCTCCTTCACCTCAGCTCTTACTGCTGAGCAAGGAATAGCTCTCTGGTCAGCCTGGGTCACCAGACTTGGCTGTGTCCCTTCCCAGCTTTTTGTGCACCCCTAGTTCCTCATCGGCAGGGCAGCACAAGAAACAAGAGCCTTTGGCTCTGTGTAAGCACTGCCCAGCAACAACTACATAGTTTTATCAACACTGTTTTCCTCATAAATTCCAAACATAGCACCATATGAATTATCATGAAGAAAATTAACTCTATTCCAGCCAAAACCAGTGCACAGAAGTAGAAATTTTGGACTCAACATCTCTTTTGCAACTGAAGCTGAACTACTACAGCAGACAAGTGGTCTCCTCCCACTGTTTTACTATATCTCTCAGTTACTCCAACCACATTTATAGGACAGTAAAAGGTCCCAGTAGGACCACAGGTTTTATTTATTCTTGTATATAACTTTCCAGCAATGGCAAAACACTTTGTCAGGAATAGACTTGGCTTCTCTAAAACTTCCACAATGCAGATTTTTCTCTAAGCCTGTTGCAGGTCTGTCTTCATTTAAATGTTTGATTTTCAAAACAGTAGCTTCACATTCAAGAAATGAGGGAATATATTATTTTAACATTTCAACAACATGTGACCACCTTCTACAAACACCACCACTGATACATGTTGCTAAATAATACATTTCATTTTAGTATTAGAAAATTAGGAATGAATGAGGAAAGAGGTATTAGAATTGAACACTCATTTTGGTTGGATTAGTGAACATTATTGTCCCACAGACAGAAACTAGCTGTAATTAGTATTTCAGGAGATCCGTTGTTTGGTTGTTTTTTTTTTTTTTTTCAAATATTTTAATAAACATCATTTGGAAATGCATTGTAGCTTTTGAACACTACTAGTGTTTCCTGACTTATTAGGTTCTTTGTCTGAATACTACTAATTCTCACAATACTGGTTAGTGTCTACTGCATTTTTCCCTCTAACACACATAATTTTAAAAAGACAGTAAGCTGCTACTTTTTTCCACTACTGAAAATTGCTTGGCTGCTGCTGTAAGAAGAATTACAGAGAATTCAAACCACTGGATGTCTTTGGCACATATTATATATTTTTTATACTTTCAGTGTAGATAACCCATCAGCTCAACACATTCAGTCATCATGTCTCTACTGTTAAACTTGCTCTTTCACTTGAGAATAATATTTAAGTTCAGTAAAATGGTATTTGTCATAACACCATATTATAGAGAAAGAAAAATGTTAAATTACATCTTTGTCTCTGGTTCCTAGCACACTGCTGAAAATACTTCTATAGTTAAAATTTAAGTTAAAAAAACAAACCAAACCAGATGAATTCAATCTTTTGAGAGACTGAACAGGGAAGGAAACTAATTAAGCTAAAAGATCCACTAGTTAGCAAGCAAGTTTATCTACATTATTTTTTCTAACACAGATATATACCTAGGCTTAAAATGTCTATACTTGCTGCACATTTACAACCATGTTAAGCGCAACCATGCTGCATGTATGATTCAGACTACTTCCAGTAAGCATAACCTGCATTTGGCATTGTGAATTTCATCTGCCTTCATTCTGCCTAATCCCTCATCTCTATTAGCAGTCAATTGAGTTCTTTATCATCTTCTCTGGCACGAAATTTTTCTACTTCACTTGAGAATTTAAATAAAATTAACCAGTATTCAGAACATTTGAGTATATGTGCTGCTTGCTGATTTCAGTTTTGGAGTTGTAAACCCTATATTTGCGAAGCCAAATTCTATAACAACTGATACCATGCTGAAAAAGTTAATACACAATAAGTTTATGGGAAAAGAACTGTCATGCTCAGAGCATACAAAGAAGGTCAGTCCAGTCTACTTGGCCTGGCTAAAATGTACCCAAACTGACTATGTTATGTTTTGCCTAATGCAGTATAAGACAGCCAAATTATGTGTGGAAGCAAAAATAAATGGTTACTTGTTAATTTGGTTTGTGCTTGATTTTAGTTGTTTTCTAGACAAGAAAAGACCGATGAAGAGGAAGGTAAGAGTTTTCAATTATGTATAAAGGGCCCCTCAGTCGGCTAAGAGCAGGATCCATTGTGTTAGGGCTGTATGAACAATGTAGTTAAAACAATTATGTTAGTTCTACAAGGGAGAGGGGAGACACAGAATGGAAGGGAGGAAAGATGTTATTAATATTCCTTTAGTGAGGTAATGCTGAAAGAGATTGCTCAAATTGAAACACAACCAGACATATTTGGAAGGTCATCATGAGAAAGTAGGTTTTCACAAGCCCCATATGGAAATTAAAAAAAAAAAGCCCATTGTCCGAGATTTGTATTTTCATACAATCAATATACATTGATGTGACATCAACACACTCATATTTTACTAAAGAGACATCAATTATCAGCTTAGGTGGGCAGACACTAGCAAAATATTTCTATATACCCTGTTCCCTAATTTGAGATAATGTTGCTGTATATCTCTAATAAAAAGACAGGCCATGAAAAAGACCATCACACATACACTGCCTGTTGAAATGTCTTTCTCCAAACCATGGCAATACCAGGGGTTGAAAGTTCTAATGAACAAAACATACTGTCCCTGACACTCACACAATGTACAGATTTAGTCAGACAACATAAATGCCACCACTTCATATAAAGACCTCAGTCAGGGGCAGTGATATAATTGAAATGAGTAGGGAAGAAAATAATTTGGAAAAATAGCATGCAAAATTCGAAGTGCCTGCAACTTAATTAACTAGAACTGAAGCAGAACACAGCAATTACTTCTGTTCAATCCTTACACAATCCAGCAAGTAATACTAGAGTATTAAAATAATAATAATAAAAATATATATCTATTATTAATCTCTTTACTCCAGAAGTATTTGCGCTGTAACAACAAACTCCAAAAATTGACACCCTCCCTATTCTTCCCCCCCCCCAAAAAAAACCAAAAAAACACTACAAAATTGAAACATTAGCTTTTGCTACCATGCAAGAAGTAAATCTAAACAAAAGAAGAAGAACTGGTAGAAAATAATAACTTATATGGCCAGAAATCCCCTTATACTTTCTCCTTTTCCTCATCTCTTTTATTTCTCATCCCTATCTACTTTTCCCACATGACTTCATTTCCTTAAGAGAGAATAAGGAAGTAAAATCCATGTGCTTAGTACAGTATAATTAATAACTGGGAAGCAAATTATTATCTAATTGCATTAAGATTTGATGAAGTATTGTCCTTGTTCTGCCTACACTGGCACTTGAATTTGCAAGTCAAAAAAGTAGTTTTAAAATAACTAACATGATTGGTAGAACTTAACTCTGTCTCCTCATCTTACAACTCAGGCACAGACGGAGACATTAGAGAGCAATGCTAGCCACACTTAAAAAAGAATTAAAAGAAAAATAGCAGTAAAGATGAAGCTTAAGAGAGTCTAGTTAGATTTCAAATAGGAAAACAAACATTTTCTTTTGGTTTAGAAACAATTAAAATAAAATTTTACAATTAACTCTTAAATAAAGTGGTTCTAACATGCATCTCCCTTGCCATGAGTTTGGGAAATATCTGCATTGTGAAAATGTGGATACAATTTATCTTCCCTGGGAAGACAAAATTTTGCTAAAGATATCATATTAAATTACTGAACCTGGACATTTTTTTCTCATATTTCATTTATGTAACTATGATCACAATTTTGCATCCATTATGTTTCTGAGAAGGTCTACAGAATGAGAGATACCACTTTGACCCTTTTGTTCTGTCACTTTGTTTTTAGTTATTCTCAATTTGGGCACAATAATAAAGACAGACTGTTGGTTTGGGTCTGTATGAGACCTGAGTTCCAATAAACATACAAGTATATTCCTAGATCTACAAGCAGAACATGTTTTAAAAAGGTCTTTGTACTAAAACTTTAAAGACTGTCATGGTGACAGTGGGCTTTGTTTGTACCGTTTCCCATTCTCATTACAATTACCATCATAGGTACAACTTGATACCGCAGTATTTCTTGCTCTTGTTGCAACCCATGGCATAAGAATGAGCTATCAGAATGTTAATGTTTCATATATTCTATAAGTACAGCTCTGTATGGCTTTGACCTTTTCAATATTCTCTAATTTGACTGACTGGCTACTCTAATTTTTCCCCTGTTTATAGTCTGAAAAACCTGTGGGGAAGAAGTAGAGTGCCTGGCCAATCAAAATACTGAACACTGGAAAGATCAAAGTAGTAAAACATACTACAGTCTTTCACAAAATATATTAGGCATTAAAATTTTGATATTACACTATAAAAAGATAACATTTTCCTCTGCAACTCTAGCTACAATAAAAGTGGAGACACTGTAAAGCAAAGGGTGATATCACTAAACAAAGAAACACAATTTTTACTACTTGGACATTTTTTGTTTAGACAGCTATGCATTTCTTCAAATAACTAGCACTTTCCTAGCCTGAAATTAAATCAAATTCAAATTCAGCTTATTGTCTTTAATTCAAATTCACAATTTTCCAGTAGGCATTCCACTGCAGTGGAAGATGCTTCCCTGCCCTGCTAAATGTATACCACAAAACATTCTCAATAACAATCAGCATTTCTAATTTACACCATGTGGAAGATTTCATTTTCGTTTTCTTTGCGGTTCACAGACTCTGGGTGAGTCTGGTAAGAAAAAGGCAATTTTACATGATTGTTAAGAACTGAAAGATTCATCTTGCACTCTGTTGTTGGGTAAACAGGAGACAGAGAAAAATCCATTGCTTTGACAATGCGGCATTCTACTAGAAAACAACTCAGCTTACGATAACAAAGATGTTAATAATATAAAATAAGCAAAACAGATTAAAAACGAAATGCAAACAACTCTGAGAAGATATAATCAGAACAGTTTATGGATTCATTTCCAAATAATCACCACAGCTTAATTGGGTTATGGAACTAATACACCTTGTTATCACAATGCATGTTTCTTATCTGCTTGCTAATGAAAGAGACTTAAGATGAAGAGCCCTAATATGATTTGATTTGTAATTCTTTCCTTGAACATTCCCAAAGAACTGATTATCAATAGCCTCATCAAACAAGGCATTCTGTGTGCTACTTTTTCAACACAAATTGGTAATCTGTATCCCTAACAAGTTCCCAAACCAACACACAGTTAATTAGAAAAGTCTGCCCCTATAATTAGGATATATCAAAATCACTGCTTCCTCTTTACCAGCAGATCATTTGTAACAAAGAGTTTACACTGAAGTTGCTCATCTTGCTTGCAAGTCTGCATTTTGTGATGCAATCAGACAGCAGGCACTATCACCAAGGAAACAAAGTAAGAATCTACTTCAACATCAGCCTTCACACCAACATCACAAATGTCTTATAAGATCACTGGAAGTTGTAACTTTTTCAAATAGGATAATCTATGGTATAAAATTATAATTTAATTACTAAAAAAAGAAAAAAGACAAGGGTGAATTTGAAGAACTTGTTGCACTGTGCTGGTGAGCAAGGTTTACAGATAATGCTGCAGAGCAGGAACCTTGAATCTTCCTCATCTGCTGGGCACTCGATTATATGCTCTCAAGCTGTGCACTGTGCTTTCCTGTCTTTCTCCTTTCATATTGCTTTGCAGTTATAAGGTATGCCATTCTATTTATTTTGATTTATTTATTTCATGGCCTTCTTTCTGTACTAGATCAATAAAATACGTCAACAGAATTGCAAAAGTACCTTCTAGAATCGTCTAAAGCTGAAATCTATTCCAGTTCCTGAAGAAAATGATATTCTATGACATAACTTGTGTATGAATTTGGTAAGAAGTATTTGTAACGAGAGGTATGTTAAGATTCCACCTAATAAAACTAGCTAGTTAGGTAGTGTTAAGCAGAAATGACCAAAGTGCTTGTATATTACGAAAAAAAGGGTCATTTTCATATGAGTGGATATAAGGTGGTAACGAATAGACTGAAAAATGAATTTCATCTTTTAAGTATTAGAGGAAAAAATTATTGTACCAAACAGTTGCACTTGGAGAAAAATATCCTAAACCAAATTACAAAGGTAAAGCACATTGTCATTTGACTTAGATAATTTTTCTGCATCACATTTTATAGCCTTATATGAAATATGATTTATTTTTGCTCCCATTTCATAACAAACACAAATATTTTGTACGCCTATTTAGTAAAGTATAAGGACTGTCCCAGAGAGATGGCTCAGAGTTAACCAATGTAAAAGCTTCTAACGTTGTACTCCTCTGCACCACTATTACCATTATAAAGAGGAACATAGACTAAATGAAATTATTTCCCATTTCAAAACACCTGTAATTTTTCAACAGACAATAGAGGATGCATGATAAATTTTCTCTCAGATGCTGATCATGAAATTTTGTGTCAACCACTACTAGTTTGCTCGGCAACATACGCCTAAACACCTTGGGAACAACCTCCAAAACACCACAACATTTACATGCCCCTTTATAAAAATGCTATCAGGAAATTTAGAGTTACTAAACTACAAGTGCTGCACTTCAAGGAACAGCTGAAGAACGAAACTGCCAAACCTCAAGCATTACTATCTGGCAGACAGCCTAGCAGAAATCAATCAATTTCTAAAGAAAAATCTACTTTACACTAAGTAGAGATTTAAGGAGAGATGGCAAGTAGAAATGAGTTTCAGTTTCAGGTAAAGTTTTTACTGCAATCAAAAGGTGTTCTTCCTCGTCATTACAACATAAAAATAGATGTTTGCTGTCACATATATGAGAGCTGCTCTGAAAGTAATGCCACCTATTTTATTATGTCGGCCTATGACATCAGAGGCAGACACTGTTGTCAAATGGCATCTGACATGGAAAAGCGTATGAAGGAAATCACGTGTCACTGAATTCCTCCATGCAGAAATAACTGCATGCATTGACATTCATCTGTGCTAGTTGAACACTGATGTAGACCAAACAGCAGATATGAGCACAGTGAGACAGTAGGTGGTGCATTTCAGCAATGGTTACAGTGGGTCACCTCCTCTGGTGCAGATTTTTTACAAGCATAGCATGCAGACTCTAGTTCACCGCTGGAAAAAATGCATAACTAATAGTGGTGTATATATTGAAAAATAGTGTTTTGTAGCTGAGAATTTGCTCTATCAAATAGTGTTATTGTGCTCCTTTTATTTATTCTTGTGGAAATTAAAACAGATAAGACCCCACTACTTTTGGAGTGACCTACATAGAATTGTAGAAGCATCTAGCTTGAAAATGAACTTCAAGATCATTAAATCCAACCATCAATCTCAGCTAAGTCCAACATTAAACCAATGACTCTTAATTACCTCCAAGGGTGGGAACTTGACCACTTCCACAGACAATGCATTACAAAGTTTGACTATCTGCTCAGTGAAGAAATTCTAATATCCAATAAGGTACTAATTTAGATAAAGTGAGAACTCTAGTAAAAGAGATACACTATTCAAGTCCATAACTGAAACTATCCCTTGCAGTTATGTGGATGGAAACATGGTGATTTCTCCAACTGATCCTGTCTATCATACAGATTCTAGAGATAACCTCATGATCACTTTTTTTTTTTTTTTTTTTTGCTATCTAACTGAATGTGAGTGTTAACAAATACTTTTATAATTTATTATATTCATAACTTTAGATATGGTAGATGAGCCTTTTTAGTTTTTGTGATCTGTGGTGAGTGGTTCCTCCAGAGGACAGTCAAAGCAGAAGCCTGATTTGGGGGCTCTGTATCATTGCTGGAAGGCTTGCTATCCTTAATTATATAGGAATATACACAGACTTCACAAAACAAAACTATCCTTGGTAGTGATCCATGGTATCTCTGTGAGCAAATATTTTTACAAATGAAGAAGAGAAAAAAAAAAAAGTCAAAGGATGAGAAACAGAATGAATTTTGGGAGACTAATACAGAATGCATTGGAAAGGGAGCGTCTTACTTTTTGAAAACACTCTGATTTTTGAGAGTCCATGCAAAAAGTCCAAAAAGTAAGATAAAAGCATTCTTTTTTCCTGCCTTACCATTAAATCTTGTGTATGTATACATATATATATATATATTATATTATATAATCAGCTCACTAAAGAAAAATCTTTGGATGCAGAAAACAATAAAAACCTGAGGGGAAAAAAAAAAACAACAAACAACAAAGCACAGTAAAAACTCTCTTTCATCCTCTTGTTTTCACAAAAAATTATGATCCACCCCCTCTCCATTTTTGGAACTGAAGCCTTAGTGAGGTTTGCAGATGTTGCAAACATTTTTCATTTAAGAAATGCTTCTACAAGCTGCAGAATTAATGTTTGTTTTTAAAATGCTTTTTGTACAGAGATTTCCAATGCCATTTAAAAACTCAACAGGTCTAAGTAAATAGCTGAATCTTTGCAACCAACTAAAGCAGCTTTTAAAGTTTATTGAATGAATATTGATGTCACAGACATCAGGTAGCATTAAATAGCCTTAGCAGATCAGTTGACCTGTGTCTTATTATTAAATACTGAAATAAAAAAAGTGTTTATAAAGGTGAGTTTAGGTACAGAATGAAATTTTCTGAGGTATCTTCTCCAGCGAACAAATGACGACAGATCAACTCAGTTCCGTGATTCCAGATTTAGCATGACAATTCCTCTTTTTTGCTACCTGTTCTGCTTTTGCCACCTTTTCAGCAATGTATATGTAAGATCTAAGGTAATTCAAGAAATAAAACTGCAAAATTTCAGAGTAAGAACATCAGAATGTATTATGTGTTTTTAATTACTAAAGAATTCTAAACATTTATCTATAGCACGTGTTTCCCACATTATTCCATGTGGGATTCAATGATACCTAGGTGATTTTCAGTTGTTTTGTAAAATGGCATATCATAATAAGATTGCATTTCAAAACAACAGCACAACTGAGCACAAAAATGTGAAGATGTCAAGGACACAGTGAGCGTGTGGATATAGGTGAAGGAGCAGTTTATGGCAGTGGTACCAACTAACAAGTATTGATTATTTATCTGGTAGTTGGATTCCTCACTGATTTTTTTTTTTTTAATTCCTCTCTTTACATACATCTCTTTTCTTTCTTTCTGACCCATTTATATTTTCCTGTAAATTCTCCCCCTTTCCTTTGATAGCTTAGGATGATGACTTTCTTGTCATCCATCCATTTGAAAGAGGAAGGATGAGGCAGAACTCACAGGAGCGTGCATGAAAATAATCCTGCAAAGATAGATCTGTAAATTCATAAAAACATGAAAGGTATTAAGTATTCCATTCTGTTTGAGATATATCATGAACTGGAAGCACTGTGATACAGATTTGTCATACACAGAGATTCTGTCAAACACAGGAGCTTATTAAAAAGAAATCTTGGAGCTAAATTTAACGGGCTTCCACATTCTGCCTGTCCAGATTTCATCTGCCATTTCTACTCAATTCCCACATATTTTCTATTCCAAGTTGTTTCATAGAAGTGCTGTGGTTTAAAGTGGTTGATTTTTTTCTCCTGATAATGAGCATACAGTCATGTGATATCAAGCAGCTTAAAATCTCTCTGTGGGAAGTAAGCAAATGCAGAATGAATTTGACCCCAGACCTCCTCTGCTCTTTCCCTTTTGTCTAATGGTTCATATGCATAAAAAGAACATAGGTTCAAGAAAACCAATTAAATACCAACTGCTGGGTATTATATGTTTTGTCAGAACACTAGAATATAAAATACTTTTTTTTTTTTTTTGTAATAATGTCATTACTAGTTGCTGAGGAAGGACATAGAAAACAGATTCTTACACCAATAGAAGAGAGAAAAATAGCGTTTGAAGAACTCAGAGTTAAGAAGACACATAACAGAGCTATTACTGAAAAGTTGCATGGTCCAGTCCAAATCTTGTTAATTAGATAATTCGTATAGCTACTCATAAATAAAATATTGTCAGTAATCTATAAGCATGTCATAGAGAATATCATAACAGGGATTTACTTATATCTCAGTATGACAGTCAATGTTATGTCCTCAACTTAAATGTACATACACACAGCCTCATTTTAAAATAAGTGCTTCCAGAACTGAAAAAATCCTAAGCTGCTTCTAAACACAGTGAATGCAAATTGAAAGATGTCTATAATAGCTTCATTTTATTTTTTATTATGTTAAAGCCAGATTTAAATTCAGAGTGAATGCAGAATGAAGTTTTGTGTAGGTGGTCCTATGTATGAAAAATGTCATAATCACATTAACTCTATCACTGGGGAATAGTTATTATGGCCATTTAGGACGGAAGACTAAGGAAGAAGTGTAAGCAAGCAACAGGAAGGGTGACATAAACATCAAAAAGGAGAGGGTTAGAACCAGTGACACTCCATCAGCTGCTATTCAGACTATATTTGTTACTATTTGCCCTCTGGAGTTAGGTAGCAACTTGAAAGCACCAGAGGTACAATGCCTGTTGCTGAATTGCATGGTAAAACAGTTGGCAATCTCAAAGAGTAACAGCATAAAGGTGCAGAATTAATTATTGAACTGGTTTTACGCTTTTCAACCAACCTGTCTATGCATGTATTCATAACATGCCCTCCTAAATTTCACTTGCCTCATTTTGTATCCTCTTCATTGTCTTATATTCTGTCCTGTGAGACACAGGCTATCTTTCAGAACCAGAAAAGTAAGGAATTAAATCACAGGGACATAAAAATACACTTCTGACCACGTGCCTGGGAAGATAATACAAATTATTTGCTATCTGCTGACTTGCTAAGCATAGGAATGACTGCACTTTTATTTTAAGGATGTGGAATGCAGCCTTCCTGTTTTATTCTAAGTACTACAACTTGTGATCACTTACAAACACCTAGGAAGCAACAGTACATAGATCTCCTTTTCCATTTTCAAGTTAAAGGAAATATTAGCAAACCTTAATAAACAGACAGATCTCTATTAACTCACCAAAACACTACTCCAGTTTCTCAAAGTGCTGGCTAAATAGATGGTTGTAGCATTCAGACTGTTGATAACCTAAATTTTGCCAATACATGGCTGTTCTGGCTCCATTAAAGGGAAGGTATGCCCCCCTTTGCTCAGAGATAAGGCAATATTGTGATTAGTACAGTGAATATGCTGCAGAATACAACAGTGAGTATTAAAATGGCAAACACTCATTTAGAATCTCAGATATCACCAGACATGAGCACAAAGATGAACTGCTTTGCCTCTCTGAAGGGCACTCCATCTTGGGAAGACAAAGAGAAGTCATAGCTTAATACACATATTTAGGTTTACAATAAACTGGATGACCTGGCTTTGGCTGGGATAATTATATTCATAGTGTCTTGTATGATGTTGTGCTTTGGATTTAGGAGAAAACCAATGTTGACAACAGACTGATGTTTCAGGAGTTGCAGAGCAGTGCTTACACTGAGTCAAGAACTTTTCTGCTTCTTGTGCTGCCCTGAAAGTGGGGAGGAGCTGGGGGTGCAAAAAGAGCTGAAAGGAGACCGAAACAGAACAGCTGTTCTGTAGCTGGCCGAAGGGACATTCCGTACCATACGGTGTCATGCAGAGCAATAAAACTGGGGGAGCTGGCTGGGGGGTTGCCACTGCTTGGAGACTGGCTGGGCATTGCTTGGTGGCTGGTGAGCAATTGCACTGTTCATCACTTTCTTTGGATGCTATTTATTATTATTATTTTCCCTTCTTTTTCTGCCCCATTAAACTGTCATTATCTCAACCCACAAGTTTTACCTTTTTTTCTGATTCTCTTCCCCATCCCACTGGTGGGCAGTGAGCAAATGGCTGTGTGGTGCTGAGCTGCCTGCTGGGTTAAATTGCGACTGGATTACTATGATTTGCAGAACTAACAGAGACAAGCATTACAAGGCTTATTTAAAGGATGGTACTTCCTTTCTCACTGGGAAAAAAAAAAAAAAAGTATCCCCATGTGGTACCCATACACAGTAAATCTCAGAAGCTTTGGAAACCAGACAAAACAACAAAAGCTGTGGGGGAAAAACCTTGATTCTCTGGCAAACAGAAAAATAAAACTGGAATTAAAAATATTAGGTATCAGAAATCAAACATTTTGCTTGTAGGCCTTTTTTCTTCTTCTTTTTTCTTTTTTTTTTTGCTTAAGAATTATGAATATTTCACACAGTAGAATTAAATAGTCGTGTACAACTCAAGTCATTTACTGCAAAAACAGAAGGATTGGTAGACATGGGGGGGTTATTTTATGCTCCCTCATACAACAGAATAACTTTCCCTTATAAGACCCTGTGCAACAAACATTCAAGATCAATCTCTTATGTGCTAAGGGTCAACAGCATATTTTTGCTTCTTTTATTTAGGAAATGTCTACTACCTATATGTATTTATTTGCTCTGTTGACTGTGGGGAAATAATTAATGACTAAAATGTCTTCTTTGATTATTCATCAAATAATTCCATAAATGCTACTGAAAATAGGACCTACAAGCAATAATCTAACTCTCCAGAAGTCCAGAGAAACATCTGCTACTACTCTAAGTACTGAAACAAACAGTCTGGGAGGGGAATGGGAGCACTTAAAGAACTCACAGTTCCCAGTAAACCCAGACAGTCAATGTGCACTCTGGAATTTAGCACAGGGAATTTAAAGATACATGGTCACTAACTTAGATATCAAAACAGAGAAACACAAATCCTTTGATGTGATTTATTCTATGTTCTTAGCATAGTTACAAATAAAATCAATGGATATTCTGAAAACATAAAAAAGAAAAACAACCCAACTTGAACAGCATTTTCCCTAACACTGAGATTTTGTGATTTGCCAGACACACAATCACTTTTCAGCCACTTTAAATGATGGGCAGATGTCAAATCTGAACAAGATTTGGATTTAGCCATTCACAATTAATTGCTTTTGTTTGTAAATTAGGTTCCTAAATAAATATAATTTATTCTTAATTTCTTTGTGGGTTCGGGTGTATTTTGTTGAAAAAACTAGCATACTTGCTAAGTATTAGTCATAACGATGTTCTGAGTATCCATGCCAACATTTTTATCAAATTATTTACCTACTGATGTAACTTTCTGATACATATTTTATGCCACGTTCTGCTTAAGTATGGTACATAATTTAGATTCTTACTCTCTCTTGCATTCCTTGCTGAAAACATCATAGCATCCTGTTAATGGTTTAATGAGGAGGAAAATGATAAACACAGAATTGGAATATGAACAACTTGAGACTGACATGGGTATACATGGCACATATTTTTTTACTCTCTGGTGTTTCAATTTCATTTTTATCCACAGATTTGGAATATACTTGGGTATTCTTTCTTATTCCTTTGTGTATAATTAAAATAAAGATTTATATATCATTCTGTTTTTTTTTTTTTTTAATCAGTTGTCTATCACACATATAAATCTAGGTGACAGCAATAGAAGAGCCAAGATATTCCTGATATTCCTGAAGTTAATAGCTTGGATTTGAGTTTACATTGCAACAGTGGAGTTACATGTCAACAGCTACAGACATTCTTGCAAGTGACCATACTTGCTAAAAGTTGCATCAGCACAGAACTGAATCTTCACTTCTTCCCCACTGAAACAACCTGGACTATTCTTTACTGTCCTCTGATTAGCTCAAAGCCGAGGGAAATAAACCTACTCTGGACCATGCCTTTGTCTGATCTGTGCCTATGAAACAAGCTGAGAATTGCCTCAGTTGAAGAAGACTCTTTAAAGGTTTGCTATTTCTTTGTAAAGAATACACCGCTGAATGCTTACTACACAAAAAGTACAGATCCCACATTGTGCGTTTTAATTCTTTCCAAAATTGGAAAAAATATTTAATGGTAAAAAAATTACAGTTCATTAAAGGAATATGCACATGCAAAATTGTTTTTCAGTAAGATATTTTTCTCTAGATATGTTAGAAATGTTTACAGTTTAGTTTTTACCCCTCTAATCTTTTTATGCTCTGTGTCATTTCTGGATGAATCTTAAAACTTTAGAACTGAACTGCAAACAGGATCAAGTCTAAATCCAAAGATCCATAGCTCACTGTGAATAAAGAATCAGCTTAATAATGATACATTTGGGCTAATCATTATTACAGGTCCACCAACTGTCAATCAGGTACTAGAAAAGCATCTATAAAACTATGAAAAAAACCAAATATATTTCATTCTGCAAATTTCCGATGCTGAAAATTCAAGAAATAACTTTTCTGCTACAACAGCCACTATCATCTATTCAGAAAGATTACAAAGTGAGAAACAGTTCTTTCTGCTTATAGTATGCATATTTTTTTTGTTAATTCTTCTCCAACTTTCTTCCCATGTAGAGTAATGGCAAAACTTCCACTGAACAGAATAAAAAGACCAAAACTTTGACATGTGAAACACACTTATTTCTTTTTGAAAACCACATTTAAATTACTCCAACACAAGATCTGCTGGAGATGAGGCTAGCTCATGAGTCTTTTTCATTAATATGAAAAATTCAACACAGTTCACTCAAGTCAATAAATGATTCTAACAGAGAAGGAGAAACTTGAACACAATGACTCATGCAAGATGTGAAGACCCAGGAAGAACGTGGTCAGTGAGAAATAACAGAGCACAACTTCTTGGCTTCACAACACAGTACCTCAGGGATTCCCTATACAATTTTGTAGTACAGCAATAATTTACAATGACTATATTCCAGAAACCAACATCATTTGGAACTTAGAAGGAGATAAGGTACACTACGATTCTGCTACTGCTTTTTCCCCTTCAACATTTAATTTAACTAAGCTGCTGACTGAACACTGAAAAACTGACAAAAAAATGATCAATCATTATGTAAAGCTGTATATCTGATCACAGAACAACTTCTCTTAGCACAACCCAAGCTGTAATTGTACAGGAATATAACAGACTTCATATCCTCCAAACACCCCACCACATCTGTTTTTTACAATTATTAGTGAAAAAATTATTCTCTTACTTAGCAGAAGGACCATCCATCACATATACAGTAAATGCATTCAGATGTTTAACAAATGAGTTAGTAGCAATCATACAAGATAAAATTCTTCACTAGAAATCAGAGCATTAGAATTATTCACTGTTCCCTAAACTCAGAGTAGCACAGACCTTGGAACAACTGCCTGGCTATAGAAACAGCATCTACTGCTTCTTAGCTGACTAAGCAGTAATTCATGCTGCTTCTGGTACCTGCTTTATAAGAACAGTGGTTCTCATCTCCATTTCTTCCTCAACAGGAAAGGAGAGAAGATGATCAGGTGGTCTGGTGAAAACAAAACCTATTTTCCCTAAAACTGCAATGGATACAGAAATGGTATCTCTAAAAGCAAGGCAGTTTCTCCTGTGATTGAATCTGTTGCAACTGTACAATAATGTCAGACTACAAACAGAATAGCATTCTATCTAATGGGTGCACAGAAGATGCCACAGTTCAGCGAAGCCTGAGAGAAAAGCCAAGTAAAATAATGTGAACAGACATATATTTTCAAACAGATAAATGAACTAAGAACTCACTTTTGCTCTAGTTTTCAATGAATCAATGGCTGTGGAGTTAAGACTAATGAATTTATAATCCTATGGGAATATGATTGTACTTCAGCATGACAAATGTTTATGTGTTCTTGTATTTTCTATATTTAACAGCTGCAAGCATTGGTTTCACTCATTAAAAGAAAACAGACACCAGTTACTATAAAATAGAATTTGTGAAATCTAAAACATCATTTATAATATAAATAAACTGAGAAAAGTATTTGAAATTAAAGGTAATTACTACATGGATTCCTAAGTCACCTTTTGATGGCATCCATCTGCCTGAAAAGTAATATCATCTGAGGCAATAGCTACACAGCTGCAAGAGATGAGCTATTTCAACAAGTGTCCATCCTGATTTAGTATTTGTTGATGAATCACAGGAAAAAAAAAATCTGTTCTTTATATATTTATCATATTGTTTAAAGATTAAACTTTTCTTCTGATCACTAAGTCAGTATTGTAGAGGTTAGAAATTTGTTTACAGTCTCTTACAGTAGTATCACTACCTGTCAATGTCAGATTATATCATCTTCAAGCCTGTAGCTGGTGACAGCTTTCTTACTGTGAGATGACAAGTGTAATTAAAACTTTGGTTTCAGATAGAGTTTGCATTTTATTTTATGAGTCTTCAGACTTCAGGATTGAGCAAAAATAATAACTTCTGCTATAACTGAACAACTTTGATTACACATGTATATCGTGAATGTATACTTTGTTCTCTGATAAACTCTCTTTTCTGTATAGAACTGCTCATGTAATGATTCTACCTACATATTTTTTTGTTTTCATTAATTTCTGTTTTATTAACTTACTGAAGTTATTTATGTAGTTTTAATTTAGGAAATGGTTTAGGCCATTGGCTTCCTTGTTTTGTAAATTCTTTGCCTAAATGTAATTAAAATATCTCAAGATTTTGAGATTATATCTTTAACTGTGTATAAATCTCAGTGCGAATCACAAGTTAGAATTGTCTCTACCAATATGTGGTAGAAACTACCTGTGCAGTATGTGCAATTTGGGATTCAGTGCCCAAGGCTGTTATAGGAAGATGAGAACAAACTGGACTAAGACAGATCAGATACCTTTTCCAAAGGATACTTGAGCTCAGGAAGGTCTAACACTGTACCTTTTCTGAAATGCAGGTATATGGTGATCACTCATTTTTTTCTTAATTCTGCCCTAAAGTATCTGTGAACGCTGCCTCTTGGAGAGCCTGGCATTCCACAACAACATTTATACAGACTTGCTTTAGAAAACTGAGCTGCATTTTAAACAATAACATAAAAAGGGTCTAGACCAGAAAGAGTACTCAAATTAACTGTCTAAATATAGATCACTCTATCATACACTGTCCAAAGACCGTAATTGCAAGTTAGCATTCCATCTACATCTAAGGCTAACAAGATAAAATTGCAAAAATTAAGTTATTGTCTGACATCACTGTACTTTATAAATAACATGTGTCCTCCATTTCATAAGGGAATTAAAAGGGCATACATTTATTATACACATGCCAATTTTATCTCTGATGTAATGCTATGGAATTACACAAGGGGTCATCTGGTTAAACAGGGCAAAGAAAACAGGTCAGCGTGCAAGTAGACATCAAAAGTCAATGGGATTACATTATACCTTCATCTTCCCCACAGTGCTTATAGTTTTAATAGTGTTTCCAGGGAAGTTATACTAACTGCATGCTAAAACAAAAGGTGAACAATATTTCAACAACAACAACAACAAAAAAATGCTGCATGTTTTTGTTAAGCACATTCACAACATGCCATGGCAGTAACTAAAATAAAGTTTGCAAATGAATAGGTTTTTTTAATTTTATTTTTTGATATAGGAAACCAAACTTGGAAGCATCACCTGCCTTCCTTAGTTGAGTAAAATTCACAATAATAAAAAATTGCAATGAAGAAACTGCAATGGCATAATGGCATAACCCTCATAAACTGGCTATGTAAAAGGTCTTTAGTATGAAACAAGGCAGAGAAAATTCTCTTTTGCATAAAAAAAGGTGAGAAAACAGGGCATTGTAACAGTGGAGACACAAGACAGTGGTATAGTTTTGAGGTAAGACAGTGAGAAGGAGAGGAAGAAATAGTCTCAAGAACTCAGAGAAAATTACACAAGTCCTGGCTGAAACTCTATCAAGCAGAAAAAAAATTGGGATACATTTAATTGCGCTGTATAAAATGGTGACACGCTGATACAGTTCTGAAAAATGCTGAATCTAACGGAGAAAGAGCAGCCTCTGCAACAAACATATACTGCCTATTGCAGCAAGTAACATGAAGGCCATATTCCTACAACTCAAAATGCCATTAAATGCATGAGTGTTTGTACTCCTATTTATTTGTAATACTCAGAGAGCCATTAGCCTCCTAAAATTAATAAGTACTCCAAACTACTCCAGCTTTCCAGATTTAATCACCATTAAACTGTTTATTATGGTTCCTCCACATGGGACTTAATATTCTTTGATATTCATATGTATAATTACTTCTTATAATCGGTACATAGCTATTAAGTGATGTATTGCTAAACTTCCAGGTTTCAAATGGATAAATATTAGCCTAATGTGCTCAATCAATGCACAGAAATAGCTTTAAGCACTTTTCCTGCAAGGGAAAATATTTACCATATATCATAGTTAGATTAGCTTGAGGTACTAAGCAGCTGATAAAGGAGGATTGAAAGCCTTGAAATCACTTTAAAAGTCCTTGCATTTTGTGAAGGACATCTTCAACAGAGAGGGAGAAAAGAAACGAGCTCCATTACCTTGAGCCTCCTATAAAACCAAGTACTTAGGATCAGAACCATGTCAGAATATTTGCTCCAGGAGACACAAAATGCTCCTTTCTAAAGAGAAAAATCACTAGGGGATACAAAGAGCTTCTCATCTCTTTAGTTTACTGAATTTTTCAATCTAAATGGCAGTTAGTGTACCTGGAGTGGGTTGTTAATAAGCAAATCTCATTCACGGAAGTTTACACTGCAGTTAGGGGTCACACTTGGCAAGATATGCAATGAACACATCAAACCTAATTGCACAAATCTTAAAAATAATAACAATCAAAGACTACCTTTAGTGCTTTTCAATCTGAGAACTTAGAAGCAGGTCAAAAAATGTCTGTATCTTACAGAAACTGTGATTGTGCATTCAAAATGAACTGCTTTAGCTTTTTTATTTTCTTCAACGTCATCTAATTAAGTTAAAGAACAAACACAAAATCACAGAAATTGCAATTTGTGTTCTAAGGGTCTCAAGTCAGTGCTGTAGGGACTAATTTGCCAAAAATTATACGCTTTTCACTACAAAGAGGTAAAGTTTCACTTATCAAATATATCACATGTAAATAAGCATCTTTAAATCTTTAGTTACTTTTGGTCAACTGACAAAACTCTTATTTTCTCAGATGTACTGAATAGGAGTTGATTGCTTAGACACATTAAATAGGTTGAATATATAATTTTCCAAATTGTAGGCTCTTTATTTTTCTATTTAAATTGGTTATTGTTCTTCCACCTGTCATTTATCAAAGCTGAATACTTTCTTACACGTGGGAAAAAAAATATGGAACTTAGAATCTTTCCAAATAATCTTAGTTCTATTGCTAGAATGCATTTGTCATTGTCATTTTTACTAGAGCATTCAAAAAGTTTTATGCCCCACAAGATTTAGAATTCTGAATACTTCATTTTGGCTCTCCAATAGGTGTTTTCTGGTTGCATAGCACACATCTGACCATCAACACATAAAACTCTAAGATATGAATTCATTTAAAATAAAACACTCAGACATTGTTTGCTTCCCTTCTGTGGCTAAACGGAGAGCTATTAAAGTTTACAAATTACTCAATGTTCAGTTTCTTGAAAAGAAATTGTATTTTTAATCGCAGTTAAAATTATTCATAAAGAAAAGCATACTTTCTACAGAGATTGAAATAACTCCCAACAAATTCAATACTAATCTTTCAATAGGAAATAGGTTGTATTGAATAACATTAACAAAAATGAGCAATTATTTGAAAACAGAGTGCAAGAGAGTCAAATAAAATGATCTCAACCGTGGTTTTGAAAAGAAAGATTTTGTAACTTTAGAAAGGAAGTTACAGAATGTAAGTATAGGGCTGTGTGCCTTTTAATTCAAGCTCATAAATTATTTCATAAATTATTTCTTATTTCACATACAATGGAATTGCTGGCACCCTCAGTAACTCAGGATCCTTCTTTCTTTTCTTTGGCATTTTTTTCAGTGCTTTCTCAATGCATTTGCTTCCAGGCTAAACCCAGAAAGACGAAAGACAAACAATAATTGTCAGAAAGGCTCCTCACATTATTATGCCTCAGTCTTGAAAAGAATAAGGTGGTTCAGGTCAAAATTGGAGTTCTGGTAATTTTGTTGAAAACAAAATCAACAAATGCCAATCTTCCAGTTCAGTATTTGCCAAATTCTACTCACAAAATTACAGAATTGTAGGGTTTGGAAGGGACCCTGGAGATCATCAAGTCCAAATGCTCTGCTAAAGCAGGTTCCCTACAGCAGGTCACACAGGAAAGTACCCAGGCAGGTTATGAATATCTTTGTGGAAGGAGACTCCACAACCCTCTGGGCAGAGTATTCCCTTCATAGTTCCAAATAAAATCAAAGGTCATTTTAAATCAGAGCACAGATTAGAAAATTTCACATTGCTACATTATGAGAGCTGAATTTACTATACTTTCTGAAGGCATTCCTCATCTTTCACTAGCCAAAAAACTGCCACCAAAGCCGATGGCTGCCAACTGAGTGAAGGAAATAGCCACTGACTGTAAATAGTCTAATTCATTTCACCGAAGAAGACAGTTCCCCTTATTCTGAGTGGAAACACATTTACTGAATGATGTGGGAAATTACTGGGAAACCTTGATCATTACTTTATTTTATTTTATTTTATTGTTAACAGATGAACGCCGTTATTCTGAAGATTTTCTGACTCTGTTTTCTAATGCAAGATTTGCATAAAAAATATCTAACCTTTCTAACCCAGAGCTTTGTTGCAAGGATTTACAAAGTAAAAGATGTACATGGATTGGGCTAAACCATGTACATCTATTAAAAAAAAAGTAAGAGAAGAAAAAAAAGAAAAAAAAGGAAAGGAATATGAATGACTCGGAATGAAGGACATTGGCACAATTAAAACTTAATTTGAGAACAAACCAGGTATACTTCTGTGAAAGAAAAGGACAAGAAGTATCTTCAATTGAAATAGTTTTTCAGTTTTGTTCCGTTTTCCATACTAGATACAGAGTTAACTTCACCTTCTCTTCCCACCCCATCACTTACCTTCGTTACCTTTTCAAACAGAAAAGAATAAGACAATTCTGCAGCTGTAATACTTATTATCCTATATCTCAAGGAAAATATTACATAAACCACAGAATTTTCTTGGCAAATGTAGTGTAAATTCAGTTGACATGAAGAAGTGTCTAGCCTTTCAAACATGCTCACTACTCATCAGGTCTCACTGTACTCAGTGAGAATGGCTGCATGCTGAGTTCTTTTGGAAAAAAAATTATTAGATGCCAGACCTGGAGTTGTGAAATTATGAAGTTAAAACTTGGCTGAAGATTATCTGTTGTATTGTAAGGCAGAGTGATAAGATCCTTTGTCTAGGACTAGGTACGATACGCTTTTATAGTACTATACAGAATTATAGGACCTTGCAGCAAAGATAAAATGTGCATTCATGAATGTGGTTAACATAACTAATTAACATTATACGAGTAAGTATGCTATTTGTTTGTTACTGCATTGTAAAAGAAAAAATATTTGCATGCTCAATTTACCACATACAGGAGGATCTCATCTGTTGATTCTCAAATACATTACAAAAGCAAACGCACGTCTGAAATCAACGGCTAATTGCACATTCAAACCTTACATTGTTTTAATTGCAATAGTTCCTTCTGCCCATAATACTGCATAAATTCAGTTTATGCAGTCAAATAATCTAGTTTTACCAGGTGTTTATTAAATTGAATTCACCATTTTAAGATGCATTTAAAGAGATTAAAAAAACCTGCAAAGTATAATTCTGTAGTCCAAAAGTAGCTACAAACAAACCTTATGTTGTTCCACAATCAATTCATGTTTCATGTAAGGGAAAAAGTCAGTTTATATTATAGAAAAAATGCAGCATAAATCTTTATTTATGACAAGGAGACAAATCTTTGATTTAGGTAAAAGAAGAAAAGAAATGACCTGAAATAATAAACATGATGAAGAGTTTTTCACTACTGACAATAAGTGCAATTATTTGATTAATTTTGTTGCAGCAATTTTCCAAGATTTTATTCCAATATTAAAAATCCTTATTTTTAAGTTTTTATTTTAATCCTTATGTCCTCTTTAATGACTAAATAATCTGTTAAACACCAAGGTATCTAGTGGCATAAAGATTTTTCAAACCTTAACCCAGGGCTATGTCAACAATTCCTGGTTCCAAAACTTCTACATACTTCTATCAAATGTGTTTTAAAGCTTTAATGGAAGCCACCTGGGCCAAGCAGAGGGTGGGATAAACAAATATTTGAGAAAAAGCTTACATTGCTATGCCTTGGCTGGAAAAAGTTTCTGGCTTGTGACAGGCTAGGGAGAGCAGGCTTGGACCCCAATGACTCTTTGGAAGTTTGTAAGCAAGGAAGCAATAATAAGCCAGGAGAGAATCCGGAGCAGCTTTATTTTTATTTTGTATGCTAACTACTGAATAGTCACTGTTGATGAAGAAAATATTATTTTTAGTTGAAGACAAAGCATACAGAGTAGTACTCACAAACACAACAAAAGTGGTACTGCAATGCCACTGTTTCATTTATTTTTCATATAATAGTCCAATAATAGTACATGGGGTGCATAGTTCAGTATCATATGGGCTACAAACTCCTTAGTGTCTCCATGTGAATGAATCGTAACACAAACTTTGGAATGAGGCAACTATATCAGTAATTATGCACCTGGCACAGCACACAAGCTGCATACTGAGAGATCTGGCAGCTTTTGGTTTGCAAGCATACCTCATTATGTAGTGGATGAACTAATAGCTCTGCTAGCTGCCTTCCCCAGCTCCTTAGGCAGATGGAGAGCCAGCAGCATCATAGAATGCACATATTAAAATTCTTGTTTCAGCTGAAAGCAGAAGCACAAGGAGCAATTTGCTTTTCTGAAGACTATATCTAGGATATCACCTAGCATAGAGAAGGACCTTTCAAAGACTCCACTACACCTGCCAGTGTGAAGAAACCAAGAAATTTTAGCTGCATTATAGACTTTCCCCCTACATTCTGAAAACCACTGTTCCTCTTTAGCACTCAGGTATAATAAAAATGTCACACACCTTTCTCTTTTTCACTGGGTCTCTGGGCCATAGTGAGCCTCTAGGACTCAACATTTATCTTCCTTCTAACCTGACTAACCAAAACTCAGCCTCTTTTCATCTTATAGTCTAGTCTATCAATTTCACTGCTTCTGCAATGAAAACCTGAGATTCTAGAGGAAGACTTAAGTATCTCTGTTTCTCTATAGAACTCTGTAAAATGTACTGTACTAAAGTACTAAGAAGATGTTTCCAAGGCAACCTCAATGCAAAGAGAACTTCACTGCATTTTATTCTTTATATCTGATATCGAGTTCAATGAGATGTCTTGTAAGGTTTGCAAACTTTTCAACTGAACTTTGGCCATTTAATGAGTTTTCAAAGAAAATGCAAAAAATAAAATTTCTATATATATACATTTGCAGCTCAAACAGAATAATAAAATCATAGAAACAGAAAAATAATCAACACGGTCATGTTTGACTGAAAATTGCATGTGTATTTTACTATTCTCAAATGTTTTAACACAAATTTTAGCACATTTTTTACTGATATTCAGTGCAGCTAATTCTAAGTTACCTTTGTAATGTATCTCATGGATCTCACTTCAGATGAATTGAGGAACAGTTCTATGAAGGCTTATTACAGGGGTTTTGTCATAGATCAAACATAGGTAACTATATTAACTAAATTCTCATAGTATTCCCTTGTCATTGGCCTTGAGCCTTGATAAGCGACAGCGTCTGGGGAACCAGAAACTGACAGTTTTAACTTGCTCTGACAATTTTAAGCAGCTAGCTACAAGCTTGATTTTTCATTTCTCTTCCAGCTCTTTTGCTCCTTTTCACTACTAGGTAGACATTACAGAAGTATGATTTTATGATCAGTACTACAGAACTAAAAATCCATTTGAATTAGGTCTAGAATTCCCAGCCTGTCCTCCTGAAGACACTTAAATTTGCATTACTTCTCAGAGGAATAGTAGAAGCCACTGCTGAGAACAATTTGAAGAATCAGTTTACAAAGTGTCTTTCAGTCACAGATAGGCAATTCCTACTAACAGTCAGTCATGGCCTAGCAACTCCACTGATAATGTTTCACCTAGTAGGTAGCATAGTCTGAGTTTCCTATGAAGAATGAGAAATATGATGAGTAGAGAGAGAATGCCATCCTGCTTTGTACAATGTCCTCCCCAGATACTGCAGGTATGATTTCTCTTCTTAAGAGAAACTTGAGTAGCATTTGCAATTTCCATAAAATAATCGCTTTTGTGCAAGTAAGCAACAGAGATACCAAGAAACTTACACTATGCTATCAAGAACACTGAAAAGCAGAGGTCTTATGCTGTGCATTCTATTGGCCCTTAATGTGCTTTAACAATTCACTTGGGTTTGCTGAAAAATTTCAGGTAGAAGCCTGCCCATACATGCCAACATTATTTTTTCGTAAGAGATTCTTTTGTGACATGGCACTATTCATGCTAAAGCATTCCTATATTTCACGTCCCTCAGAAGTCTATAAAGGTGTCCAAACTTGTATCTGACTGGTATATTCAGCATGCACAGTTTTTTTCATCTCTAATCCTAGTCATACCAGTAACAGTTACTTAAAAAAACATTTCAGTAGTCCATTATCTATAAAACCCTCAATTTGCCATGACCTTCAAATTCAGTAGACATTTTAAACTAAATTGTGTATCCATTTTAATTAAATATCAGCTAGAGATAATAACTGTGAGTGTCATTTTCAAACTGAAAACCAGTTTTCTACTGTAGATGCCATGTGCTTGCAAAGTTTTTCTCTTCTGACTTTTTTTTTTTTTTCCTTTCAAAAACATTTTCTTATTGTTCAAAGCAAAATGTTATCTACAAGGATATGGATAACTACACAAGCTCTAAAAGGATCCATTAAAACACCTTAGTTAGAAACACATTCCAATGACAGCACCATCATGACAGTCTCATACCTGAAACATTAAGTTAAGCAGTCAAGCCTACTAGACCCTCATCCTCATCAGCATGAAGGTCATTTCACTGAGACTCACACAAATTAATAAATAGAAATAAAAACAATAAATTTACTATAGAGTGTAAGTTCATACAGTCTGGAACAAGCCTTGCGCTGTAGTTTTCATATCAATGTTCTTTAACAGCTAGGTATCTTTCCTAACTGTTCAGTAATGACCAGGACAGTATGCCTTCTCCAGCAATGACCACCAGGCTATGCACTGAGGTGAGGGAACAGAGACTTCAACAACTGACTTGTGTGAACAAATGAGGAAGGGCTACAATATCCATCCAGTTAATGACATTCCTCTGAAAACAGTACATTTCTCATGACAGAAAATGGAGGAATGAATTGAGTGGATCAGAAGTGAACAAAATTGTGTGCCATATTTCAAAGAATCAAGTGGAGAAGGGATACTGCTTATGTCCTCTTTATAGTGATACAAAGGAGAAACGGTGAGGAAAAATGTGAAGAAAGGTGAACTTCAGTAACAACACAAGCACGGCCTAAGCTTTGACATGGTTACAAAAAGACAGAGGTTCTATAACCAACACTTTTGGAAACATTTATCCTTGATTTAAATCAAAAATGCCGAATTCTGGCAGTAGCTTGAGACTGTAACACAGATGGCAGATGCTAAAGATTATAGAAGGCTTTGTTTTAATTATTTTCCTCAATCCTTTATCACACACTATTTCATATATAAATATTAAGATGAATGAAAGAGTTTCACAAAAAAAACCAAAAACAAAACAACAACAACAACAACAACAACACACAGCTTTTTGTTTTGGGAGATATCTCATTCAAAGTGTCCTGTGAAAATGCAAAGGGGTAGCTGTTCCACAGCATGATGCAATGTTTCTGTCAAAGAAAATAAAGTCTGCTTGCTTTTCTTCCCAATTACTATAAATACGTTATTGCCTTTGAACGTTTCTAAGTTTTTCTTAGGCATTACTAACCAAAGTTGACTTTAAAATAAGTTACCAATAGATTATTCATAAATTAGCATCTGGATAGACTAAATTACTATTTCAATGAAACCAAGAAAGTTCAGAGACATTTTGATAAATGTATGCCTGTCAAGAGATAAATATCTTAAGAGGCAAAAAGATTAACAGGCTATGTTTTTGCTTTTGTGCAAGTAGTACTTTGGGTATTGTAAAAAGTGAGGAAGTGCTTTAGAAGTGCTATTTCAGTCTGTGTGATTACCACTTGTGTCAAAGGTAGCAAGCACTGAGTGGGAGTCCATGGCATGTAAATACCGTTTCCACAGATTGTACAGTTTACAGAAGAATTGCTAGCATCTTCTAACAGTCCTAGATGGAAAGCTGGAGAATTATATGAGCAGTCTTGTCTATGACTGGTATTTTGGCAATGACATGAAGAAACTAAAGTTGCTAGTGAAGGGACAGGAGCAGAATTCATCAAACAAGAAATAAATGTGACTGTGTCTAATAGCGTTGCTAAAATAAGATACAGTGAACATGTGATGTTCCTTGTACACAGAAGGAGATTTATTCCGTTGAGTTAAACTACTATATAATTCAAAAGCATGAAGGGATGAATGCTTGACAAATTCAGAAACATTTCTTTCTCCAGTATCCATCAATTACACTCCTTTCTTGTATAAATAGATATATTTTTCTTTTAGAGTCACAGTACTGGGACACAGATGTGGACAGATATCCTAGGAATCAGAGGAGTCTTACTGTACTGGGCAAGTAATTTCACCTATGTTCTACTGGCAAGTAAGAAAAAAAAATACACTTTTTATTTTTTTTTTAATTTTTTTTGGTCAAATAATAATAATAATAATAACAATAATCAGAAAAAGTATTTCAGAGCATTGTGCATAATCCTTCAATATTATGGCATCTGCCTCATGTAACAAACTGTCCGGAGAATTATTCTATTTTAACAAAACGACAGTGAAAATTCTACTTTGCTCACAATATGCAGCATTCAAGAATACATCCATGAAGAGTAGTAGGGACAGTTTGTTTCAGGCCTAAAGGCTAAGAAGAGCTTTTTGGTGGATTACAGGAAGATTTTTTATTTTTTTTTTCTGGTGGACAGTAACTGGTTCATTACTGATAACTTAGGACATTCCAGAAGACAAAATATGCAGGAGATTATGAAAAAAAAAAACAACACTATTTTTAACAAATGTCAAACTTTGAATATTTGTATGTGGCAAGTATATGTATGCTTCTTAGATAAAGCCTATGAAGTCTCTCATTACGCTTATAATGTGCAATACTTAAATCAGAGATTATGATGTTGAACTTATTCACATATTTGAAAATAAGAAGGAACCTCTATGCTCGTGTAACTTGTTATACATTTAGAAAACTTCTCTCAACTGGCTGTTTTTCAAGCCAGAACGAATTTTGCTCTTTTAGCAAAGCATTCAGCTTTAAGTTTAAAGATGCCTGTGATGAAGAACCCCTCACAAACCTTGATAACCTGATCCAATATTTAACTACCTTTGCTGTTAAAAGTAATGCATTTGTTTCTCTTTAACCCTTGGGTCTGATAAAGTGAAAAACCACTGTTATCAAACTTGTCTCCCAGAGACACAACAGTTCTGATTAAGTCATCCTTTAAGACTTTCATTGTAAAACTAAGAGTTGACTACTTATTTCATTATACGCCAAGGAACTATTTTTCTGTGACATCTGTTTTCTCCTCTGTTGTGATTTATGGTACTCATTAGCTAACCCTTGAAAGTATTCAGCTCCTTTAAACATGGAATTCAGAACTGCAGAAGCTTTCACAGCACTTCCAAAAATGGGGGTATTGGCATGATGTTCACCTGATCAGACATAATCACATTAGCATCATATGCCATAGCTGTTGCACTGAAGCCAATGTTGTACTATTTACCACAATTATTTTCCATGAGCCTTTTACAGACTACATGCTTGCAGTGAACAAATTCCTTTCTTCGGTAAACGTGATTCATGTTCTTTTTTTCCACACATATTGCCCTAATGAAATGCTCACTTCTTATTTTTCCTCAGTTTATCAACTTAGACAGATGCTCTCTATCACTGAGGTTTTCTTTGTATTATTTGCATTTACTTGATCTTTATTTCTTCTGTAACTGTTTGCTTCATAAAATTAAATACAGTCAATAATATATTTCTCCTACACTTCATGTTTCTATTATAATCTATCAGCTTAACCATGACTGCTCATTTAAAATGACTTTTGAGTTTTCACATAACCAAAAATCATGACATGTATTTTGTGTTCTTCTAGTACATTAAGATCTCTTGCCTTACCAAACAGTGATAAAAGGCTTTTAGAAGCCTGCTATTTCAATATTATTCTTTTTTTCCAACCAAACTGTAACAATTATAAAGACTAGTTTGAAGACACATTTTCCATAATTCACTTTCAGAAGTTTTTAATGATATCTTTCTATTTATGATCTGAGTCTGAGAGCAAAATAACAGGCCTTCAGCTACTTGACTTCCCTGCCTTCCCCTTTCTGAATCATTTTAGCACGTTAGCTCCCTTCTGTCTCTTCAAAATTGTTCTCTAAGAACTGGTATATGTCAGCATCAACAGCCTGCAAAAGTTCCCAGCTAGATCCTTTCAAGCAAAGCTGTGCAGCCAGAGGCTCAGGCCGTTACACCTGAAATAATTCCTTTGCAACATCCCAAAGAGAAGAAAAAAAAAAAAAACATTTTTGCTGTTTGAATAAATGGAGGACATCCAAAAATTTGTAAAATAAATTTGCTTTACAAAATAAAGCAGAGCAGTAGCAGAACTACATTACAGTAGTTCTCTGACACAACCTGGCTAATTTTCTTGGGAATCTCTCTCTTCAAAAAACAGATTCAACATGCTTGGATGGGAAGTCTTGGCAGGAGACCCAGATGGGCATGAAATCTTTTATTTGCAGGCTTGTCAAGTCACTTCTGTTGGTGTGTCAGCCTCAAGATGCAGAGTGGCATGGAGAAAATCTGCCTCCTTTCCCCCACACTCTTCTTGAATGTGGAAATTGCACTGGCTGAAGGTGGGGAAGAAGAAAAGGCAGTAGCCACCCTCTCAAAACACACTTCTGCAATGAAGCTCTCCCCAGCAGCAGGAGGCCAGCTGTGGAGCACAGCAGAAGGTGCTGCAGGGACACCGTGGGGCAGGTGGGTGGCAGCTCCCCCTGGAGCTGGCTGAGGCTTGGTGTGGGGCCTTGGAGTGTAATGGGGTCTGGGCCAGCAGCTAGCCCTCCTACCCAGCAGTCGCATATTTGCTCAACTATTGTTAAACTCCTAGCTTCCCAATACCATTGAAGTGCTCACTAGAATTTGGACACGACCAAACAGAATTACTCCCACTTTAAGGTGGCACATGCTAGGGCTGAATCAGACTTAGTAATGAAAAGGCTCATTTAGGATAAGCTGCAACACTAAATTCACCTTGTCAGAACAAAACCTACAATTCTGTTTCTCTTTTAAAAATATTTTTACCTGCAATTTCTTAACCTCAATGCAATTATACTCCTGCAGCTGCAGGCTGAATTTAGAACCTCTCTTTGTTGTGCAGTACAGTGACTATGGTAATTATCAGGTCCTCTTAGCTGAGCTTCGCATCATCTTACTGCTACATATCTGTTGGGTTACCATGCTCTGTTGTACAGTAAATAATTACAGCTTCACTAAAATTGCCAAAAAAAAAAAAAAAAGTTTAAATTCTGACCATTATCCACTTTTTAAAAATATGTTTAAATGGAAGTAAAAAAAATAAATGTTTTGCAATAATGTTCACAAAGGTTTATTATTAATACAGCTTAAGATGAACAAATAAGTCAGAGGTGGCATTTTTGAAGATTTTTCTGTACATTTTCAAAAGTAGTGAAGTAAGAAAAGCTGCTCTGAAGTAAGTAGAATAACAGACATGTTAAACCATCAGAAAAGATCAGCTTAGGTAGGTATGAAATAATAGATACAAGACACACTCCAGAATAGAAGGTAGTAAGTGTTGCAAAATCTGTGGAAGATGTATTTGCAACAATTATTTTATAAATGAAAATCATGAGGATGATTTCTTAAAGCATTAATATTTAATAACTTTATATTTGCACTGATAGACCTCTACTTAAAAATGAAATTGGCTTATAAGTTTTTATAAGAATCACTGGTCTTCCACACACTTAAAGGTACATTTTCAGGACTGTGCCTATGAATTAACGTTAATGGAATTTATGCAACAAAGTCCCTGAGCACCACTCTGAATATTACCCTATTTAGTTACTAATTCAGTGGTATTGCATGAGTGTAAATGAAAGCAGAATTTTGATCTAGTCACTTCATAGCATGAACTATATATATATGTAACAGTCTGATTCTCCTCAATATAAAATAGCATGGTTGTATTAAAGCAGTGATTTGAGAATCTTTTTTTTCTCATTTGAACACTGATCTAAGAAAGCAAGTTTATTTGCCTATATAGCAACTGAAAATGTTTAAATTTACAAGTATAAAATCAGACTTCTAGGGCACAGTAGGTCATAGGAAATGATAAAGAAATTAAGGTCTCAATTTCAGGTCTTGGAACAATTTTTTTCCAAAAATCTGAATAGTTAAGATTCAAATGTTCTGTTTTTTTTTTTTTTTTTTCCCACCTTCACTACTATTTTTAACAGAGACTACATCATTAGCCTGACCAAAAACAGGATCCGAAAGGGTGGTATATTGTATTTATTTGCTACCAGCCTATTAATATTTTATTTATAAAATTCAGTGAAAATATTTGTTAAGTTTTCCTAATGTGTTTACACATACATATATATATATATATATATATACACACACACACACGTATATTACTTAAAGGATGAACTTTACTCATCAACAAGGAAAAAAAGTTTTAAAAATAACCTCCAGTGAAACCCAAACACTAACACACAATCTCCATATCTTCCTTATGTTCTTACTCCTTTTCCCTGGATATTTCACCTTCAAGATAATAAAAACAAAACCAAACCAAACAACAACTGGAAGAAATAAATAAAAATAAAGGTTTAACCACATCACAGAAGAGCACTACCTAAATCACCAAGGACGTATACTTACGCCTACAGGCAGCTGCTTTTTACCATTCCTATCCTAAATTTATAATGCTCTAATGTAGAAGCGTTATGGATGTTAACATCCACAAAACTTATTCTAGAACAACAGATTTCAGGGGTTAGAAAAGTTGTGTTTTCCATCCTAAATTGATCTTCAGAGAGTTTATAATCATTTGGCTTTATATGAACATATCTCTTTAGCTCTTAGGCTCTGATATTTATTGTCTCCATAATAGTTCAAGACAGCACTGACATTTCTGCTTAAATCTTCATTTTTTCTAGTTTAAAGAGACCAAACTCATTTGGCTTCCCTCCCATTCTTGTGGTCACCTTCATAATATGTTACGCCTTTTTCAGTTTTAAATCAGATTTCTTGAGCTGGCAACCAAAACACGTGTCATAACACGAGCATATCCACAGATTTTCATGAAATGAAAGACTGGTATCCAAAGAGCAACCTTTTGTATTTCCATATCTGTTTACTATTTAGCACAGTAGAATGTTCTTCACTGGATTAGGCCAAAAAGTCAGTCCAGGGCTTCACACATATCATGAAGTTAGTACATCTAGACACGCTACTGTCAGCTGTGGCAGCTGAGCTGTGGTAACTGCCCACCCATCTAATCTCAGCACTCAGTCAAAAAGGTTAAGCAAAATTAAGCCAAGTGTCTTCTTCTGGACTAGAAGCACATGCAGAGTGCTTATCATAGTTTAGGTGACATGCTGCAACTCACAGAACATAAGGTAAACCTGAAATTCTTCAGATGTTACCATGTTTCATCTCCATTGCTAACTTCCACTGAACTATGCCACACAGAAAAAAGTCCAATGAAATGGCCAGCCACCATTGTCTAGCTTTAGCATCAACTGCTCAGCTAAAGGCACTAAGAGCACAGAAAGCCAGAACAGTCAGCAGGCACACAATCATGACTGGTTTGAATGGCTTGCTGCTGTTACAACTGCAAGTACAGAATAGCACACTGAGACAAAAGCCAGCACCTGTACTCCCATTCTGTGATGGCATGAGAGATAAAGTGATCCCCTAGGAGTTCATGACACTCTTTTTCTACAGGTCGGAACAGAGCTATTTACTTTCCAAAATTTACAATCTCATTCAGGCATACGGACATATGGGAAGCTAACAAATGCTCTACATGAGAATTGTTATTTTCACATACTCTTTGTAACAAAGAGATTAACAAGGTGTTTCTAAATGTCACACTTTGAATAATTATAATCTAATTAACATAATAAATTCATTTTTCAGTATAACATTCCTAAAGCCTTAGTAGTGAAGGCCAGAAAGACCTATGACATATCTGCTTTGTCATTCTGGAGATATTTTTGTCCACTAATCTTTTAAACATCTTTTGATTTTTATAATGCAAATCCATGCATTCTCTTCTGGACACCATCTTTGCTATAGCATCAATTTTCAATCCTGAAATTTAGATATTTGCTTCCATATTCATTAATACGCTCTCTTTATTCTTGTCACACTCTGTGTTGTACTTATGTGCAACACATCTTTGCTTTACAGCTCACCAAATGTACATAAAAAGTGATCCATGTAGGACTTTCCCTCTCATATTTTCATAGGAGACAGAAATAGAGGACACTGAATGTGTTATACTTAGTAAATAATTTTGCTATCCCTTACACACTCCCTAAAAATCACACCAAATGTACTGTAAATTATAAGAAAAAAAAAATCAGTAGAACAGAACAATTGGACCATGTATCTTTCACACTCATTGTAACCTGATTCATCAGAGAACCATTCCCTAGCAGTTCATGTGATCCAGTAGCTGCTTACTCACTAACAGAGATAGATTCTCATCTGTTACTATGAAAACACATGAAAATCGTTTGCAATGTTAGTGTTAGAGAAAGAGGATAAATTTCTCTTGAAATTCTGTTTGTTTAGACCACTTTTGCTGAAAAATTGTAATTTCCCACTCAGACTTTTTTTTTTTTTTAAATCAGCTTATGCTTTATCTCCCTTTAATGAGTTATTATGTATTCATTATTTCTTTTTTGTATGTGTGTACTTCACATACAGTACATGGAAATAAGAAAGCCCACTTCATAAGGTGTACATAAATCTAACATATATAATAGGGTTAGCCAGTTTTGAAGAAAGACACATATAAGCCTGATACAAGCTCTTATATGTTTGTATTCTACCTAACAGCATTCTTGGAAATGCGTAAGTTCTCTGTGGTAATTATTTCCAATGGGAAATGAATAATTCAGGGACCATAAAAGAGCTATTTCAGATTTGAGAATCACATAAATACTCCCTGCGACAGCTCTCCATTCATAGGCTTGCTATGTCACCTTGGGCAAACCAAAGACTTAGCATTTAGTTTCCCATTAGTAAAGCAGAAATATTAATAATTCTCTTCTTCATAAGTGCATTTTGAGAGTAGTGATGGAAAAGTCATACAAATACACAGGTGGAAATTACACCTGGAAAAAGATATTTCCTATTAGCTATTAATAGGCAGAAATAAGCCAACACCTGTGGCTTGCTTTTCTCTCATCACTGGATCACGTCTATGTACTTATTGCTTCTTCATGCTTGCTATTCAAGTGTTTACCTGGGATAAGGGAATACAGATCCTTACTTCTGTGGCCCTACGTGGTGGGGTGTTGGACCTTGATGATCCTTTGGGTCCCTTCCAACCTAAACCATTCAACGATTCTATGATTCGGTAAAGTTTGTGGCAAGAAAGTAGGTATTTCCTCTGCTGCTATTTCTGAATGCAGCAACTATGGCTGAGAAAAAAAGAAAAGAGTCAATTTGTGTCTGACCACAAGGCAGATATGAATTGCACCAAATCTGACATTTGGGGCAGAACTCTATCTGATGGCAATGTGGAGAGCCAGAATTAACAAAAACAAAACAAAACAAAAAACAACAAGAAAAAAATGAAATCCGAAAATAAATAAACCCTGAAAAATTATTGCTTTAAAATCATTACGGCAATGTAGCTGAAAGTTCAGCTTTTGACTTAACTTGTTTGAACAACTGAGCTTATGCAGCATAATAAAACAATAACAATTCCATTTTTGGCAAATCCCAGCTATTCTTAAGCACATAAATAAAGTGAAGAACCTAAGATGGCCACTGTGCTTCTAGTCTCTTTTGCATGCACTCATGTTTACTAACAGAGAGTGATAGAAACATTTAACAAAACAAAAATATGGAGTTGCTGCACTGATCCATTCATTTCTCCAATCCTTTGCTTTTTGACAGAAAAAACCCATCACAAATAACAAAAGCAGAACAACACCACCAAATATTTCTAGTCTCTAATTGTAACCCTACTCTCATTTTCCTTTGTAAATCAAGTGTTACCCACTAACTGATTACACACCTGCTCATTTCAGGGGATTTGGACTACGTGCCCTTTAAGAGCCCCTTCAAATTCAAACAATTCTATGATTATATATAAAGCTACAGCAACATCTTCTTAGCATATATGTAAGAATATTTTTATTTGTCATACCCTACAGACAGAATTGTTTTAAGAAACAGAAATAATGCCTTGAATGTTGAAACTAAACAATACAAAATCTCTTTTTACAGTCAAACATTTTCATTCTATGAAATTTTCCTTCTTTTTGCTCTTCTCCAACAAATGGAGCCACAAGACGCATGTTCAAATATGCAATTCCGCATAAATTGCAGTAGAGAGATAACAGAATACATTAAGAATCCCTGGAGGAAAATTAGGAGGATCAAAACTTTATAGGACAAAAAGGTAACCCCGTATCCTTAACGTAAGCATGACTCCATCTTACTGAACATATGCAGATGATGTGCATGCAAGTATTCACATTTACTGCAGGAACTCTTTGCCCTACTCACCCCAACCAAGAATACCCAATATAAGCCAACACATGTTAAAACTGATAACAGCATAGTACACTGCTGAACAGCAGTCATACCGCTGCCGAGTATACTGCTACTCTCTCTATTCATGAGGAGTACCAACACAGAGATAAACAGTGTATGTGCAGAAACCTCACCAGTAACTTGTAAAGTGAAGATAGAAGAACTATGATGAGCACAAAGGAATTGTGATGAGAAACAAATAATGATGTTCTAAACTGTGTAAATGGATAGCAGCAATAATATTGCAGCCAATAAATGGAGAGACACAGAGGATCCTGAAGTGTAACATAATCCACCTGTTCAAGAAAACAGCTTTCACCCTTATCTAAAATTATTTTGCTCAGACAGATATATCTTACTGACACTAAATAGCATCAGCTTAACAGCTCAGGAGGAACTTCACTTAAAATACATCTTATAACAACACAAACATATATTAACATTTTAACTACTTATTCCAGAATAACTTGGACAGAACGCTAATAGGTACAAAACCAGAGTGACAGCTGTCTGGTGCTGGCTGCACTCAGCAGTAATCTAGGCAACGCTTGCAATAGTTTTTCATTTCTGGATGTGGTACAACAGAACATGTGCTCATGTGGTATTGAATTCACCCAAGGACTTCAGAGCCATGGCAGCTGAACACACCTGGCAACACTACTGGAGCTTTTCTCTTATTTAAAATATTAAATTTACAGAATTTGCTTCCCACAGAGCTGAGTCTCTAAACGTTGAGGCTGAAATGTTTACTTCTTAAAAATAGCAACCTTTGTCTCCCAGAGCAATTTCTTTTTCTACGTGAAACCACCTAATAACTGAACTAAGGCAGGAATGTGTATAGCTCCTGTGAGCAGTTATACATCTGTTCATTTTAATGTCATAGTATATTGACAGCTCACACACACACAAAATTAGACGTTTTATGGGCTTTTACTTAAGCTTACATGATTTCTCATAAATGATGAGAGTCTTTGTGCTATACCTAGGTCCTATACCTGATTCCAACAGCAGGAACCACAGATGTTTTAACAATATTTGTAATTTGGTGATTTCATGAAATGGTACTCTCGCTTTTCCTGAAGCCACTGCCAAAAAGCATTAATTTGTTTTGATGCCACGGTACAGATATTTGATAGATACTGAAAGTGCAGCCAAGGTATCAAGTGCTTAGTGGTATAGACATCAAGTGCTAAGGAAGAGAATGCCAAAGATGCTGGCAAGTTCACTTCTGAAATGCTGGCTTGATTTGGGGAGGGCTATCAGGGCAATCCAAAACTGTTGGTAATACATTGTCTCAAATAAATAGTTCAACCAATACTGATACTGCAAGCATTAAGCACTGGGTGACAGTCTGTTCTGCAAAGGAAGGAATTCTGCTGATTTTGTGAACTTTCTGGAAAACAACTGAAAGTTCATGTACACAGCAAGCAAATGACAAGGAAACAGATTACCCAACAGCAGCTTTAACTAAACTCATAGCTATACATGACAGCAACTTGATAATGCTTGATAATGAGTGGAACCTTGATTCGTCACACAAACAAAATTACCAAAGGCATTTAGAGTTCTGTCACTATGAAGCAAAACTAAACAGCGAAGTAATAACTGAAATGATAGATAAACATGAAGAATGCCCCAGATCTCCTTTTAAAAAATTAACTTAGCATTGAATGCAAGATCATACTCAAGGTAAGTAACCCTATGAAACTGTTTGGCTTTCTTTATGTTGAATTTAAACCTTCAGGGCCCACTGCAAGTCATATTTGGTGTACTCTGCTTAGCACTGTCTTTCTTGGCTCCTCTAGTGAAATTAACAACATGCATGCCAAGTAAGATGGCTGGTTAACTACTGGCAGTGCTGCTCAGAAGACTTTCGTGAGAGCTATAAAGAAAAGCAAGCCAAGTACAAATTGTTGACATTCAAGCTAGCGTGCAATATCATGCAAGTAACATAGTATTTTGTTACACAGTGGAGAACTTCTGCAACAAGTCTGGAATAGGAAAACCATTATTGTCCTCAGGATAGTAAGTATACTACAATACTATGTACCCTCACAGACTCCAGCACACCAGATTACTAACAAATATTTTTGAAGTACCATAGCATAGCATTTGAATGTTAATAATGAAGGGATTTATTACAGCATCAGAAAAGGAATGAGCATCATAGCAGAGTGATCAGAAGGAATAATGAGACAATAGGCATCGAATGTGGTGATCAATTCAATGAGGAAGAGTGGAAACGTGAAAAGGAAGGCAGGGGGGTATACAGGGACAGAGATAAAAAACTAAGGTCTATGTGGGAGGACACAAAATTTCACATGAAGCAGAATTCAAGAATGCAGCTGTAGTGATCTGGGACTTGCGGAGCCTAATACTGGTCAGACAGCACTATCAAATATCTCAGGACAACAACATACTGACACCAGACTGATATTGCTTCACTGTACCTACATGCATGTAGTAAAATCTAAATGGTACCATCCTGTGATACGTAGAGTTAAAATAAGCAACAACACTGGCAGTGAATGTATCTCAATTGCCTTCTAGAGTATTTGCTGGCTCAGACATCCTGCCCTGTGGACACAGGAGCACTGTATGCAGTAACACTTGCATGAAGGTTGCTTTTACTGAATATGAGGATATCTTATTTTTTTTTTAATGATATTCTTCTGATGAAAGACTTGTTTCTTTTACTACTGATTTTTTTTTTCATTATTGTGTGGTGATTAGGACAGGCAGAAGCTTGGGGATAAATGAATCAGTGAATAAATACGCTATGCCACAACTGCAGATTGTGTCATTACACCTAGGTCCACAGAAGTCACAGATGATAGAATAGGGACTGCTTGTGACAGCTGATTCACATGGCCCAGATGCAAATGTAGGGCACTGTGGCCAGAATACTTCCATGACCCAGTTTCATTGAGGAAAACGGATAATTTCTTTCCACATGAGATTGGATTCAAAGAAATGGCAGCAAGCTTTCAGTAGAGAAGATAGATGTTGCTTAACTTAAAAGGCTCGTGTACAAAAGACAGACACACAAAGATGGTCTATGTAAGGGAATGTTTCAGAACGTGAGTACACGCTATAAGATGAGAGGTGCTCCTTTTTTTAATTCACTCTTTGAGGCCTCCACAATAAAGTTAACCTCTGACCTTTAAGAGAACTAGGATGTCCCAGACTGTATCCAGGTCAACCTCCACTATATTCATTTTGTTGTATTTGTACAATACTTTCCAAATTAAATCTTTAAGAGAACAACACACTCTTTCTGTAAGTTAGGTTAATTAGAAGCCTATACCTTTCTGCATTTTTGAAAACCAGTTATTCTCTCTATATAGAACAGTCAATTCATTTGTACTTAAATGTTACAATTGCCCCCCCTTTTTTTTTCCAGGCTTCTTTAACTCAAACTAAGAAGTTCCCATTTTTGCAGTATCTCATGCAGAATGTCTGTGGGTACCACACTTCTTCAAAAATGCACGGGCAAAAAGCTCATGCTCATTACTCAAACACGCAAGTTCTGTCTGGCAGCTAAGAGAAATAACCTCATCTTCTGTCATCAGACAATCCTTCAGAAAAGATTCATGTTGTAATAGCAGGGTGCTTTCTTCAGTTTCTGGCTGATAATAAATCTGTAGCTAGATGAAGAAGTTCCAGGTACCTAAGGACATGCAGACAGCAAGAAAAGTCCATCTGCTGCTGACACAGCAAATTAACAAACCAAACACACTTTGAGAACCTTTGTTTATTTTTCCTTGATGCACTTGTGCTCCTACCATAAATTCATAAAAATACTCACAGAAGAATTTTAATGAAGACAGCAACAATTTGACTTAAAATGGAAAAATACCAAAAGGTCACCACTTCCAGACAAGTGTTCCCCTTCAGAAAAGCAAAATATTTTTAAAACAGCTGTGACAAACAATCATGTTCAACCCCCCACCAAGTTTCAAATGCTTACTTTGGATGTAGCTGTGCAATTTCTCTCTGATATCTCAGAAGTAACTATGCTATTAGGATTGGTACAGAGGCTACAGTTTAAACATTTAAACCTACAATTTAAACATTCCAAACCAAAAGTTGATAAGCACTTTTTTTTTAAGCAGAGCAAATACAAAAGTAGTGTTACTTAATCTGTAGCTGATGCCTGAATGTTTCCAGAGGCCATTCCTAGTGCTTTGTGTAATAGGGAGATCACCTACCTCCACCTGCCAGAGCTGTTACTTGCAATGGAGCTTCCAGTCTGTAGAGATTACTAACATCAAAATTTGGCAGAAAACAGAAACAAGATGTTGAGCTGAATCAATTTGCAGCAGTGACAAAAATCATACTGAATCTGGTTTTAGAAGGACCAGAAATGTCTGTTCTCAAGGAGTTTATGCAGTTTTGCAGAAAGAATAAACAAAATGCTATAGGAGTTTGTGGAGCCAGAAAGTTCTATACCAGATTGGTACTACTGGCACTACTTCAGAATACAACAGAATTTTCTGCTACCTCAAAGATGCCCTTAGAAATATTTGATACACCTGCATTACAAAGCCACGCCATGCTGTACAGGGGAAAATCAGGCTGCATGAACAGCTAGTGTAGCTCACTGTTATATTCTTCAAAGAGGCTCATTGCAAGCTCTTTCACTTGATTTTAAAGTTATGCATCCTATTTTGTTCAATTCCCAAAAGCATGACTCTGGAAAACAACTGCAGTATTCCTCATTTTTGGACAAAGTCACGGAGGAAGTAGTGACCGTGATAGTAACAACCACAGCCTATGTCATCCGTGAGTAGTCTGGATGCTTTGCATCTGGGAACACCGTATGGGAATCCCCAGTGACAGTGACGTTCATAAGTTATAGAGGACAAAAAAGAGAACAAGCACAGCAAAAAACACAGCAAAGAAAGCAGGAGAACCTGACAGATGCTATTCGAAGAGTTTTCAGTTTCAGAGATTTATAGAGGGATCACTAGTTCACACTCTGGATGCAGTCTACACTAGAAGGTGCCTAGCATTTCAAGTTAGCGAAGAATGCTCAGCATGAGTGCACTTCACATATCCAGGGACCTGCCTTTTTATGAGTTTCCAAATTTTGCTGATAAGCAAGAAAGATTACCTGTTCCTCTCCAAGGAAAGGCCTACAGAGTGAAGGTGGAGTGGAAGATAAAACATGTTTGATTTCATTATAAATCTGTCAAAGATTTAATATTTAGCCCGATATATCTTACAGCGTTACTGGCAGTAAAAGTGGGGAGGGGCCTTAATTCGATTCACAGCAGCTTTAGAGTTTGCTCAGATCTTGACTGGAGGTTAGGGTCATTGACTTCATAATAGGAAATATCAAATTTCTGGCTTCCCTTTCTCTTTATCCTTCAGTCTTACACACATACAGAGACATGGAGACACACACTTTCTTAACAGGCTTATTCCAAAAAACATTAATTATATAGGAGCATTAATATTATGTAATATATCTGAACAGCTCACATATTTACCCTCAATTTATTGAAGTCAATGTAAATACTTCAGCAATACCACAGTACGCTATGACCACAGTATGGGCACAGAATGAGGGATCATAAAAATAAAACAGTGTAGTTGTGTGATAGTTTCACGTACAATTCATAATATTATTTTACTTGATATTATTATATACTTAGTAGCAATAGAGAATTAAGGAGAGAATGCAACCATGAAATAGAGGGCAGTAGCAAACAATATGATGATACAAAACTAGAGAGAAATAATCCCATATGCTATAGCGTTACTAAGTGGGACACTTAAGCACAGCAGTAAATAATCCCCATTTCTTTCCAACATGAAGAAATACCCTGGCATTCTGTTCTAAATGAAGCTTCACAATGCCTTGTCTTTGTTCACTTCTCCACAGAATAGTGTAATGCGTAAAATCCTTCTGAAAAAGCCATCTCTCTCCCCCTTTTTGTCTTGCTGCTACCATGGATATGACATCATTTTTGCCAACCATTGCTAAGTCATGAACAGAGGGAACATTTCCTTTTCTCACACAGAGGGCAGGGTAAGAGCCAGAGCTTCCAAGAGACACAATGTTCTCTTTATGCAGCCAGGGAGAACAGTGAGGGAGGGCTGCTGATGGTCTGGGAAATGGCGTACAGCCACAGCATACACAAAGCTGACAGCGCTGCCCAGCCAGCTTCAGCTCTCACTAACTCGGTGGCCTATTTTCCCATCTCAAAGAAAGGAGAGGGAGGGAGAGCAAAGAAAAAAGCCCCGCGTCCTTGCTGCCTGGCCCTTGCCAAGGCAATGTGTTTACCCCTCTCCCTTCCATCAAGGCCTGCACTCTCGTTTAGAGGACAGAAGAGGGAGTGCTGATGACAGGTATGGAGCTACTGCTCCTACCCGGCTGCACACTGTGCTGGCCGGCTGGGGATAGGTGCCACAGGTGGGGAAAGAGGAAGCATCCAAATGAAGAGGTGTTTGGCCCAAAAAAGACACAGAACTTGCTTACAGACAAATGAAGAACCACTCACACACGTTTTCTGCAGGTCTGTAGACTTAAGTCCCTGTTACCTAGCAAGCAAAACCACTGCTGGTATTACTGTAAACATCATATGATAAAGGATTTTCAGGATGGGAGCTTTGATTACTTCCAACACTTGCATAGCTACAGTGACACAGACTACATTGCTGTGGTTGTAATGTTCAGTATATTAAACTTTTCTGTAACTGAAATAAGTTCTATTTATTTACTTATCAAAGAAGAAACCAACAAAACATATTCCCTGCAATTCTTACACAAATCTGTTCACAATGCTGTAATTGAAGCAATTGCCAACTTTCCCCCAGGTCTGAACACTTTCCTTGCTCACACTCTGCGACATGGAGTGAAGAAAGGCAAATATTCACATTTTCTTTAATAGAAGAGTTTTTCTTTTACTTTTCTTATTACAGCTATTAACCACTTACTAATTTAATTTATAAAATATAGAGTTACTTTTGCTTACTCCTGTCCTAAAACAGAATTTCGTGCATCTCAAATAACGGCACGAAAAATTGACTGTCTTTTGTTTTAGGAGATGACATTTCTCAAAGGAGGTGGGGATAAAAGGAAGAAACTATGCAGGCATTGACTCCTTATGATAAAGGATGTGTGTAGGCTCAGTTTAAAGTACTTTTGCATTTCACCACATGGAATTTTTCTTCCAAGCCAGGGCTTCCAGAAACTGCTATTTTCCTTTGAGATAACAATTTACTCCACTGAAATTGTCTCACAAATAGGTGAAAATTTCAAATATGTGCTATTAGCTCCCAATTCTTAATTTATGCTAGAAAATAACAAAAATGCATGCTGATCCAAAGCTGGCTTCACCCAGCTGTTCCTGTGCAAACCAGTAGGGGACACTGAATGAGCGACAGATTTTCACACTGATTAACAGACGAGTTTAGTTGCCCTTAACATGGCTAGTGACAAAACACACGCACATTAAGAAGCAAAGCCTGCCCAAGGTGAAGCCTTTCTCCACTACATATCTTTAGTCTTCCTATGGAAAGACTTCTGCGTAATTATTGTTTTGACCACACAAGAACCTACATGGCAAAGGCACAAGTTTCTCTGACACAAGAAATAGTTGGCCTGTAGAGCAAGACTGCATTAGTTGAGAGACACCACCTCTGTGTTTGTGCATTTGCATGTGTAACTTGTGAATATTAGATCTGAGAATGAGCTTTGAAAACAACAGTTATCAATTTACTCAAAAATGGATTCAAGGAATTTGACAGAATGGGATTAGCATATAGTACATAGTCTGCGGCATAAAAGAGGGTAAACTTCTAGCTCTGGTTCACAGTAAGACACAACATCATGAATAAGCAGAGAGCTTCTGTCCTCAGTCATCAATGAAGGGCTTGATCCTGCCCTCAGATACGAGGGCAGGTGTCTTGTAAAATCAGCTACTCTGCCAGCACTGCCTCTGATACTACAAGACACCAAGAGATGCGTGCTGGCTTACTAAAAAGAAAACTCAAAGCGCAGAAAATAACCTTTCTCTGAAAATCCCTGCCTGCAAGCAACAAAAGAGATGAGGACTGAAAGAAGGGATAATAGAAAATAACCCCGTGCCCTCATCTCCAGGTTAAGAACAACAACAACAACAGCAAATAAAAAATATGGCAGTAGTTATGCATATAAATTTTGAGATTGCAATTGAACCACAGCATCAGAAGCAAGGAATTTATATTAAGCCTTTTAGAACACTTTGGAGTCTACTGATGGCATTTGTTTTGAGTTCACTCACGCCTGAATGCCCAGGAAGGAAATGAAGTGAATGTGCAATGTTGAGCTTGCAGGATACGTTGCTTGATGGAGTGTTGGCATTAGCAGGGCTCCTTTTCTTCTCAGAACCCCAGAGCAACACAAGCGTATTATTGTGTGCTTTTGTGCAATGCTAGGGAAGTTGGAATACTTCCACAAACTATATGAAAAGATGTAATGCATCATCCTACAAAAATGCACTCTTTTTTAAATTCCTCTCCTCCCAAAATATTGCTTGCTAGGAGAAAAATGTTACCTCCTTTGTAAATCTGAGTGTTTATTATTATTATTATTGTTGTTATTTTTCTGTGTGTGTGTGTGTGTGTGTGTGTGTGTGTGTGTGTGTTTTCACTGAGTTTCATTAGTAGAACATAATGTTTGAAACTGAACATTGTATGAGGGCTGCTCCAAAAGCATTGCCTCTTATTTTATAATGCTGGCCCACAACATCAGAGGCTGATGTTGGTGACATGGCAACAGAGGCTGAACCTTCCCACCAACATCCCTTTGACAGATGGCAGCAGAGGGGCAGTCTCACACAATGGCATCTGATGTGGGAGCACAGATGAAGCAGAGGACTATAACCTAATACCTTCATGCCAAAACAAAAACGCAGCCACTGACATTCATCAGCACTTATTGAATGGTTATGGAGACCAAGCAGTGGATGGATGTAACCACAGGAACAGAAAGAACACTACATACAAATCTGTTGAAGTTACTGAACAAATATGTGGCTAAAGGTGACAGTTTCCTGGATTGCAGTGACCAGTGACTTGATGTTGTGTCACCACTAGGAGCTGGAGTCAAAATGGCAGTCCATGGAGCAGCAACATGTGAATTCCCCATTGAAGAAAGTTCAAGACACAGCCCTCAGCGGGTAAAGTGATCTGCATTGTCTTATGGGACAGGAAAGGGGTGATTTCCTGGAACCTGGAAAACTATCAGCTGTGACCATTACAGTTGTGCAGATGGGGGCTCAAACTTCCAGAGTCAGGCCAGAGAGCTTTATCCTGCAACACGATTTTTACAATCGTGCCATGAAGGCTGGAGAAAATGCATAGCTAATAGTGGTGGCTACTGAAAACTAGTGTTTTGTAGCTGAGAAATTGATCTATCGAACAGTGTCATTGTGCTCTTTGTATCAGTTGTAGTTTCCATGGAAATAAATAGGAGGCACAACTTCTGGTGTGACCTACGCAGTAGCGTAAATAAACTGTTTTTGCTGGGAGAATTTTGCTGCAACTCTATGTGCTGTTATACAGGCAATCTCCATCCAAAATACAGCTTTTCAGTGGAGTTTTAATGTAGTCTAGCTTTCCTTTCTTTTTTTTTTTTTTTTTCTCCCCAATGGCACTTGCTCATTTCTCATTTGTTTAAAAACGTAAATTTCTTGATCCCCCCCATTCCACCAGACTAAGGCAAAACCAGATTTACATGAATCAACACAAAAACCTGTGGATTAGCAGGGAAAATATCCTAAAACAAATAATTCATCTTTGAGAGTATCTTCTCATCAAAATTCAGAGCCCTGGAAGTCTATTTGCATTAATTATTTAGGACAGTTTACTAAGGAGAATATGAATAGCATGACTTTTTTTTTCTTTTTTTACTAGATGAACAACTTTTTGTTAATTAGATACAGAATAACTAGCATCATCAGGAGGCAAACGTGCCACTAGGGAAAAGAAAGCTACTAATGTAATGAAACATTAAAAGAGATAATGAACCCAGGCAATATATAATTATGTATTTTTGTCAAAGGAAAGTATGCTTTTTCATATTAGACAAGGCAGAAGCTTACAGAGCCTTTGAGAAATTTCCATAAACAGAGAACAAAAGTTCCATAATGGACATAGACCAAACTGGCGTATGAATGAATTAAAAAGAATGTAACCAGAAACTGAGCTGCTTCCTTTCTGTTTCGACTAACACGCATAGAGGTACAGCGTAAAATGAGCAGAGTTTTATACATTTGCAGCATGATTATATTGCATCAATAGAATGGAAGATGTTAAAGGTTACTAAATTTTTCTAAGTTAACTAAACAGCCATTCATTTTCTGAAGTCAGTACACTGCACTATCTGAGGTATTTCAAAGTTTAGTAACTTTAGAAAGGAATAGGCAAAAAAGAGTAGGCCTGTGCTGAGTAGTACTCTACTCCCTGTCAGAATCAGTATCACCACGAGCACTACAAAGAAGTAACAAATAAGTAATGTGAATAAGCATAACATACCAAACCCTTAGACTCCACAGTGCAGAAAATGATGTTAGGAAAATATGTAATCATGTCTACCAATACATGCATGTTGGACACTTCCAGACTATCAAAATAAAGAATCATTAACCTATATAATTAGGAGTTGAATAATTCATACATGAAAAATCATAACAAATAAATGAAACTTGAGGGAGCTTTTTGAGATTGTTTCTTTTGAATAAAGCAGTAATTTCAAGGAGCTTAGTAAAAAGAAATTGTTTCAGTATTTATCTAGGGATTTAAAAAGCAATTTGAATATAAAGGCAGTGAATTAGACCTGCTGTACTAGACTCGTCCGGGGCAGTGCACAATCCCCCCAAATTAAATATAAAACCCCACAGTATAATCTAACCTGATGCAATAAGATTTGTTCTATATATGTCCTAGGACTGTTTCAGTCTCAGGAAACATCCTGTTGGAGTGCATTTTTTTAGTTTGACCACAGTAACACATACAGCAAACACAGCACTGATTATTTCCGAAAGATATTAGGATTCTTAAAGGACTCAGCAAGAGTCTCTTTTCAAATCTTAAAGATAAAATTACTTTTGTGAAAGTTTTTTTTTTTTCCCTTAAAACGTTTTCTTATATTTTAACAGAGAAAATCTTATATTTTTAAATAAAGAAATCTACTGTTATTATACAACACTTAATTTTTTTTTTAATTGCACGATAGCTAAAATTATAGTTAAAATGCAATATATTTGATATAGTATACAAACGTAGAAATTCAAATTCTCTTCTTCCTTAGCTGGTGTGCTAAAACACCCACAAAATCTTATTCTGATAAAGAAGAACTATTTCAAAGTATCACTGAAATGAATCCTATTTAAACATAGTAATATTTTAATGCCATGTCCTTCTCTTATATAAAGTCATGATTCAGCTTCACTGAGTGACTAAGTTTCTTACTCCAAGTAAACTGTTTCATACATCCCTTCATACCCCTTTCAAACAGCAGGGGCTGCTGTGTAGCAGGCTACGAAGCCTGAGGGCTAAATGAAAGGAAATGGAAATCACCTACAGAATAAATAAATTAAATCTTGTAGTATGGCCCATGTATTAGAAAAGACTGAGCATAATGAGACATCTCATCAGTGTAAAAGTAAAAGGAGAAGTCATATTAATCTCAAATCCTCTTGGAAATGATCCATTATAGTCTGCTGCAGAGTTTTGGGAAGAAGCTCTTCCACTGCAAGTTCTTGGACATTTTTCATTACAGCTTGCTGCCAGGAAGCCCTGAATGACAGCATTTATGAGTTATGATGGTACAGATTTAGAACTGTGCATGCCAAGGCATGTTTCTGCCTTGGCTTCTAGTAAAGCCAGGAGGTTCTTCATAAGATGAGCAAAACTACACTGCTTTGTATGCCCTAAACTATACAATTGCATTTACCATCCAAAGAGTGATGTTTTTGTTTTGAAATAAGTACTTAAACACACTATTACTGAGAATTTAACCCCAGAAAATAGGCAGATTTTTAGGTACAAATGTGTTCTCCAGTAACAAATTGTGCAGTAACTAAAGAATGACTGAGATTCTCATCCAATGCGAACAAAACACCAAATGCAAATTATTTACTTATTTTTCCTTTCAAACTTCCTTTGATTTCCTACTCTTAAGCAGAAGTGGAAAAGCAAGCATTTAGTAAGTAGATGTGAGCATATTTCAACAAATACAATAAAAAAGAATTTTGAAATCCGTTCTCCAGGACAGCCCAGCTTCACTATGCTATTTTACTGAATGTCTATCCACATTAGAGTTTGATTTTGCCAAACATGGTTGCTTTCATATTCTGTATTTTTAAATGATGATGAAATTTTTCCTTATCTTTCCTCCTTTTACATAGTTCTGGTAGCCTGCTAATCTGTTGATTAAGAGTTTACATTTACATAAAAAAAACCTCATTGTTTCCTTTCGGTTGTAAGAGCAAAAACAATTATCTTGCACTTAGTTAAATAGGATAATACTGACACCTCAGACATTGTATAGCTGTTGGTGATTGTCATGGTTTTATGATTTTTGGTTATCAGTATTCTACATCATAACATCATGTAGTGCACTGGGAGTTAAATAGTTAATGCCCCAGTTCCAGGTACCTGTCTGGAAGAGAAGAAGAACTATATACCCCAGGTGGCTTTGCGTTCAGAGAGGAGATATAAGCTTTGGTAGATCACCTGACCTTCCCTTTTCTTCAGCTCTCCTGCCTGCTGCTTGACACGACTGTGTGTCCCACATCAGCATTATGGTGAGGCCTTCAGTTCTCGGATACTTTCTCTCTCATTATATTTGATTTATTAGCTTGAATTCTAATTATATTGTATTATAGTGTGTTATCTTGCATTCCGATACCATATTACAAACTCCCATTACTTCTCTGAGTCAATCTGACAAAATACCCATGTGATAACATTAGTATCACTCTTTTCAAATGGAACACAATACATTAGCCAATTCATTGTTGATATACAAATCAACTGAACTGATTTGGTCTAAACACTAATTTTCTTTAAAGTTATAGTTGCAGCAATCTCACAGAAATTTAATCAACATTAAAACATTCATGACCCATGATTTCATTTCCTGCAGAAATATTGGATACACATGAAGTTGGATCTTGGATCACGATGTTATTATCAAACAAGAATAAGTTACTGTTCAAAGTCAGGGATGATGTATAGCCTTAGAATTTGCACAAGAATGAAGGAAAACTTAATTTGTAACTAGAGATGCCAAACATACCACATGTCATGGTATTCAGAATGGTAGGTCACAGCACTATTTATAACTGACGTGTTTGATACACATAAAGATACATAGATACAACAGAGATATGTATCTATGTGCATACAATTCCGTACAGATCCTTGTGTGAATTGGTGTATATGAAATCATGCAAAACAGAAGCATCAGGTGGTGTTTCTCATGTGCTGAAATTGTCCACCCTTTGATAGCCATTGCTCAGGAAATACTTAAAAATCCTACAGTTTATTTGGGGATTATGTTTGCAAGAGGAAGGAGACACAGGCTGTACTGATCCATTTTTACCAGAAATAAGCATCTACCCTTCACACACAAGCTGACCTCTGGGTGCAGCTTGAGATCTGCTCTAAGCCATTAGATCTTTTATCTTTAAGGACTAACCATAGACACCTGATTCCAGTAGACTTAATGGATGACTTGCAAAGCTGCCAGAGTTCAGGTGGAGAACTCCATGTTTCAGTATTGAACTCTTTACAGTGAATATTTTAAGGCATTTCAATATCCATTACACTTGCAGACTAACCACTTTAGTATGCAAAATGTGGCAAGTTAGTTGCATGTTGATATCCTTAGTGATTTTACAACCTAGTCACTTGGAAATAATTGAGAGCAACTCCCTATTTTTGATATTCACTATTTTTGATTCACTGTAACAAAACATAATGGTCCTCACTCCTTCCAAAGACTACAGAGATGACCATTTTATCTTGAAAATATGAATGTTAATTTTAACTACAGTTTGGGTAATAATTTTCTAATGTATATTTTTAAATACTTCAATCTCACCAGCTTGTTGCTATAGCAACTCCATTAAAAAAACAAAACAACAACAACAAAAAACACTTTTGAGGATCTCAATAAAGCAAAGCATCATTTAAGTGAAATTACTGTTATAATTATTTTCCGTTACTGTTATCTCTCTATTCTTCTGGAACAGGTAGAACCTCCCCAGGTAGTACACTGATACAATCACTTGTTACTGCAATCTCTTTTCAGTTCCTAGCTTTTATTAGTAATGCAGTGAGCTTTCAAAAAGCACCATCTACGAAAAGTTGTCATATTTTGACTCCACAATATCAGGCGTTAAAATGGATTGAGAAGGCAATCTAAAATCATCTCTGATGGTCATTGCTCCACTAAAAAAGGAACACCAGCATCATTTATAGATTAAGGATGCCCTAGAAATATCTTCTTGTTAACATAAGCTTGGTTTTAGAATTATGCATTTACAACTTTGATGATGTAACAAAATTGATATCATGGTAACTGTGGAATTTCTATCTAAAAATGTTTCTGTAACTTTAATGGAAAGCATGATGACTGGACATCATGCTCTTTATTCATTCCAGAGAACAAAATATACCCATTCATAATTTACAGAGAGGGGTATGGTTGCGGAAGCATGAAAAAAGCAAAGATCTTGCTGTGTATTGCGGAATATCTCCATTTTAACACACAAAAAAACTGGCAAAAACCTACCGATGTTTTTTCCCTTTCCTTTTCATCTTACATCCCCATTGGATTCTCTACAACGTTTATTTAATCTTCAGGAGAAAAAAATGTCACGTGTGGCTCACTTTACTTCACTCCATTAAATATGCTTTGTATAGGCTTGCTTTCTTATTACAGTCAACAAGCAGGTTTGTTCTGGTGATCACATACAATCACGACAGAAATGGCATGTAGTGATGTACAGCAATAATAGCAAAGGAAAAAAGGAGGTAAATGTGACATTTTCCTCTGGAGGCTTAAGTGAATAATCCTTGAAGAAAAGTAATGATAGAGCAAAGAAACAACGTGAGCCAACTCTGTTTTTGATATAGCCAAAGGAAATGGAAGGAGAATAAATCAGTTGGATCTTCCACTCCATTTATATTTCTAAGCTGTATTGAGAACTACTTTAACTACTTTGCACAAGATTGTGCCCAACTGACAAAGACCCAAGCCAAGGGCAATGCAAAGACAAACTGCCCAAAGGGAACTCCAGGAGGTTCTGTGCCTCACTGCTTCTGTTTTATAGACTCAGGGACAACCTTTTATTCAAGCTATTCAGAAAGCATTAACTCAGAGTCTTGCCATCTCATTTGAAAACTATGACATCCCCTTGGAAGTACAGATTCACAAAAAAATCTTCCTTTTGGTGTATGCTTAACAGTGATTTCATTGAGTAAATGCCAATTTTTCTACTAGATATTGTTAAAAGTAACAAAGAAGTATGCAGAGGGAAGGAAAAAAGTGTTCATTGTGCTCAGCAAATTGTACAAAGCTGGGTCTAAAGAGTAATTCATTTAGCCATTGCAAAAACATTGGATTGCCTCCAAAATGGAGATTCTACAGACTTTTTCAGAGCAGAGTGTCAATTCATCCAGTGAGGTTTGCCTTTCCTGGGAAGAAACAGGCATTTGTCTACACATTTTATGGTCTTACGAAGACTATGGTTTAGGCTTGTGACCAAGCTGGCATGTGATATATGTATGGAGTGCCCTGGCCTCTTGTAATTAGTATGGATTCATTAAAAGGATGGATAGAGTGTGTCAATTCACCAGTATTTCCCCTCTTCCCACCAATTTTAAGAAATGATGTGCCCATATCCTCTGTTTTCTGTTAAAAGAGCTCTGACTTAAAGAGGAAATGAAGACTTAAAAGCTAGATGCTGGATAAGTGAGAACTCGCATGGACAGGCAAAACTCTTTTGTAAGCATATTGCACAATTTCCTTTTTGCCATGCCAAGAAGCTCAGCTTTGCTATTTGTTGTGGAGATTTTAACTCCTTGTCAATGGGGAATAAACCTACACGTAGAGAAAAATAGCATATATCTGCAGCTAAGTCTTGCTGGAGGTTTAGAGAATTCTTAGATCACATGTACACCTAGAATCAGAATTTCATATTTTCGTACTGCAGGCAGATAATAACAGGGGCAATAACAAACTTAAAAACGAATGAAGAAAAATGGAAATACTACCTGATGCAGAAGAATTATTTAGCAATACAGTGACAATGACTGTCCTTGCTTTTGGTTGTAAAAAATCTACAACAGCTGTGTCAAAATACTATCTTGTGGAAATGTGAATTCTGCTGTCTTTGCTGCTGGTACCACTAAATCTGATTTTTATCACACTGTATGACAGCCAGTAAATTTTCTTTTGTTCAGTAAGAAACAGAAGCCACAGCCCATTCACTAAGAATAGTGATTTGTATGGATATCCACATAGAGGGATTCTTTCAGTTATATATTCTCTCCCTGAGAACATTTTGTACCATCTTCCTGTGACTGCACTGGGAATTTACGTGGTAGCTGCCCATTCTAATGGCAAAATTACATGTTGTTATCTTTGTATACACAGTTACTCACTTGTACTTGCTGTTTTACCCTCTAAGATACATCAGAGGTAAAACACACTAAATTCTCAAAGCTGTAGAAAGAATGAGATGCAGCACAAGCATAAATCCATTATTGTTACGGTTTTAAGACTGTTATGTATTCTCCCTGGAAGCTCTGTGACATAAATTAAATGAAATTCATAACCTGGTATTAGATAGAAGGCCATTAAGGAAAGGCTGTATTGACTCGTGTTCAAGCCTCACATTTAGACAGAACCCTATTTTAATCAAGTTTAACGTATAATCTTGGCTGAAAAAAAAAGCAGAACTGGCAGAATAGAGGCAATTTATGATATTTGAGGGAAGTACCGTGCACCGATTTGAAAATGCACTGAGGTTCAGCAGACTATTTTACATTTAATTAATGTGACTTCCAGATTGGACTTTTTAATTGAATAATCATCTAAACAAATGACTCTTTATTTTGTGCTGAAGTTCTTAATTTCAGTAATCTACTCTGAAGCCAAAAGCCACACAGACTGATATAATAAAAAAATTGTTTAATCAAAGATCTCACATAATGATATATTGGTATGGCATTTGTTTTTATGTCCTTCTAATACAGGGAAAAGAAACAGATTTCTAATCTACCCTATCTAGTGAGTCTTTCCAGACCTATTCTTATTTTATAGGATATTACAGTTAAACAATAATTGCAACCAAGCAATAAAGATATCAGAAAACAATGATGAACAAAAATTGGAGGCATTTTAAGACTAAAAGGCTATGACTAGATAACCATGAAATGTAGTCATTACCTTATTGACGGTAAAGTAATAAAATATAGTATATACTCATCCAATAGCTAAGAAATGCAACAGATTATTACCTATGATAAAACAGACACATTTAAAAAGTGTTAGGACTTCCAGTTCAACACAGATTGTATACCTGAAAATGCGGAAAGAGCAGTCTGAAATAGAAAAGTGCTGGGCTCAAGGCTGATTGGGGAGAAATGTGCCCAATCTTGCCATGCCTCTCATATGCCCACACTCTCTGTTAAGACTTCCTAGGGCAGCTGCTATGCATGTTTTGGACCAAGTGGGAATCTGGGGCTGCTCCAACATGGGGAGGGTTCCATAGGAGTGGAATGGGTAAGAGGACTGTCCAAGGGCTGAAGGGAGAAAGAAACAATGAGGAGGAACACTTCCTCCTGGAATCACAGCTGCTTTCTACATCCCTATCTACTTCAGAAATAACAGAATAATTCTTTTCTGAACAGATTTCATGTCTTATAGCTCTACAGAAAAAGACACTGTACTGACAGAGAATGTAAAGGGGTGAAGAATCAAGATTAATTTTGAAAACAGAAAGCATTTTGTACATTACACATGTTTAAAAATTATAGGTTTGAAAAACCTGTATAATTGCTAGTGTGTGTAATGTATACAACATCTGCAAGGCCTGTACAAATGTGTAATATGTGGAGTCATAGTGCTCAAAGGGAAAAAAGAGGGAAGGTAAGGTTAAAGTGAGAAAAGCCACCCAGAATCAAGGAATCATCTCAAACGCTCAACCTACTATTTTCTGTCATCAAAGACTTATCTGTAAAGCAGTATCAGAGCATACTCACTATGCTTTTCACTCATACAGTATTCTTCTTCTGCAACAATTTGATAAAACTTATAGAAAAGGAATGAGAATTTACCCAAATACTATACTCTTACAGAGGGGAAGAATCAGCTAAGGCATGCCTCTAGAAATAATATAAAAGTCTACTTTTGTCACACCTTGACATACTAGGCATTTCTATTTTTCTAAAGAGCCCTGTATCTTTAAACAACCACAGCTACAACTCATTTGTCTCAAAAGTTTCCTGAGAATTGTCTGTTTATGAGCCTTTATGAATTTCTTCATTGCTGCCAAATATTAATTGAAACAATTAACTGTGAAGAACACGTGGGTACAAAAATATTAGCACCACATAATCCTTTCTAGTTAAGAGGTCCTTACCGGATTATTGCAGAAATGCTCTGGAGTTCTAATTACCTATGGAAGTCCCACAAGGTTGCTGCAGAACACGGTAATTAGACGGTTGTAATATAAGGTGTTAGCAGGGGATTGAGGATTTGTGCTAAGAAGCATGGTGTTTTCATGGCTATTTACTGTGCAGAGTACCAGAATTTAATGGAATTTGGTGGAAATCTCCAATGACAAATGTAGTTAAAAGGTGGGAAAATATCTTAATACAGACTCAGTAGTTGGTGGGGGGAAACCAGAGATACTACACTGTGATCTTTACAAGAACAAAATGGTTCATGTGTTAAGATTTGTGTAGACTTTTAAAAAACCTTGATAAAATATTTCAATTAAAATACTTTTAATTATTGAATAAAATGTTCCATATGAACAAAAAGTCAATTTGACTGTTGGCCTGAGTGGTAGCAAAAATGAGGTCCATCGCTGTAGCCGACAGCACATAATAAAGTGACATGGTTCATGTTGTGTCCCAAAGCCTTTGATTTCCTTGCTCAAATAACAAGGCTTCCAGTTAAGGGGTAACATTAGAAGACAAGCTCAGGACAAGGCTCAAGCTTGTACCTCTGTCTCTCCAGCAAGACACTGAACTATTCTTTTGCAACATCCCATGCAGTAGTAGCAATTCAGTATTACTGTTTATGTAACTTCAACTAAATGTAGGCACAGAGTACTTGGGCAAATTGCTATTTAATTATAACAAAATAAAGGGTGAATTGTGAGTATCTCAAATTGAATCAAGTAGCACTATTGCAAATTGACGCCAATGAACAGGAAAACAAAATGCAGTCCCTAGTGTTTCTCTTCTAGACAGCTGGGACTAAACATGATTTTGCGATTGTCAAGCCATTCAGATGTACCTCCACAGGGAAAGGAAGAGAGTAGGAGGACTTGATGCAAGACTCCAGTCTTTTTCAATCTGCAACCCTTTATAACTCTGAAGTGGATATAAAACACTACAGATGTAAATTACTTGATAAGCTTGAAAGTGGAGAGTCCAACTCTTACTGTCTTCTTCACATTCTACATTACAGCTAATGTAACTCTGCTGTACACGATGACTAACACTGAGTCTGAAAAAAGTCTTTGGAAATGCTATAGGAAGAGCCTTCCACAGGATTATATAAAGGTGAAAATCCCCTTTCATAGCTAAGCATGTAACAAGGTTAGAGCTCCTTCATTATTCGAGTGATAATAATAATGTCTAATCTTCCTTATTCTCTCTTGTCAGTAAAATACATCTCTCAGCTTTGCATGTTCGGCTGAACAATAGGCAGCTTATAACAACTCTGAAGAAGTTGGAAAAACTAAGTTTTTAATTTTAAAAAGCAGATTTCTAATAGTCTATGTATATGTATTTAAAAAATGTATTCAGTAGCTATTGTTATACTTAGGCAAATAACCACTGAAATGTAAAAATATCATAAGCTTTTTTTAGCACACATTGCATATGAATTAAGAAAGAAAACAACAAAAGAAAACATAAGAGTGCTGTAGTTAAAACGTTCCCTGATATTTTTCAGCTCCTCCTTTTAATCACAGCAAACATTATTTTTTAATTCTGATTCTGAATGCATGACCTTATAGCATATCATCTTGTCTGCCTATGTATATCTTTTAATTTGTGACAAGATAACAGTTGCTACTTGCATTAGTTCACGATGGTGACTCATTTCTGTGGAAGTTAAATGCTGGCTCTTATGATCCTGGCCCAATTAACGCAAGGGGTTTTGTGGTTTGGGTTTTTTTTTTTTTTTTTTTTTTTTTGCAATTTTTAACTCAACATTAATTAAGAGCTTGTTACCTTCTGCAGGTCTTTTCTAATGAAGCCAGCATGAATAGGGATTGATGCAAAAGTAAAAGCTGCCAAGATATGAAAATCACTGTGTCTGTTTTTCAACGGAGTAAGGAAAGAATTCTCTTCCACAGAGAGAGAAGAGAAAATCCACCTGGAATGACAGCTCCCTTTCAGAAAAGCAAACATCTTTCCAAACGTTAAAACTGAGTTACAAGCAAAGACAGAAAGCTGCTGTGCTGCATTCCCTTGCCAAAGGACTTATCCTGAAAAGCTCATCTCTTCTCACTTGATATAAAAATAATGCCACAGGACAAAAGGAGGAGATGCAGACAAGAGGAGGAAACAGCCAGAATCAATTATGAAACTGCACAAAAGCAGGAGCTGGGCTGAAAGCATGTGTTCCTCTAACATGAAGTCACAACACAAAACAGCCCAGCACATCTCACAGCTTTCCAGATGATATTGGGAAGTTCTGCTTATTGATGTATAGCAGTATGTCAAGTGTAAACTGATTTCCTCATTATTTTTCAGACAAAAGCTGTATTCAAATCTTTCACATCCCAGATACTGACAGGATGTGACTGGCTAGCAATTTTACCAAGTAACACCTTTACACCTTGGGGAAATATCTTTTCATGGTGTATACTGGAAGTGCTAATTGACTTTTATTTCCTAATAATCGTTGAAACTAATAAGTCTGGAAAAGCCAGTGAATTCAAAAAACTGTAAATTAGGCATTAAGACATTTCAGCCTGTCAAGTCTGTATGTGAAAATCTTAAAAAAAAAGTCAATATTTAAACTTCTGTCCTTGGACTGAATTAATGAATTCATCGATAAGTCAATCATAACTGTCATAATGCAGGATGTCTAGAATCTAATAATATCATATATGTAATTACTACTACAGTAAGTCATTGGAAAGGTAATGCAATTGCCTTTTCCTGCATCAGCAGAATGGCAGTATGGAGAAAAAAAACAAGCTGAACTACAGCTAAGACATTTAGGACACAACTGATATTATGTCTCAGGAGTAGGGCATTTTAAAAATGATCTTACTGTGTACATCTGGCAGTCGCTTCACTTACTTTCCTATAGCACTTATCCACCCAGTTACTTAACACACCAGCTGATTTTTCTGAGTACAGATTAAAATTATTGCAATTAAGGGACCCTGTAAACGTTGAAGGGAAAGGTGGATGCAAGAGCTTCTAATGTATTAGATTGTAGAGAATCCTCACCAAGGGCAGGCCTTAAAACATCTCTTAGCTGTGTGAAACATTTTAGTTAGTGGTAACTCTTAGATGCCAGTCGATGGGCCAGGAATCACAAACCCAAGGGAAATCACTCCTCATGGTTTCTCGCAGTTCATGGTAGAAATGACAGAAGGGCCACACCTGACTGCCACCTTCCCTGGCTACAAGAACTGAAACCATCTGCAAAAGTTTGCCTTGTAAAGCAGCCCATCATAGGACAAGTTCAAATATAAATAGTACACAGGTTTTTGCTAGTGCTGGCATGCTTACTGTCTGCACTCTCAAAAAAACCAGCACGGGTTCACAAATGGATTCCTCAAACCCCATTCTGACAATAGGCACATACCAAAGCAAGTGGAAAGGTAGCAACAACAATTAAGGGAAGGTAACATTAAATAAGGGACATCAGAAAGAGAATAATGAATTTCGGAGAGGGGAATGAGAGAGGAGATAAAACACCCAATCCCCTGCAAAGTTCTCACCCCAAACCTATGAAAACACACAACAGCAACACCAGTACCAAAAAGCAGTGTCAGGGCCTTGTTTATCCACTGGAAATGGTATTTTTTGATTGGGACTGATACTCTCCTAAACAAGAAAACCCTAGAATTACAGAATGACTGAGGTTGGAAAAGACCTTTAAGATCATCTAGTCCAAACATCCACCTACCACCAGTATTTCCCTACTGAACCATGTATCTTAGTACAACATCTAACCAGAGACAGTGACTCCACCACCTCCGTAGGCAGCTCATTCCAGCACCAGACCACTCTTTCAGAGAAGCTTTTCCCAGTATCCAACCTGAACTTCCCCTAATGCAACATGAAGCCATTCCCTCCAGTTACCCACTGTTACCTGGAAGAAGAGACTGACTCCCACTTTGCCACAACCTTCTTTCAGAGTGCTGCAGAGAACTATAACTTTTCCTTTCACCAGCTTTGTCGCCCTTCTCTGGGCACGCTTCACTGCCTTGATGTCTTTCTTGTAGCAAGGGACCCAAAACTGAACACAGTATGAGAGATTTGGCCTCACCAGGGCTGAGTACAGGAGGACAACCACTTTTCTTCTCCCGCTGGCAACACTATTTCTGACACAGGACACTTGTTCACCTGGGCACAGTGCTGGCTGATGTTCAGTCAAGCATTGACCAAAATCCCCAGATCCTTTTTCCTCCATGCAACTTTCCAGACATTCTGTCCCAAGCGTGTAGATATGCATGGGGGTGTTGTGACCAGTAACTGTTGATACAGTTTGACCAAACTGAGCTGTGTTTCATTCAATCTGGAGGTTCTGATTCATTCAAAGGACATTTGCAACCACCGGGCTGACTGCCAACTGCTTCCCTATTCAGTGTGTATAACTGGAGTAGAGGTGATAAAAGCAGGGAAGAGGCATAACAAGGCCAAGGAATAGAATGAAAGGAAAAACCAGTCAATGTTTTTTAAGAGGGGATAGAAAGCAAATTAGATACTTCATACTGCTGAGAAAATACAACTGTGAGAGTCTGGAAAAGAAAATTGGTGAAGTTCAATCAGGAATGGAAGGGAAATGGCCCCGTAAGAATAAAATGAGTAGCAAATGGAAGAAAGAAGGATGGGTCCGAGGGCAATGAAAGAAACAGAGTACAGATAAAGAGAATTGCATGAGGGGGAATTAAACAGTGGTAAGACGGTGTCGTTACACAGAAAACACCAGCAGATCTCAACAGACTAAGGGTGAAAAGATAAACCACATAAAGTATGAAAGAGGTAAGAGGGAAGAAATGAGATGTTAAAACCAAAGAATTGAAATCATATTTGCCACCAAGTACTCCAATAAGCCTGCAAGGAAATGCTGCAATAGGGAGAGCAAGATGAATAGGCCAGATCTCAGTGCACATCAAACTGATGCCAAGAAGTGAGACCAAAGGACTTCATGGTGTATGTACACTGAAATGACACTAAGATGTACTAGTCAGAGCAAGATGTACGAGCACAGACTCCTTTGAGACTGAATGGCTTTATTAACCTTATTTTTTTGTTCTACAGGCAGATTTCCTCTTATGAGCTGTAGTAGCTTTTGCTCAAGGTGCATCCTGTCCAGTGACCAGCAGTATTACTGCTTCTGGAGCACTGAGCTGTTTGCTGCTTTGCAGTTTTGTCTGCAGATTGCCAGCGCCTCACAACTTTCATTTCTGCAAACCTGTGTGGTATGCTCAATCCAGAAACTTGAATTTTGGTACTATATATCCACTAAGAACCTCTGAATAAAAAATGGTATTTAAAAAGTCAATATAAAATCCGCCATAAATTCAATAGTGACCACACAATACAATTTCTCAGGGAAAAAAGAAGTGGTAGAGTAACAGAAGTAGTTCAATTTCCAGTTTACGCTCAGAGCAGTCTGAAGGTCTGATCCCACATCCAACAATGCAAGTTCTGAAGTGATTTCATAAGAAATCTGAAATACACTTGAATAATGTTCTGCATATATGGGCACACAAAACCAAAATGCTCAGAAATCACTTCTTTTTTTTTTTAATCAAGAGAATTCCCAGCAGATAATTCTATTAGGATCACATATTTCACTGATGTTCCCATTTGTCATTAGCATTCTTTCTCCCAGTAAAAATATGAAGTAGAACACTTATGAATAACTAAGACATTCGGATTCCTAAGTTTTTCTGCATTTGAAATCCAGCTTCACAGTCATGATGTTAACAGTTTGCATCCTGTTTTGTCAGAGACTGTACTGCCTCACGCAGCAGAGTCTGTTACAACTGTACAGTATTTTCTCCTAGAACAGACATCTGAGGTAACAAAAGTCCTTTCCCAGACACCAAGGATTTTATGAACATTATCAGTAATGTAGCTGATTGCACTATTTGCAGAGAATACTCAGCCATTTACAGTGAAGAAACAGACAGATGCTGTGCTGACCGCTTCAGAGAGCACCAGAGGACTATTAGAAACAGGGTTCTAATAGAGCTATTGTGTCCCATTTCACATCTAATAACTGTTATCTCTTTGTGTCCTTCAGCAGGGTTTCCAGGATGCTAACCATCACAGCTTAATAGCCATATAGATTCTCACTAGCCAGCAAAATTAGATGACAAAATAATTTTCTACCAGCTTTTCCTTGTGCTTGTATTTATCTCAAATCTAATTCTCACACTACCTAATGGCATTGCAGTTCTGCTTCTGTTCTTCAACTACGTTCAGTGAGACATCCAGAACATCTTTTAAGCCTTGCAATGTTATGCATTGCTTGAGTCATCTCCTCATGCTTTTTTCTGTATCCTATTTGCTGAATTTCTAGCTTTTAAAATCTTTTTTAGAGTCTTCTACAATGCATCTTTTTTTTTTCCTGCCTTTTTTTTAAACTACCCTTTTCACTTCTTGTAAGGATTTAAGCTTACTACAGTAAAGACCAATAAACCCCTCTTTGAGCTAGACTAGCAAACAAATCCTTGCTTTAAGTAAACGAGATAGCTCTTAAGTAAACACGAAGCAGGAAATTATGAGACATGGGGTTAACATGGAAAAGTGTCATTAAGAAGAAATACGATAAAAATAAGGAAGAAAAATGAATGCCCAAATAAGCAAGAAGAAAAAGTGAATGAACACCTAAGTCTAAGCAAGATAACTGAATGGGCAGCTGCAGAGGAGCTACAGAGGAGGGAACAGTGAGACCTGAGAAAACTCTGTAGCTTTAATCTTCAGGTGGAGTTTAAAAGCGGAGGGACAGTGAGTATCACCTATGTGGCAGCTTTCCCAAGGGTGGGGAAATCATCACTTCCACACTGGTATGGGAAAAGGAGTATGAAAAAAAGGAGACACCACCAACTTCATGCCTTTTTCCTTCAGCCAAGACTCTTCTTAACTTCTGCTACAGGTCCCTCTATTGGCTGGAGCCAAGTCTCCAGTACATATTTCCTTTAGGATTCCTTCTTTTCTTAATCTCTAATGTTACCTTTATTCCTCTTCCTATGTCTAAATGAATTTTACATTATATTATAATTTAAAAAATGTGCTTTTTTCCAGAACAGAATTTTCCATAGTAAAAAGTACAAAAATGCAATTCAAAGAAATTGTAAAATATAGAGGCAGAAATTCCTACAGTAACTAACCCACTTGCAGAGCACGCACGATTTATGTTCTGATGTTAAATTCTTCTAGTGTCTTTCTAGCCAGTGGTTTATTTCTTCTAAAGTAACATAAAGAATCATATTCAAATCACTTCATTTGAAGATGCACAGAAACATCAGAAAGGAAGAGCTGACTGTAATAAATGAAGTAGACAAAGTAGTATGGCACTTTCTGGCATTTAAGTTCTAACCCAAAAGTTGTACCTATCTATACACCTATGTGACTATGTGAATATAAAGATGTGTAACATTTGTTTGTATATGCATATGAGTAGTCACATATAAATATTTATGTTTACATAAAATGAGTAACAGGATATTAATGGATAAAATAAACAGCAGCAAAACTGTGCGGAATCTACAAAATTCATCCTAAATTGAAGAATATTAAGTAATAAAATCCCATAATTCATCCTGTATTCTATATATATATATTACAAATATATTTCTATAAAAATGTTAAAAAGAGTTTTACAGATTTTATTAGGATTATTTTTCACATCCATCTGCTTGTAAAGGCAAGCTCCCCTAGTACTAAGATTCCAACTGTAGAGGGCCCTGAGGGAGAGGAATAGTATAATTTTTTCTAAAACCTCTCAAATTATGCAAAGCAGATTTCCAGCATATAAAAACTGTTATGATCTAAAAGTCTGCTGTGAGCTAAAACTATGTGCCAATGGAAATCAAGGACTCTTGCCTAAGAGTATATTTCCATTTAAATTCCTCAGATTTGTAAGATATCTCTAATCTGCAGAGCCCTAGCACTGAACACTGCCCAGCCCAGCTCTACAACTAATTTAATTTTAGCAGTGCTTCTGCATGTTCTGAAAAGACCAAAATATGACCAAGCAGAAATGTTTCTCCTGCCATCTCTACTGAAGAGTGCAATTTGATACTGCCTAGAGGTTTGGAATTCTAAGGGAGCTCCCGTTAAATCCTGGTAGTACAAGGGCAGGAGAACTGGACAAAGCCACTATAGCTGCAAGTAACCATATAGGTTACAAGTGAACAGCTGAATCTAATCCACGTGGCACCAGACAATTTGAGGTACCTTTTCAAGAATTCAGACTGATTGAGCAGGAGCGGAAATGAACCTGCAAAGGGTAGTATTTGTGAAAAGCTGCACAAAAAAGTTACTATATAGCCTGAATCTAAATCTGGATTTTTATATGTAGCTTAACAATATGTGTTATAGATAACTTTAATTCTACATGAACTTAAGTTTAGCGTTTTAGTTTATCCATATGGAAATAGAACAAATGTTCTCGTAGTAAAATTTTCAACTTTGGCTTCAACAAAATGAGCTAAGACTGTAAGAAAAAACAAGATAGCAAAGGATGATTTTCTCAAGAAGTCTGGAAGATCTTATATCTCCAGGGACAAGATGAAAACTCTTCTATGGTCAATAGGCAAAGTAATATTTTTGCATTGCAAAGCTACTTTTCTCTCACAACTTGGAAGAAAAAGAGAGGGACTTCTAAGTATGTGAAAAGCCTCATCACAATTTAAGAATGCGAAAAATCTGCTTGAGAGAATTGCCTTTCAAGAATACATGTTTAAACAAGAATAAATAATACATTATTCTTAAAAACAATTACTTTGGTTGTATTCATTTTCTGATTTCAGCTGTAAAATTTCATTATTATGTGTAGATATACAGTTGGGTGATTGGATTAAATCTACAGTGGGAAGACATTACTAACAGATTGAAAAATTCAGGAAAGTTGAATTGATTTGTATCTAAACAATTGCCAGAGCAAAATCTAGATGACAGTTAAATTTATCTCATAAAGTTAAGTACTGTTTTAACATATACTTGTGTACTTGAATTGCTGTAGTTTTCCAAAATAAAATTTTGCCATGATGAAGTTAAATGATGTAAAGTAAAAGGGAAGTGCAGATATTTATACACATATGTAACACATGAATCACGGTAGCCACAGATCAGAAACATCAATCTTGAGTAATCTCAGTACATTCAGTTCATTTTATAAATGCTCATGCCAGCAGAACAAGTTGAATCAAGACTACTCTTTGCAGGTGAAAATCATTACATACTGCATGGATTTGCCCGAAATTTCTTGGTTTAAGTGTCTGTCTACAAGCTGTCAGATCAGCAGTTTGTAAGTGGGTGGCTGAAGCGAGCCAAGATTTCAGTATTATCTCTTTCAGATTTTTCCAGTACATTAGCATACACTTTCAGGCTGCAAACAATAACATACTGTATATGTCACACTGTATGTACTATGCCTTAATTTCAGATGTAAAACTGCCTCTCAAAATAGAGCAAAAAGTGAACTAAAAAAGAAGCTCATACCATGAGAACTGTAAGAAACTAGAAAAGACAGCAGACCATATTTTCAGGTTTCTTGGATATATCACAACATATGGTCTAAAGAACATTTTATGCTTACAACATTCTGTCATTCATAAGACTCTTCCATGCTTTTGAATTCTAAGAATCAGATTTTATCTCATTTTTTATTTATTGCTTGCATAAATGCATGTGTTCCAATAGCATCTAATATGAGACAATTTATTAACAAAAAAGTCTTTGCTTTTCTGGTCTCTACTTGGTTAGTCAAGAAGCTCATCACATACTCATGGGTCCACCAAAGCCCAAGTTTTCAAAGTCTGGAGTACTGTGTTACTGGGCTGAGTTCATTATAATGAATTCCAGTGTTAAGATTAAAACAACTCTTCCCCATTCCAGTTGCTTTTCAACTCCAAAATTCAAATGCCTACCTAGACTTCTGATGCCTGGGGGAGAAGGATTTTAAACTTTGAATAATTTAGCTTAAAATCTCAAATACCAAAATGCATCCATCCAGAGCTCCCATTATTTTCACAGGGAGTAGCGTAGCTTAATCTCACATTTTGAATATATGTAGCTCTATTAATTGTAGAATGATGAAGATTGCTTTAGAACGTTGAGACACTAAGTATCATAAGGATTTCCTGTAAAAAGAAGTTGAGACTTTCAGTTGCTTTCAAATATTTAACCTATGAGATAATATGAATTATATGATACTTTTAATTACCATAATTGAAGTAGTAATCATCTTTGAGGAAACAACTTGGTCAAACATCAGTCTTGGTTTCTAGAATAATGAAACTATGAATACAAGATTTCTTATATAGCATATAGTATCACTTCAGTTACCCTACTTTCCTGTCTGCACAAACTGATTATCAACAGCTTATGGCAACTCTGAGAGATGCAGAGAAAGTGACTTTAACACACACACTGCAGCCATAGGAGGATCATCATCATAAGGTAGACTTAGGAAATTCTCCTGGTGCAAGATGAGCAGTGGTTATCCTGAACTTCATGGTCATAATCTGTTGAACACCCACACTGATGCAACTTGTAAGACATCTGGAGAAGAAAATCAGCGCACAGCCTGTCCATACTAGCAAAATTCTGTTCCCTCAACAGATTTTACTGAACATCTAGGCTTCGGTACGGCTAAAATGAAAGCAGAGGTTAAAACATCTGAGGTTTATTCTAAACTTGGAACTTGCTATTTGAACTAAATCACACTGTCTTGTGCAGCTTCACCATGTAGTTCCAGAGCATGGAATCTATCTGGTATCATATAATCTTTCAGATCTACGCATGCTGTGAATGCCTGCTGTTTTGTAAGCAAAATTAGAATAATATAGATGAAAGGGGACCTATTTTTTTTTTTAACGTCATTAGCAACCTGGATTTATACATCCAGCATTTAAACAGCAAGTCTTCTACAGAATGCTGCTAAACTGGGAGATAGAATTAAAAGGAATGGAACAAAGGTGGGAAAACGCTTTCATGAGCTTCATCCAGTACATGTAATGCTGGACTGTTATGCTTTCTGTACATCTGGATAGCCATACAGTTTGTGAGGGATTGAATACCAGAAAGAACATGCTTTTCAGGATAGGATGTATTTCCAATTATGCTGTAAAAATGCAGAGAAAATTGGTTTACTTAGAAATAATAAAGCAGTCCAGTGAATTAGTCCAGCTCGATGACACTGATGCTATCTAGCAATGAGGTAGAAATCTCCTTATCCAGGCAATTATGCAAGTCCAAACATAAATACAAGCACTTGAGTAATAAGCAACTGGGTCAAACATGTGCTGTTAATTATGTAAGTCAGGAGGTGGTAAGGTGGTTGTGAATGCTTCCCCAGATAAATCTACTGAGATTTTTTCTTAAGCAATATTCTACATCTGTTTTGATGAAGAAAATACTCAAAGTGCTAGCAGTATTTTGTATGTTTAGAAGTAATCTTAATTTACCTTGCGGATAAATATACAATCTCGATTCTTCCCATAATTCTTTTTGACTAGATCTATTATGAAAATAATAGCACTTCTCTTTAAAAGGAGAAAACATGCCATTTGTAAAAACTCCTGAACTGAGGTATTTTCTCATGAAAATTAAAATTCAGCTTTCTAAAAAACCTATTTCTTGAGGAACAAGAGTAGCACTTTAAAAAAAATACACAGTTGAATACAGAGTCATACCAAGCAAATTCAGATTAGCTTTCATGATAGTCGATGTAAACTAATCTATAAACTCCAGAATAAATGAAAAGACAGAGAAAAAAAAGAGCACAAACTGATGGAGGTAGGAACATAAACTAGTAGAAAAAATAACTCCCTATGGACTGACAGATACACTGTCAAAAAATTACTAATTTTAATTCTGACAGATATATATCAGACATTCAGTTCTCTTGCTAGTAACTAATTATGGTGAAAGTATATAATTAATTATTCATACCATTGAAAGAGAAAGCTGTCACGTCCGTTGCAAGGACACTAGACAGTCTGTAACCTTAACTGTGATATCGTTTTTAATAACTACTGAATAGAGCTAGTCTGATTTATTAGTGGTCTCCAAACTCCCCATTCAGAGGGTATGCTATCTACAAATATGGCTGCTTGAACTTCCTGATTTTCTTCGCATTGAAAAGACAGGTAACTATTTTAAAGCAAAATCGAGACTGAGCCCTTAAGAGAAATACAGGAGCACCAGAGACCAAAGCAGACAAAATTCTGTATTTGCTAATATTTTACCATTCCGTTAATTTTTATTTTTATTTTTACCTCTGACATTTTCAAGCAAAACAGTTCTGTACAGAAAGTCATGAAATTCACACTACTTACCCCAGAGGCTAGAATGACTTCCTTCAAAAATAAATAATTAGGCAGATTTACAAAACGCACATTATTTTCCCAAGTGACTGGAACAGCTCCAAGTGATTAAATACATAATTAGGTAGTTTTTCTAAAATACTTATTATTTACCTGAGAGTCTCATCGCAGACTCTCTGGTAAATACTGTCTCCCTGCTAGCAGTTATTACTAAAAACGCCTCCGTAATTTCAGCCTTCTTCCAGCAGTGATATAAACAGAGGATATTACCTGGGGCAGTGGATCATGAAAAACAAAATCTGACTGTGCCAGGCTGCCTATTTAACTGACAAGCTGAGCTTCATTTGTACCTGGCATTACACTTTTTCATATTAGAAACGGAGTAGAAAGAAAACAAAAGAACTTTTCAACTTTCTGGTACCTTAGTTTGTATTTTAGCTGGCCAGAAATCCTGCTGAAGGCTGTGCTTATGAGTGTTTATGTGCATGCATGGATATAGAAGAAAAGAGAGAATAAAAAACCCACAATATCTATTAACTGCTTTCCTATCAGGTGAAGATAATGAAGGAAGCCAAAAACCAAACATTCCTTCCAACATGGGATTATCTTGTCCAGGCAGCTGCATTGAGCCAAAGCATCACGGAGAACTGAGTTTCATCTGGGACTTCTGCAATGGTCTCTCTGGCCACTGGATGTGCAGTCCACAGCATCAGAGAGGCAACAAGTGACTGAGAATATTCCTGCTCACAACTCACTGTTCTACGTGGAGCACAGAGAGACAGGGAAAAAAGAAGGTCAGCCAATAGACCTAACTGTCTCACCTATGTCCCAACCGCCCTTCTCTAAGTGATCACAGACAATAAAACTGATCCTCAAAAGTGACCTCTTTACATTACTCCACCTCCAGAGTCAATTTCTCATGCCTTTTTATCTGCCCAGAGTCCTCACTGCTTTGTGGTCCTTACGGAAGAGATCAAGAGTGAGTGGAATTTCAATTAGAGAAAAGAGGGCAGGAGGATACAGAAAGGCATGACAAGGTGAGAAAGAAAAAAAAAAGACGAAAGGAGAAATGAAGAGCAAGAGGAAAAGAGGTGGAAAAGAATCAGAGAGTGAGACAACAGTGTTTGGTGATCAGCAAATGAGGCAACAAAGACAGGCAGACAAAAAGGGTACTGGCAGCGCAGCAACAAAAAAAGATTCTGATTCTCTAAAAAAGAAGGAAAAAAAGGAAAAACAAAAGAAATTAATAACAAATATTGTAGAGTCATGATAGGCTTATTCTTGAATTAAAAAAAAAAAGGAGAGAGAACAAAAGCAAGAAAAGTAGTAAGGAAGCAATAAGGGGAGGAAGGAAGGAAATCAGAATAATTAAGCAGTGAACATTTGCTGTGCATACCTTTTTTCCCAATAAGATGTTTCATGTATTTCTAAATCTAGTTTTTTAACACCTTTCGCTAATGGTCTGTATTTGTCACACATATGATGAACGCATAATCACAACCAAATACCCTCAGTGGGTGCGATAATTTCTTCAGAATTCTATCTTAATGGTAGTAGAATAAAATTCTGCCATGGGTACTTTGGCCAATTCAATAAAAATCATAACATGAGAAGTATTCCTGAAGCACTGTCGAGTGTTTCATGCAGAGTGAGCCACAAAGCTGAAGGTGGAGTAGCTGAGAGGTGCACCAAATAACAAGTGCACTCTTTGCCAGATCATTGCTTTTATTAGCAGGCACCCCATTTTTTTTCTGAAGTTTAGAAAAAGATGCCTAGGGCAGAGAGAGGCATAGAAGGAAAGAGGCAGACAGGCAGATAGTGGGCAATTCTTATTGTACACCAGAACCAGAATACCACTGGATTCTCTCAGCTCCAAAGATCTTTGCTTCCATAACAATCTGACTTCTATTACAAATAAATAGATTGCGTCTTGTTGTTTCAGTTTAGACATGTTGATGGCATGTAACGCATAACAGTTCATGTACTATGCAACCGTAAGAATGTCACTGTATTAGAGCTTATTATTTACTGTTGAAATTTATCCATGAGCATTTGCAATAAACAGTGTGTGAAAAGCAGTCAACATGTAATATTTGAATACTGTGTGAACTAAAACTGTTAGTGAAGGAGGCAACTAGTAAGGGTCTGGCAAGTTTCATTTCCTTGACCATTTCAGTAACAGCAAAACGATGAGAACGTCTTTCACCTTCATTTTCAAGCCATTTAAAAAATACATAAATGAAATATAAATTTCACTATAATTCTTAACAAACTACATATCTTCTGCCTTTGATAATTCAATCCAATTCATAGAGAAGGTAAGTTAAATACTACAAAAGTTCCTTTTTAGGTGTCATTTATTCTCTCTAGCCACACTACCCCCTTAAACTCTGCAAATGGCAATGGTGGTGTCCTTACACTTACTAAAAGGGTAAAACATACAGCACTGCAGTAAATCCAACAGTATTAAAATGCTCTGGCAGAAGCTATTGTCATGTTACTTTCATTGAAACAGTGAGGCTACTTTGTTTTTAGAATTGGAATGTGAAATATAAATGTTCCTAAACTAGACCAAACTTAACAGGTATCAAAGGAAAAAAAGCTAACTGAAAGCTTCAGGAAAATTGATAATTCTGTATAACAAAAGACCTTATTAAAACTCAATATCTATTTAAAGACATTTTTGTCTTAAAGATTATTATTTTCAAATAAATGACTCTGTAATCATACAGTTGGCAAATATGAATAAGCAACGGCTTGACAGTTTAGTATCTTATTGTAATAGCCTGTGAATCTGCAACCCAGACTTATTTGGATCACTGTTTTTCTGATCTTCTCTCAATTACCTGTGCTCAGTGCCAGTGCTTTGCTTACCTACTCTGTATAATGGCAGTTCCAAACCACCCAGCTAAAAACCCAACCATGACAAATGGTCAGAAGATAGATTACAACTGCAATATCCAAGGACCAGTTCTTAAAATTGGCCTGTGGCACAAGGTTATATGAGAAACTACTGAACTATCAAAGTCAATATGCAACTTGTTACATCAGCTTGGAGAATGACACAGTGCAACGTGCAGGTGCTCAGATTTCATTAACTGTTTATTTTTAAGTTAGTATGAAGGGACCTGATAAAAGCACTGCAGATTGCATCTCAGTGGCATTTCATCAGTGCAAGTGACACTATGTGGTTCCATCCTAATTTCTGATTTACACAAAGTACTTCAGCGATGAGGAGGCAGCTTGATCTCCATGCTTACTCTATCCTTTCCCGCTTTCTTAGGGATGGAAACAAGGCTACCAATTGACAACAGCTGAAATAATGGCTTTTGGAACATGAACAGAGATTCTCCAAGGACCAGAATGAGAACACTAAGTTATATAGTTATATAATACAGAGCATTTAACTGTCAGAAGTTTCAGCCACCGCTGTGGTGGACTGTATTTGAACCCAACGTAGAATGAAAATCTTCTCTCTAAATGATAAACTTTATTCTCTTTCCCCTTCTTTCTTTCTTTTCTTATAATATATCTCTGGAGAGATAAAATATATTGAAAGGCAGTTTGAACCATGCTACTTTTTATAACCCTCACTTGCACCTACATTGTGCAATCATTTGGCACATCTGCTTTATCAAGAACAAATCTGATTAAGAGTTTTAATAAGGACTTACATCAATAAATTATAACAGATTGGTGATTAGTGGTATTATTTATATGCAATATTTTTTGTACCCCTTATAATGCTGATGTCTGCTTCACAGGGATTAATTATTTTCATAATTTTGTCTAAGTAGTAATATAGAAAATGTCAAAAAGAAAATTAGATTTTCACTTTCCAGACACAGAAATTTAATTAAAGCCAACTCCTTGTTGAAGGGGAATGTCCTTAGCTGGTTCTGTGATGTGGCAGCAGCTCTACATGCTGCCATGTGGGAGACCAAAGTGACTGGGGGAATATTAATCACCAGGCTTCAGAGACTAAACACATGCTGTATGTGCTACAGTTGGTCCCAGCAGCTTATTTATGGAGTATATTATGTAGAAGACATCAATGATTTCTTACAAAGGCCGCTGCTTTCAGAGTCCACTTCAGAGATGGCGCTACACTGAAAGAAACCCTCTGCTCACATAGAAACCAATCTCTCAGGAAATCTGCAATTATCCAGGCATGACAGGTCAGATTCTCCCCATGCTATTCTGAAAGTGTAAACTAAACTCCTTGAGCACATTCCAGCTATAAAAATTAGCAACTTCTACAGTCTGTTGGACATTTTTAGAGCAAAAAGCCAGATGTTTCCAGTCTGTGGAAGAACAGTCCACATGAAAACAACTAAACTAATGTGATTAATAGCTAAATTTCCATCCACACCAAAATGTGAGAGAAGATGGAGGCATTATTTCACCATTTTACTCACCCTCCCTCTTTAGAGCTCTACTCTTTCATTCCTTGAATGGTCACCAACACTTTTTAATGTCAAAGAATCACAGAATGTCCTGGGTTGGAAGGGACCTCAAGGATCATGAATCTCCAACCCCCCTGCCAGGCAGGGCCACCAACCTCCCCATTTACTAGACCAAGTTGCCCAGGGCCTCATCCAACCTGGCCTTGAACACCTCCAGGGACAGGGCATCCTCTCTGGGCAGCCCGTTCCAGCATCTCACCACTCTCCCGGTAAAGAACTTCCCCCTAACATCCAACCTAAATCTTCGCTCTTTCAACTTAAAACCGTTCCCCCTTGTCCTGCTGTTATCTACCCTTTCAAAGAGTTTACTCCCTTCCTGTTTATAGGCTCCCTTCAGGTACTGAAAGGCTGCAATGAGGTCACCCCGCAGCCTTCTCTTCTCCAGGCTGAATAAGCCCAGCTCCCTCAGCCTGTCCTCGTAGGGGAGGTGCTCCAGCCCCCCGATCATCTTTGCAGCCCTTCTCTGGACCCTCTCCAACAGCTCTGTCTTTCTTGTACTGGGGGCTCCAGACCTGGACACAGTACTCCAGATGGAGCCTCACAAGAGCAGAGTAGAGAGGGACAATCACCCCCTGTCCCTGCTGGCCACCCCTCTCATGATGGAGCCCAGGATATCATTTGCTTTCCGAGCTGCAAGAGCACACTGCTGGCTCATGTTAAGTTTGTCATCCATCAGGACCCCCAGGTCCTTCTCTGCAGAGCTGCTCTCAGGGACTGCTCCTTCCAGTCTGTATAGATGCCTGGGATGCCTGTCTTTCAGTTCCATCCCTTAATGACTCCACTTTTTGCTGTTCCCTGTATATCATTCCTGCTTTCTATTTGCATTACCCACATTTTTCATAGAGTATCTTCCTCAGTAGCATTAATGCCCATGGATTAGAATGTTAGCACTGTGCTAGGCCATTTAGGACTTGAATTAGACCCAGCCACAAAGGAAGTTTTTGTTCAAAAGCTGATCCTTCTTTCTTAATACTTTTTTTCTGCAGAAAATAGATTTCAAGAATACACAGTCAAAATCATTTACTTCCTAAAATCCCAATCAGTATTTACATAAGACACACTAAAACAGTTTGAATTAAAAACCAATTCAAGGAGTGGGTTGTAAAGTTGATGACTAACACACTACTACCTCTTGATAGATGATTTTTTTTTTATCTGATGAAAGCTTAAAAGTGCCTTGAAACCACACACCCACATCAAGTGATTATTATCTGATAAACCACTACACACAGGAGCACTTCCAGTCAGAACGAGCAACATTCATTTCCAAAGTCACAGCTCTCATGGACTCCAGCTTAGACAAAAAAGAACTTAGACTTCTGCTGGACATGTAATCACTCCACCCCCCCTAAACACACATTCTGCCACTGTTTCAATACTGTCTATTTTACTTCAACAATGAACATAGTTTCCTACAGGACAAAAAGTCTGCTTTGAAAGATCATTCTCAGTTGCTCTTAGAGTCAATTAATTTCTAAGCAAGACTTTTTTTTAATTATCTTTTGCTCTGAAGTCATACTAACCAGAGCAAACATATATACACTGTCATCTCCATGTAATTTAAGAATTAAATAAACCACAACAAAAAAAATAGTAAAGAGATAAGGGAGAAAAACACCTACAGTAAGATATCTCACCCTGAATTTAATTATGGTAACACTTTTTTCAAGTATCACGTGGTATGATTTCATTCTAGTTATTCCCAGAGAAGAATTTAATGTCAGCATCAAACATATCAAGCGTCACTTGTTCTAAAAATGTTGGGACTGTTTTGATACGGAGCTGACAATCTACAGCTATGGAAACACGGCAAATACTTAAGGGGACACAGCTCAAATATTGCGGGCTTGAACTTCAGTCAACACTGAAAATAAAAATGAAGGAGCTGCTGGGACTTTTTACCATGTGTTTTGAGCTCAGCTCCCATGCTTCTGCTAGTAAAGAACCACCAAAAAGTGCTTGATACACTACTGGTTCATGGTTTTTGTTTGTTTGTTTGTTTTTGCTCCCAGCAAGAGGCTAATGCAGATGACCATTAAAAGATCTTCAAGGAAGCCACTGCAAATTCAATTGCCTCTAAAGAGTAAAAACCTGGTTTATCCACAGGCTCTTTGTTCCCTTCTCCAGTAACTCTGCACTGGAATATGGCCAGGTTAGTTCCACCTGCTAGACCTGGGTAGAAAGCAATCCAGCTGTATCATCTTATAAACTTTGGCAACTTTAAGAAATAATACAATAATACGAGGAGGTGGACCATCTTTTCTTTGCAAGGCTCTCTCCACCAGGGTGCTGCACAGATCTATGCCATTTTTTTCTGTGCATATGTAATGTTAGAGGAAAAAAAAATCATTGCTCATTCTGGCCTTCTTAACAAAGAGACTTAAAAGAAAGGAAATCAGAGGAATTTACTTTTAAAACATACTAGAGGTGAAAGAAAAGTGATACATTCCTAGGAAAAGCACTGTAACGAGACTCACTGTTCCAATTCAAACTCTTGTGTACCTTCTAGCTGCTGCATCACCCTTGCTTCTCCTCTCCTTTTGTCACACAGGTGATAAGCCCCAAAGGACAGACATTGCCTCTTACTGAGGAATACAACTAACATTTAAGTGAATGCAGTATCTTCAAACTATCATAACACAAACAACACTGTGACTGAAATTATATGAACAGAAGAAGGGAAACCTCTCTGTAAAAGTGCAATGCAGTCATTTCAGGAATTTGTCTTAGATTAGATGAAAGCAATAGCACATCGCTTCCATACAATGTTGCTTTTGTGAAAAGCTCCTCTATGATGATGCCCTTCACCATGGCAGTCCTTGTGTTCCCCCTACAGAAGGAATAAGCAGCTTTCCCCTTAGGAGGATGCAAAGAGGACAAGTGGGCATGCATACCCTCCTTAGACTAGAAAGCGGGGCTTAGTCAGATCCATGGGAAATTAATGACAGAAAGCATCCAGAAAAGAGGTTAAAAAAAAAAAAGTTACATCAGTCATTGCCAAATGGCCTGTCAAAGGATGTGCTTGGGTAACACCTTAAGAACACAAACAGAGCACACACTTGCATATCTGCATTTTCCTTGTCATGGACAATGCTGGAAAAAGAAAAACACAATTAGAGCTGCCACACAAATACTCTGAAAACTCTAATTGCTAGATTATTAATTCCTAGGAGTGAAAGAAAACCTCTCCCAAGAGGTACAACAAAAAAAAGAACAAAAAAACATTTATCCAGTCTCCTACACCTGCTTCTGGATGCTCAGATATTTCATACAAACAAGACATTCCAAAAACTGTATAGCTGTCAGGGATTTAACATCCCCTAAATATTAAATTTAAGGAGCAGTTTGAAGAATTTTCAACGGCTGCAAATGTGTCTGCTTTCAACCCCCTGTATTTTATTCCTCTAATAATAATAAAGTGCAATTTCCTACATTGCTTTAAATACTTTCAAGGAGGGGTAGTGGAGAATGGAGATTTCAGAAACGATTCACATATTGAGGCTTCCATACCAGGTACATCTTCCTTCCTGTACTAACTGTTGCACTCTTCCAGGCCCCACTGTCTGCTTCCTCAGCACATCCTTGAGAAGGCTTTTTTTCCCCGAGATCACTGACCTTCACTTTAAAACCCCATGCATACGTTAAATTTCCTAAGCACATTAGAGATTTTGTTATTAATCAAAAAGACTCTGTTGGAGTGATCAAATAAAGGAAGGAAGGATAGCTCGTTTTTTACTTGCAAACTTTGTTTAGGCTACCTGTTTATTCTTCCTTGTTCATTTTGGGTGCTATGCTTTTAAAATATCATCCAGAGATAAACCATTACTTTGACATCCTCCACAGGAATAAAAACATCCTATTACTATACAAATAGAATTCAATGGAGATAAAAAATTTAATCCTAAAACTTGTCTCCTTAAACATTTGTCAGCAACTTTATTTCAGTGGAATATGGCTCTTTAAGCAGTTTGTTATACTTTAAAGCTTTAGTCCTTTTTATTAGCAGATGGCAATTTCATTTATATATTTATATATATATATATGTGTGTGTGTGTGTGTGTGTGTGTGTGTGTGTGTGGTAAAACAAGATTTCTTCCAGATACAACAGTGCTTTACAGTCATCTGGAGATCTGAATCTTTTATCCAGATTCATTTAAAATACATCATGCATATGATTACTCATAAGAAATAAAGGGAGGCATTTTTACAAAGTGCCTACAGCAATGTAAAAGCTTGCCTTTCCTTGTCCTCACCAACTTTTCTTCTGCCAAAGATCCATGAGGACTAAGACCCATAACGCCATAATGCTATTTTAAAATTGAAATGGTTGGCGTAAGAAAGGTATGTTTAAATACAGTAACACATTGTATGCTTGTATACAATTCCTGCTTTGAAGTAATGCTATGGGACTCTTTGCCCTGCACAGTAACTAAATAACTACAAATGATCTTTCATGCATATGCAAATCTGTCCCTCTAAGCACCTTATTAATTATTTCAAAGATACTTGGAGGTCACCACTCATGGAAATTTCTATGCATGAAGCCTCATTAATACAAGACACCACACAGAGAGATGGGATAGATTTCTGTTGCCATTTAACAAGGGCAGAGAGAGTATTATCTGTAATGTTTACTTTTTTATTTTAATGACCAATGAAATACAGGCAGCTTGTATCCATAAGTCCTTTCTCTGAGCTGATACAGTGGACTTGAACCATGGGGTTGCTGCTACAATTTTCTGAGCAGCTAATCCTATCAATGCACCAGAGCTACTGTGCTCAGAGCTGCAGCCCTCCATGCTGGCTGTTCTCAGCTGGAGGAGTGCTGCCTGGCACTAGATTAGCAGCTAAGCACTAAGGAATTAATTGTGTTCTTCCCAAAATCTCAGCAATGACACGTTTTGTATAGGAATGACATACAACTATGGCATTATCAAGTTGATAAATCATAGCTCATCAGATGAGATACCCTTCCTCTGAACACATGCTACCTTCTACTTAATTAAGCTGCATAGCAGAAAACAAAGGAAAGGATGAAATCAGACAAAATAAATGAACACGACGACAAAATGCACCTTCTGGCATATATGTGCCAGGAAGCAAGATATTAAACCTACTTGAGAAGCAGTATTTATCTGAAATCCCTAGATCCTTACCAGTTCAAGTTACCATACACATGTGATAACACTGATCTTGTCTGTCACAGTGACCCTCCACTGTAGCTGCTGCTGTTCATTTTTATTCTGTTGCGTGTGCAGCATTTTTGACTCTAGATTGATACAACAGAAGATATAAAAATCTCACTCTGTTGATACATCCCCTTGATAAAAATCAGAACAGCGAGTCAAATGTTAATGGAAACTGCAGGCTATGTTCATTATGTTCTCTCTCTATTTCAAAAATACTAGAATAAACACAACTAATTGGAAGTGCAAGAGATTTAGACTTAATTACAAAACCAAACCCTCCTCTACAGTTCTATATGCCTTGAAGAAATGAGCTAGATTTAAAATAAATCAATTCTTGTATGAAAAGTGAAATCATTATTACAAAGCATAAATTTAGAACACCAGTATTTTCTGTTCAAGACACCATAAATACTAATCCACCACTAGCTTGTAATGCATAAAATACATGAATTAATATAGATAGAGGTTTTGATCTGTCTATGCGACCTAATCACCTACCACAACAAAAACTTTGCTGTAATAAATATGACTTTGTTTTGTTTTCCTTTTACACGCAGGCTCAAATCAACATCTAACCTTTCAATAAACCTCAGATCAACTATTTTTTGCTTCGAGCCAAGCACTGTTAGAAGTAACACGTATTAAATCAACACTGCCACTGTTAGAAAAAAAAAGTCATTTCTTGGCATGCCCCATGGTATTCACTCCTGTCAAGAGGAAATAATTTTAGGCTTCACTGAGGTAATTAGAACAAGCTGTATCAAACACTGCTTTATCTTCCTCACATGTAAATATAAACTGCAAATTGCAGTTGCAAAAATGAAGATTGTGAACTCTACACTGCAAAAACACAATCTTCTAGTATTCAGTAGGAGTGCTACAATAAGTAGAAAATCACATGATACTGTACTGAATGTTTCTTAATTGAATTCATTGCTGATGAAAACTGCTGAATGCAGAGCTATGAAGGAGGCTAAACTTTTTTATAGCAGAACAGTAGAAGGATTGGCAATGCAAGCTTTGTTCTTCACAGGTGTGTGACACAGCTCAGCCTTATGTCTTTCTCAAATGACAAAAGATAACTTAGCCATCAGTTCTTAACTCAAATCAACGTAATTCTAGAAACAACCAAGTATCTTGCATACCAGAAAGTCAGGCTAAAGGTGGCTGCAGAAATGCAGCAGTACAGTTGTAACAGCACCAGTCAGACTCTTCGGCCTGCAATGCAGTCGAAAAGATAATGCTTAGAAATGTTTTTTTTTTTTTTTATATACAGAATTGATAATACATCAAAGAAAACTGACAGAGGTAGCAATCAATTTTTGGCTTAGATGAAGTATTATGTGAAACTGTGGAATGCTCAGAGATTGTGACTGAGAACCTCTGCAACACAAAGCATGTCAGCACAATACAACGTCAACACTTCTTACAGATCATAGGGCTGACTCTGAGCAAGCAGGCACACCTGGACAGCACCAAAAGAACTATGCAGAAACACTGGGATAGGTCATTAAGTAGTATTTGCCTTGTCAGTCCACATCAACCTATCAGCAATGTCATAAATCTCGTCTAACATGCTGTACTGACACAACTACACTGCTTTTCCTTCAATATCACAATTTGTCTCTGACTCAATCTTTGTACCACACAGCAATCAGGCATGTGTAAGATATGCACTCGATTGACCCAGGGCAGGGTCAAAATACATAAGCAGGCAGTTTTCAAAGAAACATTTTTATAGATGGTAAAACAAGACAAAATGTATGGCACTTCTGTTGCTCTTATTCCTACTATCAAAGCTGCTACTGCTAGAACTAGTACTACTACTTTATTATATAGTATTTGGAAAACAGCTTTTTGACTTGAGAAGTTCAGAAACGTGAAGATTAGCAGTAGTTCAGTATTTCCATGTTCAGCTATTTTAACACAAAACATAAAAAAATCTGAGACTAGATTGACAGCTGAGTCCTATCTCACTTGAACAGCAGAAGTACAGTCTGTACATTCTTTAGGGTCTTCCCTTTCATAGGCCAATTCCATGCCTTCCTCATCCCACAAAGACTGAAATGACATCCCTGAGCATTTCAGCTCTCTTTTTGCATTTTCTCCTCAATTCATCCCTACTTTGTCTCTACTGCTCATTTCCCATAGTTCCCGACTTCAACACATGCAAGGGGTGAAAAGTGCGACTTGCCATTGCCAGCCAAGGTAAAAATCTCTGCTAATTTGTCTTCATTCTAAGAAAAAGGACAGATGAAACAGTCAAATTGAACGACTGGAGTTGAATGATACATGCAAAATTCCTGCTATAATTATTATGCAGTATGGCTAAAAATGGATTAGGGTCAGAAGAGGTGGGAAGGATCATTAATTAAAGTAACAGGTGCAAACTGAAGGAAATGACACTACCCATGGTTGCAATGAAGCCTACAGGAGAGGAAAAAGATGAGTTGTGGGCTGCATGACTGAGAGAATGGATTAATCTAAAGGGAAGTTAAGAATAGAGAACTGATGAGTTACAGGGGGGAAAGGATGGATTCAACTCAACTAAAGCAATGAGGAAGCTAGTTAATTTGTGTAGAAAATTGATTAAGTTTTGGAGAAGTAGGCACAAGAGGTTAAGAGTACAGACTAACTACACAATACTACAGTAATGGTGAAGGAAAGAATGCTAGGAGGAAAGTTCCCTCGATGTTCTTCTTTATACAACATTAAAAATAATGTTGTATTTAACTACAGTAGTATAGCAAGGTGCATACGAGGGAGGAGAGAAATACAGTGAGACCTGTCAGGTGAACAGCACATAAAAGTAATTCTAGTGAAATGTGATTTGATGCCCGCCACAAGATTGCATCTAAAGTAATTAATAACAAATAATTGTAATGGTTCTTATTACTACCCTCCCAATGTCCTTAAGGCATGTCTCTTTTGTGAGTAAATGCTTCTCTTAAGAAATTTTGACCATTTTTCTTTGCAGTAGTAGTTTGAATCTTTCTTGTCAACTATTCAAGCAACGAGGTAAAGCCAGCTTCTAATATACAGGAAAATTATTCTCATACCACCACACAGCACTTATTTCAGATAAATATGCACATATGCAGACACAACAACAGGAAAAAAATTATATATACTTCTTAAAAGCAAAATTTTTGAGAATTTTTCAGTTGAGGAGTCAGTGTGATGGAATCAATTCTCCAAACACATTTTCCAGACTTAGTGCCTTTGTCTTACTTATGTCAACTTTTGTTTCCTGTGCAGGTAAAACAGATAACCTACCACTTTTCTTGGGGTGATCTATATTTCATTCAATGCAGCAACAATTAGTAGCAATAACTTCACCAACAGGAAGGCTATTTGAAATTCCCACGGCAGTCCTGTTTTATCAGCTCTTGAAGACAGGCCAAGAAAGTTAACAATTTATTTCATTCAAAAGTGGAAATGTGGAGGTCGAGGATTTTTTTTTTTTAATTTTTAACTAGAAAAGTAATGCTGAATCTCAATTAGCACTTCATGATTATAAAATCCCGACAAAAAAAAAAAAAAAAAAGGAATCCACTTAATCCTCCAGTTCACGTGCCCAGCAAGAACCACTTCAATATTCAAATACCTTCTCCATGACATGAAACAGTTCCTAAACAACATAATTTCTGTAGGTATACTCAAAATAATATAAAATTAAAAATGAAATAAAAATAACTTTAAAAAAAAAAAAAAAGAGAAAATCTGCTGTAACTTACCTACACACGGGAGGGAGTAGCCAAGATCTGGGTCATAGATGAACTGACGATCATTCAACATTGTCACACAGTACAAATGGAAACAATCTAGGCAAATGACATGGCGATGCATGCACTGGAACACAAGCACGGGACTCCTGTTGAAAATAGAACCATGAAAATGATAAGCAAGTACTCAACACTACAAATACCGGTGTATCAAAATCCACAAAAAGCTTCATAATAAACTTCTAACTTGGAAATAATTTTTCATTAGTGGTACACAAGACAACCAAGGACATAAATCCAGAATTTAGCCTGGTACGTTGCAACATTTTTATAAAGAGAGTTTCTGACATGAAGGAGATATGTGGTACAGGAGATAAATTTTTATTGAAACCTTGCAACTTCACCAAAACCAAAACTCTGAAGCAAGGAAAGTGCCTTAGAAACAGAAAACGTTTGCATGAGGTAAGATCGTATATGGTAAAATGTCAAACTTTGGAAGATAAGATTAAATAGAAATGTTACAAGAGAAATATGACCAGCTAGGGAAGGTATACAGAATTTTGTGATAACCACCATGTCCCCTCAGTCTCTCAAACCAGCCACTGGAATTCTATAGGGAGATAATTCCTGTAGTGAGAATAAGCAAAATCATTCAGCTTCTGGAGGGAGTTATGTGATTCAACTGGGAACAAAACTTCTAAACTTCAGTGCCACATACAAGTAACTATCTGCAGGCTAAGTGAAAAATTCCCACTACAGTGAACATACTCAGAGTAGCCTGGAGTAGATAGGTCTCTACCTGTCTGCTGAAGTAAGCTGGTAAGCTGAATCAACTGTTTGGCTGTATGGTCTATATGGATGGAAAATCCCTTGGCAACGACAGGAGCTCCAACACCCACCATGGATGCAGACACCTACACGGATATACCTAAATACGCATATCTCAGGCTTGACAGGATACTGCTTGTGGGATTGCAGAGGAGGAACACATGGGAATAGGGAGGACAAACAGTTTGACTTGTGAACTTGAGTGTACCCTAGGACACCCCAGCAGTGGCCACAGCAAGGAGAGGCACCAGCTCTCTAAAATATTTTTTTCGGAACCACTTCCAATGAAGGTGGAAGAAAGAAAATGAGCAAGACAGTGAACATCACATGCACATGAAACGCTTTACCACCGCAGGCACAGTTTGCTGTAAGTTAAGCTCAGTTAACTTCTGATAGAAGTCAGAAGTCAATCCTAAAGCAATGACTACCACCCCTCTGATAAAGTCATGTGATCTGTAACTATTGTACAATACTGCTTATCTCTTCCTTGAGAAATAACACCAACCCCAAGCATCAAAGATTGAAAAACAGAAAAAGAGATGCATTAAGATGAAAAGAGCAGTGAGATTCCCACATAAATGCTGAAATAATATGCTACTTTTATTTGCCTGTGGGCAAAAATGGATAAAAATAGGTTAAATGTTAACATTTTCTCAGAAACGAGTAAGGATTTCTCACATATTCACTATACTCCATGAGGCAGGCATTAAAATATATCAAATACAACGGAACTTATGATAAAATCATTAGAGTTAACAGTACTAGTATAACTTCTGTAAATCCTGCTAGATGATGCTTTGAAAACCCATTGAAACAGGAAATCATCAAGCCCTCAATGTGGGAATACAACAGCAAAGCGTAATCAATAATAATTTTAGATACTGTATATATAAACATTTAATCATCCATGAAAATATGCTTTAAAGTTGCACATAGTAAGAATTCATGGCAGTGTGTGTTGGTGTCTCTAAAAATATAATCTCTGTGTTCTAAGGATTTTGCTGAATAAAGCAGCTTAAAAATGGAATTAAATAAAACCTACCCATTACTAATCCTTATTAGTTGCCCACTTGCTGTTCTGAATGTAACAAATAATAATTTTAAAAAGACAGCTGTAAGGCAAAATGAGAAACTGATCTGTATAATTTTAGCTCTGAATGGTCCCAAAATCATTAAAGAGAGAACTGAAGGAGCAGTTATCTTGTCCTCACTGTACAGAAGTCCCCATGGCTCACAAGTCAATGTAATCTTAAAAAAAACACCTCAAAGCTTTCTTCCAGAACTAGTCCAAGTTTCCTATAGTTGTAAAAGCTCTCTCTCTTTCAGGATTAATTTCTCATTTTTATTACTGCAGTATCTGTTTAGACTAACGTGAAGCTTCCTGGATGTAAGGTTGCTCCTCTCTGACCTTTCTTTTGAGGACAAAAGACAATTTTCGTGTGATGAGTGATCCACCAACAGTTAAGTATCATTAAAAAAACAGGTCAGGAATGAACATGGTATTTTTATATTTTCACCTAAACTTGTAGAAAACCAAGACTAATAGGATTCCATTATGCAAATAAGCCACTACCATCAGTTACTAACATAATTAACATAATTAATTTGTGATATCAATTTTGCTTCTTAATGAATTGCAATTGTTTGAAATCAAACAATACTCTCCACAAGGAGCTCAGCTCCTAAGGGAGAACTTCGATGTTTAAATGTGCTATCTTCTAACACTACCAGATTTACAAACAATGCATAGAATTTATATACAAGTCTGAGTGCTGCCTGTATCCTGAAACATTAAACTTCGCTTGCGCAACTAAGACTGTTAATTTTGCACCTTTTGGTATCCGTGTCATAAGGCTTTCAGAAATCTGCATGCTGTGTAGATTTATCCAAATTAATCTGGCATTAGAACAGTCACTGCACTAAAACATTTGAAGATTTTGTACCAAGAGAAAGCAGTTGTAGTTTAAAAGGTACAGAAGTTTCGTTTTTGAGATCAGTAGATGCTAAGATGTAGAGGTTATGTTCATAATACTTGAGCAAAGCTAGTAAATACTCACTTAGTATAGCCTCCAGAGTTATTAATAGAAGCCTTACTTGAACCAAACACAGGTTATTTTAGAAAGGAATATTATAAAAGTCAAAAAAAATTGCCATACAGTGTAACAAGAGCCCTTGCTCAATCTAACGTAACCGTCCAGTAATGTAAGTCTGATGTATGTTTTAAAACGTATTTCATAGGTTCCATTTACATAATGTGTTGGGCTGAATTAGAGGCTTTATGAGAATAATATGTAAGAAAAATGTTTCTCACAGCAAGGGATAAATTGGCCCTTTTTGTTCACCAATTAGGAAAGTAACCACTTTTAAAAATTGAAAATCCACCATTACAATGAATCACAGAAATTCTCCATAATAAGTCACTCACTCCTCCGTGCTCTGATTCCTTTTCATTAGAATTTTATCAGCATGAACTTACTTAAAGCAAAAAGAAAAGAGAACCTAAATGTTTCTGCTTCATGCTACTACTGTCATGTAACTGTGGCACAACTACAGCACAGTCGGAAGTGCTGTCTGGTCTATACACTCTTTCCTCCTTCCCCTAAGTGAGAAGCAGCAAGGCACAGATATTCTCAGATACACTACAACAGTGCTCCAGCTAAATAAAGATATGAAGACTTGATCTTGTTTAGATAAGAATCCCTCTGGGAAATCAATTGCACTAGTATATCCCAAAATCTCACAGCTGTTATTAATGTACTGAGAGTGAGTCTGGTGACTGAACATGGGGGACTACTTACCATCAGGAATCATTCGCAGGCATAGCAGTGCATTAATGGATGTATCTTTCAGTGCCTATTTAAGACCAACCTGGTAGGCATTTGTCCCTCACTCAGTCTTTATCCGATGAAGGTTAAACAGCAAACCACATCCAGCAGTCTATTTTTTAGAAAATGTGAGTAGCTGCAGTCTGAAGTGCTTTGAATTGAGGAATATATCTAAGCCTGTATAAATCTGTGAAAAACATTTCAGACAAATCTGTGAAACCCCCTCGAGGTCATTTCTAGGTGACAGTTGGATTTTTCTCACCTCAATCTCAAAATCTTAACCAAATAATAATCAAAAACCTTAGCAGATGTCTATAAGGCTGCCTTGGTGGGATTACAGTCAGTGAAGCAAAAATAGCCATTTGGGATTCATTTCTGTGCAGTAAATAAATCTGAATGCACAGCTATATCTCAGCCTTTAACCCCACCTCTGAGTGCTATATTTATCATAACACACTTGCGCATTTCTAATACATTTCTCTGTGTTGGCAATCTTCCTGTACTTCAAAAAGCTTTCTATATAAGTACCATTTTCATTTGTAAATGGATCTCCGTGCTATTCCAAAATGAATCTTTGTTAACTTACAGGTCAGATCGATAAGCACCATTTGAAAAAAAAAAAAAAAAGATGAATCGCTGAATAAAACGCGTAAAAAGGGGAAATACGGGAAATGCAATGCAAACTTAGGCTACACAGACACTACAGGCACTCTCATACTCCATAAACAATCAAAATAATTAAACAGAAATACTATCCTTGAGTAGCACTTGACAGAACAAAATTATAGTGCCTAAATAAGCCACTTCATTCATCCACCACATGTGTAGGAAGGGTACAGTTCTCTAATTCATACAAAGCTAGTGGCACATCTGGTTTTCCCTTCCATTGCGTACAGTTCATGGTCCTATTCAGAACTATTGAAAGAATTGCTTCCTGTTTATCATGCTTTATGTGTGTGGTTTTCCCACTATGAAAAACACTCCCAAGTACTTCCAGTTAGAGTAGATCATTAAACCCCATTAGAAACACGCTACTATTTATATAAAAGTATGAATACAGAAAAATAGAAAATTACCGCAGTGATTTCTGTTTTAGAACTGAGGCGGTTTGGCAGAAAGAACAGCAACTAGTCCTGCCTTTTAATGAGAAATATGTTATATGTGGATACAAGGAGTGACATAGCAACTGCAGACCAAAGTTGTAAGTAACAATGCAACCCCTAAATATTTTGACAAAGGTTAGGCATTTGAAACAGGTACCAAGATCTCACAAGGGAAAAGAGACAATAATAAAGAACACTGCAAAGAAAAACCCATTTTTCATGGATTTTTAGAACCACTAAAATACACAACCCCGCTTTTCCCTTCCCAGACGATGAAACACTGGTGGTTTTTTTTAATATACTATGTCAATTAAATAAAACAGTACATATAAGAATAGTATTTTCAATATATATATATTAAATCCATTAAAACAACAAAAACATTCCAGTTTTGTGTCTTCGATAGCTTGCCACACAACACATCAAAGGTCATACAGTGAAGGTTACAAACAGCTTGAGACATCACTGCATGTGCTCAGATTTTCTGGCTGTGCTTCTGTATAAAAATGTATTCTGACCCACGGCTCTTAACTTAAAGGGGCACTGGCAGAAGAAATCTGACCTACTGTCTCTTTTCTTATGTTATATATTTTTCTGCAAAATGTACTTTCATGTTCCTCATTTCTGTTGGAAAGCAGCACTGAAAAGCCTGAACACAGGAAGAGACTGATGGCAATAAACTAGAACACAGGAGGAGAGGACAGGCTCTCTACAAATTGGAGCACATGATGGCAAAGCGCTCCTTTCAGCAGAGCTCCTGTTAACCTGTTGTCATAATTCTTCTCACACTGTGGATGTGATACACATTATGGCCTGTAAAATCTGTAACTGCTATGGCTGGGAACAGCATCCACCCCATAATAGCACAGGCAAGGGAACTGTTACATGCAGTTACATACGTACCTTGGTGCCCTGCAATGGAACTACGCTTGCTCAGACACCCCTGTCTGAACTCCATGTTGAGACCTGAGAATACTTGCCAGTAACAGCTAAGTCTTGTGGTATAAAAGAACAGGATGATTAGGATGGAGAAGAAACTTCTCCTGTAATCTGTCAGACTAGCTGTCTATAGCACTCCGTGTGCAGTGTGTAACTGGAAAATTAGTCATGCTTTGAAAGGAGACCATTAGTACCCATATGTGCAACTGCACTCACTAGAAAACCAGAAAAACAAACAACCCTCAAAAAAAACAACCAAACCCAAAAGAACACAGTAGGAAGGGCAGAGAAGTATCTGTAAACATTAACTCAAAAGGTCTGCAGCTTGCAACTTACTGTGAACTGATTCTGCCAGTCACTTTTGCACGCACTGACCTCCTACAGGCTATGTAGCCTCACCTCTGGCTACCAAAGGGAAGTAAATGCTTCACACACCCTCCCTGGATTTCAGCTAGCTCACAGCAGACTTCCCTTCAGCCTCGAGAAAGCCCTCAGCTCCCAGCAGCACAGGCAGAACTATACACCACAGCAGGCAATCCACGTTAGCACGTGCTCCCTTTTTCTCAGAGACTCCCTTTCACACTCTTTCAACTTTGTGACTTGAAGTATCCAGCTCTGACAAACTAGAGACATGTGGTCAGAAATGAGTCTAGTTTGGTTTTCAGAAAAATAAACTATCAAAGAAACAAACACAGGGTTTGAGGTTGGGATATCACAGTGAGAGGAAGGTGGCTTAACTCTGCCTGCAGAAGTAACACCATGAAATCCTTCACTGATTAAAGTTGAATAAATTTAAAGTTCAAATTACCTTTGTGCCCTAATGGTCTCTTATTTCTCTGACTGGTTTCTGAGGATTTCATTGATTTCTTCCAATGATTTAAATTAATTCAGCCTTAGCTTCTATATCTACACCTGTACAATAAACAGTGTCAACAACTGCTCTTATGCCACTGGAAGGCAACCTTCTGTGATGTTTAATATTTAGAAGGGGTCTTGGCACACCCTTAGGCTTGCAAAACATCAATGTCTTAAAAAGTCTCTGGGCGTATTTCAAGAGTTAGTATGTACTGCCTCCTCCTACTGCCAGTAGGAGACAACAATTTGTGTATGAAGAGTTTAATACTACAGATTTTTTGCAGAAGTTTATTCCAGGACTCTGCTCTAAACACCAGAACTTACTGAATTATTCTGTTTTCTTATTTGAAGACCCATAACTCTATTTTCCAAAACAAACCTTTGGAGATGGCCTTTGAAAATTATGTTTTGTGTAAATACATCAGATAGAATTAAACTTTCCCAAAAGGCGAAACAAGACAGAATTGCAACCACATTTTCTCTTCATGTGGACGCTGAAATCCCTGGGAAGACACAGGAGGAAAAAAATATGCTGTCACATACATAATCATTTTAATTCACTGAGAGTCCAGGAGGAAATAGGTCTGTTGCATACAGCGTGTGCCTACTGTGAAACCTTGAGTTATTCCTTTTCAGTTAACTTTGGAAATTAACCATGGTGTGCTAACTCTGAGTCCGTGCCCCGTTAGCATGTATAGAAGAGGACCAGAAAACATGATAAGGCAGACAAAGGAGAAAGGAAGCAGGAGATAGAAGAGCTATATTAAGTGCATTTGCTCCCAGAGAATTATCTTTCACCACCTCTACATTATGTTTTATGCTTTTTCTCATCTTTCTTTTCAAATATGAATATTCAATTTAAATGTTCATCTAAACGATAACTTGAGGGTGCTTCCCATTAAATGAGCCTTCAGTCTCAACGAAAGATATGATTATTATCTTATAAACAGAAACACCCTGAAGTTATTGTTATAATAAAGTGATTCCTTTATAGAAAATTATTTTCTTCAACTCCTTACTGTCATTATAATTTACAGATATTTCACCACTTCCTCCTCAAGGCAAATACCTTTGCATAAGCATCAAGGTGCAGTTACCTGCATCAGCACTTCTATTCAAAGGGAAGAAGAGGGAGCCTTGGGCTAGGAAGTCTCACTGAATGCACGTTGTCTTGGTAGATTGTAAGGGTGCAAAAAAGTTAATTTATGTTAAAAATGTGATGAAAACAGTTTGCAGTCTAAATCACAATATGGCACTAGCAGTTAGAATGACTTGTTTATATCATTCTCACATTTTCTCCGGGTTTTTTGTTTGTTTGTTTTTGTTTTTTTTTTTTTTTTGCAATATCTCCATAAGGACATTCATAGTGTGATTTTTTTTCTTATTTTTTTTTTATGGACTTTGACACAAGAACAAGAATGGAATCTAAATGCCCAATATACATGCACCTCTGTGTTAAAATTTCTTCATTTATAAACTCTAACATTTCCCTACATGCCAATATCAACTAGACAAACATAAAGAAGAAAAAAAAAACCCACCAAAACAAATAACAGTAAATAACACAGAAATACAGTAAAAACCAGGCAACTTATTACAAAGTTTGGAAGGTATCAGTTCTCCATTTGTAATTAAGCCAACATACAAGAACAGTTTGCAAATTTACAGAGATTAAACCCACCCCAATGAGGATTTTGGCATTTCTTCAAATAATTCGAATACACTTCCATTAATCTTGTATTTCTGATTTGGAAGCTGGCTAGATCTCATATATATATATAATATATATATTAATGGAATTACAGCACATAATAGGACTCAGGTAACCTACTGGTTTCTGTACATGAAAATTGTGGAATAAGCTTCCTAATAATCTGTGTAACACGTAGAAAGACATAATCCCATATAATGACTCAACATTCTACAGATCCTGGGCTGCATCAAAAGAAGGGTGGCCAGGAGATCAAGGGATGTGATTGTCCTCTATTCTTTACTCAGAGAACAATGATGCACTGGAACAGATTGCCCAGAGAAACTAGGATTGACCAGTCTGTGTTGGTGTTCAAGGCCAGGTTAGATGGGATCCTCGATAACCTGGGTTTAGTGAAAGGTGTCCTTGATCACAGTAGAGGGTTGGAACTAGCTTATCTTTAAGGCCCTTTTCAACCCAAACCATCTGTGATGATTCAGTTCTAGATCTTGATATACAAATGATGCACAGTAAACAGTCAAGAGTAATAATATATTGGCAAGTGAGAGATACATCCCTCTAGTAAATTTACTAGTACTGTAGGAATGGAAGCAAGAGTATTCACAATACTGTTATAGAATACCAACTCTGAAAATCCTGGAAGAGCTGTTACTGTTGCTAGTGTGGATGGCCTTCAGAAAAGAAAATATACTGAAAGAAAATAAAATGTGGAGCAGAGTGGCTGGAAGGATGTATGGAGGAAAAGAACCTGGGGGTGTTGGTCAACACTCAGTTGAACATGAGACAGCAGTGTACCCAGGTGGCCCAGAAGGCCAACGGTATCCTGGCTTGTATCAGAAATAGTGTTGCCAGCAGGAGTAGGGAAGCGTCTGCACCTCACGTACTGTGTTCAGTTCTGGGTTCCTCACTACAAGAAAGACATCAAGGCCCTGGAGCATGTTGAGAGAAAGGCAATAAAGCTGGTGAGGAGTCTGGAGCACAAGTTTTATGAGGAACAGCTGAGGGAGCTGGGATTGTTTAGCCTGAAGGAGAGGAGGCTTAAGGGAAACCTTATCGCTCTCTGCAACTACCTGAAAGGAGGTTGTGGTGAGGTGAGGGTCAGCGTCTTCTCCTCGGTAACATCAGTAAGACTAGAGGAAATAGCCTGAAGTTGCATCAGAGGAGGTTCAAGTTGGATTTTTCCTTTTGACAGATTCTTCAATATACAGTACCAGCTGCATATGAGCAAGGGTTTAGATTACCATTTAACTAACAGGAAAAAAAAAATGAAGAGTAAGGAGAAATCATTCAAAAATTTTAGGAACTGGTAAGGAACTGGTAAGGCCAGTGAATCTTCATGCTGTGCTCCGTCCGACCTGATTTAAAGCTCAGATTCAGAGAGAGGAAAAGTTCATCAGCAAAGTTAATGCTGAATGTGCAACATGGTGCTGTTTTTCAGATGCTTATGCTACTAAACTCTGTCAAGCTTCCTAGCAGCTACATCTTCAGCTGCACATCTACTGAAGCTGACTTTGACTCATTCCTCCTTTGCAGCAACTTCACAATCCCCCGGCAGACTGGAAAAGAAAATGGGAAAAGAAAACAAAGCAAATACAACCCTTGAAATGACAGCTACTAGGAAAACCAGCAACACTAAGCAACCCAAGTACATGAAGAATTTAGACCTCTTCCAGAAACTGTCAAACACTGTGAGCATGACTGATCCCCAGAAAGTGGTTCAGGCCAACTCTTATCAAAACTGGTTCCCAATTATAAAATGTACCAATTATATATTTCCCATTCCCTCCTATATTAGCTAGTCTCAGTGATCTGTTCAGTCACGCATGATTCATCAGGTTTGCCTTCCCTTTCTAAACAGAGCTATGGAAGAGAGCAGTCCTTGAACCTAGCCCGTATTATTATAGTGTGATAAAACAATGACATTTCCTCATCTTACAGCATCAGAAACTCTGCAGCCTGCTACTGCTCCTAATCACCAGGCTATACATGATCTTCTGCACACTGAAACAGTGCAGGCTTTATAAATAGTGTCTATACAGCGTTTCAGTGTACTTGAGCAAAGGACCTTTTATTTGAGGGCTGGCCTCTCTACAGACAGCCTTGTTACAAGGGATGAAGTTTATCGGATTAGAAGCAACACTGTTAGTATTCAGGACACATTTCCAAGTGCACATGACATGTCAGCTGCTTACATATCTTCCAATTCTGCTTCACATATTCCTTTTAAAGTTAAACATGAAGTGACAGAAGTGCAGAAATATCTGTGTCCTGCACTCTGTGAACATAACAGCTCAAAAAAAAAAAAAACACCTTGACATGTCAGCTGACAACAGCAAAAAAAATCCCCGACCTCTGCTGAGACGTTCTGATTTTCCTAACATCAACTACTCGTAGCATAGATGAGGAAAAAAATACATAATCTTGAACTGCACAACTAAATATATAGAGAGAACGCCTGAAGAATATTGTTTGCATGACCCCAGATGCACTTCCAGTCTTCTTTCTTCTTGTATAACAACTACCTATTCTATTTTACAGAGGCATCCCATAGAGATCTAAAAATAAGGCTAGCTAGTTGTTTATTTCATGTATTTCTAGTTATTTTCTTTTGAAAGATATTTTCCTGCATCTTCCGTTGACAGATACAATGCTTTGAGCAGATAGTTCTTCCATCATTTAAATAAACAGAGCACTCCCTGCAGCAATACTTTTTCCTCCAAAATTAATTCCCTACTACATTAGGGACTCTCTGTGCTTAAGAATCCTCCTTCATCATCTCTCTAGCTCTGCCCTCAGATGTCACTGCCAAATTAAGGCCAGCTTGGTCATTCTGAGTTCCTGTGGACCAGATGATCCTCCCATGAAACTGATGCTACATTACATTTTTCCTGTTATTCTGATTCTGGATTCTGTATTTATGGACTACAGTTTCTAGAAACACAGGGGAAATTGGTAAAGATTCATCTATGCTAAAAATAACACAACTGCACGCCGCCAACAGCTTTCTTCTTCGCTTCACTCATATCTTAATTTTATGTTCAATTAACTACCAATAAACTTTTGACCTTTTAATATCTAATATTTGAAAAGTTACACGATGAAATAAGACCTTCAATTTATCTAATATTTGGATGATGGGGCTAGTCACAGTTTAAATATACGTTCTCAAGTGAACTAAAAAAAAAAAGCTGTAGCTTTTTAAAAGCCACACGCCCTGCCACATGACCTTCAACACCCTGCACATGCAGTGAATTGCATGGAAGACATTTGTTACATACCTTGAAAAGAGCTTCAGCAACCTTGTTGAGATTCTTATCAGTACACAGAGGATGGACCTCATTTTAATCTTGCTTAGTTCTGCATTAATCAGAACTGGCTACACTGACAACAGTAAAACTGGTCAACTGTAGAACAAGTGAGAGATCAATACGTTGAGGCAAGCCACATACTCAAAACTCTTTTGCAAATGTTTCTCAGACAACAGGTCACAACACCTAGTGAAATCACAAAGAACAATCAGATAACTGCAGCAAAAGTGTTGTCTAAATTATAATGCAAAGAATATTAATTTAACACTTATAAGGAGGACAAGATCTTCAGATTTGGGTGAGCCAGTAACATGCCCTATATGCTATATGTCCTGGGCTGCCTTAGGAGAAGTACGGCCAGCAAGTGAAGGGAGGTGATCCCCTCTATTCAGCCCTGATGAGGTGGCGCATGGTGTGCTGAGTCCAGTTCTGGGCTCTCCAATACAAAGAAAGACATGGATCTCCCAAAGATGGCCGGTGAAGACCTAGGCAGACAGCAAATGAACTGAAGCATCTCTCCCATGACAAAATGTTGAAAAAGCTGAGACTGTTCAGCCCAGAAAAGCGAAGGCTTAGAGGAGATCATCCAATACTTGAAGTGATGGTGTAAAAATTGGCCCAGTCTTTCTTCAGTGGCAAGCAATGACAGTACAAGGGGTAATGGATACATCAGGAAACACAGGAGCTTCCTTCTGAACATACAGAGAAACTCTTTTACCGGAACACATTGTCCAGAGGCTGTGATGTCTCCTCCTTGAAGCCATTCAGAAGCTGCCTAGGCATGGGCCTGGGCACTCTGCTCTGAGTGCCCCTGCTTGAGCAGGGGAGGTTGGATTAGATGACCTCTAAAGGTCCCCTCCAATCTCAACCAACTATGGCTCTGTGAATTTATTAGCATTTAGGAGAACTAGCAAACCAGCAAGTAGAGCTAAAAATTAACATATTTCAGAAATGTAATGCAGAGTTGCATCATTCAGTCTATAAAAGGTAACTAACTCTCGCTAACTAACTAAATGCAGATTGCAACCCCTGACTGAAAAACATGCGTGAAAGGTTCTGGGCAATGTACTTTTTAAACAGAAAGTTATGGGAGAGAATAATTTTATTTTTGTTCATCTTGAGGGTCATGTATATATTAACTCCAGCTAGCACAGCATCCTTTCCTTCCCGTGAGAAACAAAACTGCTTGCAGGGCTCCTCTGTACCCTTGTTTAATCTGTGACACTGCAATTGGAATTTGTCACTCTAGGAGTTACATCTGATGTTACAGCCTGAAGCAGAGCTAAACCAAAATAAACAATCTGCTCTGTTCTGCTTAGACTAATACGACAGTGATGTAAGCCCCAGCACAGCAGAAAATGCATAAATGGGCTGCCGCACAGCACACGCACACGTTAGAAAGAAACACTGCTCAGAAGTTTTATTGCCAATAGGCTTTGGGTGAAAGAAGCCTTGCTTGGACTTTGGCTTTGCTATGCAAGTCTACATTTTGCTTAGCATTCACATGGCAAATATGCTTATTATTTCAAATTAGCGTAATAATTTTGTGCTGTATTGAGATAGTATCTTTAAAAAATAATAATCAGCCAAGTGTTTGCTTCACCATAACTTGTACAGTTATTAAGCTGAGAGAGTCCAACAGGATTATTTTACCATAAGCATCCCACAGTGACACAACTGTGCAAATATTTGTCCCAGTATCTTGTGTTTGAATACAGTATTCATCCCTCTTTCTCTCTGTCTGGTTTCTCATTTAGGGTCTCCGGATCTTTGCCAGCACAAGGCTGCTTGTTCCTGTATAGGCTCAGTTATGCAAAGAGTCATACTGAAGCCCTAATCTGGTTATTCCTTTTACTCAAAAATCAATAGATGAGGATGGGGAAAAATGCTGTACATAAATCCTGCTAAATTCATCCACTGGAATGGCTGAAGTCAAGTCTAGCCTTACAAGCAGGTATTTTTCCTTCTCATTTCCTTCAAGCCCTGCAAGGGCAACTGGCTAAGATAGTCACATTTTCTAAGGAAGCAGAGAGGTTGTCTTGTTGATAGAATTTTATTTCAGGAAAAAAAAAAAGTGGAAAGGAAGGCAGCAAGGTCACTTCAATAACAACAGAATATTTTCTTTTCTTCTGAATACCTTATTATTTATACATATTCAAATTCAGTGATGCATTTGCACATAAAGCTTTTTTATATGAAGAGGCAAGAAAAGCCACCACCTACACAAAAAAACCCAAAACCATGAATAAGGCAGTTCATGAAGTCAGACACAATTCGCATGACCCCAGCACAGGATTTCCCACTCCATCCTGACAGCAACCTCAGCCCACATCTGTACCATCGCCTCCCCCCCAAAAGAGCAGAGTTCTCTGTGCTGGGTGAGAGCTGCAGTCCTGCCTGTCCTCTTATCTGAGGCCCCCACCTGAGCTCAGCTGAAGCATAACAGCCACAATTTAAAGTTAATGCTAGGAAACAGACTCAGAAAGCAGCAAATGCTTGCCTGCCTTTCGCAGAGACACCACAGGCTTTCTACAAACGCGCTGCTCTGCTTTGTTGCTCCTGCCTTGCTGACAGCCCAAGCTGTGAGCTGCTTGCTTTCCCTGCTCCTGCAGACCATGAGCTGGATGTCGGCAAGGCAGCGCTCAGCCGTTGCTCATCACTTCTGGCTGTGCTAAGCACCGCGGCATCACAAGATTAACCAGCCTACAATTCGTCTCGATTTTTCAAATATATCCTTCGACCAGAAGCTTCTTTTCCCCAACACGTTTTACCAAGGAAGGCATCGTTCTTTGCACGTTGTTTCCGTTCTCAGGCTGCATCTCAGGTCGGATCTGGGTATTTCCCACAGCCTCCCTTCCCCCCTCCAGGCGGGCTCCAGCGAGCCGATATGCTCAGATCTGCCCCTAGATGGGGACACCGTCCGCAAATCGCTGCATCGATACACCAATTCAGCTGTCTGAGGGCCAGAAGCTGAAATTAAATACCGACTGCTTATTAAAATCCGGCCCATTTATTAACCCCCTCATCCTTTAATACATGCTTCTCTGGCTTTGGCTGGCACATGTCAGGGATATTATCTAAATCTTTAACTCTTTCTCATCCTTTTCCTACTCAGCAGTACGAGCTACTTTCAAATCACATACAACTGGTCAGAAGAAGGATGAGCTGAACACTGTTCAGAATAAACCATGGCTCTTACTAGGTGAGCAGCAGCCAGCAAGTAGTATGGGGACAATTCTGTCATGAGGTCCTATACTAAGATACTTCAGCAAGATATAGTCACATCAAAAACACATCAAGGATGACTTTCCTGGCTACTCATACTTCACGTAAATACCTTTCATGCTCATTCCTACACAAGTTATTATTTCCTGTTTTCAGTTTCACATTCTTCATTATTAACTGGTTGCAACTAATGACTGCTATAATGAAGAGCCAAAGCAATTCCCTACAGAACCTACTTAATATTCAAATACTTAATTCTTAGCAGTTTTAGCAAGATACCTAGATGTGCGATCTCACACAGCAGAAACAACAGTGATGGTATAAACAGATCAAACAAACCTATTTACAGATCTTTTCAATTGGCTTGCTTTGGAAACCCCTCCTGTTCTGCCCTGCATCTCTTAACATCAGTCCCACCTGCACTGAGACTGCAATTTGCTGTCACATGAGTTGGAAATACTTTATATCACTACATACAAGTGCAAATGGATAAAGACAGGAAGCAAAGAGTTCAGTTCTCTATGATTAGTACTCTCTGCCAAGCTGACTATAATACCATTTCTTTTCACTCTAACTTGGAGCCAAAGAGATGCCATTTGTTCCATTGAACTACTGCTAGCAAGTTTGCCTCCACATAAAAGAAATGTATAGATGCTGTCAACGCTGCTATATGAAAAGATGAAATGATTCCAATGCTCAGTTCAAAAAATTGGAAGTATAAAATAAAAAGGAATGAAGAACACACATAGTGGAACAAAGCAGACAGTCAAATAGAAGTAGACAGAATAATTATAGATGTCTGAATAACACTCCAGATGGCATTTTGGGCATTACAGTTAATAAGCAGGCTGTTTCAGGGGACCAGCATGTTAGCACATTATTGCAACAACTGGAAACCAGCAGCTGAAGCATGTCTATCTGATTATCCAGGGAGCAGGCTACATGAAGCAGCCAAATCCAAGAAAAATGTCTGGATGCTTACTGGTATGACAGGTTCAGGGATCCATTTTTCTTAATAACAATAAGGACACGCTCAAAAGCAGTTACCACAGCCCTATCAATCAGTCATTTGATAAGAGAGAGGTCATAGTCCAGTTGCTTTGGTCTACAGTTTGGACATTTAGAAAATGTATCATTTAAGCATTAATTACCACCACCATATATTGATATTAAAGTTTCTGCAACTCTGTTCAGATGAAAATCAACCTGCTTCTTACGTTCATCTCCCTCTGTGTAAATGTATTTTACTAAAAATAACACTAGAAACCAAGAGTATACAATGAGATATCATTTTATTCTCCTTTTCACTATTGGAATCTGTGAACTCATTCTGCAATTGCAAGCGTTCAAGTTGAATGTTAAATTGTCTGCCAAAATAAGCTTGATATCTTGTCAGTTATCTCCTCAAACGAAATACATCATCTTCAGTACAGCAAAGTCCCATTACTGATATGCAGCCCTTAGGAAATGTGTTTCATGGATGGAAGGACTAATATTTGCGTCAGGTAAAAATCTGTAAGAGACCCTTGGTAAACCTATCCCAAGGTAATCCCTAACTTTACTCTAAAATAGCAATTTTGTGAAAATACACATTATTTTACCAAATGATAAAAACAATACACCTTCTTACTTTCAAATTCAAATCAAGGTTACACCACAGAGCTCCTGCAAATATGGTATCAGAGACAAACTCCACAGTTTCACCTCTGGAATTAGAAGATTTTGCTTCAGTGCCTGTCCTTAGGCTTTCCCATTCATATTCCTCAAATGACTTGCCAGGTTTCCTTGGACCTGAACACATCTACACATTAAAACCCTAACAAAACTAACAAAACACCAGCTACTGAGATAACAACAAAATAAAAAAAAAAAAAGATATTACAAGCCATCTCTTTAGATATGGATTATAACTGTTTGTCTTAGAAATAACAGGATTTCACCACTCCTTGTTTCATTAAAAAAGTTCCACTGTAACCACTACAAAATGCATTTGTGAATTGAAAAAGCCCTCCCATCTCTCCAAGTTATTAGTTGATTGTATTATTAGTTGCTTGTTCTGAAAACAGAAAATAAATGTGGTTCCACCAACCCTCAGGGTTCTTATGTCACCAATCATGAAAATAAATAAATAAAGGGTTTCAAAAAGGTAGCAAGAAGATCCAGTGGCTTTCTACATCGCTGTGATATAAAATGCCTTTATCTGTGTACACACATTCCACCCTCGCTGAAGGATTTCCTGTTGTAATACTGCATGATACCAAGCTTGATGTATCATAACACTAGACACACATACCCATTCCTAATACCTTTTACCCTCTAGAAAAAAAAAAAATACCAAGAAAAGGCAGCAATTTATGATTAATTCATAGTGCCTTCTTTGGTTCTTGCTTTCTTATTTAGTACCTATCTGGAAAGATACTCAGGAAAAAAGTACAGGTAGGTGCTTACTGTGGTAAATTACACTGGATAGGATGTGCACATGCAGTACTGTACATATTGGGTACTGCAATTGGCAAGGTGTTTCTCTTTGCCCTATAATGCTTAATTATGCAGCAGAGAAAAACAAGAAAAAATCCAAATCAAGAGTAGAACGTAACCTAAAATGCTTATAGATTAAATACAAGTCAGAAAACAGCTGGAGGTATTTTCTCTCAAAATATACGCTCACATGACAGTTGTAAACCATAACTAATTAAAATATAAATTTGACATGGGAAATCTTGGGAATAAGAGAGTACTGAGTATTATTTGTCTCCAGCTAGATTAGGTAAACTTTTAGGGAGAGGTTTTAGAGTTTCTTGGGACTAACTCTGAAACGCTGCATGCCAGATGAACCACAAGGGAAAGAACAGGCATAGAAAGAGCTAGAGAACATAAAGGTTGTTAAGTCCCCTGTATTCAGTTCTAGAGTTCCCATTCAGCCTGTACATGGAAATTTATTTGAGAAACATCTAGACTACTGAAGTAAATTATGGAAATTTGAAGGAAGCATAGAAGAAACATAGTAAAATGTTGTTTGCTAGCATCAGAACATCTTTCATTCTCTCCCTGGAAATGAAACGACCCATCTCCACAAGACAGAATTTTAACGGAGTTTGGATCCCAAACTATTATATTAGCATTGTTCTGTTCTTCTTTACATTGTTTGCTCCTTGTCCATATTCTCGCTTACGTGGACATGACATGCCTCTCATCAGCAGGGTAAAAGACTTTTGGGGAATTAAATTCAGTTCTTTAAAAAAAAAAATCAACAAAAAAACCCAACACATAAACAGAACTTCCACGAAAGCACAAGAACTCAAAAAATGAATTCTTAGAATTACCACTTGTAGCAATTTGGCAGATCAATGCAATGGGAAAGGCAATACAACAGAGGTGTGATGATGAAAGGACTGGCACAACAGAGAGGTGCTATAAGGGAAGGGAAGAAGATTGCTCACCCGTATCAGAAGATTCCAGGTTCACAGGAGAAAGCTTCACCAAAAAGGGATCTCTGGAAAGAGATCCTTCCCCAGTGGCAGTCAGCCCTTAAATGAGGTCTAAGAGAGGTGCAGCCAGGCTCCACCCCTTCTGGCCACACAGCAGAATTGCCTTCACCTGTGCTCCCAGGTCTGACTGGGTCCTTTCCCCAGGTGCTCAATCAGTGGTTCATGCTGTGACTCAACAGTTACCATACACCATTTATACCTTGTAAGGATCACCTTTCCCTATTTTCTTTCTTAGTTTTTCTACTTAAGTGTCTTTTTTGCAACCATAATGCAAATTTTAAGTGTCCTATACAACAGAAAAAACAAATTGCAAAGCAGAAAAAGGAGAAGAAAAGTTATCCTCATAGAGGGTATTTTCACTTGGATTGAATCAGCAATAAATTGCCACAATCCTGAAAGAGTACACAAAACCATATCACGTTCTCTGGTTAGGCACAGTAAATTAGTATGTTGGCCGTCTTCAGAGGAAGACATTTTCAGAAATGTATCTTCAGAGTTAAGGCCACTGAGGAACCACAAACAAAGATAGTGTATGAGGCCTAAAACTTTGCAGGGTACTTCAGTCCTAAACGTACAAATGCTAAGCATTAAACTAAGATAAATCAAACTCTTTGATTGCAACAAAGATGTGCACGAAGCTTCCCCGAAATTTCAGCTTATGAAAACGTCACTGATTTATAAGATGCTCAAAGATTAAGGTGATTACTATTGTTTACATTACAGTCACAACAGAAAGCTAAAAAAAAAAGGGTAAATAAGATTACTTGTCCAGAGCTATATGCACTTTTTTTTTTTAAACCAAGTGTACAGGAGAGGCAAAACCAGCACGTTCAGGATGAATTTCTGATGTCTGTGCTTCAGAATCACAGTGGGAGCAGAATAAGTGTCTTTTATAAACAATCAAAATCAGGGCATTTAACTCAAACAGAGAAAAATAACCTGAACCTACAATTACTATGATTGCCTCAGTTGCAGGTTCAGGGAATGGAAAGTCCTTATTACTTTCTCAGTGAAATTCCAACTGTGAAAAATTTACTCATTTCTTGGGAAGATAAGCCAAAGGAAAGGTAATTAGGCAGCTGCCTTTATCTGTGGAGATACATATCCGTGATGCAGGAATAGTAGATATGGTGGCTAAAGGAAAGCGGTCCCATAGCAACTTCCTTTGAACAGTTCCTGGTACCAGAAATAGAAAGGTAGAATATCACAGACCAGAGGGAAACTGAATTCAGAGATGGTAAAAGAATGAATATCAATTTCTCAGTAAGAAAGTACCATTTACTAAATAGACAAACAAATTAATAATCTGTTAAATTAAAAAAAAAGTCATGATTTTTTCTAGAAAATCAACTATTAGCAGACAGTAAAAAAATAAACTGAACAGAGGAGGAAGTGAAGCTGTAGTGTTCAACATCACTGTCTTTTAAGCATTTAAGTATTTTCATACAGTAGTCTATTAATAGAAATAGTTTATTAATTAGTCACCTATTCCCTTACGACGCAGAGTGAAAAAGCACAGTTCCTTTTCATGAGAGGACTTGTTTGTTTTGCCCCTGCCCCCTCCCACTGAAGACCCAGACTTTAATAGGTGGAAAGCTGATCAGGAAAAAAGAGCCTATCAGAATGTGGATGTAGATGACAACTTATGAATTCCACAGCTGCTTTCTCTCTCTCGTTGGGCTCTCAGTCACTCATTTTCAACATATCTATATTATGTCATTAGGATTTTTGTGAGCGTAATGCTACAGAAGAGTGAGCCCATAAAAAGAGATTGCTAAATCCTTGCTTTATTCTCTAATGACTACCTATCAAATATGTTCATATCACCTGTCAGAGAGATGATGTTTTAAAATGCCTAGTTCTTCAGGCCATTTGGGAACTCAAAAATCCAAGCATCGCTGTCTATGACATTCACACCAGTAACAAAAAATAAGTAGCCACAATGCTTGCACAACTACCACAATAGTCAGCTACAAAATGCAATAGCTTACATCCTCATAGCTATTACATGTCCCTCAGATTAAAAGGTTAATTATTTCTAAGTAAAATAATGAAACATACCTATGCTGTGGTTGTCAAATTACAATTTATATAAACATCAAAGTGCTGTAAGAACTGAAGAATTTGTACTAAGGATTTCCACAGAAGATTGGATATCCCAGTGCTTAGGCAGCTGCTTAAGGTTTGGAAGAGGGATGCTGAAGTTCCACTGTCATGGATTACTGAGCACACATGGATAGAGGACTTTCCTACACAGGCAGTTAACTGGAGTAGGTATTCAGGAACAATTAACCCACAATAACTACTGAGATACAACTATCATGAGTGAAGTCACTCTACTGCATAGACATTCTGTTCCAGAATAGTATATTCTCATTTAGAAATACAGCAAGATGCATAATGCAACAGTTATTAAGAGAACAGCTTTTCTATTCAAATCCTTTATTGCAAGCAAATTTTTATCACTTACCCACATAGTAAACCATATTTTCCTACCTCACAAAGAGGGCTGAACACATTAAAGAATGAAAAATCCCCACACATAAACGTTTTAATTCTAGCAGTGCTGAATCCAATAGAAAGAATTTAGAGTAATAAAATCAGTAGTGAAGTATGTCTTAAGCATAACTTATACTGTTTACTTAGAACCAATGGAAAGGTAAAACAACAACAACAAAGTTTTTCATTTGCTAAAAATAAACCACTTCTTAGAACTGCACAAAATACAGCACACTTCATTGTATCAGTGCAGTATTTTAAAAGGTACGCTCCAAGGAGGGTAGGAACAATATTATTCACCAACTTAATTTACTGTAGTGAAACAAAGGTGCTAATTATGAACTCTAGAAGAATATCCTCATAACTTCTTTTGTCAAAAATTATTTTATTAGGACAAAGATGTCTTTCTGTTTGCATTGGCATCCTTCCTCAGAGGACATTTCACCGAATATGGCTTTCTGCTCAGAGACAGAAGCTTCTGGGGCTCTGATATCCATAGCAGCAATAAACAACCCAGCAGCACTGTCAGCTGCATCACAAATCTGACAGGAGGAGGGCAGAGGAAGGGGACTCAGATAAGACGCAAACGTTCTAACACAAATTATTTTTCAATGTTATTAAATTTTATTAAAGCCACATGAAATAGATTACATACATTTGTATACATTTGCCCACCTTCTTCCATCTTTCCTCTCACATTCCTCCACTCCATTCCACTGCTTTTCTGAGTTCAACTGTTTATAAATGGCATTAAATTCCACTTATACAGTTATAACTAATGTATGGCCGCAGTTCAGGTAGTCAAGAATACTGCCAATTTAAAAAGTCAAATGAACACAGTTTTCTCCCCCCCCCCCTCCCCTTTTTATTTTTATTATTTAGGGGGTTGTTTTTTTGTTTGTTTCCTTTTGAAGAAAAAGCTCAAATTAATTCCTCTGTAGCATTAATATATTAAAATAACTATAACTTTTTAACACTTGTCTATTTCCACATGGAACTGAAAAAAAAATGAAAGGAGAGGCTGATAAATGCATTAAAAGCAAACAGTACTCAGGTAGAGTTCAAATTCTCTTCCACCCTGCCCCCCGGAAAGAAAAAACAGGGCAGTCTTTCTACTACATACTAGAGAACTAACAAATCTTGACTATTTTCTCTTGACTATCTGCAGAATACCTGTATGATGATTGTTACTGTTGCTTTTCAAAATACACTGTATTTATCACACCAGGAAGTATTTAAATACAACAAGAACTGGCTTAAGGTTAAGTTAAAAACTTTACTCTGTTACAGCAGTTAAGAGAAGCAGTGACTTTAAACTGTTTGCAGTATTTATTATCCAAATGCTGCTGCAAAATGCATTTTTATAGCCTCAGCATTTGGTAGCCATTAAATAGCTGTCAGAAGAGATTTCAAGAGTAACCTTGTTAGGTTTTAGCACAGATTTCACAGCACAGCTATCCTGACTCACCAGAATTGCCCAGATCAGGTATGAGCAGCTACACTGACAGTCCTACACAAGTTACTGTGACCTCCATCATTAAAGGATGGAAAAATCCTCCACCATGTTCCTAGAGGAATGACATAGCACCTCATTCTTGGTGCTTCAGCACACTGAACTCCCCTTGTGCCTCTCTACACATGAAGGAGCTCGGAGTGGTTTAGTTACCATCTTGGACAGCAACTGTACATGTTTCCAGTCCAAGAGAATGAGAAATTGCTCATCTGGCCACAGGATACTCCACACCATAACTGCTGAAAATACGATGTTTTGGAAGGAGTTTGAGCATGGACACACTGTACCTAGCAAAAAGTCTGGAACAATTCTTCACCTGAGACTCAATCTGACACTAGAAAAAAATATAATGCTAGTATATTTCAGTGCTTTAACAATATAAATAGTAGATACAGGTGTGTTTGGTTGTTTTTTGTTTGTTTGTTTAATAGTTAAAAGAGAATACTTGCTTGCTCTCATCAGCTCTACTGATATTCTTAGGTGCAACTAGCATGGAAGAAAATAGCCTGAATTATGAAACTTCTATATCTGAAGTTAACTGGTTTGCAGTCCACTGGAACTATGGCTGCTTTTCAATGGTTGTAATTCACAAGCACAAAGGAGTCAACCCAAATAACCAGCTGCGCTTTAAACCACAAAGATAACATTCATAATGATAAGCATAAATGGAAAGTGTATAAGTGGGGAAAAAACACAGAAATTCTTAAGATTTGCCCTTAACACACTTTGAGTCAGTAAACATATGGGCAAGGCAAGTCCAAAGCATCTGCAATCAATTTTCATAATTATGTCAATACCTTGAAAACTGAAATGAAAATTCAATGAACTGCAACCAAATGAACTATTTCCATCAATCCCCAAACAATATGTTGCTGTAAAATACTTCACCAAGATCCTATGACAGCTGTATATAGCGTAGGTTTTGGTTTGAGACCCTAAACACATTGCACAGCAGAACCGTAGGAGAGAAAGACTGTTCATAAGCAATACTTTGGAAGTATTTACCACAAAGTAAAAACTGAGAAAGTCAGAGGGAAGGAGGTTACAGTTTCCAACACTAGATATATTTTCAGCATGTCACTGAGATTTAGACAGCAATACAGAAGCTGGCAGATGTTTTCACTGATGAGGAAGAATGAGTGACATGTCTGAATCTAGACTGCTTGTGGCATAAAGGCATTTTGTTTTAACAAAGATAAATTACACATTTTTAACCAAAACCGATCAAAACACCACCAAAATTAAAAATTGTCTTTAATAGATTGAAGAAAAAAATCTGCTTGTGAGAAAAGCAGATTTGGGTACACAGAAAACTGGCTGTATTTATGAGCACTGAAAGCCAAGTAGATAACATTCAGAGACACTGTTTTCTCAAAATTATTTTTAAAAATAAAGCTACCTATGAAAATGCTTCATTGTCCACAGTAATGAGCTCCCCCCCCCCCCCCCCCCCCCCCCCCCCCCCCCCCCCCCCCCAGGGGTGGCCAGCAGGGACTGGAAAGTGATTGTCCCTCTCTACTCTGCCCTCGTGAGGACCCATCCTGGAGTACTGCATCCAGATCTTGGACCCCCAACACAGTAAAGATGTGGAGCTGTTGGAGAGGGTCCAGAGGAGGGCCACAAAGATGATCAGAAGGCTGGATCTCCTCCCCTACAAAGACAGGCTGAGGAAGCTGGGCTTGTTCAGCCTGGAGAAGAGAAGGCTGCAAGGACACCTCGTTGCAGCCTTCCAGTATTTAAAAGGGGATTATAAACTGAAGGGGAATCAACTTTCTACAAGAGTAGATAGTGATAGGATAAGGGGGAATGGTTTTTATACTCAAGGAGGGAAGGTTTAGATTGGATGTCAGGGGGAAGTTCTTCACAGAGAGAGTGGTGAGGTGCTGGAACAGGATGCCCAGAGGGGCAGTGGATGCCCCATCCCTGGAGTTGTTCAAGACCAGGTTGGATGGGGCCTTGGGCAGTCTGGTCTAGTACCAAATCTGGAGGTTGGTGGCCCTGCCTGTGACAGGGGGCCCTGCCTGTGGCAGGACCTAATGATCCTTGGGGTCCCTTCCAACCCAAGCCATTTTATGATTTTATTATTCTACTCTGAACTGTTTCCTTCATGAAACTTTTTACAATTTTGATTTTAACTTCAACTTTGGGCAAATCCCACAGCTCAGGCACAAGGTGGTGGAGTGAAAACACTGTCAGCAAAACTCCCATAATTTTGCACAGATTCGCAATAACTAAAGTAGGCTTAGAAGTCATTAGCAAAGATCCCCTATAGCTGAAAACATAAAACAAGGAAACAAAAATGACCAAGACCAAAACCTTAAAACATGGTTAAAGAAAAAAGAGAGGGTTATTTAGGACAATCTTTAAAAACAGTCAATAAAGGAACTGCAGAGTGACAGCAGAGCTAAGGGAGGACTCTCATGACAGCCTGAGGATGAAAGTGCAGAGAAAGAGGAAAAGAAAGCAGCCTAGAACAACAAACTGAACAAAAAGTTTCCATCCAGGTAGGCCAGACTAGAACATTGACACTAAGCCAGAAAAAAATGCAGTTAATAGCTTCATTGAGAGTATGTTCTCTGGTGTGGAGAGTGTGGCATCTGTTGAAAACACACAGGACAACACGGCCTAATCAGCTCTGTACAGGTACTTACACCATGCTCGCTGCCATAATGCGAATGCCCTCCAGCAGTGCATTAAGCTACATGATTAACATCTGCTACCAGTTGTGCTAATTTCCATCATTCTATCTGGTACTGCAAAACCACTGAGAGTTAAAGAAGCTCTTCAAAACAGGCCTTTTCAAGACAGGAAGGTCATTAATGGATATTTAGGTTAATACACATCCCACTGAGTTCTGTCAAGACTGTAAATCACCATCCTTGGGATAAAAGCCCATTTATCCTGAGACCCCAGCATTCTTTGCAGGGAGAACCATGACACAGTCCTTGAAAGGGCATGAGCTATAGCAAATTTTCTCAAGTCCAGGTGGGCTGCCTACAGTTTACAGCAACATTTTACAGATTCATTTTATAATAATATAACATTTCCACCAGATCACTGATGCTTTTTTTCAGTTTCATTTACAAACAGTTGATCTTTATATCACTTTTCACTTCTGTCATTACTTTCTATGTTTTGCTTTCCTGTAATTAATTCCGTATAATTAAGCCAAATCAGGTTTTCAGAATCATGGCCAACTCCTCCCAGATTGTTCAAACTCACAGAACAAACAGTGACCCCTGTACTTTGGACTGTATTAAATAATATTTCATAGAATTAGAGAATACGTTAGGTTGAAATGGACCTTAAAGATAAGCTAGTTCCAACTCACTCTGATAGGTAGGTGTCAGCGATTTATGGGCTGGTTCAGCCTATGTGAAGTGGAATACCAGTAACCAAAAATCATAAAACCATGACAGTAGGGCGGCCACCCACCAGATCAGGCTGCCCAAGGTCCCTCCAAACTGGTATTGAACATGAGCAGCCTGTGCCAGGGCCTCACCACCTTCTGAGAAAAAACTTATTTCAACATCTAAAACTCTCTTCTTTTAGTTTAAAAGCTTATCACTATCTGATCGTGTAAAAAGTAGATTCCCACGTGTTTATAAGCTCCCCTCAAGTACTGAAAGGCCACAGTGAGGTCTCCCCAAAGCCTTCTCCAGTCTGAAGAAGCCCAGTTTCCTCAGCCTTTCTTTATAGGAGAGGTACCCCAGTGTATTTCAGTGTATATACCTTGAGACTAAGAAACAGGACATCGCTAGGTAAAATTTGCCTTACCAATATCATGCAGACCAGGCCATCTAACATTAAATAAACTCACAGTCTGGGCTGGTATTCAAAGCAGGCACTACTTGCCTTGAGAAGTCAGAGGATTACTAGAGGGGGCTCAGTAAAGTCATGAGGGCTATACTTGTATTTCTTTTGGAACTGTAATAGGGGGAAGAAAAAAAAAAAAGGAAAAAACATTTCAATCACACTGATTATATTTCTTTAAAATTGCCACAGTAAGATTTATGAATGTATCCATAAAAGCTGACTGCCTACTACCCATGATGCACCTTCCAGCATTTCAAAAACAGATTATAACCATTACGTTGGGATGGAGAGTGCATATTCCTCTTAAGTTATTCTCACTGATATGAAGATATATTCTGCTTTGACAAGTTTTATTAATTAGTCAACATTACCATCTAAATGAAAATAACAGCAACAAGCAAAAACACTTTCTCAATGTTTTCAATGTGCAGCTTTACAGTCAGGGAGCAACAAATGACTAATTTTAAGTTACAGTAACTTAGATTTCTAAACTTTCTGGTATTTTCACCATCTGATTATATAAACAGAGCTGCATCTCACCCATTAAACCAATGGGCAACAAGATGCCTCTCCTAGTATTTTGTTTAAACTTAACACGATGATCTGAACTGCTACTAAATGCACCTTAAGCCCTGGATCCCTGGAAAACAAACAGTAGTATGACAGTGCTGGTACTTTTTCTTCATGCTCTGCTTCCTGACTTTACAGTATTTCTTTAAGTGACATGTCAACCCACCAGGTTTCTGGGAGCTACCTTTTCTGCTTCTCATCTGTTCCTAAGGCCAGATGAAATCCCTGTCTCAATTTACCTCCCAATAACACATTAACACAAGAAAGCATTAGCAGAGCTACAGTCCAGTATTAAAGACTGCTACATCACTTACTGAACAGAGGTACTTAAACTGTGACAAGAATTAAAAAGCACTTTATAAAATGGCCATTTTCTGCCTATCAGCTGCGTGTTTAAGGATTGAAAAGAATTAAAAGTAGCCACAGGAGTTTCCTGTGAGGCTTCTGCCTACTACATAAGATGTAATTATCCCTTCCTATCATGATTCAGCTGGTGTTTTATAGGTCAAGGATCCTGACATAAGGTTTTCTTGAGAAACGCATACTTTTCCTGATGGAGTGGGTACTATGCAATCATACTTCTAAAAGCCCTTCCCTTACTCCTTTCAAAAGGAGACAGAACAACACTGTGATTGTCTCTGGGATCAGTGGTGTGTGGGTGGCTGCACGGAAATGGTATTATATGGCGTGAGTAATTGCTTAGTTGTGCCTTTCAGTTAACTAAGCTTAGGCTTGTTTTTTTGTCTCGATTAGCCATGCAAGTCAGTTTGAATGTTTCACTTCTGGGAGAAATCTTACAAGCAGTCCTCACTTCACTGTATGAATAGAAAACTGCTACTGACAATGACCCTTGCCTAGGCAAAAGGGATTAGAATCCCAGAAAATCCCAGAATCACCAGCTTTTTCCACTTTCAAAGAAGGAACCATTTTTATAACTAAAATTACTAATAGGCATTTACCAAAGAAAAAGCGTTGAAGATTTATGTAACCTCCTGTCATTGAAGGAAGCTTCTGCTCATCCTGGGTCAAGACCAGTTAAATACCTGGACAGTATTCCAATCCAGTGTAACACTTTTTATTTTTCCTACTGGATTTACATCCAAGAAGGAAGGAATTTAGATCCAGACAAAAACATCAGCAGTGAGCACACCAGGCTTTACAGTATCATTTCTTGTTGTAAGCTCACTGGAACAAAAAGTCTTCTGGAAAGAAGAAGTGGTAATTGTAATATGTTTGGCACAGCATATCCTAATACTCTAGCATAAATAAGATCAGGTTTCTAAAATAAAATCTGCTTCCAGCATTAAAATCTCTATTTCCCTCAGCTGTCACCTGTGATAAGGAAAAGAAAGACTCAGTCTTTTTCCGCTTGTTCTGACAGCTGCTATTCCACAACAAGCCTGCTATCCTGCCATGGTTTGACACCTCTTTGTCAAGCAGGCTGCTTCCTCTGCATGAAGGCACCTGAAGTTGTGATGACCAAACTGAGGACTAGCAGCAACAGTATACCGCCACAGCAAGGACTAAGGATGGGATTGTCAAGAAGGCCTGAATGATTTATGATCACAGATTAATTGAAATCAAATGAAGCTTGGCTTCCATAATAAATATATTCTTTTAAGCACAAAGCAAGTCTACAATAAACAACAATAATAAAACACTATAATCCTTACTCTAGCTTATAACGAACATAAGGATGAGCACAATAAAGGATGGGGTAGATTTCACAGCTACTAAGTGTCAGTTACTAGTTTTCATTTCTACCCTTTTCAAAAATAAGCCTTTATTTCAGGCAACTTAGCTCCTTGTTGCACACTGAACACTGAAAAAGAATAGCTGTTATTCTGCAGGGCTCACCTGAAGACTTAAAAATTACTTCCAAAAACCAAGAAGCTTGAGTTACATCTGATGATGGACATATTTCTCTAGAATATCCCATCCCAAGACATAACAAGAAATAAAATTGTGAAGAAAACATGCAGGATTTTCCACATTTGTTGAAATATGCATATATTAAAGAAAACTAAATGCTTTTCAGAATGATGCCAACAAGCTAAGTGCTTCAAAAGACAGCTGGGGATTTCCGTACAGTTTTGCATTTCACATGTGCTCTGGCCGTATCTCCAGCTGTAGCGTAAGAAAAGGAGGCTGAAAGAGATTGTTAGCTCTAGATTGCCCTTGCGTGAGAGAAGAAACTGAAAAGCCTAACAAAACCACTTGGGCTGACTGTCATGTGTTATTGAGACAAGGCATGCAATTGTGTAAGAGATTATTCTTTTATATCATTGACTCAAAGTTTGCTGAGGAACAAGTCCAGGCAAGTCCTGGGCAAAGGCAGAGAAATCTTTTGTCTTGAGGACACTGATGGACAGGTCCTGGCTAAGGGTTGTGAAATCCTCTAAGGAGCACGGACAAGGCCAGGGGCAACGAGAGAGAGATAAGCTGCTGCTAATGGCCGGGAAACGGTCTTTTTGTGTGGACTTATCTCAAGGAAAATGGCCATCTCAGGAGGTATGCACGTGACTCTTGCTCAAGCACCCAGGGATGTCACATAGGCAGCGGAAAATGGAGGATAAAAGAGGGTCCAACAACCACCGCTCTGTGGAAGCTGATCTCTCATGATCTCTCACCATGACATGAGCTTTCTGCCTTCAGATCCTTCTCTACGGACTGTTTGCTGACGGACTTCCCTGGGCCTGCTACCTGAGACCTGCTGCTTCCTCCCTGACCTGCACCCTGTTGTTGCCCAAGACCGGCCTCGCTGCTCCTGCCCTTCAGCCTCGGACCGTCGGAACGTCGTGCAACGGGACTGCTGCTGGATCCTTGTGGTGACTATCCCCGCTTTATGCAATTCTTGCCTCTTTCTATCTTTTCTATCGCTCGCCTTCCCTTCCCTATCACCCCAATCCTTAATAGTGTCCGTTCTCCCCTTTCTTCATCTCCCTTATTAACATTTGTAATAAACTGGTCGGACCAACATTTGAACCGTTGTTTCTTAATCTCACGCCGGGCATACATATTTCAAAGAACCTCCTCTCCCTCCTATAAATTGGAGTGAGACAAATTGGTGGAAAATAACTTCAGAATAACTTGTATTATTTTCCTTGTAGAAAACCTCAAAAATGTATTTGCTATGCTGCCTTGTGTCTTCCTCTAGAATGTCAAATGCACTGAAGAGCACAGCAAAAGGTCAGAAAGAGTTTGGGGCAAAAGTACTGAAGATTTAATCCTGTCCAGTCAGTTGAGCTTTACAACACAAGATCCTTCACAAACATGTTATGTCCTATGCAGTTCAACAAGCCTGTACTTCTTGGCCCAGCAGGCAAACAACACAACCAGATCTCCATTTATAACTCTGTGATAGCCAGCTTCATTTGCTGTCAGTCAAGCATCCCCTAAGGAAATTAATCATAATCATGATTTTGCACAGTGACTATGCAAAGGCTGTCATTAAAAAGCTTGATTATCCTTATTAGTAGATTTTTAAGCTTTTACATATGACAATTTGTTCTTAAAGTGGGGTATAGTGAAACATTTGCTAAAGATTACTACCCAAAGCGTTAACCCACCCTTTTTGTTTCCTCTGTTAGAATAGCTTCTTGATTCTAATTAAAGTACGCTTCATGTCATGAGAGGAATCACTGCAACTGTCACAAAGCTCAGAGTCATCTTGACATGAAGAAAGGTTTCCTACTTAGATATTGGAGCTACAATCAGTCTTGAGACCCCCCCCCCCCCCTTTTTTTTTTTTTTTTTTGCTGTTTGGCATTTCAGATGAAGTGATCCGGAACAGGTAAAGTGTTGATTTATACCTGAGAGTGGCATTGCTAAGAAATAGCTCAGACCAGGTTGTCAGAAAAGCAAGGTAAGAGGGGGGAAAAAAAAAGAAAAAATCAGAGTTGATGCAGTTCCTGAAGTGCAGTGGAGCTGCAAGCTGGACAGCTCAGCTCCACTCAGTGTGCAGATGCTACGGTTCGCAGCCAGGGCAAAGAAATCACCAAACCGAAGTCATGTATACAGTTTCCTGGTTACTACCTGTTTCTATTGAGTACAGAGCTCACCTTATGACTCCTACGAGTAAACAAAGAGCAGAAAAAAAACCAACATGTTCACATATTTTCTTGCAATTTAATATGATCAGGGCTTGAAAGTCTGGAGCACAAATGCACTGAGCCGAACAGGAAAGATATGGCAGCAAGGCAGCTCGGTCAGGCCCCACACTGGAAAGAGAAGTGGTGCAGATCTTTCTTGGATGGCAATGCATCCTCATTGCTGTTTTATTTCTTAATTTACTACAGCAGACATGAAAAGTGCAGGAATGACAGAACTGAAGCATTTGTATGGAAAATGCAAAAGGAACTATGACTGTTTGCCTCCTTTAAGTTTATAATCTTGTCTGGAGCCATTTTACACTTAAATGAAACTGTCCCTGACCAGAATTTTCTGCAGGAGCCTGTATGCAAAACTACTTCAACAAATGTTTCTGAACACAAAGGTCAGAGAAGAACTGAACTGTTTTCAAGATTATATTATCAGGAAGGATTCCCAGAGTGAGTGAAATATCAATCAAAATAAAAGAGTCCTGAGAACACAAGCTGAAAATTGTTTGCTTACAATTATTCCATTTATTTTTGTGATGTGCCTTTCTGTTGACACATTTATCCCAAAAGGATACTCAATTTTTACAGCAGAAATATAATACAAAGAATATGGAATTCTCTTGCAATGGCAACACACACTAAAAATACAGACCATAGTTATGTGATAGAGATGACACCTACCAGATCTTTATTTCCCTGGTTACCTCTCCCACTGAATGATCAAACAGCAGAAGGACTAAGGTACCGGTATTTGAAATAAATCTTGTAGCTATTAGTAACCTGAGAAAGAACAAACAAAGTCCAGAAACCAATTTACCATCGGAAGGGGAATGTATTAAGAATTTATCTTCAGCATTTATTACTTAAATGCACAGGTATTTTCTTTTGCAGTCCATAATATTCCTTGCACTAAAAATTCAAAAATATATATCTATTCTTGCCTTAGAGACTTATCCCTGAAAATGCGCTTGTTCATCTTTCTTATAAACATGGGCAAGCATTCAGGTCATATTGTTTTGTCCAGAGTGCACATGTTTATTCACTAAGAATGTATATCTGCATATGCAGATGTGGTAACTGTCACAATTCTGTGGATGTAATCATCCAACCTGCCCACCAAAATGTATGTATTTCATTTCTGGTGAAATAGATAATAGATAATCTTCATAATTCAGTTATTTCAGCCCAAAGCTAACAGCACAAACATGAGCACCCATGAAGGATTTTAATCACATTCGATAAAAGAAGCTAACCATGCTGTAATGCTTTGCAGACGAGTCTTTAAGGAGGGAAAATGAATTTTATATACGAAAAAATTGGACTCAAACTCTTCTCTCACCCAGCAATACCAAGAATTGTAAAGAAATGAACTGGCAGTTAATGAATGCTGCATGTTATGTTGATTATTCTAACACTTCTGCAGAATTTTAGACAAGGAGAAGATATTACAGATGAAGATTGATGGCTGTGTTAATACAGAGTCTATCTGCTGTATTCAGTGCTGTCAATCATGAACAAGTAGTTTTTTTTCAGAAAGCAGTTAATGATTTTTGAATGCCTCAGTATTTGTAGGACCTAAACAAACCCCTTTCATGGATTTTCAGGTCTGAATTTACTGCATTTCTTGCACAGGATGAGTTTCTGGTATAGTCTGAGAATGCTCACATTAGTTCCTAATTACAGAACGTCTTCCTCAGCCCCAGTATTTTTAAGTATAAACAGCATGCTGGGAGTAAAGTAGGGCTGCTCTAAAAGAGGCCGATCTTTCTATACTCTATAATGCTGAAAAGAGCTATCAGTCACTCCTTAGAACATTATCATCAGAATTGCTATAAGGTTTCTTCTTTTTCCTCACTATTGATGAATATCAATGAATATTTGGGCTGCTGAAAGATAAAGGGAGGATGCAAAGCTTATACTTGCCACACATTGCTGAAAAGCAGCTGCATAGCCTCTTCTTCCATCTAACCCAGAAAATGCTGCTAAATAGGTTAACAAAGCATCTGATCAAGACTGAAGAATGTAACTGAAGACTCATTGGTAGAACTCAATCTCAGGAAAATGGATGTGATATCCACACAGTGGCAGAAACTATCAGAATTAATGTCAAGATTATACATGGCCTTTTTTTTTTTTTATGAGACTGCGCCTGCTTATTACTCAAATTTTCAATTTGGGAATACTCTATCTCCTGCTCCTATTAAAGAAACAAACTGCTATGGATGTAAGCAGGATTTTTCGTTGCTGCGCAACTGGAAGACCACAACCATTTTCATCAGCTGCAGTGCTTCCTACAACAATCTACTATCAGTGTCACCTCAGGATAAAATGCTATGAAATAATGAATGCAGCACAAGATGCAAACTGAAACAATACAAAAGAAACAGGTTTGCATACACAGTAGTCCATACCATTGACAGATGTAGCACCTTTACTCTATCCCTTAAAACAATGTTTATCTGCTAGTGTAGTAGCCTCTGTGCAACTCAGGAACTTCTTACTAAAGCGATCTAAGACTCTGTTCTGCAGTAACATGAAGGCACAATCATTTGGCACATGACATACAGCAAATGTTGTAAACAAAAGTTGTGCTATGTGAATGTTTCTGAAAGTATATATCTGGAAATTCACCTTTATTTCCTAAGGAGAAAAATTCTCATTTTGCTTGCTACTGCATATTAGTAGATATTAGTGACCTTAAGACGTAATTAGAGTGAGAAAAAGTAGAAAAATGGTAACCTTGCCTTGTACAGAAGAAACACACAGGAGATCCTTAGGAAATTTCATTTATAGATTTTTAGAAGTACTCTATTTGGGTTCTTTTGCTCCAACATATAGTACTTTTTTAACATATTCCTATTAGTGCATCCTGTTGCTTCCATTTATTTGCATTGATTTCTCTTTTGTTTCCAGTGAGCTATCCCATTCACTGCATTTTATATAATACTTTAGCTATAATATTACACTTGCATTAGCTGCATCTAAGATGTCAAATAATGATATACAACTTCCATTACTGAACACTGGATAGCAATTATGACTTATTGTTTGCATTACAGTTGCACCTAACAGCTTGCACTAATATCAAGGCTCAGTTTTCCTAAGCAGTGAAGAAAAACACTTTATGACATAATTAGTACTCCAAACCACACGTAAAGTAAGTGATGGTCGTAACAATGAACAACTTAGGAACACAATACATGCTTGTACAATAGCATACAGCTGAGGACTGGCAAGAAGCAATTTACTATAGTCGCATTCTCCTACCTTGTAAACCAATGCCTTACCCACTGGTTCACGTTGCACTGTCATGAACGATTCCCCTCATGCAGCTTCCAGTACAAGATTAATTTTGCAGAAGCCACTTACAAATACTACCCTAAATCTTAGAAAGCAGGGACTGAAATGTAATTGATGCAATTTGATTCTTCATTGAAAACATACAGAATCTGTATTTAAGAACAAATCCTGAGTTCCATCAATGCTTTGTGGAACATGATTATCATACAAAGCATTTGAAACTATTGAAATATAGAAAATGAAAGTAGAATATAAATTATCCAGCACTAACGTCATATTTTAGAATGAAAAAAGTATTTAGTTACATGGAGCTTGCTCCTTGCTATCACAGAAACGAAACAAAAACCTCAGACCACAGTGTTTTTGAGATGTTTTAAAGTATCTTAAATTCTTAGCATAGATCTGTTACATTAATTGAATAAACCTTACTGAATAACGGTCTGATGTTCTCAATTAGCCTTTAGTAGTTTGTCCTCAGATGGGCCAGGCTCAACTTACATGATGAAAATGCCAAGGTTCTGTTGAATGGCTGACAGCAACTGCTATCAGCCTAACATGAGAACTTCTGTAAAGAAAAAAAAATGAAGAACAAACCAAAACCTCAAGGAACAAGTCAAAGAAAGACCTGCGTGTATTTAATCAATTTGGTTTAAAAAAAACACAAAAAACACATGATTTTATAGGAAAGCTCAGAATCTTTCAGTGGATATAATTAACATGCCATCATTAAGTAAGAAAACAAGTTTACTACTTCTGCTTTATGTTTTTCTTGAACAGTCAGACTACATAAGAAGCTTAGAACCCTCTGTGGATTTGTTGAAAATATGAATCTCCAAGTAATACTTAGCATAAGGAATACTAGGACACAGTCGGGATCAGGAGAAATCAAGACGACATCTGAACAACACAGTTAAGTGTTTTTCTTTATCTCATCTATGATGGAATCTCAACATTTACTATTTCAACTCTTATACCCGCAATTTATTTTCAATTTATTTTCTTTTCATATAAACTGCATAGTTGTTTGGGCTTTTTCTTTTTTTTAAGCCCCAAAGTCACATCTTGCCATGTGACTTAACCACGGTAGCCTTTTAACATTTACTACAGATTTTAAAAATTGATGAAAGGTGTGCAAAGTTAATGTCAGAAAATCTTGCCAGTTGGATTCACAATCTAGCCTGAGTAGCTTAAAAACGATGTCTTCTCTTGATACTGTCCTAAACAAAAGTCTCACAAGAATGCTGGGAAAGCATACACTCTACGTAGAATTTATATCATATTGAGCATACATCAATTAACTCCTGTGCCCAGAGTATCAGGCCTTCAATCCTCATCTATCCAAAACTTTCAATTACATCTTGTATGACTGAATAGAGCATACTTTTCAGATCTAACCGTAGCCTTGGAAAAATTATAAATGTTAGAGACAGGATCTGAACTAAAAAGCTGACCCCCCCCCAAAAAATTAAGCAGATAAAGGAAAAGGAGAAACTTGAAAAAAATCAAATGGGGACTAAAAATGGACAGTAAGTTCCTAGGCAGGACAAAAGTGCAATTGATAAATAAATATGTGGTTTGTCCTTAAATAAATACAAACTAACCATGAGTTATATAGAGAAACAACATGATCATACTGAGGCACACTTCAACACGGCATGCGTATGACTTATGTAATACATGGAAGGTAATTATTCTGCTCTGTTTGCTGCTGAATAATAATCAGGTGGTGGAATACTCTGCCCAGTTGAAAGCACCACAGTTAAAGCAAAATACACCTAAACAGAATTTATTTCAAAGGAAATCAACACGGTGTCAGCTACATAAGGGCACTGAAGAAATCAGGTTTGTTTGTATTATAAAAGAGGTACAGGAGGTAGGTATCACAAAGGGCTTCAAATAGCCAAACGCACATACAGAACACAGTGACCCTGTTCATAATAACCATAGGAGAATTAAAAAGTAAAAAAAAAAAAGATCAGCTTATGTAGCAGAGCAGAAGACACAGGACATTCTTTCTCCTAGTAAAGAACAGATACTCCATGGAACACAGCACACAGACGGTATGAAATTTCCATCCTCAGAGGTTTGTAGGAGCAAGCAAGACAAATATCAGTATGGACTAACTCCAGCGTATTTTATCCTGCCAGAAATAAAAGGTTTAGTGAAGTAGTCTTATGAGGTATTTCTACTACTACACTTCTATGACAGCCTCCATTCCAACATTTTTTAATTAAATGACATCTTAAGTTTTTCAGTTCCTGTTTATATCCCTGCACACTCAACATGAGAATTCCTCTTTCTAACAGTAACCTCCCAGGCTTAGCACAAGTATCTCTGGTACTCCCAGGAAATTTGAGCATTAAACTAGTTCTGATTATAGAAGTAAATAATACAGTTGATGGGAAATGAGAAATGAACCCACAGAACACACAAGTGACATATCTCTTATCAAGCGTGAAAAGGTAATTCACCAAAAAGAAAGATTAAAAACAAAGGTGAAACAAATTTATGTTACTTGACCTTGATGTTTCAAAGACTTGAAATTCTGACTCCTAAAAAATTAGACTTGTTAAAATTTAGATAAAGTTGCCTGTGCAGAGATCCTTCTTACAGTGACTTAATCACGTAGAATGTTATTTCATTGACTTCATGAAACAAACATAATTTTTCACATGGATTTGCAAAACCATTAATACTGATGCAATTTGAAGGTAAACAATAGAAAACTAATTAAAGGGAAATTAAGCTAAAGGTTCTCTCTCTCTAAACACACATTGATATCAAAGTTTTTGCTCTAGCTGTACTTTATATAAAATCTTCGATTATCATCTTCCTTTTGTTCTTCTGCCATCCAGAAGTCTTCACTATATGATCACAATCTATTCTGTACCATAAACAGTGCAGAACATTAACTGGAAGTGGAAACTTTAACAGCGATTGAAAAAGTATTGAAGTTACTTTTTTGAAATCAATCTCAATAATTTGCTCCATTCTCAATAATTAAGAACATGAAATGTATTTCATTAACATACAATGCTTGGCAGTCGTATCAAAAACACAGTAGTGGATAATTGTTATGAATCAGAATTGGTCTCCTTGAAACAAAACACATGCATACCTTGTACCTTCTATTAAATTAGATAATGACAACATTTGCAATTAAACCAAAGCAAATGCATCAGGAATAAAATTGAGGAGAAATGCTAGCAGCAGAAGTTAGCCTATTTTTTGAGCTATAGCTTTGGCTTGGATTAAGCTTGCAAGGATATTTTGATTTTGTTTGTTCAGGCTTTGGCAAATTGTCAATAGTTTGTTACAACACAAAAATCTGTGCTTGTGACAATTTTATAATAAAAAAGGAGAAGGAAGAAGGATTTAAAATGTTTAAAATTTATTAATATTAATGTCCACAGGAGACTAAAAAATGATATTGCATACCAGAGCACAATTAATATTAATAAACATGATGCTCAGTGTTATACACATCAAAAACAATGCACATAACACTCAACACAGTCAAATCAATAATTTCAAATTATTTTAAAATATTTTTGAATTTTAACCAGAGTACAGACATGTTCAAACAACTGACTCAAAACTCCATTCCCCAGCTATATTGGCTCTAAAAGCATTCAACTTTATTAAACTCAGTTACTTGTATGAATTATTAAAGTGATGCATCCTGTGTTATTACTTATAAACTGAGAAGTAGCCCAAACTAAAAGCAAGTTTGATCGTACAATTCTTGTAAAAACTTCTCCAAGTTGGATACAGGGGGCAGCAGGAATGAGGAGTTAACAACTCACATACTCCATATTTACAGCCCATCTTTACTATACAATTACTCTTTATTTTCCTAATCTCAAAGAACACCTTTTCCTTCTCCTCACCATATTAATTTCTACTAAATGTGTGCTCTAATACCCTCCCCCAAAAAATTAAAGGCAATTATTCTCTGCAGTCTCTCAAAAGATGTGCTCTGTCTCAACACAAAATGTGCTCTTAACACAGTCCATCCATACTACATTGCAGTGGGTCTGTGTAACTAGATGTCTGATAAATATCAGTTTAAAGAATAACTCAAGTGTAATGGGTTAACTTTGGAAAACTGATGCTTTAAGTACACTTGGAAACATGCTTTCTGCATATCGAAGTCTAAATATTTTACTGCTGTCCTCACTGTCAGATGCTATACGAACTCTTGGTTGAGTTCATCTGTGTTGGAGAAGCAGTAAGAGGTTCACTTCTCACCGCAGCAGAAACCAAGGGACTCTTCTTCTGGAACTGTAAGCTCACAGACTTATCTACACGTTGCTCAGAAAAGCATGAACCAAGTTGTGAAAATGAGATTTATCAACACAAAGCTAACTTGTAGTCACATGACCACTCTGTAGAGCAACTAGTTTATTCATCTATTCTTTCTATAGAGTCAGAACACTTCAAAAGGCAGTAAAAATCCAACTCCTATTGTTAAAAAAATTATCTTACTAGAAACCAAGCTTCAACCTCTAGAGTAAATTTTGAAGATCAGTTCTGATTTAAATTACTTGAAAAGGACTCGTACGGAATCAAAGAGTCCACAACGAATACATGCAGTAGGACAGTTATGAAGTTTCTACCTGAGACTGACTGAAGGATTTATTAAGAAGGAAAATACTCTATATGTGTTTGTAACAAGGTCTAAAGAGGACACTGAAGACATCGCTGCCTATTAAAGCAGCTCCTGGGACTGTCCCAAGTTAAAACGTGCTTCTCCCCCCTCCTTCTTCACTATCATTCAGAATCTGCCATAAACGTAGTTAAAAGGGTAGCACAAATGATAGTTATTCTACGTTAACTTGACTGTTGAGAGGATTAATGTGAATAATTAATCTGGATATTAACTGGGCATTACTTAATACTATCAGAAAGTATGAAATGTTATATGATAAATATGATATGTGCATCTAAGCTGGAGAAATGCTGTTATCAAGTTAAGACTTTTTAAAATTTCATTTTAAAAGGAATATAAAATGAGACACCTGTTCAAACTACATTATGATGCCAATACTTCTGGCTTGTACTGGCCCACAGATGTAACGATGACTCCAGGTATATTAGGATTTAATATCCTCACTAAGTCCCCTAGGAACTTGTAAAGGGGATTTCAACATCACTTCAAAAATGGTGATAAAGTAGCAGATGTAAACAATTTAAGCTTGGGATTTAAAATTCGGTGCAAGTTCACACCAGGTGTTCCAGGCCAGGTTTCCATCTAATTAAGGGATTACTGGGTGCCTGGATGTAGACAGAAAACATAGACCCAGTGCAAGACAACAGAAAATGAAAATACTCAGTGCTCTTATTAAATACACTCAGCTGCTTGCCTGAACAGGAGTCAGCAGAAGTAATTTCTAAGTAATGTAATGAACTGAAAGGAGTGATAGAAGGGCTTTCCCAGCAAGCAAACTTGCTCTGATCAGACACTTTTGCTTGTTTGTTTACTGCTGAAGTTGCTTGAAAATATTGTGTTACGAATGAAGTATGGAAAGCTGCAAGAGCTAGACAAATCTCTGATAACAGGAAGGATGTAATAATACACTAATTGATTCTCCAACTTTTAATTCTGTTTTTGACTCTTATTAATTGATATTACCTTAAAGAGGACACAAGAATGGGCAAAAATCATACTGAATACTCTGTGGATATATCCACAGAGGCAGACAGCTGTGCTTAGCTGACACAGATGTTTTTATTTTTGTTAGCTCTCAGCTACTTTTTAGAGGGAGATTACTTACAGCTGTTACACAAAGGAAAAATAATTTACTAGTACTAATCCTCATCTATGGTGGGACTCATCAGCACTAGATGTAGGGTTACTTGCTGCTCTAGGCAAAGAGGTGATGCCTATTTCTCCCGGTCTTCCATCTTTAAGAAAATAGTCATTAAATAGTATAGCCTTAGGTGAATGTTTGTATAGCACTGTACTTGTCCCTAAGAGGCAGTGCTATGACACTTTAGATGAATAAGACCAGTATCTGCAGTTATATTCAAGAGGATGAAAACTGTAAGTCAGAAAGGAATGTTTCCCTATGGTACAATATTACACATCCAAGCACCTTCTGGGTTTTTGCAACTTTCTTTCAAACATCTTCCATTGCTCTTCTTAAAATAAAAATGAAACATAAGACCTCCCACTTATTATGAAACATACTGATTGATGGTGTTTTTTCCTACCTGTTTTTAGATTCAGCTAATACTAGATAAAGCATCTCAAAAACTAGAAAAAACTGGGATGATATCAATTAAATTAGCATATATACTCTCATGCACAATTTGCCTTGGTGTTCAGAACATGCTATATCATTTCCGTAACCACACTGCTCAATGAATAAAATAGGCTGTCAATGCATTACTACATTTTCAGAGTTGATTACAGTTCCTTTCTTAAGTTCGAAGCACAATGAAGTAAGAATAGATAATATCACTGCTTTAAAATAAAAATTACCAGAAATCTTTCAGCACAGCATTAAGCAACGAAGCTACTGTAAGCAACGTGGAATAATCATCTTTATCTTCCCACAAACTCACAAGGAAGAGTAAAACTCATGACTGCATTATTCCCAAACACACAGCCTATTCCAATCAAATGGTTCTTCCATAATGTCAGGCCCAGAAATCACTGAACTACACTGCTGATATTACTGTGAAAAATAATAAAATGTAAAAGTGGAATTTTCAAATGGACAAAGCCTGACAAACATTATAACTCTAGGTGTAACACTGTAACGCAATGGAAAGTGTAGCAGTAACAGCACAGGGGCAAAGCCCTAGGTCACAGCAGGTGAGAATACGCTCAAATGCAGCAGTGGATGCAGAAATAAAGAAGCTGCTTACCTTCTGAAGGCCTCAGGTAGACAGGGATCTTTAGAAAGATGCCCCTGCCTCCACTGCCAACCCTTAAAATGAGGCCTGGGAAGGGGTGGATCCTGGCCCCACCCCTTACTGTCACTCAGGTACATTGCATGCACCTGAGCTCCCCTGGGTTGGCCCTGCCTTCCCACCAGGTGCTCAATCACTGCTTCAAGCCATGACTTGGCACTTCTGCTACCCAAATGCACTGTTGTAAAGAAAGCCATGAAATCACAAGAAGAATTAACATTGAAAATAGTACCCAAAGATTAAATTTGTCAATTCTACCTCAAGAACACTTTGCTTTCATAAGATACTCTTTCTATAAAGGCAAATTGCTCATCATTAACTCTCATTTTCCACAATCCTGGATCTGCTCACACAAGTCAATGATACCTTTTAATCTCTATTATTTGGATACCCTGCTATTTTATTCCATGGTTTACCACTAATTGTTCTTTTCAATCAATGGAAGAAAACCTACTGAACTAAATCAGACAGATACCAATTTTGTAACCCAGCCACCATCACAGATATTTCTCATTTTCCTTTCACAGGTAAGTCCCTTAAAAATGTTATCTACTAACATACCATAATAATATATTTCTCCTGTTTATATACTGTATAACTAGAAATCATTGCATTACTGGAAGCAGAAAGCCAAAACTTGTTCTGCGATTCTCAATTTAATAAGATGCATATTAAGTAAAATAAAATATGTTCAGAATTCCAGAACAGCATAATTTCCAGTGATTCAACACACTCCTACACTGTTATCTGAGATAAATCCCAGAGGCATTTGTTTACAGTTCATAAAGAGACTATAAGTTGCTGGAGAAGACGTTTTTGAGAGTTTAGGAGGAAAAAGTATTATTTCTTTTCTTGTATCCTGACATTAACTTACAGTCTTTGTCCAGTATAATATGTATAATTAGTTCTAACACAAGCTGGTCCAGCACAGAAGGAATATCATACACTCTACATGAAAGCTATTTCTTAGATTGCTGAGAATTGAGGGTTTAATTGTATTTTAAGATTTATAGTGAAGTAATAAGATAGCTGCAAGATCTCCTACCTTAAGGAGAAACAGTATCTTTTTTATGTAGGTATATTCACAAATCATAGTTTTAGTGGTTGTGATATTTATTTCTATTCATTCTCAATCATCTTGCTGACTATGGAGACCAGATCACCATCACACATAACAATGTTACCTGAAGGGGTGCAAGGATGCAATTATTTCCTGGTGTTACTCATTTATAATACACTCTGAAATCTCTAGAAGAATTAGCACATTCAATTATGGAAAAGAAACCAATTACTAAATTCAGAAAATGTTTCTGTATGTATCAGACACAAAGACAGGACCTAAAGACATGACAAAAAAAATACAACTCAACAGGTACTTCACTTCCAATACTGAGATATAATTCCAATACCATAGCTGAATCAGAAACACATTTGAAATGATGCATATATTGTGCACGTTTCATATAAAATTAAATAAGAAATGTACTTTAAATTTGCATAGTTGGCACCATTACATCAGCATAAAATTTCCAGACCCACCATGGGTAGGTCTGTGTTAGCACGAAGGGAAATGGCTTCAAGCTTAAAGAGGGTAGATTTATGTTGGATATAAGGAAAAGTTTTCTACAGAGAGGGTGGTAAGACACTTGAATAGGCTGCCTACAGATGTGGCTGATGCCCCATTCCTGGAGACTTTCAAGGTGAGTCCGGATCAGGCCCTGAGCAACCTGATCTAGCTGTGCACATCCCTCTTCATTGCAGGGGGGTTGGACTACATGATGTCTAAGGGTCCCTTCCAACTCTAAGGGTTCTAGGACTCTATGAAATCAATCTCCACCTTTGAGAATATTTTTTTAGGATATTTTTACAATGCAAAGTATGCATAGCTCTTATTAGCCAAAAGGGTTTGAATCAAATCTGACAGTACTTAAAGGCTTTTAATTTGTCTGTTGAACAATCTGCTACAAAGGGCATCAGAATATGTCTGCCTTTTCTTATTTTGAAATAGAACAGACTTCATCCATATCTGACATACAGTTCATGTGTTTATTAACAACAGTGAAATTGGTGTTAGTAGGTGTTAAGATTAAATTTTGAGACAGGGATTCTGTGAAGACATGGATGGTTAGCACAGATCTATTGTGGCAAGGCAGATTTTAGGTGAACACCATTCAAAATAAAATGTAGTGCAGGCAGTAATCACAATGGAAAGCTATATCTGATAAGCCTAACATTGAAGAAATCAATCAGATGTAAGATGTAGTGATGTGAGATATATTGAACAGGTAAAAGTTGGGTAGGGTTAGGAAACTGTTGAAAAGAATGAATGATACTCTTGACTAAAGTACTGTACAACTGTTGTTGAGAAAAAATTACTGTATTAATTTGTACAAGATAATCACATTAAGATAATTGAATAGGTTGCGTACTTATCCCAGATGACTTGCTGTCAATAAACTACATTCAGATTAAGGAAAATCTTAGAAGATAGATTAAAGTGTATGAAACTAAGTGTGCAAAAACCAGGTAACCCTCTCAAAGTTTTTGTTCTGTACTGTAACATTGTATTTGCGCACAAAATTAAGGGGAAGCTTCATCTTAAAAACCTTATTTCTTAGATACAACTTATTTTCAATTTTCATTTTTTTACAGTCTGAACTAGGGACTACAAATTGCATAGGTAAGCACAATTTGTCCAGCTTGCATTAATAACTGCACATTTCTTAGCAAACAAGCAAAACCAAAACAAAGTACTACTGCATTGATCAGCTAAACAGCCATTCCATTTCTACTCCTACACTATCTTTTCCATTTCTAGAGTACCACATTGCCATTGCAAGGGTTCCCACAGAATAGAGGCTCATTTACTGTTTTTTTCTTGGGGACAACATATTTTTTTTTTCTCCTTTTAATTCATTGTTTTTTTGTTTGTTTTTCAGTAGTTGTTTTTCCAGTAAGACAAATGACACTCAGAATATAAAGACATATTTACTTTTACTGTTTCAGAAACAGGCATTCCCAATATTAAGACGGACATCAGCCTCAGCAGTCTTACACTCAGGAGATACCATAGAAAAACTTTACTAATCTCTCCCATTAAAGAAATAAAACAGAAGTAACAAAAAAGCTACTTAAAGCAGAGTTTTAAGAGATGCTCAGGTGGCCGCTAAACACAAGTAAAGCCCAATAATTTCATCCAGAACAAATATGCCAAAGACATCTGCTTGATCATACTTGATCATACTGTAATAGTGGCTTTGCTAACACAGTATATACAACTGTTATTCTCCAGAAAATAATTAATTGGCATCAAAATCACACTGATGGATCACAGTGTGACAGAAAATGGGTGTGAAGGACATGTCTACACCATTAGAGAACATTGGGGTTATTATAAAAAGCTTCTTCTCCTATAGAGCAACGCATCAATAATTCTGATTATTTTTATCAGACAAAATATTCTGTATTGTTGACATTTAATGTGAATAAGAAATGTACAGATAACAAGTTACCTTAAATTCTTTGAAAACTGAAATTACTTTTGACAAAGTGATGTGATAGAAAAAACACAGTAAGCTTTCTTTTTTTTCCTCCTAAGTTTTAATGCTTCCCAGTTTTGGTCTGTTTGACTTTACTATGTTCATAGTGTTTAATGACAACAAAATTATACCATTCACACAACACTTTCTAAAAGATGTTGGGTCTCTTATGATATTCTTCGTGAATTGTAGCAGTTTTTACACTGATGTGAACAAGCAATCCACTTTCTTAATTATGTGTCGTAATATTTATATACCTAATTACTTGGGTAGGACTTGATACTTAGTGCTTGCATTCACTGTCTTATAAAATCTTATAAAAATTAACAGTAACCTTTGCATTCTGTAAAATCTGCTGATCATTACTGAGACATCCCCAAATCTGCAGCTGTTAAAGCAGTATTTGAGATGAGTCTGTTTCCAAGATCCACAGCAGGTAAGAGATTTGGAAGATTACAATAATTGCTAAGGTCAGTAATCACACAACAACATGAAGAGATTAGCAAGTGACAAAAGCATCTCTGCTTGCAAAAGCAGTCACCCAGAATGGCTACTGTAGCTTCTACAGCTGGGCACAAATCTGGGAAACTAATGGAGCTAGAGCAGGCAGTACTAGTATTGGCACAGCTCAGAGAATGTAACAGCTATTCAGAAACATGGGCATACTCAGCAACAAATAAAATCAATAACATGCTGAAGTCATGTTGAACCTCTGCAGCCTATGCTAACAAAATACCTCTCCCCATCCTTGTTTTTTGAAACAGCTTCAGCACATTCATCCTCAATTTTGTATGTATGTATGCACATTTTTAATTCTCCATATATATCCAAACACTGTTTCAGAAAATTTGCCCTGTATGATGTACCAGATCTTAGTTATACCATTTGCCACATGAGGTAACTATAAAAACATATCTGCAGCAGGGTTTCCCCTCTATCTGAATCAATCAATATCAATTTTATTTGGCAGTACACCAAGTCAGCTTCCCCCAGAGTTAAATCTGTTTTGCCCATGACAGTAATTGGTAAGGAATCTTCCTTTCTTTATCTGACCCATGAGCTTTCTAGTCCTCTTCCCTTCCTATTTTTCTCCTCTCCTCCTGAGAGGGGAAAATGAGCAAGCACCCGGATGGATGTTCAGCTACTAGTCATGGCTAATCCACCCCATGGGAAGACTGTGCTACTCTAATATGCCCTGGGAAAATCACAGAGGCCACAACAAAATACAGTCTTCTTCCCAGGCTCAAGAAGAGTTGCAGCCAGGGAAGATCACAGATGTCTGTTTTACGCTAGGAGTATACACAAAGAACTCAACAGAAGAACTACCGAGATCCTCTAGTTTTGTGTATCTTTTTATGTTCTTCCAATTTTATTGTAACCACCCTTGTGTTTTTCTGAAGCCCACAACATATGGAAAGTTGATTATCTGTATATGCATTCTTCCCCCAACTCAAATTAAATGTAACTCTTCTCTGTTGCCACATCTTTCTGTCTTAAGTTCCCTCATTAGCTCACCACAAGGCTTGGCCAAGATACCAAGCAGCAGGTCAGCTTGACCATGTGCCTGGAAATGAAACAGAAATCATTTTCTGGAAGAGAAGTCTCTCTGTATTTCCCAACCCAAATTCACTTGGGCTCTAGAGAGCTTACAGTCTAATACTAATAAAAATAAACCACTGGAGCTTTATTTGTTAAGTGATGTTACTCTTTTAAGGGATCACAGAGGACTTGCATGGCTACACCACATTCAGAAATACATAACTGCTGGAAAAAGTCAGCAGCTGCTGTTCCAGTGCAGCAATCCAGGCACAGCTATGCAAGAGGAGTGCATTCACCTTGCTATGCCATTTTTCCTTTGTTGACAACATCACAACTGTGTTTCCAGAAGCCCTAAGGGATTATGAGGAGCTGCTTCAGCTGCTCAAAGGAAAAATACAGAAGTCAGTAACTCTTTTCTTTCTTTCTTTTTTAAATATATTTTACTTAAGACAGTTCGCTTGTGTTAGAAGAGCTAGGCGCAAAGGGACCAGTGTACATTGCCAGACACTCTTAACTCCCACCTATCTTCCATCATTCAGTGCATACAATCTGAAAAACAGCCATAAAGACAATCTTAGAAGGGGCAAGGACGAGATCAGACATCATAAGAGAAAAGACTTTTTTCCTCACAGGCTGGAATAGATGCTAAAGAATCCGGGTATAAGAAAGGTCCAGAAAGTCTCAGCTGGCTCTTTTTTGCATCTCGTTTGCACCCTAACCTCATCTTATGTCAGCAATGAACAGCTTCACTGTACATTCAAATACGAGATTGTCATGGAGTTATCTCTAGACCTATCTTTGTCCGTGACAGGGGGACAAGCAGGCCCACAGGCCCACCAGCCCAGAAAAGAAGGATAGTAGGTGGGTTTAAAAACAGAGCAGCAGCAACAATCTGAGGAGGAACGTTAATTTACTGAATATGATGTCAGAATGGAAGATAACACAATTCAACACAACAAAACTGGAACTACAGCCAACAAATGAAACAAAATGAGAGTGTCCAAAACTGAGGCCTTACTCTATAGAATGCAGGCAAAAGCGCTGGGGAACAGGTGCTCCTTGGCAGCGAACAAAGAGGCTCCTGACCTGTGAGGAGCTGTACCTTCCCCCTCTGGAACACAAAGTCCTCTCGGGGATGCAGCCTCTCCCTTCCCCCTCTGGGAACAAAGCACCCAGACATGGAGGTCCACAGAACCGGAGCATTAACCCTTTAACTCCCAGTGCTTTACATGATATTATGATGTGGAATAACGACAACAAAAATCCCAAAACCACGACAGAGATCCGTGATCTGTGCCAGACTGTGCTGTGATGCAGTTATCATAAGAACTACAAGAAGAAAAATATATATTTTGCAATATAGACTAATATAAAAATAGAGTTTCCTAGTGCTTAAATAGTAATGTGTTTGAAGAAAAAATTTACAATACAGGTCTTCATTCTTTAATATAGGTTGCAATACTCTCATTCATGCCAGCTTATTTACACTAACATAATACTTCTTATAATAATTTCTGTCAACTGTTAAAATTTCATTAATGACTGCTACAACTTCTCTTCAGTTTTAAAGGACTTGCAGGACTGGCATCAATAATATGGAACAATTTTTGGCTTGATAGATAATACCAGTAATCCAACTTTTAAAAACTCTTAGATTATTATTTAATAGCCATTATTATAGTGCCATTATAAAATGTTATGTTTAAAATTATAAAAGGTTTTGTCTTCTTGAAATTTATGTTTCAAGATCTTTTTCTTCTTTGAGTCTCCCTTCCCTATTTTGGAAGTCACTTGAGACATTAACATTACATCAAGATCTGCTTTTTAATACAGCAGAAAATACTGTCCCTCCCTCAGCATTCTTATTTTTTTATTTTTTAATTTTGCTTCCTTTAGAAAACTACGTAGCAGCCTTACAAATCATTATATCATGCAGAAGTAAAGGTACAGTAATTTTAAGTGCTGCTATACGCTCCCACGACTATAAGGTCTGTTTTTAATAAAACTGTCTTTTGATATTTCTCCCAAAGTAGTTTTCTCGATCACAAACGTCTCACATTTCTTTACAAGTAATGGCACTAAAAATCTTCCAGCATGTAAAACATCACAACAATTAGATATCATTTCAGGGAAAAGCTCCTAAGGATTACCACACTGCATTAAGTAAACAGGTTAATGCAAACAAAGTGATATAAACTTTCCTTAGGATACACAATTAGAACCCTTATTAGAAGCAAAACTATGAAACTTCTAGCAAGCCCTACTTGATACAAGGTATAAATAATTGCACTCAATTAGCTAACACATTGCTGCTAAAGAACTTAAAGAGGTATTTTGCTGCAACTCAAAGCGTGCAAAGTACAGATTCAATAAAAGATGCTTTTTGGGAAGCCGGCTTCAAACCTGCTATGGAGCATATAAAAATGGAGTTTTACAGTAGAACATCTAACTACAGGTAGAATTGAGATCCAATTTGCAATAAAGCATAAGATGAAGAAGAACAATGCATGGTAAAGGATGCTCCACTTGCTTCAGAAGCAGTACATTTTCTCAGTAAACATCAAAACAAAACAAACAAACAAAAAACAAAGGATGAAAGCTTACATCTTCCTCTGAGTGAGTCCACTTCCTTCATTGCAGGTTCTCGTCTACCATTTTGACTTTGTTAAAAAAACAAAACAGCCAATTTAAAGATATGAGAACGAGCTCTTGCTTCTTCTAGTTAGAACCGCTACCAAACATTTTACAGCTGTGAAGCAGACCTTTAAGCACTTTCAATTATTATTATTATTTTTTTTTTTCCCCCTCAATTCTTCAATTGATAACACCTGCTTACCCAGCCCTGCCCTCTGAGAAGTGTTTTCTCAAAATCGGTGGGGCATCTCCAGCTTCACAACACTTTCACAGATAGAAAGGACTATCCTGTTCATTTTACACACAGGAACCTCAGCCTTAGATGAGAATAAGCAACTTTTTGAAGGTCTCAGAGGAGATCTGTATCAGAAAGTGAACACAAATGCAGGTTTTCCTAGATTGAGATTGGTGACTTAGGCACCATCCTGTTTCTACGTCTCCTTGCTGACATCATTTATAACACCTGAGGCAGCAAGTCACAGGTGGACTCTATGTTATGTAGACTTTTGAGATGGAGAGAGGGGCTGAAGTCACAGATCCCTAATCCCAAACGAAATGATCTTTTCTCAGTAAATGTTAAAAAATATCTGTAAATGACATGAAGATTAATTTTTGTATCAGGCATAGAAAATAAATAAATGGGGGAATAAAGACATAAATCATTCCTACTCTGCAATCAATAAGGGATTAAAATGTCTTCAAAGTCTATTTGGTTTTATCCACTTCCTTTCTTTTTGTCTGTGTGTGTGTGTGTGTGTGTGTGCGCGCGCGCGCTTTGTCCCTGTCCTTAACCTATGCCCTAGAGAAAGAGTAAGCAGCTGCTAACAGAGCCAAAAACATTCTGTAGTTCATGTCCCCTTACTCTTTACCCAGGCTGAAGTAAACACATTCCGTATGCATTCCACTCCACAGCAACCTGGAAACCTGCAGTCTGAGCCCCTTTTTCAATTTAGCAGCAATGCACTCTGAACAGCAATATGTTACTGAGCCAGCTGGTCTTTCTTGGCCTTTTACCCTCTTTTAATCTTCTAGTGTTCTACGGCCACCTCATCTACTCTTGGCTGCTGTAACCTTGTGTCATGTATCATATTTGTTGTATTCTTTTACATTACCTTAACCTTCTTGTTGAAAAGGGTGAAGTCGCTGTGATCAGCATTAGAAAACAAAGAATCTAACGTTCCAGTTAATTCCAAGTTTGAAAAGAAATCTGCAGGTGAATTATTTCCGGTGTATTTAGAAACAAAAGCAAAGATGAACAAATCTGGCTAGTTTAAATTAATGGCTCCCAGTTACAGAATTTCCTAAATGTGTGTTTGTATACATATCTATGCATACAAGCATCTCCAAAGATGTGCAAATTCCTATACATTTGTTTGCACATACAAATACTGATTGCATTTGCAATCATAGAAGAAACAACAAAAACACTAACATTAACCTTACATTTCTTCTTTACCTGAAGGATGCATATTAGAACAAATGTAACAGTCAGAACTGAACTGCAAAAATGGAGAGTAAAACAAAGAATCTGCCAAGTTTTAAAAAAGTGGTCTTAACATACAGAAATAAAGGTGTCTGACTTTGCTGTTATTTAACAGAATTAAAAAAAAAAAAGATAAAATATTAAAATTAGATGTGCCTTGAAATTCTCGTGTTTTTCAGGTCTTTGGATATAGAATGCACTTACAGTTCATTCAGTTTATTGTTGCAATAGATCTTTGCTGTTCCTTTATTTTAAAGAAAATGTGGAATCACAAAGATTTCTCTACACATCTGAAGAATGTTACCAATATAGGGTGTGATATTAGCAGCAGTCATACAGTTGGCTTTTCTTAGTAGGATAATTCCATTTCTGTCCTCCTAGATTTTGTATTTTCCGAGATATACACAAAGGAAAGAATACTGAAGTAAAAAAGTATTGTACTTAGCCAAGCATATTAATTCCAGTGTAAGGTAGTCCATTGGACTGCAGCAAAGATAGCATAAAATTTGATTTCATGTTTCTTCGTGATTTGCTGGAGAATGCATAAGTTTTGAATAAACACAAACGTTTGCTTTTTGTTTAAAATTTCCAGAGAGAAGTGTGAATCAGACAAACAGAATTTATATTTTATACATTCAGTAAGTGGTCCTTTTTCTCAAGAGGATTAAAACCACCAAGACTTAGATGCAACTTTCACATTGAAGTATGAAGTTATTTGTGAGGATTCAAGAAGCACAACTAGCATGTTGGAAATAAGGCAAAGGTGTCTCTTCAGCGTCTGCTTAGATTGGTAGCTCAGGAGAAAAGAACTTCCTCTTATTAACCAAGAATCAAATAGTACTGTTCAAGACCTAGCATTGTAAATTCAGACTTAGGCAAAGTTTTCAGCTACTCAGTATTAAAGCACAAATGTGGTTATGGGTATGTGTAAGATCAAACAGTACTGAACCTGAAAACCTTAAGTATATAATAATAATTTACACCATGGAATCTCAGGAGATAAACCTATGTAGTGTTTTGTATTAAATGCTAGGAGAAAAAAATGGCATCTTTTTAGTCCTAATAATGTCTCTATCTCTTGTTTTAACCTGACATCTGCTATCACAGCAGATTTCCTCCCCTGCAATGTCAGGAAAATCCAGTTATCTCACCTACTGAGTATATTATTAAGCATTATTGCAAAGACTTTCATATAGATGAGATGGCTTCTCTTTCTCCCTAAGTTTCTCACATATGCAAAATAAGAACTATGAAAAAGCCTATCTTAAAAAGGTACAAAACTGGAAAGCAGAGATCAAATGATTCTGGTGGTTCATGAATGAAAAGCAATTATGGCATATAAACCTCTAGAATCAATTAAGACAGAAAGCCATCATAAAATGAGACATGATGGCTTCATTCTGCCATGGTACACATTAGCCTATACCTGTAGGGGATGTTGTACGCAGCTCCATAGCAGCTCCAGCTCAACAGAATATTGCATACAACCTCTGTAGCATACAAAATCTCATCAGCATAAAACCTCACAATCAGATTCTCCACTCCAGCTCCTACAGAAATACATCATCATCATGCTACAAGGTATCTCAAAAAACAAAGAAAACAACAAACTTGCACACTTCTTCAGCAAAAGAGCTTCTGACTTCACAAAGATTAAGAAGCCTAATTGTTTCACTTGCTATCTGCTACCTTTAATACATCCAAAAGACTTGCTTGAATCTCACACATTCTGGTTATTGGAATATCATCTGCAAATGTGATTGTTTGGAATATTTCCTGACAGTAAATAGAAAATGAACATCTCTAAGAGAACTCTCCTTGTCCTTGTGCTGCTGTTTACTCCTCAGCTGACTACTACCAGAAAACCCAGCTCCATTGAAGCAGCAGAGACAAGAACAACTATGATAATGTAGTAGGCAACCAAGCCTAACGCAGTACATTAACTGATGAATCAGACCATGTACTGCAGTAACAAGAGACTTTCTTCATAATTCTGTTTGCTTTTCCACTACGATAGCAAACTCTGTAACCTTCATTTCAGGATGACATGCAACTCTTTCAAAGAAAATAAACAATAAACATTTAAAAACACAAGCTTTTAAACATGCCATTGTCTTCTCACCGTCATTTAATATATATATAATTAAAAATGTACTGAAATCCCTTTTCCCATTTAAAAGTAAAAAACCTCTCAAGTAGCAAAACTTCTCTTCTGTCAAAAAATTGACTTCAGGCTCTTATAGACTCAATGGGCCAAGTTAAGTTCTTGCCTGGTCACTGAAGCTTGGCAAAACTACATGAGGGAAGAATTTGAACCAAGCATTTTTGTCTAAAATACACTAGGAGGAAGATGCCCAAACATGGTAATCTAGCATATATTTTGCTCTTCAGCTGAAATACCAAAACTCTTTGATTACATACAAGATCGTAAAAATTATGAAAACAGCATCACCTGTTATATGCAAGTATACTGGAGTGCAAGGAGCTGAAGAATGTGTCCCTATGATTCATGTGGACCAACATTTAAAAAGTATGATTCAGTAACCGAAAGCGTATCTGAAGTAGGCAAACCTTCATTTACTGAGCTATTTTCAGTTGCACTTTTTTTTCTATTCTCCATTCCCACTGCTTGATATTTAGCTGTAGACAGAACTGCAAATCCAGACGGACTGAACGGTCTTGGATATTGTTTTCCTAAAATTCGTGTTCCTCCTTGTTCAGACACAAGTGGCATATAAAAAAAAAAAGCACACCACGTGTTCTATGTCAATATCCTTGGTTATTCATGGTATTGCAGCAACCAGATGCCTCAGTCAAGGAAGTACACAATTCTAGATAAAACAAAAGGCAGAGGCAGAGAGAGTTTTTCTCTTGAGGAGCTGAAGAAACACATGAACACAGGAAGCTGCTCACTGCACTGTCCTAACAGTCCTGGATCCCTCTGCCAGCAGAAGCCGCCATGTAGAGAAGACTTTTGTCTCCATTCTACAATTCACTGTGTCAGTTTTCTAGACTCTAGTCTTGGACTCAAATACCTAAAGACCACTTTGTTAACGTGTGTTAACAGACACAGGCTGTTAAGTACTTAAGCGTTCTTTTACAAGCCCATAGTTTTGGATGTGCTGCTTCTGTCTCCTCTTTCACAACTACCTTACCCTACCTTACCTATAAATGGCTGCATCACATATCAGCTAACACGGTAACTAGGCTTTGTGTTCATTATAACAAAGCATCAGAAAAAAAAAAATAATAAAGCTGAACACAGCACAGATAAATATTAACTGTTGTCAATATTTTACATATAGTTAAAAATAAGCACACACATCTAAAACACGAAGGGTATGTGATGGAAGACTGTTCGGCTACTCTTAACAAACTACAATTCATCAGAGACTGGAACTGGCAAATAGCTGCAGAGGACAGAACTGTGCCCCTGGCTGTGGTAGAAGTAAGCAGTTGCCAGATAAAACCACTGGAGACTACTTGCATGAGTGTCATTAACATATGTTTGTAGAATCAGGATCTAATTTCCTACACAAAAGCATCAAAGCATCATTGTTCCAGTATCTTAGGCTTCTACTCTGTGGGAATATGATTATCTTGGGCAGGACTTCCCCTTGGGGTGTATGTTCTTAATTTATTGCTGCAGGGTTGAGTAATGTACCCATCACAGAGCCATTCATGTTTTATTAAAATTAATTTCAAGGGAATGCTGTTTTTAGGAATTATGCATAGGACTATTTAAATGCTTTTGCAGAACAATACCAGCAAAAAGGAATAATAAAAATATTTCGTTTTGCATTCCTTTTATTTAAAGATAAATGATTTCTAGTCTCAAAAGATGCTAAGAAAAAGAAGAAAAGGGACAGGAAGCTCCTGCTATTTTGCCCCAGCTCCTCTGAATTCTCCAGTCTGACTATCTTGCATTGCTTGTCCTGGAAAGAGTTCTCCATTACTAATGCAGGCCCTAGAATCTATCTGCAGATCTGGCTTAGTAAAAAATAAATAAATAAAATTGTTTGTGAGACATGGCTCTCCCTACCAAAATGCAGATTTATATTTTCATTTTAACGTCATCTCTGATCTTCATGCTAATAACTCTTTTAAAGTGCCTTTCTTCAGATCTTTGCTAAGAATGAGGGAAGAGCAGAAAATAATTCCTCCGCACCTTTTAGATCATTTGTAGTCTGAGAGACCGCTTTAAGGTGGAGACACCACTTGCTATAAAGTTGCCTCATTTGGAGAGTGGTAACAGAAGAGTGAAACTGGAAATGGCAAGAAAGAAATGCAAACGGTTCCTTGGAATGTTTCAACCTCTTTATAGGGAAGCTGATCCAGCAACATCCTTCTTCACAGGGAGAGAGAAAGAAAGGAGGGGTCAAAGAATGTGTGTGTATATACATGCTCTGGGTGTGGGTATGCTCAGGGAAATAGTGAGAAAATATGATTGTGACTGTGAGTACAGGCACAAAAGAGCTAACAATTTCTATGACAGGAAGCAAAAAATGGAAAAAAAGAAAAAAGTAATAAAGCTGCAGTCCTACTCAAGAGCTAGAAGGGATCAGACACTTTCTGTTATGCAGATAGCACTGTTTCAGATGTACATCAGAAGCCAGAGTTCATACATCACCATGTACCAGAGCACATTGCTGTTGGGCTCACTTTACACCCACACCAGATGTGGTGTATCAGGCTGATCCTTGTAGAGGCGTCTTTCATTTGTCAATGCAGCATTTTACGAAAGCAAAATTCAGTGTGGACCACAGGCTTTGCTATAAGGAGAGCAGAGCGGTTGATTTTGTTATTGTGTCACAATACTGAGAAAAAGGAATAAAATTAAAGTACAAAATGACCTATCAAATTTGTTTGACAGGTACTAATTCACTTTGATCTATCGCTCGCCATAATTTCATTGGCAGGGAAACTATACATATTTATGGAAGTGGGAGCAGGCTGCTGTTGTTCTGTTTGTAATTTACAGCAACAAAGAATTCATTTAGATTACCATACTTGAAGTCCCAAGGTGACTCTGCTGTGGTTACAGGCCCCCTGCTACGCAGGATACCTAACATAATAAAGAACAAAGCAAAACAATGCTACACTGAGACCGGGGCTCCTGGGTAATCAATTCAGGTATTTACAGCTGAAACAATAGCACTGTGCAAATCAGCATCATTACTACAATTTGCTGATAGAAACCCCAGGGAATGCAGGAAGTGTCTGACTGCAAAGCAGCTGATTAATCTGAGTTACTTATGTTTTGTTAATGCATTATTGCTTCCTATCATAAATAACAGTAAATGATTGCTTAAGAAAAGGGCAGAGGAAGTGCAACCAAATGTGCAAGATACACATCTGTTCCACCCCTGGGGCGTTCCACATTGGTCAGCAAACTTACCTGTCACGAAAAGCAATAAAGCGAGTTTAAAGTAAGCATGGTGAAGCATCTTATGGGCTTTTGAATAGACGCAAGCACAGACTCAGAGAGAGAGAATTTAATCAACTTTTAAATTAAATCAATTTACTGCTTCTCCTATTTTTTTTTCTTTCTCACGTAGACAGGGCTTTGTGCCTCCCCATTTTACTTTTCCTTTTTGAAAATTTCAGCATGGATCCATTCTATTGCAACAAACAGGACTCTAACACAAGGAAAGAAAGTCTGGAAATGTCTCTGCAAACTAGGGAGCTCCTTCTTGCAAGGATGACACCAGTCTTAATTTATAGGGATTCAGGATCTGAGGCCTGTGCAGATATTGACAGGATGAGACTAAAGAATACTGGATAGCATACAGACAATCTCTCTTCATATCCAAATAGTCAGGCTCCCTAATAAAAAGTTGAAACATTTTTCCTTGATAGAGGAAAAGTAAATGCTTACATTTATTGCTGATAATGGGATGCTCATGCCCAACAACTTTCGCACCAGACAGGAACACAGAAATTATCTTTATGCAGGCACTGTTGGCATCAGCAAAGTTCTTTAGTTGGCGACCTTGTCTCACTGCACAAAGAATATGCTTAATGGGATCATAACATATCAGAGAATGATCATGAACTGCAGTATGACTGTGAGTATTCAGGAGAACACGTCTGACAGTATTTTTGAGCAGTAAGGAAAAAAAATTAGAATTACATAAGCCATTTTTTTTTTTTAAGGCTCACAATACATTAGCAAGAAACCAATAACTGAAGTAAGGCATAAAGTTCTAAAATGTAGGTGACAGGTAATATTTTTGAGGGACAATACATTTCTTATGCCAAGACTTAGAGTAAGGCTGGGAATTGAGTTAATTAAGCTGCTGATATCTAAATATATGTTAAGTATAAAAAAAACCCAACAAACAATCCGGGTCTCTGATTTGTAGAAAGGGTAAAGATTAGGCATTGCTGTAAGATGTAATTAAAAATATATATATAGAGAGAGAGAGATGTAGAGAGATACAACATATCTTTGCTTCCATGTCCATTCAGACCCCTACTGTCTACTAAAATAAAACTATACACATTCAGCTCATACACCTTAAAAATGACAACACTTAGTAAATCCTTTTTATTTTGGAACACTACAACTAAACAAGCTGAAAAAGATCTATTTTGCTTGTTCATTATATGTATTGGATAACCTCAGAAAAAGGTTTGTTCAGGCCACAGCAGAGCTATTGTATTTGCTTCTGCTTTGAATGTTCCCATGTGACAGATAATCTATCCAAAGCAACTACCCCACTCCCAAAGGATACCAATAATTCAATTATATTCATCATGATTCAACCTCCATTTTCTGTTTCCTACTTTCTCATTGCACACAGTACTTTCCCACAGACTTACAGAGAGATGAAAGTTCTTGGTATTCACTGTTTCAGCATAAAGCTAAAGTTTTTGGCTGCATGTCTAATGTAAAATTAACATAGAACTGAGCTTTCAGAGTCATTATTCAGCGCTTACAAGTATCAACTAAGAAATACTTAGAGAAACAGTGTAGTAACTTGGAAGCAATAAAGGACAGAACACAGTTCAGGAAAGAACACATGGCAATTTTAATTTTGGTAGTAAATTATTTTTTCAAATGAATGTTCAGTCTCTGTGATGAATTTCAAATGAAAACTGGGTCAAAAACTCCATTAAAAAAAAAAAAAAAAGTGAATGAAAAAAAAGTGAATGGAAGCCAGATTGCCCACAGTCTCCTAGAAGGTATTGGAGAGAAGTAAAGCATTTCTGTGGCCCTCACAAATGAAATATGAGCCATTTTTTTTTCATTTTTTTTCCCTTGTAGCCCTAAAGTCAGATTTTAGCTTCTGTAGAGGTTCTAGATGATGCCGATTCATGCAGACATAATTTACACACACTCATGGTAAACAGAGGTGGATGCAGTAAACATAAAAAAACATAACTGGAGTTCAATTCTAGCATCAAAGCATTCTGCTTCTCATAGCTCCAATCACTGCAAGCAATTTAAGTCTTATACAAACTACAGAGACACAAGTGAGTCAAACATATGGAGAAACCAAGTCTAGGATGATAATAAATAAAAATATGTCAATCCAGCCCAGAAAAAGAGAGTAAATGAGAGATGGAAAAGATGAAAACTATTAGTTTAAAAAGAAAGCATGTCTACTGTTCAGAAAATGGAACTGATAATCACCAACTATCATCAGGCAAATTATGTTCGGAGATCTTTAAATTTCACACTGTTTTGGTTCCCCCCAACAAAGTATTTGTCTACTTCAGATAGATACAGTCTGTAAAACACTCTCAAGTCCAACATCAAAAACTTTTTCCAATAGTTTATGATTTTAGAAAAAAATATTTTTTAGAAAACACTTTACTCAGTAAAAGTAACTGAGTAAAAACCCAGCTTAACATGGGTTCTCTACATTCTAAGATGGTTCAACATTAAGTACAAAGCAGAAAAAAAAAGTGGTTTTAAATTAATGAAGTTTTAAAGCATACAAAAATAAATTATTAAACATGCTCAAAGAGCATATAACTAAGAAACAATTAGGGAAAATGGAACACATTCACATATCGGATGAACAATGAAAAAATCCTTTGAGATGAAACCTACAAAGACACAGAATATAATTAATTTTCAATGGGACATTCTACAAGCCTTGCTCGCAAACATCATTTAACCTGGACAAATCTCACAGGGCTTCTTACAGAACAATATCACGGTGAAAAGATAACCTGGTTAACCTAAACTGTTCCGTTTTCTCATTTTCTGAGAAAGATGTAATTAAGCCCAGGGTGTGTGGCATTACGGAAAGGTCAAATTTGAGATATAAGAATGGCCACACGTTAAGGGGTACAGTTCTGTCACTTGCACCAATCTGGCTGTAATTATGGTCAGGAGAATCAATCTACTTCAGTTTTACTTTTGGTGATACCTTGTCAAGCATCACCCACACTACTAAGCAGTACCCAAGAGCTATGAGAATATCAGCTTTATATTTGATTCCTTCCATTTTCAATATCTCTTTCTCTTGGTTAAAGAACGCTTTGTGAATTATTTATTTTATTCTCCTGAAGGGCAAAAGCATTTCAATAGTCATGAAGCATCCTTGATTGTCAAAATATACATGTAGGTCACAAAGTAAGCAAAGCTTCAGCCACAAAAATGTTTTTTTCAGAAGTTCCCATGAAATTATCTCCTTACCTAGAAGGCATCAATAAAAGACATTTAGTAAAATAGAATAAGGAAAAAAAAATCATTCTGGAGATGAGAGTTGAGAAGTTTTTAATAACTCACCCGGCACAGAAAATTCATGTCATTGCCATTCAAAATCATGACAGTAATAAAGCTACGCTCATAAAATCAGCACAGAAAATATTTCACTCCACAACTCTTTCTAATTGCATTATTTAAATCAAACAAACAAAACTGAAAGTTGCCAATCAAAAACAAATAAGCTGCAGCTCTGGGGTGCTGAAAAACAAAACAAAAAGAAATGCTAATCCCAAAAGAAATTAAGTCAGGAGTTTCAAGGTAGAATGAGCTGGAGAGTTACTTGGCATATAGAGAGTGAACAGACTTATGGAACAAAGCACCAAAAATCTTCACCAAAGAGTGAAGCAAGCCGAGGAGAACAGCATCTCAGGAATAAAAGCTGTTATAGAGATATGAAATTTAACACTGAAAGAATACAGCATCACAGTGACAAAGTTAGCTCTGTGGTGACCCAAACAAAGACAATGTTATTTTCCTGTGGGTTTGTGAGTTTCTTCTGTTTGTTTTTGTTTGTGTAAAAAACCTCAAATCTCCAAATCATTCACTTCAGGAAAAAATAAGCACTGTGAAAAGTATCAGAACTGTAAGTCTTACATTCTAACAGAATTAAATAGAAACAGGTGAAAAATATACGAGTTAAAAAGAGAAATGCAGACATTCCGTTGCAATTTTATTCTGATCTGAGTGGTTTCTGCCAGCCCTTCTATAGAGGTGTCCTAGAAAATGCAGCTGGTGACATGACTTCTTTTAGAAGCTGCTGTATCAAAGACAGTTTTATAGATACAATTCATTTTTTGCATGTTGCACGGGTTCCAAAACTGAAAGCCAAGGTTAGAACATGTTGTTGCTTATGTAGAGGAGGAAGTATAAAGGTTTGATTCTAAATCAATAAGAATCTCAAACAGGCTTACTGAAATGAAAGGCAGTGCTATGGACCTCAGCCTGCACTAAACTCTTTGTTTCTGCACCAGCTGAGTGAGATAGAATGACTCGAGTAAATCAGCTGGTTGTGACAAGGAGGAACACTTCCCCATCAAGCAGTACATGAGAACAACAGTGGTCAGCAGAAGTTAAAAGCATTTTGCCTGCCACCTTGTATAACTGGTCAAATTCAAAAAAATCAGAAAGTTTGGGTAAAAATTGTACCACTGCGATCCAGAAGCCACTGTAAATTTCCTGCAACAGAGAAGGAGTGGGACTTAATGCTGCTCAAACAGCAGCTGTGAGATGATCAGCAATAATTTCAGTCACTAAGCACATTTTCAAAGGTGGCATTGATGTAACAGCCTAATAAAATACTTTGACACTATTGACTTGAAGGCAATGTTGTAGTTGTAAGCTTCAAAGGTGATATGAAATCTAAATGAGTCCTGAACTAGGTATGAGATTTTCCATTTCTCACACTAAAATATTGATACAGAAGCATGTTCTATCTGGAAGTCTGTGCTGAATTTCCAGCACATTAACTCCATACCCACAACACACGTACAGCAGCACATCTTACAGATCTGCAGAGGCAAAATGGACACACATTTATACAGAAATGAATCACTGCTTCAAACACCTCATCAGGATTAACCGTATCTCTCCAAAGAATGAGGTCACATAATACAATTGCCCTTTTGCATTATAAAGTAACTAAAAATGAATTATTTATTAAAAATAAATCTTTTTTTTTATTTGCTAAACAAATCAAATAAATTTATTCATTAGATACTGTCATTGTAACATTCTGTTACCAGAGATAATGGATTTTGACTATTGATGTGTGTTCAAAAACAATTTAATAACTGAACAACAGATTTATTTTTCTTCAGGTTGCTCAGCACTGGATCCATGAACTGTCAATTGTGTATAAAAAATAAAATATGAAAATGCAATCTTCCCACTGGCTTTAAAATCCTTTGTCTTGGCATGCACAAGGATGCTGGACTAGCTTAACTTCTGTCTCCTTCCCTGAACTGCAATTGATTTTAACCAAACATCCCAAGTTTCTAAGACAAATATTTTCTAATTAATTCCTACTAAAATATATAAAAATGCCAACTGGATCAATTTCTTTTTACAGAAAGAACAAAATGAAAAACTCTCAGTGTAAGATCTCAGCCCCAGAATCAAAATTCTACGTATGGGAAGTAGATAAGATCGTCACCTGAAAATTGGTGTTTAATGCCCAGTCTCACTGGGGAAAAATATCCTTGGGCCTTTTAAGGACAGAAAGGAAAACACATTTATTTGCACCCTGGTCCACAGATGCTTTATTTAATAACTTTTGACCAAAGATTTCTTTTCTCAGTGAAGTAATACTAATTGTGACAATTGCTACATGAAAATGCCACAATTTTTTTCAGAATCTGAGTAAGCACCATATCACTGCCTGCACTGCTTGCTGGTTGCTTACTGCTCCCAACAATCTGCAGGCAGTAATCCAGTTGTGTTAGCTGATTCAGGGCAGTCATGCCAATTTTATGCTACTGAGCAAAACAGCAAGGATGTTTCAATAAAATACAAACAGCGTAAGTACTGCAACCATCCATACAACTTCTCTAGTTGCACTGGTATCTACAAAGCTCTCTAAAAGCACCAAGCAGCTTTGCACATGGAAAATTAACAATTTTCAAGGCCCCATAGTTGAGAAAAGACAGGCTGTTTCAATTTTCTCATTGCAAGTCCCACCTGCCAGAAGGCAAGCAAATAAGCAAACTTTCCTGTATTTCTCTCAGTGCATGAAGGGATTATCTGGCTTCAGTAAACCAAGCTGAAGAGTATCATGTTTCTTAAAATAAAATAAAATAAAATAAAATAAAATAAAATCAGGGTATTTAAAGTGTGATGTTAAAGTTTTGCATGCAACCCATGCAAAATGCTCAAACTCCTGACAGCATCCAGCATCATTCAGCGCTATGTTAAGACTGAGTCACCCGGTGGTTATGAGAGATGTCAGGAAAGTCCCTGAAGAAACCGCAAGCAGCTGCAGATCTCCAGGCATACCTGGGTTCTCCAACACTACTGAAAATTTCAATTAGTAATGGAGAGCTGAAAAAATACCCACTGTGAATCGTTCTTCTGTTCTTCTTTTGCCACTACTAACATGTTTAAAAGTCCAGCACGTGAGTACTCTGAGCTTTGGGTAATTGATCTTTCATCAACATCTGATTACATGTATGGTGAAAAAAGCCAAAGCCAGCAGCTAAAGGAACCGTGAAATGTAATATTAAAACTGCAACTTACAAAAATAACAGATGACAGGTCATATTAACTACGTGGTACTTTTCAGTTATGCACATTGGGAAACAATAAGACAGATGTCAGTAAATTCTAAGAGGAAAATTTTGTTTTGAGATGACAATTTTCATGGCATACTCTGCCCAAAGGACAAATATCAATTCAACACTGGTTAATTTAAAATTTTGGACAATACAGTAACAGTCAATCCATATCACGCTGGATTAAAAAAGAAAATCTTCCCTACATGATTCATTACTTCTTCTAACCAAAGAGTTTTTGTTTTAACATGAAAAATGGAATAAAAAAAATAAATCTTGCTGGTATTAAAAATGTCCAGCACATTCTTGACAGATCTAATGTTAAGCCTTCTTTCTATTTTTCCTTCCCTATTCTTTGGTCTTTCAGTCTAAAAAATAGGTTTAAAATTCTTTGTAGAATCTGGAAGACACAGATGGGAGGAGAAAAGGGATGGGGGAAGAAATGACTTCAAAGGGTTGCCATATACCCTTCTGGCTTCTCCAGGAGGTTAATAAAATCTCATCAACTTTGCAGAACAGGAAGAAGTAACTTCTTCATATTTAGAAGAGAACAAATCAACTAAAAGTTTATAATACAGTTTCTGGAAATTAAGCAGCTCTGATGTAGCACAAACAAAAAGTGCACTTCCCCAAAAATGAAGTATCATTAGAAGACCTTTACGAATGGTCAATTAATGAAGAATGTGTGCATGCAGAATAGCAGAGACTATCAGAAAAAAATGGCAGGCGGTAGAGGAAAGAGCCCTCTCTAGCAATACTCTGGTTCTCATGACTCCATAGCTTTCCAGGAATGTCTTATTTTCACAGACAAATAAATAAATGTGAATATTCACTATTAGCAATACTTCCTGAGATTAAAAAAACTAAATCTCACCTCAAATAAACTAGTGGGAAGATATTACATGACTACTTTTTGAACTACTTCTGTAACAACAGAATTCAGGAAAAGCAGAAAGATTAGATGGAATGAATTCAGGCTGATGGAGAAAAACATATATCTGCATTTAAATGCAATAGATTTAATGGGATTATTCAGATACAATATGTTAAAAGCAGTTTCAACTCCTTACCAAACACAGGACGTGATTCACAACAGCGTATGCCTAACTGTTCCACAGAGCTTCAAACAACCATTGAGGCCACAGCTAGCAACATCATCTCTAGTGAGAAACTTTATATTCTCTGCTCTTACAATCAACACTCACATTAGCTAACCAGAGAACCAAAAATAGTTTCTCAGTGGATTCAATTTCTGTTCTTTTTCCTGAGACACGGAAACACACTACACCCAGGGCAGAGATAGAGGAGTGGCTACATTGCCACAGTGACACATGAGGCAAACATCTCTCTCAGTTGTAGAACACTTCTAAAACACTAAGCTCATGTCTATATTTTCTTCACATTCTTTCTAGCTCCAGGAACACTTAAATACCTTAAGTCCAGAAAATCTATAGAAATATCTGATTTCTTAACTTCAAGGAGTACAAAATGGATGGGTGGGGAAAGAAGCCAGCATATAACACTTCCTATACCCTATTTACTACCTCTTCAATACTCTTTTAGTACTCTACCGATTTCTTAAACTAAAAAAAAAAACACCTTACTTCCTTACTTACACACTTCCATAATGGGAATTTGAGTTCAAGTCACAAAAATTGACAGCAAGACTTAGAGGGATGTGTAGAATGCTTTAAATCATTACTTTAAATTGCTCAGATTTCTAGAAGGTGGTGTTCCATTAAGCAAAACATAATTCAAATACAAATGCAGAAAATTAGAAAGTCCAAAGCAGAATAATTTACAAGCCACTAAATAATGAAAGTTAATTTTGGAACAAGATTTTCACAGCTTCCCAATGCCAATAAATAACAATAAATGTACCACTTAATGCATGTAGCAAATTGTTTATTTTAAAACAGTACTCTTCAATTTAAGAAACAAGATCCTAAAGCCAAAGTAAGGAATAGTGTTAAAACAGCTACTCTTCTGATAATAAAGCTAACTGAATGCAACTAACTAGATGTTATTGAGCTCTTGCATAACTTTGAACTTGTACTCTGATATGTTTTTGAACAACTATAAATACTTTATTTGAACATGAACAAATGAAAATAACTCATTTGTTTTGACAGTTTCACCCTTTTTGTTTCATGGCTGCAGCAACAATCCTAAAAAGAGACTCTTTGGTGAGACTCTGTGCAGAATTTCTTGAGTATATGGGCTTGTAGTAAAAGGGACAGGATACAATATCAGAGAACAACGGCACAACACTACAAGAAAGCAGAACAAGCAAATTCCATACATTACCCCTTACCCCTTACTAAGGCCTGAAGCCCCAAATTACTTTAAGGGAATTTGAAAACGTATGCCATGTATACAGACAGTTGATAAAATTTATGGAAAACCACCCAATTCAAGGGGTGACAAACTCCTACCAAATTCCATAAAAAAATAAGTGCATACATTACTCCTAAGGAATGTTAATCTCTGGGGTCCCCAGAATCTCTACAGATAAGCAATGTACATTTGACTACCTTGCACGGTATAATTTTATGCAACTTAACAAAATAAAACGTACACAAAGCCACAAACATATATAACTAATCGTACTGGTGTTGAAAGCTTTTTACTAACTCTGCTGTGTTTCTAAAATAAATGAAATGTGCCAGAACAACATTTTTCTACACAAAAAAAAAAAAAAACAAAGAAATTTAATATTCTTAAGCATATTTACCAAACTGCAGATAGCATGCACAGTAATAGGCAAAATCAGTCATCAATAATAAATTCATACTTCCCTTATTATACATTTAAAAATAACAGACTTTAATTTTCTCATCCAGTTTTCCCCTTTCTAATTAGTTAAAGAAAAAATCCTTCAGACACTAACAGTAATTGAGTTACAAGTCCTGACTCTCAGATCATTAACATTCTAGTATAGATCTAGATCATTCAGACATTCTAGTATAAAATTATTTCTGAATAGTTCATACTCTATAATTCAATGATCAATAGATGTTCCAGACAAATTGCAGCTGTGCAACAAATAGCACAGAGATCACAGATCCACTAGCGTCTGCACTGGTCCACCTGCTGACTTATTAGACCCAGGCACGGAATTTAGTATGGACTAATCATTTATTAACAAGTCTACTGAATATTTCTGAGTACTCTCAGAACTTTTTATGAACTGAAGTTTAAAGTAAAAGGATGAACTTCTTCCTTAAGGTATTGCACGCCTTAAAAAATGAAAAGAAAAGAACAAACTATTCACTTTTCTTCTGAAGAAAATTATTACAGACTTATGTGAATAATTAAACATGTCTTACAAGGTACTAGCACTACAGGGCACTTCACTTACGTTTAAGTCTGCAAGTGTTAAGAACATGAGAAATACTTTAGGAGGGTTCCTGTTCAGATACATCTTGAGTAAGTGAATGAATGGGTCACTGACTCAGCAATGATCTTGTATTGCTGAAGTCAGGGGAGTTTTGCCAATGACCCCAATGGGGACAATATCACCTTCTCAATATTAAGGTTAGTATATTTCCTATCTCCTATGATCTATTTTACAATGTGATGAACTACCAATATCTAGAATAATCTGCTTGGAACTTAGTAGATGTATGTTTGGCAAGACTCGAAGAAACACTGATAATCCCATTTAAATTTTGCTCTCTCACCTTGAGGTTGAATTAAAAAAACAAAAAAAGGTATTTTATTTATATACACAGTATAGCCCATTCTAATTCTAGAGGCAAAACCAAAACAGAGCTGATACTAACATTTAGGAAATGAAAGAAACCTTCAACATTGAAGGGAAGATATTCCTTCTGAGAGCACCAAATACCATTTTGTGATATATCTCAATAGTATGGACTCATATGTCAGCTTTTTGTCTATTCGGCATATGCATCACATAGTTACACTAATGATCTGGATGACAGGGCAGAGTTCAGCCTCTGCATGCTTACAGATGATACAAAGCTGAGTGCTGTTGTGGACATACCAGTGGGTCATGCTGCCACTCAGAGTGACCAGGACAGTCTGAAGAAACAGCCTGACAGGGACCTCGTGAAACCCAAGCAAAGAGTAGTCCTGCCCCTGGGAATGAATGACCCAAGGCACCAATCAGAATGTGCTGAGGGCCACCCAGCTGGAAAATGGCTTTGCAGAAAAGGACATGGGGGTCCTGGGGTACAGCAACTTGAATGTAAGCCAGCAGTGCACCTTGTGTTGTTATGTGGGTGATGCAGCACTGGCACAGATTGCGCAAAGAGGCTGTAGGAGCATCCCTTCTTCAAAAGCTGCCTGGACTTAAGCCTGGGTGCCCTGCTCTGAGTGGCCTTGCTTGAGCAGGGGTTGGACCAGAGAGCTCCAGCAGTCCCTGCCAATCTCAAATGCATTTTGCTGCCTCTGACTAAGGAACTCCTTGAGGCCTTTCAGATAGCAACAGGTCACATTTTTCTGTTGCTTACATATCCAATCTGAACATCTCATACTGAGTGAAAGCCTACTGAAGCAATGCCCAACTTATGTGTATGCAGCACGTGGACTCACAGACAATCCCTGTATTACCAAGCAGACACTCAGACTTAATTTAATTCTCTTGGGCACTTGTGAAAAAACAGGTTTTGAAATTTTCTAATTTTCATCAAAAGCACTATAAATGATGCCAAAAATACTCAGATTTGATTGGTCAGGGGGAAAGTGACGTGTATTAGATTCTGCATCTAAAAATTATTGCATTACAATGGAAGATATGCCAATGTGTATGTAGAGTGCTTTCTCTGCCTTTGGCATCCTGTACCTAGATCATTCTGTATGCTTTTCACAAGCACTAATCAGTTTCCAAGCTTAGTTAATAATAACTCCCCTTAACTTTTGTCTTCTAACTACGTCAAAGTTTATGAGATCGTAAAACCTATAAAACATACCCAAGTATCTGAAGAGCTGGAGAAGATGCTAAGCATACCAGACATGTAGAGCGCTTTGTCTTTAAAACATGGAAGAGGAGTTGTAATAGGATAATTCATAAAATCTGTAACATGGGAATTAAATAAAGAGAAAAGTGCTAGAGATTGCTGTAAGCCAGAATCACCTAATAGCATTAAAGAGAAAGGAATGACCATTAGAGTCTATGAGATACTCTAAGTACCCCTCAAGGGCCTGTACATGCTTCACTGCTTTATGTGAAGCCTTGTGTCCTTTACAGTACAATCTTGTTAATCAGTTCTCAAGGTCACAGCTGAAAGCAAGAGAAGAGTATCTGTGCAGATGTAGAAGATATTTATTTCTGGAACAACATAGAATTCTGTTAATGTGAAAACAATAAGCTGAAGTGTATTACAGAAGTCCAAACCTGAAAACATTTATCCCTATTGACATCACAAAAAGACGTTCACAAAATTGTTTGCAGAATCTGTCTAGAGGCTTAAAGGAGAGGTACCCAAGGTGCGCACACCCCCTATCACTGTCTCTACTTGAAAGGAGAAAATACTGAAGAGATGAGAGAAAGTGCACCTACCTTGGGAACAGTCTTTCCCATTAGAATCTTGGTGACCAAGAAACTACACTTTAAGTGAACATCAGTAAATTATGAGGAATCAGAATATGGGTAAACAGTACTAAATTCAATTTCCAAAAGCAAAGTTCTTATGAGACAAGTAAGGCTTTAGAAAAAATGTGGAATATTTATACTCTTAATAAAAAGAGGGTACAAAATATCCCATTCAAGAAAAAAAATTATAAAGAAGCTGTTTTCCTGGCTTTTTTTTTTTTCCTAAAGAGATATGCCTACCAAATAATCAAAATAAAGCAAGCAGCGAAAATAAAAACAGATCACAAAGTTAAAGAAAGGAGAGATTTACCTTAGTTTTATATCATTTAAGGGCCAGTTCTCTCCCAAGAATGATTCAAATAAGGAAATTTCACTGCTGGAATGGAGCTTTAAATGGCTGTTAATACCATCCTTATCTGTAATTCCTAATACTGATTACTGAATTTCCACGGGAGAGCTATTCAGAGGAGAGAGTCCAAAGGTTTCAGCAGAGCAAAAAAAGAGATGTATGGTCCCAATGCAAGAAAACTACCAGAATGACTGAGATCATATAGATAAGAATAATAATAAGATAACCATCAGCTTAATAATTTAGATCCTCACACCTGCAGAACCTGACAGGTACCAGTTCATCCAACAGCAATATCCTGACTATTCTGCAATAGCCTTATAGACCATGAATACGTAGAGTTCAACTGCACACACACAACTTCAAAACTGCCCTGCTCCTAAGCACCATTATACTTACACCTTCAAACCCAGTAAAGAAATAGAAGTTTTTTAAGAAAAATCATTTGATTTAATACCTACTGAAGGGTTTTTAGTTATTTTTAAAATGAGTCTTTTAAAACATAATTACTTTAAATATACTAAGAAGAGATGAAAGAGAAAATGAATACATGCACAAACATGCCCACACAAAACTATAACAACTATTTTAGCTAAATGTATGGATATTTTTGAAATGCAAGACAAAAATATTTTTTGAAACCTTGGCGAATTAAGTCTTTGAAACATTTTTTCTGTCCCCTTACACTGGTATTTTAACACAAGAGTAAATTAGAATGCATTGGACTCAATGAATTACTTTCTGAAGCAGTTTTACTTAAACATAACCAGCCTGAATCACACTGCAGCTTTCTTATCACCACGTGCTTTCTGATCAGGACATAGCTTGATTTCTTATGAGGAATATGTACCAAAAGTAAATAAGTAACTTATTTTGTTAGAAAATACAATGCAGCAATTTTGGAGGCTCTTTTTGGAGCAAAGGCATTGATTTGCTGAAGTGTAGAGCTCAATATTGGCATCAGCGTTGTCAGTACGTTTGCAAGAGCAAGCTGCCCAGATTCACAGAGGTAACATCTCTAGGTGCAGTCAGCTTTGCTGTACATTATATCCAAAGAGGCTGGTCCTTGGTTTGTTGGCAGTTTGTATAACGTTAGCTATAGTGATCACAGAGAATGTACCTTACGGGAAGAGGTCTGACTTTTCTTTTTATTGCTGCTAAAATCACAACAAGAAGAAAAAGGAATGTAATTTGAATTTGGAAAAATGCAAATGGTATTCTCATGCCAAGAGAATACTATCCAGTTCCTACTCTTTTTTCTTCATATGTACCAAATCTGCCTTCTGCCAAGGGAAATAGGAATAGGGTAATTAGCAGAAAGAAAAGTGTATAAATTTTAAAATGTAATGCACCTGAAATACGAAGGCTGCTCTGAAAGTAATGCCTCCTATATTATTTTATTACGTTGGCCCATGATGTCAAGAGGCAGGTACTGGTAGTACAGCAGTAGAGGCTGAACCTACCCACCAGTATTCTGTTACATGTTGCTGTCGTGTGACAGATGGCAGCAGAGGAGCAGTCTGACAAAATGGCATCTGACATGGCAGTATGTTTATAGCAGAATAATAAGTGGACAAACTTCTTGTTTTATAGACAAATAAGTGAACGTATTTTTTTTCAGCACATTTCTCAGTCCCTCCTTGTTCTCAAAAAAACAAAATTTTCTTCATCCAGACAGGTCTGGAAAGCGATATATATTCACCTGCACCAACTTTCATGCAATGTAGTTATCCTGAAATGTTGATTCAAACTAGGCTTTTATGGAATCTAGTAACAATCTCTACCGAGCTCTTACATCAAGGAATTGAATGGATGTTAAAGACATTACCTAGGACAACAGCTACTGTTCCATACTAAATCATTAAGGGAGTCTATGAGACATCAAGTGACATTTAATAAAGTTCACTACATATTATGACAGGTTCTCTACCTAATAAATAGTCCTTCATGTATTTGATTAGAGAAATTGTATCCTGGTACTTTTGCTTGATAATGCTCCTCCCATTTTTTGCTTTTTGCAAATTTTTGCAAATTACTCTGCCATGAACATATTTCATTTTTTGCTGGTGGGTTTCATGTATTTCTCTATTTCTCATATCTCTAAATGCAATCCATGTCTTCCACAAGCACTTCTTCCCCAGTTTTTGTCACATTACAATAACAAGTGTTTGACAATACTGCAATTTATAATAATAATCAGTAATTTCCCTATAATTTTATGACTAAAAACAACCAAATAAAAATGAACTATATCAGATAGCAAAAGTTTGTGTTACTTTTTTTTTTTTTTTCTCCATAGAGCACTAAAAAGCTGAATATGCAGAATATTTATTGTTGCATATATCTAATGCTTGTAGATTTTATCCATGGCAGAGCAGCCTAAAGGGTTTTTTCAATCGTCAGCCCAATCACTAACAAATTTTTAACTCTTTTGACTTTATCATAAATATTTAGCATTAATAGCTGTTTCTTCTGCATTAAATAATTGTCTTACAAAGTCATCTTCTAAACATTAGACTTCAATAGACTAAGCATTCATGATGTTTAAATACCCCTTGTAGGACTGCTAAGAAATTTGCATATTTTTGTTTGAACCCTTCTTCAATAACAGCCTACAAAACACACCACCTTTTTTTCCGTTCACCAGGCTGTCAGTATCTCCTCTACATTTGTCCTAATGGAAGGCACTTACTAGTCACATGTACTTGTACATACAAATATATGAATAAGTGTAAAAAATCAGCTGGTAGTCAAGACATTCCTTCCACAAGGACATTCTTTCCTATCTGTGATAAATTCTTTAAGTTAAGCAGAAAATGAATGCAATTTTCTGCCTTTGCTTCTTCTGCTGCTGTTGAGTCAATTGGTACAGAGTAATTCCGCTATCAAATAGGTGAAGATTGCCTGAGAAAGAGCCATAGCTGGAAAAGTTGGAAAGATGTATCAATAAATACACTCCTCGTTTGATACTGTGGACTGTCTCTCAGGGATCTAACAACAGGTTTCAAATCTTCCCATATATTGTGGAGAACATATACTTGTAAATAGAAGGAGAAGCAGAGAAAAAATCTTCATAAAATTGTTTTATTTTTAACATTAATTAATAATATGCAAGTTTAAAAGGCATGGCTGAATGTTCCATTAATATTACTGATGCATATATATGTATTTGTGTATATATATATATATATAGGTATACATATATATATGTAAACACACAGTATATTTGATGTGGATTTAAACAATTTTCATGCAACAGTTATGTCATTTCTCCACTTCTCTGTATTTAACTGTTTCCAAATTACATCCCCCATCTTCTACCCATGATTCATTAATGACACATCCCATTTTAGATACTAAATGTCAATTAATTAAAAACATTAACACAGTGACTTTTTTTAAAGGGTAGATTTCTTACTGTCACACTTTATTTTGCACAATTTTCTTCAGCTGTCACATACTCATATAAAATTCCTTATTGTTGCTTATTTTAAAAATATCATAAAATCAGAATCATTAAAAGGTGATGTCTCAACAGCTCTCAGCTTACTGATGTGCAAGACTAGCCAAATGGAATGCCACTCATCAGACAACAATAGTTAAAGTTACTCCACAAAACCTCTCCAGAATACTTAACCTCCAACCTTGAAGGGAACAAACTCTCTGCAATTTATTCACCTTGTTCGTAAAGACCTCAGGTTTCTGCCGAGATTATTATCCCCTGTGATGGTGAGCTTCTGAAATATGGATATCTGCCCAAAGACAACTGGACTGTGACATCCAATGACGTTTCTCATAGCCCACTGTACAGCTATCAGGTGGTGATAATATTCAAATGTCACAAAAGCGTAGCCCTGGAGCAGAACATACCAGAGCAAAATAAAATAAAATATTTATTCTCTGTGTCGAGGAATTATTTTTAAATAGAAGGAAAAGGAAGTCACAAACACCTGGACTTGCTAACATTTATGAGAGGAAAGACACATTGTGGGCTTGCAAATCTCAAAATGTCTCTTTAAACAACATTTTACAAAAATCTGCTACTATGATTTTCTTATATATTTCAAATAAATTCTAACATTCATATTTAAACATGCAGCTCTTGCACAAAAATTATAGCCATCGTCTTACACATGATCAATAAATAAAAAATGTTAAGCAGTCCTGCTTCCTCAAAATATTTTGGAAGTAAGGTCCACCAAATTTTGCATGGGGAGAAACCGGACACTTGACACATGCCACTTTCAGTTAAAAAAAAATAAACTCAAGGATTAATTTGAACTTATTTAGTTATTCAGTCTGTCCTGCAAAATGCAGTAAAATCCAAAAGCAAAGAAATCAGCAAAACAAATAGCTCACAGCATTACTCATGCCATAACTAAGAATGACAGAGAAGGTGCAACAATACAAGTCTACTCATTCTCCAATCTGCAGAGTTCAGGTGAAATTTAAAATGAAAAATAAGTTTGATGAGATGTACTACATCTAATACAAACATGAAGATGCACATTACTGAAATCAATTTACGTTAGAAATAAAATACACCTGTAACTACCTCAAAAGTTCTTAGCAACTCTTAGTAGATGTTTAAATAACATGTAAACATTCCACAAGTCAGATATATCTTTATTCACAAATACATGAGTAAGTGTAAAAAAATCAGCTAGTAGTCAAGACACTCCCTTCCACCTCTCCTTCCTGTAAACTGCACTGTCCTTTTGCACCAAAAAGGGGAGAATGTAAGCAGAATTTGTTCTCATGGATGGACAGAAAAAAAGTTTGTGCTTGCTATTTGATAATGGAGATGAGAGGTTGCATAACATCCTACTAACTTATCCTCTGCCAGTAAAGGATGCGTATAATTTAACTGTGCAATAGCTTTGCCAATCAATTCTTAACTTCAGAATTCCTTAGAAGCCAGAAGCTGTCTCACTGAGATGAAGATGCAGCGGAGATCATAACGGATCCGGAGGCAAAACAGTAAGCTGTCCTGTCAGTGCCATAAGGGGCAGCTACGTTGTCATGGTTTTATGATTTCTGGCTATCGGTATTCCACATCATAACATCATGCAGTGTACTGGGAGTTAAAGAACAAATGCTCTAGTTCCGGGTACTTGTCCAGAAGAGAAGAACTACGTTCCCCAGAAGACTGTTCGAGTACTGTTATCATTCCTGCTCAGGGAAACAGATATAAGGCCTGTAGGTCACCTAACCTGGGTCCTCTTCTTTCTTCTCGTCTCGTCGTGCTCGCTTTCGGATCGTCTCGCTGCTGCTTCCGACTGTACGCAAGGCTTCAGTATTAGTGTAAGGCCTTTAGCTCTCGGACAATCCTTTTCTCAATTATATTTGATTTTATTAACAATTATATTGAATTATATTGTATTATAGTGTGTTATCGGGCATTCCGATACTATATCTAGTAAATTAGTTTGTTTCTCCTCAGATCGTTGCCACTGTTTTTTTAATTATTCTTTTTTTGGGGAGGAGGTTCCCTGTTTTCCCTTTTCTGGAGGCGTGGATTTTGCAAAAAAAAATCCCTCCGCCCCACTAGTCATGGAACCAGGCCGGACCAGCCCGTAAACCGTCGACATATGTAATGGTGGCTACAATTCTATGGAGAGGATAAGGCAGCTCAATTTCATGCAAAATGTACATGTTCCAGAAGCCCACGGTACAAATGTTTGAGTCTAAAACCCACAGTATGTGAAATGAAGGTCACTTACTGGCATTAGTAGACTTTGTTCATGTTTCAAAATACCAACAAAACTGGCAGTGAAATGTTTCCTCTGCATGCTTGTATCATAACTCAAATATTACAACTGTAAAACTTGGTATTCTGCTGCTTTGTTGGAAAGAAGAAAAAAAAGAAAAAAAAGAAAAAAAAAAAAAAAAGCCCTAAACCAATTAGTAACAGTTCTTAGTTTGCTATTTGATTAATTACTTACTTTAAGTGATTCTTAAGAAATCCCATTAATTTCTTAGAAGAGAAAGCAGTAGACATTGTCCCTGATGGTCATAATACTTAGACAAAGTAGATTTAATTCTTAACATAATCTTTTCTCACTTCTCTTTGAACAACTCAAAGTACATAAAGACAACAGAACATAGCAGGCAGAGATTTGGAGGGGAGACTGCATTATCAAAACAGGTCACAGAGAGAAACAACATACTTTTCAAAAGATGAGGTAAGTATAGACTTAATAAGACGTAATAACTTGCATGGATTATAATAGCCAAGTGATAATTCTAGGTTTCAATTCCCCAGAGAGAAAGAGAAAATAGTAACTGAAAGATCAGAATAAGGTGTTACTTAATTTACTAAAAAAATATCTCATTGGAAATATCTTTTAGTGGACACAGACTGCAGTCTTGAAAGGGAACAGAAGGGCCCTTGCAAAAATCAGTTCAAATTGCATCAGAATTGACCCCAGACAAAACTCTTCAACCGCAACTTCTGATTCAATTCTGACAGTAAGATCTGTAGGATTATTTATATTTTAAAGCTTTTGGATTTTAAGGTAGACCTCATTTTTTCTGTCATATTCACTAGTATATTTCTCCTCTAGCAGTCTCTTCCTTTTTTTCCCTTTTGAAATCCAGATGGCATCCAGAATGAAAGAAAGGTATGGCAAATAATTTCATTAGTTTCTAAAAACATGTTTAAATTGCAGTAGAAGAAATGTTTGATCTTAAAGCAACATACAGCATTATCAGGCAAGATGGGAAAGAATGCCATGGTTAATAGCTAACTAGGTACACTTCCTACATCACAGAACCATAAACTGCTTGAGGTAGGAAAAGGTCCTCCGAAGGCCATCTGGTCTAACCCTCTGCTCAAGCAGATTCACCCAGTGCAGGTTCTCCAGGACAGTGTCCAGTCTGCTTTTGAAGATCTCTAAGGAGACTCCACAGCCTCCCTGGGCAACATGTACCGGTACTTGGTCAACTGCACAGTGAAGAAGTGCTTTGTGATGTTTGGGTAGAACATCTTTTGTTCCAGTTTATGCCCATTGCCTCTTGTCCCATCACTGGGCACAACTGAAAAGAGCCTGGTTATGTCTTGCATTGCATCCTCCCTTCAGGCATTTATGTACATTGATAAAATCCCCTATTCCCTACATCACTAAGCTAAGGTGGTCTTTCATCCTTTCCTTATTGGAGATGTGCTCCAGTCTCTTAATCAATTGCAGGAGGGGAAAAAAACAAACAAACAAACAAAAACAAAATATAAAACAAAAATCTTAGTTGTATTTTTTATTCATTGAAAAAATTAACAAACAAAAAAATAAGAAAAAAAGATGGCTGATTAGGAGCTAGTTAAAGGCTTTGGAGGATGAAAGTCACCCCAACAGAACAAGATTAACAGTTAGCCCTAAAGACATGAAGATGCATTCATTCTTTATTGGCTCAAGACAAAGTCAATAGTCTACTGAATTTCTAACATGACGTCCTGTTGCACTTTCCCTTTGAGGTTTTCCCTCCAAATACCGTCCTTCTCCAATAGGCTCCTGCCATGAAGTTTAATGTTATCAGAGACTGAATTGACTTGGCTGAAAATAATTATGACAAAGCTCTTAAATAGCAGTTACCTTTAAATAACATTTTAAGCATACACTTCTAATTCTTAACATCGGCAAAATCAAGCTCCTCCTTCATGTGCAGCATTAAGAAGTCTGAATAGCAGAAAAACAAATTACAAGATTCTATCGTCTAAACATTTATAACTTTTTTTCTTTTGGAGATTATAAAATAGGAATTTATTGGATAAAATCTTTTGATCAACCTAAAAGCAAATACTTCTCCTTCTGGAGAATTCTATCTACTGAAGGACAGCAAGCTCTACATATCTTTTATATTTATCTGTATCTCTTGAAAGCTAAAAGTAATGGTGCCTTTAGGAATTATGCTCTATCTAGTTTGTGAAAGATGATGTGAGGCACTTCTGTTCTGCACGTTTTATTTTTACACTGCTTAACACGGTTGTTATTCCTGAACCTGATTTATGGGTACCCAGGGGGTACTCCTAACCCTTTTTGATGTTACTTCTGGAAACATTTGAGAAAAGCAAATCCCCCTTTGAGTATTGAAGAGTTTTAGCGTTTGTTTCAACTTTCAGCCATTTGCTCAATTTATTAGGAGCTTCTTCAAAGACATAAAATAGCAACACATCACCTCAAATGCTATAGAAAGAAATAAATGTATAAATGTTGCCAATTCATGCTAACTCTGTTGTAGACAAGCAGAAAGCATTGGAAGGCATCACACTATATGGAATACTGCCTACAGATTTAATAGAAACCTATAAACATGTTTGGCTCTGAAATATTTCACTGTTCATCACAGCTACATGAAAATATTCATAACAGGCCAAACACAATGTGTGCCTAATGTAAACTGGAGAGTAAAAATTGGTAATAGGCTTAAATATTATTCCAAACTGTTTATTTTTCTACATACCATAGAGTACAGTACTTCTTTAAATAAGGTTTTCATGAGCTCTGCAGACCTCGCTAAAATCAGACGGGCTGCACTGAGCATCTTGGGGCTTAACCATTCCATGTGTGGTAGACTGTCCATGATAAAGGTATGTAAGCAAGCAGAGAAAAAGTGAGAAACATAAAATCATCTAGCTTGGTGAAGACCTTCAAGATCATCAAGTTCAACCATCAACCTGAGCTATGGAGCCCACCACTAAGCTATTCTCCTCGGTGCAAAGTTCACATCTCTCCAAGGGTGGGGACTCCACCACTTCCATGGACAGCCAATTCCAATGCTTGACCATCCTCTCCATGAAGAAACTCTTCATAATACCCAATCAAAACCTCCTGTGGCATAACTTGAAACCACATATTCACATTCTATCACTTGTCATATGAGAAGAGAATGATTTCCTGCAACCTCCTTTGAGGTACTTATAGACAGAGATGAGGTCTTCCATCAGCCTCCTCTTCTGCAGACTAAATAACCCTAATACTATTGGTAATTCCTCATAAATCTAGTTTTCATCAGCCTTGTTGCTCCTCATTGTAAATGCCTAAGTAAAAATTCTTCTTTTTGTGAAGGGCCCAAAACTGAACACAGTATTTGAGATATCTTACTAGAAACAATAATATTTAAGAAATATATAAATAACAGATGGTTATCATATTTTCCTGTTTCAACTTGTTTTTTCAGAAAAAAGGAAGAAAAATGTATGATGAAGAATAGCCACAATATCCTTTTTTGTGTGTGTGTAGCAGAGCTAATACAAAGTAATTGTTAATGTTCAAGCTGAATGCTATAAAATGATGAAAGCATGTTTCACCAAATACTACCATAGCAGAGTTGGTATTTTTCAGCTGCATACGAGTATTTTATAGAAATCAACATTAAGAATACAGAGACTTATATGCTTAAATAAAGTGAAAAGGCTATATGTATTTATATATCTTTGAGTTCTATACGTATCCCAAGAACATAAGGTTGGAAAAAAGAATGAGAAATTCAAAAAAATCTGAGCAGAGATTTCATACGTAGCCCAAGTACACAGAATGACCTTTGCACAGCACTCCACCATACAGGTCCTGAAAATAGTTATTACTTATGCTGTGAAACTCAAGTTTTAGTACAAAAATTTCACTGTGTTCAGTAATGTCTTTTGATACTTCCTGAACCCTACATAGGGAATACTAGGACATAAATAATCCTTTTCCATGCTATCTTTCCACTGTAATAAAAAGTATATTTTCATTGCAGATCTAGTGCCTGATCTAGAGCTTGGCAACCCTGCACATAGCAGGGGGGTTGAAACTAGATGATCATTACGGTCCTTTTCAATCAAGGCCACGTTATGATTCTATGATACTGTGATCTAGTTTCAGCAATGAGCCCTCAGATTTCAGCATCAAGATTTTGTCAACATGCCTGTGACAAAGAGACATCTATCAGACTACTGTGTAGGATATCTCCCAATCATTTACCTTGGGATCACGCTCTCTTTCATTTAGCAGTACAGAGTCATGCTAGGGCTCTGGATTGCAGTAAGGGAACTGTTCAAACGGACAGGTGTAATTACTGCTTTTAAGTAGGTTAGTTTGCACCTTTGCAGTGAAATTTCGAGTTAGCAATTCTCTTAGCAAAAGAGATTGCTGTTTGGAGACTGTTCCGTAACTAAGAAGGCTGCTGTGGAAATAATGCCTCCTATGCTACTAGCCTATAATGTCAGAAGGAGATGGTGGTGGTATGGTAGTAGAGGCTGAACCTTCCCAACAGCATTCCGTTACATGCTGTTGCTGTGTGACTGATAGCAGCAGAAGGGTAGTCTGACAAAATGGCGTCTGAGATAGAAGTGTGCAGGAAGCAAAAGTGTGTCACTGAATTCCTTGACGCAGAAAAATGGTACCCACTGACATTCACTGACACTTGCTGAAGATTTATGGAGACCAAACAGTGGATGTGAACACAGTGAAGCAGGGGGTGGTGCATTTCAGCAGTGGTGACAGTGACATGAAAAATGAGCCACATTCTGGACAGCTATGCAGGTTTTCTATGAGCAAGGCATGCAAACTCATATTCTGTGCTTTTGAAAATCCATAGCTAATGGTAGTGATTATGCTGAAAAACAGTATTTTGTAGATGAGAATTTGTTCTATCGAACAGTACTTTTGGAGTGACCAACATACACCACAGAGATGTTCAAAATAATCACTTTCCAGAAGACACACTGTATGAATCACTACAGAGTTCAACTGTTCCTTCCATACATTCTCTATTTTGACCATTATTTTACAGTTTTCATCAGTATACATTTTCATGTAAGTAAGAGTGCTATCTGCACTGAGGCAGAGTCAAGGTACAACCAAGTCAGTTAACCACAAAAGAGAGGAGGATCTGAAATAACGTTGTCTAATGCCTGTGGATTTCATTTTTTTCCAGTTCCACTGGCCAGTACAAAAAACCTGCTTGTAGTTGAGAGGAGACAAGGTGTGCAAGAGAACACCCTCAAAATCTTATGAAGTATGTAAGAAGACAGAAAATCCTCATATAGCCTCATAATTATTTCACTACATCTCTTGACAAATGAAAGAGGAAATCTATGCCTACAGCTCTAGGAAGTGACGAGTTGAATTCTGCTTACTTTAATTTATTAATACCTTTACAACTGAAAAAAAGAAAAAAAAGGCTGTTGAAGGACTCCTCTGCTCATTCCTTCATTCCTGGGATAACAGACTTCAATGCCACCTGCCATCAGTTCATTCCATGTCCTACAAGACATACTGGCATGGAAGCACATTCCTATGAATTTTTGGAGACTGATGAGGATACAGCTGGTCTGTAGGCTGCTTTTACACTATCTGCCATCTCTTCCTCAAAACACAGCATGAGGCCAGTAGAAAGATGTCTTCCTTCCCTGTTCAGTGTATAAATCCAACAAGCTTATCTGTAAATGAATGCTCCCATAATTGTGTGCTGAGCTAAAATCCTACTGAAACTGAGGTTTCCACAGTTATTTGATGCCTTTATTTAAATAAATGAGAATTGACATGCTTTGAATAAACAAACTAGTAAATAAATACATAAACTAGTAAAGTTTAGGAAGCCAAATAGTCCTTGGAACAATTCAGCCAAGAAAACTGAGACAATTAAGTCTAAACTCTTTGTTTCCTTTGGGATTTTGTCACAAAACAGGGAAAGAAATTACAAATTCATTATTATGGGTGAATAGTTCCATACTGAATATATCAACTCAGGAGAATGTCAACATATCCATTTCAAATTTGATTGAAATAATTGTAACCAGCTCTCAAACCTAAGTAAACACATTTATGACTGATATTCTTCACTCTTATCCTTTGGAAAAGGAGAAAGCTGGGCTCATAAAACTCCATATTGCATTTAATTATTGAGAGGCTAATACTGCTGTATGCCAAACCATTAGGACAAAGTTATTCTGCACACTGTGCCTACAAGACTCTGAAAGAGATGCAGAGCAACTTTGCAAAGCCTATGTATATGTAATGAGATGGATACCATACTCTTCTTTTCAATATACAATTTAGTCTATATCTGTAACTGTCTATAAGAGACACATTCATCAACCAAATACTGTCAGCAACAAAACAGCTACTATCAATTCAGTACAGTACTATCAAATCAGTAGCACATAAGCATAACACAATTACACAAGGTCTGGGATAAAATCAGAATAACAACCTAATATTTCTAATAGGAAATCCCAAGATAACCCTAACAGATTTATCCAGACTTCTTACCAACTTATAAGACTACAGGTATTTTTTTCTAAATACTTTATCCTGTTTCATAACACAGATGAATCAGCAGAAATACTTAAAATATACTTAAAATGAATAACATTTTTGTTATTGGTTTTGAGGATCCACCCCAAAATTTCTATAATTTCAGATAATTCTTCACAATAGTGGTAGCTGTCTTTCTTGGCAATTAGTTTTTAATCATGCATTTGCAAGCAATGGTATTCTTGAATATACATGCTGAATTGCTATACAGTGAGATGTATTGCAGAATTTAAAACTGCAGTAAGCAAGAATATGAGGACAGATGAACCATCAATAATTTAGCTTTGATTTATAAAACAAACACCAAAAGATTCCTGATCACTGGAATATTTTGTAAACGTCAAAATCACAATTTCATTCACTGTATCTCTAACACAAACTAGAGACAAAGATCTATATACACCTATATCACTGCAATAAGCACTCAAGACTTACGAAAACATAAGCAGTCAGACTTCCACCTGTAACTTAACTAAGGCATACAAACTGTATTCATATCAGCAAAGCAATGAACACATCTGCATGTTCCCCTTTTTCTACCACAGAGCTGGAAAAAAATACCATAAAAAACCCCACACATTTTAAAAGGTAAGTGTGCACAGACCAAAAAAAAAAAAAAAAGCTCTTTGAAAGTGGTAAGTACACTGAAGCACTGAGACTGTGCATCTCTGACACTGTTCATTGTACTTACCTAATATCCGTGCATGTTATACATGTGATACCGCGACTGTTTGTAGTAACAAGGTTCAAAGCCACAGATGTTTCACTGTCAGTTGTTGGGTGTGCTCCACATTTAAAGTAAAACTCCTGAAGTATTGAAAGGAGAGATAAAGAAAAGATTACGTAACTGCAGCTCACATTCTCCCTTTATCTTAGGCTAACTGACATTTGAGACAACAGACAAATCACCACTGCCAACAGAAAAGGAGGACAATCATTAGGAAAGGTTTAGAAGGAATCCCTTGAAAAAGTAGCAGTCTAGGTGCATGTTTTGTTCAGTCATTTCACAGAAAAAGATATTTCATTGTGAGCTGATTTGATGTCAGCGTGATACCCTGTTAGAATTTTTGAATTTACAGAAGAAGGTGACTACCCCTTGACTTCATCTAAGCATCAAAGGCAGAGTATTATGAACTATAACTGTACATATTCCCAATTTTTGTTGTTGTTTTTGTTAGAAATGTTACCATTTTCTGCAGAGGACATAACTTTGAGTTTCAATTAGTAAAGCCTGGCCTTGTTTATGTGATGTTGGAACTCTACAGAATACAATTTTACTGCTATATTAAAAGGAAGCTCTCATAAGACACACATTATGTTTACAATTATGGAATCACAAAATAGTTTGGGTTGGAAGAGACCTTTAAGATGATCTAGTTCCAACCCCCCTGGAATAGGTCACCTCCCACTAGACCAGGTTGCTCAAAGCCCCATCCAGCCTGGACGGGTATATATCACACAGCATTTGAATTAAGTTGCCTTAGTTCATACAGCTCCACATTGCCTTTTACACTGCTGTTATCACTGTAATACTTTTCACATAACTGTGTTTTTTTTTTTTTTTAATCTATCTTTTCACGTTCTCCCCAGGGAAGGCCATACCAATCATGCTGAGATTCAATAAAGTTTTGCTACATAAGATTGTTTCACATGTCCAAATCACTGTGTGCATACATTTAAAAAAAGGCAGCCTGAAAATAGGAGCCACAGATGACAGTTTATAGGGTTGTCGGTTTTTTTCTTCCCTTCAAAGACCTTTTTTCCAGTGTAAAACTGTGGAGGTTTGTACTGAAAACAGGAAGACTGATGCAAGTGAAGTGTGCATTTGAAAGTATAAATGCAAATGCATCAGAAGAAGAAATGATGAGTCACGAAAGAGTGATAGGTGTTGATCAAGATTGCAAATGACTCTCCAGACATCCATACAAAGGAAAAAAAAAAAAAGACAGAAAAAAAAGGATATAAATTATCAATAATATCAATACAACCTCCCTTCTAAGATGGTTAATTCCTCCTATCAGAGAAACATCAATATGCAAGAGACTGAAGACTAATAAAATAATCAAATTCCACCATATGTTAAGGACTCACTTCTGAAGGATGTACTAGCAGCATTTTATTAACACAGCTAAAAGGCAAGAAGATAGTTTAAGGATAAGTCTACTTTTGATATAATCATCTGTACTTATGTACATAAAGTCAGGTTTTTTTTAAATGACCAAATCATCCTTCTGTACTGTTCCAAAACACTGGGAGCTAACCCCAGGTTAAGAAAATATGTTTAAAATCATCCTAATAGAATAGATCAGACTTTTGCATGCTCTTTTGTTGTTTTTTTTTTCCTTCCTTGCTCAGGACCCAATTTAACACAGCACTTAACTTCAAGATAGACTTGAAGCACTTCAGCAATCATGTATGAGGCAACAGAAGTACATATTCAACTGGAGTACATAAAACCTTAAACAACCTGTAACTAATTTATTTTCAACTTTTAAAAACAAACCCATAATCTTTGTATTATATGGTTTTGGAGCTTAGGTTTTCTTTGCTCTGTAATTCTATTTTCTTTTTCCCCTTCTTGTTCTGAAGGCATGAAATGGTAAGATGGATTGCTTTTAATGCAGTAGAAGACCCGAAAATACCTTCTTCCTTTAGTACATATTCCACACAGAACTAAGAGAATACTGAAGAATCACTGCTCCTGAATAGAAAAACTATGGTCAAAGAAGTATACAATGAAAAGATGCATATATTATATAAACTCATTCCCTCCTGTAATAAAATTTGCTTTGGGTCACAAGCAAAAAAAAAAAAAAAAAAAAAAAAAAAAAAAAAAAAAACCTGAGCAAAAAAGGAGCTAAGCTCTAAAATACATGGAAAATCCTCAGACTCAAACATTTTCTTACTTCTGTTTTTTTTTTTTTAGAAGATTTAATAACCATGGACTTTCATGTGAAAACAGCCAAGGCCACCAAATTAAAGAAGAAAAACAAAAAGAAGAATGAGGCTACATTCCCAAATCATTCCCAAATGGCTCTCTTAGCAACCCTGGGAAAATTACTTCTCTATACTTCTGCTTATCAGCCTTAAAACTGCTTTAAGAAAACTCCTCTGCTAATTGCATTTATAAAATGCTTTGGTGTTTCTCAACAGGGAACATTACAGAATGCAAAAATATTATTTGAAATAACAAAAGAAATTATTACCATCCTCAGAAACTATATGCTGAGAAATCGCCTGCTTGAGCAAACTGCAATTTAAAAAAATAATAAATCTCAACATTAAGTGCCAAAAGAATAGAGGGCTATTTAAAACTGGAGGAAAAAAATCCCTTAGATTCTATGTTGAATAGTTTGTAGACTAAATTTTCAAGATTAAAGAATATAAATAGTCATTATGAGTGTGTTGAGACTCACAATGCAATAAAAATAATTCATGTATGAAATGTGAACCCTCGTAAAAGATGTTGGCCTGCACAGTGCCCAGCTGCACAAAGCTCAGCAGGACAGTGCTTCCTCAGGCCTGAGTCACCAGCGCTGCAGCGGGAGCTCTGAAACACAGCAGGTTCAGGCCCTGAAAATGCAGTGCGAGCACCTGACAGTTCTGGCATTTCCCCATTTATTTTTAATCATCCTAACACATATCCTGGTTTTTTAAAGGATTTTAAAAGGCATGAACTTGATTAGTTTGCAGTTACAATTAAAAACTTAAGAGGCTTGAGTTTATACATTGTGTGAATAATTCATAAATATTTGTTACATAGGATATGTTTACAAGATTATATCCCAAACAAACATACTGCCTGAAGCTTCAGTTTTAGTAAACTTCTTCACGAATGATGGTGTGCTGGCCCAGAGAGCTCCCTGGGCTGGATCTCTGCTGTTCCTGAAGAGGCGAGCAGCAGCTATCCACCAGATTAGCCAGATTTGAACTACTGGCATACATATTATACAAGCTGTAGTTACGCTTCTTTAGATAAGCATCAAAATAGCTTTCCATACTTAATTTATATGCTTCTGCATAAGACACTATTGTCACAATTTTAACCTCACAATAAACTAAGTTTATAGGACAACATAAAAGAGAGAGGTAAAATTTTATGCAGTCTACATCGCTATCTGACCACTTCTAAAATACTTAAAAACAGGAAAATAACATTATACCACCATACTGCATTTTTTCTCAATTAGCAATAAATAAATAAATGAAAATTTGATGAATGACATTTTCCGTTTTTGTTCAGTATTCCTTATCTGCAGTGAGTACGGATGTGAAGGAATTACTGAGAAAGCTTACAAAAAATTTCTAAGTTCTGAAAGTGAGTACTTTTATGATCACCTTCTATTGCAGTGAATACCTTTAGATCATTTTGTTGCCTAAAGGCATAGTTCCCATGAAATTGTGAACATTCTATTAAACATTACAAATGTCATCTTCTTGGCAGTGCATCTGATAGATTGTTATTCAGTGAAAGGAGCAGGCACTGCTGTTACATACTTTGTCATTTTCTTTATTCCTGTTACCATTTTTTGTGTCATGCAACTCAGTAAAAATTGCAGGGGGGAAAGAAAAGGTGCAAAGATGCATGGTAACTGCATGCAGCTTTCCAAGAAACTCTTCCATATGAGGAAAATATACTCCAATTTCTAAAAAAAAAAACGAACAAACACCTTACTTATATCGGGAAGGGAAAATAACCCACCCACTCAAAAACCTATCTCCCTAAATTCCATCTTACCAGATAAGTAGAAGTTTGCATATCCCTAATTTCTGACTACAAGCAAACTGTCTTCTACATGATCAAGCTGGCACAGTAATTAAAGTGATCAAAGCGATGCTTAAACCTTCACTGTGAGACTAGCACCTGCCAGTGAATAATGAAAGACAGTCCCAGACAAACAGTACCCTTTTAATGGGCATTCCTCATCCTAGTAAAATGTACTGTCAGAAACAGTACTGTTCTTTGCAAACAAGCATCGATAGCTTGCATTTCAGCTGATGTGCAACTCAAGACACATGAAATAGTTTCTGTATACACTTCTAACTCACTGCTGTGATAACTGCTTCAAAATTCTAAGATCACACTGAATTCCTTGTTCCCTTTTCTTAATAAATTATGGATTGAGATAAGGCTTTAAGGTGGTGGTGTTCTGTGTTTTTTTTTCCCACATGCATAATGCACGCATTTACTTAGAACTGATAAGTAGTTACTCGTTAAGATATTGAAAATACAGCTTCCATTTTTCAAATGATTAGCCCTTATACATCTCTATTCATGTAATACCAGAATTATTCTCATGAAAGAGAGAGAACTTCCGTATCTTTCTGACACACTTCTGTGATAAGGCTTTGCTGCCTTTTCCAAGTAAAAACTTAAGCAAGTATTCACTGTATCTTACAACAAACTGGAAGAAACCCACTTCAGAACAGCCTTCAAATCTAGCATGTTTTCAGAGATGTTTTGGGAAGAACTGGGTTCGTCTCTAAGAAGAGACATTTTAAGGTTCCAACATCCCAGCAGAACTGCAGGCAGTGGCATTCCTGAGCACAGGAATCTCACCCTACTGAAAAATTTAGAAAACATGACACGTTACCTATATATGGACCAGGTGCAGTTTTTAAAGTTAAACAAAAAAGAAACATGTCAGACAGAAGAGCTGTTTGAGTTCCATTGTTTAAATAATGAGGAAGGCTGTGCAGCCAAAGGACAATTCTTAAGAGATTACTGCAGTCAGTTCTTTAATTAATCTGTCATTGACTCAAGACGGTGTTGTATATGTAAGACTGCTTCACTTCCTTCTGTGAGCCAACAGGATTTTGACCAGCTTTTGTTACTGGGAGACATCCTGGACGAAACAGTGGTCTCACTACCTACTTCCTTATTTCTTTATGCAGCTCAAGAGATAAGAGCCTCAAATGAGGTATTGAGCACTGTGTGCATCATGTAGTACACAGACTTATGGATTTATTTATGAATTACCACTCTGCACGGTTTGGTTGTACTAAGAAAAGACTCTAAGTCCTATACAACTTCTAAGATTAAAAAAAAAAAAAGAACCATAATCCACGTTTTAGCAATATAATTAGGTGTAGAATCAAAAGATACCTCAATGCTTGTTCGCAATATCAGAGGTGCAGACTTTTTCAGCTGACTTTCCTAAGCCAAGCATGGCTAGCTGGGTCACCTGCTAGGCAAATCAATGATAAATGCATTCATACAAAGGTTTACATGGATGACATCCTTGGTTATGTAAAAGCAAAACTTGTTCCAAGGGAAAGGATTTGTCCATAGTACTCAAACAGCATTTAAGCTGCAGCACATAACTGTTTAAGTGTCATCTGATCACTACAAAAAGTAGAAGAATGTATGTGGATCATTACTAGTTGTCTATTAAGATTAAGCAGAACAATAATGGAGGTCAAGTGGCAGTGGATTTAGAGGTGTATGATCGTTAATAGGTTTCAGAAATACAGTGATACAAAGATTGCAGATGTTGGTCACATTAGCTATTCACATCCCAATACTGCTCTTTCAAAAGAAGTGATCTCTGCATTCAAGTAACATTTGTTTGCCAGAAAAACAGAGCATTTCTTCAGTTTTTCCATTTGAAAATAAAGAGTACATCAAAAACTCAGTACCTGATCTCAGACTTACATAATTCAGAATAGAATCAGAATAATCAGCAAGAATAAAAGGAAAAGTCTCAAGCCTTAGACTTTCAAATGCTCAGAATCTCCAACGTAGAATACACAGTAGAACAGTACAACAGCTCATGGATGCTGACAGAAGTGTGAGGTTTGAAATAAATGCCTTTATGGGACTCAATGAGAAAACATCACTTAAGAGAGATCCAGCATAGTATAGGGCCCCTTGTTAAAATAGAGTTCATAATCATGCAGACCTCAAAACTAAGCTGAAACATTTCCTGAAAAGAACGATGAAGTGTTGAGATATTAAATTTCAGTGTCTGTAAAAAGCATATACTTAGATTTAATTTGGCAATAGACAAAGGCAGCATAAAAAAGTAAAAGAAGCACAAGTATCAGTTTAACAGTAGCTGCTTAGCATGTATTATAATCAGCATATCCTGAACATTAGTGCTGATTTCTAGAATTTAAACTTCCCCTTAAATCTCTTTTAAAGTAGAATCCAACTGTTCAAATTTCTTACTAAGTGTTTCCTGTAGAGAATCAACACTTTACTCTGAGCTTAATTTCCTCAGGCAATCAGATTTGATTTTTTATATGGGAACGTCAGCCACAAAAAGGGCTCAAGGAGGGAAAAATCTCAAATACCATATGACATCAGATCCTCAGCCTGTGCTTCTTACAGCACAAAAAGCTGTCTGCTATTACAGCTTTGAGTGATTTCTTTTTTTTTTTTTTTTCTTCAACCACACCAACAAACACTTGTGGTAAAGACAGCGATGAAGAATTTTAAAAGATTAGAGCATAAATCTAAAATGTATAAGAAACAAAACTCCCATACTTGAATTGTAAATAATTCACAGGTGACATTAAGTTGTGCTATCACCCCCCAAAAATCTCATCTTGAGATTCAGAGATGTCTGCAGAGCTAACAAGTCATAAATATCTAAGTAAATGAATCATTTCTGTAACTAGTTACCTTCCATCAGTACTGCAAACAACACAGCCAATTTCATGGTCTAGTCTACAAATATTGCCATGGCTCTACCGTATATACATCAGATTCTCATCCATCTGATCCTAATTATAACCAAAATATTTAAATTCTGTCCATCCCTGGATATCAAAGAACTAGTCAGGTTCAAAGCTGATGAAAAGCTTTGAAAAAATCTTTAACAAAAAGGTATCATTAATGCAACAACCACAGGAAAAACAAACAAAATGTTATTTTTGGCTTCAGGTTTTCAGCCTTCAGCTAATATCACCAATGTCCTAGAGTCTCACACCCATCCGTTAACCATACAGATGATCTATGAGTCGTAACACAGCCAAAAGGCAGTACTAAGACACTTTCCATTTAGCACTAGGTCTGCCTCAGGGGTAGCATCGGTGTTTATGTAAGGACAGCATACAGACAGAATTAGGCTGTAATGCTACAGGAGTGGCTCTCTGCCTCATCTCTGTACCTCAGCTTTGAAAGATGGAATGTTTTGTTCTGCCATCTTTCCAATGCCTGCCTGATCTATGGGGATCAGGACAGGAATGAGGACATAACAGTCAAGACACTGATTATAACGGGAAAGGTGAGAAAGAGAAAGGAAAGAAGTAGCACAAATGTTATTCTCTGCCGCTGTAAGAAATAGGCTCGCCTTTGGCTCTTGACTCAGAGAGTACTAGCAAATGTTTGGCATTCCCTGAATTGGCAATAATTTTATGAATTATGTGGCCTAGGAACAAGGCCTTTCAGTTCTTTCAGTGGGAAGCAATCAGTTCAGAGAGCCAGATTCCAGCCAACCAAAGGAAACCCACCCTAAAATACATTGATAAATGATCCTCAGCCCACTGTTTTGCTCTAGAAACTTGGTTCTTGTTGGCCCTCACTACTCACCAAGGCAGCCATGAAAGGAATGAAACTAAGCAGCTGACAGCAGTCAACAGCAAGCAGTTGTCACCAGGTAACACAGTGGGAATCTTGTGTACCCATAAAAAGAGAACTGGAACTTCTGATACTTTCATCTAGTTTTAATGAGGCAGGACAGTGGAAAAACAAAAGCATTTGGTCAGCTATCTATTTAGATTGCCTTCATTGCTAAAACAATAACAAAATCCCTAACTTAAAATAATGGTAACTGTATCTGGGCACAGTAAGGCTATACTCCCACTAGCAAACAGTTGACCATTATACATTTTCCAAGAGCATTTCTAGGTGATTTAGCACATCTGTACAGTTGCAAATCTGACCTGCATCCGTAGGTGCCCACCACTAGCCTCAATCCCAGCGTACGTGCAGGTGCACATGGGCACAGTTCCCAACAGGGAGTTTGCATCCCTCCTTGTTCCTTGGAGCATGAGGAAATCTGGTAGCTGCAGATATGCTGTGCCATCTGGCCTCTGGGCATAAAAAATGTTACCAACAACATTTAAGCTTGTGGTTCTCTCAATAACATTGAGCACAGCACATTTTGCATCTCCCACTGCTTCTGGAAGCAGACCTTCTTCCCAAATGGTACCACTGCCTCATCTGGTTTCCTCTGCTCTTCTGACCAGGTAGGGGGCTACAGGCAGGACTCTTCTGCACTTCTCCACTGCAAAATCATTTCTGCTAAGTAGGTTTCTATCTGTAGAAACATCTGTAAATTCATTCTTAATTTAGTCATAAAAACTTGTGTAAACAGCAACTGATGTCCTCAGTGGAATCAGAACATATTTTATCTTTGAAAATGTGACTAAGAATGGACTGAAACAACAGAGGAATCTAATAATATGAAGGCTATTAAATGCTTTCACAAACAACATACATTACTAAGTTCTCCATTTCACACTTCAAAAATTATTCTCTAAGATTTTTTTTTAACAAAACATTTTAAGCTATCAAAGCTTTAACTTGTAAATTACCTCAAAAATTTACTTCTGAAAAAAAAAACTAAAAATATTTCAAAACTATTTCAACTTCAATTTTACACATGAAAAAATAATACTTTAGAAGATAGAAGTGAGTGACCAAAATCAGTGTCTTTTAAAGGCAAGACAAGAGGTTACCATTGACATCAGATAGATTGTTCAGATACACTGCCTTCATCATAAAGATTCAGATACACTGTGCTAAGTCCGAGGGGCTATAAACAGGTGTGTGATGCAGAGTGCACCATGGTGGTTTGCCACTTTTTGCAGGAAGATGCTCCAATTCACACCAATGAGGATGTTGGCATCAACAGAATGACTGGTGGACAGTAGATCTGCGCCTGACTTGTATTCAAAGATACGCTCAGACAGAGCCAAATGCAGAAATGCTGTTCTGTTTAGATTGAGTTCCCCATGCAGGATGTAAAGCTTGCAGATGTAACTGAGCCAACCAAAATGAATTTGACTTCACACACAAATGTGTTGTGTTTACACAAACATTAAATGCAATAACATGCCCATTATGACAAGTCTTTTCTCAGACTTTATAATTCTCCATAGATAGCATAAGTAACTAAAAAGCAAGTGCTTGCCAAAAGCTGCTGTGCAGTTACCATTGCCCACGCACTTCTTTTCCATTGCTGTGTTCTCAACACAGGCATTACCTCAGTGAACAGCAGGAATGCTCATTAGGAAAGTTCACACAACCCACAAACTAATTTTCCAACATATAGCCTATATTCGTATGTTCTGCATACATAGTAGACCTTGAATAAATACACTGCATAAAACAGTTCCTTCAGAGTAATAAGCAAAAACGGAAAATATATTTGTCCATAAAACATACGCTATCCAAAGGTGCAGCTCTGTATCATCATAAAGATGCACCTTTTAGTTTCAGATGGAAGTTGCACCTTATCATCTGATGTGGTTGTGCTTTGCTTTTCCCCTTTCACACATTTACAGTGTGAACTTCTCATTTAGCTCCTACTATACCTTGACCTGCTCCAGAGGAAACTGAATCCATCACTTACAAAATGCTGTCTATGAGAGTGAAGGGGTCCTGCAATTAATAGTACAAGCAACCTTTCTAGTTACTTTTTTCCAGAATCATAGTAGGACTTCCTTGAGTAGCATGCTGAAAAATAAACACATTTATATCTGAAGTAGAAAACCTGAATTTGAGTTGTTCTTGAGCACACGGAGCAAGCTCTCACATCCTGACTGCAAAGGGTGAGAGGGAAAACCAGACTTGCAAATCTCCTCACAGTTACATTAAGGTGAAATGACACTCAAGGTCCATATGTAAGAGGAAAAAACATCAACTTTAATAGGATATTTCTATAAAACAGTTGTGCTTTATGTGTTGGCCCTCCTACAATTATAGCCAGCAAAGCTCTGTGGTTTTATAGTAAATTCAAGTCTTACATTATTTAACACTTCAAAAGAAAGAGAGAAAAAGAGACCACCAGTCCTGGATCCAAGATCAGGCCTGTGAATGGTGATGTTCTGTGTGGTATAGAATAAAGTAGAAAAATGAGAAAGGCCAGGCCCCCCATCACCTATTTATAGTAACTAAGAAAAACGGAAGGCTAGATGAACCATCCCCTATTTAAAGTTACAGTTGGCTCCAATTGCAGGATTGGTTGGGACACTGGACACCAGTCAAATGAAAGGAGATGACACCAGGCCCCCTCCCATGACTTGAGTGTTTCTCAAGCATTGTTCTGGACTCTTCCAGGAGGGGCTGAGACATCAGTCAAATTAAGGAAAGGGATATCTGGTTCCTCCATGTGGCTTAATTGTCTCTTGGGGAGTTGTCTGGGCTCAGATTAACAGTCACTTGGGACTCGTCTTTTACAACAGCTATATTCCTACACACAGACATGCTTCATATTTCATCCAGCCTGTCATGCAAAATACTGAATTGGTGCGTAAGGCAGAGACTGAATTCCTGGACTCCAGAACTTCAGCTTAGAGACACTACTTATGATGCTTGAGATTGCTACGTGCAAAACAAACAAAGTACACCACAATTCACACACACTTTCTCAAACTAAGGTCCTCTATGTACTGCTCAGACTGATTTTTCCAGTGAACGTACTCCACAAAGCACAGAAGCCACACCTGCCACCTGTCTCATGCCCATCAGAGGCAGCAGTGCCCTTGTTTAGTGAAGCAGGCTAAGCCTTAGTCCTCCACACACTGGAGGAAACAAGCAACATCTACTGTCTTCGTATCAGAAGACAGTTCTCTATGGAAAGTAACACCAGGTAAGCAGACAGTCCCTCTAAACTACATGGGTTCAGATCACCACCCCCTGCCCCACACCACCATTGCAACAGCTCTTCCCCAGTGAGAGGCCACGAGCGTCTCACCACTCAACAGCAGTCAAAACACCAGTGTGCTATTAAATGCATGTTGGCTGAAACCAGGACAGGAATGCAACCTGAGATGTCACTTGACTGAAGAGTAAGCATTTTTTCTAAGAAAATCTCTTTCATATAGTATAGTAAACCCTATTTATTTTATTTTAAGCTTCTCCCAATTAGAGAAGCTTTGTACATATGAAAGTGAGAACTGGACCCTTGAAAAGCATGTTCTGAGACTAGTTAAATATACTCAAAATGAACTCAGTATCTGACACATGGCACTGTGTAGACTTTAAAGTAAAAAGAAAATGAATAGAATTATGGAAAACAGCCTTACTTTAAATGTAGCAGTGAATATTATGCTAGTGTATGTGGGGCTTTAAAATTCTTCTAACCACTGCCTCTTGGTTTTGACTTCAGGTTGTTGGTTGCATTTTTGTTATTAATATGCACTGTTTCAGTATGGATCTTCTCTTGGTTCACATACCTTTTATATAATCTACACATTCTCAAAGAATAATTGAGACTTCTACTCTTGTTTAGAATATAGTTTAAAGTTTAATTAAGCTGTACAGGTCTGGTAGGTCAGATTTCTCTAAGCTAGAAAAAGCAGTCAAAGGAGATTCTCACAGAATTCCACCACAGCAAAAACTGATTTACAAAGAATTAAGCCATCGCAGCAAATCCTTATTGACAGGTTAGTGATCCTGCAAGCAAGGCACTATTGTCTAGTGGTGTTTAAGGTAAAGCCTCCAGAAATCAATCTGCTCCAACACTACTGTTGTTTTTCCCTCAACTTCACAACTGCAAATTTATAGGGGGCTGATATTTGTGATACAATTACACCTTCTAAGGCATTCTAACAGTAGTGTTTAGTGAGCAGTTACTTCCTACTAGTTATCATGCCATCAGAGGAAGTGAGTGGCTTTTCTTTAAAGCAAAGGAAAACAAAACCAACCAGTGCAACATGAATACTCCTGTGTTGATTGTGATGTTGCAATGGCAGGGCAGCATCAGAGTGAGACAGAGCTTTGCACATCAAAAGAATGAAACCTGGTTCCCCTCATTTCCTGGCAGCAGTGTAAGCACATGTGGCTTCTCCAAAAAAGCGCTACCTGCAGTTGCTTTGCTCCTGTGCTTTCAAGTATTAGAGCAGAGAAACTGAAATACCGAATTTTCAGAATATCCCATACATTTACTGAACTCCTAAAGAGCTACTATGATGTATAGTGTAACTGATCAGCAGATGTATTTCTTAGACACATAAGATCGCACAAAGACTTGCAAGAACTGCTTTCTTGCACGGTACCACAGCCTGCAGATAATGCACTCTTGACAAATTTAGGACATGTTTTAAATCATTAATTGTGCTGAAGCAAAGGGAGCACACTTGAACTCCAAGCATCCTTGCAGCAATCCAGTTGAAGTATTAAGTATTTCTTATGTCACTGTAAGAACTTCAGTAAGCTATTTTCATGTATTTATACAGTTAATTAATAAATATTCAAATTGACATCCCATTGGGGCAGCTGCTTAAAACACAGAATGGTATTAACTACAGCAGATTGTGTATTTAAAGTTGGGTGTAAACTTTCAGTACCTTCCTGTGCTGAACCATTAAGGCAGAAAACAGTCAGAAAGACATCTGTCATGACAATTTAAGCTTTCAGGCTTGAAACAAAAGAACTTCTGCTTCCACACATCTTTTCTAAGCTAAAAATACATGTTGTATGCAGCAAACAACCGCATTTGAGATGTCCTGTATAGCTGTAACATTAAGAAATCAGGCATTTCTGACAGTAGTTACTCAGGAAGCATCCACACCGGCATGGACCATGAGGCATAGTGATCGTAATTCGTAGCAGCATTCTCAGCATGAATTACCGCAGTGAGAAAAACTGTCAGTTGTGTTATTTCCACACAACTATGGATTCTATAAGCAGCATGTGCTCATTTTCAATTTCACTGTGATTTGTAAAAGTGAACTTATTTCATAAGCTGTATGGACAGAAGCAGAAGACAAATGAAAGAACACACAAACTGATCCTCAATCAGTTATAGGCACGGTCCCTGGGAGACAGCTAGACCAAATGAAAAGTAGATATTGTTAATCAAACCTACTACATTCACATTTTAGAATCTCAGACCAGAACACTGAGCATGCATACCAGAGGTGGGAAACAGATTTCATGCCAAAGTAAGTTTCGCGGCAGTTTTTAGATCTAACAGAGTGTATCACATAATATGCTAACCTGCAAAATGATGGTTATTAACCACTCAATCGCAGTGCTCGCTAGATGCGAAGAGTGTGCTCCTCCATATAAATGCTGTCTGATGTTTCTGAGGAGAGACTTCTAGATAGCTGTACTGCACCCTAACAAAATCATTTTCATCCAGCTTACTCATAGATGACTGGAAGAATAGGTCACACGCTTGAGTGAAAGTCCAAGGTTTCAGTCATCAGTAATGAATTTACAACAGCTACAGACAGTAGCATACTGGTCATGAGATGTGCAGCAAGCAAAAAAAAAACAACACCACTGTGTGAGCATTACTGAATTACAAAAGACCATCCTTGAATACACTAGAAAAGTTATCATAGTGCTTGCAGAAATATGTATCAAACATTCTGTATTTGAACTAAAATTTGGGTGTGTTTTCTAAAATAGAACAAATGCAATGCTAAGATTTGGAATGGATTCTGCTTCTTGAGTTTGCAAGTTTCAAACTAACAGCACTTAATTCATAGTTTCAATTACTGTTTCTCTATTCATTTGGGCCCCTGAATGCTTACAAGTTTTAAAAAACTTTAACAGATCAAACATTTGAACAGTAAAATCACCTCCATGTAATCTGTAGAAATGACTTGTAGAGCAGTGTACAACATAAATAGAATGACAATGGTGCTGTTCTCACAACCAGGCTCAGGACTGTGTTATGGCAATAACACGTACTAGTGGGAGTCACATATCCTCCCACCTTCCTCTCAGGTTTAAGAACATAATATACTGAATTTGGACTGTGCTTCCCACTTATATTTAGCAAGCTGTAACTAAATCTCTGTATGCGTACAAACTCCCTGCATAAACTGAACAATTTGAGCATGTATATAGATTTTGATGAGTACTTTGTCACATTTATCCTTCTAAGCTCAGTGTACCAATATATCTAACTTCTTCAAGCCACCTGCTCTGGTAAAATCTGGGTATTTGAGAAATGGCTGTGTAGATCATGCACCAGTCCATTTAGCCCCGTGTCTTGTCTCTAATAGCAAGTTAGCAGTAGGTGCCTAGAATCTGTGTGCAAATTAAACACAAAAACACTCACCAACAACCAAAATATACCAGCCTCCCTAACTCCTCCCTCCCACCGCAAACACACACACACACACACAGTGCAAACCTAACATAGTATTTGCCTAGAGTATGTTCCAACCCCCAGCAACTCAGCAACTTTCAGCTTTGACTTCCTAAAACGGAAACAGTATCTTTGCATTTATTAGGAAGCAATGGATTTCTCGGCCATTAATTCCTCACTTTTTGAACACTTTTTAACTTCCACAATGCACTGTGATTGAGTTCCACAGTCTTACTGTGCAATAGCAGTTGTTCTGAACATAGGAACAACTGGAAGACATTACCAGGCCAAAGTAAGGAGCAGTACAAACCCGGCACAGCAGTGCAACATTACTGTTGTTAAGTCTTTATGACAGCTAATACAGAAGAACGGGTACAAAGAAGTTACTCACTGCAAAGCATCATCAGCATGCTCCTCAGACTTCCTAAAAGAGATAAAAGTCTCAAGGACTTTAAAGGCAAATTTTCATTTTTCTTTGGCTTACTGATACCATCTCTCTCTCTTTCACCATACCCAAGGAAACTAGATGGGCTGTGAGTGACACAGGATTTTGCTGCATCAAAAATAACTATGCTCTTAATATTCCTTAACGTTGCACCTGGGACGTTGACTATCCTGCAAAATATAAAAATGATCTTTTATAAGATACTTAAGTGCTCTTTTAAAAAAATCTAGGGGAGTCACAAAGGAAAAGCTGAAAACTAATCAGAGCTATGAGTCTTACAAAAAACTCTTAATGATTCCTCTAACAGGACAGATCCTCAGCTCTACAGGCTCTCAAAGTCATCAACACTATCTGAAAAGTTTTGAAGAACTATCATTGAAAGAGCTGTGAAGTTGTGCTCAAAAGAACTACTTGCTTTCTAAAGGCAATTTCAAAGTAAAACCTGGTAGTTGGGAATGATGCAAAGTAATTGTTCACAGAAGACAAAGTAAGACACTGAAAAAAAAAAGCTCTGAAAGCATGATTAATATCCATGTTTTCGAATCAGGCTTTCTGGAATTGAAAGACAGATGCAAAAATAACGAGCAACAAAGGATTTCTTTTTTCTTTCAGAAGCAGTGTTAACCACTTAAGAAGAACATCAAAGGGCAGAGAATTTGTTTGAAGAAGGCATTGTAATCTTGAAAATATTTCATTTGATCTTTTACAAAACTGTAACATTTCCTTGCATGTAAACAGAAGTGGTGGTGGCAATACAGGAGATGTGAACTTCCCAATACCATTCAATGCAGAGTATAACTGTACAAGTTCCTCTGTTTTCCAAAATGTCTGCGCAATTTCAGCTGACAAAAATGACTAGGAACTCTTATAACTGCATTGGTGATATGAGAAAACTGAAGAATAGATCCAAAGACTCAGCTTGATTTGTTTTACATTTTTTATGGTCTCAAAAATTACGCGTAAGTCAAAAAATGTATTTTCTTAAGAAATACTTCATCAAAAGAGTAACCCGTGTAATATGTAACTAAATGGTCTAAACCACGCTTGGTATATTTGCTAGTGGTGGGCTTTGACATTTGTTTTTGGCCCGTAAAACATGTCCAAAACACTGTGAAAATGCTGTATTTCTACACTGGAAAAGAGTGCATATTCTTAAAAAAAAAAAAAAAAACCAACAAAAACCAAAACAAAAACAACACAGACAGATCTTAATAGTAAAAACCACCTTCAGCTTTCTCTCCAAGATAAATAATTCAGTTTTTCTGTCTTAGTATAGAACCAACTCTACTTTATAATTCATTTTTTTCTTTTCACCAATCATTGATTTTTCTGCTGTAAGAAGTGCAGTAACAGATTTTTTTTTTTATAAGCAAAAAATTGATTGACTCCAGAATAAGGTTACTCTGAGAACATCTATGAAACAATGATCTAATTATAGTTTTCCAAATATGAAACAGGAAAGTTAAAAAAACTAAAAACACTTAAAATAATCTGCAACTACAATGCAAAGAACTCCAAAACACATAACGGACCTTCAAATACTAAAAAAGTCAAACGCCTGTTTCTTCACCATTCACTTGTCCAAAATGACTACTTCCACCGTTAATTGCTGTTAAGGACATTCGTTTAAAGACCTCACACACACACACAAACTGTAACTTAATTACAATACTTTTGTAGATTACTCTGAAATCTGTGCTGTTTTCTTTTTTGCAACTCTTCCCCCTTCTCCTCATGCACACACTGCCTTACAGAACACACTGGTGGTGAAGTAAAACAAAACACTCTTTAGAGATTTAAGATAATTTTACATGAACAAAAGCATATAAAGACATAATCTAGGGCAGTATTATATGAGGCAAATTAGGTAATTACGAGTGTGTAAGCTTGAGATCAGCCCTAGATATATATGGTACTTGATAAGAAAAGGAAGAATGTGTAATTAATGTCAACCAACAATGACTTATGGTAATTAGATACCATCAGAATAACCTGATATTTTTACCTGATTTCAAGTTTAATGAAATAAATTATCTATACAGGTTTCTCTGTGGCATTTTATACAGAATTGACATTTTGATTATGAGACTAACACACTAAAATTGATGTTAGATGGATTTAACTGATATGTTTCAAAATATTATTTCCCACACAGATTAATCAAATTCTACTTTCCAAGCTGGTATAGTAGTCATCATCACTTAGCCCTTTGATATGCAAAATAGTTATTAAATTTCTGGAATAAAAAGTAATTGCTCATAAACTCTAAAGAAGGCAATAAGTCTGGGGAAGAGAAAAATAATGAAATAAACAAGTTACTAAAAAACCCATACAACAGCATCCTTCATAGGAATATCCTCTACTGCCTGCTTGTGCTGCTGAACCCACCCCCCAGACACACCTTCCACTTGGAACAGGACCCTGAAGGGAAGAACGGGGCAAGGAAATCCTGCATCCGCATGCAGCTGCAGTGCACGTGCACATGGTGAGAGACATGCTGTGCTTCCTCCACAACCCTGAGAAGCTGAGGAGAAAGCAGATGGCCAGCCTCCTACACACCCTCTGCACCAGCTCCTACCTAGATGTGCAGAAAACTGCAACCTGGTTCCAGGAGCTGGTGACAGAAGCCTGGGCAGCTATGCCTCAGTCATCCACAATCTGGCTAGAGGTGCTGCCCTCCACTCGCTTCTGCAAACTCAGGCTGACCACTGCCTCCTCCAGGATCCTCCACATCAAGCTAATGCTTGGGGGCACCGCAAGAGGACTCGCGCCTTCCTCACCTTAGAGTAGGCAGAGGCTGTTGTTAGGAGCAGCATGAGGTGGCTGTGGAGATGCGCTGCAGCAAAGACTCAGTCCTTCGAGACACAGCCAGGCACATCTGGCACAACAGTTTCCAACTCAAATGTCTGCAGTTTCACATCTGTAACCGTCTTGCTGCCCATGCCTCCAAGACATCTGTCATGCACCTCCTCGCCACCCTCCTGGGCAAGCCAGCATAGGACAGATTTCCAGGCCCACAGAGAGGGATTCAGCCTGCGGTGGCTACGAGGGGACTGACACCCTACTAGCCGCTTGCCACAGAGCTGAGCACACTGGACGTGGAGAAGGCAGCAGCTGGAATTGCTCCGGCACACTTTCTCCAGTGTAAAATCACACCTGGGGGAGCTGCATCCCATGCAGACCAAGAGGCTGCTGCATGGACACTTGAAGAGACTCCCGTTGCCACTGAGGCAGGGACCACTCAGACTCCCCAAGAGTATCCATTTGCTCTGGGAGCTTTGGCCGCTACAAGAACACCCGTAAGTGGCTTTCTTGAAGAAATGCTGTGAGTCCTGCTCAAGGGCCCCCCCAAAGTCAGTTGCCCAGTACCATGATAAGACAGCTTTAGAACATGACCAAGAGGCCACAGTCACTCCAGGGATTACTTCCAAGTGCTTGGTCACACTCACAATGAAAAAAGTGCTTTCTGTCATTCAGACCCGCTCATGTACTCTTGGAATAAGACTTGAATTCAAGTTGGACCTTACTTGGCTTAGTACAGCTACATCTGTCCAAAGATGGATGAGAAAATTCTACCTCCACAAATTAGTGAAATTGGACCATATGCCATCAGAAATACAGGCCCTCCCAACTCACACAATTTTATGATTCTACAACAGTTCATCATGGAAATGAATGAAACTGAGTCAAGAAATGAAACTTCTTTCTTTATGTTCCAATGTATAAAACTATTGTTAAACACATCTATCAAAGTTCCTGATAGATTAAAGCAATCATTGCTAGAAATGACTTGCCCCACTCAAATTCAAAATTTAGGAGTTCAAAGATAATATGTACTGGCTTGCCACTGTACCATTATAGATGTCATGTGAGATTGATACATACATGAACACCTCCAGGGTTGGTGACTCCACCACCTCCCAGACCAGAAAAAAATAAGTGATCCAAGAAGTCAATCTGTGCTCCGGACTCAGGAAGTTGCTATAACGCTTGATTTGAACAATATACTGGTATTTAAGGAAACCCAGTATTTAGAGAGGCAGCGTATGTTTTCAGGAGGAGATAACAGAAGTATTTTTATTTCTTCTCGTGAGGATGGACAGTTTATCTTCTTTCATAAGGAATATAAAATTCATGATCTTCACTTTGAAACATATAAAAAACTGAGACAGATTTCCATTTAAGTCATTTCATTATTCCTTATTCACAACGACTTGAACCACATCAGATCTATAATCCTGATTAACCCTTCCATTATTATTTGGGACTTTAAGGCACAGAATAACACCTTCTGCATGTCAACTGAGCACCTCAACAGCACATACAGAACAGTAATACAATTTCCAGTTCTCAACAGTTTAAGAAATTTGCCATATTGTACTGGAGACACAGCAGTGTCATTCAGTGACCTCTGTGGCAAGCGGCAACGCGCATTCCCTTGAGTGGGGGGCTGATACAGAACCAATTGCTATGAAAGAGGTTTACAGCAGTCTTACAGCTTTGTTTCTATCTGTGGATAAAGCTGTATTACTTCTGTGGTTCTTGATGGTTTTTGAATAACATAAGCTTAAGAGACAAAATTTTATATATACATTTTTTTTTTTTTAATACACAGAAGCAGAAAAGTCCTCTTCACAATCTGAAGTATGTTCATTATACATTTCAGACAACTGAAAAGGTTTCAGCATTATAACACTTTCGCAGTAATATTTTGAGTAAGGAAGCTGTTTGTTTGAATAAAGGTTTTAGTATCAAATGCAATCAGATTTCTTGTAAAGATATGCTTGAACTCACCAAAAGTATATCAAATTTTATTACCCTTTTCCACAAAAAAAAAAAAAAAAAAAAAAAAAACAAATAAACACCAGATCCTCAAAAGAACAGCAGCTAAAATTTCATTTAAGGTATAGATGCCATAATTTTTGTTCAACTGCCTGTGACAGCTGTATTTACTCAGCAGCAAGAGTGTGTTCTAATGTAACTGCAAACAAAAAACAAAACCAAGAAAGCTCTAGGACCACAAAAAACTTGCAGTTGGTTGAAAAATAGCTCACTTCTGTCTATTTTCCTGAGCTACAGGCACTGTTAAGCTCTGAGAAAACATGCATTCAAATTTTAACCATGTGGCATAATACATTATACTTAGATTTAACATAATTGTATTGTTTTTCTCCTCTTCGCCTTCTTGGAAGAATCCAGTATGATTTCAACTAGTAGTAATTTCATCGTTCAAGTGTTTTGTACAAAACGGTTCTAAGATACTTGAAATCTTACTAATATTAAAGAAATACTGGAAAGCCTTGAATCAGTACTTTACATAGCAATGTGTACTCTCTGCACTAAAAAAAGAGAACTAGGTTCATAAGAATAAATTTCTGCCCTTTTAAAGGGAAAGAGGAACTTAATCCTTTCCCTAAGGTTAGCAGTAATCATCTTGGTTATGCAGCAGTTCGAGAATGTTTCCAGTTTAAGAATACCCTAGCTGACAAGAATGGAGATCTGTTTCTTCCTTTAATGAATCCCATCAGAAAAAGGCCCCTAATGACACATGAAACCTTCAGCTTTACAACTTTTGGTGTCAGAAAATGGTAGATTCCTGTGTGAGGGAAAAATGGCTGTTCACCTACGAAACAAGATTTCACCACCTTCCAATGAGTTTTCTGATAACTCTCAGGTTCAGCAAAAGAAGGATCTCAAGGCTCAGATGATGTAATTTCCTCATAAGTGATTTTGCTAACAAATTTCAACTCTCACATATCAGTAAAGCATTCATATATTTACTGGTTTGAGAAACTAACCATGGTGTTTTTCTGTATTGAAAAGAGCAACCTTTGGCTATCCAGATAAACAATGAAAAGTACAGTTAAAGCTATTCAAGCTGTAACTAAATAATACTCATGTGAGAGAAATATCTACAATTTAAGTAACATCTGTTTCAATGGTGTTTGTATAGACCTATATAAAGAATTTAAGAAAAAAAGCTTGGATAAAAAGTACATTAAGTGCTTTTGGCTGAAAATGTTTTGAGACAGCTACCAAAAGTTTAAGCTTTTGACTCACCCAGGGATGGGTCCTGTTTGTGAAACAGCTTGAAAGACTCCAAGTTTACCTCCGTTTTAAACGTGTCAGTGTGAATCAACTGAAGTCAACTTTTCAATTTTTACAATGAACATATTTGAAATTTATTTTAAAAGTATCTTGAGCACTCCACAGCTGCAGCATCAGCAACCACCCCAGTTTCATGGTGTAGGGACAAATGGATGACGTCAGATTCATCCTTTCTTTTACACACCTAACAATGCTCAATAAGGCTGATGCACTGAGGAGCACATCTCGCACCTGCCTCTTTAAAAACACTGAGACACTACTATAATGATCGCAGTGAAGAAACCCAAAGCTCCAAGGCATCAGTTGCTGCTGGCTGTAAATGGAGACAACCAAAAAGCCCATTATGTTAAAACAACTGCATGGTGCCTAAAGCTAGATAAAACACTTCCTGACACTATCTGTGGCCAAGGAGGATATGCCTATGGAGCCACATAGGTACACAACTGCCTTCTTAGGCAGCTAGGGAAGACAAAGAGAAGACTACACCAGAAACAGTGAGCGCCTCTAGAGAGATGCATTCATGATGCCCCAGTCTGGAAAAGCTTCAAGGAACAGAATCCTTTCAAAAGTACGAAGTCTTGTGTTTGTCTTTGAAAGCAGCATCCAGAAATAGCACATCAAGTGAAGTTTCTTCCTGAAAACAAAGTGCTTCTAAGATCTCTTTAGTATTAAATACCATTGAACCATATGTAAAATAAAAAATATCCAAATATATATATTTAAAGGGAAATTTTCCCTTTTCTTATTTTAAGCATTTGAGATGCCTACGCTCTTTCTTACTCAGGCTTTTCATTAATGTCACTCCAAGAAACAAACTGAATAAACAAAGGCGAACATGTGGCAGAACAGGTAAAGTAACCAGCAGTGTGAAGAATCAGCTTCTGCTAAAATGTTTGAAAATCCCTAATAAGAAAAATCTGATTTACAAGATAACACCAATTTGAAGCTTTGAGAGCATTAATATAATCCCAAAATAATGAAGTAAGCATCAGCATAAATACTTTATGAGCATTAAATTCTGCATTTAAGGTAGGAATACTTGAATATTTAAGAGCTCCCCCAAAGTAATCACACAAAACACCTTCCTCCTTCATCCCAAGCAGCAACTGATGAATTTCATACTCTTGCTAAAAACTGAAGATGTATGTTATCCAATGCTACACCTCATCTAAAGCACACCCTGTATGTAAAGCACACATGTCAATTTACATTATTTTCCACAATTCTAATAAAGGTAGAATTACTACAGATTATTACTCTCAGAAGTGACAAAGTAGTTGGGGAAAATGTGACTATCTTACCGCTACGTTTCCACTGCAGTCTGGGGACTGGCAAACACCTGTTATTCTGTTTGGAATCAGCACATCATCCCAGCAAGATGGGCCCTTCAGAGAAAAACAAAACATATGAGGGTTCTTATACACTTAATAAGTAAACATATAAAAATTGGTTTTGTTGCCTCTTTTCCTGCCCCCATTCCTTTTAAGAGTTTTTTTTAGAGAGCTTTGTTAATTTAATGTTGGAAGAATATAATCAGATGACAATATTCATGAGTAAAGTTCAGCCATTATCATATACAGCCCCTCCATTCTGCATTCAAAACTGTGAGCAGGAGTCAAATAGGAGGTGTCTTCTCAGCTTAAAACTGAACGAATCACTATTAAAAAAGCTACAAAGACTTATCTTCTGGTTGGCCTATGGTTTACTGAAGGCAAAGAGGAGAAAAAGAAGGACACAAAGTTTGGATATGAAATACACAACTAGAAGTACTGGAACATAAAAAAAAAAACTGGTTAAGTAGTTTTTCTCTAAGTTCCTGTTTAAGTAACTGTTCATTGCTAAGCACACTAGAAAATAAAAGAAATAAATTTAAAGATTGCTATTAGCATCATTCATATTTTACATCTGCAAAATACTATAGTTAACATGAAGACATACCAAATAGGAATGCATATACGAAGACATGTATAGAAGCATTCATAAAAATACCAGCATATGAGAGATTTCAAAAATTAACACTAACAGCATTTATTTTAATATTAAATCTCACATGAGTTAACATTTTATCTGTAGAGAATAAAAATTAGCCAGGAAAGTAGATATGAAGTATAAATATACCTACACGTATGGAAAAGAGCAACTAATAAGATATCAATAAAATATTTAATACTCTTAAATCTCAAGAGCCTTTTTGACCAAAATGCCATGCAGTATTCAAAATCTCCTTACGACCTCGAGTGGCAAATGGAAAGATGGAGGGAGTTTCTGAATGTGTTCTTTATTTCTTTCCTAAAAATTACTAAAATGTGATTGATTTTGCTGATCTGTACTAAGCACTCAGGTAGCATTTGATGGAATTACCTGTCATACCTCCTAGATACCATTCCTGAATTTTAAGTTCTCAAAATCCATCATGTATATATACAATCTGCATTTATTTTAGCAGTGCATATCACTTAATATTAACAAGCATTCAATTCTATCTACTACTTCACTGACTAATAATTGAGTATCCTAAGATCTTCATTCTGCATTTCTTCAATCAGACATCATTTTTTATTCTACTAAAGTATTTACCGTGGAAAAGCTTAATCACTGTACTGTACACCTTTTCAGGCAAACCACACCATGAACAGTATTTGTTTGTATTGAGGGATGCCATTGCTCATGTAACTTCCCTATGAAGACTGGTCATTTAAGCTCCCCTTTTTTTCCTTTCAGTAAATTGTCTGTCCATGCATAAGTCTTATATGACAGTCTAGTCTCCTTAAAGTCACTAAGTAGGAAATTATATCAATATCTTCTGGAAATCCAACTGCCTTGTAATAACTGTTATGTTTATAGTTCCAGAGAACTCTTAGGAGGAATGCTGTGAAGTCATAACCAAACCTTATAAAAGGCCCAAGTTATCCTTGATATCACACACTGAGATATTCACAGATTCTCCACATTAGATTATTTTCTTCCAGGTTTCAGACTTACTAGTCCTGACTTCCTGGATTTGTCCTGAAACTTTTCTCCATTCTTTTAATATAGCATCAGCTATATCCTGCACTCACCCATCTTACGACATCAGAAGGATTTTGTGAAAGAGATTTTAAACTCCGTTCCAAGTTTTGCTATTTAATATTGAGTCTTTTGGAACTCTTGAGCACTAACTCTGTTTGTTCCTTCCATTGGCCCCAGTAAAGGTCCTTACCAACAACAGCTCCTGTGCCAAACCCACACAGGGGTTTCTAATGGGTACTTCCTCCATTCCTCCATTGCATACACGCTTGTTTATTCCCATTAGTAGATGAACAGGCTAAATCTGCTTTTTGTTATACTTTAAAAGAACTTGACAGTTTTTCTGCTGTTTACAAGTTAAAACCTTTTTATTTACTTATATAACTGCACTAAAATATTTAAGTCACCTCAACCACTTCTTTTAACCCAATTATTTCCATTACTTCTCTAAGAAGCCCTTGATTCTAATAACCTTCCTTCCTTTTTCTTTCTCTCTCCCCACAGTTTAGTTCTTGTAGCTTCCTTTCAGTCCTCCTTAAATTTCTGTTCACATAATTTTTGAATCTATTATAATTTCCACGTCTCCTGGAAAATTTAAATCTTTTCAGATGACTTCTTCTAAAGAAGTACCCTTAATTATATGCCACTTCTCTTTTTTGAGATTAAGCACAATATACATGGCTTTCTCATACAGCTGGATGATGCCAAACGTAAATATATCATGGTCACTGTTAAAGGACACACGCTCTTAATACTACAAATGAGGTACACTGCGTGATCTTCCCTTGCAAGTTATTTCAACGGCTTTTCCATAAGACACTCTGACAGCACCTAAAAGCTTAATCTTGGGATCACGGTCCGACTCAAATGCTTACCTAATTTACATTGAAGCAATTTAAATATCCCATTATCATTTTTTTCATATACTTCTAAGCTTTTGGTTTACTGAGCATGTTAGACACACTACCATCACCTGGTCAAGTGGCTGCTAATGGGAGTATTACATTTTCCCTTTTCAGTATATAATTTTATTCCATAAAGATACTGTGCTACGTGAGGACTTGTCAAACACAAGCAAGACTAACAAGGTAACATTCCATAAAATCTATCCTTCGTCCTCCATAGACCTATTTGTTTGCATGCATTTATTAATTCCTCTAAATTGGAAAAATGTATTTCAAGAATTTTCATTTATCTTTGGATAATCTCATGTAATTTTACATTCTGGAAGAGGGTGCTATAAAAGAAGGGCAAGTAGAAATTATAAAGCACTCTTTTTTTTTTTTTTTTATTAAACAAACACATCCTAACACCCAGATTTTTTCTACTCCTGTTAATAGTATAAACAGTAAATCTTCTTGTTACATCGTTCCTTACTAAACATTATTTCTGCTTTTAACTGCAGGATATTAAGACTTTCAAAGTCAACAGCGTTATGCCAGTACACACACAAGACTCCCACAATTGCTATACAATATGGTAATTTAAGAGTTTCATGAGTAAAAGCAATTCTGCAAATTTTATTGGCTATGGCACTGATTATGCTGATTCCATAAGTAGAAAATATTTCAAGCCAAAATTTTTACATTTGTTAGTCCTTTAACTTCACTGGAATTATTGCAATAGAAGGTTCCCAAGTTTTCAATAGTTTGCAGGACCAGGTTAATAATCAGAAAAAAAAACAAGTAGTGATTATGCCACAGTCTCCTAGTATTTGCAAATGCAGCAGCTGATTTGCAAAACATAATAGAGAAAACATCATTACAGAAACCAGAACAGAATTCACGTAATATTCACCCTTGTTAGACTTCAATAACTACAACTAGCATGAGATCAACTCCAAATATGTTTAATATACCGACATCTCTTTATTTACTGATCGGAACAGTAATATTATTCAAGTTTCTTGGTTACTTTCCTGAGGTCCCATCTACAAGGGAAAGCTAGTGCACTACACAGCATGTTGTGAACTTAGTCCTCTCACATGCTGCAGTCATTTCCTTTAGACATTTCTCAATCACATGAGTAGTTTTCACATAAACCAACTCTGTTTGAAATGAGAACATATCCTCTTTCACTTAAGGCACATTAAAAGCATATGCACAGTGAACTAGTATTATAGTCACACACACTATCAACAACTATTCAGCCGTTCACTCACTGTAGCTTACACCTAGTTTTGTTTCAGAAAATAAGAGTACAATATCCGCTTCTTTTCATTAAGTGCAGCAAAAGGCATACAACCTAAAAGAAAGTCAGATGATATTTAGCTCTTCTGATAACATTATTCAGACTTAGCCTTAACTCAACAGTATTTCATCTTTGCTCCAAGAGGTTAAGTTCTTGAGGGACAAATTGATCCAACAGCAAAAGTCCAAGAGGCACACACAACACATCCTGGTTTTGTGTCTGACTGAGAAGTATGAAGAACAACAACAAACATATATGTATCTCAAATACACACACACACACCACACTACCACAACCTCCATCCATGCTTTACTTTCCACATTTGTGATAACAGCAATTCTCCTTTCCCAGATATGTGCTTGGCACTCTTGATGGTCATATTTTATTATAAGTGAGAATGCAATGCACTTAAAAGATTTAGTGTGTTTGAGAAATTTAGTCTTCCAACTTCAGAAACCAGAAAAAAAAAAAAAAAAGCCATATGTCCTTGAAAAACACTGAACTATGAGTGTTAATGTTTCTTCAATGACAGCACTACTAAGCTTCATTGCTATAATTGTGCCAAAATAAAATTAGGAATTTTGGTGAGATAAGCACTTTGAAATGCAATTTTTGTTGCTCTTTCTCAAGTCTTAGAAAAGTCTGTCAAACTGCAGGCCAGTCAATCACTTGTGTTGTTACAATTCTGCATGCTCTAGTGCTTGTAATTATTAGTTTATATTAATCAAGAACATGCTGTGAGAAGGACAAAGCCTTCTGATTGCAAGATTAAACCGACTGTCCCTCTTCAGTATAATCACAGAGAAAAGCTATATAAGAATATACCAGAGCAGACATTTTCTGGTGTACAAAAGAAGAAATCAACAAAATAAAGACCTATAGGAAGAGCATCAGTATATCACTGAATTTCAAATAGATTATGTCAAACCCAGTTGAATTTCCCATACAAATTGGCACGGGAATTTTCATGCTTTGGGAAGATGGCAGTTGTTCTTTACTTCTTTGAGTGGAAAGACATGGAAAAAAAAATTAAGATCAGCAAATGGCACAACAGATTTGAAGTTCATACATAGTATATGGAGGACAGGGATGATGGAGGTGTTCTTACCATGTATGAGGGAAATACTGGGAACCTCTATACATTCTGCTGTATACTGTATTGGTGGACTGCAAAACAGACAGTACACTGTACTCCCAGTATACTTGCTATCCCATAGCCAGTAACTGACTTCAAATTGTAGAACCATAAATGGATTTCAGCCAAACTCTTAACAACAAGAAAATCTCTGCAAACAGAAGTAGTTTTAGAGATCTCAGACGACAAATTATTCAACGTGAATTTGCTGACAGAATTGCTGACCTGTGAAGTCAGGGAAAGATCAGAAACAGAGGTCAGCAATGAAATTCAGTGATTCAAAGACTTTGAATCATTTAAAAGGCTGAAAACTATCCATGTACTTAATGCTTTGTGTTTTTCCTGCTTCATATTCTCCCCTAGTGAACAATATGCAGCAGAATATCATTAAAACACATCTTTGTACCTGCTAATACCTACATAAGAGACATAAATCATGAAAATGTTGAGCAAATGACCCAAACAAAGGACAAGCATATGCAAAAAGATTTCTAAAGTAATGTAAGAAACAATTCTAGGTACTTGAGAGGGTTTAAAGTCAGCATAGTCACTGAAGAAGGACTAAATGTAATGCAAGCCATGCAAGTACATTTGCAAAATACTGGCTATTAACCTGTCTAAATGAGAGTATATGAGGAGTTAGCACTTGCATGGTGCCCCCTCTCAGCTTCCTTTAGTAGCTTGAGGAAATGAGAAGGTTCCTCAAAATGCAAGGATTACTTGGGAAAAAAAAAAAAAAAAGCCAATGACAAAAAACATTTTTGTCATTCCATAGTGATAACTTGGCATAGATACCCCTGCTGTTAACTGCTTACAGTTCCAGTATTAGAGGAAATTCTGGCCCCCAGACATAGTAGCAACTGAGAACCAACTTTAATTATATTGGTTTTGTTCATTATAATAATAAAGTACATGCATAGCTTTATTCATATGAAAAAATAATACTGAAGTACTGTTAATCACATTTCAAGCCTTCACAAGATTGAATCTACTAGTTTGATTTATACTGTTATCTTAATGATGAAGTTTTCCTTGCAGAGCGCTCAACTTACTTAGCAAATTGACAGTTTTATGTCAATAGTCATAAGTCATTGGAAATGAAGTAGCTGACAAATTGCTGAGCCACATGAAGCTGTGTAATTAGGAAGACTCCCTGTATACTAGTCATTTCAAATCAAAGATCAGAGAATAATACACCTATGTGAAAATGCAGGTAACTGCAGTGAAATAACTTATATCGTTATTTTATAGATCATTACTTTCCCTTTCTAATTATAGGTATCATTGCTTGAAAAAATCCCATTAAGAACTTTTCTAAAAAGTTCTGGTTTTTATTGTTTTGCATTTTGTTCTAGGACATGGATTTAAGTGCAATCCCACTGATTTCAACTAAATAACAAGGCTTCATAGAAAGACATTGAGATAAAGGTCTCCAGAATCATTTCTATATCAGAAGTATTTTAAAGTAGGCACTCTGTTGCCAGTTTCTGTGTAATATGGGCATAAAACTGATTGTTAAAACTACAAAATATTTCCCTCCCAAAAAGGGGAGAAGAGAATAAAAATTCAAGTACAACTGCACCTGAGAAATTGAATAGAGAGCCTAGAAAGAAAAATAGATACAAGTTTATGAAAGAAGAAATGAATAAAGACTATTCTAAACAAATTTAAATAACACTATCTAAGTAACACAAACTACTGACTCCTAATCAACAAAGCCAAAATATGAGATTCTTCCTTTGTCTAGATGGCATTATGTGCTCAGTCAAGATTGAAAGAAGAAAATAGAGCAGAGGAAAACGCCTGTAATATATAAACATCTTTAGATGTTTATAGATAGATAGATATCTATTATAGATATCTATTATGTCAGTTGAAATTTTAACAATTAAATAGTTTTTTAAAATGATATAACACCAGCAGACTCTACTGAGGCTCATATATGCAGGGGCTAAATAAAAATTTACAGATATCAGACCCTCAGACTTTGTCTGCTCAGACCTCAGACCTGCTGTCACTGCCATAATGAATTCTCAAGAGCATTCTTAACGAGACTAAATAGCATGAGCCAAAGGAGCTTACAGTTATCTGAAGTCAAAGCTTCAAAGATGCTCCTTATGGGCCATACTGAGCTGACCTTATCTGAGCAGGAGAGACAACCCACCTGTTGTTCAAGATACAACTCTCTATATTAAAAATCTTAACTGGAGAATGGTTTTGGCCAAAATTAGAAAGTGCAAAGACTATTTCTGAAACCCATCTAAAATGCTGTTCATGTTTCCTTCCTTTCCACCCTAAAAGTCATACTTACAAAGGTGTAAATGAACTAAACGTGAATTAAAACCTTATTCATACCTCATCTTTCTCGAAAATGGCAGCTGCCATGGATGGCACCTATCAAACTCTCCAGACTGGGCTGTATAGAGCAGTCCCAAGAAAGGCCCTTGACATCAGGCGCTGACCGGGCCTGGCTGCAGGAGGTAGAATCCCAGACACAAAGAAGGCATTCAGTAACTACCTTCTCTGTATCTTCTGTCACCAGGGCATCCACCTCACTCATCAGTGGGCCTACGTTACATCTAGCATTTGTTTTATCTTCTGTGTATTTGAAGAAGCCCTTTCTGTTGTCTTTGACCCCTCTCACAAAGTTTAATTCTAAGGATGCCTTAGCTTTCCTACTTGCCTCCCCTACATCCTCTGACAACAGACGTATTCTTCCCAAGTGGCTGGCCCCTCCTTCCATGATCTGTAGACTCTCGTCTTCCACTTGAGCTTGCTCAGCAGTTCCCTGTTTAATCATGCAGGTCTCCTGGCTCCTGTTCTCAACTTCCTACCTGCTGGGATGCTCTGGTCTTGAGCTTGGAAGAAACAGATCTTGAATGCTAACCAACTATCTTGGGCCCCTTTACCTTCAAGTACCCTGTCCCATGGTATTTCCTCTAGCAATTGCTTGAAAAGGCCAAAGTTGGCCCTACTGAAGTCCAGGGTTGTGACTCTGCTTTGCATTCTGTTCCAGCCATATGAGATCCTGAACTCCACCACCTCATGGTTACTGCAATCAAGGCTGTCCTTCTGGCACACCAGGGAGTTACTCTACCAATCAATCTCCTGCTTACATGCCCTGATGCTCCTCAGCCTCTCCACCTCTTCCTTAAGCTCAGCCACCATGTTGAGCAGACCTTCCATGTAAGAATAGACTCTCTGCTGCCCTCCCCCAGCATCAACAAGCCCAGGCATCCACTGCAACCAGAGGTCTGAACAGACATTTCTGGACAGGCCCTCTGTCTGGGTCAGCACAGTCTTTTTTTTAGCAAGCAATTTGTCTACTGGAGACCACGGTAGGTTTGTTTTCTTGCAGACTGCCAATAGGTAAGCTGGTCTCCTGAGCAAGTTGGTGAAGAGCTGGGTCAGCTCTGAAGCAGCTGACCTAGATCACTCTTTAATTGCTCTATGTGGTTTGTGGGCAGAATCATAGAATTGCTCAGTTGGAAAAGACCTTAAAGATCATCAAGTCCAACTGCAACCAAACCATACTACCCTAATTCTAACAACCCTCTGCTAAACCATGTATCTGAGCACCACATCCAAACAATTTTTAAACACATGCAGGGATGGTGACTCAACCACCTCCCTGGGGAGCCTATTCCAGTGCTTAACCACCCTTTCTGTAAAGAAGTGTTTCCTGATATCCAACCTAAACTTAGCCTGGCACAACTTGAGGCCATTTCCCTTCATCCTGTCACCCCTCACCAGTGAGAAGAGACCAACCCCCGCTCTCGCTGTAAGCACCTTTCAGGTATTGGAAGAGAGCAATAACATCTCCCCTCAGCCTCCTCTTCCCCAGACTAAACAGCCCCAGTTCCTTCAGTTGTTTAGAAGCTAGCTTCCACCTTTGATGAGACTGCTTATAACCTGGATGCCTAATCAAGGTCAAGGGTGGGCAGTGCCATCTCAGGCCATGCTACCTCAGCAGCCCACCCACAAGTTGCCAGCTGCCCCCAGCTCAGTGAAGCACTTCAGCTGGCTTCAAATAGCCCCAAGGACCCACAGAGCTCTGAAGGAACATCAGCCATATGGGGGAGGGGCATGTCTGGGATCTTGTAGTCTCAAGTTTTTCTGCCTCTTCAAAACTGGGTGGTTAAAGTTGAAACCCATTAATATGTTCAGCTCAAAAGTCTGATCAAGTCTCTTCACCAGATCTTTATCAGCCCTCTCTTTGCAGAAAGAGATAGCCCTCACTTCACAGTCACAACTTATTCATGTCACTGCTTTTTGGTAGCATGCACATTTGTGAACTGTTTTCAAGGATGAAGTACAGAAGTAAAATTTCATCAAAAAAATCTCTGACGAACACCCCAAGAGCTCACTAAGAACTGTAACCTCTGTCAGTGAACAAGATTGACATTAGTTTCACAAAAACAAGGACAATATCCCACTGGTTTTATGGTTTTGCTGCCCTCCTTTTTTGTTTTAATACAAACACTAAAGATTAAAATAAGTAATTACTTATATATTCTCTATATATATTTTAAGAGGGCTGCTCTGAAGGTAACACCTCCTATTTTATTCTGGTGATCCATGATGTCAGAGGCAGATGTCTATGGTATGGCAGTAGAAGCTGAACCTTCCCACAAGTATTCACTTACATGTTGTTGCTGTGTGACACAGCAGCAGAGGGGCAGTCTGACAAAATGGCATCTGACATATATGCACCTATAAAACAAAGACGTGTCACTGAATTCCTTCACGCACAGAAAATGGCAACTGCTGACACTGATCAATGCTTTCTGAATGTATATGGAGATCAAGCAGTGGATGTTAGCACAGTGAGGCACTGGGTAGTGTTTCAGCAGCGGTGACAGTGGGTTACCTGCATTGGTGCAAATGCTTATAAGCGTGGCATGCAGACTATCATTCATCACTGGCAAAAATGGATAGCTAATGGTAGTGACAGTGCTAAAAATAGAGTTTTGTAGTTGAGAACCTGTTCTATTAAATGGTGTCATTGCGCTCTTTGTATCACTTGTAGTTTCCATAGAAATAATAGGCATCACTTTTGGTGCATCACCTTTGGTGCAACCTACATACATATGCAGCCGATAATTCCTCTTCATTCAGTCCAGAAAGTTGGACGCTCATGCATTAGTGACTCTAAAAATTCAGTATGAAAAAGTACTGGTGATTCTGTGATCCACAATAAGGAGTATTTCAGAACAGAGTAGATAGAAGATGTATTTTCTTAGTCAAAGTTTTTCATTTTTGAGTTACAACTAAAATTCCATATTAAATGACACAATATCTTCTCACAATTTTATCTATCATTCTACAGAAGTATTTAAATAACTTCATATGTTTTACTTAGTATTATCTGGACAGCACTGCAATCCAAACATCCATAACCTATGCCCACATAGGAAATACATAAACCTCAGTGAACTAGTACAGAAAAATACAAGGAAAAAAAACATACCCAGTAAGTCTGAAGTAAGTCCATACAAAAACCAAGAGCTATAATTATCATTTTCCTACTAATAATGGTTAGACATCTTGCAACACAAATTAACTTGATTTGTAGTTAAACAAAAGTAACAAACCAAAGAGGTAAATAAAAAAAAAATCAAGATTCATTAATACTCCACAATAATAATTTGATTCAAATTTGATGATTGCCCATCACATCATTTGAGTTCAAATATTTTTCTTCAAGAAGGATTTTAAAGCCTCTTAGTGAAGAGCTAAGCTAGAGCATTCCTACTATAGACACCATCCAGTGAAGTCCTCAGCTCATCCATTTACTTCTGAAGTACTCATTCCATGTGGGAGTGCCAATACACTAAGTATGCCAGATAACTTCATGAAAAGAAAAAGGCAGACAAATGCTAATGAATTCTAAGAATAAATTTCTCAATTAATTAACACAATTCTAACAAAGAGAAGCCACATGCAAGAGACAACTTCCTTAAGGTGCTCAAGCAAATTTTTCAGTTAGTATAGTTATATGAAACTGTAAAATCAATATTACGCACTACAGTATCTGTAAAAAAATAGATTGCTATACAGTCCATTTTTGATTTTACACATCAGAAATTCTGAAAGACAAAACCTTACCAATTTCAACAACAGTATTTCTAAATGCCAAAGATAACAGGTTATCAAAATAAAAAGGAAAAAAAAAAATCAAAGAACAGACCATGTTAAAGCCTGACATTGCCGTCTTTGCTTTTTTTTTTTTTTTCTTGATAAAGTTGTAAACTTCACCTACTCACTAAGCTATTTACAAGTAAATGTATCTTTCAGTGTTCAGAAATACAGAAAACCCTACATCTACAGAAAACCCTACATCTGGTGGATTATTCAGTTTTATTCAGGATTCATTTATGGTTACATTGCAAAAATGTTACTGTTCAATAATAATAATAAAGCATGATCCTAACACACATAAAAAATAATATGCTTATTTAAGCACTTTGCTCATGCATTTAACTTGTGTTGAAGAATTAAAGTAAAAACTTCATGGCATCTTCCACCTGTAAGACAAAAACTTCAGCTAGCAGGCAGATGTCTTCGCATACAAACACCCATGTGAGCAACAAGTGTGACAGTCTAGGAAGAAATAAAGAAAAAAGAGGGAAAAGGACCAACAAGTAAAGAAAAAAAGCAGGAACTAGAAAGAGGCAAACATTCACCTCTTTACAATAAAACTGCTGCATAACTGTTGTATGATTCTGTCACAAGAGATCTTGTACAAGATCTCCTCTCACAGCAGGAAATTCAAACCATAAGAATATATTTCAGATTACTGTATCTGATCTGCTATGCTAAACTCCTTGAAGCCAACAAGCATTAATTAAAGACCTGTCTGTTGCTAACTCCACCAAATTAAGATGCATGACCTCTAGAAATCCAACACACAAGTGAAGTTCAGGACACCGTCATTGATATCACGCATATGCAGGGAGGTTTCAACTTGATGCAAAATAGCCACTGAATAACACCATCAGCTAATGCTGAGGTACATTCCTGCAATCTATTATCAGATTAACAGATGACTGCTACTCCTAAAGCAAAGCTTTAAAGACTGCAGCCTTTTTTCCTCCTCTTCCATCCCGGAATTCTTCTTGAATCGTATTCTACACACCAGCATAGCTTAACTAGAACAGATGGAAAAATCACAGAATGGCTTGGGTTGGAAGGGCCCTGAAAGATCATCTTGTTTCAACTCCCCCACCACAGCCAGGGTTGCCAGCCACTAGTTCAGACTGCCCAGGAACCCATCAAGACTGGCCTTGAGGCATTCGCCCCATCCCTGGAGGTGTTCAGGTCAGTCTCTGAGTGTTCACTTAAATCACAGAAGAGGTGAACAACCTCAAGTTAAAGATGCATGTGAAGCCAACTTTTGCTCTGATAAAAGAAGCTCTTGAGGAGGCCTCAAGAAAGTAAGGGGGGCCGCTACCCTTGAATTTTGCAAGAACTCAATCTTGTTTGTACATACGAGATCTCTGAATGTCTTCAAAGAGATTAAGTTGAAGAAATGTCTAATATCTTTATATCCACTATGAATCCTTCATTTATTTCTAGGAGCTGACCTGCATGAATAAGACTTTTAGTGATAACTATCAGACTCCCACGTTCCCATGCTCTGAGAGACACCTGTGAGTCTTAAAAGGCAAGTGAGTAAAGAACCATGTTTCAGGCTCTAGATTTAATTTCTGGTTTTCTAGATTTAATTTCTATAAATTAAATATAAAATGAGTAATATTCCAGTCACAGGTGTTATGCATGAATTTTCTTCTCCTCATGAAGGTAAATATTACGTAATAATAATAAATGAAGGTAAATAATACGTAACTGCTACCAACACATTCTGAAAATACATGATTTGGGACAGATAACCTAGAAGCTACATAAAATATCATTTAATTTCAGGTTAAACTTCAGATTTTTACTGGATTCTCAACAATAACAATATAAATGAGAAATTTTTACTTTTGAAGAAATTATAGCTACATTCTATTTATGTTGGCTAGGACTTGCATTCAGCTTATACACTAAGTATTGTAGTTATTTCTTTGTTTTTTTTAATGAGCACGCCCTCAGAAATGAATTTAATCTTCAATATTTCTACCTTGCATTGCAAACTCATCTGCATTTCCACAGCCTTTATTACATTTTATTTTGAAGACAGCTTCCTTTTCTTTTATTGCAGTCTCTTTTAGTACCTTTTTCTTTTGTCACAAAGAGAACAAATTACTAAATTATGTTAGCATTTTATAACGCAAGATTATCAGTATCTATCATTATGATGTTGTTTTCCTTGCCTACGACTGAGTGTAAACCATGACAGCAAATGAAATTGAGGTGATTCACTAGAACTAGTATTATGACTAATTCACATTTTAGTGAATATGAACTCGTTTAATCATTACTTTTCATTCACCATTACCAGACTTATGTATAAGAAATTAAGACATAATAATGAAACAGATCTAGAACTAGTACTTCAATTTTAATCAGAACATAGATGTGCAGTACAATATATATTACTAAACAAACTGCAAGAGTTCCTCAAACACATGTGCCAGCCAATACCTTCAGTTTTGTACTGCTGCTGTTTATAATTGTGTTCCACCAGACCAGTTCTTAAACACTTCTTTAATCTTCAGTTTCTGTCTTAGGTTGTTCTGTATAAGTTGTTTTTCATTGTTATTTTATGGTCTTTATTTCACAATTTAGTTTCTTCTGGTCTGAACAGATATTACATCTGCAGAGCAATCAATAGCTCAAAACTGCAACTCTGCAAACGAGATGATTATAATCTGAGCTGATGGGTTCTCTCTGCAAAGAGAAAGCATGTGCAATCTCTTCACCACTACTGAGCTCATGCAGCAGGCAGGGAAAGGCAGTGGAGTATCTCCTTCTGAAAGTGTAAAGATACTATACAGTGAATGCATCTGATGAAAATCAAGGTTCAACTACACTGGATCCTTCCTGTATTAGAAGGAAACCAAATAATCATCTTCATAAATTTATTTACCCTCTCTCAACTTATGAGATGTTACATTCTCTAGGACTTTGGTTCTACAGCTATAAAGACCATAGACATATATTTAAGCACAGTAACTATGCATTTAATTATCCAGTGCAAAAGCCTACACACTACATCAAACAAATTCCTATTGGGTGTCATTGCTTTGAGATAAAGTCAAATGAGCCCTGAGCACAATTCTATTACCAAAGAGAAAGAGAAGGCGGCAAGTTAGTAGTAATCAATTTACTGCAGTCCAGATTCTAACAGGAGTTGATCTGGACAGGGATTTGAAAAATCAAACAAAGCAAACAAACAAAAAAACCCAACAAAGTAAAACAAAACATAATAAAGAAAAAAAACCTTGCAGGCTTCTGTTCAGAGCTCTCACCTGCCTATTGGGCAGCTTTGAGAATTACACTTTCTTTGTCCACCAGTTTCTGAACCCACAATACATTTATTTCCTTCATATTTCTTAAGAGTTATTGAGACATTTGTACTTTCAGATTTAGCATACTCTACAATTTAATACAAAATTAAAAATATTATTAACAATAACACTGATTTAAAACAAAAATGTTTACAGAAATGACAAACTGAAGTAGTCTTACTGGCTCCTTTTTATAAGTGTGCTTTCCATTGAAATCAGAAGGCTTTCTTCTCTTCTCAGATTTTAAAATACAAACGTAATTAAAAAAAAATCAAAATCTCTGAGCCACTACTGTCTATACTACAAGCAGTGTAAAAAACACACCAGTTCCGTACGTCAAACAAAACTCACATTTTATTTTACTTAACATACTTAAAGATTGCATTTCTATTACTCTAGAGGAAATCACTTGATTTTAAGCTAAAAGAAACACATTGTTGTCTGTTACAATCATGGTTTGCAATTAACTTCCCAGCTTTCATGTAAGCGTAGCAATGCTCTATCAACTCATGCATTGTCACTTTTGTCTAATGGTATGGTACAATCACAGCAAAAATCCTCCATTTAATGGCAAATATGCATGTGTCAGTAGGTCATCACTCATCTGGTCTTATAAAACGTTTCCTTGAAAAAACAAACTGGGTTCAAGCTGAGCAAGGGAAGAAAATGCAAACTGAAGCAAAACAACAACAAAAACACACTTAAATCCTTAACAGCTTATTTGTAGCTGTTTAATGTTTTTCATGATAACGATGCCTGTTATCTTTAATTGATATGCTTATGACAGCCACATTCAGTCTCGCCTCATTTGTTATAAAAGCAGTGACCTTCCAAACACTTTCCTAGTCTTCCTTTAAAAGAAATAATCACACTGAAGTGCCAGCAAAATGGAAAATTAGCCTTTTGAAACTAGCAATTCATCCTCTACTCTGTGTTAAGAGAAACATAAGACTGCATAACAGTGAAATGCATGCTGAATCATGTAAGGTTTCTTTTACTGTGCATGCTCCAGAGAAGTCCTTGACATTGCTAATGTTTGTCTTGCATATGGGTCCCAAAGCTAAACTTCAGTCTGGAAGAGATTTCAACTACTATCCAGAGGCATTTCAGGATCTGAACCAAAAGGTTTACAGCATTACAATCCAGTTAATTCTATTGCTTCTAATTCCAGCTGGACTTAAAGTCTTATCTCTGCGCTCCAGGCCTTCAGATAGAGCCTATCACAGTAACACCAATTCCCAGAGAATTCAACTTCATGACCCAAGTGAGATTAAATCCCCCCAGATAGCCCAAGTAAATGGCTCATAACTCGTTTCTGTCACTTTCACTAATGCTTTTGTACCGTGAAAGAAACCAGCAAAGGTGTAAATATCTACAAATTATTAACTGCACTTTTTCCCTTAACTCCTATCAGTGATTTCAGTTGTCTGATTCCTGCTGAGAACATCAGATATTTACTAGCTGAACTTTCTCTTTAAATACTGCACTAATCAGCTACTGGATGGTTGTACTTTATCAACCTGAGTGCTGTTACTTTTGGTAAAATGCAAACAGACAGATATAAATAAATACAGAAATACTGAGGAGAAGAGGAGATGCATATTTGACACCAGCTGTAGTTAAACTCTCCCAAGTCAGGTAATTCCACAGCATGTTTCACATTAAACAGTTTCATCCGGCTAAAAGCAAAACTTAGCTGAAAGAGAATATCTCACTTCTACTCTTCAGGACATGAGTATTTTAAGGAACTAAAGATAAATTTCCAAATAACCCTTGAGGACAAGTGGAAGGAAAAGGAAATATGCCCTCAAAACGCTGTAGACTAATCATGAGAAATTCCTGTGCATACTGAAACCCAAACCAACAAAAAATACAGCACTGCATTGGAAAGTACTTTTAAATATAATGACTATCAAACAAAGAGATATTTTTAGGATTCCCCACCTCCCCTTTTTAAATCACAGAGGAGAGAGAAGTTCATAAGGAAGTAAAATGAAAGGAAGAAGAAAAAGCACAAGTGAACAGGAGTACCCCAAATCTCCAGCACTAAAAAGAAATCCTTTCCACCAAATTTATAAAGTTTCAAGTAAATATATATGCATAATATATCTACACATAAAATCTTTAAGTATCCTGGATTTTATAATTCCAGTCTGCTAGAGTTCTATCCATCTAGCACACCTTAGAAAGACAGGTAAGACAAAGAAAAACACCTACCAGAAATAAAAAACAGACCTCTTCTTTCCAGTAGAAGAAATGAACTGCTTATTTCCTAAAAGCCTCTGGAAACAGCAAATCTCTACTTTCAAAACTTTTTATTGCACAAAGGTAATAGAGTCCTCCTTCAGTGCTTCTGTCAAGAGATTTCCTTCAAGACTAGGGGGGACTAAGGCATGAGAGTGTCACATAAACTGAGCAGATACAGCACCTCACTAAAGGTTTGTATTGCACATGTGCAGCTGAATTCCCAAATCAGGAGGATGACTGGCAGCTGGGGGCACTTGGTCAGTTCCAAGGTATTCAGTGGCTCCCAGCTGAGGGCCAAGTCAAAGCACAGCTGCAGAACATTGTGTTGGCACTACGTGCTGGGACAGCACCTGGGCTGACTTGCAGACTATGGTAAAAAGGGTGCCACTGGGCTGAGCAGAACGGAATAGGAAACATCTGGGCATAGCAGGTAGTCTAAGCTAATCTTGTAAAAAGACTAATGAAATACAGTGTTGTGAACAGAGGTTCCAATCAGCTCAAATACCAATTTCTATATTTAGGTAACATCCGTTCTGACAGAGAATAGGGAACATGGGCAATATACTGTTGTATTTACATTGTGTAAGTAGATGCTGGAGAACACTATTGCTGAGAGGCTTCATAGGCAAGTTTTCTTCCGGTAATGCGTCCAGGTAACTCCATGCTCTCAACCACCCCCAGGTTACTCCCACCTAAATTGGCTTAGGTGGTTGCCTGAAAACTACTCTGAATTGAAACATGCTGAGGAAGCACTGTCTGCTAATAGTTAAAGCAGTCATGGAAGACAAAACTTTGTTTATGGCTCATTTAGGGACCTATAAGTAGAAAAAGTCATTGTGCCAATGCAATCCCAATGAAGTCAGACCAGCAGAGGTAGTCAGCAAAAGGGAAATGACTCTGTTAATGAGGCAGGTGACTCATACTTGGTTTTAATCTGAATAAAAGACATGAAGCCAACATAGCTCAATTAATTTACTGGTTGTCAGATTGTGACCATATATTAAAACAAGGAATACTTCGGCAATCTTCAGAGTGGTGCAGCAATGAAAAGGAACAAAACTCATACCCTTGTTTAATCACCCATATATTATAATTCATGTGATGTATATCAAAAGAAAACTCTCTGCATCCATCAGCATCCCATGCATTTTGTTTTACTTGAAGCAAGCTCTGAACATCTGAACAAGGTAAATGATGTGTATTAGCTCAGCTGAGAATGTATGTTTATTAGACTTCAATATGTATGCAAACTGCCAACTTTTTAGTTCCAGTGTTTTGAATAAATACAGATAAACAAAGCACAATTTATTTATTTTGCATATTTACCCTTTTTATGCCCACCAATTTTTAAGCAGTAAGCCAAGAAATGCTTTTTTCCTACATTAAAGCTGACAAATAATTGTCTTGAGACAATGAGTCATAGAGTAAGTACTTGAATCATAATAAAGGCATTTTAGTTGAGTTATAATAAAAAGAGTAGTGGGCATACAAGGATATTGCCAACATGCATGACTGAATGGCAGAGTTACTGTTTATAGATAGTACAAATTCCCCGGGCCACTATGCAAAGTAGAGAGGTCTGTCTAGGTTCACAATTATTAGCATGATGGCAGAATTAAATGGGATCAAGCAAGAAATCTCCAAATACAATGCATTTTGAAACTGAAGAAATAGTGTATTTGTCTGGCTCAGAAATAAATGTTAACATGTAAACCTGTGTTCATCTTGAAAACATAAAGAGTAATTAGCTTTTTTTTTTTTTTTTTTTTTTTGTGACCCAAGGATGAATATGAGAAACTGCAGGCTAAGAAGTTTTTTTTCTGCTTTTTTCCCTTCTTTAAACATTGACAATACTAATCTGAAATCAGATTTATCAAATTAATATAACTGGATTAACATACCATCTCAGATGTATCGTAAGAAGAACCCTGAAATTGTTATTATCGATAAGTGACTTCCTTTTTTACTTTGCTAGCTAGTTTATATTTTTATTCAATGATGACACTTTTTATTTAATTAAAGGTGACAAAACTCTAGCCTTTTAATTCATGATAACAGTTTGAACTAAATTAAGAAGAGATGAAATGTTTGGGCTTCCTTGCATGCAACTGTATGTTAAAACACTTGATGAAATCCCCAAATGCCAAGTTAGTATAATTATCTATAAAGATGGCCAACATGCTTGCATTAGTTACTAGTGTAATGCACATAAAACATACTGAAGAAAGCAGCAAGCACAGTCTACTGTGCCTTCACAAACAGGAATGGTATGGAACAAAGCTGCTTTTTTTTTTATTATTTCTACATGGTTCCTCATGGGAGAAAGTTGAGTACCGTGGTCAAATTTTTTAAAAAACAATTCCTATGAACAAGACAAGTACACATACTATTTTTCTTCAATACAATTTGGAATGCCCTGACAACACCTATTGAGCAGATGTATGAATTTAGTATCAATAGTGAAGCTGCTCAAGAACTCCTGTGAGTTGTCACACAGGCTCATCACCACATTCCAGCTACAGAACAAGGCTGGTATATCGTGCTGTAACATGGCAAGGAAAGAATTAAACTTTTACAATGGAAATTTGGTTTCAGCCCCATTATACTGTATGTCAACTAGGGAGTAGAGAAACAGATAATTAATGCTTCCCAATAGAAAGCTTTTAATGAGAAAAACACATTTTGAGACATGTTTTTTTGTTTTTTGCTTTTACTGAAGCTGAAAATGATTCTAACTATATGAAGGTTGTGTTCTCTTCAAGGAAGTGCAGTGAGTTTAATTCTGCTCCTTTCTAGTGGTTTATTATGAATCCTTGGCTGTTTAAAATTACCTACCAGGACCTCTGCACTCTTTGACAGCACAGACAAGAGCATCGCTTTACACACCATTCTCACCAGCAGATCATATTTTATCACTAAGTATCCCTTTTCCAGAAATGAGGCTAGTACATTGCTAGCGTATTCTAAGATAAAGCTTATATATGGTTTATATACTTCCTATTATTTTTATATTATTAAAATCTTTTTTTCATAAAGATGCCTTTTAGATTCTTCTGTCATTTTTGGTTCCAGGCTGCACCATTTCCTTAATCACTAATGTAATACATTACAATTCAACATGAACTAAATAAAAATCAGTTACGACCAAAGCTGAGAATAAATGTTAAAATGTACTGTCAGTGCACAGATTGGATATGAATTGTATCTCTGCAGTGCTTTTTATTTCAAAGCACAGTACAAAGCAGAATTCAGAGACCTTGCTGAGAGCAGATCACATTTTTAGATACCTGACTTAAAAGAGGACTTAAAGGTCATCAAGCCTGATTACATTTTGTTCAACACAATAAAGTGCAGCCATGTGTAAATTACTGTTGAGCAAATTATGAATGATTCATGGCAGGTTTTTCATTAGAATGTAATGTCTTCTTTTCTATAAAGTCAACATTATGATCTTATTATGTTATTTATTAGAGCTCCTTCTATTAAACTAAACAGGAGGAGAGATGATTTTATTTGTACCTTTTGTATCTGCATGCATTTTAACCAATGGTAAAGATGTCCATCCCTCAGCTACTTCCAAGCTCTCAATCACAAATTTAACTGGAAGAGCTGTTTCCCAAAATACGTAAAAAATTTGGTATTACGCTACTTTGTCAAGGTAAGATTATCATAAAATAAATACAATTTGTTATAACTTACTTAAGTACTGCTTTCTGCCAATTTGCAGCAATGTTTTTCACTCTATGCATGATCAACGTCCCTATTTGCTTTATAAAGGTTATGGAAAAACATCCTTGCCTGCTCTTTAGAAGATAGCCACTTCAAAGACTCTTTTGAGAATCAACAGCCTTTAACAGCTTTTGATACAAAGCCAGAAAAGGGCATGTGCTAGGTAAGGGGGGAAGCAATGCTTAAGTTTGCACTGTAGGGAATAAAGGCCAAAAATACAGTTAATCACAGAAATTAAATTCTCTTTTCCGCAGTAACTCTCTCCTGCATACATGCCTACAGCCAAAACCTTTCTGTGCTGATACCCATAGAAACTCATCTGCAAAACCCTATTCTCAAATTATCATCTACTTCTTGCTTCAGTACTCAGGTCTGTTTGGTGCCAGAAGCAGTCTTAAGCTCACAATGAGCTTCTGGATCTGAGTTTTGGCACTTAAAGATGGCTGGATGTTAGGCCTACATACAGATTGATGCCGGTTTACAGCTATGCCTCTGTTCAGATAAAAATGGAGCAGGTGCTGTACCCAGCCATTTTCTGTCAGTTTAGGAGCAGACAACCAGATAGTAGTATGTTTCCCGATATATACAAATGGGAGTGTGCTTTGGCTTGGAAAATATTTGAATGAGTAAATCAAAACTAATTAATTAATTTACTAATTAATCCCTTTTTCTCCTCTAGTATACCAGTGTTAACAGTAGAGAGCACATTATTGTGGATCACTAGTGTACAATTCCCAAACAAAAATGCCTTTCAAGAGAGGAAGGCAGTGTTAGAGAATGAAATTAATGTAAGTAAATGAAATGATTTTAGGGTAGCTTTAAGTTGTAATATAAATAGATTTTAATTCTTTACTTCAATAGTAACGTAAATCCAAATTATACACTTTTAGAAGTGCAATTCCACAAAGAATCTCATATACAATAGCAAACTGTAGGTTATGATTATAAATTGCAAAATGAAGTATTTCAAGGCCTTCAGAAGATAGTTTTGGCATTGGTTGAGTACTGAAGGGAATCATTACAGTAGCAAATCTCATCTAAAAACATTTATGTCAAACATTATCATAATAGAGGAATGTGAGATGAATACAGTAAAAATCCCATATGGAATATTTCTGGATCTTGCTGGTTCTTTTATAAAACGATGTGAGGTAAAACATGCATAAGTTTAATGAGCAGGTGAGTAGACTGCAAAGCCATTCTAGTTTTCCACTTATGTACCTGGAAATTGAGTTGCAATCTGCCAGTTTTTGGCTTCCCTCTTAAAATTCTTTAAGACTGCAAATAATATTAGGTATTGCCAAGGGGTAGAAAGGATTAGTTCATGTTTCCCTAAAGTTCTAAAGTACGCAAGTGGAAGAAAAACACTACCTACAAAGAATTTCTGCTAGTAGAACTCTTTTGCCAGATGGAATGAAGCCATTTCAGTCATGTGTCCTGAAAAGGGCCCAGCTGCAGTAAGGCAACAGAACGCCTAAGATTTATACAGAGTCCCAATGACTAGGGCAACTGTTTGCTGAAAACTGAATATATTATTAAACAGTTGAAAGTAAATAAAAAACCAAAACGATAGTTTGTGGCTCTTTCCCCAGCCTTCTTCTAATTTAACTTCTGACTACAAGTCTAACATGAAAAAAAAAGTAGTACAGACTTGTAGTTTTTGGAAATAAGCAAACAATATTTAATAAACTCATGTTTCACAGGATTGAAATCTCAATTATTCAGTTAGGATTTTAGCAGTGCATTTCAAAAATTCACCTGTTAAAACTACATCTATCTAGTTTCTCTAATGAGAAAGTAATTAGATAAAGAAAGAAGCAAACATGTTAGATTAAAAAGATGAAGTCAGTGTACTCTTGAGAATAAGTTTTATATTACAACCACTCAGTTTTCCCTCTCCTGTGGTGCCAGCCTTCTTATCTTTAAAAGAAGCTACCATTTTGGAGCAGGAGCACTTATAATATTTAAAATATTCCCAGTAATAATAATATTTTTAAAATTTTAGGAAATAAAACCAAAACAGTAGAATAATGTGAGAATGCCTATGAAACTCATGTAGAATCATTTAAATACCCACCGCTTTTCACACTGATGCAGGAAATGTATAGGTCAGTAGGTAATGACAGCTCACCCAGGGTACTCCTGACAGTCTGCTCTTCAAGAAAAAGGATCTATTGCTTATAGTAAGGGCTACTCTTAATGTTTTAAATGCAATGAGTTCAACAGTATTACAGTATATAGAGGCACAGTTGAGACCAGAACCCTGTTCTTGGTGAACAACTTGTGATCAGTTATAAAGAAAGATTTTGCAAGCACTGAATATGGAACTCTCCTTTCTTATCAAGACATATATCCAGGAGATTCTACAGTGACTAGAAACATAAATACATCATCCTTAATATTACTGAGCTATTTAACCAGAACTGTAGGACACTGTGTCAAAAACAAATGCATACTTCTTCCTCTTTTTTCAAGAGGGTAGTTAAGTTTAGATATGTAACTCCATAGTTGTCAAAAGAATGGATCGTAAATCACTGACAGTCATTTATTCTACCAATCAATATATTAAAGCTATCAGGAGTCATTCTTTTTGTAAGCAATACATTCTTAAAAGCCTTCACTTAGTCACTCGAGCACAGGGTTAACTTTCAAGTACACCTGGGCTTCAGCTAGTTATACTCCGTGAGTCTTATTCACATTTCTGAACTTATATAGTTGTTGTACCTTTAAAGATATCGATATAGGAAATATGCACTGTAAGCCCCGTTGTGGATCCTAACATTTAAAGCACTGATCTTTCAAACTTTTTTTTGAACTTATGAGGGATGCTAGCCCACTAAATGTAAAGAGAAGTGCTTGCAGCATAACTGTGAGATGAGTTTCTGATATATTTAACAAAGAAAAAAGGATATGAATTAGAACAATGCTAAATAATGCATTATAAAGCAATGTCAACTTGAACAAAATCTGCCCCTGCAATAAGCTGGAATATTTTGTCAAAAGATCAAAATCTGACCCAACAAATTCATTCTGTATCCACATGGTCTACTGTTTCTGTTTTTCTCTCCTAGTACATACTACTGCTTTTATTTACAACAAATTGTTAAGAACGCTTTCATTAATCCTTTAATATTTATATTTTTGAGGGATAATAACTAAGAATCGTAGCAGAAGCTAATCCAAAATTAATTCCAGTTTTATGTTTGTTTTATCTGTACTGCATTGTAATAACTTTCCACTTGGCCGCAAGAGTAATTAAACTAAGGCTGAAGTATCCTATAACATAAGGGACTTCCATCTAAACACTATTTTTAGTGAAAATATTTGTGTAGCTTCTCAGATGCTGTGGTAAGGAATGTCAAAAATAAAACAAAGAGGGTCTTAAACTAAGCAACTAATTAAAATAGCAATGTTGGTAACCAATGTTGCTGAGATCTCAGGGTAAGAAACACATTTTAATAGAGACAGTTTGAAATCCACAGGAGATATATCACCACTTTCTGTTATTTGCTTATTACACAGATGAAATGTTTCAAAAAAAAAAGTCTGTATATGACCATGCATTCGTCTTGTGCCCTCACTAATCACCAGGATTCTTTCCTACTTCCCTCTGAATTATCTTCTTGTTGAAATAAAATCATAAGACTAGGTATACAAAATGAATCACATAGTTTCTAACTACAGATGATCACACAAAAGATGTCAAATTCAGAAGTGTCTATAAAATACCTACTTTACTCACTATCAGACCCCAACAACAAAACATCTTTCATGTCACAAGAACAACTTCAGATGGACAGTGAAAAATAACTGAAAAAACTTAAAAGCTGCAATAATATTGCTGCTCTATGGCTGGCAAAACCCCAGCAAACGAGCATGCTAAATCACACAGGCAAAGTGAGAGATTTTATTACAATATTTTGCATTTTGTTGTGCCTTTTTTATTCCTGCTATGGAAGACGAAAAACTCCTCCTCAACTACTCAAGCCAAATTACATGCCTAGGGACCAAAGTATCCATCCATACTTCTCTTAAACTTGGAACCCCAAAACTAGATTCAGCATTCCAAATTTGTCTCATGAGTGCTGACTAGAGGGGAAGGATCACCTACCTCGACTTGCTGGCAATGCTTTTGCTATAACATAGCAGCTATCCAAGGCCCGTTATTGTAATCTTTACCTGAAATACATCTATACAGGTCATCTATACAATTAACCATTCAGAATTACAAAATTCTATCTAAGATAACTTGGGTTCCTTGCACCTATATTGCTTAGAATGTTTTCCAAACTAATTTGATAGGATGTTTAGGAATTCTCTTTTCATTAACACAGTTATTCCTGATTAATTTAGAACTATCTAGTCGTGTGTTACAGTTATCTTTTAAAAGTTCTTTTTCCAACTCAGTGTTCTAGTGCACGTGTGTTTATATGCATGCAATTAATGTATTAATGAAAGTCTTCATATGAACCTTCATTTGCTTAGGCTAAACAAGATAAGGGCTTTCTATAGCCATCATAATACAGATAATCTATTTCTACCCTAGCAGTATGCCTGCACCTGCTGTAGTCTAACTTCACATTCCTTGGGAAAAAAAAAAATAAAAATCTATAATTGATCAAGACGGGAAGATTGCTTACCAATTACCATCAAGGGCACAACAGACTCAACTTGTGGGAAATTAATGTACTTAACGGCCAACCAAAACATGGAGTAGGACAGTGAGAAACAGAGACAAAACTGCAGACATCTTCTTCCCAGTCACCCCTTCTTTCCAGGCTCAAATTCACTATTCTAGCTCCTCATCCCTGTCTCTTTGAGCCCCTCTCCAGCATGGGATGCCATCTTACTGAACAGGCCCTGTGAGCTTTCCTCAGGCACAGCTCTCCAAGCTCTGGCCCGGGGCTCCCAGTGGGCTGCAGCTCCTTCAGGCCTCATCCACTGCTGCACTGAGGGCTCCTCCATGGCTGCACGTGGAGATCTGCTCTGCATGGTGCCCACGGGCTGCAGGAGGCAGCCTGCTCCACCACGGGTCTCTCCTGGGCTGAAGGTTGCTGCTGCTCTGTGCCCAGAGCACCTCCTGCCCTTCTGCTGCACAGACCTTGGGGCCCGCAGGGCTGTTTCTCTCACATTTTTTTTCACTCTCATAGCTGCTTGAGAGCACTTTTTACCCTTCAGTAAATGTGTTATCACAACGCACCACCAGTGCCGATGATGGATTTTGCTTTTGCCACTGGTGAGTCCTTTTTGAGGCTCGCTGGCACTGTGTCTATTTGACAGGGAGGACAGAAGCCAACTCTGCAGCCCACCCCCACACCTTTATATAAACCCTTTACACTGTTTTGAAAATTATTTCTGATTTTTTTGTGGATATACTGACAGGCTTGAACTGCCTAAACCACTTTAAGAAATAAATCATGGAATCATAAGATAACAATCTTAAATTTATGACCGTATTAAATACAATTCTGTCTAAATATGTATCTTGCATGTGATTTTGTTGTATGACTCTCTCTAACCATGGCAGGTTCTGGCAGCCTGAAACAACTTTCATGGATCTGTAAAAGCAGTGTAAAAATAGACTGACGTGATACAAACCAATGGACTCTAAAGGCAGAAGGAATGATAAAACCTCTTGTTCAGAAGGCAGAGATATAGGACAAAACTTACATGTAATTCAGATGACAGAAAAAGGCAAGTATTTCCTAAATAAGAAATTCTACCACAAGCACTACACGTATGCTAAACACTAAAGCTACTGTGATTGTTATTATAGTACTTTCATATTCATCTTAGTTCTTACCTGTTCTTTTTTTTTTTTTTTACTATTACTTCACTCCCTTGCCATAATTTTTACAGTGCCTTCCTTTTCTGTTTATTATTTGCATTTCCCCATGATATCTGACTGCAGCCTCACTGCCTGCTATTTTTCTTCCCCTCCTTGCTCTACACTACAGCTTTTATGCCACAGTCTGTCAGTTTCTCCCACCAGCTCTCACTGCTTTTGCTCTCCGTGCCTCGCATGGTCCCCACACCATTCCCTGTCTCTGTGGTTTCATCACCTTCACATTCTCCCTCACGTTCAGTTGTCTCTTCTGCATTAGTGTACTGGGGAAGCCAATGCTCTCCTCTCCAAATTTTACTTACTGCTCTGTTTTTTTCTCCCCTCAACAGAGACTGTTATTTTCCACAGCTCCACAAGCTCTCATCAGCCTCTTTCAGGCAGAGAACAGAACAACAGCAGAAACTCCATGTCAGACACCAATCTGTGATAATGAGCTCTGTCACGATTCAGAATTAATTTCAAGATTAGGGAAAACAGCTCTATAAAATAATCACACACATCTCCTACAGAAATACAGGGCTTCCTCCTCAAAAGAGGACACACAGGTTTATTGTCAGGTGAGCAGTGAGGGGTCTGCAGGGCTCCTTGATTGCAGCAGTAGAACACTGTGAATGTGGCAGCTGGCTAATTACACTGCAAAGAGCTTGGCTGTTTTTCAGTTCCCTTTCTGCATTTTATCAGAAGATGTACTGGAAACTGTGGAACACGATTTAGATGATTTCTAGAGATAATTTTTACTGCTTTTTCAGGTTAAGAGAATAGTCTGATGCAAGGACTAGCTCTTTCTACATACCACAAAAGCTGCTTTTATCTACATTTATGGCCTTCCTAAGGAGTTCTGAAAGGAGAGGCTTAAGGAGAGCCAGAAGACTCAGGTAGAGGACTACAAACTTTTGGGAAACCATCATAAAAAATAGCTAAACAATAAGGGTTACAGAAACAAAAGATGCAATAACCCTATAAATAATTTCTTAAACTACATAATGACAAGCTTTTTGACCTCAGATTTGTTTGTCTGTATACATTACAAAAAGGGAAAACATTTGAAAAAGAAAAATGCTACAAATATGCTTGTTCCTTAGAAACACTTTACATTAAAAGTTTCTCACCACATATTCATTTTTGAATACTTGAATCTTCATCAGTATTATCTCAGCCCATTACACCTCTAAGGTAAAGTGTGTTCTATGCAATTTGCTACAGGAAGCACCTTTCAAATAAAATATTAGAAGCTAGTAATGATCAAGAGCAGAAAGCACCAGAAATTCTTATAGACTTAAAAGGAATTGTATTTGCTCAGCACCTTTGAAAAAGATGAGCTAGTCAAGTTTTGTGTTAGTGTGCACACCAAGACAACGCTGCACGATTTGCACATCCATTATTATTACCTTATGCCTGCATAAAGAGTTTCAGTAATGTGGCATTTAAGAGCATTCAGCATCCCTTTAATTTTATAATTAACATTTCTAAAAGAAGACAGTAAAATGCAGTTGCATCAGTTTCTCAGCATAATTCTTCTTCTGTCTCCACTGCAGAAATGAGTTTCATGCATCATTTCTCTGTCTGCTTGCAGCTTTGTGACCTACGAATCAGGCAGTCTATGATGGGAAAAGACATACCTGACAGTTCTCTACAGCAAGGGCTCTTTATTTCTCTATAGCTTAGTTTAATCATCTGCAAAAGGTACAGGATAACAATTTCTATTTCACAGCATGATCACACGAGTACACAATTTGAGTTAAGTACTGAGAAATGATTAAAGAAAAAAATCTTCATATCTGGAAAGCTATTTGACATGTTTGAAAGAAACTTGTAAATGTCACCAGAGGGTGTAAAAAATATAAAAGAAATGTCACTAGAAAGTGTAAAATGTACAAAAGAAGAATAAATGTATGTCAAAGAATCACATTCAATTTCTGCATTCCCTTCTGGTCAACATAACTTCAAATATAAAGAGAGCAAAAGAGTAACTCCAGTGTTTCTGTTCTCATTTTAGTCCATAGATTCAAAAGATACTTCTAATGGTATCTTTTGCATGGCAAAGAACGGTCCTTTAGCTATGTAAATCTGCAATGAATTCTCTTCAAGAGGAGCTAGTTCTAAAGCAAGATCATTTCTGTATGAGCATTTTTGAAATGCAGAGTTTTTTAACATACATAAGAGAGCTCAGTTAGTGAGTTAAAAATCTCAAAATAGCTAAAATATGGTTTAATAGTTTATTTTAAAAAGTTTTCCATGTGTGAGAACATACCATATTTTCTTTAAAAGAGTTTACTCTGAATCTTTAAGGAACTTTTCAAGATCCCATTTTTCATTTGTGGAGTGTAGAGGAAGAGTCTCAGTTTAGACAAGATACACTCAGATAAAACAACTTCCTTGAAACTGCAGTATTCTTGAACAATAACAAACAGGAAATAAAAACTTTTTCACAAAATATTCTGATTCATTTAACATTGTAATTCAGAGTCTGTTTTGTACCAAAATGATGTGTTTTTAAGTGAGATCTGTTCTTCAATTTTGCATATATTCTTAGAATACAGGCTCTTTAAATGGATTCTGAACTGTATAAACAATACACAATTTCCCAAATTCATTAATAAACAATTTAATAAAGTATGATGGCTCATAATTCCTAAATGTTTCAGAAAAATCCCACTAGAATTTGAGCATGATTAAAAATTGTGCTATCCATCTTCTTTTCAATCTTGTTAAAACAGCTTTCCTTACCCCCCAGGCCTCACAACTCCACCCCAGATTAATTCCTTGATGACCAAAGAATTCTGATTTACCACTTGGTAACTGGAAAAGAAAGGTTGATCAAGTTGTAATAAAAGAAGGCTTTGAAGAAAAAATCAGATAAAACACTTCTGAATATATGGGTTAAAATTAATTACTTCCAAATATCTGGTCTTTAAAATACCTCGACTTTGGCACGTAGTTGAGATGGAACCATAGAATCAACTGCGCACCTGCAGCCAACAACTAATTTTGTCAAACAATACTGTCCTCTGCAACTGCTAATCTAAATAAGTGAGAAGTAATTAGCTCAAATCAGTTCAGGTAATAGACCACTCAGACTAATTATGGGGTTATTAATTTAAATCTTGATCCTTTGCACAATGTTCTTTTTAAACTTCAGGTGTCTCTGAAACCCTATTTTTCGGAGGACACATAAACTTACATAAGACCCTCTGGAAGTAAATGCCTCCTATTTATTTCCATAGAAACTACAACAGATACAAAGAGCACAACAACACTATTTGATAGATCAAATTCTCAGCTACAAAACACTGGTTTTCAACATAGTCACCACCAGTATCTACATACTTTTCCAGTGATGAACAAGAGCCTGCAAAAATCTGCACCAGTGGAGGTGACCCCACTGCTTCACTGTGCTCAGCTCACCCACTGCTTGGTTTCCATAATGCTCAGCAAGCATCAAAGAATGTCCGTTAGTACCATTTTTTTCCACATGGAGGAATTCAATGACACACCTTTGCTTCATACGCACTTCCATGTCAGACTGCCCCTCTGCTGCCATCTGTCATACAGCAACATGTAACGGAATATTGGTGGGAAGGTTCAACCTCTACTGCCATACCACCAACATCCTCCTCTGATGTCATGGGCCAAGAGAATGAAATAGGAGGAGTTACTTTTGGAAGAGTCTTCTTATTTTGTTTTGGTTTTTTTGTTTGTTTTTGTTTTTGTTTTTTAAAGGAAGGACCAGTGGGCAAAGTGCAATGTGGATTTCACTACAAACAAGCACAAGTATAATATACTCAGCAGTACAGTAATACTTAGACAAATCTCAAGAAAGCCTTAGCAGATATTATCTAATATATATAATCCTATTTTGAGAGACAACCTAGAAAACCTACAGAGATCCTCCCAACCAACATTTCTGTGATGCCAATGGCAACTTTAAAGCAGACTTGGCAATAAAATTCCTTTCAGGGAGAATTACATCGCTCTTTTCCTAGTTTTCTAATGAGCAGGATCAACAAAACAATCAGACATTGAGAACTTTATGGGAATAACAAAAGTTGGTGGAAGTAGTTCCTCCTAATATATCAAAACTCACTTCTTTTTACTATATCTCTTGGGTATTCTTGTTAGTAGAGGGCAAAGTATATCCAAGAAATGACTTTTCTTCAGTCTGATTACTTTCTCCAGTTCTCAGGCAAGGGAAACACTGTAATATCGCACACATAACCCATCTTTATATTACACACTCATAAAAACCAGCAATCCCTCAAAACAGACACTCAGAAACCTGCTCACGCAGAGAACTTTCGCTGGAGAAAAGCATATTCCACCAGGGGACACTGGAGGGAGGAAAGTGCTTCATCAGCCTCTCTGACACTGAAGTTTTCCCCCTTGCATTACCCACATGTAAGTATAACTTGCAGTGCTTCTGAACAGTAGTTTCTCCTCACAGATATTACCTGAACTGTCCACACTAAAGTACAGTATGCACACTGCATATGTAAGCAGTACTGAATATACGCCTTAGGGTATATACCAGGAGTATGTGAATCAATCATGCTTGCCATGCAGCTTTCCAGCAAACATTCCCACTGCCTTTAATGGACTATGGATCAGGCCCTAAATACTCCCTTGTCTCTCCTTAAGGATTCTGCAGCAATGAGGAAACTAATAGAAATGATCATCTTATTTCTCTTAGACTGCAGCCAAAGGACTGCAGGCGTAATTCCAGATGCTGCGGCATGCACTCATGGACATCCTGCCTGCAGAGTCTCTCTCAGCCCCGGGATACAGTGCAGGGACACGTTTCATCCTCAGCCTTTGAGCACCTGTCAGAAATTTCTTCCTTCTAGAAACACAACATAAAGACTTTTTAGAGCTGAGGGTGAAAGTCAATTACCATACAGCTATGTCTAGTTGCTCAAGTCATATTTATACTCAAAAAAATATTCTTAGAAATGCCACATTCTCAAAGTCAAATGAAAAATAACATGGCAAATATTCTAGTGTGAGTTACAAAAACAAATCAACTCAGGTATCAACACAAGAAATTATCTACCTCTCTTAAGGGATTTTTGGAGTCAAAAAGGTGAAAAAAGGACAGTCAATGAGAACAGTAAGGAACGTCAATGAGATGAAGTAGAGCCTTATTAATTCTCTCATTCTCTGTCTCTCTTTTTTTTTATTTTTTTAATTTAATTTAATTTAATTTAATTTAATTTAATTTTGTAGCACAGCTAAGTCCGCTCCTCTCTGACCCTGGCAACTTTATCCAAATAATGTTTTTCAAGAGCATTCAGTTCACTATGACATCAGGCCATCAGTTTCTCCTTATTCCTCTCTCCTGCATTGCTACAGAGTAAAAGGCAGTTTCTACTGACCTGTTACATCAGTAGTTTTCTCCTTGGGAGTTCGAAATTCATGTCTCAGAGAGTTATCCTTGCATTGTTGCTTAAAAGTATGAGCTGCTATGACTGTAGAGGATTCCAACATTACAGCTTGCTACACTTGACAATGTTAAAAAGTTAGTGTGAGCCACAAATTGGTTCTCCATCCCTGATTTGCCATTTGCACTTTTAAAAACCATACAGTTATCTGTTATCAATAACTTGTTTCCATACTATATGACACAAGCCTCTAAGGAGCCCTGCTTGAGTAGGAGGTCTGGATCCAATGATGTACAGAGATCCCTTCCAACCTCAGCCACTGTGTGATTTTGTAACATATTACTGTGAGGGCTAACAGAAACACAGGTAAATTTGTATACCTGAGTAAAAAAAAAAAGTGTTTAGTGGCAGCTAAGACTCAGGATGTACCAAGAATAGTTCATAAATAAGAATAAACATATGTTGAAGAAATGTGACATCTATGGCAAGCTGAACTTTATGGACAAGTCAAATTTAACATTGCAGAGACCGTTACACAGCATGCTGGTAGAGCAGATGAGGTTTCTCACCACAGCTCCTGGGCTTCTTTCAGACTTCTGCTGAAATCTGCTGTGTGTAAGCATGACTCTGTACGTTTAGAATGGAAAGTCACCTGTGTGCAGACACAATGCTAAATGAAAACAGCACTTTTTTAAAAAATCAGTTATGTAAAATAGTTAACTCCAAGAACGCTAGCCTAGTGGATGACTAAGGCTGAGAGATCTTTGCCTTTTTTTTTTTTTTTTTTTTTTTTTCTCATTTTGACTAAGTCATGCATCATTAACCATTTTCTATGGTAAATAATTAAATGTGCAATTGTTTAATGAAACCTTTCAGTTTCCACCTTTCTGGTGCCTTAACATGTTTGGTAAGTCACTTCTGAAATATTTGGAACTTGCCTATGCTTTACTAATACTATATGATGCACTCATTACTTTGATCATTATGGTATTGTTTTCTACACAAGTGCATGGAGTTAATTCCAACATGAGCGAATTCCTAGCAGATAAGAAAGTAAATAATCGCTTCAGAAAGCGCCATTCCCTCATGTGAAGTAACAGTGCAGATCATGGCCATGTGGAGATCGACATCACAATTGTGCAAGACAGGGAGAAGAGTAGTAGGAAACTACAGGGGGAAAATATCAAACCAGAGAAGCTAGTGATTTTAGAATGATGAGAAAAATCTGTTCCACACAAAGAAAGCCAGAAACTGAGCAGAAGCTGATGAGAATTATTTGTAATAACACTGACGAGTACAGATGCTTCTTTGTGTTAACATCAACTTCTCTTGTTATATCTCGTTTCTGCTATTGAATTAAACAATAGTTTGTTTCAAGTAAGCTGTTTTGGGTCACAACATCCATCTTTTCCAAAAAGCAACTGCAGAAATAACTGATTCTGGAAAGACTTCTTGACAACTACAGCTGTAACAAGGCCCAGTAGATTGATGCAGAAGTCATAAAAGCTGGGGCAGGGACTGAACTCAGATTCAAGAGTATCATTACATGTTGTTAAAAATACCTGTCCAGTGAAAAGCTGGTATTTTACCTTTGATCTGAAATACAGCCACATTCTTTTAAATGAACTAAAACTACATTTCTACATTTCATGAACATTAAGAAAATCTATTACCTGACCTGACACATTTGAAAAAATTATAAAAGAAACAAAATAGGAAGATGAAAGAAATGAAGCAAAATTCTGAAAATTGAAGTCCTATTGGTAAATAATAATCTGCAGACCTCACAAATCCTATACCATGAATATACTGTATAGAAAACAAGAGTGTTAAATGGCATAATCTGTAGTGCTTGTAACAGTCACACAAAAACTGAGAACCCTTCTTCTTTGAGCAGACCCACCTGTTCCTAAATGTCTTGAGCAAAATGGAAACAAAACAGTGAGTCATTTAGGAACTTCCTGCCCTGACCACTATATCTCCCGGACTTAGGACCAACTGTAGGCAATGCATCAGCCTCAATGCCTCAGGCTGGCTCTTGCCAGAAGCTGTAGGAAGGCCGGTAATTGGGCAATTTAGGGAGCTGCTCCCACTATCATGGGACTGCCTCATGACAGGTTCAATAATCAAAACCAGCTTTAAAAAAAAAGGTTTTTTTTTTTTTTTTTTTTTTTTTTTTCCATTAAACCATTCTTTTCTTATGGAATTATTTTATGTGTGGAGACTCCTTGCCTCAGTGTACCACTCCCACAGTTATAAACTCAGCTTTGCAAAGTTTCATTATATGTGTCCTACCTCTCACTATACATAGTATGCCATATAGGAGCAATTTGTTTCATTCCATAATTTCTAAAGCTATTAAGTATAAGAAATACAAGAGAAGATTCTAAAATAATTAATAAGATATTGATATGGATCTATTTCTGAAATATCTGCTCTTTTGCACTGATGTTAGGATGCAGTAAGAATTATGAAGATTATTTTAACTAACAAGCTTGGAAAATGAAAGGAAATGGGATGATAAAAATCGTGTTCAATGATGAACTTCACAGCAAGACAAGGGCATTTGGATTGTAAAGTGGGTGTTTTGGCAAGAAAAGGTAAAAAAACAAAAGCTGACTATTCTGCAATGGCTGTATTACTACTTTTGTGTTCAAATCCATCTTTGTGCAATATGCTCTAAGCACACAATAGAAATATTTTATGTGACTTTTATTTATAAGATGTAACACCAAAACCATTTATACATGTATTATAATATATTCATTATCCTACTATTAAAAGGCAAAATTGTAAATATATTCTGATTATTACTCTGTACTTCACTTATTCTTTCATTTATTTTTGTTCTAGGTTCTCTGCTTTTTTCTTTTTTTTTCCTTCTTTCTTTTCTTTTTTCTTTAATCTCAGTTGTTATTCTTCCCATGCCTACCCTTTAATCCCTTCCTGATGTAAATCCCTTCCATTCTTGCCCCTATTCTTCCTGCTGAATGGTACTTGTTTCTTCTTCAAATTTACCTCTTGATTAATTTTAATATCTGTACTTTAAGAGATGGTCCATACTAATACATTCATCTTCTCCCAGCAAAAATCACAACATAGTGAGAATTTAAGTAAGCTCCAGTGACTAGCCAGCTATGAAAAGACACCAGATATAAGCCCAAATAGCATAGATTACAAAAGGCCAGCTGGATCTAGAGACATTTAGGATGACTGAATGCATTTTATTTTCTTAGCAGATAAAATGCGTCACCAGAGGGAATCCCAAAAAATAAAATATTTTTCAAAATTATTCGTCAATGTTTTCTCTTTATATAAAGTTTTGTTGTTTAATATCTTGCCGATGGTATTGTAAATCACACCCAATAATACTGAAAAAGGAAAAAAAAAACAAACAAACCCACCACCACAGTATTGCTGTTGCTATCTTAATGCTTGTGTTTCTTGGCTTTCTGCAATATTAAATTTCTCATCTAATTTTGTATTGCATCTATTTCATAAAGAATATAAAAACATTCCTTGTTATATTGAATAGCATGCAGCCTGCAGTAATAACATTGATTTTCCAGCTTTTCTCCTGCACAACATTTGGCAAAGCCAGATGCAAATTGCATCCACCTGTACCAAGGAGAAAGTGACCTCCAGGAGAACACAGAAAAAGTTTGGACAGGAGATATGCCTTACTGCCAGGGAGGACCTGGAGTTTGCACAGATTTTACAAAAATCCAGCATCTACAAGGCTTCCTATCTTCTTAGAAGAATGATCTGAGGATGAAGTAAAAGTGGAGTTTGAGGTTGACTGGTGATGTTATAACATTTTTTCCACCATCAAGAATTTGACATCAAGAGAATATCAGATGCAGTGAAGCACAGGTTGCTCAGCATTTAATTGCTCGTGGTATTTCAGAAGAAAATAACTCAGCAGAACTACAAAATGGATCACTGAACAATTTCAATCAAATCCTTTTCCTACAAATTATTTTCAGTGAAGTTTTAAATGCCTCATACTAATACAAAATTCAAACTAACCCCATCTACTACTTGTTAGACTTATTTCTTGGAGTATGCAACAGAAAACAGTCTTTACTCAAAGCCGTGAAGTATTTTTCAACCTATTTGTTGTCATGTTATTTGGAATTAGACTATGTCAAATATTTCATCTATCCTAAGAGGTAGTAGCTAAACTCTTTGCCTTTCTTGGCATCAAATCCTGCACTGAAAGACCACATTGCTTTGCTCTCTTCTCCAGTCCAGTGTTTCAGAGAGCAATAAATAAAGGAAAAAGAAAAAAAGAAAAGAAAAAGAAACAGAAAAACTAATCACGACAGGCAATCATTTGCAAACATACAACTCTTTCAACATCTGCCATATTCAGCTTCATTTTATAACATCTGTCTTGGTGATATAAATTGTGCTCAGCCTCATAGGTGCTCTGTGCCATACAGAGAAGGAAAACAATTATAACAACTGAAAAATAATGCACAGTGCGGGTGTGGGGATGGGAAGCTGAAAATCTTAAAGCTGCTTAGTTTGGGGGGGCTTTATTTAGAAAGAAAAAAAAAAAAGAGTGTTATGTTGGCTTTCCAGTTTTAACACAACTTAGTTCTGCCAGTGGAAGAAAAGTGAGAACTACTGCATTTCTGAAAGGTGCCAAACAACCTCCAGCATTTCCAAAGAATCCCCCGAAACTACTGCACAAAAAGAAAGCAATTTATTCCAGTACACGCAGATGAATTATGTCAGTAGAAATTTATTGTTACAAGAAGTTAGGGTTTTTTTTTTTGACACTGAGCAGCTATACTACAAATATCTTGAGAAAAGCAGCATTTGGAAAATACAAACTTCACACAAGAACCATGGTGGAGAGAAGTTAACTTTGTACGGAATACTACATCTTCATTCCAACTTGCCTCCATAATTACAGGTGTTGTCTTCATTTCCTTTTATAAGCAGATACAAAAAACACTTCCTAAAACTCTCAAAAAAAGCCAATGTTTTCATTTTGTATTAATGACAAAGAAAGGAAAATTAGACATTGATTCAGGAGCCCTACTTCTATAACTAATATTCAAGTACATGCACGAAGTATACTTTAATTTGTGCTTAAATCCAGCCTTTTCAACAGTATATTTGAACGTGAATTTATGTCCCAGAAGATTTAATGAGATGCACATAATCAAAGACCATAATTTATAAATCTTACTAGCAATTTCATTTAAAATAACGACATATTTTCATTCAATATTCCATTTATTCATACGTTAATCTGAACGTTTGTTTCCATTTATGTTGCAAACATTGCCATGAAAGTAATTTTCTCCCATTAAAGTAGGTTTATTAATATAACTCAAGGTGCTTCAGGGGATAGGAAGCAATCACGGAAAATCTACACCTTGCAACCAAATTTGCATCTCTGATTGGACTTTCTGCCTGTAAGGATCTTCAAGGACCAAGAGCGATCTCCAGCAGCAGCCATGTTAAAAGGAAGCAGTTTCCGTCTTACTTCATTCAGCTGACTTCCTCTTTCATCTACTAAAGACTACCTAAACTTTGCTCTGAAACAGTAAGCACACATCCTGCAGCTCCCTGGTGGTGCTGGATACAGGAAGTGGCTCAAAAAGTCTGTTTTTAATTTTGTAATAGATCATTTGCCTCAGATGTATCAGTCCCATGAATGGGACCGAGTGCCATGGTTGTTCTGACTAAGCTCCAGGAGGCTACCATGGATGCAGAGCCTCAAACAGAGCCTAACCCACGCTCGGCAGCCTGTCCAATTAATTAGCTTGCAAGGGTCAGTGAGAAGAGGAAGGGACAAGCGGACCAGGAAACACACTGCAGGCACTCTATGCTTGAGCTGATGAGCTAAATTCTTGCCAGTATGTAAAGTATTGAACATGGAAACAGATGGATATTAAGAAAATAACCCAGGAATGCTAGAAAAGGAATTGCTCATCTGAGTTATAACTCCAGTGTGAAAACTCTATGTCAGTGGCTTACAGGCTGGTGTGGTCTCGTTCCGTGATTAGTGGGGTGGGGGGACCCGTGGACCTGTGCCCCGGGAAAAGGAAATGGGGAAAAAAGGGGAAAGGGTAAAGAGATGGGCCTAAAAACAAAACAGGGGCAATGTTTTGAGGGGAAACAAACTCATTTACTGGATATCGGAATGCAAGATAACACACTATAATACAATATAATCAGAATTGAAGCTAATAACACAAATAAAATGAGAGTGTCTGAAAACTGAAGGCCTTTCTCTAATTCTAAGGCAGGCGAGATGGCTGGGAGCAGAGACAAGCTGGAAGGTCGAAAAAGGGGAGGGGATGTGATCTGTGGGTGGTTTCTATCTTTCCCCCCACCCCACGCTGAAAAAGGAAACATAAACAACTCTGGGGTATGTAGTTCTTCTCTTCTGGGACAGGTACCCGGATCTGGAGCATTAACTCTTTAACTCCCAGTGCACTAGGTGACATTATGATATGGAATACCGATAACCAAAAATCATAAAACCATGACACTCTGATACACATATTTGTCTTAAAAAAGATACTGTCAACTTGTTCTTTGTAACTTTTCAGATTCTTTGCTATGAGGTTATGAGCATGTAGAAGCTTCTGGATTGACACCTGCAGACTAAGTTAGTCACCGGCCAAAGGAGTGCCATGGCTGTTTACTAAAATGCAAACTGAGAATTAAAGGCTTTTGAAAATATAATAACAGCCACTGCAGTGCATCCTACATTTTACAAAGGCAACATCTTACCAAAGCATGCTCTAGTCAGTCCACTAATACAATCATCATGCTTTTGTAGGACATTTATCCTAGCTGCAATGAATGTGGCTCAACTGTGCTTACCAAATAGCTCTCTCCCTAGAAAAGTAAGCCATCAATGTACTTCTGACATTCCTCATTAATTGTGTTTACAGGGGAATTTGGAATCTCTCATGACTCAACAGGAGACTGAGTCCATAGGAAATGCATGCAGAATAACAGAAGATTAATATACTGCCAACCTATTTTGGTTGGCTTTTTAATTAGAGAGCAAATAAGAAAGCAAATAATGTGCAGAAAAAAAAATAAATGCATAAATTCAAGTGACAGATTATCTTTCTAATGACAACAAAACATGGTTGCCTGCTAAGATTCTTAATATAGTTTAATTATGTCAGAGGTAAGATCTGTGTATAAATCATATTTAGGGCAACTCACATCAAAGAGTAAAATAAATCATTAAAATGTATTTGGACAGACTCTTAATCATTTTTCATGGAACAATTATTTTTGGAAACCTAGAGTAACATAACTGTCTCCAAAGGGACTAAAACTACAAATGATTATCCAATTTTTGTACATGTAGAAGTAAAGAAATCACTTCCTCTACAGGACTGGAAGGAAAGAAGAAAGAATAATACCTGGGTGTTCTGAGTATCTAAGAAGTGTTCATAGCCCTATGCTATAAGGAAGATGAATGTGTCAGGAGGGGAGAGGGAAGGGATGAACAAGCCAGAGTAGAAAAATAGATTACTGATTTTTACCACTAGACAGACATCAAACTGTGGCAGTCACGCATAATAAGCAACATATGATTTGTATTTCCCTTTAATTTCATGGACGCTTTGTCTAAGAAGGCTCATTGGTTTTGATTGTTTGTTTTTATTCGGGATGATTTGACAAAATTAGCTTTCGCTGTTCCTTCCTTTATTGTTGATGTTGTTATTTTGCACAGCATTTACAAGGGAAAATGGACTGGTAAATGCTACTGATCTTAACAAAGTCAGTGACATAAAAACCTTAAAATCAGATTGCTCCAAAGCAATCTGACATCCTAAGTTAGGATTTCCACAGTTTGTCCAAGCAGCCTGAGTCAATGTGATGAGACTAAAATAATGTTTTAAATTTAATTCCTGTTGTATTTTCCATATTTGGCTTTCTATGTATACATGCATATTTTCCTTGTTTTACATAAAAACTGTGACTAGTTCAATAACTACACAAATGAAACAAATGCCTATTTCCTTAAAGAGAACTCTGTGTGTGGAACTAGTAGGTGCCTGATGTCATGACTGCTACAACACCCTATCAATCCATAATACCATTTCATACATAACAGGAAAACTGGCATTGCCGTGCAACAGAAAGCATACTTCAGCCACATAAGCAATCCAAATGCCAAGTGATCTGATTTTTTTTTGCATAGAATCATAGAGTATCGCCAGTTGGAAGGGACTCATAAAGATCATCATGTCCAACTCCTGGTTCCACACAGGACCATCCAAAAATCAGACCATTTGACCGATAGCATTGTCCAAACACTTCTCAGGTGCCCATGAGCTCAGTGCTGTGACGACTTCCCAGGAGAGCTTGTTCCAGTACCTGATGACCTTCTTGGTAAATAACCTTTTCCTGATACCCAGCCTGACCCTCTCCTGTTAACACTTCATGCTGTTCCCTCTGGTTATATCACTGATCACCAGAGAGGGATCAGCGCTGCTCCTCTGCTCCCCGCATGAGAAGCTGTAAGCTGCTATGAGGTCCTTTCAGCCTCCTCTGCTCTGGGCTGAACATTGTAAGTTAACAACTTCTGATTCCCCCTTCCCTGCTTGCATGGCATGAGAGCACTGTCTTACTGCAATATGCATATACTGTGGCAAAGAAATAAAGTAGCACAAATACTTAGTTAACTTGGGAGAAACAAAATAATTCCACATTATTTCTGAAGTGGACCATTTTTTCTCAGTTCCTCATATAATCAAAAACATGTATCTTGACAGCTCTTATGGCATGAATGACAATTTTTAGATACCATAGTGGAAGAAGCTTCAAAAGCTATGCTACCTATGATTCTCTGAATGAATCCTGCCTGGTCAAATTTTAGCCAACAACCACTCTTTGCATTTGGCTTTCTTTGTCCAGAATTTCTTCTTGGAAGTTACAATTCATTGTTTCAATCCTTCATCAGTTGTCTGCTTTAGAACTGTGTTGTAATTGTTTGATTGGGTGTAATAAATTCACTTCCTTACTTGCAACACAGTATAACACAGAGAGGTGCAACTCAGATGACTAACATGATGCATTATTGAACAACTCAAATTAAAACGGAATACAATTAAGGCTGCTATCTGTCTGAATGATGGATGCTCTTTACTTTCCTCTTTTCAAATTATGAATCTAGTTTTCTGTCTCACCAGTTCAGCTAGTATCTCTTCCACAAAATACTTTTTCCCCCCAAGGAAACAACAACTCTCTGCATCTCCTCTGATATTTGACATCCTGTCCCCTAAACCACTTTCCTGTATCTGAATATAGGGAAAGGTCAGATTTTTTTACTTCATATATCAGTGTGCTCACAGGAGCTGATAATAATAATAAAAAGTTAGTCTGGAGGAAAAAATACTGACTCCCTTGCACCTCCCTGCCCCCCAGGCTGTTTGGGATGTCTGATTCTTTCCCATATTAAAAGCCCTCAGAATAGAACAATGAAATGCATTCTACTCTCCTAAAAGCCTGCTGTGACAGCAGGAAAATCAGGAGGGAGTCCACAAGGAAACCATACAGCAACAGATAAAGCTTGCAATGAAGATTGCTCACATCATAAGAAAAAATATGCAGTTTTTCCTCTTAATTAACTTAGAATAATACAGTATATCTTGTCCTTTCACCAAAATATTGTAGCCTTGAAAAAAAACTTAATAGTGTAATTTTACAAAAAAAGTAAAAGATATAAAATATAGCCAAATGCTACTTTACAGTATTTTAACATATTCTTCATTGTATAAATAGCATAAAGAGTATTCAGATGCTCAACAATGGTAATGCTCAGAGGTTTGAGGAACTCTGTTCAATATTTCTGAATCAGCAGGACACTAAATGACAAAACTTTTGAACAGTGAAATACATATGTATCACGCTTTCTAACTGTCATGTTTGGAAAAGGGTTGTCAGATCACAAATAAAGATGACAGCAAGTAAAATTTAGAAATACATAAAGAAGGTGCTGGTACATACAAAAGGTGAACTACAGGCCTTAGCTCCACAAAGCATAAGCTATTGCCATAGTAAAACAGAGACTTCCTCTTTAAAGGTCTATTTGAAATGTTCTAAAATGGGAATACTTGTACATGCTAGACTTGAAGGACTTGGTAATACTCAAAAAGACAGTAGTACACAAAGAAATCTGGGTACAAAACATTAAAATGTGTTGAACCTTGAATCTTAAATAAAGGTAAAATGATAATTTCAGGGAACACATTCTGAGACCCACCCTTTCAAAAAGATAAATTTGTAGATTAGCATTGCTGAAAGACATTTGATAGCAGTGGACAACAAGCACATAATGGGAATGAGCACGTAATAAGCACAACCAAACCCATAATGGCAGTGAGAAGAGGCAATATGCATTTTACCTAAAAGTATAAAAGATATCACATTACTGGAAAGGATGAAAAACAAAGTCTCCTATGCAGATCTTGCATGACTGCCCCTTTGTTTAGTTGTAGGAGACTCATTTCTGGAGTTTTATTGACAAATATACATCAAGGTAATGAATGTTTAAAAATTTTAAGCCCAAACCTTGAAAGAGAAAGAATAAATGATTAAACATATAAAAAAGAAAGCACATAGGAGTAATACTAATAAGCAAGAAAAACGCAAAATGTAAGAATTTTTTCTCTGAAAATTCTTCTTATAAAATCTGTACATTTAACAAGTAGCCGTCTACTAATTCTCAAATACCCCAGTGAAATACGGATGCATTGTTTTTCCTTCTCTGTTAGAGAACACTGATACCAGCTTCCAATTCAGCAAAGCAGTTAGGCATATGCTTAACTTCAGGCACTTGACTAATCCCAGTTTTTAAACAGAACTAAAAATATCTTTGTGATTGAAACCAGAGCACCTGAATACCCAGGCTCAATAGTAAAATACCAGAATAGACAAAAGTTGAAGTTCTCTTAGGTTCTATCCTGATGCCTTAGCTAAGAGCTGATCTTTTCTTCTTCCCTTACTCAAAAAAGCAAAGAGAGGGGATAAGGGGAGGGGGAATAAAAGGCAGCAGAAGCCAAAGGCATTCATAAATATAACCAGGAGATTAGCAACACTGATAAACACCAAATACTGAGCTATCAAGCATTAGCAGTGTGATGAAGCAACAGACTAATATGCTTTTTCTCCCTTCTGATCCAATATTTCTTACTATATGTTACAGTAAACGTTATTCTGTTATTCAGTGCATTCACAACGATATCTATAGTATTAAATATAGATCAGAAAACATAATTTGATTTGTATATATGGCTCTGAATAAACAATGCATGCTGTAATGTTTTCCTTTTGCTCTTTTCTATTATGTACTCAGTAAATCAAAAAACACGCTCAGTATAGAATGGGACTGAGTAAAGTATGTTCCATATTATTATTCTGTAGAAAGAATGTAAGAAAGAGAGAAAGAAAGAAGGAAAGAAAGAAAAAGAAAAAAAATATTCAAAAGAATGGAACAACTGTATATTTAAAATACCAGAATTCAACCACCATCTGTTAGCCTTAAAGGCAGCTTTCATTAAGGCCATCACCTCTTCATGAGTCACAACAGGGAGCTATCATTAACATTAGCTATGATTAATGAGGATGTTGCCAATTGCAATTATTCCACTCTAAAGCTTAGAAATATTCTGGCAGTGTCATATAGCCTAACTACCATCTTCATCCTCTCAGTCGCCTCATTAAAAAAATCCCTGTTGCAGTTTACTTTAGATTATAATGCAAAACCCTAGCAACGCATCGAGGTTCTCCTTGGCTGCAGACCCAGGCTGGTCCCTTCAGGCTGTCTCTGGGAAGTGCTACGATATAATCACTGAAATATGAGCCTGAATTCACTGTACCACTGGAGTTTTTGTAAATTAAGGGAAAAGGTGAAGGAATCTTTATCTCTTCCAGTTGTAAGCTGACACACTGTGGATTTGGTTCAGCTCTGCAGTAAAACAATTATTTTTCCTATGCTATATTTCTGTACTTGTAAACTTCAATCACCAGGTAAAGAAGCCAAAGTTCCCATCTAAGCTTTAACACTGTAAGTCTATCCAGTATGATCCAGTATAGCGTTGTTAATGCTATTATTTTTAAGTAGAAAGAAAGACTTTAAGAACCTACTTTTCTCTAATCTCTGAAACCAGAGATTCTTTTTATTCATTTGTTTTCTGGGCATGTGAAATGGACATGAGAGAAGGATGCTGAAATCTTAATCAATGCACAATAATCTATCTGCAATAATTACCTGCATACTAGCAAGCACCTGCCAGATACTTCTCAGTGCAGGAATATGCACAGCATACTGCTGTGCTAGGAAAAACTGATTTATGACCATGAAAAATAAACTGAAAAGCAATAATTATCTAATTTTCAATGCAATCATAATTATTAGCACTTTCCCTTTTTCACAGTATGGCACAGAGGAGAGTTAAACAATGTGATGTTTAATGTTCGGGTCCTTTAGCATGTATTCAAATGGTCACAACTGTCTTTTCTTTTTGGTTCTTCCATTCAAAAGCTCTCTTCTGTTAAGCAGGAAAACTACGTAACAGTTCAACCAGAAGTAAATAAAGCAATTGATAAGATTATTTTCTTAGGAATTGTTTCTAGTGGAGCAGAATGACACTTTGATTTTATCAGAACATACTGGATTGTATTTCCAGTCTATGGCCTACCCAGCATTTGGGCTCCCTCAGGTATGCACTGTGTGGCACCACAGTAAAACAAGGGAATATTGTAATCACATAAAATGCATACTAGGTAAAGGAGGGAAGTTTTGTTTGATGAAGAGTTAACAGAAAAACAGATTACTTTGGAAGAGGGGGTACTGACAGACAATAAGGAACTGAAGGCCTCAACAAAAACAAAGGGAATTAAAATATGAGACTCAGAGCTAATGCATTCATAAAAGCAAAAGCACTTCTGTTGCTTTAAACTGTATTTTAATACGACTGGCATCTTGTAAGACTTCAGCACATTGAAGTAAATGCCTGGCGCAGGAAAAGTGAAAAATTCGGTGAACAACGTGCACTTAATGTGTTATAATGGGCTATTTTGGTAATCTGTTATTTCTGCAAATGTAACAAATGAACTCTAAAGTAATTCTTTAAAAGGTATATTTGTTTAGGTAGTTCTGCTCTGAGTCTTTCTAAATTTAAATCTATAGCAGCCGTACTAAAAGCAGTCTTTTATTTCCTGTTACTGTTAATATAAAATAAAATAAAATAAAATAAAATAAATTCTTAAAAGAGTATTAAAGCTAAAACTCAGCCTCACAGAGAAACTCAGTTAAATCCACAGTGCTCCCCAGATAAAGGACTTTCTAATGACATTCGTGCTTGTTCTTTTCTCTTATGGCTGCACTTTCTTGGGTTCCTTGGAAAGCCTTTTGCCACTTTGAAAAGGATTTGATGATGTCCCCCCCCCTAATAACAGACAGTCCCTTACTGCTGAGTAACAAGACACAGAAAATACTTGGAGTAGACTGATCCTTAGTCTGCCTAGCATGCTCCTGCTTACTCTGCACTGTTGGTTAGCTTAACTACTCCCAGGAAAAAAGTTGTGTACATTTATTCAAAGAGTCACAGAAATGCAGGGGTTGGAAGGGACCTCTACAGATCACTGAGTCCAGCCTTTATTCTGCAACTTCTAAATAGGCAGTGTGAAATCCTGGTTATCTATAAAGACTCCATTCCAAATTAAATTTACCATTTTTTTCTTCATTTGTATTCTTTATTTTGTTTACCCAAAGCAATTAAGCTAGGCTGGTTGGTCACAGAAGCTAATATAATACTTTCAGTGAACCTTAATTTTATTAAAGTAGGAAAAAATCACATTCATATTGCTAGAGATGTTACACATAGGAGTTCTTTTTAAGACCATTTTAGAAATTAGAACATCCTAATGAGAAATTATTTCCCCACTTTACAGAGTTTACTTTAGAACTTTTTGTGTTAGTGCAAACAAAGGATCCATATCACCACTTTATTTTCCAAAAGATATTGGTATAGTCTTCAGTTAAAAACACTTAATATCGAGCAAAAATTTCCCTCCCTAAAATCTGAACTGTTGAAATCGAAATAAACAGATTGAAATTATAAATAATTTTTTACTCTTCTTTGCTGACAGCTGAATGTACGATCAAAAATCAATCACTGCAACTTTGCTGAAGGTTTTTAGTTGGAAGACAAATTGACTGCTTCCTAACTATTCATCTTATACAATCCCCATTTCTGTTGTACTGAATTCTTCACAAATATCTATATTTGCTATCTTTCCCTTGCTTCTTTCCATGCATTAGGAGAAAATAGTTCAACTAGTTTCTAGACTCATTTGAATCAGTGTGAGAAAAAGAAATGGAAAGCAATTTACTGGAAGAGTTGGTCTAAGAAATTTGTGTCTATAAATCTTAAAAACACTCAGTTTTTAAAAGGGGATGCACAATACTTTGTATCCATACAAATAAGTCTGTAGCTCACTTAATACTTGGACTTGAGAGCCAATCTCTGATCTTTTGGAAGCAAATATTCTTCATGAAACACAAAACACTGGCACACCAAGAACTGCTAAAGGGAAAAGATGTCAGCACTTGGCTGAAGTAACATCTGTGGTCTTGTGAGTCAAAAACTCTTCCATCAAAACTACTTTGTTGAGCCCAATATAAAGTCTTCATAAAGTCTGTGACTTCATTCCTTTTTCTTTGCCTATTTTCAACTTTATCAATAAATATTTTCAATCAATCTAGTAAGTCAAAGTTAAACCTCATCTGCTTCCAAAACCTTGTCAGTTATTGGCACATAGAATCCTTCAAACATACAACAGGATTTTGGTCATCCAGAGGACACTGGATGCATAAATTTCTCAAGTGGTGACTAAGCAAAATAAGGTGACTGCTAATAAACTTCTCAGTGTGTTTACTGGAAGTGTACCATCCTGTGAAATATCTGTGAGTCACCAGTATTCTCTTAAATGTAGCAAAATAAATGGAACAAGTAATATAGAGCATTTTATTTAAAGTTAAAAAAGTCATCAGAAAAAATAATTTCTAAGTTTCTAGGAAACTGAACAGAGTACAACTGATCACTCATGTTTCTTAAGAGAAGGAGGAGTAATAAACGTACCAGGCCTGGTAAAGGACTGTATGTGGTAAACAAACTCAGAATTATTGTGAACTGAAAATATGCTGCTGTGTAAGAATAAACTGCAGGATAAATTACACCATGAGATTCATCATGCAAATTTCAAGCACTCTTGAATACTACTGAACACAAGGTATGTGTGGTATCTTTACACCTATGAGACCTTACTCTTGTTATGAAAAGTGGAATCACAACAATTTCTTAGGTAAAGATTCCTTAATGAGCTATTAGAGACTTCAAACTATTACTATTAGAGACTTCAAACATGACTGTATATTCAGAGAAAAGTAAATGTAAAAAAGCAGAGTACGTGCTTGATGTGTTCAAAGAGACCAGTGGTTTCATAGCTGGATGCACTGCAGCTGTAATTTCCCACCTATAGGAGGCCCAAATGTTAAACTGTTTTTAGTGGGTAACAATAGTGAAGAAAACTGTACCTTGCATGCTGGTCGGAAGAGAATAGAAAGGCAAAGTTCCAAACAGCTATTAAGAGCAGCAAGAGGGGCATAGATAACTAGGAAATGTACACGGACTAAAACATACACAGTGGTAAACACATGTTTAGGTACGTTTAACTATGAAAGTTATTTGAATACTTTCAATTTTTAAAAAATCTTCCCTTTGTCTTTAGAGAAAGAAAAAAATTGCTGAAAAACTGCGATAAACATTGCTCAGTTTTTCTTATTGATCAAATCCAGTATTTAAAACTGCCACCAGTCCCTAGAGCATTTTCCTAATGACAATCACTTTTAGACAAAATACATCCCACTTTTTTTCCTATACCCTAAATAACTGTCTTATAATCCATCATCACTAGCAGATAGGCACACAACTTAAATGACACAGCTCCAGGCTGATAGAAATGAGGTGGAAGCAGGTAGCTTATGCAGTTGAAGACTGACAAAATCCTAAAACCATGCTTCAGCTGACTACATAAATAGACTAGGAAAAATGTTAATGGTTTAAAACCAGACAACAACTCAGAAAATGAACACAGCATATCGTGCAGTCCTAAGTAGCTGCATAAAACAGTGTGACACTTCCAAAGAACACATTTAGTCCAATAGGGCTGTCACCATTGAGCTCTTTGTGAGTGAGAGAGCACCACTTAACAACGTAGCTTCTACTTATTATTGTCACCCACAGTGAGCTGCGGATCTTACTAATCTTAATAAATCTTACTAAAACCTTAAAAGCAAATGTATTTCTCTAATTATTCACACAGACACATGCTTAAATACTTGCAAAGCTAATTGTGTATAAAACAAGCAGACAACATGCATAAGTGAACAGGAATGCACAAGCACAAAGGAAAGTGTCAATCAAAGGACAAATACATATTTGCAATGACACTGCACAGAAAGAACCCATGCTGATGGCATGTCTAATTTCACTTTGGGCTAAAACAGTAGACATGGCTCCCTCAAGCATTTTTAAAAGCATACTTTTGAGGGTTTATGCATTCATTTTCGGACTTTGCTCTGAATAATTTCTAGGCTAGCAAGTTCCATCTCACAGTCCTCTTTGGATCCCAAGGTGTACGCACTACAGACAAATCAAAAAGATGTGTTACTCTGCAGGTGTTTCTTCAGTTGGATAATTGTTCATATCTGCTCTAACATTCAGTACTTTGCATAGAAATCTGGCATTCAAGATATGGGAGATGATTCTGAGGAGCAGTTAGAAAATGCAAGGCTTTCAAATCAGGGATGGGTTTGTGCAACCTTTCTGAAGTTGCTAGGAGAAGGCTCATCTTGTATCTTCTTATAAGCAGGTTTCCCAGCAGGAAATCTGAATGGCGTCATTTTCTGCTCAGAATAGTGTTAAGTATACAAGAAGCCTCTCGTACATTGAATAGATGAAGACAGCACAAGAACATTAATTTTCTTTCATTCATGGGTGTATTAATGCTAAATAATGCTCTTCCTGTTGGAAAGACCTCCACAGTGCACAGACTATCGTTCATCTACCTGAGAAGACAAGAGACTTCAAATACAGGAGTAGTGGAGGGTAATGACTCATGGAACCCCTCCCACCTTAAGTGGCTAGATGTGGTACAAATATTTTGATACTGACATAATGGAATAAACACAAATTTTTCAGTTTCCCATTAGTAAACGATATCTTACGCATTTTGTACTTATCTACTGAATCATGAAAGAAGCTAGTTTGTCTGTTACTTCTTTGCCAACACACTATATTTACCAAATGCTCATTTCATGAGTTTCAGTTTTGTGTGCATATCTACAACGAAAAGGTCACATTCCATATGTTCTGTTGATCCACTAAAGATAAAAACACTCGGCAATGTTTTCTTCTGATGACATTCATGATTTTTCAGCTGTTCTTAAACATCAGGCAGCAAGCAAAGACTCTCTTTAGTATTACTCTGAAATGTACAACTTACTTACATTAAGAATTTGCCTTTGCTGCAAAGAAGACTGAAGTGCTGAATTACGCAAAGTAAATTCAGCAGGACAAGGAAGGTGATTCTTCCTCGCAATGCAGCATTGGTAAGGCCACATGTGGAGTAGTAGGCTCCGCAGTGAGCATACTGGGGAATACTGGTGAGAGCCGAGTAAAAAGCCAGGCAGATGATAAAGCATCTCTCCTATGAGGAAAGACTGAAGGAGCTGGGATTGCTCACCTCGGAGAGAAGGACCCAGCAGATCTTTTCAATATCTATAAATAGGTGAAGAGATGGTGCAAAGAGGATGAATCCAGACTCTTTTCAGTGGCCTCTAGCAACATGACAAGAGGCAAAGCGCAGAAACTGGAAAACAACAGATTCCATCTAAACATCAGGAATCACTTCTTAACTGTGCAGTTGACTGAGCACTGGCACAGGTTGCTCAGAAACCCAATGGAGTCTCTCTCCTTGGATATCTTCAAAGACATGGTTTAAAGCAATCTGTTGTACATGGGCCTTCTTGAGCAGGGGGCTGGACCTCCAGAGGTCTCTTTGAACCAAAACCATTCTATGATTCTGTGAATGAGATATAAGCTATCTTGCTTTGACAAGCCATTTGTATAGAGACCACAAATTAAGCTCATGCAAATCTTTCTTGAGAAACCACTGAATAACATTTGAGTGGTAAAGATGGCTCATTATAAGTTATCTGAACTACGGAAAGCTTGGTTGTTCAAAAAAGGTAAGTCTATGCTAAGTATATTGGGGTGGATTAGCCAGTAAAAAGCTAACTTTTCTATCTTTTTTGATGTGTAGTAAATACTGTCATGGCTTAGAAACCCTCAGGAGCTGATGAGAGTAAGCAAAATATATCCCAGAGGATTCATACACTTTCCTTAAGCAGTTTTCTTAAAATATTGAAGCAGTATTTGAGAAGCTTACAGAATCACAGTAAAGCAGCAAAAGAATTTCAGCCACTAATAGATCTGGCAACATGGAACTAATATGAACACTATCATTTTACCTCCCTCAATACTATGCCAAAAATATTAAGGACACCATAGCTATTAATCAATCAGAATTTTCATTATAAAACAGCATTTTCAGTAGTGATATAAAACATACTCTTTTTCTGAGCCTTAGACATCTCATTTCAGATGTCAAAATTTTATTAAATCATCTGCCTTTAGAGGGAAAAACATAGACACTTCATAGCAATTAAGGTTCCTTTTAAGTCACAAATGCCTTTTTATTCTCCTTTGAGGAAATATTTCATCCAGAATAAACAGGAAAGGGAATTAAAAAACATTTAATATATATAAAAAACATGGTACAGTAATACTTCGAAGTCTAATACCATTTCTCCCAACTAGTTGATGAATATGCCTTAGTCTTGACTTGAAGTTTTAAAAGTATCCTTAGGCTCCTTGGCTAACCCTAGGTTATAAGAATCCAATAGCTAAAATAAAAACCCAGGGGAAAAGATGTATCTTTTAAAACCTGTTGGAGCACCTCCAGAGGAGGACCACAGAAATGATCCAAGGGATGGAGCACCGCCCATATGAGAACAGGCTGAGAGACCTGGGGCTGTTCAGCCTGGAAAATAGAAGGCTATGGGGAGACATGATAGCAGCCTTTCAGTATCAAAAGGGCGCTATAAAAAATAAAAGGATGTACTCTTTAGCAAAGTCTGCTGTGATAGGACAAGGGGAAATGGTCTCAAACTAAAGGAAGGGAGATTTAGATTGGATATAAGGTAGAATTTTTTTACAAGGGTGGTGAGGCACTGGCACATGTTGCCCAGAAAGGTGGTGAATGCCCTGTTTTTGGAGACACTCAAGGTCTGGCTGGACCAGGCTTTGAGCACCCTGATCTAACTATAGGTGTCCCTGTTCACTGCAAGGAAGTTGGACTAGATGGCCTTTAACAGTCCTTTCTAAGTCAAACAATTCTATGGCCTTTTGAGTAAATAATTCTCTGATGGGATAACCTTATTTCTTGCATTCTGCATTAAATACCTCTGAAAACACCAAATAAACTCGCTGTCAAGAGGACCACAACTGCAACCAGATTTTTTAACCTGCATATCTGAATAACTCAGTGTAGTGTCTCTACTTGAAAATCTTTGTGGAAAAAAAAAAAACGCTAGCAGTGCTGTGTCCAAGCCACTACAACAGAATATAGATTATTTGGGGCTTCAGGTTCTCAGAAACTAAATTTAATTGCCAAAGGTTACAGTTAAAAAAATATTGTTAGAATCTTATAGTTTCAGAAACCAGATGTGACACTGCACTTAAAACTAAAAGATCTTAGACTACACACTCAATTTGATGCACTGGCATTATCTCATTGGTCTCTGATACACCACAGTACAGTTCTTTCATGCTGTATGTTGCCATATTTCAGCCATCAGATGGCATATCTCTCTATTTTAAGTATATTTTTATTTATATAAGCCTTATAATCCAAAAAGCATATTCTTGTACTTTCTCAGTGTTCTACCTGACTTCCAATAGAATAGTTACAGTTATCTTTGGAAACCCATTTGGCAGAATAGGAAAACTAAGTTGTCAGTAGTCAGTCACAAAGCTAATAATTTCCCAAACAGTTCCTGAGCAAATAGTTTTCTGCTTCTGTTTTCTTGTAAACAGAAGTTTTAAGCAACTTCAACCAACTGTTCATAAGTTAGTGACTACTTTATTTTAGGTCAACAGTTCTGCCAACAGCTGTTCCACTGTAAAATTTCCCAATTACTGGAAAATACAAGGAGAAAAATTATAATAAAGAAAGTGAGAATGACACCCCAGTACCCGAGAGCAGTTAAATGCAATGGCAAAGAACTCAGCAGAGTGTCCCATGGAAAGCAAATGATTTAACTGCTTGACTGCCTACCTCATTACACAAAGAAATATACTTCCACAAATTTTGCTTTCATCATGTGCTATGTGGAACAGCAAATCCCAGAGCTTCATACAACAGCTGTTACCGTGAACTTATCCAGTACATACTCTTCATCTTCCTCTGTACTGCTACTTCCCAACTTTTATTTTTCTCTATCTTAATCAGGCATCAGCAAAACAGGCATGATTGAATCTGTTTTCTATCTTTTCTATTACATATTTATGCATGTCTGCTCTGAGGCTACAGAATATGGTGAGAGATTTTGCACACCACTGTTTCAAGATAGTACTAGTATAAACGGCAGTGATATAGCAACGTATCTTCCCACAGGCACTAATTAAAAAGCAGTAAGATCACTTGAGAAGTGTTTTCTTCTATTTCTTTCCTTCTGTGCTCAATGCACTGAAGTTTTCTCCTTTCCTCCCTGATTACCACTAAACAGTAAAACCAAAGACAATATAAAGATTGGAGAGAGAAAATTTTAGTACAACCCAGAAAATAAATCTCTCTTGCTGCTCCCCTGTACAATGACTCATATTCTGACCTTTTTTATTAGAAATCTAGCTACGTAAGAGCTGATTTTTGACAAAAATAAGGGTTTTGAAAGCAGATTACTGACTAAAATGTCAATTTGTTTTTGATGAAATGTAACGATTTTGGCTGTTTTCTTTAAATTATTAACTTCTTTGAGAGTTATCATATATCCATCAGTATCAGAGACCAGTATTAAAATGTGGATAAATTATGTAAATTATGTATTTGTATGTGAACAGGCAAGGTTTGCCAGGTGATAATCTGATAACAAAGCAAAAGCAAAATCAGTGCAAGTAAATGAGATGAGATGGTTCACTTTACCCATAAATAAGATGCAGGCAGCTGACAGAGAACTAAACAGGAAAAAGCAAGTGAGACATCAGAAGCCACAGTATTATTTTCAATAAAAAAAATTGGAAAAAAGAGAGAAGAATAGAGAAAATTTCATTTTTGGTTAGTCCTATCAATAGCTAGCTATTTACTTCTTGCAATTACAAATTGCCTATTGTCTCCTTGCTTATATACCTTGCCAACAAGTGAAGACATTAAATACAGAAACTACAGTTCTGAGGTCAATTTCTCAGTACCTAACACAGGAGGAAAACAGGTTTTATGACTGAGAAACCAAGGACCTGTTCCTTGCCTTTTCATTGAAGGATATGGGTGAAGATTCTATGCTTAAGGCCTGAACCATATCCTGTAACTCTACTTTCTATACATCAGAAGTCTCCTTGGTCTCCATCTCTCAGAGACAACGTAACTAAATTCAATGAAGTGGATTTAATTAATTGATTAACTTTTAGATGAGACTTTAAAGAAGAAATAAATGTCTGCTCATCACATGTAATGAGATGCTGAAGTTCCTATTCTGCTCTTCATAAAAAATAGCCTTTATTTCTGAAGTAGGCTTGAGGACTTAGGAATGTCAGACCTTTAAAAGAACTAGATTAGGTATTAGTAGAAGTATAGACAGACCAAGATGGAACTCAAAAGGATGCAAGCATACTGTAAAAGTAGGGTCAGCTGGCCTGTGTTGAGTTTCTGACCTTCTACATATAGAGACCATTCTAGGAAGTTTAAAGCCCCCTCTGGGATATCTACCCTACGCTGCCATCAGTGATGAAGAGTCATGCAGTCTGGTTAGGAATACTATCTCTTATCCCACAATGGATTTCAAAGGTTAAAATTTATGGTTTTTTCTCCCTGTGTGTGCTTACATGCACATACAAACATGCACAGTATAAAAAAAAAATCTTCTCCTTCAGAAAGAAAAGTACTGTATCTATAAAGTACTGTAAAGATTGGGTAAATTAATTACCAAGTATTTCACTGCTATTTGACAGGCAAAGAAAATAGAGTCCCATTAGATAAATGTCCTGGTTTCAGCTGGGATGGAGTTAACTTTCTTCCTAGTATTGGTATGGTGCTGTTTTGTGGATTTAGAATAAGAATAACGTTGATAACGCACAAATGTTTTAATAGTTGCAGAGAAATGCTTACACTAAGTCAAGGATATTTCAGCTTCCCGTACTGCTCTGCCAGCGGGGAAGCTGGGGATGCCCAAAGAGCTGGGAGGGGATAGAATCAGGAGAGGGGACCCAAAATGGCCAGAGGGATTTCCCATACAATGCTGGCCTCATGCTAAATAATAAAACTTGGGGAACTAGCCCAGGGGGCTGCTGCAGCTCAGGGAGTGGCTAAGCATTAGTCAGCAGGTAGTGCACAATTGTATCATGCATCACTTGTTCTGTATATATATATATATATATTTTAAATATTATTTATTTCCTTCCTTTTCTGACCTACCTTAATCTCAACCCATGAGTTTTACATTTTTTTTCCAGTTCTCTCTGCCATCCCACTGGTAGCTTACCTGTTGAGGGAAGCCATATGTTCTGAAAGTGATATGCTTGGTCCTGGAGGGGGAGGAAGATAGATGGCAATTACAATATCCTCAACAGATAAATATTACAGTGGGATTTACAATGTCTTTATAAAGTGTTTTACAGCTGACTGTTCAGCACGGAGGGTGAGGACAATGCTGGCACAAGTCACCAAGGTTAGGAAGCTCAGCTACAACCACTGTTATGGGACCAAGTTCTGCTCTGCTCTCTAATCCACGAGGAACATTTTACTGGCAAACAACAGGCTAGAAAATTAAAATGAATTCCCAAGTCCAAGTATGGACAGGTGGTAACTCTAAATCTAGGAAGCTAAATTACCATTTTCATAAATCTCCTGGCATAGTTAATGCCATATTTATTTTTCTCATAAGAGAAATTTTCAACTCTATCCTTGTTACTGGCACCTGAACTGGAAACACTTGTGTAACAAACAGGTCAATTTAACCAAGAACGTCTGTTCCACATAAGATTTCCATCTACAGCACTCACAGAAGTAGTAGTTTGTGGCTTTGTTTTGGTGCTGAATAAGTGCTACAGCAAATAGTATTATTTTCTCAAACCTGAAAAAAAGATACATAATCATGGTTAAACATTTCTACCAGAACACAATAACAGAAAAGAGTTCCTTCACCCAGAACAGTTTCTGAAGGTGATGATGAGGAGAATAAAACTTCTGAAGATTAATTTTTCACAGAGGACTAATTTTCCTTTCAGTTTTATGGATGAGGATAAGATATAATTTCACTCGAGTTAACTATTACAGGTCTGAAAGTTTTACTGTACTGTAAAATAGGTACAAGTGAAAGAGAAACAGGCCCTCTGTTTTTCATGCTTTCAAGCTATAAATATACATTTATTCACTCACTAAAGGATAGAGTGAATCTACTACTGTACTATTTTTATAGTACATAGTTTATTAACTATGATAGAATACTGCATATTTATGTGTACATAAAAAAAATCTGTGAACAGAAACACTACAAAATAATCTGATAAAAAACAGAAACCAATGTTATCATTTATTAAACTACATCCCTCTAAACAGATTGTTATTCTCTCCATATCTGTTTTCCCCAGCATCACACAATGATACTGATGCCTGAGGAAGGCCCTTCGTCACAGGTACTTCCTGCAGATTCAAGTCACACTGTATGCATCTTGTTGTTTATATCATTTTACATCTCAGTAAAATCAGACTGTGACTGTAAAATCCTCTGTGATTTACTTAGTAAAGTACTCACTTAAATCAGAGTTGCTTATCTGCCACTATTTGTTCAAAAGAGACCACCCTGAAATGAGTCTCTCCAAATACTCCAAAGCTGAAATGTTACTGTGAAGAAGACATGGTGATAAAGATCAAGAGATCTCTTCTCACATTAGATGCACTAGAATGGGATTTTACTTGCATATTAAACTCCCTTTTTGACACAAACACACAAAAAAAGCAGCTGCACGTGCACTGTCCCTCTCTTCTCGAGTCTTGTTTGTGAAGTTAGCGCAGAAGAGTTTCTACAGACACTCATGAACATCTTCTTCTCATGCAGAGACCCATTACCAGTAAACTCATCAATATTTTAGGGGCATATCTGATGTTTACATAAAATTCTAGTGGACCACAGAGTAATTTATTTTTACACTTTTTTTTTTTTTTTTTTTTGGTACAAATAAGTGATTTCTTGTTATTAAGTGTTGCCCTCTGCAGATATGACAAAACTGGAAATAGGTAGAAAAATGTCTGTAATTTCATCTTAAATTTTGGAGGCATACTTAAGTGTGAGTAGATGATCTCATTCCAGTTATTTCCATGCAAAATTCAGTTGTAAAATACCAGTAGAGTTCAAAATGGAAAAATATCAAAGCCTTTTAAAATAACATAAAAAAATCACATAACACCAAAAAATGAATGAAATAAATGCTTTTCTTTCCCCTTTTTATTCTATTATAGTTTGAGGATAGCTAGTTTTTTTTTTAATATCATTTCACTAGATTTTGCAGCCATATGGTCAAACAGAGAACACAGTGACTAAGTGATAGACTTCCAGGCTCAACAATCTGCATTTGAAAAGGAGAAAAGGAGTAGATCCATATGTCTTTCTCCTTTTTTTTTGTTTTTTTGTTTTTTTGTTTTTTTTGTCCTATACCAGTTGCTATAACACTTGCCTTCTTTGCCTAAGAGACAGCATTTGGAAGAGCACTTTGTACACAGAGACAGTTGAAATTCCTGGCAGAAAGCTCTGACTCTACTTATTAAAAAGATCCTGTCCCAGAAGTTACCCTACTGCCTTAACCTTTGCCAGCAGCTTTTGACTTCATGAACACAGTATAACTAGAGAACATTTATGTATGATCAAACTACATAGAGGTGGGTTGGTCTAATACAAATTGTTCTTTGTAAGACAGGTGCATGAATTTACAGTAAACAAGTGCCAAGATCATTCCAGTCTAGTTCTTTAAAAGACTAGTTTCTGAAATTGCTTGCTACACATTGCTGAACTCCATGACAAATCAGCATGGAGATTTGTGGTTTTTTTTCCTTATTTCTATCCTTCTATCCTTAAAATCCTAAAAAAAGATCAGGTCCAGGGTCTGCTGTTTTCACTAATTGATAAAATCTCCTTTGTTCAGGTGATATACTAATAAACACAGGCTCTACCTTTTTCTTCCTAGGTGTTAGCTGCTTTACGGTTTATAAAATAAATATGGGTTTTGTACAGAAAATCCTTTCTTCAAAGTAAAAATACCAAATGAGAGGAGGACGTTCACACAGTATGCTCTAACAAAGGCAGTGGGTCACTCCTAATACGCCTCATCACAGCTGGTTTAAAAGTTTAACATAATCAGTAATTTATTATTTGAAGGAGCGTCTTGAAAGAGGAGGGTGCATACATTTCTCAGTTACATTTATACTCACTTGTTTATTGTTTACAGGTCTCAAATAAGCTTATTACTATAAAGGGAATAAAAACAGGCACTGATTTAGCTCACTAGTTACAGTAACCTCTTTTTTTTTTTTTCTTTCTTTCTTTTTTTTTTTTTCTTGAGAGAGAGAGAGAGAGAGAGAGAGGAAGAGAGAGAGAGAGAAGCCCCCAATTCAATTTCTCGCTGGAATGGGTTTTTCACAAAAAAGGATAATCCTTCATTTACTGTTTACACACTTGGTTACCTCTTAGCATTCTTCCCTGCCATATCAAGTTCTAAAATTTTATTTAAAATTGCCAGAATTCATTTAAGTATTAGCTGGTTTTATTATAGTGATGGACGAGCTGGCATTCAACAAATTCAGCATTAGCAAAGAACAGTCATGATTTTATCAGAATATAACAGGACCCATACCCAATTTTTTACCTTCATTTTCTTGTGATGTATTACTGCTCATGCAGAAACATAGGCAGCCAGCACAAAATGAGTATTTGTACAGGCAAAAAAACTAAATAATTTCTTTTTGACTGTCCCCTATTCTCTCTTCATGTAAGAGAGACAAATACTCCCAGGCTCCCTACTTCATTTTTCCAGGGTATACAGGGAAAAACAGGGAGTGGATAACTAACAACGTGACCTCTCTGAAGTGTACAGTAAGATTCTGCTTATGACACAAACTGTGGGGTACAAAAATATCAGATGTATTTCAAAGAAGAATGCTAAAAAAATTCAGTTCTTTCTAGTGTAATTTACAAATTGAAATATGTTAGAAGGAAATAAAGGCATAACAGAAACCTAAGTGCTAAATTGAAGGAAAAGTGTTTCAGCAGGTTAAAAATACTTGAAATAAAACTTCACAATTTGCAGACTTAAAAAAGAACGTAGTAAGATAACCTCAGTCCAGGTGTTTCATTCTACTTGAAGTAAATGGCTAAAATTTCTAAATTCTTTTTTATATACTATTTTCTCAAATGTCAATGTCAGCAATCTTAGCTTTCATCACTGAGCCTGAATTTTAGTAAACAGCTTTTCATTAGCAAAAACTCAGTACCAAATACCAAAATTATTCAATACCAGAGCTGACAGCAGAACTAAGCATGCAACCTGTTGATCCCCATTTCTGATCATGGCTTAGAATTTGAAAACCCTGGTCCTGCCTTCCTTGTAATCAGGTTAGCCACAAGGACGGGGTGAAAACAGGTCTAACTTACTATAGCATCAGTTGAGTATTTATGAATGCATGTTAGGGAATTGTCATCATGAGATCAAGATCGGCAGGCAAATTAAGAGAAGAACAGAAAAATGTGTCTTTTGGCACTATTGCAAGAGCCTGAGAGTGAGGCAAACTTTGCTTAATGTTTAAAGCCATCTTCACTGTATGATCCTTTGCAATCACCATCAAGAACCAATACTTTTTTCTGACTGTGTGAAAGGTTTTCTGATCATATTTAGAAAGAGCTTGGAAGTTTTTGATCTGATCTATAGTAAATATATATATAAATAAAGACTGAATATTCAAACATAATTATTCTTCCACTGTTTAGCACTTTATATTTAAAAAGCATCAGGCAAAGCTTGGTTGAAAAAAAAATATTTCCTATTTGTTAGTTGAACAGAAAGCTAGCAATTAGACATGACTGAAATTAAAAGCCTAACTTCAGGGGAATTAATTTCTTCCATCTGAAACTAAACTTCTGTAACTATGCAATTAATAATTTACAGACAGAATATTAACACCTAGAATGAATGTGTTCTTCAGATGAAGTCACGGCAAAGCTGCACATCCTTGTAGCTGCAAGTATGGTAGTACGGGAGCAGATAGCCAAACTGCAGTCCAAGAGAGAAACCAACATACTTCACTGTTAGAAATATGATATTCTTCAAGGAAGTGTATTTTTGAAATTCCAAGAACATACCTTAACATCTATGGCATCTATATTGGTAACAGACAAATAGCACTGCCTTTTGTTAGTGCATTTTTCATTTTCAGAACCGTGGACCTAACTCTCAGAGACACTCCTGCATAGAGATGTGATTTCAGCTGGCAGGTTACTTGCAGAGTTAGATGGAAGAAAGCTTGCAAAAAACCTCTCCTTATGCTCTTTACAGGAAAGTGAGGCATTGGTGAAAATGTAGTGCCTTATTCTGAAGCAAATAATTTCTGTTAAGCTGAGTTGACTTATTTTACAACACAAGGTATATGTAGGGAAACATGGACATGCAGAATATATTGATTCTAGTGACTACAGCCTGGAATCAGAATTAATAAACAGCAAATCTAGAATTTGGGGATGTACAAACAAAATAACATGCACACACACACACACAAAAAGCAAAGTGATTCTGCCATCAGATAACAACAGTTGATGAGCATATGTAGATCAAAGGTAAGTGAAAATAACACTCCTGCTCTCCCAGCTTGTCTTTTATGACATTGTATACACCTATCTCAACTTAGGCTGCTCTAGTATCACCCGTAGTAGACGCAGAAACAAGGAAAGTTAGTTCTTATATCAGGTAGTGGTGCAGTTAACCCAGTGGTTTAGGAACTACTGATCTGCATTTTTAGCTGTTGGTAAAAATAAGAAGGCAAAATCTCAGGAAGGTACTGACTAAACCTTCAGCAAGGCCCATAGCTATAGCACCTAAAATACTTAAACTTTCATCAGTGCCAGGAATTTCCAGCCATGATGGTAACTATCATAGTTGCAGTCAGAAACTTTTATCTTCATCCCAAAGCAGTAAGTTTAAATGTCAGTGGATACAAACAACATAAGGCTAAGATTCAGATATTTAGCACTCTTGGCTGAACAGCTTCCAGTGAAAGAAAAAAAATAGTACAGTTTGTTCTCTGATTGTCTTACAATATGTAACCTGAAAATTTAGTTAAATGAAAGTGTTTCCACAGACACATTTCTTATTTTTCCCAAAATGAATGCTATCAGATATGTTATCAAATCCTATACTGTCCACTACTTTTTGCCTGAAACATTTTCATGAATTTGCTCTTTGCATCCACGTCTAAAATTTGTTCTTTGTTGAGTACAGCAGTCCTATTACGTAGTTAAGAAAAAAATGTTGCTTACTCCAGGACAGATAATTCTCATGCTTAACAGATAATTCTGGAACAGTTAGGAGGTAGCTGCACCCACTCTGGATAGTATATCACTTTGCCTGTGAAAAGGCAAAAATCTTTCTTCTCAGCTGAGATATTTTGACTTGTCGGAAACGTCTAGATGTATCATCTTCAAAAAAGCATGCTATTTCATTTAAATTGAGACTATTATATCATTAGAGTGCTAGAATATTTCTTCACAAGTCATTTCCATAATACATGTTTCGGCCCCCACAGTTTTATTCCTGCTTTTAACAAAAGCTATCAAGACATTAAGACTTACGGAATAATCAACCTATGCTCAGAACTCTTGAGAGAGATCAGATTCCCTAAATAAAATCCAGAAGTTGCAGATTATCTTAGATTTATCACTGTGTAGTTAAAAAAAAAAAAAAAAAAGAAAAAACAGAAAGAAAAAATGTAGTCACTTCCTATCATAATTAAGTTCTTAACACGGAAATGTTTACTATAGTTCTATCAGAAACAAACAAAAAAAAAACACCCCACTTTATATCCAAGAAATAATACTAAACTCAAGCTTTAAGCATTTGACAATTACTATGGGGAAGCAAGCATGTCTTGTTTTGTCGAGGTGCTTACAGTGGAAAAATGAATTCTAATAATTTGACTGTGGATTACAGGTTGGTCAACACCATACGTCCCTAAGAACTCATTTACACATTAGGAAAATCTCCATGAGAAGAAGGGAAAAGTCTTCCTTATACTGTGTATCAGTATAGTTTAATCAAAATAACTTTCATGGTTGCGGTTGCACATTGTTAAAGATATTTTACAACAATAATGCTCTGAGGAAAGGATTAACAAGATGAGTAACTTGAATAACTTAATATCATGACCCTATCCAAGCAAGTATAAATTAATACGACTTCAAATTAGCTATTTATTAGTTACACAAGTCCAAGTTTTTACTTAGATTATGTTCAAGTACCCTAAAACTTTTTTATTAACTAATTCAGTTCAAAACAAAGCAAAACAAACAAAAACCTTCTGACATAAGGCAGAAACGTAAACAGTTTGAAGTTTTCTTTCCACACTGAGGTTGAATAGAGATTTGTTTATAGTTCATTTAGAGGTAAACCATTACTTTAATGTGTTTTTAATTAACCATCCTAATTATTAATAATTAATATCAAAATGTAATTAATCATCATAATTTAGAAATTACAGCAGCTTTTGAAAGATATGAAGGCACACATTTAAAAAAACATTTTGGCATTTGCTATTTCAGTTACTTCAGTATCTTCGGAAAATATAGTAATTTTTACTTTGTGAGCCACTTGGTGATTCAGATGCTCTATCATCTTAAAAATTAGGATAAATTAGAATCACAGAATCATAGAATCACTGACCCTTTAGATTTGTTTAATATTTGTAATTAAGAAAAATGTTTAAATTATCTATAGTGTAAGCACAATCTCTCTGTACACATATCTACTAAGGAATAATACTGGGAAGAAAGAAGTTTGGCTATACTTTAATAAAGAAAGCAAATTACGAGAGTTATGCTCTGGGACATCTAAATCTCAGTGGCAGCTGCCATATTAAAAAAATAAAACAAACAAATACCAACAACCACAAAACACAACCATCACTGTCCCAGTACTAAGCTTCTCTACTATAACAAATTCCAGCAAACTATCCACAATGCCTTATGATCTTATTGAGTAGAATGGAATTAGAGGAAAGCCAAGGATTCACCTACACTCAGAGCTTATGTTCTCAGCAGATAGATACAGATCTAAATTTTGAAATTCTTAGTCACCAGCTGATATTGAAAAACACTCCGTATATTTCCTTTCAACATACAAGGCCAAGAAACTTGAGAGAAACTCTTTGTTAGAGAAGAGCTACAGCATGGAGAGAATGCAGTCTTTACAAGTTACAAAGACAATGATGGCAGAGCTGCTACCAATCAGTATGTCAAAAGGCATAACCTAAAGATATGCAGACTTTTGATATTCCTGACCAGCTCTTCTGCTGAGTCTTTGGGGGTCATATTGGCTGCACAAAGACCTGGAGAGGGAAAGAGCAGTCCATTTCCTTGTTAGATTTCTGGCCCCAAGAACAGGCCAAATCAGGCTTACTTATGTTTCTGGGGCGTCCCCTCATACCTTTTTCTTTTATTTTTTCCCCCAAGGCTATATATCTAAACAAAAACATACAAAGAAAGAAAAAATAGAAACATCACAAAGTCTATATAAAAGTGAAAGAGATCTGTATGTACATGTGATTGTGTGCCACTTGGCAAGCACACTAATTTTCTAAGGATTTCAGTAGGAATTACGAAAAGATCTGATTACAAATATACGACTGGACAATTTTACACACAAGAAATTCAAACACAACTACTACTTTGGACAGAAGAAATGTTACTCCAAGGCTGGTGTTTTTTCCTAGTCACAGATTTTTTGAGGTATACTGAAATAGGTATCTGAAGACAGGGTATGAATAGGACAGAGAGAGTCTCTATTCAGAGGAATCCAGTGATAGGACAAGAGGCAATAGGTACAAACTGAAACACAGGAAATGCTGCCTAGGCAAAACCTTGCAGTTGACAGAGTACAGGTTGCCCAAAGCTGGAGAGCAGCCTGGACATGGGCTAGGCTCACCCTGTTCTGCGTGTCCCTGCTTGAGCAGAAGCTGCAGCAGGTGGACCAAGAGGTCCCTGCCAGCCTCAGCCAGTCTGTTGCTCTGTGATACTACCAACTGCCAATATGTGATAGACTGAACTAATCACCACCTATTTCTAGGCACACATGTATCTTCCACAGGCTACATTAGATGGATATTTGATTCAGACTCGTGGAAAAAAATGTAATCTGAAAGCAAATTTATAACTGTTTTTCTTTTCATAAATGTCATCACCCAAGCCAGAGAAACCCACTTTTGACTTCACATTAAAGGGCAGTTTTGTTTCACAGAATGGCTTGAAATGGTGATACATAACACTGAAGTCATTTTACCTCTTTCCTGTAATTGGTATATATTTTTTTTCCATCTTTTAAGACACATTATAATGTGTAATCTCACCAAAACATATAACACAATAAGTTGGAACGTACTATTAATCATGCATAGACATCTCAGCGCTTTAACAGAATTAGAAGTTAAAACATACTTTCTTATCCCATTAAAATGAAAGAAAGACCTATATGTTATTTTTCCCAAACAGAAGCAAAACTGTTCCCTTTTCAAAATTTATTTTGCATTAGAGAATTGTTGCTCCTGTCTTTTGGAATGAATTGAATAATTTTCTTCATAAATTAAGTACGCTTTTTCTTTTTCTTTTTCTTTTTTTTTTAACTGTATATATGTAAATCAAACAATTGATGTTCAATCTAGTGAAATCAGTTTTGGAGGATAATGGGAAAAAAAATAAAATATGTAGCCAAAAAGCCTGAATAAAACTAATCAAGCTTTCTGACTAGCGCAACTATTCTCTTCACACAGGGCTCAGCACTTTGGAGGCCCGACTTAATGGAATTGTCACTGGCTAAGGCAGGTGTAAGTCCAAGGCTGTCCTCCCAGGTCTTCCATGCACAGTAAGACTTGGAGCCAAAGGAAAAAACAGAGAATAAAGAAATAAAAATGTTTTAAAATTCTTTTTAAATCACCCAGTGCTGAACTTTCCTATTTCTACAATCAGCGTGGTTATTTCTTCATGGGTTGAGGTAAAGACAGTTTAAGAGAGCAGAAGAGGAAGGGATAATAATAATAATAATTGGAAGAAGTGATGCACAATGAAACTGCTCACCACGGACTAACCAATGCCAAGTCAGTTCCCAAGCAGCAGCTGCCCACCAACCAACTCCCCAAGTTTTATTGCTCAGCATGATGCCATAAGGTAGGAGACATCCTTTTGGCCAGTTTAGGTCAGCTGCGCTGGTTCTGACCCCTTCCAGCTCTGTGGGCACCCCTTGCTGCCAATGTATTATGAGAAGCGGAAACGTCCTTAATTTAGTGTAAGAACTGCTCTACAGCAATTAAAACATCATTGTGTTATCAACACAGTTCTCATCCTAAATATACAGCACAACTATACCACCATACCAACTACTGGGAAGTAAAGTAACTGTATTCCATCTGAAGCCAGAACATAGTGATAGTATTGTTTATTATTTTCTATAAGAAAATACAGCCAGCCAAACAGAAGGACAAAATTTGCAACAATACTTCAAAGGAGAATGTGAAAATTTTGAAGGATCAAATGATTGTGCTAAACTAGACGAAAAATCTTACTGAATAGGTTAAGGCTCTGAGCACATTGTTTATTAAAGCAATTCCAAATCAGATGAAAACAGGACCATAAGCAGAACCCCTGAATACTGAATATTGGTGTAATACAACTGCTTCCTCCGCTGTCTCTTATGCAGGTTAATATGACCAGTGTGATACAGTATCACCAGCTCTATAATAACATCTTTCTTCAAAGATATTACAAAGAAAACACAATTTTTGGGTTAGAATTACTTTTTTTCTTATATTACTAAAAGCAATAAAGTTAGTTAATGACTAAATCAGGCTTGCAGATCTCATGCGTTCATTCTTGGGAAGCTTCCACCAGAAATCCTGCATACTGCCTCAGCTCAGCACTTAAATTTATTTAATGCAGATGTCCAGCTCTGAGTCACTGAAAGTAATAGGTCAGCAACGAGGAGGAGTGGATGATGGATGACACAGAATTCTTTCACATCCTTTCAAGTCAAAATACTAAAAATATTGGTATCCTAGGCCAGGTCAACTTCCTCTAGATTCTATTCTGCTATAATGGAAAAATACCCACTTTTCATTCTTTTTTTTATTACTTGTTCATAAATTCACGATTTATTTGTAATTATTCTTATTATGATCACTATTTATACCATCTAGATAGAAATACATATACAGATTACATATAATTTCCTGTGAGTGCTTTTTTTGTTTGTTTGTTTTGTTTTTTTTTTGTTGTTGTTTTGTGTTTTTTGTGCTTTTTTTTTTTTTTTTTTGGCCAAATGCAGGGGAAATTAAGCTTTTTTTGTAATCACAAGTTTATTAACAGGAACTCCACAATAAACAGTTGCTACATGTTTATTAGTTTGACAAAGGAGTGCACACCACAATGATAACTTTTCCTATGCACAGAATTTCAATGTAAGTATATTAATGCACTGTATTTGCCACACAGCTAAGAAATATCAAAAACATTGTTATCCTCACTGCAAGCATGCCTTTTTGAAGAGACAAATACATACTTCTTTCAGTCCTAGGAATTTAATCACAATTTTAGTATCTGTCAATGAGATCATACTTTGTCATATTGCACTCCTCAGGGTGGAGCTTATTTTGCAGTTTAGCTTCAAAGGCCGAATTGTTTTTTTTTTTTTAATCTGAGCTTGGTTATTGTCTGTCACTCAATCACAAAAAAGAAAATGAGTGAAAATGGACTACCTATGCTAAAGACCCTTCATGACTGGCAGTCCTCAAAAAAAACAGCAAAACTTGCAAAATAGACATCTCTACTTCTATGTGCACCAGGCTTAAAAGAGAACAACCAATAAGGAAAGCAGCATTAGTTCCTCTGCAGGCTACTTGCAGAGTTACCCCAGCAATGGTGAGTACACAGAGGCCCTGGTTAGGTACAGAACTGCTATGTGTCTCTGCTTTTCAGCCAGCCTCAGTCCAATGCAACAAGACACACATCCAATTCCAGGAAAAGTATGTGATCGGCAATAAGCAGTGATGAGAGGCAGTCCACTGTGGAATGGATTTGTACAATGATATATTAACAAATAAAAAAGAGAGTGAGAGATTTAAAGTAAATAATATACAGAAACAATAAACTCCTGCCAGAACTGTCCTATAAGAAATCTCTGGAAAGGCAACTATGGAAATACGTAAAAGAACATGAAGTCACTGCCTTTTTATTTTAAATTACTGAAAATCTCTTCTAAGTTTCTATTCATTAAAAAGAAAACAAACTATTCAAATAAATACTAGACATTAATTAGGAGGTAGAGGTAAGAGCTTGAAGGAAATTATTGTATTAAAGACCTATATCTTCCTAGGAAATATGGAAATATCAAATTCAATATACTACGTTTTCAACTGCGAGGACAACATCTAAAGCTATCAGCGACTTGCTACTCGTCAGTCACTTAGAACTTCTCATTTGCCAAAACTGTGATGCACTACACAGACTACACCAAATGACAAACTATCTCAATGATAAGATTATGATTGTGCCAGAGGAAAAAAATAGTTTTTCATTTATTTATTAGTAGATACAAAATATATAGATATTAAAATAATATCCATAACAATACAAATGATGAGAGAGAAAAGAGTAGTTCTCTGGCAGAGAACCCATGAACTACAGAGGCTCCTGTGGGGTACTAAGGAAAGGGACAGCAGAAGAACTGTGGGTATCAGCCACTGGATAGAACCCAGGTATGCTTCACTGTCAGACACTGAGTTTCATCTCAGCTGCAGTCAGTTAAATCAGATCCAAATGTAACTTTCTGTGTCTAAAAGATTCTGAAATACCATGAGCTACAAGGAAAGCTACAGAAGTTACACAAAACTCCTGTAGTGTTTATACTAGAAGATATACTGAAATCTCAGACAGTACTACACAAAATGAATGAAGAATTACCAAATAGCGATGAGTTACACATCTCTGCAATGAAAATATCTTCACCATGGAGCCAGCAGATAAGTATGAAGAGCCAAAGCCCATTTCCCACGTCACTCTCAATTCTTACCCTGGATAAGTTCTGTATTGTGACAAACAGTCAAATGTCTTGTATACCAGGAGTGTGGCACAGCCAGTACATTTTAAAAAGTATGCTTTAGGGATAGCTTGGTGTGCAACACTTTGCTGCATTGAGCCTCCCATTTCCAAATACGCATTTTCCTTTCCATTGTAGAGTTAACATAATGAATGTTGACATTACTATGGCTCCAAAAAATAAGTCTAATTCTGACTAGCATAAATCTCGGTGAGTTATTTTTGGTTTCTTTTTTCCCTAGAAGATGGATACCCTGAGAATCTGAATGATGGCTACCAATACAAACTGCAGTGTGCTATAAATAAATAAATAAATAAACAAACAAACAAATAAATAAATGTTTTTGAAAGCTTAAAAGTGTCAAGATATAAACTGATATGAAACTAATGGAAAAAATTTCAAGCCATTTGGAGAAAGCTGCTGGCAGGCTAGTAGGTGGTCTACATAGGACTCCCACACTCCAGTCTATCTAGACATGCTTTTGTGTTTGAGTAATTAGTGAAACTAGAGAAAAGTGATACTTTTGCAGTGACTGATGTTTTCTTATAATTAAATCAGTCTGGCGTATATCTCCCATAAAGAATTAGGTCATGAAATGTTCATAAAACGCCAACCTAAGTGTCATGTGGAAAATTACAAATTTAATATTTAGATAGATGTCTTCAGTAAAAATAAAAATAGTGGGGTCTTTAATTTCATAGAAAAATAGTATCATAAATTTACTCTGAGCATCATATATTAAAATAATGCTACGCAAATAGGCATGACAGTTAAATAAGGTTTTAGAATAAGACTGTTTAAATGAATAAGTAATATTTTAAAATGTCAGTCAGTGAACACACTATGAAAAAAGAAAGCTCAATTTAATTAGCTTGGTCACTTGTGGCTTAGGTAGAGAAAGGAATTAGCATGTAGAGTAAGCTAAAGCTGCCCAAAGCTTTGTGTGAGTTTTAAACAGGTATTCACTTTCATCTCAATAAAAGAATTACTGAAACAAATACTGGCTTAGGTGGCACTTTGCTGCTTTTGGCTCAAGAGGGCTTCTTAAGAAACTGCTACGCATTGCCTGGTATAAGTCAAGATTGGAACTGGAAAAAAATACATCTTCAGAAAAACCTTCAGCTTTTCTGACAATTCTGTAGCACGGATGTACACACGTCTTTATGGTTTACCTACATCCGCTTTATCTTGACTAATTTCTCTATGAAAGGGAAATAATATTCAGTTATTATTATAATTTATTAGCAATTACTGACGTAGTCCAGTGGAATTGAATGAGCAAAATGGATGGTCTGTGGTAATACACCAATTTCTAACTTACAGGATTTTTTTTAATGCCCATAAAAGTCAAGTCAACAAATTTGAGCACTTAAATATGCATCAAATATCACAGAAAGGTCTCCAAAATATATAGCATGGTCTATCTTCTGCAAAATCTGAACCCTCTCACATAACAAAGCTGGCTGACAAACATAGTGATTTTTTAGTGAGGAAAGACAATCTTTCCTCAGTAGCACAACCAGTGAAATTCAGCAGAACTTTCAGCAAAAACATCTCTAAAACTCCATACTACTGTAAATTCAAGTCAAATAACACTGTCCTGTTTTAGAATGAAAACCAAGCCTGACAGTTCTCCTACTAACTTTCTATCCTGGCATAATAATGTTTCCCTGACCTTACATACAGTGACTGAGCTGGAGAGATTAATATTCTCAGCTGCACAGCCACTTAATCCCTCCTTGTCTCATTCCATAACGTTCAGCAGCACCAGCACTGAATTCAGGTCTTTCTGTGGCCTTAAACACCGTTCCAAGCTTTGTATAAGCACATGTAGTATCAACCCTTAATCACATCCTTAGTTGTATGTATTATGAATACTTCCAGGTTAACCATTAGGACTTAAAATATAAAGCTAAGAATACCTTTACAGGATTGCAGTTACAGTCTGCAATATTTTACTACTGTGTTCTATAAATAATGGAGATAAGTGAATGAAATCTTCATAAAGCTTTGAATTACTCAAGCATAAACAGCAGGAAAGATTTAAGTGAAATTGCCTGTTTATATAACCACATATATGCAAACGGATAAGGCAGAACAATGTAAATAATTTCTATATGCTCTGAGAAGTTGAAATGCTTACCCTTGCCAAAGTGAGTGTTCCTTGTTTACATTCATTGCATCGGACCCTCAGTTTCCCAGGTTTCACAGCTTGGCAGAAATTCTTGCAAAAAACATAAAAACTGTTGTAACTAGCTGCACCTGTCAGGAAGGAAAACAAACAAACAAAACCATTTTCACTGAACAGCAGTATCAGAGTGTAAGGAAAGGTTTCTATTTGAGCAAAAATAAAGGTTTCTATTTGTATGTGATAAATATTCTTTTTTTTTTTTTTTTTTCTTTTTTTTTTAATACTGATTTTAAGGCCTGAAGACAGCATGGTGATTTTCTTCCCTAATATACTCGATGCATTTGTTCCAGTAACTCCTGCTTCTTTATCAGTACATAAAGGTGAACTACACTACAACTCCTTGAAAGTGCATCCTATCTTGAGCTTGAGCTCATGACTGATGAAAACTGACTGTAATCTTTGGCAAATGATGTATGAGATTAATTACTCTGGCTCTCCACAATTTACATTTTACTTCTAATCTAAATCTGTCTAGATGCAAGTTTAGTGAGTTCAAATTGCCTGAAAATTTCCTTGGATGAAGTTTAAAAGATTCATTTGGTTCGTATGAAAAAAAGAAAAATATTTAACTTAGCAAATCTAGTTTTATTTGTGGAAGACTGGAAACAATTTCTTTACTCTTGCTAGTAGTGACATAACCTAGCAAAGTTTGTAAACTGCTGCCAACTATGCAGGTTGCTCCAAAAGTATTGCCTCCTATTTATTTTCATGGAATCTACAACAGATACAAAAGAACACAATAACACTATTTAGTAGAATAAATTCTCAGCTACAGAGCAGTACTCTGTAACAAGGTCACCACCATTAGTTTCGCATTTTTGCCCACAGTGAATAAAAGCCTGCATGCTGCACTCATAAAAATCTGCAACAGTGCAGGTGAGCCACTGTCACTTTCGCCACTGCTGAAATGCATCACCCACTGCCTCACTGTGCTCACAGCCACTGTTTCGTCTCCATCAACATTCAATAAACATTGATGAATGTTAACAGATGCAATTTTTTTCCACGAGGAGGAATTTAATGACACTCTTTTGCTTCATCTTCACTTCTACGTCAGATGCTATTCTGTCAGACTGCCCCTCTGCTGCCATCTGTCACACAGCAACAGAATGTAACGGGATACTGGTGGGAAGGTTCAACCATACCGCCAACATCCACCTCTGACATCGAGGGCCAATAAAATAAAATAAGAGGCATTATTTGGGGAGCAGTCCTTGTATAGTTTTCCAAAAAATGAAATGAAGTGCACACTCTTCTGTGTAACTGCAGAACATGAAGAGAATTGTGTAAGCCTTAGGTGGCACTAATTACTTTGATTTCAACTGCAATCCTGATAATCATTCTGAGCAAACCCCTTTTTAGGATGATTATTGCTATCGCACAGAAACTGATGGAACTTTCATAGCCCTCTAGACCCTTCACCATCTTTGTAGCCCTCCTTTGGATGCTCTCTATTTGTTTTATATCCTTCTGATACTGTGGGGCACAAACCTGCAGACAGTGTTCAAGGTGAGGCCACAACTCAACTTCAGTGAGATCAGAGCCTGTTACTTATTTTGGTATCACCAATGCTCTTCCATTGCTCTGCATGAGCTTTGAAATCTAATTTGAGTGCTTTTTGCCTAGCTGTGTTCTAAGCTCATTCCATCTGTACCCAAAGATAAAATTATCTTATTGATAATATTCAGCAAAATATTCACAAGATAGTACAGCATAAGTCATCATGACTGAATACTGCAGTAAAACAGAGCAGTCATAGAAAAGGCCTAAAATGAGACACACTGATGACTTACTGCAGAGGATAAATCCTGTGCATTAGCTTGATATTTACTCCCTACAAAAATAGACTACATTAACTCAATATTTATTTTACTTAGGGTTTTTTTTTGTTATTTTGCTTTTTCATGGATATAAAACGTACTCCCTATACACATCACTCATGCAGAAATTTGAAACACAACAAGAAACAAATTTATAGTATAATGAATTTGAGCAGTTAAGCAGCATAGACACCCAGAATAACTTATGAAACATCTCCTACAGCATGGTTGCTGGAGAGGCAGAACACTGCAGGAAGAACGTTGTGATTTTGGGAGAAAGGAGGAAATGAATATTTTCAACAAGCCATTCAGCATTCTATGCAGACATGCTGATCTCACTATGACCAAGTGCAGTTACCTTACTAAGTGAATGTCCTAAGCATTACCAGGAGTAGGGAAGACTGAATTAAATATACAAAGGCTAAATGATGGCATAGTACACAATTCTGATGACAAGAATTAAAGTCTTTACAGACTCATTAATATCACTGTGAATTTTACCAAGGCCCTTCACTGAGACTATATCCCTTTGAACAGTTTTTCAGAGGGGAACTGAAAGAAAGAAGGACAAAGGAATTTGCAAAGAAAAGAAATCAGCTCTGGTATAGCTGTAGTAAGAGGAATTGCAATTGTGGCACCATGCCAGTAATCACTCAAATGGCTGCAGCACCAACCTTACAACCTCATCTTTCCTCATTCAATCATGGTCTATAGGTTTTCATAAAGCTTTCCATTAACGTTTTATAACACTGGTACTCAGCAAGAATGTGCAAACACAGCAAATTACAAGTGTAAGAAAATGGAAGTTCCTTAAGTCCTAATTCTACTATGTAAGGTGTGCATTAACACAATAAATAAACAAAATTCAAATTTTAACTACTGATCTGCTTGCATTTACACACATTGGTGGATGAAGGGCAATTGAATGTGTTGTATCTGTTCTTATTCTTTTCTGACAGCAATTTAAATTTTCATTTCCATATTCCAAATATCTGCATCCAGGTGTCCCTAAAATGTTTTTTGACCATCAATGATTCTCTCATTGCTCTGAATACAACTTCCAGCTTCTCCACACCAGCATGTTTTTTGAGATATCGATTACTCTGCATCTCTAACAGTACATCGTGCTTATCCTCAAAGATGGTGCAACAATAGAATAAAGAAAATCAATAACTGGTTAAGGGAGTGGTGACATGAACAGGGCTTTAGTTATTTAAGACATGGAACTAGTTTTGAGAAATCTGGTCTTCTGGGGAAGGATATAGTGTATATAAAATGAAGATATGAACGCATGCTCACTTATGATCCACGCATGGACATGTCTTCTCATCCCAAGAAGATACCCTCTCTCTTTTTTACCTCTTCAAAGCTAATTTTCTCACAAAATATTCTTCACAGAAAGTATTAATAGTGTTCGCTTCCTTTACTATTTTTGTACAAAGGAGAAAGTAGCATTCTCTGATGTGTATCCCAGTGTTTTGTACTGGCTGCCCATTTAGATTTTTAAGCTCATTAGGACCAGAATTACCTCCTTTTTTTTCTGTATAGTTAATGATGAACATGCTGTGGGAGCTTTATACATGTTAGTGATAGCATAGACCAATTATTTTGATATGCTTGACTAGTTAATCAGAAAACATTACTCATAATGACTACAGATTTGATTCTGAAATCTCTAATCAGTCAAAACACCCATTATCATCCATATGAATGTTAAAGTGAATAAAATCTGAATAGGGATATTAGGAGCTAATCTACTGTTATCCTTTGAACTGCATTTTCATATAGATGATAATGATTACTGATTCTTTCCCATAGAAGTTATTTAAAAGAGAACACAGCTATGGGAAAGTTTTTCAAAAGATTTAAAATTGCATGATGCTAACATTGTTTCTGATTCCATTATATTTACATTTAGACTAGTTACAATTTGTGAAATGTAGATTGGCTGTCAGAGACCTCTCAGACCATTTTAGCAATTTGTACTACATAACTAAAAATACATAGCTAGAAGTGGAAAAAAGTATTTTTTTCAATGGTCTTTTAAGGACCTTGCTCAATTCAACACAATAGGAAGAAAAACATCTTCAGTATACATCCAGTAGTCTCAAAGTAGTTTAAGTATCCATAAACTGCCAAATTTAAATAAAGTGTGGAGGTTTGACTTCTGAATAAAAAATTAAAAAAAAAACAAACACAAGAAATTTCTTTAAATTTTCCATTTCTTATCCAAAAATAAAACTTACATGTTCTACCTTTAATCTCTTACTTTTTAACTGTTCATCTTTACCTGCAGAGATTTCACAGAACAGGACTTCCCCCCAAGACATGTATGTGCAGACATATATATTTATAAAACATTTCTACCTGTTGATAATGATATTTATTCTTTATGATGCTTGTCTAATTCCATGAAAATAGCTTTTATTTGACAGTTAGATTCATATAAGCTAGTCATGTTCTATTCTACTGAGAAAAACAGGCACTTTTATGGTTCGATTCAATTCATCCTTAAGTAGATATAAAAAGATATAAATATATCAGATAAATTGTGCCTAAAAGAGTCTACTTCTCTCTGCTGTGGAGGTTGAGGACTCCTAGGTCTGTGACAGATATTTACACTGTCAACATCTAAAATTATGCCAGATGAAACCCCCTTGGTGATGCTGTACACAAGAACACATTTTTTGCCACAAATGTGACAAATAGCTACAGTATTTCTGCAGTAAAGATAACAATATTAAATAGACTGAACTTTGAAGAAATTCCTTTTCTTGAGACTCAAATACAATTTGGAATTTGGCTGAGAAGTGTTTATGCTATGCCTGTGTAAGAAATGAAATACTGGAAATACTTGACAAAGACAAAGGGGGGGGGGGAATTTATCATCTAGGCTCCATCCCTCCCAAACAAAAGTTTGTGTGTATAAAAAAATAGGAGTCCTCTATTAATTAAAAAATGAAAAAAAAAAAAAAAAAAGAATATAAAGAAAAAAAAACTATTTCAAATTTCTGTAATTCAGGATGGGGTAGGGACAAAGGTTATTAGACTTTCTCTTTCAATCTTTATCATAAAAGAATCATCTGCTTCTCCTCATTTTAATTCCCCAATACCAGAACAAGAAATTTTATGTGTATATATATATATATATATATATATGTATGTATACACACTTTTACATAAATGTATGTAAAAGTTAATTTCCCCAAGCTCTGTCTGTTTGATCTACAATGGTGACTGGTAAGGGGTATTGCTGTCTTCAGGTCACCCCCATCGCCTTTCTCACTTGTATTTTCTCCTATTCTCATTTAAGTTAAGGATTTCTCCTATTTTCTTCCCCTGTTCCCTTAGGTAAGAATATGAGGGAGTGGCTGGGTGGGAGTCTGGCTGCCAGTGGGGAACAACCCACCACAACTTTCCAACAGCTAAATTCATAAGAAGACAAAGGCATAGGATGGATTTAAAATGGGGAAATTAATTGAACAAGCCTGTAGCTTAAATGCAGCCTGTAGCCTCACTGAAGATGGGCAAAGCAGAAACATCTGACAAGCCTTCTTGCAGCTCTTTCTCACGTAGCTCTTTTCACAGTGGACAGATCCAAGATTATGCAGCTGCTGCATGTTAGAGCTGGTCTTTGACTATAGCCAGTTAAAATCCTAAGGATTGGGTGGGGAGGTTGAAGCAAAAACAAAAGGAAAAGCAAAAGCAAAAGCTGCAGAGCCAGTTGGTGCATGCAGGGCCTTCACATCAAGCATATGATATATAGAAAATAGCTATGTCATGTCCAACAAGTAATGAAGTACTGAAAGATGGTGGAAATAATAAAATATCAAGATGTTATCAGCTTCTTAATTGAGAATCACTGCAGAACTGAGGAAAAAAATTAAAAGAATCAATATTTAAACTTACAGAATGGATACATACATTTGCAAATCAAAGATTAGATTGTAGCAGCTTATTTATAGTTTCAAATATAAGACATTTCACAAAGGCACATCTGCATAAGAGATCATGTGCAATTTAGAAAATCACTTTTTTGAAAAGAGAATATAAAAATAAGATTCTGTGCAATAACACTAGCTAATGAGATATGTGTCATTTGACTGAAAATTCCAATAGCAGCATACCCTCCATCAAAATAATGGCTATTGCCAGTGGGGCTCTTCTGTGTTCCCTACTTATTTGCAGTTTCAAAAACAAACAAACAAACAAAAAATAAAAACAACAACCCATATCTACTCAACTAATGTTGTCAAGATAACCTAGGAAAACTAATTTATCAATAGTAATTAGCAGTAACTATGAAATCCTGGTGACAATAAGCAGACAAGAATTATAGAGTCTGATACTCTACTACAAAACATTTTGGAAATATTCATGTTTCATAGCACCCAATGAATAAATAGCGAGGTGGCAAAGTTTTCAGTTATTCAAGGAATGAAAACACTAAAACAGCTTCATTAGCAATTTTTAAATTGAAATTTCACTGTTATTGATCCAAAAGCAATGTTCTCTTGTGTCCATATAGCTACGGATGCTGGTTAGAACACAGGAAACAAAGCTCAGAATTAAATGGTCAGTTTTCTCAGAGTAGCACAGAGGAAATTGCGCTAGGGCTAGAGTGATCATCATTAGAAAAACAAGAGAAATGAACAAGGAAATGATGAAGGTTCATGCTGATATGATTTACTCAGGGTAGTAAAAATGAAGGCCAGAAGGAAAAAAAAAAGACATTGAAGAATGTGGGATGCTGAGTGACTAGTAATAAAGTGAAAAATGAAATTCATTGTAGGTAAATGTAAGGTAATGTGCAGGGGAAAAATAATTTCACACAGAAAGTCGTGGGCTTGACGGGTTATTACCACATAGAAACAAGATCTTGAAGTTATAATAGATAGTTCTAAGAAAATTTCAGCTCAATGTTCAGTAGCAATCAAAAAAAGTAAATTGAATGCTAGGAAAAGAATAGAGAAAAAGTAGAATATAGTGCTGTACAAATGCCATTACAAATTCCACTGAGTGTTCCATTTCTAAAATCCTACTCTTTCTATTTCAGAGTAGAATGCGGTAGAACTGAAAAGATACCAAAAAAAAAAAAAAAAAAGAGTATGAATAATCAATATTATCCATACCAGAATCACTTAAGTAGACGATGACTTTCTGGCCACCCAGAAAAAAGATAACTAAAGCAGAGTATTAAACCAGTCTACAAAATCATAAAAATCATAAGAACGTGTCCTAAGCTGGTACAGCAACCTAGATATCATCAAGATATCATCACCAGTCTGGTATATTCTTATCTGCAGTATCTATGGACTATCAATAAAATACAATGTTAAATTAGTTTTTTTATCTGAGCTGGTATAGTTGTTGTCACCTTTTATGTGAGAAAGAGATGGAAATAATCTGTTACCATATTTCACTGTCCCTTCAGAAGGACCATAGTTTGGATCTGTAGCTAGCTTCATTTGTCCAACTAATTTTGATCAACTGGCTGCCACAGGAAACTCCTAGGACAGTCCTGATCAGAATGACGATACCTTCTGTGCGACCCAGATGATACCTTGCTGGAGGCATTTCTTGTTCCTGCTCAGGAATAAATCCTGTCCCATCAATCTTTACCAAATTACTTTCAAATCATTAACTTAAAAAAAAAAAAAAAGATATTCATGTATTTGGTTTTATCTACAGGAACTCATGGATACTTGCGACCTTTAGCTCTGATACACACAACCTTTAGCTCTTCTATTAAAGTACTGAAGTAATCCATATGAAGAAACACTGATAGGAAAAACAAAGGGCAGAAAATGTCATAGATGTATTTGGATGTCTGAAACATTCTGGGAAGTAGTAGTAGCAGGAGTACTATAAGCATGGGAAACTGCTAGTCAAAACAGACCCTTCCATAATATATAGAAAGAGTCAGACAGCAGTACTGTGTTTTGTTGGTATTGAGCAAGATGATAGGGTAACAGACATACTATCAAAGAGACATTTTGCACATGCAGTAAAGTTGAGTGTTGGAGATGAGAGCCAGAGATTTGATCAAAGAAATATAAAAATAGTAGAGAAAATTAGCAATGAAGAAATCACATTTGAATTCTGAAAAAAAAGCACACAATAAAGGATGAATTATAAGGGAAAAAATATTCTCCCTGTCAGAATATATAAAACTAATTTGCTGTATTATATATGAGATGAGCTATGAAAACAGAAGAGTTGGACCAGCAGAATGTACAGAGAACAGAAGTACTGGCAATTTTCAATAAGAATGCCTCACGATATGGGTTAAATAGAGTGGTTTTTTTTTTTTTCCATAAAAGCTATTATATACTAGATGTCAGCACATGAGGATTTGACCAGAGAGATCAAGATAAATAATATCTTACCAACTTACCTGCCTTTGATGAGCTAAGAATTAATTCAAGGTACTTGAGCTCTGGAGAAGAAATGCTTTCATCTTAATCATGAGTTTCATTCATAGGTACACATATGTTTAGTGAAAATGATGACACACCTTATTTGTAACAAAGCGTTGAAAAGGTAAGAAGCATGTGAGTTTGGATCAGTGGACTGCCAAGGAACTCCAAGTCTGAATGCAACCACCTTACTTTCACAAAATATAAATTAAGTTTTTACCATGAGGGAAATAAGGTAAAGAGAGATTATTCATAGTACCAAGCCCTAGAACATCTCAGCATAATTAAAGAGCCTTACTCAGGAGAGGCCCTACTGTAAATTCATGTTAGGAATAAGATACTTCAACACAGTGATTACAAAAAAGATAACAGAAATCAACTTCAACCCAAATTACTTCTCACCGACACCCTTACACTTGAAGCCTCAGCATGTGTAAAGCATTTTTGCTGCCTGTAATAATTGGTTGTGTCAGAGTAGTAAGGGAGTAAACTTGAAATTCTAAAAATAATCCAAACTCCCAACCCCCACATTTTGAAAGAAAATGAACTGGTCAGACAAGAATTCATAAATGCAGAGGTGTACAATGAAAATTGCAAGCAAAAACTCATGGCTAGATTCAGGGTAATAATGACTGATAAAACAGATAAAATGGACATTTCTGTAAAAAGAAAGAAGTGAATTCTATGTATGTCTTGAGGTTGTAGAACAAGCTAGAATTCAGAAAGTCTAGAATTTAGAAAACTCTGTTTCCTCTCTTTACCAGCCTCTTCCTTCAGAGCCTGAGAAAAAACAGGAATAAGACATGTAAAATGACTTGCAGATGAAAGGCACTGTGTTTACACACATGTATTGTCGCTGTACTGCCACAATATCATGGTGTGATCAGTGCATCACTTTTACATAGTGCAGAACCAGGACAACACCATAAAAAGTAGGAATAGATTTTAGGAACAAAAGTCAATTCAGAACTTTATAAAATATATGCTCTAAACAGAAATTCTGGATATGTGACAACATTCTTTGGCTTTTAGAAGATAGTTTTGAAAACATAAACTCTTTCAAGAGGTTCCTTTATTTCTTTAAATCGTTTAGCAAAAAGGGCTGGGAAGAAGCCATGTAGGTTTTCCAGGCTATTAAAACCAGGCCTACACATTGAAACAATAAGCAGTAAACTGTAGCTATTTAAAATAACATGCAGGTTTCACACATGCAAAAAGCTAACTTCCTCCTATTGAAAGACGTAAGCATAGAAAGCATATAAATTATTTTGTCAGTTTTTGAACGAGTGATACTGACTATCACTCCTATCCTGTAACTCTCAGGATTGCTCAACACGTCTGAAAATTCTCCAATTGAGGTAATGACATCTGCAGTATATTGAGATCTGCTGCTTTTTCAACATATCTGATTCTGCCTATGAATCTTTGAGCTATATATACCTTTGAGCTTCAGCTTTTAAGTGTTCCCACTGCACTTCAGAAGTGGGACAGAAGTTTCCAACCAGAATACCTGTTGACTGGATCATATAAACAGGAAGAAAAACACTATTATTCAGAAGGAACAATGTTTCTCTATCAGAATGAATAAAGCCAATTATTAAATATTTAAAGCAACTTATGTTTATAAGATGTTTATAAGAATTTAACTAGATATCTGACGCTATAACTTCTTCATTATTCAAGTAATCCCTAAATGTAAAGACAGGACCAAGTGAGACAGCAGTAATACATTGCTCCTGCAGGACTTACCTATCTACTATATGGTTCATTCATCCATATGTTGTTCTCTGGTTCATCAATTGTTAGATATTTTTGACACTATATTTATAGTACATTTACATGTTATACTAGTATTATTCATTGCATTTTAGATACTTGAATACATAGCAATTCTCTTCTCTAGAAGATTAATTTAAACCAAATCCTATTATCTGTTTTCAACCTATAAGTTTCAGAAACCCTCCACTCCAGGAACTTTGGAGATTAAACTCCTCACAACACATACATAGAACAGTGCTCTATCAAGCAGTTGTTACCTTCCTGACCAGTGTGTCACTGAACCAGTGGCTGCCAGCTTAGCTCTCAGTTGTTCAGGCAGCACCACACTAATCAATTAAGCCAATTGATTTTGGAGAATGGTTTTGTTGAAGTTAAGTAGGAATGCTTAAAGATTATTTGGTACATTCAGCTTGAGATGTACTTTATACCTCTTAATCTCTACAAAAGTCTGTTACCTTTCTCTCATCTCACAAGAACATATGACAGCTTCTTTTTCTTTCCATTTTATCCATTTGACAATTGCACAAATGTATGTGTTGGGGCTCTCCTCTCTAGTGCTGAATTCCCAAGTTTCTCAAGTTGCACCATAATATAAAAAACATTCCTGCAGTCTCTGAAGAAAGAAGATTTAATCTAGATGACTCCTCTCTTCCTTCATCAACAACCATTTGATTTCTAATGGATTCTCTTGTGCAATTCTGTGGAGGACCCAAACACTCTAGGAAACAGGCTATTATCTCTATTTCTCCAGTTCATAACTCAGACTCTTGAAGTACTATGTACCTGTACAAGAGCTAATAACACTGTAGTTCCACCATCTTTATAACATGTATATCATAACAGATGAGAAGCATCCTGTATACTAGTGAACTGACTCACATCAGATCAATAAACATCGCAGTAGAAGTAACTCTGTTTCAAAAGTTCTAATCACATAATCAGTTGACATTTTCTTTTCTGGAAAGAAGATATATTCTTGATGTCATCATTCTAATTCATCTATATTTGAAACAACGAAAATGTGAATGAAAATTATTCCAAGAATAAAAAGAAAGCCATTCCAATCTAAAAAAAAAAAAAAAAGAAAGAAATAAAAAGATTTCTGTACTCAGACTGTAGGGGATTGACAGAGAATAGGGATAGTAGAATGAAATATGGAAAGAGATCAAGGAGAACTGGCACCATGAAAGCTATTGCTACAGATGGTATATGTGATGAAGAGACTTTGTGTATCTACAGTTTCTAATCAAACACACAGAGACAGGGAGATTTATAATCACCTTTCTGCTGCCTGCTCAAAAGGTACTTGAGTTCTTTATGCCTGGATGACAGAAGTAAAATGTGTTTGTTCACATTCATACTGCTAAATTAACTCCACCTGAGAAGTCCCTATTACAGTTTAAGAAACACTACGTGTAAGACAAATAAAATTTTTGTTTGAAAAAATCCTTTGCATCTCCATCTTAAATATTTCACAGAGGTTGACGTTACAAAGAAGATATTGCTATTGATATGTATGATATTGATATGTAGCAGTGATCAGCTTAGCCATGGACAATGTTTTATGTTCCTATCAAGTCAAAAATCACTGTGAGCAATATAACAGTGTGGTTCAGATGCCAGGATAAGAACTACAGTAATTTACAACAAACAGGGTAACTTAAAGTGTAAAAGTACGATATCCATAGTCATTAATCTGAAATCTTGAAATCAGGTCTTGCTCTCACACAGCTGAAGATTGTGGAGTTCTTTTCTACTTACTGCATTACTTCTAGCATAAACACAACATTCTATTCAAAAAACTAAATTATGCTTAGGGAGTCCTGAAAAAGTTAATCAAGGTCTTCACCTGCCCATAACTACAGTTCAGATTTTATTGAAAATACTCTTGATGTTTGCTTCAGAGACTTCAAAAGTAATTTGTGAAGACTGACAAAGGTTGCAATAGATAAAAATTCAGTTGAATAGTAGATAAAAATAGATAAAAATTCAGAGGATCAGAGCCCTGGCTTTGGTGGTAAAGTGAACGTCCGATCTTTGTTACAACTTTGGCTAAACCATTATCACATAAAATATACAAAGCGACGGTTTTCTGAATCACATCATTACTGGTGATGAGATGTGGTGTCACTACTACAAGCCGGAGAATCAAAATGGCTGTCCAAGAAGTGGTGACATGAGAATTCCCCACTGAAGAGAAAATCCAATGCTATCCTCAGCCGATAAAGTAATATGCAATGCTTTCTGCGATAGGAAAGGGGTGATCTGTCTGGATTTCCTTGAAGTTTGACAAAGCATCAACTCTGACCACAACATCATGATGCTGAATAAGCCTAAGGCTCAAACTTCTAGAGTCAGGCGAGAGAAGACGACAACCTTTCTCTTGCAACACATTAACACCAAACCCCGTATCATTGTGAAGACTGCGGAACACATTGCCAGTCTTGGCCAGACTGTCTTACCACACCCATCATATAGTCTTGGAATCATAGAATTGTTTTGGAAAAGACCTTCAAGATCATCATATCCAACTGCAACTTAACCATGGTAAATCATGTCCCTGAGCACCATGTCCGAACTGTTTTTAAACACATTCAGGGATGGTGACTCAACCACCTCCCTGGGGAGCCTATTCCTGTGCTTAACCACCCTTTCTGTAAAGAAGTTTTTCCTTATATCTAACCTAATCCTCCCCTGGCACAACTTGAGGCCATTTCCCCTTGTCTGGATTTGGCATCTTCTGACTTCCATCTGTTCAGGCCAATGAAAGATGAACTGCATGGGTAACACACTGTCACAGCAGTTGTGAAACACTGAGTCACCTGCACTGGTTCAGATTTTTACAAGCACAGTATGCAGGATTACATTCATCAACAGCCAAAAAAAGGATAGCTAAAGGTGATGACTGTGTTGAAAAATAGTGTTCTGTTCCCATCAAATAGTGTTACTGTGCTTTTTATCCTAGTTTCCACGGAAATAAATAGAAGGCATTACTTCTGGAGTGATCTTCACACAGAGAAATTTATGGACCAGATGGGCTTGCATTGTACCTGGAAGTTTAGTTACGGATATTCTACTCCAGAAATGCAGAAAGCAGTTTGCAGCTAGGGAAACTGTCAACACTAAATCCAAAGCATTCAGCTGCAAACACCAGATACGGCAGCAGTTGGGTATAACTGCTAAATCAAAACCTGACATGTTTTCAAGGTCAAAGATCTCAGACTGAATACCCACGAAGATGCCAGCAGTACATACAAGCTTGTAACACAGCGTTTCAGAGCTATCAATGAAGACAAAGATGCATGCTGCTGTTTTTTAACTAGTATTCAGAAATTCTAGGTTTGAATTTTAAGGATAACCGTTAAATAGAGACTTCTAGACCCCAGATACCTCACTAAAGAAAATATGATTCTGATGTAGTAATTCTCAAAAAATGATGTCACAGAACAAATAATCCAGCTCAGAAATATCCCAGGCAGTTCCACTTGCAGGCTATAGTATCATTATGCCTAATAACTGAAAGGTAGATCAAGGAAGACAATGTTTTCTTTAATAACTTTCTGTCATTTTGATAATTTGGTCATAAATTCTGTAATGCCACCTCAGTCCAGTTTTCTCTGAAAAAGAAAGTCTCTCCAGTGATAGTAAGTTCCATAGAATATCAACACCCAGTAGCTTCTGGAAAATATTTAATAACTACATAAGGCAAAGGTTGTTTGCAAGGATGGATCTTCACAGTCTTTCAAGGGAGTAATAATCTTAGTTGATGAGTATAAAGAAGAAAGAATAAACACAAGCAAAGTTAATCATAGGGTTCCAGATAGCTCAGAGTAGGAAAAATCCGCACTGAGGTATTCATGGAAATCCACATAAAATTGTCAGAATCTCAGGTTTTATGCACACCTATTCTCCAAAATAAATGGGGGGGGGGGGAAGACAAAGAAAAAAAAGAAAAAGAAAAAAAAAAGAAAATCCCAACAAAACAAAAGATGAAGAAAATAGCTGAAATCTTCATTGGCAGTCTCTAAAGAGAAGCCTGCATGGGCACACAGTCCATTATCTTGGCATCTCTAATAATAGCTACCCAGCCAAATAGTCACAGCAGTGGAAATGTGAAACCTTCACTGAACAAAGCTGATGGCAAGATTGTAAAGACTTCTTGGCAGAGCAGTGCAACAGCCTTCACTGACTTTAATTCTGCTTTTCTGTGAATAAGAATTTAATCTTTTAAATTAACTGCCCAGTTTGCTGCCATAACTATTATTTTATTAAATATATATATATATAGCCTCACTGAAGTCATTTTTCTTCACATAGAGAGAGCAGGAGATGTTTGGCATATGACTATTTTTTTTTTTAATCTTCTAGTATCAACAGAATTTATTAAACTATCTGTTCCATGCAATTACTTGGTGAAGATCAAGTCCTTCTAATAGGGCTGCTCTCCCTATTCCCTTGCTGTGTACACAGAACTCTAAATGACATTAATGAAACTCAGATGTGATTTCAGAGAAGAATACGTCTCTCAAATCTTTTTGAGCAGTAAGATACCATGCCATACAAATACCATGTAGTGCAAGCATCAAGCCTCACAGTAGCAACAACTACCGTAATTTAATCACATTTAAACAAAGCATTCTTATAATTTGTGCCTCATAATTGGACTTTGTTGTTTTTCCACACACAAGAGGTGTTTTTTAAGTGGTATTTCCCTGTTTTTCCCTGTAGTATCTCTAATTCCTGCCAACAATTATTTTGGAAAAAAATAACATGCATACTTCTTTTTAACAAACACAGTATTTCCATCTACAAATGCCACCTCCAGCCAATGGCATAAAGATGCAAGTTCTGCATTTGCGGAAGAAAGCCCATCTATGCTGTCACCTATAAACAGACAAAATACGTTCCAAGGACACAGCAGTGTTCTGACCCTACCCCCTGACACAGGGGAGTTAGCAAATGTTACTGGTTTCAATTAACATGAAAGGGCCTTTAAAAACAATAAAGTAATTAGACACGTTCAAGGGAGATAATTATGTCATGTAAGGATGAGCATTCCCAGAAGAGCTTTTGGCTCCAGTAAAAAAGAACATCTCTCAAATGAACTTCACGGACATGCAAGGTGTGGGAAAATGGCACCATACTCATCAGCGTTAAAAGCATATGATACAAATGAGGTCTCCAGCATAGCACCGACTGCAATAAATTATCAAGTGTGTGTTCTGTTTTCTGAAATGGGCTCAATTTATCATTTTATTGAAAAGGTTCCATTATGCTAATGTCTCATAAAATCACTTTTTGCTGTTGCTGGAAGGTGAAGAGGGAATATCAATTTTTGTAGAGAGAAATTGGAAATACTGCAGCAGTGAGTTGTCAAGGGTTAATAACACTAACAGAAGATGCAATACACATAAGAACAAATTCTCAGGGACTCTGTAACAGCAAGTTTTTATAACCTTACTGGAAGCAGAATAACCAGAATATTTCTCTAAAGCTTACTTAGCTATTAAAAATTAAAAGATATGACAGAATCTCTGCAATTTGGAAAGATATGGATTTGATCGGTGAACTGCTTGATGGACAAAGAACTGGCTGCAGGATCATGTACAGAGAGTTGTGGTCAATGACTCAATGTCTGGATGGAGATCACTGACAAGTGATGTCTCCCAGGGGTCAGTGCTAGGGCTGATACTTTTTAATATGTTCATTGGTGACATCGACAGTGGGGTCGAGTGCACTCACAGCAAGTTTGCTGATGACAGCAAGCTGTGGGGTGCAGTCAACCCACCAGAGGGACATGAGGTCATCCAGAGGGATGATCCAGAGAGCTGGGGCTGTTCAGCCTGGAGAAGAGAAGGCTGTTAGATGACCTTATAAAGCCTTTCAGTATCTAAAGGGGAGCTACATGAAACAGAGACTGACTCTTTAGTAGGGTCTGCAGTGATAGAACAAGGGGAAATGGTTTCAAGCTCAATGACAGTAGATTTAGGTTAGATACAAGAAAAAAAATCTTTTACATTGAGGGTGGTGAGGCACTGGAACAAGTTACCTACTGTTGTGGTTGATGCCCTATCCCTGGAGACTTCCAAGGCAAGGCTGGATAAGGCCTGAGCAACCTGATCTAGCTCTGGTGTCCCTGTTCACTGCAAGGGAGTTAGACTAGATGATCTTTAATGATCTTTCATTCCAACTCTAAAGACTCTATGATTCTATGATAATCAGCAACAGTTATTTAGTTGGGTGAAAACTCTCCCCCTGTTCTCCAATTCACCCATGAACTGGCACTGGAGGTTGTTTAGAATGTGCTGTTTCAAGGAAGGTCAAATTAAAGAACACCATTATCGTTTACATCAACTTACTCAGAGAGCAGACGTGAAAGACAATCAGACAGTGGTGATTACTTACAAAAAGGAATGCTCCTTCTCTAAATATTAAATAATATGAACACTTGCTTTCTTTTGATGAATTGGATACAAGACAAGTAAGTATTAAAAGAGGAAGATAACTAAGTTTAGATAGACAATTGGTTTGATCTTGTACATTAGCTCTTTTCTGACTGAGATGTGATTTGTATCCACAGAACTTCCTTTATGCCATGCATCAAGAAATAGAGCACTGTTTCAGAAAAATTACCATACTGTGAATGACTTTTAACCTAAAGCTCTTCCTTATAAACTTCTCCTCTATTATCTTCAAGTATAGCAATACAGCATCCACCAATAATAACCCAGCAAATAATCAAGAGGTGTAATTTGTTAGTATATATTTTAGCAGTTGAAAACAAGTAAATGAAGCTAGATTACTGTGACCGTTGTTTCAGTGGATCACCAATAAATACTGTTCTGGATATCAGTGCTTTGAACATGGATCACAGATTGAGAACTTCTGCAATGCAACATTTTCCAGTCTGGAAACATTTAAAACTTCATAGAAACTCTAATTTGATGCAACAAATACTCTGTGAAATTGATATAAAATTAAATGTAATCTCACTGCACCACATAGAAATGTTATGGTCATATTCTTCTCTTAGTACACACCTGGATTTTCCTACCTTAGACGAACATGAAGTATGGTTACCTCTTAAAAGCATATTGTAACACTGCAATTACACAGGTACAATGTTTGAGTATTTTGCATTATGTATGCGATCAATGTGATCATCAGAATGACAAAGATGTGTATAGCTGACCACAGGAAGCATCCAATTGACAAATAGTTGAAAACAAAACACATAAGCATAAAAACTGCAAATGGGAAGTACATCTTGGAGGTATGGAGCACCCAGGAAGGATAAGCAGTAACAGGCGCAATTGTGGTTGCCTTCTGGAAAGGGGGCAAGTAGTACATAAACATCAAACGTGTGGAGAAAATCTGGAGAGGAAGGAACAAAAGTCTCAGTTTTTTCTAATTTCTCTTGGCAGAGTTCTCAGGCCTCATCACTTTGACTTGTGTGATTACAAGGCACATGGGCATTGGCTCCATAATATTGTATACTGACAGAAAATTCAAGATATATGTTCTTGTTCTAACAGTTGAAATTTTTGGTATATGTAATGAATGCATAGTGCTAATGATTAACAATGTTCCAAAGCTAATCATTAGCACAAACTGAGTTGTTAATTTAAGAATTTTGTAAAGTTTTCTTCTAAAGTTTGAAATTGGTCTTATTTATCAGATCTCTACGTACTCAATCACAGTGAGCTCCGTTCAGTTGCAACAGAATTGCACATATAGTGTACTCATCCAGTGTGTAATGAAGACAAATGCACCCATACTTCTCAGAAAGTATTTGTCAAAATCAGAACTAGTATATTACTGCTGAATTGATACTCTGTTCTGCTTTTCTAAAATAAGTAAATTAGTTCCTTCCCTCTTCTGGATGTAGATTGATCTTCACATTGATTTTCCATTTCATATTTAAAAGTTTGTAAAACAGTATATTTTAGAAACTCTGAATCAAATGTAGAATAAATTACAATGGCATAACACATTTTAATCCTCATACAAAAGTAAATTATCAGCACACCAAAACTGAAAATATCATAGTAATCTAAATTGTTACTTAAAAGTTTCTACTGAAATAACACATTGGTCACCATTATTTAATTTACTATTTTTTCTTGTACAGCAATATGAACCTCATTCAAATGCACGTGTGTCAAAAGAACTACCATAAAAACCCCATAAGAACCATGTCACCACCATTAACTGGTAGTTTAATATCACAAAAAAGTCAGTGAAAGTACTCTGATCGTTTGTTTTTAGAACAAGATTTTGATAGCTTTGGAAAAAAAAAAAAAAAAGAACCTAATTAAATAATGTGAATTAAAGAGAATACTGATTTCCTACCCTCAAACTATTGATTTACAATACCACAGACCTAAGGTACATTTAATTCATTAAATTATTTTATAATTAATCAACAAATGATTGCTACAATGATACCATGGGAAAAATCTTTATACTGATTAATTTCTCATTTAAAAATAGAACTAAATGCCAGCAGAGGAAAAAAAAAATAATAGGAATCCTTTTTTTTTTTTTTTTTTTTTTTTTTTTTCCTAAGGGAATAGTAAATTCTAAGATATTTTGTCTTGTATACTGAAAAGAAAAAGTAGGTCATTGGAAAGTAAGTTCATTGTTACACTTGCCTGAGTATTGTCTGGTTCAGTTGCTAAATGCTTACAAAGCTTCATGTCCCAGAGTATCAATACAGATGCTCTTATATTGCTGGAGACCATTTTGGATGGATCAGTGCTTACATTTTGATGGTACTCTCTAAAAGAGAGCAAGAAAAAGCTGCAGATGTACTTTTCAATCTAGGGATACTCAACTGAATGCCACATGAAAACAGGGAGGCGGAGATGTACATCATGCTTTTCCCTAGTCTAGAACTAGGGAACTATTTGAAAGCATAACTTTTAGAAAACTGTTCAGTAATTTTAAACTACATCTGGAGCTTACACTGCTCATTTACTTCAAACAAACCTGATGCAAAAATCACATCCTCTTAGACATTTTAATTAAAAAGAATCCTAATATAATGTAATATCAATTACGGAGGAAATTAGGGAATTTCCAACACACAATCAACAAAATACTATTCATGTTGTATTCATATACTGTTGACAGTATTCCTAGGTAAATTCTTCACTATTATTATTTCTTCAGAGCTGTTCTTAGAAGTAGGCACAGTTCTCACTATCCGAACTCTAAATTCTGGATTTTTCTTCTCAAAGTTTCTGCCGGTATCTTTCACAAATCAGACTCTGATTTAGAGCTGAAAGTAGTTATCACTTCCCACTTTTAAGCACTGACAGCATGGAGGTTTCACTAAGGACTGGTTTACCCCTCTCATAACTTGTATTTCCCTCAGATGCAAGGACAGCAGGTTTCAACTGGAGGTTTTTTTTGGTAAAAAACTTCCAAAGTAGGTGGAAGAGAATCAATTATTCTTTCTGCTACACTTAACAGCTTGGCTCAGCTAAGCCAGATATTTTTTTCATGTTCATTAAAAATCATACAAGGTGTTACTGAGCCAACAGAAAAATGCACTGCTATTACCTTTGTCTTAAAAGAGAGGAAGCGGGGAGATTCTTGATGCAGAGATAATTTACATCCATTTTCACTTTTTTTTTTTCAGTCTGTTAATGACTGCCAAACTTTTGATAAACATGTTTTGTACATTCAAAACACAATATATGTAAGATGGCTCTCCAGACAAATCAAAATTGCTTTCAGTACTTGCCACTAAGGAGGGGGGTGAGCTGGGAAGAAGATGTCCTGTTGTGCTCTTCTGCAAGGAGTAAATAATGACCTTTAGTTGAGACAGGATGCCAGACCATAAGGGCATTTGCCTAGTGAAATGCACCAGTTCATACCATAAATGCATACTGCATAAGCGTATATGTATAATAGCAATACAAAATAACAAGATTTCTCTCCTGGATTCTCTGGTAAAATTTTACAGTTTGATCTCCAATTCAGTACTTCAAAAATAATATCCTTCCACTCAAATGATGCAAAAGCTTCTAAGAGAAGTTTCTAAGGGAATCTTTTGCCATGTGAAAGTTAACCACAAACCCTTTTCCTTATAATTCAAAGGTGGACAAAATCAAACAAAAGCTGGTGAAGGGGTACAGGGTCAGCATTCTGTGTTAACAAACAGAAATAACTTGGTCTACTGAAAGACAAGTGGCCTCATAATGGTTATCACAGCAACTACAGAATAGCTGATTAGCATGTTAGACAAAATAATAATCAATTAATCATCTGCCTCTAAATTGTAGGTTTAAATTGCCCTCTGTTCATTGTGCGTGATCTCACACACAGAAAAGAGTAATGCTTGGTTTTACTGGGTATGTTTCTCTTTTAGGTTAATCACAACGACTGTCTACCTTCTAACAGAATAGCTTTATAAGTATTTAAAGCAGAAGTACTGGCAAACGTAGCCCTCAGACACTCATTCTCACTACTGTTACTCATCACAACTGTGTCAAGGCAAATGTTACTATACAGTAAAGCTGACTGAAAAAAAAATGATCTCTGGGTTCTTTTTTTTTGTTTTGTTTTGTTTTTTTTTTTTTTGTTTCTTGCTGGATCATTTTTAACTCAGACCAGTACTCATCTCAATGAATGATGTGACTACACATTAACTCACCTCAACTTCTAGTAAGAACAAAGACATAAAAATCCTCCATACTGAACAGAAGTGGTAGAGCTGAGCAGAGGCAAGATCAAGTATGCATTGTGAGAGTCATAACAAGCCAAGGAAAAAACAACAGGCCTTTAAAAGAAAACATCTTACTAATATCCTTCCAGGCAGAACTGTCAGTCATTACAGGAAGCTGTTTTTTCCCTTACAACAAAAAAAATCTGTTTAACGTAATCACAGATTAAACTAGACCACGTACACTCAGTATTTTTTCCTCAGTTGTCCTTCTGTGAAAATATTTGCTGCAACAGAACATACCTATCTGTTTGCAGAATTCACAGAATTTGCAGACTATGGAAAAATGTACTGCATAACATATTTTAAAATGCCTTACACATGTATAAACTATTCTGTAAAGTCAAACAGTACTATTAATTTCATGTAAATATCATGTACAGCAGTGAAAAAGCAATAAGGAGCTAACGCCATTGCCTTGACTTAGACAGAAGGCCCAGCCTGAAACCTTAACAGATTTAAATTGGCATGCACTCCACTTATCTCATTATTCATGGAGAATGAGAGATGTGGATCATTAAGCTGGGCACTAATTTGTTCCTAAACTGCACTCATTCATCATCAGCTGGCAGTGAGAGGTTGATCAAGTCAGTTGTGGAACACTTCTCTGACCCTTCCATTTCTTTTTGGCATGAGTTACTTAAGAAATTTTCTATAAAGTTATTCTAACAGTTTAGTAGCTGTTCAGCTAAGCATGATTATTTTTGTGCTCAGGTTAGTTACAGAAGTATCTCTGTGTCATATTTACAAACTCCCTTCTGTACCCTGGACCTCTGTGTTTGCTACTATCATCCATACCAATTGTTCTAAAAATACATCTTTGATAGACTGTTACCACAAATCACTGAAGTCTGGTATTCCACAAAATGATTTTTCTTCATTGGAGACAGACACAGTATTCAATGAGGGTTAGTCAGACTGTGTCTGTAGGAGAGGGTTACTCTGAGAAGTAGCATCTAAAACATTCTTGTATTTCTTTCTGACTTTTGTACACATCTCTCCAGAACCATTTTAATTATTACAGCACGATCCATTTGACAGTGATGCAATTTGTGCCTCAGACAATCTCTCATGAAGAAGAAAAGTATTCTCAGTAATAATTTGGTGGGTAAAGAACTACTCAAATCCACAGTATGAATCATCATCATATTTTGCACCAACTATGTTTCTATAAATAAGAAGCCCATTGTATAGAACTATTTTTTATAAAATGCATGGGCATGAAAACATTACAACAGATTGAGAATTAAACATATTTCCAGTGCAAAAGCTTCCAAACATTCTAGTAAAGGAAGCTTCAATTATGGAAATTCTAGAGGAACTCTTTTTTCTTGCCAATAGATTTCTGTTTTTTTGTGTATTTTTGGTGCTTTTATTGTTGATGATGACTTCTTAGAGATAGGAATAACAAAAGAAATCATTGACTTTATCCACTAAGCAAAATTATTTTGCTAGAAGATGCGTCAGCTGTTTATCATCTCTTAATATAGTTGCATTTTTTGTTTGAAAACTAAAAGAAACCATATATTGAGCTTTTCCTTTGTGGTATAGAATTGCTCACGCTAATAAAGAAACATAAATTTTTGGTTTGAGTATTGAAACGCCCTGTCTCTGGAGAAGTTCAAAGCCAGGCTGGACCAGGCTCTAAGCATCTTGATCTAAGCTGTATATGTCTCTGTTCATCGCAGGGGAGTTGGACTTTTAAGAGTCCCTTCCTAATCAAACGATTCTATGATTCTGTGTACCAAATAACTGATTTACCTGATTTTTCAGAGGGAGGAGAAATGTTGGGTTCTTTAGTATCCAGAATAACAGCCAACCCTGCAGACAACGATGGAAGGATGCTGGAACTGAGATCTATGCGAGTTAGACTTTCAGGTACTCTTTCCAATGTTTTTAGAATGCCTCCAGCATGATTGTCTTCTGTCTCATCCTTATCACTATTCTTCTGTAGATTCTGAACAATATGAACGATGCTTTGCTGGACCAGGTCGCAATTCTGCAACACAAAACCAAAATCCCAGTAAATAATTAACTGTGGCATAAGGGACAAAATCCCTCTATCTCCAATTTGTTATTTGTTAAATGGTCTCCAAACCATTTTGTGTAGAATTTCAGAGTGCAGTAATGGAGTTTAAAGGAAACTGACAAGTGTGCATTGCTAGAATTAGGATTACTTGCATTGGCAAAAGGGTCACAACACTTACAAATTTGGAACATTTAACAAGGAAATGGTGGACCAGAGCAAACAGCTCCAAATAAGTCTGGTTCATTGGCACAAGGGAAGAATTCCAGAGTGAGTAGTATTAAATCAAGTACTAGGAACATTCAACATAAAATGCATTTGTACAGATAATGCTCACACACTCTCTTCAACAGCAGTCTAGTGTCAAATTGACAATCATGGGAAGCTCATGGCCAAACTGCTTCAAAGTGTTTTTTTTTTTTTTTAAACAGAAACAGGGATGATGGTGGTACTGATGAACACTGATACCTATTTCTTCTAACACAATTTTCAATCTAAATCTGGGTGTAGATGCAGTCTCAATTTGCCATCTCTGTTCTTTTCAAAAATGAAATTCAACTGTTGTCTTCAGAATTAGAGAAAGCTTGAGGAAGATGTCATGTCTGCTTTCGTCTGCTACATTTTAGACCAAGAGATCTCACATATATACAAGTACTTCTGCTTCCTCGATTCTCATCACAAATGATTCTCAGTCAGTTCTTTCAGATTTTATGTCTTAGAAAAACAGAAGGTTTGATTTCTAGTTTCTATTTGCAATTCTTACATGTCGTTTTAATTGCAAGAGATTCCTTTACAGATATTTTAGTGCCATTTATAACACTGTCCTGCTCTCTCTTCTACTGCTCTTATAATTTATCCCCTGCTCCTATAATTTCTGTTTAGTGGCCTTACTTCAGTCTCATACATTATCTCTCAGTACTTCTCCCTTCACTCTTTCATTTTTACGGAGCATAGTTCTAAAAGATGGCTATATGCTTTTTTTAAGTTGGATTTTCAATAACAACATTTTCTTCTTAGTAAAGCAGTAGTAAACCTGTATTTTTCAGAGCAAGGACTCTGTAGATTTAATATTCAAAGAAAGCAGTCATTAGATTTTAACTTTAAAACATCATGTTGACATTAAAGGTCTCCTTTATGTTCACCTTGTTGCCCGTGACATTTTAATAATGTCCATTTAGCTAGCATAATAATTTTATTCATCAACAGAAAACCCTAAACACAATTGTTACTCTGAAATTTCTCAGTATATTGAATGATATTAGATAAATTAATAACCTATGAAAAATTAATAATAAGATTAATAACCTAAGAGAATGAGGAGCTCCAAAGTGATTTGCTCAGTTACAGCTAGAATTGCAATGCAAAATATATATATATACACATACATATATAATCTTGCAACGTTGAAAACTCTTAATCAATGGACAATCAGTTAAACTATGTTTTAATGAGCATCTCTTCTGGGAGTTTAGCTCACTTAAATAGTTCTTGTCCTGCCCTTCTCTATTTTTTCTCACTGCTTACTGCCCTTTCCAGTGTGTTTCTTTTTTTAATTTTCCTGATTCAGTTCATAGCTTGACATTGTGCTACAGTCCAAGTAGGGATAGAACAGTGAGAATGAGAGAGATGGCAGGGGCTCCTCAAATCAATGGAAAAACCCTCACAAAACAAAACCACAATATTTTTCAATCAATCGTATGATATTGATTGTTGTACATATTAGCTGCATGGTTTAAATCAATCGATCTCTAAAACATATAGGTTCTGTTCCAGTTTTTGAAGGTTGGGAGATACGTGAATAGTTTAGAAATAAAGTAAGGGCTGACAAAATCAAGGTCTACCTTATCTACTACTCTCTCCAATAATGTTTACCACCACACACTTCAAAAAAGATGTAAAAATTGCATTTCTGTTAATTATACATACACATGATGTATACTGTTACTGGGGGAAGAACTCCTTGAGAGCAGCCCTGTGGAGAAGGACTTGGGGGTCCTGGTGGATGAGAAGCTGGACATGAGCCAGCAGTGTGTGCTTGCAGCCCAGAAGGCCAACTGTGTCCTGGGCTGCATTAAAAAAGGTATGGCCAGCAGAGAGAGGGAGGTGATTGTCCCCCTCTACTCAGCTCTTGTGAGGCCCCATCTGGAGTGCTGAGTCCAGGCCCAGCACAAGAAAGATGTGAAACTCTTGGAATGAGCCCAGAGGAGGGCCACTAAGATTACTACTTCTCTGAAGGGATGGTCAGGCACTGGAACGGGCTGCCCAGGGAGGTGGTGGAGTCACTGAGCCTGGAGGCATTCAAAGAGCGTTTGGATGTTGTGTTGAAGGACATGGTTTAGTGAGAAGCATTGGTGATGGGTGAATGGTTGGACTGGATGATCCTGTGGGTCTTTTCCAACCTTAATGATTCTATGATGCTATGATCAGAGGGCTGAAGCACCTCTCATATGAAGAAAGGTTGAGGGAATTGGGCTTGTTTAGCTTGGAAAACAGAAGGCTGCAGGGAGACCTCATTGTGTACTCCTTCCGGTACTTGAAGGAAGCGTATAAGCAGGAGGGGGAATGACTGATTACAAGGGTGGATAGTGATAGGACAAGGGGGAATGGTTTTCAACTGAGACAGGGGAGGTTTAGGTTAGATATTAGGAGGAAGTTTTTCCACACAGAGGGTGGTGACACACTGGAACAGGTTGCCCAAGGAGATTGTGGATATCCCATCCCTGGAGGCATTCAAGGGCAGGCTGGATGTGGCTCTGGGCAGTCTGGTCTAGTGGTTGACGAGCCTGCCCGTGGCAGCAGGGTTGAAACTAGATGATCTTTGAGGTCCTTTTCAGCCCAGGCCATTCTATGATTCTACAATGAACCTATGATCATGGCAACAACTTATTCTTGGCTTTCATTTAATGAAGTTTTTACTTTTAAAAGTTAAGTTTATTCAATGAAGAACAAATAAGGTGAACATGTTGCACTTCAGCATTCTGGCAGCTCTTTGTAAAAAACAAGAGCAAACTTTGGAACACTGAGCATCCCTACTGTGATAATAGCATAGGCTATAGACAGAGGAAAGCTTAATTAGCAGATCCCAGGATAAGTTTTCAAAGGTAGCAGCTAGAAATGACAAACAACATCCTTTGATTTGCACACTGAGTATACTTAATATGAAAGCAACCAAGCAGTAACAAACACAGAAATCCCAAATCATCAGTTTTGTAAAGTTGTTTCTGACTACATTTGAAATGAATTCGCTAGGGTTTATAGAAGGAAAACATTTCTCAACCTTTGCAAGTAAAAAGACACTACAAGAAAAGAGATGATATCTTAACTGTGAAGCAACCAGGATAAGAATATCACCAAACAGTTTGCAGATTTAGGATTATTCATGCTTTATAGCAGACTATGTTGCATGGACAGCAGATGGACTAGGTCCACAGCCTTCAGCACTGAGAAAAAAAAGGTATAATTCAAATATTTCTGTACACTTTTAGATTCTGCTTTCAGTTACTAATGCAACACAAATCTAAGATAAAATTGTTTATGTCAATGTCACTTTCATTTTCTTCATGTATTAGTTTTATGCCTCAGGAAACATTTCTTCTGAGAACACCTATTATTAATGATTGCACAGACATTGCTTTATCTGTTGATCCAAATTAATACCTACAATCCATATTCCAAAGGGAAATACTGTAAGCATATATATTGCTGATTATGAAGCTTCTACATTCATGAGAGCAAGAGGAGCTGAGAAGATCCAAGAGCGATGAAACCCGGTACTAAGGACTATTTCCTTACAGAGCACAGTCTTTGTCCAGCTTGGAGAAATGAATTCACAACAAATGAAGCAGAAACTTTTTTCATCCAAACCATTTTGCTTTCATATTCTGACTTCTCAAGTTGAATTTCACAAAACTAAATTAGCACACTCAGAATGAGTAAGAGACTCAGATAAGAATAAAAATGTTCATGAATGCTCATTCATATGCAGAATTAATAAAATAATAATAATAATAAAGATCTGCAGAATGCCAATAGCATAACATACCTCTTTAAAGCAGTAGACCACTGTAGAAGTACACAGGATGTACCAACTTTATGGGAAAATCTTTTGTAGTGGATAGTGTAAGGAGGCATTTAAGATTTCCTTCTAAACAAACACATTAAAAAATGCAAGTGAAATTCCTAGAAGAGGGGCCCCAACCAAACATCACTGTTTTATATGTGTAAAACTCTCACTACCCAGGACAGAGACCAAGTCTTCAAAGCAGCAGATGCAGAAAGCAAACCAACTGGAAGAACAACAATGCTATTTTCATTCTTCAGTCTCAAATCTCAAGACTCAAAGAAGAGGAAAACAGCAGAAAATAAAAATAAACCTTTATTACACAGGAAGAAAAGATGAAAAGGTAATGAACTTCAAAATAAGGAGTAGATAAAAAATACAGATATAGTATTCACACACACACAAAAAAAGCAAGATTTTCAAAAAGATTTGACATAGTTAATTTCTTGAAGAAAAAGGAAAAAATCAAATGAGCTTTTGGTCTTCAGGTTCCTCAGCAGATCATGGCAAGGGGAAATATAAAGAGAAAAACAATCGCTTCATAAAAATAATGAAGCATATCAGCACCCTAATCTGATATTGCCATTCATTTGTGTGAAGTCTTTCTACTGAGTGGCATTAACAAAATTTTGCACCACATGGGCAAGTGAAAAAAGCGCACCAGGGGATCTAAATCACATGGAACACTTAACATTCAAATTCCAGTACTCAGACACTACTTGCTATTTTATGTTGCTATGGAATGAATCTATAACTGACTTGAGTTCACATTTTAAGCATTTTTAGAGTTACACTTTACTGTACTTGTTTAGCATTAAAAAGATTGTTGACTTCAAGTACTGACAGCAATACATAATGAAATAAATGCAATGAAAAGGCAGAAAACTCTTCACTTGGCAGAACATTTTTACCCTAATTTTTATAATCTCTTCTTATACAGTTCACGTATTAATTTAAATACTGACCAAAGCAAAGAAATACAATAAAAGATAAGATATAGAAAACATGCTCTGAAAAAGGATGTAATGTTTTCTAAATCCAAAACCTGGTATCATTCTAAGGACTAGTAGCAGTGATCCAAAAACAGGCTATTACCACAAATTAAGGAAAGGGAACATTGGGTGTTCTAAGTTGATCGGCTAACACTGACACTGGAAGCAACTAGGTGAAAATGAAAGAATCACTGCATTTTTAAATGCATATAGAAGGAAACACCAGTGGATTGGAGGCAGGCAATTGGAATATTAAGATGATACAGAATATAATAAATGACATTCCTTAAGAGGAAATGAAATAATGTCTTCAAAGAACCTTCAAAATTAGATTTATTAATGTGATATGATGGATTAAACATTGTTCTACAAAACCATCGAACTAAATGGATACAGTGAATGGGAAAGGAAATTTACTGTTTATCACATAAGCCACACACATTGGGGCTTCACTGTGGTGGTTTTTTTAATCTTGAATCCACACTCCAATTGTGTTTAACACTGTAAACTCTCTGAAACTTTCTTCTCAAAATGCAACAGCATCAAAAAAAATCTTCTCATTTAGGAAGACTTAATTTGATATTCGTGTACAGTAATTAAGATAGAGGACACGCATCTTACAGTTCAAGAATGATGAAGGCAAAATAATTATTTTTACAAAACCAAATGAAGTTCAGCAGAATTCAGGAAAACGCTCCTAAGAAATCATAGTAATTCTATAAACTTTCTTAGATAATTCACGTTCTGAAAAGTTTTCACAGTCCTAACTGTGCTTGCCAAATGGTAATCCAGGATTGGTGCTACGTAGTCATGATTCAGAGCAATACTGCTACATATTGGTACAGGTTTTGTCTTCGAGACTGAACTTCCTGAAGACCACAGTAAAGACACTGTCTCTCATATCTGAAAGTGCCAGGTGAACAGAAGAAACTCCATGTAGACTTTATAAGAAAGAGGTTGTTGTTGTGTCCTGAGACAGTCAGCTAACATCACAACTCACAATGGTTTGAATTCTGATGTCACAAAAGACATACTCTCCCTTAAAAATTCCCCACAGTCACCTGCAAAAGATGTTGAAGGTGGACAAAATGTTTGTTATTATGTTTAGAAAGCTATGAGTATCTCAACAGTGATGTTCAAAACATGTAACAATGATACAAAATAGAAAAGAAACACAGTGCCCCCACAGCCCAGAAGGCTGCATCAGAAGAAGCAGTTCAGAGCTAGAAAGAGCTCTGAAAACCTCCCACAGAGCTCAGTTATCCCTTATACTGAACTGGGAGGACTATGGTAGCAGCTATCTGGCTACAGAGAAGAATTTAGGAAACTCCCTTCTCCACAGAGTGCTGGAACTGTTCACGTACATAGTTACAACATGGAACTGTTGTTAAAGTCTACTGGCTAGTCCGTTCAAAGTTTAAAAGGTAAAACAAATGTATTTCATCACTCACAATCATTTTTGTCACACTTTATGACCAGTAGCTGGTATGCATCCTAACTAAAGAGCACTTCAGTCTTCTGCTGACCCCAGCATATGTATCGCTATCAGTTTGAGCAGTAGGGATGGGAGCAGCCCAGTGGACAGCCTGTGTAGGGTTACTTTGTAACTTGGTAACCCCGCTAGTCAAACCATGCACAAAAGCAGCAACTATTTTTCAGAGCTTTCCCTGATTTTGCCTGAAGGCTTGTTTGTAGCCTTACTAGCACATGTGAAAACGGCCCTAGAGTTTCTTTTTGGCAGATACTCTGCGTATACAAACAAACCTGCTGGGCAGTGCTGGACAAGCTATGGCGCACAAGAAGTCTAGCAGTACAGCCAGAGAGCTAAATGGATTTTACTCTAGAGTAGAAGAGGCTGGGAATAGAAGTGTAATTAGGTACGTAATGTTACAAAATCGTAATCTTACGGAGTTTTCACAATCCCTAGCTGTAGGAAACACACCATATCGGAAAACACTTGTATATAACAAGAAGACGTGGGCATAGTCTGACAGCTCTTTCTCCACTCACATACAGAATGTCCTACATTAAAAGAAGAAAACACCAACTGACATAAACAACAACAGGGAACACTGAATAATCCTAATAAGATAAAAAGAAATAAAAATTGCAACAAAAATGGCATCTTTTCCTTTTAAGTAAGGTTCGGTTTTTCAAAAAGATGGTGAGCATAAATGGAAAATATGAAACGCATACAAATACAGACTCATTCTCCTAAATAACCATGTATATAAAATTTACCACTATAAACGAGAGGTAGGAAAGCCTTGTTAAGTCATAGATGAAAGATGTTTTTGAACATCAGAACAAGAGAATAATGACCCATGAAAAAGATAAAGGAAACCTGCCTTAAGCGAGTGCTTTTATCCTTACCTTGACAAAATCTTCTATTTCCCCTTGAAGCCACTCAATTTTAAGATAGAAATCTTCAGTGAAATAGCATCCACTATCATAGGAAAGTGTAATACTCAGATTATTAAGACAACTAAGGGTTTTGAAAACTAAGCTGAAGACATTCCATATCATGGCCATTTATCTTCCGTATACATGCAGTTTGCAATATATCATATGCTTTTTATAGATATGTCACAAATGAGTTTTAACTCTTACTTTGAACATCTAAAAAAATCTCAAATATTCAAACCAGATTATTAAATCATGTGTAGGAAAAATGGGAAAAAATGGAGACAAAAATCATAGGATTACAGAATCATTTGAGTTGGAAGGGACGTTTGAAGGTAATCTTGTCCAAAACCCCTGCAATGTACAGGGATATCTACAGCTAGATCAGGTTGCTCAGAGCCCTGTCCAGCCTGATGTTAAATGCCTCCTGGCATGGGGCGTCCATTGTTTCAGTGATGAACACTTGTGCAATCTAGAGCCCTTTGTCAGGCTCTGGTTTCATCTCTTCTTAAATCTACTTAGCACTGTAATGGAGTTCCAGGGCTCTGGTTTTCAATTCTCGTCCTGTACTGCTGGTGAGATAGCACTCAAGGAGTGCATTCAACTTCTAACAAGATGCATATATTTACCTATGCATGCAAGCTGCTTTAGGGCATTTGAATATTCTGAAAGAAGTTGAAGACATTGCTAATAGATATGAGGATCTAGAGAGCTCAGGGTACAGGATATCTGAAAACAGCTCAACCACTGTAGAAGCTGACTTCATCCTCCATACAATGAAAACCCCAAAGATTTAGACAGCTGGAAGATGATAGAGTTTTTAGCATAAGAATCCTTGAGACTAATTCATCTTCTCAGGTAAGAGGGGTCAAAGCTGTTTCTTCATTAAAGCATGACGCAAATACCAAATATTTGATCAATCTTTTAGAATCATGGTACAAGTTCTACTGTATGTCTGCTTTAAAAAAAAATAGAAACCCTTTTTATTGTTACTATTTCTAGATTTCAACTAGTTGCACTATTTAATCCAGGGCTCATCTGCTACTACTGAAAGCTAAGCTATGTGTACTATTGGCAGTATTCATATTACTTGCAGGAAGCACAAGGAGCATGGAGGTCCTGTTGCTTGCATGGAGATGTTAAATCAGGAACGCATGTGCATCTAGGCTGTTACAGTTTCGTCCTATCACAACGCAAGTGCCTCCACTAACTGGCTAACAAGGGTTCGACTGCGCTGATAAGAATTTAACATTAGATTCTGTTTTGAGGTGGGTCCAGAGGTTTGTAACCTCAGGTTTTTGCAGATGACACAAAAGACAGTAAGAAACATAAGCCTATGATTCTGCTATAATTCTCGAGTTCCTTGAGAAGGAACACTGAATTGTTTCTTTGTAAAAATGAGCAGAACAGAGTACAGCACGTACAGTCAGGCTCCTATTATGTGTTATAAAGTTTCAGACCTTAGCTGTTTGGTTTCTGTTTGTTTGTTTTGCTGCAATCTGAATACAGAGAACTGCATTTAATTGATGTAAGGTAAACCACGATCATTCCCTGATATGAACATTGGAAATGAAGTTGGAACCATATTAGTAACCTAATGGGAATAAGCATGAAAACCAATTCTTTTGACTTTAAAAACATAATGCTTTTGCTGTCTTTGGTGTCAACAAACAAAACCCAACATTCAGCTTCAGAGATGAGATAAAGTAGTTTACTATAAACATGGAATCACTACTTTTGCAAGTTTTCTTTGCTATAAAACAACAAATTGATTTTGCAAGATTAAAACAAATAGAGAACCTGTCATTATGATTCCCCTTAATTCTGGGAGAAAGAACCTCTGCAATAACAGGTTATGATTGCAATTGGTGGAGCTGCTAAAGCTCCAGCAGTAGATCACTTGTCCACAGTACTTTGAAGCATACCCAGGGATACACCACACATGGTATATGCAGGGCAAATCCAGACTCGTTGCTTTTCTTTTTTCATGTGCCCTTCAACTTTCAGTAGAAAACTTGAATTATCCTGGGGCAAGGAAGCCACCAGATGAGTCCTTTGTCACCATACTAGATGCACTTCCACTTGCTTGCCTTGCCAACAAGTCACATTCTGGAGTTCAGGAACAGAAGCTGCTGATCCTCTCATGTCATCAGCAGTCCTTTCACTGTACCTTGAGCACAAGTGTGCACCTGATCACAAGGCAGCAAGTCTGCATATCTGCCAGCATGTGCTTCCCTCCACACAAAATTACGCACCCAGTTGAGAGCTGGGAGGTCTCTGCCATAAATTATCATGGAGAGTTAATCTGACCAGTGCCAGTTAGCAAAGATGAACAAGGGACGTGAACACAACCTAACTGTCAGTGTGACCCTGGAAATTCAGTATCTCTGATCATCTGAGCATACATGTAATACATTCACATTACTATCACGCTCTGTAAAAATTACTGCAAAATTATGACACCTTATGTGGCAAATTCTAGGTATTAATTAGGTTCAAGCGTATTCATTGTACATCACTTTCTTTTCTTTATTAATTAGTAATTGTTTATGTTCCTGTTAGGACTTTCCTCGATACAAAACTGTTATTATTGTTCACATTTAAGGATACAGCCAGAGGGCACTCATAAAAATTGCACAATTTTGCTCCATAAATCTTTGTATCTAAAAAATTTGCCATCAATCCTGAAAGATCATACAAATTTCATTACTGGGCATCAGTGTTATTAAAGATGAGACTTCTACAGTTGTAAAACTCTGCTGTCATTTTCTGATGGCAATGACCAGTGACAATTCCTCCACTGTAACCGAGAAAAAAGAAACAAACAAAGAGGATGTGGTTAAAAAAAAAAAAAAGAAAAAAAAAGTAATGGATAAATGGACAAAGCTGTATTTTCCAAATTATGTTCTAAATCCAAAAAAAAAAAAAAAAAAACCCAAAACACTGTTCAGTGTTTGTATTAGTCTTAATCTATCAACACTTCAAGAGCTGTGGCACAACAGAGACACACTGGGATTAAGAATCCTCTCCTACCCAGGAGAGGAATATGCAGAACTAAAATACATATCAAATAGACTCAGCTTAGCAAAGCTCAGTACAGACACCGATGCACCAGTTATACAAAAACTTGCTATACTCTTATATAGAAGATGTAAAGAAGACAAAAGGATGTCATTCAGTATTAAAAACTGACTCATCATGCTAAAAAAAAAAAAGCTAATTTCAATCTGTGCTTTACAAATTGCACAAATCTATGTGTGATAGAGATAAAAGCATAGTTATACATATTTAAGTCACACTAGAAGGTTTCTCTAAATGAACACATGCAAATGATGGAAGCCCAGGGGCAGCGCTTCCTTGAACTCAGGACATTTACATAGTTTTCCATCCTAATATTTAATCTAGTATTCAGTAAAACATTGTTAATTACTTTCCTAAATGCCAAATATCCTACGAGATGTCATTTTCCTCAGAGCTGCAAAATCTTCCAACACTTTTCCCACCAAACGAACTGAAACAATTTTCACTGTGCAGTGCTTTTAACTGTAAGAAAAACAGCCAGTTCTAGTTTTCATTTCACTGCTTAATGTAGTTTTTGTAATTAAAACAACAACAAAAAAAAAAGACTGAAATATTACACTTTGACAGGAATAATTTTGGAACAGCAAGGAATAGTGGGATTATGCTGCAAAGGTCTAAAAAAGCACTGGTGTGTTCTGCAATAGTAACCTGATGAGGAGAGGTACTGCCACCATGGATCTCCCATAAGGGTTTATCTACCTCACTGTCAAAGACTTCAAGGGAAAATTACAAGAAAGTCTGCTGACTGCAGTTACAGCAAAATTTGGCCATGGAAGATATTTTTTCTCTTAACTCCTGTAGTATGAGCGTATGGATATTTCATTACCTACTCTTAACAAGATATTTTCACTCTTCTAAGACAGATACATACTTTTATAACACAAATGGAAGCCTCTAGGAATCCTACTGCCCTAGGCCTGTCAGTGTGGTAGCTGTAGCAATGTTTGTCCTCAAACTGCAGCATTCACACTATGAAGTCCTGCCACATCACTCACACAGAACAACCGAATGAAAATTTCTTATCCACATTCACTTCACAGCTGTTCTTCTACATATGTTTATCATGTTCCTTTCCTGATGTTCTCTTTCAAATAAACAGTTCAAGTCTTTTCTCTTAAAGAAAAGTTTTCTCTGGCACCAATGATCATTTTTGGCCATCAGTTCCCACTACAGACAGTACTCTGGTCTGACCTCAAGCACCTCAATATTGTAATATCCCTCCAGTGTATCAGGAAAAGTCAAAACAGCAGCAAAGAAGTGTGGCAGCATATGCAATGTGGTGTAACATTAAAGGATGTAACTCTGCTTCATGGAATCCATTTCTTCCCCTACCCTTGCATTTTGTATTTATTTTCCCACTTGTTTAAATTAGACACATAATAAAATCCCACGACACAAGAATTCTACAAGAATATTGCAGAAACACCTACATAAGTAATTTCTTTTATTGATTTGAACCTTCGGGGTCTATTTCATGGATTAAAATAACACTTAAATAGGGCAGACTACCCCGGCACCAATCAATGTGATTTAACACAAATCCATAGAAGAGGATTGATCTTACTGAGCTTATCTCTAATGTGGTTTACAAATACTGACTCGGTGTGTTAACTTAGGCCCTCTTTGCTCTGAATGTTATTTTTTTGCCTACTGTCATACCAGATGGGAACCCAAGTATTCTAATTTCTCTATCATTTGTTATACATTATATAAAGTTTGAGGGAAGCAGACTAATATCAAAACAGAAAGAATACAGAAGTAAAGAATTTGCCTGAACCAATCTCATATTTTATGACCTCATCATGCAGAAGCTGTCCATCAATTTTGCAACAAGTGATAAATATTAATGATTTTTTTCCATACATCTTATCAAATCCTTTCAATATCAATTGTTTTCACAAATGTTTTCTCATGTAAGCAGTGAAAGCCTCTTCATCAGTCTTTCATCAAAAGCAATCTTGTTCTGATTTCAATCTTATCAGAAAGGCTTCCTTCTCTCCTTTGTTGTTCTTTTTTTCTCCTTTCTTGACAGAAGGTACATGAATATTATTTTACACTTGAATGTGGCTGCATCTCCATTGGTTGGGAAATAAGTAAATCTGAAGGATGTATTGTGACCGTGCAGTGCTCCAAATAACAGGCACATATGCAATGAATCCTCCATATATGATAGTTGCAAAGGAGGAAAGCATGTGAACATGTTCACACAAATGCATTAACATCTCTTTTTACAAGGAATATTCCCATAGCCAAATATTAGAAGAGAAAATGAAGATTTAAACAGGGTACTTATTTCTACGTACCTTTCTGATATGTCCATCAGCCTTGAAAGACAATACGCATTATCAAAATACCAACAAAATGCATAGCTTGTCCTTTTAGCCTCTCTTCTGTGAGGTATGCCTGGCAGAGTTTCCACAGTGGAGCCTGTGATGGGGAACCATCCAAGAAGCAGCCACAAGCTCTCCTGTGTCAGTCACAGCTGGACCCAGCCAGCCATGGATTAGATGACAGAAGCATATGGCATGTCAGAACTGCAGCCAGGCAAAACTGGCTGCATTGCTCCAGTGGCTCCAGAGCAAATACAGCTCCAACATATTTACCAAAAGCTTGCAGTCACTGGTGAGGGGGAAGATGTTCCTGGAGACAGATTGCTGGACTGCACATGACTGAGGAGACAGCTGGAGTTGTGCTGCTGAAGGCACTCTTCAATGTAAAATCACCATGCTAAGATAGGCTATTCATAGCATAAAGGACTATGGCCCACTCTGAGCCATGCCAGGGCGGGGAGACTCCTGATGGACTGCAGCCCAGAGGCATCTCATGCCAGGCCAGTGACATCTCTGAGGGACCACTATCCACAGGCAACCCTTGCCAGGGCAAGGACACCGAGAGCAATTAAGAGGCAAAGGAAAAGCAGCAAGCAAACAGCAGTCAAACAAAAATCATTATATACATGACCAATAAATTAACCAATAAATTTAACTCAGTAAAAATTCCTTGAATCCAAATTGTTTCACCTGCAAGACTCACTTGACTTCTTTTGGGAAATGGGTTGATCACTACTCTGTCTGAAAGCTCATTTCATACTTCATCTAGGACTGTAGGGAAGAAAATGCTTTCTGCAAACACCATATGTTCTCTCATGATAAACCTGGACAGCAACCAGGGTTTTAACATTTCTGGACAAGAACTTCAATTTATACAAATAAATGCCGTTCCAAAATATGGAAAATTTACTGGAGGTTACTTCTCGAAAAGTCCACCACCTGAAAGAAGGTAAAACTCCACAGTGGAATGCCATGGCTGATTGATTCCAGTTCCTTAAGCAATATGACCTGTGACCTTAGCTGTAGCAAACACCAAGGAAGCCCGGTATGCTGACTCTAAGGAGAAAAACAACACAGATTGCAGAGTGGGGTGGAAGTCCTGTGGCCTAACCCTGTGATCATCCTGGGGGATGGAGATTTGATAGTACTACTGAAATTGATAAACTGCTTTGTTTTTCTGAGTCAGCAGTTCTCCACCTTTCTGTCAAAAATGTGCCTTCGGGTAAGGTTTGCAAGACAAAGGTATGTTTGACTAGAGTCACTCAAGCTATACCTGGAAGTAAGAAAATGGTATAAAAATGGCTAAAGAGATAAGCAATTTTGAGGTGGAAGGTTAACATCACAGAAAAGCAGGGATCGGTCAGTAAGTTGAGCCTCTCTCCCCCCTGTAGCAACACCTACTGGATAAGATTCACACAGTTAGTGATACCAAGTGCTTCCCTGGGAAGCATTTAAATCTCTATAAAGTTACTCCATAATTTAAGGCATCTGTCGTTGGCCATCTTTTTCATATTCCTGGTTAACCTCACATGTTTTACAGACAGTGCATTTATCAGCAGGAATCCAAAAGAATCTTTAATCTATTGCTCTAATAAGCTGCACTATTCATTAGTCTAACCATGAGATCTCTCATTGGGCATAGCTAAATTTGTTAAGAGTAGTCATGAGAGATGAACTGGACAGCACACTATTTGTGAATCCATAATCATGATATTCATATATTGAATGCAACTGGACTTCGTGTTGAAATGTGCATCACTCAGCTATCCCCAGCCCCTCCGGTATCCAAGGACAAGTTGGAATAAAAAACGGGTTTATTTCCTGCTAAAGTTCTCTGCCATTTTCATGGAACACAATTCACAGTACACTGATGACAACACAGTTGTCATCAGGAGCTCCTAAAGAACAAGCTGGTATATGGATACATGCCCTCTCCAGTGTAGAGAGAAGGCTGCAGAGCTCCGCATTTTTGACTACTGAAGAATATTTTGATTTGGCCCTACTGAACACAAAGGCAGAAGGCCTGTGTTTGCCAGGAGAACAATGGAGAAAGGATGATGATTTCTTGGGGTTGGTTCTGGGGCAAAGGATTATAGGAAGAGAGAGATACATATAGAGAGCGCATAGAAGGTAATGAAGAAACGAGTATTCACTGTTAACAGAAGGAGCAAGCACATACCAGGTATAAAAGATGACGCAGGCTCTACATTTTGCATAACAAATTTTATATTCATGGCTTTTAGCTGCTTTGCACAAGGTGTACGTAGGTTAAAGTAGGGGTAGAGGGAAGTTAGAGGGTCAGCAGCAGACAAGGAAGTAGAACAGTTATCTCTCAAAAACATCCCTATGCAATCACTCTTTCCTGTTATGCTACCTATCTATATTTATCCCTCATATTTTTTAAAACACTATTCATACATGTCTGACAGGATGTCTACAGGATAGCTCAGCAAATTTGATAAAAACTTTTTCTTAGGTGAGGTGTAGGTACTGTATAGGAAGAAAACAATCATTTTTCTTTGTAGAGAAGGCTTAACTACGTCAAATGCAATCATTTAAGCTATACATGTTCCATTTAACCCTGATGAAAACAGGAAAAACTTATAACTGGAGGCTAGAGACCAAGGACATACGAAGCTTTCTCAAGTTAAAAGTGTAGGTATTAGGTTTGAACTCCCTAAGTGCTTGTAACAGGAAGGCAAATGAATGCTGCCTTAAAAAGATATGTGCTATGCTAAGCTGGTTACTTAATTTTTAGAGGTGTTCCTTAACTGACCATTCCAAATTTTCCTATATGTTTACCTTGAGACTTAAATACTGTGAAATAAACAAGTCCTAGAAATAAAACCATTGTGCAGCAAGTTGAAAAAAGGCTGAAAAGCTTACCATAAACAACTCCCACCCCCACACCCTCTACCCCCACCACTATTCTACAGAAGACAGCAGTCTGTGTTATTAGAGGCTATTTCATAAACCCTCCATAACATCAAAAACAATTTTTAACACATCCTTTCCAGGTTATAGCACACTGTTCTGTTCCTACTTTACTTCGTGACAAATGCAACTTGACAGAAATTTTGCTTTTTTTTCTTTTGTACTACTTGTCTGCCCCTTACTGAGAACACACAGGCTAGAGTGTTTTTAATTCTTTTGTGAAAGAGAGCAAAAAATAGGTTATTCAGGGGAAGCACTCTGATGGAGAGTTTCCTGTTTCTGTTGGAAACAGCAGTAATTGCAAGTGTATTTGTTTTACTCAGGATATTGAAGAGACTTGAGGAAAAGAAAAAAGATCATTCTAAATACTTTGTCAGATGTGAGAAAAAGCTGTTTGTCTTTTGCTGCTCGTATGTAAATTGAATAGGACGCAGATCACATTTATTGGCAGCAAAGAGGGTCATACCCAATATATCCAGAGAGAACATGAGACAACACTCAGTGGATTAAACACAATCAAAACGTGAACCTTTATTAATATTAGAAGAACAGTATATGGTTGTGAACTATATTTTAAACCCTTCACATATCAATTATTATTTTGGAGTCCAAGATCTTTCATAACTAAAGCTCTTAAAAAAGAGCTGCTTAACCTTCCCTCTCCAATACACCAAATACAACAAGGAAAGCATGAGAGAAGATTGAACCAAGGCTGATTTCCTATGGATTTTGGTTTCACAATCCACTGATCCTACCTTTATGACTACGTATCCATAATATATCTTCAACCGTAGCTAGAAAGAAAACAAGAGGGTCTACTGTGTTTTTCTAGGAATATTAGTCACTGACTGCACTTTGTGTTCTAACACCTGGCTATCTTAATTCGTTATGTCAAGTGTTTGTTAGTTCTTTAACTTTGTCACCATGTTCCACAATATGATGCTTTTATATATTTTTATGTCATACAATATGCAATTGCATTTTGCTACGTGCCCTGTGACTTTCCCACAACTGATATGACATCTTATGGAATAATCCATAATCAGTTAATGAATAGTAAACAAACAAAACAGACTTAGAAGATGAAAGCACACTAGGCTTCCCAATTTTAAAAAAAGTAACAATCTAGTCTTTATTCTCAGGCATAATATATGCAGTTCAGAAAATACAGAATCAAGTCTGGTAAACCCTTCAGCTACTAGACACTGCTTGATGCTTACGGGATGTATGCAAACGCCATGTGAAGGGAACTGTAAGGAGAAGAGAGCATAGCAGAAACTCATAGTATTCTTTATAGGAATGTCAGCTTTAATTCTTTTGCCCATGGAAGCTGTAAGAGACTGCTCTGAATGCCATACCTGAGCCCATGTTCTTCTTTTAGCCCAAACACAATCATGCCCACAATATGCACTCTTGTGTTGAGGATGCATGGCTTTAGCCCAGGGGTAAGCTGATGCATTCTGTATGCCTGTCTGTGTACACATCCTAAGGCAACCTAAGGGCAATAGTAGTCACTGCACAGATGCACAGCACCATAAATTACACTTGTTTTTTATGGTAACATCAGCTGACTTTGTTGTTCTTTCTTACACACGTACATCTCCTGAGTCTAAAGTGGTCTCAAAACAAAATCTGAGTACTTCCTAGGGCTAAACTTGATGCGTCCTGATTCTAAGCCATACAGGAAAGTGAATCAAGGCAAAGCAGCAGATCAGATTTAGCTAGCATATGTACACTATCCATACACACAGATATTGCTCAGTATCTTCTGATCATCTTCTTTGTAGCATGATCCAATCTGTGGACATGGTTGTTGGGTCTGTTACACTCATGTCTGCGAGCACTTTTTCCTTCTGTTCCAGTCCTCTTATACACAAGCTTTTTTTCCTATTATTTGTCCAGTACTGGAATTAAGACTGGAATCAAGGCACTTCAATATAAGGGAACTTATCTGATTTTTCCATATCTTCGTTTATGCTCTTGCAGTCAGTAATATTTCTCCCCCCCCCCCCCCCCCCCCCCCCCATTTGACAAGAGCGATTCTCTCCTATTTTAGGGGCAAAGTCAGTATTTTTTTTTTTTAATATTAAAAAATGTAAAATTAGATTATCAGCTCAAGATGCAGCTATTTCTTTCACAAAAAAGTAAAAAAAAACCTTAATCCAAATACTGCATTAGCAACTTTCAGAAATAACAAAATAATTCATGTCTGATTTGATATACAAGAGGAGGAAGAAAAAGGGACAAAGCCAGAGTAACATCCAAGGAAGGGCTTTTCAGGATCAACAGTCCAAGTGGGAAAATGAGTAGATGAGTCAGAAAGAGACAACTAAATGTTAATCTAGAATGCCTGTAGGCATTGTGTTACAAAAATCACAACCTATTATCTATCAAATGTCACTGCAGCTTTGGCAATGTACGTTAATAGGGTTAATAAATATTTCATCTATCTTCTCCATATAATAAAATGTAGAGATATAGGCTATAGTCTAGACCTAGAGGTCTAGAGGTATACTTTGAACATTTGAAAAGATCATAGAGTATACCTCTAGACCTCCAATGTAAATCAGACATCAAATGTTCAACTGACTGCTGAAGAAACACCAAGTCAATTTATAAAAGTAACTGAGATATTTTCAATTCCTGGCCTAATTAACAGGTCTATCTCAGCTGTATACAGGCCTACAGAAGTGACATACAATATATTAAAATTCAAAATATTATTTCTTTAATTTACCACCAGAATAGAAAAAAACTGAATACAACATGAAGATACTAGACCAGAATATACTTCTCTTTAATAAATTCTTGTTAAAAGTTGGATTGGTAAATACATCAGAAAGAGAATTTAAGTTTTCCCCTCTACTCTGAAACAGAGCGTTTGAAATGATTGGTCAAAGTAGCACATTTCTCATTTGAATCTCTCCAAGACTGATGTAATCAAAAAGAGGACAGAAGAAATGAGGAAATAATTTCTATTCCCATGTGTTCTAGCCCATAATAAAACAAGTCATGAAATTTTGTGGAATAATTCATGTACATGATGCCAGATATATAAAAATGAAATTTATTCCACAGGTAGGGCTTTTACAAGTATCTTGGAATGTTAAAGAAATTCAGTAAGTGGCATAAGCTCACTTACAGAGACAGATAAAATCTTTATGCCAAAAAAAAAAAGAAGCACTTTTTTCTCTATTTGGAAAGCAGAATGAAGAAGTTACTATACCATACAAGGATGAGGAAGCAATTTGCGTTGTATTAACATCTAAGGAGGATGTTGAAACATCTGTTACAGTTTAAAATATCAAAAGCCTTGGACAGTCTATTTTCAAGGATTCTAATGAAGCAAACAGTAAAGATCTCTGACTTCCTTATGTTAATTTGCGCAAAACCATGAGGAAAAAAAGCATTCTATTCTGTAACGCTGAAAATGAGTTAGCAAGATAATCTACTTACTCCACTACAAGAGAAACCACCGGCTATCAATCCAGAGAAAAAGAAATTCATACAATTACAAAGGAGGTAGTTTAATTTAAAGTCTTAAAAACAGACATACTATTCATGTGGGTCAACGAGACTTTATGGAAAAGTAGGTTTTGCTAAACAAAGCATTTCTTTTTTCAGCATGGAATGAACAGTTTGGCTGAGAAAAGTAACACCTTTGCCAGCAATGCCAACTTCAGGAGCTGCCCCTCCTCCACACCCTCTGCATGTTTCTGTGCATCATCACAGCAGCTCTTCCAGCACATCCTGTAGAGCTGCCCTCGGATCACAATGAGAAATCTAATCAGAAACAACACCTTTTTTCTCATTATTTTTAGCCCTTTGCACAGTTCCTTCTCTGATTCAATGACAGTTAGATAAACCTTAGTGAAAGGCACACAGCTGCAGGACAAAGCTGGAAACATAAGACAGAAGGTGAAAAGGCACATTCCTATGAGCTAAAGTTGCCACCAAAGCCTCCATTTCAGGGAACTCTCACCTAACACAGAACATGAAAAAAAGAAAAGTAAGAACCTTTCCACAGTCCCTAGTAGTAGGACTAATGCCTTGCTACTTTTAATCAACAGTATGTTAATAAATACACACTTGTCAGATGACATTTCTGTGTGACAAAAGTGAAAAGAATGGTAAACTATATGAGGCAAGGTACCCAAATAGAATAAGCACAACTGCACGGAAGTCGAGGCTCACAGATTAAACGTGTTTCAGTTCAACCCAATCCAACAATGATTCTGGAGAGAATTTAAGGTCTCAGTGAACATTATCGGTTCTACTGCAAAGCTATGAGGTAAGGCTAAACAGATCCATTAAGAAGGTACAATAAAAAGAGGATAAGACACAATTAGGAATAGAATTTTTCTTCTGTATACAGTATATGTGTAGATTAGAATCGGTACAGCATTTATCTCAATTATTTTTGTATCAAAATATTGGAATTAAGTATATAAATAATTCAACTGGTGGAAAAAACAATGTACAAATCATAATGAAAAAGAGAACTCAAACTGTGGAACCCCTCAAAATAAAACTGATATATTACTTAATCCCATGAAGTACAAATGTCAAGTGAAGAACATTTTGAGAAGTCAAACCTTAACGAGAGAAAGACAAAAATCAAATGCTTCTTGCATTCATAGAATCATAAAGGTTGGAAAAGACCCACAGGATCATCCAGTCCAACCATCTAACCATCACCAATAGTTCTCACTAAACCATGTTGCTCAACACAATGCCCAAACGTTCCTTGAACACCTCCACGGTTGTTGATTCCACCACTTCCCTGGGCAGCCCATTCCAGTACCCCAGCTCCTTCAGCCGCTCTTCATAAGGTCTGTGCTCCAGACCCCTCACCAGCTTTGTTGCCCTTCTCTGAACACGCTCCAGGGCCTCGATGTCTTTCTAGCAGTGAGGGGCCCAATTAAAGGCCCATTAATTGGTTCCATGTCTTAAGAACCACTCTGTTAAGAAGTACCTTTAAGTTAGCAGCTAGACAAAAAATGAAGGGCTCATTTTACTCTTACTTACATTAAACTTATGCTAGCATTTCCTTCAGTTGTTTCTATAGACTTGTTAGCATGGCTGAAGTCATGAAAAACCAAATCTTCAAAACAGGTCTATAGAAATTCCTGCTAAGCTGGTAAGGAAAAGAGGTACAAATGTGATCATAATTTGATGAATTGGTTTTCTTTTAAAAGAAATATTACATATTTAGAAGCAATCTAAGTGCATCTGTTAGATATACACAAGCAACAAAAGGATCTGTAACTTTTTTCAATATTACATATCCCTTTTAACAAAGCCAGAAGCATTTTGATGTTTCATAATTCCCCCTAATGTTGGTAATTGCTACAGAAAAAGAATAAATAGATGCATACCTCAACAAAAGTGTCGGTTTTTAGTTTTATTCAGTCAGTGCTGCACAGCTGTTCTTTTCTAACTTCCAGACAGACAGAAGTTCTCATGATCTTTCAATATGACCAAACTGTAGCAATTCAGTTTGGTAACACTAACAAACAAAATCTCACCAGAGAGTCCTGCTCCTGCAAAGGATCAGCCGAATCCTCACTGCAAGGATCATCTCACTGCAGGAAAAACACTTAATAACAAATGCCCCTACCTCCTTTGCTCTGTTACAGTCCTCTCTGGTCACCTAATGAAAGAATCAGGCAAAACCAAACCTGATGCAAATGGAACCATTTGTACTGGATTAGTGTGTTGCACCAAATCTCAGAAGAGCTCCACCTGATCAAGAGGTGAGTGCTTTGAGCACACGGCTAGGAGCAGGAAAAGCAGCAGGGAAATAGCGTGAAGGGTACTGGCTAGCTCAGGGTTGGACAAAATGAGCTACTGCAGTAGCTCAGCCAGGACACTTAACTGCAGTTTCTTATCAATATGATATTCACTTTGCTCTTTGCTTCCACTTACTCTGTGAAGAAACCACTCTTAAGTTCATAAACAGACAACGTTTTGGCTTCTAGAAATGGCAGCTCTGTTTGCCTGTTCAGAGCAGAGGAATCTTTTACCATCATCAAAAAAACAGCTCAGTCATTAAACTGAATAATGGTGCTTAATATGTGCATATCCTTTAACACACTGCACTGACTTATGCCTCGTTAGGACCGTCAGGGTGACAGCAGATCTTTTCCAAATACTCTACCAGTTTTTCAGGATTCTGCTGTTGTTCAGAGGTGAAGCTCCAAACCACTGGGGCTGCCCACTGCTCTAGGCCCCTGCCCATACCATCCCACACTCCCTGCCACTCAGCATGACGGTTTGAACACCCCATGAACATTCAATATTCTTGAGCTATTGTAATTAGCTCTTGAGGTCTACAAAAAGAAGAAAAAGTGAAGGGGAGGCTGAGGGATTGCTGGAAAGCATCCTCCTCTGTCTCCCCCATAGCTGGGCTCCCCGAGGGTACAAAGCAAAGGGTGAAATTACTAATACTATCAACAATATGGTTTCCATGGCCTAAAGATGAGTGTAATGCTGAATACACACAAAACAACAGCTTCTCCACTGCCAATTTTTATCTTTATATTAATAAATCAAGGTCAGACAGCATAGGAAAATAAAAACCTTAATCCAATCCACAGAGATGACAAACAATATGGAAAGGAAAAATAAGTAGGAAGCAAGTTGCTACATAATATGGTTCCATGAGAAGACTCTCTAAGAGCTCTGTATATTGGCAAAAAAAAATTAACATTATCACCAGCAATTATTAAGCTATCACAATACCCTGTGTTAACAGAGTCTGGTCACACCTGCTGTTACCTAAACCATTTGAGCCCCACATTGGGCAGCAAATGGACTGTCGTGGTTTAACCCAGCAGGTGGCTGAGCAGCTCACATTCATTTGCTCACATCCCCCCTCCTTCTCATTGAGCTCGGGGAGAGAACTGGGGGGAAAAAAGGCAAACAAACAAACAAAAACAACAAAGTAGACTGAAATAAAACTATTCACTAAGATTAAAAAAAAAAAAAGGAAAAGGATAATAATTATGACATATATAAATACATATAAAAGTAGCGATGTAGAAACAATTGCTCACCTTCCTTGACTGATGGCCAGCTAGCCCAACCCAACCACTGGAAGAGAGAGAGATGAACTTCAACTCCCTTCAAAACTCCTTCTGCATGATGTCATACAGCATGCAACATCCCTTTGGCCAGTTTAAGTCAGCTGTCCTAATCCTGTTCCCTCCCAGCTCCTTGGGCCCTAAGAACGGCCTCCGTTCTGTACAACCCTGCTTACCAGAAACCATAAACGTCAGTGTGTTATCAGCATTGTTTTTCTCCTAAAATGAAAACATAGCATCATACCAGATGCTCTTAAGAACACAATTCTGTCCCAGCTGAAGCTAAAACACACATGTGAACAAGTTTAACAGCAGCTACACTACTGTTTGTGTAACCTCTTTAGACTTGTATTACTCCATTGACAGAAGAAACTGGATAGAAACTAATGTTTTCTATATGCATATATTTGAGGGGTTTTTTTTTTTTGCTATATCTAAAGCAAATAATTTAAGAAGGCTAATGCAGAAATAAGAGTGCTGTATTTTTACCTATTCTATGATGCACAATATTCTTAAATTGAAGATATAAACTAAAGTCTGATTACAGATTGCAGGCAACATGAAGTTACAAGGAAAATGTGTGGTTGGTATCAAAATAAAGAAAGAAGAGTGCATTCTGTAACCTAAGATATATTTTGTAACCTGACTCCCTGTATTAGAAATAGTAATATTTTTGCCTGTAACAGCAGCAGGACCAGCGCAATGGGAGGTTATTACAAAAAGAAGAATGCTCACCTGTCTCTGAAGATCTAGGCTCACAGAAAAACTCTACAAAGGAGGAATCTCCAGCAAGAGATCCTTCCTCAGCGGCAGTCAGCCCTTAAATGAGGTCTAAGATTGTAGAGTTGAATTGCATCCAGCTGTGCTCCCAGGGCTGACTGGGTCTCTTCTTCCAGGTGGCACAATTAGTGGCTCAGGCCATGACTCAGCATTTACCATACAATGCCCCTACCAAAAATGAACTGATTATATGGATCCATATCCTTATTCCCTACTTCTTGAATCATTTAGAATCACCTATCTTTCTGCTCCAGTGTTTTTAACTGCTTTTTGGTATTAAATTAGCTGTATATTTTGTGCAAGAGCAACATATAAATATATCTTTGTACATGAAAAAAATTTCCACCTTCCTGGCATAAACCCTTGACATTTGCACTCAGTGTGATTCAGCAGCATGAGACAACATCTACCCTCAATTTCCTTCCCATGTACATAATTATATTAACACACAGCAATTTAACACCGTAAGAGAAAATGATCCCAAGGGCTTTCTGTAGCTGGAGCTCTCCTTGTGCCTAGAAAAGAGTAGAAGTTTCTGACTGTACATCATGATTTTATTTACAGTGCAAGCTCTCACTGATGGACTTGGAAGTAAAAATAAATGAGTCCCCATACTGAGCTCCACGCTGCCACAAAGTAGTAGCCACACCTGCAACTGCCTGAACCAAGTTGAGGTATGTTCTGGTGAAACCACCCCAAATGTGCATACTTGTGGTCAAGAATTTAGTTAGGAATCCACAATTTTTAACTCATTCTCTAGAATGGCAGGATCCGCTTGTTTCTGAGTTCAGTACAGTTTCAAGGAGCTACAACTTAGCTAATATAGGGTATTGCTCACAAGTTATGCAGGGTTGAAGATAGCTGAGAAAGTAACATCTGAAAGAATGAAAAACTCAACTATACCCTTTATTCTCCCTTTTGAAAACGTTCTCTTGGAAAATGTTTTACGTATATTTTTCTAGGCTGCTGTGTGCATATCACAACAGGATCCTCAACAGTGCATATCAGTAACATGCATAAATAGACAGATGACTCTTAACATACTGAAAGCATTGTAGAACTGCTCATCTCCATGAATTCAGAATAGATCTGACAGAAGAGAAAGGCCAAACAAAAGTCTGAGAGGAACTGCTTAGTTTTTCCTATCCTTTGGACTCAAAGACCACAATTCTGGGACCTACACCGATAAGAGACGCACATCTATGTATATTCTCACAGGGAGATTTGCCTGGACAGCTAAAGATGTATATACACGTATACACAACAGTGTATATACAAAGCACTTCTTTATACCACCATAACACTGTAACACTTAGGCTATAGTCTGGACAAGAGCTGTAAGAGACTTGGCAGCTCAGGACAAAAAGGATATAAACTAATCCAGCTAGAATCACAGAAAACTTCAGGATACCTGTGGCATAACGCATGACAAAGTAGGATAAATGCAGCATATTCTAAAAGATACCATTAAAAAAATAATGATAACTTTCAGGTCACCCCTTTTATGTCTGCTCTAAAGATTAGTGACAATAGTTTGAATCAAAAGATGATGTTGATTGAAGACAACTATATAAATAAAGACACAACTACATAAATAAAAACAATAATATATGTACATTACAGTTAAGTAAAATCCCTCCCTCTGTCCAATGGGCCAGAAGTTCAGTCCAATTTTTGCTCAAGACCTGGAGTAGCAATGAAGATGTTCAGCTTCTCATTTTTCTCGGACTATGGAAGCGTACCTTAAATTTGGTTCCCATAATACTATATTTCCTTGACATCAGCATGAAACATTATAACTTTAATATGTCATATTCCATACACGTTAGATTATTTCACACCACATCTACGCAGTTCAGGAATGCTTCAGAAATCTCAGTATTTAATTTGAGAATAATAATGCTTTATGATTTCAATCACACTGCTGAGAAAGACTCCAGTTTATGCATAAAATTGACTCAACAAACCATGAGACTTATCGTAACTGATGTAGACAAAATAATATTTCACTAACCCCTCAGTTCCATCCTTGTCATCCCACTGTACTCTTACTTCCCCTTAAAAAAAATACAAATTAATGCACATTTTCCTGGGCAAATACATGGACAGATTTACAGGTCTTTTGTGACATCATAGCCACTGACCCACTATTTACATAAAGACGCTTGAGGTTGCTTTATATTTAAAACATCACTGAATACAAGTAGGGGATTGTGGTCTGCAAGACACAAGGCAATCACCATTTGGAGCTCCCTGAGATGCAAAAAGATAAGAGATTCCTATCATCAAGGGTCACACAAAAAGTTACACCGAGGGTCACAGCCAAGTGCTAGAAATAATCTGTTGCTTCAGATATGATATACTTCACAAGAGAAAAATAAAGATTTACAGTTTCAAGTGCCTGGTGATATCAAAGATTAAAAGTAATAGAACTGTAATAATTCCTTTATGGAAGCATCAGCCTTGACACTAAAATCTATTTAGATGTTAAGATAATTCTATTCAAGAAACAGAAAAAAACCTAATGCAATTAGGGAATATAAGTCAAATATAATTAAGCAAATAATATTTTGATATATTGCTACGTTAAAAAAATTACCCAAAGGCTAAATGTAAAGTTGTCCTTTTATTAATTGCCTAAGGACTCAAAAATATTAATGATACTTACAAAGGTGTACACTTCTATATTATGCAAATCTTAGACCTCAGCTCTAATCTCCTACTTAACCAGTGAGAATTGTTCTTGCCTGAGGTCCCTAATACTCAGACTTCAAGAGATTTAAAATAGCTCTCCAAACTATAAAACTTCATTGATATAAAACCTACTCAGCCCCTACTTAAAGGAAAAGTGACAATAAGAAACATGAAAAAATAATGACGTTCCTCTGTTTAAAAAATGTCCTAATTTTAGACATCGGTCACAATATGACACTAGATTTAGAAAATGTGGGACAGTAGAGCTCTGCTGAAGCATGAGTGTTTGTCAGGTGAAGGCAGATTTGTGCAAACACAAGCACATTTGTACAGATAGAAAAATAAGCACTCTAATTCACACAAGGGCCCAGTAAAGGGCAAATGATTTGAAGCAGCTATTTCTGATTGGTCTATGACCTTTACTATACCAGCTGTGTCCAGGATAACACAGAGCATATCAGTACATCCTTCACACTTTGGCAGTCCATCATTAAATAGGAAGAAGTTTACTTCAGCTACTACAGAGACTAAGCCTAAGAAAAGTCTTGTTTAGAAAGTTGGTTGAGAGGTTGAGCAAAGTTTTCAATAAACATTATTTCTTCCAAAGATGCAGCAAGTAAAAACAGAATATCACAGAATATCCTGAGTTCAAAGGGACCCATAAGGATCATTGAGTCCAACTCCTTGCTCCACTCAGAACCACCCAAAAGTCAAACCATGAAATGAAAGATGTTCCATAAATGTAACCCTGAGAAAACAGTATGATTGCAGTATCTTTCCCAAAAAGAACACTCTGTTTACCATAAATTCTGTTTTACAACATATGCAGATCAGCTCAGGGTGAACTGAAAAATAAATAAATGTTTGTCATAACAGGATTAAAAATGCCAAAGATCTGATTAAAAATAGCCATGAATAATTCACATGCTTTATTGCAAAGCGCCTGTATGCTGAATTTTTTGCAATCTATGTGTGAGGTGCAGTCAGAAGACACAAGCAGTCATTATATGATAGGAGAGTTAGTACAGGAGAAGCAGTTCTGGAAACTGATCTCATGTGGGATTTCACACTACAGAAATAACATCTTCAGAGGTTAAACAAATCAATAAAGAAATGATTCTGAACTCACTGAGGAAGAAAGCAAGATCAGCAGACATAGATATTCACCGAATCAGGCAAGGCAGTGAGAGCGAAGTAGCATGTATTTCTCTACACAAACAACCTGCAAAACAGCACATGGTGCTGATGGGAGATGTTCCTGCTTAAATCTGTTATAAGCTCAACTGCAGGCAGGAAAATCAGTCGGCTCTTACAGCTCTGCCTAGTGGTTGAAGGTCTTGGCTAATAGGTACTTTTAGTAAATTAACAGTTTAGGGTTTAAAGCTTTTTTAGTCAGCTAAGTGTCCTCCAAGCCCACTCTTCTGAACAGTCCTTATGCTTTGGGTATACCACCATTTTTAGCAGACATCCTATCACTCATGCAAACAGCCACTCATTCCTAGCTGGGCAGTTTGCTTAGCATCTCCACTGTGACAGAAGTACTGAAATAGTCCAAATTAAAACACGTGTTATGACCAACTTCAATCATACTGCCAATACTATTTGCAAAATGGCTTCAGAAGCAATTGCACAGCTAAGCGGGACGTTAGTAAGACTTCTCAAAGCACATCTTACAGAAACTATGTGTGCTACAGGTCAAGATGACAGACGCTAACCCATTCAAGTATCTGCTTAGTTTAGCTTAGGTTGAGATAGGTCAGCTCCATAGAACACGTAGGAAGAGTGCTCCTGCTTGGAGAGGAACTAGGTATATGCTCAACAAGGGAAGTTGAACGAGTGTGACGAGAGCACAATCTAAGATGTGTCAGGGACAATAAAAATAAAGAGAAAAAACAAGACGGACCAAACAAAGGAGAGAGACTGCTAAAAGGAGAAGGGATTCACCAAGCTTTAGAGGTGATGGAGTAAAACTCGTCACTTATAAAACAACTAAGTTGGTTGACAGCTAACAGGAGCAAAAACCCATCTACAAGGATACAGCGTGAAAAGAGCAGAGATGTTTATAAACTACTTTTCTTTCTATTCCTTTTTTCCCTAAACATCTTGATTTTTTTTAATTTAAAATATTAATCTGAATTATAACCTAATATAAACCTAGCGTGTTGAGCGAGTGGTGAACGGGTGAGGGTTATTGGGTTTGAAAAATTTTCTTCTTCAGCAATAAACACAGTAATATTTGCAAAGCAGTACATACAAATTTTTTTGTGGGATCAGAATATGAGGAACAACTCCTGCTCCTAAAGATTACAGCATGAACATCAGTAGGCTTGAATCTTCAGTGCAGTATCTTCAAGATACCCAAGAGAACATTTACAGTGATTCAGTGAAGTAAATATAATTAAAACTAAACTAACTTGTCAAAATGATGAACAAAGAACATTTTGTGATATAGTATCTTTGACTTCATTAATCTGAAAAACTGCTTGCCCCATAGTGGGTTTCCATTTCATAATAAATTAATTGTTTTTACTAAATTTACTTTTATGTATACTTCGTTTTGAACAAAACCAAAGAGCTCTACAATTGTTGTTTGCATTTTGCCCATATTCTTTCCATTGCCATAAAAAGTCATACCCTACTTATTTCTGCTAATTGTTCAAAGAATGTCATAGAATTTATGAGTTATATTTGTAGCCTATTTATGATAATGGGCCATTCATTTAGTCTTACTTTTCATCAGTCATCTTTTCAAAAGCACCAAACAATAACAAAGTACTGCATGTGGTAGAAATAGTGTCACTGGATGACTATATGTTTAATCAAGAAGTACGCAAATGAAATGAATGGCATTACCAACATGAGTAAGTTCAAACAGCTGCACTGAAAGGATTTATGTCCATCATAGACATTCTATTCTATTTTCCATTCTATCAATCAGTATGACACAATTTACATTCAAGAAGGTAGGCTTCTCTAAAGAAAGTTCAAAATATTTCATGTAATTACTTATATGCAGCAAAAAATGGTATTTTAAGTAAACATTACGGTGGATGGCATATTCTTCAGATTTGCTGTGTATATGTAGATTCTATGATTTTGATGTATTTAATAGTTTTCCCCATAAGCGACAGTATTTATAAATAAGAAAACATTGAAAATATAGTACAAATAATTTTATCTATTATACAAATACACATTATATAAATTTCTTGATCTCTGATTACTTGACTGTCATTTGGGGACCTGTGGGGGCTAAGAAGGAAGCAGGGAAGTTATATAGCTCTTGCTTGTGTTGGTGAGCTTTTCTATTGCTCATTTATTTTTGCTTATCCTCCTTCATGCAGATAACAATACTTTAGCACAGGTTATCGAGTATTTCAAGGAGGAACGAGTATTTATTTCATTTCAAAAATTCAGCATGTAAAATTCTCCTCTTCTAGACACTTGTGTATCTTACTATAATGGATCATATAATCAATACATGGCTCATATGCATCAGATGTAAACGATATACTGGATGCAATAAATACAACAAACATCTTAAATATAGATTCAGTTTACTAATAATTTGGATAATGTCCTAATAAAAAAATACATTCCAGAAATACACTAATTCCTCCTTGTATTCCTGCTCTGTTCAGAAGTCTGTTAAAAGCTAGTACACATACTCTCTACAAGGAAAGAGAAGAATCAGTTGGATCACAATAAAAACCCTGTTGTTTGATCTTCAAGTAACAGGGGAAGAAAAAAATCTATACTGCCAGAGGTTATGCTGTTACAGTTTCTAAGAGGAGACAATTGTTCACCTTACTAAAACATATTTACATATAATTTTGTTGAAAAAAAATTTCAAAAGTTGATGGATGGAAATACTACATATGACAAAAAATAATCAGAAGAGTTTCCCCAAGAGCTTTACACTTACAATTCTCATCATCTCAAGGGAATTTAAACTACAGACTGTTATGTGACCAGTGGACAGAAAAAGACGGTGAGAATATTTTCAGTGGAGAATCAACACATTTTTATGAGAATCAAATATGACAAGCTCACAAGTTGCAAAGAAGCACAACTCGTACCGTGAATATTATTCATCAGGTTGAAGCCTTTTTCAAAATATGCCAGAGGATAGCAAACGGCTGACAACTGCTCTCTGGAAAGTTTTATTTTGTCAAGAATTTCACAGATGTGATTATGCTGTGTAATTTCAATATATTTTACCAGACTCCTTCAGGCATGGTTAACACTCTACTGAAAAATATATCAACAAAATTGGTGAAGTACTTCAATATATTCAGTGTCACTTAGATTAGGCTGACTAAATTGTTTCAAGAGATTTAAAATTCCCTACTGAGTTCAGTTCTGCTATTTGGCACTGCCTGATTATTAAATTCAACCCCTCTCTATAACAGAATACCATTTAATATTTATCCAGAAGGATATACAAGGAAAACCATTCATTGCCCTTCACACTCCACAAGCAAGAACTCTTCCTTATTGCTTATTCCACAAACTTGAAAAATATGTACCAAAAGTCATACTTCAAAAAAAAAAAAAAAAAAAACAGTGCCAAGAAATAATGGAAAAAAATATATGTTCTATATGTGCATTGAAAGAGAACTTATTAGGCAGAGAAATCTAAGTGATTCAATGAGAAGAACTAAACTATGAAACAAAGAGCAGAAAATTTGTTCAGTCTATTCTAAGCTAATATGGATGAAAATCCCTTCTTTATCTTAGTCATGTCTTTAAGTGCCTAAGCAAGATGCACCAAACCAACACTTCCTTGCGAGGTTTCAGAGAACCACTATGGCTTCCTTGAACAGAATCCCATCTCTAGCTGTGGATATCCTCCAATGCTTTAAAAGTGCAAAACTACCAAAAGCTGCATCACAAAAAAAAAGAAAAATATTTTCTTCCAATTCTCTGCAGCAAACCAGCAAAAACTTTGAACAATGAGATTATTTAAATATGATAAAAGTAAAATACCACAATTAACACTGATTCATATTTTCTCTAGTTACCTCTAAGGAATATCAATAAATTCACCAGCTGCAGCTGCACATCTAATGATTCAACCTTTCATCTTAGGACTGCACCTATCCTATCACACCAACTTTTCCATTTGTTCTTCAGGTTTCATCATGAAACAACTTCTCTTCTTTGCCTACACAACTCTGCTTTCCACACACCACTCTGTTTTCAAAAATCCTCCCCGTAATTATTTGTGAGATAGTATGAGGACTGCTCTGAAAGCAACACCTCCTACTTTATTAAGTTGATGCATGACATCAGAGGTGGTTGTTGGCGGTATGGTAGTACAGGATGAACCTTCCAACCAATATTTTGTTATATGTTGTTGCTGTGTGACAGATGGAAGCAGAGGGGCAGTCTGACAAAATGGCAATTGACATGAAAGTGCGTATGAAGCAAAGGGGTGTCATTGGATTCCTCCATGCAGAAAAAATGGCACCCACTGACATTCATTGATGCTTGCTGGATTTTAGGAAGACTAAACAGTAGATGTTAGCACAGTGAAGCAGTGCAGACTTTTACATGCACGTCACGCAGGCTCTTGTTCATCACTGGCAACAATGCATAGTTAATACTGGTGACTGTTGAAAATCCAAGTTTTGTAGTCAAGAACTTGCTTTATCAAATAGTGTTATTGTGCTCTTTGTATCTGTTGTAGTTTCTGTGGAAATAAATAGAAGGCATTAATTTCAGAGCAACCTTCATATTCTGTTTCTCCTTTGCAGATTTTCAATATCTGAGCAATTGCGCACACACAAAGAAACCCTCTCCCAACTGTATGGAATGAAGAGTTTATAATTATAATTTTATTTGCTTTATGTTTACAACAGATATGTATATAATAAAAATTGAAAATCAACATAAAGCAACCTCTATTCCATGCAATAACAGATAAAATTAAAGTGGCTATTTTTTCCAAGATTAACAGCTGTGCCTTCAGATCAAGGTTTTATAGTACTTCACTCTAGACTCTACCTTTTGGATGTATTCATTATGTTCTAAAAGCTCTGTGTAAGAAAGTGAAACCACTGTTTTACTGAACTCAAAAGGTGTTCTGCCATTTGTTTCAGCATGGCTTAGACATCTCCAAGATCAAAAGATATAAACATGAAGTGGGGAAAGATAGAAAAAAAAAACTACCTAAAAGGACTGGTCATTCTGAATTTCCATTGGAAAGAAATTTATGATCTTTTATAAAGAGCTTCAGGATTAGAAGAATCTATCAATGCTGTAGGGATGGTCTTAACATGTCAAAAAATCTCAAACATTCAGCTAAGGTTTTGGTGGTATGAATTTTTCAATGTATTATTTTCCTGTCCTATTTCAAGCCTTCCACAGAACAGGTCCTTTGATGTTTCAGTGGTATGTTTATGAAATGCAGGACAGTTTAACCAGATAACCATTCCTTTGCTAAAAGTTAAAACCATCCATCTGGCACATAATTCAATGCCAACTGTTAAGCATTGAACTGATAGAGGCTCGTGACCAAATGCTAATTTGGTCATGTTTTGCATGAGAACAGTAGTTAGAATATGGAGTCTATTAAAATGTGAAAATGATTGATGTGTGCCTACTAAAGACCATCTCCTATTCTTAACTCCAGTTATTCAAATAATGCCAAGCCAACATTTTCTGAAAATGAGTGAGGAATTTGGCAGCTACAACAGCTTTTCTGCTCATTTTAAGAGTAGTTCCACAAAAAGAAAGTCAAATCAGGCTCTCCTTCAAAGACCGTTCTCCGAAATAACATCTGGACAGCATTAAAAAGAATGTGCTCCTGCATTACTAGTGGCAAGTTCAACCAAGTGCAAAGGGAAAAATACTTATTTGAATCTCCAGAAGAGCATCTTATGATATTAATTAAGAGACATTTTAGAAGCCTTTATAAGAGTTTTAAATTCATTAATTAAATCTCTAAATAAGCTTCTTGGTTCCAGAGCCCTGGGGGCACTGCTAGCTCTGCCTGTCCCTGCCCACTACTCCTGGGCTCCCCGTGGCTCAGGCCCCCATGTCTGCCAGGCCTTCCAGTCCCAGCCCCAGCGAGGCAACAGCATGGTTAGGCTCCATCTCCTCACAGCCCTGCCATACCACAGGCCCACCTCTCAGCCCAGCCTCAGCCCATCGCCATCCACAGAGAGATTTCTGGTGCCAGGACTTCAGCGTAGTGCACCTGGTGGGATGAGGGGACAGGTTGGGCTACAGGCCATGCCCAGAGAAAGCCTATGGGCAGTCCCCATTACTCCCAGTCCCTGGGGAGCCTGAGCACGTCAGTTATTTCTCCTACCTTATTCACTAAAATAATTAAAAAGAATATTTAAACTTCACTCCCTCATAAAGCCCCACCTGAAGTACTGTGAGGAGGCCTGGGGCCCCTAGCACAAAAAAGATGAAGAGATGCTGGAGTGGGTCCAGAGGAGGGCCACTAAGATGATCAGAGGGCTAGAGCACCTCTCCTGTGAAGAAAGGTTGAGGGAAGTGGGCTTCTTTAGCTTGTAGAAAAGATGACAAAATTCTTCGGGTGGTGAGACGCTGGAACAAGTTGCCCAGAGAAGCTGTGCGTGCCCCATCCCTGGAGGCATTCAAGGACAGGTTGGATGGGGCCCCAGGCATCCCCGCCTCAAGCCATTCTATTACTCACTTCCACTTACTGTCCAGATTTTTTTTAACTGAGTACTCTGTTTGGTAAATCCAGCACAACACTCTAGGAACTAATTTAACAGTAATTTAACAATGAGCCTAGAAAGCTAAGTTTTCATGCAATGGAGAAACACTTTCCTCTCTTGGTAATGTGCTTTGAGATCGTCAGTTTTAAACAGTTCTTCACAAGTGTAAGTTATAATTAAGTGTTTAATGACCTATAATATTACAGTTCATCCTGTAGGCACACAGAGAGTCTTTGACCAAAACAGAAGTCTATGTTCAGAAGACATTAAGCATCCAGGAAAGCCCTGAGAAGGTAGATTTGTTGCTGTTATTGTTCCCTCCTCTTGTCCATTTAAATATATATATATATTTATCATTTGGTACAATTTATGCTATGATACGTTTTTCTCTTTTTTATTAAGAAAATACGACAGAAAACACTGGGACAGAATTTTCAGAATGCAGCCAATGATTTAAGTCAAAAACAATTAGAATTTTCCAGCTGAGACAAAGATTCTGAACAGTAAATAGTCTGTGTGTTTTAGTTTTGTCTTACAAATAGGCTAAACTACATCCTTAAAACAAACATAAAGAGCTAGCCTCAAAATTTCATATTCTGGTATATGCTGTCCTAGTTTTTCTTCAAATAAAAACATAAAATCAGCCAGTCAAAAGGTCACATTCAATAGTGACTGTAGATAGATAATAGCAAACATGTAAGAATAGGTCAAGCATTTACAATACTTCCTCTCCGCTCTTCAAATCTCCAAATATTCAGCCTGGATTACAGCACTACAGTCCATCTTCTGTGCTGTAAAAGACTATCCTTACAAATAATACCATACTAACTCAATGAAAACTGTTGTTTTTTGTTTGCTTGTTTTTTAAATACTGTTCATGCATTTCATTGCTAAGATTTTCAGTATGTAATTAAAATTTAACTCTCAGAAACTAGTAAAATCACAGAATCATAGAATTGCTCAGGTTAGAAAAGACTATAAAGAACATCGAGTCCAATCACAATCTAACCATACTACCCTAACTCTAACAACCCTCCGCTAAATCATGTCCCTGAGCACCACATCCAGATGGTTTTTAAACACATTCAGGGATGTTAACTCAGCCACCTCCCTGGGGAGCCTATTCCAGTGCTTAACCATTCTTTCTGTTTTTCCTGATAGCTAAACTAAACGTCCCCTGCTGCAACTTGAGGCCATTTCCCCTCATCCTGTCACCTGTCACCAGTGAGAAGAGATCAACCCCCCTCTCACTGCAGTCACCTTTCAGGTTTTGGAAGAGAGCAATAAGGTCATTCCTCAGCCTCCTTTTCCCCGGACTAAACAGCCCCAGTTCTTTTAGTTGCTCAAACTGACAGTGTAGTGAGGAATTCCATTACAGAAGAGGGGAGAAAAAAAGTCTACACTCCAAACATCAAGAATTAGTAGTTGGTTAGATAGATCCTCATCACTGCAGTCACAGTTCAGCTCTGTGGAGATGTATTCACACGCATATATTTTTTCAAAGTTTCACATCTCTCTGTAATGCTGCAACTTCTGCTTCTGTTTAAATAAGCTGGTGGCTCTGCTATTGTGCAACAATGGATGAGAAAACAGTAAATTTTCAAAATAACAGCTTATTTTGAGATCAAAATTTGTTTGTATCACTATTCAATTTTAGAATGACACAAGGTCAATATTCCAAAACAGACGGTTTCATTAAGTTTCAGTACTATTTCTTAATGTAATTCAAGAGTTGACATATTACTAAATATGTACTTCCAAAATTCTGAAGTGGAGACTAGAAATGTTACTAAAACTCTCCTGAGCAAGGATCTGCAGCTCTGCTCACAACAACTCCAATTTCTACTCCAAGTTTACAAGTCACTGAAATTCTACAATGGCACTGAGTTCTACTGGAATTAATTGAGTCTCAGCATCAAATTTCATAATTTACATGACTAAATAACTTATTTTTCTTAAATAAATACAACAGCAAATAAAAAGGGGGGGCTTAGGTTATTAAATATAAACTGAGTAAACTAAAGATAGAAAAATCACAAAACATTGTAGTACAATTTTCTAAATGCTTTTTGATTTTACAGTATGTGAATACTTCTCAAGGTAATGGACTTTCTAGTTAAACAACTTTCATAATGTATATTTAAAGCATGGATTTGGGGTACCTAAATTAAATTCAGATAAGACTGCTTTTATTATTATTCATAATGAAAGCTGAAGAAAACTATTATGATAATATTCATAGTCCAATGCACTCCTAAACAAAGAAATTGCTACTCTGCCTCCATAATCTCTCTCATCCTCACTGGCAGCTGCAAGATCAGCAAGTTTTCATCTATTATCATTAGTTACTGGGCTTGATGATGATTACTGTGCCACTTGAGTCTGAGACCACATAATTAGTGCTTGCAACTGAGAATGTGAGTCTTATCACAGCTTCTGCCACTCTCAAGGTAACTGCAATGAAAAGATAAAAATGTATGACTGAAGCTTCTTCTGATGGAAGACCAAGCCGAGAACCCTGAAACATTAGTGAGACAGACTCACTTGTATGTTATTTTAAAGAGTTTTTTACACTCCTTTAATGATGCATAACTATTCCTAACAAGTGAAAAAAACACCCCGTGAAGAGTTCTCCAAACCTGCACAGAGGCCAAGTTTGTCTGGGAGTGTCTTTTCTGTAGCTGATTTTAAAATGCTGATTCTGTATAATGTGAGCTATCATCTACAAAACATCTGCATTGCCATCGCCTTACAGACACCTGCAGAATAAACTGAACATCTGCCAAGATGCCACCAGCACTGCTTTGGTACCACTGTATTGAGTGGGTATCCTGAGAGACTACCTTGGCAGTGCTCAGAAGTGAGAAGACCTAGAAGGGGGAACCACACTAGATGCCTCATAGGAAGTTTTTGGCAGTTCATTGTGCTCCATATGTTGCCACTTGTATGGTTTCTATGAATGTTTCTGTGACAAAAACTGACCACACATGATCATGTTTTGTGTATACATTCATACTCTTACCCCACTTACTCATCTAATACCAATCACTAGAAGCCAGGAGGAGCCTTAAGTTTTAGCTGCTCCCATCTAGTATTCTTCTAATACATTCATATTATTCACCTACTAAGATCACAGTGCTATAAAATAGGACAAAAAAAAAAAATGGCTTTAAAAAAAATTCAAGATATAGATGACAAAATCTAGAAGTAATGCATTATTTGATGACAGTTACTGAAAGACCTCCAAGTATCATCTGACAAATGACGAAATGCATTTCCTTTGAGAAACCAACAGAACATGCCAAGAAGAAACACAGCAACAAAGAGGGATAGTATGAACACTTTAAAAGAAATGGTATTGAACAGATTTCCCATAACCATTCCTTAGATTAAGAAAATGCTTATTTTAAAATCTTGGAAGAAAAGCATTTCTGTGGCACTTAAAATGAACAAGCTTTTCAGCATAGCTATGCTTTCAGAAAAGTATTCCACATTATTAGTATTAAAATAAGTTCCTATTTTCATACATTGTTATTATTTTTAGAGTATGTTCACCAAAATTCCAGTACTCAATCAAAACAGGAAAAAAAAAAGATGATTTTTTTTTTTTTTAAATTAAGAATGGTCAATTTCAGTATTAATCATTTTAACTTTTATTCTAGGGACAAGCTTATAGAACATTTTAATAACTAGCATAAAACAATCATTGTTTGGTTTATACAACGTAATCCATAATTCAGCAAGATTTATCACATCTAGGTCTAACTCTTTTATTTCCTATATAGAAAAAATGTATAAATTGGAACAGAGCCAGACCACAGCAATTCTCATAGTTACAACATGGACAGCGATAATTACTGAGTCATAAGGTTTCTGGTAAGAAAAATTGTTAATAAGACATAGGACCAGAAAATTTTCAGAAAAGTTATCATATTTACATGATGAGATTTTCAGGAAGAAGAATGGAAAAAATACAAAAACAGTGTTTTTACTTGGAAATTCTTCCTTGGGTCAGATATAAGGGAACATTTTTCCTTATGACAGAGTAGAGGTTATTATAGTGTGCACATGTAAAAGGTAAAATTTTGCCTTGGATAAGAAAAGTGTAAGAGAGAAAACTTCTTTTAAATCAATTTGAAAAAAAAAATTAAGAACTAGATCAGAATATCAAGCTAGAGACTGAAAATTAAGTGTATTCCTGCAGCCCATTATAGAAAAGACAGAAAATGTTGAATCTTGGCATAGGCGAAGACAAGACCAAGAAGCAGTGCATCAGGGAAATGAATATGATCATTTTGGTAATCATCACAACATGACAACCAACCTAAATGTTTTTTAGCATGGATATTGAGTTTAAACATTATTAGAGAACTATATAGAGAGAGAGAGAGAAAGAGAGAGCTGAATCCTCCAAAACCTTAGAAAAAGATGGAAAAGGACACTGAGTAAGCCTGACTTTCTTCAACTGAGCCAAGAGTCATTATCTAAACACAAATTAAGAATATGTCAGACTGTTTCTGGCCCCACATCAAATGTTGCAAAGACGTAAATCTGTCTCTCAAATACTGTGCTATTTATTCATGAAAAAATATGAATATTATCAGTACATATTGATGTGGAATGGAATTAGATGTCCAGATATCCATATTTTTTGCAAAATTTAATTTCTGTTTTCCAGTTATTACTATTGACTGCATGATTTCCATTGACAATTTTGATAGAACTGAAACAGTCTTAAGAAACATTTCTATTTTATAAAATTGTCATTTTCCAAGGGAAAATTACTCACCAGACATGATTAATCTGCTTCGGCATTATTCTCCTACTCTCTACTTTGTTTTTAACAAGAAAGCGTGACATACCTTATTTGGTTGATACCAGCAGCAGTAATTTCATTTCAAAATAAAGATCGATGTATTTAAATTTCTGCACAATTCATTCTAAACTGACAGTATTTGTCTTGGTAAAACTGTCTCATAAAGAAAGGCATGTTGTAATTTAACTGCCTGAGATCAAATGAAGCTAGTGACACCGTTCTCATTACAGTATGTTCCCATTTTATCTTAATCTGTTTCACAATAGTGACAAATTCATTAATCTCATCCAAATACTTCTCACTTTTACAATGTGACACCTCTTAGTGTCAAAATAAGAATGAAGCCAAATTCCTGTACTTAAACCAACAGCAGTAAAGTATCATACAATAGGATATGTGCAGATGCAGATGTGATATAGGATCCCATTTGTATGCTTTTCTTATACATAATCCTGTGCATTAAGGAGTAGCAAAAGAGGGAACATTCTATAGTAGATTCTTTTTAACCACTTGGCATTGCTGTAAATATTAAAAAAATACTCTGAATTTAATATATTTTTATAGTGAGATTTAGGTCATGTTAGTTTTAAGTACCACAGTTATAAGTTGCTTATAAAATTTCTATTATAATTGTGTTTTTGTTATTATTGGTAGTTCAAGGCAAAAGTAATTTCTATTGATTATTCTTACACTTCTCACAGGGCATATTTGAAAAAATGTGGAGTTCTACATAAACATTTTATATGCACCGTATTGATACCGAATTTCACACCAAGTCATCGAGCAGTTCAGGATGTTCTTTGGCAGCAGTACCTTTATTTCCAGGTTATGAGTTCAAAATCAGGGTAGGGCAGAAGCGATAAAGATATCAGCAAGTGCTAAACTGTTTATGCCTTGTATGAAACCTACAAACTTATGCGAGGTAAAGGATTTACTTTGAAAAGACATTTTTCTTGGTTTACACTTTATCATATGAAGGATCTGTTGCAGTGCAAATCCTCCCTTCAGTATTAAAATGTGACATTGCCCACTTAGGTAACAAAATGAATTTAAAAAATGATCAGTACTTCAGGGGAGATGGCAATGCACAGATTGCCTCACACACATTAATGACTACAAGGCGGGGGGGGGGGGGGGGGGGAACTACTGTTTGAAAATAACAACTCAAAAGAAAAATGCATAAGGAAAGGAGACTGGAACAAAGCAAGTTGCACAGAACCAGTGTCTGACTAGTATCCTCTGGTGTTAGACATACCCTCCCCCTCAGATCTTGTTAAAAAGAATATATTTATTTTGCTTTTTTTTTGTTGTTTGTTTCATTCTCTGTTTGTTTCTGGTTTTCTTTTCTTTTCCCCAAAATAAAAACACACTGGATTTCTTTCTATTGAAAAGAAATATTTGGAGTTGTAAAACTGAATCCCAGTCAATTACTCGACAACGTAGAATGCTAGATTTTGACTGAGAAACAGCACAAAGAAATGTTTTATTCTAATATTCTGTAAACTGTGATTAAATCTTCAGCTATATAAAATGAGCTATTGATATTTCAGTACATTCCTATCTGGAGTGCAGAAAACTTAGATTTTTTTTTTTTCAACTCTATGTAATTAGGATGTATATTTTAATTATCTGCTATACACAGAAGGTAGAAAGCAGAGATTCAAACATAAACTTTCTCCCGTATCCTTGTCACTTAATTACCATCTCTTTATAGACTGAAATACAGCACTGAATTCTCCCTTGATGACTAAAAATATTTGACAGATTATAATCAAATTAACATTGTTTCCACTGTTCCCAAGATCTTTATTAAGAAAGGAGCAAAAACTTTATAGAAAAAACAAAAGCTATATAACACATTATGCCAATTAAAGCAGAAGAAAAAAAACCAACATGGTGTACGTTGGTAAATTTTAATTTCTCTTAAGGTATAATCCAGCCTCATAAAATTTATCAAACTGTGTATTAAATTAATCCAGGATGGTTATAAACTTCATCAGTTCCCTTGCCTGTAGATCTGCCAACATTTATGCTCCTCATTCCTACGTGACCATAAGGAACAAAGGTACCCCTGTAGAAAAATATTAGTAATTGCCTACACGAGGAGGAAATTATAAGGCAAGCGCTACCTGAAACTGCGTGCACAAGAATTAAGATGTAATAAATCTTTGTAAAGAAACACCTTAAATTTTGTAATAAAGCCTATATTATTTGGTAGATAGGAATTTCTGTTAACAAGCTTTCCTAAAGCACTCAGTGAATGAGGTGTGATGGACATAGGAATATGCTTCAATGGCAGTAAGTTGCGCAGCATTTTAAAATCACAGAACTGTAGAGTCTGGAAGGCACCTCCAGAGATCACTGAGTCCACCCCATTGTAATGCAGGCTCCCTGCAGCAGGCTTCATAAGTAGGTGTCGGGTGGGTCTTGATCATCTCCAGAGGAGAATCCACAACCTCCCTTGGCAGCCTGTCCCAGTGCTCTATCACCCTCACCATGAAGAAGACTTCTGCACATTGGTGCAGAACTTCCTATGCTGAAGTTTCACAGAATCACAGAATCATTTGAGTTGGAAGGGGCCATCAAAGGTCACCTAGTCCAAATCCCCTGCAATGAACAGGGAGATTTAGCCATTTCCTCTTGTCCTGTCTTCACAGACCACTGAAAAGAGGTTGGCCATGTCCCTTTGACTCCCATACTTACGGGACTTAACTTGACTCCCCTTATGTATTATAAACATTACTTAAAGATCACCTCTGAGTCTTCTAATATTAAATAATATTAGTAAGAAAAAAAGTATGTAAACTTTACAGAATGGGAAGCACTATGGAGTGGTATGTTTAGAATATTTTTCTGGGAAAAAAGTAAAAAGGATAAAACTGTTACTGACCAGATTTTATGCAAGTCTACATTTGTAAGTTCTGCTCAATCATCTTACTGAATAAAATTATAAAAGTGCTTTTATAGATTTTCAGTTTTTCTAAACTGCTTACTTCCAGCACAGGTAGAAAAAAAAGAAAAAGATTTCATCCTCCTTTGAGCATTCTGATTTTGATTGATTACTTGCCAGTAAAATAATGGCATACAAAGCAGTGGATAGCAAAGGAATTGCATACATTTCACTGAATGTACACTCTGATGTTGGCAATATTTTTCTCCCCAGCATTCTGAATGTTAATGTATAGGAAGCAATACCATAACTGAAAGTTCCAGCCTCAGGCTGTCACCAGAGATGATAATTACAACGTCCCTGTAAACTAAAATACATCAAATACAAACTTGAAAGGGAAGAGAAAGAAAACAGAAGCACATTAAGGCTTCTAAGAATTTCTTGTACGGTCAATGTACTTTTAACTGTTGTAAAATAAGGGTGGAATTTATCTTTTCGATTTTAAATTTCCAAGTATGTATTCTAACTTTACTGCTTTTCTATGTGATTTCCACATTTTCCTCTCATACTACGGGATTAAAATAAATGACTGTATATAATTGTTTTATTCTCCAATGGACTTCAGATCATGTTTTACTGCAAACAAATTTTTACTAATTATTCTTGCTATACAGTGCTAACTCTATATGCTGCATTTGCATTACAGAGAAAATCCATATTTAATTATATTGAATTAATTAATAATAAAAAAACATATCTTTGATACGCCAGAATGATCATTTGTCACATACTTTGGATTTAAAGAAATGAAAATTGTCATATCAGATGAAGTATCCTTTCTAAGCTCACAAATCACAGGTATTAAATCACAGCTTTTATAAACTTGAAAAAAAATCACCTTTATGCTGAAGAAACGTGAGATTTCAGCTAATTTTTTTTTTTTTTTTTTAGAAAGCCACTGGTCTGTAAGGAGATGCTTATAACAATAATGCCTCTATGCCTCAAACCACAGTGGCACAGATATAGCACTTCATACCATTTTGTGTACTTAGGCAGCTTCTACCTTGATATGAAACTAATAGTGCTTTTACGTTCCTCTACCACAAAACTTGCTTGTTTTGATGACTGTAAGTAGTAGGCACATGACTAGGCTGATAAGGAATCCAAATTTATGCCAGCCTTTGTCTATATCCTGTTTACATAACCACCTATTAACTCCTATGGAAACTGACACAGCTGCAAGAAAGATGATACGTAGTTCACTGTGTATTAAACGAGCTTGTCTTGCCGGATCAATTCCTCTTGGCAGCATTTCTGAGAAACAGTTTTAAGGATAATGACTTCAAAGTCAAGTTCTCATGAACGTTTTCATTTCAGGAACCTTAATGATGCATCACAACTACAGCAGTTTGCATGTTTCTGTTCTGTCATTTCATTTTCCCTTACCTGGTGAAAAACCATTTGAACAATCATAGTGCATTTAAAATTCATAAGTCTATGTTAACATAATACTAGGGATGAAATTCTTCTATAGGACATTACAGGCAAAAGACAGGAGCTGAAAAAGGCATATGGAGTTACTGCAGGGACAAGACTTTGATTAGAAGCAACCAAAAAAAGCAAGGTATTTCTTAACTACTGAAGCATCTCCTGGGGGAAATTTCCCTTGTCAGTTCAGAAACATTTTCTAAATTATGAGCAGATGAATGTTTTAGCATTTCCACCTACTATTACCAATTGTTCTCACAAGACGAGCAAGTCTGATAGTGTAATGCTAATGGGATTATTTTATTCCATCTTTGCCCAATCTTCATTTTCTTCTGTTTAACTTCATAGTTAGCTTTGTTTTGCTTTCATATTGCTGCTTCTGTTTTCTTTGTTGTGTTTATCACCTTTCGTAACTTTGAATTTCCCCAAGGATTATATAAGTAATGCGCTTTTGTTTTTAATCTGTCAAAAATTCTGTCTTCAGATTTTAGACCAACTGCTTCAGGCTGCTTAACTGCCCCAGTTTGTGTGCTGCCTAATCTGGTACATTTGCTGCAAAATACACTGTCAAGCTGTATGCATACTTCTCTGTAGTGTTCTTCATTAGGACACATTGAAGAGGATGAAAAACTTCATCATTTGCATTATCACAAGTAGACATATGCACCTTTAGGTTCTTTACAATCACGTAACATGATACTCGTGCTGGTTTATGTGCTATACATTGTTTCTTTGCATAGCATTAATAAGATTTAGCTTATCAGAGCACATTTTCCTAGAATGATAACATTTAGCACCTCTTAATATGCGTATATAGCTTTCTGCTCTTTTAAACATCTCTATTTGACTTCCTTATATTTTCACATTTCCCTGAGCTTGTTTTCAGTCAAGTTTTGAGAGCCAAAGTTTTTTAAATCATCAGAACTTGTAATACTTCAGGGGTTCTTGAACAGGAGCTGAATCTGAGGGAGGATGAATGGATGGGCTCACCATGGAGATGTTGAAGATGCAACAGGTTGGGAGCTCCACTGGGACCAAAAGGGGTATTTTGTATAAGGATTCAAAGGTTATATGTTTGCTCAAGACCTAAATTTCAAGACAACTTCTACTATGTGCAAAAGTTTACATAAGAATGCCCTCAGTAAAGGTCCTCTGGCCAATGAATGTGCTGTTGGATTAAAGAACACTGGCCTAAAGAGTGACTTGTGAAGCACATCAGAAAGCTAGATAGTCTCACAGGACTAGAACAGATAAGTGAGTGAATACTGTTCTGTATATATCACAGAGCTACCGGACTAGAAAAAATAAACCCACAGATAGAACATAGTATTTTCATATAAACGCTTTACACTTTTAAGATTGGCACTACAGAATGAAAAGAGAAAATAAAATGGGCTAGGTACTAACTTCCAGTGCTTAGGATGGCAACACGGCAAAGTTTTTCATCACATTCCAAAATTATTTTCTTCCTCAAAACAGTACAGTAGCCTGATGTGCCTGTTGGGAACAGATCCCAGCATACGCTTTCGACTTAAGTCATTTCTGAGAACTGTCTGAGAGCTTGCTAGATTTGAGCAGACCACATCTATGCCAGAGAGTATGCTAGTAATAAAAACGCATGGATGAATGCTCCGTAGTGCTTGAGCCCTTGCCACGGTCCTGGTTCATTTACTTGTAAATGAATGCAAGCTAGGATACCAATTCTGACGCACTAAAACTGTGTTACTGAAAATAGCAGTATCACAAGTGTCAGGGCTTCTCTAACACATAACATGATCTTCTTGTGCCTGCTATAATGCACGTGCCTATAAAAACCTCACCAGAAATCAGTTGCAGAATCAAAATCAGACTGAGGAGCATTTAGAGAAGTGTTTTTTTGTGTTTTTGTTGTTGTTGTTGTTGTTGTTTGTTTGTTTTTGCTTGAATTTGACCTCTCTTTATAGAAGCTCTAGCTGGGGTCTCTGCTTTCACTTGTCAACAGAAGTGTTATTTTCAAATGAGGATTTAAGTTGCACAGCCTCATGCATGGCAGAGAAACTATAAATGTTAACACTCAAGAATTGAGTTGAGGTTGACAGGGATCATCCCAGCTAGAACATTAAAGTGGGAATTGCTTAAACTGGATTTGAATCTGATCTTGATATATAATCTCATAAAACAAAACAGACTAACAAACAAAAATCCACTCATAAAAACAAACTGGAAATGAGCTTTTCCATTCTGATTTCTCTTAGAAAGCTTTACTTTTAAAGCATTAAATAAGGAGGTGAAATCTCCTAAGATTAAAAAAAAAACCAAACAACAAAACATTTAGCTGCTACTCAACTCATCTAATTCCACATCAAACATCTAATTTCATTTCACTTAGTAACAAATCAGTTAAAACAAATCTTCTCTGTAGCAGAGGCCTCCAAGGATACATGCATACGATCATTGAACATTGAAAGTGCAAGCATGACATATTATCAGAGACCTGAAAGATTAAAGTACAAATTGCAAATGGCAAATTTAAGTCCCTGGGATTTAATGTATAGGAAAGAGACCAAAAGAGCATATAATCAAAAAACATGAATTACATCACACATTTTGAGAACACAAAGACATAAGAAGAGGTATAAGACAGTCACAGCCTCAACAAAGAAAAAAAGAAGAAGAAGAAAAAGTATTGGAAGAGAAGAATTGCTAACATCACTACATCACTCTCTTTGCCGTGCCTGATCAATGCTGGCATTTAAATGGAAGCAAGGTAAATTCCTACTCTCCACCTTTGATAGAAAATGTTCATTACTTCTTCATTTGTTGATCACCAAACTTTGTTATTGCAGACTACTGAGGAATAGATAACTGGTGATATAGACAACTGGTTATATACACAAAACTGTAAAAAGCTGTTCTTGTGTGTGTGCATGTGTGCATTTTCTGCTCCATCCTTCACACATTGTAGTGATTGACTGCAGCACCAAGTCAGAGTAATCTCCTCTGTTACATCCAGACCCTGCTGTAGTAAAAAAACAAGAAAAACTACCAGGACAATCTTCTAAGACGGGCAATTTAAATTTTGTTTTAGAAGTATCTAGCACTCTCCATTGAACTCATACAATTAACTCGGGTTAGATATCTGAGACGGGTACCACTTCTAGATGAGTACAATTTGAACACATCATACTCCTTATACAGCCTTAATTTACTGATACAGCAGCTTCCTAATACAGAAATCACTTTCACCCAACAGCTTCAGAGTTAAGCATGTAGAGTTCCAAGGAGAGCAAACTTTTACAAAGGAATGCAAACTTTGATAAACGTTCCTAACATAACATATAATAAAAGAATATTTCTAAAGCCATTTCTATAGCCCCATCTCTTTTTTCCGTGCTTCAAAAAAAAAGAGACTTTTTTTTTTTTAAATTTTTGTTTAGTCCTTGATGCTTTCAGAAAGGACAGAAAGACACTTAGGAAGACTGTGAAGACCCAGTAGATCTTAGGTCACAGAGAGGGACTGATAAAATACGTTACTTTAAGATGTGGACCTAAGCTTGCCATCAATCCACATAATTCTGTCAAAAAAAAAAAAACAACAAAGATCCACTGTCCAGTTTCTTTTTCAAATGCTGTATGAAGTACTTTAGCATTAGCACTCTTTCATTACATTTGTGACATTCAATGTCACTATTTCACTCACTCTTACGTCACTCAAATATTGACATAAGATCAAACTTGACAAGAGTAGTCAGGCAAGTAGGAATTGCTTCAGACCCTAAAAAAATAACGGAAACATAGGCCATAGAAGAATCCAGGATTTCAGAGGATCCAGAATTTCACTACAGATAGTTGAGATTGTTGTTCTGAATGTTTCCTAGGCTTCATAATTCCTATACATGCAGTTAGCACAGGTGACTGCTTTGTAGTGATGAACTTATCCTTCAAACAGTGATACAGCTGCATAAAGATGGTTCTACCCTGATCATCTCAGTTACATCACTTATGTAACCAGAGCTGTTAAAGTTTATGATCCTTCCATTCACTAAACAGTGGAGATTGTTTGAAATAATTTCATTTGGAAAGGATGTTCAACCATGTGAGCTCATTCAACTGAAATTCCAAGTTTCAAATCACATGGTAGAGAATGTGTTACATCAAAATTTGAATCAGTTATTCTGTTTATTTTTATCACTTCTATACACATATCCTCTTCAATCACCACAACAGTTTGACTTTTGTCTGTTTCAGTAATAAAATGCTTTTACTATCAGGAAAGCTTCTGAATAAAAGTACTGAACATGGCAGAAGTTCTATTACATCTGTCTTATGGCAATGTCCTGCAGTGACCCTAATATTCTTGGCTTTTGTTTGAATAATGTATTGTTCGTGTTTCTCCATTTTTTATCACAAGACAGTGGGAATTCTTAAGTTCTTTAGCATAATTTTAACGTGAGTTTTGCATGAAAATGAAAGAATGAAAGTGATGGGAAAAAACTGGCAAAGTTTTAATAGCTACTGAGTGGATAATTTGCACCCTTTGGGGACATACAGCCCACATATATATCATAATTTCTTGTCTGTTTACTTGTCTTACTCTTTCCAGCATAATCTCTTAGCAAAAATAACATGTAATTTTTAACCAGGAATGTATTTAGTAACTATTCAGGCAGTTATCACCACTGAAAAATTTAAGGCAAAAAGCTCACAGTTGTTAACCTACTCAGAAGTCACTATTACCTTTAAGACTTGTGAGTAGAAAAATAGTAAAATAAAATGAAAATGAAATAATAGTTCCCATTGGTTTCATTCTTGAAATATCAACTTCTCTATGAGTATGATAATTACAATTAGGTGCAGACTTAACAGGCAGTTAATAAGGATTTTATGACACTGCTTCAGACCACATTTCACTTCTAAGCTATTTTTAAGGCATTGTCATTTAGAACTTATATTTTCAATAATATCTTTGGACTATTTGTTCCGATAGTTATAAAAAAATAAATAATAAGAAAACAGTTCTCCATCTACAGGCACCATCTACAGTGTAGGCAAGCACAATAAGTGAAGCCAGAATTGAAAATGTGCCAGGATTTATTTTTAGTGACAGTAATTTTTATATTGCCTAACTCTCTTAACTAATTGATTTCTTGTCATAGAAATGTGGTAGAATACTGCTGATTATGTTAACTGGAAAAGACAGAAATAAGTTCTTCCAGGAACTTTGTCTTTCAGAAGAGTTTGAATTCCCAGCATAATATTGAGTTACATTATTAATAATAGTATTAATGCAGTTATTTCTTTAAATAAAAGCTTTCTTGAAATAAAAGGTTTCTTCTCTAAAACTTCACAAGTCAAATAAAAAGCTGTGCTATTTTCAATCTTTCATAAGGAGTGATCACAATTTAGAAAAGGATAACTTGAAGATAACCTGACAATACACAGTTCTGAGCTGATTCTTAATTAAGTAGCTAAAAACAATTCTAAGCTGACATTTAAGAACTTAAAATCTGCAACTTAACATCTCCTTCTCTTCTTTTAGAATATGTATGCTTAGGCCATACATGAAATTATTAGAACTGCTGCTTTTAGTTAAATATTGTTCTTACTAATTTATACTCTGAACTGCAATGGAAACAGGCAAATAGTTTGAACATTCCTGAAAATTTTCTTTTCAGTGAGTATATGTATTCCAGCACTGTCCTGGAGAAGAAAAGAGCAGAAATACCATTTTTATACTATTGGGAAAAAAATCCCACCTCAATATGCATCAGTCAGTGCTAAATTAATCTTTACTCAGATATGAAATATGTCTAGACTGATAAAGAAGGGCAAAAGCACTCTATAGAAGAAAAACATTTGACCTGTTGTCTCATGTCTATGAGGTACAGGGCAATCTTTAGCATGATGCGACCTAAGAGTTTTGGGTACAAAGAGGGTACTGTTATGTACAAAAAGAGAAATAGATAACTATAACTTGAATGAGAAATCTGACTTCATTAGATTGAAATTGGATGAATGTAAACATCAAAATAACATTTAAAAGTGCAAATTCTACCAAAGATAGTTTCTAAATTGTAAGAAAACCAGTCTCTCCGCACAAGCCACTTAATAAGCCATGCCTTCCTAACATAAGACTTTTTTTATGACTCATACTACAAGAACATGAAATGGTTCAAAAACTGTTCTAAAATCAGAAAGATAATTGGGTTAAGCAGTTACTGAATATGAATCTAAGAAAATTGAATCGTGACAAAATCTGAAAAAAAAAATCACTGTCAAAAATAAGACTTTGTCTTTGAATAGCCTGTGACGCCAACCACTAAACTCATAACGATGAAAAAAATTACCAAGGCTACTGCATGCAAAAAAAGATTTATTTGTAGTAATTATATTTATATCTCACATTCACTCTACACCTATTTTTTTTAATAAGAACTGAAAAAGGAAACAAAGTAGCATGAAAAACATAATGGTTTATTTAGAGTTCATAAAGAAAAAAATCAAACCCTTTACTGTAATTATCAGAGCTACTTGTAGTAAATGCAATAGTGAAAGCCATCAAGAGTCATTTGATATTTCACTCCTTTTCCTCCAATACAGAATGAGTGCACTGTCATTTTACTGCTGCCAATCAGATTGCTCTGTAACTTCATCTTAGATTTCATAGAAAAGAATGGTACAATTCTGTACACTGGCTTGAAGTCATTACCCCCCAAAAGATTGCTCCTTGCATTAGATTCTATTATTTTTTCCTGATTAAAAATGCTATTTTTACAAAATGACAGTAAATCTAATTCAGAAGACATTTAATTGACATCAAAATGCTCTGATTAGAAATTGCCTATTCTAGAAATAAAAAAAAACATTAAAAATTACCACAGTTTCTTCTTGCATACACTGAAAGTAAACTTAATTCTCTATTGAAAATTGAATCTGCTTGCTATTCAGGGAAAGTTATAAAACTCAATGCATCCCTCCTGCTCAATTATAGACAAACTTGTTCTTTTATACAACCAGCTAAAATGCGGATCGCCAAACACTCTAATTTTGAGGGACATGCCCTCCAAGCTATCTGTGCTAACAACTACTTAAGCAATATCAAATGGACTAAAAGAGTAAGTAGTTGTATAGAACTGGTTATAATAGAAGAGGGAAAGACAGACAAACACAAGAAACAAATGTCAGAAATAGAATTTAATAGTTTAACCAGAGAATGAATTAGATCTTCATTAGTATGAAAAGAATTTTTTTAGTTTATTTTGTTGTTAGTACAAATTTCAGCATGAAGCCAAATATCAGAAGAATTTGGTAAGTATCTCTGGATGAAGCATCAAAAAGCATATAGTACACTTTGCTACAATCATTTTGAATTCTTTTGCAATTTTTCTTGTATTTCACAGAATCACAGAATCGCATAGGTTGGAAGGGACCTCAATAAATCATTGAGTCCAACCCCCCTGCTAGAGCAGGTTCCCCAAAATAGGTCACACAGGTAGGCATACAGACATGCCTTAAATGTCTCCATAGAAGGAGGCTCCACAACCTCTCTGGGCAACCTTCTGCAGCGTTCCATCACCCTTACTGTAAAGAAGTTCTTTGGCATGTTAGTACGGAACTTCCTATGTACAAGGTTTATTTAATGATGAAGGTGCATCATATTTTATCTGGTTAATTTCTCCACATTTTTCATTATCTTCTATGAAGAGGAATACTATCTTTTCAACTATGCTTGAATATTCATAACACAGAACTCCAGTAAAGTTGTTCAAAGTAATAAACAAACACAATGAACTAGTATGAAAAATCTTGTAAAGAAAGGAATACAAATATGAAGAAAAAAATACTACATCTATGTATGTAATAGTGTAATACTCTGTTTTATATGCCAAATGAGCCAATGTAATAATTATTGGAGACATCTTTTGAATTATATTTTTAATCAATGAGTTACATTACATATAAACAACTATATACCAGATTAGGCACTATCTTCCTTTCATTCTATGACAAAATTAATAACTTGCCTTAAATCTCTGTGCTCATATGAAATGCAAAAACAGTATTTCAAAATGGCTCTTAAATAATTGTTTGTGCTTCATTTTATCTTATATTTCTCCATTTCTGGGCAGTGTATTGAAAACACAGTTTGTCTGTCACCTTTAAATACCTACACTTTCTGAATGTGCTCTACATTTTTAAAAAGTTTTTATTTTTCCAGTCTGTTCTTACACACAAATGGAAAATAAGTTTCAGGTCAACATTTTATCACTCAAGTATTTTCTGAAGTTTTTAAGCAGTGATTACTAATATAGGATACAGTAACTGAACAAAATCATGCCAAAAGCAAAGCTTTCCTAAAGCACTAAGCACTTCCATCTATCGGCTGACTGTTAGGAAATGTCACCTCCTGTTCTGCAAACATACTCAATAATGAAACACTCAGATACAGCTGTCATTTAATATTTCACAAAATTTCCCAGAATTAGATGAACAAAAACATTCCAATTTTCCTTGATCAAGCAATACAGTATGTAATTCTTGTTGGTCAATAGCCACTTCATTGCTATGCGACTGCATGTTTCCTACCAGGAAAGCCTAGAGAAATGAACACACATTTCAAAAGATCCATCTTCTGAGTTCCATTCTCTGAAAAAGGGTAAAGCTTTTGGAAATGATGCTTCTATAAGACAGTGTTTTAGACACCACCCAAAAATAAGAGCAACAATCAAAAGTGGTATCTCTTTTCTGATGCTTAATAAAAGAAAGAGTAAACAAAAAATTAAAGCTTTTCGTTTTTAAATGCATCTTTAACTGACTTTGCTGTTTGCTGTCAGAATATAGTAACTCATCAATATTTCAGAGGGAGTGATGTGGATGCTACACAGCCCTTTTGTACAAACTTCCTATGTCATAGGCTAAAATTCCTTAACTTGTACTGCTCAAAAAAATAAAGTTTCCAGTCATCCCAATTCCAACTACACCAAGAAAATGTGTTTTACGACATGTAAAAATGAAGAAGTTGCTATTAGCAGTAGTATATTTAGCATTCACATAAACAGAAGATGCTAAAAGCATTCTCTCCCACTTCTGTATAGTTTTGTTAAGTCATTCATTACCACGACACTAATTTTTCTAGGACTTATAAAATGTTCTTTAGAAAGAGCACCACAAGCTAGGTATTCTGAGGCATTATGAGAAAGTTTCCCCTCCAAAAAAGACCAGGAGCTGTACTTATATATCAATAGCAAAAGGAAATAAAAATATATAAAACTGTAGCTTTCTCTAGAAAACTACAGAAAGACCTACAGGAGCATATAACACTGTTTTATGTTAGTTATAGCTCATTTTTTTCATGATCCCAGGTTATTACATGATACAAACATACATATGGAGAAAGAAGGATGTAATTCATTTTCCCGCTATAATTGCCTGACATTTTGAAAATCAACAAACTTCAAATGTCAACATCCATTTAGATGATTGAGAAAGCTGTGATTTCATGAAAATTAGATGTGAGCCCAGAAGGCACGAGAGTCAAACACACTGTAAGAAATAAATAAATAAAACCATGGAAATCAGAAACTTTCTTTTTCACTGTCCAACTTTATCTTTTTAACCTTTGCTAATGAATTGTCAAAGGCAACTCTCAAATTATAAAATGAGCTCAGTAGCAGAGATATCCCAACTCCAATCATTAATAGTTCCTTCATCTTTCCTCTTCCTACTCACAAGACACTCCAATGATTTTTTTTTTTAAACTTTTTCTCATGAATGGAAGTTTGTGTTCATGAGAAAGTTGATAAATGCTGGCTTTTAGAATGAAATATGTTGACAGCTTTGAGCTTTAGTGAGAAAAGGAAGACCAACATTTTAAGAGAGCCTTTCATCAGAACTGAAATATTTTCCTCACAAACTTTGGCATCTCATCCAGTACCTTTGAAGTTGGCTGTATAACAAGACAATTCATCTTATTAGCTGCATAGGAATGCCCTTCAAATAGCAATGAAACTATTGCTTGTAAACATCAGTCAATTTGAAATATCTGCATTTTTAGTATATATGTTGGCTTTCTACTTACTACATCTAAGATGAAAAAAGTATGCTTAACTTGTTTATAGACATTGAAAAACATTTTTTGATTCCAGAGCTAACTCTTCAGCAAGTTGTGGTGAAGTGATGACAAATACAGACAGAACATCTCAGAAGTAATGAATCAAACGTCTCTCATTACATTTAAGAGTGTATACAGGTCAGGGGTCCTACACCAAAAAAGTACCTTTCTGTGACTCATGTCTATGAGAGTTGGTAGATGAAGTTAAATATCAGTCACAATTTCAAGGCAAAATGAATGTAAGCACACAAAAAGGAGTTAAAATGAGAACTGGATTCAAATGAGAGCTGAAATATCTTTTTATACAGAAAAGATGTTACTATTAGAATTTATGACTTCACATCCAGAGTTAATATTACAGTAGTCTGCGAAAATAATGTCTTGAAACAAAATTTTTAAAGTAAAACATACAGTGTTCCAGAGAAGATTATTAAAAACTGTATTAGCTTTTGTAGATAATTTATTATTTCTTAAAATACTCACCTGTCATTTTATGCCTTAAACAGTACTAGGTAAGTGTATGGTTTATTGAATGAGACTATTATTGCTAGTAAATGCCTCCTTTATTTTTACAAGCAATCTTTTAACACTGTTCAAAAATATTTTTATATTATTTCAGTATTTTATAATCGTTTTAAAACTGCATTGAAAACCTATTTTCTTTCTGTATTTTCATGCTTTTCTTACAGGAAGATTGTGATGCGTCACCTGGATGATTTTAGTTCAGTACAAATTAAACTATTTATAATTAGCAAAACAGAATTTATTAAGAGACTTCAACACTACAGAAGTTACCAAAACTCAAGGTAAATGGGACCCTTCAATAACTTGGAATCAGTTGGAAATACCTTGATTTATATTCCTCTTTGTTTTTATTTCTTTTCCCTGAAGCTCTGACTAAGCAAAAGAATAGTAAATAAAATTGCTCACTCAGATCAAGATAATATGCAGGAAGTACATTTTTATTAATATATTTTAATAATATTCAGCAGAGACAGCACCAGAGCCAATGAGAAACCTGCTCTTGCAAAGCCTTGCCATTCCAAAAGTCAATTTTACATGAATATTTACAGTGCCAGGTGCTTTGAAGACAGAAAACAACTTTTGCATACACCCACTGGAAAAAAAAAAAATAATATGCATTTAGCGATTGCAGGATACAATAGAAGTAGTAGACAAAGATCATTCCGTTCACATTCAAAATATATGTGTAAAGTTGTGGAGTTGTCTACAGCAGTTTTTGCCGTTGCTATGGCAGTTGATTTGCTGTCCACAGCTCTTCAAAGGTATTCCAGTCTGGTTTTTGACCAGGGAATTGATTTCAAAATCAATTTGAGAAGCAAAGTTTCTCTTTCTTCCACTATTAAGTAATAGCTAGAATACAAGGGAAGAGATCACATGCAGAATACCTAGAGCAATGTGCCAAAAAGTTAAGAAATACCATTCCTCAAGGATCAACAGATACAGTGACATTTGCCTATAAATTAAATTTGGAAATGAAACATGAAGAAATACACTTAAAAACATTAAAAGTCCTTTCCTTCTGAATCTCCCACATACATAAATTGAAAACAAAGCAACAAAATATGCCATCTGCTAAAATAAATTACAAGTAAACAAAAGGAAAGTTAAGTTCTGCCATAGCTTAATGCAGCTGTGCACAGACACTGAGCCTCAACGGTTTTGTTGTCAGCTGGCAAAATCATTGGACCCTCTTCCTCGTCTTTTGAGCATTGTATGGCTCTGGAGAATTGGTTACTGCTGTGCACCACAGTGGTGGATCTTACTCTGATTAGGGTTTGTTTTTTCTTTTTTTTTTTCCTTTTCCTTTTTTTTTTTTTTTTTTTTTTTTTGAGAGAGAGAGACTGTTTCCTATGTGCGTATAGTCTTTAACTATAAAAAGCAGTTTGGAGTGGCAATGTAATATCATCTAACATCTTAACAGCAAACATATGTTTCACTTTGTTATGTTTGTAGGTCTGTCTGAAAACACAGTTCTTTTTGAAACAGATAATATGGCACTGGTGGCCAGAAAAGAATTCATCAACAATCCCTGGAGAAGAACTTTTGAATCCTCAATATTTCCAAATGGAAACAAACTAATTTTCACTTGCGGAATGGGCACATTAAGTAGTCCTATTTTCCTTCATTCTAGGAGCTTATGGTAGTAATGCTGTATTTCTACAAAATTCCTTAATTGTTCATTGTTATTTCCTTCCTCAAACTCTTACAGATTTAATGAGGTTTCTCTTCTACTGCAGAACTACTTATTAGCAGTGAAGAAAGTAGATGTAAGGAGATTTTCTTCATAATGACTTGCAAAGGGATGAGCTCAAGAGGGAGAAAAGAAGTGAGGGATGTAGCTTAGGGGGTCAGAAATTTAACAGGGTATTTCAGACAGAGCAGAACCCCATAGTACAGTATACTGATAGTGGCCAAAATCTGTTACTACCCATCCTGTATATTGAATAGTTTGTGTGGAATCTATCTTGGAGGAGCTAAGAAAAAAAGTACATCTGTCTGTCTAGCTCTCATGGAAAGTGTTCCTTGTGCTTCAAATGAGCCTATCAGCCAGCCTAACAGTGACATCAAGTTGGTTTCCTGTCTCCAGAAGATGTCCTAAAAGCAAACAGATAAAGGCAACAAAAAAGGCATAAAGATAACTTGGAGATCCTTCTCCAAGGATATTTCAAACTTTTGATTTAAAGAACAGTTCATTCTGAAGGATAATCAGAGTGGTGTTTTTTTTCTCCTTTTTTTTAAGCTAATTTAGAATAAAATTTGTAGCAATTGAAAAAGGTATGTTGTGAAATACAAAGCAATAGAAATCTTTGCAACACTGCTTGCAGCCAAATAAGTCAAAATTGTCCCTTAATACTGTCAGTTAAGGATAACAAACTACCTTTGAGCAGTTAACAGTCTCTGTGGCAATTTAAGTAAAAAGCAGTAACAGGAAGCTTGTTTTTCACTTACAAAATGAGAAATCAACATAATTCATGTTCTTTATCCTGACTCATTTCATGAAAGTAACATAACAAAACCAAATCTGAGCCATTATTGGCTTACAGTCTTAAGTGCTATGGGAGAATGTAAATCCCAACAAAGCCGTGTAGCTCCACTGGCCTATTAGAAAACACAAAGAATAACAGCCCACTTGTCAGACAAACAGCTGGGTCTCAAACATTCAAAGCAATTAACTTTCCTCTCAGATTTTAGGCTAATGTCTGAGCAAGAGTCAGCAGTCTAAGCAGGCTTGTGCCAGTGCTTCTGTAATTAGCACGTCAATAAGTTACCAGCTACGTGTTATCAAGTCAGCTTTGGCAAAGGGAGGACCAGCAGGCAAAGAAATTTCAAACTTCAAAGTAAGCTCCAACATATCTGATCATATAATAAAAAATACTCAGTCTTAGTGCCTTATCTTGGAAGCTCACATTGGTTAGACGGTGACCTTTACAGGATTACCTTAACACTGAGAGAAATCAGACCCTCTCTGAAGTGTTCTCAAATTTGTAATAGAAGATGGCTGCATGAGTGACGTTTATGTTGGAAAAAAAAAAAGGAGGGGGTGGGGGGGGGGGGGAGAGAAGAAAATGGCTTAAATGTCTCTCTGCATAAGCTGAAGCTCTGATTTAAAGCCATTTGACTTTAAAAGTCCAGAACTATGATAGCTGACTGACAACTTGCAGGATGTAACAAAACACTCTCCCTCTATCAACCAGAGCAAGAGAAAATGCAGCTTTCAGGCTCTATTCTATTTTTTTCCCATTAATTTGGTCATATTACCAATATAAACAGGCTGATTCGTACAAATACATTCTCTGTTCCCCTCCCCAAAATATCCTGTTCTGTCTGGCAACAAAAATAACTTTAAAGAAAATGGCAAAGATTTTAAAGGTACATCTAAAAGCAATAACTGCTGTTATCTTCCATTTCTCAAGCATAGGTGGGGAGTACCGTGTAGATCTGTCAGCCAGTTTCTCTGCATCTTTACCAAACTAAAACACTTCTTATGCTGCAGACATATAGTATCAACCATTTATATATTGCTGTTCTTACTGAATCCTCAACAGCTGTGGAAATTTTCAATTGTTCTGGAGAACTAAGGGAAAAATTAAAAACAACACCCTCTATTTAAGGACATTAAAGATGCATTATCCTCCTCCCAGTGTCAACTTCTGTTGACAACTTCCAAAAACCCATTTTCTCCTCGTTTCTAACATACTGTTTTTGCTGTTTCATCATCATATTCTGGAACACTATATTCAAGATTGCCACACAGTTCATATACAGACAAGCTACCTGTAATGCACTAAAATGAAAATAATTCATTCCCTTAAAAAAAAGAAGAAGAAGAAGAAGAAGTATGAATAATGCGTAACCAGACAATTTCTTTTTCTTCTAATGTCTTTTAATTAAAGCAAGCAGCTAGGCCAATTGATTCCAGTCCCCCCTGGATATTGAGCATAGAACTAAAAATAAGCATTAAAACAGGCGTCAATTACATCCTGAGGAACAAAATTAGACTTGCACTTGGATAATATGTTATTTGAAAGCAGTCTCACAGTTTCTACCGCTAATTCAGTGATATCATTAATCACAGGTCTTATTATGTTATAGAAGATAAGTGTTATTAGTTTTCAAACATTTAGATACACAGAACACATAAGCTGTAATTTCATTAGCATTTTGGTTCAGAGTATTAATGCAGTTTTGAAAGGAATCACCTCACTGCCCTCTCCTATAGCACACTGGTCAAGTTTCCAGAGCAGTTTTGCTGCATGCTAGCTGGATTCTTTGTGAAATAATGTAAGCCAAGTGTATTCAAAACGCACTCCAATCAGGCACAGTGGTCTCTCGGAAAGCTTTGAACTAAATAAGCATGCAATAGCCTGCTTCTGCAAATGGACCAGCCAAAAATCCAGCCCAAAGTAAAATTCCTGACCTGGACGTACTATAGCTAGTGGTGCATCAATGCAAAATGCTTGATCTACCAATCCCTTCCTATACTACTCAATTATTTTTAAGGCAGATAACAGACACAGAAGACTAAGGAAAACACACATTCCTGAATCTGGGCTGAAATCAAACCTAATACAAAAAACTCCTAACTAAGGATGTACTGAAGATTGTTAGTCAAGCAATGATAGCACTTGAACAATATAAAATTTTCCATTCCCTTCTTGGAATTATTTCACTCATATTTACCATAAAAATCCCTACATGGTATTTTGCATTTTCAGCTATTTTAAATTTAGGTAGCATTTCAGAATATATGGTAGATGTCTATAAAATACTCCTGTATTACTTCTACTAGCATCAAGGGTGACATTTATTTACTGCATTTCATCTCTGTTCAAAATAACTAAATGTATCAGGCTTATTTATTTTTGACCGATAAGATATAAATAAAGCTCCTGGGATGTCATGGCACTTCAGGGCCAATTTGCAGCAAGCATCAGAAAATATTGCAACTCGTCTATAACAATAAGAGCTTGAAGATGTGGAGACAGCACAGTCACATGTGGGGAAACGGAGCAAAAACATCTCAGCCTCTTCAATCATTACAGCTGGTACGGTGAATTTTATATCCCCTCCTGCTAACAAAGCTCTTCCTGGGACAGTAACCATAGCTTCTTACAGCTGGAAAATCCCCTAGTAGTGCAAAGGGCCCCAAAAAGGCAATCGCCTGCAGCCCAATCCTTGGTGCATGCTTGAGGGCTGTGGTTCTGTCTATGCCCAGCTACGTATCTCTGGGACCCAATTTGCTTTTCCACTTTCATCCTAACCTGCCCTGCCACCAGGACAGTCCCAGCACGGCTGGTCCTGGCTATTGCCATGCTTGGCCCTGGCACGCTGCCCACCTTGCAGCACTGGGTCATAATTCACCAGCACGTTAGCTGCTATGCATTAACTACCTAATAAAAACAGTACAGAAGATATTGAGATACTGCCTTAGAGAGTGAATTAATCAAGCCTCATATAAAAAAAGGCTAAACTTTTCCTATCAAAGGTACAAAACTCATCCTGTGAAGTCTCAGGCCAAAGCCTCCACAGATTAAAAATACCAAAATTTATAAACTGGTTAAGATTTGCAGTGTTTTTAATAAACCAGTAAGGCAGACGGCAGTTCAAGCAGAATGCAGATACACGGTATGGGGAGCAGGGAGAGAGCACCTGTAGTTATGAATGTGAGTTTCCAGCCTGGGTAAAACTGAGACATGCCTGCCTTCTGATGCCTCTGGTCTCATAACTGGAGCCAGGTCAAGTGGCACCAAGATACAAACTCACAGTTGGTCAGTTTAGCCTTTACCTTTGCAGGTGGGAAGAGGCAGGCAGATCTATAATTGTTAGGAATTATCCATACCAACACAACTAATTAGAGATAAGAAAGTATTCCCTTTGCTTCACAGAGGAGGTCACCGTGCAACGAATGTGCTTCTGCTGAAAAAAGCAGGAAGGCAGGATAAATGTGTAAAGGAGCATTTAAAACAAAGTCTCCCCCTGCCTTCCCTGGGAGATGTGACCCTCAGGCAGCAAACTGAAGCAGGCAGCAGCCCTGGTCTTCTCCACATTTAATCACCAAGCTTATTTTCCTCTCATATTAAAATCAATTTTTTGCAAAAAAGTGATTTTAATTGATTTGAAGTAATTGTCAGGAGAATTTGTGCATTCCAATTCTTTTACTTCCCCTAATCTTTACTCTGTAAACTGTTATTAGGATTCAGTGCATTTTAGTTCCTTGCATCTCGTTTTCATTACCTTTTTTCTCCTAGCACTTACTGTTTCTCAGCTAGGTGCTCTTTATGTAACACAAAGGGCAAAAGCCATCTCTTCCTTTGCTCTGCTGCTGACACAATACATGCCATCTCATTATCTTGTACAATTACATATACTGTTTCAATGCCCACTATGCTCTTTAGTGCATTCATGAAGGTTCTGTTTTCCACATCTAAACCCTTCTTAAAGTCTTCTGCCAAGCAAGCAATCTCATGAACTATTTGTTGAAGATGCTTAGTTCTTGGTTCTGTTTCTCTAGCTATTTGATAGTCTTTACCTACTTTAACACCTTTGAGAATTTACAATTTAGTCAGAAAAGTGTAACGCGCGTTTGCATATCTTTGATTTTAATTGTACCTACCTCAAGTAACAATCACAACAGAAATTAATAGATAATTCAGTGCAGCCTGTTTGCTCATGCAAGGTTTTTCAGGAGCCTCTGCCCACACAGAATTGACACTGCAGCTATCACCCATTCAAACCAAATTGCAAGGTACCTCTTCAGATACTAGCAGCAAAACAACCCAAACAGTGTGTGAACATGCTCGTTATTTCTTTATTCTGGACCTTCGAAAAACCTACCATCATAAAGCAGTTTGCTTATGTATTGCAGTCCCAGCTCAATATAGCATCCAAATAGCATGCCAGTAGAAGAAGCTGACATGTCTAATTTGAAATGCTAGATCAATTAAATGCTTCATAAAGGGAGAAATAAATCTATAAAGTTTGGAGGTATTTTTGAGTATATTTTCAGTTCAGCAATTGTAGTCTTATTGTTGACTAAATGATCAACTGGGTGATTAAGAACTGCAGAGATAAAAATGACAATGAATCAAAGATGAGCAAAATAAATACACAAAACTAAAAGCCAACTATGTTAGATTAAATGATGATTTTAGATATTAATTCAAATGACACAGAATGCACATTCAGTGATTATGATTGAATGTCTTATCAACTGAAATCCATATTTACAATAATAGATAATATGCAAACACTCTGACGGCAAAATTTTATGCAAAAGAGGATAAATAAACAGATCACAAGTTCGAAATATACTGGAAAGACGGTGCCAGAGTTATTCACATACTAATCAATAGAAAGTAAAGTAAAAAATAACACATGATGCTGGAAAACATTACGAAATAGGAAAAAAATGTTAACACAAGCAAAAAAAGAGATAGAAAGTCTGTCAAAAATCTATAAACCCAACCCAGTACACTGATTAAACTCTAATTTTGTCAATATTTGCTCACAAGAGTCTTCTGATGCATTGCCCTTTAGAAAGTATACACTATAAGGAGCTAAAATGAAGAAGTAACTCTCAAGACGTTCACAGAATGATTTAATCACAAAGCAGGTTTCCGAAAATGGGATTTTTGCCATTTCTATTTACATGTTAAAGAGTTTAAGTTTATACATTTTATTCAGTAAATGACAAACTAGAAAAATCCGTTATTATCTAATGTGAAATTTCATGAAAGCATTTGAGTTCAGTCTAACCACACTTCAAAGAGAGATTTAGTTAAATCCGATAAGTAGGATTACATACAGATGTCAATCAATAGATGTTCCATAACTATTTGCATTAAAAAAAAAAGAAATGCCATGCTTAATAACTACTTTCTAAATGTCCTTTTTATCTAAATCTTGTATAAAACTGTTGAAAAAACCTGTTATGCTATGCCTGTGCTCTGCAGCTTCAGAGTAACATTAAGGTATCACCTTTGCAGTGTGTTCATGTTTGTTAATGAAACCTATCTTTTTTACTTTGAAATTATGGTATCTTATTTAAAGACAGAAAGAAAAGACCTAGAGAATAAAATGGGCCTGGGAAGACTCAGGGAAGAACAACAAACAAACCCAACACTATGGTTCACCCGTCATAAAAAATAGTATATTCTTAGAAAATATGAAGGAAATTTTCATGAAAAAACTTTAAGAGATCTATACAGAATTTACTGCTAACGGCTTTTTTGTTTGTTTGTTTTGTTCAACAGATATCTCTATTGGAATAGACTTTACTTCTAGCTGATTAAGTTATGCAATCCAACAAGCCTAGTTTTCATAGAATCATAGAATCGCTAAGGTTGGAAAAGACCTGCAGGTTCATCCAGTCCACCCTTCACCAATGGTTCTCATTATACCATGTCCCTCAACACAATGCCCAAATGCTCTTTGAACACCACCAGGCTCGGTGACTCCACCACCTCTCTGGGCAGCCCATTCCAGTGCCTGACCACCCTTTCAGAGAAGTAGTATTTCCTAACGTCCAGCCTGAACCTTCCCTGGCACAGCTTGAAGCCATTCCCTCTAGTCCTATCACTAGTCACACGAGAGAAGAGGCTGACCCCCAGCTCACTACAACCTCCCTTCAGGTAGTTATAGAGAGCAATAAGGTCTCCCCTTAGTCCTTATTTGTCAGGACCCTACGCTGAATTAGAATGCTATGAGTTACAAAGCAAGCAAGCAAAGGGAAACTGCTCACTCCTGCCTCCTGTTTGCATAATGCTGCCACTGCTGTCTTTGTGCAAACCGATTAAACTGAGTGAACAGTAAATCCATCCAGTGCAAGTATTTCTCTCAGCCAAAGGGTCACACTAGTAGGCTTCTGGCCAATGTTTTGTGTTGCTGACACAGCCAGCTTTCTATGGCTCTGATCATCAGTGACAAATGCCAGAGGCAGCTAACTCTTGGGACCTTACTGTAAAGGTACCACTGTGTAGTAGGAACACGCCTTCAAGATTTAATAGAAAAGCCAGCAAAGTGGCAGATTTGCAGCTTTGCCCTTTTGTTTTTCTCCAGGACATAATTCAGCTAAATATAGTCACTTACAAAATTCAGCAAGGAGCTACCGAGGGGTGTATACACTCTTTCATAGCTATCAACGTGCATCATGAATTGAAAGTGTTTTTTAAAAAAATCCTAAACCACAAATAGTATCACATATGTTTATTTGAAAATAATGATCCTATGGGATATTTAGCTGTACTTGCGAAAACAAGGGGAGTGAATACACAAGGCTTTAATTCTCCTTTGCAGTGGTAAGGTATAATCTGACCAAATCTACCTGCTCAGTACTTGAGAAGAAGCCCTAGAGGAGCAATACCAAAAGGGAAAAGTGCTGACAATACACAGATCCAAAGGTATCTCCAAAATTATCACAGTACCTGTGCACCCTTTAGCACTGCAGCCACAGGCAAGTTGCTGAACAAATAGACATGTTTATAACTGTGCAAATAATCTAAGAACTTCCTACTGACAGGATGTCAGTAGAACTTGAGTATGAGGAGGGAGACATATCAGACCTTCTTCATCTACAGAAGCACCTTTTAAGGAATGGGTCTATATTACTAGTTTACTCTAGAGAAATTACCTCCCCAAAAATAAATCTACCTGAGCTGTTACCAGTTCAGAGCCTCAAAACACATACTGTAGGTAGAACTGTATTTTGACAGTCTTTCCTTCAACAGACGTTACCAAAACATTGAAGACAGTCAGTCTCAGGAGCCCTGCCCAGATTGCATTTTCTCTATGGACTCAGCATGTACCTATACTATCCTGTCCTATTTCAGCATGTTGGCGTAGCTGTCTCTTCTGATTGGTGAAACATGTTTCTAAACCCACTGGGAAATGGTCCAATTTTGCAAAACAACAAAATAAGCCACCCTCTTCCTCTAAAAAACAGATGATTTGGGGAGGGTTTGAGGTAAGATGAGCTTTCATATTCCACTCCTCAGGGTTCTTCTGCCTAGAAGAACTTTCACCACTACCTATAGGCTGCCATGTTCTGCATTTCCTGGTCTTTACATGTAGTTGGTAACTGATTGAATGTGTGTTGTGGCTTTGTTTTAAATTTGGGTTAGTTAAGTTTAAATCCTTATGTGTTCAAGGACATAAAATTTGGCAAGGGTGAGTGACAAAAGAAGAACAGAATTCTGTAAGACATTGTCCTGGACACCAATCTCAAGGGGAGATATAGTGGAAGTATTTTTTGTGATGTGGTAGCGTCATGCAGCACAAGAGACATTTAATATCTATTTTATTATATAATGTCTTATTTGAAGCTGAAAATTGTTCATGAAGACTTTTTCTGGAATCCTCAGTTTAAGCTAATCAATTGTCTAATGCTTGACAGCTGGTAAAATTAAATTTCAAACAAGTTCTTAAAAAAAAAAAAAAACAAATTTATCTATAATCACAGAATGGCTTGGATTGGAGGAAACCTTTAAGATCGTCTAGTTCCAACCCCCCTGCTGTAGGCAGGGACACCTCCCTCTAGACCAGGTTGCTCAAAGCCCCATCCAGCCCGGCCTTGAATGCTTCCAGGGAGGGGGCATCCACCGCCTCTCTGGGCAACCTGCTCCAGTGTCTTACCACACTCACAGAAAAGAATTTCTTCCTAATATCTAATCTAAATTTACCCTTTTCCAGTTTAAAGACATTTCCCCTCATCCTGTCACTACCAGTCCTTAAAAAAAAAAGTCCCTGAAAACCAGTGGAAGAAAATTTGCAAGAAAAACAGTAAAAGTATGCATACTTTTACTCTCAGTTTTAAATGTCAGAGTTCACAGTCATTGTGACTCCTGATGTTATTGTAAAAAAAAAAAAAATCACTTTATTAAAAGATGGAAGAAAATGAAATATTGTATTTTCTTAATATATGTAAACCAGCTCTTAAAAAAGATTCAGGTTATTTTTCAATAATAGAAAATTATTAGAATCATTTTATAAATAAAATATAAAAGCAATAATATAAGCCACAGTTTCAAAACCTGAACATAATACAAAGTATCCACCGACAGCACAAATACAAAAGCAGGGTTCTACACTGGGCTTCCCAGACATTTTTCAGCCATGTATTTTATTAAAGGATATCAAATTATTCAAATTAAAACTATAAAAATATACTAGTTTCAATTAATTTTTCTCAGGAAAAGTTTTCTTCCTGGTAAAGACTGGAATTTCTGGCAAAGTGAGTTCTATTCCCAGACCACCCTGGGAGTCACAGCAGACCCAGAAATGAATGGCCAGAAGCTGAGCCTGGACAAGCTCCCAGCCAGCTGTCCCCTGCTCCTCCCTTCCTTCCTGACCCTCAGGTCCTATAATCATTGTCTGCCATGACAAACATGCCATGCTGTTGTGTGATGCAACTATGCTGCCATATCTACACCCCTTTTGGATTTTGGTAATCTAAAGCTTAAGAACAGACATTAAACATATATGTTGACAAACTCTGAATATCTCTCTATATATTTATTTTCTAATCTGCTAATGACTCAGATTAAAACTGGACCCAGAATATGGAAATAGCTCAATTCACATGATTCCTCCTAAATGTCCCAGTTTTATGTCAAAAATTTGTTGCTCAGACCTTCAGCAGATGGAAGAGAGACAAATCTGTTTGTCAATATTTTTAGGTACTTACAGAGTTCAAACAAATGCCTTTAAGTGTCTTATGCTGTTTAAAAATTTCCAGACTATATAGCAGTTGAACAACTCATTGAATGGAGTATCAGTGAAAGAATGATAAACTCTTTGGCCACAAGACCTCCGTCTGCATCAGGACTTTATCAGCACTGCTGAAACACCTGTCCTCTCATACTCTTATCCACATCTTAATTCACGCAGAGCCCTGCAACTTTCTAAATGCAGAGTAAGCCTCCATACACGTGTATCAGACAATTATTCTGCACACTACTTATGTCTCAGAACACAAAATTGAAAATCAAAAGAAAATACTGGGCCAAGTGAATGCAGTATGCAGATGTGTAAGGGAGAATGACAACAGAAATAGTTATTCCAAACTATTTTTGAACCACTGCCAATCAGCCTCATTAGACATCCACATCACTCACCACTTCAAAATGTTTTCCTGGCCTACGTGAATTACACATCTTTCTCTTTCCTTCTAAGAATGAAATAAATATTTCCATTTTCTATATGAATGTAAATGTATCAACAGTTGCCACTGATACAGAACACAAACCTTCCCCTCAGAAAAAGAAAAAAACAACAAAACCTGATAGCTTCAACTTCCTTTGTTATTTTCAGAAAAAAAAAAATAGTAACCACTAATAACCTCTTATCATGCAGCAGTAGCATATATATTTCTTATTTGGCAGATGAAACTTTCTGTCTTTCCCTACTTTCTCTTACCCATCAGTCTGCAATTAACTCTTCTTCACACAGTGAAGCTGATAAAAAGAGAAAGTTTCATAAAATTCATAGTATGCAAGAAATGAATGACTCCTTCAAATTATGAGCCAAGATTCAAAGACAACATGAAACTTTATGTGAACTTTGGGAAGCACTGATATGTACATCCAAACCCCAGCATCACTATGTATTCTTAATATTCTCCTCTTTCACTTCAGTTGGGTAAAGTGAGTTTTTTCATTTTGTGTCTTAAACTACCTTTTAGCTCCTTATATACTGACAGACAGACTCTGATTTCTGTTGCAGATTTTGTGTTCTTTTTTTCCCCCCTCTTTTGCTGGAGAACTGCCATTCTGCATTAAAAATATTCCTACCACGTATTTTCTATGAGGAAATACAACCTAATTAAGCCTGCCAGTCAGATGATCCTATTTTCACTTGATTATAACTCAGCACTTAACTCCAGCAGCCCAGACTTCCAACACAGCCAAAATCCATACCCCTGAACGTAGGACTAGAGTCTGATTAGTCAGTGAGAAATCTGTAACAATACACTCTCACGCCCTTTGGGATTAGCAGCAAACTAATATACAGAGAGAACAGTAGCTTGGAGGATATTTGGCCAGTTAAAGAATTCACTTTTCCAACATAACTAAAGATGCTGTGAGATAAGCAGCTTACAGTAGTATCCTCTAGCACAGCTTTCCTTCTTTTGTCTCTTCAAAGAAATTAAGATTTCTTTGCAGTATCCTATTTTGTAAGCACAGTGGTTGCCAAGTCAAGCACTTGCAAGTTGGGAAATGCCAAACTTATCCAGTTGCTCGTGTAAATTTAATTCTCATTCACTACATTCGTATTTATGCATTGTGATATAAAATTTAATTACCCCATTGGACACTATTTTTTCCTAGCACATCATTCAGCCCACCAGATGAATGCAGGAGGAGGCTGAATCAATGTACTGACAGCTATAAAAATGCCACGTTTGATTTGAAAGTGCTTGACTTCGCAGCCAAAGTTACATTCTTTTGGCACAAATCTGAATAAAATTTGAATTATATAAACATACATAGATTTGAGGGAATAATGGAGCACAAGGGAGATAAATAATTTATATATGGCTGACATCAATGCAATTAATAAGGGGTGTTCAACAAGGTTGAATGTATTTTGCAAACACAAAGTCATCATCATAATTAAGATATTTGAAAGCATTTCACAAACCCGTAACATTATTACTTGTGACCTTAGGCCTTCCAAGACAGTCTGAAGAAACTACATTATAACAAAGATAATGAAGACCAAAAAAGAAAATTGGAGAAGCACCAAAATACAATTATTGTTTATTCTTCAAAGTTAGCATATTCTGAAAGGAAAAAAAAAAGTAACCATTGTTTTGTAACAGGAGATGGATGTCTTTTTAAGATGCCAGGGCTAACACTGCTAGGAAAATATTTTACTGAAGTGGAACCAGAAACTGGCATCAGGAAGGCAGTAATGTCTAAAGCTCCAACCCTGCGGCACATTCAGTCATCCAGAAAATTGAGGCTATATTTAGTTTACATTTACATGTTTTTATTAGGAAAAAAATAATCAGCTATGGCTAAAACTGTTATTTCAAGTTAAATGTGTTCTTAAAATGGAATTTGCTTGTTTATGGACTAAAGCGAGTCTAATGTTTATTCCATTGTACAGATCACTTCTAAATACGAAGCCATAAAACTGATGTCACACCAAAGGCTTAGACCTTCTTGTTACATCACTTCTTGCTACGATGCATTATGCTGTGATAGTTGTACAAAAAACATTGTGGAAGTGTAAATGAAAAAGCTCTAATTTGGAAATAAATTCTCACTATTATTGTGTTGTTGGTTGGTTTTTTTTTGTTTTGTTTTGTTTTTTTTAAATATACTGTGCTGAATTCCACTCCAAACGTTTCCCTTCTGATACAGATTGGATTTCAGTAACCATGATATTTTTCACTATTTCTTACCAGAATACTTTTATTCTCAGAGGTTCTGTTATACACAAAAATGAAACTGATTAAGAATAAATATTAATCAAGTAGGTAACTAAACTTATGGAATAAGAATTACATTGTTTCTCTCATAAAACTGTAACCTCTCAACACTGAAAGAAGTTTTTCACATTTTATAGAAAGCCAGCAGTAATTTCTCAGTAAGCAGATGGCTTTGGACTGTTTTTTGTTTTCAACTAAAATAATACAAAAAGCCTTACATCACACTAATACTTCCATTCTTCTTCTCTTATTTTTATTTTATTATTATTATTTTTTAATAAATTGCCCCATCTTCCAAGTTTCATAGCAGCACTGTCCAAGCACTGAAGGCTGGATTTGGCCTTCGTTGATTACTTCCACACACTGCTTCTCCATGAACTCACAAGCTCGTCATGTCAGCACCAAACCCAAACACCTGTCCTTAGCAAATCCTTCTGCTTCCTGTTTCACATTGCACATTCAGGCCCTCTACCAACTGGCAGTCAAAATACATACACAAACCTGGTTCTTTTCTAGTTTCCAAAAATGCAAACAGCAAATCCATCCTGCTTTTAAAAAGAACACCACTTTGGGGAAGAAAATTTAAAGCAGGACATTAAGTAAACTGATGCTGTCATTAGTGCAAATGTCAAGTTCATTATAGCAGATGCTTCAGCTGATGATGGCCATACATTAATATCTCAAAATAAATGGGTAGAGTGTTCAATTTGATTTAATGGGCCTGCTTCAGTGAGGCAGAGGTGGCCAATGCCTCATCTCTGCCTAACAGGGCAGGCCTTCTGAGTGGGACCTGTCTCCAGCTGCATGCCAACTTTACCAGACCTCAGAAATGCAAAACATTGGTGAAGTACAGAACAAAGTGCTACTGCTAATGCAGGTAGAGACCAAAAAGAACGCGGAAATAGCAAGGAACCTCTGCCATATTGCATCCATAGTTACAGGAACCCTTTTATAAGAGGAATCAGGTAGCGTGCATTTAACAAATTATGTTGCTTACTGTCAGCATTTCAGTTATGGACTGGACTTGCTTTTAGCACAGAAAAGCAGGAATAACTATTTGTCAGACTCCTCAGCTTTTTCCACAGAACTAGAGCAGAAAATACTTCTCTGCCCTTCAGGCCGAAGACAAATTACTACGTAGGTTTCTACATAAGTAATGCCTATTTATTTCCATGGAAACCACAACAGATGCAAAGAACACAATAACACCATTTTATAGACCAAATTCTCTGCTACAAAAAACTATTTTTCAACAAAATCACCAGTATTAGCTACGCACCGTTGCCAGTAACGAACAATAGCTTTCATGATATGCTCATAAACAACTGCATGGCTATCCAGAACATGGCTTGACTTCCACGCTGCTGAAACACACCACCCACCATCCCACTGTGATCACACGCCATTCATTTCATCAGAGTGCCCCCCTGATGTCATCTGTCACACAGCAACAAAATATAATGGAATATTGTTGGTAAAGATCAATCTTTACTTCCATACCATCAACATCCACCTCTGATGTCACAGGCCAACATAATGAAATAGAAGGCATTACTTTCAGCCATCATATAATACTAAATGTTAACAATAACAAAGAACAAATTGTGTCTAAATATAATTCTAAAAAGGCACATATATATTGAAAAGCAACTCCTAAACATTTCTGCTTAGATTATAACTCATTTTTTCTCTTAGTCATTATTTGATTTATAGGAATTTACTAATTTCAGCTGGAACTCTCCTAAAAGCAGTCTGAAACATAAATCAGAAGAACTTCAGATAACCATAAAAAAAATCCACAATACAAGATCTCCCTTAGCCTTACAGGATACATGAGTCAACCATTGCTTTAGACACTCCAAGGTAAGTCAAACATACTGGGCTGCATCAAAAGAAATGAGGTCAGCAGAGCAAGGGATGCAATTGTCCCCTTTTGCTCTGCCTGGAGTACTGTATCCAGGTCCGGGACACAGCGCAAGAAAGATATGGAACTGCGTGGGTCCAGAGGAGACCACAAAGATGACCAGAGGGCTACAGCACCTCTCCTGTGAAAATGGGCTGAAGGGAAGGATCTGTGCTCATTAAGCCTAGAAAAGAGAAAGCTGTGAGGAAACCTCACAGCAGCCTTCAAATACTATAAAGGGGCATTTAAGCAAGCTCAAGAGAAACTCTGTACCAGGGATTGTAGTGAATAGGACAAGGTGTAAAAGTTTTAAACTGAAGATGGTAGATCTAGATAAGGAAGAAATTCTATGAGGGTGATGGGGCACTGGAACAGAAACTAACATACAAATTACTGTTATTCAATAACACATACCATTTCAAAGCAGACAAATGTATGCTTAACTGCCTCTGTTCTGCTATGTATCTTAACTTTTCTACCTCAAGATTGCTAAAATTTACTCTAATAAATGTATTTGTAATTCAATAATCCAATAAAAACCACAAAGTTTACAACTGGCACTATAAAGATGTTTCTAAACTAATCTATCTGAAGTGAAATCAAGGATTTGATGCATACAGTTCAGTTACAAAAGAGCAACAAAGCACAGCTGAATTTTCTTCTCACAAGGTGTATGCATTATGCAACTATAAACAGAAGAAATGAACTAATTTTATTTTCACAACTGAAAACAACTTCTAAACTGAGCAGCTTTCATTGAGCCAGGATATCTAACAAAATACATTATAACTGAAAATAATATTACTGCATAATTGAGTATTTTTTTCTGAACAACTACACTTAGCAGCTCTCAGTTTACAGCTGTGAAAATATGCACTTAAGAAAAAATTCCCACTTTTTTTCCAAAAGAATTCTAAGCATTCTAAAGCATACTGAAGCTTTTTTTTTTTTTTTTAATTTCTAATGGAGACTGAGTTCTTCAGAAGCTGCTCAAATTCTGTTGAGACTTATTTTTTTATAGTTGTAGAGTCTTTTGGATCCATTTACTCTTCCCTTGGAAATCACAGTTGATTTACTTTAAATGCTGAAACTACTTAGGCTGTAAATAATACAAACAACACTCAGAATAAGAAAAATTTTTATACCATTCATTTGAATGGAAAATTGCTCCTTGAGAATAACAGACCACATAACTTCCATGTTTCCCCCTCCTAAAGAAATCTACCAAAATCAAAGAAAGATAAAAACTACTTTAATGTGACTCAAACAAGAAAAGATGTGGGTTAGGTATAACCTGACGCATTTTAGACTTTGAACCTATTCCCAAACTCAGAAAAAGAATAAAGAAAGGTTGGGTTTTTTTCCCCCACTTGTATTAATTTGGAGTGCATACTTATTTACTCTATAGAAGTTCTCCTTTAACAATAGGTTCCAGACTTGCCCTTCTGTGTAGAATTTTCATCAAAAATACTAGTGATGAGAGAATTTCAAGGTCAATGTATGTCTGAAATGTCACAGCAGATGATGGGTCCAGCTAATATGCAAAAGAAAGAACAGCTGTAGAGGCTATAAAGAGAGACCTTATTAATAAAGGAGGACTATAAACCCAGGGAACTTGCCACCACTCTGCTGTTTTTAACCATTCAAAACATTTTCATATGGAAGGTCTAGAGTAAGAAGGAATATTTCATAAAGAATTTTTCATACAGAACAAGTAAACTTTCTTCCAGTAAGATGACAACTACTGAACAGTATTTAAGAATTATTTAATGTGGCTTCCTGAGAGGCTACAGAATCAATGGGGAATGCAAAAAAAGGGTTTCTGTTATTCTTCTCATCAGTGTTGAGGTAACTAATAATACAGGGTTGCTGAAAATTGCTACTTCAGGGAACAAGACAAGAATGAGAATCAAATTCATGCCCCCTTTGTAATAATAAAAAGCTGTAATCACAGGCCTATCAAAATACAGTAACATTTTTTAATACTATAACAGAAAATTGGAATTTGTGCTGTATTCAAGAGCAGCTTAGAAGCATATTAGAACTGGTACAATTATCTTAAAGAACCAGAAAAAGTGAACGATTGGGAACTTAAGCTCTCAGTGAAGCAAAAGAAAATACCACTTCCATTATTCAGAAAAACATACAAAAATATCCTAAAATAGGGGAAAAAAATACTTTCAAAAGAAATTATGTAATATAACAAAATATTTTAGCATTGAGGAGAAATTTGATTTAACAAAGATAATATTGTGAAACAGGTGGCTTGGGAAGTGGATAATATCATCCTAAAATAATTATTCACAAAAAAAAAAACACCATGGATTGGTTTAGAAAGGTTTTGCAAGCAATGAATTTTTCTTTTCAAGTTTAAATTCACGTGAGATAATAGGGGAAGAAGAAACAGAAGCCCATATTAACAATGTCTGCAAAGATGCCAAGAGATACTTTGCAAATTAGAGTCACACTGTAAAAAAGGAATGCTAGTCCTTGAAATCAGCAAGAGACACAAGCATGGGCTGACTGACAAGATACTAAGTGTCTGCTAACTGTAGAATTTGGTATGTAATGCCACAGTATTGGATGAAAAGGGGAAGTCAATATGAAAATAAGCAGATATACTGTCAAAAAACTTTTTGCTTAGAATATATCTGGATATTATAAATACTTTGTGTAACAGGTTTTTTTTTTTTTTTGCATGCATTGGTATTTGTTTTACTGAGGAATGCTACAGAATTTCTATTCCCTGACATTTGCAAATAACCAAGAAGTAATTGATACTAATCAGTTAATACCTATTTATTAGAAATGATAGAATAAATAAAAGCATTACACCACACAGACAATAACCCACATCATTAGAGAAAGACATTTAGCACTTAGGAAAAAATGCGTGTTTTTTCTGTATACTTTCCAATCATTGCGTAATGAGAGCTAGCTTATGCTGATTTAAGTAATATGTAATTTCATAATTACTTATGATAAACATGCTTATTGTGAGAAACTGGCAAAATATTTACCAAAAATCCACACATGGTAGGTTCAAGGAAAACAGTGAGAGCCTAAGAAAACAAGTGTTTTAGGATTGGCCCAGATAAAGGGAAAAGAGGAATATGAGACAACATCAACATCATTGGAAGTGTGCCTGGAGAACATACATCTGGAGATTAGCAGGGCAATTTTTAAGAGCTAGTTCTTCTAAACTGGACCAAAGAACCTTTCAGATAGCCCCAGTAAAATCATCTTAGTTGGTTTTTAGCTCTTACGTTCAGTTATTTACTTAAAAGAACATGAGTACTTGTTAGCTTTCTAAAAATTCCTAACTCACACTTTGTCATGCACAGCCTGAGTGCCCATGTTTGCTTTGAAATAAACTTCAACCACAGAATCGTAGAATGGCCTGGGTTGAAAAGGACCACAATGATCATGTAGTTTCAACCCCCTGCTATGTGCAGGGTTGCCAACCACCAGACCAGGAGGCCCAGAGACACATCCAGCCTGGCCTTGAATGCCTCCAGGGATGGGGCATCCACAGCCTCCTTGGGCAATGTTTGGTGCAAGAAAAATTACTTTGTTCCTCTTCGATTGCTACTTCTTCTATTGATTGAAAAGGGAAGAAGCACTGAAGAGAAGTTACTTAAGAAGTTTTTAATGTCAGAAACGTAATAACACGTTCTGTAAATGAATATCAACATAAAATACTTTTTAAAATATGTTTGTAATTAGCAAAAAGCATATTTTAAGACTGATTACTATATGCCACACATGGCATATCTTTGTCCAGGTAAGACCTGTGGTATATATATATTGCCTCAAAACACAATACTGCAATAGCTCTCAGTTAATCAGACAATTTCACAGGTTCTTTAACGGTTTCCTGAGATCTGTATGTTCTTCATATTTGCTTGTCAATGAATTGAGGTAAAAAAATACCCAAAATTCTAGCACAGCATCTCAAGAAGTCACAGACATTTAATTGTGCAAATAGTGAAAATATTCTGCCAATATGGACCTAATATTTGTAACAAGTTACATGAATTAGTAACTAACTGGAAAACCATATATCATACACTGAAAATGAAGACAGAAAATAGTATGAGCAGCTTAAGAGTTTCTTGAGGTGGAGGGCAATTGGATTAGAGAGCAAGCAATTTAGCTGACATTTATTAGTTCAGGAAAGAGTTAGCAAATATGCAGCAACAAATCATTTTGTTTATTTCTAACAGAGACATACAGATCTCACATTCACAAACTTCACTATTTTCTAATCTAGTTTTTTCCTGGCATCTACTAAGCTTGTATTCCTATCAATTAAAAATTTGCAGCAAAACACGCTAAAATATTATCAGCTTATTGGACTCTAAAACAGGCTAAAAGATACATATGCACATTTATGTATATATATCCACAGTGTTATTTGGAAAAAAAATGACCTTTCAAACAAAGTACATATAAAATTTTTCCTGATTAATTATATTTAAAGCTATTTAAAGTTCATTAAATTAAAATTTATTTTGAATTTTACACTTGCAGTTTGAAGGTAAAATATATTATCAGCTGTTAAACATTTCACATTGCAAAGGCAATGCATTCTATCATCAACAATGGGATAAATCAGGGCATGATTTCTGTTGTTTTTCCCTCCCTCTGTGCACTAGTAATAAACATCTCCACAAAAAAAACACTTTTAAAGTTTTAGTCTTCACAGGGCATGGGCCTGGGACACTAGTGTGCAATGCTAACTTCCTGCTCCACTGTCAACAAATCATAAAATGCCTGATTTAGGATGTGGAATTGCAGATATTTCTAAATTGTCCAGAATAAGTGTGTCCAGGTGCAGAGTAATTGTGTTTTCTTAAAGACACATTTCAAATAACTATTTGAGAAAATATTGTTCATAGATAATTTCACATTAGCTAGATCTAGAGAATACCATTTTTTTTTTTTTCAGTCGGTCCTTTGCTATCTGACAAAGCCTTGAATAAGACAAGGTATTACATTCTGAAGTTTGATTGCATATCATCTCTTCAAAACCATCGGTAATTGAAAATCAGCATAAAAGAGAAGGAAGAGGAAATGATTGCTTCCAATTTCAAACAATGCAACTCCTACATAAAAGCTTTGTTTGTCCTGCTCACAAAGAATTTGAACACCATTAGTTTCTGAAACATGAGAAGAATCCAAATTGAAACAACATCCATTTTATTTGGACATGTTAAATAGGAAGCATTAAAACAAAGCCAGTGTATTTTACGAATAGCAATATGAAATGCCCTACATTTTTTTCCTTATAGTAATACTTCTATAAAAACCACACAAGAACAGTTACCCTAAAGAACGCTGACTAAAAAGTATTCCTAACACATATCTTTTGGGTTTTGCAAAGAGGTCTTTATGTCACACTTGCTAATAAAATTAAATGTTAACTTCCTTATATTTTTGCTTAAACATTCTTATTGCTTATCCTCTCCATCAACGTCTGTATGTATCAAGCTCAGTTCACTCATTAACAAGCAGTAATTTCTCACCTGTTCTGTTTTTTTTTTTTTTCTCTATAGTTACTGGGATTCCAACTGTTCAACAGATCATGCAGTTGCCTTTCCATAGACTACATCTTATTTTCTATTTCTACAGGAACTCCCTAACAAAAATGTAAGAACATATTCAAGTATCTTGGAAAACATTTTGACAACATTCATACAAATTCTAAAATTATCCAAAATTTAGAAAAAAACATGTAAGAGATGTAGTTAAGACAAACATTGTGAATCATAACCCCAGTAAACATCAGTAACTTGCAAAGTTTCCTGTTCAGATCTTTCAAATACCTTCCACAGGGTAAATAAAACAGTTGCTTTGAAGCTAACATTCTATGAGGAAATAGAAAAAAATAGAAAATATTCCAAGCATTATGCAATCAATAGGCTTTACAGAATGTAACAAATGCTCATGGCAACACAGCTTATTAAATTGCCTTGAAACCTAAAATCAAACGAACTACACACTACAACGCTCAGAAAATTTTGTCCTATATAGTGTTTGGAAACAAATCATTTTGAAAGAATGGCACCTATAATAATTATGTGAAATTGAAACCAATCACATCTGCAGCTGCAGTTAAATCACTATTGTACAATTATATGTCAATATATTTTTTCTGCAACACTTCATAATGACATTTTCAGATATTTCCTTACTATCATACAAGAAGCTGACCAACAGTTAATCTTCAGTGCAAACTTCTGTTACTCATGACTTAGGGCAGACTGGAAATACTGAATTAAGTACAATGAGCCATAAATATGTCAGTCCAAAAGTAACGTTGCATCATAACACTAACAAGGATGAACTTAAGAGTTGATTGGGTTTTTTTAAGGGACAGATTTTTAGATATTCCAGCTTTCATACATGCTGTCATTCTGAATTAAGTCACACTCACTTAAATTTCAGCAGCCTTTTACATGTAGTTGATTTTTTTTTTTTAAGGGAAATCTGAACCAACAACTGAATGTTTAGTCAGACATAAACACTCCTTATGCAAACATCATCATCTGTAACATCAGACTAAGCCTCACATGTTTTCTAGACCTCTTTTCACCCCCCATTTTCTGATATGAAGTTTGCAGAACATCCATTCAAAAATCGAACTGTTTACAGATCATTTACTTCACATGTTTCTGGTAGAAGAGTGAAGACATCACAACAAATTCTGTAATCAGACAAAAACACATCCCCTTTATTAAAGGTTAAATTACCAATATGGGGGGAGCTGAGAACACAACAGTTTAATATCCATGGGAGAGAGTGGATATTCAATTCCAGTGTATCAGTAGAATTTAACACGTACCACAAATAATTACAACATGAGGGATAAAAGATATAGTAACATAAGTATAGACTAATGTTATTTCATTTTCTTTAAAAGTTGATCAACATTGGTCCAAAAATATATATATCTTGAATGCACATGAAAGAACAAACTTTAGAAAAAAATTACATAGGGACAAACTTGTCTTGAAGAGTATCTTCTACTGTAAGAATGTATTAATTTCATCTATATTCAAAGTTGCCTGGAAACTTTTGAGAAAAACAGTTTTGAAGATGGTAAGCAAAGCAGTCCCTCTTCACAAGAGCTGTTCTCACTAAGGAACGGTTCTGTCTGTACCAGTGAAGAGCACTGCCTAGCACAAAGCAAGTCTGCAGAGTGAAACAACTGATTGTGAAGAATCCAGCATCCATCAAAATCAGCACTTCAAAAAGGTTTTCTGACTAGCCTCAGTCAGATTCCATAGACTCAGTGCTAGCAAGCAGCTAGGGTGCAACTCCTTTTTCAACCAAAAAACAATAATAAAGAAAACAGTTTTCATGCATTCTAAATCTGCACTGCACAATGAATGAAAGTGAATGCATTCCTTATTCAGGTTAAAATACTACTGTCAAGAACAGTCTGCCTATTGTGTCCCGGCCTAGGTAGATAGTTAGTCCTGTCTTTAGGTAGATACTCAGAAGAAACCTTATTTTTTATATGCACCCTATGTTGTATCTATTTTATATATTCTACTAATCTAGGGGATTGTTAAGGTTTACAAATTCAAAGCACGGATTAGCTCTTACACAACAATACTGAGATACCACAGTTAGTACTAGTAGGAATCAGGAATCACAGTCCTGAGATGCAGAAGGAAATCAGCAGGTGTTCTACTGCATGGCATTAGAGATAGAAATGAAAATTTTGGTGTGGCAACCGATACATCTACACCAAACTGAGTCAGGTAGCCTCCTACAATGTCATCACTGGCTGGATAGATCATGGGGAGAGCAGTGGATGCTGTGTGCCTTGATTTCAGCAAGGCATTTGACACTGTCTCCCACAACATCCTTGTAATGAAGCTGAGAAAGTACAAGACAGATGTGTGGACAGTGAGGTGAAATGAGGACTGGCTGACTGGCAGAGCTCAGAGAGTTGTGATTAGTGGCATAGAGTGTAGTTGAAGATCTGTAACTACTGGTGCTCCCCTGGGGTTGCTGGGTCCAAGTCTTGTTCAACATCATCAATGACCTGGTTGGTGATGATACAAAACTGGGAGGAGTGGCTGGCACACCAGAAGGCTGTGTTGCCATTTAACAAGACGTGGACAGACAAGGGAGCTGGGCAAAGGGGAATCTAACAAGGTTCAACAAAAGCAAGTGTAGTGTCTTACATCTGAAGAGGAATGATCGCATGCTGCAGTATGGGTTAGGAGACAACTTGGTAGAGAGGAGCTCTGCAGAGAAGGACCAAGTGGTCCTAGGGTCCTAGTGGACAACAGGCTGACCATTAGCCAGCAGGGTGCCCTTGTAGCCAAGAAGACCAATGGTGTCCTGGGGGTGCATTAAAAAGAGCATGGCCAGCAGGCTGAGGCAGGTCATCCTCCCCCTGTACTCTACCCTGGTAAGGCCACACCTGGAGTACTGTGTCCAGTTCTGGGCTCCCCAGTTGAAAAAAAATACAGGGATCTCCTAGATAAGAGTCCAGTGGAGAGTGACAAGGAGAAAGGACCTGGTGCAACTCACTTATGAGGAAAGGCTGAGAGACCTGTGACTGTTCAGTCTGGAGAAGACAGAGAGGGGTTCTATTCAATGTTTATTAATATCTAAAGTGCAAGAGACAAGTGGATGAGGCCAGGCTCTTTTCAGTGGTGTGTAGTAATAGGTAAGGAGCAATGGCCAAAACCTGAAATATAAAAGTTCCATGCATGTATGTGGAAGAACTTCCATACAGTGGGGGTGACAGAGCACTAGAACAGGCTGCCCAGAGAGGTTGTGGAGTCTCCTCTGGAGATATTCAAGATTTGTCTGGATGCCTACATGTGCAAACTATCCTAGGAATCTGTTTTAGCAGGGGGTTGGATTTGATCTATTGAAGTCCCTTCCAACACCTGCAATTCTATGATTTTCCATGAAATTCAGTTAATTTCATAATTTCTTTCTTTTCAACCTCCAAAACATCCTAATCATGCAGATGAATTGAAACTGAGTTATAAGAGGACTCTGGCACTTACCTCTGAAAGAAGTATGAAAGTAAAGGCCATAGAAAGAGTCAACTTCTGGCCGTATTATCCGTCCAGCCTTAACACCTACAACAAGGATCTTACTGCACGTCATCATCACTAATACATGCATTTGCTTTCCTGTTTTTTGTCCTCAAAACAAATTCTTGAAAATAAACTGAGATTAAGCTTTAGTCACTATCTCCCCGAGATAATGCATGGTAAAATACAACTTTTCCCATTCAACCATATAGAAAAACTACTAGATAAAAGAGAGAACACAGTGCTTCAGTCCTTTCACAGGACATTGTTTAAAATATAAACGAAGATATACATGCAGCATTTTGCCTATTTTTCTCCTTATTAAAATGTAATAAATTGCAGAAGAGTTAAAGTATAGAACAAAGCAAAATGTTATAGCCCACAATTCTAAACAGAAACTTGACAAAAAAAAAGATTCATTCACATCAATTCAACCTCAGTTAGGGCATCTCTGAAAGGCTGGCCACTGAGACTTCAGACCATCAGTCTGAGCTCGGTACTGGGTGAAATCTTGACTACAGCAAACACTTTCAGGATCAAACAAAAATAAATAAAGTGTCTGAACAGGGAGTAAATAAGTAGGGTGAGCAGAAAGAGTACTTCTTTCCGATACAATCAATATTTCTTGACTACATAAGAACCCACAAAATAATACTATTATAAGACCTGTTTAACGATAAGAGTAATAAAGGCATAACAACAGACAAGCATAAGAAACCAGCCTCATTGGCAGACTCATAATAGCAGTTTGCAGTGCTTCTTGCAGCTCATACCCAGCAGAATGAAAAGCTGGAAGTGAATTAATACACCAGTATAATTAAATCACATGAATATAAATATTTCAGTGAAAATATGATTATTATATTTTGATAGAAGTTTTTTATACCTACATGTCACAAACTTTCCCTGACAAACACAGACAACTTATCAGCTTGGCACAGTCAAATAGATCATTCCTTTAAGCTATGCTTTAGTCAAGAAAAGAGAAGTCGCCTTCTTCAAAATAACATAAAGTTACAGTCTAATGAGGATTAATGAGTCACAGGTACATGAAAACACACACTTCAGCCACTTTCCTCTAGTGTACTGAAGACAGGCACGACACAATCCTTCACCCCCAAGCCCTCATGCATCGTTCTTATTAGGCATTTGTAGCAATTGAACAGATCAATACAGTGGGAAAGTCATTACAACAAAGGTGTGATGACAGAAGGACCAGTGTGATAGAAAGGTGTTATAAAGGAAGGGAAGAAGATTGCTCACCAGTGTCAGAAGATTCCAGGTTCACAGAGAAAAGCTTCACTAAGAAGGGATCTCCAGAATGAGATCCTTCCCCAGTGGCAGTGAGCCTTTAATGAGGTCTAAGAGAGGCGCGGCCAGGCTCCACCCCTCTGGTCACACACAAATTGCCTTCACCTGTGTTCCTAGGGCTGACCAGGTCCTTTCCCCAGGTGCTCAATCAGTGGTTCAGGATATGACTTAACAGTTACCATACAGCATCTTTTGAAATGCCAGCAGGCCAATACCATTTTTTAAGAGACTGAATGAAGCTACCATGAAGTGTCCAGTGACAAAACAAACCTCAAAAGGACATGTTCTCAGTCTAGGAAAGTTTATGCCTCTCTCATATCCTCTCTTTTCTAAACTCCAGTGTGCCTTCTCTCATGTAAATATCACTAGAAAACCTAGAGTTGACTGATAGTATCTGATACAATATCACAATTGCAGAATCATAGAGGCTGGAAGAGACCTCTGGGGATCATCAGGTGTGAACCCCTAATGCAGCAGGTTCCCTACACTGGGTTACACACAAAAGTACAACTTTAAAACTGTGGATTCTGGCCTTACTATGAGCTACTACACATCCTGCAGGGCTGTTACTGCTTTCTGCTGCTAGAAAGATTAGCTCTAACTATAAATACACAACACAATATAGCACACTAAACTACCTTACAGTAGAGGTAGCGTATCTCCCAATGCATGGAAACAACAGAACACATGACAGTTTCCATAAATGAGAACTCAGTTTTATATTTCATCCTAAAGTTCTCTCAAGTTCTATATCCCATTTATTTATCAGTAGCGATTTTTTCAATATTTTTTTCTTATGGCCCACATGAATCTACAAAGTCAATACTTCATTTTAATAGGAAAATAAGTTTTCTGAGAGATTTGAATTATGTCAGGAGATAAGTAATTCATAGACTACTTTACAGCTGGCATACATATACTAAAAGACACATGGAGATTAAATCCTGTGGCTACTTGAGGTATGAACCCATTCTGTGTCAACTCTCCATTTTCTTGAGGGGAGACTGACTTCATGCAGTGCTCACCAGTCAGAAATGCATCAATCCTTCAGAGAAACAGGACAGTGAACTTCTATTTGCATTCACTTAAATAGATGAGATCAGCAATGAATTCCATCAAAAATGAACGCTTCTGGGATGCTGTTTTTATTACCTCTGCAGTGATAAAGGATAGCATTTACAGAATTGTCCTCTAAAAGCAAGTTCACAAATCATCGCAGGCACATAGTATAGGTACTAATACAGTAATGTGTTACTGCATCCAGCTTCTCCACCCTCCTGAGATCCAAATTAGCACTCTAATTCCTAATTAGTCTAAGTGCTTACCTAGCTTATAAAGCCAACATTTCTGGTTGTTAATCTGTCCCCAAAAATCAACATTTGCTGGATCAACTTCCTCAAATCTTGCCATCTATAAGATGCTTAAAACTGCATTCAATTATGCATTCCATAATTCTTCAGTTGCCACGTTGGATCATAAAACAGTAATTATCATTAGCTGCCTTTATTATAAATGGTAACATTGAGTATTTTGAGCTGTTTGGTTTTTTCTTTTTTTTTCCCCCCTATTCTTTTGAAAGTGTGCTAAATAAAGTATCAGCCCTTTGAATTTTTTAAAGAGATCTCCATTTTGCCCATGATAATTTTTTTATTCTTATTCAATGCTATGATTAAGTAGTCACCTAGATAACTCAGTGGGTCTTTCACTAAGGTAGATTTCCACACATTATCATATTTCTTTTGAAGGCAATAACATATGCTCTTATTTTAGATGCCGTGCCTTGAATATAGTTCTCTTTACATTCTCTTCAAGCAACTTTGTACTGCAAATTATTTACCATACTGAAGATTTCCAATTCCACTGCTTACTAGATAGTTTTGAAATGATGTCTTTAAACATCATTTGCAGTAGTTGCTGTCAGTTCATATATTTGTGCAATCCAGCTCCATGGGTTTTCTTACTTTCGTAGACATTTCTAATATATCTTAACCTTCCACCTTACCTCGGGCTTTCTTTCCTAGTGGGAGGATCTCAGATGCATTCTGAACCCTGCTGTATCAGGATTTCTTTAGTTGATCACCTAGTCTCACTTATATAATGCCATGTAAGTAAGCATAACCCTCTGTCAAACCTTTCAGGTCTACCTGTTTCTCTAAAATTCCCTTCTAGCTTTCTGAAACTCAGTCTGGAACGTTTACATCAGCACAGCATATATTTCTACATGCATTGTTTCTTCCTTCCATTATTCTGTTGCTTTGTTGCGTCAATTCTTCTCTTTCTCTCTTTTTCATACTTAATATTCCCAGCAAATACATAATATTCTAAATACATGAAAAATGTATTTAGACTGAGAAAACTAAGAAAAGTTTGCACTACTGTTTTCTGCCCACAAAAGTTACATAAATATTACATTAAAATTCTAGTACTAAAAACACGAGAACCTCAATACATCCAGAAGAAAGGCACTATAGTTTTCACTGTTAATGAAGAAAAAAGGAACAGAACACTTTCAAAAAGAATAAGGTTTCCAATAACAAATAAATTAAAATAGCCAATTGGTTACAAGTTGACCTTATTCTCACTGAGAGATTTTTTCACTGTAAAATTCTGCAGATAGAAACATTAGGATGTTTTAAAAATGGTTGATTCTTTCTCTCTTGATGCTCAGACACTACACATGCATAAGCTGTAGTAATAAACACATTGCTATAATGTAAGTGGTAAACAAAGACCCAAAATCACTGTCGAGGGAAATGAAAATAGTGCAGGAAGAAAGGTTATGCAATGTTAGTTAAAAAATAAAGTAGGTATTTTTTCCTGTACTTAAACATACTTGCATACAATTATCTGTTTTGTGCTGACAATATGCTACATACTGTGAAAGATACAAACAAACAGACTGCAAAGTTAAAGATGCTAAAGTAGTACAGTAAAAATATGTTTATTGGATAATTTGGAATGAGCTATATAAGAAACAAATCCAAAAGTCAGAGCTCTGGTATATCAAGCATACCTAATAGATGACAATAAAACTTTTATATGTTTCCATCATGCTGTTTTATGTCAAACAGTTAATACGGAAAGACCGTGTTAGAAATGTTTTTGAAGCTTAAAAATGTTTTATTATTGGTATCACTTCTTTTATCTCATATCTTCCATAAAAACAGCAACTGTGGTATCACATACGTGTCTTCACACGACACGTAACCTCATCAACCAAAAAAATTACCGACACTCAACATCTTTTCAAAACAACCTAAAATAAGGTGAGAACTTTTGATGTGTTATCATGCATACATATACAAACTCATATGCTGATATGCGTGAAGTCCAGCATCTCAGATTACCTGTTTTCCTGCCATGAATAGAGCTGCCTGAAATGAGACGATCCCATAAGACCCTCCCACTACCTGAAGAAACCTTGGAGTTCTATAGCCTCCTGCAGATCTGTCAGTTTCTTGTTTAGATACAAGATCAGAAAACAAGGAGGTCAACAGTACAGAAACATCATCCAACAGGAATCACAAATCAGAAATGTCAGCTCATTAGCAGATAGAGCTGATCTACAAGACAACTTTTCTCCTTTTATTGCATACACCAGGAAACAGAAGAAAAAGATTAAAAAGAACAATTAGTTTTGTAAGTGGGTTTAAAGGATATTGGATGGAAACAAGGTTTTAAAGAGCTGGAATTGATTGGGAATGGCAGAAACAGAAGCAGGAAAAATAACATGAACTGTGGGAAACCAATATTAACAAAATAAATAGAAGCAAGGAAAACACTGATTAATTCATTCACAGATACTACTAAGCTATTCCTTATCACTAAGCTAAGGAAGAAGAGTCACATTGATATTCCTATGTATGAATGTACAGCATTTTATGCCAGCCAGGAAGCTTTCCCTGTACAGTAAGTATTTTGATGGGGGAGAGGAGAAGGAAAGAGCCATGTGCTGGCTCCAGGAAAGTAAACAGTAAAACATTCACCAAATCAACGGAGCCAATGTTTTATATGGAGAAAAAAAAAACTGCTCTGGATATGAAGAAAATGGCAATTATTTCATTTTTGGGACAGGTACTCCTGGTGGTTTTTACTTAATCTAAATGAGGAGAGAAAATTGCTCTATTGGTCTGCTCATTAGTGATTTCTATTTATTTTCTAACGGTTCAAATTCATTTCTTCATCAGGCTTTTATAGTTCATAAGAGTAAATTTATGGAGGGTTACTCTAATGAAATATATACGTATAAAATTATACACCTAACTTTACCTCAGTAATTTCTACAGTAATTACCTTTTCTTTTCCCCTCTTTAAACCTGTGTTAGAGTTATTTTTTCCAATTATGACCAATGTTCTTTCCTTTAACAGGGCATTTGAAGTCATTATGCAGCAACACTTTTTTGCCTTTTTAAAAATTCACTTATTTGTTTTTAAAATCAAAGCCGCTCCTTGCAGAAATAGAGATTCATTTAAGATGAAAACTCTAATCAGCTATGAAACAAATTTTCCTTTTACATTTTCAATTAAAATAAATGCAAAAGCTTGAAAAACAGAAATAATAGAAGGAAAACCAGTATCATTTTCTAAATATCTATGTGACCCTGACAATTACAAATATGAATGCATTACAGATGATTAAGACTAAAGCAAAGATAATATAATAGCAAAGGACTACAGTCCCTATTTCTATTGAGGAAATATATTTCCATTGGTATGTTATCTGTTATTTACAAGATATTTGCAACACTAAAGTTACCACCTCTTCCTTGCAGTGGCAACAGTGATGTGTAAAACAATCCATGTTCCAGACTGCCATGTAGAGCTACGAGATATGGTTTAGTGGTTTGTGATTGCAAGGGTAATGGGAGGACAGTTGGACTGGGTGATCTTATAGGTCCTTTCCAACCTTGAGATTCTATGATTTCTATGAAAGCAGCATGCAAGCTTCTGTTCAACACTGTTAAAAATGCATAGTATTTAATGATGGTTACTGTGTTGAAAAATAGCATTCTGTAGTTGAGAACTTATCAAATGCTGTTAGTGAGTTCTTTATTGCCGTTGCCATAGAAATGAATAGAAGGCATTACTTTCAGAGCAACCTTTCAGAGAAAAATATTCCATTTTCACTTTGCTTTAAAGAGAATTAAAATAGTTGTCAATTCTTTTTCATACTTCAGTTATAAATTAAAAGCTATGTAGCTTATTTGGATCTTTCCTCTTAATGTAGTCTATCAGCATAATTAATGACATGCTTTTGAGGAAAACAGAGGAAGAAGAAAGGAGATGCCCTTCTTACTCTTGAACTTCTGCTAATTCAACTGTAGTTTTTAGTAATGATGTGTAATAAACTAAATACTTTTTCAACAAAGTAATTTAGAATGGTCATGGAATTAAGTGAGCTGACCTTTCTTCCACTGTCATGATTTAGGAAATCAAGTTATTACCCATTGCCACCACCACAGTAACTCCAGCTTTAAGTTTTATTTCTTATAGATTTTCACTCCAGCAATCATGGCAGGTTCAGAATGGAAAGTGTACAGTAATGTAGCCATAAGAATCAGATTATACCCATAGCAAGAGAGAAAGATTCTAAAACTGCACAGCTAATGCAAGTATCAAGGTAGAAAAATTAATTATCAAGTGTCCTTTTAAGATAATCTCATTCTTAAATACTATATCTTTTGAAGAGCTTCGGTGGTTTACTGGAGGAGTTTCTTATCAACACATTGTATTTGGTGCAGCTACTACTGCAGTTTCTCTAACACTCTCATGAAAACCAACTGCTCTTTCAGATACAGATTTCATAAAATTCACGTAATGACCTCAACGTAGAGAATTTTAGATGCCTGAGAGAAATGAAGAAAAATTAAAAAACAAAAACAAAAAACATCTCCCACCTGAAATCTTTCTCACAGGTAAGAAAATAGTTACAAGGATAACAGGATGCTATGGAAATTAATCCCATAGACTTCAAACTGACTGAAACAATGTCACCAGCAATGTTACTCCAGGGAACCATGAACCATATTTAATGAACAAGATAGAATTAATCTAGTTATTCAAATCCAGATACTTCTAGAAATTAAATAAAAGCTCATGCATAGAAAACCATGTCATACTTCCATATAGTCAGCAGAAAAACCAAAACAGTGTTAGAAGAATCCAGAAGGTACCAGCACGTCCATCCTAGATGCCTCAATCCTTTCAAATGTGACCCATTTACCTTCCAGAATTAACCAAACTATTTGAAATTAATTTCTCTCTTATTTGGCTGTAAGTCTGAATATATCCCATACTGCCCCATTTCCAGGAAAAGCTTCATGTCGAAAGAATAGAAAAGCAGTGTATTTAAATGCAGAATGGAAATACACTACCAGGCTAAAAGGTCAGTTTTTAATGTACTCAGAGGTTTCTTTGCTGGAATAATTAAAAAGCCATACATCCTCTTGAACAGACATGGGAAATGCGTACATCTGAGCTGGACCTGACAATTTCAAAACACACGTGGCTGTTGGTATTTTCCACATTCACGATGGGCAAGAGTAAAGTATATAGATAACAGTGTAATCCATCACAAATTTTGGAAAAACTTACTACATAGACTCTGTTCTCACATAAAGTCAGTCTACAGCTGTCAAAAGAATGCAGGAGTGATCAGTACTGTTATCTACTCATTTAGCAAAGTCGGTTTTATCTGGAAACATGGATGGCATGTCTAGATTCCCTTTACTACTATGATACACCTACATATTTTTCAGGTAGCATTTTCTGGTTTGAAGTAGTACAAGTTAGCTCTTTCAGCCTTACAAGTAAGAAGATCCGCAGGTAGATCAGATTGACTCAAGATATGCACACACAGTCATTTCATCTCTTTGAATTCCACATAGGGTGGTTGACTCAGGCATTCTGCCTGAGAGCAAATCTCTCCAAACAGCATTTACATAATCAAATGTTGGCTCCACTGTTTTCTATAAGCCTCCAAACTGCTAAATATAGAGGATGTTTTTTGAGTGATTTGGTGTCTTGTATACAGAACTGCAGGATTCTGTAAAATGCACTATTAATTCTGTATTCCAAGGTGTCAGTTAGATTCTCAATGTTCATGGGTTTATAACTAACATCAAGCACACGGTTTCTTGCTGGTTAAGAACATATTTTGCACTTATGTCACCAAGTTTCTGCTTTGTACTGAAGTCAGGAAATCTAAAAAGTACTGGAAGCTCTATTATTCTGAGTTGTGCTTTGAAGTAAGAAAATTGCCATACACTTCCTTGCACAAGGCCTTTCCAAGATACTCAGTGTTCCATTTTTCACATACCTGTTTCTGCTAAGCAAGTTGTTTTGATGAATATCTACTGAGATCCACTGTCACAAGGAGCTCTGCCTGGCTTTGAGCTTTTCACACAACAGCACTAGATAGGGCTTTCAGTAGAACCAGATGCTTTCTATATTGACCTCTAATGTCTACCATTCAGAAACTGCTTCACAACAAAGCATATCCTTTCCAAACCACTGTCAAACTTTAGCACGCTACAATTATTTATAGCACCATTTCCATAGAATCATAGAATGGCCTGGGCATTTCCCCCCCCTTAACATTTCTCTTTTTCTATCTTCTGTAGAGGTGATCATCTATGTGATCATCTCCCTTTTACTCATTTTCAGTTATGCTCACGAACTCACACACCAAAATTTATTAATAGTTCTAGTCATCATAGTTCTTCTTTTTGAACACACGTATAAATAACATTAGGAAAGCATCTACATGGATGCATGTAGTCCAAGACAAATTCACAAGAAGCTTATGACCCAAGGCTTGAAACTTTGGCTTCTGCCAAATACAAGCCCTCTCTGATTTGGAAGCTTCTGAAGTGAAGCATGTGCTAAAGCCAACTACTACTACTAATCATATCCTTAGTCTTCATCTCCTTAGTCTCAGAGAAGTGTATTTTCCATGTTTACCTGACAGAAGGAAAATCATATAAAAGAGATGGCATCAGACTGGGAAACAGAAGACTTAATTCTATCCCTCTTTTGCTGACTTTAAACAAGTTATGAATTCCCATCACACTATGTGTATGAACTATGCCAGACAAGGAATCTCTCTCACTTGTCGTTTGCAAAGTTCCTCCAAACAAGTGGATTCTAATTTCTCCCAGAAAAGGCAAGCCTACATTAATATAATACTGCTTCTAATATTAACATTAGTAAATTTCAAGTAAGTGCACTGAGCAAAATTGGGTATCAATATATATATATTTTGCTTCCAGAAAGCTCAATCAATTTGCTATTCTTGGAGGCAACAGCAGAATTTCTGTAAGCAGCAGTCACCTCTCATTATAATATTTCAGTGTTCCTGATACCCAACCATCTCCTGCTTATTCCTTTGGTGAATTTGCTATGATTGAGTTCTTTTGCCCTTATGATTGACATAAAAACTCTTACCAATGTTCTCATGTACTCATGATAGTCTTCTGAAACAATTCCTACTTTGAGTATGTATTAATTAATTACTTCTATTCATTCCAAAGTGAACTGTAATCAGCAGGGAGCTCTTCATCATTCTTCAGAATATTTAGCACCCTTAAAGTGACACCACTTGCTGTGCTTTTATGAAGCAGTTTATTGCTCTAATTCCTTCTTATGAGATCCAAATTTTGCAAGTCTCATTCTTCACCCAGTCATTACCAATCTTTTCTTAGCATGGCTCTAATTTCACTACTTGCTCCTTTGTCACTAGCAAAGATACCGATCTCCCTTGTGTACAGTTGAATCATTGTCTAATCTCTCTCTCTGTTTTCAAGGACAAAACACCAATCTGTGCTACCAAATTAAATGCCTCCACACATTTCACTCATGTCATTCCTAGATATTCTGTACTGTTGTTTTTATCAAATTTTTCACTTATGTAAAGATCTCAAATTGGCATTTTCTTCCTTATTTCTCTCTATTATTTTTCTCACTTATTTCTCTCTAATATTTGTCCAGTCAGCCTTCATTTCTCTTCTACAGCATTCAGCTACCATGAAAGATTTTTCCACTCTCTCTGAACAGGAAAACAAATGTAGCTTTCACATTTCCAGTTGTGTTCTGTATCACCTGCCTGAGATCCCAAAGTAGCTGTCAAGCCAAATCTAGCAGTTCTGCAAGCTGTGAAACCAGTAAACTTTGTTATCCTGGAGTATCTCTTATATCCCTGCCCCACACTCCTAAGATTATCCCAGCTTTTCTCTTGTCCTCTATAATCTTATCATCTGTAATAGTCCTCATTGCAAACCTCTAAATTCTCCCATAGTATCCTGGGTAAGTAAGCGCAAAAGTAATTTATAAAACATGAAAGGAAAAAAATGGTCTAATTAGAAATTCTAAGCTACCATAAAATAAAATAACTTAAAAGATTCAGCTGTGTACAAATGTATGTTCTGTTTTCTTAATCTGCATGCAAATCATTAGGTCTAGAAAACAACTGCTATTAATTTTCTTGTATGTGATGTTAACTCTGAAATTACAGATGCAACATAAATGCCAGCAGTTAGTATTTCACTAGCACACAAGTTTTACTAGCACTTAGTTGCTTATGCAAAAAGCCCCAAACTGCCTTCTGTAGTTAAACTCAGATATATCAAACCATCTACCATTCTTTTTGTGTTGACGATTTCCACAATGAATACATGAAAACAATTAAAATAATTAAATACAATGAATAAAAATGTTGTTGATGTTGATATTAATCACTGGATTATGTAAGGCACGTAAATACACAAATACACATTATGCCACCTGCAAACATCTATTTTGCATCCTATCTGCTTTAAAAACTGAAAGTCACAGCAATGAACATAGATCCAGTTTATTAATAAGTCCTGGCTACACTTGATAATTCTGGCATTCCTATTAAATAAATTAAGCAAATAGTCAGCAGGCTTGTATAAAAAGCACGTTTTAATTTGCATGGCAAAGCGTTGTGTGCTGTAACTGGCAGCAAATTTGTTTCAAGGCCAAAAACTTGTTCGATGTCTTGTGACATAAAACAGCAGTAACACCAATACCTACAGCTGGTCAGGAAACACTAGGTGGTTCAGAAGCTTAGGACAAAATAACACAGACACCCAGATCTACCAACTGGCATCTGACAACTTCTACAATTTGTATTTATTTTTATTCTTATATGTAAGAAAATATACATAAAAATTTAAGTGAAACATACCACAGTTTACATCATGAATATATGCATCAACACTATCTATAGGTTATGCGTTGCACACTGACAACAGTTCATATTTCTGTTTTTTTTTTTTCCTAAAACCTTTTGCAAAATAATAAGCATCTTAACCACAGAGAAATAGGACGTGTCATTAATACAGTAGTGACCTCCTGTACCCAAATCCATTTTAATTACAGAAATACTTCTGAAACATGACTGCCAATTAATATGAAATACTTCTGCCTGTGAGGGACCTTTTATATAATCACCTGCAGCAGTAGAGATTGTGTCTGCTATTTTGATACAACTGCAGAAGGATAGCAGTTTCATTAAGTCAGTAAATTCAAGTGCACTCTATTCAAAGGCCTTTAGGTTTCCCTATGTTCCTAAATGTCTTAGATATGTGATCTTATGCTAACCCCTTTCTGAATGCACTCTGAAATTCACATTCACTACTCACAGGATAAATAAAAACATCGATAAAGCAACTGTGGCAGTGCTGGGAAGAGTAGTAAAGAGAACAAGGAAGAGAAAATTGAACCTATATTTCCATGCTTACTACAGTTCATCACAGATGAACAATTCTGCACTTATTAAACTGAACAGCTACCTAACCTTGAGGAGCTGAAATTCAGATACCCACTTATAGCCATTCTTCCACACTCCTTGCTGCTCTTAGCTTCACACATTTATGGGCTTGGTGGTTTGGAGCACACTTCTGTGGGCTTTTTAAAACTGGAACCATCACTCCAGCAGTGCGTTCACCTGGGTATGGCATGCGGCAGCATTCACAACAGCAGCAGCAGCCCTGTAGCTATCCTCCAGGGGTCACAATTGGGTTACAAATTCTATAGAATGTGCTGACCGTGCAGCCTGATCTGAAGCAATTTATTCACATCCTTCTTCATTAAGATTCAAATGGAATAAGTAAAATAAAAATTGAACAGATACAGAAATTGTGCATGGCTTGCTTCTGTAGTCAGTAAACATTTATTCACTAGGCACAGCTCTCTCTCGTACTCTCTCTCTCTCATATTCTCTCTCTTTCCCTATCCTTCCTGCTTGCTGTTTTAATGCATAATTAAGAAGGTCAGAATTAATGAAGCAGTGTGGAGTAAAGTTCAAGGAATCCCCAGGCACTATTTATTCTATTAGATCTCAGGAATGAATGTCAGATTGGCAGCATTAGAGGCAGAGGCAGCAGAGCTGGCAGCAGTCCAGGAGCAAAGCTACCACAGAGGCTTACCTGCAGTGTTAGGTCGTTGCTGAGCTCTCTTCCTGCAAAAATCACCCGCAGCTCATCAGCTGGAACTCCCTGTCGCTGCGCAACCGCCTCCTTCAGCTGGAGGATGCTGGCATCCAACCCAAGCTCCACTGGGAAGCCATGGCTGGAGTTGAACCTGACAAACACTGAAAAAGAGAAAACACCTTTTAAAGCAAACATTTCTCACTGCCTATCTGTATGAGAGGGACTACAAAGAGGCTTATCTGTCAATTTCAGAGAGAGCTATTTTAAGAGAAAAGCTACTAACACTGTAGCGTATCATTTGGAAAAGAGGAACCGTATGGGATTTCCCATCACAGAATAGTCAGTGACCAATAAACAAAAGCCATGTGCTTCCCCCAGCAGTGCTATAAATTGAAGAGAACCATCAGAACCAAAAGGGACCCATCCAGGCAGCAGTCCAGGCAACCACTAAATATTGGAACAGATTTTTGATCCACAGCTAACTAACAGACACAGGACACACACTTTCTGTGCCCCTTGTGCTCTTCCCTGCTGCATGCAGAACAAATACATGCAGAAAACTGAGTTTTAGAGCTAAGATACACAAGATAATACTAGGAAAAACAATTGACTGTTACACAGTAGAGCACGGTCACATAAATTGTTTCCCCACAGATATAATTCTATGGAAGATAATGATGGAGAGAAAAATCACACGCTAGCAGAAATGTTTGGGAGTGTTGTATTACACTGTGGTCTTTTCAGAGTTCACTAAAACATCTGCAGTACATAACTCCTGCCGGCATGTTCCTTCAGTGCAGGAAATCACTACTGCACTCGCCGTATCATTTTTAGAGCTGCAGAGTGTGGTTTATATATCCTGAGAAGCCTGGCAAATAAACTCACGAGCTTACAGCCATTCAGCTGGCAGAGTTGTTTTTCACAAGGGTGCTGAATGTGCTCATTCAGCCCATGACCAGGGGAACAACTACAAGAACTATGCAACAGGAAAAGCTTGACTACACCCATACCACTCACTGAAGCTGCATGAACAGTACACTCAACCCCAGTGGGCTGCTTCAGCCAATAAATAGCTCCAGTGGCAGAAAGCAAAGGAATTAGTAAAAAGTAATATAAAACAATAAAATCATTTGTATCAATTAGTCACTGGATACCTGACATCTGAACTGTTTAGGTATTGATTGCAGTAACCATCCCTCTTAAAGATTTTTCCATTCCCACTGCAATGTTTTAACTGAAGATGTACTCCTCTGAATTTTTTATGACTGACAGAAGCATAAATTCAGAAGTGCTCATACAGTTTGAGGAAAACTATTTTTAAACTGACAATACAATCAATGATTTTCCAAACACAAAGTCTACCTGACTACTGTAAAGGAGTCAAATGCTTTAAGAGCGTGCAAATGTAGTTGAGACTGAAGCCAATTTTTTTGCTGAGCAATGAACGTTGTAAATATTTGCAGTTTCACATCTTTAATATAGATTTCGCCATTTCTGGATAATCTTTAAGGGCATATACCAATATATATGTATGTATATAGATATATATATTTTTTTTTTTACACAAGATTTTGAGTTTCACATTTGGAAGCATCCTCTAAATTTACTAAAATACAGGATAGGATTGCATAACGCTGTGTCAGGAGGAGTGCAGTACATATGCCCTACAATGTGTTACACAGTCTCCTGCAGTACATCTTGTTACTGGGTTTGATTTCTATATAAAGATGTTCTGGAAATAACTGAAATGTGCAATTCTTATATTTTTCAGAAAAGCGAGTGGATTTTGAATTTTATTTTGATTGCAGTTTGAAAAGTGAAGGGCAAAATAGAGGACAAATGTAGTTCCAACTACTGAACACTTCCCGTATTCCCAGGAACACTCAAAATGCTCAACTATGAGTAACATTATATTGACTGATAGCAAAATATATAATTAAAACAATTGGGAATATAATTCATTTATCCTCTAAGGTGGGACTACCTACGTGCATACATATATATATATACACACACACACACACACACACACTCACATACCCTTGCATCTGCATACGTGCATTTCCAAGTACTTACTCCTATCTAGTAAATAATGTTCTTTTTCTTTAGCCTTATGAAAACCAATGTCTTAGCTCTGCAGATCAAACATGCTGATAAGTGGAAAATGCTTGATGAAGTAACAAAAAAGTGATGGGGAATTTAAATGAGTTCCCAAGTAGTAGTACTCTCTTTCCAAAGACATATATATTCAACACACTCTTTGCATGCTGCAGCAAAATTGTCAGATCACAGCCCAAACCAATGGTTTGGCACCACGTGAGAAGGCGTGCATAACCCAGGGAGCTCAGGTGCAAGCAATGCACCTGAGTAACTGGAAGGGGTGGAGCCTGGAGCCACCCCTCCTCATCCTCATTTCAGAGTTAGAAGCTGAGGGAGCACTATCTCTGCAGATGGAGATCGTGATCCTCTCAAGCCATCACTGGTTGTTGGAAAGGGTGAGACATTTTTTCTTCTTTATTCTGTAGTGCTTGTACCCTACTAGGAGGTACAGTCATTGCCTTCTTTCACCATACACAAGCATAATGCATGTTCTCCATCAACAGCTGCCATCCCTTTCCCCATGCATGTTTACATTCATCACTAGGAGGAATGGTCCTCCCCTTCCAACATGTACAACAAAACAGAGCATCCATCTCACAATTTTAATACAAGCATGTTTTCCCAGCAAAATGTCCTACTGTATGTTTTGTACCAGGTCCAGCAGTTGCAGACTGACAGATGTACATACAACAAAGTTAACCACGACTTCATGAATTAACAGTCATTGCTAAGCCACGATACCTGGCTGCATTAGGACTCTTCTATCATTGCAATTGTAAAATAAAATGCAGTAATGTAAGCCAGCTTCACCAGCCACGGCAGAAGAAGAGCATTCGCAAGTAGAGCAACTCATTTAGCTAGACTATTTTGGTTTCCTCTCATAATTTGTAAATTACCTTCACCTTACAAATGATTTTATGATGTAGTCACACACAGAGAGCAACACAGTAATCAAACATAAACAGCGTCTATAAAACCTCATCCTTAGTGAGGTTATTTCTCTCCTTAGCAAAGGATAAAGTGTCTCACAGAAGCATCTTTATTTCTAGTTAGTGCTAAATGAATATCATAAAGAGCGTAGAAGTGTTCCTTAATTAGTAACTCAAATTTTTATATTTGATTTCTGTTTTATATCCATTTTAAATAAAAGTCATGATTGACTTTTATTCAGACAACTATTTATGACAAAGCCATATGGGAGAATTCATAATTATTATAGCTGTACCTGCTATCAGTTTTCTACAAAGTTATGAATAGCATGGAATGGATGAGTAGGGACTGGGCATTCACAGATTTAGACAGCATCAAGCTGAACTGGTAGGAGTTAGGTTCAAAACGAAATGTTTCCTCACGCTTGGGAACTCCCTGCCAGAGAAGTGGTAAATGCAAAATGCGTAGCTTGGGTTCAATGGGAGGAAGGAAACAAATTGGGATATGGCATAAGCAGCTCAGGAAACTCTTTACTGAAGAGTATAACATATACTAGTACAAAATAGCTTGCACATAGGTTTTCAGCTTAAAGGACTATGTCTTCAAGTTACATGCTAAGCCAAAGAGGAATTTCCCACTGCAAGACCAGTAAAATAAGCTGATAACAGAATAAGCCTTCCTCCTCCATTTTTAGGGGAATATTCGTGAGATGTGAGAATATCAGCTTTCCTCATTCTCTTTCTTGAGGCCTCTGCTTATGGTCACTGTTGCAGACAATAATACATTGTATTAAACAGACTCTGAAATAGTATGACAGCTCTCCTGTAGATGTCATGGATTTGCATTTACAGACACAATGTTCACAGAATGCAGTATTGAGTGAAATCTAGGAAGCAGACAGATTAGATCTACTCTATTCTCTTCCTCTTTCCCACTACCAAGTAATCCAAACCTAGACAAGAACCCACCACTATCCTTTTTGCCATAACCACGCGTGCACATGCAGTTACTTTCCTGTATTACAGAGCGCAAAAATTTAAATTCAGCAATTCTCACAGTAACCTAATTTTGTTCTATGAAGCATGCCTCTTAATCCAAGAGACAAGCTAAATTTGTCCAGTAAATTATTTCCTGTGAATGATTCACTCAGTTCTACTACATCCAAACTCTCTTTAAAGTTCAAGGAATGCATAGCTAGCTAACCGAACACTGCAATTATGCTGGCACTTCCTTTAAAAGTCTCTCAAAAACACTATTTGCCTAGCTATTTCTGTCCTGATTCAGTGGCTGCTTGTGTCAGCACAAAGCAGCCATGAACTTCCTTGATACAGAACCAAGTCACATTTGTGTTTCATTTTAAATGCACACGCACTGTTCTTTAATGTCCTTATGTGTGTGTAAGAGTATTCAAACTCTACCCATTTCCACCTATATGCTACAGCTTTCTGCTCTAATAAAAGGTATTACATTTAAAAATATAATATATACTCCTCCAGCTTTTAAATTACCCATCCTGTGGAAGAATAGGCCTATATTTTTGCAAAGAATGTGTGAGTTCAATGGCATTCGTAAGAGGTCAGAAAAGCCTAAGTAAGGCTTATAAAATTATTGCAATCATTTTAAGACTGTAATAGGGACTGCAAGGTGGAGAACACAAGAGTGAGATTCAATTCTTAACATTTATTCTCATTTGCAGCTCCCCAAGAAATTTAACACATTTGTCTTAATGCATCTACGTTCTGTTAGATACTGGAAGCATTACTTGACAGCTAAAGATTCACTAACACGAACACACTAAATGTGACAGCTGTTATACTTCACTAAGAAAGGAGTTTTCTAAGCATGAGCTTTGTTATTTTTTTCAGTAGAGGACAAAGGATTACCAGCATTTAAATTACAACTACTGTAATATAGACAAAAATGCTACAGATATGTACCATTGGAACTGATAGAAACGATTAGTTCCACATATAAAAAAAGATCAGAAGTTCAAGAGCAAAGTATACATATCCAGCTATCTACACATAGAAATTTAACAAAAATACAGGCTTCAAGAGCTACTACAAATAAAACCAGGCAAAAACCTCAAGGAAGTAAGTTGTCACAGCACCAGCCATGGTTAATCCAATTATAAGTGATACAGCCACCTGTGCTGCTGTAGAGAAGGGAATGAAGCCAGCTTCACCAGAGAAGGGAAAAAATAAGAGAATCACAGAATCACCCATGTTGGAAAAGACCTAGAAGATCATCTAATCCAGCTTCCCTCCTTCCACCAATATTTTCCCGTTAAACCATGTCAACATTACACTATGTACAACATCTAAACGTTTTGTGAACATGTCCAGGAATGGTAACTCCACCACCTACATGAGTACCATATTCCAGAGCCTGATCTCTATTTCAAAGAGAGTAAGTTTTTCCTCATACCCAATCTGAACCTCCACAGCCCAACTTGAGGCCATTCCCTCTAGTCCTTTGCTGAAGAGGGTTAGTCCCTCCAGTGTTTACAGGCCTATCATTGGAATTTCTTAGTTTTTTGATGCCTAATTTCCTTGGATTTTACTTTTTTTTTTTTCTTATTCCAGTACCATTATAATTACTTTTCAATTTGTTTTACAAGAGGCCCAAATTACATTATAGATCAATCACAAAGCATTCCATTTTAAGAGTGCATTCTGTAGCCTGTCCTCCTCAAGTAACTATCCAAATAACCTGTTTCAATGAAAAATAGCCAACTTTTCAGCAGAAAAATAAGCTTCACTCTTTAACAGAGCCCATGGACCTACTCCTCACCTTTAAATGATGGCATAATCTACTTCTTCCTACACTATTCTTTCAAACCATAGGCATAATCCTGCTCCCCTTTCTATCCCAAACCAATATTCCCACCTGTAAAACTGCTGCAACAGCAGTAGCAGACTTGCAAGTATGATTACTCTAAAAAAACAATTCAAGAAGACACTTCTCAGGGCCCCTGGGTACACAACTAACCCCAGCTTCTCCCTTCCTTATGCTGACCGTGCCCACACCTCCAGTCCCACTCCATTGGGCTGTCAGCCCCTGCCTCAGAATGAGTGGCAGTGTCCTTGCTCAGACCAATCCATTGCTAATCCCACCTCAGCTTTCAGATGGACAGGAACCTGACCTGGTACCCTACCCTACTGGATCCCTAGGCTGCCCCTCACAACATGCTCAGCCTCACTCACCTCCACCTGAAGCTCTCCACTGCATTACCCCCACAGAGCAGCCCCACTCTGGCTACTCCTAAGAAAAATCACAAAGTAATAAAAATAAAGACAAAAACTCTTAAGTTGTAGCAGAGCCAGGGGAGGTGCCTCAAGTTCTAAACCACCAGTGTGCAAGAGAAACAGGTGGGAGGTGGGCTCCTGTTTCTTGATCAAGATGTAATTGGGACCAGGTGGATGTGGGCAGGGCTAGGTTTGCACAAGGTGCACACCCTTGCTGCTGCTGGCACAGCTGAGCAATCTAAGGCCGTGGTGCAAAGAAAGGTGTCTGCTGGCTGCTTAAGGCTGTCTGTGGCTGTTATGTTCAGCTTGGCTGCACTGTTTGCTTCTGCACTCACCTGAGATCTTTTTGTGTCATTTCCAAAACTCATGTCATGTGAACTGCTGGAAAGAGGGTGAAACGTAGGGGGTGTGACAGAGTGCTCAACAAAATGATATCTGCTCAGCTGAAGATCCACCTGAAAATGCCAGGGCATCTCCCAGGCTGGTAGTGGTTCTGTGAAGCAGAACTGACTGTGGCTAGCAGCCTTATCTGCCACCCTGCTGCACAGCCAAGCACCAGGGCTCTCATAAAGCCCAGGGGCCGGGTATGGGCACTGCACTGCTGTGTGGCTCTACAGAACTTGGCTTCCCACCTGCCCTGTGGGGCCAAGCCACTGCCTTTGTCCTAGGTGTGGATGGAGCATAATGGCTGTAGCTTAGATTCACAGTTCCCTGCCATTTGCTGAGACTTCAGAGTTGGCAGAATGCTGAACCATTGATGGCTTTGAAATCATTTTAATATGTCCCTGCCTTTTAGTATTTGAAAAACGTGTTTTATTCCAAAATGTACATCACCATTTAGTAGCTTGAAATTCACCCTAATGGTCCTTTTAGTCTGACAGGTTTAAGTTAAATTCTCTAATTCTCAAAATTATACCCCTAATTGACAGATAAAAATCCCAATTAATCTAGCTTTAGAAAACTTATTTTATATTTGCTGCTATGACAGTTAGAATTAACCCTTTAAATTAAGAGATGTATAAATCAATGGGTTTTCTAAGAAACTTCCAATTATATGATAGAAATGTGTACCCCATTTTTCTTCCCACTTACAGAGGAAAAAAAAAAAAAAAAAAACAAAACAGTTCCTACAGTTAAGCTTGAGGATTTGCCACATTGCGAAGATAATTTTGTTCTGAGTTCTTCAAAGCTCTTCCTCTCTTTTTTAACACCTACTTTTGCTACCTAGCTCACATGTAAATAATCTTACATTAAATACATCTAAGTCCCTGTCACAAGAAAATACACAGCAACCACTATTGTCAGGCATAAACATATGACCTGAATTGACTGCCAAAAGTAGTCTGTCATTCCTACCCTAAAGCTGCCGGCTTGCTAGAAAAAAGAAACACATTTCAAATATCCCAGTGTTGCATCAAATTTGTATAAACTCAGCATATTAGCTGAACAAAGACTAACTGTACCTATTCAAAATACGCTCTGTACTGTAATTTATAATCACCTCTTCATAATATTAAATGTATCAAAGTGGCGTGTGCAAAGATGTATATGTACATATAACGTATATATATATATATGTATAAAATCTCCATTTCTGAATTTTGTAATTTTTGTACAGAGTGAAATCCTTCTTCACTGAGAAGCAGATATGAATTTGTTGAGTAGGATATAAGTTGGAACTCCAGTAGTCAGTGAACAAAAAATGCTTACTGGACACAGGAACCAGATACTATTATAAATAAGAAAAGTGAGAAACTCCAAACATAAGAAATGTCTAAATACAGTAGGAGACCTCAGATTAATAAATTGTGATGCATACAGTACATCAGCTGAATACAGAGGAATAAAAGTGGAAAACATTTCAGATACTGTAAAAGACTTTGCTTCATGGTTGGTTGTGAGGTTTTTGTAGTTTTTGTTTTTGTTTTTTAATCAACTCTAAGCACAGCTAAAGCCTATTTACTGTGCTTCTGTGTATATATATCTGTGTAATATATATTACAGATATGCACACCAAATAGTGAAGACCATGTAGAGCTATGTTGTGACTCAACTTTAGGGTATGCTTTCTGCCAGATAAGGATAATTAAACCACTATACCCAGTTTAGGCTGTAATTTTCCTGGAAAAGCACATCTACATTAGCAAATGTAATTCACTGAAGCCAAAAGTTTCGTGAGTACATTTCATTTCATGAGCATTAAAGAAAATGATTTAAAATATTTTTGACAAAAGCAAGATCTGCATAAATTAAAATGTGAAAAAAAAACCAACAGCTGAGTTGATAAAGATAGTATGAATCAGTTTCTCTTTACTGAAGTGAAAGTTTATTTAAAACAATTTTTAAGTTATCACTTTCATTTTTCGTAGATAAAATTTTCCCCAAATAAACAGAAGCTCACTGTTTTCATTAATAATATATGAAGTCAAAATTTTTGAACAAGCAAAAAAATAAATCTACATTTGATTACATGTGATTTTCTATAGATGGTGGATATTCTGCCCTACATTGGAAAAGCTGAAGCTTTGTGGGAGGCAGTAGTACCTTTGACAACAGGTAACAGTGCTACTATGGTATATCTGCATACCACAGTACCACATATTCTCTTGCAAAAATCTTATTTTGCACACCTTATTTCCACAAGTGGAAGACACAAATGCACCATCATTACTGAGGTATCTGAAGAAAATGCAATTTAAAACAAGAGAATATATCTTAATTTTGAAAACAGATCAAGTGTTATGATTCACTTGGTTCTGATCAAGTCTTCTAGCTCTAAAAGAAAAGACTGTAGGCCAATATTAAGTTATTCTTTTGGAATGTTCCTTTTGTCAGGAACAATTATGCTAAAAAGGCACGTGTAGTCTTCTTTGAGATTTGCTCATTTATAAACCCATTTTGAGGCCTAAAATAACAGGCAGTCTTTTTTGCTGAAAGCAAACTTTTTTCATTCTAACTATGAATATTCCTATAAGAAGATCCATCTCAATTTCATAAACAACTCAACACTTCTCAAGATTTCCTTTCTTTCTGATACAAACAGGCTCACAGCTGCAACCAATCACTGCTTGTGCCAGTGCATTTGTCAATTAGTTCTAAGGAAATCTCCTAGCACATAAGGCTCAGCTTATGATCAGACAGGAAATTATGGTCTATTATGCAATTTTATTCTGGTCTGTGATTGACTGCACAGCAAAGGGCCACTCAGTGGCAGCCTGTGATACTTTCATAATTTCATAAAAGCAGATGGTGGAAATGTGACACCAGTAGATCAGAAATACTGAATCTAATAGACAGTAGATGAAGTTTCTAGAAATAAAATTGAAGGATTTCAACAGATAGTGTTCCTTTGCACTATTGACATTACAAACTCTATGGTGTTTTCAGATACAGTGGTAGTCAGCAAAGTTCTGATAAAAAAATGTTCCCTTTCACGCTATTTAGACATGGCCCTGTTGGAGCATAGTAAGGATGATCAGAGGGCTGAAGCACCCATCCTAGGAAAACAGTATGAAGAGGACTGGGGTTGTTCAGGCTAGAGAAGGCTCCAGGGGGATGTGACAGAAAGCTGGGGAGGGACTTTTTACAATGGCTTGTAGCGACAGGACAAGAGGTAATGGCTTTGAACTAAAAGAGGGGAGATTTTATTAGACAGTAGGAAGAAATTCTTTACAATGAGAGTAGCGAGGCACTGGAACAAATTGTCCAGTGAAGCTAGGCATGTCCCAAGGCCAGGCTGGATGGGGCTTTGAGCAACATGAACTAGTGGGTGGCAACTCTGTCCACAGTAAGCTGTTGGAACTAGGTGATCTTTAAGTTCCCTTTCTACAATTCCATGATTATTTGCAAGAGATTAGTAATTAAGTAACCAGTTTTCAGGAAAGCAAAATCAGAGGGAGAGAGGAGCAGGGAGAAAAAGGGAAACAAAAATATATGCATGAGTTGTAAAAAAGAAAATAATGTCAAATGTCAAACCACATGATCTGTTTTTTGCAATTTTTGTAAATGAGAAAAAACATTTCTCATAGTGGAGAAAGGAATTTTCATCTGTAACAAAATTACATGCAAAATATTTTGAGCCTTTGTTTATTCATGGTACCACATATGGTGGTAATTGCAAAATAGCAAATATTTATTGTCAGATAGATGAAAGCCTTATTTCCTTTCTTGAAAAAGAAAATCCAGAAGACCTAGCATATGTCTCATGATTTCTAGGTAATTAAAATAAGTCACTTTAATAGGAGGGTTACTTCGTTAAATTTGCCAAAACAGTTACCTGGCTTTTTTTTTTTTTTTTTTTTTTTTCTTTTGGCCTGTGATTAATTTAATTGAAACAGCAGCAGCAGTTAAACAGTTATACTATGTTAGTGAAACAGCTTCATTGCCATGATAAATTACTTCTCTGAGGATATTACTTACAGCAAGCAGAGAAACCTAAAGTGTATTAAATCAAATTAAAAAGGGAACTTTACCTTTCTGAAACCAGCATTTTTATGTGCTTTTCACTCCTGAGCCTCACATCTTACTGAGAGGTAGGAAGGATTTCTAAAATTATAAAGGTTTCTGATTTTCATAGGAAGTTATAGGAGCCTGGAGCTAAATCTGGGAAAGTGGTGGATTTGGGATATCTTAAATCTTCACTGGTGGTGCTCTGGCTTGTCTATGAAATAATGTTCAGCCCTTTCATCTCAAAAATACTTAGGACTCAAGTAGAAATATATGCCTTGTAAAAAAAGGGCAAAGATCCTGATTTAGCAAAGTGGTAAATCTTTGCTTGAAAAAGCAGGAAGGTCCAGGAGACTCCAGAAGCCTGAGGCCTGCATCCAGAGAACACTCACAGGATAGCTGCTGACGAACACATAAAGGATAACATGAAAAATATAGTAAAGAAATTCTGGGTCTTTTTACTGCCCAAATAAACTACAAACCTAGAATTCTGCAGTTCAACTGATTTAATGGCTAATAACAATAATAGTAACAATAATAATAATGCTTGCATAATACTTCAGCAGCCCAGAACATTCCTCTGCGTTACTACATTGGAGGTGCCATTAGGAGAAAGTAGGCCCAATGTAATATATCGCTGTTTATGTTACAGCTTTGGAGGAAGAGTTTCACCTGAACAGGGAAATCTCAGGAGTCTGTATTATTATGAGAAAGGTTAAACACTGAAACAAATCTTTCTGGATTTAGAAAGCTTTCCATGTACAACTCAGCTGCAAAGCTCATCACACCGAGGAGGAGCATTAGCTTGCTATTCTATACTAATGGTACTGATCCAGGCCTGGGCACTAATACTTGATATCACTCGGTCTTACTCCATCAAGGCTAGCCTTAATTGTTAGTTGGAGGTATGTTGCACCACTTTCCACTGTTGTGAGAAACATAAGCACTTATGCTCAAAAAAGCGCAAGGTGAAAAACACAACGCTAACTTCCAAATGATAGAGGGCAAATATTTTTGAGTGGTATGCAAAGGAAATAGATCAGTCCAGTTCCATATTCAGTTCACTAAATGAATGGTACTACAAGTTCTTTGTCACAAAATAATATAAAAAAGAAGAGTCTTTTGATAATTTTGAGATTTTCATTAAATAGCTTTCTATTTACGCACACCATTAAAAACTAGATCATCAGAGAATAATTGTGCAAGAAACTGCTGTTTTAAAACTGGACCCAGAAGCAATATAGTTTATATAGTACGAAGTATCCTGACCTCATGAACCACATTGCAGAAATATTTGATGATCAAGAGCCACAAGGTTCATTCCATGTATGTTGGAGGACAGATACAGTGGCTGCTCTATGGGTGCTACCATCCAGAGGTAGGAATTTACAGTGGCTTTCCATGGATCCCCACATCTCCACTGAAGGACAGACTAGGACGTGTAAACAGATCCCTAGTTATTGACAGCCTCTTCAGTTCTTACTGGGTCCCAAACTGTCCAAAGCTGTAAATGATTCCTATCTATTTAAGGAACAATAGAGTATTTATTCATGATAAATCTATCGAAGAATGAACACAGCTTAATTAATAGAACAGAAAATGTTTGATTCCAGTATAAAAATTTATTCAACTAACATTGTACCACTAAAGTAGGCTTAAAAATATAAAACTATTTTGCTATATTATTACCATCTGGCAGAGAGTACAGAACTTTGGATGTTTTAGAATATATCGCATAAATATTTTGCTCACAGATTATAAGTAATTATAAACATGAAATCATAGCTTTTTTTTCAGAAAGCATTGTTAGTTCATTAAGATATTAAAAATAATCACTTATAGGAATTTTTAATATCATTTTCTTGTATTTTTCTTTTCTCAAGTCTGTGAGAGATTCATATGAATTTATCAGATTTTCAGCATATAAAAATATATGGTATTAGTCTATGGCTTTGATAAAAACATTATTTTTGAAGTGCATATCAATGGGTACTTGATAAAGAACTAGAATATTACAGATTCAATCATGAATATCAGATGGAATATAGTAAATAATTGATCCAAGTATTAGAATAATATTTAATATAACAAGTGAAAGCATATTATGGGACTGTCAAAAGAATTGGCACTTTGATAAACTGATTGATTTTCCAATATTTTAGAAAATTTCCATGCAATAAGACTTCTATTTCAGGAACTCTGTATGTAACATTCTCTCTCTTTTTTATTTTTATTTTTATTTTTTATTTTTTCCTCAATAACCTCCTTTTATTCTTTCAATGTAAATTTGACTTTCAAAATTTAAAACAAGAACTCAAACATTGGGTTGACATCCCAATTCAGGATTAATTTCTTCCACCTGTAATTGTATTTTTTTTTCTTCTCAGGTTGGAGAACACATTTCCTGAACAGATATGATAGAGACATACTACTTTGTATTACATAAGAAACATACCCTAAAGGTTTGCCTTTGAAACAACAACACAAACAACAAAAAATGGTGTAGAATAAGGGAACTACATGTGACCATTATTTTATAGCACTTAAAGAATTTTGCTTCTCTCCTGTAAAATATAAAATATAAAAATATAATTAAAATATAATAATATAATAATCATATATTTAAAAAGCTTTACTCGTCAATATATCACACATGCTAAATAACAAAGTCAGAATTTCATAAACTAGAGAAGAGAACAGAAGTGAAAGCAAGCTCACTATTGAAATGTGACCTTTGGTTCCTTTGTTCTATCAGGAGACTTATTTCAGTCTCTTGTCTTGTCGCTGAATAAGTGATAAGGGAATTATTATCAGTGTAAGAATTGATCATGTTAACTGTGGTTGTAACTGGAACAGGTCTTGCTCTCCAAGTAGCATTGCTTTGTTCAAGACATCATAACAGAGTAAGTTAAAGTCCTGTCAGTTTTTTCTCCTAAGGTAGAGCATAATTTAAAACGATAACTTGTTGGGAATCCTGATCAGAAAGAGGTAAATTTTAATTTCTTTCTTGAAAAAATTGTACTGTCTTACATTTTGTTTCTAGATAATGGAAGCATGCATTTTGTGACAAAACAGGCCTGCTCAAGCAGGCGAATGATCAGCCAGCTCTCAATCATTGTCACAACTGAGGGAGTAACTGTGGTGTTTCCAGGCAACTGTTGTTTGCAGAAATAAATCATAGCAATACCAAACTAACACTTGGGAAGTGACATGCAGCTATCCATTTGTTAATTTTATATACATATACAGTACATCGGACACCTGAAAAATTATTTTTTCTAATTGTCCCTATGAGTTGTTATGTAAGTTATCTCATTATCTGCTGGCCTATGGCCCTAATATGCAGCTTCTTTAAAGAAAACATAAAACCCCTACTGTGGAGTAGTTACATATTATGCATAATAAGCTACCACAGAATTCTTCAAAAATAGATTTATTTTGTGCTAGGAATTTCTGTAGTTGACCTTCGTCAGAACTATCAAATTAACTTTAAAAATAATACATAACTTAGATTATCAGAAGGAATTAGGGATGTTTTCTTCAGCTGTCACACCAAATCATTCCGAGCTATCTGATTATCTAAGGACAAATGCATATCCTAAGAAAATAAAATTGAAGCTTTATGACATAATGAAGTACAAGCCAAGTACTCAAATAATCCTGTTCTAGAATCTTCCCCAACTGAAAATACACATCATCACACTAATAATGACCTACAGCGATGTAAAAATATTTCCGCACTGTTCTGGGCTGATACTTGGCCTTGTCTTGTTCAATATTTTCATTAATGATCTGGATGAAGGGATAGAGCGTACACTTGGCAAGTTTGCTTATGATCTGAAGCTGGCTGACACACCAGAAGGCTGTGTTGCCATTCAGCGATAACTGGACAGACTGGAGAGCTGGGCAGAGAGGAACCTGATGAGGTTCAGCAAGAGCAAATGCAGAATCCTACACCTGGGAAGGAATAACTGCATGCATCAGTATGAGTTAGGAGATGGCCTGCTGGAGAGCAGCTCTGCAGAGAAAGACCTGGGTGTCCTAGTGATCAACATGTTGACCATGAGCCAGCAATGTGCCCTTGTGGCCAAAAGGCCAATGGTATCCTGGAGTGCATTAAAAAAAGCATGGCCAGCAGTTTGAGGAAGGTGATCCTCTCCCCCTATTCTACCCTGGTGAGGCTAGAACTGCATCCAGTTCTGAGCTCCTCAGTTCAAGAAGGACAAGCAATTTCTGGAGAGAGTCCAGAGGAGGACCACAAAGATGGTGTTAGCTGAGGTCAATCCTAAGAAATATAGTTTCTTGCAGCATCTTTTCTCTTCAAGTTTAATTCTTGTGTTTTTGAAACATATTTAGTAATGCCAAGCATGGAAGAAGCAAAACAGTTATCTACAAGGAAAACAAAAAGCTTCAACAATATCACTGAGACCTCAAAATCATGCCTAAGGGCAAAACCAATCCTTATGTTAACAGAAATGTTGGGGTAGCAATTGTCTCTGTCAGAGTGATCATTCTCTCCGATAACAGGGTGATAGCAATCATTACGTATTTTTCCTTAGGCAATCTGCGTAAGTCTACAGACAACTTTTTCAGGCTTCCCTCTTCATTATCTACAGACTCCTAGTAGAGAGCATGCCTAACTACCATTCTGAAAGCAAGGCAAATTTAGAACATCAAAAGCAAGTTATCCCTTCTGAAACTAGATCCAGATAGAGGGGCACAGGCTAATGCAATCCTTCTCTTTTCTCTCTTTTCTCAATAGAAGATAAAACCTATCCATCTTTGAAAATATACTCCACGTTCTTTACATGAAATAAGGACAATAAGTAGTTTTTCCAGTAATTTACGTAGACTTTAATTACTATGGTGTGAAGCAGGACAAAGTATGCCTCACAAAGAAGTAAAAATAAAACCCAAACAAAAGCCAATTGTTGAATTTCATCCGAATCATAACATCAAAGAACCTGACTATAGTCACAAGTATCATTAACCAGTAGTTCAGGTACATAAATCTGCATTTTGGGAGCTATAACTTAAGATGATACTTTTCCAGAGGTATGAGGTTTAATTCACAATGATCACTGAGATAACCTAGAGAAAAATAGTGAGAATGGAGGAGTATTGCTTCCAAAAATATTCACAACATAAGCAAATCAAAATTTCTTTGATATTAAAAAGTAATATAAATATAGATCTTTAATGTGGGAAAAACGTGATTTAGCCTCTTAGACAACAACATGCATGGACTTCTAATGCTACGACTACACTGACTAAAGAGATATTCCTAGAATTCTCTTCAGCCACAATCTCTGAACAAAAAAAAAACCCAAAAAACAGAAAAACAATGGATGAGATAAAAATCACTCCTAGGGTCAATTAGAAGATAAACTGCCTTTCTAATTAACGCTATTCACTAACAGATCTTGAAAATATTGTGCATACTTCTGTGAAAAGGATTATGTAAATAACACGCATTTGCAAAATTGTTGCCTGTCCAAAGATTTCTGTTTATTCACTGCAGAAGTCTGGTAGGCCTATTCAGTAAATAATGTAGGATTTAAAAATTATTATGCATGTGACAATATAAATTTACCCAACTAACAAGCTCCTTTTTTTTTTTTTCTTTTAAATAATGCATATTAAAAAAAAAAAAAGAAAAAAGAAAAAGGAGAATATCCGGAACAGAATAATAATATATACTTGGAGATGACTAGTGTGTACATACAGGTTGTAGCTTTAATTTAATTTTTTTTAACATGAAATGGCTCTTGAAGGTAAACACTGCATATTTTATGAGCTTGAATGAGTGGAGCTACACAACAGTTAAAGTGAGATGAGTTTCAATTTTAAAAGACATATTTGAGTGCTCTGAAATCAACAAGCATGCTCACACTGTCTTGAAAACTACTAACCTTGAATAGTGTAGAAAGCAAGTTTAGTACTAAATAAACAGTACTTTGAGACTATATTTCTCTCACTTAACTTTACCTATTCAAAATTGAAACACCTAATTTAAAATTATTTCTCTAGATTCTCTCTCAGATCAACAGAGAGCTTAGTAACTGCAAGGCATCAGTCCCCCTCGTGACAGAAGGAACCTAGAAAAAAATCCTGTTGTACTGAAAGTCTAAAGATACAATACTGACACAGTTTTAGGGAGACAGGATGCCTATAGACTGCTAAAGATAGGAAAGGATGAGGCAAGCTTTCAGACACAAAAGCTCTTCCATGGGTCTGAAAAAAACCCAGCATTCTTCAAAGTTACATAGAACTTGAAAAATATGACCTTCTTTTGATGACCTTGGACCACTTACTTAAAAGAAATAGGTATGTTACAGCAAATTATATATACAGTGGAAACATTATTAGATAAAAAGGACAGTTGATGAGGTTCTATGTAGTTAATTAGTTTTAGCCTCACAAAACTTTAAACATTTGTCCATCAAAGTGTTTGATGCATTTAAACTTTTACTTTCACAAAAGCACTTTTCATTCAGGCTACATTCATAGTCAAATAACGGCTTTCAATGTAACTTAATGTTTTCCAATTTGACAAAACTGGTTTTAGATGAATCCTGCCCTTGTTAACATTTCCTGAAATACCATATACCTGCTCTGCAATCTGATTAATGATAATTACCACATTACACTTGATCAGAAATATCTCTTACTCCCTCCATAACATAAGGGATATTTGGAAGATAGGAATTACTCGCCAAAGCATCTTCAGATCATGTGACACAATCCAGCAATTATCTTCAAGAACATAGTTTTGTACATTTTAATACTTCAATGAATAAACTACAATGCAAAGGTTCATGGCACTTCACTGAATGCAGTGTATGTACATGCTAACTGATATGGGCTGGGATTTACTTCATATAAAATCATTCTCTCCAGTCTACTTAAGTGATATTGTCCTCAGTCTAAAAGCTAATTTTAATAAACAAAAATGTCAAAATGAATTTGATACCACTTTCTTATAATTTATGACAAAGTACAATATATTTATAAATTATTATTCAGTATATACATAATCCTCAAATAAGCCTCATTTACCACCATGTAAATAAATAATTGGAAGATATTTGCTGATATTTTCTCATTATATGACATTCATGAATTGATCTTAATATAAATGTTTAACAAAAGATGGAATGAACTAGATGGTATTCAAACAACAACAAAAATGTGCATGGCTATATTTTTCCTTATAATAACCTTCTCTGACTTGTTCATTCCAGCATAGCCTGTGTTTTAAACATAGTTCTTAGATATCAGTAATCTTTATTAACAACAAATGTATGCATGTCCCAAACCATGATGATGTTTCTCACAGTATAAATGCCAGCTCAATGTTATAGAGAAAGAACTGAGGCATGGAACGAAGCCAGTGAGTTATAAATGGTCCTTTGGAAACCCTGCCCGTGAACACAGAACTTCTGGGTCCCAATTCAGAGCTTCAGTCACTAGACCATCATTATGTTTACAAAGAGGAAAAAAAATCCCACGTATGTGTTTATGGTTACAATGTGATAAAATCAGATGACTTTTCCAATTAAAGTTTGTCACAGACTCAGCCATGAACCTGAACTGGTACTTTGAGGATGATGCTACTTCAAAGATGAGTACCTTGTTTAGCCTCAGAGTTATTGTGCTATATCAGCTTGACTTCATATGCGTGCAAAACTGGCCTCTGGAGAACAGAGCACAGGAATTCAGCCCCAGCATGTACAGTGGACATCATCTTTTTCAAAAAGTGGGCGATGCGGCTTCTCCAACAGTGATGTTAAATACATGAAACCAACACAATTTGGAAATACAGATTTTCTCTGGCACATTTTTCAAAGAATTCAATGCTTAACTCAAAACTTTCAGTGCATAAATCATAATGTTCAAAATTATTTTTTATTTGTTTGGTTTTAGACTTCATTTATGTGTACCTAAAACTCAATGCTAGCTGAAGCATTTTTTTCTTTGTTTCAATTGTCTACAGATAGTTCCATCCATTACTAAATTTATTAAATCCTTTGGAGATTTATTTTATGTTGTTTGCTGAAGAAAAATTAGAAAAAAAATTTAACTGGGAAAAAGCAAAGCATCCTCATGCACAATTATAGTATATTCCTCAGCTGTACTGCTCTGTATTTCTGTACTCATTACTCTCTCTTCCATCTTTAAACAAATGCTCATATTAGAAGAACAATATATTTCATAAAGGGCCAACTTTAATCTAAAGCATTTCAAATTAATAGATATGTAAATGTATTTATTGATCCAAGATGGGTTAAATCAAGCTGAGCAGCTGAGCAGACCAAGATGAAATAAAAGAATGTTTCTGTTTGGGCACCAAGAAGATAAAGAACTAAAATGGACTACTTGGCTCTAAAGGACAGAATTAACTGAATAGGCAAGTCTGGCACAGTTGAAAGAAGGTGGTCAGCAGGCATTTTGTAATACACAAAAATGAGTTATATTAAATTTGACTGCAAGAAGCACCTGCAAAGAATCATTACTGAATGCTCAAGAATTTCGGAAGACTAATAAAGTTAACTGAATGCACATGCACAACAGAATTTGGCTAAGAAAGTATATAATTTGAGGCCTACTCAATTGGTCATCTAACAAAGTAATGGTGACTGAATTTGCAACAGCACTCATCAGTATGAAAGAACAGAAAATACACATTAATGGGAGAATTCTCTATTGAACATAGTATCATATAAGGGAGGACTGTAATGCCTAAATTTTTAGATATCTTTAGTAACCATGACTGATCTTGATTTCACAGGACTCCTCCTGGCTCAAAATGTAAACTCTGATAGTAATGCACTGAAACAAATAAACAGCAACAACAAGAACAAAACCCGACAAACCAGAACCTTTTACTGTGAAATACTAAACATAAAAAATCCTGTAGACCATAGAAAAATGAAGATATTGAAGTTATTTTTAAAGGAAATTTGAGGAGTAGCTAAAAAAATGAAGCACTATCATCAGAGAAAGGAGTGTTTAAAGACTGGGTTACAAGCTCAGAGTAAACTCATACAAGCTCTCACAAAAACTTTATCATACTTTAGATAGTTCAGATAGAAATGTTAGCTAAGACATAACCATAACTGACAACACTCATCCAAGTCTTCTGAAGAAACTTGAATATATAATTGCAGGCTTGTCAACAACCAGACTGAAGTCAAAACTTAAGTCAGGCTCAGGTCAAGTTGGTTCATTAATTTCTATCAGTGGCAGAAAATGAGGGAACAGGAGAATATAATAGTCTCCTATGACAATAAATGAGGCTAAACAGCTTAGGAAGGAGGAAGAATTACAAGGATATGCTTTATTGACAGAAGAATAATAATGAGGAAGAATAATCTAGTTAAAAATATGCATCTGAATAAACAAAACTTTTCACAACACTCCTTACTAGAGAAACAATGAAAGAAATTAAGCTTGATAAGTATCACAACACCAAAATGAGGAAATGGCAAAAAGAAAGAAAAGAAAAATCAAACACCATATTAAAAGAAAATATTTCTTTCAGATAAACATGTTGGAACTCTGGGTATAGGAGTAACTGTATTAGTAAAAAATTCAAAAGGCAATTGACCAAGGAAACATTCATCATGGAATATCAGCAATGTGGGCCTACCCTGCATCTCCTACAAGTCTGTAAACAAAGGAATGCTGTGATAAGCCAGGGCAATCCCATTCTGCAGCAAAAACATTGTTCTGCACTTTCCTTGTATTCTTTTCCTTATTACTTACTTCAAGCTACCACTGGAAATAATATTCTGGTGTAGAGTGACCACAGTCTGATCCAGTATGATCAGCGCTGATGTTTATATCACCAGCCTTGTAGCTTATCACTTGTAAGAGTTTTGATTTTGGCTACTTTTAAATGAAAGAAAGAGGTAATGAGGGAACTCTGTGTGGGCGACAGATGGAAATAGGAGCACACAGCAACCTAGCAAAGAAGTGGTTAGAAATGTCTTAAAGTTAATGCAGGATAACACTTTTCACCAGACGAATACAGTCAGCAAAATCAAAAGCAGATGTAGGTTAAGGAGAATAACTTTGAAACCCTGAGAAATGACCAAGACAATTCCTTTTGAGATTCTACTCTTATACTATGATCGGTGATCTGGAAAGAGGAAATATCAGACTGAAGGCAACAGCTGGAGTGGCAAGATACAAAATCAAGCACATGTTCAAGGAGATAAACAATCAGGTGGTAAAGAGATGGAGAACTAATTCATGAGTACTGGAAAGAGAAGAGCGTACATATACAATTAATGGGAACCACAGAAAGAGGACAAAAAGACAGTTTTGAGATGAAGGAGGAAAGAATAAATACAAAGTGGACTGAAAAGAATGACAGGTGAGACATAACTGGTCACATTGACAAGTAATCAATTACTTGAAAGCAATTACTGTGAAATTGCTCAGTAGTGCAAAGATTCAATTAAGCTGAGAAGCAATTATATGAAGAATCAAGTACTGTATAAAGTAAATATGGAAAGAAAGAAAAAAAGTAATATGAATCAATAACATAGATAATCAGTAATAGCGTGAACCACTTATGTCGCTATGTACATATGGAATTAATCGATTATGGAATTAATCAATTACTGGGAAAACAGAAGTAGTGAGAATTAATTAAAGTGTCTAATACACAAGGAATATAGCTACTTAAAAAAGCAAGCTGAAAATATTAGCCTGGTCTTCCCTTTCACACTCACTTCAAACATAACAAAATATTTAACTCTGACCTTCCATAGTTTTTGCTTTTTAGACAGCCTAGTATATCTACAGTAGACATTCAGTTCTCAACAATAGCTAGGGAAGCTTAAGAACTACCCTAACTTGCTATCCAAATGTACAGTTGACATCAATACATTACTTTTGGAGATTTTGAAGAACGGAGATGCCCATGTCATAATGTCTGTAGTCTGCAGCCAGACTAGAGACAGACATCTCTTGATATTATCTCATAAAAATGTTTTTTTGCAGATCTTACAGAATGTATGAAAGATCCCTACACTTACGAATAACCAGTGACACAGCTAGGATAGATCTGTGGGCTGATGATAAAATCTGAGCTACTAGTAATATCTTCTAGAGTCAGAAATACATCTATCATGTATTTCTCCTCATATATTAGCTTAAATAACTTTTCTTTCCTCATATTTATATATCTGATATATTTAGTAAGCCATCACATTTACACTTTCACTAGACTGAAAAGAAAAAACAGCCTGCTATGGAATCTCTCTCTTTTGGCACTCAAGAGAATTATAGAAAAACTCTCAACCTTGACTATACAACATGCAGATATGTCAAAAGATCAGATATCACAAAAATTTGTGGAGATGTTATCCCAGATGAGTATTTATCAATATTCATTACACTGGTCAATATTTCTTTTGGTCTTCTGGATTATATTATCTGATATATCAGTAAAAATACTTACTGAAAACATGCAAGCAAATGCAGAAGTATAATGGGAATGAGTATGAATAATAAAAATGTATCAGCTTGAAACAATATAAAAAAAGAATTAGTATCCCAGTGTGATGGGATCATTTCCACTCTCTGGAAAACTACAACATCAAAACATAAACCTAAGAGCAAGTATTGCTAAGAAATCTAACAAAAATTGGAAAACAGCATATAATGGAAATAAAAGAGATTTGATAATTACAGGCTCATTAATTTTACCTTAATAGCTGAAAGGCTACAAAAGAAATTTTGAAGGGATGTATAATTAAACTCTTAAATGAAAAATGAGATAAAAGGCTATATAAGTTTACAAAGTTATAAAGCTCTGTGCCAAGCTAAATATGTCTCTTTCTATGAAAACTCTTTGTTGTTGTTACTGTTGGTTGTTTTCTTTTAAGACAAGAGAATGAAGATTTAATTGTTGTGAAGTTTAATGAAGCTGACACATGGCAATGAGGAGTTCAAAACTTGTATTACTCTCTCTAATGTAAGACATTAAAAATTAAAGAGGAGAAAACAATGAGCTATGCTAGAATAATTTTACTTTTAGAGTTCCATAAGAATTGACTCTGGGACTAATAAGTGATTCTTTAACTTTGGCTTAATAGATAATGAAATTTGTTAATTTTTACTTTTCAAAGTTGGGAGGCATCATCAGTACCACACAGGATTAAAGAAGAGCTGGATGACAAAAAAATTTAAACAAGATAAAATCGACAAGATTCTGCTGTAAACTGGTGGCTTATTGTGCAAGTATAGCATAAATGTATGCAGCAATTAATCATAGGAAGGCAAAGTGATCCTATAATTTATCCAACAAACTATTCAGTATTATTTTGGATGCTACATGTAATGGTATATCCACGTAGCATCTTCAGTTGCAGGACCAACATTCCCTTGGAGAGCATCTAATTTTCCCATAGGGTTATCACAGAACTTTTCTCAGTGATTCATAGGTAAAATCCTGGCTTCACTGTGTTCCGCACTGTCAGTATTTTACTTACAGATTTAAGGTATGGAGCTAGTATTTGTGTGTTATTAGTAATTTGCCTTCTTTTGTGTAACATAAGACAATTTTACCGAACCATTTCTATATACCTGTGATAATTTAACTTTGAGCTATTACGCACATTATAGAAAGAGAGACAGTTTCTATGCAGTTGAGAATTCATCAGACTTTTATGTAAGCTGCTTTAGTAGCTTTTTAACCTTGTCATAAAAATATATACCTTCATTTTAATGAAATCTGTCTAGTTTGAATCTGTCTAGCCCAAGACTCCAAGCATTCCATCTTGTATACCTTTTAGATTTAAAAATACTGTATGGTAAAGTAACTTCTTCCTATATTAGTAAAGTCTATGATCAAGCAATATTGCAATTGTCTTTCTGACAAAATAACACAATTTGCTGCTTTAGTCTACCACTGCAAGACAGATTTACCAGATCTTACAGTTTTTTCCAGATTATCATCACTTTTCTCAAAATTTGAACATAAGGAATGGAGAAAGCCTCCTCGTAATACTCAATACTGTCATAAACAAATGTAATTACAGCTGACGAGCCTCTGATTGTATATAGGAATTACATTTCCTTTATTTGCCACCACATCACACTGAAGCTCATCCAATTGAGCAGCATCTTTTATGATGCTAAGTCCTTTGACTGTTTTTAAAATGACCATCCTGTATAAGTGTCACATCCTTTGCTTTGTTTAGATCTGATCTTAATTTTTGTTTAAAAAGATCCTGATCAGACTAGACAATTTTAATGTGAAGTCCAGTTCACTTTATAGAACTGATCTACTATGGAGATGTAACTAGTATTGTTTCCCCTCACCAATGTCAGTGTTTAAAGGTGTTATAAATTGGGATTTTATCTCTCATAATCTCTACTCGTGTGCTTCTGAATCCTAACAGTGGCTTTATGGTAGAACTGAGAGCGTGTTTAACTCCCAAATCATCATTAATTTATTATTCAATGGCATAGATACTAATAACTAACTCACTAATATATGAGTCACTGATGTAAAACATCACACATATGGAGAACAATTTTCACACTGGTAGTACTGTTCTTGCACCAGGAACAGGCAACAGTGCTGAATGGATCATTTTTAACTGTGAGTTAAGATGCTGCTGACTTCCAAAGACTGTTTCCTCCCCTGGAATTGCTTTTCCCTGAAATGAGGATCCTTGCTAGGGGCTGAATTCCTTGCACTTATGCAGGCATGTACAACAGTCAGCACAAGGCTATGCAGTTCATTCAAGATCATATGCTTAGACTTTGCAAACTCTGTATTTCTGTACTATCTTTGGCACCATTAGCTTAGAATTCAATCGTTTCTTTTAACCCCGGTGTTTGCTGACATAACTTTTTAAAAGCACTATTTCTAGAAAATTACTTCTTTCTACCTTTTACTGCACAGATTTTTAAGTAAAAAAAAATCTAATGCTCTTAAGGAAAGATTAAGGATGTCAAAATCACCCTGATCCAATGGTTTGAAGCCAAGAAAATCTTTTTATACTGCAGAAATACCAGAGGCATTGCACAAATGAGCATCAAAATTTTTAATCTAAATTGCTCCTAAATTCCAACTACTTATCAAACTATTTTCAGTTTATAGTGTAGACACTCAATGCCACACAGGTAGAAAAATGTAGGGCAAATCTTAACTGGTTTTGGACAGGTAATTTCCATTGGAGAAAGATGCCTCTAAATTAGAGAGACTTGAAGGGTGCACTATTTAGCTGATAAGGAATTAGCTGAATGGCTGCATATCTGCTGTCATCAACTCAGTATCCAGGTGGAAATCAGCGACAAGTGGGTCCCCTCAGGCGTGTCCATATGTCCACCCAGACACATGGACTCCATGAAGTCAAGTGCAAGGTCCTAAACCTGGGTCAGGACAATCCCAAACTTCTGTATAGACTGGAGGAAATGGACTGAGAGCAGACTTACAGAGATGGACTTGAGGGTTCTGGTGGATGAAAAGCTCATTGGCTCGAGTTGCCAGTGCTTGCAGACAAGAAAGCCAACTGTATCCTGAGCCGCATCAAAAGAATTTGACCAGCAGGTTGAGGGAAGTGATTGTCTTCCTCTAATCTGCCCTTTTGGGGGCCCCCCATAGTACTGCATTCAGCTATGGGGGCCTCAGCACAAGGACATGGACCTGTTGGAGAGGATCCAGAGGCAAGGCATGAGGAGAGGGCTGGAGCACCTCTCCTATGAAGACAGGCTGAGAAACCTGGATTTGTTCAGTCTGCAGAATAGAAGACTCCAGGGAGATCTTATAGCTGCCTTCCAGTAAAGGGAGCTTACAAAAAAGCTGGGGATAGACTTTTTACAATGCCACTGAATAATGGTTTTAAAATGAAAGAGGGTAGCTTTAGATTAGATACTAAGAAGAAATTCTTCACTATGAGGGTGGTGAGGTACTGGCAGAGGCTGCCCAGAAAAGCTACAGATGCCCCATCCCTGGAGGTGTTCAAGGCCAGGCGGATAGGGCCCTAGGCAGCCTGGTCTAATGGAAGGTTCTGTACGGAGTGCACCCTGTGGCAGGGGAGCTTTGAACTAAATTATATGTAGAGGTTCCTTCCCATCCAAACCACCCTGTGATTTGTTGATTCTATGCTTTAAGACTGTGAGAAACTTTGTTAATATCATCTTTATAACTGCCTAACCTGTCAAACTTTCTTCTGTCTTCAGTTTGGTTGTTCCTCTTTCAACTACATTTTTTTTTTTTACAGAAAACAATGAACATTTTTTTATATATATTTTTATATAATTTTCATAACATTAGTGGCTTGTGTCATAAAAGTGTAAATTTATTCCTGTCATAACTGCCATCAGCTGGGAAATGACCGCTCACTTTTATACACACAGACATTTGGGAGGATTTTAGTTGAACTCCCTCCATTTTTTTTTGCCTGGATAGTGACCTGTTTCATAGTTGTCTTTTACACTTAACAAACACAAACGTAGGGAACAGTTGCTATCCAGAAAAATCTGCAATGTAATTATCCATTAGTTAGGTACTGCAAGTCTTTCCCTAGAAACTAACAATTTTTCTTTCCTAGATTTAAACTGCTACTAACACTGATTTGCTGGATGGGGAATTAAAGTATTGGTCCCTCATGCTAATTAATTGTGTATATATGAATTCAGTATATTAAGACTAGCAGTAAAAGCTGCACTGGAACATAATGGCCATGGCTACGCGACTGCAAGTCAGAGAACTCAGAGATCAAAAAGTAGAGGTAACTGCCTTGCGGCAAGGTCACACAGAAACTATCACATAATAGGAAGAAAAATGCCAAGGATTAGAAGTGGAATATAATGTACCATAATGTATTTCTGCTTTGTTTCAGAATCGCACCACATGATGATGATTCTTTTTTCACTGAATTGCAGAATTTTCCAATGGTACACTGTTTATTTGCTTGTAGCCACTGCCAGGTTAAACAAAGAAAAGAAGCAAAGGATTTTTTTGTATTTATTTTCTCTATACTTTAGTTTGTTGAAAACTATATATACAGATATACTTTTCTATTTACTGAAAGTAATTTTCTACTTTTTTACACAAGAGGAAAATTCCAACTTCTCCTTGCATGGGCAAAATTATTATTATTTTTAGAATTATTATTTTTTTAATTCTTGCTGTTGTTTTCAGTATAATTTCTGATGCAAGGTTCAAACATTATTTTTTAATTAAACATGCCATGTGTTTTCAGCACAAAACTGTAATAATCACATTTGGAAAACCAGTGTTACGCATGTATAATTCTGAGTATACACAGAGCTAATAAAGTATTTCTGTATTACACTGAGAAAGAAAATGAGTATATAATTTTATTCAGTTCTGTTACTTGCAGTGGAACCTCAGTTAATAAAATGGAGTACTACTACTTTGTATCTTTAAAAGAGAGAATATACACAAAACAACATTGCACTTTTAACAAGCATCTACAGATGTTGCCTTGAAAGTAATGCCTCCTACGTATTTCCATGGAAATTACAAACGATACAAAGAACACAATGACACTTATTTGACAGAACAAATCATAAGCTATATAACACTAATTTTCAACACAGTCACCACCACTATGCATTTTTGCCAGTGACGAACAAGAGTCTTCATGCTGTGCTTGTGAAAGTTTGCACGTGAGAAGGTGACCACTGTCACTATGCTGCTAAAATGCACCACCCACTGCCTCACTGTGCTCACATTCACTGCTTGGTCTCTGTAAACACCCAGCAAATGTCAATGACTGTCAATGGGTGCCATTGCTCCTGCATTGTTTCAAGTCCACACCTTCACTTCATACACCCTTTCACATCAGACGCCATTTTGTCAGACTGCCCCTCTGCTGCCATCTGTCACACGACAACAACATGTAGTGGAATATTGGTGGGAAAGTTTATCCTCTGCTGCCATACCACCAACATCCACTTTTGATGTCATGAGCCAACATAATAAAATAGGAAGCTTTGCTTTTGGAGCAGTCCTTGTATGTGTTTACTTTGATACCAACAGTATTTGTGATAAATTAGCCTATAGAGAAATCAAGAATTCCATAGGTTGGGAGCTGGAATTTAGAACAAGGATAAAGTCTGTTTGAGACAGCCTTGAACCCTGTTTGCTGTCAAAAATATCAGGAGAGGGCTCAACATGACTGAACTTTAGAGAATGTGCTTTCAATTAAAAAGGCATATGAATTTACACCAAAATGTCTATATGTACATCTTGACGTAAGTCAAAAGGAAATGTAGAATTCTATCATATCTGAATGACTCGAATTTGTTTTTCTCTTTTAGAGTATATTAATCATATATACACACATGCTAAAATATTTTCAACCAACCACACTCACAAAAAAAAAAAAAGACTAAGAATTCGAAAACTGTCTGTAACACACATTTAATCATTCCAATTAAAATTGTTGCAAATATCCTTTGATGTTAATTGCTTTACATCCTTTCTGACTAATGACTTACATTTTACAGAGGGACAAAATCAAACCAAGCTATACTTTTTAGGTACTTAAAAATTGAACTTTCATGAAATCAGTGATCAATTACAGTGTTTCAGTAAGAATTTAAAACTTCCAAGTGTTTCTTTGCAGTTTTCATAATATAACTTCTAGAGTTCTTGTCATTTTGCAAAAAGTCATTTCTATTTTTACTTTGTAAACAGTGCACAACAAGCACTGGTAACAGCAATACAAAAGTATGGGCCAACAAACAGAGCATGTCTACTCTTGTGTTATATAGGAATGTTGTTACATAGAACTTCTGTTACATTATTCCCCTTGTTTGTCTGTAAAAAAGGGTATATAAAAAATAGCAAATACATTCTGGTTTCGTCTTGAAAAATAAATGATGATGGCACCAAATACTTCATTTTGAATGTATGGTGTTAATATCCTGAATTATAAACTAGCAGTGTAGGGACCAAAAAAGAGCACTCTGTTTAGAAATAGCATTTCAGATGTAAACCTGCAATTGGGCTGAGCTCCATTTTCTGTTTCTTTTCAGGTTTGCTTGGATGCACATGAATGTTATGAAGGGAGGGAAAAAAAGAGCAAATCACAGTCCTCATAACTGTGCTAAGAGTGAATAATTGGAGTGCTGAAAAAGCAGAAATAAGGATACCAATATTTTATATACATTTTATTCTGGCATCATCAACCATTTTCTCAATCCAATGAAAATCTGAAGCAATTGATTCTTAAAATGTTAGTCAATAGGAGAGGACTTCTGTAAGATTACTTATAAAGATTTCTAGCTTACATTCTTGTAATCCAAAGTTATTACTTGTATCATAATACTGACAGGTTTATCTTAATAAGAAATGTTTTGTGCTATGAGAATTTATGTTTTTATGCTCAATTACATTTTTATGTTAGAGGCATTAGGTAGGCAATAAAAAGGTCCTACATTACATCTATTATTCATTTTTCAAATCCAAAGTTGTGAGGTAAGATATCCTTCAAAATGAAGTTCTCTTTCCTTTATTAAGCAGGTTGTATTAAGTCTGCTTATCTCAAATCTTACTATTGTAAGACGGGAAAAAGCTATGTCATAAATTACATATCACTTCAAGAATGGTACTTTCTGAGATGCCTCTAATTAGGACTGGATTTCCAGTAGATAAAGCACTGTATAAACACAGAAGGAAATATAGACAGTCTGTGCTATAAAATGTTCATAACCTAAACTCAACAGAACATAAAATAGGAAAAATGAGAATCCAGAGAGTCTGTGCATGCCATCAGGTCACATTTGGAACAAAGCAGAATTATTCTTCTAAGTAACATAAAGACTATAGCATCAAACCATAATGCACTACTTGTAAATTTAAGAAATGATGCAAAAATGTTACTAAATATCTAAAAGGTCCCTATATCTGGATTTAGAAAAAGCACATTTTTGTTTCTCCAGCCTTGCAGATGTAGTACTGTACATGCTACTAATACAGATGAATAACATGAGACAAAGCTCAATGATCACAGTTTGCTGCAGGTTAAAAGAAAAAAAAAACAAAAAACAGCCACTATGATAATTATGTTCATTACCATGATGAGTTAGTTACAGTCCAGTAAAAGCTCTAAATGTCCTTTGTAATTTCAATTAAGTTGATACTGTGAAGGAAGCCTAAGGAGAAATTTCAACATTGCCCTTTATGTCTGCACAGCACACTGAAATATCCCTAATGCAAAAACTGCATTATTTTTAATTTCTTGTGACGCTCTCTCTATTAAATATACCCTAATATTGTAACATCAGTCTAGTCTATAGGAATTACAGGAGAGAACCCACTGCTTACTGATCATTAATTAGTAGGCTGTAATTATTCCACTTTTTGTTTCTTGCCCGAAGTTCTCCTTAAGAGGAAGCATCAAGTCTCTCAGCATTGCGTTGACACACTCAGTCACTATGCCTTGACAGGACAGCACAGTGAAATCTGAAGCCTGAAATGAGAGTATCCATTTAGTGGCATAGGGTAACTGAGCCATTCATAATTCATCAGGAAATTATATTGCTTAGATTTGTTAAAGATGTAGCCAGTACCTGGGCTGATTCAGTATGAGAGTAAGGAAACTGCTCCCAGTTCTACAACCTCATGACTCTTACACACCCTCGTTCATCATCATCATAGAACATGAAGAACTATGGGGCATCTTCTTGTGCCTACAGTCACAAGCTGTGGGGGAGCGAATTACCTTCAGCATTCAAAAATATCAAAATCTAAAAGCTCATTAAGTCAAACTTATGCACCAGGCTGGAGACATATTCAGCTACAGACATACTCTGAAGCCTTGGAAAGGTATTAATTAACAAACAAACCCACTGTAGGAAGCATTTTGCTATGGCCAAGAAGCCTGTATTAAAATCTGGGAACCTTCAATCCAAATTTGCTAATCCTATATTTGTAGCTAGATCATTTATCTACTGTTTGATTCTGCAGAGATGTATTTTTTTCCAGATTTATTTCTGTGAAGGAAAACACTGTTTTGCACCAACTTTTTTAGGAAATGGTATGTGGGAATCTGCATAATCTTCGCATATCAGAATAACCTACCCTGTGACCTGGGTTACAGCAGGTGACACAATGAGCACTGTGAGCATAATCAGTGCATTAATAGATTTTCCAAAGCTGCCTGTGCTGAGAGGATGCTTACACTGTTGATGCTAGAAAGAAATTAACAATGGAGTTTGGCTTAAGATGACTATCAGCTGGGTTATGCAGTAGCCAAGGATTAGCAAGAGACATTTGAGAAAACAAGTTTGAAATGAAGCATGAAAAAAGCACAAAAATTTATGACTGAGGGAAGACCTTGGTATCATCAGCTTAAACAGAGATTGATATTCCCAGAAGGTGCTCCACTGGCATTGCAGCATCCACCTAAACGTGACAGGGCATTGTCCCTGTCAGATGCCACCTGTAGGAGGACTGACAGCAGGGGATGCAACAGCCAGCTACTTGCACCTTGGCTGTGGGGATGTGACCTTCTAGATGGGCTCCTCACCAGTGTGCTGAGTGGTACATGTATGTAGCAGCCTAAGTGGAGGGAAATGACACTCACAGAAAACAGGTGCTTGTAACCAGTAAGGACTGGGCCAGCAGACTGCTGGCATCCTGCTGTGTGAAGGGCTTGTGTGTGAGATCACTTGTAAGAATGCATCTAAAGTCCCAAAAGTGTCTCAGATGGTGGTTTATCTGTTGTATTGATGACATTGATCCAGTTTACTGAGTGCCAGTTAATTACATGCTGTTAATAAATCAATAAACCTCTTCAATCCCAACTCTATTTGAGCAATGTATTAAGCAGTTGTTTCAAGGAAAAAAATAAAAGGTTAATCCATTTTGCTATAATTCCTATGAAAGCAGGCACAATCTGTTCTAAGGAAACTGAGCACAAGGCCTTCCTACTAAGTCAGAGCTCCCTTCTGAAATGGACACAAGCACCATGACCAGATGGCGTAATGCGTCACCATCTACCCAGCACATCAGTGAGAAGCTGGGTCAGGTACTGCGGGAAGTTTTCTGAAGGTGAAAAAACAATCCTCTATAGCTTGTATGCCTGAGGTTAGGAATAAATCACTGTCTGTGCCCAGTAACAATGCATCCTGCAGAAAATACTGCCCATGTAACACTGCCAGGGTCACTGCCAGCTTTGCTTAGCTGCACAGGTGGTGGTTGAGAAAATTGTATCTGGGACATGCTGTTCACTTGACTTGTATCAGCCCTCAAAGATGTTACTCATAAAGAAAGCATTACTGAGAAACTTATGCAAGTTTGAATACGCTTCCATCATCTCAGGCTTGTTTTTTCTCTGCATTATAGTTCCTCGCATTAGACTCTTGTTTACAATAGGTATTGATTACATATAAATAGAGGATGCAAAGTGTGTATTCATTGTGCATAAATTAGATAGAATTGAAAGTGTATAACCATAATATTCAATCTCTAATTCCCTATGTTCTTTTTAGTATATTTGCGTATCACTAATATCATTAGAAGTTCTGCCAATTGTACTGTGAATAATGTAGCTAATGGGTCACAATTTGTAAAGCCACAGAGGGCTTTCACAGCACAGTTTTGCTTTGGATGCCCCATCCCTGGAGATGTTCAAGGTTGGATGGGGCCCTGGGCAGCCTGTGCTAGTATCAGATATGAAGGTTGGTAGACCCATATAAAAAAAAAAAAAAAAAAAATTTCAGGGTTTGAGCACCACATTCACATTATGAGCACTAAGCTGTTTAGCACCATGCAACACCATTATCAAAGCTGACTGTCACAGCTCCAGTTGTGATTTGAGCTCTGGGAGATTAGCACAAATATTTATACTCTCAGAGAACAAAACTAGGTTGGGGCAACTCAGTAAAGATTGGATAGTCACAGAATAGAGTTTCTTATAATTACTTCAGACTATGTCGTACACTTCCCACAAAAGCATTTCATGCAGATGTAAATAAGGCCAAACTTTGAACTCAGATACACGTGGATGCTCTTTGACAAGCTAGAGTTTCATTCACACCTGTTAAGTCATTCTTCGTTGAAAGAAGGAAGAAATCAGGATTTTAAAATCCGATTTCCATCCTTGGGAACACCAAGTGTAGCCCTATGCTCAAGGCCAGATGTCTGATAAGTGAGAGTAGTTTGATAAGCCTCTGCTGCCTTGGAGCTTCTCAAGGAAAAGCCAGAAGTTTCAGCAGAGACTTTCCCAAACAACTTTTAAGAAGGCACAGCAGGTCCTCCACTGAAGTAATAAGCTCTTGACCTGGAAAACTGGAAAAATGAAGTAATAGCAGACTATTCCTTCTTCAGCAGGAAATGGATTATGCCTCTGTACCAGTAAACTAGACAGTAAGCTCCTGCCTCTGAGAAATCTTTGTCTCTCAGGGAAGATCTGCTTCACAGAAGAAAATGAACACAAGAGAGCACTACTCTTGAGCCTCTGTTCATCAGAGAGCACAGTACAGGGTCTGGCAGTATGTGAAAGGCTGCTGCAAAGAGACAGGACTAATCTGTTCTCCATACCCATGGAGTATAGAAAAAGGTGTAAAGGAGCTTAACTGCAACAAGAAAGATTCAGGTTAGACAGTAAGGAAAATTAGCAGAAATAGTACGAGAAGAGGAGCACTGCAATAGATAATCTCAGGTGATTATGGAATCTCCATAGGGAGATTAAAGAAACATCAATGAAGAAACACATTTGTAGAGTTAACCGAAGAGAAACAGAGCAAAAGGCAAGGGAAAGAAACGACATGCCGAAGTCTTTTTCATCCCTGTTTTTTATGATTCATGATCTTTTGATCCTTACTTTAGAGCAGGTAAATGTTAGGTAATGGAGAATCATTCTGTCCAGGAGAAAAAAAGAGGGTCTGAGAATTGAAATTTGCTGATATTGCATCCAAGCATGCAGATGGATGTCTGAACATTCATAAAAATATTAATATGTCACAAAAACACATGTAATTCTCTGTGTGCATAAATAAATGACATCCCGGAGGAAAGTTTTATAGTCCCTTACTGATACTAAGAAAAACTTGTTGGTAATCAAACCAGATCAAAAGATTGGATGGAAGGATTAAACTCCCCTCCAAGAGATACAGTTGATGAAAATTACATTTTCAGAAGTTGTCATAGCAATAAAGAGAACATAAAAACACCCACTACTGATAAAATTCATGTACCTAAAAACCCTTTTTTGGCATTCTGCACTCCCTGAAAATCTAGATTGGCTGTAGGTTACACAAGAATGTGATATGGTAAAATGAAAGCATGTTCCATTTGTTCTGAAACGGTTAACAACTAAGGTTAACAAGTAAAATTACTAAACAGTTTGAGCTGTCCAAAGTAGATTATTAACACACTAATTTCTTACTTTACCTTTTTAAAAGCGAAGGTACACATAAAGTGCATAAACAAGTGGAGATGCTATAAACAGAATAAACAAGTTTTAAATCAAACTGAGAAATCTTGGCATAAAGCTATAAGAAAATGGACAAATCAAACAGAGCTCATCTGAAGATTTTCTCTATTATATACCCAGATTCTGTCAAGAAAACTGCATGAACTTTACTGACTCCATGAGACACTGAACTCCATTGCACGGCATGGTCTGCAACAGTCAGCTACACTATCACTTTCTGCCTTGGAGTAGACTAAAATTCTAGTGAATTATAGCATTCAGATATCTAAATTTGATCATTCTTTTAAAGATTATCAAATAACTGAATGAAATTAATTTATTCCTCGAGGCTCAAAGAAACAAGCCTTACGATCAAGTGTTAGATTATTGACACTGATGATTGCTGAAGCAGAAGATGGCAAATGTTTTTCAGTTTTTAACCTATCTGTCCATAGTGAGCTACCAAGCAGGCAAGGATGTCTTGTTTATGGCTAACACTTCTTGCCATTCATTTCTAGCAATATCTTGGCTCTCCGGGAATCTGCTGTTGTCAGCTTTCTGCTGTTTGTAATTCAAGCCCCACCTCCTGAATCCCACAGTCAGATTGAAAGGTTAGTCTGCATGCAAGTCTACTGGGCTTGGAACCTGCATTCCCTTCCTTTGGGAACTTACATAAAACCAAAAGCAAACTATTGTTTTCTCTATCAGTGTGAAAAAAAAAATAAAGAAAACAAGCAAACAAACAAACAAAGAAAAAACCAAAACACCACCACTATCACCAAAAGGTTTAACAGAAACATGCGTAACCTGCTTTACTTAAAAAGGCATATCATACTCAAATCTGCAATGGGGGTTATTCTCTGTCTGGATTTTTTTTTTTTTTTTTTTTTTTTTTGTCTCAAACACAGCTTAATATTTTTATCTTCTCTCTCAGACGTAGTCTGCATCTTTCCGTAGAGTTAAAGTTACTGTGTTCCTACCATTTCAAGCCCATGCAATATTCCAGAAGAAAATAATTTAGCAAGCTAGCTCATGGATCCCATGAGTACTTCACAGTAAAAGGGCCAGCAATGTTCTTCAAATGTTTGGGAAGTGACATATGAGACATGGCTTAAGTGCTGAAGATAAATTTCCTATCAATATCAACAGTGGATTAACAGCACAGCACTACAGTAGCCCAAATAAATAAATAATTGTAAATAATTATAAACAATAACCTGTAAATAGCTCTGCATCTATCAGAAAATAAGGAAACTTGTGTCCTAGAAATACTATGAACCTTCATGTCCCAAAAGACCTTTCTGCACACTGTAGTACCAGCGGATATGTGGCAGCAGTGTGAGGTCTGCCAGCATACCACACCAACAACACTGCAGACATGTAGTGCACATACAGCTCTGCATGATGCAGGCATCAGTGAAAGGAAACCTGGAACTCCAGGTTAGCACACAACACAAACTGCCAGTGTAAGAGCCATGGTGAGAGAGCTGTGTGAGAGGTCCACTGGGGCCACTGACTGCCTGCCTTCGGAGACCACTGGCCTGGGAGCAGCACTGCTAGGCCTGGCCTTGTCTCAGCTCAGTTGTGGTCATGCCTGTATAGGCACTGCCTTTCCCAGCCCAAACTGCCTTCTCAGCATCATCACAGCAATTTTTGAAATATTTTTATTTTATTAGCTTACCTATTAGTTTTCCTAATAAGCTCTCCAGCCTTTTGAAAACTGGAACTTCTTGTTAATGGCAGAGTACACATTCAGCATGAATGGTCGCTTGAACCTCCCACTTCACTGTCCAGATGGCACAATCAGCCAGGATTACTGACCCAACTTTTGTGACAGAAGTCCAACCATCTGCTTCTCTGGCGTCTTCAAATGGCTTTATAAGCTGACTACCCTAAACCGAGAAACTACCAGCTCAGCAACTTTGAACATACAGTGGAATTCAAGTGAAAATGGGAAGAAGGCCCAGCCAATATTGTGGAGTGCATACTGCACCCTCTGCAAAGGGTTTTATCTGATGTAAGGACTTATGTATTTCATGACTACTCACGCATCTCCAGACACTCACGAGGTTGTTTTTCGTCTATACTTAATCCATCTACAAAGCAATTAGCAGACAGATAGAACAAGTGATACAGTTACATATACTTCTGACAGCTCTAAATTCAAAGCCTATTGTCATAGACACAATCCAGGCGGTGGTTATTTTTAAATACAAAGTAGTTCAATATATACTCACATATGTTTTCAGGAGTATACAGTTCCTAAAAAAATTCAACATTTTCACCTCTAGTCACAACAGAGAAAATGTGATTTAGAGTTTAATACCTAACGGATATAACAGTAATGACAAAACCATGACTTTAAAGTAAAAATTATTGTGTATTCTTTTTAGAGGTTATTATTAGTCCTTTCAGAAATTAGATTGTAGGGAATAAATTGTTTTGTGGTATTTAGGAGAAATTTTCTTTCTGGCATGAGTGAAAAGATAATGCAATTTTCAGCATGCTCTACTTTATATTGGTATAGTTATCTTTTCACCTTACTTAAAACAAGGCAATAGCAAAAAGATTGTACTATAAATATCAGTTCCCAAACCTTCAGAAGCTAAATAACATTTTCTAGTAAAAGGTATTCATCAGAGATATTGACGTTCTTCTAAACTACAATATGAAGGAGATTTAGGAACACCCTCAGGTTCAGATATTCTTGTGTTAAGATATTACTCATTCAGTGCTACTGTATATAACGGCAGTACATCATTTTTTAATATGCTTAAGTCAGTGTGTTTTATGTTTCATATCCTAAGTAGCTCTATTATCAATATCAAAGGACTTCTCTGTCTTCCCTATCAGCTATCTTTATGTTCTAATTGTACCTCAGTATAAGAAACTAAAATATGTGAGCTAGCCTCTACTAAACAAAACAGACCCTTTTTTTTGTTTGTTTTTTAATCCAGCTTTTAAAATTAGGGATCATTCTGATCAAGGTAATATTATTTGTGTAAATCACCTTGAAGATGGTAAAAAAATAAAAATAAAAAAAAAATCCCATGAATTGCTCTGTTTTTAAAATGCTTATATGCATAGACACCTTTTGCAGCTTGCCTTACTTTTTTCATTATTACATTAAGCACAAATCCAAAAGGAAAGTGGAAATATGACGTGCTACAATAATTCATAGCAGAAAACACATTAGATGTGAGGAATATCTCTAGCTAGAAACCTTCTGAAATCTTTTTGTAATTTTTACTATAAATTATGTGTCTCTTCAGGGCATACAAAGACACATAATAGTGTGTAACATCACATCATTTTTCCATAGGATAGTAAATACAATCATCCACACAGAAGGCATTCAGGAAAAATCTCACATTATGATGTTCTCTCTTATCATTCTGAGCTGAATGTCTGAAAAGTTAACCTTGAAACTTTGAAAATGCTATTTTCTCAGAGTAATACAGTTTTTCAGATTGAATATTAAGGATTTGATAAATGATAACAAACCTTGAACTGATTAATATATCAATTTCTCTTACTCACTGTTACTTGCCTTAAAAGAAAATTACATAAAACTGAGAAATAGACACAAATATTCTCATTCAACAGGGGACAGAAATAACTTCTAAAGTTTTAGCTTTATCCCTGCAAACTGAGAGAGTAATAATTTAACAGCTTCTCTCTGAGTAAGTTATTTCATCCATGTCTGCTTACAATGTACTATACTATAAATAAGCATTATATAGATGGTCACCACTAGTACACAAACAAAGTAGTATAACTTTCAAATAAAAATTCAGGGGTTTATTGTTTCCCTCTGAAAAGGGAAGCATGATATTTGCTCAACAGTTTGATAGTCATTGATTATCAAAAAGACAATCCTACTAAGGACTTAAGGAAGAGGATCCTTACTTCATACCAGAAATCCTGTTTTTATCATCTTTTATTCAGAGATATTTTCTGAAAGATTTTCAGATAGCAATCTGCATGGATGAGTACAACAAAGTGCACCATGGCTGCTGCAGTGCTACAGACCAATATCAGAACAACGGGATATTATTCAATAATTATAGGAAGCTATTGGCAAAGATGGTAAAAACTACATGGCCTGAATCTAGAAGGTCTCAAAACCCAAGAAACTCTCTCTACAGCTTCATCCCCCAATATTCCCGAAGTCAAGATAACATCAAAACATAGGACAGCAAATCTAGTCATCATTATTTGCCAGAATTTGGATAAGTAATACCCTTCTTTGTAATATTCCACCAGCTACTATAAGCATCAACCTCCAGACTGCTACTTTTGTCTTCAAGGCTGAAATCCATCCTGCCTCAGATTAAGGGATTTCCTCCCCAGAAAACATGGTACCAAAAGCACCCATTTTTCATTGCAATCAGTCTTTAAGTGCTCCTTCTCACTTTTCACCCACAAATCAGCTTACAGTGTCAAAATGCTCATAATTTCCGAGCTCAGATACTGCCATTTTTGCTCTTTTCATTAGGGAAAAAAGAAAAAAAAGACAGTAAAAACATTGTGCTTCTGAGAAAATCCAACTCATGAGCTGATTCATATCAATTACTTTGCAATGTAATCACGGTGAATTTGTCCCATTTTCCCCTCCCTTTTATTTCCCACAGTCTAGCTTTCTATATCTGTTCTTTGTTCAATAGAGAAACAGCATATAATCTCAGATATTCAGAATATCTATGGCTATCTGCTTGGGTGTCTAAAATGTCTCTGAGTACGGTCACAACCCATGGCAGACACAATGAGCAGAACGATATGCTCTGTACCAACAAGCCAGAATCAACACAGTGGTGAACCTGCAAATCTGCAATATAAAGAAAACATTCATAACAATGTTTGGGGCCCAGTCTCCATTGACAAATGTACTACAAATTTAAAACATATCAATAACATGGCATCTAGGTTAAAAACCATAGCTCAGACTAAAGACTAGCTGTAAGGCACATCAAAAGATATTCTTTAAATTCAGTAGCTCCCTGTGAGTTCATTAAGCTCAGAAGGCTCTCTTTAAATGCCCTGAAGGATGGGATTATTTCATGTTTTACTCTTGGCAAACCCAAATATTCCATATTGAATGAAAATGTATGCATTTCAGTCATCCGCTGCTTTCTGGAACATTTTCTCTTTCTTCTACTGTGATGACTTATTTCTCTTTGTTTTACACAATATTGACACTGATAAGATGGTTCCATATGAAAGGATGTAACAACTGCTTTCCCTTCCTTTGAGTTTTTGAAGTACTAATTCACAAACAGTATTGAGGAGATTCAGTTTGAGCTTCTAGATCTTTGTGCATACAGAGATTACACTTCACATGATGTTGCTGGCAGTGGGGACTTTGTTGTTTATAGGCAGTAGCTTATTCATTGTCAAATTATTTTTTTGAATATAATTGAAAACAGTACACATGCCATTCAAATAGTTGGTCTTCCCATGTGAACTGCAACTGAGCGCAATTTCAACAGAGCACAATATTTTGATTAGTTTTACCACTACTTACAGATAAATTATTTAAATATGCACATATTTCTCAAAAATAGTAGTGTTTTTCAGTGTTTGCATTTGCATTACAGTATAGAATATGCATTTTAAAAAAAATCTGTGAGGTTCTATATAGGAACATATCCTTTATATGTAATGTCCATTTTCCTTTGCTTGTCTGCATAACACAAAATGGACTGTATCTAAAAGAGAACGAACAGACATATTCAAGTTTTAGGTTTGTTTTGTTTGTTTTTCTCCCCAAAGAATCACATTCAAGGTTTGCACCCTTACAGTAGAGCAGATGAAAACTTGATTGTTTTTTTGACTCCTCCTCTGCTGCACAGTAGGCACATTAAAAAGACATAGTTGTCTATCTCAATGTACATGTGCCATAGTAAAATGTGTGTTATTTACTGATAAAAACCACATGACAGCAATTTAAAAACAGGATTTATTCTGTCAGTGAAATTAGAGAGGCAGAGTATCCTCTATGCCAAGCGATTACTGTCTGGGTCTAAGTGTGGCAAACTGCCAGATCAATTATAATGGTACAGAAGAGGAAATATGAAGACAGATTGTCTCAATTCTAAACAGGAGCATCAGTAAAATAGAAACCCAGGGACATTTTAATGCAACATCCAATTACTTAAAAGTGTATCTTTGGCCTAAAGTGCAGTTTTTATTTATATGGTTTCTTCCTACATAGAGTATAAAAAGGGAAATCAACATGGATTTTTACAAATCAGGTGCAAATTAAAAACACAGCACCTGCACTAATATAACCTGTACGTTGATGCCTCTGAGATGGATATTTCTGAATGTGGAGTTTTACAGCAAATGCTTAAGAATAACAAAGGAGAATATACCAAGAAGACATGCAATAAAATTTCAGATACTATCACAATAATATACTGCCACTTTTCTTCTTTGACCTTCAGTTCTTAAACAGAAAAAAAAAATAAAAATAATAATAATAAAAAAAAAGGGCTAGCTTGTCCTTCATAGCCATGCTTCCTCCCTAGTGTTCATTATTTTATGGATAAACCACCTTTCCAAGTCCTGAAGTAAAATGGATAGCAGTGGAGTTAGTAGGTTAAAGCCACTTAAAACTGGCTTACAGTTTTAACTCTTGTAATATAACAGGAAATAAAGGAGAAAAAAAAAAGAAAGAAGAAACATAAAAGTGTTCTATAAGTGTTTTCATACTATTAATTTTGTTAATAATGGGAATTCATCCTCTGAATTTATCTTCTAATGGGATTTCATCCTCTGAATTGCAGGTTTCCATTACAGGTAGCTAGAGCCACTGTGGGATGCATGTGTATCAATGAAGGAGACCAGGAGCTTAGTACCCTGGAGGATGTGTTCATCAGCATTGTATGGTGTGATCTGATTAGTGAGCAGATGGAGTCTGAAAGCAGATTCTGATAAAAGTGGTTAAGGCTGATACTGCAGAAGTGATGCAAAATTACTGTTTCATCATTATTTCAAAAACCAAAATGGCATCGTTTGGAATGGGACAAATACCTAGGACTCTACAGACCTCACCATCATAAACAGTATCTGACAAATCAAAATTGAGCTTTGAGAAAGTTATACAATTCAGTAATAATAAACACAGAAGAAACATTGAGGTTCTCATCCTGCAATAATTGCACAATACTGGTTATACCATTAAACTGTTTTAAATTTTTATTTTACAAAACTTTGTAATTAACTAAAATCCAGAAAGGTACAGCAATGGGAAACCATACAATTCAAGAAATTGGCACTGGGGCGAAAGTAAAAATTGCATCCATTATTTTGTAGCCTGCTGCATTACAGCTGTTAGGAGGATGCCCAACATATCAGCTCTTAAAGATACCCTTTGATAGACTTCGAAGAAGATTCTTAAAAAAAAAGAAAAAGAAAGAAAGAACAAAACAAGTTTTCTATTGAGATTCAGAAATGGTGAAAAGGACAAAAAAACGATAATAGTATGAAAGCTTTAACACTTTTAATTCATTAATTCATTAGGATGAATGGTTCATCTTAAAAAGAGCAGGGATTTAAAATGAAAAATGTTGCTATAAAAATCTGAAAATAAGCCCAGGAGATTTGAATGCTGAGCGTCAGTCAGTACTCAATTTTCCATTTTTTAATGCCCCATTATGAAAATGTATTTATCTTACATAAACCTATCTTAACAATACAAAGTATTCAAAAGAAAATTCCGATTTTATGCAATATATATAAAACCGGTTAACTGATAACTGAGAAGCAGCAATCAGCATACCCTGGCCATTTAATATTACATAAGAAACAGGAGGCAAAATAGCATGCAGCTAACCATAGCTCAGAGTAATCATTCAGTTTCAAGCCAGCTTGTCAATGTGCGGAATTAATATTTCTATCTTGGACATAGATGCAGGGGTATATAACTCCCTCTATTCTCACTTTATAATGGCAGTATATAAAATAAGAAAGATCAATGCTGGGATGCTGTAATCATTTCTACTGTCATTGCTTTAGAAGAGATACTAGTAAAAGATGGAGAGAAAGAGCCATGTGAATGATTAAAAATTAGAAATAACCTACATTAAAATTAGAGGAAAAAACTGCAATCTATTTATGTAATCCATTAAGAGGCTGCAATTGACTTAACTGTCAATAAGTGGAGACTAGAATTAAGGCATATATACATACATGTTTTTTCCTGCCAGGGACAACTAACCACTGAAATAACTCACCCATGTACTCAATTATTTCAAACCCTTAAATTATGATCACACAGCTTTCTCAAAAATATGCTGCAGCCCATACTGAAGGTCTGGGCATAAACTAGAAACGAGAAACCAGCCTTCTTTGCCCTCTGCTCTGTAGGTCAAACCTGATAACTGTCCTATACTGGTATTAGGACCACACATTTTTAAATGGTTGTTCACATTACCACTTGTTCTTTCTAATTTATCTCAAGATTCGGAGTGATGGCTCTTCTCTTAAGGTTACCTTATCACTGTCTCTTATCATCAATTCTTTTGCTTTACAAGAATTTAGCTTTCTTTCATCAGGAAAGAAATCAAGACTTATTTTTTTATAGTATGGAACTTATATTGATTCATTAATTAAGTCAGGTCACCAGAGCAACTTCCAAAACCACTTGTACTTAGAAAAGACAAACCAGCAGTAGAACATATGTGTGCATACACTGAGGACTGCCACCTGCTTTCTGCGGAACGAACATCCACCTGAAGCACCTAAGAAGGCCCACAGCTGCTGCCCGTGTTGGTCAGAAGTGCTCTCCCACTGATGGTTTTTATTCTCAGCACAGGGGGGATTTACCTGGCTCCAAACACAATCACAGAATCTGGCTGCAATTGCTTCATGGGCTAAAAAATCTGCAGAGTGAAGTGTGTTTGCTTGTGAGAAGCAGATTTCTAAGCAAAATTAAGGGAGCTGCCTGCAGTTCCTACATCACTGATCTGCCCTCCTTGGTTCTGACTCCAGCTCAACCACCCACTGCGTGCTCAGGCTCCAAGCCACCACATACATCCCAGTGGTTAACCAGGGCAGCAGAGCCTTTTCTGAACCTACAAGCCAGGTGTCCCCACAATATAAGGATACATAATAAAACATTCAAAGGGGAAATGCTGTAACTAAGGCCACATACATGTTTTCAGCTTGTCAACGGTTTATGGGCTGATTTGGCCTGGTCCCAAGACTAGTGGGGTGGAAGGACCTGTGGGTCCATGCCTCTGGAAAGAGGAAAATAAAGTGAAAGAGATGGGCCCCAAAAATAACAGTGGCAACGACCTGAGAAGAAACAAACTAATTTAATACATAATATATCAGGATGCAAGATAACACACTGTAATACAAATAATTAGAAATGGAGCTAATAAATCAAATGTAATGAGAGAGAGTATCCGAAAACTGAAGGCCTTACTCTAATGCTGAGAAAAGACATGCAGTCGGGACGAGCAGCAAGGAGGAGAGCCTGGTCCCATGACCTTGCCAGCGGCTTTATCTCCTCTCTGAATGCAAAGTCCTCTGGGGTATGTAGTTCTTCTTTTCTTCCGGACAGGTACCTGGACCTGTAGCATTAACTCTCAAACCCACAGTGCACTACATGATGTTATGATGTGGAATACCAATAGCTCAAAATCATAAAACCATAACACAGCTGTCTCCACTTGGGTTAGATAAGCTCTTCAATATCTTTGCTTTCTATCACAATATAGTTTGTATATCAGTTGAATAACTCATGATGACTCTAATGTTCTATCCCTCAGAATCTGAAATTAAGATTATGTGGAACTAAATTTTCATTAAATTTTATCAGATCTCTCATACACTGTGGTGAACAGTTCCATTTTCTGAACAGTTTAAATATAAATTCTTGGAGAAATAGTATGGTTTTTAATGCAAAAACTAGATTTGTACTTAATCTGGCAATTCAAATACCCAGTCACCTACTAAAATGCTACTTCAGGTTTTTTTACCATGTAATCTGTAAGCTTTAAGTTGCTTACTGACTCACTTCAGTCGGTCGGTTAGCCTTTAACTGTTGTAATGCGACACCATATCAATATCCGAAAAAAATATTGCTGTGAACAGCAGTAAGATTTCTGTCTAACTGAAACAGAATTAATGTAATTGTCAAGTACAAATGACTACTAAGGCAGTGATTTGCTAGGATCTTTCTTTTTTTTCCTTCCTGGAAACTGCATTTTTACCCATTACTTTTGTATAATGCAGACAAGTTCTATTTCTCAGAGTTGTTCCTTGCTAGAGTTAAGAGGCATTTTTCAATAGTCAGAAAAAGTAACTAAAAAAAAAATGAGGAAAATGCTGTATACCAACCAATCAAATCCTTTCTTTGAACCAAAAATTCATATTTCTGCAAATGTTTTTTCACAGCTGGTTCGTAATGAAATAAGGGACAAACTGGCATACTCTCACCTATATGCATATTTTTCTCCTTGTTTCCACACTGAAAAGATGAATGCCTTCCTTGATAAGTCTCACCTTCCCTACTACTATATAAAAATCTTAGATCAAAATACCACAGGGCCTAGCCACAACACTCAGTGGGTATAGGGGAAGTCAGTAGCTTCTCAGAGAAGCTTCCTCTGAATGGCACATAGAGAAAAGTTAATTGGTTTAGTACCGTAATATAGTCCCATGAATTATGCAACTACAAATGTCTACTCATCTGTATGAATCTGCTCGGTCTTCAGGAGGTTAGAGAGAACTAAGGTCAGTGGAATGTATCATGAAGAGATTTCCTCTTCAGTAGTATTGTTCTACTCGCCCATTGCTAACCTGTCTATGAACGGGGATCCAGTACTCCCAGCCCTGGCCACTCAGCCTTCCTGTTGCTTTCATTTGCCTTCCAATCAGTTACATGGAGGAAACTTGTCTTCCAGATACTTTACTCTAGTTCAGTTACTAATCGACGCTAGCAATACAGAATCACTGGCCCACTGAATAATTTAATTTGGGAGTGAGCTCCAGAGGTCATGTGGCAAAACCCCCACCTCAAAGCCGATCCAACTTCAAAGTCAGAGCAAGTTTCTCAGGGCTTTCTGTAGTTAAGTTCTGGAAATCTCTAAGGAGGGAGATTGCAGAGCCTCTCTGAGAAACATATTCCAGTTCCCTAAAACTCACACTACATTTTTTTTCCCTCTATCACTAACGTAACATAACTGGTTTCTGTGCTGTCACGTAGTATAGTGTGACTCAGAAAAGGAGATTACTTCTTTTTCTGAATGTACTGAAGAAATGTTTTTTTCTCTATCCATCTCAGGAGTTCTGCGGTTGCACCTGTTAGAGGGGATGTCCCAGCTGCTCTCTCTGATCTCCTTGTCAACTGCTGACTGGGTGTTTCATTACTCTTTTCAGTCAAAACCAAAGTTTGAGAAGTTTCATAGGTTACACGTTGCTTGGTCACACAGACAGTCCTTTCAGCTTGATATCCAAAGAAAGTGTTCTTGAGTAATATAAATTTTTACAAGTCTGGATGCTTAACCACATCACCTGGAAGATCTACAGGAAAACATCACTGGGCTCATTCCCTAGCCAATGAACAAATAAATCAGCTTTCTTTGTAATTGCATTCCTTCACTTTGATTCAAGATTTACTCCAGTTCTAGGAACAGCTGTTCTTCCTTGTGTGTTAGGTTGTATTCTGTATGTTCACATCCTAATGATTCCTTCTGAGGCAAAATGTACCCCTGTTTTGCCAGCTGTTTTCCAAAACGGTAGGCCAGTTCTCAAGCCATGCAGAGATCCCCAAAGGATTTCACTGAGGAAAGGCCCAGTTCTTATAAGAGGAATATGATTTTACTATTACTGAAAAATGAATGCTTATATGAATACTGGTATTTGAATGAAGTCTGGTTAAGCTGTACTCAATACACATATCTATGAAACACACCTACACATATCTGTACACGCATATGCAGACTTGCCAGTCTTGGTGCAAAGCAAGATACCTGGGGGACTACCAGCAGACATTAAGGACATAAACTCACTGTAGGAGGCATGCTCTTCCAAAGATTACTTACTATGACACAAAATAACTCACTTTCTTAAAAAGATGTGAGTGGTTGCCAGGTAATTCAAGTTAAATGCATTAAAGTTTCTGAAGTAATATTCCTATACCAACAAGCCCTCAGGGAGACACTGGAAAAAGTTATTGCAGGTATAATGAGTGCACACTATGTGCATGATTCCAGCTCATGATATTTAACTCAGTTATATTAGTGCCAAATTAGTGCCAAAATTAATCTTCTTGCTATCACTCAGAATACAAAATAATACTGACCTTCTTTGGAAAGAGTGATGATTTCCAGGAAAAAAAAAAAAAAAAAAACTTCTCTAACAAAGAACTTTATAGTTAACTGTGAATGGTATTGAGAACTATCTTCTGTCATCTCTGTAAACCTGTGTTTGGGTATCATAATATACAGAAACATTATGTTCAGTTCAAATACTCCAAAATATTAAACATAGCAAGTGAAATTCCACTGAAATCAATGCATTTGTACCACTTTATACCAAATAGTATCTGAATAACACTTCACACTAACAGGAATCCTTTTTCTTTCTTTCTTTCTTTCTTTCTTTTCTTTTTTTTAGGTATCCCTTCAAAATATACATATAAAAAAAATCTGTAGATATGCTGTAGGCTGAATATTTCCATACAATTGGTATAATATGCACAGTCATGATTAATAATTAGAGAGACCGTTGTACCGATAGAATTTTAAAATGGGAAAAAATAAGATCTACATTAAGAATTTAAGTTCAGGCCTTTGACAACCTGAATAGAATTTGTCTGAATCTCTATTTTACATTTGAATTACAGAAGATTAAAAAAATAAAATCATAATCACCCAGTATATATGTTATTTACCCATAGTAGAAATGTCTTTCTACTTATGTGCTCTGAAACAATGTACAACATTATATACGACTACTGATTTAACCTGATTTAAGAGATGATGACTTCAGTAAGCACTGGATCAGGTCCTGGATCAGCATTATCTGTCACTTGCTGTTTTTTCCTAGCTTGTTATTAAATATCTACATTTATATAGCAGAGTCATTCCACTCAGTAGACTATTCTAGTGCTCAGATATTAAGTCTCTACTCTTAATAACTTACCTAAACTATAATTTCGTAGCTTCAGGCTACTGCTTGACTTTAGAAAATGAATAATTATCTTTTTAGATCTTTATATGCTCTACTCTCTGCAAGATTATTTTATTTTTTTGGTCCCACATGTATCTTCCTTGAAAAAGCTTATATAAATTTTGTTTCCTTGGTGCCTTCTTTGGTTTTCTTTTCTTCTTTCTAAGCTGCAGATACCACAGAATCAATATAATGAAATTAATATGCAGTTTGTTATCTGTTTTATATCTCCTTCTGATTTCCTATGTTCCTCTTTGTCTTTTATCCTCTATTTTGCAGCAATGAAATTTCTTCTGAGGTGAAAGAATTGCACCTTGTTAATCAGAATGAAAACCACTCTATTGTTCAGTCTGAAATGTACCAATTTTCTCTTTAAAGAAAAAAAGACAGCACTTTAATAGCAAGAAGGAGCATCACCGCATAACGTTTTAGGTCAAGCAGAGACTTTCCTAGCCAATTTCTAGAAAGTCTGCTTAAATTAATTTGCATTGGGGAAGTCCATACAGGAAAGTCAATATATTTTAATTGAGATGTCTGTCATTATTATGTAAGGTATCACTTTTTAGGCAGCTTATTGCTTCCCAAACTCCAAAAGAATGTTAAATGGACATAATTGAAATACTGGCAACAGCACCAAGGCCCATTTCCTTTTGAAAAGGTACTGAGAGATTTTTGGATACCAAAAATGACAAGGAATATGGCCTTTTATATCAGACATTAATTTTCTTCAATAGGAATTTTAAGCCTTCTATATTGCAATCATTGCCAGAAAGAAAAATTATATATATATATATATTTTTCAAATATTGGTGTCACCTCGTGCAAAACGTACTCTTTTTGCTGGTTCCCTTCCAAGTAGAGATCATTTTTTAATGAAATCTCCCTAACTCAAGACTTAGGTCAGCATGTTAGAATGACAAAGAGTAAGCAAAAATCAAGTCAAATTATTTGTTTAAATTTGTTATCAATTTTATTGTCTGTATGGCCACCATTTTCTTTACTGGGAAAACAGAAGACTGACGGCTAGCAAAAACAATTTTCAAAGCATTTGCTGATCTTACTGATAGACTTTAATTTCTAACTGCACTCAGTTAGTCTTTGCTTTGGGCACTTTAGAAGGAAATATTTTGAAAAGATGCCAGCAGGTCTGATCCCGCAATTGCTCTATTTGCAGATCAAACAACTTTATAAGGTTATAAATAACTTTAAAACTGTAAAAAATTGTATGATTATTCAAACTGAAATGGAAACATAAGATCTCAGAACACTGGCTGTTCTTTGCAATGTCATCTCAAAGTTCAATGAAACATGTATCAAGGTAAAAGATAATCTTTTTTAATGTAAAGATCAAACTGTGTTAATGAAGTAAATTAAATTCCCTCATTTTCAAAAAGAAAAAAAAAGTCTTTAAAAGACGAGCAAATCAACTGAGAATTAAGGAAACTAAACACAGTAAAATGTCAGCATCCTCACCAAGAGAAGGTCACAAACCTTGCACATCATGCTTAAATACTATTCACTATTGCTTCAAACATAAACACTTTAAAATGATTTTTGCTACTTTACTCTTCTATTTCCTAACTTACATAAAAATATTACCATATTTAAGGTGATATAATTGGTATTTTATCTAATAAGAAAATGAAATGCTTCTACTTTCAAATTATTTTAAATATAAGCTGTGCTTTAGCTTTCAGGCTCTAGAAACCATTGCAAGTACAAATTAAACTTTGATTAAATTAAATTAATTGAAATTTTGAGTGTTCTGCATGCATAGTTTAGAATTGTAACACTTTTATAACAAGAGTGAAGTGATCAAATGGCTTGACTTTAACAGTTACTATTACATTAAATAGATTTCTAATTACACTGTGGGCTCCAGAGAGAAAACCACAATTAATGAACCTATGACCCTGAGTCTTTCAAATTTACTGAATCATAGGAAGTTTGACATAACGTGGCAAATGCTGGTGTGACAGTGAATGAGAGGGGTGCAGTGGGGACCATTGTGATACTGAATTTTACTTAAGCTGTTAAATCAGCCCTCGAACGGGTTACCTAGGGGGTGCTCAATACTTTCCTTTCTACTGTCCTGTTTCTCTTCTGAAGGCTTTGCTAAACTTTTAAGTACGCAGGTGTACATATTAAATCTCCTATATGTGCTTAAAAGTGACTTGTTCTGAAGTTCTGGGTATCCTTCAATAACACTTTATGAAGTGATTTCCACTTCTGTTTTCCTCATTTGTTGGTGCTTGAATTAAATCACGGAATCTGATTTAAGGGGGTAAAAAGATCAGAAACGTGCATAGGTGCAATTGAAGTCAATAGAAGCTGTACTTTGAATGCACGTGGAACTATATGCAATGCTAAGTATTCTTAAAAAATCATCTCATATTTGAGTTAAGCAAATTAAACCAGGCTAGTTTAATGAGGGCCTGTTTCATATTGACTTCAATATATCACCTAATTACCGATATTCAGAGAATGCAGAAGTACATAAAATAAAATAAAATCTGAACAAAATGACTCACCCAAAGGACAGAGAAATGCAGTATAGCAAGATATATTCTTTAACTGTTTTCTGAAATTATTAGTCGTGGAGAAGAACCCAGACCCATGAAAAGATGACTCACAATGCCCTCAAAGCTCAAAAGTATGCTCATAAGAAGTTATGATGGAGTTCTTAGTGACTTATTACAGAATTCTATCATTTAACAGCTTTATATTTCAATCTACCTGTTTCTAAATGCTTCAAATAATGAAAAATAGAAATGATGCAATTGTCTCATGCTCAGTAACTTTATCTCAAATACTGGGAAAGAAGATGGGTCTCCAACATTTCCCTCAGTTTTTCAACTTCTATCTTGACTGACACTCTTCCTTCTTGAAAAATTTAAGCTAAGTGTGTATTGAGAGAAAAATATTCATCATTTTTTTATAGTAATAATATTTTCTTCTCCTGTATTGAGTTTGTTTGTTTTTTTTGTGTGTGTGTGGTTTTGGTTGTTGTTGTTACTTCATTTCATCTTGACCATTTCAGTTTTCAAACATTCATGTGTTGGCTTTCCTAGGTTGCCATTACAAATGCCTGTGTACAGGAGAGCATCACACTCAAGAAAAAGAAAATACAGCTGGTCAAATTACAAACAAACACTACAAAAATAAATAAATAAATAAATAAAATAAAATCACCTGGGTAGTATAACTCACATACAACAAGAAACTGAATGTAATAAATAAATAAATAAATAAATAAATTTAGGAAAAAAAAGAGAAATAAAAGGAAAAAGTGATTGATGCATATATCACTAGACCTTCATGATTCCAAAACTCCAAATATTAGATTTTGAAAAGGTAAAACTGACACCACTTTTCCTTTCCTAATCTGCAGTTATTTTTCCTCAAGTTAGTATTTTTCACTTGAGAAGATGCCAGGGCATGATTTATTTTCCCCTGGGGAGAATAGAACTTCTTTATGTTCACTGTCATGATATTACAAAACACATACAATGTCAAAAGAAAAACTTTGTGCCTTTGATCTGAGAATCAGAGTAGATATACTGACTATAATACTAATACATGCTGCTTTTTCATTTCCTTTTATGTTCAGAGCAGACTTGCCTGGATAGTGAAAGGCAGTTACAGTCTCATGAGCTCCCTGTTTTGACCAGGAGATCCAATGAAGATAAACAGCTTTAAAGGACAGAGCCTTGAGTATAAGAAACCGGCACACTACAGAGCTTTCTCTTGGTGTACAGTCTATTTGGAGAAAGAAAGGAATAGATAAGAATTGGATGAAAGGACAAAGCTCAAAAAACTGCTACGTGATTAGTTAGTAAGATCCCCTATGTGGGAAAAGATGGGTTTCTGACATCTTTTGCAAATAAGCATGGAGTTGAATTGACTGGGATAAAGCAAAGACTCCATGCTTCTGGAAACAGATTAAAATTTCAGGTTTGCACTAAGATGACTTAATACTGTGAAAGTTCACCAAAAAAAAAAAAAAAAAGGAAAAATAAAACATGAAAACCGAGGACAATATAAAGGCAATGTCAGCAAAGCCTTGAAAACCAGGCTTTCTATGACAATAAGTGATGCTATATCACAGCTGTGCCATGAAATAGTTGTTGGTCACTATGGATAAGTTATAACATAATCACGAACCCTTCAGCATTTTGAGCAGTAAGGCAAATACTTAGGTGAGTCAAAGGAATAACACGATTCTTGCTTACAAATACACGTCAGAATTTTCTGTCAGTGAGAAATGCTTTCTAAGAGCTATTCACCCAATGCTCTCTGTTCTGCTACACCTCTATCCTTTCAAAGCCTGATAGGTAGGAAAATAAATCTGAATCAAAATGTACATTCTGTGATTAATTCTTAGAGAAGCCACCCAGTATGGCATAAATGCTGAAAACATTAAGGTCCTGTGATGAGATCACAGTACTTAAAAACACAAATATGACATTCTTTGGTACTATTTATAGTCACTAAAATTAAAAGTGAACAAGCTATCGTCCTCCTTTGCATTTAATGCAATTGCAGAAATGAAGTAGCTTAGGTTCATTCATCAGGACTGACAAAAGGGAATGACTGCCTTATTGAAAATATCTAGTTGGTGTTTCAGACTATATTTCTGACAAATGTCTTCGTAAATGAAAAAAGGCTTTGACATTCAGACCATAACAAAAACTGAGCTGGTAAAGGGATATAAACTTGGCAACTCTGCTAATTGTTTCTTACTCTTAGTTCTAGCTTTTCCTGTCTAACTCTTGCAAATGCTGGATGAGATACTTAGAGTGGGTAAATAGTAATTGGATTCCACAGTTACAGTGGTCAAACCCTATGAACACCTGAGCTTGCATGAAGATAGAATTTTCACTGTGAGATCACTTTCATAAGACTTCAGACCTCTAAGGTCAGATGTAAGTCTGACCTGTACCATCAGACCAGGAGATGGATATGACCTCATTATTGGTGCAGCCATGGAAACAAGGAAAATCTATTTCAGGTGAGAGAGAAAAAGAGGATGAAAGGATTTACTTCATAGGGTGCCTTGGATACTCCAGCCCTCATTCTGTTTTGTCCTTCAATTATACATTCCTGTTGTCAGTGACCACTTTCACTTCTGGCAGGAAGGAAAACAAGCACCATCTTTCTGGTTTCACGTAAGAAATGAACCATCTAAATGCAGACAAAGAACAATCAGCTTTTCACAAATGCTGCTCAGCAACTGCAGTGTAAATAATACTTATTGCTGCTTTTAACAAAACAATTGCTATTAAAACTACAATGATGCCTTATGCTTACTTAGTGTTCCCAGCTCTGTTGTGTCAGGTGCAGCAAAAGCGAACAACCAAGGTATACAATTCTTGCCCCAGATGGCACATAATTGGCGTAGATAAAAGAATAAAATAGTCACACACACACAAAAAAAAAAAACAACCAACCAACCAAACAAAAAAAACCTGATAGGCAGACTAGAGGACAAATTCAACAATGAGGCAGATGTATCCCACTGTTCAATTAGTAAGAATGCACATGTATTGAAACAAACAGCAGAGAAACTAAAAGCAGGATATAGGATATAAAAGCCACCCAGCCACAAAGCTTTCTCCAAACTAACTTGGAGCACACGTTTGGAGTCAATTCTATGACCGAAAATAAAATTCTTTATTTATTGAATATTCCATGGTAGTTGCTCAGAAGGAACCGATTTTAGAACATTGATAGTATCACTGTTAAAGATGCATTAAAATCCATTAAAACTTCTCATACATATCAGATGAGAATTATTGTTTCCACCTACTGTCTCCTATTTCGCATAAACTGCTACTTTAAAAAACTATTATATGTAACAGCAAGAATAAGAGCAACGTCAAGGGCATTTTTTTTTCAATGCGTTTGATATTCTGGAACAGGAGGAGGCAAAACTGTAAGTTGTACAATATGTTGTTAGATCTTGCAAAAATGTGTTCAAGTGTATTAGGTCTAAATGAAAACCCTTTCCCACCTGTTGATAGCTGAACAGTTTTATCAGTTACAGGGAACATTTTATTTTTGTACGGAAATATCTAAGGTTATTTGCTCTGCTGTAACAAAATAGTAAGCCATATGAAGTGTGAAATCAATCTTGGCATATTCATAAGCTGTGAATCCTGTCCAGGAGGCCAGCTGCCAATGTGGGAAAAATCAGTGATATTTCCAAGTAGTATCAAGTGCACGTTGCTTTTTTGCTTCTTTTTACTGAACGTATTGCTATAATAACAAGACCAAGGACAGCTGGGAAGCTGACAGTAATTATAAACTGTGAAGCCAGAGTTTTCATGTGTAAATCCAAAGCAGTCTTGAATCATGTAATTATCTACTCAATATATTGAAAGCATGTTAAAAATCTTCCATGCTTACTATAGACACTTTTTTTTTCCAATATAACTAAAAGTTACAATACAATCGTAGTAACCTACAAGTCATTTCAACCTGACAGCCACGTGGACTGGATCTAAATGTGCAAAGTCTTTTTAACCAAGATGAGTTATCACTTTGAGATGAGACTGTGATATCCATATTTATTACCATACTCAGAAGATGATATACATCTGCTAAAATTACCATAATGACTTGCTCAATTAATGACAGCTCAATTAATTTAACCATAAAATAAATAAGATTGGAAGAGGCCCTTGGAAGTCATCCAGTCTGACCTCAAGTAAACAGCCTTCATAGGATACCCTTCCTCTGCTACTTGGGGGTGGTTAGGATATGTAGAGGGAATGCAGCTACTTCCTCCCACAAAAGCTAGAAAGACCCATGGACTTGAAGCCACTCTTAAGAGAAAAACTGACATTACAAGGTTACACAACAGAGAAAAGTTCATAAGGGTTTTATTGATCTGTGTAAACAGAGTCACAATTTGTCCTTGAATATAAGAGTTCTTAACTAATACAGATACAGTTTGAATTTCACATCTCAGAGTTAAAAGCTCTCACTTAAGAAACGTAAGGGGTTATTTAATGGCTAACACTGGCTGGATTTGAATTTTGTTTCTCTGCTTTGAGGCAATTTCTACATTTTCTGCAAGCAAAACTACCATAGGAATGATTTCAGAGTTGACTCAAAAGAAATAATTGTATCAGCCGACTAGATTGGTCTCTCCGTTTATATTTACATTCCTAGAAAAAAAGGCTCCACTTGGGACTAGATTCATGCATTTCTCATTGTTGTACAATACAGTTCTGCTCAAGGCTCACAACAACAACAACAAAAAACTATTAAAGAAAGAATGAGAGTCAAAGACCGACTGTCTCACAGGTGTTCGGTACTGCAGCAAAAGGAACTCTCTTAGAAATATTCAGCTCAAGGACCAAAGAGGAAGAACCCTTATCTTTTTAATTAACTCCAAGAAATTTACTATTTAAAATCACCTTTATAATAGGATACCTGTGCAGCAGAGAATACACAGTCCCATTTTGCTTGCATTACTATTATACCTATTACAGATACAGTGAATAAGTGCACAAGTACTATATAAAACATGTGAACTCTGTTTAGCAATTCTGCCTCCAATATGTTTTATTAAAGCCTCATTGCAAAGAGGAGGAGGTACTGGAGAGCGTGCTCATATTCCTGTTGCAAACTAACAGCATGATGAACAAACCTGTGAATACTGAATAAAGCGTAAAGGTGTTGGGGAACTTTTATTTCGGAGAGCAACTTTTCTGTGCTCATCATACATTAGCCTTCTTTATAATACCTCTAGTCTTATGTTATCATGTCTTTATAAAATATTTATGTCTGAATGTGGTTTTAATTTTACCTCCATAGTTCAGAGTCACTCACTGATATCTTTATCAAGCAATCAGCAAAGACTCAAATGGATAAAACATGCAACATAATTGTCCATGAAAATATATTAAGTAATGTTCATTTTTCATGCTACAGAACTTGCAAGGCACAGGTTTGCTTTTTTTTTTTTATCTCACTTCCAATTGGTCCTATTGTTCTTATTTACTCACTTATGTTTTCATTCCTGAACTCTTTTTTTTCACACTTCTAAACATTATTAAAATGCAAATGGCAAATGCGAACTTAATTAGCTGAATTCCCCTTCCTCCTCCCAAAAAATCAGATTTTTTTTTTTTAATTTGAAATATTAGCCTGAGAGTATTTCACTCAGAAATTATTCCCTTCGTAGAAAGGAATTATTGTATAATGAAATAATTTTCTTCACAGAAGTATAGCAAAGTTTCTAAAAATGTGAAGTTCAAATAGTTAATTTCCTCTACATAACCCCTAAAATTCAATTGCTAGCATAAGGCTTACCAGAAATGATATTCATTTTTTGAAGCACAAATATAATCTGTATTGATTGATCCAATAAAAAACATTAATGGAATCAAAGGTTCATGTGACTAATTAAATCAATAAAAACAGCAATATTACTTCATACCTGCACCAGTATCTAAATGCCAAAGTCATCAGCAAAACCCAGACTGAAGTTAAGAAGTTAAGGAAATGATTTTGTCAGCACTACTCCAGACTATCCGAATTACAATTCCATTCACTTTCATTCTGTGTGCTTTTTCACTTTTATAGTCAAGCGAACTGAAAATCAAACACACAACAGCTTCCCAACAATTAATATCTGTAACAATACAATAGTTTTCAATACAATTCAACCTGAAAGTGAGATTATTTTGTTTATGCCAATATACCTCTTGTTTTCAGGACATCTGCAGAGAAGCTTATGAGGGTTTAGTAAAATCTGGCAATTACGAACTACACCATTCATTAATGAAAGTCAGCACTTTCCAACAGGGATGAAAAGTAAGAATAAATAAACAGTAAATTTACATGTATGCTCACAGAATACACGTGCTTGCTTCAGATACCACTCTTAAGCAGCAACTTTGTAAACAATTTGATATATTAGGTGTGTAGGTGAAGAATATTTCTAGTTTGTAGCCAAATGCAACAGTTGCACAACAGCAGATACATCTTCTGCATCAAACAGATCTCACTTAGGCTCTAAGGTTAAGCAATAGCAAAATTATTTGGAGATTTCTTGAAACTAATATTCTCAGAGTAAACATGCTGTCACTGGAGATTCTAAAAATTAGGTCCCGAGAGCTATAGAACACAGAAGAATTCATAATGGCCTGTAAGAACATCGTCCTCAGGATTACTGCCCTGGTCATATTCCAAAAATGTAATTGTTTTCTTATTACTTCTACATTTCTCAGCAGTTTTTTTGTTTTGGTTTGGTTTGTTTTTTTTTTTTTTTTTGGTTATTTGTCATATTCTGCAGTTTAAAATTTTAATACATTTGAATTTTACTTCCAAAAAAAAAAAAAAAACCCAAATTTATTGTTAGACTGTGTTTTTACAAACTACACCCTTTATTTTCTAATTTCGCAACGTGTCTTACAATTCTTGCACGATTGAGCAGGAATATTTTTCAGGCTAAACAACAGTATACTATTACCTAGCTTTTAATCACCATGCTTGACTTTACTGAAATGTATCTCAGGAATTACGGCAGTTTCAATTTCTTCAACTGTTGTGGTCTTTGTTGTGTCTTCAAAATTGGAATAAATCCCTGAGATCAGACAATCTTCTGTTCTTTTGTCCTATCTCTCTGCCATAATGGATTCTCAGTAAATGTATGAAAAGTGATGTATTCATGGCCTTTCCTTTGTCTGTGGCAAAATTCTCACTCATTTCACTGAGGCCACGTTTCTGCCCACTGGGAAAGGTTCTGCTGGATTGGAGAACTGCTGGATCATGTAGAAATAATTGTTTTAGAAAATGGAATGTGAGAAAGGAATATAAGAAAAGAATGCCCGAGAAGCTCCTGAAAACCTGAGATAAGAAAATAACATAGAAACAAGCATGGCCCACTATGAAAACTCAGCGGGGAAACAAGAAAGCTTAAAGTGTGAACCACCATGATGCTGGCTACCTATACTGGCAGAATGCTGATACAATACCCCAGATATGAAACCACATTTGTTTACGTGATAGACAAACTCAGATGCCTGTATGACATTTCAAGTATCAGCACTGTTCCCTTTTCATTGCTTTAAATGATGAAAGAAAATATGTCATAATAGACAGTAACGAAATACATATTGCAATGATTGACCTGTCTCGAGCAGATATATTTTAACGATACCTGCTGTGTTCAAAAGAAATAAAATTGTCTGTATGAAGAGAAATAATATTCCAAAAACTTGGGAAACTTTAGATAAAGGGATTGAAACTCCAGCAACGTCATATGTTCCTAATTTTTCACCTCAACTATGTATGTTGATAAACAGACATTCAAGCAGGAGATGAAGGCTGCTGTGTGGGCACACTCTGTAAAACAAGACAAAATTTCTTCATCTTGTTGGAAGTATAATTCACTTGGGTCTCACTCAGGAAAACTTCTTGCATTTCAGTCAAGTATGCTGATGTGACAAATTAATGACAATAGAGCCTTTGACAAAAGGGAGTGTCTTAACTCCAGTTAGCTACAACCTATAGGATAGGGCATCTCATCTTTTGACAGGACAGTAATTTATTTGTTTCTTTCCTTCCTCTTGAGCATTTTAGTTGGAAAGCTAAACTTATTCTTTTTTTGATTCACATCAGTTCTTAATCACCACATTAAACACATTCCATCTCCAAATGCTAACATGTATTCTCTCAGGTATCCATTGTAATTCTTATTTATTGCAGAGCACTTACAGAATAAAAGCTTTCCAAGTTGAACAGCTGAGTGTACATCCATAGCTTTCTCTTCCCCTCCTGGTGCCCTACATGACCAAGCTAGCATGAAGTTCAGAATATCGATTAGAAGTGTGCTATAGATTCCTTGCACTGCAAGTTAAATTACTGAATACTGTATATTTTTAATTTCCCACATATAACAATAAACATGATTGATTCTTCAATTTCAGAGCATCGTTTTGGCAATTAAGAAAATAAATATCCTTTCTGCGTACAGCTTGCTTTTTTTCTAAGTAAATGTCTGCAGTGTATTAGCTCATGTGTGACAGACAAATAACTACCCTTCTCCCTGTAGGCCGTACTCTGTTTTGTGTGTCCTTCTTTTTTATTTATTTGGAACCTGCCATTCATTTTCACACCTGACAGTAAAAACCTCAGGACGTGGTTGTTGTGAAGAGGATTATCTTTCAGATCAATGCTGAAATTGATTCCAAACCACACTATTTATCAGCCTGCAGCTAAAGTACTAGGAGTCAGGAAATATTTACTCTCCTCCAAATCCATTCTTATTCTGCTGTTGGAAAATCACAGTACTATGGCCTCCATTAATACACGGTTTTTCTATTCCTCGTGTATGTAGAATATCAATATCAGAGAGACAATGCAATTAGTTGCATTATCAAGTTCTCTTGAAAATCAACTAGAGTGAGAACACAACAGCATAATTAATTTTTACACTACTGCTGAATGGTTGTTGGGACTGAGACTATAGCCTTACAGTGCCATTTGACATTTTTGAATCTCATCTATGACACAGCGATATGAAAAACATCTACTAATTATCTCTTTTTAAAGCCATGCTTAAGGGTGGTTTTCCTTGCAAGTAACTTAGACTGAAAGGAGAAAAGAAAAAAAGAAAAAAAAAAAAGAAAAGAAAACATAAAGGCCTAAGAAAAGGCCTCCTTACTTAAACAACAGAATACTGAAAGAAGTACACTAACCTACCTAAGCAGAATACAACAGCCATTTAGGTACACAAGGTCAAATCAGTTAAACTCTGTCCTGCTTCTGTGATTAACAAACTTCACAATGAATAATGAGGGACAGTCTGATGAATGGTGAAAGTTAACAGGAGTCTTCACTTATTGCAGGAACTACATTAGGCCTTTATTTATTTGAGACTATAATAACATTGTTGGCTTATTGTGACATGACTTCACTTGTATTAAAATACAGACCTGAAAGTATAGGACAAAGCTTCTGATAAAACCTAATTCAATTCAGTACCTGAGCTCCAAAGAAATAAAAGTTATAGTGTAATTTACAATTAATTTGCAACACAAATGCACAAAAAGTGAAGGGAAATCTAAAGTAATGTCAACAAAAATTAACATATACTTAATATAAAGATGATAATGAGCAGTTCAATTAGGCAACTGTCTTTTTCCTCACTTCTTTTATCGCAGGAGAACAGCTACTTGTGACTAAGATTTTAAAGTTTTATCAGCTCTGCGAAGCCCTCAAAGGTAGAATTTGAATGCTTTGAATTTCAATAGAACTGCAAGCTGAAAATGGTTACAATAAGATTTAAGAAATGGAAACTTACAATTAAGTAATCTGGGCTATGTTTAAAATGGATATTAAATTTGTGTGTCTCAACTTCTGATGGTTAGTCCAATAACTATTGCAAAGACCTAGGAGGGCTTCCTAGAAAGATAATATTTAACTTGTTCTGAGAACTATGACCTGCCTCAACAGTTTGTTGAAGTAATGAAAGTAAACTAATATAAAATTATCATCATTCAAGATATAATATATACATTTTTTTTGCGAGGGAATTAATCTTTAAACTCATTTTAATATAACTCCTAATTAATCTTTAGAATATTGAAGTAGTTAAATATTAATTTTACAAGTGGAATGATATAAAAATGTTTCATTGTTTTACTCAAGTTATAAAATGTGTCTCATAGGGCTCCAAAACTCAGGCAATCCTGCATTTTAGTGTCAGAATCCCATGCTGTATTCTATGCTTATCAACCCTTTTCAGGCACACAGCATAGATTTCAAAATAACTTTGCATTATAATTCAAGTTAAGACACTTCAAAATTGAAAATTTTTACATGGAAAGTTGTTTGTTTTTTTTTTCAATATATTTAATGGTTTTTGAATATAGTTAAAATTTAGTGAAACAGACTTATCAGTTTTATTAAGAAGCACACCTCCTCCTGTAAGAACTGCACACACCTACACATGCACCAACTCCTAGTAGATCAATGCCAAGTTCCTTCAAGGTTTTAGAACAAGACCTAAAATTCTGCTACAGAAAACCAGTTTGATTTTGTTTGCTGAGAGGATAATAGTTTTCACTCAGGACTGCAATTAAAGTTGTATTAAATAATTACCAGATTATTATAGGTGTGTCTTGATAAAAAAAGACTTCCATACATCATATGTATATATGTATATGTATACCATATACATCCTGGTATAATTAATCTCATATCTTCTTGCTTGAACTTAAATCCAGTTGGAAGATCATAAACTTGAAGATGTTCCTCTAAAGGAGCAACATGACCACTGCATAGAATGCTAGAGATGAACCATGTGGCTTGTACCACCTTTCTGCACTTTCCTTTTTTGTTAAAAACAATGTTCCTCTTCCACAAAAAGTGGCACATCTACATAATTGACATTTCTAGAAGAAATTTAATGACATGCAGAGAAACAAATAAGCTATGTGTATGTACTTCAATGCTAAGCTTGATAGAACAAAAAACATACTGCGTAACAAAAAAATTGGGGGCTATTCAGTCGTCAAATCACTTCAAGAGCACACCTATGATGAAGCTTCCTATTAGTAGCCAATGCCATAAATTACTTGGCATTGTGCCATTTTTCTTTTATTTTACTTTTTTTTTTTTTTTAATTTTTCAACTTAAGTTACTCCAAAACAAAGCATGCATAAAATTAGGCTTGGCAAAACATTAATGACCCCTTTAGCTTTGGGCTTTCCATCTTCAATTTCAGTTTTTAAATATGCACTATTAATTTCAAAACAGAAGCAAAAAGGAAGCCATACTGTTCAAAAAATTCTCTTCTACTTGAAACATGTGCAGCACATGCAGCCTGGAGCATTTACTCCTATTTAGAACAGCAAAGTACTCAGCAAGACAGAAGATCACCATTTTTTATGATATGTGTTGAATGCACAAGCACTTCTTCTTAAGCATGATCAATATACATCAAAATTCTTAATAACATTTTGCATTTCTCATGAATTACTTTGTCTTTTTCAAAGAGAAATGAAATAAAAATAATGTTTTTAGAGTTTACATAAATTCATTTATATCAATGAAAACAAAATCATATTTATTTTTTTTTTCTAGTTGAAGTGAAAAATTATACGTCTGATCTCTAACTAATAGGAAATAAACTAAGTCTTATTATACATAAATGCAAAGTGAATGGAAATTCATAATAAACACTCTGGCATTTTATTTTTGAGATAATGATCTAGAAAGTAGCTTACATTATTTCAGCGAACCATTAAAAATGCACTACTCTTTCTGTTAAATGTAGAATATGTGCATTTCGTACAGCCGGGTTTGCTTTAGAAACTGCATTTAACTGTCTTACTCTGTCTAAATCGTATCAGCAAAGAGGTACTGCTGAAATGCCCTGATTAGTGAGGAAGCATTGGATAAAATTGTATTAATACTATTAAACAATATTACAAAACCTCTTATGAAATGAGTCTGCTGATTTATACAGTTTTGACTAGTGTGCTAGCTTTGTTCTTCGGGCATAACAGGCTACTGTTGGTTACTTTTTATCACATTAGGCAATTATTTCCCACTATAATTCTTGACTCATTGGTCTGTCTACTAATTTCTAATACAGATATAAAGAAACATTACACAGATCTATGTGATCTTACAGCTACATATCATGTTTAATCAAATCACATTAGCCAAGGAAAATGGGTCAGTTAAGAAATTAACAGAGACCCACAGTGTCTTCGTAACTTTATAGCTTAATTTGAATGAATGTTGAATTCCTTCCTCAGGTTTATAAGGAATGAAACTGAGTCTTTCTTACTTACCTGTAAAGTAAAAAAAGTTGCCCTCAGTGTTGATATATACTTGCTATATCTGTACCTACAGGCAGATATATGATCAAATTATGATGCAACCTACTGATCAAGACCCTGGACATCTTTTAGGGTATCAGGATTCTACATCTAAGAACAGTCCTGTTTCATGATTTCTGAGCAAAGTTTAATCTCTCCCTGTTCATTTTCTTTCACTTCTCCGTTGATACTTTAATTCATGATCCCACTAGATGTGGTGACATAGAATCTCGTTGTGTTTAATGCTAAAGCACCCAATCATGTTGTACTTGCATGACACAATGCTACACAAGCACAGGAGGTACCAAATAATGATTCAGCCTTGAAATCAAAAGAAGATGTATCAGCATATCAGTTCCCCAGAACTGAATAGTCCTGCAAAGTGCAGGCAGGCAGGTAGGTAGGAACTGAGAAAGAGAAGAAAGGAAAGAGGAAATGGGAAAGGGGAGAGGGGGAGGGGAAAGGAGGAAAAGAAGATTTTGACAGCACAGTGCCATTAACAGCATATGATTCTCAGCCCTGCTCCCTTTACTTCCCAGTGATACACTCTTCATAGCAAAATCTCCTTCTCTTCCTGTGTTTAGAGCCACTAATTCCACTCCAATTCTTAGGAAACAAAAATCTTGCCTTGAATACTATTCTTTCCTTCAGACTCCCATATTCTGAGACTTCTTACTTTATTTAAAGAACTGCAAAAACCATCAGAAGAATCAGAAAAAAAAAATCAGTAAATGTATTCAACAAGTGAATATATATTCAGTCCTCAACATGCTTTCTAGCATTATCATCCCATACATCCTCTCATCTGTACAATTTCTTCCTCAATCTCTTCTTTCATATATATAATCTACTCATTTTCTTTCATGCTATTGCTTTTCTTTAGAGTATTTCCAAGTTCTAAAGAACAAGCTCCATCATACTTTTTCTGATTTTTTTTTCTCATTCTTCTGATGGTTTTTGCTGCTCTTTAAATAAGACCTCCATCTTGTCTTACATTTCTTTTGGAAACACTTCCTTACACAGATTACTTTTTAAAAAATGAATATCTACATATGTTCAAAGCCTAAATGTTTAATGTATGATAGGCAATTCATCTGTGAGAGTCAAACAGACCAAATAATAAAGAAATTCTATTAAGCTTGTTTATTTCTCAAATCATGTCTTTTCAGATACAGTGCTAAACACATAGAAAATTCTCAGTATATAATCCACCATACTGAGGCACTTTCTATAGTGCAGGCACTTCTCTGTTAGTGAAACACAGTTAAGAGATTCAACTCAGCACAGTATTAAGAGACCTGTTAGTGTCTTTCAATTGATTTCAGTGGAGTAATAGTAGAGCAAAATGAAGCAACACAGTGCTTGATCAACCCTAAGATATGTCCCTAATGGCTTTTCGTTGTATTCCAGCCCATTAACAGGCTATCTGGTATGACGGTGCAAAAGGATCATTATGTCTTAATGAGGTGATTAAAAACCAAAAATGTGCAGTTGTTGCAAAATATTAGAATGTACTCAAGAAAACACCAGCAATATTTAATGTACTAATTTAATACTTTATTTGTGGCTAGCTATTAAGTCTTCACACTTCAATTATATGGTTTTAAATTATCTAGGATACACATCTTCTTCACTGATACTCTGAAATGTTGCTCTGATTTTAGAACTATTTACAGATGTTGTTTTGCTAACATTTATGGTGCATTACTACATATTTTATTGATCTGTGCTTCACAGTGTCTAGCATTTAAAGGAAATACTATAACAAAGGTTATGCTCAAACTCAAATTTTGCATAATTTTTTACTTGGTAACACGCATATCAGAGGTTTCAAAGTATGTTCTGAAACCAATGAGCACGCTGACACGGCTTTTGAGAATATGAAGCCTGAAGGACATTACCAAAGTTCCATTCTTATGCCTGAAGGATTCTGCCCTGCCAGTTTCCTGAGTACATTTCCCCTCAAAGCTGCTTCCCATGAGGCCCCTCCTGAAGCTTACATAACATGGTGAGGTCTGCTTGCTTGTACGCCAGGATCTGCACATTGCTACTCTCCTTCCATGCTCCCCTCAGGATCTTGAACTCTATTTCATGGTCACTACATCTTTTTTTATTATTTTTTCAACAGCAGGATCCAACTATGCAGCGCCCCTGTTTCACCAATGCAGTACTGTAACAAGAAATTCTCCCCAAAACTCAACAAGAGACTTCACAGTCAATATGCTCAAAATCTCTTGGGAAGTGGGAAGGCCGGGAAGAAAAAGGAAGTACTGACAAATGGATTGATACTGACGCTGAACAAGCCTCATTTCCCTAGAAAATCGGTTTAATTAGCCACACAGATAAATTTGACCTAGTGTTTCCAATGGAAGAGAAAAATATAGAATCTCTTTTAGCACTAGTATGTACGCTGTAGATTCAAATGATATGCAGATAATATATTGTATGCTTATGCATAGTTGCAACATTAATTGGCAACTGAACAATACTAAGATGCAAACGAAAGTGACATAAAAGATAAATTAAGCCTTTCAAAACAGAGCTCAACAGACAGCCTATCAACTTATCCGTTTTTAAGGCCACATACCCCAAAGTCTTAGTGAACAAATTCACAATTAATGTCACTTTTACTGAAGTAACCTCTGCAACAATTCTATAGAAACAGTGGATATGCATATCCACTAAATTTAAAAAGGATCCAGTGGCCAAGACAAAATTACACTCTTACAGTTGTGTTTACATACTGAAAACTGTATATGTGATGATAATTAAAAGATGCTACACAAATGTGAAATATTTTATGTAAGAAAAAGGCAATAATTTTTTTCTTCTCCTATGTTATATAGATGTTCCCCTAGAGCTAGGAGAATAAATAAAAAAGTCATTCCTGAGAGAATTTTTATAGTAGATTTATATATCCCTTAGTTTTCTAACAAAAGCATTGACACATATATCTTTGGCATCACAAAAGCAAGGCTACAATGCTTGCCTGTCAATTTTTAAAACATACATATTTCCTTAAAATATGTATTTTATTGTTCTTTACCTTATCCTCCCTTCAAAGAAAAATTACTTCCATACCAGTAAGATACATACCTTCTTCTTTATGATCTGACTACTAAATTATAAAATGCAAAGAACCACAGAATTATGAACATCCAGTGTTCACTTGAAGCAACAGTATCATAATATCTCCACAACTGTTGAAAGTGACCCAAAATGGAATTAAGACAGCCTGATTTTAGGAAATGGGTTTATTTATTAGTCTAGAATGTAACATAACACAAGCTTAGAAGATCTAGAAAATGTGTGTTTTCTGATTAGTCAGATAAGCTTAGCAGCACACATAACAGCTAGTTGATGTGAGGAATTTCAGATCTGGATAGCAATATGAACACAAGTAAAGTATTTCAAGAAAAATGTTGCTTGCCATGGTACAGTACGTGACCTGAGGTCTTAATTGGTACTTCCCTCCTGATTTCAGCTGAAGAATTCCAGCAAAAGAAGGAATACTGTCAGTCTGAAAAGTCTCGGGTCACTGAATTCTGAATTTTATAAATAAAAGCATATATGGTCTGTGAAATAATTATACTCTGCACATTCTTTATTGAGTATAGCTCCTGGCAAGAACATAGTTCAAGTTTAAAGATGTGTAGGTCTGTACATAAATGCAAATACTGCAATGTGCTGATATAGTGCCACTTTCTTACTGCTACTTTCTGGATACTCTTCTAACCAGATGTTAAAACCAGCTGTGTGACAACTCAAGCTCTAGGTATGGGGAGAAGAGCAGATGAAAGTCAAGAAGTGCAAGATACACTACTGGGGCTTTTGAAAAGCTCCAACAATGTTGGAAACACATCCTTACAGATCAGCTTGATTTGTCTACTGCTGGTTTGCCTACTTGAAATTTGAGAAGGAGTCACCTGAAGAATTATGCCTCACTGATACCCCGGTGGTGACAAATGAACGTATGCATCTAATGGGACAGAAATATATGGAAACTATATAGATCAGGAATATTCAGGACATGGAAAATGCTATTCTTTTCCCCTTGACCTAAGAAAACTTATATAGACTTGGGAACAAAACAAAATGTCTAAAACCCTTTTGGTGATGTCACGTACCAGAGTTCTCCCAAAGTCAACAAACTTCCTGATGGGTACCAGTAGCGAAGCATCTGTTTCTGGTCAAGATATCTCTTTCATCAGTAAAGTGTTATTAATCCTTTCAGCATTTAATATATTATACAGGCATAACCAAAACATCTTTTATGCATAATGTTCACAAAAACACACACACAAAGAAATCCCTTCCTTTTATGTATATGTAGAGGTTCATTTATTTTCTTCCAGAATGTACTTCTGATGTCTTAAAAGCTATAATGATGAATGCTAGTATTACTAACAGAGCCATCACAGTAATAGACCTTACAAAACATATACTTTGAAACTTTTTGACCACAAATAGGATTTCTCTCTGAGCTTGTAAATTTATGAATGTTAAGGCAGGCTTAAAAGAAATATAGCACATAAAAATGAAATAAGGGCTGTTTTATTATTATTTTAAAAGGCTACAGTAATTTATTATCTATAGTGTGTTCATCAGGACTACAATCTGACAGACCCATGTATGCTTTCCTCCCTAATAGATCAAGTTAATCACAACACACACACTATTTTCTGCTCAGCTCCCTCTGTTAATCTACTTGGTAGTATTAAATCCTAAACAGCAATGCTAATTCTAAGCATTTCAGAGCCATAAAAATTATTTACATGACCTGGCATCTTTGCTTACTCAATTTTTTTTTTTTTTTTTTGCTAAATGCAAAGAATATCCAAGGCAGTGATGATTTTAGATACATTATTGAAAATGATGAGTGATTCAATATTTTAACTGCATTATGGAAATAAATGGAATATGACTCAAGAGCAAATGAGAGCCACTGAGTTTCTTTTGACTATGATTCAGGACACAAACAATGGTAAACGAGACAGTCTGATTGCTGCTGTATTTAAACAAGAGAATTTACATGCAGTGTAAATGTGGATTTAAAAAGAAAAAAAAGTAATAGGGAAACTTTTCTAAATTCACACTTAAAGCTATTAACTTTAAAAAAAAGGTGGCTTCACTGAAGTCTAAAGAGTTCAAGTTTCCTATGGGTTTAATAGGTAGCATAAGTTGACCCAGAAAAAAAAATCCCTTTTTGCCACTTTTGCAAGGTCAGGTTTTAGTGGAGTCTATGACCTTACCTGATTTCACCCTGAAATAGCATGAGGACTATCACCAATGAATGAGAAAGAGAGAAAACACTCAGCCAGAGGTGTTACAGTATACCACACCATCACTTTCATTGTCACCGTGGTCTTAGACCAACTTTGATCAATGGCTTTTAGTATAAGCCATGCATGGTTTGGCTGCAAAGGAGAATAAAAAGTTGAACAGATCCAGAATACGCCTGCTTTTAAATGGTGTTAGCAATTTTCAATCTCAGTGTAGTGCTACTGCACCAATTTATTTCCTTTTTATCATTTTATTGTCCCAGTTCATTTTTTTTGCACTCAGTAAATGCTTGGTTAAATTTTCATAGCACTGTTCCATCACAAAGTCTGGATGGGTGTTCTTCAATTACCAGTCTCGACACAATTGCAACACAGAGCAAGATAAAACCACCTGAATTTGTAATCATTATAGTACAGCTCTCGATATTTTTTATTGATATATAGTATAATCAAAGCTTTGTCTTACTTGCAGAACAAGAGACCTCTTGAACTCAATGTAACAGTTAAGCACTCTGGTTTACACATAAAATAAACAGGTATTCTGTTCTACTACCTGAATGAAGATGAAATATTCTGGAATATTGCAGTGTTCTGAATAGAAATCTACAGCAACAAAGAGAGATACAGAATATGGATTGTATTTGTAGGAAAAAGAATGGAGTTTACAGGAAGAGTAATAAGAATAGCAAACTTTTCTCCTGAAGAAAAGTGGAAGAAGCAGTGTGTAGCATTAGCAGACTGTCATTTCACAGAGCAAACCTGCTAGCACACCTGTTAGTGGACTCATAAAATGGAAAATAAGATTTTTTAATATTTCTTTTTGAGAAGTATAAAAATTCTCTTACTTTTAAAGTATATACATAAAATGTGATTGTGTGATTTTGAAGCCATGTGCTGTATTACAACAAAAACAGTATCATTGAAGATTTGTGTTGTTACCATAAATTCACAGAAATATTGACATGCACCAAGTATCCAGAATATAAGGGAATATGTCTTCAAATATCTAAAATGGAATGAATGTTAGCATTCATTAGTAAAAAAAGGTCATTCTTTTGCTAGACAATCTTCTACTCTCAAAGGAAAAAGTGTGAAATAAAATTTGTTATAAAAATGAAAGGACAGATCTGAAAAATCAGTTGATCACAATGGATTGTGATGAATATTATTTTATTACTAGTCATTTTATATATATATTAAAAAAACTCATTTTCAGCACAGTCACTGAGAGCATACTTCAAAACATACCTTCATGACTGAAATGCCTCATGTCCTTATGATTCTTTAATATCAAAGAACCTTTCAAACTGCAAACAGTAATGCAGTGATGATTACATCTGCCTAGTATTAAGCCTTTCAGAAAGATATGTCAGAAAAGTGAGTAAATTTTGAACTCCAAATCACAACTAGACAAGCAAAATAGCCTAAGATAGGATGCACTGCATGCTATCATAGATAGAGTTACTGTGTTTTATTTCTTCTGTTGTTGTTGCTGTTCTATATGCTTCCTTTGTTGTCTCAAGTCATTCAGATGTATTTTTACTTTTATGGAGAAGAACATGGTTGCTGTGAAAATAATAATATATTGCTCCCTCAACTGCATAGTAGTCAGAATATCTCTGTGGCTGTGGTCTACTAAGTAAAAATAAATATTATCTACTGATTATCTTTCTGGTGTTTTTGTCGTTGTTTACGGTTTTGTTCTTTCTGTCTTATTCTTATAGTTGGATAGGGAAGATGTCAAATTAAAAAAATCAAGAGACTCTTCAATGTCTGTAAACAGATACAAAATTGGCAGAACAGACTTCTGTCAGGCACAGTTCTGAAGAACAGCTCAGCCGGCGTGACAGTAGTTCACACTGCATCCTCCTTTACATCTCCTTACTTTCTATTCAGACTGCCACCAAGATAATGTAATGAGACAGTTTTAATTATAAAGGATGGGATATTTTATTTGTTTGTTTGTTTTAATATCAGAAACCCTAAAAGTAGCTGCTTTACTTAGATACAATAAACGTTAAGTACTTTTGGATGAAACTTCAGACCGTCACCTATCTGGACTGACTTAGAAATGACAGGAATTACTATTCTTGCTTTCATCCATCCATTCCAAGAAGCATAATTACTGTTTTCCCGTGCAACGCCTTTCTCGATCTTCAGTCACTAAATGCATCATTCAAAAGCAGTCAATCAACATAACTTTAATTAAAGCCAGTCAAGCATGCATGATATAACCTGAGTCAGGACCCAACTTAGTGAATGCTTGCCAGACAACTCAGTGTCATTTTTAAGCATGGGTATGTTTATAAACCCAGCACGTAAGAAAATCCACATCTCCATGGTCGAAGAATCTTCTCCTGTCATCCATCCAATTGGGAAGGCGGAACTCTTAAATCAAATTTCCTCACACTACTATGCTCACAAATAGAATTGCTTCTATTCTAAGCCAGCAATCTAAAGGGGAAAATCCACAAAGTGCGTTGTACGTGGAAGCCAGTAAAGTCTAGGCCAGACTACTCAAAAAGTACAGTTTTATGTAGGACGTAGATTCTGTGCCGAAAATCTAGAAAAGCCAGAGAAAATTGAGAGTATTGAAAAGACAAAGCTAAAGCAGTAAATTGAGGAAAAAAATATGGCAGGAGATAAAGCATAAGACTCAGGAGCACTGCACAGAGTACATGCAGCCTACTTGCCTCATAGACTTACACATATTCATGACAGTTTTTTAAAGATCTAGTCAAAGGTGACTCAATTGCAGCACCTACTGATCCCTGTTGAGTCTTAATTTATATTAAGATGATGAGAAAAAGCAAATCTGAATGCATTTGTTGTAGTAAATTCAGAAGCAAAACTTAAATCTCTTTGTGCTCGGGGCTGTACAAGCACTATCGTGATCTGTTTATTCATCTTCTAGATTATTCATGTAGTTCATTCACCTTCTAGAGTGAAAGTGAGTCTGAAGCAAGTTCCTATCTCCACACAACAGCCTGTACAGATACTTCTATTTCTTGAAAGCACCTTTTTATCTCCATTTGAATTTTTTTACTATTCTATTGGCCTTGCCAATATGGCAGCTAAGATTTTTCATGTTTATACAAAAGTTTCTTATTAAAAGTCTGTACCACTTAATCCATGGATGCTTTGCTATTAGTGTCATGAGCAGAATGAAGTCCTTAGATGGGAGAATTGTTCAGTGGATTGCAATTCTGTCTACTCCTAATCTAAGCCAAACTAGAAGCAGTAGACCGAAAGAGCCTGTTTTTACTTTGCCGTATTTTAATTGGAGAATAATAGTGTAAAACTGGGAGCCCCAACAGAACAGTGGCATTTCCAACTTAGCACTTATTTCAGTTACCTACTACACAGTCAAGGAAATCTGCCTCTGAACAAAATTTCCTATATAAATTCAGCATGCAATTTTGCTTGCCAAGTATTCCAGGTTTCATTGAGAGCATTTCACAGTTTTAACAAAGACAGAATGTGCTTTTCCATTTTTAATGCTTTTTGTATTCTGAGAAAATGTTTCTACTTTTACTTCCTTCCAGAGCAATTCAAACAATTGAGCAGATTTGAAGGAGAAATGTGTACTACAAAACAAACAAAAAGAAAAACCCCTTCATACTATCAAAATAATGGAATATATCACTTCTGAGATATTTCAAACTCTAAAAAAAGCCAACTCACCGTTTTGGCATTTCAAGTACATTGTCTGACATATTCAAACCATAGAATCATAGAATCACCAAGGTTGGAAAAGATCTCCAAGATCATCCAGTCCAACTGCCCACCTACCACCAATATTTCCCACTAAACCATGTCCCTCAGTACAACATCTAAATGTTTCTTGAACACCTCCAGAGATAGTGACTCCACCATCTCCCTGGGTAGCCCTGTTCCAGTGCCTGACCACTCTTTTGGAGAAGAAACTTTTCCTAATACGCAACCTGAATCTCCCCTGGCACAACTTGAGGGCATTCCCTCTTGTCCTATTGCAAGTTACACAGGAGAAGAGGCTAATAACCACCTTGCAACAACCTCCTTTCAGGTACTTGTAGAGAGTGATAAGGTCTCTCCCGAGCCTCCTCTTCTCCAGGCTAAACAATCCCAGTTCCCTCAGCCACTTCTCATTAGACTTAAGCTCTAGATCCTCTGGACACGCTCCAGGGCCTCAATGAGTCAGTGAACACATCACTCGAGGTGTGATCTCACTAGAGCTGAGTGTAGTGGGACAATCACTTTCCTGCTTCTATGGGCAACGCTATTCCTTATACAGTGTAGGATGTCACTGGCCTTCTTGGCTTACCAGGGCACATTGCTGGCTCATGATTAGCTGAGTGTCAACGAACACCTCCAAGTCCATTTCTTTCACACAGTATTCCAGCCACTCTGTGCCAAGCCTGTAGTGTTGCCTGGAGTAGTTGTGGCCAAAATGCAGGACCCAGCAACTGGTCTTGTTGAACTTCATCCCACTGACCTCATCCCATCGATCCAGACTGTCCAGATCCCTCTGATGGGCCATCCTACCCCCGTGTAGATTGACACTTCCTCCCAACTTGGTGTCATCTGCACACTTACTAACACCCATTGAATTCCTTCATCTTGATCATCAATAAAGATACTGAACAGAATAGGCCCCAGTATCAACCCCTGGGGAACACTGCTTGTGACTGGTCGCTAGCTGAATTTAACTCCACTGTTAACTCCAAATCAATTTTCTTTGTATTCAGTATTGCAAGCATCAAAAGCAGGAAAAGATTTTGAAGAACAAATAAAGTATTATTTATACATATACATATAACCTAGCAAATTTTATTTGACATAATTGGTTTCTTTAGCTCCTTTTAAATGTTTAATTGTTTAAATGTTTCTTGTATCCAGAATTCCAAAAATCTTGGGCTAAAAATATCTGTTCTGTACTGAAGACTGTAAGTAAGAAGTGAATAAGTTCAGACATGAAAAATGTCATGCTTGTCAACATCCTAACATAATGCTGTTATGTTTGACTGATTTCTCTCTACTGCCAAGCTGTGGGAAGTATTCTTTATGTAATACAGTCCATAACATTTACATTTCACAAGATATTTGATAAATCCATACAATCAAATCTATTTGATTTGGACTTTGAAATCATTATCATAGAATCAGCTAGGTTAGAAAAGATCACAAAGTCCAGCTATCAAATTGATCTGCTGAGTCACATCAATAAAAAATATCTCTCTGTGCCATAAAATAATGCCTTTTGTGCATTGCTTCCTGTACAAAATTTACTGAAAGAAATCTTCATTTAGCTTAAAGAATGAAAAGGAATCTGAAACTTTTTTTTTTTCAGGCAAGGATCTCATAGCATTCAATTTAATGCTTCTGAAAGAATTCACAGCTACACATATTTATCTACACATATTTATACAGTTAATGTCAATTTATAGAAAGAAGTCTCAGTTTCAACATTATTTATCCTACTATTTGTATACTGCTCTGTGTTATTTTAACATCATAAAATGATCATTATAAAATTATCCTTAGCTTTTATCAATGCAAAAAATATATTTGCTATGTGAACTGTAACTACTCACTTTCTTTTGTAGGTGAAAAACACCAATTACATCAATTTTTGAAATTATCTAAGAAAAGCAAATATTGTAATTAATTATCACCCTATCTTGTGATCTCTGATTAATGAAAAGAAAGAGTGTCTCCGGAGAACTAGAAGAACAATTCTGCAATTGTGCCATAACTTTCTTCAGGTAACATTTACTTATAGTTTTCCTTATTGTTGTTTTTTTATATTTCCTTAAAGGTGACATTTTCTCATGAGAAATCTTCAGTATTTCTTTAAAATCAATACACAACAGTCAATCAAAATATTAACTTTACTTCTTTCTACTGTGCTTATTACGAAGTGCACATTTTCTAAATTCTGTAATAATTTTTTATTCTTTTTCTTCAGATTTTGAAGCACTTTCTCTCTTGAAGGTTAGAACACTGATTAGAAAGTGTATCTATAGTGCTTTTTAATTTTTGTCACTCTAGGATAGCACTGCAAAATGTTTCCTTTATGGATCAGACTCAAACTTGAAGAAATATTCACATCCTATATAACGGATATGAATTTAAGTAACTGTATTCCACATTCTTTGTTCTGTATGACTGGGAAGCTCATCTTAATCTTTCAGAAGAACTGAATATTCACTCTATAACAATTAGTTACAATGTTACATTGTAGCATATAATTTGCATTCTTTGTTGGCTATCTTGGTTGAGTTGATCTTCAGAATTCAGAGATTTTAGGTAATATTTGGCCAATCTGCTGCTGTCTATTTGATTAAAAGTATACTGAAAATATTTTGGCATCTACCTCTACATCCAATAGCTCAGAATATTTATATTTATCTCACCAAATCTAGGTGAATTAGGTTTATTTGTAATCATATTTCTAAGCATATGAACACATGCTATCAAGAGTTTTAAATAAAACAGATTGATTTGTGCATGGATAAAGAGTCAGAGAAATAATACTTGCTTTTCACAACTCAGATATGTATATCTCATTTGAATTTCATAAATGAAAAACTTGTGTTGGTCCAGGCTTTTTTTTTAATTCATGTTTTCAATTCAGTGTTAAAGCAATATCAGTGGCTGCAAGCAGAGAGGAAGTTAAGACAGTTGTAGTGATAGCCAAAGCTTATAACAGGTCTATCACATGCACACATGTGTTTCACAACTAGGCCTTTTAGACTGTAAACTCTCTTGTACAGCAACTGACAGGTATGCTATTCTGTATAATCTTTGCCCACAAATGCAATTTCTTTGTCTACCACAAGGCAACAGCAAAAACCAGCATGCTTCTACCAACAAGAAGAGTTACAATGATCTCTCTTCAAAAACTAATACATTCTCTTTACTCCTAATGTAGTGTAAACAAAGAATTCTTCTCAAAGATAAAAATAAAAATCTATCACAAAGTAAAAACTATTGCCATAACTATATTTTAATTACAACTGATTTACTTATTACAAATAACTTATATTTCCTGACTAGAAGACTTAAAAGATAACTATATAATGCTAATTGGCCCCAAATAGATTTAGTCAGCTTCTGTTTCTCAGCTAAGAATAGAAACTAAATCTCAGGCTGTAATCACTATTTTATATTTATCATTTGAATTATCAGAATTTCTTTGGAAAATAAAAATCTTCATAAATTCATAAATCCTGTGAAGTGTTTGCTAATAAGCTGTCTGATTCAGAACTCAATCTAAATCAAAGTTTGTTGGGAAACGGGTCAATAGCATAAAACAGATAGATGGAACCTCCCCTCCCTAAACTTCCTGTCTTGTAGCTGTTTAATAGCAAGCATTGCTTAGGAGAGACATGGCTGTGTCCTTGTCCCTTCCCTCGCTGCCATGAAAGTGGACAGTTTTCCAGAGATGTAGTTCAAGTCCCACCAGCTAACTCTGATTAAATCTGAAGTGCAGACTAAACATAAGCTGAAACCTCCTCCATCACAAAGGGCTGCTGTAACTGTCAAGGCTCGTGCTAAAGATCTGTGATAATGTTCTGCCTCAGAGGGGAGAAGAAAATACTTTGGTTTGAGAAAGGCGACCCTGGGGCCTGTCTTGTGCTCTCCCTCTCTCTTTCTTTTTCTCTCTCTTTCTAATCACCATTTATACAGACAGGCACACGAGTGACAGCAGTTTTGGTTCCCATGCAAATAAATGTGTTATTAGCAGGAGTAGCAATAACAGCAATAATAATAAAGCAAATATACTACACATAAAGTCAGCTCACAAGAGTAAGACGTTTTTACCAAAACAAACAAATGAGAGCAACAACCAAGTCTTCAAATACATTTTAAGTATGAAGAACAAAATTGAAAAGCTCTTCTCAGCTGTCAACCCAGAAAGATAATATAAATTCTTGTGTTTCTCACTTTCGGTTCCTTTCCTTCTCCAGTAAGAATTCTGGCTTGGTATAGGAAAAATAATTCTTTTTTCCAAGATGCTTTTCTGTCTTGTAGACAGATAGACATAATCATTATAAAGAACATCTAACTTTGGAGTACCGCTTATGTTATTGGGACAGAACTTTAATTCTGCCTTTGTCACTCTTCATAATCCATTAATTCGTTCACCACATATAGAAATACATGTATACATATAAACACTACAGACATGCAGCTGTTGTGATGCAAGAAAACTTTCTAGATCTTAAATCTTCCCATCAGTTTCATCTGTGCTCTGCTATTAATATGAAAGTCATAGAAATTATTCCATTCCATACATAGAACAAAGCACACACACAAATGTGATTCTTGCATCTTTCATAATCAAGAAGCTTAAGTGAAAATGTCCAGAATATAAAATTTTAAATAAAGTGAAATGTATGGTTGAAACCAATATCAAGTGTCTCAACATTCATTCAGTAGAATTTCTGCAGGATTGTACTACTCTCTCAGTACAATTTAGTTCCAGTGTCTGTCTCCATATGTTTTCAGGAGTTTTTCTTGCATAGGAAAAAGCTGGTTTTCATATTAGTAACCTTACAGTAACATTTATGAAGTAAAGCACAAACTTTTCCTGATGTCCATGAAATGCTATTTTATGCTTGCTTTTTTTCATTTACAATAATCTTACTACACATAAAAATATTCTATTATTTTGCATATTTTATTACCTGGGACCTTGTAAATAGGTTAACTTCTCTAAAGAAAGAGAATAACTGTTAGATGTATTTCAATACATTTGTGGTATTCAGAAAAGCCATATAAGGTAAATTCAGCAGATGAGGCCTCAAAAGAGCAGAAAAGAGGTGGACAATCACCCTGCTGGCCACCCTGCTCTTCATGCAGCCCAGGATACCATTGGGACATAAAAATCAAGAAGAATATCATTTTACATTAGTCATGACAAATGTTTTAAATTCTTCCTTTTTAATCAGTCTTACAGTAGTGCTACTGAACAGGTATGAATTCTCAAAGCAGAAGAGTAACTTCCATAGTATTAAATTATCTCCTTATTGCCAATATTGTAATAAAGTTATCTGACAATGATCCATGTTTGTATATTTATTATCTCAACATATCTATTACACTTCTACATTTCCCTTCAGTAATGATCAGCAATTCTATTACAATCACCTAAAATTTTACAATTTGATTCTAAAACTGTGAAAAGGTTATTATATAACTCAAATACTAAAATGATGTAACATGCAGACTTACACCTCTAGTTAATAACCATATACTAGAAAAAAGGCTAAAATTATACTGTTACCTAAAAACCAGACACAAGAATTGAATTACACCAACTTTTCCATGTGAAAGAGAAAACAGCCAAAATGTAACTAAAATGTGTTGACATATTTATTAATTTTAAAATTACCTTTCTGTTTAGGATCAAATACACTGCATAAATAATCACAGAATCACAGAATGTCAGGGATTGGAAGGGACCTCAAAAGATCACCCAGCCCAACCCCCCTGCCACAGCAGGAACACCTACAGCACGTCACACAGGAATGTGCCCAGGTGGGTTCTGAATGTCTCCAGAGAAAAAGACCCCACAACCTCTCTGGGCAGCTCATTCCAGTGTTCTGTTACCCTCAACGTGAAGAAGTTTTTCCTAGTATTTATGTGGAACCTCCTATGTTCCAGTTTGCACCCAATGCCCCTTGTCCTATTGCTGGATGTCACTGAGAAGAGCTTGGCTTCATCCTCATGACACTCAGCCTTCATATATTTATAAACATTAATGAGGTTACCCCTCACTCTCCTCCAAGCTAAAGAGACCCATCTCCCTCAGCCATTACTTGTAAGGGAGATGCTCCACTCCCTTAATCGTTTTAGTGGCTCTGCACTGGACTCTCTCAAACAGTTCCCTGTCCTTGAACTGAGGAGCCCAGAACTAGACACAATATTCCAGATGCAGTCTCACCAGGGCAGTGTAAAGAGGGAGGAGAACCAATCACGACCTACTAACCACACTTCTTCTAATACACCCCAGGATGCCACTGGCCTTCTTGGCCAGAAGGGCACAGTGCTGGCTCACGATTATCCTGCTGTACACCAGGATCCCCAGGTCCCTTTCCCATATGCCCTTCCCCTACACTTGCCTTTGCTATATTTCATTAAATTTCTCCCCGCCCAACTCTTCAGCCTCTCCAGGTCTCACTGGATGGCAGTACAGCCTTCTGGTGTGTCAGCCACTCCTCCCAGTTTTGTGTCATCAGCAAACTTGCTGACAGTGTACTGACCGTTGAGGGACTCCACTAGATACAAGCCTCCAACTAGACTCTGTCCCACTGACCACAACTCTCTGGCTTCTTACCTTCAGCCAGTTCACAGTCCACCTCACTACTCAGTTGTCCAGACCACAAATAATACCATAATGCAAACTGAATTATAGGAAAGAACTAGTCAGTAACATTCTTTTTTTCCAGAAAAGAAGTACCGCATAATGTTTGGCAGTATAGTCTTTCCACCCTGTTGGCTAACTACCTACAAACCGCTGTACCAGTTATTACTGCTGCTGGTTAGTTTTAACTGGCGTATGTTTTCTCCTGAGGATTGCTTCTATATTTCACATATTTTCATTTTTACCAGAGAAAATGCATTTAGCATTCATGATGCTTAATGGACTGCATTACAAATTATACCTTCTACAGTCAAATTTTGTACAGAAGATACATCTCAAAGAAAAACAGGATCGAAAAAAGTTACATATACATTGTGATGACTTAAAACTGGAAGTTGAAATTATTGAAAACAGTAATATTTGCACCAGGATTTTCTTGTGCTTTGTGAAAACAGCATAGCCCTGGGCATAATCTCTGACAAGCATTAAAATAATGCAATAATGATTTTTGATATAGAAAGTAATTAGCATTTTTTAATGATCTATTCTGTAGGAGCCATGTCTAATTTAGGGTATCTGTTTCTAACAATACTTCACCATCCATGTATTAAAGTTTAAATCTTAATTATTGCTTTTGCAGTATAAGAACACAAACATAACTATCAATTATGGAAACTACAATCACTTGCAGAACACAGCTGAGGCATTACTGCCAAGCAAACAAAACTAAAAGAATAAGTAAAATCCTTTTTAAACCACCCTGCAGCCTAGAAGATTCTGTAAGTTCCACTCTTTGATTAACAACTAATTATGCAAATTCTGATCTACAATTCTAATAGCTAAGAATAAATGACTTTGCCTGGTTTATTTAGATCACATACATGCTTTATTTTTTTCCTTCATATGTTTATATTGTTCAAGAAACAAATCAATTTGCCAAGATCAATAATGATTCAGATATTCCTCTAGTAGCAGCCCTGTAAACATCACCACAATGAGAGATGAAAAACAGAAACAAAAGAATAATAAAATCCTTTTTTCTGTTTGCTGGAATTAAAAAGCATAAAAACAGCTTCGATGTACTGTTAAACAAATGTTCATCTGTTGGACTTCCACGTTTAGCTTGCCAAAAGTGTTAACTAGAAGACAATTTCCATACTTTATACTAAATGTATATGTCTACACAGATAAATGTATCTTGCTTCTCCTTCAGATATGTGCATATATCAGAACATAACATACACGAGATATAACTGTATAACTAATGCATCTTAATTATGAAAATATTTGGCCTCCAGAAAAATATACATAATCAGTTAAATTAACTTTTCCTCATTTTCTTAAGATATACTAGCTGGAAAGTCACAAATAAATTATCACCAATATCTTATGTTGGCTTTGAAATTGCTGAAAGGAAAGTATAAATTAGACAGACTTTTTTTCAGTGGCATCCTGTAAGAGGACAACAGGTAATGGGCATAACTTGAAATAGGACATTCCACTTGAACTTAGGAAAAATTTCTTATTGTGCAGGTGGCACGTATTACCCAAAGAGGCAGTGGAGACTCAGTCCTTGAAAATCTTCAAAAGCTGCCTGGACATGGCCCTGGGAAACCTGCTTCAGATTGCCTTCAGATCCCCTGCTTGAGCAGGGGACTGGACCAGATGTCCTTCAGAGGTACTTTCCAACTTCAACTGGTCTGTGAATCTGTGATAGCTAAGCCACTGCAACAAAAATTGAACGTCACAGTTCTCCAAATATCTCCTCCACACACCTTAATACTTACCCTACCATCACATCACCTTCCATATCAAGCTCTTATACTTAACAATCTTCTTTGAGACATAGCTCAATCTCTCCTTCATTTTAATTATCCTTATTTTCTATGCTCTGTCTCTAGTAACTACTGTTTAACAGAACTGAACAGGAGCCAAATTTTGTATCTCACAGAATGTTCTGCTCCAGATTTTCAGACTGGATAAATGGAGATTGGGGAAATAAACAAAAGTAACCACCTAACTGTTGATGTGTGCATTTGAAAATAAGTTTGCAGTCTGCAAAGCGTTAAGAAACTAAACAAGCAACAAACAAACAAACAAACAAAACAATTAGGCCTGTTGTTCTTCTGGGATATGGTTAAAATTTCTGTTCATATTTTGACCACGATTTCCAACAGAGCTTAGGATTTTCTAATCTTTTTTTTAAATGAAATTCAACTAGCAAATGATTTCTGACAAAAGGACATCTGCTCAGAATATTCCCAACCAGCTGCTCCCTAGTCTTTTCTTCTCCCATATTACAGCCTCTTCAGTAAGTGTTTTAGCCCTGTTTAGGTACAGATTCTTTTTTTCCCAGCATGCCTTAACATCTCACCTTAAAAGGGAGAATTTGTTCCATTTGCTTTTTCAAAGCAACCTGGCAAATTCCGCTTATGAACTTAGAAGACCTTCCTGACATCTATCTTACTGCAAGCATTTGCATAGCTTCCATTGCCAAAATATGGGTACCAAGTGTTAGGTACATTTTTCCCCATCACTTTCAGTACCAGTTGGCAAAGTAGCAGGAAAGTCCATCAAAATAAATAAATACATATGGTAGAGGTAAAAACTTTTATGTATTAAATCCAAAATCATATTCTGTAATTGAGCAGCAGATCTGACATTTCTACTCCCGGTACCATAGGTGCAAGTTAAGAAACAGCTCTCTTCTTCTACACTCTTTTTTTAACTTACTCTTTCAGTGTCTTAGTAAAGTTCAGAAATGCCAGTTTGAAACAATCAAGTCTGACTTCATTGAAACAGGGCCTTCTGTGACAAGAGACAATTAATGAGGAAGCATTATATTTTTCCTATCTATTCTACTCTTCTTCACACAGCATGAACAAAATTAGGTTAATTAGCAGTGTGCTGGGGGAAATAAAATCACTTTACTGGGATTAACAGTTTGGGGCTAGCCTCATTATAAGGTATGGGACTATTAAGAAAATGGAATCACATTCCAGATTTAAATTTTCAAACAAATTCTGTGTCAAAGAGATAGCAAACTTGAATTAGAGTCTTCTTCTATGAAATATATAATAAACACACATATAAATTAAGAAACAGAAATGTAGATCAAATACATTTGTACTTTTGCTTTTGTAGAAAGAGATATATTGATGCAGAATTTGGTTATATTTTCCTAATATTATCATGCATGATAAAAGCTATTTTAAAAATGGAAGGAAAGGATCTATCATTCACCTGGGAAACTGAAAACATGGCATGAGTGGATTAAAAAACACTAAACATGCAGTTTCATTTCAGCTATCTAATGTAATTTCCATTAGAGTTTTCACCTCCAGAGTTAGCGTAGCTCAGGAGAAAGCAGTCAGTCAAAGACATACTGCACAGATAAATTGTATTAGCAGCACTAAGGAGCTATTGTGTTCTGATCTCTACCAACACGACTGGAACTCCTATTCAAAGCATCACTAATCTTGAACTCTAAATTTTAGATTTGTAACAAAATCAGATGAATACAATTGCTGAATTGTACCTTAAGTTAATAATGCATTGAATACTAGTCTTAGAAATGAAAATGTCATTTTCTTAAGTACTGTAAAACAGCAGAAGCCCCTTCATGTCAGCATGCCTGTGTCATATTATATTATTTGAGGATCTGCCTCAATGAGTACAAACAGCCTCAATGACTGAATGAGAAGGGCTTTAAACTATGATATGCTGGAGATAGCTTATCAACCCATATACAGTAGCAACGAGGAAGAGACCAAGGGACAACATGATGAGGGATGCTATGCACTTGCCCTTTTGAAAGCAGCATCCATCTCAAGTGCCTTCATATAAATATATTTTGCACGGGGAAAATACAAGAATGGCTGTTTACAAGGGTGCATAGTGATAAGACAAGGGGGAATGGTTTTAAACTAAGATGGGACATTTAGCTTAGATATTAGGCAGAAGTTTTTCACTCAGAGGGTGGTGACACACTGGAACTGGTTGCCCAAGGAGGTTGTGGATGCCCCATCCCTGGAGGCATTCAAGGCCAGGCTGGATGTGGCTCTGGGCAGCCTGGTCTAGTGGGCGGCGACCCTGCATGTAACAGCAGGGTTGAAACTAGATGATCATTGTGGTCCTTTTCAACCCAGGCCATTCCAAAATTCTATGATAAGAAGGATGAGAAATCTGTGCCTAGTTATACATTTATGATTCCGTTGGAATTAGACGTGGAGGAATAGCTTGTATGAATGCAGTACTGACGTAGACGTATTACGAGCTCTTCAGGAAAGATATGCTGGGAATTTAATGATGCGGGACTGCCATCAGCACGTGACTAAACAGTTGAGATCAAGTTGTGGCAAGCAATCAATATGCTGCAGGGCCAGGCTGCTGGACCTCAAGAAATGGACTGACATGAACATCTGGGATGGAAAAAATCCACAATTACAGTAGGAACTGTGAGCAAACTGGCTAGAAACGACCTGCAGATGCTACTGCACAGTAAATTGCACACAATTCAGCAATATTCTCTTGAAGCCCAGAAATCTGCTGGTTTAGTGAACTGCAACAGCAACACTCTAGGCAGCAGGTGGAAAGATGACTATTCCCCACTCTCTTCAGCACTTACGAGAATGCTTCTGGAGTTCCACAGCCAGTTCTGGACTTCCCAGTACTCCAAGACTTGGTGTACAAGAGCTAGCCTAGTAGAAGACATTACATACAAGCTGAAGCAGGGAGCACTAGCTGTGACGACCTGCTTTAGAGTTGGCTGAGAAAGATGTTACAGTTCTGTTCATCTTCCTGTTAGGAGAACACAGTTCAGCCAGACTTTTCTCATCAGTCCACGGATGAGAAAAGAGGCAACAGTTTGGAAGCTTGAAATTTGTAATTAGATATAAGGAAAATATTTACATCATAAGGGTGTTGAACACCAGAACAAAAAAACGTTGCCAAGAAGGTCCTGCAACTTCCACCATTTAAGAGATTCAAAACCTATCTGGGTACTGCTCTGAGGAACCTAACTAACTGTTTTGAGGAGTGAATTGACTTGATAGTCTCTGAGGGTCTCTTGCCATTTAAATTATTCTGAGGAGAAAATTAAGCTTTAACTTAGAACAGAAGCTAATATTTGTTCCTTGGGTAACGTACAGTTTTACTGTATAATAAAGCCTTCATTAATAGATCCCGATGTATCTTTTCCCCCTCACACCACATCCTTTCTTCTTTTTTTCTTATTCTTTGAGGAGGAAAATTAGACTTCATAAGACTTAAATCAAGTGTAGCAATATTGGCCCTCTAGGGATAAACGCATCAATACAATTACAAATGCATTCCTTGAAAGAGGCATACACACAGCTACAAGACTAACATTTTTAGTTTATGGACAATTCGTGGCCAGCAGCAGTGTCATTTTTCTATTATATATCAAACACATCCTGACAATACAGCTTTCTATCATGCTTTTTATTTTATTATTAATGTTTCTCCATTTTACTTAACAAAATACTATTTGTTTCCTTCACTTTCCCATGGAAATGTTCAGTTCCTATGTGGCTGGCACTCAGTGCTTTCTGCTGTCTTTGTGATTTATGAGTTTGCTGATTCTCAGTTGTACTACTGAAAATAAAATCCTCCACAAGAAAAAATAATTTGGAATTGCTTAATATGCCCCGATGAGTGTTCTAATTATTTCGCAGAAGTAGATTTGCTGCCAACCTTCATTGTTAAAAGAAACCCACTCATGGCAGGCCTTAATGCTACCAAAATAAATACCATAACTGGTTAATATAAGAAAACATTATTGGCCATATGCAATGAGTGCTTTAATTTCTTCACCATCCACTAAATTTGCTGGAGTCTTTCCTATGATTTATGGCAGAGACTGTCTTATAGCTTGTAATTCATCATACTACAAAGGGTCTTGGGATACAGTTTTATGAAAAGATATATATAAGTTAGTCTTTATTATAATATGTTAGAAAATACATTGTCATTGCATCACAGCCCTGGAGCCCTATAACCAGATTTCATGGGATGAAATGAACAATAATGGTTCCTAAGCATAAAAGTAAAACTTCAGGGAAACCCACAGCATAAGAAAAAAATATATATATATGGAAAATATGTTTTTTTGTGTTTTTTTTTTTAACCCCACATAACAGTTAGAGAACTTGCTTAAAAATACTCAGTTTTCATTCATTGAAACACTGGGGTATGCTACCCTTATTTTATGATTGCAAATACGTTTTTTTCAGAGTATCTAACAAAGCACACAGTATTTCAGCTGTTGATAACACTTGTGTCCATATTTTAAATAGCATAATATATTCTGGGCAGTAGCTTTGTTTTTAAGTCAGATCTGTAACTCTAATACGTCTCACTTCTGAATGTTTTCAATGCAAAATTTCATCATTTATCGATGAGCAGGTATGTCTAAAATATTCTTTTCTTTGTTTCCTTGATTTCTTTGAGATCATTAAAATATGAAGACTTTTAACAAGTGTTTATCTTTTAACAATGGAAAGTAATACCTCAGCAGTCTTACTTTATGTCTTCAAACATAGGTATAATTTTTGTTCATCATGTTTGCACTTCTAAATTTGCTTGCTACACTCCCACCTGAAACCAAAGCAGTTTCTAGTGAAAAATAACTAGTGAAGTAGAATGACTATATAAATAACAGGCAAGAAACATTAAGTGTATCTAAAAGTGGATGCTAGCTTTTAAGGTTTAGATTTTATTTACGTTCTGTATTCATTTGCATTTTTTTTTCAGAGCATGAAAATTGTGGGTTTTTTCAGATTTAGATGGAAGAACATGTGTGACTCGTGTGATTAGTGATAGGACTAAGGGAATGGATTCAAGCTGCACCAGGGAATGTTCAGGCTGGACGTTAGGAAATAGTACTTCTCTGAAAGGGTGGTCAGGCACTGGAATGGGCTGCCCAGGGAGGTGGTGGAGTCACCGAGCCTGGTGGTGTTCAAAGAGCGTTTGGATGTTGTGTTGAGGGACATGGTTTAGTGAGAACCATTGGTGATGGGCAAATGGTTGGACTAGCTGATCCTGTAGGTCTTTTCCAACCTTAGAGATTCTATGATTCTATGGACAAACACAGTGCACCTCTGTATTGACCAAATTCAATTACCAATTAATACACTCCAGTGATCTAAGTATTAGAAGTTCATTTCAACTCATTTGTTAGTATAACTATTGTCCTCAGAAATAGAGCACTTCTCACTACAGCCAAGTACTTCACAAACATCTAACTGAATTACACTGCTTGGTACATTCTTTTTAGCAAGAGCATCTCTTCTGAAGACAAGATGTCAATGTACACTTAAAAATTTTCCTGACATTATGTAGTTTCTTTGAATTGAGGTAACCCCAATAACTCAAAGAAAAAGAGCAGGTGCAGGAAAATCTCAAACTCTTATCCATATCTATGTACTCATCATTTGAGATTTATGTATCCAGCAGACACCATGGACCAAGCGTTAGGCTAATACAGTCCAATTATCTTCCTTCTACTCTGAATAAAAAAACAGCTACAGGGGCTACATGGAGGAATTTTTTACAAAGCATTTGCAGACAATGAATTGAGATGTCAAGAAGTGAAATGAGGTTTTTCATTACCTCTTTGGATACCAAAATTTGTATATAAATTGAAAACATTGTTACATACAAGAAGCATACAAATACTTAAACTGAATAGCTTTGCCAAATGAAGAAGTAGATAAACTCTAAAGGCTCATAATCAAAGAGATGCAGGAAAGACAAATTTTTTTCTTTGGGAACTTTTTTTTTGGTTAGTTGGTTGGTTGGTTGTTTTTGTTGTTTCGTTCTTTTTTAAGAATAAGTAACAGTAGGTTAATATTCACAAACTTTGACAGATCTATTAGAGTTCCAATGTACTTTCCAAGTAAATGGCCAAAAACACAAGCAAGAGACGTATAAAAAAGGGTAGAAATATTTTCATGGAATATAGAATTTTTGATCTGTATTTCTCCTATGCTTTCTACATCATAGTTTTGTAATCCTGTAAAAGAGATAAAGAATATAATATCCAAAGAGGCTTTTTCTCCTGTATACTTCACCTTGCATCTTAAATCTTTAATAGTTTTTTTCTCAGTCACTCAACTACTTTTTAGTCATTATTTCCACGAAAGGTGGAACAGATAAATATTCTGTTCGCCCTTATTGCATGCAATGAATGTTTTACAGGCACATGAACATTCATTTTGTTTGTTATTTAAAGACAAAGCTATTTCCAGGGTTTCTTTGCACCTTAAATTCATTATTCTGCAGATTGCTTTACTTCATTTGAATAATTTAGTACCATTGTAGTTAATTGTTTCCTACATGTACAGCAGCCACATATATACACTGCAATGGCAGATTTTTTCAAGACATTTCACCATATATATATATATATATATGTATATGAAGTGACAACATACTAAATGACCCTGTAGCCTACAAGCCAGTTTTCTCATAAAGATTTGCAGCAGTTGGCTCTACTAACATGCTGGTGTTACCAAAGTTATTTCATATGATCAGTGATAATTTTGGTTCAAGCAACCAATCAAGGTAGCTTTTGTTTGTCAATTGCCTTTACATTAATCAGTTTGAAGAAGAACTGTACATCATCTGATTACTTATTATTTATATTATTTTTATAGTTATTATTTTTAGCAAATAGGAAGACCTACCAGTAGAATAGTGCATAAATTGTGCCAAATTCTCTGTTGGGATGGAATCAAAGAAATAATATTTGAACAGCTGCTGCTAGAAGGTTATAATCAGGCTGTGTTTTAATTTTTTCCCCTCACACAGCACACACACAGTGGCTACTGTTCAAAGTCATCACCTTTCTGAAAGAATGTTTATATACTTAATAAGAAAATTGGTTATATACTTAATTATGAAATTGGTATTTGTGAAGACTGTATTCGTTAAAAAAAAAAAACAATAATCCTACAAATGTTCTCTACAGAGTTTGGTGCTCAATAGCACGAGTAGCCTTTTGACTTGAAAGAAATTCATGTGACAAAATACTCTGAGACAAGTGTTTTACTGCTGTAGGTAAATATTTGAAAACTATTTATAAGCACCAATTGCTTTTGAGGATGTGATGATTAGAGTTTTTAAGGTGCAAGACCTGCTTCTTTGTCTTATGCTTCCTCCATGCCCAGCTTACCAACACACAGAAGGCATAGTTTTTCCATGTAATCAGTTTAGAAACCAACACAAGGTTCTTCCCCTGAATTAAGTGAAAGCACTTCGGAAATTATTTAGCTATATTGATACAACTTTCACCTGTAGATACTGTCTTACAGGCTTGTTCCTGACAGCATTTGTCAGATTAACAGGTGATTTTTGTGTCACAAAGGCAAACAGCAGAACAAAGAGTCTAGAAACACATTATGTTTGCCTTCAGAGCCTGTTGGCTTTGATGCAGGGTTGCGTACTACCACAGCTCAGTAGCTTGTAGCCTCTCAAGGGCTGAAATGACACTCTACTGTGCTCCATCAGCCATGACAGCTGTATGCCTGGCTAAGCTGCTGGACCCAACACCAGCTCCATTTAATGGGATGGATCCATCCTGGCACAGGTGAGACCCAGTTCCCACACACCATTCAGATTTTTCAGCTGAGCTCATGGTATCAGAAAAAAGGGTTAGTGATGATTGAGAGTGATCATCCTAAAGAATACTGCCTATGTAGACACCTGGACAGTGCTAATACTCCACTGACAATAGAGTCAGGTCATTCAGAAGATGCACGTTTCATCTTGCTTTTATTAGAGACAGCACATATATGTAAAAACAAGATGACAACTACACAAGTTGCTGCTCTGAATCAGTCCTAACCTCTTAATTATAATATACATTCTGTGTTCATTTTTATATTGAAAAATATATAAAACATAGAGATAAATGCAGCTTTGGAGAGAGATGGATGCTCATCATGTAATTTAAGGTTTAATCCTGATGTACTATTTTTCTGCAACACAAATTTAAAAGTCTGAGAAAAAATCAAAACTCCAAACACATGTAAACTGGGAAGTTGAACCACCTCAGCTATTCAGAGTTGTTTTTTGTGTGTGTTGTTTTGATTTATTTATTTATTTATTTATTTTAATCATACCCAAATAGTAAAGAGAAGCTAAATCTCTTCTCTCCTAGTTAGAAAGCTTTTTCTATATAAATAATAAATATATAAATTTATATTATATGTTACATTATAGTATTATAATATTATATATTATAAAAAAATATTTAATGGTGATACTAGAAAATAGGGGAATGGAAGAAGCCCCTCAAGAGTTCAGTCACAAGAAGGAAAGATTCAATTACTCTAAAAATCTTTAGAGCCACAGGACAGAAATATTGGAAATGATGAGCCAAACTGGGTGTCATCATCAACTGTAATCCCAAATGGCACTTCATCTTTGGCTTGTATTATTCCTGTAGAAACATAATGAATTGCAAACCACTGAAAACGTGGAGATAATTGTACTTAAGGAAAGTACATTCTCCCATAATCATTAATTAATCAAATTAAAGCAAATGTTAACCACAGTAATATTTTCATTGTCTGCCTCATGCTTGGTGACAAAACTGAAGTTTCAGGAAAATTATAGTTTCTGTCTATTTACGTAAGATCCCCAGTGGCAATATATTATAAAAGAGCAAATGTGCAAATCAAAGACTACTTATAATACATTTTAATTCAGTAAAGGTTAATAAATATAAAGTAAATCTCTCCAATGAAAATATATTTAACATTACCTAAATCTTCATGGAATTAACCTGACTCACCATTTTACACTACTCTTTCTCTATTAATTTTTCAGTTATTCCTAATGGATGCTATGCAAACATATTACATTATTTATGTGCACATTCCTCCAAAATGTATATGTAGCACAGGAATGAAAAGTAAAAGTGAATTATCAACAGGCAACCACTTCTTTCAAATATTTATGTAAATTGCTAGAATCATGCAAACCAATAAGAGTGTGACAAAATGAAATAGAAACCTTAGCAAACAATCTTGTAGTATGAACTGTTTCATTTGAAGTGGTTTATAGTTGATCATTCAATGTTGCAATCCAAATCAATGTATCTTTTTCAGAGGCCTCAGAACTAACAATGACCATCTTTAAAATCACCTTAAATAGGACTCATATTTAAAGCGCTAACAGCAAAGCAATGAGCATTCCTTTGTTTAAGCACAACCTTCTGCAACGTACCTCAGCAGTAAACAGAGAATTCCATGTGGCATCTAAAGTGTTTCTTCATACTTACATCTCTGTCCACTCAAGTAATTTTTCTGAGTGACAAACACAGTGAATATGGCCTACATTAGTCTGATATGACAAAGATTGTGGCCTGCTTGGGTCTTTTGGCGTTCCTTTCCCCCCACAGGGGGATTTATCTCCTACATACATAACTGATTCAGCCATTGATCCGTCACCCTGCATCCTAATAGTTTCTTCATTGCACACACCACTGCTTAAGACTCCTACATTTTAAGATATCTAGCATACGGAAAGTATCTTGAAGGTTCCCTAGGCATAAGCCTCTGGCAAAGGAATGCTAATAAGCTAGAAAAATAAAATATGATGCAAAACATTTAAGCCATCTCATGTTCTTTTCTTCTGTTGACAGTGTTGAATGTTTATTTTTAAATTGTAGCCTTTGTCAACTACTGATTGTTTTGAAATTCTGTGTGCTGCATTAACCGAGGCGGCTGTAATTCCTTGCTCTACTTACAAGAGCTCAGTAGTAAGAACACGCTGGGCAGCAAACACCACATCCCTTTTTATGCTCTGCTCTAATCTCCAAGCAGGCAAAATCATCCATTTTAATGAATATCAAGTACATATATATTTTCAAATCCAAATACAAGCTATCGGGACAACTGAATAGGATCTCCATTATGTTTGTTGTAGAATTATACCTTGCTTAGAGCTCCCGGGCATTCTCAGAAGTCATGTATTCGAAGGGAATTGATGATATTGAGTATTTCACGTGGCACAGCCTGGCTGGGTGTTTAGAACAGATGATGCAGATTAATGCATCTATATTCAGTAGCTACAGAGGTAAGAAATCTTAAGTTTTGAAAGTTGATTTTAAATGAAATTGGAAAAAAAAATCACAGTGACGCACACTGTTGTTTTCATGAACTGATGTTCATGATAAATGTTCCCAGAGCTAATTGCTAGCAGTCACTCATCAGACATTATTTATTTACTCCAAGATCATTATTTTAATAGGTTTAATTTTACTACTATTTTACTGAGTTTCATCTGTCTCTATTATTTCCCTTTTTAATTTACAAGGCAGCTGTCACCTTTGCCTTTCTAAGTACATAAATATTCTCAAAGTACATCTATCATCTTGATTGTTTGGTTGTGAATCAGTCATTCCCACTCTTTCCAGCATTACATATGATTCACAGGAAAACAGTTAAGAATATCTACACTCAAATAGCTGAAAAGCTATTCTATATTGCTGCTTGTGTTGCTGAAGAAGAATAAAACTGTTGAAAAACAAAATCATACTTGTTCTGCATTAACTTTCACCAATACGTGTAATATGGCCTAATTTCCCAAGGTTTCAGTATGGAGCTCAGAATCATACACCATTGGATGTATATTTTTCTCCCTTACCATTTCTACTCAGTGTTCAGTTTCTTGGGAATAAACTGTTAAATATGATTACTTTTGGATATTAACATTTCCATTTTAATTTTTTATACCTCTGCTTAAAATCTCTCCATAATTTCATTTCTTTTCTCTTTTACATCAAGCTTTCCTTACCTCTACTCTGTTGCCACTAGTTATACTAAACAGCCTCTGCCTTTCTATTTTGGATTACCATGGTCTCCCTGAGTCAATCAAGTCTTTCCTTACCTAGATACGGGTTCAAAAGCCAATTAGATAAAGTAGAAGGAAAAAGCTCTATCTCTGCCTAGCAGACAAAGGTGCAGCTTCAAACTCTGGCTAAGCAAAATCCTAAACTGGATATCTGTCCTGTTCTTACATCACCTTCCCATCAGAATGGGAAGCATGCCCTTGATGTCCTTGTTGATTTCTGAAGGTATCATCAAATAAACCAGAACTCTGGCAAATTTGGGTGGTATTGTTCTCAAAATATTATTCATTATCTCTTTAAAGAGAGTCAAACAAGGAAGATGATATGAACACCAAACTTACTGGCTTCATATCCCATCCTTTCTCTATTCATATGCTCCTTAATAAGCAAGGACAGCACAACATAGCCCAAAAAGGCTATGGAATCCACATTCTTGAAGATTATTGAGTAAAGCCCTGAGCTAACTAGTTTGAATTGACTGGCTATATTTTGACCAGGGGTTTGAACTAAATGACCTTCTGCGGTCCTTTCTAAGCTGAGTTATTCTGACTGTATGAAACAGGCAATTCAGAAAAGAGCTGTCTTGACTGCCTTCACATTTTCAAGATTTCTAATTTCATCTAAAATAAAACAAAAAAACTGACAATTTGTCATTTGCATTACTGTCTTCTATCCTTTATGCTTCTGGACTATTTGAAATATATTAATAATTGCAATTATTTTACAATCATTTCTGAGAAAAAAGCAACCCTATCTGTGGCAGGGGAGTTGGAAGTTGGTGATCCTTGAACTAGAAATAACATTGGAAGGTGATGAGAGAAGTAACAGGTATTCCTATGCACATACACGTACGTATGAAAATAAAACAGAATTCCAGAGAAAAAGAACACAGAGATTGTGGTCTGAAGATGATCTCAGATTTTAAGAGATCAAACAGATCAAACTCATGTAACAGTTGAAACTCTATAGGGTTGTGAATGACAATCAAAACGCTTGGAAGCAGAGAGGCAAGAAAGAAACAGAAAAGCATAAGATAAGAACAAGACTAGAAAACATGGATCCCATGTCATACAATAAGGCAGAAACAAATAAAGAAAAGATGAAAGATGTGTTTAAGAAAAAGATTGAAAACAGCTATCAACTAAAAATATTAGGTGGATAGGGTGGGAGGAAGAAAATAAAAATTCAAGAAACAGGTAGGGAGAAAAAAAAGCAGAAATGAAAGCTTTAAAATGAGCCAATAGAATGCAAAACAAAAAGAGATACTAAAAAGTAAAAGAGCTGCTTAAGAAAATTCAAAAGCAAAATGTTGATACTGAAGGTAAAGCAAAATTTGTCTATAAATGTGTAAGGTCACTCAGAGCTACAGTTAGAAAGCTTTAGACATTTTTCTGCATATTCTGGATGATGGTGAAAGTCTGCCCCAGAAGAAATTTTTATCTGCTGCAACAGGAATCTTTCTGTCCTACAGCACAATCAATGAAAATCAATTGGCTCATAATTGCTTTGCATCAAATTAAATTATAGAGGACTATGTGGCCCAGAGGGTTGGAAATGAGATGCGGCGCCTTTCACATTTAGGTCACTGCCACAATCATAGTCCAAGTCAATGATGACTGAGAGTTGTTACGGTTGTGTTAGTAAAGAAAATGATTTTAAGCTCTACCTTTACTACTTTGTAACCTCAGAACATTTTTTTTTCTTCCTTTTCTTTTCTTTTTTTTTTTTTGCCAATCCCAGAACAAAGCTGAATGAAGCTTTCAATACTTCTAATGTGACCTTTATGCCATCTGGGATTACAGTCTGCAGTCAATCCTTTTTGAAAATACTCTTCTCATCTTTTCAGTAGGCTAAGAGATCCAAACAGCCAAGTTATTTTTGAAAATGTAGTTCCAAAAATGACAGTCTGTAAATAACATGTAAGCTACATATCAAAACTCCTAAACTATGTTTCTTTTTCTGCGTAGGACATAAATAGTAAAAATATGAAAACTGTGAGCATTTTCTTTGATTCTCACTCTCTAAAGAAAAAAAACTTTTTGAAAACATTAACTGGTAGTAAGTACAGTTTTTCATTGATCAGTGATTACATTTGGCTTTAATTCTATCCATTACTGTTTGCTAATTTGTAGATGGCTCGAGCAGATGCTCTGACTGAATTACAATATGGGTTGAAAGAAGAAGAAATGTGAATAGTTATCATTCCTAGATTAATCATTGCTGTCCAACTATTTGCTACTATGCAGATCAAGAAATTTTAGAATGGTATGCTCCTATGAATTATGTACTATTATCACCAAATCAATATTGACACTGTTTTGGCTGATGGAGACTACAGATGAGAACTTCCTCTGTTAGTACTGTGCTAGATGCAAATATTCCCATAATTGTTAGATTATTTAACAGTTGAGCTAAGTAAACCTGGCTGATTTGGACAGAAGTTTATCAACTCAAGGACTCAAACAGGGTTGTAATGAGAGATACTACATCTGGCTGGCAGCTATTCAATTAACAATGCTCAGTTTTGGAGCCAGTTCCGTTCAACATTTTTATTAGTGATCTGCATGCAGGAGTTAAAGGAATCCCTAGTAAATTTGTTGATTCTACTAAACTGAGAGGTGCTCTATAATTGACTCTATGGAGGGAAGTGAGGCCATGCAAAAGGATCTAGATAGATTTGAGAACTGGGCCGAAGGCAGAAGCATGAAATTTAAAGAGAACAAATACTGGATTCTGCACTGGGGAGGGAGAAATGCTGGACAGTAAGCATAGCTTAGAAGATGAGCCAGCAGTGAGTCCTGGAAGCCAAAAGGGCAAACTGCATCTTAGGATGCATTAAGCAAAGCACAGCCAGCCAGTCAAAAGAGCTGATTCTGATTTAGTGTTGCAGCCTCACCTTGAATACTATGCAAAATTCTGATCTCCACAGTATGAAAAGGATGTTAAAGTCTGTGAAGACATCCAGTGTGCAACAAAGCTGGTTCAAGGGCTGGAAGTGATGCCTTGTGAGGAAAAGCTGAGAGCACTGGAGTTGTTAGGCCTGGAGAAAAAGTGGTTGAGGAGGTGACTGCATTGCTCTCTGAAACTTCCTGACAAAGTGAAGAGCAGAGGAAGATGTTCATCTTTTGTCCTAGGTATTTAGCGACAGAACATCTTGAGTGAGATCACACGGCATGTGCTAGACAACAGGGGGATCAGGCCCAGCCAGCATGGGTTCATGAAAGGCAGGTCCTGCTTGACCAACCTGATCTCTGTGATTGAGAGGCCCACCTGGTGGATGAGGGAAAGGCTGTTGACATAGCCTACCTAGACTTCAACAAAGCCTTTGACACTGTCCCCCACAGTATTCTCCTGGAGAAGCTTTCAGCCCATGGCTTGGACAGTTGCAATCTTTGCTGGGTAAGGAACTGGCTGGAGGGCTGGGACCAGAGTGTGGTGGTGAATGGAGTTAAATTCAGCTCGCAATCAGACACAAGTGGTGTTCCCCAGGGGTCAGTACTGGGGACTATCCTATTCAATATTTTCACTGATGACCTGGATGAGGGCATTAAGTGCACTGTCAGTAAGTTTGCAGAGGACAGCAAGTTGGGAGGAAGCATCGATCTGCACAGGGGTAAGGTGGCCCATCAGGGAGATCTGGAGAGGCTGGATAGCTGGGGTGAGGCCAATGGGATGTAATTCAAGGAGAAAAAGTGTCAAGACCTGCACTTTGGCCACGACAACCCCAGGCAACGCTACAGGCTTGGGACAGAGGGGCTGGATGACTGTGCAGAAGAAATAGACCTGGGGGCTTTGGTCAATTCTCAGCTACGCATGAGCCAGCAGTGTGCCCAGGTAGCCAAGAAGGCCAATGACATCCTAGCTTGTATGAGAAATAATGTCACCAGTGGTAGAAGGCAAGTGACCCTCCCAATGTACTGAGCTCTGGTGAGGCTGCACCTTGAATATTCCGTTAAGTTTTGGGTCCCTCACTACAAGAAAGACATTGAGGCTCTGGAGAGTGTTCAGACAAGGGCAACAAATGTGGTGATGGGTCTGGAGCACAGGCCTTATGAGGAGCAGCTGAGGGAATCGAGATTGTGTAGCCTGGAGGAAGTGCAGGGAAGACCTTATCGCTCCCTACAAGTACCTGAAGGGAGGTTGTGGCGAGGGGGGGTCAACCACTTCTCTTGAATAACTAGTGATAGAACTAGAGGGAATGGCCTCAAGCTGCACGAGGGGAAGTTCATCTTGAATATTAGGAAAAATTTCTTCTCCAAAAGAGTGGTCAGGCACTGGAACAGGCTGCCCAGGGAGATGGTTTAGTAAGCGCCCCAGAGATGTTCAAGAAATGTTTAGATGTTGTACATCTGTTGGACATGGTTTAGGGGGGAAATATTGGTGGTAGGTGAACAGTTGGACTGGATGATCTTGGAGGTCTTTTCCAACCTTAGTGATTCTATGATTCTATGATGTATGGTAATGTCTTAAAGCTGTGACAGACAATAGGAAGAATTTATTTACTGACATAGTTGGACATTGGAACAGGCTTCCTAAGCAGGTGTTTGATGGACCATGTCTGTCTGCTTTAAAAAAGCATTTCGATAACACACTTAATGATATGTTTTAACTGTGAGTTTGCTCCAAATTAGTCTGACGTTTGGACTCGACGACCTACCTCACTCCCTTCCAACTGGAATATTTGTATTATGTTTCTATTCCATTCTAACCACTATAAACATATGGGTCAGCAGAGTAGATAAACAGAAAAGAATATCCAGCAGTTGGTTAGTGATTAAATATTGAGAGTGTAACATTACAGCTAGACTGAGATGAATGAGACTGACTGTCAATTGTTCTGGTTTCACTGCAAATCAGTGCATCTACTATACTTTAAATACAAAACTAAACCAGAATCAAAGTTTCTAGTTTTGACCAGAATCTGAACAGTAACAAAAATAACAGTATTTAAGAGAAGAACACATTTCTAAAAGCTTCTTAGCAGTGGAAACATATGAATAAAATACAGCACAGAAGGTGATCTACCAATTGGAGTACTGAAGTACACTGCAAGCTTTTCCTCCCGTTTTATAACAGATTTTATAGAAACTCAGTTACTCTAAAGATAAAACAGCATTCACAAAGATTACTTTTAACACAATTGGTTGCACTCAGACTTGTAGCTGGTATACTTCTACCATGAGCAAAACTGCATATAATAAATCATATACCTCTTTTCAGGACGGGCAGAAAATAGGACACATGAACTGCACTTCTAAAATGTTCACTAGCTATAGAACATTAATTATATTTAGATTTTAATTTAATATTAAGAAACTGTTAAGCACATATCTATCTATACAGTATTTCTATAATAATTATGTGTTAAAGTGATATTTCCTTTACTGTTAATTTCTTCCTCTGAGAGCGATACAAATTAGACTTCTAGGATTTTAGTCTTCCCAGGGAGAGTAGAGCCAATTAAGGTTTTTCAACAACTCTTTTTTTTCACTACTATATATATAGTTACTCTTAACTTCCATTAAAGTGATCAATAATGGCTTGATAGAATAGCAAAAAATCTAAAATAATATTAATACTAATAGCATGAGTCATTAAACTCTACTACAAAAGTAATCATGAAAAATACAAAGAATTATAGAGTATCTCAGGTTGGAAGGGACCCACAAGAACCATCAAGTCCAATCCCTGGCTCCACACAGCACCACCCAAAATTTAAACCCTCAGTCTGAGAACAACGTCTACATGCTTCTTGAACTCCAGCAGCTCAGTGCTGTGACCACTGCCCTGTGGAGTCTTTTCCAGACCCCAAACACTCTATGGTGAAGAACCTTTTCTTAACACCCACACTGACATTTCCCTGACACAGCTTCCTGCTGTTTTCCTTGGGCCCTGTTGCTGTCACCAGAGAGCAGAAATTAGTGCCTGCCTCTCTGCTCCACGTGTGAGGAAGCTGTAGATTTCCCCATTTTAATGCTAGTAACTGGCTGCCAGCCTGATGTAACCCCATTTACTATAACCCTTTCAGCCAGAACGCTCAGCTCATTGTTTGTCCGTGACATTATATATAGGTTGCTTCCAAAGTAATGCCTCCTATTTATTTCCCTGGAAACTACAATAGGTACAAAGAGCACAATAACAGTATTTGATAGAGCAAATTCTCAGCTACAAAACACTGTTTTTCAGCATAGTCATCACCAGTAACTATGCCTTTCACCACCCATGAATGAGAGCCTGCACTTTGCGCTTGTAAAAATTCACACCAGTAGAGGTGACCTGCAGTTTCACAGCTGCTATGACAGCATTGTTGCTGAAACTCACCACCCACTGCCTCACTGTGCTCACATCCACTGTTTGGTCTCCATCAGCGTTCAGCAAGTGTAAATGAACGTCAGTAGGTGCCATTTTTTCCACATGGAGGAATTCAGTGACACACCTTAGCTTCATATGCACTTCCATGTCAGATGTCATTTTGTGAGACTGTCCCTCTGCTGCCATCTGTCACATAGCAACAACATGTGAAGGAATATTGATGGGAAGGTTCAACCAGCACACTGAATTTTACTTCAGTTAGAATAAGAGTCCTTTTATACAAAGATTTAGTTATTAGAGCAATCAGGAAAGTAGCAATGCTGATATGTGGATACCAGTCAGCATGAAGTCACAACTTCTTTCCAGTAAAATATTCTAAGCTATACAGAGGAGCAAGGGGGGATTCTTCCATTCCCTTAGTGAGCTAGAACACAGCACACACAATGGGATTACAGCCTGCAAATCACACCACACACTTAGAGAAGTGTTTCTGTAGACACACTAATCTTTTATCGGTATCAAAGGTCCCACCTTCGCTTTTGGGGACAGTCATCCTGTCCCAGCTTGCTTAGGAGCTTGGAATGTTTTTATGGAAGCAGAGTGCATGTACAGGCAGTTTCTCTAAGTTTCTCTCAGTGCTAATTTACCCAGCCTCTTTGCTAGGTTAGCGTCACAAGATGTGTTTTGGATTCAAATGGAGGCTATCAAAATGAATTCGTAATGCTCAGACCCTGCCTAAGAAGCCTGCCTGTACCAGTGACGTAGACAGCGGTGAGGTACCTGCCAAAAGGTGTCAATTTACAATCCATTTCCTGTGTAGAAAAATGAAGATTTCCCACATACAGTAAGGTGGTGTGCACCTTGCTAAGATGAGTACTTTCTATTATTCAGACTTCCCAATGCCATGCTATAGGTCTATGATAGAGAAAAAATAGATAATCTTCAAACTAACATAGGAAATAAATATGATGAATCTTGGCCTGGACACTTGAATGAAAGATTTTGCAACTTACAGTACTTAAAAAATATTGGTCTAATTGCTCACTATGCTTGAAAGCTAAATCTTTTATGCTTATTTACTACATATTTTTCCTCTAGCAGAATAACTACTGAAATCATTTTTCAGCTAACTTTAAAACAGTTCATCATGATTTTTTAAACATACATCGTATTGGCGCAAACAAGTTTGATTTCAGCTTGATTTATAATGCTTCATTTGGTGTTATTTTCCTAAAGCAGCTCTTAAAAAGCTGTTTCCATTCACAGGTAGACTGCATCAAAAAAAAAAAAAACTTTCATACAAAATGTACAGCACAAGTATGATTTGAAAATATTCATCTCATTCACATTCCCCTGCCTCCACTAAAAGATTTATAACATCTAAAACAGGAATTGATGAATTCATCAGCACCTGCGACATTTTGATCATAATCAATAACATAATTTTGCCCTTTAAATGGGATTTCAATTAAAGTACATTTTCCAAAGTAACTTTATTTTTATCATAAAAGTAGTTTCTGTGCAAACCAACAGTATTAACTCATTGGTGCCAAATTCTATTCTGGAAGGAGCAACTGCATTAGTTGTACAGCTGAACAATGTTAATATGATAATTAAAGAAAGGTATATACAGTCAGTTGTGCTGTTTTAAAGGTCAAATATTTGAATGTAAAACATTCATTTGGTAAATAAACACAAGCATAAAAATCAGCATTATTACACACATACACAAGACCATTGTCCAAAATGGAAGAATGTTAGGATGACTACTGAATATTGACATAAGTACAGGCTAGACTGGCTCCTACAATTTCACTTCTGAGCTCTCAGGAAAACAGAGGGTAACTGCAGCATCCACTGAAAGTTAACTTTAAAATTTTTATTGGATAGAAGAGTCTACCAGCAGCAGAAGAAAGGGAGCAGACAGACCATCACCAGTCTCTTCATCAGATCATATTAAATAACACTGCCAGAACTTATTTTGAGCTTTCTCTCTTGTTGAAATAGTGCTTACCTGAGTAGTGAGTTAAGTTAGAACTGCTTTTAAATTAAATGACTTAAAGAATTTTCAATTCTATAATACAAGAAACTTTAGATGTAAGGAACAAACAAAATGTAATAAGCTGGAATAAGATGAATGAATAAATACATATGAAGCCATGCTAAATGAGAGGGTTTTATTGTCCAGTCCTGCTGTAGAAAGTAAATTAAATCAAGCTGTATGATCTGGTTATCTTCAAGGACTCTTTGTCATGAGTAAGCTACTGGTCCAGGTACAAACAGACTGTTACTCCTCAATGAAGTGGCAGTAATTGATCTGTGCCTGCATAGACCCATTGTTGCACAGCTTCTCTGTTACCAGGAGGCTGCTAGCTTAATGTCTGTCACTTTGGGAAATGAAAATACACCTTACTTAGGAAAGAGAAAGGGAGGTAATTTTAGGGTCTTTCATCTTTTCCAGGGCTGTACTGCTAAGTCAGCAAATGTATTTTCTTTGTCTATGGCAATTAAGTAAATTTTTGTTAAAGTGCTAAGATATAGAACATGACACAGCTCTTACAGGTGGATAGTATGTATACCTACATCCAGGGAATAAAATTCTAGCAATACTGACATCACTGGAAATATTACTGCACCCTGAATCGTCACTCCACACAACTTCAGCACACAGCCTTCAAAGGAATGAGAGAGTAGAAAAAAATACACATAACTGTTAGAAGCCCTTTGAGTTTTGATGGCACTTCTGAGAACCTTCTTATTGAACAGAGAAACAATTGCAGAGAATTTGCAGAGGGAAAAAAAGAAAGAAATTACATAACTTTATTAATAAGGACACAAGCCTTCTGACCTTGTCCAGGGAACATAAAATTCTTCATAGTCTCTGAAAGAGGCCATATCCATTGTAGAAACCATCGTATTTTTTAGTTAATTATCCAGTTTAACTATTGAGCTTGTCTTGAGGCAAATCTCAAGATAAATACATCAAAACTACAAAGCAGAGAACTACGTTAGATGTAAGCAAGATCTACAGAAGCCCAGCAAAAAGCGGATGATGCCACTGCTTCTCACTTTTGTCAGAAACCATTTGTCACTTTCACAGTTGTCCACACAATTTGAAAACTGAAAGTTACAGCTTGGTAGCAGTCATAGAAATTTTATTCAGTTTGAGCTGGGGGTGGAAGGATGCTGTAGCTTCCCTCACACTAATTCAACTACAGAGTCTATCAGCTTCTGTTTGTTTACATTTGAGGTTTGTCCTTGGAAGCTTCAGCGTACAAAAAAAATCTTTCCATGGTAAATAGCCAAATATGTATAAAACCAGTCACGAATTATCAGATTACTTCATGGTAGAGTGGTAAAAATATAAGCATGGATTAATTAAAATACAGAGAAATTTTGGTTTTATATATACCCCCCTTTCTCTTCCCTTAGTGAAGATTAATTCCTGCTATACACAGTTAGGAATAGCTTCCGTTGTTATTTTACGCAACCACCTAGGCTCTTTGGTGCTGTGAATTCAAGTCCCAGCTGGGAGATCCAAATTTATAATGACATTCTAGTGAGTTTCTGAGGCTCAGTAAATCTGGCATGGGAGTCAGACTCCTCAGAAAGGAATGACAGCAGATGCCCTCCAGGGGAGATAGAAAGCATGAGTCATACCAGGCTGCCACACTGGGCACACATTGTTGACTCAAGAAAAAGAACTGACAGGCAGCGGCCATAACTTCTGATGCTTCATTTAGATCTCTCCCAGTAGGTGTCACTACTATGTAGCATTGTTATAAAACCTTAAAATAATGAATATAGAAGAAGCACCTTTTTCCCCTCCAAGTAAAAAAAAATAAACAACAACAACAACAAACCTACAGCTGTACACTAATTATGCCAGACCTCAATAATCAGCAGGAATCAGCCTTGTGCAGAGGATGAAGGAGAAACTGCATTAGTTGTACGTTACTTCTATTTTCATACAGCTAATTTTCCTCTTAGAAACTGTTACACATCTTCAAGAAATGTCTTTAATTAAGTGGTTAATTTAATGCAAAGACTCAGCATTCTCTTCACAACAGCAATGTACACTGATGGACGTATACCAAACTCTATCTATTTCACATTGTTATAAAATGGCTGTTGAAATCTATTCTTTGGAAAGATGGAAAGATAAGATAGATCTGTAATAAACATGGCACACACAACAAACTTTTGTAGAAACCAGTCCGAAAAAAAAACAACCTAACAGAACAAGAAAATGAATTTTGATTTTAAAAGCAGTCTGTCTTCATGCAGAGTCTGAGCATCCTACCACCCAGCTATTCTGCAGGCATTCAGACACTTCACTGTAATGTCTCAAAAATCAATAGCAATTTATTCTCTCTTTGGACCCCAAGCAACAAAAGTAAATAATACTGTCACCTCCAGTCTGCCTTCAGAACATGGTCACAAAATGGTCTTGCTACTACACTGCAGCTTTACACAGTTCTTTATCTGCGCTGGCTTTGCTGCCTATATTGGCTTTCAAAAGGGACAAATGCATAAGACAGCAACACAAAGGGGTCAAGTTCTTGCATGTTCCACCCAGCTGGAGTGCTGAGTATGAGTTAAGGGAAAGGGGAAACAGAAGATGCCAAGTCTTAGCTGATTTTATTTGAGCAAAAATAAGCAATATTAGAAATTGTTAGAAATTCCTGCACAATAAAAGAGAAAAACAAACAGGAAAGAAGTTGAAAAAAGTTGCAACTTCAAATCTGCAACATGCAAAGGCATTTCTTAAATTACTTCCTTAAAACGACTTTAAAATTCATGTTCCTCAGTAAAGCACATATTGAACACGTCAGAATATTCAGAATAATCCAGAATGTTCAGACAAATTCATTTCTTGACACCGATTGCAAATTATGATGATTTTAAGAAAATCTCTCTCATCGTATGCCAGGTAGACTTCTTTAACTGTTTATAGCACGAGGCACTGATAAAAGCACGGACACGTTCACAATGTTTCAAACATTCAAACTGGTAGAGATGAAGATACACTCAGTTAACAACTGGTGGCCTTCTGTACGTCTGTAAAATGGACTCTTTTTATGGAATAGCATATGTATTTTTATTTTTTACATATTTAATTGCCTTTACTAGTAGATGCTATGGTACAGCAGCAGATTAATTTTCTTCCCTGTCCCCTGCCTCACTACTCCCCTACCCACCTTAAGACACTAATTCAGTAATGGTTTTATTCTAGACATAATGATTTCCAAGGATTCATATCACAAGTTCAAGGTGTGTCACTCATCCACATTAGCACTGAGTACTGATTTGAAGGAGGTTGCCATTTGTTCCGTGGCATTTTGCACCAATGAGCATAAGGACAGGGCACAGGGCACAAGCTGAATACAAAGCAGGGACTATGTTTGAATGAAAAAAAAATTACTTTCTATTCCACAGTAATTCCACGAAGTAAGTTCTCACTCTGAAATGATAAATTACTGGAACTTAAAAACACTATAAAAAATTCTAAATTTAACAGATCTCATAAGAATTCTTATCATTAGACAAGTCACAATTGTGATAATATATACTTTTCTAAGAAAAGAAATGTGAAAATTCTAGAGGATTTTAGACTACTCTCTTAAGAAAGCAAAATCTGAATGAATTGTTCACAACTGCTTGAGAATAATGAGATACTAAGACTGTTTTTTCACACAAGTAATTATTTGTCCAATCCAATCAAAGGGCATTCTGAATGAATGTCACTAAGAAGTTTTGATAAAACATGAGAATACAAATGTATTTCTTATTTTAGAATTCAAGTGAAAAGGGGGTAAAACCCAACAACCACTCATTAAAGAAAAGCAAGACAAGAAACTGAATTTTATACCCAATCATAAACTGAATGAGAAGGAAGGTTATAGAGATTTTATTTTTGTATGTGACTCATATAATCCACAAGGAGATTTGGATAAGAAATGCCTGGAAAGAAGACAGAAATAAAGCTGGAAATGAAGCCACAGGGCTTCCTCTTAAGATAAAAAAGATAGCTGCAAAGAATGGGAAGTCAGCTATTCTGAGAAGCAGCACCTGTCACAGAGCAGAGAAAGCCTAAACAATAGATTATTATTCAATTATTTAACTTACAAAAAAATTCCATACATGATTTTTAAATGACTACTTAAAAACGTGTAAGCATCTGAAATCAGACTGCTGGTGTTTGACCGACTGGTCAGAACCTACACTGAACTCTCATATTCAATTCTATGTAGACTCTCACTAGTCCCTTATAAAAATATCTTGCAAGATCTTTATCTTAAACAGAAAAGAAAAATCTTATTTCTACTATTGTTTTCCCCAAGAAGTATGTTTCATTTAATTTATGAATTAGATAATTTTATATCAGCTATTTTCTTTAGTATCACTGAATGCAGTGCTAACTATATTTAGTACAGGGACACAAAGCAGATATGTATGAGACAGGCTTAAATCATTCCAGAAATTCTTTTGTGGCTCTGAAGTATCTCCTAGTAAAGTTCTGACAAGTGAGATAAGCTTTAACACTTTCAAGAATAGTTCTATTGTGCTTACAGAGCTCTATGGGAACGCTTTGGAGCTCTGAGATTCAATAGGTCTTTAGGTATGGAGGATATAAAGCAGTGAACACCAGATCAATGTGCACTGCAGTTTCTGGCTAATCCTGTTAGCCCTGTACCTGCAAAATGTTAAGAACCAAAGTCAATACCTCGTAACGAATTAATAAACTAAGTCCTTTTCAAGCTCAAGTTGACAAAACATCTGGAATTCAAATACACTTACATATTCATTAAAGTGATGTCCAGAAATGATATCTCCACGCTATCAGGAAGCCAGCTGGTGTTTTGCCATCAGCTTCAGTAAGCATCATCAGATCACACAGACAACAAGATGCGTTAATTCACACATAAACAGGAATATTCTAATATGGCTTAACAGGGATATGATAACATACAAGGCTTTTAAAAGTTGCTAAGTAAGATTCAAAGTGCTTATGTAAGTGAAGGAGATGAAAGAGTCTGAAACTACCTTCAAAATAAGCCACTCCAACCATAGCTCAGTGGCAGCCAACTTAGTAAGGTCAAGTAAAATCCGTTGTTTCTTGCCTGATCCTTAAAGTTCTTGAGTGCCAAAACTAGAATCACAACTTTTAATTCAGGCTTTAATTAAAAGAATTCTGCAAGAGAGTTCTTGTTTTTCTTATACCCCAGTAGTCTTGCATAGCCCTTTGCGAGGTTGCCAGTTTAACAGAATGCAGACTATACCCACCAAAATGTGTTAAGGCTCTGAGCACAGAGATATCTCCTGGGAAGCAGAAGTTTTTATTTACTTATCTCAATCCACATGTAGGACAGATCTGAAGTCTCCTAAGTACAGTACTCTGTCAAGGACCAGCAGTAAATGGTATTCCATTGTTGAAAGAGGCTGAGCTCAACTCAGGTTTCAAAGAGAATGCTTGTATGTCCAGAGGCACCTAAAATTCAGATGCCAAATATCTGTAGAGCAAAAATTCAGCTACAAACCTGAATAATGTGTCCTACTGTAGCCCATACTGGCACAAAGCAGGCAGAGATTCAGAACTCCTCTCAGAAGTACGTACCTTTCCTCTGCAGTTGCTTCACTTTGCACGCACCTAACTCCAGGTACTCATCTGATCTCACTGCAAGTCAGTTCAAGGGGCTAAACGAAGCCAAAGTAACTTATATGAAGACTCGGGCATCCTAACATATCAGCTACCTGACACTTCTACGTGAAAGTAGATTTGTTTCTATCATTATTAAGAAAAGGCTAACAAATGTGTAACAATTATACATATTTTTTTAAATTATAGATTATGCTATGTAACTACCACAGTGAATGTAACACACATTGCAAACTGTTAGCTAATTTCTATTTTACCCACAGCAAAATGAGCAATAAATATATTTATGTTCATTTTAAGGAGACCTCTGAAGTGATAAATGAATTTTTTAAAGTTTTTTTTTGTAATTAAGAATCATATAAATAAACATTTATTTAATTTGGTGCTTTTAAAATATGCATTATCAAATTCAGTATGCCCAAATCCAAGTGCTACTTCTTCCAGAAGTATATAAGCACACACTGTATGAGTGTTACTATCTTACAAAAGTGTCTCTTTATTTGATAGCCTTAGACTAAAATTGCTGAGTACATTTCATTTTACCTAACTTCACCAGTAAAAGATTTGTTATAATTTAGTCAACCATTTCCTAATCTAGTCATAAATTTGACACGTGAGAATAAATTAACACTAGATGTTTGGAGTAAATGTGACTGAGGCAATATTGGTTTAATATTTTGCCATATTTATTTTACCTGCCTCTCCTTGCTTTAGAAACACAGCAAATGAAAGAACAAGTGAGGAAGCAGAAGTCAAAAAAAAAAAAAAGAGGGAAAAAAGAAAAGATTGCTTTTGTTTGTAATTCAGCATGACAAATTCATCATTTCAAAAAATATTAAAAAATATTTTCTTAAGAAGAAAGCAAAAGAATGAGAAATAAGCCTACAGATATTCACCAATGTACTGTCATTTTTAAGATATTAGAACCTATCAATAGAGCTTCAAAAATCATGTCCCCTAGTCAGTTAATTTTCTATAAAGATTATATGGCATTTTTGTCTGTCTTCTGATCCCTTTTAGATCCCTGTCTACTCCAACATTTGCATGCGTATATTTCATTTCTAACTATTAAACTATTATTACCCACTCTCAAAAATACTGAGAAAAAGGATAATTTCCACAGAATCACTGAATTACAGGTGTTGGAAAGGACCTCAAGAGATCATCAACTCCAATCTCCCTGCTAAAGCAGGTACCCTAAAATAGATAGCACAAGTAGGTGTTCAGACATGTCATCTCATAAAGGAGACTCCACAGCCTCTCTGGCCAGTCTGTTCCAGTGCTCCATCACTCTTACCATAAAGCTCTTACTGATGTTTGTATGGTATTTCCTATATTCTAGTTTTAGGCCTTTTACTTCTTGTCCAATTGCTACACACCACCGAGAAAAGCCTGGCCTCAGCCATTTGCTCCCACCTCCCTTTAGGTATTTATTAACATTTATCAGATCCCCCCCTCAGTCTTTTTTTTTCCCCTCAGGCTAAACAGACCCAGGTTACTCAGTCTTTCTTCACACAGGAGATGCTCGAGGCCCTTTTATCAATTTTGTGGCCCTCCACAGGTCTCCTTCTAGGAGATCCTTGTCTTTTATGAACTGGGGAGGCCAGAACTGAACAGAGTTTTTTTTAATGTGGCCCCACCAGAGCAGAGTAGAGGGGGAGGATAACCTCCATCAACCTGCTGGCCACACTCTTTTTAATGCACCCTAAGATACTACTGGCCTTCTTGGTCACATGTGGGGGCCTCGTTGATGTAAGTGTCCACATTCCATGTATTCCATCAGGAATTTCTGTCATCAATCACGGCTGGGTGACCCCCAGCATAATGCCTACTCTTCATATGGAACTAGTGAGAGTTAACAAGATTATTCACTATTCTTGTAATGAATCAAATCCTTCCCTTCTAACCAAATCACTACTAATTACTTCAACTACTAATAGCTACCCTAAACAAACTAAGAATTAAGAAAGTGATTCATTCTAATCACCATTTTGCCAATACTGCCAATAAGGTTACTGCTAGGATGCTAATGTGGGCATTTTTCTTTAGGATGTAAATAAATATCGTTAACTTACTTTACATCTCTCAGATAACTAGACTCCTAATCAGTTTAGGTGTGATTGACATTTGCAATCTAAAAGCAAAAAAAAAAAGTAGACGACACTAATTTGCACTACAGGTAAACTGCATTTGATTGCACAGGACAGCATGCTTGCTTCCAATCTTGGTATATGAACTTGCTTCTAAACGTGATTTTATAAAAGAATAGGAGTATTAGATAACATTACATAACAAGGATGTTTGAAAATATTGCATAAAGTTATCAAGGGAAGACAACATTTTTGTATCACAAATCTAGGCTTGCAGTTAAGACTTCAAAAAGGCAACAGACTTTAAAAGCTATTGTTAGATATGTAATTCTCTCGGTTTTTATAAACGTGTAACTAGTTTGGCAACATAAAGGAGGCTGACAGTACAAAAGTAAGTCTCACTTCGAACTGAGGCCCCTCAGAGAGTAGCAGACACATACTGACAAACTAAAAGTCTCTGCCTTTTGCTTTGATACTGTTAGTTTGCATCCTTCTAAACAGCACTTCAGTCTATGACTTCACAAGTCACTCCTAATATTTTGAAATCACTTTTCTCCTGAAGTTTAACACAGAGCTCTATAAAAGCTCGAGTAATGTAAGTTCTCAGCCAGAATTCATAGAGAAAAGATATTTTTTTCTATCTAAAGTGCCAGAATTTTAAAAATAAAAGGTACTCTCAAACAAAACTCCTCATACATCTCTTTGTATAAAGCTGAGCACACTTTCAGAACAGATGTAATTTAGCAGCTTCTAGCTGAGAATAAGCAGTGACTGCATATTACAAATGGGATTCACGTGATTAAACACTTATAAGAAGCATTTAAGTTTTTAAACAATCCAAACCTTCACCGAAAAGGTGAATATCTATTTAAGTTACAGCTAAAGACAAAGCCTTACTATGCAACTTAAGTAACATAATTAAGCAAATCTAATTAAGGAGATTTATCTATGTGCACCATATTACCTTATGAAAAGTATCACCCATTAAAACATGTTCTGCAGTTCCTTTCTGGATATATTTTGCACTGTCAATCCATTTAGTTTTCTTGGTTTACACTCATTTCTTGAACATGCTTCAATCAATTCTCAATTAATAGACTTCCTTTTTGTCCCCATATAAGTAGGGTGTATTTTATTGACATATTAAGAATTATACATACGACTGGCTTTGTTTGCTGAAGAACACCATCTTCCTTACCTCAGTATTTTGATTTCTATCCTCTAAAACCATACTCTGAGATTACAATGAGTTTAGTTCAGAAAGGAGATAAATACGTAATTTAATTCCCTTCATGTAGTAAACCTAATTCATCAAACCATGCAGATAATTCCTTCTTTACAATGACAGAACTTATAAAGACATGCAGTTGTTTCTGAAGGTTTTTTTTGAAGCAGAAGCCTATTAATTGATATGAAAAATGATTTTCTCTGAAAAATGAATAGTACATTTAAAATGTACCTTTAAACACCCCTATTTTATTAACTTGTTCAGTTAAAGTAATATTAAACTATAATCATAGCTAATTTTCATACATTATATTTGTTTGTTATGTTTTCATGCAAAAACTTACTGCAACTAAATGAGAGATTTCAATATTTTTCACATTTTGAACTGCTGACATTATTTCTTAGTTGAATAGTGCCAGCATTTCCCCTCACTGAAATCAATGTGACTATTAAAGAGTACCAAGCAGGTACAACAGTCTGTTACAAAAGGGAAATAAGTCCTAACATTTAACAGATTCTTTGGGTTTCATTCTGCTCTCATCTACTAACTAGTGCTCCAAAAAATAACTCATATTGGTGCCAGTTAGCTGCCAGTTGCTGAATAGGATTTAGTTACATGGAGCTTAAATTATCAAAAAGGCCTTTAGTAGGATATTCCCATCAAATAAAAATGGAGTAAAAAGTTTCACTCCGGGCAATCAGGCTTATAAGTAACAGTACATTAACCTGAAATATCCTTTCATACCACAAATAGATGTACGCAGTAACTCTTTATTTAGTTTTATAATTATCAATGACCTCTCTGAGAACAGCAGAGCAATTCATCTCCAGAGGCATTTTTTATTTGCAAAAACGTCTACCTAATAGGCCACAAAATACAAAACATTAAGAAAAAAAACCCTTAAGGTCTAATTAGCCACTGCAAAACTGTTCTCCCTTATCCACAGCAAACAGCAGAACACAACCGTTCATAAAAGAAAAATGTTAAATTTTCTAACCTTTAACACATGCCACTATTTTCTGAAGATCACAAGCTGTCAGATTAGAGGTTTTCATTGTAGCTTTTACAGAAATCATTTTTAAAAGAAAAAAAATGTTTCCAAAACAACACTATACCTGTACTACACTCAATAGAGGCAGCGTGTGGAAGAAAAGGCAGTAGATTGAAAAAAGCAATTCTAAGGTAGAGAGCAATATAAATTTAGTTGCTCTCACTACTAGATACGATTTGCATTTATTGAGCTAACAGTTACAGATTAAGACACTATTTTTCTACAGCTGTTTTGTTATTCTCTCTTTGCTGAAAGTCATCAGCCCACAATGTTTCTTCCATAGAGCTCCTTTCGTAGCTGATCCATCTGCACCAGCCCTTCCTTTTCCCTTCTCATCCCTGGCCAAACTGGACTTTTGCTTCCTTAAGCCCTTCCCTGCACATTAGGACACTTGGATCGGGTTCCTCCAGGGTCACCTGTCTCTGATTCCAGCTCTCCTCCTTTTTCATCAAGAGGTTCCAGTTAACCCCAATCAGATTTGTTTGACTTCCTGCACAATGGGATGAACTCTTGAACTCGAGGCGATAACCCTTTGGGTGATACCCAACTGCAGACTGGAGCAAGCAGCTGGGGAGAACTTCTCAACACGCTGCTGGTTCTGCTGCCCTGCTTGAGGGAAGCAGCCTCCAGCAGAAGTACGCTGCAGGCAGCAATGTCACAACCGCTACAGTAAGGCTGGCTACATCTCATCTGCCAGAGTCTTAAAATGAGTCTAAAACCCCAGCTGGACATACAGGCAAGCCTATTTTATTTTGCACTGAAATGACATAGCATGTCATCAGTTACAATTAGACAAATTAACAGAAATGGAAGCTGTAATGGAGTTTTAAGCTCCACAGTTATTTTGCAAGTGAACACCTTGTAATAACTAATTAATTACATTATAACTTACTTACCTAACAACTAAATCAAACTAAGATGAAAAGCAACTTGCAAAAAGAACAAATGCATGTGTCAGCAACATAAAATTGGAGTTGTATAGAAATATTACATGTAAAACTTCACTGAACAAGAAGTTTAGAGCAGGGAAAGGAAACACCTAAGAAGTACCCAAGATGGGAACACTGAGGTGTGCTTCCACCAATGGTCAACATATATATTTTTTTTTCTAAAGGGCGCTTTTCCTCTGTTTGAACTACTGTTCATTGATGTCTGTCAGAAAAGTTGTTTGCAAACAGAGGAGTACTTCAGAGTCCATAGAAAAAGAATATAGCTTGAGAAGCAGAAGCTGCGCTACATTAAAAAAAGAGACTGAGTAGCAGCCCCAGCAAGGCAGATGAAGTAAATGCTTACCCTGAAAAGATGGATAAACTACTCCATCTTAGATTATCAAACTTTCAGTAGTTTAACAAAAGAGGTGCTGCAGTAGCAAAATCACAATTTGATTCTCAGCAAAACTGCAAGAATGAGAATTTACAGCCAACGGCTTTTAGAAGTAGCATTGATTAATGCACATGAATTGACGGATTGTGCTTGGAGGAAAATGAACAGAATCTGTACTAACTTCTACTGCTACACAGCGACTGCCTGGTTTCATCTCCACTACAGGTTATGCTACGTATACTAAAAGGAAGATAGTTCCGCAAGCACCAACTTTCCAGTTGAATTTTGTCATGACCAGAGGAAAACTAACAAAATTCAGTTGTGACATTTAAGAACATTAAATTCCTAAATTAACTGTGTGAGTGACAAATGGATATGAATAAACATAACTGAGAAAGATGGGCAAGTTGCCAAATATTAATAAAGATATGATGCATCAAACTTTGAACAGCCATATCAACCACTCTAGGGACAAGTATTAAATATTAGATCTTTGAAACATCAAAACCAAATTTTGTATATTCCACCAATTCTGTCCTCTTAGTTCACTTAAAACCAATTTTAATTAGAATGATCTATTAAGACAACACATTTAAGATAATTGTATTTGTTTTGTTCCCTCTAGATCGCAACACGGCATATTTTTAACTCATGTAATCAGTATAAATGATCAATGCAGTATCACAAACTTGTCATTTTCTTTTTCAGTGAAACAAAAATAGAGCCACAAAGGTTAACTTCACAGAAAAGTATTAGTCTGCTGTGTCAAGGAACAAAGACAGGAGACGGTTATTTATAGAACACTGCTCACCATTATCCTTTTCAAATTCTTCGGAAGGCTAAATATTGATGCATTCCCAAGTCACCTTTTCCCTTCTTTGGTGTTAACAAGAAGGAGTGCGTTTTTGATGCTCTCAATTTGTCAAGATCAGGTGAACTGAATGGTTTTACAGAGTACACTATTCCGACTCCTTCAGGGGCTATAAAACCACATTAAACTCTGCTTGTTATTAATAATTCATTGCACCTTCTGTAGTTCACTACAGGGGCATCACTCTTAGGGCATCATTCTTATTGAAATAACAGGGAAAGTCAGATAAACAGTGTTACCATCACATTGAGAATAAGCCTAGGAAACATGAACCCTAGGAAACTGAAAGCCCTACAAAACTTTTTTTTTTTAATGCAATTCCCAGACTAAATTCAGCATTCTACACCCCTTCCTAAAAACTTAACATTAACAATTTGATGCGTCAGTATAAAAAACAAAAAGTGACTTCTGTCTACTATAAGATTTGGCTCCTCCGCAAATTTGAAGTTTCAAATTTCTACACATTCAGCTATACTGCAAACGTATTCATGCTCCCATTATTCTGAAAGACCTCCTTACAATAGTATTTTACTTCAATTAAAGATTAAGCAAAGTATAACTCATGAAACATAACTATGACGCCAAATGCTATGATTTGGAATTGCAGCGCTTTTTAATGTAGTTAAAAAATACCTATGACCGGTTCAGTTAAAATCATCAATTACTACACATTAATACAGAACAAGTGACTTTATTCTTTATGGTTACTGACTAGATGGCTCCTGCAGAATTGTCACATATTGCTCACGTTTGACTACAATGGCAGTAAATATAAGAAAAGAAAAAAGTGAGAAAAAGCTGCATTCTGCATAAGCACATTTAAGAAGGGACTGGAGACCAATGATGTACGTGTAATTTACCCAAATGAACAAATTTTGCTTTGATGGATCAGAACAAAACCATATGAAGGGGGGACAAGAGAAAGAAAAAAAAAAAAGAAAAAAGACAACAAAACCACCAGATTTATATTTACAGAATTAAAGGAAAGCAAGTCCATTTCAAAATATTCGTCTGCTGAGTAGAGTAAGTTCTGCAAGAATTTATAGAAAAGTACTGACAAATGTTCTGTCTTCCAGCCCTACATAATTTTTTCTTAAAAAAAATCTTCTAGTATATTAATGTTCTATTTCACTTCTGTATGCAATAATGTTACCTAATGTATGCGTTAGGCCACCTTTAACGCAGGTATTAAGAAGGAATTGAAGACAGACATCCTTGAATTCAACTGGCTAGGACAAAAACTAATCTCAAGCATGACAAGAACAGTTTATATACACTCAGCTTTACTACAATCCCCATCTGTGTTTGCTTTTATTTGTAGGGAGGTGGTAGAAATCGTTTAATACAAATATTCTTCATTGATATTTTATCTGTTGTTGTTTTGAACTAACTCTGAATAGACAACACAATCCTACCTTGCCCAGACCCATAGATAGGAACTGGGGAAAAAAAGAAAAAGAAATGTTCTGCTTGGTCTGAGGAGGAGGCAAATCAATATCACTTGTCAATCACCAAAAGTGTAAAATGCACATTTGGACAATTTAATTATCCAAGGAAGGATAAAAAGGAGAACACCCGTAAACTAAAGAAAAAAGAAGTAGATAACCGATTACTTAAAATACTGAAGTACACATTAAAGAAACATTTGTTTAGAAAACTTTAACTGAGATAGTATGAGGAACGGACAAAAATCCCAATAAAATATCACTAATATTGTACACCCCTCATCCGGTACGAGACCGTATTTCTGAGTAATCCATCTGCATTCCAGAAATCTTTTTAACAAAAAATATTTAGAAAAAAGTTGTGACAGTAGCAAAACGTGGAACATCAAACGATATTAAATTCAAAGGAAAAACTAAAGCCTGTCTGCTGTGCAAAAAATATCATTGATTAATATCCTCATATGAGGCTACTTTCAAAAGAAATTATAATCCTAAACTGCCATGACAGGATGGCAGCTTAATCATTTAAATAAAGATCTGGTAGATAAAAACCTCTAAGCACTGTAAGTGCTCAACTCTGCTAATTTTATGTAAAATGTCAGATCCTTGTAAACCTCCACATGGAACTCATCCAGACCATCACCTTATTTACATGAGAAGAAAGAACAATCAAAATGGCAGCCTGTGGAACGGCGCTGGAAGTAGGAAAAAGCAGGAAAAGGAAAGCTTACATCTAATTTCTGTAAAAAAAAACTTCACTATCAAAGCAGTATGAATGTTTTTGAGGGAAGGGAATCCTGGAAAGGAATCACCAGAAAGGAAAACAAGTCACATCCAGATAAGGGTAGAACTCTCCTTCCCAAATCCTAAGAATTTCACCATACAGAACCATGGATAGGGAGAATACATTTTTAGTAGCTGTACTTAAAAGAATAAAAATCTTCCCTCCTACTTTGCACCTCCAGCAAGCAGTTTCAACTCATCCCCACATCTAGGCTTAAATAAGCTTTCTTCTGACCAATCGTTACACCTTCCTCATTGTAATTTCCAAGATACCTGGGTCTGATGTTTTGGAGAATTAGGTACAAGATTGAAAAAATCTGTAGTTAAGAAACGTTATTAGTGAATGCCTTGCTGTAAATTGTACCTAATGTCCAGCACTAGTGAATGTTAAAAGGGCAAAGCCTTTGAGGCACATGAGACTAAGGAGTTCTATTACTACGTTTTGGACATACAAGGAGAAAGGAGACTGTCTTCATTGCCCTTATCAGCACCAGGTGAATACATTATCTACATAGTTATAAAGGCAAAATTTAGACGAATCATTTCTGATTATATTGGAAAAACCCAAGAAGGGTTATTCTTTTAGATACAGAGATGCAGTGAGTAGATACGCATAATAATTTCATTTTGATAAAATGAACAAAGAAGACAAACATTCCTTGATTTTGTATTTGAACTCCCTCCCTCCCCCCTCCAGTTGCACAAATGGCAAAATAAAGATTCCACCTGTGTACACAGCCCTTTGTCCTCAAAGGATTGCCTAATCATATTCAGGTCTAAAAATGAAGTAAGATTTCAAAAGCTATATTTATATAAAATCAACTGTTTGAGTTTTGTGTGTGGTGATTGCATCTTAAATTGGTTTACAGCAGGCAGTCTTTCTCTTAGCTCAGGAAACTGATTACATGAACAGTTCTAAAATAACACGTTTAAAAAGAAATGGGAGTTAACACTGCATACTTATTTCACACAGTGGAACACAAAGACTTCCCAGCTCCTAACTGGAACGATAGCAATTGCTGCTCCGCTACCCACATAAATTCCCTACATTTTTCAGGTTTACTAATATTGAAATGCTCATTTCTTACTATTGATGAATCAAGAATGGTAAACACTTTTCAAATACTATCAGTGTGTGATTAATGTAGAAAATGCCACACCTACAAAAGTAGAGTGCTCTATGAGAAACATTTCAAGCCCATATTGAGTCTAAGTAATATCACACACAAGAGTTATGTAGCTGTTTGAAGCTTACTTGGCATTCGTAACGTAAAGCACTACATATGCAAGAAGAAAGGGATCAAATTCTAAACATGCTTGTGATATGTCTTTACAAAGCCAAATTCATAAAACAACTTGCTCACTTCAATGTAAGTTACATACTGTTTGGTCAGAATGTTATCTGGCTGAAAAAAAAAAAAAAAACCCACCTCAGTAAAAGGTAACTGTTAACACAGCAGCTGTTCACTGTTATGATACACTGTTTCATTAACTGTAAGGTATTTGATACAATATTAAGTATCTGATGTTTACTTTTTAAGTGCTTATATTTCTATTTATATTAATAAGTAAAAGATTAATTTCATCCAGAGATTCATTCAGAGATGCACTTTTATAACATCCAGGAAGAGCTGCACGCAAAACACACACGTATTAACCCAGGGTAAGTACATGCAATTCTCAGTAACTCTCAAACATGAACAGGAGAAGTTACAGATTGAAGCATCAGTCCGCTAAACTCAGACAGCACAGGTGAACTCTCAGGGCAGGGCAGGGATCAGCTGTGTGACCCCACCTGTGTTTTCATACAGGTTACTCAACTCCTGCATTTGTCCACAGAACATCTAAGGCACAAGAAATGGCTTCCAAAGCACCTTTGCTAAGTTTCAGATGTTTTAGTAGGCCTGATGTGGCCAAAGCCCCATGCTATGTTTTAAAATACCAAGTTTTAATGTTCTTTCAGAGCAGCGTTCAGTACTTTTATAAGCTGCAATGTGTTTTCATTTTACCTGGATGGGAAAAAAAAGAATAGAGAACAGCAGGAAAGCAGCTATTCTAAGAAAGGAAGGCATAAAATGTAAACGTAATAAAATAAAGAAGCAAATGAAGAAACCCTTCTTTTCCTTTATTAGAAATATGGGAAACAGATTGTGCTCATCTTGCTTAGGGCCAAGAGCTGCACTGTGTGGAATTCAGCCAGGCTGTGCCACACAGCTCACTAAGTAGTTTTGCTGTGTTAAAGAGTAAACCAGATGGGACATTTGCTTCCGACAGGATAATTCTAATGGAAATTGTTAAAAGTACTGTAAAAGAAACTTTTCAGCTTTGTCTGCTATTTTATTGTGTACAATGAGGGCAATCAGTACGATGAGTAGGATATGGGGAAAAGAAAAGAAAATTCAAAAATGCAAAACATTAGTCATTAGCCTGCTTTAAAGTTTCTCTGAGATTCATGTGTTTACATAAAGGACACAGGAGCCTAAAGTCAGGTATACTACTAAACAGAAGCACAGGTAATATGAATAAAGTATTTGCAGATTATGTAAAGTCAGTAAGTCAAAATACTCTACTTAAAGGTGAGCCTGTATGGTCATACAGCTCGAAGAAAAAAATACAGAGCATGTCAACAGATTGCTACACACACACAGGGCCTGGTGAGACTGTAATAGACAGCCTTTTTGTCCAAATCAACATCCCAAATTCTTCAGACAGTCCTACAGTTTCCAGATGAGCTTTGAATGCTTAAAGAAAAAATGAGATCATGTACAGCTCCTGCTCTCAACGTACTCTTGTAAACCTAAGAATTATGACCTGTCTGTGCTAAAGCAAAAAATGAAGTTTGGTTTTTCTGTTGTAGTTTGTTTTGGTTTTCAATCAAAAACTGTTCCTGGCAATAAACAGCTTTGGCTGAAACAAATTTATCCCATGTAGTTCAGACACACATTGAGCCTAATGCTTCTAAGAAAGTGGGTCAATTAGCACAAGGAGACAGGCTCATGCTTCAGTCATAGCAAGATTGCCAGATTATGCAGTTTGGCAAGGAGAGGTAAATACAGCTAGAAGTTTGCTCTTGCAGTGGGCAACATTTATATATTCTAATCTTGCTCTCTCAGCCTAAAAACTGCTCTAAGCTCACTTTTGTTCACAAGGAATTGGCTTTACAACAGATTTTGATGTTCCTTATAAACTGTCTTTGACTTCGTCCCGCCACATTTCTTCAATCAGCAGCAGAGCAGACCATAATGAAATCGATATGATTGGATAAAGAAAATCAATATATATATATTTTTGAACATTTAGTTTCAGTAATCTGATTACAAAGCTTTTAGTAATAGGGTAATTACTTTGAAGTTTTGAACATATGTTTCCACTGAGAGAATTCCACAGAGGACACTGTATCAGAAAAAGGAAGAAATACAAACGTAAATGTAGCAAAAATATTACAGCTCATCCAAAAAAAAAAAAAAAAAAAAAACAAGGAGGACCATATGTCAGAAACATAATATGATGTCCAGTACAAACCACTTTCTTTTTCATCATTCACAATTCCTTTATTTAACAGCAGTGAGCAAACTGGAAAACACTTTTTCCATGACTTCAAAGGATATCAGCAGAAATTTAAAGATATTTTAAAAAGGAAAAACTATACCAAAAAAAAAAAAAAAATGAGCAAGATAAGCAACTGAACACTGTTCTTGGAATTTGGAAGGGAAAATTCAATGAGAGTTCATGTTTTCACTGATGGAAAGACTGTCTTAGAGAAACAGCTCACACAGCAGTCATGAAAAGCCCAGATATTCCCATTCGTTGTGACTCACAGTCTTTTGAAGTTAACTGAATATCCTTAGCTCAACACACTGAAAGTTATTAAATGTGATACATTAGATTTGACACAAGACTTCCAGTTTCTAGATGTACCAGTTTAAAAAAAAAAAAAAAAAGTCAATGAGCTAAAGGGACAAACTGACCACTTAGCAAAATATGTTGAATGGAAGATGCAGAAAACACAAATAATAGAAGAATACAAAAAACAAAACAAACAAAAAAAGCAAAGAAACTGAACTTCTGGAATGATGGCATCATTAAGAACAGCTTTACACTTAGAGAGAAAAACAGGGATAAGCAAGGCCAACCATATCTTCTTGTTTGTAGAAAAAAACAAGGTTTGCTTTCAATAAAAATGTACAAATGTAAATTAGTTTCACTGCTCATCATGTGCTTGTCATCACAAGTAAAGTTAGCATTGTAACAACCCTTTTAACGCAACACACCAATAAAACTTAAGAATTTTGTAATAACTTAAAAAAGACTTCACACACAGAAGTGAATAATGATGCCTGAGCCTTGTAACAACAAATACACCCCTCATCCACCTTCACAAATAACATGGCCTAACCAATACCTCTTGATAGCTAAGAAACTGTGCTTTCATTTCCTGCGTATTAATATATGATAACCTTGATGTCATTTAAACTGCCATGGAATGACAAGCTCCTTCCTCATGAGCATCTTCATTCATTTTTACCAGTATCTGCACCTCCAAAACAATTTATCAAATCAACTTCTAAATGCTTTTCCTTCATATACTCACATCAGGATTGCAAACGCTCTCAGTCAAAGGGTTTAGGCTTAGAGCGTGGATGCAAAAGACAAGCTGACCACAAGAGACATTCCAAAGTCATGGAATGCAAAAAAAGCAAGAAGAAAAGGTTCATGCTACATTTTTTCCTGGGTCAAACATTAACAGTGCTCATATAGGCATGAAAACACTTACTGAGGAAAGTGACACAATATAAAAAGTTAGAGCTCAGAGATGGTTTAGTATAATCAGGCAGGGTTCATGCAGCCTCCAAAAGTACACAACAACGTTCTGATTTTCTCCAACTTGTTCAATATCAGGAATAAAACAGACGAAAAGGTTCTGTTTGACTTTTCAGGTGTTGTGTAATGCCACCCACCTTTCCACTGCTTTTGTACTGATCAAAATATATACAAAGGAGCCAGGTGAGCCTTGCAGTACAATATTTGGAAACAGAAAAGTTACAGATTTTAAAGATCAAAGAGGGACTTAAATATGGTTTTCTGTTTTACATTGTCTTTTGTGCAAGGGACTGCAAAACCCTTGGTCAGTTCTGCATGTGTACCTGACAATACTAGAAGCTGAGCACACTCCACAATAATAGAGGGTGAATGTACACAAGAAGAACCACATAGATCAAATTGTTTTGTCCCGTTTTTGCTATCTCCTGCACATCCCACTTATCTTGAGCTGACTTTAATTTTCACTAGGCACTTCCATAAGAATGAAATCCAGCAAGAAATGGACAGGGTTCTTTGGTACAAAAATAAGTTTAATTAGTCCAAGAGTCAAATTACCAATATGTCAGTGAGAGGAGTGAGGCAGGATGTGCAGATAGCAGCAGAGCCTGTGAGGGAAGACCAAGGGAAAAAGAAATGGGAACAATTTCTTTTAATGATCAATTTGACTAGATCAGAAGTCCCACAACGCTACTACAACAAATGTTTAGAATAACACAGAAGCAGATCTTAAATTAACACGCATTCATATGTACCCACTCATAATTCTATTTTCATATATATTACTAGTAAACAGACAACACAGAGAAGGGTAGAGATCCCGGTCATTGTAAGGTAACATGAAGTTGTGTCTTTAGGGTCTTAGCTAAAAGACTCAGAAAACTGCCTCAGAACATCCATAGCCACTGCTTTATTAGTCTTAATGTGTAATATTTTAATGTGTAAGATATTACATTACTGTTATTTATTTTGTGAGCACTTGAAAAGCAGAATGTCGCCAGGAAGTCTTTGTTTACTTCTTGTCAATCCACACAGAATATTATCTTCAAAAATAACACCAGGGTATTTTCCTTTTGACTAATCCCATATTGTTCAGCGCTTCTTAAAGAGGCCCCCAGGCTTGATAAGATCCTCATATTTATGTGACCATTTTTATCTTTTCAAGCAAATAAATAGTAAATAAAATTGAACATAAGACCTACTTTTAGTCTACCGCTTATATTTTCTCTCCAAAAGAAATAACTTCCCTTCATCAGTAAAGAAAATTATTAAGAAACCTAGAACTAGTCAATGAACAACTAATGACTTTAGTCAACTAAGAAGTTATTTCATATGTAACATCTTAATCATGAAGCATGTTATCAATTCCATTATTCCTGGCTCCCAACAACAGTCTGTGTTTCTAGAAATAAATACAAATATATACAACATTTTCACCATTTCATCATGACTACATTATTACTTAACATTTTCACTCATTGTAGTGGTAGGAAAAAATGGGCCTTAGAATTATTTTCAACAATCATTCCAAGATAACAATAACTTGTATGCATGCCAGCTGCAAACTCTCTGTGGAATAAATTTCTAAAATACTTAAGGCCCTATTCAATATTCTTTGTGTGTCCTCACAAAAGCTCACCAACATTCTGACAGAGAACTGTATATAATGGTACGCAGCATTTTTTTTTTTTTTGCTTTGTTTGTTTTACAATTTTCCTCAGAAAAACAAAAAAAAGCCCACAGTTGGTTCCTATTTCTGTGGAGGAGATTTTAACACACATTGTCCTCCAAAACTTCTTCCTCGGATTAGGCTTCAATAGGATAACTTAGGAAACAATTTTAAAGTGACAGTATCAGCCCCATTTGAACAGACATGGTGGTTAAAAGGTAGGTGTATTTTTTTTAGTTCTGCTGTTCTCTTTCAAAGAATAAGAAAAAAGAATATTCACCACATAAGAGAGAAAGCTCTATATATCAGCACAGTTAGTGCTGTATAAGGCACCCATCAGCTGCAAATCAGCCCTTCAGTAAAGTCGTTCTCAACCACTGCTCCATGTTCAAGCAACAGCATTGCTGATCAGGAAAAAAGTCACTACAAGGGATCACCAGCAGACTCTATCCCCACATCAGCCATTAACCATTAAAATGCACTCTCAAAGCATTAGCCAGCCTGGCACTACAGAAAAGAGAGGACGAGCAGTGGTGGCAATTCCAGCTTGCATTCATCAGGCCTCTAGGCTGATCAGTTTTCTTCTCATTGGACACAATTTAACATTAAACTCATGATTTCTGAATGTTCTTAGCTTTACTGCTTTAAAACTTTGAATTCTCTCCAACACATAGGTATTTCCACTGTTTCCACTGAAGCACAAAGAGCCACTGAGCAAACGTGCACATAGAAAAAACATATATAAATCAATGTGGAGGAAGCAAAGTGATAAAACAAAAAAGACACTAATTTTGAAATAGGACATGAAATCATTTGAGCTTAAGGTAAATAGTAGTACAAAAGTTGCCCACAGAAACACTTGCATTTATAGCAAGCTCCCTCAAGAACTGACTGACAGAAGACAAAAAAGCACAACACCTCTCAAGTAGCAGACACTCTGCTCATGTAACTTGAACCACTACTGCAAATATAGAAAGGGAATACCAATTTGGCTCCGCAGTAGTCAGTAGCGCATGAAGATTCCCATCTTCCATCAGTCAGAGAACATACATATAGTACTCAAAATGAGTAACTGTTTAATTTAGTGTTTCTCATTTATACAATTAAATCATTTTCATTAATAAAAAAATATTAAACACGCATCTGTAAGTTTCCTGAAGTTTTTAACTGAACAACCCATCGGCAAGGAGCATAAATTGATTGTAATTTATAAAGCAATACATGCAGAAGTGGAACAACAGTTGAGGAATCATTCTTGCAACCTCACTGAAAAGGTAAAACATTACAAAAGAAACAATCTTCTAAAAGCAGACATAAAACCAAGATCTGCCTTTGGTATTTATCTTGACAAACTTCTAAAGATGTACTGAATAATTAAAATTCCAGAAGCATTCATGAGCTCAGTGCAATGCCATGCGTGTCACAGCCCTAACAGATACATTCATCCAAGGACGTTCTACATATGCTTATTTTGAAGGCCCCTCTCACGGAATAATCTCCTACTGAAAATAAGCCCATTTTAATTATATTATTACATATTTTAATTTAAATATATGATTAGTATTTGTTTTACAAGTAAGAGGTTACCGTTTTAAAATCTATCTGTAAGCAAATCCTTCTGTGCAAACTTCAACAAGAGAAAGCAATACCAAGCAGGAGGAGAAGTCATATGGACACTACTAAGAGTCAGCGATGTAAGTCAATGGTTTAGCCTCGTCTGGAATGATACAAGTTACAGAAAAAAAAAAGCCTTCCTCAGCAAAAAAAACCTTGGAAAACTTCACAGAGGAAAATTAAAATAAATAAATAAATATAAAGAGACTTAGAGTAGAAGGAATTTAAACGTTCACCTGTTTCACCAGTGAAAGAAAAAAAAATAAGAAACAACTGAATATGAACAAAATACAAAAGAACACCTAAAATAGCAAGACTAACATGCTAATGAGGTCTGTTCTCCATACGTCATAGCACAACTGCAAAGTGGCATTAAATGGAAGAAACATATAGGAAATTAAAAAACAATCAAAGGAATTAATTGCCATGTATTGCACATCTGTCCTGTCTTGCCACAATAACTCACTGTGGACATCGAGCATCTCCAGAGTTACAAGAATAACACATTTTGGAAAATATATTATTTACCTCATAATATATTTTTTAAGCATTCCGAGTAAAAAAAGCATTGGCACAAATTACAGTGTTTCCCCCTTTCCTTCCCAGTCTCATCTTTGCCATAGTATTCCTAACTCTTAAGTGCTTTGAGGAACCTTTTCAGAGGGCGGGATATTGGACTACATCACATCATGTACTTTGAAAGCAATTCTTGTATTTACAGAGTTTTTTTGGGAGTGCTGGAAGCTTTGTGCGTGTTTGTTTTTACTTTCTTCATTAAAACAAAAGGTTGCTGCTTAAATCACTTGGAGCAGCAACTCACATAAGGCAGTGTTTATAAATCTGCAGCTAACGGGGGAGTACAGTTCACAATCAATATTCAGAAACATTTGTCTACCACAGCAAACGTAAAGCAACAATTCCTCAGTCACGTAAAGCATGTCTGTATACATAGTGTACAAACAGAAACCTTTCACTGTGAAGGCTGAAGGCGTGAACTTCGTAACCACAAGGGTATTACCTCGAAGTTCTCAAAAGCAAACACTGCAGCCCTGTAAACACAGATTTTATATACTATAGCAAGCCAACAAATCAGCAGAGGAGATAATGTTAGCACTGATATGGTGGACTACGTGATCTCCTGTGCTCTCTTTAAGCACAGCACGTTGTCATGTCATTCTTAGCAGACAACAACCACGGCGAACAGGGAGGCTGAGGCAGGGCGCCTGAGGAAGCGGACCTCAGGAAGGCACCGTGCGGCTGGACGCGGGGCAGTTCGGCGGCAGAGCCCAGCACACACAGAAGCTCGCTGCTTCGCGCCAACTGCAGCAGCAGCAGCAACAGGCGGCTGCGGAGCCCCTCAAGGACCAAACGGCCAAGCACGCAGCCTGCATGAGGACTAACTCGCTTCTTTTGCACGTCGCTGCCAGCAAGCACCATGCCAGGCCAAGAAAGCGTCACGGCCAAATAGGTTCGTGAATCCCGCAAGGCTTGCCCAGCGGTATTTACGTAGATATAGCGGAGGGAAATAGCAATTAATTAAAAACGACTCTGGCTGCAGGCCCTGAACGCGCTGTCACGGGCCCCCCCTCAGCAGAGGGCTGGAAGAGGGCAGGGCAGCCTGCCTGCCCGCGCCGTGACGCCGTGACCCCGTGCCCTGACCGCTCCCGCACCGCTGACAGCGGGCACCCACCCACCAACGCGGACACGGCCGCAAGAAGACAGCACACAGCGTCCCCATGGAGCCGACACCTGCCGCAGCGGCAGCGATGCGGGCAGGAAAGGGCGGACCAGCATCCGGGCTCTCGGCAGGGGTGCGCGCTCACTCACCTATCATGGCGGCCGGGAGAGGAGGACAGAGGAGGGGGCGCGCGCACGCTCCCAAGCCCGCTGCTCGAGCGCTCCGAACCCGGGCACCCGCCCGACGCGAGCGGTCAGAGGAGGAAATGCAGCCGGCAGCGAACTGCACGTGCGCTGCGGGGCTCCCTGGGTAACGTAGTTCTCGCGTTCTCACGTTGCCTCACGTGGCTGTTGGCTTTCCCCGTGTGGACACACGCGCACACGCACAGACACACGCTCACGCGCGCGCGCTTTAACTGATTTCTGCCAACTGCTGTCGCGCAGCGCAGTGTCCCGCCGGTTTCCCGCGCACCCGCTCGTGGGCCGCGTGCCGTTCATTTTGCTGCCTGCGGGGTTCCTCCGGCGCTTCCCCACCCGGCAGCGCGGCGGTTGTTGACGCGTTGCTTAGCGACGGGCGCGCGGCCCGGCCGGTGGCACAGGGGTGAGGGGGAGCGCCCGGGGCGAGCGGAGGTGAAGCGGGGGCTCCGGGGACAGCGGGACGAGCCGGGAGCCGGGGAGCGAGGGCGGCGGCTCGAAGGAGCGGGAGGAGGGCGAGGGCGGCGGTGCCGCTGGCTGCGGGGTGCGCGGGACGGCTCGGTGCTCGGGTAGCTGACTGGGGCCGGCCGTTGTTTGCTTGTGCTTTTGCAGTCCGCGTGCCGATTCTCGCCCGCTGCGGGGAGATGGTAGTGGAGGAAGCGGGCTGCGGCCCCGCCAAGCCCGCGGGGAACAGGCGTCCCCAGAAGCAGGAGCCGCTGGGACACGTGAAGAAAACCAAGCAGCAGGTCTCTGACGGCTTCACTGTTAAAGCCATGATGAAAAACACCGTGGTACGTTTGCGGCTAGCGTAGTGGTGTTAAGTGGCGCCCTCAGACGCGTCCTCTGGGCGGGGAGCGAAGCCTGCCAGGCAGGGGTGTGCGTGCTGGAACTGCGTCTGGAGTTTGCTGGTTGCTACGGCTGCCTGCAGGTTTCACGGGCTTGTTCTCACCAGGTAACAGCCTATGCCTGTGGAAATAGAGGCGCCTTTCTTTCTGCAAGGTCCTGCGTTGCATGGTGCGGGCGCTGTGTTGTTAGCTGTCAGCCCATAGAGCTATCTGCAAGGCTCCCAGCCTCGCGCTTTGCAGCGTGCTGCCAGACGATACTGTAAGCACTTCACGTGTAAGTGCTTACACGTAGTGACGCAGCGTGGAATAAGTTTGCTGTGCGTGTCACGACAGATGGCAAAGATCTGGAAAATACGGTCATTTTTAAACTAAACTCGGAGAACAGTAAAACCTTGCACAGAATTAGAATAGTAGCCTGTAGAGGAACTAGTTCTCCATCTGATATTTCAAAGGCTAAGAGGAATGGATCCAGCAAACTTCATTTTCATTAGTAACCTGTTTTCTAATGAACTTAGAGGTACATGAGTGAAAACAATGGGATCAAGGCCGTTCAAATTGCTTTATCTTATTTGTCTACTTTTATCATAGTTAAGGAACAAATATAAAAGCTTCAATTAGTGCAGAATGCAAATAGTCTACATGTAAGTGAAGGAATTGATATGAAACTCCTGAATTGGATTTGTATTTCTCTTTATTTAGACACAATTCAGTGCTTTAACTAGCTATTGTTTTTTCTGTTTTGCTTTTTTTTAAGTTATTATCATTATTATGTTTATCATTCTGATTTCATCTGTGAAACGTATCATTTCCCTTGTTTTGATATAGCATTCTAATTTTTGAGGTCTACAGATTTGTTTTCTGTAAGAACACTCTCTTAAGAAGAGTAAAAAAATCCATCTTTTAACAAAGTTTAAATGGAACAGAAGTTCTGTACATAAACGTTTTTAGTAAAATGAAAACTTGTTTCACTTCAGTGGGAAGAATGCAAGGCTAAAATAATCCAAGGAGTGATTTATAGATGGTTTAGTTTGTTTGGTTTTAATCCTGTAGATGTGGAATAGACTCTGAGCTTAGGGATTATTTTTAAAGACTTTTCTCTCTACAAAATTAAAGTCATTGATACTTAGATGTGTTTGTTTATATCTTGATATGTAAGAGATACTTGGTTTAGTCTAGAAGAATCAGTGGTTTCAAAAGGGACAAATATATGTATTTTGTTTTTAAAAAGAGAGCCTTGACTTATGAGCATAACTAGCTATCACTTGAATCAGAATTCAAGTTTTCTTTTAAAAAAGTGTAAAATTTTAACTTTTATAGTTACCAGTTCTAGCTTTCTAAACATCAGAATATTAAATCATGTGTTGCTATCAACACATGAGCAACAGCAAACAGGCAAACCTACTGCCTTTGGAGCCACTCATTGGATCATCTTTCATGTTGCTTGCATGGGCCTCTGGAGGTCATCTAATACAGCTTCCCTTAGCTGGGCCTGTCGCTAGCACATGAGTACCCTTCTCTAAGCTGTGGAGATCTTCAACAGCAGTGGTTCTTCTCTGGTCTATCTGGGAAGCTATCATGTTGCTGCCCTGCCTGTCTGCTGCTGTGGTACTCTGTTGGAGATAGGGCTAACTGAGTTCTGACCCATTCCACAGGTTCTTTTCCTAACTCCCTGGCTCCCTGGGAAGCAATGAGACTGTTTGAAGTCCAAGGCTGTTATTTTCCAAAAGTTCTGAGTGAGGACAGGCAGACAGGAATTATTTCCCTGGGGTCAATGTGCAAAATGTCAGAATAGAGTAAGGATTATCTCACTGCCACTCAGTCTCTGTAGAAATGAGAGTTTCTTTTCTCTTTTCCAACAACAGAGCTTGAGATTTATTAAGTACTCACTTGTCAGAGGTTGACATCATAGATGAAGTTGTCATGGAAGGCTTAGGAGTTGATTGGTGGGTTAAAAGCACAGCAAGCTAATATAGTTAAAGCATGGCAATTCTTTTTAACAGCATGACAGGGTGCAGTGTCGTCAGTGACTTGTTCAGCATCTCCAGGTCAGACTGTGAGGTACAGATTAATAACCTTTTGTGCATACGTGCAGTGAAAAGGGCGTAGGTTAGTGAATTACCATTATGCACATATGACTGTAAATATAGTAGTGAAGGTTCCAGAGTTCTTTGAAGTTTCTTGTGCGGGGAATGTCTTACTAGCTATTTTTTCATGAAAGTTGCTGGATAAAGTTTTTTTCTGAAGTCAGTTTTCACAGCCAGTGATAAGTACAGAAATGTAGGCTTCTGGTGACTTTCATAGAATATCCAAGACTTTTCTAAGCTCTGGCATATTGCATCTTAAATTTACTAATTGAAATACATTACTTAATAAATATTCACCAAGAAAATTGTTTCAGAATTGAAAAATGTGTTGTATGTTATTTCCTTCTGAAATTAGAAATTTGTATAGTGGTGGAATTTAGGGGCAAAATCCAATGAAGGCCTTCTATACTAACAAGCTAGATACTATGACATTTACCTTTTAATTGTTCTGTCCTCCAAGTAGAGTCAAGAGTGCCACATTATGTGCTCAAAGTTCACCTGTACTGCATGAGTAGCGTTAAGATTAAAATTAAAAACTTATATGCAAGGTATCAAGTACAATAATATCTCTACATGAACATGGACAGCAGGAAGATGCCTCTGTTCTCTTCTGATCCTCTCCAGACAATTGTCTATTTTTCCTATTTTCTGTAACTGTACATACTCGAGGGAGCCAAGTATTAATGCCCACTTCTCTTTTATAAACTAGTGGTAGAAACACTTGTAAGGAGAGTGTGTATTCAGTGTCCATCGTTACTAGCTATAAAGGATCTGATATTTTTTAGTAGAATTGGAACATAAGACATCTCTTCATGAATGCTGAGCCAATAAAGCTATGGAATAATGTTCTTGATTTTGCTGTTTTTAAAGAACTTTGAATTTTTTACACTGAAATGCCAGTTTCATCAGAAAAGACAGTTATCCTTTCTCTACAGGCCCTCCTTTAGTGACACTAGTGCCAATTATGTTGGAGTGTCTGCATCTGCAGAGTATCAGTCTTAACTCCTTTGAGTAGAATTCAAATCTTCTTCCTAGCTCTGTGTGAAAACCTGTAGGTTTTATAAAACATGACTAGTGCATCCGTCTGTGTGCTTCATGAAAGCAGTCAGTACCTGCTGTTAATAAGTGGCCACATCTATCCTGTGTGTAAAGCATAAAGTGTGTGTGTTTACTAAATGGATTTAGAAGTGAGGTGATAGTAAACATTGCTTGATTCATGGATTACAAAAAAAAAAAGCAAAGTATAGCTATTTAACATGGGGGAGACTTTGCTATGTGCAGAAACACAGCTCCCATCTCCAAAAAGAATGTAATTGTTTATAAGTAGGAAAAAAGTTGTTTAGATTACAATCCTGGATTTTCATTCCTCTGTTTCTCATTTGGAAGCCTGTATTGGAATGAACTCTTAGTCTTTGAAGTTTAAACTCCTTCAATTATCAGCCCTGTGTGTAGAGGACTTTCTCCCCCTTTATAATAATTCAGAGCAAGAATTTCTTTTTAACCACAGGGATAATATGATTTCATTTAAATTCTGATACTTTTGATTATGTATTTTTTTCATATTCACCCACCCTGTGTAACCAAAACTACTTATTTTATTTACGTTGTAGCAGTAACAGTGCCTAATCTGTTTTTATGACTATAGGAAAGTGCTATTTGCAAGAAGAAAGTTTTACATTTCTACTGTGGTAGTTAATTTATTGAAAAGATAGTAAGTTTGGAGCAAGTAATGTCAACCTAAAGGTGTATTTTGTTAAATGTGTATCGGACAGTAGTATGTATGTTTTTGGGGAACTGCTCCGGACTGTAAGGGAATTTAAACTCATTACTCTGGGAGGCAGTCCTATCTTCTTCCTGCTTCCGGCTATTTATTACTACTGTCACATACTGTGCCTACATTTGTACAGTAGGGGAACTTGTACATTTGTAGAAGTTCAGGGAACTGATTCTGCTGAACAACATCTTGTTCAAGCTAAGTGTACATGTGTGGTCTTCAGGGCTGAGGCAAGCAAAGATCCTTACTGCCACAAGGCTCCTCATTCCTGCCCTCCTACCTGTCCTGAAAGCATGCTTCTTCACTCCTTTTGTGTCTGCATTGGTGTTTCTTACAACTACACAGGAGGCTGGTAAATTAATACTGCAAGAAGGGGAGGAAACAGGAATGTGTTATAAGCATAAGTCCTTATCTGCAACATCTTGGTCTTAATTCACTTAAAACCAGTGGTGAAACCAAGTTTTAGCAGAGTAATTTCACAAACACCTAAAGCAGGATAAACTTGCAATAAACGCTTGTGTGGCCATGCAGTGAACTGGGCTAGGGTGTAGTTAAACCTAGATTAAAAGCAACAATTTTTTTTCATAGTGCAAACTTAACTTACAGCTCATCATGGTGTAGACTAACAAATCTGAGGCTGTTACACCCCTGCCTGCTTCTGTGCATTCCTGCCTCCTCTGTAACACTACTCATAGTTATGCAACTGAATCGATGAGGCACTTCAGTTGCATTAGATCCCAACATGAAAGGCTTCAACACAGTGTTTTTATTTCCCTTCAGAAAGGGAAAATATCCATGTTCCTTTCCAATCCTATTTCTTTTACCATAATAAGCACATTAATATTGTGACCATGATAGCATAACGCCAAAGCCGAACACTGAAAAGCACTTAGTGCTTAAGATCATAATACCTTCTAAGAACCTTTATTTTGTATTATGTTTTCCAGCTGTAATTTATGTGACTTAATCATACTGCTTTCGGTATTTAATACTTTAAGACTTTAAAATCAGCCCTTAATTTTTTGCAAAGGTGAGGGAAGGTTGATATTTTTTGTATCTACAGTGATAAGATTTGTTTAATATCCTCAAGCATATGAAGAAGTCATACTGTTTCATTTATGAAGATCTCTTACACACTTAAATCTCTGATAAATCTTTTTTTTATAATTCAGTCATACGACTTAAAATAGATAATAAACAGATTGAGTTAGAATCCCTTCCATATTTTTGATTGACATTTCTTAAGTTGCTTCATCTGACTCATAATATTTTACATATAAAAAGATTTTGTACAGTTTTAAATTTCATAGCTAGGGGAGGTAAATGTAAATTGATTTTAAAACATTATGGCAATGATGTTTCAAGAATCTTTTGCTAATCAGATTTTTATGAACTAATGAATAAAATATTCTAAATGGAGACAGTTATGAAGGCAGTTGTCAAATTCTGGCACTGAAACTAAAGCGTTTTGAACTTCGTAACCTAAACTAATATAAAAGAGCAAATATCACATTAAATTCTTGAAAGTGTACGATGGAAAAACTCTTGCAATATTACAGTTTATGTACAAGTTAAAATCCTGTAGAGGTTTGAGTATGTGGGTGTCTTAGTCTTGTGTTTCACTGTATGAAGTGAGCACCTGGTTTTCAGGTGCTTGACTCCCAACTATCAGAAGAAAATTTTAGAAAATAGGCAACAGTCTCAGAATAAGTTTCTAAGCAGTCACCGTGTTGGGTCCTGAGCAATTATCCTGAGTCAATATTTCCCAAATTTATGTAGTTCACTCTGACGGTAATGCCTCTTATTTATTTCCACGGAAACTACAAGAGAGACAAAGAGCACAATAGCAATATTTGATAGAGAAAATTCTCAGCTACAAAACACTCTTTTTCAACATAGTCACCACCATTAGCAATGAATTTACACCGGCAATGAACAGCAGCCTGTATCCTGTGCTTGTAAAAATCTGCACCAGTGGGGGTGACCCACTGTCACAGTTGCCACTGCTGAAATGCTTCACCGAGCTGCTCACTGTGCTCACATCCACTGTTGGTCTCCATCAACATTCAGCAAACGTCAATGAATGTCAGTGGGTACAATTTTCTCCACATGGAGGAATTCAGTGACACACCTTTGCTTCATATGCACTGCCACATCAGACCCCGTTTTGTCAGACTGCCCCTCTGCTGCCATCTGTCACACGGTAACGGAATGTAACAGAATATTGATGAGAAGATTCAACCTCTACTGCCATCCCACCAACATCTGCCTCTGACATTGTGGGCAAACAGAATGAAATAGGAGATGCTACTTGTGGAGCATCTCTCATTGCTGAGTTAGAAAGCATCCGCTATGCACCTTTCACCCATAGACTCCAGAAGTTCCCATAGGACGTATGGATGTAGCCTTTCTTTTAGAAAGCTGATTTGAAATCTTTGTTAAAAATGTAACATCTTATATGAACAAAAAGATAGTGAGACCAATTCTTTGTAAATGGAAGACTGATTAGTTGAAGGAAGTGAAACTCCTTTCTAAACAGGATGTCTTAATCCTACATTATAAGCAACAGTGGTAGAAATGGATGAATAATGGCACCTCCACCTCTTTTCTGAAATAGTTTTGTGGGACAAAAACCTAATATAGAGGATACCTCAAGGGAATAGAAAACTTGGCCAGAATGCAAGTGAGAAATCTTGAGCTGTCTATTGAATCACTGTTCAATTTAAAATTTAGAAGTAACGACAGAAGCAGAAGCTGCATCTTCTCTCCAGCTACATTCTCTGTGCAGTCATAAAGCAACCTACGCTTGTTTCTCTTCTCTTAATCAGGGAATCTTGAATCCTTTGTACACTGTTAATGCTTTGCAAAGAGGAATGACATTGTGAATATAACAGGATATAGGTTTGAAATTGGTAGTTTCAGCCCCGGTGTCTGGATCTTGATTGAGCCTAGGCTAAGATGCTAAGTTGGTAAACTAGGTGCCATTATGTGTATCACAGTCAAATATAAAAAATCATGTCTTTTAGAACCGTTCTGTGTATGTATGTCTCTAATGGATGTTTCACCCATCCATTGTGTTTAGGTTGTTGCAGAGTCATAAATGATCAGCACTTCAACACAGAATGGATTAAATACCACCTGAATTGACATTACATATTACATTTTTGTATGTTCTCTTGTCATGAGTACCAAAAATACCTCTTATGAAAAATCTGTGCATAATTTCTGAATTAGACCACAATATTTAGCAGCATCATACAACATCATGATAGAAGGAAATGCTACTCAGTAATGGGATTGAGTTGATTATAAAAAGAAAAATGGCCTATGGATTGTGCAGCACAACAGTCGGTAGGTCAGGATATGTTGTTTGCAAGGAGAAAGGGTCTGAAATTTATTCTTGGAAAGCTATACTGATATGAAGCCCCTTGAAGGAAGAGAAGTACTGACAAAAGGACAAGGATGGGATAAGAATGGGAATGGGACAGGGAAGCCATTGAGAAAGCTCTTTCTGGGGAAGGTCAGTGCAAAAGATATATTAAACAAAGATGAAGTGAGAGGAAGCACTTGCAGTGCATAGGCAGACTGGACTCTGTAAGGCTGCATCAGTGTTTGATAGCAGCAACAGGTGTTTATCAGCTGAGATGTGTGCTGCAGCTAATTCTTATACAATCTGTTCTAACTATGCAGCACGTACTGCTGCCAAGTCTGCATCTAATGCTGTGGGGATTTGAGTCAGCAGGCAGTGTCTGTGGCTGTCAACCTCTGGAAGCTGTCCCTTGTCTCACAGTCTCCTCTTTTCAGTGTTGTATCTTAAATGACATTGGAAACTTAGTGAAGACAGGAAAAATACCACAATGGCATTTACTCTTGAGAAAATAGTGGAAGAATCATGGAGTCACTCAGGTTGGAAAAGACCTTAAAGGTCAAGTCCTAACCATACTACCCTAACTAACAACCCTCTGCTAAACACTGAGGAAACAGGAAAGGAACTAAATAAGATTCTCCAAAGTGGAGAGCTGGATGGTCACCAATACAACAGGACTTTTGCTATGACTTTGCTCTGCAGATTTCTCCAGAGATGAGCAGAAAACAATTTTTACATTGTTTTAAATACTGAGGAGTGGAACCCTTGTCAAGCAAATGGAGGTTTTCTTGTTTTTACTTTTTAATATTTCTTTATGCATAGTCTATTTTTATCTGAAATAATGTGGTAGGGTTTTGAACTGGGCATATCTTCTTGTTTTCTTTCCTTTTCTTTTATTCTGCATGAAGTTTTCTCGACTACTTTGAAATAGCAATTACTGCAAAGCCAAAACATAGTGACCACCAGTGCTGTATTAGTAGGCTGATCAGATTTCTATACCGTGTAATATAAATAAGCTGTGGAAGACTGAGTTGTTCCTCCCAGCAGCAGTCAATTCCTTGGTATATTTGACATTCATGTAGGCAGATTGGTGTAGCTTTTCATTTTGATAGCATAGCTATATCATTTTTCCTAGAAAATTTATTGCACTCTGATAACTGATTTTCTGAAATAAAATACATTTTCAGTTAGATTAAGTACACTGTTGTAAAAGTCTGGTATGTGGACACAATTTGCTGAAGACTTCTGTATGAAGCCTTTCATTTAACAGTTACAGTCTGACTGTGGGTACCTTACAAATATTACAACTATTACAGTTGCAAATTTTTGTCTCTGAGAGGTGTAAGTAAAAGGTATGTGTAAAATTTCATTATAGAGAAATGTAATTTTAGAGTCAGAATAGACCTTCAATAGAACTTCAGTCAGGCTTCTTACCTGACAGTAGGTTGTTACCTTGGTTAGATAATAAAATATTAGATAATAAAAGCTGCCTGTGGGCAGTACACACGTAAGTTAACTCTTAATACATCTGTGATGCTATTTGTTAATGTAAGTGCAAGTTTGCATGCTTGTCTGTCTGAAAACAAGGTTCTTATTTAAAAAAGCAAACTTACTCTGCATTCCTGTTTTTGTAAAGAAAAAATAAGATCCTGATAGCAAGAGTGAATACATTTTTTTTTTCTATTTGATAACAGATGTGGATATAGCATCATGTGACTTAAGTGCAAGCTACTGTCATTAGCCTGTTCAGGATCATACAACGATTTTTTGTGATGGGAGATTCTTTATCACTTGTCTAGAACAAAACAAACAAAAATTCTGCACATAATTTAAAACTTAAAAGTTAAAGCATATTATAAAATACACTACGGATATAAACATGCATTGAAAACTCATTAATACCTCGAAGCGAGCATGGCATACTGTTGAGTTCCTATATAGGAGTCATGTGGAGGAAGAACAGGTGTTTAAACTTCTGTTTTGATACCTATTTCATTAGGCAGAAGCACATTACTGAAGTTTTTGCGCAGTCAGTAGACAATACATATTATTCTGCACAAAAAAAAAAAAAGCTTTAAATCAAAATCATAGGGTGCAGTATTTTCTTGCTTGTCTGTTTGATGTGCATAAGATATTTGTTCATTTTTCCATTATCCTATGAATGTTTTATTATAATGTTTGTCTCTATGTGCACCTTATTATAGTTACATGAAGTACTGCTTCTGCATAAGTTGCTTGGACTTACCCATGTGTTCTTGAAAATATCCATGTTTTATGGAATGAAGTATTATTTCTACAGTATCATAGAATCACAGAATCATAGCATGGTTTGGGTTGGAAGGGACCTTTAAGATCACCCAGTTCCAACCCCCCTGCTATATGCAGGGACACCTCCCTCTAGACCAGGTTGCTCAAAGCCCCATCCAGCCTGGCCTCAAATGCTTCCAGGGAGGGGGCATCCACAGCCTCTCTGGGCAACCTCTTCCAGTGTCTCACCAGCCTCACAGTAAAGAATTTTTTCCTTATATCTAGACTAAATCTACCCTCTTCCAGTTTAAAACTGTTTCCCCTTGTTCTGTCACTGCGTGCCCAAGTACTTTTACAACATATCTTACTGTAATAATGCTTTAGAAATATTTAAAAAATCCATAAGATTTGAGTTAGTTTCTTTCATTGTGAGTCTAATTGCATAAAAATAGAGGAGATACTTCATGATTTGTATTAAGAATGTTTCAAGACTAATCATTGCATATTTATTTTAAAAAAGATGGTGGCTTTAAAACTGTAGTAAAAAAAACAAATTATGTTCTATTTTTCTTACTGTCCTATTCTTATTGACTAAACCTGACATCAGTGTTATTAGATGTCTTCCTAGCTAAAACTTCTTAGAAAGTGGTATGTGCATACTTTACTGACATTGGCAGCCAGAAAGTGATCAACATCACAGAACTACACAATTGCAGGGGTTGGAAGGGACCTCTAGAGGTCAGTGAGTCCAACTTCCTGCTAAAGCAAGTTCTCTGCAGGAGGTTGCACAGGTAGGTATCCAGGCAGGTCTTGAGTATCACCCAAGAAGGAGACTCTGTAACCTCTCCAGGCTGCCTATTCTAGTGCTCATCACTCTTAGCAGAAAAGAAGTTCTTACTTGTGTTAGTATGGAATTTCCTGTGTTACAGTTTCTGCTTGTTGCCCCTTGTTCTATTGTTGCTTATCATCAAACAGTCTGCCCCCATCAACTTGATGTACTTAAGATGTTTATATAAACTGTAATGATATCCCCTCTCTGCTTCTCCAGACTGAAGAGTCCCAGGTCTCTCAGCCTTTCCTCATATGGGAGGTGCTGCAGGCCCTTAATCATCTTTTTCACTCTCTGCTGGACTCTTTCCAGGAGATTTCTGTCTTTTTTTGAACAGAGGAGCCCAGAACGGGACCAGTGTTCCAGATGTGGCCTCACCAGGGCAGAGTAGAGGGTGAGGATCTGCTCCCTGGACCTGCTGGCCATCCTCTTTTTAATGGGCACCAGAAGTACTTCAAGCTTTTGTTTTTCACAGAAGCTTAAAGCATGTATTCTCAGTTCACAAAGCAAGTCTGCTGACCTCTTTCTGCATTGTTATCTGCTGTTGAATGCTCACTTTTTCAATGACTTTCTTAACCTATCCTCCAGATGTACCATTATTACTTATTAATGAATTTCTCTTAAAATCATGCTCAACAGGGTTTTTTGTTTTTTTGGGGTTTTTTTTTTTTTTTTTTTTGGAGGGCAGGGGGTGGCTGGGGTGTAGTTCCATGTGTCTAGAAACCTTTTAAGAGCATGTATTTATAAAGCTTCTATGCAGAACTTACTAGAATACTCTAGATAAACTTTTTTTTCTGTAAAAAAATATCTTAAGAAATGAGCTCACTATACTTCTGTGTTGCAGATTTATGAAGTAAGACTGAAAAAATTGTTTTCACTGGAAATGTATATTTGTTAACTGAATTTTTACATCTTTTGTGCTGTTTTACAAATTCATCCCATGTCCTTCTAATTTGTGTATCCTTCATTTATTTTGTCAGATTTTAGGTCAATATTTCAATGCCAGTGGAACAGTTGAGATATCTATGTAATGTTGTCTGTCAGACTCAAAAAGAGATTTCTGCATGAATTGTATAACTTTTAGTTGAGTTAGAAGATGGGGTTTTTAGAAAGTCATACAACTGAAAGGTAATGGGGTGTTAGAGAGACCATTACATCTGTGAATTATGCCTAAGTTTAGTTTAATTAGCATCACTATCAGAAAATTGCAGTTCATACCTATATATAATTAACGCAGAATGGTCAAATTTCACTTTATAAATATTTTACAGTTAGACACACACATTCAGAAGACAGTACCTTGAAAATCGGCAAAAATAATGTTTTTGCATACTTCTGGCTTCAACTTAAAACCTATTTAAATCATTATAACCTTCTAGTATGCCTTTGGGCATATTTAACATTTGATAGAATCATATAATGGTTTGGATTGGAAGGGACCTTTAAGATCATATAGTTCCAACGTCTGTGCTAGAAGCAGTGACACCTTGTACTAGATCAGGTTGCCCCAGGCCCCAGCCAACCTGTCTTTGATCAGTGTTACGGATGGGGCATACCCAGCCTCTTCGAGCAGTCTGTTCCATTGCTTAACCACCCTTACGGTATAAAAAAATTCTTTCTAATATCTAGTATAAATCTAGCCTCTTTCAATTGAAACCATTACCCCTAGTGCTACCATTACAGGCCTCGTTGAAAAGTCTTTCAGCAACTTTCCTATAAGCTTCAAGTACTACAGTCTTAGAGGTCATTATTGGAGTAGCATATGTGCTATTGTACGGTGGTGACAGTGTAGCATCTAATCACTTCTACCAAAGGGTGTGATGAGCACAAATGAAAACCTGCATGTATGGACATGCAGAGAAGGGCCATTACAAAATACATTTTGCAAGTGTTGAGTTTTAATCTGAGCAAAATGATTTAATAGAAACGTATGCCTCTGCTTTGTTGAACTAAATGTGAATATTAAAATACATACAGTGCTGCCAGTATAATATTCAAGTTAGAGTAGTACTGTTTATTACAATGCTGCTATTATTCAGGATGGCAGTCAAGGTTTAATATTTTATCTGATGTTGTATGAAGATTTCTGGTCATCCAGTGTGAAGAATTCAGGCACTGTGCAAAAACTGTATAATGTCCAGCACTTCATAAAAAAAAAATAATAATTAGAAAAAAATAAAAATAAGCAAATAAATTACAAAGCTGTATTAGTAGAAATCAGACATTTACACTTTTCTGCTTGTATGAGATTTCACAAACTCTTCTGTCATTATCTGAAATGTTATTATTATTACAGAAATTTAAATGAGTATGAACCATATTGTGCCTACTAATAGTGTAGAACATTCACACCTTTGGATATAAATTTCATTGAGGAAATTACAACAAGTTCAGCAGGGTTACTTTGGTTTGAATTATCATTTTTCCTTTCTCCTTCTACCAGATAGATTTTTTTTTCTGCTTTCTAAATTGTTTTTATTAACAAGTAAGAATAAAAAGAAGTATTTAGGGGATATATTAAAATAAGTTTGCATAGGTAATTTCTGAACTGCCAGTAATTAATCAATAAACTGTATATTTTGTTTTAAGTTTGATAATCCATATTCTTTTTAATGCCAACCTTGCACTCCTATTGTTCTACTTCCAGCCAGTGGAATACTGTGGGCTCTTGTTCTTTTATGATATTACAAATTTTTCTTTTTTACCTTTATAAGTAGCTCTGGCTAAGATGCACAAATGACATTTTCTGTTTGAAGTCACAAGTTAGAATTCATATTTTAAAGAGGCTGAATGCACACCAGCTGATTACCTGAAGCCCTTCCCATTAAATTGGAGGTAGATTTCCTTTTGTCAGTAGTTCCTCTAAAGCCTTAACTCTTGTGTTCTTTTGGATCTATTGGGCAAAGATATTTCTGTAGTTCAATTATCAGGATCATAGAATCATAGAATTGTTTGATTTGTACGGGACCTTCAAAGATCATCTAGTCCAACCTCCCTGCAATGAACAGAAACACCTACAGGTAGATCAGGTTGCTCGGAGCCCCATCCAGCCTGACCTTAAATGTCTCCAGGCACAGAGTATCCACCACTTCTGGGCAACTTGTTCTAGTGCTTCGCTACTATCCCCTCCCTTGACTTGCTGACCATGTTCCTTTTGATGCAGCCCAGCATACAGTAGGCTTTCTGGGCTACATGGACAGGTTGCTGGCTCATGTCGCTTGCCTTTCACAAGTACGCTAAAATCCTTTTCAGCAGGATATGCTGCTGTGAAGTGAAAGTTATCAACTTGATATGTTGTGGGAAGAAAAGAGGGAAGAACGAAGTCACAACCTGCTGAGCTTGTATTTTTGTTCCCAAATAAATATACAGATGGTGGAAATAATATTTAAGGGGACCTTACTAAAAGTAGATTTTAGTCTTCATAATAGAATTTCATGTTCTGTATTTTCAGTAGACACGTGTTCCTCTTTTATGGTCTTCCTTCAAGTTGCTGACCTCCAAAGAAGAATGGGAAATCACATACATCACTGTATTCAGCATGCTGTAGATGGTTTCTGTAGCAAGGCGTCATCTGTTTCAATTGCTGAAGTGCCTCATTCCTTCAAAAAACAGTTTACAGAACTTAGCTTCAGATCTAATTTATTCTCTTTGAGTTGCCCTGACATTAGGGGCATTCAACTGTGAAACATTATTTTGCATTTTAGATTTGTATTGTGTCTAACGTGATGAGGCAGTAAGTCTTTGCTTAGATATCCGGGAAGTACTGTAATGTAAACATGGGTTCCTACCTAGGGGGATAGTTTTGTATCCCACTTAAGTTTCATATTTTTCGTTGTAGGGGGGGATTATGTCATCCTGTATGGCATTTAGTAATGTCTTCTTTAGCTGTATTTTCACAGAATCTCAGAATCACAGGGGTTGGAAGGAACCTCAAGAGATCAAGCCCAACCTCCCTGCTAAAGCGGGTACCCTAAAATATGTTGCACAGGTAGGCGTCCAGGTGAGTCTGGAATATCACCATTGAAGGAGACTCCACAACCCCTGGGCAACCTGTTCCAGTGCTCTGTCACCCTTACCATAAAGAAGTTTTTTTGCATGTTAGTATGGAACTTCCTATGTTCAGTTTTTAGGCCCTTACTCCTTGTCCTATCACTGCACACCACTGAGAAGACCCTGGTCCCATCCATTTGCCTCCCACCTCTCTTTAGATATTTATTTAACAGACCTCCTCTCAGTCTGCTTTTCCCCAGGCTGAACAGACCCAGGTTACTCAGCCTTTCCTCATACAGGAGGTGCTCCAAGTCCTTTATCATCTTTGTGGGAAAAGACATTCAGGAATCTTGTTTCTTTTGTTCCCTAGTCTTTTTGATGGTTTTCTTCTTCCCCGGTTGATTGCTCTTGTTGTATTCTGACTTTACTTCATGGTCCTGTAGACCAGCTCTTGGAGGTATAGTGTATGAGCTATCCACTGAATGAGCTATAATGACATCTTTACTTAGAAGTCACAAACTGATTAGAATGATCATTTTGGATCATATTTTTCTAAAGGAAGTAACATGTGCTTATAAGGGATACTTTCAGAAGTTTTGCTATAGTTGTTGTGTTTTTGAAAGGACTGTAAGCTGGTGCAGTATTTGCATCCAAACCTCAGAAAAGTTATGCTACTGCCTGTGACAAATTGAAAATAAACCATCGCGTCCCTGTATTCCTGTGCAATAAGCATCAAAACTAATCCCGATATCCTCCTTTTCTTGCATTTGTTTATTTGTTTTTTGTTTGTTTGTTTTGTTCTGTTTTCTGCTTGATTAATCTCAAAGGTAAGCTTTTCCTTCTGACATTGAATAGGTGTTAGGTGTCTCCTAAGATCATCTTGATTAGCCTCTCAATTGGAGCACTCTTCTCTGTTTTTCAGTATTGTTATGAGGCATGAAGGCAACTAATTATGCTTGTAATGTTTTTTTCTCAAACTCACTTGAAAGTGACCAGTGGATATACTTTTGTTAAGAATGAGTACAGGCAAGCGTAAAAGCAGCATTGGATATATAAGCCTTGTTTCCTTATGGAGCTGTGTTAGAATGTGTACCCATAGCCATAATTTCCATTCACTAGGAATAATATGAGCTAACAAAATAAAATAACTTAATAAAACTAAACTATTGCAATCTCAAATGCGGGCTGTACAAGCAAGAAAAAGATTTACTTTCTTTCTATCACAGGCCATTCCTTGAAGATGAACCAAAAATCTCTGAGCACATAAGTGAATTACATTAGTGATGGCACTTTTTATGTATTGATGCTCAGTGAAGAGCCAAGAAGGTCTAAGTAACTTCATTTTGATGGTCTCTATTGTCTTGCGTATAGTATTCAGAATGTGCTAGTCTTCTGATCTCCTTTTCAGCAGAGCCACACAGGAGATATACATGTACCACATCAAACCTCTTAGCAGCGTTTGGTCCTGAGTATCTTCTAATTGTCTTTTATTCCCAGTACCACACTTCTTTTTTTTTTCTCTTATTCCAAACATTTTTAACAGTATATCCAGGTTTGTCACAAGGACTTCAAGACTGCAATTGCAGGAGTGAAACAAAATAAGGAATCTGAAGTTTCTGTTCATGCTGAATTCTTGGTCCCAGAAAGTTTTGTGTTAAACAAAGATAGAGCTAATCTTCATAGCATTATACAAATAACAGCTTTCAGGGCTAGAATAAAACCATCCGTCTGAACTGTCTTCAAGCAGACTGATAAGAATTGACCTATGCAGTTCAGGGTGACTGATTCATTTCTACCAGTCTCCCAGGCAAGTCAGCAGCACATTTTGATCTTCAGTGTCAAACGCTACTGATTGGTTTAATGAGGTAAGCATGGATATATTCCTCTTAGCTGTGCCAGGGAGGAAATAGTTCATAAGCAAGACTAATGCTGTCTGAAGGTTGTTACGAAATCTGAAAGCCCAACTGCATAGATTTATGTAATTGGCAGAGAATTCAAATTCTGCAGAAGAATATTTTGGCTTTTTGTGTTGTTTTGTTGTTGCTATTTTCCATCAGTGTTAGTCTGTTTTCTGTTTTTGTTTTATGTTTGTTTGTTTTTTATTATTTTATATGATCATTTCTTCCAAGAATAAAAGGTTGTAATGCGTAGTAGCTGTAGAGAACATTCAGGCTAGAAGATATTTTCTCATCTAGGCATTAGCACTATATATTTCATGTTAGTTTAAGAAATGTTCTTTTGTATGGCAATTTGTAGTAACTAGAATTTGAAATGAACTTCGGAGATCATTTGGTCCAACTCTTTTACAGCCATATACTCAGAACAGAGCCTACTTGAAAGCATGGTAGGCTGCTTGTGGTTTTGTCCAGCTGGGCTTTGATTGTCCTCAAAGACGGAAATTCTACATCATGTTTGGACAACCTGTTCTGGTGACTATTCATTGTGAAACATTTTTCTTTCTGCACTCTAGTTAGAATTTCCCTTATTGACGTTTAGAACCAGTTCCTCTTGTCTTTTTATTGTGCATCTCCTGAAAGAGCTTGACTCATTTCTTCTGTGTCCTTATGCTAGATAATTGAAGACAGTAAAGAGATTCTTTTTAAGCCTCCTCTTCTTAAGGCTGAACAGAATTTTTCATCCTCTCCTTATATGGCATGTGCTTGAGCCTTCTCTTTATAGATATGATAGCAGCTCAGAAAGTAGTGCCTCCTATTTTGTTATGTTGGCCCATAATGTCAGAGACAGATGGTGGTGGTATAGCAGTAGAGGCTGAACCTTCTCACCAGTATTCAGTAGAGTTTTTACCATGTAACACATGGCAGCAGAGGGGCAGTCTGACAGAATGGTGTGTGATACTGGAAGGGCATATGAAGCTAAGGTATGAATTGAATTTGTCCATGTGGAGAAAAATTGTAGCCATTGGCATTCACTGATGTTTTCTGAATGTAGATGAAGATCAAGCAGTCAATGGGAGCACAATGAGGCGGTGAGTGGTGCATTTCAGCAGTGGTGACGGAGACAGTGGGTCTCTTCCACTGGTGCAGATCTTTACAAGCACAGCATGCAGGCTCTTATTCATTGCAGGTGAAAATGCGTAGTTAATGGTGGCGATTATGTTGAAAAAGAGTGTTTTGTAGCTGTGAATTTTCTCCATCAAATATTGTTATTGTGCTCTTTGTCTCCTAGTTTCCATGGAAATAAATAGGAGGCGTTTCTTTCAGAGTGACTTACGTGTATATATAAGGGCATTCAGGGAGGATTTTTCATAGACTTAATCTCACAATGACCCCAATATTAAATTGATTTCCTCTGTATAGAATTGATCCAAATTGTAAGGTTTCAAGACCAGTTGTAATGTGAAAAAAAGCAATATAATGGATCACATGTCCTTGGAAGTTTTTTTGTTGTTTTTTTTTTTTGTATGAAAAGTGCTCATTTTATACTCACTTTTTAAAATGCTATATAACTGCACATATTACCAAATTTTTTAGTCATATCTTCAAATTAAGATATTACCACATAAATTGTCATCTTGAAATATTATAACCCAGATGTGTACATGAACTACTTCAGTAGTTCGCAAGTTCAAGATGATGTTTCTACAATAAGAGTACCAGTTAATTATCTATGTCTAATTTTCCCAGGAGAATAAAAAACATGCAAACTTCATTCTTTGAACACACACTACTGCCTTCGTTTTCTAATTTTACAGAAGTTAACAAAATAGGCAATAAAAACAGTGCACATTCAAGGATTTAGACAGATGATTGACTCTGATTTTGTTTCACTGGCTTGTTTATACTATTGCCTTTTTAGAAAAGAATTTAAAAAATCCTCTGTGGATGCCACATCGCTGGAGGTGGTCAAGGTCAGGTTAGATGGGGCCCTGGGCAGCCTGGCCTAGCGTATGGTCACCCTGCCAATGACCAGGGGTTGGAACTAGGTGGTCTTTAAGGTCTCTTTCAACCCAAGCCATTCTATGACTCTATGGAAAGTAATTTAAAAAAATTGAAATAGTTTTCTGCTGTTACATTGTCTCCAAGCCATTTAGACTAAACCTGCCTATAAACGTTGTTAAATGAATATTTTTCACATTTATGAATGTATTACTATTTTCCAGGTGCTAAGTGACTGACCATCTAAGTAGCTTTTTTCTTTGGCAGGACATTTCTAGGTGCTAAGTCAGAAAAAAAATGGATTATTCCATTAATTGTGAGTTCTGCTACTTTTAGTACTTTGATGTAGTAATCTTTATAAGCTATTTGTTTCTCTCTTTGTGGAAAAGCATAAACTTAAGTTATGCTGTAGATGTAATTTCAACTTGCTATATCGTAGTACTACTTCAAATTGTTGTCATGCAGACCTATTCTTGAAAGCTTCAGGATGGTTGTCTATCCTGCACCACTGAGGTACTGATGTAAAAATTGTAAATCAGGAAACAGTTACTAAGTTTCATAGAGCTAGAAAAAACAAGCAAAAGGAAGCAGAGAAGATTTTTTTTTTCTACCACAGTAAACTTTCTGTTTTCAAGTTCTGTAATTAACATAACTGGCGTAACAGTGGTAGAGATTTATGAAAACCTATAAAAGATTAATTCTGATTCCTACACGTTTTAGTATTTGGGAAGCTGCCATAGCTCACACAATTCACTGTAACACTTGCTATTAATTTGGTATGACATAACTGACTTATTCTCAAATATAAAATGTCATTGTAATCATATGTTATTGGGATTTATTTTTCCTCATCCAGCCACGTGAGAAATATAACTGGTTGGCATTTTGCCAGTAGTTAAGTCCTTGTCTTGGATCTGTTTTTCTCTGTGATGATGACTTCACAATATTCCTTAGAAATGCCCTAGAAAGACAGTCAACAAAACTTCTGTTCTGAAGCAATGCCTGCTGTGTCTATTCAGTAGGGAATATGAAACATACGGTCATCATATGATATCACATCATCTTAGATTTATTGACTCTGGCTTTAAGGTGTAGGGAGGTACCCTCATTATTTCTAATCAAAATATTGAAGTATTTTACAAAGAATAAACAGCTACTAGAATTCTTTGAACACATGAAGTCAGGACTTTCTCCGTGTCACTGCTAGTGTTATTATTTCTATATAATAATATATAGAAAACTAAAGTGTAGAGGCTTTGTCAAACAAGTGGAAGGCCTATGTTTGATTCTCTTATCCTGAAGAGATTCAGGTCAGTTTCAAGACAGTTCATATGTATATGTGTGTATATATATATATATATATATATATAAATCTTCAATCTCTTCAGGCCTTCCTATTTCATGTCAAGCAGGAAAGTGTTCCAAATAAAAATATTTCAGCTTTTACATTTGGAAGGAGCTGTTTTAGCGTGCTGAAATGGCAGAAAAGGAACCCCTACTCATCTCTAAAGGTGAATACAGTTTTCTGATCTTACTGCGCTGAAACAACTTAGCATAGCCTGATCAAGACAAGGCAAGGAAACATTGCTGAGGATAAGGCAGTTCTGGCACAGCAGCTTTGAAACATATTGAAACAGATTTTCTTTAGGTACATAAAGGTATTTACCTCTGTCTTTACACTATTTGCTTTTAGAACAGCATTTTGAATCTACATTTTCAGCAATAATTGAGTTTTTCTAAGATTAAGTAAAATCTGTAAACACAAACATATTTTTTAAAAAATATCCTAGAAAAATTGACCAGAGAAGTGAATTGCTGCAGAGACCAATAGAGCAGATAATAAAAATTATACTTAGTATGTTATTTGAGTCATCAACATTCTAGTTAATTTAAAAGTAATTTTCTTTTATCTCGTTCAAAAAAAGATTAGCATCCATTTACCATTCAGTAAAATGTAAACTTAGAACAGCTGCCAAACAAGAAGACCAACCTGATATTACAGGTTTATTATAGTATTTTCAGCACCAAAGAATAACATTTCACAATATTTACTTCATTTGTGCTTAACAGTGCAACACAGAATCTCAAAACGCAATTTGAGTACAGTATCTATTTTTCTTGGATTTGACTTGAAAACACACACAAATATTTTTCACAGTAAGCACCATTACTTGTGAATTTTTATATTAGAAGTGTATTAAAATAAAGTCTGATAGTATTTTCTACTTTGTTTTTGTGTACAGCAGGCAGATTACAGAAACTTAAAAGTCTTTGCAAATCTTTTACATACCAGATCACCTTTAAAATTTGAACCTGTTTTATTTACAGTTTTCCCCTACATGTTGTGGCATGCATAATGGTACTCCATCTCAAGCATAAGTCTTTCCACTTCTTATCTGAGTAGTTCATTAAGGTAGTCTGAGTTACCTAAAGTGAGTTGGGACCAGAGTAAACATTTTGTAGTACAAGACAATTTGGGGCACTCTTTGGATCACTACTTCAGCCGATCACTTCTAAGGAATGATAAAGTAGGTAGTTTAAAAATTGGAATTTCCTATGCTTGAAAGAAATGGTCAAATTGTGCTTTTAAAAACAAGTCAGTGATAGCCATTTATTATTACTTAAATTTCAGATGTATAAAATCTAATAACATAACAAGCATGGAAATGAAACTTTGTAAAATGATCGATCAGTCTCAAGTGTTACAGAGCCTCAGATTTTATTCATCCTGTTTCTTTTGAAGGCATGATATGCTGTCTGTACTGATGAGAAGATGTAGGAAAAAATTCATTTGAAAATTAAGAATTTCAGGTCACCTTCACAGATATGAAAACATTTTATCTTATTCATAAACAGATACTAGTAATTGCTTTGGAGGAATGAAGGGAACATAAAGTGAGTTGTTGCTCATACAATTCAGAAAAATATTTACAGGCTGTTTGTTGTTGTTTTTTTTTTTTCTAGAATTATAGCATGCATGAAAAATATAGCAAGAAATCTATCTGAAATTTGAACTATGTTTATTTTCTTTTATATTTTTGTATGGATTTGTATGATTTTTTTTTTTCTGTAATAAAGCAGTTTATATCCTCTTTACAGCCATGTCATTTACTTTATTCTTTTCCAGTATGTATTGGAAATTGCTTGCAAAATGTTATTTCAGTAGAAACATGTAGACATGAAGCTGAAAGAATCATAATTCCTTTTCTTAAATGAAGCACGGGCTGCCTCACTTTCTTTGCCTTTTACTTGGATTCTTGTATTCTGTATTTTGAATGGATGTGAATTTAGGTTTCATTTATCCAAGTACAAGTTTGGTAAATGTAACACTACTGAATCATATGGTCAAGAGTCAAGAGGAAGAAAGAGCTTGCTTCCAGTGTGCTCATGAGAATTAGTGAATAAATACAGTAATCGCTCAAAAGTTAATTTCAGATGCTTGCATCTGGTTGTTTTGTTGTTGTTGTTTGTTTTTGTTTTTTTTTTCAGAAACTGACAACGTTTTTATGGAAAATTTCTGTAAGAACACAAAATATACTCAACATCAGGCAGATTTTAAATATTACTAAAACTTAATAAGAAAAAAAGAAAAAGGAAGTCTGAAAAATATACCAAAATGTAGCACCTATTTCTGTTGGCTATTGGTTTTTATGATGAATTTTCTCTTATCCATGTTAAGTTACACGCCACTAGTCTTCAAGGATGTGATCGATCGTATAACATTTAATAATATCTACAAAATGGTCTTTCTATAATTTGAGTAGATTTAAAAGCCATTATAATTTTGTTTAAAAATAGTATCATTAGGCTTGGAGTAATCAGTTTAGCAAATAAGTTAATGATGGAAATCTGAGCATGTACTACGAAATATTGTGGTATGTCAGCACTTTTGAACAAAGATAGAAGTTCCGTGTGGTTCAGTACTTTGTAAGAACTGATGTTGCCATTTGCTGTTTATTTTGTGAGCACTGATTTGCATTATTTGATTGAAACTTCATGTCCAATACAAAAGGAAAGTCTTAAACTTTATGTTAAGATGCTGTCTTCTCACACTCCTCATTTAAAAATGGATGAAAACAAAGAAATCACTCAATAAAAATAAATGTGGTTTAATTTTTTATGTTCCATTTAAAAATAACACTGAGAGACAACCCATTTCTCCTGAATTTTGAAGTTTGTCCTGTAAACAGTAGAAAAATCAAATTTAATTTAATTTATATCTACCGAAATCTTAACAGCCCTTGATTAATAATAATGCACGTGACAGCAGAGGTCGATCTGCTGCTAATCTGTTATGAAGAACATGAAAGCAATGAATGTTACGAGTCTAAGATGTTTCCTGAGGGATCAAGCAATCTTCCATACTTTTCTTAAGACTGACCTATCACCTTGAAAAGCAGTCATAAAGGACAGCTGCAAATGAAAGACCACTGTCAGGTCAACCTGTCACTGTGCTGTCAGGTCTCTGATATAAAACCCAATTTGCTGTTTAAGAAGCACATCCATTATCCTTCTGATTTTAAAATAGAACATACATCAGCAAAATGATAAAAGAAAGTACTTAAGAATTATGAAAGTCAAGGACTATTTCATATCAGAGAGTCACAACCTTTTTTGCATATTACTGATTAAAATTACAGTGAATGTTAATGCTCATCTGTGTCTTTTTTTCTTCCAGAAAGTTGAGTTTGCATCCATTGAACTTCTGCATGTATTAATTTTTCATTTGGGTTAACCATACATTATCCAATATCACTCATTATAGGGGCTGAAGGATGTCTTGGAAGTGTGGGTATTTTGGGGCAAACTGATGTATTGCTTTGGAGAAAAAAAAAAATCCGTCTTTTTCAACACAATTAAAAAAAAAAAACCACCAACAAGCTTTATTTTTCCTATCAGCATTTTTAAATTACGTTTCCATTCGTAATTTGAAATACAGTAAACTTCATAATTTTCCTGTGTAAAGAGGAGCTGTAGACTGTTAATACATTTTCAGTCCTTGCAAATAGAAAATTCAAGGCATTACTGAACTGGCAGCAAAAAGGAAAAGGATATTAAGACTTTTTACTTGATGACTTTAATGGATTTAAATGGATATGCTAAAATAGTAGAAGTAAAGCACTGATTATATTACTGAAATGTCCACCAAGGCTGATGGAGAAATTAGATTATGAATTTCTAATATCAAAGCAGCTTTCACTGTTTGAAGTAGATTCCAGTGTCATCTTACTGGAGATTTTCTAAAATGACCGTTTTAATTTGTGCCCAGATGTGATCATACCTCTTTTCCTGTCTTGTTGGATTTTGTTTGTTTGTTTGCTTGTTTTTCATTGACTGATAGCTAAAGAGTTACGGAATTACTATATGTTTAATTCTGCAGAACTGTGTGTAGCATTAATGAAGTAAAGTACAGTTTTTAACCTTAAGAAGTCCTCAGGGAAAGTACCTTACTGGTTTTGTACTGTTCATGTGTTTTTTTTACTTTTATAACGAGTTTGTCCTGACTGCATGCAAATAATATCTATTTATTTAAACTAGTAGGCATGTGCATTCCAGAAGGGTCTTAAGTCTTCTCTATGTTTCATTTCACTTTCATTTTTACTAGTAAACATTTTAAAATTAATCTCTGCACTGATCAGTGTGTTGTGTTACTTTTGTCTTGTGACTTGATATATGATTAGTGGCAGTAATCAAGTTTTCAACATTGAAATACATTAAATTAGTTTAATTTCTAAAGTATAAAGGTCTTCATATGGAGCAATTTATTAAGGCACAAAATTTTTGTAATTTCAGCCAACTGACTCAAAAATTCTTACCATTTTTATTTGGTATTTGTTTGCTGTTACAGTCTGTAAAACAGTTAGTGTTCCCTTGTTTCCTAAAGACAGTGAAATACTCTCCAATTTAATTTATTTTGTGTGTCAACAAAGAATATGTATAATTGAAGTACAAAAAGAAAAACACCAAGGTATGTGGTCTATCCAGTCCATACTCACTAGAGAGAGAGTCCATACTCGATAGAGGGAGAGAGAGAGAGAGAGTGAGAGAGTTTCCGAAACCAAAAGCCCTACTTGATGAAGGCGCCCAGCTTGGAAGCACACCCACTCCTCTCCCTGGCAGCAAGCGAAAGTGAAAAATACCGTGCGCAACCAGATGATGTATCTTCCATGATGTATCTTCTTTCTCTGACTGTGAGGTCCTCTGGGATACGTAGTTCTTCTCTTTTGTCCATGATGTTATAATGTGGAATACCAATAGCAAAGTTACAAAACGATGACAATATGATTTATTAAGTATTGTAGAAGTGGTAACATAGCTGCTCAGTAAAAATAGGCAGTGAGTTTTCACTTTCTTTCTGCTGAGTATCTTCTGTGGCCAAAGATGTCAGTAATCTGAGGAAAGCCCAACCAGGAAACCAGGAAGGGGAAGGGACCACGTTTGGTAGACTTCTGTGCTGCTTGGGTTGAATTTGAGTAAAAGGTTAAGGAAAGGGAATTCTAGAAACAGAGGTTAGAAGCCTAAGGTTAGAAGCTCTAGGTTATACTGTTATCGAGATTACATGATGTAATAGTGATAGGACAAAGGGGGAATGGCTTTAAGCTAAAAGTGGGGAGATTTAGGTTAGATGTTAGAAAGAAATTCTTTACTCAGAGGGTAGTGAGGCACTGGAACAGTCTGCCTTAGAGGGGTTGTGGATGCCCCATCTCAGGAGGCATCCAAGGTCGGGTTGGATGGCGTTTTGACTCTATGATCTTAGTGGTCTTTTTCAACCTTAATGATTCTATGATTACACAGTATTCTCAGTGTCATTAATCAGAAGTGAGAAAAAATATTATGTGGACATCAGTTTCATTTGTTTTGTATCTCTTTCCCATACTCATCTTTGTGGATAAATTATGAAAACATGTTTTAGCTTTTTCTATCAGCAAAATCTCATTTTCCCCCAATATTACTAACTGTCCTGGTTTCAGCTGAGGCAGTGTTAATAGCATGCAAATATTTTTGCTGTTTAGTGATAGAAGCACACCCAGGTGAGGTCACTTAGCAGGGAAGCACCCACACCTTAGTGGCACAGCAGCAGGGGGTGGAGTGGAGGACATGAGTTAATCACTTCTTGGGGCTTTGTGGGTGGTTAGTAATTGCTTTGTAGTTTATCTATATGTTTTAAGCACACATTTTTGTTTCTATTTTCTTTTTCTGACTTAGAAAATAGTTGTTATCTCAACCTATGAGTTCTATTTCCACTTCTCTCTCTCTCATCTCACTTGGGAGCGGAGGGGGTGTGGTGTGCAAATAGTTTTGTGATGCTAAGCTGATGCTGGGTTATATACCACAACACTAGCATTTCAGTTGAAGGTTTTTTTTTTTTTTTGTGAGTGAAAATAGTGTTTATCATTATGTAAGATTATGGTATTTTGTTGATTTGCTACTTTGCTTTGTCTAATCCAGTTTATAAACTGACAAGCCAGATAATTACAGGTTATTACATAGTAAGATGTTATGTTACTTATTGCTAAATGCTGGTTGGAGGGCTTAAGTCAACATTCTGTGGAAGCTCTGCTGTGAAGTGGATCATCTTACATCACATTTAGTTCATGTACTATTTTCTTACTTTAAAAAAAAAAATCTTTTTAAAGTTTAATCTTCAAAAAAATAATAGGGAATTTGTTCTCCTGTATATAACCTGCTAAGAAATGTTTCCAATTTGAATATTCTTGTTACTGTAGCAGTATATAAAATTCATTTCTATATGTGAAAGGTGACAGTAAATATTTGGAGATTGTCATAGGTTCACATACTGCACAAGCAACTATTGAAACTACTAAGTTGTCAGAATACTGTTCATTATTATGAATATGAATTTTGTTGTGTTTTTGTTGTTTGTTTTTTTAATAGAGGCAGATTAGGACTTGATATTTCCAAAGAAGATGCATCAAAATGTTGTACAATATGGCCTTTGATTTTTGCAAATATTGAGTGTGATTAGGCTAATAATATCTTAAATATTCTTTAATCCTCTATAAGTTTTTTTTATTATTGCGGAATCTAGTTTGTGACACTAGCGTTTTTATGTCTATTACAATCTGAATTCATTTGGGAAATCAGTTTTTCTAACTGATTGTATTTGCTTCCTGTGTGTCTTTAAGGTTTCTACGTGGGGCAATGCTGAGTCTTCCGAAGTATCATTTGCTGTGCTTTTAAAAAGACATGCTCTTACCAGTCATCTCAATGACTTTCTGCCTTGTGTTATTAGCTAGAAGTATTGTTGATTGATAAATATAAAAATACATTTTCATTTAACTTTCTAGAGAACTCAATCTGAAAACTAGGATTGAAGATTTGAGATAGAACAGTATTAAGACAGACTGGGGAAATGGCCTCAAATTGCGCCAGGCTAAGTTTAGGTTGGATGTCAGGAAAAGCTTCTATACTGAAAAGGTTGTTAAGCACTGAATAGGCTTCCCAGGGAGGTGGTTGGGTCACCATCCCTGGATGTGTTTAAAAACCATTTGGATGTGGTGCTCAGGGACATGATTTAGCAGAGAGTTGTTAGTTAGGGTAGTATGGTTAGGTTGTGGGTGGATTTGATGATCTTTAAGGTCTTTCCCAACCTGAGCTGTTCTATGATTCTATTCTATAAACATTTTAATCAGTAAAATACAAACAAACAAAAACAACAAAACCAAACAACAGGAGGTAAGTACAGTCATTTTTTAACTGTTAAAATACTTTACTGTATTGAAAACATTATGACATAAAACTCCCATCAGTTTTCATTCTTTCTGTCAGTCTACATCTGAGGAAATCTGTTTGGCAAAATTGTGAAGTGTTTTGCTTTTTTCCTTTTGAAGAAATAATGCCTCAACTGGGATAGAAGCTATCATCTAACAACGGTCATGTTAGATGGTCCTGAAGTAATGTAGCTTTTTAAAAAGCAAGTTCTTCATTTTGAATTGTTTCAGCTATATTCAAAATATCAGTACAGACACATGGTTACTGTAAAAATGCTGTATATTCTGAAGAAAAAATATGTGATCTGGTGTTAGCTTTTGCCTGAAAACAGAAGGAATGACTGATGATGGATTAGTCATTTACATATGGCTCATCTGGGTTTTACTTCTGATCCTGTCAATCTTAAAAGAACTATGGATTTTATGGAGTCTGGTGATGCACTTAGAACCTGTTCGAAAAGCTACAAAATACTGGAGCTCTTTAATATCTAAATGCTTTGTATTTCCTTGTGTCAGCAAATTTCCTAAACTGATACCTTCTGTTTGCTTGCTTCAGTCCTACTGTGCTGTTTATATGGCTCTAAGGTGTTAATTTTTACAAGAACTTTAAGTAAACTAGGAAATGCATTATTAAATATACTTAGTTTAGTCATGTTTCTTCCTTCTGGGTTGTGATAAGCTGCAGTGCTTATTTTATTCTGTCTTTCATCAGTGTTATTTCCTGCTGTCAGTTGACAGTTAAACTGTCAAGTACTGTATTACTGAAAATGAATTCCTTCTTAAGTTAGTAGGTCTGATACCTAAATAATAGCTACAGATCACCTTTCTTCCACATCTTCTTTACTTCTCAATTACCCAACTATCTTTTCTTTCTGAGATGGTGCAACTGATATCTATCAAATTCATTAGAGAGCAGTTGTTCTCAATTTGTATTTAACTTCATAACTGCTGTCTCTATTTCAGACCTGAGGGAGGGCTTTTGTTTTGATTTTTTCCGGTTATATTTTATTAGATCAATTAGTATATTAACCCCATCTACAAACCTTACCACTAGATTCTGTGTCTACACCTCAGGTCTTTGTATATGTTGCTAGTTAATGAAAATTGAGCTGTTTTTTTGTTTGTTCGTTTGTTTAAAAAGGAGTTGTATTATGTTTGGGGGAAAAGGGCATTTCCTACCAATCTGGGTAACTTTACAACTGTTATTTAAAGCATAATCTTGAGTCAGTAGATTTTTTCAAAAGTGGTAAATTTTCACTATTTATAGAAAGGCATGTTTTGACTTTCAGGACAGCTACGATTCTGAAGTTTCTTAATGAATGTGGATAAATGAACGGGAACTCTACCTGAGTAACAGAAAGATACAATTTAGATTTGTAGCTATGTTTTTCCCTTAGTGTTATTCATGTTATATACTGTAGCACTGCTGATTTTTATTTAGTGCATGTGTTTTATAGTACTCATGCTTTCTTTACAATGTAAGCAGGCAATGAAATGAAATCTTTCCAGTTGATCCCATTCCTTTTCAAGGTCATCATCTTTTCAGTTTCTTTTACTGACTGCAATCTTAAGTATGAGATCTCAGTTTTCTGTAATATGTTATTCTATCATTTATTTGTATCTATTAGCTTTGGCTGGTACATGTCTTTTAACCTTGGAAATACCATTAACTGGGGCCTTGTTTTGTATGTGTGGATAGTTTGTTTGGTTTAGGATGAATTAATTTTGGCCAACATGGAGCACAAGTAACCTTTTATTTTGATTTGTCTATACAACTTTGAGCTAATTATCCACCTGGGAATTTTTTTGGTAGCTTTATTTTTAATGCTTTTTTTTGTATATATAATGTAGAGCATTGACGTCTTAGATCCAACTTAGGTTTGCTTCTTTTTTTTTTTTTTCTTTTTTTTAGTTCATTGATAAATTTCAGGTATACATTCTTCAAGAAATACTGTTTTATGAATGTATCCTGGAGTTCAAGACAGTGGTATGTGATTTGAAAGCTTAAGATTTCCACAGATTTATAGTATTGAAACAGATGTTTTGGGGTATAACTTGATCTTTATTCAATTAACTGAAACAACTTTATCAAATGTTAAGTTTTCTAGAAACAATGTGTTGAAATGAATATTAAAACTATTGATATTTGTATGAGCTATTTTTTCATGCTATTGAAGGTACTTTTTGCTTTCCTTTAATTTTCACTTTTTGTGCTAAATACTTCCTACCAAACTCAAAATTGAGAGAGGTTGAGATTCTATTCCCATAGCAGGTTAGTTCCTGAGATAAGGAATAGAAGAAGAAACACTCAAGAAAAGAAAATAGATAGTAGATCACATGTTCTAGAAGAGAAAGAAAAAACCTCCAATTCTGTTATGGGGATTCTTGCACGGAAAGGAAGTAACTGAGTTTCAGAAATTTGCAAGAAGACGTGTGTTTTGATTAGTTACAGAGATCTATTCTTGTATGGGTTGGGGGATGGGAATCCTCCAAGATTTCTGTGAGGAGGGAAAAAAATATGTCAGTCTTATGTGTTATTTCAGGTCTGATTGGAGTAAAAGATGTATGCAATAATTTAAAAAAAAATTGATCTGAATCTGTAATCACATAAGTATATAGAACAGTAAGGTGAGCAAACTGATGAAGTGGCACTTTAAGTCCTTATTATCTTATACAGAAAGAAACCAAGGAAATTGCAACCGAAGCAGTTGTATAGCGTATCTAAGTGAATGATGACTGTATTAAAGAGAATCTGGCTCTCAGTCCTCTTTTCAAAATAGAAAAAAAAAAAAAAAAAGAACTGAAACAAACAATGTTGAAATCAGAACTCACCAGTCTAAAACTAATCTAGTAAGTGAGAATAGGGAGTTATAATATTTCAGGAATTTTTATTTTTGCAATATCACAGAAGCATTGGATCAAAAACAATATCAAGGTTTTTAGAAAAAGAGAAAGGCCTTTGATATTAAGAAAAGTTAATCTAGCTCTACTTCATTACATGTCTATGACATCATGATGTCAAAGAGTTGTTATCAACTCCTACCCAAATTGTCTTCTAAAAGATGAAAAGTAGAACTCATGGTTCGTTAACCTTAAACACCTCAAAATAAAATTCAGCAGTTTCACATAAGAAGAGGCTTCTGAAAATGTCTAAGGCAAAGAATGATTAAATAGGCTTAAAACTATTCTTTAAGTCACAGCACAAATATATGAAGAAAAAACAGAGCAAAGGACGTGATTTTGAACACGTCACTGAAGACTAACAGAAATCAACATACGATTGCTGAATTAGTAAGTTAGAGTCCCCTGTATGATCCTTGTCTCAGAGACCTGCCTCGAATGAATATTGTGCAGATTGATTTAGCACATGTAGCAACATCTTATGCTACATATGAGCTTCAGTATCAGAATCAGCTATATTCAGTTAGTAGATGGTAGTAGGAAGCCACAAATTTGAAAGGCCAAAGTTTTTTTTTTTAAATATTCTATGTTCTCACCAAAATTAATGCATTTCCATGCAAACTTGTCGGATATCAGTAATGTATAGTATGTCTTATAGCTGTAAAGAAGTTATTAAAAACAACATAATCAAATTTTATGATCACTTTATTAGATGTGAGAGTCCCATGAGCAGTAACTTGAGGTGGTTATACAGATGGAAACAAAGCATTTGGAGAATGTAGAAGACCGTAGAAATAGTTGTTTATTATTCCTGCATTTGCAAATATGAAAAGCATTTCAAGAAAAATATATGAAATTAATAGCATTACAGCCTATGAAAATATGCCTAAACTTCAACAGTCACTAAGCCATGTTGGTATCTGTGAAGACATATTCTGTGAGAGTTTCTTACTGTGTGCATCCAGATAATGAGACAGAATTGGCTCTCCTTCACCAAGCAAAATTTGATCTCTACTAGGGGGATTATTCTTACATATATACATTGCAGGTAAGGAGGGTTATTAAAACCTTTTCAACTGAATACAACTGGAATTAGATAACTATTCCTTTTTCTAACTAGCATCTTCTAGTGAAGGAATAATTTGAATTTAGGATCAAAGAAAGCCATCGATTTGTTTTTCTTGTAAAAGGACACATATCTGAGCATGTTATGCCTGGAGAGGTTGTGGATGCCCCATCCCATGTTCAAGGCCAGGTTGGATGGGGTCCTGGGCAGCCTGGTCTAGTATTAAATGTAGAGGTTGGTGGCCCTGCTGTGGCAGGGAGGTTGGAGATTCATTATTTAAAAAAAAAAAAAAAGTTATAAAATTGAAATCCAGTGATTTTTTTTCCTCCTCTAAAAATAGGACTGCTAGGTCTGAGATACTTTAGTATCTGCTAACAGTTAATCTGAAGATGAAAATTCACTATGTAGAACTAATTTTCAATGTTACGTTTCAGTATGCGTTCTTTAGTAGACCTTGCTCTGAATGAAGTGGGAATGTTTGTAGCACGTGTGAAGTAATAATTTTGTAAAGTACACTTGTGATACCGTCTGAAACATAAATTAATTGTGTCAACATCTGCATATTTTTCTAAACATTAGAATGTGAATGGAAGAATCTCCACATTCAGGAAAAATGTATAACTCCCAGATGAGAGGAAAGCTTTGTGAGACGAAGAAAAGAAAACAAAAACAAAAACTGTATCCATCTGCAGACTGACAGGAGAGGAAAAAATACATTAGTAGTTGTCACTTGTCTGTCTTCTTCCTTTATATTAAGGGAGATTGCTTGGCAAACATAAGGAGAGAAATTGAAATGACACAAAATACTCTACTCATCACAGAATGGAGGTGGAGAAGAGGTGGAGGACCTTCTGAGGACAGAGTGATGTACTGATATTTGTAATATAGACCGATTCTGGTTTATCTAAACAGCTTATCTTTTTCCCAATCAAAAATAACATTTCTGAGGTGATGAAATAGAGTAATTCTGTATGCAGCTTTTGACTTCCTTTCAGTAGTGTCTCAAGGCAATAATGAGATAGAATATCTCTGTATAAAATCACATCTGATTTTTCTTTTAAGTTCTGATGCTTTAGAAGTATTTGTAATGTTTGCTGACCTCTATCAAAAGTTTCATTTGGGGGTCTTAAGATTGATTTCTCACATTTTGACTTTTGAAGCTGTGAGATGTGCTTTGATCTGTTATCCAGATTTGTGCAGTAGCCCCAGAAGCATGATTTCAAGCATTAGATGTGGCACCATTTAAAGCACATCAAGAGTGGCACATGTGAAGAAATCTCTCCCAAGTTTCTTTTTGTGTATATAAGGCTTTTGTCTGATACACATTGATAGACTGTGCTCTTTTGATATTGAGTGCTTGTGATATTGACATTAAATAAAAGGAATTTATATGGAACTCGCTGTATCTGTTGGGAAGTCTTTCTATGCCCCTACTATATCATTTGAAGTTTCTTATCTGATTTTGGGTATGTCTGCATAGCAAAATCAAAACAGGATCATAGCTTGTATTATCTGCCTATGGTATCTAATCAAATTATGATCAATAAATGAAGACATAGCTGAACAGGCTTTGCTGCTAATTGTCAGCCAGAGTAGGCTGTCTTGGGGATGCCCAGTGCAGATTGCAGTTGTTAACTTTGGCCAAGTATTTTGTTTCCAAGTCTTCAAAATTACTAATGCTAGTAATGATAATTAGTATTATATTTATTAGAGAGAGATGTAGATATGTCACTCATGCACTCACACACAACTACAATAACGCTATTTTTCTGCTGCATTGGTAGGTAACTGTATGCTGGTTAATATCATGGATTTCTTTGTGGTACGAGTATCAAACCACTGAAGGTATATACGTGCTTGCTAACTCCAAAAAAGGAAAGTGCAGCTCATGACTTCTGCACCTAGTTTTTCTCCCTGAATGTGAGTTGTTATTAAGCAGTGTTGTGCAGCTGCCTTGTTGGGCAAGTTAAAAGCTTTATCATGCTATATGGATGAGGACCCTTCCACTGGGTAAAGCTCTGCATGTCAACAAAGCACTGTATCTTGCTAGGTATATTATTTCTCCTTTATTCTTCCTATCTTGAGTGTTTTTTCATTACATGGTGCAATTTCTTTGACTTAATGTATCGTGCATTTTACTTGAAGTTTTTATTAAGATTTGACTGTCTTCAATAATGGCCTCGTAGGTAAACTTAGGAAGTGTGGGATAGATGACTGGACAGTGAGATGGAATGAGAACTCGCTGACTGGCAGAGCTCAGAGGGCTGTGGTCAGCAGCGCAGTCTAGTTGGATGCCTGTATCTGGGTTTGGTGCTGGGTGTGGTCTTGTTCAACATCATCAGTGAGCTGGATGAAGGGTTAGAATGCATCCTCAGCAAATCTTCTGATGATACAAAGCTGAGAAGAGTAACTGACATACCAGAAGGCTGTGCTGCTATTCAGCAAGACCTGGAGAGCTGTGCAGAGAAGGACTTTATGAGGTTCAGTAAAGACAAGTGTATAGTCCTGTACCTGGGGAGGAATAACTGCCTTCATCAGTACAGGTTAGGGGATGATCTGCTGGAGATGCACTCTGCAGAGAAGGACTTGAGCATTTTAGTGGACAATAGGTTGATTGTGAGCCAGCAATGTGTCCTTCTGGCCAAGAAGGCCAGTGGTATCCTGGGCTGCATTTAAAAGAGCGTGGCCAGCAGGTCAAGGGAGGTCATCTTCTCACCAGGGCAGAGCAGAGGGAGGCCACATCTGGAGTACTGTGTCTAGTTCTGGGCTCCTCAGTTCAAGAAAGACAGAGAACTTCTAGAGCGAGTCCAGCGGAGGGCTGCAAAGACGTTTAGGGACCTGGAGCATCTTCCTTATGACAGAAGGCTGAGAGACCTTGGACTGTTTAGCCTGGAGAAGTCTGGAAGGGGATCTTGTTAATGCTTAGAAATATCTGATGGTTGGGATACAAGTGGATGGGGCAAGTTTATTTTCAGCACTGTCCAGCAACAGAGGGACAATGGACAAAAACTGAAGCATTGGAAATTCTGTATGAACATGAGAGAAAACTGTATTTTGAGGATTACAGAGCAGCCCAGAGAGGTTATGGAGTCACCTCTGCAGATATTCAAAACCCACCTGGATTGTTTCCTGTGTTCTCTATGCTAGGGAACCTGCGTTAGCAGGAGAATTGGGCTGGATGATCTCCAGAGGTTCATTCCAACTCCAGTGATTCTGTGATATGTCAGTGTCTGGTTCCAGTACACAAGGAAAAGAATTGGGACGGTTCCTGGTTCCTGTGGGGGAGCGAGTTGCTAGTGGGACTGTGCTGCATTAGCCAAGTAGAATGTTAGTATAACAGCAATACAAGAGAAGGGTGACATTAAGACCCTGGCAGTGAGCAGTACACAAATATTTTGTGAATGAAATTGTGTTTATGTCTGCCCTAGGACAGCAGCATGTAGCAGTAGACTCCATTCCTTGTATACAGTACAATTTAATACAAATGCATTTTTCAGTTTGGATAGAAATAAATAAGCTTTATTTTATTTTAAAAAACTATCCATTTCCCAGTTAATAATGCAGTACTATATTTTCAGGAAAGACTGCAAACATGTTTTAGGCAAGAATGTTGAGTGGTATATGAATTCTGATCCCTGTAGCTTAAACAATAAGTATTATAAACTAATTCTCTGGAAATAAAAACCACAAGAAGATCAGTTTCGATTCCAGTCTTCCCATAAGGAAGTCAACTGACTAAGAGCTGGATTTTTTTTTCGTTCTTCCCATTGTCATCTAAACGCATTAAGCTGGATTAATCAAAGATCATTTAACTATCAAATTTAATTATGAGAATAGTGATATATTCTTTTAAATGTATGAATGATTATATAAAATCAGCAAGATCTTAGTCTATTCTACTTTTAGGAAGTATGTCTTTTTATTTTTCACACAGCTCTTGAACGATTATCAACTACTGCTTGGAGTACTACGACCTGTGTCTGCATAGGCAGATAGGAAACTGTGTCCAATTAATTTTTGATGCTCAGTATAAATTCAGCACCATTCCTTGAAGAAGCAGTCACCCATTCTTCCTGTCACTCTTGATGCTGCTCCTTCCCTTGTGCTATCCAAATTTTTCACATAAGTTCCCAGTAAACCACTAACACTTAACAAATCAACCTAACAGAAGAAAACAAATAAACAAACAAAAAAGTAAAAACATCTTTGTTTCTGATGTGGTCCTCTGAATACCTTAATAGCGAAATCTTGTTTTTTAATGGAAGAAGTAGACTGTGATAGCACCCAATGAAGTGTTTGATTCAGGTCAAGGCATCTCAGTTCAGTGACAATTTTTGTCTTCAACTGCTCTTGAAACTACAGCACAAATTTTCAAGAAAATCACCAGTCGTCCTATGCAGGTACATACTTAGGCCCCTGAGCATACATCATCTGATAGATGCACTTAGGAATTTAGGCAATTTAACTCTTAGATAATTAATTACTATCTAAAGTTGACTTCAAATAATTTTTGTTAGCATTTTCCTAGTGTGCCATAGCTGATGCCCAAGAATGCAACCTGATAAAGTGGTAAAAATGCCCCTGAGTCAATGAAAAAAATATATTTTTCCTTTTTTGTTTAATGGCTTGTAGTTTTTATCTTGTCATATAGTTCAGTGGCACTACAATAAATTAGTTTTGCAATTATCAAATTGTTTAACTTCTCTTTGGCATTTAATGAACCTCAGCAGCTGTTTATTGCTTCATATACCTTGCCATCATGAATATTAGCCTTTAATTAACTGGAACTCTAGTCTTAGTCTTTCTAACTAAATTGCAATGGAATTTTTTATTATGTTGATGGAGGTAGTATTTGTTACTGCTTTTTCCAATAAACCGAATACTTTCAGAATTTTTTTTTAAATCAGAAATGGAAGATTAAACTAATTATGAAAAGTAAAGACACAATATATTTCTGTATATTTTACTTCAAAACATAAAATTGCATAGAAGCCACATTTGGGAGGGTCCTTTAAAGAGCGTTTTGTCCAACCTCCTGTGGAATGCTGAGCCTCCCTGTCAAGCTGCTACTTTAGATTTTCAGAGATATTCCACCACATCTGGGCAACCTATTCCAATGACTTTTTTCTCCGCATTACCTTTGAAGCAACTTGCACCTGTTGCCTCTTTTCCTGTGCAAGAGAATACCACTGTTTTACTAATTGCCTTTTAGGAATTGGAAGGCTGTGATTAGATCTACCCTAAGCATTCTCTTCTCTGGGTTGAACAAACTCAGTTTCTTGAGCCTTCTGTCAAAACCTGTAGACCTCTAATCATGTCCTTGGTCATTTGGAAGATACACTCATTTTTGTCATGAACCAAGAGGACCAAAATTCTAGACAGCATTCTGTCTGTGAAAGCAATTCTCAAGGAGAGTGGAACGCCTTGTTCTGCTGACGGTACCACTACCAATGCAGTATAGGGTTTAGTTTGCCTTCATTGCTCTAGAAGTACAACTAACTCAAGTTCAGTGCTGTCCATATGAATTCCCAGGTGTTTCTCAGCAAAGTTACACCCTAACTGGTGTCATACCCCAGTCAGCTTGCACTGCTGTCTGGGATTATGTATCTCATGTGCAAGATGTATTTCTGCAACTCTTAGTCCTAGTCAGTGAAGGTCTCTCTCTTTGTGGTTACTATTTCTTCTGATGTACAGTGCCTCTTCTCCCAGTCTGATGTCATCTGCAAACTTGATAAGTAAATGTTTCGTCCTATCATTCAGACTCTTTATAAAAAATCAGTTTATACTCAACCCAACCCACAGGAAATCCATTTTTGACCAGCTGCCCACAAGCCAGTAAAAGTCTTCTTCTGAAGACTTACATTAGATTTCTGTAAGATTTTGAAAAGCGTGATACATGCATACAGCGTGCTAAACAAGATTATTTTCAACTGTCACCAGGATCAGTTGAACATATCCCTTTGATTTCTATATTTTTCCCTAGAATTATAGGGAAATTGTTGCAGCTTGGAAGGTCCTAATGAGCAGTACATGACAAAATGGTATGACAAAAAGAGATATTAGGAATTGTCAGATACATGTTAGAAAATATTGTTCAACAATCACCTATTGCAATAAACACGTCTTCTCTATGAAAAGCAAAGGAGACATAAAGTTGACTTTTTGTCCTGAAGAAATTGACTGATCTAAAGATTTTGCAGCAGTTTCTCGCTGTGTTTGCTGTGCTCCAGATTGTAGTTGGTTTTTCTTTTATTACTTCTTATAGCTACTGATCCAAATCCATGATCGGAATTCCTGTACTGTGATTGTCTGCAAATAGAGAAGTAAAGGAAGCCTCATCTCCAAATTCTATACAGGAAAATAATTATATAAAATATATGCAGATAAATCAGGAATTGAAAAAAAAAAAATATTTGCATTTATTTTTCCTCAACAAACCCAATTCAATATTTTCATAAGTGATCTGAAAAAAAAATAGAATTATACAATGAAAGCTACAGTTGATTCGATGGAGTAGTTACTGAAATAGATTAAGATTAGAGTGTCACAAAGATAGAAGTAGAAACCTTTCAGAACTGGTGTGGCGGAAGTGAAATTAAATATAATAGTACAAATTACAAGGTAATGCACTTTAAAACTAATGATAATAAACTAGGTTATAAACATAGAGCCCATCTATAGTGAAAGATAGTTGCTGTCATTAATCAAAGAGTATCTCTGAGTTGCCAGTCTATTGTGACCATGAGAGACTAAATATAATGCTAGGAGGTCTACCAGAAAGACTATTTCTGTGTTCTGTGAAAGGGTACTACCAACTGTGTTTCTCATCACTGATGCTGTGGATTTGGTAATCTTGAATATATTTATCTTATCAGCTTTTCCAGTTAAACCTTGAATACACAGAAACTTCAAGGAGTCACACCACTGAATTTGTGCAAGGAGTTCCATAAATCCATGAGTTGCTGCGTGAATACATAATCACTTTTCTTTGTTCCAAATTTTTCATTTAATGGGTTGTTTTCATGCTCTGTACTCTTAGTGAGGGAAACAATGGAAAATCAGTCCCTATTCATTCTCTCTGTGAAGCAATGATTTGCTTTTATTTCTCCTTAGTAATCATTTTCCTGACATTATTTCTGTGTAAAAGCCATCCTGTAACTTCAGTCATTGTGCTTCTCTGAAACTCTTTTAAATGTACCATATCTTTTTTTGTTTTGTTTTGTTTCTTGAGTTGGCAGATCAGAGTAGGCATACTGTTTAAAATGTGATTTCTCACTATTGAAATAAGGATAACATATAATAGCACTTCAACAGTTAAAAATCTTTATCAATTTTTTAAACACATTTTATAGGAAAGAAATATTAGAGGAATAATAGAGGAACGTATTTGATGACCCAGATCTTTTTATTCTTCTAGTTTCTTTGTTCCCAAATGAAGAATATGAAAAAGTTGAATTAACACAAACTCTACCAAAAAATTTGCAAAAGTGCAGTAGATAAAAGTTCTGACCAAAACTACTAACATCAATTAGGTGGAATAATTTTTGTTTTCAGATAAGATGTAGTTTGGGATTGCATTTGCTACCTCTAATGATGATAGTCTGCCAAAAATAATTAAGACAGTAGCTCATGTAAGCAAGACAATGTATTCTTTATCAAGAATGCAAGTTAAAATTTAATCAGAACGGTGACTCCTAATACTTTATGGAAATGCATGTCTTAAAGGATGTGTGAAGATCATGGAAGGAGCATCAGAAAAAAAAAGAAAAAAAAAAAAAAACCTTAAAGAAAAGGGAAAGCACCTGCCCTGATGGCACAGAACAAACTGTGCCTCTACAGAACAACGATCGTACATTTATTCACATCTGTTTGAAGTGCTTTTCTTAGAGTGTTATGCTCTACTGCTACAGATGTGTTTGCTAAGCAGTATTACAGCTATGCCTATCAACTCTGTTTTCACTAGGCATGGTCTGTCTGTGATAGCACTATGCAGCAGTGTGTCACAGTTTAGAAGCCCTAGTTTAAGCAACTTGCACTAAAGTACAGTATATGCATATCATTGGTCGATCACACTGTGTCAGTCTTATGAGTAGTAAAAAATGGCAAAATGTGTTGAAGGAAAAAAATCGCAAATTCAAATTTTGATCTTGGTTGCCACAGTTAAATTACAGAGTAGCACAAGTGAAGCAAAGAATGTTACATGCTTGTGCTCTGTTCACTGAAACACTGAATGTACTGCTAGAAGCTAACAGCAAGGTTATTAAAGACATAGAAACATACAATGAGATAATTATAATGATACGAAATACTGGGTATGAGTTACGATCCTTGAAGCTCTTGTCTGTTTTTGAAACTGACGCTTTTTATATTATGAAAGGCAGCAAGTCACAGTGGTATTTTTGAAGAAAGAGATACGGAGAGAATTGTAGGCAGTCCTTATCTCAGACATTGCTATAAAATAATAATAAAAAAAGAAAAAACGGACAAGAATTTCTCAGGGAGGAATCGTCAAGGGCATCTGAGATTAGTTTAGTTCTCTCAGTCTCTTCTAGCATTTGAGATTAGCTTTGTTAATTAGTTTAAACAATACATTTGTTATAAGTACTTGAAATTCTGTTATCTTTGTGCCAGTTTTCAGTTACTGTTACTACTAAGTTTGTTTGAGAAAAAAGTTCATTTGTGTACATTTTAGAATTGGACTGTCATTCAGGCACTGAGGATACTTGATATACCGTCCAGACATAGCTAAGGAACCAAGTGGAGCTGAATCAGATTTTTTCCTCCAAGGCAACAAAGTTGAAGTGGAGTGATTTAGGAGTAGTCTCCTCCACTTCTTCTAGGCTTCAACCATTGACCATAGAATCCTAGAATCCTTAGAGTTGAAAAGGACCTCTGAAGACCTTCTAGTCCAGCTCCTCTGCAAGAAACCAGGACATCCACAGCTAGATCAGGTTGCCTGGGGCCTTATCCAGCCTTACCCTAAAAGTCTCCAGGGACAAGGCATTAACCACAATACTAGGTGACTTACAACTTGTCACCACAGACCCTGATAAAGGGTCTGTCTCTGTTTCTTGTACCTTCCCATTAGATACTGAAAGGCCAACACTGAGGTGCTAGAAGTCATATGAAAGCCATATCCAGAGAAACTGAGGAAATGATCTAGTGAACTAGGTCAAAGAAAGACAGTGATAAGACAAGACAGCTGTATTAGATGGAAACCAAGCCAAATTACTTCTATAAAGAAACAATTGGAAGAAGAATATTTCTCAAGGACAAATACTTGATTTTACAAGAACATCTACTTTATGACGTAAATGTATTTTTGATGTTTTAGTCTTAAAAATGCTGCAGGAACTGAGGTGGCCACAAAGAAATACAAAGTTTTTATGGGGGAGACTGAAATGGGTAAACAAACAAAAAGGAGCAGGTAGTCAAACTTGTAGAGAAGATTGCAAACTAAATTAGGAGATCAGTGAGGCTTTTTATTTGTTTCTGTGTTAAGCCATATAAGCTTTTTCTAAATATATTATCATGGAATTATGGTAGATTTTGTTTGTTTGTCTTTTAAGGTAAGGGGACCTCCTCTTGCAGGAGCGTTTAAAGAGAGACCAACAAAGCCCACAGCATTTCGCAAGTTTTATGAACGAGGAGACTTCCCTATTGCTATTGAGCATGATACAAAAGGGAACAGAATAGCATGGAAGGTAAGTCATGGCATGCCTTTGACAGCCAGCTGAGCTTGTTGAAGTGACATCTCTAATTGTCAAAAAAAGTTATCTTGTAAGTAAACAAACTGAAGTAATTTCTTAGAAAATGGAAGGTGGTGGGGAAGCTGTTAAAAAAAAAAAAAAAAAAAAAAAGGCTCTTCATTCAGCTGTCTACCTTGGCTAACAATTAAATTATATGCTGCAAAAAGCAAGATGACAGAGTTGCTTTGCCTTGGAGAATTGTCTCCTGCCCAATTCATCTCTCTTTTTATGAGGACCTGGCAATGCAGCCTATTTCAGGCAGTCCATCAAATGATGGAAGTGGTTGGTTTCGCTGAGCAGCAGCCATTTATCTACCCCAAATTTCACCTTCCTGCAGGACACTTCCAAATAGAAGCTTTAATTACCTAAATGGATAGGTCAAGATTGCCTGCTCCCTGAAAATGCAGAGCAGAATACAAACGAAGGCAGATTCTCATTCCACAGCTGTACTCTCAGTCTACAGCATATGTCAGACAGCGTAATCGCTGTCATACGTGCCCCTGTTAGAGGCTGACCTCCACTGCTGAAACCATTACAGCTACGACATTTCTCTGACAAAAGGTTAATTGGCTTCAAAATAAATGTATTGCCTAATGACTCCATTCTAATGCGGCTGTGTTTCTCTCTAAAAGGCTTGGTGATGTTATTTGTAAAACTTGCCAATCTTCTAAGTAACCACTGCAGACTTTTAAATTTAATTTTAAAAATGAATGCTGATCTTTAACCTGCTCATACTATTTAATTATTTTTGTTATCATGAATTATTCTTTTTTGTGTTGTTTATTAAACTAGAATAAGATTTCACTGAAAGCAGTGATAGTTACAGAAAATGAACATGGGATACATGAAAATCACATATCAGATTTATATAATATTTAAAATTTTTCATATAGAGAAAATGATACAAAATTTATGTATAGCTTTGTTAATTCAACAAAATGGGAGAATTTTTGCAATCTCATAACTGATTCTGCTGCTAACGATGTCAACAGGATTTGACCTATGCTGTAGTAAGTGGCACTGTATAATTTGTTAGTAACTAGGATTTCAGATAGCTTTTTTTTGTGTATTTAAATATAGATGAGGGATTTGTACTGTGAGAAAGTACAATTAACAATAACAATGCTAAATTAGCACGAGGAACAATTAATAGTTCTTGCAACAAGACCCTACCCTAATCAGAATGAGACTCCATTGCAACGGTTCTTTAGACAACCTTAATCATGACTTTTCTGGATTAAAATTCACAGGTTAACAGTTTCAGTTTGAATTCCAAACTTTCATCATCCAGTAAGAGTCAATAATGATTTGCAAAGATATGCAAAAATCTGTAGAATTCAGGTTTTTTTCCTGAAGCATTATAATTTCTAATTTCTCAAGATTGGATTGAGGGATACATCTAACCTCATTATAACTGCTATTTGGTGTGCATACTTCTATTACAAGGCTTAACATTCCATTTGATGATGCTACTGGCTACTTAAATGACTTCTTGCTAACTAACTTTCTATGAGCCTTCAAACTAAAGTTGAATATCTAGATTAAGTGTTTGTTCCCTGTATCTGACAGTTTGAATTGTTTGAAGATATTCTTACTACCTTAAGACAATCACAGTATAGAATCTCTGGTCAACAACCCAGCAGGAATTTTTTCCCATTGCAGTTTGTAATCTTATTCCAGTTTCTCCTTAATACCACCTGCCACAGTAACACATTGTCATGTAGCTAGTGAGACCTAGGGCTCTTCTGTCATGCAACAGTTACCTTTGGTATTGCTGTTCATCCTCTCTTTCAAAACAAATTATCACTACTTCAGCATACATCCAAGAAGGCAGTGTAATAGTGCACTGTTCCGTGCTTGTGTCATCAGTATGGCAGGGCCCAAACTTATTTCCCTTATTCCAATCCACTTGATTTATTCACAGATCAATCTAGACTGAGTTGTGTGGCAGGCACTCAAGAAAACAATACTGAGATAGTAGAATTACTTGAGGCTGTTGTTTAATTTGGCACGCAACCATCATTGATTATTGTGCATCTTAAGAAGATAAAGAAGGCAAATAGGAGTTTTCTAGCTGAAACTTTAGGTTACGTAGCTTGTAAACTCCTGCATGCTTCTGCTAGGGGTTGAGGATGTTGTTCATCATTGGTTACTATTTTAAGATGCAGATAAAGTAAATGTCTGTATTTTTTACTTGCTTCAAGGACATGAAAATAATCAAAATAGCTAACATACATCTAATGGCTGATTTTCTCTCGTTCATCATATTTATTTGTAAACCTGATTAAATCATTCTAGAAATATATTTTACTACATACTGCTTAAGTTCATAAAGAAAAAAAAAAAAAAAACATTTTCCTAATCTGTCTAGGAAAGTGCTTTAAAATACCTTTTCTAAACTATAACTATATGAGTTAGATTGCTCTAGGGAAAGGATAAAAGAAAGAAATGGTAACTGTTATTTTAATCCTGAAATCATTGCACGATATTATTGTTTTATTCTGATGTGGGTTTGGGTTTTGTTTTGTTTTGTTTTGTTTTGTTGTGTATCTTGTCTTTCTTTATTTATATGCTATTTATATCATGGTTCATTTGACTCTTGTTAGTTTGGATACCCAGTGGTGCATGAGAGAAAATGCAAGGGGGTCTCAGAAACATGATTTATTTTGACAAAGGAAAATACTACAGGATTTTTTCCTTCCTTAAATACATGCAGTGTTTTCTCTTTGGTTAGCTTTTGGTAATTACTGAAACAAAACAAAATGGCCATAATTATCAGACATTAAATAATTTTTTGAAAACTCATTACTATTCATTATATCGTAACTCCATGGAAGAGTCATTTTTCAGGTAGAACAGAAGAATTTGAAATCTTTTAACATCCATAAATTGTGTTAACTTACAAAAAATGTTGGCTATTATACATAAATGACCCTGGATTTTGTAGTTGTTCAGGCTACCTCTCATTGTAAACCCATGATTAATTTCCTGTAAGGAGTATAACTATTATTGTAGTATATTACATAGTATAACTATTATTGTAGATCCAGGTCTACAATAAATAAACTTTGCCTGCAATGATAGTCCTTTTCTTGAATCTAATTTGCTTAGTAACTTATTTTAAATTACAAGATTATTGTAGCAAGTTCTGGCTTCCATGTGACTTTCCAACCAAAGTGTTTAGGCTTAGAAATTCATTCTGGCATCCTGGGTGATAAGTTGCCATATTATACTACATAATTTCTGCATTCAGCTCTTTTATTATTACTACAAGTCCAAATAAACCTGTTTTGACTCAATGGAAGGAAAAAGATGAATGGATAAAATATGGTTATAACATAATCTTAATAAATCATGATAACAAATTCAGGAAATTAATCTGACTTTAAGCAATACCACCTCAAGAAAAGAAAGTAAGAAACAAAAGAAAAAGAATTTTAAGCATTCTGATAATTTTGAACTTAAATGGTCTGATGTTAAAAGCTGTAATTGAGTTTATTTCCATAAGATGGCATGACTGTTTTGGTGTCCTTAATCTTCATTTTCAGAAATGGAGAAAAATTGTCTTTTCATCTTTATCAGGTGGTGAATATGAAGAATGTTTTGTCAATTCTGTTGGTGAAAATTCACCATCTCTGTAACTCACCAGAATATTTTCTGATTTTGAATACAATTTAAGTAAAAGAATTTGTAGAAAATGAATTCACGACATTCATCCCACTCGGAGTCTACTGGCAGTCAGTGAATTTATTTGCTAAATTCACACACTCAGTAAAATATTTGAACATCTAATTTAAATTCTTTGATTTCATGATCCCTATGTGGTCATTAAATACATCCGTAGTACCTTACACTTGATGCAAATGCATAATACTCATATTTGTACTCAAAAGCAGTAGCTTTTGAGAACTATAAACAAACTTCTTAGGTTGAACAACTCGACTAAAGTTCAAGATTCTTTCCAAATTTGAAGCATTTGATTTTGTCCAGTAACAAAGACTGGAGAATAATTGCGTGGTTTGAAAATGTCTCTGATGTAGATCAAATATAAAAGTTCAGAATATAAATTGCTGTTAATTTAGAATTAGATGGTAGTGGAAAGTAATCTTTTTAGACAAAGAATGTGCTGGAATATTTATCTCATAAGTCCTCTGACTACTTGCTTGGGATCCTTAAGTTCTCTTTGAACTAAAGTATGTCACAATTTTCTTTAAAAAAAAATGTAAAACAGTAAAAAAAAATTAAAAAAGTAATACATTCTTTTGCACACTTTCATACTGAGCTGTGAATTATAAAATCTCACTGCTCCGTTCTTGGAAAGGACTTGCATTTTTAAATATGCTGTGTTAAAGAAGGTCAGAATGCAATTAAACCTTAGACTAAGGAAGTTGATAATCCAAGGAAGTATTTCAGAATTTTTAAGAATGTTTGAAATGCCGTCTTTCTGTATCTTAGAGAAAGTCATCAGAATGTTTTAAAAATCTCTTGTTTAGGGAATAGGGTTAATAATGAAAGATGTTTCTCTGTCAAAGAAGAAGACAAAAGCCACTATCCTTCAAAATAATTTTAGCTATTTCAAAGAGAATCAATTTCAAAACCACAAAATTCTTCATCAAGCAAAAATGTCAAAATGATTATTTGTGTCCTTTGTGGATTTTTTGTAGTTTTTTTCCAGCGTGGCTATAGCTTTTTTTTCATTGGGGATGTGAATTTTATCATTATAGTTTCTCTTCATCCTCTTTCCTACATAATTTACATTTTTCAGAGACTCTTGTAAGCTTTGACATCAAAATGGCTTCTTGGTGATAGAAACTAGATGCAGGGACAGAAGACTGTTCTCTTGCCATTAATGCCATGTGTTTGCATGAGACATCTAATTTTTTTCTTGTGCAGACTACTGAAGGTTGTTTCTGGGAACAGGGACCAGAAGTAATTTAAACATGCCACAGAACTGTAATTTTTGTTAGCGCTTCTCATCCCTAATTTAGTTTCATCTGTCTGTTGTATGTTAGCCTGTATATAATTCTGAGCTGCTATGATTAAACTGGCACCAATACCCAGTGGCAAGAAAAATCTTTTCCTTCCTCCCAACCTCTAAAATAGCTGCTATGGGGTTTGTGTGTTTGTTTTCATTTTGTTTTCTTTATAAGAAGTTTAACCATTTTTGACTGAGGGGTACCTTTTAAACAAGAGGTAATATAGTTTACTGCAGCAACCACTATAGTTGAAAGAGACAAGGTGCACAGCTCCTAAGCAATAGTGCTCAGTATTTTTCATTTTTGTAGCATTAATTTTCAATTAATACATATGAATAAACACTTATTGTTTGTTGTTTTATTTGTAGAGTTTAGTTAGCCTAAGGAAGGCTCCCCAAAATTTAAAACTAATAAAAATTATTGTGTGTTCATTTACCTTACAGAGTGATCCTATTACTGTTTTTTTCATTTATAGAAGTGAGATATGACTCCCGGAGTTGGAGGATTTAGTAGCTTATTCCCATCAGAAGGGGAAGGTCCAGTTTTTCTGCATTCCTTCTTCTCTCTGTTCCTAAAGCATACTTGGTACTGGCACTGATATTAATCTGAACTCTCTGTGAGTAAACTTATTTCACTAACTCACAAAAAAAGAATTTTGATGTGCTTTTTTCAATTAACAATGTCTTCACAGTCCTGTGAACTTTCGGTACAAAAGGGTCCATAAATGTTTAGGTCATGTGTTGATGAAGGAGAGAAAAACATCAGTGAAGAATGGGAGAGGGTTAAAGTATCTTAAAAATATTTTTATTTCAACAGCAATGAACTGCTAGATTAGCTTAGCTGCTCATGGAAATGGGACTGCAGATATCTCTCAGATAAGAGAACTGTATGGCTATGAAAAACAATGTTTTTCTTTTGAATTTATTTTTGTATATATATATATTTTGCCTTCTGTTCTTTGCTAAACTCTTTAATACCTTAATAACAAATGTCATATTGAAGAAAACATTTAAATCCATCAAAAATGTTGTTATGCAGAATAAAGGTTTTTGCAGACTGTATACAAAAGAAGGATAGCCATATATTACCAATTAGCTATGATTACAGTGCAAAGTGATGCCAGTATTCTATTGTATTTCATGTCTTCACAAATGTTTTAGGGATGTGGTTCAGTGTTTTCTTCTATAACTGACTTCTATTCATCATCCTCAGAGGACTCTTGTTTTTTTTTTTTAATCATTTCAGTGATCTTGTTTAAGCCTATCCCAATACAATTGTGTTGGTATAATAGAAAAATTGCAGTGTGAATTCAAGTGAGAGCAATTGGAAGCAGGAATTTCTTAATCCAGAAATAATATGTAATAATTTAGAGATATTAGAAAAGTGAGTTGATGTAAAGAAGTGGTCTTGGAGAAACAAATTCTATAAATGCCACCTCTGAAAAATAAAAAGATGCCAATAGACTTAAGGTGAAGAAATAGTTTAGAAAATAATCATAAAAAATAAATAATAAGGAACCTGGTTGTCTGAGGTGTACATGGTTACAAGAAAGAATTATTCCTTTACGAACTGAAATGCAGCAACAATGTTTGAATCACATCTTGAATCTGAAATTATTTGTAGTCTCTCACTATGACTTACTGAAGTAAGTACAGTCATGAGGTGATCATAAGTGTGTGTTTAGACAAATCTCATTCCTAATTCTTTGTGACTGTTTTATTAGTGCCCAACTGATTACTATCTAAGTGCTTTCTTTGCTGATGTGCATGCAACTTTTTCTTAGACATTGTTAAAAACTGTAATCATAGTTCTATTCTTCTAGTTTCCTTTTAAAAAATGCTAAATAATACTAAAATACAGACACATACTAATATCTATGACCTGATTCTCGTTTAAAAGAAGATTCTTTAAATCTCTTAAGTGATCTCCTGTAGGTATTATACCCCCTCTGTGCCCTGAAATTATACGAAAGAGCACTAGAATAAATACTATCTCCTTTCTATGGATTAAAACAAATTCCAATTGATCCATTAAAATGGAGTCCTTATTGCCTTAACTAAATAGTATCCATTTTTCTTTCCATTTTTCTCCCAATGGTATTAAAACTTTTCTTACTGATCTGTTAGTCTTTTCAACCTTGGTATTTCTCAGAGCAATCCATTTCTGAACAGCCATCTGATTAGATAACCAAATGCGTTACAGAAGTTATAAAAGTTCTGGTCATACTTTTGATAGCATCACCTTAAAACTTCTTAGATATAAGATAACGATTTAGTTAGTATCTGATTATGTTTATATGTAATAGTGCAACTTTGTTTATATTGAATAGGTGAAAAAAAAAAGTGATACTAGTGATGCAAAAAGAATCTTACCAAAATACTGTTTCAAAAGACTCCACCAAATCAGTTTTTATGAAATCTCATAAAATTGAAAGTAACTATTTCAGTACTTATCAATGTTCTCATTGGTTTCTTTTAGTTTATACATTTAAGATAATATTTTCTGTGAAATGCTGTATTAGTCAGAGGCTACTCAGTGCCATCTCTTCCTCATACCAGCTGTGTATTGCAGAATTCTGATTATTACTATGAGGTGTTTTGTTTTTTGTTTTTTTACTGTTCTCTAGACTTTTCCACTCCTTGTACAATTGTATTTGAAAAATCTATTGAAATGTATTTTTTCTCAGTATTCAGATAAAGTACCATATTTACTGAAAAAATGATATGTTCTTTTCCTTAGCAGCAGAATCTTTTCAAGGGAAAAAATATCATTGTTCTCTTTGATATGACTCAGATTTCCTTTGTTTCAAGAACATCAATGCTGAACTTGGATGCTAGCATTCAGCTGAAATCTAAAACAGGCCTTGCAAAAAGCAGTGGCAGTTTACCTGATTCTTGTAGTGTAGAGCTGCCACGTTTCAATTATTAATTCCTCTGTGACTAATTAATAGTTGCATCTTATAGCGGGATTTTAGAAAACAGTAGTACTGTGGCAGTTAATTTACTGTTTCTTTTTCCCCACATACACAATTAAAGCCATCCCTTTATCTGATGTAAATTGCCATCTCTTGAAAGTATATGGAATGAAAACCCAGCCATGTATCAGAAATAACTTTAATTTAAATTTGCTAAATGACCTCTGAAAGCTAGATGAAAGATTTTCTGCTGAATGGGCTGGTGCTCCCTGCCTGTATAATTTATGTGAGAAATTAGTGTGAATGGTTCACTTTTATGGAGCAGTGCTGCTTGTAGCAAGCCTGCAGAAACAATTTTCCCCCAAGCCTCCATCTGTTCTTCAAACCAGGGCATATGCCATCTCATCGAGCTTGAAAGTCAACTGATTTATAACTCCTGAAAAGTGCATAGATTGAAAAGAAAGGTCGACTTCTGCTATGTGACAATGATTTGCTAGGCACTTGGATAAAGACAATTCACATTACTGTGGACCCAAGAGGACACAACTGATGTAAGCTTCAAAAATTGGTAGATTGACATGTTGGACAAAAACAAATTGTTCCTCCTCCGGGAGTTAAACAGCTATCTCTGTGTTCTGAAAGATCAAAACTTTTTAGAGGGTAGATAGGTAATATAGCCATGAAATCTTGTTATGATGTGTTTCAGACTGAATAATATTTTTCTAGCTACAAAGGATGCTATCTACAAGTACCAAGACTTGTTCCACTTTAAACTGCAAGCAGAAACATCTGTCTTAAAAACTGCTTGTTGTTATTTGTCAGAAAGTTCTGTTCGGTACCACAAACGCAGCTTTGATGAATTTTGTATGTCTACACTGAAGGTGAATTTGGAACCCTGTCCCAATTAATGGATGATATCTTTTTTGTCCATTCATTGTCAGCCTTCTTCTTTTTACCCAAGTATTACAGAGTTCTCTGGTGAGTGACAAAACAAATTGAATTGACAACATAAAAATCAATACGTTTTTGATGTTTTCATTTATGGTCATGAAATACCGTGACTCTTCTGCTTTGAGGCTCGTAGACTGAATAGCATTAACTACTTTGTCTTATCAGGTCTGATTTTTTTTCTAATTTTCAGGTAAAAATTGGAATATATTTAAGTGCCTATTTAATAGAAGAAAGATAATATAGAAATAGTGCATGCAGAGCTTTTTAATGGGAAAATTTGAGGGCAGATTTTGCCTGGTAAACCACAGAGACTTAGTATAAAAAGTGCATGTAAACTGCAGAAAGAATCATTCATTACAAGTATGAGCTTGTTGAGACATCTTTAGCATCCCTAAGAAAAAAATAAGAAATAAGGTCTTTGTAGCTTTCTGCAACTGTCTGATGTTATGTAGATATGAATGTCATGATCTAACTCACATAGGCAAGTATACTTTCTGAAAATAGAGAATAGCACAGAAGGGCAGATTAACAAAACCACCATTAAGCATTATGTCTATTGTATAAATGAACATCTAACACTTAAGTCAGTATCCAACATAATGGAATTAAAATTCATATAATGTGTATGCTATTGACTGACTAAAGAAGATGAGAATGTAGAGCTGTTAAACTGTTTAAATTAAATACAATTTATAAACATTTCACTGTGTTGAAGATATGTTAAATGTAGTTATAATATGGCTTTATGAAATGCTACACCGAAAAATGCGAGATATTTAAAAAAAAACTTCACACTGCAAGTCTTGTACAAATTAATAGGGAAAAATTAACTGGACCATATATTCTAAATACATATTTAACCAATGGCTCTACTTTAGAATTATATTATAGTGGATGTCTATGCACAACAGTTTTGTGGTAAATGTTATTATATTTTGTTACCTTTCAACTGTTTCATTTTTTGTCCATTATATTGTGTACATGTAGGAAATTTATCTCCCTCCATCATTTTTGTTGTCCTATACTGTTTCCAAAGCAGAAACTAATTTATTGCCATTTCACTGTCATTTTCAATAGCCTCTTATGATCCTTTCACATCAAATTCATGTTCACATCTACTATTCTGTGGAGTTCTAATTTGGATTCTACACTGCTCTAAATCCTCACATTTAATTCTGCTCATTAGTAGTATTTACTTGTCTTTAAATAGTAAATAGTATTTATTTGTCTTTAAATGAAGTTACTCATGAGGACAGCTCTACAGGAATTTGCTTAAGCTTTCTACTCAAATAAGATATACTTTTATTATATATGTGTGTCTTTGAATAGAAATCATTCACATTAAGATTACAAATAATCTTAACTTCCTAAACTAATAAGCTCTAAATTTTAACTTTTTAAACTTCCTATTACTATGAAACTTCTTAACTACTCTGTTGAATAAAATAACTATCCAGTGTTGCCTGAAAAAATTCTCTTCCTTCTGAGATTTAAGCATGTAGGTAATGCTTTGTAATCAACTTAGTCTGAAGCCTTGCGTTGGCTGATCATGTGTAGCAGTAGAGTTAGTGAGATGATGTACTTAAATCTAAGATGAGAAAAAGGTATTTACACTTATTTGTTCTCTGTTATGATTATGTAACTTTCTTAATAAGTGCTGTAGTTATAGTGCCTGTGCATCTATAAGGCATAAATTGCCAAGACCTTTAGAACACAACCTATTTAAGTATGTCTGATAAATATTCTACTGAGGCAGTTGATTTGCGCTTTTTTATATTTAATGGAAATTTCTTTTACCTTTGAAGTCAGAGTCTATATGTACATTTCAATTAGCAGTATGTCTGTATGACAGTAGCTGTAACATTTGGTAGGTTACAACCAAAATAGTTTTAAATATTTAAATTAGATAGTTCCCCTTGGCTTTCAGCTTTTGCACATTAATGCTCTGGAAACAGGCAATTTGGGGAATTATAAATGCTGTAGTACTAAGTGACAGAATTTGTGGGTTACTAGGATTTTTTTTTTTTTCATATGACTTGCTTCAATATCAGACCAAAAAATATGTTTTAATTTGATTTTAAAGGAATTAGTAGCTAAATTGTCTCTGTATAATGAAACAATTTAAGTGCTGCAGGACATTGTAGAAGTTTCATCAGAGATAAAAACCCAAATAAAACCAACGTGCACATCATACATTAAAATGAATAATTTATATCTCACATATTGGAACTGATTTTCTGTGTTTTAAAATAAATATTATGTTCATATGTTGAGGAAAATGTGTGTTTAATTAAAGAGTCATTACAAAAAGATGGACAAGTAATACCTAGGAGATCACAAGTAAGGATCTTTAAAGAGAGAAGAATATTGAATGAAAATTTCCTCAGGCTACAAAGAAACAAAACAAAGGGTGTTGCTTACAGCTTAATCTAAACTTCTGTCTAAATACCTATTTCTTTAGGAATGTGGGTTGTGTTGTAATGTAGTGAATCTCTACTTACAATGAAGACGAAGCGCAACAAAGCGCAGTGCGACTCTAGAAATAAAAAATGAGGGTTTGTCTTTATTGCTTTTCATGGGCCTCTAGGTAGACGTATACTCTTTTATACCTTTCACCTCTCCCAGTTAAACAGCATTTTCTTCCTCTTCATGTGCTTATCTAAAGACAGATTTAAATTAAAGCATGTAAAATGCGAATGTTAAATATTTGTTGAACAAAAATATTGTTTTTTCCTATTAATACATCTGATGTCTTCCTGCATCTCTGTCAACTGTGTTAAATGCACGAGTTAGAATATTTCATGGTCACTATGATGTCTAAGCTGCCACCTATCTACATGCCTATCTACATGTGTAGTCAAGTTGTATGAATGAGAGGAGATTCTTTTGGTTTACCCTTTTCAGTGTTGTTCTAGCTGTCAAATGACAAACATTTACAGCTATTTTCATTTTTAACTTCTTGCTGGCATCTCTATGTTTCATATGTTTTTCTAAAATACTTGTTTTTGAAAGCACGTACATAACTTTCAAAGGTCTAGGTAGAATTCCAGTTTTCCTATCTGTTTATAAAAATGAATAGCAGTCACTTTGAACAGTGATATTGTCTTAGTTTCAGCTGGAACAAAATTGTTTTCTTCAAAGTGTCTGGTATGGTGCTATGTTTTGGTTCTAGGAGATAAACAATGTTGATAACACACTAGTGTTTGAAGTTATTGCTAAGCATTATTGTCCAGAGCCAAGGTCATTCTAGTTTCCCATCTCATACTAATGAAGGATTGGGAGGGGACAGAATCAGGACATGCGACTGAAACTGGCCAAAGGAATATTCCGTACCATATGACATCATGTGGAAGGAGTTTTGAAGGTGGGAGTTTCTCTCTCTCTCTCTCTCTCTCTCTCTCTCTCTCTCTCTCTCTCTCTTCTGCTGCATGGGGGGCTAGCTGCACATTGCCTGGGGGTTGGTCAGAAATTACTTTTGCATCACTTGGTATATACATTCATATATATAAATACACACGCAAACACACATAACTATGATCCTTCTCTCTATCTTAGTAAATAGTTTTATCTCAACCCATGAGTTCTACTTTTTTTTTTTTTTTTCCCAATTCTCTCCCAAATCCCACTGGGAAAGCGTAGGGCTGAGCAAACAACTGTGTGGTACTCAGCCACCTGCCAGGATAAACCACAACAGTCCTTTGGGCACCCTGTGTGGGCCCTAAAGGGTTGAGAGAATAGCAGATCTGACTGAAGCATGTTAACACAGAATGTTGTGGCTGTTTGATAATTGCTAGTTTTCTAATAATTGCTAATGTTTTCTCTATGGAGCTTTTTGAGAGTCTCCTTGTTGAACTATACTGTGTATCACCTTGCTTGCTGTTTATTTTCCTTGCTGTGTTTGGTTGTCATCTCTAGGTGTTGGATTAAGGTTCATATTTTGTTACACTAGGTGGCTTTGGCTCATGTTATGATAAAATTGGCAGTAGAGAAACTGATGTGATGTGTGCATTTGGCATTGCAGTCATCTCTAGGTTTTGAAAACCATATTGCTGATATCATTAGCAATTATACTCTTTGCTTTGTCTCCTCAGGGAGACAGGCTATGGAGGAGTCACGGAAGGGCATTCTTCAGCAGTTCCTCAACCTCCCTTTCTCTTCCACATTTACATCTTTCCCTAGACTAGTTACAATAGCTCTTGAGAATTTTGAATATCCATGAGATGTTCAAATCAACACGCTCCTATTGCTATGTGTCGCAAATGTGCTCCAGGTTAAGATTAAACAATTATTTAAGAATATCACCCAGAGATCTGCTCTGAGGCAGAACAGTTATGAGTGGCGTGGATTGTGGGATTGTATGGGCAGATGATGCCAAGAGTGGTGGGCACCCCCAGTAGTTTAGAATTTCACTTTTGAACAACTGCAGAATCCTGAAAAACTAGAGAATATTTGGAGAAGATCTGTTGCCCTGGCAATAGTAGAGGGGCATTAATAACTTCAGAGTGCTAGGGCCTGGCCCATGCCTACAGAGCTCTGTTCAATACCATCCAAGCTGAACCTAAGACAAATAGTTTAAGCTCAAATCTATTGCTTTCGTTCACCAAAATGTAGTTGCCATTTTACCAATTCAGGTATTATTTTTTTTGTGGATTTGACCATTGTTTCTAGTTTTTTTTTTTTTCTTTTCAAAAGTATAACAGTTCAAAATTAGGAAAATAATTAATTTTGATGCTAAAACTGTATAATATCCATTGCTTTCAGAGGATCCTGAGTTACTAACCTATGCTGGTATCACAGAATAACACAGAGTGGTTGAGGCTGAAAGGGACCTCTGGAGATCATCCAGTCCAACCTCCATGCTCAGGCAGGGTCTGCTAGTGCTTGTTATTCAAACTGCTTTTGGAGATTTCCAGTTTAGGAGTTCCTGCAGTCTCTCTGGACAGCCTATTCCAGTACTCTGTCACCATCACAGTAAAACAGTTTTTCCTCATGTTCAGACAGAACTTCCTCTGTTTTGTTTTGTGACTGTTACCTTTTGACATTCTGTTCATATCCAAAGAAATGTACTGATGGTCAGAAGATGGTGATTGTACACTTAACAAATCATAAATGCTTATAAACCCATGAATACTTATAAACCTGTAAGAACCTATATCATACATAATGGTCCCATTTTGTGATTCTTATCTTGACCTCGGACCCTTAAAAAGACCCTGCTTTGCCTTGCAATTTAATAACAGCACTGGAGACTTGCTGCTCTTATTCCTAGGCTGATGGACTGGAGGCCCAGTGTAAAGCCTGTAACTATGACAAAAACATTCTTTTGACACTAGTTTGGATTTAGTTCAATTTCAGATGAATTTCAATTTCCTTTGAGCTGTCACGATGTGCTTTTGAGATGTGAAAGACAATGTGCATTTGTTGATCTTAGTAAGATTTTCTTACTTAATATATTCACAGTTCATATACTTGCAGGGAAAAAAAAAAAAACAACACACACACACATTAACCAGGTGAAAAGAATGAAAACTGCAGTATATTTTATGCTTGTGACTAAGTCCAGCTTTCTCTTCTCATGCAGCAGTTTGTGTGGAAACATGAACAGCCATCATTTGGTACAAAATGTCATAGTGTCTGATGAGTTATGTTTCATTATATGTTATGATGCTCATCTGAAGAGGTGAGAAAAATAGCTGGAATAAAACCCTTTGGTAACATTACTGAAATTGCCCTATTCTTTCTTGACAAACTTTAACAACTTATAGGCATCATAACTCCCTCCCAAAATAATTATTTTTGGAAGCTAAAGATTATCTGATAAGGAAAAAATTAGTCCTTACTGGATTTATGCATGGATTTTTAATTATTTTTAAACTTGAACTTATTCAATCTATTAATTTATAAATGATACCAGAAGTACGTAACAAAATATTCAGAATTTATTTATCATCAGCTGGATTTCTGTGAGATAATCAAAGGCAATAAAATTCTATCAGTCTAGTTACAATAGGTGTCACTACACCATATGTAACAAAAAAAGTGAAAGAAGTGAATTTAACTGCTTACTCACACAGCTTTTTAATAAATAGCACTTTTCATCAGTCTGTCAGAGATCTCTTGTCTACAGACATTTCTGACAGCAGACAACAATGTAATATTTATGCTTCTTGTGTAAAGAGTTGCAGTTAATTAGGACAATAAATCAGTTTGCTCTCAAGGGCATAGAAAGACAAACTTTTATGGATTTACCACCTCAGAAGGTGATTTAAGCTACCTGAATGACTTTGCATAAAGTTGATTTGGAATACTTACATGATACATTAGTTAAATGCAGCTGGTAATTTTCAGGTAACAAATAATGATGATCACTAACAGCAGGAGCATCAGCCCTGTACCTTTTTGCCAAGTAATTTTTCACTGATGCATTGAAGATCTTAGATCATTCACCCGGTTTTCAGAAATATCATTACCTAATGCAGCAATATCACCTAATATGGGGTCTACTGGGTTAAAATAATCCTCCAAAAGGTCATTTAATTTTCAGATATACACCAGTAGTGATTCACACTTCCAGTTTTTAGTTGGTTTTGGGTTGTCAGATTAATGTCAAAAGGTAACAAATACATGTTGGGATTCCCAGAAATTGTGCTGTTCCTCTTAATGTTTTATCAAACAGGTGTACCTGAGAATGTAAAAGTGAGTTATCCCTAGCAGTAAACTATGCTTTCTCTGCTTTAATTATTAATTCTATACCTTTACATACTTCCTCACAAAGTGGCAGCTGTTTACACTGCTCTTACTTCTGTAAAGAAGTCAAAACTACTCCCACAGGGCAAAATACAAGCCCATTAGAATGGTTATTCTAATTTTCCTATGAAATTTCTTCACCTATATGGCAGCATAACATGCTAACAGTCTAAAATATTATTTATATAAAACCTACTACTTTTTGTTTTCAGAGGGATTTAAAAGATAGTTGAGTCTGATCTGATTTATCTGAAATAAGTGACCATATATGGAAGAAATTTGATTCAGGTCTTTCATGTCCTACCTAAAAACCAATTTTCACTAACCCAAGTAGAATCTACCATGGCCTGTCTAAAACCTACCAAGGCGTATCATACAACTGTATTGAATTCTTTACAACCATTGAGCAAAACATAGTGTGCAAATCTTGTTGTTTGATCAGTATTCATTTCAGAGTACTTTGAAATACTTAGTAAAATTGTTAAATGGTAAGATGCAGCAGAAATGCTGAGTTATGGCCTGAAACAGTGATTGAGCACCTGGTAGGAAGGGCCAACCTAGGGGAGCTCAGCTGCATGCAGTGTTGTACCTGAGTGACCAGAAGGGGTTGAGCCAGGATACACCCCTTCCCAGACCTCATTTAAGGGTTGGCAGTAGAGGTGAGGAGGTGATCTCCATCTTTTGCTGGAGATTCCTGTCTACTTGTGGTCTTCCAAAGGTAAGTAGCTCTTTTCCTTTATTTCTGTATCTGTGGCTGCTGTGTTTGGGCTTGTTCTCATTTGCTGTAGCCAAAGGCTTTGCCACCCCGCTATTCTTGTGGTACTTTCCATCCCGTTATAGCATTACATAAGGTTATATATTCAAAAATTCCACTGAATTCAATCTGACTGAATCATGTGTTTTGTAAGCCAAATGTTTTCTTCTATCTGTACTTAAAAGTTGATTCTTTACTTTCATTTACATCAAAATCTGCTATGAGGAAAATGCTCAGGCTTAATCTTTAAACTATACTCCAATACGTATTTCTTTTTTTTTTTATGAAGGACTGTGACAAAACCATTTTAAAACTTGTTAAAAAAAATAAAAATCCACTGACTGAAATACAGCCTGTATCAAATATTTCTCAGTTTCTTAATACTTTATTGAATTTGTCTTCCCTAGTAAAAAGTATTATCTCTAAATCCTATGTTTGTCTGAATATTTATTATTTTTATACATTTAACATTCTTGTACATGTAACTAACATACAATATGCTGAAATAGATTTGTTTTCTTTCTTCCTATTAACATTTGGCTTATTCTGGTAATTTAGTAAATCATGTGAAAATGAGTTTTTAAACACAAATTCTAGAAGCTAGGTGAACACAAATGTCTGAAAAGCTAACAGGTGTGGTAGTGGGACAAGCAACAAACATCTAACACAAAGGATCCAAAAATCCTTCCAAGCTCTTGGATCTGATTGTACTCTGGCTGAAGTTTGTGGGTGTGGTGGGTTTTTTTTGTTTGTTTGTTTGCTTGCTTGTTTTTTTTGCTGAGGCTGAGCTGAAGCAAGTGACACTTTAGTGGAGTTATTCTGATATTATTTTGCTTTTTTCCTGGTTTGCAGTTCACTTTGAAGAATAACTTATTGGGTGGTGGTGGTGGTTGTTTTTTTAAACAAACTTCTTCAGATGGAGATCCTAGTGGAAATACTAGGAGGAGTTACGATGGTTTTCAGGACTTTTGAGTCCCCCCTATTCTGGGGATATGACCAGATTTCTGGGAAAATTGCTGTTTGCAGGTACTATTCTGTTTATCCATACTCCAAGATGATGATCAAAACCCTTCCTAGTAATGTAGTCCACTTCAGGTTATGTTTCATCCTTCCAGATAAATGCTTTTGATGTTGATATGATACTACATAAATCTTAAGTTCATAATTTGCTGTAGTAACATACTATGAAGCTATATAAATCATGTGCTACATAACCGTTTTGATTCATTATTATTATCTTTAATTATGGGGTCGTAATGCTTTTCCCTTAGGGCCTTGCTTCATCTAATATGCAGGATGGATAGTTCATTTGGGATAGAGCTACATGAGCACTTTGTTGCATAAGAACCAGATTAAAAAGTTCCATCTGTTTGTTAATGTCTGGTGCTCCCTCAGTTGCTCTTCAGTTTCACTCTATGTATCAGATCACTGAAATGATAGATTTTAAAACCAGTTAAAAATACGCCTGTGGCTTCATATTTTTACTTTTCTGTTTATTTTTGATCAGGTCAGTACCGTAGCTTGGAATGTTGTGCGGCCATGTAGATTGTTTCACTGATGCAAATGAAAGAGCAGTAAGTCAAAGCAGTAGAGTAGGATGAAATAGCAGAGTAAAGGATGAAAGAAGTCTTAAATCCATTTTACCATAGATAAGCTGTAAAAAGGGGAAATACCAAATCAGTAATATCTAGGAATGTTTCTTCCGTGCTTTCTAACTCTAACATAACCTTGGTAATTATTGTAACAATTCAATGATTAATTCAAAGTGAGCTATTTTATTCGGAGGCTTGACTAACCAGATTACTTAATTTTATTGACTTTCTCTGTTTCAAATGCAGCTTCTGCTGACTAATACAACTTTTATGAAGGCTTTAACTGAAGAACTTTTAGAAAATATTCTTCAAAATTTAAAATATTTTAAAATTACTTAGAATTAACTTACACTGTGTCAGTGAAGTGAAACAAGTGTTTCAGTTAACGACTTCAAAAATGTACTTTCCAGCCATATGTGAGACATCTTTTCCATAAAGCAAAGGAGTAAAACAAACAAATGAAAAAACTGCTTGCTTGATTATTTTTCTGTCTGACACTTCTGCAGATCAGATCCAGGACTCCAAAGTGCAGCGCATGAAAAAACATGAGCAGGCAATCTAGAACACAGGGAAATTTTAATGTAATAAGGGCATGTTATGCCATGTTTCTTCTGTATGTAAATTCATCCTATTGAAGAGATGAAGTTTGATTCTATAATAAAAATTTTATCACATTACTATATAATGCAAAGATTACATATAGCACAGCAGCTACGTTAGCTTTTCATAAGATTACAGAGTTCATTCTTGCAACTTCAGAACTATCTAGCAATGTAACTTTTTTACTACATGCATCATCCTTCTCTCTGTGTTTGTCCTATCCTTATCCTAAAAATAAATGAAGTAGTGTTTATCAGTCCTACGCTATCCACTGTAGACGCACATTGGAAGTATTTCAGATTTAAGGTTTAAACCGTTTTCTGTTGTTACATTGCATCCATTTGTAGCAATGAATTTACTAGATATATTTTTGTAAAGAAAGAAAAATATTTCTGCATAGGTGAGTAAATGTTACATTATTAAGGGAAAAAAAAAAAATGCCTTCCATACTTAAGAAAGAAACTCAAACAGCAAAATGTTTCCATCTTCCTATAAAAAGAATAGTTGATATATCTTAAACTTTTCTATGAAACCTTATGCACCGGGGATCAGTACTGTGGCAGGTCCTTTAGTGATGGTCTGGATGAGGGGATTGAGCACACCCTCAGTAAGTTTGCAGATGACACCAAGCTGGGAAGAAGTGCTGATCCTGAGGGTTGGAAGGCTCTATGGGGGGATCTTGATAGACTGGATTGATGGGTTGAGGCCAGTCGTACAAGCTTCAACAAGATCAAGTGTTAGGTCCTGCACCCTAACAATCCCGTGCAAATCTACAAGCTTGGGGCAGAGTGGCTGGAAACCTGCATGGAGGAAAAGGATCTGGGAGTTCTTGTTGACAGCTGGCTGAACATGAGCCAGTGGTGTGCTCAGGTGGCCAAGGAAGCCAATGGCATCCTGACTTGTATCAGCAGGACTAGGGAAGAGATTGTCCTTCTGCGATTCAGTAGAAGATAATCTGTCCTAGATGTCATGGAAAGATAGACAGTGGAAGCTGTTTCTTACAAAGTTGGTATTCAGTGCAGCAAAATCTAAATAGTTATGGAAGGTGATGTGAAATTTTACTCACAACAACTATTTCATTATTCTTAATGAAGTTAAGCATGGAGCATAAGAAGAATCCTTTAATATCTCCACATAAAAAAAATTATATTAAGATATTATTTTTCAAAGGGTTCATAAATGAACCAATGTATTTCTAATGATTACTTTAATCTTCACTGAAATTAATATTCCGGTATAAATAACACCTTACAAACTTTTGGTTTAGACTGCATGGTAGAGGTTAATATCAATCTTGTTTTGAGGACTTCTACTGCAGGAAAGTGTTAAAATATTTGGTGAAATATTGTTATGATAAATGCATATTGAATAGATTATGATAAAATTGTTTCATTAACAGTTTGCAATATATATACTAACTTTTCTGAAATACAACTAATTGTTTTTTTTAAAGTAAATTGCTGTATTTTAACCACTTATGTTTTATTTAATGATCTAAAGATGTTCTTCCATATAGTTCATTTTCATCGGATTATTTCTGTAATGGTATGAAGAACTTAAAGTACTCTTTCCTTACTGATTACCTAAAGCATAAGTCTCATATGGAGGGTGAAATCATAAATGTAAATTGAATAGTAAGGAGTGAAATAAATGTTACTGAACAGAGAAGGATTTCTTTCACCTATTCTTTTTATAAATGTTAGTGAAAAAGCACATTGAAGGTCTGTCAGAAACTTTTGTTTGCTTCAACAGAACTGAACTCAAAGTACTGATTCTTCTTTGAGTGACCTGTGTCTATTATTAACTGTTTCATATATTAAGGTAAGTGGATTAGTCAGCATGGTTGTTTACAAGAGGGCCGGAGGTGATCTTACAATCGAGCTTCTAATGAAGCTTTTAGAAAGCAGAGAGTTTGCACTATCAGGCAATACATTGAGTTTTATCCGAAGACCTGGAGCAGGAGAGCAACTACAACAGCTACTGTCACAAAACTTCAAAGTCTATCCTATTTGTTTCCTTGATTTCTGTTTTACCACAAGATAATGGAGAAGACTATGAGGACAAAAGCCTCTATGTTACTAGCTGTCTTTTTATGTGACAGCTTGTTGAACATTGATAGTTTAAAAGTATTTGCTAAAAAAAAAAAAAAGTACTGTTTTAATTAGAAGAGCATCTAAGAAAGATTCTTCAGTGTGGACTATAAGGGTTGATGGGGAAATAGTTGCTATGGAACTATTTTCTGAAGTAGCATGGCATGACAACATTTAGCCTGATTTAATTTGCATCTCTTTGCTGCATTTTTCTTAAGGATGATGTGGCTGCAGATCTCACCAGTAGTCTTCCAGAAAGCATAGCTCAGCACTGATAATAGTTGCTTCCTCAGAAGCAGTAAAAATCTCTTATCTCCTCACTCCCCTTTAGCAAGAATTTCAAAAGTGAAGATTCAGTCTTCTAAAATTTGTGATGTTTCATCTAGTGTTTATCTAGTGGGCAAGCTCCTAGTGTTTTCAAGAAACTGAAGCTGACGTTTCATAGTGTTCTGATCAAGAAATGGCTTTCCTGGTCACTGCTAATTTTATGAAGAGAGGAGTAAATTTGTAGGCTTTTCAGCCAAGCCTTAATTGTTTTGTTCGAATGGCTCACAATCTCAGAAGATCGGAAAATTACCCTTATCTGCAAATCCACTTGTCATGTCTTATGTTCTAGGTAAAAATGTCATATGGGTCAAAATGTGCACATTATAAAATATGTATAAAATAATAGGAAATAAAAAAACAGAGCATGGCAACTGAAATAATTATTCTTTGTTTGACATTACATGTGCCTCTGAGACTTATTCTTACTTAAAACACTGCAAAATTTGTTTAAAAATTAAGTAGATCGTAGTGCTGGGGCTGTGGTTGTCAAAATTCCTCTTTTCCCATCTAATTCTCTGCTTCGGCAGAGAATACATTTGGATGTTATCCAGTGCCTATTTGCAAGGCTGTCTCCCACAGGAACTTCGTACTAGAAAGGGAAAGGGAGAAAGCATTCTGCCACCATTAGGTGGCTCACTATGAATGTATTTGTGTTGGAACTAGCAGTGTTACCCCTCCTCCACTTTGCCTTGCTCCATGTCTGTGGCTGTCTCTGCTGCTATGAGCTTTTTTGCAATGTGTGAGTCATTTACAGGAATAAGGAGAAAAAGGCCCTGTCTTTGAGTTCCAGAATAGTTGAGACCTGGGTCTTGCTTGCTCTGAGGAAAGTGTTCACAAACTGCAGTGTAAGGAGAGGTCTATTTGCCTCCCGTTACTGCCTGCCCCTTTGTTTCTTGTGTCCTTGGCAGAGGCTGAAAGAACTGGGCCTGTAATACTTGGTCCCTGCTGTGCCACTTAAAGAAATAATAAGCCATTGTCTTCATTAAGCAAGCCTTGTTTTAGCAAACAGAATTCAGATACTAAAAAGGGAACATTTTTAAGGGGGGAGAGTTAAGAGACAGGGATGCTTTACAAAATTCCCTAGAGAAACTGCTTTGTTTCCACTATTTTATTGCTACTTACTGAGAAGATTCATATTCAAATAGGTTGGGGTTGTGAATCGGTCGTTTGCACATTCTCATGCACCCAGGAAGGCTATGATTATGGCTAATTACAATGACGAATGAAATCCTAACAAGAGTGCTCAATCAGATTGCTGTTCATGCATGAAGCAACTAAGACTAGCCAATGGAGGTATGATTTTGGTAATTACAAACAATGGGGCTAAGTTGAAAAAAGCTTAGTAAATCTGCTCGAGACAAAATAAGGTCTAATTAATCACTTTAAGTTCTGAATTCTCCAGATGATCTGCATGCTCTGTTCTATTTAGCATTCTTTTAATAGACTTAGTCTAACGAGCAAGAATGCTTCCTTTTTGCTCATACTTTCACTGAATAGAATGCAAGTGTTTCAAAATATTCTGACTTTCCCTTTGTGACAATGATGTTGCAACCTGTTTTTTCAGGCCAGTAGATGGAATGTTAGAAAAATAAACACACTGTTATTTGCCTTGCTAGCAGTGTCATTATCTTCTTTGAAGAAAAAATGATAAAGTTACATTCAACTGTCATAGTATTACTGACCTCATTCCCAAACCTTATTTAATGGGAATTTTGATGTTGCCTCCAAAGATTTTTAATCTACCTTAAAAGATATTTTTATTCAGGCTAATTGAAAGTAAATCACTAAATACTTAAAATATATATATTTTCAAGGTTTTCCTTACTTATGGATAAGGAAATATTAACAGCAAATTGTATAAAATGTAGACTAAACTTCTGACAATGAAATTCTGAGAGCAAGGTGGTTTTTGTTTGATGTATTAATACTAATTCCAGTTTTTATTTTAAACATTCTATTACATGAGTCAATATTTTTGTATGAGAAATCCTCACGATTAGATTGTCTATATGTAATCACTGTACTGAGAATAAATAATATGTGAGTAACCCATAACCTGGCTTTGGTACATTAGGGGACACTTCAGGAACTATTGTAGAATCAGTTGCCATGAGAAGACCACCTGGTTATTTGACTTCAGTGAAATCTTGCTTTGAGATGTCCTTTGAGAGAAGCCCTTTAAATTTTGAACACTTGACAATGATCATTGTTTACATTTCATATTAAATAATAGTTTTTAATATTAAAGTTTCCAGCATATTTCTCCATCCTCAGAAAGCTATACAACTGTTTTTATAAATATTCATGAAATATTAATGTATTACATACTCTTAAAGCCTATAGAATAAATTCCTTTTTAACTTACTGCCATGTGAAAATCCAACAACCATTAAATAAAAAGCACTTATTTTGTACCATTGATGTTTGTGTGAGTCAGTCCTCACTAAGTCCTATTGGATCTGTTTCTCCCATTCAGAGATGTTGGAAGCTTGTCCACAGGCCATTTTTTAGTCTTTTAAAGTACCCCAAATACCTCTTTTGTTGCCAAGAATGTTCATGATGTACATAAACGAGTTTAAAAATTTTAATGAATACATCAGTACTGGACTAGAGACAGTTTTCATCACTACTATTTTTTGAAGAATCAGTGTTAAAAATGATAAGGCTTAGATTTGAAGTAGTAAAGTAACTCTAACAAAGTAGTCTAAAGCTGCTTGTTTCATGTGATCTTACAGATACGCTAATAGTTTCAATTTATGTGGAAAACTTTTACCCATGATCTTTCTGAAATAAAAATTATATGCATGTATGAAATAGAAATCATGCATGCAGTGATGTATTACCCAAGATGCAGAACTGCTTCCTTTATTTGTTCTCTCAAAATACATAATTTTCATAGTGTGGTTCAGCCATGTGGAAGCCTTGATGGCCTTTATTCTGTCATATGTTGGATTATCCAAAAGTACACAAATCTCTTATTAAGGATTAATGGAACCTTTGCTATCGACAAGACTCAGGCTTATGGAAATCTCTTGATAAGCCACAGACTGTGGTGCTTCAAGAAGTGATTTAGCCAATGAATCTTATTTTATTTATTTATTTATTTTGCTGCTTCCAAAATGGTAATCTTTCCCTATTGGCTACTACCTACTGCCATTTCCCTTGGTTAAAGTTCAGCAGTTCAACTCAGCCTCAGAGAGACAGTTTTGCTCACTAAACTGCCAGTGGATACGGTGTTCTGTGCATCTAGTGAGCTGAATTGATCAGCAAGAGGTCAGGACAGTGCCAGAATAAGTAGGACAGAACGATAGTGCACATGGAGGTAGGGGGAGAGAGAAGGAAGCGAGACTTTAGTTTTTCGTGTATATCAGACAACTAGATTGTTGTAGTTGCCCTGCCTACTAGGTTGTGTATTATCTTGGGTTCCTTCCATTTAAAAAAATAATTGTTCAGGAAGTGTCCTTAAAGCTTTTTTCTTCTGATTGCCTCTAGTGCTTCTTAAATACCTATACATTTGTATGGAAAGCCTTTGTGTAATCTTGTTTGATTTTTCAGTAGCTCAGTGAATTAAAATCATCTGACTTGCATGCCAACCTCTTGGATATTCTGAAATTAATTAGGTAATCCAGTTCATAGCTAGGTCACACACACTGTTCATGGTCTAACAAAAGGTAGAAGTAATCATTTTGCCTGGCTGCAGGTTTTCATTTGACGTAAATGAGAAACTTACTTGAATATGGTCACGTACTTAAGTTGAAATTCTTATAATAAATTTTTCATGTGATGCCCATACAATAATCTCACCTGTGGGTCTACCTGCTAGTGAGACCAACTTCTTTCATCCCTGCATCTGTGCATCTTCACATCACTATTTCTTGTTCTGATATAAGATAAAGTGGGAGTAAAAGGAGTATTTCTTTTAAAGAAAGAAGTCTGTTTTCCTCACCGATGTGAAAACCAAGATAGGAAACAATAATTCCTAGATTAGAGAAGTCCAACAATGCTAAAATAAGACAGGTACTTGGAAATAATGTCTATAGTCCTGTCCATTTATTGAGAATGAGAATTTTTTAATCATCTCCAGCTCTAGCTAATGGTCCTCTAAAACAGCTAATTCATCTTTACTCCAAATTAATTTTCAGTTATTACAAGTTCTTTAGCAATATTCTTAAGAGAAATTTAAATAATAAATAGTGTAGTAGTGTGGCGGTGCAGAGGAAAGTCTTATTTTAAGTCTTCATTCTGTTGACATATTTATTTTTAATGCACAACAGTTAGAAGAAGTATCCAGTAATTACTGGATCTAAACTTCTATTATTTTTTTTCTGTGACAATATAGTTATTTTGGACATTATTCTTTATAACATATTCCAGAACTGACATATGTCAGTAATTTAATGTGAAAGTGTTGTATTTAGTAGCAAGTTCAGATGCGTTAACTATACCCTCAATTTAAATAAGTAAAATCTGTTCTTCCCCCCAGTTTTGCTTCAGAAAATATTTAATTTTAATTTTAGTGATAGTGAAAATTGGAAAAGTTATGCTTTAATTCAGAGGTAAAAGCAAAAAACTATATATCACTTAAGATTGAATTTCATTTTGGAATGATGAACATTTTCTTAATTTATGTAGCCTATAACTTATACATACATTGCATATATATGTATATACTGCATATTTTGAAGTTATGGTAAGAACAAAGTAAGAAAAATAAGCTCTCTGAATACTTTGACAAGTATTTATTTGATAATCTTGTCTATGTTAGCAGACTTGATAAGTGCCCCGTTAATTTGTAACAAATTACAAAGCTAGAATGACATAAATAATTCAGTTTGTTTTATAAAGGAATCAAAAGTTTGATCTGTATCCTTCTACCAGCTACAGATTTCGTTGATCCTTTCTGAATGTAGCAAGCAACTATTTGAAAGTCGTTAATGGCATATACCATGTATTTTTTAAATAAAAAAACATTATTACCAAAAAAAAAGAAGTAGAGACATAAATAGAATAAGATATATTTGCATAATAATTATGATTGTAGTGTGGAGAATAATATGATTCTAAGAGTAGTGCTAAATAGAGACACTGCAAAAAAAAAAAAAAAAAGTGTATATAACTCGCTTTAAAATGTGTGCTGTTTAACAAAAACCTGGGAGGCCAGAATGTTTTTAATGAGATTTAAAACAGTCAAGGATTAAATATCTGGCAGGAGAAATTATTTTAAGAAGTACTAACCTGCAAAAATAAGTAGTCGGAGTAAGTCAGAACTGCCTGCAATTCGTAATCCACAAATCAGTTTACATCCTTTATAACTTTCTAAAGTAGGAATGCAAAACACTTCTTGAGAATATGAATTGTAGGGATGCTTCTTAATGCCTGTGATAAGGGCATATCGTTTATCTGTGATAAATGTAGCTGTGTAAAACAAGACATTTTATACTACAGTGTGTGAAAACATAATGAATAGCATGTTCAATATGAATTGAGAGATCTTAGTAGTTTACCTGAATTATTCCCTTAAGCCATGTCACACTGTAGTTTGAAAAGTCTTATTATATTTACAAAATAGGCTCTATTTATCTTAAAGTAGGAGTATTCTTACCAGTTAAAATATTTGCCAAACGTAGTTCAACCTCAGAAATATTTTTGGGAACTTTGATTGAAAAGAAAAAAAAAGAAAAACAACCAAAATGTAGTAAATAATACAGAAAGCAAACATTTCTCCCTTATTCTGTCCATCATTTCTAATAATTTTCCTTTATTCTTGCAATTAAGTATATTTGTTTTTGTGCATGGTAACAAAGTAATGCTTGTGTATTCTGTTAGAGAATTTTAAAAATTTCCTTGTTAGTCTATTTCTGTATCCGCTTTTTGGTCTGTTACATCTTGAAACTTCTCGTGACATGTAGATAGGTGTTATTTACCTAGTTGCAAGGGTACTGCCTGTTTTATTTCTATTACTAAATTACATGAAAAAAGAAATATTAGAGAATTATACAGTGACTTTGATTGGAAGGGACCTTAAAGTTCCAACCCCCTGCAATGGGTAGGGATATGTTGCCCAAAGCACTGTGGCCTTCCAGGATGGGACATCCAAAATTTCTCTGGGCAACCTGTATCTTGCCACCCTCGCAGTGCAGAATTTCTTCCTAATATCTATTCTGAATCTTCCCTCTTTTTACTTTAAAGCCATTACTCGTGTCCTGTCAGTACATTTCCTGATAGAATCCTTCTCCAGTCTTCTTGTAGGCCCCATTTGAATGGACATAATGGACATTCTCTTTTTTTTTTTTCAGTTCATATGTTTGACTGACAATTCTACATGTCACCTCAAACTGTATTTCAGGCCTGCTATAAGGTTGCTGAAGTTGATAGGAAGCCTCTTACTCATTTTAGTAATCCTAGCCCTGAATGACAAAAAAACAGCTTGCACTTGAATTCAGAGAATACTGAAGGTATAGTTTCGTTGTTCTGTTACTCAAAGTAGATTTAAAATTCAAATTATCATGTCTTGTCTTTTTATTCAGAGTCTTATAAATGTTATAAGGTCTTATGTAATAACATATTACTTGTAAGAACTAGATACTATCACACTAATTTGAAGATCTGTTTGTCTCCTTTCCAGCAGTTATTAGGCTGAAATAGGAAAATTACCATCAACCAGGTACATATTTCTACTTTCTTTCCCTGGTGTGCCCTTCTATTTCCTAGAAATAAGTGGCTTAGCAGCCTCCTAATCTGGATGTTAAATTCAATATCCTTGAATTTTGGAAGAGTTTCCTATTCTTCTTTAACTTATTAATTTGATCTCCATGATATTCTTTGTCAATAACTTCTGCAATTTCATTTTGCATTGTATGAAAATGCTTTCTTTCATTTTAAGTTTATGCCGGTTTTATTTTTCTCTTTTATTATGAAAAAAAGTTGAAGTATTGTTATTTATTCCCTCTACCTATATTGTTTATGATTTCTGATGTTCTGCTCAGTCATCACTTTATCTAAACAGAAAAACTCTGGCCTACTTAGATCTCTCCAGTTTAAAAAAAAAAAAAAGTACACATGCTTTAAAGTTGCATTATTAGAAATTTTTGCAGTGATCAAGCATTGTGAATTTACTACCTTACATAATGAAATTTTAAGACCAGCACTTAAAACTTCATAACACTTGCAACCATTTTATTAGCCTTATTGACTGTCACCAAACAATATTGCCTGCATTTTCAATGTACTGTCAGCAGGGTCTCCAGGATCTTTTGCCTCTGTCATGCACATAAAATTAGGATTATTTGATTGTTTTCCATCATCTGCATTTACCAGTGATGAATTTAATCTATTGTGTTATCACCATTTTCTATTTAACTTAAATATACTGAACAGTATGTGCCACTACATGTCCCTTTGGAATCTCACCTGCAATGTCTCCATGTTTCAGAAGCTGATTTTTGTTCTTTTCCTCATATATATCATTCAACATGGTATTTCTTCATGAAATGATTTTCTTAGCTATTTTATGCCTGTTTGTTTTCTCTTGGGTGAATCTGGTGCTCTTTGCACACCTGCAGTTTCAGACACCTAGCCAAATAGCGTTTGTAGGCCCCTTTTGTAGATAGTGGAGAAAGAAGAAATATTCCTAAGGACAAATTCAAGTTATCGCTACATTACCAGATATTATGGTGCGATTTAAATTGGTATGTGAAACAGTTAGCACTGGTAACTTTATATTCGTGCTTGTACTGGAAATGCTAAGCAATGATTGAGTACCTGCTAGGAAGGAAGGGCCAACCCAGGGGAGCTCAGCTGCATGCAATGTACCTGAGTGACCAAAAGGGATGGAGCCAGGATACACCCCTTCCGAGACCTCATTTAAGGGTTAGCAGTGGAGTTGTGGGCATCTCTTGCTGGAGATCCCTGCATACCTGAGGCCATCTGCGTCTGCTGCACTTGGGCTCATTCTTATTTGCTGTAGCCAAAGACTTTGCCAACCTGATATTATCATGGTGCTTTCTATTTCTTTATAGCATTACAATGCTGTATGTGGCTCTAGAGGTTTTTTTTGTTTGTTTGTGTTTTTTTTTCCTGAGTAGCTGTGGTTTGATTTTTGTGGATGGAATACTTATCAGTAGTTGGAACATGTCATTTGATTTAGTTTTATCTAAAAGGAAGCTAATTTAAGCATTCTAAGTTCACTTTATGGTGTGAGGATAAGCTTTCCTTCAAATGCATATTCTTACTCAAAACTAGTGCACTAACATAGACCTTCCTCAGAATGAATAATATAGACCTCTGTCAAGAATCATTTCCAGAAAAAACCCTCTTTCTTTTTCAATAGTGGACACTGGAGACATTACACTACAGTTGTGCAGGTATGAACATAAGACTTTATTGAAGTTTTCCAGACATACTGATATAAAATAGAGTAATCATTGTTTGTGTAGTTGGCTGTTATATGGCTTAGATGCTTTTATGGGAACTGTTGAATCACGGCCTGAACCTCTGATTGACCACCTGAGGTGAGTGCTGAGTCAGCAGCAGGGGCACAGGTGAACGCAATTTCACCTGAGTGACCAGAAGGGGAGGAGCCTGGCTCCACCCCTCCTAGTCACCACTTAAGGGCTGACTCCCAAGGGAGAAGGATATCTCCCTGGAGATCACTCCTCTTCCAGCCTTTCTGCAAGCCCAGGACATGGGTAAGCTCTTTATTTCATTACTCTTTTGTAATGCAATAATCTCTCTGGTCCTATACCTGTATACCTATTTACCTTACAATCTGTATACCGGTTTGCCATACAATGCTACATGGCTTCGGAGATTTCTTTGCATCCTTCCAAATACATCAAATTTATGTATGTAATCATTAATTTTATGATCCATTTTAGCAGTTCCCATGTCATGTTCTGTTCTGCTGCTGCTAGCATCTACTTCAGTGATAGGATGCACTCTACAGTAAGTGATGGAGAAATGTCATAGTTGTATTCTCCTCTAAGATTATTTGTTAAGTATATACAAATTTCATTAAACATAGTATTTCCCATCTTGCAACTTGCGTTCATTGTTTCATCAAGGCATGTCTGGAATCTTTTTTCTTATGGTGGGGGGAAAGGAAGCTTATTATGTTATAGCTTATGTGGATTTGTAGATTTTCCACTTCTATTTCTGATACTTGAAACATTTCAGTAGTAAAACTAAAATCTGTAAACTCACATTATTCTTAACTGCCACATTAAGCAATAGAAATGATTTATTAGTTTTTAACCTACATCTGATAGATATTTTTTTCTGTAGGAGTGAATGAAGACTGTTGTTTAATATCTAAATCAGACTTGTCAGAGAAAAATTCTCCAGTTGTATTTTTAAGTCAAAAGAGACTGAATTCTTCTGTGATCAATCATGAGTAGCTGTTTTCTTTTTTATAGTTGCATACTGAATTTGGAAAAGAGACAAAGCAAGCTAGGCTGAAGTACACATTTTAATAAAAATGTGCGTTTGATCTGCATTCAATACTCAAATATGTGTCTACCTCGTAAGCGGTTAGGGTGTTAAAGTTCTGATTGCTTTATATTTAGAAGTTTCTTTTAAGATGCTTAGAGTTTGTGTTTATGTTCATAATAATACCAAATATTACGCTTAACCTTATCTGTGAAAACAATAAAATTAAAAAAAGAAAAAAACTGGTAAAGCCAGTTATGCTGATTAACCAGTAATGCTGATATATTTTTGTAGATCAAACTACAGTAATAAACAACAAAAAACAAGGAACTTTATGGCCCAAAATGAAATAAATAAAACCTATTAAGGAAAATGAGCACATATTTAAAAATTGACAGAAATTTAGGAATGAAATTAGTAGGCAGTGTTGCTCAGACACCATAGTGTCAGAATATACTCTGCTGTAAGGAAGGATTGTTATAAAATCCCAACATGAAAGTTCACTACAAAAAAAAATGTTACTTGATTTGAAACATCAGTATCTGTCAGCCCATGGCTTGGTCAGGTACACTTTTTGCTAGTCTACTGAAAGACATAAGAGTATTTCCCATCTTATGTAACTGATATGATGTAACATATGAACATTCTACTGATATTTCATGAGTAGCATTTTAAAAAAGATTGTGGTAGGAAATTTTACCTATCATACTTCAGTTATGCACTCTGGAATGCTCAGTATATCTTGCAGTCCTGACACACAGGTTAAGAATAAAGTTTGTATTTTCTGAGAGGAGGGAAAGTATCAAATGAACTGAAATGTGAGTGAAGGAACTTTTAGAAGGTTTAGTTAACAAAAGAATTTTATATACTTGTTTCATTGTTGTTTGTTTATTGTAGTTTTTTAGAATGTTTTGTGAGAAATGCATAAATTCATTTTAGATAAGAAGCTGCAACGGCGTTCTATACCTAGGCTTAAGGAGATGTGGTGGTTTATGAGGCTAGAGATTATATAATAACCTATACTGCTCTGTTTGCTCCAAAAGTAATGCCTCCTATTTATTTTCATAGAAACTACAAGAGATACCAAAGAGCACAATAACATTTCTCAGCTAGAAAGAAATTTTTGAACATAATCACCACCAGTAGCTATACGTATTCACCAGCAATGAACAAGAGCTCTTCATTTTGTGATGTGACAGCTGTGCATGGCCATCAGGAACATGGCTGCCTTTCATGTTAAGAACCACTTTCACTGCTGAAACACGACATCCACTGCTATACAGCGCTCACATTCCTTAAATGTTTTATTAAATGAAAACTGCACCTTCACTCAAGAAGTTACTTTTTCTCTAAGCTAGTATCAGTGCTCACATGCTAGTTATAGTCTCATTGCTATATCACATTATTAGAGTGTTCAGTGAAAGAAACTATTGAAATGTTTACACAGAATCTTATTGAATTTATCAAGTTAATTACAAAAATATTAGTTTGATGCAGTACTAAATCTTTGTTTATTGAAATCTAATTATACCGGTTTTCTTTTTGAATTAATTTATGAAATTATTGGGAAATTGTGGAGATACAATATGCTTGAGGCTAGTGACTATTGAGAAAACTGTCTACTCATCAGAGACATGACCTTTCCCGGAGGTAGAGAACTTAGTGCTATACACATATATATGCATAATAAGTGTGTGTGTGTGTGTGTATATAGAGAGAGAGAGAGAGAGAGAGACATACAGACTGTGTGTGTGTGTGTGTATATATACATATGTAGAAATATAAATATATATATCATTCATTTTCCAACTCAGTATTTAGGCTACATAGTTTTCTTGTTTCAAAACATCTTTCAAATAAATTAAAAATACCTCTTGACAGCATCAAAATAAACATCTACTCTGAGAAGTGATTATACAAAAAATGTCAACTTGTTACTTGGCAGATCTATTTCTATTGTGACATTTGAGTCATATCTGACACTAGTGACAAAAATATTCTACACTCAGTTACCTAGCTTCAGTTACAGCAGTAGGGAAACCACAAAGAGAAAGATTGAATAACTCAAGTCAGCACGTCTTTTGAAATGTCTATATTTTATTAGGGCTGATGATTGATAAAGTAGGAAAACTGATGAAGTTCAGACTCCAGGTCATTTCTTCTACAGATAGAATGTATAATATAGGAAAAAGGTAAATAATTACCCAAAAAGTGTGTGATGGTTTTGAGAATGCCTTCACATAAATTTATAATTTTATTTCTTTGTTTTCAATTGTTTTCTTACTGTAATTTCCAATCAGGATTGCAGTTCCCATTTTTATGGGGTGAAATCAAACACATTTCTTTATCAGAAGTACTAAAGTAAATGTCATCAACAATTGAGCATCTGTAGCCAAGTGGTATTTTCAAATAGCAGTTCCACTGTCTTGTTGAAGTTCAAAGAACCAATCATAAACTTTCAGTAGCCTTTGAAAGCAGTCTCACTGGAACATAGTAAGCATGAAGAATCCCAGGATGAAAATAACAAGAAGTATTTGATTGTTCTTTTAGAGAAAATGCATACTCTGTCAGGTTAGGGCGAGGCAAAAGTTTAAGCTTCATATCAGATCAGTCTAATTCAATGTGATATCATTGCTAATAACATTTTACTCCTTTATTTTAAAAAAATTAAGTATACAGTCTGTGTCTGTTTATCACTGTATGCTTTATGACCTGAATGCAGAGGGAAAGTTTCTGATTTGAAGTTTAAAATGTTCCATTAGCTTTTACGCTTGAAACTTTATGTATACTAAAGAGTATTCTAGCTACGGCATTCACTGAATTCATCTCTTTGCTTCTATCTTGAGGTATACTTACTTGAAATTCTTGAATGTAACATGGAATTTTTTGGCACTGTGCTCCATTAAGGCTAGTTATGAATTAGATGCATGTATCATGGAGTAAAGACTAGTGTATATATAACAGATCTACATCCTTTGGTTTCCATTTTCTTTGCTTAACTTGACCAGATGATCGTATATAATATTAGTGGAGTTAACATTTTCTTATCTAGCAAGAAGATAAATGCAGCTGAAAAATCTAAAAAAGTTCAAAGTCAAAATTACCTTGAGTTTTATTTAAAAAAAAAAAATTATAGCAATAGGAAAAAATATCTTCATTCAGAAACATGTGCTGCTAGCATTTATTCATTACTTCTATAATCACTGTTATGAGACTTTGGTGAAAACTCAAAAATTTGTTTTTAACTTTATAGGGTGATAAGTTGAAGACCTTAGTTTAAGGTTTTCTGTAGAATGGTTTATGTGAAAGAAAGAATGCTTGCGTTGATAGAGATGATTAAGAGTATAAAATGGATTTTTATTTTAAATTGTTGTTTCAATAGGCAGTAACATAAGCTGTTTATAGATGAAAGGTAAGGAGATACAGAGAGACAGTAATCTTCATTTTATTAAAAAAAAAAAAAAAGGCAAATGGATTTGAATTCATTTGTATATACCAACCTTCAGTATTGCTACATTTTTATGAAAAAAGTATTGTGGAAAAAGAAATCAACACAATTTGCCTCAAAATTTTCATAGTGCTACTTTTAATCCACTGTATGAGAATAATGGAAAATATTTCTTCCTACTACTGCTTAGCAGTACCTATGAGATGTTATCCTCTGCTTCTCCATCTACTTAAAAAAAAAAAGGCAAAAAAACTGTTGTTTAGAGGTTGAATTTTTTCTTTGTTCTGTTTTCCTATCTCAAACCTTCAATCAGTGCTTTAGTTTCATCCTTCTATCAGTTAAGACAATCAGTATCTGATGAAGTGTGAATGTCTGTTACATTTAGATATTTGATACTAAGACTTGCTTTCTAGTCCAACTCAGGCTGGAAGGTAGACATGTGCCCGTAAACTAAAATTAATGCATTTGCTCCTTATGCTGTGTTCCTGCATGCTAAAGAGACAAGAGTTTCATATACTGACTTCATTACAAGAGTTATTGTCCCTTCCCAAAAATACTTTAATAGGAAGATTGACACAGTAATCATTTAAAATCTCTACTCTTCATGTACATTAACTCTTCTATGCTGCAAGCTGCTTTTAGCACTGAGTAGAATGGAATTTATTTTCAATTTCTATTAATTCAGGGATATATGGGCACTGTTGAAAGCTAAGATTAATAAAGAACTACGTAACTTGTAAATGGAAGTTCCACGAAGATTTCCTGCTTAATATTTGTCCTCAAGGTATCAAATTTTCAAGGATTACAGTTTCTCAGTAAATTTTAGCTTAAGACAAAAAATGCGTATTTTTATTGTAATTGTTAAGGTTTTAAATAAAGAAATACTCCATTAGTCGTAATGACCACTATCTTTTATGGCAATGATATCTCATAGCTGATAACTATATTTTGTTTTCTTTACTATTCTGTTAGTTCTAAGTATGTAAATAATAAAAGAATTTTATAACCAGCTGTAGCATAGAATTATGGATAATACAAATTTTAGTTCTAATAATGTCATATCATGAGATTTACTGTTATTATATAAGAAAGCTACGCTAGGAAAGTGTTACTTAAGATATAACAGTAAGATCTTGCAGTCAGGATTACCAGGCTCACAGCTGCCTGAATAACTTCAATTCTGATCATTTCCACCTACTTTCTTGGCATTGAATAAGTCAGGCTTCAGAAACTTAAGAATTAAGTGGAAAACCAATTGTGCAGACGTACAGAGGGGCAATTTGACATTGTATGAAAAACTGAATCCAGTATGTTCTTGGGATGTTGACATTTCAATCTAATGATTTTTCTGAAAGAAGTTTGTTTTAATATTTTCAAAATTAAATTCCTAATGGTGTGAGTTTGTGTGTTTTTTTTCCTAAGGAAAGAAGTAAAACAAGTTGTTTTTAAAAAAAAAACTATAATATTAAATACGTGTATCAAGACTTACTCCTGTAGGTCTTCAACAGTGTGATACAGAGGCAGGATGAGAGTCTAATACAGCTTTATTTTGTCTTTATACTTTCTACTCCTCAACAGCCTCCTTGGTATCTCCTAAGTTATTCCTCGGTGGCAGCTTTAGCCCAGGCTTTGGAAGTACATATTCAGTTTATTTGGCAATCCACTGAAATGTTTGTACATTGCAAATAAGAGAAAAGAGATGATCATGTTTAGCAATTTTCTAACTTCGCTAAACTTTAAGTTTTGCATCACAAAGAAAGGGTGCTTTTCCAACATGAGCAATTTCCCTGACTAAATATATTCAGTGTTATTTTCTGTCTCTGTTTGTATGGTCTGTCAGCATTCTATGTCGAGTGGTAAGACGCAGGAAAACGTGAAACGTACTGATCATCAGTGATCATCTTTGCAAGAGATCAGAGATGTATTTCCCAAGCAAGATGTTCTTGCAGATACATTTATGGAAAGTTGTAATACCTGAGTTTCAGTAATCAGTTTTTTAAAGTCTCGACAGATCAATTCGTATCGCCTTTATATAACTCAGTAACAACTGCCTAATTTGGGAAGCTAATTTGGGAATGGTTATCACAAAACACAGGTAAATCCTGTAGATGATCATCTCTCTAAATATAGCTAAATGTACATATCTGTAATTGCCACTAATATTTGTTTACTGATTAAGTAATAGATATACTTGTAGAAAAAAATTAAAATGTTAAAACTATGTACATTTTCAAATGCTATTATCTGCTACCTTATCTTTCTATGGTAGCACTTGTAGAACTTAATTAAATGGAAATGATATTGAACAGAAAGATCTCAGACTTCAAACAATAGTCTCTTCATCTGAAGGAATAAGGAAAATAGTTGGGATTAAAGAATGTTGTGCGGTTCTGTGATGTCTGTAAACTGTCAGCGTTTTTTAAATATATCTCAGAATTCCACTAGTATACGGAGTGTTTTTATGAGGAGAGAATCATTAGTAATGCTGCACAAGGCAGTATTTCCTATTCTGTTCTCAGTCACTTACCAGAAGATATTTCTCACCAGATCCATTGCAGAGAAAGCTACTTAAAGAGGTGAAAGTATATCAAATCTATTTTAGGTGAAGAAAAAAAAAGGATTTTTTTAGACTAAAACAATGAGATTTTTGACAGTAGGATATTATGTATTGCTTTACAATTAAAGCATCATCAAGATCTGCTGTTCCACCTAAATTTCTAATCTTGGAAAATTGCAGACAGTTATCAGGGAGCTCTGAATTGTGTGTCACATGTAGATTTCTCAGTGAGTGACACTGTTACTTAATTCTTTCTCAATGCCTGCCTATAACTGTAAGTATTTGATTGACAGTGCTTGCTGTTTCTCATTCTGCCTCACCTGTTGTCCCAACAATGAATGCAAGTTATTCAAGTTTTAACAGGAAGAGGTGACATCTTCTAACTAAGATGTCATTGCATAAGCAACTTTTATTCTGTAGTGCATATTTCTGTATTATTCAGAAGTAAGCTGAACAACTGCATTAGAGTTGTAGAGTTGTTCTATTTCCTTTGGAAACTCAAGACACTATCTCCCGATTCTGTGGGAAATTTAATGCAATTTTTAGTTATCCTAGGGAAATCTTGAAAATCTGTAGTTTTGGCATATCTTTGAAGAAGTAGAGCCATACTTCATAATTGGAGGGGGAGAAAAATCTTTTTTTAAAGATACTTTATTTGTCGTTATATTTTACCAGCTTGTTAATACAGGCTGCTGGTTAGACCTCTGCTCTGTAAAGTGATCAGCTTAAGGCTTGTTTCCTCTAAAATGTCTTGTAGAATTTTCTTGTAGATTTTTTTGTTCTTAGCAGCTGTGATTAAGACAAATTGATCCCCGTTATACTATCGAAGCGTTAATACAATATTCAGCTCTTTTGTATGTTCAAATGCCAAATATGTCTGTTCTTAAGCCACGGGTTTTTGTTACATACTTGTCTTTTGACTACAAATAAACACTCAATTTTAATGCATTGTTTCCTGCACATGTAAAATAGATGATGAAATAAAGTTACCATATGTTCTTGTCTGTTTAAAACTATTGCTTGAATACTGGACATCCAGGTTTTCAACCATTTTTTTATGAGGTTTTTGGTTGATATAAAAGAATAGTCTCTTACAAGACCTTACCCTATATGAGAATAGTTTGGGAACTTTGTTTTAATGTGGTGGATGAGAAAGCTGTTACATCTTTAGCAGTGTCAGTTTTAATTTAATTATAGTATAGATTCAGTAGTTAGATCCCCTTTGCTTATTTAGTTTGTAAAGAAAATTCACTGCTTTTATAAGTATTCTGATAAGATATAATGGCATCACACTTCCATCAAACTTGTTACAAGGGTAGTTTGTATAAAGAACAATAGATATTCATATCTCCTTTTTGTAGTTACTTGCTCTATCACAAGGGATGATTTCAATTTCGTAGCAGGCTCTGTAGAACTTTTGATCTGCTTATACACTTGTCAGCACACTGTCAATGAACTAGTCTAATGCTGTTATATTTGAGGATTTTTTCATGATACCTGGCTGTATTCAGAGGACAGACCTCCATTGCTCCTCTTCTATTCAAGCTCTTTTCTCATATATAGATATTACAAGCATGTTCTCATTTACTCTGGTTACTGTCTAACCACAAAGGAAGCAAACAAACCCCCCACAGACTAAAGGTTAGCCTCGGATCTAGGTAAGTCTGTACTGGGGGATCATTTCTGTAGAATGACTAGACTTGTTGACTCAAACTAGCTAGAAGAAACTTCATGTTTCTGTCAATTTTTCACAGCTGTTATTTATTGTTGTTGAAGTGAATCACATGAAGTTATGCTGATGTTTTCTTTTGAGCTAGTGGATACGGTCTTGCATTTGTTGCAGGGCATGTTTGGATCCAAGAGACAGGATGTCTCAGGAGCAAAGGCAAGTAACTCTGCACTCATGGCAGCACTGAGGGTTACAAGCTTTATTCCCAGCAAGCAAGAGCTCCCTAAGCAAGTGCAATATGACTTACCAGTTCTTGAGAGATGAAATGTTGGAAGGGAGGGGGAGATGGAGTGTGCTGGCAATGTGTTTGGTAGAAACTGTCAGCATAAAAACACTGCATCATCCCTCCTCTTACATTCTCTCCCAGGATCTGCAGGGGTTTATTTTCCACTTGGACATTGTGTCTGCATGGACAGTGCGTTATACAGAGCCCAAGTGGAACACTTGCCTGCAAGCAAGCTCAGCCACTTGGAAAACAAGATAAACTGGCAAGGTCAGCTCCCTAAGAAACAAGATAAACAGCTGTAGCTGCGAATACCACTTCCTTTAAAACTGTCGATGCAGCCCATGCAGTCACGTAGCCATCTGGTTATATTCTCTCTCAGAATCCAGAATCCTTTTTTCTAACTCGGGATCATTCTTTGGTCAGAACCTTTGGGTCTCTGATACAGCATTATACAAGTCTGAGAGAGAAATATATATATATATATATACACACACACACACACACACACACACACACACACACATATATGTATGTAATAATGGAAGACTTCATTGGGTTACTTGGACAGGAAAAAACTTTCTGTATAGAGCAAAGCTGACAAACTGAGGGACGGTACATAATCTAAAGGAGCATTTTGGCTGTTTTTACCAAAAGATTGTTTATTCAGCTTGAATTTACTGGAATCCTTCTATAAGTATATTCACATAGCACCATACTGTCATGTAAAATAGATAATGTACTACTTGTTTATGAATATTTTTACTGTATTCCTCTTGAAGTATATTTGAAAGATGATTGTATTCTACATAACATTTAGTCAGATGCATTTCTTGTTTCTTATCTCCTCTGACTAAATTGATTAACTGGAATTAAAGGTTCTGTCCATCTTTGTAGCTAGGAAGTGGAAACTTTAAGGTAGTCTCTTTTTTAATACAATTTTGTTTATTTGCAAGAAAATATTAAATCTTGATCTCTTGAATATAGAGGAAGTTAACAATTAGAAAAGCTTCTGTGCATGTGCTTTTTAAGTCTTTGCACTAAAAGTCTCGTTTTGATTTTTTTCCTAGAATATATACCCCTAGTTCTTTTTCTTTTTACTTTTTCTATATGTTGGTTTTCTCTACAAACGTGAAGCTATTCTGCCCAAAACAGTGCTCAGAAAAGCTCTTATTTTCAGTTTTACTTTCACATACAACTTCTAAGAAGGAAGTTTAAACTAAGTTTTGCTATGATTTGGTGCAACCTATTACCTCATTTCTAACTTCACTATGAATTTAGGGGAAAAAAAAAAGGAAAAAAAACCTACACAAATAAAATTAGATAATGCTCTTTCTTAGAATCATATTATATGCATTTTATTTTTCTGTCACAATCTCAGTACATTACTTAAATATTGATTCTTCAGTGACTAAGGAGGTGTGTTCCAAGCTTTGTTAATACTAACTAAGAGCAAACACTTGGTTTCTGCATATGTACTCCAAGCGGCAGAAGGAGTAGGAAGCTGTGATTGGATGATTATTATACCATGCCTTGAAAGCTCAGTAAAAATCCTTTCCTTGCCCTCCTCTTTTGTGTACTGTTCAGACAAGAGGGAAGAAAAAAAAAATGTATGTAAACAAATATATACTTAGGCACAAGGCCTTTAATGGCCTTTATTGTGTAATTATCATCTTTTATATGTAGTATGGAATTTAGCATACTTATTAGCCAGGAATCACATTGCTCTTGCCTACATAGAGATTTTGTGCAGTAACTTCTGCCTTTATTATTTCTTTCTGTATGAATGAAGTAAAAAAAAAAAAAAAAGTTTTACGTGTTCAGGTAAGTGTAAAAGCTATAAAAATACATTAAAACGAAACTTGGCTTTTTATCTTGGGTTCTGAAGTGTTCTGCCATAAATACGTAAGCAATTTCAGCCTGAATTTGTGTTGTTCAGAAACCTGTCAATGCAAATATATTTACAAAGCAGATGTGAGTATAGACAATTGCATTATATCATGTGAAAGAACTGGAAAGAGAAAGCTTAGTACATGGTAATTTCCTATCTGTGCTTTCAAAATGTAATGTTTCATTGTGGAAATGTAAAATCACGGTTCACTTAGAAGGTTTTTAATTTCTGAATTCTATATTTAGATTGTCTCTAGATCTATTCCCATGCTGTTTTGCAATACTTGAAAAAACAGACTCTAGTGGCAGAGATGGTTTGTCAGTATATTTTTCACATTACAAGCTTAACCTATTGTGATGATCTGGAAAGAAGTATTTAACTGATCAGGCAAATTTGATTCCTTTGATTTACACTATTAGAAAGCAGTTTTCACGACATGATTATTTGATTCAGCTCTCACAACAGCTTGTAAGAGATATGGAAGTTGTCAGAAAGATATTCTTGGGTGCTCAGGGACTGCTTTTGAAGTTACTTTGAGTTGACAACTAATGAGAAGCTTTTTTTCTGAAGTTACACTTCAGTGTTCATAGATGATACGGCTATTTTTTGTTTGCAAAATGATGGATTAGATATGGCTTTGTTTATTGTCTGTAACAGAAAATCTACCTTACCTCCAGATAGGTATTTTCCTTTTTCTGTTTTCTGTTGTTATGTTGATTGGTTTTTTGGAGTCATTGTTTTTTCTGTTATTTTGTTGTTCTGTTGTGTGGTGTTTGTTTGTTTTCTGGTAGATATCTTCTTTACTGTGTGTTAGAGCTGAACAGTGATGTTTTTTCACACTGAAGATGACAGGAAGTCTGATTCAAAACTGATATGTTACTAATGTGATTACAGTGAATACATTTGGAATGTCAGGAAGAATTTTTTTTTCCTGAAATGCTAAATTGATTTTGTAAGATAAAGACACTCTGGTATACGTGGAGCTAATAACGTAATGAAGAGGTTAGTTATGTTTCTCTTGGTTGTGGCTTTTTGGGATGCATTTCACTGAAATTACACAAAGTGACAGTTGCTTTTGTCTCCAGATATACTATTTTTTTTTCCTTCTCCCCTCCCCCCTTTCTAAATAGAGTGGTTAAGATACTTTTGATAGCTGTGTTGAAGTGGCATGGTAAAGTAATACTGCTGGAAGCTGACGATGCTATGACATTGAAAAAGCTATTTGTAAAGACTTAAATTTCTTGTTCTAAGAATGCGGAGCAGAAGAGGAAGTCAAGAAAGCAGTAAGTGATGAAAATATGGAATAATACAAGAGCTCCACTCTCAACGTTCTCATGCATTATCTTCAGAAGCATTAGTTGTTCAAGAATTTTCTCTTCCTGTGCAAATGAGTAAAAGTGTTTATTAATGTGGTATCAACCATTCAGAATTTAAAAAATAGGCCTTAAACTTTATATCTGAAAGTTAATATCTGAAAGTTAGGTACAACTTAATGAGTAGTTCTGAGAAAGCCAGTCATACTCCTAATATCTAAATATTAGAAATCTTACTTTGGTCTCTCTAGGTATTGTCAGGAAGATATCTTTTTTTATAATGATAATACTGTGGGAGATAGAAACATCAACTTTAACAGACTATTAAGTCTGAAATTTGATTATGATCACTTAAATCTCAATATGTTTAATTATTTTTAGTGTTCATTCTTATATTAGTATATTCATCTTGAATGCTTGTCTGGTGTGATTAGATGAAGTTGTTGTAAGATTTAATTGATCTTACTGATTTTTGTATTATAAGAACAAGGCTGTGAGCACTGTAGCAGTCACTGAATGGTCTATGAAATATAATTTGGATTATTTAAATAATGAAAACGTTTAAACATTTGTTACTCTTCTTAAAAATTAAGAGGATTTAGAGTAATTACCTGCTTAAAGCTTTGTTGGATTCCTGCAGAAATGGATAATTGTGTGGCTATTGAGGTAATATTAGCCATAACTGATACTTAAGAATGATGATATGGTAACCAATAAAAATATTGTCATAAGTTTTGTATAGTGTTCCAGCAATATCTATTGTCCCTGTTTTCAAGTTTAGTTTCCACAGGCCATTTGACTGATATTTATATAAATCTTCATGAGATTCCATTTTCATTCTGATTTCACTTTTTGGTTTTATATAACATTAAAAATATATAACATTAAAAATAAATGAAAGTCTATTTTAGACCGAATTTACTGCATTTTAGAAGCCTGTTGGACCATGGTAACACATAAGACTTCAGTTACACAGTAAAACAAACATTCTACCTCAACGCTGAGACAGTGCAGGCAGTGCTGATGTACTCTTTGTGTAAATGCCTCAGCTTAGTCTGAAGAGAGATTCATATACAGAAATCTTACCACTGATGCACCAACTTGTATTTCTTCTAGGCTGTGAATTTAAGCAGAAGTAGTAACATTACAGCAATGTAAAACTTGATACAGCTATACAAAATTTGTAGTCACTTCAAAAAATATATAGCAATTGTCATGGTTTCATGGTTTTTCATTGGTATTCCACATCATGATGTCATGGAAACCAGACTGAACCACGGCACCCATACTGAAAATATTTGTGAAATTGTTTAAAAAAAATTGAGAAACTTAAGTTTTCCTACATTGCATAGTACAATTTAGTTAGCTAAACAGTGAGGGGGTTAACTTGAGAGGATTAAAGCCTGGTGCAGCACTACTGCTTTTGATACTCAGTCCATGGTACCCTTTTTGCTTTTGTTTTCTCCAGAACAGAGTGTAGAATTCCTAGGAAGACTGCTAAGGTTACACTGTGCTGCATGGCAAACACCATGTGATAGTGATTGTTTATGACATAAATCTGAAAAAGCATGAGGAATTTCTTGCATTTCTTCCTTCCTCCCCTTGTTGTATAGTTTTAATTCATATGATCTGGGAATCATGTAGGTGTTTTATTTTTACCTTCTATTCTGACTTTTATACTTGACATTGGTTTTAGTCCACTTAAGTTTTTTATCTGACTTAATATTGCTTGTTTGTCTATGCTACTTAACTGTGAATGAACACAGCTATGGCTAGCAAAATGAACAGAAGAATAACAGGAATAAGTGTGATTTCTCAACTTGTTAAATTTCTTACCATTTGTTCATCTGGTCAGTGTTAAGATAGAGCATTCCTAATTAATCTAGACTACACTAAACTCTTGAAAGCATCTTTGAAAAACTGTATTAAGTAAATGCATAAAGATGCATACTTAGAATGTGTATCAATAGTATAATTTACAGGTAGAGACGTGACATGTTGACCTCCTCAGTGTATTTGTTTTAAGGATAGTTTAAAAATTCAATGACCTGATCTCATTTTATCTAGTAAAAACTAAGTTGTAAAAACCTGTTTGTTTCAAATTCTGTTTGCAAAAGGCTTGAAGGCATACTTCATATTTCACTGATAAATTGAATAAAGAAGACAAAGTACTGGGCTGACTTACGGTGCTGTATGATATTATATTTTGTATCATGTAATGTTCCTTAGGCTTGCGGAGATAATAAAGTAGAGAACTAGCAGCTATTTTTAGTCTTAGTTATTTTTCTTAAGTTTATTTCCCACAAATTTGTCTTTGGCTCATGTACTTTATTGCTTTCAAAGAAAATAACAAATCAGACCAATCAATTGTTGCCGTAGTCTACTGATGGTATATTTCTGAACCTCTGTGTTAGTTTTTCCTTTCCAATAGCTTCATATAGCCAAATAAAAACTTCTTTAGTCAGTATTGTATATGATTCAAATATGAAGTATTGCTCTGAAAGAATAGTAGCATACTAAAGAAACTTAGTGAAGATCCCCATTTTCCTTGGGCAGAAGTCTAATTTTGAGCTTAGAATGCAAGAATCATGTTTAATCTTTAAGGTTTAACTGTTTTCTTTATGCCTTTTGTCATTGAAAGCAGTTGATTACGATAAATTTTTAATGGTTCTATCAAATTTCAAAATACCATTATAGTTATGATATATTATTACAATATTACCTTTGATTTATCATCTATTAATATCTGTATGTTTTTATATTGGCAACTACTGCAAAAAAGTGCACTATGTCTTTTAAATATATGCATTTTAATGGAATATTTTATATATTTACTTGCCTTCCTCTTTTATGCACTGTTGTAGGAAGAAATAGAAATGTGTGTATCATGAAAAATTCTGGAATCTCTTGAAAATATTACGAATTCTTTGTTGCTTCAAATATCAAAATACAGAAAAAATACACTGATAATATAAACAAAGTTATTGTTTCATAGTGACAATTCTGATGTGCTTGGTAGTTACACAAAAATATGAATGTACAATGGGGAATATCTTGTGATATTTTATTCCTTCTAAATACATACATGACTTATATAAGCATATAATAATGACCATGTATCTTATTTTCCCTTATTAGATTTATTTAGACTTTTATTAACAAAAAATGTTAAACCTTTAAAGCTATACAGTGTCAGCATTGCAAAACATATACATATGTCATATGTTCTGAGTATAAATTTTCAAAGTGAAATAGCAGTGAAACAAAGAAGTACAATTGAATAACAAAATGTATTGTTTCAAACTGAGAGAGGCCCATATTCTGATATTTTTAGTAGGGTTGCCAGTTTAAATAGTTTTAAGTAGAAAATAATCCTTTACCGACTCCTTCGGTTTTTGAGTAGGAAAAATACATTTTACTATGAGAAATGTTACTTAAACTTACGTTACATTATAAAATAATGTAAACTAACAATGTTAGTTTATGTAACTAAATGTTACTTAAAAATATGGGCTCTTCCCATATTACAGAAGCCATTTGTTAAATTTTAAAGGCAATATGAGTATTACTCTTATAATACAACAAAATAAAACCTTAGGTGTTACAGTACATTGTAATATATTTCACCCAAGATTTATCTAAAGTACTCTGTCCTTCCAGATACTTTCGTCATGATTCTTGCCTGGTTCCATCCCTACTTATATCTTGCTGAAATGAACCATTTGTAAAAAGTATGTTATTGAAAGAGCAGATGAATCTCTAATAAAGCAAACATCTACATGAGGGGCGGTTTGTAAATTCATGTCTTAAGCTGTTATTTGTTTGATCAACAATTGGCCCCTATGAAAGGCCATTTTTACATACCCTTCTGGATTTCTTTTGGGCACTAAATTTGGGAAGGGCTATTGAGTTATCTAATTGGCGTGTGTTCTCAGTTATGATAACACTGATATTGTTTCCACTAGCTGAAGAAAACTGTTTGGGCTTGCGTATCATTTTGCAAGTTAATCCTAATGAGAATAGCTAGATAAGTTATCTCTGGTATTTATTTAAAAAAAAAAGTGTGTCACAAAGAAGCAAACAAATAATTTCTGTATTTCTATTTTGAATAACGTATGATCTCAAAAATAAATAAATAAATAGAAGTCATAAAGATATAATGACTAAAAGTCATCTGAAGACTTCTTCCCACATGTGAAGTACTATCTTTGGTGACACCATCAGTGTAAGAGTTGTGTTCAGTGACTCATTTCACAGACATTCATGTCAGATGCCACAAATGACTATAATCTCCTCCTAAAGCAAAGTTTATTTTTAACTTCATGACAGTAATATGGTCTAATCAACTCAACTTAATATTCCTGAGTGATATATACCTGCAACAAAAGTTTTGTTCACATATTTTTGATATATTTATTATAATATTTAAAAGCCTCACAAGAAAACATATATTTTTTAAATGTATTTGTGTTCTTCACTTCATCTCAGTTTGTGTAATTCATGCCAACCTCCACATTTATCCTAGTAAAGTGACAGGGCTTGAGTGTGGATGCTGTTCAGTGCATAGTTAGCACAGTCCTGGCATAGTTTTGTCAGGGTCAGAGAATTACTTCTGCCTTGTTCTGTTTATGTGTTGATATAGGTCATGGAAACATTTGGATCACACTGTAGATTATAAATTCTGAAGAACATGCACTTGTCTTGAGTTATGACTTAATTGGAATTATATTGATTTTTCATAACAAGTGTCTTTAAACTTCTCTATGGTAGCATGATCTGTTTGTTCCCAAATAAAGCCTTGATATTTACTTTAATTTTCTGTTTATCTTATTCAACTCTTTCACTATTGAAGTAGAGTACAACACCATCACATTGTTTGGTATCAACCACCAGATGGTGCAGTATTTCCTTCTATTTCTGAGGCTTTACCTATGTCTAAAATTTCTTCATGTACTATTTGATTCACTTATTTACGATTTACCTCTCAAGACCTTCCAGTGTTGCTCATTGTCTCATTCTGCCAGACCATGACTGAAAAGCATGAAATAAATTCAGAGTTATCTTCCAGGACTCTTGGAGTCCATGCAGCAAAGGATTTTGGATGGTTGACCTCTTCTTCTTAGGCAGTCCTCTATTCCAATGCTTCTCTTGGTCTGTGCTCCTTCTCAGAGACAGACAATGAGAATACTTTGGTTTTCCTTTCTTAGTATTCTTGAAGTTAGTGAAGATTCATAGACTGTGACCCTGCTTACTCCAACTTGTTTCAGGAAGTTCTCATCACAGAACTTCTTTGCTTGTAAGATGCGGCAGTTTCTGGCCTAAGTATACAGTTTTCATGGTAACTTTGAGTACATTTTATTATCTTTCTTACTGGGTGCTGGATGTTTATCTCGGTATGTTCAGACATTGGTCTTTCATAAGGAGGATAGTCATTATTAAACATGGGAAGATGAACCCATTGGATCAGTGGTACAGATTCCCAAGCGTATGTATTGCAAAATAACTTGGAAATTTGGAGGATGGTTTTCAGGAGTTGCCAGTCAAAAACAGTCAGCAATGCAATTACTTCGTCAGCATATACCGGTGAACCTTCACGTGCTCTCTGAAAAACCCTTGGTCTTTGTTAGCCTTTGATCTTGAACATTGTCTAGGGTTTAACTGAAGTTTCAATCCTTAGGAGGTGTTGTTAAACAGCATTGAACTGAATGTAGTCCTTGTGTCTCTAGGGCAGCCACAGGACTGATCAGATATTTTTTACCTATTCTTTTCTTCACATTACTGAAAATTAGGTTTTATAAAGTCTGTGATCTATTGCGGGTGAGTGAAGTATTCCAGATATAGAGATACAGGCATCATAAGATACTCAAGTTACTGGAGTGAATTTACCACTCTTAGAAAAAAATAAGTATTTAAATACATTTGACCATATATAGTATTCTAACAAGTATTAAATATTACTATGATGCCTTTTTACTTGTATTTTAATAGCATAGCATATACTGACCAAAATTTGCAGCATGAAAACTGAACGCTTCTTGAACTTAGTTGAAATGGGCTGTTGGTGGACTGTTCAGTGGATGAAGAACTGGCTGCAGGATTGAGTCCAGAGTGGTGGTCAGCAGCTCAATGTCTGGGTGGAGATTGGTGTTGAGTGGTGTCCCCAAGGGATTGGTGCTGGGGTCGATACTTTTTTTTTAATAACTTTATCAGTGACAGTCACAGTGGGGTCAAGTGCACCCTCAGCAAGTTTGCTGATGATGCCAAGCTGTGGGGTGCAGTTGACACACCAGAGGGATGGGATGCCATCCAGAGGGACCTAGACAGGCTTGAGTGGTGGGCCCAGGTGAACCTCATGAGGTTCAACAAATCTAAATGCAAGATCTTGCACTTGGGTTGAGGCAACCCCCACTACCAATACAATCTGGAGGATGAACAGATTGAGAACAACCCTGCCAAAAAAGACCTGTGGGGTACTGGTGGATGGGAAGCTGGACACGGGCAGCAATGTGCCCTTCTAGCCCAGAAAGCTAACCAGATCCTGGACTGCATCAAAAGAAGTATGGCCAGCAGGTCAAGGGATGTGATCCTGCCCCTGTACTCTGGTGAGGCCTCACCTGGAGTACTGCATCCAGATGTGAAGTCCTCATACAGGAAAGACATGGATGTGTCGGAGCACATTCAGAAGAGGGTCACAGAAATGATCCAAGGGAGGGAACACCTTCCTTGCGAAGATAGGCTGGTAAAGCTGGTGCTGTTCAGACTGGAGAATGCTCCAGGGAGACCTGATAGCAGCCTGTCAGTGTCTAAAGAGGTGCTTTAAGGAAGAAGGGGGTACGCTCTTTGATAGGGGCTGTGATAAGACAAGGGGAAATGGCTTCAAACTGAAAGAGGGGAGATTTAGAGTGGATATGAGAAAAATGTCTTATGATAAGAGTAGTGAGGCACTGGAACATGCTGAGTATGCCCTGTCTTTGGTGACATTCACGATTGGTCTGGGCAGTGCTCTGAGCAGTCTTTTCTATCTATAGGTGTCCCTGTTGGGGAGTTGGGCTAGGTGACCCTTAAAGATCTCTTCCAACTTAAATGATTCTATGATTTATTCAGTTCTAGTCAAGAATGTATATATGACTTGCCAATGCAAATGTGGCATTAATAGAACCAGAACGAGTTATCAGAGGATGACCTGACCTTCTCTGGCTAACGCCTTCCTCTTGGAATACTCAGAGAGGAGAACATGCAAAATAGGATTCATTTTGCTGATAGAGCATGCAAAGAGCAGGACTCATAAGGGGAGCCCTGGACCTAGACGGAGATAACTGTTTTCACTGTTCTCACTTTTCTTTCAGATAAACCTCATTTCTGCATGAACTTAATGATTTTTTCCCCTGAAGCTCTAGGATAAGATTACTTTACTAGAATTCATAAAAATCTTTATCATCCTTCCTTGTCTGATGCTGTGTGTACCCCTTTTGGTCTTCTTTCAAAACTGTATTCCAGATGTCAGAAATGTTTAAGGATTGCAAAAGATTCAAGATGGTGAACAATTAGAAAAGACTATTACTAAAAAAAAAAAAAAAAAAGATGGTTTTGGTTACCAACATGATAGGGCCTTCATATTGAGAAATAAAATTACCAGAAGCCGTAGCATAACAAGTCGTAAAAAGAATTTACAATTTTTACTGTTTTTTTGTCATGCATTCCTCCTTTACTGTGTACACTGATAAATCATTTCATCACTTTCAACTATTTGCAGTGTTTCATTATTTCTACCATTCTCAGTAATGCTTGTGTTTTAAAATTGTTGTAGCCTTTGATAATATACTAAGCAGCATCATTTCTACTAATCCCCTGGATGCTCCTCCATTAACGTTTTTGCTGCTTCTATTGTAACCTGTTTTTAATTCATGAAAGGACTTAATTTTGCCTCCTGTGGCTACTAAGTTAACTTAATAATCTCCTGAAAAGGACTCTATTGAAAGCTTTTTGAAATCCTAATTTAATATCTACAGAGCCAGATATCCTTTATCTATTACTTTAACTCTTAAAAGTGTCCCTTCGATTGCTTTTAATAAGCTGAATCTCCAGAGTGCAGTCTACAGATTTCTGCTCTTTGTCTAGCAAGCCTGTTTTATTAGAGTAGGAGACATGTAAAACCTCTCATTTAGTATCATATAACAGCTTCTCAGTTCTTACTAAACTTACGAGACAACTAGTTGAGTCATTGGGCACTCGTACATTTAGGATTCTGATTATACTTCTTAGAGGTATACGTTCTTAAAAAGAAGGAAAACTGAAAAATAGGTTGTTCTCATTAAGAGAATTTTGCAAATGTCATGTAAAATCAATAAGATTAACTGTGTGGTTAGAAATGAGTGAATAGACTGTGAATTTACTGAGAGGACTCCCTGTTCTGTATAATTTTCCATGCTTACTAATAATGATATAAAAAAAAAAAATTAGTTACATCTCTGGAGATCAGTGAAAAGTGAGGGGAGAATTCTTCCAATTTTAGTAGTACAATAATGAAGCCTTAAAAAAAAAAAAAGTTGGAACAGATGTATGATAGGTATAGTTGTTTTTTCTGGCAGTGCTCAGAAATCCCCCCCATCACAATGTGTCGTTGCAGCTTGTGAGCGAGTGGAGAACTTTTCTGCTCCTGTAGAAAGACATCAGTAACCCCTTTACTGTGCTTACAATAAAGGAAAAGTGGAAAAGGCTTAAATAAGAAATAGATTAATCGCAACTACAGACAGAAGCACATTTCCAGCACACAAAATGTTCCACTTTTGCTTGGGATTAACTTTGAAATTGCACAACTGCTCCAAAGTAAGCTACTGATGTAGACTAACCTTGAAGCATTTGAGGAAATATCTCTTCTTTTTCTAATTAGGAGAATGAACAGAGTATCACTGTTTTATTCTATTATAACTTTTTTGCTAGCTTTCCCATATAGAGATAAATGTCAAGAGTCCAAAGGTGATGGGAACTGTCTAACTGAGAACTCTTAACTTAGAAAAATAGCTATTATAATTTACCCTTGAGCCCTTCATTCTCCACATTTTTATTACAATTAAAAACATATACTGTGTATAAATATTCAAATAATAATGCACAGTGACAGATTTTAAAAGTTTTCACTACTTCTAAAGCTATACAACTACTGACTTTTTTTTCTATGTGCGTGTCTGAAACTTATGAAATTGGATATATTCTGCATTATATTGTTGATGATTTCCAGGTATTTTCTGGTATGCCTTAGTCACTAAATCAAAATAAATCTTCAGATAGTTGTTTTTAATTTTGGCCGCAGACTTTTTTTTTCCCCCCCTGTACCTTTATCCCAATGTTCCTGCTTTTCTCTATTTTTTCCTGGTTTTGTGTTATTTATATTAAAGCTGAATAATTTCGAGTTAATTTAACGGATAGCTTTTCATTAATAATTGGTGTAGAAAAAACATTAATACCAACGGATTCAAAAAGAACTGCTAGGTCACTGTCTTTCTGAGTGTATAATATAATCAGTTGACATTCTTTCCTGTTTTAACTTCATAATTCACTCTTTACAAATAGTGTTATCTTTCATCTCATTGAAAAAGTAGCAAAAATTATTTCAGTATTTTTTTCCAAAAATTTAAACAAGTTCATTGCTGACATGCTGCATTGTGTATGTTTTGTTAAAATGGTTCCTTCAGTACGGTTTAAATTGAACTACATATTGCACAATGTAATCAGTGAGGATCAATATGTCTGCCTCCAAAGGGTAGCCAGAATTCCAGATGCTTTCTTATTCTATCTTCAACTTCCCCCTTGAAAATGGGGGTAATCATATCCACTTAGTCTTCTCTTCTTCTGGAACTGCGTTATCCTCTTTGCTTTCCTTTTCAGAAATTTGTTCATTGATGTCTAATTAGGTGCCTACAAAACAAAGTTGTTTCGTCACAATAGTAGTCCTTTGTACCTCCTAAAGTCATGGGGCAGAACCTGTCCTCTGCTTCTTGCTGGTGCCTAAGTGCAGCTGTGGCAGATTTCAGTGGTCCTTGATGAGGGTGCGACTCAATCTCTCTAGGGGGCTATGGACCTCTGAGCAGTCATTCGCTCCCATTCACCTCAAAGTACGTGTACACAGTACAAAAAGATATTGCTTGATTACTGTAAAATTAAATTATCTTTTCACATCGTGTAATGCTTACACTGTGCAATTGCAGGTAAAAAAGATTAGGGCTTTCTTAATCTGAAGTTTCAAATGTACTGTGCTTGTGGAACTCTTACAACGTGTTAATAATTTGTGTAAGGAAAACGATGGAACAATTGGGTGTGTCCAGCAAGGTTTCAGCTAGTCTTTGAACAGTAAAAAGAATGTAAATAGAACAGCATTCTTTCTGAAGTAGTGGAAATACTTTTGTCAGCCACTGAGATTATCCTGTGGTCCATTATTTGCTTTGCACAAAAAAATCTTCGGTACCTTCTACTTCTGTCAGTTGTGTTTACTGAGACCTATTCTCAAAGTGCATTCATCTTCTATTCGCAGTGCTTCTCATTAGTTAAAAGAAAGCAATCCTGTGAGCATAGTCTACAGCTATTTGCTGTACTTAGCGTATTTTGCATACTTTTCTAGAAACCAGTTGACTCTTAATCTAAAGTGATTAGAAAACAAATAAATTAAAAATTTAAAAAACATTTATTTTTCCTGTTTTTTTTTACGTCTTCCAGTTTGCAGTGTTCATATATATGTTTGTTCCTGTTACTTCCAATACAGAACATGTGAATAAAATCTGGTTGTTTTATATTAGGACAAATTGATCATAATAATAGACTCAATCTTGTAAGTGCCTTGTACAGTAATAGTAATGCTTTCCAATCTATTATATAACTAGCTGGTACTTGCCCTTTTCACATCTACATCATATTGGTGGCTTATAATTAATTAGGCTGCTCAAGTTTTTCTTTTGTTATTATAACATACTGATGAACTCCTACACTGTAGCAGTATTCCTTATAGCATGACATACAGTGTTAAGGTGACAGAAAAGTAACACCTGCATCTCGTAAACCTGTATTTTTGGTCATCCTGATTCATCTGTATGGATACTACAGTTCTCTTTGATATTGGGAAAATCTGCCTTTTCTTTATCATCAAAATGTATGCTTATAAAATCTAGATCTAGGCAGAACAATTTTAAAAAGTTAAGTAGATTCAAGAATAGAACCCACACTCCTTAGAAGTCTATTGTTTTGTTTTTTTTTTTTAGATTAGCTTCTGTGTGGCACAGCTCACATTCACTGAGGTAGCTAACAAAACATTTCTTAAGTAAAATGTAATTGCTAGCTTGCATTTATAGGTGAGATTGCAAGATTTTTTAATTTTTTTTTACTCTCTCTCTAAATGGGGAGGCTTTTATACATATGTGTACCGTCCTTCTTCTTGTCCTTATTTCTCCCCCACTCATTGATCCTCTATTATGGAACAATATGTTTAATTAAAAAAAAAAAAAAACTATTAATTGTCCTCCTCACTAACACTGATAAGATTAGGTTGTCAACTTCCAGTGTGCAAACTGAATATATCTATGGAGTATATCTGCTACAATGACATAAATTTGATTATTTTCAATAATGTTACAGAGCTCATAATATCCAGTTTTAGCTTTTATTGCTTATTATAGGTTATGAGTAGACTGTTTTTGCCATATTGCCAAATGTTTGTGATCAGATGATTTCTGTTTCAGTCATTTTCCTCTTTAATATGTATCAAGCCTGAGCCAAAGTAGTTAAATCTTATTTTTACCCTAGCACAACTTGAAGCCATTCCCTTTTGTCCTGTCACTAGTTAAGCAGGAGAGGAGGCTGACCCCCACCTCACCACAACCTCCTTTCAGTAAAGAAAGGGAGAGCAGTAAGATCTCCCCTGGGCCTCCTCTTCTCTAGACAAAACAAAAATTTGTCAAGAGACAAATATACTAAAAGCAAGAAACCACAAACTGTGAAATGCACAAGCTTCATCTTGATTACAGATACAGAATGTTTGAGGAAAAAAAATACCTTTAAACTAAAGTGGAAGGAAGGCTTTTCTTCCTAAAATCAGAAGGAACTTCAGAGTATTCAAGAATATTTCTGCTTTTCTCTCTCTACAAAGCTAGGAAATGAAGGTGAAATAGAAGTTTTCAACTGAAGGTGGTGTGAAATGGAAAAAAAATCTTAAAAGGAACAATTATTTTATCAGAGAATCCATACAAAATCTTTACTATGCTTACAAAAGTTCCTTTTTCTCCTTATCCAATCAAAAACTGCAGTTTCTTCTTATATACTTAATTTTAATGTTTTAGATAAAGTTATTAAATGAATGTATAAGCAGTCTGATATAGTGTTTCTGGGAGATCAAATCCAGGTTTTGGATAATCATATCAAAGATGTACAGTAGAATGTAGATAATAAGATGAAAAAAACAGTTTCTGTACATTAAATGTTGTCTTCTAAAACTCCAGATTGTTTTAAATTTGTATGTTTAAGAAAAATCAATAATATACTCGTTGTCAAACTTCTATACCTTAAGTTTTCTCAGCTATCTTGCTTTCTCCATTTATCAGGCAGGTTAGTCAGGGAGCTTGTGTTTTTTTTACTACTTACAGATTAAACTTGGGCTTCTCGTTATCTCATCAGACTTTCCTCTCACTATTAGCTACTTCACAGAATGGTTTTCTTGCAGAAAAAAATAATTCTGTAAATGTGATACTGCCATTGGTTTTCTTCCATCTTTTGTTTCAGTGATGTATTGATAAAATAAGTATAAACTGTATATTGTTTATTTTTGACCTAGGTAGCTCGGAAATTTCAGGAAACAAGAGAGTTTACTGATGCTTACACAGTGGTTTTCTTTGTCTGATCATATTTTATAGTGACTTATCGATTATTTTTTTTTATTTGGCCTAATTGCTGAAAATTCCAATTGTTGGTTCAACAACTTACCACTGTATGAAAGTTCATTAACAATTATTTTGAGATCTCTTAAAATTCATATTAGCAGCATTATTGTTAGATGTAAACAAGTTTTGCCAAGAATCTAGGCTTTCATCAGCACTTTTTGTGGGTGGATGTGAACAACAGAAGAATTTTGTGGGTGTAAGCAGAAAAATCACATTTTTCTCTGAACAGCTGTATAATAGCCACTTATAAAGGCTAAACAGTAAACACAGAAGGAAAGGGTTTCACACCATGGAATGTAAGACAAAATATTTCTGGGATCCATATTGTGGGAGTTATTATAGAGCACAAAATGCTAAGTAAAAATTTGCTGTTTACTTGGACAGCTAACGCTTCAATAAATGAGATAGTGTCCTTTTCAGAGCCATACCCGTAGCCATCCACTGATGGCTTTGGAACTAATTGAGAGTAGTATACACAAATGCTTTATTATCTAGAGCTTGTAATACGAATATATTGTGGAGAGTTTGTTTCAAAAATAAGCTTTTGTATAATGGATTTTTTTTTAAACCAGGCATTGCATTGTCCTAAAAGTTATTATATCATTTCTACTTTATGTAATGTATGAACTTGTAAGTCAGTGTTGGTAGATTAAGGTTACGTTGTTTAATGACTAACTATTATCACTGGGAAGACAAGTTGAACAAGCTTTTGAATGCGTAAGCTTTCTTCATGTCTGGATCATAAAAGTCAGATTTTAAAGGCAAAGAATAGCTGAGTGAAATTGCTCAGACTATCAGAAAATCTTTGAGAGAAAATGATTGCTGGTACATGCAGAGAAGACGAGATGTTAATAGAGAGAGGGAGAAAAAACACAAAGGATTCTATTCTATATGTTTTGATCAGAATAGTTGCAGATTCGAATACAGTGACCTGACAAGGTTGCGTATTTCCCTGGAAATTGTTTGTAATTTTGAAAGAGTTGTCAAAAATCCATGTAAGGAATGGGTTTAAAAAAAAAAAGAAAACAAATGCAATGGGAAAATGTTCTGACAAAGGTGGTTTTCTTTGTAAAAATAAAAAATTAAAAAAAAAAACTTAAAAAAATGCATATATCTAATTTTCACATCTAAAGCTTTGCCCAGATGCAAGTAGTTGTAGATTTTTGTTCTAAATTTTCTGAAAGCCGAATTTTCAGTAATGAAATTGTAATCAGATAATTGTGTAAACTACAAATTAGAAGCTAAAAGGAAAAACACTGAAGGACAGAGGACAAGAAGAAATGTCTTGTTCATGCTCTTCCTTTTTCATCAGTAGTTTTTTGGTCTAACTGGCCATTTCTTACTTCATGCGAACTTCTCTCCGTAGTGAGGATTTTGGCTTTTCAATTAGGCTTGTAACCAGAAGTTTGCAGTTGCTATTTTACCAGCTCACAAGCCTTATCCATAGCATGCTGAGTGTCAAAAACTATAAATACAGATAATGTAAATATCTTCTGAATCTTCTTTTTGTGGTTGCGTGGTATAGTTGTTTTTGAACTTTCTCATTAATTGACCGTGGGATATTGGCTCTAAACGCATCTGGTAAGGGTGTTTTTCCTTGTGAAATAAAAATAAATAAATAATCCAAGCAAAAAATACAGAGAAGCCACCATATATGGTGTTATAGATTCTCTGCTAGGAAGTGTGGATTTTATTTTTTCCTTCCTCTGTATGGCTGACAACTAGAAATTGATATTGTTCATATGTAGGTAAATTGTTATAATGGAGTAATTCTTTTTACACTCTTGTTAGGGATCAACAATCTCATATGTGAGAGTATTTAAGTATGTAATTGGCTCTACATCTGCCAATGGTGAGATATTCACAGCAAATATAAAGGACTTACTTTCAAGTACTTCTTCCATTTTAATTTTCATTTATCGTAAGTAAATCAGTTGCAATGTGAAAAACTGAAGTGGCCTAGTCAGTAGCTATGATGTGCAAGGTCAGGTCTGCTTAGAGTCAAGCAGGACAGAAAATGAATGACAGTAGCCAACAGGGAATGCATGTCTGCTATTTGCCTGACTTCCATGATTCAAGTGAGAATGTTATTATTGGCTGTAAATCAAGGGATGGGTATTGGTTTGCTTAACTTGACAAATTTTTCCATAGGATGTTTTGAGCTTCAGCATAATCTGTGATCAAGCTTGTTAGTTGTGAAGGAGGAAGCGCTTACCAAATTCCAAAATGCCATCTCATTGGAAAAATAGTGTAGCAGTTAAGTAATATTTTAAAGAAGTGGTTACCTGAAGAGATGTATTGGTCTCTCAGTAGTTTTGATGATCTTAAGATTTTTAGAGAAAATGCTTGGCTGTTGAGAACCTCTTAGCTATATTCACAGCTCTAATAGGCTGAAAGCAAACAAATTCTTGTTCTCAATGATTATTGTGAGTCTATCATCAGGATGATGATGGGTAGAGAAAAGAAAAGGTAAGTGCAAAATCCCTCACTTTGTAGTTTAGTATTGGAGGGAGATTCCTATTGGAAATAGGTACTTAATTTCTCTATATTTTTTTCACCATATAAATCCATGAAATTTCCTTAGAATTCTGTTTCTGAAATGAGTAACAAGTAAAAATAGGTCAGTATTCTAGAAATTGGGTATTTATACAACTGATACTTGTACAGTTCCAGATATTTTTTTTAATTACAGGATTTTTTCCTCTTGTTTGTTCTTTTGAGTGTCCAAGTGAACATATAGTGATCAGATTTTTCTGAAATAAACAGAATGCTATGCTTGAAATAACAGCATTGATTCCTGTGGGTGACTTACAGATTAAGGTGTATAACCAAAAATTTAAGGATCTGGTACTGACAAATCAGGAAGCTTTCAAATGCTATTTCAGATGCTTGAATCATTAGTTTCATCTAAACAACTGAGTTGAGTGGCAGCTGTTCAGAAAATATATGTGAGCATACTAATTTTCTTTCTGATCTTTACATCAAATATTTTGGTATTTCAGTATCTGATGATATATATGTTGCTGGAGACTTGATACTCGATTATACTGTGCAGTGATATAAAATCAATTATTATTTTCTAAATGTACTTATTAGATGGCATGAACTATCTATCAACCCGATAATATTGTATTTGTTTTGTAAAATTGTATTTATTTGACTGTTTATTTTATATTTTCAGGTAGAAATTGAGAAGCTGGACTATCATTATTATCTGCCTTTGTTTTTTGATGGACTTTGTGAAATGACATTTCCATATGAGTTTTTTGCTCGTCAAGGAATCCATGACATGCTGGAACACGGTGAAAACAAGATTCTTCCTGTCATTCCTCAGCTCATTATCCCAATAAAAAGTAGGTGAAGATGTGGGAGGAAAAAAAAGCCACTAAAATTGCATTTATATGGCATAGATTTTTGACAAGTTGCTAATTAAGCAGCAAAACATGACAGGCCGTAAATTTCATGTAGATTACTGCAAACTTGAGTAATTCATAAGGCGTAAGGCCAGAAGGTTTATGCCTTCAATCACATGGTAGATGCAGTTCTCCAGAAAAATAGCCTGTCTGTTGAGTCTTTTTCTTACTACAATATGGCTCCTTGTCTTTGGAAATGTGAAGGGACATGAAGTATTTATTATGTAAGTCTGTTGCTGTATAAAACAGTTCATCTGAAATGACAGGAGAAACCATCAGTTGAAAATTACAGAATTATCTATTCTAACCTTTTTCGCAGAAATATACATTATGTAATCTCAGATGGAATACCACTAATACTAAAACTTAATTTTTTTAAACATCTCTTCTTTCACGTATACTGTTTCATCCTTCCTGGTTCTCTAGATCTGTACCTTCACTAGATTATATTTTGAACCAACATCCTTCTCTAGTTTGATAATATGATTCTTAAGCCTACATATTAGACATTTACTAGTAAACCAGACAGTGTCACGCTGCACTTCTCAGTGTGGGCACGACAGAATTGTTTTATTAGAAATGGAGTTTCAGCCCATGCTAATTTGCCCTCTCCTTAAAAAAGGCAGTTTTGATGCAACAACCTTTTTTTTTTTTTTTTTTTAATTGAGAGAGAGAGAGAGAGTATGAGAGTTTAATAGATAAACTACTGCTAATCTGTGCCAGCTGGCTTCCATTTATTTTTCCAGTTGTAAACTGTGTAATCCTAGCACTAAAAAGCCATGTTGATCAAACTTGATTTCTATTTTATGGTTGATCGGTAATTATATCATTGCTGTCTTTTGCCCTATTTTCTGTAGATGATTCAGCATCCATGCTAATGCAGAACAAAACAGAATCATTCTCTTTGTGTTACAGAATGAATTGTCAAGCAAAATTTTAGAAAAGGGGAAAAGGAATATAGTTTGGCTTCTGATAACACTGATGTATCAATATTGGAAAGATCAGAATTGTTTTGTTTTATTCATTAGCTTTGTTCTCCCTTTAAAAGATCAATTAGTGATGTCACAGTGTCTGTCTTCCCGTAGATTTTGAAAATGTCAAAAGGAGTGTATAATTTTAAAGAATGGTTACTCTGTAAGTGATACTTGTGAAAGGTTTTGAAAACATTACACGTTTTTCTGTCTAAGACAGGAATCGTGTCATTTCTTTAAATCTTTATTTTCAACACCATCCAAATAAATTCATAGTAGTATCTTTTTGAAAGCTGAAATAGTTTCTTTGGAAAAGACTGCAAGTTTATGATGGCAGCTCCAGTTGGGGTTTAAAAGTCTCTCTGAGACTAGAATCTAGCTTAAAAATAATTACCTAGCAGCTTTATCGGTTGCACAGCTTTTAGCATTAGAAAAAGAGTGCTAGGTAAGGATATTTATATGGGTTTGATATATAGCCTTTTAAATTGAATCAGTATTTAAGGTGCTGAAACCCATTCAAGAATGTGCTGGCTAAATTTAGTTATTGGCTCTCTTTTATTTTACTGTACAGTGGGTCACTGGTGTTGTTTTGTTGCTTTTGTTGCTGTCTGGGGGGGGGAGGTTTCAAAGCTTCTGTATTATTTGTTAAGCGTGAAGAGACTAAATAGCATCTAAACATGACAAAGGCTTCTTCCTGACTAAACCCATAATAATATGTTAAAAAGACACACACCATTTCAAGGAATCTGGAAGCGTATACTTCTAAGAGTTTTTGAAATTCTCTGTGCCCATGTAATATAACAGCATAGTCAGAGCTGTAAATTTTTGTGACTAAGCTCCATCCCCAATAAGCTCAGCTATGTTTTACGCAGATTACTGTCTCTAAAGTGTTCCTCTGGGTGTGTTATATCTGATTAACCAGTCTTCTTTTAGACCACGACTATATTTCTACTGCAACCAAGAACAAATCAATTGATCGTTAGGCAATATATATATATGATGGAGGGGAAGGCGATAAAAGAAAAACAGAAAAACAGCTCTGCAAATGAAGTGCTTTGAAAAGCAGTTTTCACCCCTGCATTTGTGTCGAAGGGAAATATTAGCAAAGGGCTGCTCTCAGAAAACATTTTAAATTAAGTTAGATTTTTTTTGTATATTTAAAAGATTTAAGGAGAAATCTGTCAAGCTACCCAAGACAAATGATATGTTTAAAGTTCACGCTTTTTGAATATTGTATCTTAGAGATGAAAATGAAATTATTTAATAAATGTGTGGTTTACTCTAAGTCCTAATCACTTCTACAAATTTTCTGGTTACACAAACAAGCAATGACTAAGAAAAGGGAGTTAACTGAAATTAACCAATGCAGTTTCGTTCCTGAAGACACCTGAAATAATTCCTTATTTTTATTTGCCACCTTGACAGATGTTCGTTTTTAAGGAATCGAGAGGAAGAAAAAAAATCAGATTGGAGATGCTGATTTCTCAAAGAGAAAAGTATTCAAAATATATTCTGGCTTCTCAAAATAAGAATTCAAATCATATTTTATTTTGCAGTGGCAAACCGTGATAAAGTTGTCTACAAATATTGTCATTGAATGACATGAGAAGAACAGGAAAAACAAATTATCTGGAATATCAAAGTCTGTAGTGAGTCTAACTAAAAATTAAAAGATGCAGCATCAGAAAATACAAATATCTCAAGGTGTTAAGACTTTTAGTTCCCTTTCACTGGTAGCTTATGCTAACCCACTGAGTTATTTAAACTAAAAATAAGATCCGTAATTCAAGATGTACTGCAAATAGAGGAGAATACTATGTAGATATTACAAAAATTCTGATGTATAATGCAGAGAAGAGTATCTTCTCTCTTGCCAGGAAGCTCCATACTGTTATTTTCATACTGTAGACAGGGTAGGAAGGAGGCTAATTCTGCTCATCACAAACTGTATCTGTAGCAGAAGACAGAATAGAACCCAGATACGCATCTCTGGGGTAGCTGACCTGCCTATAAGAAACTGGAGCATTCCTTTATTTTTAGTGCACAAAAGGGTCTGTCTGTACCCCATGTCTTTCAATAATGCATTGATTTATTTTAAAACTGACTTGTGGCCTGATCTTATCTATAGGCAGCTAAGAATAGCCAGGAAAAGGCAGAGAGGAGGTGAGAGAGGGATGTTATACTGTTTGCTTGCTAATTGAATGTTCCTGTTCTAAATTCTTGGTGGTCATTATGTGAATGTAAAATTCCTTTTTATACTTTTTTTTTTGAGGCAACTTATGTTTAATATTATGCTTGCCATAACGAGATCAGAAAAGCCATAATTCCTTATACTTGCTGTTGTTAGAGTTTTGGAACTTTGAGGATCCTGCAAAATTCACCAGAATTGACATGAGACACACAGGCAAAAGCACATACTGAGGAGGCAGGATGTTATTACCCTTTTATCTGGTATTACTGTGAACAACATCAGGGGCAACAAACACAGTTTATGGAAGCACCTGCTTTCCTTGAAGCACCTGAAGGCACCTATTGCTCTTCATTAAGTGCAGGCATTTACTTTTTTTTTTTTTTTTTTTTGCTAACAGCATGATTGTAAGATCTTCCAAGACCTTTGCATGCAAGCAACTGATTGTTTGTTCTCCTTCACTTCAGCTCATTTCAGTCGACTTTAGCTAATGTAATTGTTTGTGAATCTCACTTCCTGATGTATTAAAAAAAAAAAAAAAAAACATGAATAAAAAAAACCCACCAAACCTAAGATAATTAAAAAAAAAAAAAAAATCATAGGGGAGTTACTTGTAAACTCAGATGATATCAGTGGCCTAGTTTGTAGCAGCTCTGTCAAAAGCGAAAGAATAGTACATGATAGCACAGAAGTTGGAATAAGTAAGTAGAAATGATTAGTAGGAACATCTTGTTATAGCTTTGCTAGTGAAGGTAATGTGAAATTAAACACTTAAGCAGCTTGGATTGCCCAGTTGCCAGAATATTTTGTTTTCTGTGTTGTTAATCCTAAAAAGGACATATAGGAAACCTGAATCTAGGTTGTCAGTCAGTCAGTCTCTTGACTGACTGTTGCTCTTGAGAACCAGTTCTAGTTGTTAAGTACATGGGTTGGAAACTAAATATAGTAAACTTTTGTAGACTTAAAATGCTTTTAAGATAGAAACGCTCTTCAACTTTTTTGGAAAATTTGTCGTGATTCTCAAACATTGGATGCTTCTTTCCAGTAGTTTCTGTCAACCAGTACAATTAATTGCAATTAAAAGATTAATGTTAAATTCTGCAGCTCAAAACTGATCACTTCAGGTGGTTTCAAATAATATGGATATTTTATTCCTTTTCTCTTCTCTTTACTCTTGTCTTTTCCAGCAATCCTCATCCTTTGCAGCCATTTATTGTTGCTCTCTTCCTAACCATGGCAGTCAAGTGTTTCAAGAACCATCAGTGAGAGACCTTGTGAAATACCTTTTCAAAGTCTCAGAAAACTGTATTGCTTGTCTTTTCTTGTCCACATTCTTCTTCTTCAGGGATTCAGAACACTTTCTATTAATTTCTGCAGTATAGATGCCAGCATTACTGGTCTTTGGTTCTGTAGATTGTTCCTGCAATCCTTTCTAAAATGATTCACTGATGAAGCTGTGTTCATTGAGACCCAATACAGTTCAGTAGTTTGTGACAGCACAGGGGACAGAATACTTCTAGGGATGGAGGGATTTCTGTAAACTAGTTTAGCCACTGATATGTTTTATGGAACTCTATTCTTGATGTGTTCTTTATATCATTTAATTAAACAGGGCCTGCAAATTTTAATGGAATTCAAGCTTTGCAGCTACCAGTCTAATAAAACACCGCAGTTACAAGCAGAACTAAATGTCTGTAAATCCACTGGCTTTCTCTTCAGTGTTCTACTAGATCATGTTTCTTACAAGTATCAGTGATTCAGTGATGGATCATAGAATCATAAAATGGTTTGGGTTGGAAGAGACCTTTAAGATGATCTAGTTCCAACCCCCCTTGCTATAGCCAGGGACACCTCCCACTAGACCAGGTTGTTCTAAGCCCCATCCAAGCCCCTTGAATGCTTCCAGGGAGAGGGGCATCCACAGCCTTGCTAGCCAACCTGTTCCAGTGTCTGACCGTCCTTACAGTTGCACGAGACCTATTCTTTGTATTTTATTTGGCTTCAGTGAAGTAATTTTCCAGAGCGGATACTTTGTTTGCCAGCAGAGGGAAAGATGAGATTGCACACTGAACTGCTTATAGTACTTAGTTTTGAGACCTAAATAGGAATTGAAAACCGTTGGTACATTTCTAAATAGTTTCATAGTGTTGTACTTGGAAAGGCTGTAAAGAATACAAAGGTCAGTTCCAATTAAACAGAAATAAATTATCAACATAAATTTAATAGAACTACAAAAATATAGATTTTAGTATTTAGAGAGTAAATGAAATTTTGGAGTCTGATTAGACAAATAATATCAGCTTATGTAGCTTCTAGGGCTTCTCTGAGATGTTAGAAGTGTTACTGAAGGAAAAGACTTCAGTTTTTAAAAGCAATCATTGCTGCATATATGAATTGCTTCTGTGTCCAAATGTATAACAAGTGAATGGCATATATCTTTAGAAAAATCTCAAGTCTTAAACAACAAAACAAAATTCTGAATTTGCAGATTTCCAGTAAAATTTAAGAAAGAACAAATCACTAAAGCTATCAATAAATTGGTATTGTCTATCACCATATTGTGAACAAGCTTTAAGAAACATCACTGTGAAAAACCTCCCTCACAAAAATGTGCCAATACGGATATACTTTTCAAATGGCAGAAATACAGAGCTGACTTAGATTCTGAGGTCTTAAATCAGATAGTCAACATGTTGATATTTTAAAATTGTCTTTTATTGAATCAAAAGTTATGGAGAACTTCAGAGAATATTTGTTTGAAAAAATATAAAAGTACAAATTGAAATATGTATAAAGTACATACTTCATTGTATATTTGCGTTAACCAATTAATCACATTGAGGCTCTACTGCAAAAGTGTGCAGCCTCATCACAAGTAAAAGAGTTAAACTGTGACATACCATTAAAGGAGAAAACATCGGAACTACTGAACAAAAGAGGCAATTTATTGTTTCCTTCTTGAGGGATGGATAGATCTCCTTAACTAAGAGTTTTAAAATGATTTGCTGTATTCTTCTTCAGGGATATTACTACTTTCATACCTTTCTGTTAACCTTCGGATATCACTCACCTTACTCAAAATGTTGAATTGTACTTTTTTCTTACACTACATTAAAATGTTATTCCTTTCACTCATGTGGGAAAATGGTCTGTAGTGATGGTACCACACAGAAAATAATTATCAGATTTTTAAAAATAAGCATATGTTTGGAATTGATGTAGGGGCAGGGACTGTCTCTAATTAAATGTTTATACAGTGCCTAATATAATAAAGCCAGGAGCTGGTTGACTGTTATGCTTGGCATGGTCCAAATATTTAATAATAATAACAGTTCTGCAGTCAATTTGATCTTACTTTTGATATTTACAAGTGTTTTCCTAATACACACACTGCAGACTTACACAATCTGAAGGGCTTCAGGCTCAAATTCTGCTGTCTGTTTCTACTGTATCCTCTATTTTGGCACTCAGAATCGTGACCCAAATCCTGTTTCTTTGGGTTTTTTTGCATGTTACATGAGGGGTGGGATAACCTTGTGTTGAGGAAGGTGGGACAAGTATCCAACAAAGGTTCTGGAATGAAGGTGAAAGAAGTGCCAGTATTACTATTTAAAGTTCCTGTAGGTACGCCTATAGTCTGGATCTAAGTTAAGGAAACTTTCACAGTAGGTTCTGTGAAAACGTTCTTCTGAATTCAGTTTGTGTTTGGTTTGCTGTAAGAGCTGGGACTCTTTAGTCAGGAGACATAATTCATATGCTTGACTTTATTAAGGAATTTTTACTGGCATAATCCCAGCTTCTACTCAAACAAGGATTATCTTCACACAAGACAGATGTCTGAAAATGGGAAACTGAAAACCTTTGAAAGCCAATACCTGCAGATAGTGTTTTTTCTTGAGGTGCTTGGATAACTGTTTCCATTTACATGGTACTCTGTATGCCTAAAAATAAGGGCACTTATCCTCTGGGCTAGCTTCTACAGTCAGAAAAAGTCATTCTAGGAATTAGATGCAGTTTATTGCTTAAGAATTAAGAATTTGTGATTTCTGCCATTGGTTAAGTTTTACAATAATTATTGTGCTGAAAAGTATACACATTACTGATTATTGCCCTATTTGTTCGTTTAGCTGGTATATCTGGGTATGACAGTTATGAGTAAATGCATATCCAAATTATATGCTTCCTCTTTCAGTCCCTTCTTTGAGAAAACGTACAATGCATGTTCCTCTGTAAGGGAATATTTTCTTGTCTGGTATTTGGACTGAATCTTTAGAGTCTTTCTGTGAGTCTCTCTTCACTAAAGCAGCCTTAGAACATAATTTTGAATAACTGATGTCTTTGCTTGGGACTTAGTGGAAGCAAGCTGGATTGATGGACTTTTTGTCCACATGTGAATATCCCTAGGAGCATCATGAAACTATGCATAGCCTGATGAGTACACTAGGAACCAGCAAATAAGAAATTATGGAAGCCAGTCTGTAATTTCATTTAATGCCACTTCTTTATCTTAGAATCGCAGAATGATGCATTACTGTACCTTCATACCTTGGGCTCCCTAACTTGGTTGCTTAACATTAGTGTTAGCATGCTCTTGATAAGCATGCAAAGAGAGTTATGAAGAGATATTACTTACTAGCTGATTTTCAAGAGTTTTTTCTACACATTTATACAACCAGCCTGCCTTGCCCTTGCTTCAGAGCTCTAGCTCTGATGTTTTAACTCTCAGCAGGCATATGATAAGGAGCAGGAGAGAGTGTGGCACAGTGTATTTACTTTAAGAGATGAAAAAAGTGATGTTGCTCTTGTGTGAGGATACTACCTCATTCCCTATGGAAAGACATTCTTGTACACTGCCAACACTTACTCCCAGAAGTACTGAATGCTGTAACTTGATTGTGAGCAGACAGTTCTTGAAGAAGTTGTTAGTAAGTTAATGCTCTTACAATTTTGATTGCGTTCTTTCCTATATTTTTTTCCCAATTGTTTATGCTTATATTGCATTGAATTGCATGTTTATATATTTTATGTTTATAAAACATGTATTGTTGAATATGAGCTTATAGTTTATGGTTTAACTTCTCCCAGAACAGTGACAGAAATGTCTATGTAAGTGAGCAGAAAACTCAGAAATTAGACCAATATGTAACACTGAATTTGACTCTTGTTGCCAGCTGCATGATTTCAGAGGTCTTATAACCGGGGGGGTTTTGAGATATATATATATATATGTATATATATGTGTATGTGTATGCATATTTCTCAGTCAGAACACATTTTTAATTACCAAAGAGATACTTGCTTTTAGTAAACTCAAAAGTGAAGAGAAACAAAACATATGTAGGAAATGTCTTAATATCGTAAGATTAGAATCACTACACTGAAAGCTAAGAGAAAAAAAAAAAACAAGTAGGCAAGACAAAATCTTTCTCTTTTTTTGTAATGTTTGTCTTCACATAAAAAGCCTACAAGTTTTTTTTGTGTTTTCTTCCTGTAAACATTTGCTTCATTGTACTGATTCTCAGAATAGTAGGAATTGTTAGCTGAATGAATAAAACGGTCATGAAATGAATGGGTACAAAAATACAAACAGGCTAATTGTGGCACTAGAATGTATCTGTTGTCAACCTTTGCAGGTTGTCTTGCAGTTGTACTGTTTCATTGGCCCCAAATGGTACTTATTGAACATTTATTTTTTATTTGTTTGGACCATGCCAGTATTACACAGGCAGCATGAGAGAATAATGAGCTGCATTCTTTGGGTTACTGAAGAGTCAGCACAAATTGTGGGAACAAATAACAATCAGACAAGGCAGTGTTTTATAACATCAGGACTGCAATCCATCTTTGGGGTCTTTCAAAGCTGGGCTAATAAAGACTCACTTACAATCCCCAGCAGAGCACAATTTAATTAAATTTGTCCATTAAAGTACTCCTTCCCCTCACTCTACATTTTAAAAAATTAATTCTGCTTTGTGACTGTTGTTCTTTCTACATCATAGATGCACTGAGCCTTCGTAACCGACAGGTCATCTGCATCACATTGAAAGTCCTCCAGCACCTGGTGGTATCAGCAGACATGGTGGGAGAAGCCTTAGTGCCCTATTATCGGCAAATCCTCCCAGTCCTAAACATCTTTAAGAACATGAATGGTGAGTTATCCTAACAGACACTGCGCTGTCTTTCAACCCCTAAGGTAAAAAGGGTCTTGAGACAGGGTTAATTAACAATGTAGTTAAGATTTATTGCTGTATATAAACTCAAATCCATTTGGAGCTCTAAATAATGTAAACCCTCCCCCTTTACTACTCCCCGAGGATGCACTGAAATTAACAATTTCATTTATTACTCCTCGCACGTACAGTTTATTTAACTCAGTACAGAAGCACTGAAGCAGTTCTGTAATCTTCCAATAATTAAATTGTAAAGTTTTGTAAAAGTCTTGAATAAATTAATAAATTACAAAGGATTTTCACTCCCTTAAATACTTCGTTTTAGTCCACTTGTTTTGTTAAGTTCTACACTTTTCACAAGCAACATTCACAACTACCTGCAGACTTAGGAAGGAATGAAAATGAAAGGAGCAATCAAACTAATTAATTTCAGGGTCAAGATAACTCCTTGTATAAAACTTTCAAGTTGCATGATTTCTAGCAAAGTAGTGAAGTTTGAAGCTACTATTTCTCACTTAGCATGTTTTATTTGGAGCCAATTTTGAACTATTTTGTATCTGCAATTGAGAATGGTTCTTTGTCTCAATCAATCCATCTCTTGCCAGTCTTGGTCTTTAAAAACTGTGATACTGAGAGCACCATGAATACCATGTAATGAGAATACATTTACACTGTAATCACCAGGTAAAATCAATATGCTGTATCTTGCTTTCTCCAAATTACTCTTTAGAGTATTTTTCTGTAGTACCTCTATACATACTATCTGAACAATTATTTACCAAGGTATTGATTTTATGCTTATGTTGCTCACATGCAGCCCTATAGGTCAAAAGAATGTAATTCTTCTCAGTACTGACAGTTTTTTTCTTTAAATTCATGGCATTTTAATAGTTATCTACAAGACTGCTTCCTGTTTGCATTACCACTGAGTGTACTATCTTAAACTCACTCTTTAATACCTTGGATTGAAAAAATGCATGTCCAAAGAATGACTTGAAGAATCAAATGAAATTTAGATTTTAGTTCCCTCTAAATACATAAATGTCTGTAACTACTAAAGTCAGTATGAAATTTGCAATAACGTGGAATTCCGTAAATAAAATGTGGTTCAGGTGACAACTGTGGTTTTAAAGAAGTTGTGGGAGGAAAAGGCTATGAGTAGGCTGAGATTAATGTTCAGTAAGGCTCATTGTGTGTTAGAATATTTCTCCTTTAAAGATCAAATTTGAATATCCATCACACAGAGAAGGTCTGTCAATGATTAGTAAATACACAATTCATGTTTTTTCCAAGTTTCAACCTAGAGTACATACATTCTCTCGACTAGGCCCATCACCAGTGATTTCAGACAAATACAGGAAGCTGATGTGCACTGTGAGCTTGACAAAAATATAAAACATTTTCAGAACTTTTCCTGAGCTCTGATTTTGATGTGTTTGAAATAAAATGTATTTTCAACACATGTGCATGACATCTGTGCTATGTATATTTGTATGTATATCAGACTACACTAATTCTTCATATTTAGCATTCATGAACTGAAAAACAAAAATAAGAGAAAACTAATAATTAGAAATTGATACATTTTATTAAATCATTACTTTCTCAGGAATAAGAGATTTGAAATTTCAGTATTGCCAGCAAGGCAATAGATAATATTTGCAAGGCATATCACATGAAACTATCCCACTTACTGAATATTTGCCTACTGGTGACAGAGGAAATTTCTTCTGCTATTTTCATTCCCCTCAGAAAGCTTATGTTTCTATCATCTTTCATAGGCTCTTTAAAGAAACTGTATTCTTCTTTCTATCTTCTTTCCACCTCCTGAATGCTTAGTAGACAATTGAGGTACAAGTCTTTGCTCCCAGTTCTGTGTAAGGTTTAGAGTTGATTCAAGCTATTTTCTCCACTGCTTGTTCGTACAGGTGGAAGATGGATTAAGGGAATGGATGGTCTTCTTAGTACTTTTCTGTGTAACTTAAAGGAAATGTGTTGCATCTTCTAGGAGTTGTGTGTGTTGAGATCTATTAAGTCTGTCACTGTGGAAATTTGTCCAGAAATAAGGTAGTTGGAAGGGGCCATGTTTTTGTCATTGCCACTTTGCTAGATCAATAACTGTCTTCTGGAAGGAGGTCTTTCCCAAATTCAAACACTGTTCTCACACTAGACAGGCTTAGAGGCAAGAGAACATGGAAAAAAATACTGTTAATAAGAGCTAGTCAGCATCAAATGAAACTATCTGGTGACCAATTTGAGACAAACCTAGCAAACCAAAAATCATGTAATATGTGACATCAAACTCTAGAACTGCTTACCCCAAATTCTTTGGGAAAAAAAAAGAAAAGGTGGAAGCTGAGAAATCATTCAGGTGAAATGTCACATATGCTCATCTTGCACTCGTATTATCTAGTCATCTCATTTTGAGAGACACTCTTCTGGACTGTATGGACATCTGCTATTATCTCAAACATCCATCCTTATAGTCTTCTTATACTAGTACCTAGCAGACTTGCAAAAAATATACAATTCCCACTGAGTTTAGACATGTTCTAAATATGGATGTCTTGGAAAAATTTTTCACAGTAAATGCATTTTATGTGAATTCATGCAAAGTATTAAACAAGCTTATAACTAAAACAGAAAAACAAACAAAAGCAAAAGAAAACAAAAAAAGGCTTGCATTAGTAATATCTTAAGTTTAGATCATAAAAAGGTATTTAATGAAACCAACATAAAATTCAGTCTTAGGTTCAGCCTGACAAATGTTTATCTCTTGCATTGTTCTTCAGTCACTGAAACTGGTAAATTAGTTTGGTATTACCTGAGCTTGAAATACAGTGTTAGTTTGAGAAACTGTCAGTCCCGTCCCACTTCAAGCAATTTTTTCTGACTTCCCATCTGTTTCCCAACACTGAGGCTACAGTTTCACAGTCAGCAACAGTACTGTTTAGTTGCCATTGCCTTCTGGGGCATTCTGTGATAAATAAAAGTAAGTAGCTTTGATGACTCTCCCTGTAGGCAGCCATTTGGTATCGCAGACTGTGATTCCCACTGCAGATTTTTACTGGATTTGTTGGGGAGGCTATGAACTATGTAAATCCTCTTTTCTGGGATCTGAAGCCTTTGGTGTGCAAGGATGGTATCTCTTTACTCCTATTCAGCCTGATGACCACTTGTATCTTAAACAGCCTCAAATGCTCCTTTATACAGAGTTATCAGTGCACTCTTTTAGAGCGTACACTAAATGTTGATTATTCACAGAAGCATGGAATTTTATATATATTGCTGCTCTTTTTCATTGTACTTTTGACATTTCTACTTTTTTCTTCTTCCCTCTACTGCTTCCAAATCATCCTGCCATTGTTTTATACATGTAGTACTTTTTGTGAATTAACATGTTCTGATTCTAGTCTCTTGCTATCTTACTTGTGTGTCAAACGTGTTTGCCTCTAAAAATGAACGTCTTTATAATAGTTATGTTGTCTTGATGACTGTATAATTCAGGTAAAAATAGTAACAGATTATTGACTTTTCGGAACAGAAGATAATCTAGGTATTTCATTTAAAATTTTTAGCACCCATACTAGAAGTCTTTATCACAATATTTTTAGTCAACACTCCACAAAATGCTTATTGATTTCTTCTGTGTATGTCTTTTAGTGAAGTGTGGAGCGTCTCCCCTGTGACTGGAGCATCTCCCCTATGAGGGAAAGCTGGGTGACTTGGGTCTGTTCAGCCTTGTGAAAAGGAGACTGAGATGGGATCTTATTAATGTTTATAAATATCTTAAGTGTGGGAGTCAAAGAGACATGGCCAACCTCTTTTCAGCAGTCTATGGTGCCAGGACAAGGGGAAGCAGCCATAAACTTGAGCTTAGGATGTTCTGCACCAATATGTGAAAGGATTTCTTCACAATAGGGATGATGGAGCACTGGAACAGGCTGCCTAGGGAGGTTGTGGATTCTCCTACTCTGGAGATATTCAAGACCTGTCTGGATGACTACCTGTGCAGCCTGTTGTAGGGGGCCTGCTTTGCAGGGGTGTTGGACTTGATGATTTCTGGAGATCCCTTCCAGCCACTACAATTCTGTTTTTCTCTTGTAATTTCATATATCAAAAAATAATTTTGATTTTATTTTCTGAATTCTCTGGAATTTTACGTCTATTTGTGACAACACAGTATGAATGGAATTATTGTTAATCAGCAAATCGAAGCATGGCAAATACATACTATTATTAGAGTCTCTGGGCCACGGATAGGTGATTGTCAGGCATGTGTTCAGAACGATAGAAGTGGAGAAGTGTATTGGTTCAATATGGGCAAATTCTGCCATTAACTATTCATTCCTATTTCTTCTGTACAGGTAATTTCAGCATTGAGATACCATTTTTAAGTAAAATATGTATATATAGATGAGAAATGAATTAAATGTTTTATTTCTTTAAAACAGCTAAAACATGCTCATTCATCTGAATAATAAGATAAAAAAAAACAGTAAGTCACTACAACCTAAATTACAAATGCCAGGGAAAGTTCCAAGTCTCTGAAGGCAGGTACCTAATGTTTTTGAAAGCCAGAATGGGAAATCTCAGTGAGCTTTTGAAGAGTCCATGTAGCAAGCAAGAGGCTTTTTGGTGTGTAAAATATGCTTGGTATGTCTGAATTTGTGCCTTCTCCAGATTTTAAGCCCTAGACTCACATGAGGCATTTTTCTTCATTTGAGTTCCCAAGCAGTCTGTTGCAGAGCAGTATGACCTAAAAGGAAAGTTCTCCTGGTGGTGATGTGGATGCTAGTGTTTTGAGTATTTGTGGAGAAAGAGAGAGCACCATCACCAAGTCTACAGCATATTCTGAAAAAGGATTGAAGCCTTCTGTAAAAACTCTTAGCCAAAGTCATAACACCAGCAGGAGAGCAAATAGAAGGGGTCATGTCTTGATCCCAATGGAATACTACTGAAACAGGAGCTGTTTGCCTAATCTCTGTGGACTAAGAAGAGCCTAGCATCCTCTGAGCAAGCTCTCCAGCTTACGGACTTTCATGCAAAAATGCTGCTATGTAATATGAGAAACAAAAAAAAAGTCATCATAATCGTTACTAGATCTATTATGTACCCTGTAGTGCCACTTCAGTTTTCATTTAAATTTATTCATTATAAGTACTCTAATGAAACTAATTTTAATCTTGTGAAGAGGGAAGAAAAATATCTGTAGAATCAATTGGAAATGCTCTTTTTTTTTTTTTCCACAAAAAAAAAACAGCTTTTTATTTTGTGTTTCTTATTTTCTAAGCCAGCTTTTAGAAATCTGTGAGGTGTCTGAGGTAAACAATTTAAGAACACATTGAGTAAGTTTGCTCTTTTCTGACAACAGGCAGAAAATAAAAGGAACAAAAAGGAGTCTTCAGTGCCTGAAGTTTGCTGTTAGGTTGTATGTATAGCAGAATTCTGTCTGAAACACAAGCTTATTTATTATAAAGATTTAACGGTTATGATCAGCAAATTTCTTGTTTCGTTTACCTGACCGGTGAATGAAGATTTCATTGGTTTGGTTTAGCAACTGTTTTTTATTCTATCAAATCCAAGCAATCTTAACAGCTACACTACGTCAATTCATGTACACAAGTATTTTTTCATGTAATCAATTTAAATTATTCTCTGGTAATCAAGAGCAGCTTTTAAGAGAATTGCAGATAAAATAATGGATGAAAACAAAATATTGTTATTATTTAGATACCTCAGGCAGAGAAATATGGGGTGGTACTGCTCTGAAGGAATCTGTAGCGTGCTGATTTCATCAATGGTTGGTTTGTTTCTGTCACCATAAGGCAAACAGCTGTAGCAGATCAGACTGAAGCCCAAGTTTCTCTTGGCTGCAATAAAGGTACTCTGACACTAACAGTAAGTTAAAGCTAGAATGAACTTTTGTCTGCTTCTATGTATCTAGTCAGTCATCTCAAATAAAATTTTAGAGATAGGACTGAGAATACCCAGTATAGCTGAATTGCAGCATTCAGTGAAGCGTGAAGCCACAAAACAGTTAGAATGCCTGCTTTCCAGCACTGGAACTTCACTTAGGAAAAAAACATCCTCTTAATATTTCACATATTTCGGAGAAATCTTTTTTACAAAATACAGTAGTGCTTCATAGACTCTAAAGAAAGAAGGAGAAGTGTTTAATTGCTGAAGGAAGAGACTACAGTGTCATCTATATTGGAGTTGGAGTGCTCTCAAAAGTGCTTGTGAGTTCCAGAGGCACTGATGGTCCTCAGAGTGGTTCATGGTTATTAGTGAGAAACTTACATAGTCTTTTAATGCGATTAAATATGCTTTAAAGAAACACTTCATCTGTCAGCTTCCTCCTCTATGAGATCCCAAAGTGCTTTCATAAACAATGTCAATCTTATTGTAAAATTCTTTACAGTTTACCAACCCCGTGTTCAGAAATCGTTCCACATTCTCTTTGTTTGTCTTCTGAACTTTAAGGTTTCAGGTTATTCTTAGGCAATGGTCATGATTTCGGAAATATAAGAGCAAAGATTCCAAAATGGCTTTAAGGACACACACTTCAAAGGAATAGGACCATCATGGCAATACAGGGCTGAGTGAACAAATTTTTGTTACTTTTTTTTTTTTTTTTACAATACACTCTCAGCAAAAGACAATTCAGAATGTTCTGTTTCGACAGCATTTACTGAAAAATACTGTGATTTTCCCAAAAATGGAGTCTGCTGTGCCAGCAAATTGCTTTATTAAACCTAAAGATGAATTGATTGCACTCCAAAAATTAATACTATTCTGGAGAGAAGCAAAATGTGTTTATGTCATTACTACTTGAAGTTAATAATATTATTTTAACAGGCTTCCTATGAATTAAAGTGCTAAGAATATTTATTTAACTAACACCTTTCAATGTTTTTAAGAACTCAGAACGTTTTTCTTTTAAGAGATCAGCTGATGATCTTTAATTTTTTTTTCCAAAATGTTTTTTTTTTTTTGCTGAAAAGCTTGTCTTGTAAGTGAAAATAATGTTTTTAAAATAGTAATTAAATATGGAGTAGAAGAGGAGTAATCTTTAACAGTTAACAACAGCTCCTCGTGTATTTCATTGTACTCTAGTCAGTCCCTACTTGTTTCAGTCACCAGTACTGCATAGTGAGTTACAGAAAATCCAATGGAATTCTGAAGAACTGAAATTAGAAGTTACTGAGACCCACCTATATCAGAGCATTTTTTTGCTTTAATATCTTCCAATACAAAGCATGATTTTTTTTAAGCTGATGATATCGTACACTGTTCATGTATAATCAAAACCCTATCAGGTACTTTATAATACATCTAGAAAATTATTATGCTTAGATCATAATTGCTGGGTAATTTCTAATTACTATCTAATTTCTTAGCTGAAAAATATAGCATCAGTCTGTGTAAAGTAAAACTGACTCAGCAGTGATTAGGCTGGTGTTATTAATGCTTAGCATTTGCTTTTAATGTTTTAATAGCCTAATTATTCCATCATCTTGAATTATTGATAAAAGAAAAATGGAGAACTCACAGTGTTCATGGATTATTATTTCTTCCATTTTTTTTTCCTTTTTCCAATTTAAATTTTTTTAGTATATTGACTGAAGGAAAGGAGAGTTCTCTAGTGAGTGAAACACAGATATGAAAGTTAGGATTTCTGAATTCACAGCAAATTAGTGGGTAAATCCAATAGTGAAAATGTTAAATTCGTCCTGTGACTCAATGTATGCATCTGTCAAATGGATATAACCTCAAAGATCCTGTATGACTCTTTTCAGAACTTTTTAAAGTTCCAGGACAGTGAAACAGTATTTTCACCAAGAATTATTATGCTTTGCTTTAATACTTTTGTGGGATTTATGCTCCTGTGGAAAATAATAACCTTTGGCAGTCAGACATCAGAGGAAGACTGGGACATCCAGAACAGATTTGTGCAGAATTAAAATGGCATTTGTAAGTCTGCCTTTTCTGCATGTTTATGCCTTTCTTAATCAGTCCAGGTTGGGTGGGGCTTTGAGCAATCTCATCTAGTGATCTAGCAGAAGGTATTCTCACCTGTGTCAGGTCAGGGACATTGGAACTAGACCATCCTTAAAATCTCTTCCAACTCAATTCATTCTGTGATTCTAATGTAAGCAGGTAAATACCTCAAAATGAGACAAGGAGATGCTTAAGTTACCAGAGAAACTCATCTTTGGCATTCTTTGAGCAATGTTGCATGCCTGCAGCATTTAACTCTACATAAAACAGAGTAGGCACTGTCATTTTCATTTATTTTGCATTATTTTAATTTCTGTGGGGTTTTTGTTGTTTGTTTTCAACAATAAAAATAATGTACAGATTTACAATGAGGAACTAGAGCCCACAGTTCTCTACTGCTGTTTGGCTACATAAAAGCTAGGCTTATACTTGCTTCATCTACAGTTTCTTCTTTACGGGCGAGTCCTGAATTCCTTGATGAATCTAACCAAGCTATGGCATGAAGGATGATGCAGACTGGCATCAATTTATGCACAAAACTATTTTTCACAGAATCACCTAGTTCAGCACATGCCCACATAGTGGGATTGCAGCTCTACAGGTTCACAGTTCCCCAGCTGCTCCAGGTAGATAAGAACTGCACCATCCATATTGCAGTTCTGATTATAGCCTCTAAACTGTAGAGGAGCAGAATTTCAGATTTGTGTCTGCGCTTCTTATTTTCAATTGATTTGCTATAAGCAGCTCCCTTGTGGACTTCCTTGACACCCTTCTGAGGTTCCTGATTTGGTTTGTGTGGACTAGAGACACCTGTATTTGTTCTCTAGATGTTAAGGCTTTCTGTGGATTTGCCTCTTACAAGCTAGAATGTTAAAAATCTGACTGCTATGTTTCCATTTAGGAGTTATTCCCTTCTTCTTGGTAATTTATTTCTGCAGTTTTCACCTAGTTGGATTGCATACAGTGAGACTGAGAAATGATTTCGTCAGTTGAACTGTCACTACCCACTTCACTTAAAACTACTTTCAGATACATATTAAATTACCCTGAGAAAATATTTATTTTCTGTATAGTTCTTTTCATGTATGTTTACAACCAAATGTGCTTAAGTTTGAAGGGACATGTGGCTTCAACTTGTCACATTTATTAAAGTAACATTTTTTATTTTAAATTATACATCTGAAATGTATGTTCAATTATTAATTCTAAGTAGATTGTGTTTATTTATTGTGGATACTTTCATTTTGTGTGCTCAGTTAGGATTTCTATTCTGAGAAGAGTACTTCTGTGAAAGTAGTTTGAAGTTACCAAAATCACAGAAATTGGATCTGTACCTGGCTTTCTGTTTTTATATCAAACCAAACAGCAGGTAATGGGGAGAGAAGTACTTTGGAGGGAGAGTTTTCCTTGTGGCATCTTTCTCTTGCCCTCAAGGAAAATAGATTAAAGCCCCGTGTAATGGAAAGATACGAGGAGGTGTATAAATATTGCGCTGTGATTAAACCACCACAATACTCAGGTGATTAAAGTGCTTCAGGTCCTTCAGTTATTATTCTATTATATCATTTCATCTCATTTCAAGACATTGCTTTTTTCTTAGATACTGAAGAACACTCTAGGCAACAAAGCTGATTTTCTGAGGCCCATAACAGCGAACTATTGATTCCTTTTTCTATATTGCACATCCATCATTTTCCTTTTTAGGTGTACCAACAAAAACATGTATTCTTGTTATAATATCCTATGGCCATCCAACATGCTGACGCGATTAACCTATGACAATCTCAGTTTCTTTTGAAGGACGGTACTAGCTGAACAGTGCATTTTGAGTTTTCTGGTTTGCAAATTATGTGGACTAGATTCAATGTTTATGATCAGAGTATTTATATACTGGTGTTTGCATCTCAGCCAGAAGCTCCTGCTGCAGATAGAAGTTACATTTTAGAAAAAAAAAAATACTGTTTTTCTAATAGGACTTTCCATTTATACACCAAATTAGCTTCCCTATTATTTTCATTTTGAAAGCTAAATTAAGCATTTAGAAAAAGAAATGTGAAGGTTAACATTCAGTCTCAACTCTTGTTGCTTGTTTTTATGTATTATACAGTTCCTAACCAAGTGTACTTGCTGTTTATAACTAGCACAAATATTTTGTACAATTCTACACAACTTGGAATAAATGTTAGTGCCCCAATTTCTTTTTACTTATTTATTGTTGTGCTGATTTCAGTGACACAGCTCCTGCATTCTTTTACTCTCTGTAGTATAAATATAATTTTACTGTTTAACAACTTTTCTTTAGTAGAAATTGTTGGCCAAGTGCTTATGAAATTCTTAGGCCAGAACATATTTAGGAAAGATATAAATGGGAAATAATTTGGAATAAATTTAAAATTGATTCTCCCCACAAAAGATGAACGTATTCAAGCCAAATGAAGTAGGAGGATTCAAAGGCAAAATGGCCACATTGAGGACATGATGTTAAACATTTCTCCTTGTTTGGAAAGGTACAAAAGTTTCTTTAATGTTTGGACAACACTTATTACGTCATCTGTCCACTGAGTGCAGAGAGAGCTTGAAGTGATTAGCCTTACTAGAAGCAAAGTTGGCTTTGGTGAGTAAACTGCCAGCGTGCTAGATTTCAGAGAGAGGCAGACTGTCCTCAGATTCCTGTATAGCCACTAAGCTGTCAGTTGTAAATCGAGGCCAAACAGTGCAGTGGTCATAAGAGGGAAATCCTCATAAATATCCAGGAGAACTTAAGAAGTAAAATTGATATCGGACAAAAGAATGCATTAGTTTGCAGGCTCTGTAATAAAAACAGTGTGGTATGCTAATTGAGCAGCAGCACAAATAGTTATAGCAGGCGTTATGAAAAGGCAGTTTCCCTGAGGCGCAGGAGGAATGCTTGTTGGCCTCAGAATCTGTTCCTGAAAGATCTCAAATTGGTTGTGTTATTTTCCTGTAAAATGAACTCCCCCACACCTTATTTAACCACCTGCTTATAATTTAAACACTTGGATGAAGTTAGAAATGAAAGCAGATTTTGTTGTTCCAAAGTAGCTTTTCTAATGTTTTTAACATTGTGGGACAAGACATAATATACTTTTCTTGGTCAGATTTTAAGAAATATAATGACCATTTACACATTAATATTATTCTTTATTTTATAAGCCACTAAATATATGATCTCGATGGTGGGTTTTGAATTGTAAGTGCACCCAGCAAATTCTAATTTCTGTGGATTTCTTAATCTTAGGCCTGAATTTATACTATTTTACCATTTACAAAATTTTTACCAGTGTTCACTTAACAAAGTAGTTTAAGATATTTATTGTTTGCGACTAAAGTTTATTTATTTTGCTCTTATCCTCAATAGCTGTATCTATTCTTAAATGGTCCCAAATATTATTACCAGTTTACATATTTTTTCATTATTAAATACATATTTTAGCTCCCTCTGTTTACATAAGCATTTCATGTATTCTACAAACACTGAGTTTCATAAATGATCGATAATTTATTAATTTTAAACAAATTGCTTTTGTAAGTCTCATTAAGACTATAGTCAGTTTGCTCTGTGTTTATTTTTATATATTTTGTTCTTTTTGTTTTGATTAAGCATAAATTTTTCTCAATACAGTAGAGAGATTTATTCTGGTCACATGAATTCTTTGCCATTTGAGATACATAGTGTATTATTCAAGAGCAGAATTCTGTACAAGCTTACTCTTCTATGATTAATATTTAGCATCTTCTGTACAATGCAATTGTTCACCTACATTATGAGAAAAAGGTCCCTTTTGTTGGATTATTTTGTGTTGTTGGAATGGCATGTGGTATGCTGTTTATGTAAAGGAGCCATTTAGAGGCTGTGGGTCCGTTTCTCATACCCTTATTCACATTGAGGCAGTACTTTTTACAGTTATTGATCCCAAGGAAACAAATTGCCTGGGGGAGCTAGGGGATTTCATAAAGTAAAGGCCCATTCAAAATGTTAGCAAGAGCAGAATTTGGTGCTAACAGAAGCAGGAGCATTTAAATGCAGAAGCCCTCATTTCTGTATGCAGTAACAATCACCATACCATAGATTGATTTATCTGAACACTACTTATATACTACTACTTCCTTTTAAATAAAATTATCTTTACATTCAGAAGTGGTCATGAGCATACAACCTTCTTTTTGTTCTTATCAATTACATTTTTATGTGACATCTGTCTCTGACCGGTACACAGACAGACTGTACTTTTCCTACTGTACTTTACTGGGCAGAAAACCCATTTGTCTGCAGCGATATCATAACTATAACATTAAATTATAACTGTGTTTTCAATAGGACTCTGTGCATTTTGAATGTGAAGGAAACTAGAACTACTCTAGAAGTAGTCTTTCAAAAGTGGGAGTCTCATTTCACGTCTGTCTCTTTTCAGATTTTTTTAAACAGTTCTAACAAGTCAGTGTGCTTTCAAGAAAAGAACAAACATTGGTAGCAATAAAGAATGACATTTCATTTTTTCTTTGCTTAGATCTAATGCCAACAAGCACAACTAGAAACATTTTTTTTTTTTTTTTTTGGTGACAGAAGTGTATGTGTGACCTGGAAGTATATAAATTTAGTTTAACTTCAGTGTTTTCTATGCTTTCACATTGTTTTTTGTCTGTATTTATGCTCTTTAACTCCTGAGGACATGCAGCTATGTCCTGAAGTTGTAGTTAAGTAAAGTGTAGGCTTTTGCTCCTTCCTTATAAGAGGAAAGCTATTGTAAAACTTGTTTATTTGAAGTCCACACCATACCTTTTTTGAAAAGAGTATGTTGATGCCAGCTGTGGTGTAGAAAACTTGGTATAGTACAGTGTTGTTTCTGGACTATGGACAATTCACCTTACAGGCTTTTATGTATTGTTTTGGGGGTTGATGAGGATGAAAATACTGGGACAAAAGTGGACATGTATTTCCTTATGTTCATATGGCCATCTTCTTCAGTAAGCTGATATCAAAAATAAGAATAAATCTCGTATAATATGGTTGTATTATACGAGAATTTCTATTATCATTGTTACTATTGTTATCATCATAGACATCATATGTTACATATTGGAAAGAAAGAATAATACTTTTCACATCCAAGATCCTTCACAGCCCTCCTAGATTTCAGTCTAGCTGTTGGTTTTACAATATTTATACTTCTGCATTAGTATGTTTCTTATGTCTGTATTGTTTTCTTTCTGTGATAAACTGTATCTTTAGAAACACATCTCTACAAGCAGATGTGGATTTTAGCAGATGGTTCTAGGATTGACTAGAATAACGAATGTTAAATATAGTAAGAAATTGTCACAAAGTCCGTTTGATCAGTCTTACAGTGTCTTTCAGGCATCCAAAGCCATTATTGACTTTTGTAGCTTCATTAAGGAGGTACGGTACGACTTTCATGTGTGTGTTCATACAGATGGGTAAACCCCAAGAACTGGTGCTTCAAGACAGAGATCACAAGCTATTTTCAAAGACTATGATATGCTTGGTATACTTCCTATTGATCATGGTCCATTACCAGTATCAGGTTCCATTGGGAGAGGAGGCTAGTCAAGAACTATGCTTGGCTGCTTTAGGGCAGAGCTTGTGTTGTTCAGTTTACTACACTAATTATATTCTCTTGATGAGATCATTAGAGGACAATAAAGGAAAATGAAAACAGTTTGCAATATGTGTGGTCAAATTAGCCACACAGAGAAATTATGGTTTGTACTTAAATGCTGTTTAGAAAGTGTCCATTAAAAAAAATGTAGACACTCATGTATGTACACTATAATGATGCCTAAACTAATTTTCTTTAATGTGTTTATTTTTGAAATTGGGAATTGGACCCTGTTTCTATCTGATTAGAATGCAAAGGAAATATTTAAATGAGATAGTCAACAGGATATCTATAGCCATGAATTTCATGGAAGCATGCTAGTGCTGACAATTAGGCAGATCAGAGTTGGTGGATCATTTACAACATTTTTGTTTTTAACAAAAATTAAAGATGAGATCTTATTTCCATATGAGAAGGAGGCTGTTCTTATGTACATAAGTGCAATTAGAAATTTACTTTAGCTAATCCATGGTAATTTAAAGAAAAATAATTAAGGATTTCTTTAGTAAACTCTGCACGTGTATACACAACTTTTATTCCATATCAGGGTTCGTTGTTACAACTTGTGGAATATGTACTCTGAAAGTACATCCTTGAGAAAGAGAAGTAATAATTTTATATTGCTCAAATCCAGATAACTGGATTCTATTTATAAGCTTGGAAGTATAACTAGATAGAGCTTCAACTTTTTAAATGACCAAGCTTTTATTGCAAACATTTAGTTTTATAGATTACTGAAGGAAGTACATTTATGGGTAGAAAAGTACATTTATGGATTATCGTAGAAAAACGTCTCTGTTTTTCTTTGGGATAACTGGATTGTTCCTTTTTCACCACTAATTACCCTGAGGTCTTTTAAGTTAACTGAGCCCTAATAGATTCCACAATCCAGAAAATTAACTGCATAAAAAACTCTTGAGAGCCCCCATCTGTATTAAGAAAGCAATGTATTCTTTAAAACACACCTTTCTGTTACCAGTAGACTGATTAATTGCCCCTTTTACATTCCTGCACTTGGTGCCTGCTCAGGGTGGCACTGCAGTCCAGAAAATTCTTTTCTGTGTTGGCTGATTGTAACTGCAATGTTAGGGGCTTTGTGGACTTCATTTAGTGGGGATCAGAAAGAGATGGAACAGAGCTACTTCAGATATTGACAAGCAGAGAAAATGACTACATTATGTACTGTATACTCCTTAGTGCTTGATATTACTAGATTTCTTCAGCCTATGTTCTCAAAGCTTCGCTCCCCATGTCTTAGGGCATTAACATTTTATTAATCTTAAATCTTAATATCCTTCTAAACTCAGCAAGTGTAGAACAAGTGTTAGTTTGACTCAGGTCTCAGTAAGGAAAGATTCCTATTGACATTAAAGAGAAATGGATCAGCCCATGAACAAAGAATTTGTATTGCCTTTTAATTACTTAGTGTGGCCAAGTTAGTCATCACAGTAAAATCAAAGGAGATTGAATACAATCGGCGGTTCAGGTATTCTTAACTGAATGCCTACACGTGCATATTTAATTTATTTTATCGGAGTTTAATCTGAATCATTCTCCAAATCAATAAATCACTTAGAAAAAAAGAATCATTTTTACCAGACTGGAAAGAACATCAGGTTCAACGGTGAAAAAATTGACTCTGCCCTTTTTCCAAGAAAAAGAAGTTAAACTGCATGCAATTTGCTCTGTATTTAGGCGTTTTATCTATGTCAGTGAACACCTGAATGTTTCAGCATCCTGGGTGCTTCTCTACACTGTCGCTAGTTATAAGAAAAGCTTCCAACATCTCTTTCCAGTTTTGTGGTTTAGGCCTTCATTCCATCTTTTTCCTTCAACATTTTCTTAAAATGTCTAAGATGTAAAGGGTCATTTTCCCATTTTTATTCTAATGACATTTTTAAGAGCAGCTAGATGTGGTCTTGTTCTTTAAAGTAAGGTGAAATGGAAGGTGATTTTTAATTTTTTGCCCAGAAAGAAAATTAAAAGATCAATTTTCCATGCATCTCTAAGGCAATTTCAAGTTTTACGTCATCTACATTTTGTTTTATTTTGCAATATTGTCCAGCCTTACTCATGTACATGTTATTAGATGTATGGCTATGGCAAATATCTGCTTTTTTTTTTCCTTTTATGCTAAAAATCTACAGGTTAAAAACTATGTAACTCTGCTCGTCATGCCAGGTTGAGACTTTGAGCTGTGTATCAGGAATGACTGAAGGCGGGTTTATATTCAACTTCCTTTGGGTTATTTCAGAGCACAGATAAACATGTTTACATATGGTCACAGTAACTTGTCTCAGTTTCTGTATGAATTTCCCTGTTGTGTACTGAAATACAGTTTCTCTCATTTCCATGGAATTACTTCAAATCTTAGACAATCAAGTTCCATTTTTCGGTACTGATTTTAGTTCATTGAAGCCAAGCAATTATGGCCAGAATATCAGTGTTTTTTGTGAAATTTTGTAATCCCTGTTTAAACTCATGACATCTTTTTTTTTTTTTTTTTTTTGCTTGTAAAACAAAATAAGTAAAATATTACAACTGAGAAGGTCCAATTCTTAATTTTTTCATGTTCTTTGACTAAAACAGACAAAGAAGAAATTCATGTGTTCAAAAGTTTCCAGAATTCTTGCAAAAGTCAGAATTCTAGCAAAGATGCCCCTACCTTTATTATTTTAGAATTTGTAAAGATAAATAGTAATAAATGGTAAAAGTTCATTAAAGCTCATTCATTGTGTGCTAGTGTGACTCCACCTTGTGCCCTTTTCATGATGTGAGCTAGTTTGACAGGTGTATTCTAAAGTCAAACTAATAATTTTATTAAAAAATAAACTACTAGCAATACTATGCTGAATGGCTTCTCATGCAGAAGTACCTATGCTGCAGGTAAAGAAAATATCATATATCTTTGCCTTTTACCATTGTTTTACATTCTTGTTTATGTTATAGGTTTTAAAAGTGAATTGAACATCATCATTCCAAGTGTGCTGATAGAAACAACCCAAACCAAAGGCTTGTCTTAATGATTGGTTAGAAAATTAGTGGCTACTTAAGTGAACATGGTCATACAAAAGTAAGCACTAGCAAGAATTTCTATCCCAGTATGGACCTCACAAGGGTAAGAAGGATCACATTCACACTAGATTTATCATGGCTTACACAAAATGGCTTTTATTTTAGATGTCAAGTCTCATTAATACATTTTTCTTAGTTTTGCTTTGACATCAAATGTTTTGGATCAGTTGTAATCCTCTTGCCAAACATTTTATAGCTATGAAAAAATACATTGAAAAAAAAAGCATGTTTTCTTTCATTTCAAAAGATTTCTGGGTAAGACCTTCTTTTGTGCTTATATTTGTAAATATCCAGGTTGAGAAAGTTATCCTTTATGTTACTCATATCTACAAGATGATCATTTTGCTATTTCTCTTCTGGTATGCCTCATCAAGCTGTGTATAAAATTTTCACCTCTTTTTCCCTATAGCACCTGTAAAATATGGTCACTTGGTCTCGATTGGCTAAAAAGCCCTTTGTCTAGGCCTTAAACCTCGTCATTGTTAGCCAGCCCTCTATTGTCTTCCTTCGCTTTTTAATGTAAGGGATACTTTCCTTACCCACTCCAAATCCAAGTAGTAAATTCACATTTCTTTTACACTGTTCTAACCATATAATTTAATTGCCATTAGTTTTGGGTTTTTTTTAGTCTTATGATATTAGACAGTGTTAGTCATTTTGCTGTTACACTTTAATATTATGATAGCATGCAATCTAATCACATTAATATGAAGGTAATTATAAAAATCACAAAAAGTGTGTTAAATCTCCTAGCCTGTCCTCTGCTAGTGTAGGTATGCTCTCTACAGTATGTTAGAAGCATAATCAAGAGTAGTAATAAAATATTAATAGCTTTGCTTTTCACTTCTGAAATAAAACATCCATTTATAAATAGGCTATGCAATGATAGTAGATATTAAATTTTCCCATGTGTTTTGTTTCTTAGAGTAAATAATGAGTTTAGAGGTAGATAGGGCTTTTAAAGGAAGAAAAACAACGGCAAAGCTCTAGCATAAAATGGAAAGACTTCCATGACTGTAAAGTAATTATAATTGCAGGGAATAAAAAATGCTGCTGCTATTTTTTATTAGACCAAATAAAGTTGAGAAAAAATCTGTACTTGAGGGCATACAAAGACATTTATTTATTTTTTTATATGACTCCCTCAGTGTAGTAGCTATAAAAAAGTGAAGTTTATAAGCTTTGAAAAAAATATTACAAAAAATTAAATACTTTTCAATGTGATAATTCTTAGTATTGTTTGATTGGAAATATTTAAGCAGAAAAGATGTTACAGAATTTGAGTCATATGCTACGCAGAAAATGCATGCTTGAGTAGTTTGTGAGGTGGAAAATGGTTAAAGAATTTCTTCATTTATTAGAAAACATAAATTACATTGGCATATATATTATTTATAACAACATTGCTACTGTATCCTATACAGTTGCTACAGCGCAGCTGAACATTTTGTTATTTGTGTAAACATGAACACTGAAAAGATTGTTTATTCCCAGAATGGGAGAGAAAAGTATTCTAATTACAGTTTGCATTGTTTTGCCTGTGGGCTCCCCAAGAGCCAGTCCCTGATGGGAAGCTGATGCCTCACATTCAGTGATGCATGAACTCAGTCTCTTTGTTCTGCAATAGGGGAAAAAAAAAAAGCAACTATCTGTGCAGTGCCATTTCTTGACTAATGCATGTAAAAGGTTATTGTACTTGATTCCTCTGCATCTGCACAGAGCTGACACAGAATCTGTCCTTTTTTTCTTTCTGCTTCTGCATTTTTCTTTTGTTAGTTTCTTTCTCTTATCATTTAAAGATAGAATGAAAAGAGATCATAATCAGTCTTTTATTTCTCTGGAAATGAAAGAGCAACTTTGTGAATTTGTATATTGATATCTGAATAATTGCCATAATAATAGTCAGGTAAACCATTTAGAATGTATGTGTGAAGGGAAAATAAACTCAATATCACCTATACCTTTGGGCAATGTATATAAGCTGAACCACGGGCACCCAAATGTTATATTGTTTACATGGCATGCAAATTTATGTTCTAAAACATTTTTGACAAGGTATTGAATTTGCGTATGAGCATATAAAAGATCCCTCTCATAGTGAATGTCTTTTTCAAACTGTTTTCTGAGTAATTAAATCATATGGAAAAATGTCAGAGGACAGAATAAAATATATTTATTCCAGCCGTATCTTCCCACAGCATGACATGTCATCTGAAAACAACACTAAGCACTTTATGCCATCTGTGCTGGTTGGGGTTACATTTACAATGCATTTCAACGCAGAATATTCCTTTCTGAGTTACACACAGTCAGCTTATAGCAATAAGCACCTAAATAGAGTTATCTAAAAAACAGAGAGATGTCAATACCTGATTCACTTTCATCCACTCCTCGAGAGCTGTTCTATCACTGGGAGACAGAGCTTGTTCTTCATGCTGCCATTCACTGTTTTATGTAAATGAAATGTTATTTCAAAGCTTCATTTAGATACAGTAGTAAAATACAGAAAAATGCTGAGTAATATATATATTAACAGTACTTAAGTGAAATATTAGTATTCCTAAAAGAGGCTCATTGTTATATATTTTTAAATGTTTCATTTTTAAAATAATAAGAAAATATAAGATTGGGAAAATACTGTAATGTCAGAGGAAAAATCTCAGTAAAATATTTGGTAGCTATAAGAAGTCTTAGCTTCTGGTTGTATATAATCATTGTATAGCAGCTCTCCATAAGTGATCTGTGGAATCAAAGAATATACTGTTTCAGTCTGCACACGTTGAGTAAATTGCATCTTTCAAATCACTCTCAAACAAGGCTGGTGTGTTTTTGAGACTTGTTACGTGCAACCATTACCAATGAAATTGGAATAATTTACAATGTCTACATTTTTTTTCCTAACTTGTTAGCAGTTAAGAAATGTTTTCACAACAACAAAAAAAATGCATATCAAAATGATCTTGAGTTTCCACTTTGTCCAAGCAGGGCTTTGACACTTGTGTTAGAGGACCTGTTAAGAAGTAATTTGAATCTCCCTAATTCACAAAGGCTCATCCTCAGTGTGAGCTAAAGCTGCAGAGGGCGGAGGATGTCTCCTTAACAGAATCTGATTTTGCTATCCCACTTGTAGAGAGTCCTAGCATGAGCTGTAGCACTGTCCAGCACTATCCCCAGCACTATATGCCGGGGATTCTTTCCTCAACTATTACTTGCAAAATACTTTTCCTTTATTAATTAGATGTTATTTTGCTTTATCTTAATTAAGCACAGTTTTTTTAGTCTTAATACTTTACTTGTGTATGCTATATGATGTCACGGTAATGATGCAAGTATTTCCACAGAACCAAAGTAAAGGATCAGAAGGCTACTGTGTAGCATAGGAGAAATGCATACATTTTGGTAGTTAAGAAATACTGTTTTCTTGCTGTGGCGTTAATCTCTTATCTCTTGTTCCAAAATGCTAGTTATCAATGATATTTGTTAATGCCAATGCCTCCTTAGAGGACATTCGACACTGAAATATTTAGGAAACAAAATCATGGACATTAGGAAGTACCCAGTCACCTGAGAAGAAAAAACAGGATGCACTGATTATTGTTCATTTCTACTCTAATTGAATTTATAATTAAAATATGGCTTGCCTTCTTTTTTAGTTAAATCTGCCTAGAAGAAATTCCAGGCCCTTAGTAGCTCTTTTATTTAATCTCAGTGATAGACTTTCAGCATATATATATATCATATACCATGTATAATACGTATGCTAATTTCTCAAGAACATTTTAAGATGCATTATGAACAGTTCCATCTGGTAGAATGAACCGATAAGTTGACAAAATGACATTTTTTGTTATTAGAGTTGATTGAAATTGTAAAAAACTGTGAAAGGCATTGATTGTAGAGAAAATAGTTGATAATATTTGAGAAAGAGGAGGTTTTCTGATACTGAAACTCCAATTGCAAGTTCACTTCAGACTATAGTATATTATGAAATTTTTGAAAACATATTTGTTCTGCTGTGGTCTGCTAAATTACATCTGGCTTCAAGTTATAGAGAAGTTTTCACTCTCACTCCGTTTCATAAAGATTGTTGTTAGGATAGCTATTAAATGTTTCTTCTTCACAGGAAACACTTCTGTGCATGCTGTCTTGCAACACGATTTCTGTGTAAACAATCTTTCTGTGTAGTCAGTCTGCCCTTGGAATAGCCTTCAAAGCCACCTTTTCAACCTTTATACTTATCTAATTTCAGGAAAACAGTTTGTGTTTCTTCTGCACCCTTCTGTGTCCTGCTATTAGGGGAATTATCAGCCTACCACATTCCAAGTGGTGACAGTGCTATCTTACTGTTCTTTGTTGATTGCAGATTGTTCAGTAAAATAGAGCATATTCCAGACATTTAGTATTAAAATATGCAGTACTAATTGGGAAAAGGCAATCGGAAGATAACACCAGCAACAAGATAACAAGATCCTGGTAGGTCTCAGTCAGCAGTTTTCTTTGAACAATCAGATAAACAGTAAGTTTTGTATATGTGCATAAAACAGAAAATAAACACACCATATATCAAAGGAAGAGAAATATTGGCCAAAGCACATTTAAATCTGAAGTAACATTACAAAATTATCTTGTATTACTTTATTTAGTGCTTGTAATAAGGGCCTCAGAAGATCAAACATGCTTTGTTAATGTTGGACAAAAGAAATGTAACTCTTGTAAAACTGATGATAGGTAACAGATTAGGCAGTTTAAAGTATTGTAAGCTAGATACAAAAAATATATATTTACATTTAGTTATACTCATTTCTGGTTTTAAAAGAATTCTGTTGGTTTTGTCTCTAGGTAAATACTGTCCATATCCAGACAGCCAGTGAATAATAAGTTGGTTCTGGTCTTTGCTCTGTAACAGTGTAGAGATTATTTACTGCAAAACAAATCATACACAATTGGAGTAACAAACACATAAATATACTTAATCAGAAGCTGATTACTGCCACTCAGCCTTGGGAGGAGAAATTAATCTTCAGCCTTACAGAGTCAGACCTGTATTCTTTAGCAGCATCTGTGTTTCACCCACATTAATGTTTTCTAGATTGAAGAAAGCATTTGCACTTCTGAGTCACCAGTCAGTGGTGACAGTTTGCTCATGCCTCAGGATATTGAATCCAATGGTTTCATACATATTAGTCATCTCATTTGAAAAATTCTGAGTATGTCCTCTTCAGGCTTCCCTTAATGCAGAGATTTTTAACAGATACCAGTTTGATAGATTTTCAAAAGTGATGTTGCAAAAGGATAAATGGGAAACTACACTTGACAATGTCTGAAAACTAATAAAAAAGCTCATTTCCTTTTACTGTTTTTGAGAGCAAAAAAATCCTCAAAAAGTCATCTTTTCTCATTTCAATGTAAAGTACACGTACTTATTAACTTGTCTTTTAAATATACAGTAAAACTTCTTAGCAGGAGTTTTGCTATTTAACTCAGTTTTCTCTCTACGTGCCTTTTTGCCAAATCTTGTTTTTTGGTACAGACTGTTGACATTTGCTGTTGTTAGGATCTGGCCTTCTGCAATTATTGTGTTGTCTTTATTTATTTATTTATCCAGATAGTGTGATGAAAGAACATTTCACATTTTCACATGAACAAAATGTGGGTGGAGAATGGATTTTATACATATATATATATATGTATATATATATATATATATAAGGAACTTTTAATGCTTGTTAACATGACAGGCAACTAGAGAGTATATATATGTGAAAAGGATGACAAATTATAGAGTACTGTAAACATATTTTGCAGCTTAAACTTGCTTGCCTTTTACAGAGCTGGGTTCTGTGGCAAAAGAATTTGCAAACACAAGACTTAGGCAACAAAATTCTAATACTATTAAAAAACTACTTTGAAAAGCTAGTAGGGAAACAGATATTTTGATTTGGCTCCCATACCTGATAAACCACTTCTGCCTGCTGAGTTACAGGTTAAAGACTTAGTGTTAGCCAATATACCTTCAGAGCTCCTGGCCACTCAGGAAATTTTACCAAAATCTTGCACAGAAAAGAACGTTGCAATATCAAATAAAAACATAGTTCCATCAAAGAACACAGTATGTCACAGTACATTCTCTTAATTTCTATCCCACATACACTTTACATATGAACTGCTCAAAGTACAGGTGCAGGAAATCACATGATGTTTGTTATTGATTTAGGTATGATATATTTCAAATGTGTATGCTTAAATCAGTACAAAATAGAAGATGATGATTTAATTTCAGTTAAAATGTAACAAATCCTATGTACTCTTACAATCCTTCAGTGTTCTGGAAGATTAATTCCCTCCCACATTGCTCTGTCTGTATTAGAACATAATGAATGAAATAATACTTAATCAGAAATTTCACTGTGAAAAGTTTGCTATGTTTTATTACGTTTTTATTGAACTTCAGCTACTAGAAAATACGATCATCTCTCCATGCTTTGAAATTAACTACAAACATTAAGCAAAAGTCAAAATCAATGACCAGATTTGCATTCTAGTTTATTTTATGATTGCTAACACCACAGGAGATGTGTTAATGTGTATCTGAGGTTGCTGATATCAATTTCTAAATGGAAAGATTAAAAAAAAAGTGTATCATGAGCTATAACTTGTTCACTCATTTAAATATCATTAACATTTAATGCACAAATTATTGTCCCACATTTGCATGCGTTAGTTCAAGTAAGAAATCCAAATTTAGAGAAGAATGTTTGTTGTGATTGCATGTACATGTATGCACGTATGAATGGGTATCACTGACTGTCTCCTAGCATATGGCACCTTTGAGAATTGGCGACTAGACTAAGGGCAAGGGAAACATCAGAGAAGTAGCAAAGGTGACTGAAATATGTGAAGCCAGTGGGAATAAGGGTGTAAGCATGGGTTTGTCTGCAAATATAAGACTTGTAAACCTGTCAGTCTTTGTTATGTCATGTTTTAAGATGAGTAGAAAAAATACAGATAAAAGGCATAGTCATAGTTCATGTCACTAATTACACACACAGCCTATCCTGGAGATTTTAATCTATATGTGCATATATTGTTAATAATGTGTTTATAAAATTTCTAGAGCTTAGAACCAGATAAAGCCATAGAAGCATATTTTGTCAGTGCTTTGTTCTGTTATTTTATTCAGTCATGTAAAAACTCCCACCTTTGAATCTTTCATTTGAATTGGGGTAAACATTCTCAAGTATTCAGTCTAATAATAATGGATTTGCATTAGACCAGAATATATATAACCTATTCAAAATCAACAGAATTCATTTTAAGTGCATTTAAAATGCAACTATAACTATGAATTTACAACTAGTATATCCATAATACTAATGATTAATTTCACTGGGAGATTATTTTGACAAATATAAAATGAAATAACTGGGAAAGGGAAACTCTCCCAATTAATTTTAAAATGATCTTTCGTGTTATATATCCACAGCATTGAGTAGCCAAACAGGCTATTAAACAAGACATGTTGACCTAGTATGTGGATCTTTCAATTTATTTGTTTTGGCGATATATAGCATTTGGGTTAAAAGCACAATACATGGAATTAACCAGACATACCATAGATATACTAAGGACTGGCTCACTATTGTGTCAAAGTGTAGTTTTGTGGAAGGTATCAGTAGCTACAAGCAGTAAGAATCTCTCAGGGAAAAATTTCCATTGTTAGTCAGTGTTTTGATTGATGATACAAGTTACAAAGCCTTTGCAAATCACGATGTCTAGTGATGTATGAAATAAATAAGGCAAGTCAAAGTTACCTTAATCAACATATTGTAGAGAAATGTATTTGTTTTAGTATAGCTAGGTGCAAAGTAGTGAGCCTGGAAACAAAGTACATGCTTTGTACTTACTACATGATAGAGCCTGGGGAAGAGCAATGAAGATATCTGCCTGAATAGGAATTCTCAGTGCAGTGTTATGGGTAAATGGGATAATACAGTGTTTATAAGAGGAGGACTATCAAGTAGAAGTAGATGATGTCTATGTGCAAATCAGTAAGCTATTGTAACAGTCCCATGTTCAAGTCTGATATTCACACTTCAGTAAGAATACAAAATATTACTTTGAATATGGAACTATAGGGTTTTTTGTAAATTCTTTGGAATCATTAAAGCAAAACCTGCATTATGGCTTAATTTCTATGTCAGTTGTTATTTATTATAGTCCTGTATTTGTATGTTTGTATTATAATCTACAAATTACCACATTTAAGGAATCAATTGTAAATGATGCATAGCTAGGAATCACTTTCAATCACTTTCAATTTAATGTTACCTTGGCAGCATCTTAGAAGACTGGCATTAGGCTTGGGCTTTCTTTTTCTTGGGCTACTGTATCCTACTATACTGTTAAACTAATGTATGTTCTTACTATTCTACTCTTTCACTACAACCAGTAGTTGTAAATTCCTGCCCGTTCTTCGGCCAGGTCCTGTGCTTTCCTCACCCTGTAGTGACGTATTTTTCCTGTCACTAAATATATTCCAGCCAAAATACTATAAATAGCTATCAGGCTAATATGCTGAACTGGCCCAACACCACGTAAGATAATAAAGCTAGAGCTGAGACAATAAAGATGGCGGTAACATAGAGAGCTGGGAAGAACAGATAAAGTTAGGCAAAAGATGGCAAAAGATATTAGTAAAATGGCACTATCTGCCAGCCTCTGCTAGGAGCCACAGCCTTTATGATCAACAAAAAAAAAAAAAGCCAAGAAACTGGAAAAGTTTTCATAAAGGGGAGAAAAAAGTCTCTTCAGTGAATCACTTAAAAAACAGTATTTTCCTGTAGTATGGAGGGCACCCTGTGCATCTAAATGTACTCAGTATCTCATGAGACTCAATAGCAGCTCTACATAACTCTAAAATGAAAACCGTTCAGCCCAAATGCCTGGCCAAAGTTTAGTTCTGAAGACAATAGTGTTAATACTTATTATTTGCAATCTATATTGTATTTTTTCAAAAAATGGGTTTCAGAGCTGTTTTATCACTTTTACTGTGATCTTGTGATGATTGTAATAGAATCCTCTGATGTTCTTATGGTATCCATTGGATGATCTGCAACTGTTTTTAAAAGGTGATATTGACCTACTTCAAGAGTTGTATAAAGAAAAATTGAATCTCTGAGATAAATATACCCACCTATTGACAGTGCCAAGAATATATCTCATCCAACCACTGAATTATTCTGTTGTTATTACACCTACCGCCCTTAATTTCTCCTAACATGCAGCAGGTACAATATGGAGTAATTTTGTTTTATAGTAGTCTAAAATAGCACATCCTATGACTTTAGGTGATTTTTTGCAATTTTCTCCAGAAACATCTTTTCTATAGTGCCAGAAGTCTGAAAGCTTACTGTTTTTTTTGCGATAATAGAATGTCTAATAACATAAACAGGATGACAATATTTAAGATAAATTGTAAAAGTGCATATGCTGATCTATCTTTTCATATTGAATACATCCAATTATTTTATCTGAAATCTGAATTACAGTTGATTTTCTTCAGTGATTTATACCCTTACATCTCACAAATGGAAACCACAAAGATAGATATTTTTTATAAAAAAAAAAAAAGCAAATTGATTGATTCCATTGCAGCATGTTACCTCAGTTTAATCAAAACATACATGTTAGCAATTAAGTTGCTTTCCTATTTTTCTGCAGTATTATATAGTTACAGCCAACCAAATGAACTGTCAGACTCATTTTGATGGGGCATGTAACAGAGGTGATAATTAATTCCTTTTTCTTAATACGATGTAGATCCATAAGTAGGCATTTTTTTTAATATGTAAAAAGTAGGTTGTCTGGTAGAAAACAGGAACAAATAACAAAGAAGAATACTCAGTTGAAAACAGAGGAGTAAGAGTAGATCACTCCAGTTTTTTAAGAGCTGATTATTCATTATGCTGTAATACTATATGCTGCCCCAGAATTTCTTTTCACTTGGGTTAAGTTCTTAATCCTGTTTAAGAACATCTCTCTCTTTTGGTTTTATATTTGCAGATTACAGCACTGTATGTTAAGATTTTTGCAAGGAAGTGTTTTCTGTCCTCTGTTTTATTGCTGCTGTATTAAAAACACTAAATGGAACAGAATGGAAGGGCTAACTCACACCTTAGTATTTATGCCATCAGCCTCTGATAGACCCTACATTCCTTCTAGTGCTAAACACAGCTAGTAGTACAAAATGTTGCACGCTAATTGTTGTTCTAAGATGTTAAGCATAGCTAGACTGGCAGCTTGGTAACTGCAATGTTAAGTGCTTACTTTGAGAAGTAAATCTTTCTTCTCTTAAATGTGAGCTGTCAAAACTAAAACAATGATAGTGAGCAGGTTCTTTGAAAGGCTCTCCAGAAAGAAGTCAAATCTTGTAAGAAAATGATTTTTCTGTGGTATGTTAGCAATTTCACAAAATTTCACAAAATAATGGCAGAATTTTTGATAAAGAAAAAAGAAATTCAGGTTAAATAAAGCTTTGGACAGTACTGTCTTTAATTTGGAAAATGTATTTGTTGCTACCTTTTTCATCCTAAGCAATTGCATTCTCCTCTGAACCTGACTGTAAACTTAATAGGAGTTATTAGAATACATAACGACATTCACGCTCAAGATGCAACAATACTTAGTCCAAATTTTCTTTCTTTGAAAATGTTTATCTTCTGTACAGCAGCAGAAATATTTGTGATGATGATAGAACATATTCTAAGGAAATCTTCTCTGTAATTCACCAGCAAACATTCCGAAAATGTTCCAAAGCTATCTATTATCTTACACATTTTGGCTATTCTACTAATGGGTGGAGATTTTCCGAAAGAAAAACATAATACATATTCCCATAGTAATTCAGTAGCTATCTCATACTTATGATGAAGTCAGCAGGTTGATGGGTGAATTTCAAGATGCTGTACAGTTTTTCATTATGGATGGTAAATAAATTGTTACTTGCACTGTCTGATCACCTTTTGGCATTAGTAGCATAGATCAGGAGCTTGCCTTCTTGGCCAGAACGCACAGAAATTTCATCTGCCTGAAAAATAGGCAGGTTAGAGCATGTGAAAATAGTGTGGTACTGCTTGTACTATCAGGTGGAAGAACAGAAACATTCAATACTTACTAAAAAAAAAAAAGAGAGAGAATAGTAGATAAAAGAGAAAAAGCACACAAAAGGGAACAAAAGCATTCCTTCTGCTGAATACTTAAGTATAGTCACTGGAAAATACAATGGGTTATTCCAGCTCCCTTGTTGACTAAATTGTGTGTTCTTCCTACGGATAGTTCCTAAAAAAAGAACCGTTTATTGTTTTCCTATGTAGAGACACAGTATCTGTTGTTTATGGCTGTAATCATAGCATGCATAGTTTAAAATGTGGGACTAAGGGACAGACTATGTTTCTCCGTCTGGTTTGCCCTATTTATTAAAGCTTCTTTGTGATTTACTAACCAAACTTCTGCCTTTAGACTAGCTTCTTGTGCGTTGTTTCTATTACTTGGAATGTATTTTTCCATGCCTTATATTCATGTGAGATTTTGCCTACCACTTTTTTTTTTTTTTTCTCTGGCTTACTGAAGCAACTTTGTGGACATTAAGAATCTCTGTGTTGTCAGGATCTGGTTTTTGTTTGTTTGCTTGTTTTGTTGTTGTTAAAACCCTTTGTCAAGTTTTGGACAGGTGCAGTCCTCTACAGCTTTATAAAACTCATGGCTGTCACAGGATTAGCTTTTGTGGGGGGATCTCAAACACTGTTAGCTCCTGGGATCTCAGTTTACTGACTCTGCTAGACTACCTGCTACCCTCTAGCTCATGCGTGTGTATGAAAAGCCAAGATAAGAATACAAACGTAGGTATGTGTTTATTTGGCTTGTATTTTGGCACACTTTTTCCCTCCTTCTGAAAATATACTACTGTGCAAACAGTTGGAGGTGTCCTTTGAAGAAATCATTCTGATTCATTTGGTGAAGCTCACGTGGGTGAAATGTAATGTGACTTTGAAGTTCTCCTCTCCTGATATTTTGCTTAATGGCCGTTATACATAGCAATGACCATTTATGTCACTATCTATCAGTGTTTTAATGCAGAAACACACAGAAACAATATATGCATTATCTGATTATCAGAGAAAGCTCTTCTTAAGTTTCTTAAGTATATCCGTAAGCTATAAAGCATTTTATTGCATAGTTGAGGACTACATTCTGACTTCATTAATGCCTTGGAAAAAAATATATTTTTATTGGTCTGTGTCAGCAATTCTCACTTTTGCTGACTCCATTTGGTCAGATTACTGTTTGCTACAATAGTGGAATATGTCACTTTTTGAACTTGTCTACAGGAGCTCTTGTCCAATTTTTGGAAGATTGTTGCCTATGCAATTTTGCTTGTACATTGTCAGGAAACTGAGCGTATAGTGAAACTCTTCTTCACAATTGATTATCTAGGTGCTTGCCAATAGCCTCAACTGCATGCCTCTATGCTTTGTGTTCATTTTTGTGAAAGGGAGAAGAAATGCAGATGTATTTTGTAATTTTTTTTTAAATCCATCTATCTGTTGGCATTGTTGCTTACAACCTTGAATAACTTTCACAACTTAAGAAGTTTCATGTAATGACATAAAAAGAAGAGGAAACTAATGTTGTGCTACTACAGCTTATGGTCCATAAACCAAGATTTTAGCCATAATAGCTCTGAAGAAGTGAGAACAGAACTCAACCCATCTTTTCAAGTAGCTCCTCTTGGTTACATTGAAGAAGAAAAGCTTTAAATAGTATGTCTGGTCTCTGAGCTTAAATCAATTGCCTTTACCACAGATGGTCTCAGAGCCTGCTTTCTATTAAAAAAGAATGTTGTATGGTAAGTGCGGTCTCTTGCAGAATTTCTCACATTTATAACTGGAACTATCCATTCATTAGCACGTTAAAATATATTTTACTACATTAATAGACCTTTAAATTATTTTACTACAGAAAGTCTAAAAGATGTAACCACAGGAGAAGCATCCTGAGCCTCAAGTAGTGTTTTGTTGATTCAGATTTGGGCGAGATCCGATTTGAGTCTTTGCATAGAATACAGATAGACTACAGAAGTTCAGAAAAGTACAGAGGTCTAATGGGGGGTAAAAAAAAAAAAAAAAGGGCAGAGCACAAAAGAAGACAGGTGTGTTATAACTTCATGTGAAACTGCTCCACAGTGAAGTTTGTTTTCTAGACATTGGATTGGCCAGATTTGAAGACAGTCTCTGTCTAAGTAAAGCCATACAGCTTGCAATTATTTCCCACAGGAAGGTTGTATGTACTATGTCATCACAGAGTATTGATGCTCAGTTTCGTTATGTATTATGAGCTTCAAAGTAAGACGGTATTAACCTTGAAGTACAGATGGCAAGACTGCAAGCTAAATTGTGTTCATGTGTCAAGTATTTGTGAACTCATGCATGCCTTCATAACAGAACGTCAGTGTCTTGTACCAAAGTATTGCATTCCCTGTGTATTGTTCAGGATCCACTGATGAGAAGCCCAGGGCTTAGCAACAAGAGCCAATCTTCAGTGTAGATTTCTCAAGGAAAGAAAAAAGAAAAAAAAAAAGAGAGAGAGAGAGAGAGAGTGAACAAGATGCACTTCTACTTTTTGTGAAATTATGTTATAAAAACTGAAGTATGCACATGCTACATCTTTTCAGTATTAAAGTTCACTCCTTTTTTCTCCCTTCTTCTTTGTCCTCTTGATCTTTACCTTTTTTCCGTGTTTCCCTAGGATTGTAAACAATCATTAGGAAGTCAAACCACTGGGATTATCCTCATATCTGCTAGGCATTAATGACTGACCAGGAGTCTGTGGCTCATACTGAGCAGGCAGTCTTCACTATAAGCCAGATTATTTTACAATAGACAGAATAAACAGAGGTTGAAACCATCTTGAAAGATTTCATAGTATTAAACATACCAACATGAGCAAAGGTCTTAATGGCGTAAGTATCCCATTTCATGACAGCCATTTTTGACTATCTGAAATGGAATTGTTTACACAAACACAAATAATTGATCATGAAGGTTTAGAAAAAAATACATACTATGGAAGTAGTATTGGTGGTTATCATCTAGATTACTCTGTTTTAAGAATTACAACATGCATTTTTATCTGATAATAATGTCCTAATAGCAGGTCTGTATTTAGTACATAACATCACTATGAAGAAAATACTACTTTAATCAGCACCCTTAAGCAATTTATTGCTGAAAGCATTGGAGTTTTCTTGAAATATAACCTTCTACCATTTTAGTACTTAAGACAATTGTTACATCCCCAAAATGTTTTTGATGCTTACATTAGAGAAGTATACTCTCAGCTTTAATTCCAGTTTATATAGATTTCCTGCCTAGGAATTAAGTAAATTACTTCAAGAATTATGTTGGTGGTAAAAAAGAATTTCTGTTTGTAAATTCACTAACAGGCCGTGCGTTACTGCTACCACCAGTGTTAATGGAAGGTTTTTAATTCATTTGAAGCATCAGGACTAAGTTTTTACCTGATATGTTTGTAAACTACACCTTACCATAGTATCTATTACTTCCCATTTTGCATGTCAGCATTTTTGTTTTGTTTTGTTTTTTTTCCATCATATCATGAGTGAATGGGTTACATGGGAATAAATATTAACTATTAAATTCGCAGAAATCTCTCCTTATGGTTAGTCCTGATACCCAACAGGATTGGTAAAATCTGTCAGTTTTTTGTGACTGCAAAGTAATATTTGAGCTTTGAAACTGGAACTTTGTTGGACAAGTGTAGGTGCAAATTTCTGTAAACAGCTTCAGTTGTAGCTTTGTACCTGTCTCCATCTGACTGCCAGAAGCAATTCATTCATGGAAATAAATCAGGATTTAAGCATCAGTTGAAAAATATAGCAATCAATTTTATAGGTGCTTTTATATCATGATTTAACACGGAATGGGCATTGTTTTCTTTACTATATAAAAGAGTCAATAAAGGCTTCTAAAACACAGTCATCAGGGAATCCATTCTGTTCCCTGAATGAAATCCATTCAGTGGAATAATTTGTACCATATTGAAAAAGAAGAAATATAATGGTGTAAAATCAAAAACCTGCAATTGTGTTTATACTGTGAACAAAGAACTGGGTAAGAACCTACATTACAGGTACTTTGTATATTTTCATTGACACACATGTTTTATTTTACCGTGTCATAGGCATCCTACATAATGGTTAGATATGGTATGTACATTTTAAAGCTCCTGGCAAATATCTGACTTTCTGGTAGCTGACAGACAATAAGGGTGTTTGTTACACAAAGCAATAAGACAGGCTATTTCTGAGCAACTTAGCTCAGGTAGCAGGAGTGGTAGAGCCAAATAAACTTGTTGCAGGAAGCTCCCTCTGCTCGAGTGAGGCAACCTTAGGCGAAGCGCCATGCCGTCTTGGAGAACTCAGGTATCTTCACGCTGGAATTTTGGGTACTATGTAGTTACTACCATATATGCTAAGTACTCAAAAGAGGTAGGGGTTATTGACAAAGCAGCAAGCCTGAGTATCAGTGCAGAAAATTTCTGTTTACATGAATATACTGAAACAGTAACAGTATGCTTCTGCTTTTTTGAAAATATTTTGCCATTCAATCAGTAGGTACTCTGAAATGAGCTACAAAGTGAAGTTTGGCTGCTGTATTTTGTTTCTTCTACAAAAATCAGTTGTTGCTTAAATTTTCAAGACTTTTGATAACATTTAAATGGTTGTCCAAAGCTTGAGGCAGCCTCAGAAGTCTGTCTGCTCTGTGGATTCTTGACATATTTGTAGTCTCTTAACATTCACTACTATCACACAGCACTGCTCCAACAATGTTAGCGATGAAGGGAATGCTTGCATATCCTGGCTCTTGGCATTCCTGATGCTATGGTGTCTCCAGCTCCTCAGAGCAAAGCTGAAGGAGATGATGACAAAACATCTTGTGACCTCCCTGCGCTGAGCTTCCCACCACTGTACATTGACAGTGGGAGAGTGGCAGATCTTATGAAAGCACTACGTAATCGAGGCTTGAATGTTTTCTTATCAGGGAATTCAAACCTTGCTAGGTGTTTAAGTCAAGCTAGGTGAAGTCAGGGTATGGCAAACACTTAACTGTCCAGGTATTCTGCCATTGCCCGTATGCATGATACCTGTAACAACAGTACTGCTTTAGTATAAGAGAGAAAATGCTCAGCCTATCTGGGTATTTCCCTACGGCTCTGGCTTCTTAACTCTGCCTCTCTGCAGCCTGGTAGTATCTGCCAGTGAAATTTACAGGTTTGGATCTTCATTTCTACCAGGGAGCAGCACAGCTTCATAAGTGGGGAAAGCCAGCAGTAGGATATAGCCCCACAGAGAGGCCAAACACAGCAGACAAAGCTGGCAACGGGGTCTGTTAGCAACTACAACAAACCCTGCCTGGGGGCTATCCAGCAATCCCAGCCAGAGACAAGGCCATGCACAGCACAGTCCTGGTCTGAAATGGATTCTTGAGCGCCCTGGGCAGGGTGTGGGTGGAGGCCCAGGTGAGGATGCTCAGGGCAACTGCAGCTGATTATTACCTACAGCCCTGGTATCCTCAGTCCTTGTTGAGGTGACTTAGAAATAGCATAAAACACAGAATGTGTAGTATAATACACTGTTAAAAATCTTATTTCCTTTACTGTTGGTGCCGTTTTATTTCTTGTTACTGTCAGGAACTTCCAGTTGCCTTCATTAGCCTAATTTAATTTAAAATGGAAATTCCAGTAATCTTCCTTCCTTTATGATGACAGGTAAGACAATTGAGGAATGCCAATTGGTCACATAATATGTACAGCCTATTGCTGTTCATTTCCTCTACATTAATGGTTCTTTGTTCCCGAATAATCTATATAGCTTAAATAAAAAAGGTATTTAGTCACCTTATTTTCATATAAATGCCAGTGAAAAATAGCTATCGTAAGTATGCAAAAATAAGAATTTTTTGAATTAGGTGTTTCCTGTTTAACAACTTAGTCCATATATAATTCTGTTTTGGTATATGTGATGACCTATATTTAAGCCCTGTAGGAAAATGGCCTGTAACTTTTCCTTTGTCCTTCCTGATATTCCTAGCCTCTTTTTTTCTTGAGTTTTCTTCATATTTCAGAATTCTGTAGCCATTCATGGAAGGGAGTGTTATCTTGGACTTTATTTGTACTTATTATTTATCGTGAGTTTAATATATTCTGGTCAATATATAAAATCAGAAATAGCGATTATGGCTGTCTAGCATGACTTGTGTGGTGTTCTATACTTGTGCCTTGATTATAAGATCTTACTATAATCGTAATTTATTTACTTTGCAATGGGCATTTTAATAATTCCAAATTTCTTCTTGTGAAATGCAAAAGGGTCATTTCTAGATACTCCCAAAGTTGTCCTGACTTTTCCCTCAAAAAACAAACAGGGAGTAAAATAGAAATAAAAACTAGCAACAAAGTGCAACAGAATATCATCGGGAAGGTTCAACCTCTACTGCCATAGCATCATAGGCCCATGAAAACCTAATGAGGTTCAGTGAGGCCAAGCGCAGGGTGCTGCACTTGGATCAGGGCAATCCCAGGTATTTATACAAACTGGGGGAAGATCATCTTGAGGGCAGTCCTGTGGAGAGGGACTTGGGGGTCCTGATGGACAAGAAGCTGGACATGAGCCAGCAGTGTGCACTTGCAGCCCGAAGGCAAACTGTGTTCTAGGCTGCATTAAAAAAAAGGGGGTGGCCAGCAGGGAGAGGGAGATGATTGTCCCCATCTACTCAGCTCTTGTGAGGCCCCATCTGGAATGCTGTGTCTGGGCCCAGCACGAGAAAGATGTGGAACTCTTGTAATGTGTCCAGAGGAGGGCCACTAAGATGATCACAGGGCTGGAGCACCTCTCCTGTGAGGAAAGATTGAGGGAACTGGGATTGTTTAGCTTGGAGAAGAGAAAGCTCCGGGGAGACCTCATTGTGGCCTTTCAGTACTTGAAGAGAGCGTATAAACAGGAGGGGGAATGGCTGTTTACGAGGGTGGATAGTGATAGGACAAGGGGAAATGGTTTTAAACTGAGACAGGGGAGGTTTAGGTTGGATATTAGGAGGAAGCGTTTCATCCAGAGGGTGGTGATGCACTGGAACAGGTTGCCCAAGGAGGTTGTGGATACCCCATCCCTGGAGGCATTCAAGGCCAGGCTGGATGTGGCTCTGGGCAGCCTGGTCTGGTGGTTGGCAACCCTGCACCTAACAGGGGGGTTGAAACTAGATGATCATTGTGGTCCTTTTCAACCCAGGCCATTCTATGATTCTATCAACATGCTCCTTGTGAGCCAACATAATAAAGCAGGAGACGTTACTTTTGGAGCAGCCTCTGTAGATATACACCCCATAACATTTTTGTTTTGGAATAAAACAGCAAGTAGAATTGACAATTTCTCTGATGCAGTTACATGCAGAAAATCAGACCGTAGCTCTTATTGAAGGGGAATGTCAAAGCTCTGCATTCCATATGGATGTCACCAAAAAGAATTGTGATTTCATCAACACAGCTGTTAGCTTTGCAATGACATATGGGAGTAACTTTTTTTTTTTTTTAATGAACATTCTTACTGCAATTTTTCATTTGTCTTTTGCATTTTTTCCTGATATCGTGTCTTTAAATATGAGCACAATTTAAAAGGTAGTGGAAATTTCTGACAAACTGTTGTTACTTGTGTTAGCAATCTAACATTTGTCTAGAATTAGCATTGTCTCAAACCAACTGTTTTCTGAAGATCCAGATATAGCTTTAACTTATTCTGTAGTTATGAGGTTGATATTTTAGTCTAGAATGTATTTTGCCAAGTAAAGCTGGCTATGAATTTAGGCTTTTATACATACAATGATCAGTGAAAGATTTTCTAGATTCCACCCTGCAGCATAGGTTAGGGAAGAAAGAAAATTGTGATACAAAAGGAAGGCAAGAAGCTACTGAATTTCACATAAAATATTAGTATGCCAAATAAATAAATAAATATGATGACAAATACATAATAATAACATAGTAAAATCCTACATGCTATGCTATATTTAATGTCATCTTGGGCTGTGTAAGTACTTCCCAAACTAATAAATTTCCCAGAGGAATAAATTCATACAAAAGCAAAAAGATTCTGCACAACAGTGTTCCTTATTTTGCAGTTGATCTTAGAGTTTTGATGAACAATTCCAGTATTGCAGTTATTGTTTTTAAAAATATTAGAAAATAAAGCTTGATTTTTTTTTTCTTTTTTGTGATAATTTCAAATCACTTTAATATCTTTCAGTAAATGTTTTGTGCTACAAGGGGATGAGAAAAAGAGAAATGTTACCTTTCCTGTTTAAAGAGGTGCATTTTTTTTTTGTGAGAGGGTTTAAGTGTATACCAGCAATCTGTATTATTTGTCATAGGCCTCTTTTGGGGGCTTCTTTTTGGACTGAGTAGTAAAAGATGTGAAAGTCAAGCTCATCTTTGTGCTGCTAATAGAAGCACGTGCCCTAACTAATCCATGCACAAGCACTTCGCAAGTTAATTTACTTGATAAAGCAGTGAGATAAATATTGTATACGTTCTTCTGATATCTTTCACTTATAAAAATATTCATGAGGACTTTAATGCAAGTAGTAAATAACGAAATTTGAAGCACTTAACAGAGCACTTGATATGGAGATTTGCAGTTACTGTTTTAGATAAGAATTTTCTGTTAGATTCTAGCTAATGAATTTCACTGTCTAGCTAATGTTATATTTTTAAACAGTAATAGAAAAGGAACCTTTCATGGAAAAGTTATACTATTATTTTATGTAAGACTGCTGCAATACTGTACAATACAAATCTTTTGTTAAACAGTTAAACGCTTAATAACACCTTAATGTTTTGCATTTCACTTGTATGTAGGTTTTGCTTTGAAAAATGAATGATGTGCAAAGACATGTTTATGTTATGCTGAGAAATAGTTACTCTGCATCTTGATAAATTATGAAAGCTCCATCCAGTTGTCTTCTAGAATCACAGAATCATAGAATAGAATCATAGAATCACTCAGTTTGGAAAAGACCTTAAAGATCATTGAGTCCAACCATGACCTAACCATACTACCCTAACTCTAACAATCTTTCACTAAATCATGTCCCTGAGCACCACATCCAAATGGTTTTTAAACACGTTCAGGGATGGTGACTCAACGTCCTCCCTGGGAAGCCTATTCCAGTGCTTAACCACCCTTTCTGTAAAGAAGTATTTCCTAATATCCAACCTAAACTTACCCTGGCGCAACTTGAGGCCATTTCCCCTCATCCTGTCACCTGTCAGCAGTGAGAAGAGACCAACCCTGCTCTCGCTGTAAGCACCTTTCAGGTATTGGAAGAGAGCAATGAGGTCATTCCTCAGTCTCCTTTTTCCCAGACTAAACAGCCCCAGCTCCCTCAGCTTCTCCCCACAGGGCATTCACAAGCCTTGTTGCCCTTCTTTGGACCTGCTCCAGCACCTCAATGTCCTTTCTGTACTGAGGTGCCCAAAACTGAACACAGTACTCAAGGTGAGGCCTCAGTGATGGTAGGTGAGCCAGCAGTAACTGCTCTAATAGGACATGATATCTAGCATTTTTTATTTCTTTTTTACTTGCTGAATTCATATGTCATTAACTAAACCTATCTCAGCCTTGTTGACTGTTTCATGACTAAAAAGCACTACTAACACCTAGTGTTAGTGGTCAGAGAGGAAACAATGAGGCACTGTATTTCAGAAGTCACAGTTGACAAGTTCTCTGAAGCATACGAATGTACTCTTCAACAAAGAGCCATATAGATACAAAGATGCGAACTGAGACAATAAACTAATAAAATACATAACATTTCAATATATGTACGTTTTCAAATTCATATTTATCTGTGAAATGGAAATGCCGAGCTCTAACTTTTGAGAGGGTATGGGCATGTGAGAAAGTAGTTTGATGTTAAACTTAATTTAAGCCACACACTAGAAAAATTATTATCCTGCAAAGCTTTTGTGTTACTGTGAAATACCACAATGGATTTTAAAAAAGCTTCAACTGAAAAAAAAGAAAAACATATATCTCATTAAGAAGAAGTGGAAATCTTATGAAATGTTAATACTCAGTTAATATCTGAGAAGTGGTTCATTTCATTCCTTTCCAGGAACATTCCTTCTGAACTCTTGGCAATTTGCACTGCTTGCATCAGCTGCTAAGATAGTAAAAAGTCTAGTTGCTCTTTTTTTCCTTGTTTTCTGTTTGTTTGTGTGTTTGTTTTTGCCCCTTGACTCCCTTACAATATGGAGAGGAACCATAATTAATCCATGTTAAATGGGTCTGCTTTAATATCTTTTTAATGTGGATAATTCTATATTTTCCTTTTTGTTCCTATCCAGTCCAAACAATTCTTCAAAAGGGCCCAGTTAGCTGCTATGCTAACACATACATTCTGAACAGTTCAGCAAGTCTAACATCTCACTCAAAACTGATTAATTTTGAGCACTTCTTTAGCTGAACAGTAGCCTTCATTGACTCACTGAAGAGCTATGTAGTTTGCCCTTGCTATCCCTAGTTGCTGTTAACCTCCTACAGCCCATTTATTTAAATTGGCTGTTCTGAATGACATTGCCCTAACTTCTCTTCACCACTATCAAAAGAGACTTGCAAGCTCGCCTCCCTCAGTAGCAATTTCTTCATCAGTTTCTTTACAGAACCATCTTTATCCCCAGTTGAAATCTGTGAGAGCATTACATGAGAAGGAGTCAAAGCTGGCCTCTGGGGAACTAGAATTGAGGTTGAAGGTCTCACATTAAAAAAGTCATTTATTTCTGGTTTAGTTTTGCTCTTAGGCATTATTCACAGCTTTGCTCTATCTTCAAACAAAAGGAGCAGTGGCCCCACTAAAAGAAGAAAATTTGAAGCTATTGAATGTGCTTAGGGTTAGTAAATATTAACTCAAGCTTTCAGGAGCCAATCCACAGTATGTCTCTAAAGCAAGAGAGCCTTTCACTGCCATCTCCTTTTTGTTTCCGTACTAACTTCATTTTCTTCCTAGCAGACAAGACATTTCTAATAACACTTTCTCAAGGCATATGGTTCTGTAGGTCATTGGAGAAAAATTCAACTCCTCGGCTGATTATTATCATTATAGATTGTTTTCTTGTTGGTAGTAACTGAAATAAAATGCAAGTGTTTACAAGGAAATGCAGAAAAATATTTGTTTCAATACTTAGTAGTTCTGGGCTAGACGTGAAGCTTCAGTGTGCGTTTTAACGTATCTGTTTACTGACGGCAAAATATGTTCAGAACAGGTTTGGAAAAATCACCTGCTCAAACTTCAGTCACGCAGAATGTCTTATTATATGCTTTTGATCGTGGGAGTGTCAGTGTATTGGCTTTCTCATTTTCATGTTATTTTTCCTGTGCTAGTGTCAGATTCCATACTTCTCATGTAATGTAAGCTGACTTTATTTAAGTGAGGTTTATTTGTCATATGTGGAGGACACGGTGTATTCCGCACTGACAAAAATGTTTTGATAAGAAGAGTAAATTTATACCTAAATAAGGAGCTTGTAATACCCACTGATTTCAAAGGGAATTGTTTCCATTTATTCAGAAATGTAACCCAAAGAATTTAAGCTGTCAAGATAGCCAACGGTTAAAGTGAACATACCTGATATACTGTGACATTTTTGTCATTATTTTCAGTTATAAGAAAAACAAATGTGCTAGAGACATCAAATAAATAAATATAAAATTCTGCCATTTATTATAGTCTTCTGCTTAATAATGTGAAAATAAAATAAACATGCTTGTCTTAATTCAGTTAAATAAAAACCAACTAAACATTTTATATGAGTAAATTCAGCAATTTAGTAACAAATTGCTAAGATTCAGAATAAAACAGACCTCTCACATTTATCTCAACAGAAATGTCTGTCTTCATATAATCTCAGCAGCTTTTTTTATAAGGTGAACAGGAACAAGTGTGAAGATACAAATAAGTGAGTAACTTGCACAGCTACAGATTCATGCTTGCCAGACATGGCAATCATGACTCGTATCATAGTGGCTAACCCCAGAGTTGTATGTTTTCTTCTGACAAATAATGGGCAAGTGTCTGCACTGCAGGCACACTGAGATGCTTTAGTTGGGACCTGGCAAGATAGGAGAAAAACACAATTGAGGGAGAAGCGGAAGCAGTGATTTGGATTGTAGGATGAGTATAGCTGGCTTGCTGGGTGCTAATCTGAGACTCTCTTGGTTGGACTCCATTGAGCTGTGTACACATAACCAAGTGATTTTCTTTTTTTTTTGCTACTGTAGATGTTGTTAGCAGCTTCTAAAATTTCCACTCTTACATGGCTACATGTGGGGCTAACTTCATGCCCATATGTATTTTACTGAGTATATATTTTACTGAGGGCAGTAAAAACACAAGGGCTTCTCTGAAAGTAATGTCTCCTATTTTATTGTGTTGGCCCATGGCATCAGAGGTGGATGCTGGTGGTATGGCAGTAGAGGTTGAACCTTCCCACCAATACTCCATTACATTTTGTTGTCATGTAGTAGTGGCAGCTGAGGTGGAGTCTGAGATGGAAGAGCCAGTGAAGCAAAGATCTGTCATTGAAAAAAAAATGGTGCCCATTGGCATTCATCAGTGCTTTCTGAACAGTTATGGAGACCAAACAGTGGATGTGAGCGCAGTGAGGTGGTGGGTGCTATGTTTCAGCAGTGGCAACAGCTACAGTGGATCACTTTAACTGGCATAGATTTTTATGTGCATAACATGCAGGCTCTTGTTTGTCACTGTCTAAAATGCATAGCTAGTAGTGGTGACTGTGTTGGGGAAAAAAACAGTGTTTTGTAGCTGAGAACTTGCTCTATCAAATAGTATTAGTGTGTGCTTTGTTTTATTTCTGACTTCTGTAGAAATAAATAGGAGGCATTACTTTCAGAGTGATCTATGTATTTACTATGCAAACTTAGTGTTTATGTTCATGTGTTTGCATGATCAGTGTTTAAATGTCTATGCAGTTTGGGCAAAAACAGAAAAAAAAGGTTTTACCAAATTAGCTCTGCAGTATTGAAAGATTCTGCTTTATAATATCTTTGTAGTTTGAATTTATGTTCCTCAGGTAAAACTTTACTGTAAAAACAGAGCATCCTATTTCTGGGAAAAAGAAAACAAAACAACAAGTTATGTTTTCTGTCCTATTTTCTCAAGGCTTTTTTCTCATTTTGAAATGTGGTCAGCCTAGGCCTTGTTTATCCAGAGGGTTAGTGAAAGCATTGCAGGCATCTTTCCACTGTGTTTGTCAGGAAAGATGTTTTTGTTTTTTTAAATCTAAAATATATTTTAATAGCAAAAACAGTTTCTCACAAATATCTTTCCCTTTTACTCCATCAGTAAAGCAGATAACCCTCAATGTACATTTTCTGCTATTATTCTCAAGAGTTTCAGTGATATGGGATAACCTGACATTACAATATCTTCTGTTAAAGCACCAAAAAAAGCTTTGAAAAACATCAACCTCTGTTTGAATATCTTGTCCCTGTCACTTGCAGCTTTAATGTCTCTCTAAAGTACTACAGTTTTCCTTTTACCTGGCTCATAGAGTCAATCTTTCATTCTGTTTCTTCCTGCTGTGATCCTGTAGGGTCATGTGTTTCTTCTTGTACACAGCCAACAACTCTGTGCTATATGCAGGAATGATCAGGTCGGCTCCAGAAGGATTTTATGGCCTAGATTGTATATTTTGTAGACTTGCATTATCACAGTAGTTGATGTCTAAGATAGATACGAGCTGCTTCCAAAATAGGAAGTCCTTTACTACTTACTGCCTGCCCTGCATCCCACTCTCTCTTCCAACCACATTGTCGGTGCCAGCTCATGGGACTCTGTGAGGAGTCAGGTTAAAGCAAATGCTGGGATTATAGCTAACAGTTTTCTTGGTTTCATTTTCATATACTGAAGGGGAATGTCAGGATTTGTATCCTGTATGAATGATCATTTTTTCATAAATATATTATATTGCTGCCTCCCAAGGTTTTTTTGCTCACTGTAGGAAGAAATGGAAGCTGTTTGACTTGGATAACTGTATTTGCAAGATCTACCTTTGCAGGTGTTTTCTGTACTAGACTAGGAACTTCCTCTGCAGATGGAAATAGTTTATTTTTTCTCTGGGGAAGAAAAAGGATTTCTATAATTTGGGAGGAAATTGGTTGAGAAGATAAGTTATCCTAGTAATAAATTTCCATATGAACAATCATAAACAACTCATGAAAATGGTTTTTTTTAAGAGTATTCCAAACGTCTGTATACAAGCTTAAGTTGAAGTCATAGGATCCATTCATTTACAAAAAAAAAAAAAGAAAGAAAGAAAAAAGAAAAAAAGCTTTCAGTATCAAAACCATCAGATATAGTCTGTCTTGCTTTGTCTTGGTATAGTTGATTACTGCCCAACTACTATCCACTACTATCCATCACTTCTGATTTTCAAAGAGGAAATACTATTGTTCTGAAGAACAATTCAGTGCAATTAGAGTTCTCTTTTCATGGATATGCTACGTTTCTGATGAGATTAGTATTTAGTTTTATTAGGAATTTTTGTAGTAGTTGACAAATAATTGATGATTGCTTAGACCCAAAACAGCTACAGCATTGCATCAGTAATTACTTTAATAGAATGTACAAGTACTAAGTTCACTTTTGACTTAAAGAATGGATGAAAGATTATTTGAGAATGAATTAGGTATGACTGATTTAAGTAGTTCAACACATCTCATTTCAGTGTACAGTTATATTAGATAAAACGTAATGGAAGTTATGAACTTTTCCTAAGCATCCTTGCCAGACAGGGATGCAAAGAATTGATATCACTACCAAACTGTTTTCTAACAGGTGCCACTTATTGTCATGAGAACTTGGGTTCAGTTTCAGTTCACTCTTTCACAGTGTGAGCCTGCATGTTATGTAAAAAGGAAGGCAATTAAACCTTAAATGTTACCTGAAGAGTGTGGTGCTCTCAGTCTATTCTGAGATCTCTTCACTGATGTGTTTGTAGCAGATGAATTAAATGTTAGATTCAGAGCATTTCCTACACACAAATAACTCTCAAAAGGCAGTCAGTGTACATTTACAGATGATTCAGGGACCGTTCATTGAGAACAAAAAGATGTCTTCTATATCATATAAAGAGATGCCCTGGCTGTTGAGCTAGTTGGAAGGAAGGAGACATTGCTTTCACTGTGCGTTTCTGCTGTACCAGAAAGTTTCATCTGAATCTGTTAGTGAATTCAGTACAAATAACTGTCGTGTTTTCCTGTCACCAAACTGTAGCTTTTAAGTCAGCTGTACTGTCAAAAGCAGAAACTAGCCTGCCTTCATCACTTTGTTCAGCTAATGAAGTTATTAGAATATCAGGAATTGAAAGTTGCAGTTAGTATTTGAAGTCTAATTACTGGCTTTGAAATAGTTTTATTCTATTACTCGGAGTCCACTCAGAAACTACAGTTTTCCAAAATCCCATATCTACCAACTACTTTGAAAATACTTTTAAAGATTTCCTTTAACTGCTGTAATTTCTCTTCCTGCCTTTGATCTGTGCTTCTCATACAGTTTCTTGGCGTTGACTCTTGTTGCTGAAAATATCCCCCTTCAGTGTGTATATCACTGATTATTTTATGTTGCCATTTCTGAAGATGCATCACACTTTAATTAACATCTTGATGTTTTGGTGAAAGGAAGCCTGTGTCTCTCAAAAAGCACACTACATTGTCCAGTTTGACTTCTGTCCACAGCTGAATACCATATTCTATACGGTCCTGGAGAACACATGGATGATGAAATGCATAGTTCTCTGGATATGTGATTCTATAGCTCCATTTCTGCCTCCATATTTTGTTCCTTACGCATTTTCCTCCTGATGCAAGTACAATAGGCCTATGCTATCTGTTTTTTGGGTTTTTTTAAATGTTGGTAGGCCTTAGTAGTGAAAATAGTCCTTTGCAACCAGTCACTCTGAAGACATCAATTATTCAATATTGAATGGTACACAACATAAAATGCAGGATGCTCAATTTCAATTAAGATTTGCAGTGCATATCAGGCTAAGTTACCCAAACCAGCACAGTGTGTAAATTTTGTTTTGCTGCCTGCAGTCACTGTGCCATGGTAGTAGTAAAAAGGTGAAATTTCAGAGAAAGAGTAGTTGGCGTATTTGCTACATCCCTGCATGCATCTTGGGAAAGGCATCAACAACTGCAGTTGAGACTTAAGCAAACACTGACCAATAGAAGTAGCTATGGAAGTGCACTGAAGTAATCTATCTTTTGGTGATCTGTTTACACACTGTCCCAGATTTATACTAATGATTTTTCAGCTGTAGTAGCACCTTCAGACTTGATAATTGATGAAAGTTGTTGCAGTTTCAAATGTTTCCATTTCTATTCAACTGGCTTTCTGCAAGTAGTGACAGAGGGGAATAGACTAAAACCCAGTAACGATGGGAAACAAACTGGGGTGACTGTGGGCAATAAGAAAGTTCCCATTGTATAACACAAAAAATGCTGATTTGAGTTGTGTAGACAAAGCCTCAAAGGAGCTAAGAGAGTCATAATCCCTCATGTATGGATCTGATGTCACAACAACTGGGATTTTTCTGAAACTCCATCTGATCTTTCGTAAATTCGGGTTGGGGGGAAGGGGGTAGCAAAAAAAAAAAATCTGAATGCAGGCCATTTAAAGAGCACAATAACAATTCTTAGAGCTGGAAGAATTGATATGTGAAGAAAGATTATATCAATATTTTTGAAAAGTTCAGATATACAAATACTTGATTTTGATACACTGGACTGAAATTATGGAATACTCCCTGATGTTCAGGTACTACAATCTGTAGAAAAATCTCTTGAGAGAAGAGGTGCAAAATCACTTAAGACTTCCAAAACTAGACAAGATAAACTTCAGAATACAGAAAAGGACCTTTTGTATCACTGATTGAGATTTGACAGCTCCTTCTCTGTCCTTGATTCTATTATTATATTTGCTTATTTAAATGCTTCAACAACCCAGTATTAACTTTAAATTATCTATTATTATGAGATGAATTCTTTTAGCAGGGAACATAGGGGCAAATATGTTTTAAAGGTAAGATTAAATGTTTGACTAAGAACTGTTTATGTTACCAGAAAATCCTCAAGGAAAGCACCAATGACAGCACACACGGGAATGACACAAAGCTGTACCAGGGAGCTTCAGACTAGATGTTAGGAAAAATTGGTGTACCATGAGGAAACTGGGTTCCTGGAGAGTTGGCTAATGCTCCATACCTGTGACTGTTCAAGAGATGTTTGGACAATCCCCTCATTTATATGGTTTAACTATTGTTTAGCCCTGAAGTAGTCATGCAGTAGGTCTCTTCCAACTGAATTGTTCCATTCTATTCTATTCTATTCTATTCCAATAATTTCTGTTAACATTTTAGGCTAGTAGAAGCAATTAGTTTTCATACTGCCATGGAATTTAAGTGAACATGCAGCTTATAACAAAACCATGATTTTCATTCTGATCTTTAGAGAAGTTAGTGCTGTAATTTCTGAAGACTAATGTTTCTGTAACACTTAAGACCACTGAGATTTGCAAGGGGTTTCTCTTCCCACAGGCTTTGGCTATGTTTGTCAGCCCTGTAAAGTCTGTACAGTGAAACGTGAGCAGTGCTGATCCCATGTATCTCCTGCTGACATCAGTAGGAGCTTAGCACCTCTCAGCATCAAAGAGTTTTGATACTGCAGCTGACTCTCAGTAATGCAAAACAATTAAAAATAATAGCAAATGGAACAAAACACAAATGATCCAGTAGAATCTGAGAAAGCTTTTGAGGATACTCCAGTAATATAGAATAAACTTAGTTTTACAATTCTACGCTTCATTCATGACCAGAGAGTATCAGCAAAATTTATGATGCAGAATGAAGTTAAGATCTAAAGATGAAATAAATTGTTTAGTGATGAGAATTTTCAAAGACTGGCAGTGACTATATCAAGATTATTAAAAATTCAACCTAAAGTAATATGGTGATAGGAAACAACATAATTTCTTATGTCAGGAATTATTTAGTATTTAAATGAAGTGAATAAATGTTGAAAAGTTAGTCTTTCTGTCCACCATCATATTTACTGTACTCTTTGACATAGCAATGATCAACGTACTTTATATAGTGGAAGTCCTGATTCATAACTGAAGTTCCTGTAAAATAAGTAAATGCTTGCACTATAAAGGCCTTAGTCCCTACATACACTTTTCCATCGATTCATGTCTTACCTATAAATTTGCCAGATCTTGATTCTTTCTACAATACTACTTCTCATCAATAGCATGAAGCTTTACTAGTGTGCTATGGTGTGCTTACCATCTTTCTGAGTGGTCTGGATTTACTGGGGATAAAGCCAACTGAATGTCACCCTCCCTTTTTAAAGCTGGCTGCAAGGCTTGGTGTATTTGTGCCTGAAGTCATTGTAGCTAGGACTTTATTCTAGTCCTCTATTATGCTTTGATATCTTTTCAGCTGGACCTACACAGAAGTCCTATATTTAATTGTCCTTTCAGAACAGTAAAAGATTCCAGAAGCCCTGCAGTTAAGAAATCACAACAGAGACATTTTCTTAACATAACAGAGGCATAACTAAACCTGAATGTAACTGGAAGTGCAGTTGCAATAATACATTACAAACAAAATATGAAAATGAATCACAGGAAGTTCAAGAACAAAGATCAGACCTATAAGCTATGAAGGAATGAATAGGATGTTGCCACAAGGCATAAACATCAACTAGCACTTTCCTTTGAAAGCCACTGCAGAGATTAAAAGAAGCATGGACTCTAGGACTCACAATAACTCACTAATCAAAGAGGCTTTTGCCAGTGTACAGTATCCAGTGAATAATATCAGCCAAGGTCTGTCTGAAGTGGACTGTGTCTCATTTTTACTGTCAGCTAGCCTTTAGTCTTTAAAACATTCAGGCTGCATCACTACAGGGAAAGTCACTGAAGTATGAGCTGGCGTGTGACCTTCTGAAGTTCAGTGCATTGCTTCCCAGTCCTAGTGTGCCCTGCCAGGCCAAAGGGCCAACTGTATCATGGCGTGCATCAGGCCCTGTGCTGCCACCAGACAAGGGAAGAGGTTTTCCCACTCCGTGCTGTGCGGCCTCACCTTGAGCACTGCATGCAGGTTTGGGTGCCACAATATAAGAAGGATATAAAACTATGAGAGAGTATCCAGGGGAAGGCTATAAAGATGCTGAAGGGTCTAAAGGACAAGGTGTATTGGGAGTGGCTGGGGTCCTTTGGTTTCTTCAACCCAGAGCAGAGGAGCTGAGGGGAGGCCTCTTGGCTGCCTACATCCCCTCACGAGAGGAGTGGAGGGGCAGTGCTGAGCTCTACTCTCTGGTGACAGCAACAGAACCCAAGGGTTAGGGAAAGGTTCTTTACCAGAGGGTAGTCAGGCCCTGGAACAGGTCCCCCAGGGCAGTGGTCACAGTCTCAAGCTGCTATAGTTCAAGGAGTGTTTATAAAGAGCCTCAGACATAGGGTTTGTAATTTGGGTGGTCCTGTGTAGAACCAGAAGGTGGACTCAGTGATCTTTTTGTTCCCTTCTAGTTCAGGATGTTCTATGATTTTATGAACTTTGTAGCATAGATTAATGCTTTGTTCTTGTACCTTACAGATATAAAAAGTTGAACTGGGAGATATTTCATTGTATTTTTTTTAATTGTAACTGTAATGTGGAATTGCAGTGACTCTGAGTTAATTTTCATAGTTTCCATACTAAACTACAAAATCCCTTCCAGACAGGCCAATGATAGAGTGATAAGGTATATTCCTATTTATAGAGAACATATAGTTCTGAAGAAGTTCTTCTGTGCCTGCAAGAAATTACTCATCATGAATTAAAATGCAGTACTCATTTTCATGCAGCTATTATGTACCACCAACTGTTTAGCACTACGTGGCTGTGGAGTAAAGACTGTTCATGAAGATAAGCCATAGATAGCATCTATTTTATGGAAGAGCCATGTTCGCATAGGTGTCTGTGATATTTGCTTATGTGAAAAAAATGCTGCTTTTTATATCCTTTTGTCAGGACAAGAATTCAGGAGACTGGAGTTAATCTTTTTTTTTAGGTGCTGTTGCTAATTTTTAGGTATAAACCATTTCTTTATTATTTCAGAACACTGTGTATGCTACCTAGACCTGTTTTCATGTCTGTAGTCAAGAGATATACCAAAGATGTTTGTGCTGAACTTGTTGGTACACACATAGACTAAGATATGAAGTCCTAAGAATGACTAATAATTAGCTTTCTGGTCCATTAGTCAAATCCATTTTCTCTGTTGAAAGCATCTTCCCCAAATCACTACCTGCTCTAATAAGATTCAAAGTGACAATCCAGAAGTTTCTCCAGTCTGAGAGAGCATGGCATAGGAATACCTTTCAGGGATTCCAATGAGGCTCAGAATCTTTCCATGAGGATAAGTAAAATTAATCCCAAAATAATACTGACTTAGATTTAACTGTCTGTGATTCCCTCACTTTTGACATGGACAGTGAGATTATTTGCTAGGGCAGTTATCCATCAACTCTGGAGCATGGAGAGGTATTTTGAATTTAATATATGCAATATGCAGGGCAATTTGTTGCACTATTTTTGAAACAACATCCCATCTAAATTTCATTACCTCAGAGATGGATGCATAATAAAGGGTGATGTTGAAGCAGAAAGAACCATATCAATTAAATTTAAAGTTATGGCGTTATACTAAACTGAGAAAAATAAATATGGTACTCAACTGGATTGTGTAGATGTTTTGTATCTTTCTAATATAAATTTTTGCCAGACCTTGCAGGCAACCTGAAGGAATGAAATTTCAGACTAAAAGATAAGAGATTTAGATTGGATATAAGGAAAAAGTTTTTTGCAACTGGGACTGGAACAGGTTGCCCAGAGAATTGATGATTGCCCCATTCCTGGAGACGCTCAAGGTCAGGCTAGACAGAGCTCTGAGCATCCTAATTGAGCTCTAGGTGTCCCTGTTCATTGCAAGGAAGTAGAGTAGATGACCTTTAAAAATCCCTTCCAACTCAAATGATTCTATGATTCTATGATTCAGGTATCTCAGGCAGATCCTAAATGCTTCTTGTTAGATTAAACTGGCTTTAAAGGCTTTTACCATGGTTTCACAGCATTTGCACAGATTATGCCTAATTTTTCTTTTTTTTAGTTCACAAAAACAGAGCAGTTTCAAAGTCATGCACCAAAATTTGTGATATCGTTGCTCAAATAGTTAGCTGGACATACATAAGAGAGTTTAATATTCCAGTCTGTCCTTTCATGGAAATGACATGAGCCAAGGTCCCTTTTTCCTGTTCTTGATGGGCTGCTCAGGTAAATGATAAAGATCTAATGAATTAGAGTAAAGACTAATAGATAACAGATGTACAGATGCTATCCACTCTATTAATTAATGCTGATGTACATTATGTGGAACTAATGCAAATTACCGTATGCGAATGTTTACAAATTGGAATTATGCTTAGCAACTCAGTAAGCACCTCAGTGAAAGTATTTTCAGTTTATTAGGGAAAATGCTACGAGGAAAATAGGTACAATCACTGTGGCATTTATTCATGACCTTCAGGTTCTAATTTAGCTCGCCTTGTTCATGAAATTTTTCTTCAGCCTAAGTCAGTTAAGACTGCATTTTATCATTACTCCCATTCTGCAATATTATTTTATTCTACATTCTCCTACTGTTAAAAATGATAAAGAAAATTATCAGTCTCGGAAGTTTTCTTTTTTAACAAAGCGTACCTACAAAAATATGTATAAACTGTGGCATTTTTCAAATTCATAATCTGTTGCCAACATGTCATTAGATGGCAGGTTTTTCAGGTTGACGAATTATTTTCTAATTTACTCCTCAAAAAAGATGAGTTATCCAAATATTACACAAAATTATGTCTTCTGCTATTCAAATGAGTTCAGACCCAAACTAACATTTAAAGGGAATTTGATCGTAACTTGTAAACTGTAACTGAAATGAAGGCTGTGTAGCTAATGGTTTACTCAACATTATGTTTTCTCTTTTAGGCAGATACTGTGCATAATGGAGTATATATTTTTTCCTTGTAAGAAAATATGTTTGTACAAATGAAGTTTTTACTGTGGCTACTGTTGAGCAATTGCCGGTGTCCAGATCAGACACTCCAGCTGATTCTAATAAATGATGTAATATAAAATATGAGTTCTTAAAGGAGAAATACTGAACAGAATAAGTACACTTCACCTAAAGCAAAGACGTTAGCTACGATATGTACAAGCTACTGAGAAGTGATTGAATCAATAGCAGAAATCAATACAAATTTGGTATAAACTTGTGTTTACAGAAAACACATGACATCACTGGAACAGGTGTCATGGTATTAAGACATTGTGCATGAGTAGTATTCATAATGTCTTTGGTCAAAATGATTTTCACATTTAATAATGAAAGCCAGCAAGCTAAATACTATTTTTTTTTTTTTTCCCATTTAAAAATATACACCTGTTAAAAGACCCTTTGCTTACCTGCTGTTTAGAGGGCTTATTTTCTATTTTTATGTGCTGGTCTATGTGAAATTAATTTATTTCATTCTCAGAATAAATGAAGACGTATCTTCCCAGTAGTATTCATGAAAAACTTGTAAGCAGTAACAAAATGCTTTCTTCTGCAGTAAGAAATTTATTCCATTTTTTGTATCAATTATGGGTCATTCAAACTACCAACCCATTTGTGTTAAATGCAGTATTATAATAACATGTGTTACTGTTTCTGTAATTATATTTTTTGTTCTAAAAAAGCTAGTTTATTGGAGTCTTTCAGTGGCAATTCAGGGTTTCACAGTAATACTAGGGGTACTACAAAAAAAAAAAACAATAAAAACAGAAAGCGTGGTAATAATCTGCTACACTGTCATATATGCTGTGGCATTTGAAACCCCTCTGATCTCATAAACAGTGTGTTAAATTTTTATTTAATGTAGTCAGGAACAACTCCTGAAGCCTTTGCCAGGATTGTGGAAGGGAACAACCGCCTGAGGTTTAGGCAGCCTGCAATCAAGTCATTAGCCTTACTGAATAGCAGAAGTTCTGGGATGGGATTATTTATGAACCTAATTGACAGCTTGCACTGGTTTACCATAGGAAAGGGAAAGAGATAATCTAACAGGGGAAAAGGCTACCCTTAAAATGGAACTATTAAAGCAATGAAATTACTTGGTTTGCATATTTTCAATCTTCTTGAATTTATGGTTGCCTTGCTGGGAGAAATTTAACCGCTGTCTGCTGAGGAAATGTTGCTTTCTTTTTAAAGTTCTGTTGTGTCAGCATCCAATTTCTTTGTAGAACATTGTTGAACATCTCTATGTTCTCTTTTTAAACATGATAAACTGCCTCTCGCAACTGGCCCAACAGTTGTCTTGATGTATATTTTATTTCCTCAAATATCTGTCAGTGTATTTAGTGTAAGAGATTTTGAGATGTGTGTAGGCAGGGTCTGTTCAGGATCCCAAACAATTTTTAACTTTGCTCTAACAAAGCTTCCTGTGTTCTGGTTTCTCGTCCATAATATGGAACTGGTGACACATTTCCTGTCAGGACAGCTCTTAAAATAAGCAAACATACTGTATGAATATTCAGAAGAAACAGATTTTTGGATTACCTGTGATATTTATTAGCATTTATAATAACTACTCTTTGAGAGTCTTGGATGAAAGCGTTATGATTAATATGTCTTGTTTGCAGTTTTTCTGATGTTGTTTTATTACAAATATTTTCAGTGATTCAGATATTGTGTAAATGCTTGCATGTTTAACAACCACTGTCATCTGATTTCTCTGACTATAAAGGTCACTGTCAGCGTAAACTAAACCATAAGAACTGGGATTCAAAGATGAGTAAATAGAATTAGTTGATAGTTAAAGAGCTTAAAATAGCCTCTTGTACATCTTGGAAGCTACTTGGAAGTAACTAACAAACATAGAATTTCCTCTGTATTGCTCCCCTGTCAAACTTAAGCTAGTCCCCTTTTTTGATGCAATCTTTTGATGAGAAACTCGGCAGCTAAAATTGATGTCATTTTTCAAAAGAGCACATTATAACTGTGCAAGAAATCAGCATTAGAGCTTTAGTTAACTATTCTAAATCATTCTAGTCATACTTCTTTTCAAAACCATGAAAAACTGCTGAATTTAAGAAAAAAAAAAACCTAATTTCTCCATCTTCTATATGTCTTAGTGACCATTTACTAAGGATGTTAACATTTACCTATGTTGGAAAAGAAACTGCTTCTCTGTCAGTTCTACATTTTCCTCCATAGTTTTTTCCTTTCTCCCAAAGGAAGTGGGAAGGTATAGGACTTTTCGTGTTCAAACCTATGACTTTCATGTCCTTGAGCAATTTTCAGTGCATTGCACAACTCTCCTAGAGTTTGTATGCAATTCTAGAACTATTCACAGAGATTTTTGAGCAGTCACTGCAAGTGGGGAAACAGGGGCACCCTTCTTTTATAGAAAAGGTAGTGCTCAGCTCTCGGTGGATTTGAGATGTTCTGTGCTGCTCCCTACTCATTTTCTCCAGCATTCCTACAGTACATTCATTAATGGCAGTGGAGAGGATATGGCTACAGCCATATCTACAAAAGGGAACAATATAAATTACAGCAATTTAATTTTCAGTGATCACAGAGCCTTCTGAAGAAACTGGTGAGCTCCTCTATGACTGCAGCTCTGGGTTCTCACGAGCTGTCCCGCTTTCAGGTTTGATGGAAGTGAGAAAATTCCTTCTCTGTCTCAGATGGATACAAAGAAGTCATCTCATATCAAGCAAAACTGGGAGGGGTAAAGATGCATATCTCCGACTAGGTCATTTTGAACACTTTTAACTGCTGCTCCTTGCAAGAACACCTTACCGCATTCAGATTGAATTATCTTATTGTCAAAATTCTTTGGCCCAGATTTTCTCAGATGTTTAAAGACAGCTGATGCACATCGGTACTTTCTACAGTTAGTTAGTTTAGTAGCTGCTATAGTAAAGCTGAGAAGCCAGAACTGGTACATGTGTTGATAAGACATTTTTTCCAGATCATACTAGAGGATTTTGAGTACTCCTCTATCACCTCTGGTTTGTTCTTTCTCTTAAAGAATGTTGATGGTATGTTCAATTAGGTACAAAGACAGTAATGAGGAACATGAGGTAAAACATGTTCAAGGCTGATAGAGTAAATAGTACAGAGATTATAGTAGACTGATGAGTGGTGAGGGGATGAGAAGAAGAGGGACTATTAGACATGGAACCAGAATTCTGAATGTGATGCATTGGAAAACATTAAGTCAGAAAAGTGTTCAGAGAGTATGCCTCTGCATCAGAGCTCCAGACTAGGAAGATGTTAGTGGTGTGTTTTCAACTGGGTTCAAGAAGGGACATTTTCTGTCAGTGAGACCAGAGCTGAAAGGATTGTTCTGAAGTTGGAAGGTTAAAATGAGGTTAGTATGTTGCATTTCTGTTAGTCAATAAGAAGGTAACAACACCATGTTAATGTGTTTGGGAACAGTGAGAGTGGTTTTGCTTTCTCTCTTATTTTATTTTATACGCTACATCTATTCTCATCTTTACAGTCCACTTGTCTCTCCCACAGGTTTTTCACTCATAATTTCCTGTCTTGTGGTTATTTCTAGCATATAGTAAAGTACCCACGATGTAGTAAATCTATTTTCTTACGTTTAGAAACAATGCATATTTTCATTTTCCAAATATATGTAGTAAGTTACGAGAATAAGGACCTACTACTGTGATTGCTGCTTTCTCTGCTCCATTAACCTGCAAAAAGCCCAGTTTCTAGTGAAGTCTAAATCCATTCCAAATCCAATGTAACTGCTGGTATTAATTAGTTTTTGTAATGCTCTTAAACAAGATATGATATATGATCTCTTGTTAAGTGTATGTATGCTTACTATGGAAGAAGACTGTAAAGTGATTATAGGCAATTATCAGGGGAGAAGGTGAGGTGGAGTGTTGTTTGTCTGGTGTTTTGATTAAGCATCCCTAATCAGTTCAATTCATTTTCATCTGTAAGTGAACACATACTTTCATAAAATAATATGCTTGTTTTATTATTTTACAGCTCAAACCATTTATGTTTTATATCACTCTACTCTTCTTTCAAATGCTGCTTTATTTTTTTTATTATTTTGGTTCATCGCTCACACATTTAATTTATGGATGTGAGCCCTGAGCTATATGTTTAAAGAAGATTCATTCTCCTCTTCCCTTTACTGCAGAGAAATATGAACTTCAAGGCTAATACTAACTTGTATGCTGAATTTGCTATTTATTCAGTGAATATACTGTACAGACTTATTCATTCAGGTGTTTTGAGTAAGTGGTGGCTGAGACAATTTTCTGTTCTTTCACATGTAGAATTCCAATATGAAGTTCATGAGAGACTCTGTAGAGAGATCTTAAGTGGATTTCTTTTGTGGAAATCTCAAATAAGAATTTTTACACTAATATTTTTATTACCACTCTGTGTGACAATGCAACTTACACTTTTTATTCATGACTTTCTTTGGTACTTCATAAAATACAGTACAAATTTGAGTGGTGTCAGCATCAAAGATTGGATATAAAGCTACACATATTAATAAAACTACAAGTGCAGTATTTTATTCATTGCATTCTTACATATTTTTTTCTTGTCAAAGGCAGATTAAAACGGAAAGCGAAGTAGTGTTAGAATATTTTCTTCTTGCTCTTATATCCACCCTCTTCTTTATGGCAACCTCAGTCTTTACGGAGTCAAATAAAAGCCAGAGTCCAGGCTTCTTCTTGTTTAAATAAATAAGATTCACTTTGGCTAAAGAATTATTGGGTTTTTTTTGCGCTTTTTTTTTTATCTCTTGAAAGAGAGGCCAAATCAGTTAATATAAAACAAGTTAGACTTATAAGTGCTAACTATATGACACTTTCTGTCCTCCCTCCTATGTGATTTCTACTATAGGGAATAAATGACTGACCCCACCCCCTTCCTAATGATATATTGCCCAAGGCTATTATTTTTGAAACATTAATGGCATCCTTCCAACTGGCCGTAAGGCTGCAGACACGTTTTTTAATCATTACTTTGCTCATTGCGGGAAGCTGAAGTCACACCATTTAATGTGTGGTCATGATAAATTTCACCTTACATAATAAAGTAGAAGCTAATGAGGAAAAGCTCTGTTGTGGTGAATTAGACAGCAACAGAACAAGTCAGAATACCCACTTATTGACATTACCAAACATATATTGAATGCATCGGCTTTTAAACTACCTCACATTCAATTATTTAAAAGGGTCTAGGGAGCATAGTGTTGGCTCCATAAGGAAGAAGATTATAATAGTTTTTTAGCTATTACTTGACAGCCTTGTTACTTAATGTCTTTACATTTAATAAATACTAATATACTCTGTGACTTAATTCTATCTTTTTTATTTGTCAGCAGGGTGTAAAATATGAAATTCTATTCCTTCCTTCTCTTTACATATTTGAGGGGGAAAAATGGTTGGATGTTTCCAATAAAGTGTCAATTGATTTTGGAATTTGTAAAAGAATAGTTTTTTTGTTTTTTTTTTTAATGCGCTTAGACATGAGAATGCAATATATGTTGGTTCTTTGACTATAGATGAGATTTATATATTAATTCTGTTTTAAGGGTCCCATGGGTTTCCAGAATAGAAACTCAGGAGTGCAGGGAACTCAGGATAATCAAGAGACTGTGATGAAATCACCCAGAATAGAATGTGTTTGACAAGAATGATTAAGAGGCATACCTGTTTATTTTTCTGTAAGTTATTGTTTAACTGTAATTTTTACTCCCAGCAATTAAAAGTACATATTTTTTTTGCCGCTGTTTTTACTCCATCCTTCCAATTCGTAAGCAATAGACTACTGTTCTTGTAGTGTCATGAAACAAGAAAGGCTGTAAAGGATATGTAGTTAGGAATACCATGCATTGCTCACTTAATAAACAGACTATGGATTTTTATGAATGCAGATTCTGGGGGAATACAAGAGAGACCATTGCCATTCCTATACATGTGAGCCAATAAATGTTCTCAGGACACAGCAGTGATTATGATTATTTTATCCGTATTGCAGATGTACTTTTTTTTTTTTTTTAATGTCTTTTTAAAGATGCAGTAATTGTATGTTATAGCTTTTGGTACAAACAAAATGAGCACTGTCCTGTATCAGGGCCTATTGTTAATTCTCATGGGCTGAAGGCAACCTTGGTGCCAGGATCTAGATGATGGAGGGATGGAGAGAAATGACAGGCTAAAGCTGGGGCTACCAGTGCTTTGACATGTGCTGTAAAACACTATTTTGCTTTAAAGTAACTCCTTGTGTATGTAGATGCTGCAGACTGTAGATGTTGTCTGTCACAGAATTTGTGATGTTCTATCTGAATCATTACCACCTTTCAGCAAATAAATATTATTTGCATAAAAGCAAAAATACAATTTCAAATTAAGAGCTTCTCTCAAACAGATTTTCCTCATTGCACTTTATTCTTGCCCATCTTAGCAAACTTTTACATGGAGTGATCAAAGGAAATCTAGACAATCTGAGTGGACAGAAGGAGCAACAGAGTCTGTAGATCTGGTAATTTTATGTGATAACTACTTAACCAAAGTCACAATCCATTCCTGCAGCTGGAATGGATCTCATGACTGTAGATCTTCTGACTGTAGTCACAAAGTGACTTGTAATATTTTGCTACAACTCAGAAACGTGGTCACCCTCTCTCCTTCCTCCTTGGCCATGGTGTTCTGCTGCTTCATTCAGCTCACCCCTAAGAGAGATGATTCAATTTAGCATTTGGGCAGAAAATGAATCTAGCAACAAAAATGAATGGTTGGTATTTCTGCTAGGTTTGTGTTCTGAGTCAGCCTACAGACATTTGAGATGAGTAAAGAGGTGGCAGGAGGAAATGCATCTGGAAGAAAAACAGCACATGTTCAGCCAAATCTAGGCCCTCACAATATAGAACAACTAAGCTCAAGAAAATCTTTTATTTTTTAGTATAGTGCATTTACAAAAGAACTACCTGACATGAAATTAAAATGCACCTTGGACAGGAGATGACTAACGGGAACAGGGTGATGAGGAAGGTGAATTGAAGTGTAACAGAAGGAAAGCAATTAGGCTAACAGGAGTCGTTCTATAGAATTGCTCTCTACTATCTGTGAGAGGAAAAAAAAAAAGCCTCTCTAGAAAGTCTGTCCCATACAAGAACCAAACTTTAGGTATTTTGGTTCACCTCAGGAAGAAGCTGATCTCTCCATGTGCGCTAAAGCAGGTTGAGGAAACTAAGGGACCAACCCTTGGTTAAAGTTAGTCTTTGTGATTGCATTCCACTGGCTCTAGCAATATGCAAATCAAATTCCGGTGAGTGAAAATATTAACAATCTAATTCCATGCAAAATTTAGCTTTGGTAGCTTCAAGAAGAGATTAATTTAGATTTCAGGAAATGATTCAGAAACCTGAGGGAAGCATAGAGAAAACAATATGTGGTAAAAGAAAGTTGAATGTGTTGGCATTTGTTGCTCCACGGCCCCAACACACACACATGCATGCGTTTCTCCAGAGGGCAGTCTGGGAATGTTTTTAATAAGGCAAAAAGTTAGTAGAAGATGCAAGAAGCAATTTCAGGCAGTTGATACTGAAATAGTTGAAATTACATCTGTTTATTCTAGGGGTGGACTTGACCTGAAATATCCTGGTTTCAGGAGGACTTTTTTTCTCATTTTATATTGTAATTTCCTAAAATAATGTTACTATTCTTCTCACATTGAGGGTATGTGGATCACTAATATAACTCTTGTGTCTTTTTTTTTTTTTTTTTTTTTTGCCTCACTGTATTTCGATTTGCTTACAGTGGCTTTGCTTATGTTACTAAATAGTAGATCCCTGTGCTATATTACATCTCCTGTCTGTGATTACGTTTGTGTAACAATTCAGCACGATGCAACTCCATCAGAAACTGCAGCATGTATACAGACTGTTACCTGAAGCTGAAAAGAAATTCAGAACTCAAACTCTCTGCACATTTTTAAAACCCCCCAGGCCAATCCTGAGAGATTTCAGAATGGCATTCAGATCTTTTAAGCTTTCTTCTTCAAGAAGTGAGTGTACAGGTCCATCTAGCTCAAGACAAATATCAGGCTCTGTACACACTCTGTACCTGTAGACATCTCAGTCTCATAGTTCCATCAGTAAACATCGGTACCACCTAGCTTACAGCATCTGATTTTAGTTTTCCAGTTTCTGTCCTCATTTTTGTTGCTTGTTTATTTGTATGCTTTAATTATTACTTAGAGAGATCTCTACCCTGCAAATGTATTTTTTAACTGTGGTGGAACAAACAACTTCAACACATGGTTAAAGTTAAGAAAATCAATGCTGAATTCTAAAGCTGGGCCTCTAGAAAAAACTTTCTATCAACCTTTCTGCAGAAGTTGCAGGATGAGTTTATATACTAGTATTTTACAAATATAAAAAGAGAGTTTAGCAGACAAGAGAGAGAAATACGCTAGCATTTCTGACAATACAGAAGGAAGAAATCAAAATGTTAAAAGTATATTTGAAGGTAAGACTGAAGTCTTTTTCCTTTTCCACAGTGATTTCTAAAGAAAAGAGAATGGCAGTAATATGTTTTCCCATGGGTCAGAAATTTTAGTTTGTAGTAGGTCACCTCAGATTTAGCTTTCCCTATTTTTCTTATAACAGCCTTCTCACGAAGAAGGGACAATATCTTTTTTGCTCTCTCAGAAGAAGGAAAACTTTTGTTCAGGTGAGATTTATCTGCCATCACAATTTATAGCACATCTGCTATAGCAGATCTATTCTAGCTCTTGCCCCACTCTTCATTAAAAGATTAACCTTTTAATATGTGTATTTCTTTATAGCCACTGCATGACTGTGTTCTAAATGACTCCTCCAGTCTGCAAATACGTACATACATAACTTTACCCTTGTGAGTACTTCACTGCTTTTCAGCTGGAATCATTGTGTAATATTTTGTATATCTAAAAGTGTTTGGAAATCAGAACTCATCATTAGTTCTAAACAAATAAAAAGTTGCATTTTTTTCTAAGAAATATCTTCAGACTATTTCATAGGGAAACTTTTCTAATATTTTCCAGTTTTCTAGTTTTACTGAAATCTAAAAATAAGATTCAGTAACTGAAAACTTTCAAGTTTAAGTTTGCATTAAAAAAATATTTCCTGAACAATGAATGTTTTGAAATTTTCCGTTCCGTTTTATTTAGTGTATGAAAAAAAGACTCCAGAAAAGGTATTGTTTATTTCAAAATTCCATCTAATTCGGTCTTACCACAACCTTGTTCATACTGTAAGAGCATTTCAGTCAAAACTTTTTTTATAATTTCTGAATAATTGATTCTCTCTTAATGGGAGCCAGTTCTTATGTCACCTGACATAGTCCCATAGACGCTGCATTAGCATCAGTTCACTGTATCAGGTAAAGATCCAAAAATGCAATATTTTCCTAGAAAAAATGCCATTCTCCATGCGGCATGAAATTAAAAAAAAAAAATAGCTTTTTTTTAACTTTTTCAAAGCCTAAGATGTTCAAGAAGCCAAAAAGTAGGAAGATAATGGGGTAATGGAGACTTTCTGAACTTTAATTATAAATCAGATATCCCTCAGTAGAATGACTTATTTTGTAAAATATTATGGAGTCAGACTCGGGTCTCTTCTTGCTAGTAAAAATATAAATCTGTTTAAAAGAATATCTTCCAAGAAACAAAATACTTTCTAATAGCAGATAGAAGCACCACGTGTCTATTTTATTCTACAGTGTTGGCTTTATAATCCTACGTAAAATTCCTTTTCAATTCAAGGAGCAATGTAAAACCCTACTAATGCAAAAATCTTTTTCTAATTTCCCCGTGTAAGGACTCCAAGCATATGCATCAGGCAGAATCTGAGTTAGAACTTTTTCAAACAATGGGAAGGACTGCTTAGATTTGCATTTCTCTTGCTTAAATCAGGGTCGAATCCAAAATAAGGGGTTACAGTAGTTTCTAAGAGTTTTTTATGTTATTTGTAGCTTCCAGGTAATAAACGACTGTTTCAAACACCTCACAGAAAACGGGGGGAAACGTATATGATAACTAGCCTTTAATATGTATGTTTCTGTTTGCCAGGAGATAAGTGACATGGTTGGTTCATAGTTATCAATTATTCTAACCAGATATCTCCCAGAAGTTATATTCCTCATCAAGGATCATATAACATGACTGCTGAACTCCTTCAAACCATGTTTACTGTGATTTAGACAAATTGCAAATCAGATTACTATCCAGAGCAGTAAGGAATGCAAAAGCGCAACATATGAAGAAGGTGGCACCTTACCTGTGTGTGATAACTGAGCTCACTGTTGCTGCCTGACGAATAAATGAACAGTCTATTTTCAGAAATAATTTAAATAAGGCACAGTAGAAAGTTTTGGTGGCAGATTTTCCAGTAGTGATTCAAGAAGGTATTTTTTTCTGGTAAAGAATGAAACCACATGCTTACAGTCATTTGAAATAAACAGAACATGAGCACTGATTTATGGTTAAGCACACAGCCAAGAATGTCTCCAAAACTGGGATGAATTTAAACCTGTTAACTGATTTCTTGAAGTAGGAGCCTACCATCTAAAAAATATCAAGTATTTTCCTTGTTTCCTGTGTAGGCTCCTAGGCCATTTGAATTCAAAAATTCAAGAGGGCAAGATTATGTTGTTTCATATTTTAGCGCAAGAGTCACTGTCTTACCATTCTATTCATCTTCATGTAGGAAAATCAAAATGATGCAACTTATTAAAATTGTTTCGGGTTTAATTGATTTAGCTATTGTCCGATGAAACTATTTGCTGTCAAACTTTCTACTTAATTTTAGTAGATGAAAGACTGCAAAAGGATGTGGACAGGGATGACTACTGGTAGTCTGTGAACTCTAAATGAAGTTCAAGACACTGGATTAATTTGGATATTTTCCAAATACTAAGAGTCTTTTTAGAATAAGAAATTGGTTTAAATTTTGCAAAGTAGGAAGGAAATCACATAAAATTTCAGAGAGATTAGCAAATCGGGAATGAATTAAAATCAACAGAGGAGCCTTTCTTCTGCCATTTTGTACTGGCTAGAGTCTTCACAGTATGCTCCATTATTTCTGTACTGGAAAAAAAAAAGGCACTAGGAATGGAATACTGAAGTACCTGGAAGTACCTCACTGGGAAAACACAGAGTTCACTGTCCCTGGAAATTAATGGCTTGTTTTACTTTCATTGTTTTGCATTTGTTTAGCCTTTTTCTGGGAAGAAGCCTCAGGCAGTGATTTTTTTTCCTAGACTACAAATGGATATGTACCTTGTACAATTCAGATTCTTCCTATGGACAGGATTAACTCTGGAAACTGAACCATTGTTATCAGAGACCAATGGCAATCTGCAGATTAGCCATCATAAAGGTAATTTGTATCTGCCCACTTCTGTGAGTCTATTTGAGTAAACTTGGGTTTACTGGTTTCCTGCAGGAAATAAAGTAGAAGTGAAGTTGGTAGTGACAGAAGGGCACAGCCAGAAGCAGAAGAAGGGATTTCAAGAAACAGTGTCATTATGATAATAATCTCAATTAGCTGAAATGTTAATCAGTTGGTTTTTTTTGTTTGTTTGTTTGTTTTTCTTAGATGTACATTATCTCTCATTCTGAAAACTTCTGGACCTGTCACACAGCATTTTCTTCCAATTTTCTTCCAGTCCTCTTTCTGCTATTTTGTTTTATTATTTGAAGGAAAGGAGGAACTGTTTGTCCTTGTTATTTACTTTTCCTGTTTTGTATGTGATTTCATTTCTTGAAAAAATAAAAAACTATTTACCATGGGAAAAGGATAATTAGTATCATGAAACCATACCTTTGTACAAAGACTTCACAGCTTTCTTACCTTACAGTCTTCTAGTATAGTTCCATGCTATATCCAGAGTACAGCTGCCAATCACAATTAATAACGGAAAATTAAATTGTGACTTTGTGTAGTGAACAAGAATGTCACTAGAATAACATCTTTTAGTTAAACTTTGACTTTGACTTCCAACTACTCATCTATTGCAGGGTGAAACGCCAGTTAGTGTGTCAGCTTGCCATTCTCCCTATATTTCTTCCTTTCTCTTTCTCTTCGTCCCAATTTAGGTCTAAATGTTACCTGACAATATTGTTGAAACATGCTCTTCCTTCATCCAGAAGCTGATTTAACTTTTTGTACAGGCCACTGATTTCATCATGTGGGTGACTGTGGTTGCAGAACAAGCTTAGATGATCTTTATCTTGTGTCTTTTGGAAAACTTCAGGGTTAGTTGAGCAATCTTGCTACTGACTCAATTTTATGTGCTTTATTAACCTCCAGAGCTTGTGTAGAAAGAGAAAAATGCTTAAAGATTATTCTTTTCTTGGGATGACTGATTTTAGAGAGGATCTATGCCTTATTTGGCTTCTTGTTTGAAGGTTGGGGTATTCTTTCCATGCACCTTGGATTTTTTTGTGCCATTCCCAACAATCACAGAAGCATGGTTTATTCCTATAAGAAGTCTGATATTAATATTACTCAGGACTGTAAGAGTTAAAATATGTAACGATCGAGATTTACGGCCCAATTGATTAGATTCCAAATAGTAATGCCAGAAAAAATTCCACATGACTCACACTATGTTCTGTAGCCAGGCCCACTTTTCTTATATTAAATGTTGATCATGAGTTTGTGATTTGAAAACGTATTTTGAACTGTATTTCTCATGTTGTGTAGCTCACTGAACAGCTTGTGTACATGCTAGTAGCCACATATATGGAAAAGAATTCCAATACTATACAGTAACTAGCGAGGCATAAAGTTTAAAAAAAAAAAGTGTCAAACTGTACTGTCAACTACACATCTGGAAGAGAGTAGAAAAGATTGTTATGCTGCAATTATTGTCCTAGTTGTAAGTAATACACTTGAATGCTCATCAATGTATTCATCAGAAAGAGTCCCAGATGAATTCAGGTCTTTACTGGAGCCCATTTTAGAAGTCAGGTAGGCAGCCGATGTTCAGTGATATTCACGGTGTGTTATAACTGGGTTTATGTTTTGGTTTTCATCTTTTCTGTTTGTAATGGCTAGTTGGTTGATGCCAACAAAAGGTCTACATTTAATTTGGTCAAGTAAATATTCTTATTAATCACCATATTCAAAAAAGTGTAGAAGCTATGAAAGAATACATTTAACAGACAGTATTAATCAAAAAAGCATGTTTAAAATGTTGGAGGATGTGCAATAATCCTGAAATCAGAAGTTTAAGATATTGGGATGTAATCTTACAAAGTCCAAACATTGTGTGATAGTTAGATTCTAATTAAAGTAACTTACGATCTACAAATTTAGAAAAATAAATAAGATTTCATTTCTAGCATACGTGCTAAATTTAATTATATCTCACAAGCATGTTGACAGTGTATTTTTCATTTCATCATTCACAGAGAGACGTAGCATTTAAGCAATTCAATTGTTGAATACAAAGCAATGATGGGAACCATACTAAAAAAATGCATCTAATTCTTCACAAACATTTAAGGTACATGCCAAAATTGATAACATTTTTTGCACACTAGAATTTAGAATGTTTTTTTCTTCTTTGCTAAGAAAATATTTACTTCTTTGAAAAATAAAGATTATTCTTGTATTCTAATCAGTAATATGTGCTATATATAGCAAATGCTGTTGAAATTATGCAGAAGAATGATAATATGTAGGAGTAATAATGCAGATATAATGTTCAAATAGCTGCATTTTTCACTTACATCCAAATTTGTAAATGTCACTGAGGTCAATTTACTACATATTTAACATTGCAAACATTGCACTCTTGTTATTGTTGTTCAGAATAGTAGCAGCCTTATCTTAGATACTGTTTGCAGACCTATTTGCACCTCCATTAATTACAACAGGAGACATACATACATTCATGAAGTGAATTTGACCTTAGGTACAGGACGAGGAAGCATCTCTTCCTTAGTCATTCAATTCAGCTTCCTGAACAAAAGCAAGATTGTCTTTTTTTTTTATAGCCATCCCTAAAGACTACAGTCTTGCAATTTCCTCATTCACATGGGTTGTGGTGAATCAGGTCTAATGAAATAGCTCCAGGGAATGAAGGCTGAAGGCTCATAATATCAAATGTTGGGATCTGTCCCACAACACTTGTTGAGAGGTTTAAAGAGTTCTTTTTTTTTCACTCACTCTGTTACTATTACTGCACACTATATGAGGGCAATTTTAAAATGCAAATCAGATTACTTTCCTGTTAGGTCAATAAACCTTGGGTGACTGCTGGACTTTTAATGCCACTGCATAAATTATTCTTTAGGGTCTGTATTATAAATCCAAATGTTTCGAGTGCATTTTGCTAGGTGCTTTTGAGATGGTAACATGATTTTTGTTGTTGTTTCAGAAAATAACAGTCTTTGGAAGAAGTCTCTTCCTCCTTTGTATTTAACAGAAATAGACTAGGACAAGTTTTCAGCTCATGTAAATGCTTATCACACCAAAGAAGTTCTCTTATGCTAGTTGTAATTTAGCTTTCTTGAAAAAAAGATCTAAAGATTGTTTAAATATTTTCCACAATTCCATTTAATTCAAATGGTGGAAACAAAATGTGCATCACTCAAGATAACAGATCTGAAGGACAGATAAGCATGTTGATTACAGACTGCTCAACTTACAGTCCTGCACCCTTGGTGACACAGTTCAAGGGAAATGTGTTAATTTGCCAGAGGTGCACTAAAATGCAATAGTTCAATACACAGCTATCTTTACTTAATTTCAAGCTTTTTAACTGAATGTCACTCAGTTACATGGTTATGATACATATCTTATTACAAAACAAGGTACTATGCACATGCATTTTAAATAGTGCATCCCCTTAACTTTTAAACCATTTTTTTGTTTTTGAGACCATTGCAACTAAACAATCTTTTTGATTATGGTATCGTCCACAAAGCATTTATTGCTTAATGTGATTGTTTAAATATAAATTAAAAACAAAATCCTATCTTGTTTTCTATTAAAACATTTCCCAGCCTTACATACTTCTGCAGGGTGAAGTATTTCTCACCTACTCATATAAATAAGATATTTTAATATTACCTATCATAGTATTTGAGTATTTTCCCAAAACTAATTTGAATCACAATAGCTCAGCAATCTAATTTACACTTAACCTCACCTTTCCCACCCTGATCCATGTCCTATTTTCTTCTTCTTAGCTGCTTTGTATGGTGACTATGAGGATACTAATTTGAAGTGAAATTTCAGCTTTGTTCTGAAAGCTAAGAGAGCTGTGGTCAATCTAATATCTTCTGACAGGGAATCTAAAATCTTTTGTCCTGTTTATTGAATTAGCCTATATTCTGCTCCCGTGAGCTTTGTTTTTCAGATTGATAGATTCATGATTAATGCAAAAGAGAGCAACCGAGGATGACAATCTCCTCACGAAGAAATGCTCTCTGAAGTATGTAGGAAAAACATTTCTTAAAGGACTTTTGCATTTATGATGGAGACCACGTCTTTGGCCTAGTAATTTTAAAGGATACCAATAATCAAAGGCTGTTGTATTTATATGAAAGTAATATGAATTGCAGTAATTCATTCCAGCAGTTTTCAATGAATGAGTCAGGGCCTGATCATTATACAGAAGATGAGGATACAGTTTTCAACTTACTCAGGTGGAAAAAGGCCTTTTTTAAAATTTTAAACTATTCAACCTCTCTACAATGCCAGGTAATCCAAATGGATTGCTTAGACAGTCTGGTTAGCATGAGAATCCCTCAGCATAAGGAGATAGGTTGGAAGAGTATAGTTTTACCAAAATGTAACAGAATATTCTTTTCTTCTCACATCATTTTCTGTCTTGATGAAAAATGAATTTGCACAAGTGCTCTATCTTAAGAGCTGATTTCTCTGAGTCACTTGGAAAGGTGAAAACTTTCATGGTGAAAGCGAAAGGTGAAAGTGTGTAATGTGAGAACATTACACACATTAGAGATAAAGAAACTGCACGAGGGAACCACTGACAGCTGAGATTATGGACTTCATCACTTTTTCCTCTGTGAAAATATTTGTGTCAATATGGAGGTTTATACTAAAGATGTTCATCAAATTGATTTTTGGGAAAGTCCTCAACGCAGCAGAATTAAAAGGAAAAAAAACCATGCATGGACGGTATTCCTTAGATATTTCTTTGTATTCATGGACTAATTAAAGAATGGGGGATGACAGTTATCATAGTTCTCTTAACAAAATCAAATACAAAATTTTGTCGATGTTTCCTACTTTTGAATAGTCACTGTGAGGCATTAAAAAATTGATATCCGGATTGCATTTTTAATCTGTTTTATGGAACATTTCCGATGTGCATCAACATCCCACTATTTGTTTATAATAATCAATTTAAACTATTTAAGGGAACATAAGGTTTCCATCCATTTCGTAGGTCTTCAAATAAATTTTGTGCACAATTTTATATGGAAAATGTGTATTATTTTTCATTTAAAGTGCTATTCTGCCTTATTTAAATTATGCATTTTTTATCTTACTGCATTAAATAATTGTAGGTTAAGCGATGAAAAGATTAATGCATGATATATCTCTACAGTATATGCTTATGGGCACTCAGACATGCTTTATTATCAATATTTTTTTACCAAGTGGAGCTCATTTGTCATTATCTCAGAAACAAAACAAAATATATAGCTTGTAAAGGTATTGTGAATGTCCATTAATAATTTTTTTAGGGAGATGAAGGGCAGGAATGATAGTCAGAGGAGTGTAATACAATGATACTTAAATTTTCTAGGGGAGAAGTACAGAGTTCAGTATTGGGAAATGCACAGTTATTATTATTATTTAAGATAAAATCCTGTGACACTCTTAAAGCAATATTTTTTATGAGGAATTATTATGTTGTCTTCAGCTGTTAAATGAAAATCTTAACTTGCATATTCATTTGGACTACAAGTACTCATTTGGAAACAAGCTAGCATAAATTAAAACCCTGTAAGTAAGAAATGGTTGTCTGACATTGGAAGCCATTAGAATGAAGTGCTGATGATGCTTTAATTTTTTTGTTGTAAAGGGAATGTGATTTCCCTCAAAATAAAGTACATGGCACTAATCCTACTGAAAGTAAATGGGCAGATCTTAGAAATACGCTCCAAGAGAAAAATGATTGTATTCTGCATTACACTAATATAAAAAAAAACAATTTCAAAATGTGAGGAATAAGTTAATCCACACTCTCATTAACACTTCACCCATGAAAATCAAATCACAGGACTTGATCTTGCTCTTACTGAATTCAGTGTTTTGAACTTAATAGGAAGATGACCTCATCGCTGCTGAGTCCATCACTGTCCCTCTTGCTCCAATTAGACTTTAACAACCTTAGTTTCCTTTTTTTTTCCTCATCTTTTTACCTCATTTCCCTTGACTGGAGTGCAATTTCACCAAAAAGTAGTCACAGACTAATCATTACCTGGCAGTAGTGTATTGAGTGAAACTGAAGATTGAGAATCTCAGTGCTAGAAATTTCTTCTGCTGGATGGGTGATAATTGTTTTTCCACTCGTTTTCATCCCGAAGTAATTAAACTGTAGAACACAACTACATACTGTATGATACTGTGCAAAGTATGCTGTTTGGAGGCTGTGCAGAGTTTCCGTGAAAATCACAATGGGAACTGTAGTTCATTTGCATTGTCACTTCCTAAAATTTTGCAGAAACACACCCTTGAAAGAATTAGGTCACACAAAATGTGGCCTGAGGGTTTCTCCTTTCTGTTTTTCCCCGTGGATTTCCGCAGCTGATGCGATGAAAATTGTTCCACATCAATAATTTTTTGAGTTAAGGTTTCCTGAAAAATTTATTTGGCTTATGGATATGAACTACCATTCAATGGGAAAATTTCCCTGTCTTTCCTTCCAGTTCTGTTTTCTCAACACTAATGCAGTGGTGTTTCAGTGCACGTACAACTATATACTAAATGGTGGCAACTGTAATTACCTTTTCCAAGTGGTTGTCCTTAAAGCCATGCATTCAAAATGCACGTTACGGTAGTGTAAGGAAATGATCACAGCACATTTTGTTTTCCTTGGGTATTACAATTTACATATCAATAACTGCAACTTCAAACCTGAAAAGCTTTCTCCTGATATTTCTTACCAATGTGTAACAGTAACAGGTTTGGGTGTTGGGTTTTTTGTTTGTTTGTTTGTTTTTTGTTTGTTTGTTTTTGTATTGTGAAAAAAAATGGGATAACAACGCTGTTATTTTTTTTATATTGAAAGTAAGACAGTGGATCAGTGTGGTGAGCACACAGAAACTAACATTTATGCTTCTGAAATTCATTAATTTACCTGACAAGGCCTGAATATAGCTTAAAGCAGTATCAGGCCTTTCATCTCTTAATATACACTTTGTACATGCTTGCCTTGATTGCTTGCTTTTTCAGATAGGAAATATTTTTGCATAAATAAACACACTTTAGTCCTGATTTTGTAATTGCATACGTGGCTGATCCAGAAGTAATGCCTCCTATATTATAATGCCCATGACGTCAGAGGCAGATGGGGATGGTACAGCAGTAGAGGTTGAACGTTCCTGACAATATTCTGTTACATGTTGTTGCTGTGCAACAGATGGCAGTAGAGGGGCAGTCTGACAAAATGGTTTCTGACATGCGAGTGCATGCGAAGCAAAGATGTAGAATGGAATTTCTCCATACATAAAAGTATGGCACCCATTTGCATTCATTCACTATTGCTGAACGTTGATGGGGACCAGATAATGGATGTGAGCGCACTGAGGCAGTGGATGGTGCATTTCAGCAGTAAGGGTTGTGACAGTGGATCAGATGATGCTGATCCTGATGCTAATTTGTGTTTTTTCACTTAACCTTATGGTCGCAGCATTTTTTTTTTAATATTTGGAAAGCCCTTTTGTGGGTATGATACAGAGAGACTATTTATTTTCTGTAGATTGCATGGTGTCTTCTTATCTTTAACAGTTATTGCAATATAAATTAATAAAAAGACAAGGAATAAGCCTGTATCAGTTAGATCTGTTATTACTTCTGTACAAATACAAACAGTCATAAATAAATGAAGATAGATGCAGAATAACCATCTGTTAGGAAGTTAGTTCAAGTCAAAACACTTAAAATTTGGCACTGCAGGATGTATTCATGTAAATCTGATTTTAGCCATATAAGTAACTAGCCTCATGTCCAGATGTTCTGTTTCACTGCCGCCTTCATGTGGGAGCTGGTAAGGGCGCAGGATCAGCCCACTGAGGAAGCAGCCTAAAATTGGATTTAGGTGCTGAACTTTCTGTTTAACAGTGTTGGCATGAGTTCATCGTCTAACAAAAGGTCTGTCTTACAGATTCTTCATTGCTAACTCACATGCATTGAGGTTGAAAGATCTTCTTTCCATGTCCATGAATAACTATGATGATTATGTGAAATCTCCCAGATGATGAAAGATGCAGATTTGAAAACACGTAGGCTGAACAATGCTGTGTTTGTTTCCTGCTTCCTGGAAAGGTACTTCACCACTAGATTTTCATAAAATAAAAGCTGCGGCAGCCACTACTGTCCTCTCTCATCTTTTTTTGCCTGCCTTCCTAAGGATACAAGGCTTATGGGGTCACAATATTTTTCTTTTCTGTAAATCTTTGCCCCCCAATTCCCATAAATTTTAAACTAATTGTCCAATTTCAGTCAAACTGGAGAAGTGACAGTTTCTCACAAAATGAGCTTCTGAGTAGAACAGAGAGATCAAAATACGCACCCATGCTGAGAGAGAAAGGTTGGCACAGCTCAGTTACTGCATAGTAGCTTATTCTATCTTTCAGCTGGTAGAACTTGAACAAAACTTGCCTTATGATTGTAAAGAGGTGTAGCACAGAAAGAACACACATCCATGGGAAACGGGTATCATCACTGTCTTGAGGCACAACTTGTTTTTGAAAGAAAACAGTCAGTCTCACCCAGAAGGAAAGGCAGTCAAATCTGTCTTCAGGAAAGGTTATGGGCTGTAGCTCCAGGCTGGATGCAAAAATCTGAGTCTTGAGAGAAAAGCAACATTTTAGACATCTGTTTCTGCTTGCTCTTCCCCACTGGCTTCCTCTGGGAGACTCGCTGCTCAGCCTTTTGCTCACTTGGACACTTATAACTGTAACGCCTGCTTTAGGCAATCTCGTGCTTCATAAGTCTATCACAGATTGCTATGGATTCTCCTATGGAGTCTCTGTGACACACATGAAGTTTTACAAAAGACCTGACTCTGTCTGAAATTTCCATTCTGATTATAAGAGATTTATAACATGGTGTTATTGCCTGCACTGTGTCTCAAATTCTGCCCGTCTGTTCTCGCAGTTGTCTTCCACAGGCACGTGAAGTCAAGTCAGTCTGTTTGCTGAAAACTATGAGCATTATTACTGTTCCTCTCCTGTAAAAATGAGCTCTTATCTTGTTTTACTACTTTCCCTACAGAGCTAGAATCATAACCCCTGCTTATGCCAGCCTGAGTTGCTAGATACAGATACATTACAAAAGCAAGCATATGTAAATAAACTGACATCAGCCTGACTTTTTCCACGACACCTGAGGATTTGCAGGCAGTAGTTACAGTCTTGCTGCCAGACGACTATCAGCAGTTCTGGGAGCTGTTGAGGCAGATGGCTGAGGCACTAGATCTGACAACAAATACGCCTAAAATGACTTACTGACTCTTCAGTGGTTTTTGATATTAAGCAGAGAGGAAAGGTTATTCTTCTCTATAATGAGGATATTACCAAACCAGCAAGAGACCTCTGGATGAATGTATTTTTGATGCATATAGTTAAAAGTAAGGAAGACACTAAAGGAAGAGAAGCCTCAAGCACTTGGAGGTTACTGGTACCTCTTCTCTCACAGCCTACTCTGAAAAAGTCAGTACTCGTGCTGGTAGCCCGCATTCCTGTAGAAGCCTTTTACTTACATTAATAAGGTTGGCCTTTACTTCTAATCTTTTCTCAAAGTAAACTTGTAAGCAGGTGAAATTCTTAGTCAAAATTGTAAAGCAAAGACATCCGTGCTACAGACATGCAGATAAGCCTATGTAAATTATCACTTTGTCTTAGTGCAAAATGACAGTGGAAAATAAACAGGCTCAGATATAAGATACCAATTGGTAACCTGGGTGATGCAGTGAATAACACTATGTAATAACTTACCTTATGGAATAACTATGCTAATCCGTTATGCATTCATATAAATTGGAAACTTAATGTAGCATGCCTAAGAAAATTAATTAACTAAATTAATAATCTTGGCTTTCTTTCCTCCTTTTTCAGCCTCTGTTTTTTCATCATCTTTACATATGCCATATCCACATTCTTGTCCTTGCAACAAGAATTATCTATTTTACTTATCAGTGAAGTGCCCAATAAAGTTTGTGCCAGGTCAAGTAGTTCAGGAAACACATTCCAGGTACCACTATTCAGTGATGAAATTTCTTCATGACTCATCGAGGATTTTCTCACAGGAATTTATAGACTAGTATATGTTATTCTTTTCCCTTACAGTAGCATCCCATAGTTTCCTTCAAAAGTCATTCTGCACTAGCTGCAGTTGTCCAAAACTGTGCAGTAATAGTCTTCTGAAGCAGTGCTCCTGTTATTCCTGTGCTAGTGCCAGTGGGTACCATTTCAGCACCGCAGCTGCAGAGTTGCATCAGAGACCTTTAAACTCGCTGCAGCCATTAGCATTAGGCAACGTAGAAGGTGAAACAGCCATCTGTGACCTGCTGGAGAAAGGAGATAAAGAAATTTTGTGAGGTATTACCTCTCTTTTTCTCTGTAGGATGACCTACAGAGCAATAAGCTTTGCAGGAAAACTGCAAGAGAATATTACTCTTGAAATATCTCCCACTTAGGTATTATTCATGCTGCCTTCCAGGTTATCTTTTCAGTGTGTACCAAATTTATTTAAAACAAAACAAAACAAAATAAGAAACCTTATGACTTTCTTTCATAGAAATGACCAGTTCATTAAGGCTAGGTATAATGTAAGAGTGCGTATTACTTTCAGACTATATAAGTGCATGACAGCATATTCAAGTAACCAGGGAAGATTTATCTCGACAGCATTTGCTTTTGTTCATCATTTTAATACAAAAAAATGCAAGCTGACAAATACTGAAACATATTGTGCTCTGCGGTGCTATTTATCTGTTTTCTTGGCTCTTAGAAACCTCTAGGCTAGCCTGAGTTGACCAAGAGCATTCAGCTGACTTTTTCTTTTGTCTCTTCCTCCCTGTCCTGACCTGTATTTGTGTGTATATGAGTGTTTTCTTTTTGAATCTGAGCAGGTGTAGGTTTGTCTGCAACCAGGGATGGAAGATGAATGAATGATTCACAACAAAATTAGGATTGCAATTACAAAAGGTAGCATAGCATTCTTTACCTAGATATTGGCGAATATGGAAGTGGTCATGTTTGCCTTATAATGTAAGGATTTTCTGGGGAATAAAAAATTACAAAAAATCTGATCCTTGTCCTAAAGGCTCTGGCACAGCGACATGTCAGGATAAGCACTCAAATGACCACTGAATGGAGATGACCTAACTGTAACTAGTACGCATCCATCAGCTTGTAGATGCATTATATTTGCAGCAGTTTAAAGCAAAATATGAATTCACTTGAGAAACAGAGATTCTTTATCAAGCCTCATTGATGATCAGGTTTATTGCTTTAGTAATGAAGCAAATGTATTTTAAAGGGTTTCACAAGCTGAGCTGGAAGTGCTGCACTGTTAGCAGCTGGATATTTTCTACATGAAGGCACCCATACAGATATGAGGAAGGTATTAGTAGTGTGAAGGGGGGTGGAACTTGCCCTGCTGAGCATGACATGCATCCTGTTTGCACACAGAAAAGCCATTTTTGCTTCCATGCTTATTCTCAGAATAGATAAGTTCAAAGGTCTATTTCAGTAAATGTGGAAAATCTAGTATAGGCTTAAGAGATTATGTGCTTATGGGTGATTATAATTATTCGGGTGTAAGCAATGTAAGAAATAGCAGCGTTTTTTTTTTCTTATATATGCCAGCAGTAAATCTGTGTCATGGACACTGTAAATCAGAAAACTAGATTCTGAGTGCTTTCTTCTCCAAGTAAGACTTCTGATTGTTTTTTATTTTTTCAGAGAAGCACTATATGGAATGGGGAAAAAGGTTCTGCATTAACGAGTTTTACTGAAACAACACGTTTTCTTAAAATAATGAGCTAGTATAATAAAACTTAATAAAAGAAATACTTTTATATTAAAAATATTTTCCACTAAAAATATTGTAATATATATAAATAATAGTTTTATCTCAAAAAAACCAACAAACAAACAAAAAACCTGCAAGCCATTTCTGGCTCTGTTGTTTTTATACACACATGCTGTTCATTAGTTGTTTTCTTTATTATGAACAATTTAATTCAGACATCATAAGAATGCTTTTATTTTAATGAATTTATACTGCAAGTTAGGAACAGACTTTAAAAAGCACAGTCTAGAAGCTATGATGCTTATCATATAAATGGCATAGAAAGTAATGAGTTCTGTGTTGGGTAGTGAAGGGAATAATCCTGTGAAAGTTGCACAAGTGGCCAAACAAAACCTTTTTTTTTTTGGTCTATTGTAGGAGTGCATGAGACCACATCTCAGAAGGTGGTTTAGTAGTGGGACAGGTTACTGAGGAAACATGTACAAGTAACTTCTGTCTTTCTACAGACCTGCTGATAGTATCAATAGCATTTTTTCCTAACTGCTGCTCCAGTTCAGTTTCTTTCAGTTTCTTCAAATTCAGCAAAGCAGTTCTCAGATGAATGAAAATATCAGGCAGTTCAGGAGCTCACAGTATCAGCACGCTTTGCTCTTTGAGCCCTTGCAGTTCTGCAGTCAAGATAGACAAAGAAGCACTTGTACTGGTGATAGCTGACTTCTGGCAATTATCGAGATGATAGTTCCACAACATGCCACCAACCAACCTCCCTTTCATTGATTTATCTCAGGAGAAACGTGTTCAGAGAAATGTATGATTCATAGGATGATAATAATGTCACTTAATATCAGCAAAAAGTTCTACAGAGTTCTTTAAATGCCAATACTTAAAAATTTTAAAAAGAAGCTTAGCTTGGAACCAGATTTGAATTTCTCAGCGAGCTATATAGGAGAGAGTGCATAACTCTTGTTCCTCAAGTCACCCTTCCTTCAGATTTCTACTTTACAGATAAAATGATACAAGGTGCAAAGACTGGGACAACTGCCCACTGGGTTTTCTTTCTGTTTGGCTGGGGGCTGGTGATAGAGGTAGTATGTCCTTCCCTTTCTGAGTGCCACAGGGATCAGGCAGGAGTGCTTTGTTGGTATATCAAGATAAAGCATTGCTCCTCAAGCATTGCTGTAGAAGACTGAATTGCTGTTAAGTATAACTTCCCCGTGACCTAAGATATTTGCTTTTTGGCACATAGCTTAACGTCCCAAGCTCTATGGCTTGTGCTGGATGCTGCTGGACCTCCTGTTTTCTTCATACCTTACACCCTTTTGAATTACATATTTAGCAGCAAAAGGTGCAATGGTAATATAAGAAGGGCAAGTGCTTTCCAGTTACAGTCATTAGTGAAAAAATTAACATTACATACTTATCTTTCTTCATACTTAACAGAGGAAAAATTAGAATTAAAAAAAGAAGACATAGATTTGTGAAAGATTCCTAAAGCTTTAAGAAAAAAAAGCATATGTTTTCAAAATGCTTCAGCTTTCACAGTTCAAAAGCTGTGAACCTGCAGAATTATCACACCTACAGGACATGATTTTCTCTCTCTTCTATCAGCTTTACATTCCTGGAGGTATGGTACTACACAAAATTCTAGTTCTAGGAGAACATCGTCTTTTTCTGTTGCAGTGTAAAATGAGTAGCTGTCAACCAACTGCATTTTCATTAGAATTTATTTTATGTCCTTCTGTTGCTTATTTAAAAAGAAATGCAAATCCATGCCTTGGGAAGGTCATTATTTTTATTTATCATTAAATTTTTATTTATCATTGATTCAATTGGAAAAACTCAGAAAGAAGCAATAAACTGCCTTAAAAAATAAAATACTTTATTTGTCACTAGAAGGTCCTAGCCATTTTAGTACTGGTATTTGTGGAAGTGAGATACTGTTTTCTCTATCTGGCTTCAGGACAAATCAGTACGTTCCAGTCCCAGTTCTATCTGTCCTTTAATCTGCATAAATTCTGCACTTGTCAGACAGCAGTGAAAGAAATCTTGGTAAATCCATGTGGTCATTCATAGCTTACATCTCCTTGTCCCTTCTCAAATCACTGCCCAAACACCCTGAGTTGACTTTGTGTTTTTGTTTATTTCAGTTAATTAGGGTACAAAAAAACTAGGAAACTTCAGACAACTTCAGGCGTGTCTAGCGCCTTGCTCCCAGAATTCTGATGTGAATTTTTTATTATATTGCCCCATTTTTATATGGTTGATTTCAACCCACTGTTACAAAGTTACAAGAGCTGTCATTGAGGTCATTGAGTTGTCCCTGCACTTTTTTATGGGCAAGCTATACCAAACAACGTCCTGAAATGATAATGGTTTTGAACAGTGATTTTAAACACAACAAATTTCATTTGTATGTAACAGATGTCCCATACGTCAACAGTTAATAACACTAAAGTTCACTGGTTCCTTAAAGTTCATTAAAGTAATGAATTACTGAGCTTTTTACTTGTAAGGAAAAAAAACCTGCTTTCCCTCTAAAGCATTTTGGTTACATAAATAAAAATATTCCAAGAGAGAAAGGAGGACAGGTTGTCAAGCATTGCAATTTTAATTATGAATGAACTCAGTGTTGAAAATTGGCTGTTGTAGCATTACATTTTATACTGAAAACAGCGATCCTAAAAGCATTTTGGGACTTTCAGCTTTGTCACTTTGAATTACTTTGAAAAATGAGTTACATTTATTATACTCACACACATACACAGATTTTTTTTTCTGTAGTTTTAATTCCTTTTGCATTAATCTGAATGAGAAGAGAGTGTGACAAGCAAATGTATTTCACATCAGACCAGTAAAGCTACGCAAATTTTGCACCCACAAACTTGTTTTTCATCTAAAATAATAATAATAAAAAGGAGCTGTATTTATGCGTGTCCAAAATGACTGGAAGAACACCAGATTCACATAAGTGATGCAACTCTTGTTGCGCTTTAAGCATGATTTGTGACCTAATTTTGCAACAGTAAACGGTGTACCAAGGCCACAGAGCTCTCAGATTTCAGTTTCTGCTCCCTTGTTGTGCATGCTGTTTATCTAAGATTATTTAACACTGCTTTGTTCAATATTGATTACTAGCACAAACATAGGGAAACTTCAAAGCCTAAATTCACTAAGTGCTTATAGAGGAAAAATATACCATAAGCTTTCCTTCTTTTATAACCTCAGTGGTAAAATGTATTTCTTAATACCATTTGTTTCAGAATCTGTGATTTCTACAGCGTTCCAGTTCAACTTTAAAAAAAATGTCTGGACTTAGAATGGATTACATCTGATGTTGCTAACATTTCCTGGAAATGGAAAACTGTGATAGCAGCTGCTGTCTTGGCTCATTTTCAGTTATTGGGGTTTTTTTGTTTGTTTTGTTGGGGTTTTTTTTTTGTACTGCAGTGATTTACGAATAGTTACGGCTCTCTCCAGCAGCTTGCGTCATTAGTAAAACATCATCAGTCAGTCAGATGTTTCCTTTCCAATCACAGTGCTTCCTCCACTTGCTGAACTGTTTACTTTCTGAATAGTATTTATAGTAACTACACTTACATTCTAAAATAAATGAAAATTGATGAAATAAACTAAAAGCTAGCTGCGTATGGAAGATAACAGTAGAAAGAAACTAGACCTTATGTTAAAGCAAAATGCCTCTAGTGAGAATCTAAAAAATCTTGTACACAGCTTCTTCAGGCAAACAATACCTAGCGAGTTCATAGCAAAAGTATAAAGGTTTTTTTATTAGACATATGATGAGCAGAAATTTATCTATATTAGTATTATTTCTAAATTCCAAGGATATGTGCTTTCTGCTTGAATTGAATTATTCTTCTGCAATCTCTGCAGAACCGTAGAATTGTAAAGTGATAAATATTCAGCACTAGTGATGAAAAACAGAACGAGGAGCCAAGAAAAACAAGAGACGAGGAACTCTAAACATTGATAGTGTTAAAAAACAGGTTTGTGCATATTCAAAAGTAAGGTCTGCTTATTTACTGGTACTTCCAGCTTTAATGTTTTTAAGTGCTTTGAAAGATGCACTTAAATATATATATATATATATATATTCTCATAGTTTTAAAAGTGTTAACAAAATTTTATTAATTTTTCAGACAGATCTGTACCTTTTCTTTCATATGTGATTAAGTTTCCAAAACCAACATCGTGTATGCAGGTTAGCTTTTGTTACTGTGCCAGAAGGTTGGTTTTGTTTTGTATCAAAGCAGACAATCTCCCCAAGAATTAACTTCAGCAAATCCACTTCCAGTAAACAGGTTTTAATATGTAAAGAACACTTCCCTCCATCACATTTGAAATGGCTGGTGAAAAGCCCTGCCGTCGCCAAGATCCCTGCGCCATTTCTGGTTCTGGGATTACTCTGCACTGAGCAATTTTGGGTATTTGATCCTGAGCAACATGATCCAACTTTGAAAATGGAGCTGACTTTGAGCAAGGCATTTGGACCAGATGACTCCAAAGGTTCGTTCCAACCTAAATTACTCTATGAGCTCTTCTTTCCAGTGTTGTAGCTTTGGAACAAGCCTGTGTGAGGCCAGCTTATGCTTCTGTGAGCACATAATCTAGACACATCCTAAGAAACATTTAAAACTTGTGATCAAGTTGCTCTGAGCCTTAAAGAGTGGAAGACAGAATGTTATGTCTGGGTTGGTAGTGACTCAGAGTCATAATCTTCATGTGGCTCTTCCTCTACCCAAGTGAAACGAACCAGCAATGTCTCTCCATTTCTTAGTGGTCAGGAGGGTTGTAGAGCCTCACCCTGTGACTTTTCACAGACTTACGGTTAAATGAAAAAGGAAACCAAGCCATGTTATCCTTCCTGGAGCTGGCAATTTCAAAGTAGTATTGTGAGTCAGAGCAGTGGGAGCAGTGCAAAAGAGTCCTGCATTCTGCTGCAGTGACTCACTGGGGGCTTTCACTTTTCACTGCAGTCAGGAAACCAACATCTTCTGTGACAATTACACTAATCCTAAGGGGACATTGAGAAATTTCTTAAGCTCTGAACTCTACCTAAGCAGTGGAGTTATGAGGAGTGAATCCTAACACACATACATGCCAATCTGTATATCATGTCAATCAGCTTTCATTTATGTTTTGGTTTTGTTGCCGACTTCTAGAAGGGATAAACTCCTGAAATATGATACAAAATATTTTAATGCAAGTTTGTACTGCTTAGCTGTATACTGCTCTGTGATAAGCTTTTCCATATAAATGTGATTCTGTACTGAGTAATACATCTGCACACTACAATGGCATCATTGTTGGTTTTTTTGAAGCAAAAATCTATGCTGTTATTGGTTAGCTTGTTGGATTATTATAATAGTTTTAATTGATGGGAAGGCCTGTTGGTTTGGCTAGGATAAACTAAGTTAGCTGCTCAAAAGTAGTTTCTACCATAGTTAAATTTCACCATAAATAGTAATTTCATTATCTACACTAAAAATTAAAATTTGTGATTTGTGACCAATCCCTTCCATGATTTGGTGCAAGTCACTTTAATTTCCAGTATCTCTGTTTCTCAAGATTCAAAAAGGGAGGAATGATGCCTATCTTTCCAAGTAGCTTTGTTGATTTGTGTACCAAAACAATCAAATGAAAAAAAAGAAAAGAAAAAAAAAGAAAAAAAAAGCAGCAATGAACAAAATGTGTGTCACTCTACCATTAACTAGTAGTAGTTCAAAAATTCCTGCTAAGATCCTCTTGTCCCAAGACAATTTGAAATCGATGTGGGTGTATGTGTATTTGTAAGTTCATTGGTAAAGAACAACGGAATGGCCTTTGAATTACAATTGAATTACAAAAATTGTTTGAGCTGTAGATATAGGTCTTCCTTCACATTGTCTTCAGAAATATCTTTTAAGTATTGTTCTGTCCTCCAACACTAAGCATTCCTTGAACATTTAGCATCTAGGAAAATTCTAATATCCCAAGATCTGTGACATTTCTATCCCAACAGAGGTATTCAGTTCAGTCTGTGACTTACAGTGAGGTACTTTGACATATTCCAGAGATTTAAAAAATAACCCATATCCCAAATCTTGCCTGCCTTGATGTGATGTCTAATAATCTGAACGAATACCACGGCCACTTTCAGATGCTAACAAATGTCCAGAGGCAAGAACAGATCTGCCTGAGCTTCAAGGGTTAGTTTACCTTTCTTGCTCACCCCAGGATTTAAAAACTGCCCTGTGAAGCTCTTAATGCTTTGAGAGAAACTTGCTTTAATGTAATAAATTTTATATTTGCAGTATTACCATAGTAAAAATTTAAAATGAAATGAAATGAAATACAAATAACATTAGATTTTCTTCAATATCCTGAATCATGAATAGAAGCATGTCTAGACTCAAATGCAAACCACATTTTAAAACATAATTCAAATCCTTTTCCACTCCCTGCCAAGTGCTGAGTTCGGTCCCTGCGGGTCTGAGCAGGGTTTCCTCGGCTACAGCAGCTGGCACAGAGCGGGCCTGCGCAGGTCTTGACAGGTGCCAAGCCTTTCACTTCACTTTCAAGGGCCACAAAGCCCTTTTTGCACGATTTAGCAGTCTGGGAACTAGGTTTTTGATCCAGAAAGGGAAAATGAGATGTTTTCCAGATTTTAATCCTCTAGATCTGTTAGTAGCGCTTCAATGAGTTTCTTCTAAATGCAATAATAACATTTGCTCTGAAAAGAGTTCTTGGTGCATGATGAATTTGCCAGACATTTTACTTTGAGACCAATCTGACAAATGTTCTTTCTAGCATTTTCATGTGGATTTATTCTCCCTCACAAAGGACAACTTCATAAAGAACTTGAATCAGATCCATGTTCACACTGTACATATGCAACATTTTTGTGGCTGACAAAGTTGGCTCCTCATGCAAACTAACTTGGAATTAAAGTCAAATCAGAGAAGGGCATGCTGAGACCGCTATACTTCAGTAGCTATTTTTTTCCAGCTAGTCATCATTATTATGACTAGATATTTACCCTTAGGTACATTGAGCAGATCATTCTGACTCATCCACTTGGTGGATGCTGTCCTGTTGAGTTAATTGTTATCTTTCTGTCTGAAAGATTTTTTAATTCCTGTAACTGTGCGGGACAGCTAATTTGCTATTTACCAGGTGACCTTAGTGCTGACATAACCTTTCTGGTACTGTTAGTCGTAACTTGTGTCATGACCTTTATATGAATTATGTCTGTATTGAGGATACAAACCTTCACATAGCACAGGTGGTCTGTTGGAAAAAATGACAGTGAAAGTCTACACATCACACATTGTCTTCCCTTGCAGATTACTTCATTTACTGTTGCCTCACTGTCTTAGGCATCTTTTGATCAAGGACCTAAGGCATCATTTATTGTACAGAGAGTGCCCTAATGTAAAAGACTATAACATGGGATTCTAGAAAATGCTTTTGCTACCAGCACTATCCCTGCGTCTTGTTGGCCTCCTCCAAACTTGCTTAGTTCTCCATTATTCAGTATATCACCATCACTTCCAGAGAGTAGATTTTTTTTTTACTACATCTTAGAAAGAATGATGAAAGCTGTGTAAGCTCATTAACAGAGCATGTGTGTAGGCTTAAAATTACAGATAATAGACAAGTGGTTGGAAAGTCAGTAATTCCTTTACATATTTGCCAAGACTTAGGTTGAGGTTCAGGGGTTCCTTTGCCCAGTCTAGTGAAATCAGAAGCAGCTCCAGGTGTTTCAGGGAGTGCTGGCAGTGCACATGCAACACAGGTGAAGGAGGCACAGTTGATCTCAGGTGTTTTCTGCAAAAGCAAGCCATGTCCAGTCTAAGATGCACTTCATTTTAATGTGTTTTTGCATTTTGTATAAGCTAATCCCATTTTCTTCTTTCTTGTTTTTTTTTTTTTTCCGCACCTTCAGAATCTATTATTTCTAAAATTATTGTCAATTCATTGAAGTAAGTGTTGATACAACAACTCTGGCTTTTCACATCCATGAAATAAATTGTTAAATGGTAAGAGTGTGTCTGTGTGTTTAAGAGTAATCCTCACAAAGAATTTAACGCCTTTCTACTCCAAAGCTCAGTCCTTGCATGTCACATCTGTGTTTGTGTAAATGTTAAAAAAACTGACATATACATTATGAACTTGGAATGTAGTCAGATATTTTACATGAAAATTCTGCAAAAGGGTGATTTTTATCTCAGTATTCATTGGCTTTTCTTAGTGAGTATGGTGGTAAAGAGTCACAAACTTAACATTCAGATCCTTGGGCTTGGATTAAGGAAAGGATGTAAGGATGGGGTGCAGCTGTATGTCTGCACTCCATAGGACTTGTTATGCGGAAGCAGCATTGTGATTCTAATGTGAAAGACAGGCACCATAGAAAAAGTTGGTCATGTTGTCTTGACAAACATGTCCTTTGCTGGCTCAGACTGTAATAAGTAAGTGGAGGTATGTGAGATGGTAAATGTATGTCATGGGCACATAGCCACCACCACCTGGAGCAAGACCACTGGCTGACTGTGTGTGGACTGCCCCTGGCAATGTGACAGCCTGGGCACCACACTGCTCGTGGTCAGCATACATTACACTCTTAACAAACTAGTTTTTATATGTCTTAGAACATATCTATATTAAGGAAGTTTTCAGAGTACTGTTTTAAAATGAAACAGAATGTATTTTCCTCTTTTAAATCTCTCAGCATCATTTTTTTACTCACATATTTTGTGTTCTGACAGTTATTTACACTGCAAATTGTTCTGAATAATTATGCTTTGTGTCTATAAATGCGTGCCACCCTTGCTACTCCATGTTAGAGAAAGAAACAGTAAATGGTGCAGCATGTAGGGGCAGCAATAATTTGTCTTTTTGACACTGACTTAATTTTACACAATTTTCGGGGAGCAGAAGTTGAATGAGTGCTGTCCTGTACTCCAAACATCTCTTCTAGGCCAAATGACATCCCCTCAACCAGAAACAGCGTAGCTTGCGAAGATGATGTATACATGGAACAGTCTCAAAACAGTGCCTGTTTAAGATTTCAAAGCACAGCAAGTATAGCTGAAGTCACATTCTGTAGATAAGCATTTATGCATCTGACAGGAGAATTTAGTCCCAAATAAGCAATGTTATGAAATAATGTAGCAATGGTTTGAAGAGATTCACTGTGCAATAGAGTCCATCTATATCTTATAATACAATGTGTTTTCTTTAGTGTTTGTTTGGATTTTCACTTGGATACTGAAGTAACACATGCATGAACAGCTTTTGAAAGCGTACAAAGTGGGAGCCTGAGCGGAGCCTCAAAGAGAAACCAAAAATATCCTGTTTTCAAATTCAGCTATTTTGTGTCACAGAACAAAGTTTCTAATAGAGGCACAGTGACTGACGCAGTTGTCTATGTAATTATTTCAAAGTGTAACAGCAAATTTAATATAATCTTTTTTCTTTCCCTTTTTCCTTTATTAATCAGTTAATTCAGGTGATGGGATAGACTACAGCCAGCAGAAGCGTGAAAATATCGGAGATCTGATTCAAGAGACACTGGAAGCCTTTGAACGCTACGGTGGAGAAACTGCTTATATAAACATTAAATACATGATCCCTACTTACCAGTCGTGCATATTAAACTGAGTGGTATCAAATGGGATGATTCCATTTGAGTTTAAAAAAAAAAAAAAAACCTGTGTCTGACTCTGTGTGGCATCTTGTTAGTCATGCTTTTTTCTGTACAGCTGCTAAAACAGTGGCTTCTGGGGCATTAGAGTGTTAGTACTATTGTGAACAAGTCTTTCCAACACATAAATAGTGCCTGTTCCTTTGATTACAATGGTGTACTGTGCTTGTTTGTTCCGTGAAAGAATTGCTTCTTTATAGCAGAGCTGACTCGAGCAGGAATCAGAGTTAAACCTTCAGTTGTGTAGACAATAAAACTATAATTTTCATATGCAATTCAGCAATCGCTGTTCTGTGTCCGCTTGCCCTGAGGGTGATGTCAGACACTGTAACAAGAAGAGTTTATGCTGACTGCTTAATAGGTGTTTGTCATGGAAGAGAAACACCAGTTCAGCAATGTCTCTCTAGCAGCTGTGCCAAATAATGTGCACCAACATACAATAAAACTGTTGAATGTATATACCCGTTATAGTGGGAAAATCTATATGGCCCATCATAAAGCACTGTCAGAAAATTAATGAATGTCCCTTAAGCATTCTTGGTTTGAGCTTCCAGGTGTTTACCTTGACATGGAACTTGGGTTTCCTTCAGTGAACATCAGGCATGGCCACAGTTTTGAACAACAACAACAACAAAAAGCAACAGAACTGAAGTAAATCAGACAGAATATAGAGGGTACAGAATATTTCAGATCCTACTGCATTGTTCAGTTAGGTGAATACAGTATACAAACATATAGGATGCTGGATATTTATTTTAACTGCAAGGTTGCCGTCGCTTTCCTGTTATTATTGTAGTATACATATGTATAAACAATATAACTGTTGTCACAGTAATCCTCTACAGTTTTCTTCTCACTTACTTTCTCCCCGTATACCACAACACAAAATTGACCACAGCTTTATGACTGGCTTTATTTCTTTAGATGCATTTTGATGGGATAAACCTACAAAAAAAAAAAAAAAAAAAAAAGCAAGTTTTACAGTGTTCATGACAATCATTTAAAATTATCAAGCCAGCTCAAAACAAATCAGGAGATATGAACCTTGTCTAAAAGGCATAACATTTCAAAATGTCCAGACTTTGGGCTCATTTTGTATTTATTATGGTCTCTAACTCTTAAAATATAACCAGGTTGCACTTTTCAAGCATTTCTCTGTAATAACAAGGTCTCAAAATGCACTCTTTGTGTTAGAAGCAAACTTTATCCAAGTTTTATCTGCTCACATGCACACACACTGCAAGGCCTTGCACTGCCTCATTCCTTTGGCTGGGCACAGGGTGCGTGGAGTGTTCCTTCCCACCCACTGAAATGCTGACACTAGACTTCCTTTTGTCTGCTCTGATCGTTAGCTATAGACATTTGTCTTTTCTCTCTTACTGCTCTTTCCTGTGTCTGAAGGACAAGTCAGGAAGAAGAGGATCTACTGCGCCCAGGGGTGCCACTGGCCACAGGCGCTCCTCAGTCATGGTCCAGGCCCCACTGCTGCAGTGTACCTGCAGTGTCCCAGCCTCTGGAGACCTTCCTTCTCTGCTTGGTTTTCAGTTATTTCTATTTTCTTTTACACGTAGCCAGAGTTTCCCCCAGGTCCCTAGGGTTCAGGCAATGCCTGTCCTGTGACTAACACACCTGTGACAGACGAGCACAGCAAACACACAGCCTCGCATCCAAGCCTCAGTAAATCTCCAACCTCCCCAGCAGAAAGGAATGCAAAGGCTGGCTGCAGGCCTGCTTTGGGAAATTCAACAGCCTTCTCTTCAAAATTTCAGGGCAGATTCGTGCAGGATGCAACAGGGGGGCTGAGCACATCTCTCCAGACGTGCCCTTCTGCACATCCATGCAGGCTCTAGCAATATGGCCTTTGCTTACAGTTTCTCCCTCCATCTCCCCTCAGTGGACCCCTGCCCTTGGCACTGTGCCCTGTGCCTGTGAGCCGTTCTGTCTCACGTGATTGCAGCTATGGGTTTGGCTACCAGGAAATCACGGGTTTCCACCATGGAGTACAGGGTGTGCTGGAGGCCTGCTGCATGGAGGAAGCAGAGTTATTTGACTCTGAAACAAATCAGGCCCTTCATAAAATGGAAATACCAAGTCATCTTTCATTTGTTAGCTATTTATACTCTGTCCTGATAAGAAATCCAACCCCACACTTGTGCCTAAGCTCAAAGCACCACTCAGCAGCCAATGCAGCTCCTGCCCCACTGGGCTCCTACCACAGAGCCACTGGCAGAGGTGACATCCAGGGACAGGGCACTGATCCCTGGGTCCTCCCCGTTGCACCACCCCCTGTGTCCCAGCTGCACTGCTGAGGAGGTGATGAAGCTACAGCTTCATCTTCCTAACTCCCTAGCTCTGTTCCTTGACTTTTTTGCAAGTTTTGTATCCTCTCCCCATCTGCTCAGCTAGGGCAGGACTAATGACTGACAGAGGCTAGAAAATGGGCACCTTGTGCAGCTCCAGGCTTGCCCAGGCCTGATCCCTACACCTCCGTTCTCTGTTTGAAGATGTCTTTCACAAGAGTTTCCTTCGGTGACCTTACTGCAAACCATAAGGGCAACAGAGGTCATCCCCATTCACACCAGGGGAAAGGTTTAGCAGCCAAGTGCTTTTACTTGCCTGCTCAAGATGGTAAGTTATTAATCTAAGGAGCTGGACTGATGAAAAGAAGCATGATAAAAAACACAGGCTAGTAATTTAGGAAGACTGAAAATGAAACTATTTTTGGATGTCATTTTACTAAGTCAAACTGTAGGACTGCTAACCTTGCCAGTGTCCCTTTAAGCATGATCAGCAGCGTATTTATAGGCAATTACAGCACAGCCCAGAGCACTTTATAAAGCACAAGATCAAGGACCCAGGTGCTTAAGCATATGAGTAATATTATGTCATTTGATACGCTGCCTCACTATTTTACCAAGCTCAAAAAATGGAATTGTAGTTTCAAAATAGTATCTCTCTCTTTCCTCCAGCTCTTGTCATTGCGGTCACCGACGCTATGGGCAGCCAATCAACAGTTTCTAATTGAGATCAATTAAAAGGCACTTTGGGCCAGGTTTTTCAGGGGATATAAATTGAGTGTAGCTCCATTAACGCCAATTTGGCTGTGTAGAACAGAAGTAGCTCATGCCCTAGAATGAGAGTATGAGATCTCCTGCTCCTTTTTAGCTTTCCAGCCACATCACTGTAAGCAGTATCAGGAAAGGACCCTGTGTACAGTGGAGTGTTAAAAAAAATCACGTGTTGGTTTTCTGTAACCAGTGTTTGAGGTAGGTCCGGATTATCTGGCAATTACTGGGAAAGCCTGGCATCTCGTGAGTGCTGGTGGGCACTGTAAAAAAGCAAGCTGTTTGGTCTCTGGTGAGTGCAGCTTGAAGCTGAGCATGAGTGGGGGGCTCCAGCCCCCACCCTACACTGCAGGGCTGCCCTGGGTTGCTGGGGCCTGGCCCAGCCACTGCCAGTGCCGGCAGCAGGGCGCTGGAGCCAGGCTGCTGGCTGGTGGCCTTCCAGCCTCTCAAAGGGATGGCATTGACAAAAGGAGGCTGGCAACGTCCCCCAGGGTGAGGCACGAGGGGCTGTGGGAAGCCCTGTGTGGAGGAAGGCGTGGAGGTGCCCATGGGGGACGCAGGGAGATGTAGCTGCAGCCAAGCGGGGCCAGAAAGAAAAGGAAAAAGCTAAAGCACACACTGTGTGCTTTCCTAATCCTGTCTGGAGACCCTCCGACTTCCAAAAAAAAAACCGTTCTCCAGTCTGAGGGGCTCTGCGGGCAGCAGGGCAGCCGGCATTTTTCCACTCATCTGTAACATCCTGTATTTTCTGCTGTAAATAAAGGCGGTGATGTCTGCAGGAACTCAGTACAAAGCCCGTCTGCTTGAGGTCGCTTTGTGCCTCTTGGAGACCGGGGGAGGATGGTTCATGCGCTGGCAGGACGAGACGTTCCCGGCCCTGGCCCTGCGATCCTTCCTGCACATGAGGGGAGGGGATGGGAGTGTGTGTGCCAGGCACACACTAGCTGTGCTTGCCCTTGCCTAGCTCCTGCTGTGACCCTCTCCATCCCAGGGGCTGTAGCACCAGGCCTCGGTCACCCAGCTCTGACCCACACAGGCCTGGATCTGCAGGGAGGATGGAGGAAAGGTGAGGGGACTGCTTGGGTGTTCTTGCTGCCAGACCACCCTTCCCCTACACCACAGACCAAAAACTATGGAAGAACTTGTGTTAGATTCGGTTTTGTTCTAAATAAAAACGTTGAATGTGCTGGGATGCAGTTGCAAGCCAACCTGCAACCTCAGCCTGCTCTGTGGCACAGTGGGAAAGTGTTGGTTTTGGGTCTCATTTCTGTACCTTTTCTGCCTTCTTGGATGTCTGCTGTACAGCTTGGTAGAGATGAACTAAATCAGCATATTCCACGTGAGTGGAGATAAACAAACCGGTGCTTGTGGTGGCTGTACAAAATACATGTGCAGCTGTGTTTCAGCTACCAGTGTACATAAATGTTGTCACTTTTTGCCTTCTGTTGGACCACTCTGGCCTTACGTAAGGTCAAACTGTTCTCAGATATAGGTGTAGTGATGAAAGACATGGACAAATTCCTCAGAAATCATGAGAAAGCTCTAAGAGATCTGCATATCACATCCTATCCCAAAGTGCCCAAGATGGTGTGCTGAGGCCTACAGGGTGTGTGCTGGACAAAGCCAATGGCTGCCACAGACTAGACACCTTACATTGCATGCCGTTGTATTAGTGAGGAATGTGCTTGCTTTAGAAGTGTGGTTCATGCAGCTCTATCAGCTTTTCCATTTTCTGGGTGTAATTCCTAAGCCCTTCCCTAAGGAGCAATCACCTAAAAGCAACTCGGCTTGCCTAACTCCAGACTTAGGAGTGGTGAATTATGTCCTTTCATCTTGCCAGCTCCATCTTGTGCATTAGCCCCATTACTTCATTTGTGGATGTTTGTGTTTCTTGCTTCTCCCGTGTCCCTGTGGTGCTGCTCCAGCTCAACAGAGAAGTGAAGTGGCCAGAGGGGCAGCTGATAGCAGGGCCGTCAGGGAATGGCTATTCCGGCAAAGGCTCTTGCTGAGAAGTTTATGTTTTGGGAAAGCACACGTTTTGGGGAATTCGCATCTGCTTCGTCCCAGAGCTCTCCCTTGGTGGTAGCTCAGGCAAAACATTTCTGGAAAAAAATCTTCACCCATTCTCCCCCTGCATAATGCTGCAGTGTGCTGGGAGAAGAATAGCTATGCTGCTGAAGGTGGGGGACGGGAGAGAAAGCAAATGGCAGGAAAATTTTGTCTGACTCATCAGATGCGAGACTGCATTTCTCTAGTGTTTTTGGGCCCTGTGTCTGTGCACTCCAAGCCCAGATTCCCTGGGCTGCTGATTGCCCCTCCCAGCTGTCCCCTGTGAACTTTGTGCAGTTGGGATAGCGCTGGGTTTCTGTGCTGGAATCTTTCCAGCTCTGCTCTGCCGTGTGCGTGTCCCAGTGATGTGGGGCAGCCCGGGACCTCCTGCCTCACTTCCACGGGGTTGTCAAAGCGTGGTGGGAGCTGCTGGGGTTGCTGGTGGGGAAGTCCATTTTCCACTGCTGTCATCTCCTGTCCCTGCCTGCTGTGGCCTCCTGATTCGGTTAGCAGCATGCAGTCACCATTATAGCTGGAAAACTGCTGGGTGCCCAGGAGGGCAGTGCCAACACCTCTCACATGGGGCTCTCACAAGGGGCCAGTCCAGGACAGAGACCACCACTGAGACTAACAGCATGCTGTGTTCCCTCTCCTCTCTGGAAAAGAACTAAATTCCTCCTGAGTGAGAGAAAAATAATGAAAAACACCTATCAGAAAGCATTTTAGATCAATTACCCTACATCTGAGGATGAAACTCAGATCCCTTTCTAAACGTTTTCAGTGTGGGGAGGGGAAGGCCTCCTTGCTCAGAGCTGCATTTAGCAGCATGTGTTTTATTCCTCGGCTGTGTGCTTGAAGAACTCTATGCCTGAAACTTTTTTTATTAACACTGAATCATTTATGTCTGTTACAAAGGAAGAAATTGCCACTGTGCTGCCTCGAGAATCAAAGTAAAGGGAACATCTGCTCTAAACTTCTTGCATCCAATTATTGCTTGCTATGCATTATTACTTACTGGAGCAATGTGACTAAATTAAAGCTTCTTTCTTGTGCCTGCTTTTATGCATTGCTTTGGTACAAAATGTGTGGCTTGCTTAAAATCAACCTACAGCTAAAACTATGTCCGCACACAGCCCACGTGTACTTTGATGCAATTAAGGGCACAATAGGAGCATTCTGAAAGAGTGCCTCTAAAAGGCCTTTTGTTCACTCCCCCATAGGGGCTGGCTGTACAAGCATGCAGAAATGCAACATTAAGGCAAAAGCCTCCATGAAGAACCCTGCAGACACAGAGCTGTTTTCTGTAGTTCAGCAGTTGTCTGTATGCAAAAGTAGGGAAGCAAGTGGTGCCGTGAGGGTGATGACCATTTTGATAGGAATCCCCCACATCACAGGAATGCTTCTAATGAAGCCAAAAACCCACCAGAAGCATTCCAGGGCCACAAACATGCAGACCACTGAAACTAGCGCCTGAGCTATGCTGCCGGCAGTGAGGCAAAGAGAACAGAAGCGAACCACGCTAGTTCTGCAAGAGACAGCCAGCCATTATTTTTGTTTTCCTTCCTTTCTACAGAGCATTCAGCGTTACCACCGAGCTTAATTGATTGAAAAATATCTGAAAAATAAAGCCCTTGAACTTGCATGCCTAGAAACCTACCAGCATCACGTGTGTAGCAAAGGCCACATATCTCACAAAATACCACAGCATTTCACAAAGGAGGTTTAAGAGCTCCAATTGAATAAAGCTTTCTCTGTGAAATATCTTTATGGATCTACAAAGCAGTTAAACCCTCCTTGGGAAAAAATGTGTACATCTCTTCCAGGGCAGTGGCAACAGTGTAACTACCTCATTAATAAGGTTTCTCCCTTATCAGTAGAAGGAAAAAAATAAATCTCCGTTACAGGAAATAAATTTAAACTACTAAATTCTGACAGCCTTATTTATTTATTTATTTATTCAATTCCGTGTATATTTAAAAGCAAAACAGATGCATCTGCCTAGCAGCACTCTGGCCTTTGTAAAGGGATGGGTCCTGCTACTAATAGTCAGTGATAAGAGTAAGACGGATGAAATAAACTTAATAGGGCCCTTTTCTATCAATAATTTTGCTACAGGCATAATACAGGATTGGATTTTGTGATCTGAGCTATAACAGTTTTAATTACAAGACAATTTGGTGCCACGTGCTGGAGGGAATTTGGGCAGTTGCAAACCCTGCAGTGTTTCTTCTTGCATATTCTAATGATTGTTTTTCTTCTCAAAGAAAGAAAAATAGTATTCCTCCATTTTCCAATGTTCTGTTTTTTTTTTTTTTTCAAAGCTTGTCATCCTCAAGCATTTCTCAGCTCCCCAAGATGTGTGCATTGCCTCTGCTCACCAGTCTCCCTTCGCACCCATAAGTATTTCCAGCATGTTATTAGCAGAGCGTGGTGCTGCACTGCCTTAGCACGTCTCCCATACTGTTATGATTGTGTCTGGGGAGTGGAGATGCATGGTGTGTTGAGTGTGTGTTTTGTGTCCCCACAGCCCTCGTTCACATCTGTTTCCTATAATGTGATCAATAGCAGCTAGCTGTAGTAACAGTAGTTTTTAATTTCCAGTTTGTGGTTTCAAGTTTCTCATGAAAATTCCCATGTTTTGCTTGAATTATGTGGTACAGTTTCATTTGCTTTACTCAAGATATCCCACGGTGATGTTTCCCCTCCCTTTGGCCAGGCCCTGGGCTGATCCTGCTGCGTTCTGTGGATGCACCCCTTCACAGATGCTGATGAACCTGCCCTGAGCTGCGTCTGTTTCCACTGAAGTGCAGGCAGGTCTGGAATCACAGCTAGGAGTGTGAGGCTGGGGGGAGATGCCTGGCATGGCTGCAGGAGCTCTGGGCACCATTTGGCTGTGAAGTGACTGGGTCAGAGCTGTGACCATTCACTTCCACACTCTTCAGAAACCCACTTGCTCCTTTTATCAAATAATTCAAGCTGGAAGGGACTCACTAGGATCGTTGAGTCCAACTCTTGGCTTCACACAGCACCATCCAAAATCCAAACCCTATGTCTGAGAGCATTGTTCAAATGCTTGGGGCTGTGCCCACTGCCCTGGGCAGCCTGTTCCACGCTCACTGCCCTCTGGTGAAGAACCTAACACCAAACCTGACCCTCTCCTGACACGGCTCCATGCCGTTCCCTCGGGCCCTCGCTCCTCGCTGGGCACAGTGGAGTGCTGCAGGCAGTGTGGGGTCAGACAGCTGAAGCTGGCTCAACAGACAAAGGGCTGTGCAGAAAATAAGTGTGAGCACAGAGGATGAGGCCCAGCCACTTGCCTGACAGCTGCTGACGCTGCCCGGTGCCAGGCCTCCCCCTCGACGCCTGCTCCCCACAAAAGCAAAATGAGGAAGAAATGCCGCGTGACTGTGTGGGTTTCGGTTCAGCTCAGGCAGAGCTGGTAGAGGCTGCCGGGCTCGATGAAGTCAAAAGCACTGCCTATATGAAAAAGGAGAGCAGGAACTGGCCTCTGGCCTTGTCTTACACTGACATGGCTGCTACATAGGTGGCTGCATCTTTTTTTCCCAAGTAATTTGTTTTCTAACCCTAGCAGTGCTTCAGATGTGTTTGCATTTCAGCTGTATTTTCATCTTATTGCTGAGAGATCTTCTCTTTTAATCCATTTTACTCTAATGGGTATCTCCCGGGATACCTCCCACACTGGATCTTCACCTGCATTTTTGCATCTAAATGACTACAGAAAATGTCAGGAGGCTGTAGAGCTCCATATTTTACATTGCTCTATGATTTGATAACAGAAGTAGTGCAAACCTAGCAAAGACTGGCCAAGGTTAAAAATCAGGGATATGATCTATTTGTTTAGGAATTTGCATGAAAGTTTCGCTGTTGCACAATGACACGAATAATCAAGTTTTCTCTAAAAGACTTTGCTTTCCCACCCCTTCCCTCTCCTCCCTGCCTGCCAAGCCCCCTGCCTGCAGTGGGTGATGGCGAGCACGGCCCTGTGCCATGCAGGGAATTAACACCTCCTCAGGGCACAGGTGAATATGGGATTTGGTAACAAAACTAAATCCCCAGCTGCCTCCATGTCTCACCCAGCCACTGCATGACAGTCCCTTGCAGACATCATCACTTCCCTCACACCTCTCCAGTTTCACAGCCATGACTGGAAGAGTGGTGTCTCTGGAAGACCAGTGAATCAAAACCCAGACTGGAAAAGCCAAAACTGGGCACTCACAGGCTTTGCTGCTGAGCTGGGAGCAGGGATGGTTCCTGCTTGGAGACCCTGTGCTCCTCCACACTGACTTGCTCCATGCTCAGCCCCAGCCCGTGGGCTGCAAATGGAGCAAGGGCTGCCTCTGCATTGGGAAATGGAACAACATCTGGATATGGCTGAGAGACCACTCCTGGAGGCTGGTCTGGTCCCAGGAGCTGTTCCAAGGAGATGGAGTCAAGCTGACATGCAGCTGGGCTAGAATCTCCCAGCAAATTACTTCTCAGCTAGTGGTCTGCCTGTCAGGCCACTGCGAGGCCAGAGGAATTAAGTGCTTTCCTGGCAATTGGCACTCAGATGTAGCCATCTGGTTGCAGGAGGTCTCCTCTTCTCTCCATGGTGATCTGCTCACACCAATGCTTACTCTAAAGGGCACCTGAGCAGGGACAGGGCCTGGTGCAGGCAGGGAAAATGGAGTGGGTCTGCAGGAAAGAACTGCAGGGGCAGCCTGTGAGGGCAGGGGGAAGTGCTCAGCTTTAAAGGGCTTAAGGACAGAGAGGTTTCACTGTGCTGAAAAAAAAAAAATGTGAAAAAATATAGTGAGAAAAGAAGTTCTGGGAGAAGAAAGAAGAGACCAGTGGTGTATGGAGGGAGATGGACAGTCAAGGGGAGAAGGGCAAGTCAAGGGAGGTAGGTGGTGGGGAAAAAGGAGGATGATGCAGATTAATGGAGAAGTGAAGGAAAATGCTTATGCCTGTGGGAGGTGAGCACAAATGACTGAAAGGAGGAAAACTTCTACTGTGCTTTCCCTGCTGCAATGGGAGGACATGACAGTGAAATCTTCTGCTCTGGGGATCTCCACAGAGCCACCCCTGTTCCTCTGGGAGATACCAATACTATGCTCCTGCCATCAGATGGCACAGTGCTGAAAAACACCGAGCGCATAAAATCATGATTCGAGACAAATAGATACTTATCCCTGCATGAGAAAGAGAATACTGCTTAAATATTTAATCATGTTTTGGTTTACAATAGTTTAATGTTGTTAAAACATCTGATACATGCTCAGAAAAAATCAGCATTTTAAAACTATGAATTATTCTGATTGATTGTTTCTTTTTCCCTCCAGATGAAAGTAACCATGTGACAACAGGCTCCCTCCAACAACTCAGCCCATGATAGTCTCATTACAGGCTAACGTATTCTCTCACACATCTGAACCAAACCATTGAGAAAGTAATAAGTGATCATTCATAGATGCAGACTGGTAGCTAATAGCATCCTCACTTACCTTCCAAACACTGAGCAGAGTTAAAATAAATTCAGGATGAATGCATGCGGAAAACTCAATTGCAGTCACATCAGAGATGAACCAAAAATGGAAGCACTCAGAATTACTAGCGTAAAATCCAAATAATGACCTGTAATGGATGTCAGCCAGAGAGGACAACACATCCCCTGCGATCATCTTAAAGGGACTTAGTTGATGCATTCACAACCCACGTCTCAGCAAATGCATGTAATTCTGGCCAAGTAGGTGTGTGACACAACTGAGTGCTGAAGCTAAACAGGAAGGCTTCTCCCAGTGAGGTTACGAGAGCCACATGTCTCCCTTTCCAGACACGTCTGGGCTGCAGCTCCCATTGCGTTAATGGAGAAATATGCCAATGTGTCTACTGCGTAGGAAGAGCATGGTGGAAAGTCAGAGGAAGGTCGCTCTGTCTCTTCAGGCTCCTACCACAAGGCCATCAAGACTTCACCTTGCAGATTCCTTAGGTGATGGTAGAAGCTGAAAGTCACCAGTATTTTGGGAACTCATCCTTCAGAGCTGTCACAGTTGACTTGCAACAGTGTCTTCAAAACGTTCCAGAGCAATGCCATGGTGTCTGCGGGTTCCCTGTGAAGGCAGGCAGCTGTCACACTCCTGCAGTGCATAGAGATGGCAGTGTTATGGATAATACAACACCATGACTTATTAAAGGCTGCATGATACTCCTTGATACTCCTGCAGCTTTTACTGCATCATCATAAAACAGGACTCCTATGTAGTACACTGAGCTATGTCATTCTATTGGCTCCTCACCAGGGTTGGCAAAAGTTTAAGGTTGCAACCTGTTGGCTGGTGAACTTAATATGTAGTTGGAGATCATCGAGAGGGGACAAAGCCCCTGGCCAACACAGCATGAACATCTCACAGGGCAAGGGGAACCTGTCACAGAAGGGAAAATCCAGCCATTGGCTGCATCAGCCAGTGCAAAGTGATCAAGGTTTACATGCTGGGCATTACTCTGCTTCAGCACCAGGGAAAATAAAGGCAGACCGGCTCTATGGTTTGATGATTAGGGCAGGTAATTAGAGCTCATTGGTTCCTGATTCTGCTCTTCTATTGACTTGTTGTGGGACATTTGGGTTGCAGCTTGACCTCTTTGTGTCCTAATTTTCCCTTTAATAGCATGGAAATGCTTGCTGTTTTGTTGTGGTGTTGTGATGCTTGGTTAATTTGAAGGAACATGACAAATGCATTAAAGCCAGTAAAAATGTTATCCAGAGTGCAGCACCGTTATAATGTATACATGTTTGCATTTTAGAAAACATTCAAATTCCAGCTCTTATATATCCTTTGCAAATGAAACTTGCAAAAAAGCAGGGCAAACACTGCTAACACAGCTTTGCCACACACTGTCAAGTGCTTATAAACCCTATTTATAGCTACAGTTAAAGATTCAGATATGCAAGTACTCCATTAAAAGACCACATTAATGAGCCCTTAGAGAAAATATCTCACAAAGCCTTTTGAGCTCGTAACTGCTCAGTTGCACAGGGCTTCTTGCTTGTTAACATTCATAAAATATGAATACTGTGTACTAAACACCAGCACTTTGTGGATTGCAATGACTTATCTCACCATCAACAACTTAACTTACGCAAACGGAGACACAGCAGCTCAGTTCCACTGCAGATGGTCAGGCTGCACCAGCCGCTCATGTGCCGCCCTGCTTGGGGGCCTTTCTTCCTGGCACGAAGCTGAGTGTAGGGCTGACTTGCAGGTCAGTATCTGTGAGTATAATTTCAGAGAGAACAATCAAACCTATTAGCTAAGGGTGGCAGACCTGGGCCTTCTTGCAGCCACAGCTCCAGAGCGTGGCAGGCATTCAGAGCAAAATCTAATAGATGAAAGTCACAGGAGATCTTTTTTTTTTCCCTTTGACATAAGCTAGCTGATGAGAAATGTCATTTAAGAAAGAGAAAAGTTTCTGTATTTGATTTGTCATTATTTCTCTACTGCTCTTTTCTCTGTGATTGTGCATTTCCCATTTTCTCTCATTCCTCTCTTGGAAGCCCACATTTTAGGTGTGTGACAGATGCTCTTGCTTAAACAGTATTGATGTGTGTTTTAGCTTTATCAAGTTGCACTGTGTAAACAAACATTCCTTCAATCCATTTAAGAATAATTCTCTTTAACCTTTAATAATGTATTTCCATTCACCAAGGAGTTACAGGGGGCTTAAACACTGGAGAAGACAGAAACCAGTCCGCATCCTGTCCTTTGCACCTTGGTCCAGCTGTCTTCCCAACAGAGCATGTGCTTGTGCTTTCCCCCTCCCCCCCAACCAAAAAAAAAAAAACCAACAGATGCAGACATGATGCTTCAAAAAGCTTCAGGGCAGCTCTTACTGTTCAAATGTGCATTTCAGTAGTGCATTAGCAGGCTTGTTAAGTAGGACTAGAGTGCTCAGCTTTATTTTATTGTGGTGAATCTCTGACTGTTCAAAATGTTATCACTGTACTGTAGCAGCAAACCCTCCAGTGCCATAAACTGCCCAACACAATGCAATTGCTGAGCACCTGATAAAACAGGATCACTTGCAGTCATGTGGGGATGTAGCTGAAGGCAGGGCAGTGGCACTTCTCCAAGGCTGCCTTTCTGCTACCCTCCTCATTATAGTCTCATTACTTACATCCATCTGTCTTCTGGCAGTGTTGCTGTCCTATGCATAAACCCCCACAGCATCCCACAGCACCCCTTACCCTGAACCCCAGGAGCATCTGTAGGTGACACTCAGACATCAGCAGTGCCAGAAAGCCTGGGAGACAGCAAGAAAAATCACTTGGTCTCAGGAATGGCCTGCTGGGATGGGAGATGGATGCATAATTGGATGTCCCTTCATTAGGATGGAGTGAATTACTTTCTGGACTGAACTCAGTGTATGGGCTCCACTAACTAAAAGGAGAGTGCAAGCCCTGATTCCAAAGTTCCTGGTCAAATAAAAGACAACACCTTATGGTGTGAAACATCTTTTACAGCAAAGACAGAGAAATTCAGTTTGGAGTACCCATATTGCACTTTCCCCCATATATTGTCACTTAACCTCCTCATGGAGCTCTGGAGGAGAGAGCCATCAGGGTAAGGCTGTACCCAGCGCAGGTGTTTTGGATGGCTGTGGGTGCCACTCACAGCTATGGCCTTGGTGGGCTTCTCCTTTGCGCTGTTCTGGTGGAGAATGTCCATGCCCAAGGACCAAGTGAGAGGGAAAAGACTATGGTACGGGGAGTCCTCAGTGTTACAACTGAACATCTCAGGTGTTCTGTGCCTGCCTGTGGGTAGAAATAGCTCTGTAGGCTTACAGCAGTGAGAGTATTAGGATCTCCTTCAGGTCTTCTAGGATTAGCTGGCAATGGAGTAGGGATATGGAGACTTCAGGTCTTACAACATTAGTTGCCTCCAACATCCACTGGAGACTGTGGATTTAGGAAGATCTTTTCCTTGCTTTTAGCTTCTGTATAGGAAGGAAATTCCAGCCATTAAGGAATTAAAAACTGTAAGCCATTACAAAGTAAACAGGTCATCTCTATGTCCTCAATTCTTTGGGTGATATGGGAAAATAAGACAGCTGGAAAACAACCGTGGTCAGAGTCCAGGGGCAACCTCATAGGGAGTGATGCTGGCTGCAGAGTGGCCCAGCCTTCAGACTCATTAATTATGTACAAATTAAGCTTCTGTGTGACAGTAAACAGAAGGATGAAAGGGGATTATGTGTGTATGTGGAGTGAGTAAATGGTGGTGGTGGAGGCAGGATCTGTGTGTGGGACAAAGGGACTGGAAAGAATTAGAAAAGGAGAAGCATTTTTGAGAAAAGCAGCCAGACTTATAAAAAAATACAAATGGAATAACTTAAAGAATCAGAACGTGCTTTTTTGTTGTTTTATTTTAGCTGAATTACAGTTAGGCACTTAAACAACTTTATAAAAGCAGACCTTATTTTCTGTGCTTCCCTTCTCCATAAAATGCAAATAATGCTTTTTTTCTTGCTCACAGAGTAGTACAAAAACAAGCTCATTCATGTCTGGGAAGTACTAGTATACTACATGGGAAATACAGCAAAGATTATGAATATATAACTAAAGCTGTGGGCTATCATTGTGGCATTTGGCATCTGCCCAAATGTGCGATGCATCATGCAGAAGGGCTAACAGAGAAGGACATGAAAATGCAAGCCAGAATTTAATGAGTTCTGGAATCAGGAACATGAGACTCCTCAGAACTGGAAGTGGGAAAACACTGAACTCACAGAGAACACCGAGAGCAGCATCTGTATGCTTAAACAGATAGCAAAAAAGAGCAAAGAAGGGAAATACTCACAGATATAGACCACAGAGTTCAAGAAATATGTATACCGTTGAGAAATAAATCTATTTGGAGCAGAAATGACCACTGTGGATGACCAGGGAAATACAAAGACCAATAAAGAGAGAAGAATATGAGACCTATAAATCAGCAGGGGTATAAATATAAATCAGGAATTGGTACAAGAGCCCATTGTGAAAGAAGAATGCAAGAAAATGATCTAAAAAAACTGAGAAAGGAGAAGAAGATAGGAAAAGATGTGAGAACAATAAAAGATTTTATAAATTCGGTACATGGGAAGTGAAATGTCACTCAGACAGACAGCCATCACCTTCCTGAGCTAGGGCAGGCTACCTTGATTAACAGGGGTTATTGCTGGAAAAGTGAATTACTACCCATACATCAGTATTCATCAGGGAGAAGTAGAGAGTCTGTCACAGTTTCTATATATTTTCCAAGGACAGAAAATAAACAATCATTAACTCTGAAGACTACCAAGGAATCAAGCAATTAACTAAACATACGAAAAGAAAGCACTTTACAAAAAGAGGGGTGTTCACTTCCCAAATTCATTTTTAAAAATAGATGCCAGAGAAATAAAATCAGCTAGCTATGGGAAAAGTACCTGGGCAATTAAGGGGGGCCATCATTGCATCGCAAACTTTTAAAGGAGAATAATGGGGAAGAAGTGCTTGTGAGCTCCAAAGAGCACACAAGACAGCTGATTAGCCTTATCAGAGAGATATAATTGGAAACCAATTATTTTAGTTCATTAAAAAAAGAAAAAAAAGGGGGGGGGGGGGGGGGCAAAAGGAAAGGGAAGGGAAGGGAACAAAAGGGAAGGGAAGGGAAAGGAAGGGAAGGGAAGGAAGAGTTAAGAAGAAAAAAATCAATTTTAACATTCTCAGATTTCAAAAGTACAGAGATACATCACACCATGAGATATTACTGTGTAAGATGAGAGGTCTGAGAATTGAGTCTGTAAATGCCTGGCTTGATTACAGAAACCAGGTGGTGATAAAATAACACAGAGAGATTGTTTAGGGTAGAGGTAGGTAATGGAGTGACACACTGCTGTACTGAGCTCTCTTAGCACTGAACAGCTGTCACCGGGAAGAAAGAAGTACAACCAAATACAAAGAGGATGAAGACTTTTGGAAAGAGAGTATGTTTAGACTGGTGTATGGAGTTTAACCTGAAAAAAAATGTGAAACTAGGATAAAGGAAGTCAGGGTAAAAGTGCTGTAAGAAGATAGCCGGGGCAAGTTGGAATTGGAAGAATACCTAGGGATAGCTGCCAAGTTTCTGCTTGTGTTCCATTTTAAGGTTCAGAGAATGAAAGAAGTAGGTGTGAACACTGCAACATCATATGCTTTGATGGAGTTCATGAACTTAATGTGTGCATTTAAGATGTGCAAGGAGACACAGCTACCCAGGACACAAAGCTTGTTTCATGCTCAGTGGGCAATCAGCCTACAAGAAGAGCTAAGAAAGGGTCATGGCTCAGGCCCAGCCCCTCTGGGGACCAAGGTACCCAGTGACATGACTGGTTCAGTGCCTGTGCCACACAGCATTCAGAGCTGTGAGAGTGGAGAAGGCTCTACCACTTTCTTCAGAAAACTTCTCGCAACATCCCATTATGAAGGTAATTAGAGCATGCCACTGAGATGGGGAAAAACAACTATGGGTCCATAGCTGGCTCTCTTCCTGAAAGAAAGTTCAGCCCACAGCTCCCCTTTGTAATACCTTCTCAGATTAGGCTAGTTGCATTGCTCCTGTAATTGGTCCCAGGGGAGAATGAGGGCTGAGGAGGCTGCATCCTGGTGCCTGGCCAAGGTGTCCCTCTGGCCTGCTGCCATCTGAGGGGCGGGGCAGAGTCAACCTGTGGCACTGATATTTTGTCCAAATGCTGAAATATACAGGGATATGGCATTCACCTCCAGAACAAGAGATAACAAAGCGAGGTAACGGAAGATGGGCAACCTTAACTGTCCCTGTTCACTGCAGGGGAGTTGGACTAGATGGCCTTCAGAGGTCCCTTCCAACTCTAAGAATTCTATGACTCTATGCATGTAGAGCTATAGCATAGATTTCAAAAACAAAAGTGTTTGGGAACATGAAGGTAAGGAGAAAATGCTAAGTTTGTGCTTATTGCAGTTGGTTATGCCAGCTGATGATATCTGTCCCTGATAAAGCTTAATCATGTCCTAAACAAGGGAAATGCTTAGTTCTCCTGGTTAGAAAATGCAGATGGCAGGTGAAGTTGGAGGACCTGAAGCTTAAAAAGGAAACGGTGAAGTAAATACAGATTTGGTTAATGTAGAAATGACAGTGGTGACTTTTCTGCAGCCACAGTGCCAAAAGGAGAGAAAGCTGCAGGGAAGGAGATGGCTGGGGGACCTGAGCTGACCACCGAGTGCTTTGGTGTCTGTGGGGCAGCCTGGTCACCCAGCTGGACACTGGTGTTAGATGCTTGCAGTGTGCTGCTGTGAACAGCTTGCTCCCACCAGGAAGAAATTCTTCCCTTAATGAATGAATTTTACCGTATTGGTATCCCTGTGTATTTCAAATTGGTATTGTTAAGCTCATACGGTAAATGATTTGCAGACCAAGGTGCAAAAAGGAAATCACGAGGCACCAACTCATGGTGCAACAACAAACTGTTGTTGTAAATCCTCATGTAATCCTCATGTATATTTCTGTGAATCTAGCCCAATAAGAAGTTGTGAAAATCTTTAACTCACACCTGTGGACAAGGCCAATAAGGGATCCTAACTTCTACTCTAACTGCTACTGGCATTTACCTACCATCGATGCTATTAATTATGCATGTTTGTGTGTAGATGGGAAGAAATGAAGTGATAACTTCTTGTTAACATTCCTTGATAGCACCTCTTCTGTACATTGTAGACATTTCTATTCAAGTCCTTGTGCTTCCATCTGCAGACATGACTTTTATAGCAGACCTTTAGCCACAGTGAAATCTGGCATTAACGCGTCAGGTGCAAACACGAGGCCAGTCCTACACAAACCTTATTTTGAAATAGGATTTGGTCTTGATGGGCATAAATGGAGAAAAAGAGTCCACATTTCTCAGTACTGAGGCAATTTTTGTTTCTGAGGAGCTGGGATTTGCCAGTGTAGTCTCAACATATTGAAGAAATGCATTACAAAATACTACTCTATACTGTCTTCTTTTTTCCTTTCTTTCTTTCTTTTTTTTTTTTTTCTTTTTCTTTTCTCATTAATTTCAATCACGGAAAAAGAAAAGCGCAGCTGTGTTAATTGGTATGACTCCCCTCAAGGGTATTGTGAAGCATGAAATAATTCCCTTCATTACTGACAATGCAGGGACACGAGTTTTCCCTCGAGGATCTCTCTTGTCTGGTGATCTGGTGACCGTACAGAACGGTGATAGGATTAGGGAAATATTGTTTTAAAATTAATAGTTTGGCTAGGGGCTGGAAGGTAGCAAGGAGAAAAGCTTAAAAATACAGAGAGTACATTTGGCTTTGAGGGTCTTGGAGGCAGTTACATCTCAGCCTGCTGAGACATCATTTGCCCTAGCTCTGGTTATCTTTTTAAAGGACAGCTGGGCTGATGTTTGGTGTTTGAAACATCCACAGACAAGCAGAAAACCAAATCATTGTAAAGCTGGCCAGATTCGTTTCTCCTTTTTTATTTTTGGGAGTCAGAATTTCATTTCCCTAAAGCACAGGGAGAGCTCAGACATGAGCTTCCAGGCTGGCTCAGTCAGCTCCAGCTGGTGGCAGGGCCACGGCCAGCAAGGTTTTCCCTCTGCTGCAGCAGGTAGCCAGCTGCCTGCCAGGCAGACACCAAGCTCCTGTCATACCAATGTAGGTGAATGACTGAGGAGGGAGAAAAAAAAAATTCCCCCTTCTTTTTCTTTTTCAATTGCTGAGCTAGCAAAAAGGCATCTATTGCTACTTTTGCTGCATTTGCAACATTTTCTTTAGCAAAGGTTTTTTTATGGAAACAAGGCTGCTTGTGTGGAGGAAGCAAACCTCCTGACAGCTATGTCATTTCCTTTCCGTCTGTGTACCACCTCCACTTGTCTCAGGGAACATCTGGATGCAAAGAAGCAGGGACATTTCTGCCAGCCTCTAGTCTTTTCTTAGATAGTCCTGGATGATAGTCAGGTCTTTACTGCAGATTTAAATTTGCTGGACTGATATGCATGCATTTAGGTATTGTTTCTTCTATGCTCTGGACAGACTTACTGGTTTGGTGACATCTTCCCTTATTACTGTAGGACAGATCCAAGTCAGCAGTGACCCTCACTGCATGGGTGTGTTCATTAGCTAAGTGTGAAATACTGAGCAGTGTCAGACACACAGATTGTTTCATCTCTTGAGCAGCCTCTGTGCTGAGGATTAGTCATCAAAAATAATCAGGAAAATGCATTACAGATGAAGGCTATGGCACTAGAGATAACCTCGCCATTAAAGGTCCCATAATGGAAGCACATTGCTCTCTCAGAAATGGAAGCGAGGATAACATGTCTGTTAACTGAATCAATAGTGATCAATGCAGTGACAATAACTCAAGAAATGGATGCATTAAACAGAGAGTAAGAACCAATATGCTCCCATGCTGAACCATGGCTCTGCAATTAGAGATGCTGAAGGGACACAAACCACATTACTAATACTGATTGAAATCACTAGCAAAAAAAAAAAAAAAAAAAAAAAAAGAAGAAAGAAACAGAAAATAATTACAGGTTTTAGTTTTAATTACGTTGAATGGCAGAAACTGGGATCTTGGTTGGGAGAGGATGAATACAGAGATAAAGTAGTTTTATGATCCAGAGTGAAATCCCATTTTCTCCCTACAGTTACCTGTGAGTCACACAGCCATCATAGAGAATGTGACAGACTGGGTGGAAAAGGAGCACCATCAGCCAGGGACGGCCTCATCACCTTCCCCAAGCTACCCTGCGTTGGGGAGATAGACAGCTTTCCTGTTGCAGCTGAGTAAGGACTGAGAAGATGTGTTTCATCCTTCTACCCACATGTTTTTAGAAAGGAAAGAAAAAAAGATTTAGGCCTGTTGGAACAGTTGATGCAGTCGGGAGAATGATATCACACCAAGCTAACGTGCACATGAGGGAGCTAAAACCCCTGCTGGAAGAACTTGGGAGAGGGTAGGGTAGGGGGAAGGGGAAAATACACAGCAAACTTGGCATCTGATGAATGCAGCTGTTGATGCTGTAGGTATCCTGTGCACAATGCAAATGATAAAAGCAGAGCTGCATATGTCGCTACCCTAAGCTTACTGCATACAGCTCCCTCAGTGATCACAGTCAGATGTATAAAAACATCTCAGGGGTTATAGACTTGTGGTTAAACACACTGATTTCATGACCTTATTAGGGTTTTTCCTTCATCAGAGAAGAATATAAAGTGATCCATAGTCACTGGGAGCGTGCATTTGCATTCTTCCACCCTACTAACATACCCATGATTGCTCTTTTAATTTAAATGTCTTGATCATTGCAGTGCACTTTCACACCATTCTCGAGAAGCTAATCATGATTATGGCAGCAATGATGCTGCAGTGTTGGACACCATTTCCCAGGGACACAGAATCCTTATGGCAGTATTGCTGCTTACATGGATGCTTTCCAGCATATGGTCTTAGCAACCCATAGTTCAGGGTACCCATGAGCCACCATTTGATCATTGAGAGCCCCTGCAACAAAATAGAAGGTAGGAGCCAAAAGATAGAAATTGGTTTCTGGAGATGCAACTGCACATTTGAAGTACTTGTTCCACTGTCATAGAGCAAGTAGAAGAATTTTAGGAAAAGACACATGAACCTTTTAAGCATCATCACTTGGCACTTGACCTCTCATGCATATTTATGTACAGCACTTAGCTTGATAATAACCACTTGAAAGACATTTAATTCTTTGCTTAGGAATGAAGCTATGTGGAGTGTGACAAAAAATGTTCCAAAGTCCAGATATTAAAATACAGAATGGTCCTGGTATTTCCTGCACACCGGCCAAAACTTCCTTCTGGGAGTATATGGTTTATGGTTTAAGAATTTACATACTTCTTCATTAAGCCTGTATGTATTTGCAAGCATATAGACATACACGCACACAAGAGTTAGTGCAATTAGGGAGATGCTGCAGGACTTCAACCAGGCTTTCCTGAAAGAATTCCAGACAGGTTCTGTGGCTTGGGTTGTTTTGTAAAACCTTTTTGTTACACAGAACTTAATGTTATTCATTATGCACTGAAAGCAAAATCATATGACTACTATTTCCTAAGTAACATAATTATCTTATTGATTCTTATGGGGGCAAAACACTAGTTTTATTGTTAATTAATACTTCCAAATCTGGTTATGCAATTCTGGATATAGGAAGTTTGGTTTGATGTGTGTTTAGGTGGAAAAAGTGTAAAAATAAATAACCCTTTTTCCCTTCCAGATTGTGAGTATAGGTATTCCTTTGTGTGATCTCTGTTCCTAACTTCTACAGAAAAGTATGTGCTATAACCTATTATCACTATTCATAAGCAGGAAAGAAATACGGATAATGAAACATAAAAATGTCCCATGAAAACTATATTTAATAAAGCTTTCAGTAGTTGAACAGAAACGTACCAGGCAAAGAAACACTGTCCTGCTGTTTCAGAACCAAAGCAACTTTATGGAAAAAGGAAAGAATACTTGCAATAATTTCAGGCACTCACCCTTTCATTCTTACTTTAAGAGGAAATGTGTCAGAAAATTCTTACACAGAGGGCACATAAGTAGTATTTTGTCTGTCCCACCGAATAGACTGTATGAAAGATTCATTAGGCACTGGGACATGGAACGACTTCTTGATTCTTTCAGATCTTGGCCAGTGCTCTAATGAAATCTAAACCTGCTACATCTGCCATACTACACTGTTAATTAGTTTTCTATTTATTTAGCAGATCTAGAAGTGGAAAGCAATCTATTGCCAGTGAATTGTTTGATTTCTGTGCTAAGCAGGCTGCATTCCAATCCTCTACTGTTGAAACTAGCATGAATCCAACTTTCATCTCATTGCCATGCCAAATTAGCACCCAGCAAATTCTGGATACAAAGACTTTTTTCTTTTTTTTTTTTTTCACTTTGGTTCGTAAAGTCCAACATTTCCTGGAAGTCAAGAAGTTGAAGCTAGGCAACTTTCTGCAGTATCTCTTTTTCCCCCTTGTTCGTTACAATGGTTTAAATATAAGATGCATATATATACTGAAATATGTTTATATTGAGAAAGGAACGCAATTTTAAGCAGATTCTCTTCATTCTGTAAACTAAAAAATAGTGATGTATACTCTTCAAGATTTTGAATAAAACACCGTCCATTCCAAGAAAAGTTCAGAATGCCTTAACAAAGTGTATGAGATGACTTTTGCACATGCTTTGCCATTTTCTATTTCTGTCTCTCCGTATTCTGCAACATATTGCAGCATCTAAACATGGCACTCTGTATGGGACTGACTCCTGTCTTGCAGTGTCAACAGAACCTCAGGGTTGTGAAAGTATTAAGGAAAGACAGATAAAAATAGAAGAGAAATTGACTAGAAACTAAGCCATGAATCCTTGCATAATGCAGTGCAGGAACTACAGTGTGTTAGAGGTGATTATAAAAATACAGACCCATATCCAGACTTTGGAGTTTGCCTTGAACTTTGGGGTTTTTCTAAAATCTAGATAAGAAATTCAAAGAATGTGGGTTTGGGACCAGTCTTGTCCAAAACAAGCCACTATTATGCAATGGGCATGTGAAAAACCATACCGAACTTCAGCAAAGCAATGACTAAGCTGTTCCCCTGAGGTATTATTTGTAGAGCATCCTTAATAAAATTCTTCACATAAGCAAGGTGTTGGTTTACAAGATAAATCAGAGAAGCACAACATACAATGCCAGAGAGCAGTATACAAAACCTGGGTCTAAGAACATGCTGAGGTTAGGGTTCACAAAAGAGCAGCTCCTTTCAAGAGAAAGCTAATAAATCTTTTTTTTTTTTTTTTTTTTTCCTAGACTGATTGATGTTTTTGGAAAAATGTTTTTGGACTTCAGGTCTGAATCAGAAATAGTGGGCTTTGAGTCAAGTACCGGTTGAAAACCAATCTACGGGAGCTGAACTGTACTGTGATCCTTTCAGTGTCTGAAGAAAGAAGAGGACAGACTATCAGAGTCTGTTGTGACAAGACAAGGGGGGATGGTTTCAAACTAAAAGAGGAGAGATTTAGATCGGATATAAAGAAAAGTTCTTCTTACGATAAGGGTGGTGGAACAGGTTGCCCAGAGAGGTGGTGGAAGCCCTGTCCTTGCAGACATTCAAGGTCAGGCTGGACCAGGCTCTGAGCAACCAGATCAGGCTGTAGAGGTCCCTGCTGATTGCAGGAGAGTAGGACTAGATGACTTTTAAGGGTTCCTTCCTGCTCAAATGATTCTTTGATTCTATAATTCTAATTGATTAGATGGCTTGGTTTTCATAGGAAGAGCAACTGACCTAAAAAACTGGTAATTCTGAGCCTGGAAAAAATAAAATGGTCCAGCATAGTGAAATCTGTAACTCAGACTCTGCAGGGACATGAATTCCTGTGTGCTCCCGGAACCTTCCTTCTTACTGCTCAGTGCTTCATCATGGTAGAAAAAAAAGGGAAAAACTCTGAGTGAGTGAGTGAGTCAGAAAGAGTAATTTTCCAAATTTGTTTAAGTTGTTTTCCAGGGTTTCTGGCACGTTCAAAAGGACTGAACAGTACTGCTTAACAGAGTTTGCCAGTAAGCAAATGTTGCATTTGCTATGGTTGGGTCTGAATTTTTGATAGTCAGGAACCGGAAGAGTACAAAGTAGGATTTAATCCTCTCTTCCAGCGTTGCTAGAGCTGCATGAACTGAATCAAGCAGCTGAGATTTAAAGTAGAAATCTGAAAGCTGGAGTTACAATAGTGAAGTTCTGAAACATATAACCATGTCTTCCAATGATTAGGAATAAGTCCAAGAGTTTCAGGAGCTTTAAATGTACCTGGCCTGCAGTTTTTTCCAACCGAATTAATTATCTTCATACACATATGACACGCTGCCAAAAAGACTTCTGCTTGTTATGAACTATTTGTAATCTTCCTGCAAGTTACTAGAGCTGAATGGCAGCCACAGCTCCCCATTCTTCATGCCCAGTTGGGAAATTTTGGTTCTATCCCGACTGTCCCCAAGTACTGAGTGCATGGTACAGAATGTCCTCTTTCACTGATTCCTTCTGCCCAGCTGGGAGGGGCAGGGAGCCCACCCTGAAAACAAGGCTGCTGTCGTGCCCCTCTCACTGACTGGGTTGTGTGCTTGTGCCTTATTTCACACAGTAGCATATAAAAGGAGTTTGTTTAACTCCCATATGCAACCAGCAGGTGCTTGTGACCATGGGAGTTGCATAAACAGTGAATGACAACATAAAATCCTTAAACCTGCAGAAAGAATTGAGAATTTCTGCAAATTTCTCTCTTGTCTGGCTGCTCATTTTGATTGGTTATAGGAAAAAAAAAAAAACAAAAAAACAGTTGTGCATAAATCCCATCTGTTCTATGCAGCAGTATGTTTGTGGTTGGAAGGGGTATTTAAAGGGACAAATGAGCAGTGTCGTTGGATGAACAGAGGAACTGAATATGGGATCAGAATCACTTTTGATGCACGAAGTGGGCTGCGATAACTGGAGATCATTCAACAGTTTGAAAAATATTAGCAGAAGAAATGAATCCTTTAAATCTAATGTACACCCTGGGGAAAATATATATAAAGTTTCTTAAATTATACCTCCATTATACAAATGACACCTCTGCAGATGTTGCATTGAAATGCTTCTCTCTGTACTCAGCAGAGAAAGAACTTTATTGAACAGTAGAATGAGATGCTGGGTGTTAGGTGCCATTGTACAACATGGTGGACATATCTTATGTTTTTTCTTCTGGTCTGCGATGCTCCCTCAAAGCCTCTGCATTTCATGAGGCCTGATGCAATTCTTTAGAGTTACAGAACAACCCTGATGAAATCATGCTTTTGCCATGAGGCCTGAGCTGTTCTGAGGAATGGGAAAGAAGAGACAGAGGAGGAGAGGGATCACTGAGCTCTACTTTCCACAGAATAAGGCCTCTGGAAATAAGATGGTGTCAAAATCTCTGCATTTATCATCAAGCGCTTAAAAGGTCCTTTACAGTTCAGGCAAGAATGATGCTTGCCCTGGCAAGCTTATGTGCTAATTGAAACCTCTGTGTTCGTGTGTCAGCACAACACAGCAAAATGGAGAGCTGCAGTGGCAATAGAAATACTCTAATGTTGCTCAAGTCAAAATAAAAACTTCATCTTGTTTGGCATCAGCCATGAGAAAAGGTGGATATTGCTGCAGGACAGAAAGACATTGGAAAAGACAGGCTGGCACAGCTAAGGGGGAGTGGCCCAGCGGGAGAAGCCTCCATAATTAGAGAGGAGAGAAACTATGCAGGAAGCTTAGAAAGCCACGAGCTATGGGGTAAATTAAAGGAGACAGAGCAGGCCAAGTAGATTTGATTGTCTGAATTACATGTGCGCAGCTGAGTAGCAGGTGAAAGGAATGAAGAGGAGGTAGCAGTCTGAGAGATTTTAAAGGGATCACCTGGAGGCTAGGGAGCAGGTGGAGGGTTGAGCTGTGGAGGGGAGGAAGCAAAATAAATCTGGGGGACGGAGGGGAGGGGGATGTACATTGTGGAGGTAAGTAGAGTTGTGTGAAGGTTGTGGAGGATGAGGAGAGAGAAAAATGAGAACTTGAAGCTTGACATGTGTGCTGTAGGTCAGGAGAGGGAACAGAAGCATTAGGAAAGGGGGGAGGGGGAGAAGGATGTCTCTCATAGGTGAGATAGCAAAGAATGTGAGCTTTAGTAGGCTGTTTGTTCAATGTAACGTACAAAAGAGTAGAAGATAGAGGGCTACTGCTGCTATTAATGCTTTGTTCTGTTCAGCGTACGGTATCTAATCTCAAAGAATTAAGAACTTGCTAGTAAATGGCAATACAAGTGAAACATTCAGCTGGGAAGCTATGGTTTAGTACCACCAGTATGGTGGGGCAAAGCAGTAAGAAGACCTGTGGCACAGATCAGTGTGTGGTCTAACATCAAGAAAAGCAACATTAAAAGAAAAAGTGGGTTAACCTCTCAGGGACAAATGGTTCAGGGAAGCTCTGGACATGCTGAGCTTTGAACTGTTTCAGTGAATGAATGCATTCTTAAGAGATCTGAAGTTACAAACTTTCTTTTCTGCAGCACATACCGTCATGTCCCTGGCATTCTGTTTATCGCCTCTTGCTGCAGCAACTCTGTCCCATTCATACCCACTGTCCTTAGCCACCACCCTCTGCATTCCACTTGAGTTCACTTTGTCGCTTGGTTTAGTTCTTCACATTTCTCTACTCCCATACTACATTTTTGCTGCTGTTGAGTATGGGGTGCCCTTAAAGCTGTATTCTGTTTTCCCTTGAGCTTCTGCCCCAGTGTGCGCAGGTGAACATTTGTGGCCTCTTTTCTGGGAGTGCTTTCTCTGTAGGTGCTTTGGTGTCACCATGGAGCAGCTTGCTGCTTTCTTTGTCTGCTCTTTGAGATTCACTCTCCTTTCCCTTTGATGCATCGTGGTTTCTGACGAATAGCTGCCTGTGCTGGCAGCAAGAAAAAAGGCCTGCTTCCCATCTGTTGAGACTTTACTTGAAAGATGGTAAAACTCAGCATCTTTTAAATTTTGGAAGAGCTGGCTAGTCTGCGGAGGGGGGCGAGAAGGATGTGCTGATCTCTATGTGTTGATCCTGGGGAATGTCCTCCAGCCATGTTATTTTTCATCTGGCTTTGCGAACTCTAACACTCTGCAATGGATTTTCTTCCCTCCAATATTTTTCAAGGAGAGACCAGATTTGAGTGTCACTGAAGTCACAGCCCTTTTCTTCACCTCCCTCCCCTCACCAAAGGCCTTTGTATTAACTGATGTCCACTGTGTCCTAGTGGATTGAAGGGAAACGTCTGCATTCCAGCACTGAATCTGAGTTAAGAGGTTTCTGAGTAGGACATAATGTGTCATCTGTCCTCCCCTGAGTGCACAGGGATAACCTGGGAGGGCCATTGGTTGTGCTGTAGCAGTGGTTTTGTGACGTGGCAGTTTGCGTGGTGTAGTCAGTAAAACAACAACTTGCAAACACCTTGATTCCTGTCTTTCATATAAGTTTTACTTATACGAAACATGCATGTATCTGCATGTATGTGCACTTGGTGATGTGTTTCTGTGCTTCTAATTTCATGTTTTTAAACAGCTGGTCACATCAAGAAGAAGTACAAAATGCTGAGCTGGAGATGCTGTTAACTTGCAGTTCATAATATTGTGAAGTTTTGTTGTGTTTTGTGTTCCGTTTCCCAGAGCTGTTTGTTCTGGACTCTTATTTCACCATATTTAAGCATGTGATGCAACAGAGAAAATACTACAGGTAAATGCCTGTCTGCTACCATTTACCTGAGGCAGTTTTGAAACCTGTCAAATACTGTTATTGGAGTTAAAAAGATTTCTTTTTTCCTAAGCTTCTTTAAAAGAGATATTGTAATTTTCCTCATTATTCTGGAAAATGAGGGGTGAAATCCTCACATCTGTGAATCAAAACATCCACTGACAGCTTGAATCTTCCCTCTACAGGTTCATAAAGGCCATCGTTTTAGTTTAGAAAATAACTGATTTTATGAACTTATTCAGTGTAAACTCATTGCTGCCTTCACACTTAATTTTGCTTATGAATTACAAGAAAGTGGGCAAATATAATGGTTTCCTTGACATTCTGTGACAGCAGAATAACTGAGGCTTTTCACTTTTACACAGGGTGAATTGGTGCCCAACCATACTCAGGAGAACATCTGGAGAAGATAGAACAGGGATGGTGCAGATTCAGGTAAGTGTTTGCACAGGTCGTACATGTGTAGGACTATTCGTTCTCCTGTTCCTGGCTGGCAAGAGTGTGATCTCAGAGTGAAGACATCTGTTCTACTGCCTGGGCCTTGTTCACAGACCAGTTAACGTGAGCTTTAAGGATTAGGTCACTGCTATATTTCATTCACTGCTGGCTCTAGACACAAAACCTCCCTGCTACCCCTTCCTGTGCTGAGGAACGTGTTGGATCCTCCTTTTGTCTAGCAGCTTTTGTTTGTTTTTTCCTTTCGCCTCACCTCTAAAATATAACGAGGAAGATGAAGTTCAACAAACGCTCTGTGTCAAAATCAGAACAGAAATCTGTCAGTGAAGAGACACTAGAACCTCATTTTTTGGTGTTTCCAAGTAAATTCAGAAGGTTTTCATGGTATGAAGCATCAAGAAGGGAGTGCAAGTACTTCAGTGAATAAGTGCAGAAGCCTTACTTGAGATTTCTAAGAACATATGCTATGCATAGTTTGCTTCAAGATTACGTGAGGTGGTAATCCAGCCAAGGTGGCTAAGCCGAGCGCTGTGCTGTTACCAGATAGTCATGCAAGATAAGGGATCCCATTTTTGACCAATGTTTCAGCTTCATGCTGAGGCAGAACAAATAAACCTTCAGGTGTTGAGGGCCTGTCTTCAAATTTATTTTCTAATTCCCTGCTGAGATAGAAAGCATCTAACGTGTTTTGTTGCTTGTGCAACCTTCTGTGAACCAAGATACCAACACTCAGAAGCTCTCTGTCTTGAGTTGTGAAGCCAATTATTCTAAAAACTAAGCCTTTAGCCTGTTTGGCTGAAGCTAACAAACTTGAAATTCAGCTATTCCTTTGAAAAGAACGGTCAGCTAATTGGTGTTGAGGCTTAAATATTTGAGCTTGTTTATTTCTCCTACTTCCCTAAATTATGTTTCGGAAAGACTCCTGTTATTACAGTCTATTAAATCAGACTTATCAAAAAGGAAACATTTATTGATATCTTGAGAGATGTGTGTCTAATTAAGGTTGTGTTACTGCACATATTTTATATTAAAGTAAATGCTTCTTGCAATTTGACTTTAATCAGGTTTGAAGGGCTTTAATAACTGCTTGCCTCTCTTTTTTTTTTTTTTTTTAATTTTCCCTGGGCTAAAGGAAGAAATACGCTTTTAGTTTGTGAAGTTGCATAATTTATCATCACCTGAAGGAATCCTGACACAAATTGTAGTTTGTATTCAATACATTTGTTCCCCAAAATGTTGGCAGCTGGCACTATACAGACACTTAGAATGGAGGCTCTGGGGAACCCAGAGGAAGTCAGAAGCATCTGTGGACTCTAGTTCTGAAGTACGATGAGATAGCTGCTTTTGTTATTTGAGTCTCTCAACCCATTTTACTTAGGACTATAATTACTAGAAAGGAAAAAGATTTACAGCCTTCTGAATTCCTGGTTTAAGGTTTCTAACTTACAACTGTGTCTGGTGGTGGTGTTGTGTAAGCTCCCTATTTGTGCAGTTATTGTTCATTGCCATTTTTGTTACAGTCTTTCTTGCTTCATTTACAATTACCACTGTTGGAAGGAAATTCAGTTTCAAGTATGCAGTCATTAAAGCACCTGTCCTGTGTTTAGGTTCTGCTTTCCTTGTGCTGTCCCTCAGCTTGGCAGTTAACTTCAGCCTTCGTAGATTTTTCCATGCAATAATTTAAATAATATATTATGCAACCTGATCTTAAAAGATAACTTCAGAGTAACAGATACTAGCTATTACAGTTTTCATTGTAAAACAGTCAGTTTTGAGTTATGTGTCATATACACCTGTATGAAAGCATGTCCAGCTTTTTCCGAACAGTCAAGCAAGCTTATCAAATTAACTAAATGTTTCTGTCAAGTAGCTGTGCAATAGATTATCTGAGCTCTACTGGCAGAAGAGCACAGTAATGTAGGGCTCTTTTGCAGAGCGTATTTCAGTATACTAGTATATATTATTTCAGGCTAGTATCACAGAATGGCTTGGGTTGGAAGGGACCTCAAAGCCCACCCTGTTCCAATCCCCTGCTGTGGGCAGGGCTGCCACCTACCAGCTCAGGCTGCTCGGGGCCCCATCCAGTCTGGCCTTGAACACCTTCAGAGTTATGGCTTCCACAGCTTCTCTGAGCAACGTGTTCCAGTGCCTCACCACCCTCTGAGTAAAGAATCTTTTCCTAACATCTAACCTAAATTTCCCCTCTTCTAGTTTAAAGCCATTTGTGTCACTACTTGTGTGGGAGCTAAAGAATTTATTTCTTTTATCAGGCTTTTTTTAGAGTTTTGTTACTTTTCTCATTAAATTGTTTAGTAACTTCCAATTGAAGTTCTGATACTGTAGTAGTACCCAAATAAGAGTTGTTTTTTTACCAGAAACAATATAATTCAAGTAGACGTAGCAGATGATGATAAAGGAAAGAATAGTTATTCCCCACGAATGGGGTATCTAGGAATAGAATAATTCCAAGTTTGTTCAAACTCTATGACCATACTAAGAAATCCAGCAGCATCAGGGATGTGTCCAGGTGTGTGTGTCCCCTGGTTGCTCCAGCAGTTGAACAGCTTTTCCCTCAGTACCAACTAGCACTTTGATGAAGGCTTGCCAGGCATAGCTTGGTAGTGCCCACCACTGTACTGGATGAAAGCTCAAGTGGAAAAATGGCCTTACTGTTGCACTTGGATCGTGCTTCTGTTTGCTTCACTTATTAGAATAGATGCAGCCAGAAAGTCCACACTAAAAGCTGACATGGAATACAGATACCTTTTGTCTCACTCCAGTGCCTCATAAAACATTATTATTAAAATCACCCTGGTAAAATGACAGTTTAAAGGTTTTTTTGTTTTGTTTTTACTTCAAATAAGCAGCACAATTAAGATTCTTCTCTGTTTTTCACCTTTGAGGATGGTTCTAATTTCTTGTGAAAGCCTGAGAAGACAAATTAAAGGAAGCAAAAGAACTGATTCAGAAATCCTTTCTGAAAAGATCCCAAATTAGATCATGTAATTAGTACATGAGCATTATAAGCACTGACATTTGGTGGAAATACATTTATGCAAACAAATTCAGTTCACATGGTTTAGGAACACTGAATGATCTTTAGGAAGGAATGATGATTGAGGTTTATGTAAGTTTTTTGTCAGATTTGATTCCTGATATTCAATAGCTCTTAAAACAAGACTTCTCACAAGTTACTGTAGAATATCTGTAATGAGAAAACTATTAATGGTAATTGCTTAAAAGTGGCAGAAACAGAATGCTGGTAAATGATTGTTTTGATGGAGGGAATGTATACTCCTGAAGTAACAGTACAGATCCCGTAATTAGTTTGTCCTGCGTTTTTTCCTTGCGTAACCTCCCATGTTTTGCCAGCAATTTCTTTTGTCTTTCTAATACCGTTTTGTATTCATAAAGCTTGCAGATTCTGCTGGCAGAAATAACAGATAAGAAAACAGTTATCAAACAGAAGTCTGTTCTTCTACCCCTGCCCCCTTTGTGTGGAGAAATAGGAGAAAGCAGGGTAAGAAAAACACTCCTTGGAGAGAAAAACTCTTCCAAATTTACTTTAATTTTGCTAAGCGGGCACTGTTGTTATTGAAAGCTGCTTGCCTAGAAGAACAACTGCTCTTGAGAACTCTTGAGAGCATGTGAAGAAATCTGGAGTTGATTTGTGTAAGAGGGAGGAACAATCTGTTTCACTTCACCAGCATCGTGCAGTTTCGATGTTACAACATCCACTTGTTAGAGAAGCTCTGTACAAAAGCTAATGTTTCTTCATGGCTAGAGGTGGGCTGAGGTTCCTTCATCAGTTAATTTCTGAATGTTGGGTGTCTGAAGAACACTTCTGGAAACCAGATTTGCAGGAGGTCAGTACTATACCTGTGAGTGTGAACTACAAATCTGAACATTATATACCACTTGAAGATGGGGAAAGGGGAACCAACATCACCTATTTTAACTTCAGAAAACTTGTAGACCTGCTATGATGATGTTATCAGATGATGAACAAACTTGCCCATCTCTCTCTCTTTTTTTTTTTTTAATGAGAGAATGCCTTCAGAGAAATTTGTATTAGTACATTTTATGCTAAACCTCTGAATGCTTGGCTTGTTGTGGATTCAGTTCTTTGTGCAGTATGTGTGCTAGGAGCTCTGGGTCCATCCGTCAGAAATTTACTCATTTGAGTATAGAAAAAAATCTGACAGCTTAAATGTTACATGCTATGCCCTAAGCCTTTTGTTTAGATGCCATGGAGGAATACCATAAGGATGTATCTCAAGCTCAGAACTAAGAAACAAAAATCACAAACATCCCATCAACAAAAACCTTTCAGTTCAGTGTCATCCATAGAGGTAATGCCTTCTGATTTTTGGGATCATTCTACTAGAAACAGCTGGACTTCTCACAGTTTAGGTGAAGTTGCTGATTGCACATTGCGTGCTGTGATTCAGCTGTAGGAAATATTTGGGGGGGGGGGGGGGGGGGGGGGGGAATAAAAAAAAGGTAGATTTATGCAGGAATATATTTGGAAAAGTCCCAGTGTAAAAAAATTAAGCAGATCCAAGAAAGAACTTCCTTGAAATCATGACTGCACCCCACTGCTTGCAGATAAAATGCAGCAAAACTGGAATCAGCCTTAGGGAAAAGGAACATCACTCATACATAGGAGTGTGTGTATGAAATACATAGGAGTGTGAAGCAAATTCTTTAGATAGCAAACAATTAAGGGAAGGTTTTTACTGTTGTAAATCATAACCAGTCTGGTAATCCTGATTTGGTCCCTGGAAACAATCAACTTCACTACCTTTTTTTTTTCTTTCTAAAAATGAGGATTTTGCATTCAGAGAAGTGAGGAATGCATTCCATTTTGGTTTACTCTTGAAGAACTTAAGAAGAAAGAAGGCCTTGCCTTTAAGAACCCATTAACATTATTACTGGTTTACTTGCATAATTGCTTTTGCACATTTTCATCTTCTGGAAGCAGAGGTTACTCTAATAGGTTATAAAACTGTGGATGCAAATGAGTTTTAGAGGAAGAAAACAGGTAACTAGTTTGTCCTGTATTTTATATAAAGAACATGAACTAGCTAACACGTAGGCCTGAAGTCCTGTCAGTCTAGGCAAGACTTTCTGGCTCCTCACATCAGCCTCTTTCTAAATAAACTTCTGAGGGAGAGGCTTGTCTTCAGTGTCACCCTGCCAGACTGATGGAAATGGTTGTATAATGTCTAGCTTGGGCTGAAATCCTTTCTAAATTTTTCATTTTCAGTGAAAAATTGTTTCAGTCACCTGTTGGGTATCACAGACAAAGTTGCCAAAAATAGCTAAGTTGGCATTTGAATCTCACATAAACAGCAACTTCAGAATAAATAAGATACAGATAGCTTTATTGGATTTAATTACATGCAAAACTGAACAGCTCTGATATGAAATACAGCAAAAACATGAATATATTTATTAGGGCAATGTTTTATGAAATCCAGGCATGTTATAATAGCTGCTCCGAAAGTAATGCCTCCCAGTTTATTGTGCTGGTGGTACGGCAGTAGAGGTTGAACCTTCCTTGCAACGTTATTAGGTTTTGTTACTGTGTGACAGATGGCAGCAGAAGGGCAATCTGATAAAAACGGTGTTTGTAGTGGAAGTGCCTATGAAGCAAAGGCATAGAACTGAATTCCTCTGTGTAGAAAAAATGGCACCCTTTGACATTCATTAATGCTTGCTGAATGTTTACGGAGACCAAACAGTGGGTGTGAGCACAGTGAGGTGTTTCAGACCCATGAGGTGTTGTGTTTCAGCAGTGTCAATAGCGACGTGAGTGACAAGTCACATTCTGGACAGCCATGCAGATTTTTGCAAGTGTGGCATGCAAGCTGTTGTTCACTGGTGATGAAAATCCCCAGCTAATGGTTGAGACTGCAATGAAAAATAGCATTTTGTAGATGAGACTTTGCTCTGTCAAACAGTGTTATTTGTGCTCTTTGCATCTGTTGTATTTTCCATGGAAGTAAATAGGAGGCATTGCTTTTGAAGCAACCGAGGAACAAACACAAAAACCACAACCTAGACAGTGAAATACTATTGCACTTTAAGAGCGGAGAGTTAACATTCTGCAACTGTTTCAGTAAGTTTTTAAACGATAGCATGAAAGCACACTTTAGGATCTCGTGTTCTGGTTCACAGTTATGGAAGAAAACTACAAAATTCCTTTCCTGCTTCTGTAAGCAGGGCCTGGTCTGCCACAGCTGAGTGGGCATCCGAGGGGGAAAAAAGGGAGCACAAAGTAGAGATGATTAAGGGTTGAAAAGATGACTCATCTTGACGATGTGGCATTAAGAGAATTACATTCATATTTCAGTTTTAGTATTTTAATGCACTATTTTTTGTCATCTAAGAATAACTCTTCCATTTACACTTTTGAGCTCCCAATACTAAAAACAAATTCATATTCTAAGACCTTGCTATAATCTCAGGGTAGTTTAGGTATTTAATTAAAAAGTCTACAGTTTAGTTTCCAGAAAACTCCTGAATCTCACAATATCTAAAACTCATAAATAATCCTATTCATCAAAACAAAGGCAGAAAGTTTCATTTAATCATTTGGCTTGTAACCCTACTTACTTACCTGTATCATGTTAAAAAAACAAAAAACAAAACACAAATAACGTGCTGATGTTGAAGAAAACTGTACAGTACTGAAGCTTTCCCTTTTCATTGCTGGGGACGCAAACCCAGTTAAGGCTTTTTCAATGAGCTTTCAGTTTTCAATTAACATGTTTTATTTCAAATTTATTCTCAGTTGAAATGAGTTACATTTGCAGCTGAGGAAAGCAAAGATGAAACTTTGTTCTTTCCTTTTGTGCTCAGCTGTACAATTTATTTTTTCTCCTGGCAACAGATTTTAAATCTTTGCCTTCTTTATTTTTTTTTTTTCATGGGAACTGTTTAGTAAGTGCTGACATTACAGTTGACAACGCTTTGTGTGTTTCTTCCTTTTGCCTGGTTTCTGTGTCTGTGTGTGCAGGCATGCATTCATTAACGTAATTCCTCAACATTCAACAAGAGTGTATCATAAACCAGAGGAAAAAAGCTCATAAATATTTAGATCCTTGCCTACCTTCCAAAACTAAAGTGAAAAAGAGTATTTAGTGAGGACTGTGAGGACTTGGTTTGAGTTAATCTGCATATGAAGTGAAAGAGGGTACAAAAGGATGAAAAGGTGGTGGAAACGAGCATACAAACCCTGTAGTCTCCAGGGGGCCATTCATCTTGTTCTTGTCAATACAATCTCAGTCCTAGGGCTTGGCTGTTTTTCGCGCATGACCCAACAGACTAGCTTGGCTAAGGCAACGTTGCGAAGGATGTGTGTGCTTTCTTCTTAATTTTGTTCTGTCATGTAATTTTTCCAGGGGAGAGCAAAATACTTCATGTTTCAGAAGAACCTAGACAGATTTTTCCAAATGCGTCTCTACTTGTTTGTCATTCACACTGACGTATGGACCCCCTTCCCTCCCCTCTTTTTGGTAAAGTGACAGGTAGGTTGTATGAAAAGCCATTCTAGGCAATGTGACAATTAATGAGAAAAATAAAGGTCACATTCTAGCTTGAAGCATGTTATATCTATTTGCATATACAGTCATGCTGTTATACAAGTTGGACTTCATGCTGTCTACATTTATACATAAAATTCCACTAACAAATAACATTGCAAAAAATCTGAAATTATAGATATAAATAATAGAATGCTAATAAAACTTGCTATTTCATTTTTGTAACTGTACAGAGTCACCTGTTTAGGCTGGAAAGCACCTCTTGAGATCATCTAGTCCAACTCCGTATAGGGAATTCTGCAATTATTTTAAATCCTTTTTATTTCAATTTAATTTCTTCATGAACTGAGATCAAATTGATTTTGAAGGACTGTATTACTACATACAGTCACTGACAATTTGCAACTGTTGTGCTTAGATGTCTTTTTCAACCAAAACAATACAAGGACCACTAAAGTCTGTAATAAGACGTGAATAATGATTTCACACAAAACAAGATTCTTGATCATAAAAAGCTAAATGACAGAAGGTTTTTTTTTTTTTGGCTATTTAAAGTATAAAATAAGTAAATCTTTCTTTAGTTTCCACATCTATTATCTGAAGATAAAACACAAGAATTACAGCAATACTATATGCAAAATTGGTCATTTAAATCATAACTCGTTGGTAATGTTCACTTATCTTACTATATTACTAATCTACTATTTTGTACTTGTGATAATTAGTTATCAAATTAATCTTTATAATTTAGTCTCCTAATTAAATCAAGTTTTTTTTTTTTAATGGTGTTTAACAGACCTCCCGAGAACCTTATTGCTGGAGCAACATAGCGAACTTACAACATGTCAGGCATGAGCCTGAGCATACACTGCCACGACTGCCTTACTAATCACCTGCTGTCAGTCTGACACAGAGCTCCACCTACTTGGATAGACATCTAATAAGGCACTAAGATCTATCTGTAGCCAGAGGGATAAAACTGAGTTCACCTCTAACCTGTAGGACAGGTGTGTACAAACTTCAAAAGCAGAATAAAGATCAATTATACCGCTAATGAAAATCCAATGGATGACTATAAATAGTCTACATGGGAGGCAAACCAAGGTAGAGATGTACACATCCACTAGAGGATAAACACTTTCTGGTATGAACTTTGGCCATTCTACCATTTCTTTCAGGACTTTCGAAAATAACAAAATATCTGGAGATGGAGAAACAATTGATGGAGAAACAAGTCCAGTAGAGCTGCATCTTCATCTGTAACAGAGATGTGGTTTGCAAGCTTCCTCAGTAACAGAGACTTTCCAGACTATTCTAGAGTGGGTAGAAAGAAAGCTGACTATTTTGGCATACCTGGTTTCACGGTTCCATGGTGGCTTTCTTTAATCAAAACAAAATCATAAAAACTCAGGGGAACTTTTCCTTGTCTTTCCTCAATTAAGTTTTCTTTATAGTTGCTGCCACAACCTGTTTTTTAAGCATATTGTCACACCATACTAAATGTTTGTTACCACATAACAAAATGGTATTGCTATGTATACTGGACAGTAGAGTACGCTCTGTGGGATACTTCTGCATTTCTCCACCCCTCAAGCTGCTGGGGAAACAGTTCTTGAGTAGTGTCAGGATGTCAAAGTGAGGGCTAAAAACCCGAGAGAGAACTATCACACCTTCAGTAAAAACAAAAACCTGTCATCACTATAACAACCTTTCCATAATCGAATTATGAAAGAGACACTCAAAAAGTGAAAACTCTGTGAAACTTCCAGATACACATTTTAACAAATACAATACCTAAAAAGACAACGTTAACACTTAGTGATCATCTTTATTTACAAACTAGAAATAAATTCCATAACATAAAAGTGCCTATTTGAGAAAGCAGCCTTGACATCTCTAAGTCACAGGAAAAGTTGTAATGTATGTATGTGGAAACTTCTCATGTTCAGGATGAACAGGAACATCTATGCTCCTAAATTGGATCTGCACAAAGATAAACTGAATATACAGAAAATCTGTTGTTTCTTCTCCTTGTATTTCAGTTAGAATCAGAGAGCAAGCACAAACCACTTCAAGCAACAATCTGAGATTATTAGAACGGTAAAACAATTTCCAAACACCTCAAATTAATCTGCAATAACTTTTTCAAATCAATTACTCAATTTTGCCCCTACACTATTAGTGAACTTCACACAGTAACTCCTTGCACCACCCCAACTCTCTGGTCTATCCAACACACTGACTTTTTTGAATGCAAAACACTAATTGACTTCTAAAAGCCAGAACTAGGGAAAGACTGCATTACTTTCAATAGAGTAATTTAGTTCTTGTCAGAATCCTGAACCCAAACTGCTGCCCAAGCTATTCTGAGAGCAAAAAATGACTAATAAAAAAAATGTTTCTGCATACTTACAGTGAGATTCAGATGCCTATACGAGAGCTTGCAGCAGCTGTTTTGGATGTCCTCAAGATGTAAGAAGGTCCCAGCAGAGCAGGCCGATGTGATGGAGGATGAAAGAAAATTGACCTTCTGGAGATTTGATTGGGCACCAAGCAGGACAACATGAGGCAAGTGAATCCTAACCTTTATTGTGTTCATATTCTCCTAATGAAAAAATGCTGTAATTCAGCATTAATAATAAGATACAGCATTAGCTAAACAAGATCATACGATCTTGTGTGAAGCAACTGTACCTCAAAATCAGCTCTAGTGACAGTCAAAGTGGGACTTACAATACACCAGTCTACAACTTCCAACAAAGGTGGCACAAGCCTTGCGATACTTCCTGTATCTGCGAGGAGATCTCAAATCCATCCATACAAGGTACAGTGGCACTGTTATACTTGGCTTTCATCCTAGCAACTTGAAACACTTCATTACAAAATGTTTCACAGCTTCTGAAGAGTATAAAACACTGAAATGAGCTATCGGGCATATTTTATCTACTACTGGCTGGTATATTCCAGGAAAGACCTCTTATTCTCGATAGTGGGTAGAAGCAGCAAATGGGAGAGAGTAAAGCATCTGCATACAAAAGGCAGTTTAAACTTCCTAAAGTGGGGAGAAAAAAAAAACACAAAAATATGATGAGATTGAAAACTTTCTTTTTTTTTAATGCAATAGTAGCTATGAATAGATAAAGCAGCCTGCAAGCTTCTGACCATACTGTATCACGGGAGGATAACTGCCTTGCATGGGAAATCAATGATGCTGTAGCACTGCACTTTTGCTTTGGAGGAACACTGCTGGAAGCACCTAAGATTCATATTGCTCACTGCCTTTCTTTCCTCACTCCAGATATGTCTCTTAATTTTCCACCACTAGGTAAATAATAAAGGACCTGCATATAACAGAGATTTAATAAATAGCAAAGATGTGGGATATATGAAAGATTGAGTGCAAAAAAAAAAAAGATTCTGGATCTGTTCAATTAGTTTGATTATATTTTATTAGAAAGCTCAGCCAATACAAATGATTCTTGTTCACTACCAGCCAGTTTAAAGTGTGGTGTTTCATTGTAATTCATATAGATGTTTTCTGTCCAGTTAAATATAAACTCCTTGGGTAAGTACTGCTACTTTTCGTGTATTGAATGTTAAGAAGCATAAGCAGCACCAGCAATGCTTCAGTGTAAGTCAATATACATACACGTTTACATTTCAGACATTAAAAGGAAAAATTAAATTAATGTACCAGTTGCATTTTAAGCTCTACTTGCTTTTAGTAGTAATTGAGATGAATGGTTAATTTAAATCTATTTCCAAAGTTAAGGCTGAAAGCATTTCATTTATATTCAACAATAACCAACATAGTATGGCATTTTACCAAAACATGGGACACCTCAAAAACAGAAGACTTATTCGATTTCTTGTTGACAGAATTGACAGCTCTTTGCTACTGTTGTTGCCAAAATGAATATGCTAATTTACTTTTTAATTCTGTAGCAAGTGTGAAAATACTCCACTGTGAAAAATAAAAATACTTTTTTATTATGTATCTTAAACGGAAATGTCTTCGAACATTGTATTTTTAGTTATACATAGTGAATAAAAAAGCTGCTGGTGGCAGTATTTTTAAGTAGCTGACTTCATCACTTAATTAAATGCAGAACAGTATTCTGGATAAGTTTAAAGTAGATAGCTAACGTAAATCAGATGATAAAACTGGCGTGCATGAAACAAATAATGGCTAAGGCATCTTAATATTCTCAATTTCTATATATCTTATTGTAATCTTAACTTGAGCATGTGTTAAATGCACAGACATATTCAGCAATGGTCTTCTCGGAGCCTCCACAGAGCTAGGCAGCACATAGTCACCACTGCTCTCACTTCTGTAATCCGCAGCACAGGCAGGCTACGTGTTGTTTTCATATAGGAGTTCTCCAGAAGAGACAAACCAGAAGCCATTTGAAATTCTGCCCTACTGAAACCTGCAGTTGTATTGCTACCGTAGTACTTCTGTGGCTTTATGGATGGAAAACAGAATACGTACCACTCTGACTAAACCTATGGGACTGGAAACATTAGAAGTGCACATGCTGTATTTCAAGAGAGTCTTTTTCTTTTAATGAACAAGTACGAATATTGATTACCCAAACAGCAAAATGTACAAAACAATGCATGTGTTTGCAAGTTAGAAGATAGAGGAAAGTTTATGAGGTTAGAGGTAAAAAAATACTTTTTAAATGTGTATGACTCAAATATATTCTGTGAAAATTGTATTTTTCACTGTAGCTTTTAAATTTAAGTGCTGTTAAGAACAAGAAACAAAATAGATAAATTTTATGTTCAATATATCTCAATTTTGTCTTCTCTACATAATTGTTGGTAATATTTTTTCTATGCTGAGATTTCTTTCTTTCCCTCTTTCTTCCTGTTTTCTGCCAGAAGTGGCATATGAGAAACATCATTTTCATCTTGCACTGAAGAACGTGAAATGAAGCCAGTGCAAACCCTACTTCTCTAGAAGGTTCTAGTTCACTATAGAGGTTTTTTCAGGAGCCTGGCAGAACTATCACTCTCTCTAGGTACAGATATCTTTGCTCAGTGCTAGAACTTTCATCTTTTCTGAATAAAAGTCCATGTATCAGGACATAAAGAAGCAGTATGTACAGACACTGCACATCAGTGGAAATTACCTACTTAAAGTAAAATATAGTAGGTCATCTGTGGTAATATTGAACACTGATGGAACACACCCTACAATGTACTGATGTGTATCTTTGTCGTGCATAACTATGACTATTTGGTACTCACAGGGAAGCCAAACACAGGGAATAGCCATCCCTTCACTAACTACTGAGAGTTAAATGAAATGATTAATACTTAACAAAACAGTTCCATAGATAGGTACACCTGGCATAGAGAGTAGATAGGTAAGTTTTTAGCATGAACATTTAAAGAACTTGAAGTGGTCATTGGAACAAACTCACATACGCGCTACTATGGCTTCTGTTTGAAAAGTTAGCTGTCAGTATGGCTTAACATCAAAGGAAATAGCTTTTCAACAGTTGTCAAGCATCACAGACTCTGAATATTGTTGATGTTCTTGATATTTTCAGTCTGGCTCTAGACATTACTCTGTTCATATTTTAGTCACCTTGGAGAGATGAATGAATTTCAGTTATCCATCTGGTAGTGGCCTCATCTACTGCATCACAGTTACAGCTGCTACTGTCTTGTACACTGTGAATGAATCGACAACAGTCCTGGAGTAGTATTTTTCCTCGGATGACTGTAAGGGGTAAGGGAAGAACTGCTTCCTTTCCTGAAGAAGGGTAATATAGCACGTTGTTGCCTTCCCGTTATAGAAAGCATTTCAGGAAGCTGATGACATCCAACTGTATATGCCTACGATTATGTCAACAGAGATGCTTTAACTAAAAGAATGTTTCCCAGTAGTCATCAGCCTTCAGCACTCCTACTTCCCAAGCTGCTATCAGATATGAACACTATAGCAGCAATTGAATTTGCTTTTTACGATCAGTGCAAGGCCTTTATTGCTGTAGACAGACTGCTGCTGGCATTATCATATTTTTTCTTATTTCAAGATTAGATTAATGCAATAAAACTTCACCTTTAAAAATAAGCTGCCGGAGAATACTACAGTTTATATGACATGAGAAAGACTACCTAGATAAAATGCAGGAATTAAAGATAAGGACCTCTACTCGTGTTCAGACAGAAACTAATGAGTTATGTAGTTACCCGAAGAACCTTGACAAGTCATAGGACCTGTTCAGTGTCCAACAAACAAACTAAAACAACAACAAACATGCCTGCCCCCACCACTACTATACAATCTCCCTCCCAACCCACAAGCCCTATTTACCCAGCCCTGCCCCCTCTCTATTTCTTCCCTCCTGGGAAACTCCAAAGTTCAATCCAAAGCAGGAGTATTTCTGCTTCCTCGGTAGATGAGGTTGCAGGCAGGCCAGTCTTCTTGGGAGCTATACCTTCACTTAGCTCTTGAAGCAGAACTAATTCAACCTTCATCTCCGATGCATTCTTAATCCCCCTTTCCTGGTAGTGTAGGAAGGTGGAGGAAGATAGAACACAAGGTATGCAGAAAGGCTTTTATGTAGATTTTCTGTTTTTGCAGGATAGTTGATGAAGAAAGATGTCATACTGATTTACTTATTTAAAACTAATGGTGCGTTATCTACATTTTGTCACAGCATTCAGCTTTTCCAAGGGCATTCTTCCAATGATTTAAATTCAGACTTCAGGCACTCATGACAAAATAAAAGATGAGAGGTATTCCCTAAGTCATTTATCCTTAATTACGCAGGCAGCCTCAGCATGTAGCTCTGCCTCCATTTTTGTACCGTTCAGATTAGAAAAACAATTCAGATTAAGGCATGGCAAAGCAGAGCTTGAATTTGCATTGAAATGCACGAGTGAGTCCAGTAACTGCTGGTGTGCAACATCTTATTCACCAGTAAATAAATGGAAAATAGCTTAGTATAAGATGTATTGTTCTGAGTAGGCAAGACAACGGACATTTATTTCATATCTCCTGTTGGTATTTCTTACCTTATATTGTGTGCTCGCTTCATCTGCTCATATCCAAGCAGTGGAAGCACTTTATGTGCAGGAAGCAATAATGAAGCGGTATGGGACAGCTGTACCGAATCTTCTGAAAAAAAAAAGTCTCCATATGCTATTTTTAGTGTCAGAATTGGTAGTCCAAAATAATCCCTCTGACATTATCTAAGTTCACCTAATTGTAAGACACAGCCTGCAGTCTGACACAGGCGGCCTCAATCAGATCAGAGCATTCAGTGAGCAGTTTTCCCACTCGCTGGTCAAAAACTAGCAGATCAATGAAGGGCTATAAAAATGCACCACCCTTCAGGCTGGTCCGTAATAAGCAGAAGAGGACGACAGTTTAGGTCGGCACGTAAGGTTTGGTTTTGCTCATCGGGCTTTTAAAACAAGAGAGGAATGGAGCAAACACAACCTTGTTATTAAATGGAAGCAGCACTGTGTCACCATCCATAGCCACGCTGCAGGGTGCTGCAACAGAGGGACCAGCGACCCACGTTTAAAGAAAGCAAAACAAAACAGTAGCCTGCGAAGCTGCTACTCTCTTTGATAATAGAGGTGATAACAAAAAAAAAAAAAAAAAACGACGGAAGCAATAAAAGTCTTATCTTACAAAAACCATTAAATTTTACTTTACATAAAGCAAACCCGGAAGTGCAATACAAATTATTGTGTCTGGATAAAGAGTTGTACGTGTTTAAATGAGAACGATCCAACAGACGCTGGAAGGACAGCAGACACCCAAGGCACTCTCACTACGATGGGAACTACGCTTTCTCTGCATTCTCGCCCACGCTTTGTGTCGAGAAGCGGGACAGCAGCTCGGCAACACCCAGTAACGCCGCACACCAGTCAGGAAGGCATCGCGGCGCTGCTTTCGGTGCTGGAAGCACTATTCACCCTGACTTAACCCAGCGCTTTCATCTTCTTCAAATGCCGCGCAGCACGCGTGGAAATAACAGGCGAATTCTTTGGGAGTTCCAAGCGGTACGTCCGCTTTTACGCTCCTAGCAGAACCGACTGTTTCCAGCCAGCTAAACGAAGCGTGAAGCGGTTTTTACTGCGCTTTATGACCGCTTACTGCACGCCGCCTCATCGCCTCAGCGACGGCCTCGCAGGGAAGCGGCGCGCGAAGAGCCGCGCAGAGCCCCGCGTCCCGCCGCCCGCCCGCCAGAAGCGGAGATGCCGGGGTCCCTCTGCGGCCCCCGACGCCGCAGGCGGACGTTAAACGGCTCCCAACGGCGAGAGGACGGCGGCCCGGCTGAGGAGCCGGAGAGGAGGGTGGCTCGCTGCAGCCCCTTCTCCGCGCCCTTTACCCCGAGGCCGAGAGTCCCCACGCGCCGTCCCGTACCTCAGCCCGCGCCGCTCCCCGCTCCAGTCGCGCGGCCGCTTTAAGGATTACAAATCGCTCCTCGCGCCGCGCCGCCGCGCGCACCGTTGCCCCCCCCCCTTCCCCCCCGCCTCCCATGGCGACGCATGCGCGGCGCGGCCGAACACCTCCCTCCCACCGCAGCTCCGTTTACTACTCTCACCGCGCGAGACGGCGGCGGCGGCGCGAAGCGCGGCCGTAAACGCCGGGCGCAGGCGCGTCTCGCTGGGGCTCTCCCCGCCCGCGGGGTGCACGTGACACGGCGCAGCTCCGCCCCTCCCCTCCCCGCCGGCGGAGCGGGCGCAGGCAGCGTCGCGACTTTGTTTGGAAGAGTTCCGTGCGCGCGTGCTTCCACGGGGCGAGCCGGCGGGGCCGGGCCGCGCGCCACGCGGGGCCGCGCCGCGCGCAGGCTCCGAGAGGGAGGGGCCGAGGACGGCCCCGCCCCCCCGGCCCCGCCGGGCGCGGGCAGCTGGCAGCGTGCAGCGGTTGGCTCCGCCAAGCGGCGCTGCTGCCGCCGCGTAACGGCCGCCCCGCCCGGCGTCCCGCCCCCGGCATGTCCCCGCCCCCGCGGGCCCTGCCCCCTCCCCTCCTCCTGCCGCCGCTGCCGCTGCTGCCAGCGCAGCCTGAACTGAAGCGAACTCCAGAGCGAACTGAGGAGAAGTGAGGAGGCGGCGGCGGGGCTGACGCTCACAGCCACAGGCGGCGGCGGCGGCGGCAGCGGGAGGGCGGGCGGGCGGGCGGCAGGCGCAGAGGAGGACGCGCCCGGCGCAGCGCGGCGGCGACAACAGCGGCACCGGCGGAGAGAGCCCGGCGGCGGCGGCGGCGGCTCCTTGGCAGCGCCAGCGCCCGCCCGCCCCGCTCGTCCCCTCCCCGCCTCCCTCCCTCCCTTCCCCCGCCGCGGAGCCGGGGGCAGCGCCGCGGAGCCGGGCTCGGCGCGGGAGGAGCGGCGGCGGCGGCAGCAGCAGGAGGGGGACGCGGCCGGGACTGCACCGGCCGAGGGCGCGCGGAGCGGGGAAGCGGCGGCCCCGAGAGGCGGCGGCGGCGGCGACTCCGCGCGGCCGGGGCGGAGGGCGCGCCCGCAGCGGGGTCTCTCCGACTTTCCTCTTTTTTCCCGTTCCCCGCCGGCCCCTCGGACTCGGGAGCGCGGCGCTCGCGGCTCGGAATCCTCCTCCTCCTCCTCCTCCTTCCTCGGGGAGCTCCCTCCCCGCCCCGCCCCTCCCCCGCCGGCCCGCCCGATCCCGCCGGGCGCCCCGTGCCGCCGTCGCCTCGCTCGGCGGAGCTGCTGCGGGCGCTCGCCCTGTGCGCGCGGGCTTGGAATATGGTTGGGGAAATGGAAGCCAAGGAGAAGCCGAAGCCGAGCCCCGATTACCTGATGCAGCTGATGAACGACAAGAAGCTGATGAGCAGCCTCCCCAACTTCTGCGGGATCTTCAACCACCTCGAGCGGCTGCTGGACGAAGGTACGCGCCCCGCCCGGCCCGTCCCTCCCCGAGCCGGGCCCCTCGCGGCGGCGGGGGCAGCGCCGGGCCTGCTCTGCTCCGCTCTCCCGGTGCGCCCCAAACAAAGGGGAAGTGCGGGCTCTCCCCGCCCCGGCCGCTGCCTGCGCCGCGGGTCCCGGCTCTTAGCGCTCCCTCCGCTGCGTTTTTATGATCGTTATTATTTTATTTTCCCTTTTCTCCCGTCCTCCGGAGCTGGGGGGGTGGGGGGGGGGGGGAGGGAGCGAGGCGCGGAGCTGAGGAATGCGCTCCGGGGGGAGGAGGAGGAGCGGGGCCCGCGGCGCGGCCGGGCCGGTGCCGGAGGGGGGAGCGGGGCCTACGGGGGGCGGGGGGCCGAGCTCCTGCCGCCGCGCGCCCCACCCGAGCGGAGCGGCCGCGGAGCGCTCGCGGTCCCCTCGCGTGGGGAGAGGAGCGGGCCGGCTCTCCTCCCGGCTCTCCCTTCTACAGAAACTAACTTGAAAGACTCGTATGTGCGAGTTGAGCGGGGAGAAAAACACCCCGTGCTTACGAAATGGCCTCGTTGGCTCCGGCCGGGCGCCGGCGGCCCCGGGGGCAGCTCCTGCTCCGGGAGGGAGGGGAGGGGAGAGGAGAGTAGTGGAGGGGGTGCCCCCCTTTGTGCGCAGCCCCGTAGGGCCGCTCTCTGCTGTTGGATAACCGCGTTTGGGGGAAAAGGGAAAGTAAAGGCTGGCAACTTGGTGCGTCCCACACGGCTCTCTCCATGTGATAATAGCCCCACCGTGCTGGAAGTCAGGCTGGGCGATCGTTCGTGGCACTTAAATTTGCTTTGTTGGGTTCGCACGTTTGGTTTTCTCGTTAGAAGCATTTTCTTTCACTCTGCCTCAAACTCAGGCTTTACGCAGTTAGACCCGTTTGTCATATTTAGTACCTTTGTAACACGTTCTAAAACTAGGAATTATTTATGCAGCCTCAACTTCTTGAGATTCTTTGCGTGAAATTACTCAGTTTCGTAATCTCGAGTTAGGATTCCTGTTTGCGGACGTAGTCCTCCTTGATAACAGAACTTTGGGAAGTTGTTGACCTCGGAAGATGAAGGCGCTGGTTATATTTGGTAGAACGACTCCCCGCCCTCTCCAAGACTGCGAAAAACAGATAGTGGTTGTAGTGCTGCAAACCCGGCGTATCGGGAACAGCATCTTCAGAATGAGCAATGGAGCAGCACGAAGAAGCGGACGACGGAGAAGATGGACCGTGGAAGTGGTATAATGGGAGGTTCTGCTTTTACTTTCAAGAATTTTGGGACGTGAACTTACAGCAGAGCAAATCGGGATGCGGAAAGCAAAACTACGCAGAACTTGGTGTGTTCTTGTTCAGCCCAGAAAGCATTCTCTTCAGAACATTTAGAAATATAGGAAACAGTGAAAAGAAACGTAGCTCAGAAGAATTCTTCATTTTTTGCTTTCCGAAGCCAGAAGAGTCTCACAGGGATTTGGTGTTGGTGTTCTGAATTCCGGAACCTCTTCAGCTTTATATACTGGGCCAGAGGAGGCCCAGATTGTTGTTTTTGTTTTGTTTTTCTCCGAGATCAAAAGAGAGAAAAACATGTTCTGTACAAAAAGGACACACAAAGGAGTATCTAAAATCCAGGCATCTTCTGAGATTTTAATTTTTTAAAACACTACATACTCTGGAAAAGTATTTTCTGAAGTATTCAAATTCCCAAATGAGGGCTGTGGGGAGTCTCAGAAAAAGTTGTCTAAGGGTTGTGTTGAAGCTCTTCTTTGTGCACTTCATTAAAATAAACCAAAAACTGGGTTTCTAAACAGTCTCAAGAATATTTCTGCGATCGCTTTAAGCGTTTTTGCTTTTCCTGTTTACGTTGGCAGTTGGATGGAAGTATTGTGGAGGCAGAAAACTTTTTGGAATGTTGAAAAAAAATGTTTCATGCAAATTAGTAAATTGCTTGAAGACTTCAAAATCTGAACACTAAGGGGCGCCAGTTATTTTTTTTCTGAAGCGTGAGGCTGGCCTCTGAACGCCATTAGGAACTTGAATAGCGAAATTAACTCATCTAGGAGCACATACCAAAGAACGACAGAAATAGTTGTGGAATCGTGTGGGTTTCTATGTTGGTATGGACTTGTATGTCCTGTGCGTATAGGCAACATTGCATAGGTGGGATAGTCATAGTGATGCACAGCTGAGAGGCCAGAGCAGCTCGTTCTGTGCAACAGCTGTCCTGGCTGCCTAAAGGCACTCTCTTCACTGCCTTTCAGCTGTTTGCTGCATTAACATTCTCCAGCAAAGTTCTGTAGTTTGCTGGAAGAGTCTGTAAAGTTCAGAACATTGCCTTAAAAGTATAATATTTAACACTTCCATCAGTTGTTTCCTTGCACCCATGAGAGTAAAAAAAATATGAGGGATGGGTGTCTGTGTGAGTTGGTTGATTGTATGTAAAAGCATGTAGTGTTCGTGTTTCCCCTTGACGCTGTGGGTTTGGTGTGCTGCTTCTTGCTTGGAATTCTGTGGTTCAGGTGGTGGTGTTTCCATGCTCATTGTAGGGCCATCTTCCTGAATGTTCTGTTTGTGCCTGGAAGTACTGTACTTCTCAAACAACTGTCGGACTGTCAGCCAGTATTTTATTTTCTACCAGCCTAAAGAAAGAACGCCACAAACCTAGGAGCTCAGAAGTAGCATGGGATGGCTTTCTCTACCAGAATGCCCGTCTTTTTAATTTTACTTGTTTTACAAGTTGAAATTTAAAAACTAAAATCAGGTAGGCTTGTGTGTTGATTGCTCCTTGTGATTGTACGCAGCAAGAAACAGAAATGAACTCAGGTTTAGACAAACTGTGTGTCTAATCTGAGTAGGTCTCGGAACATGCATCTGATTTTTGGCCTGTTCCTGTTAGCCAAAACACATCTTCCTTTCTGAACTCTGTCCTCATGTCTGATCTCCAAACACCGTAGTGCTTAATTTAGTAGATGGTCTCAGCTTGACAGCATTTGTTTTTGAGATGGGCATAAATGTGAGCAGTATATGGAGGAAACTTCTGTTAATGAACTATTTCATAATAAAATAGGAAAGTCACAGTTTTGTTTAGGTTACAGATATTTTTGCATATGTGTGCTTTCAACTTCTTATGTGTAAATAAGGCTTTTGTGGATTAGTGAGGATGTTTAAAGTGCACATCATAATAACTAGGAAACTGGATTGTTTTTATCAGCCTGGTGCAAACCTGTGGGAAGAGAGGGCTTTTCCTGAACGTGGAATAGGCTGTATTTCCTGTAATTGTTTGCACCATCAAATGTGACCTGATTCTTTTTTTTTGTGCTTCAACTTCTTAATATTAACTTGTATGATTCTAACCTAGAATATACATATATATGCATACATGCACACATATGTTTTGGGGGAATAACTTTTCCCCTGTTGTGTAAAATGAATATGTTGTACCATCTTTCTTGCTCTAAATTTTTTAATAAATCAGACATTTCGAACCCTAATTCCATTCTGACCTACTGAAATTCGTGAGTTACTTTTCGGTTTTGTTCTTTCAACAGACTTTGAACAAATAGACCTAAATTATAAAATAAGATCCGTGTAATGTAATTATATTTAAGCGCTTTGTTTTCTTGAACCTGTAGCTGCTCAGAAGGTGGTACGTGATTGGAATGGGCGCAGACCTAACCTGTAGCATAGAGGGTTGGTTTTTTTTTCCAGAAGGTTTTGACAAAAAATTCATCAGGAATTCCTTCTTTAAGCTGAAGGTGACTGAAGTGTGCCTTCCCTGAAATATGAGTTAAGCCATGCGTCTAGCTTTTGGAGAGAAACCTCATTTAATGTCAAGTAGGCTGACTGTGCTTGAATAGCAGTAATAATAAAGCATTTAGATAGGGGTTAAGGAGGATAACTTTTTCTGGTGTGTTGCTATCAGCTTACTGTGCTCACTGAAGAAAATATGTGTGAGCTTGCATAGTTCAGTGCTTAAAACTGCAGTTTCATGTCAGTGTCGTCTTACCTAAAATGTCTGCTTAAGTTAGGACTGGAGAACTGGCTTTGAGTGCTGTAGATAAGTTCTCCCTTGGAAGTTACCTAGTTACTTTTGTGCATGACTGTGTTGTTTGTGGTTATGTAAATGTAGCCTGTGTTTAGCTAGGGGTTTGCTGACTTGTCAGATTTGAAGAAGGGACGTTGGGCACATTAGCATGACTTTTTTTCACTTGTGTCAGATTGTGCAATAAAAAACCAAACACAGTTTCTGTACAGACCATGCCTGATACTGCAAAGTTAAGAGATGAGAATTGTTAGGATAAAAACCTTGAATCACTTTTAAAACATACTTTCAAATCTATGATTTCCTCATAATAATGAAGTTATAAAACTTCTAAAGCTTACTTTTCAAAAACTTCATGAGAGCTGTTCTAAGTTGCGGTGTTGATAATGTGAAAACCAAAAGCTGTGAACTTTGTTTTGTTTTTAGCTTGGGAAAAATATTCAAAGCTTTTTTTTTCTTCTTTCTTTTTCCTGCAGCAGCACAGTTAAATTGCTTTTGGAGCACTTACAGCATTGCAGTCACCTGGCATGTAATTTAAAAAGATGATGGGTGTTATTTTATCTGATAAAAGTTTGAAGTTAATAAAGCAACTATTTAAAGCTCATGTTTTGTAAGCAGCTTGTTCACTGTTGCTTACCGATAACTGATTACTGAAGTGTCATCATTGTTATTTCTTTTAAAGTAAGAGTAGCCTCACTAGCCCAATCTACTGCTTAAGAGGTGCTGGGTTAACAGGAGAAATCTGTTTGAATCCTTTCTATCACTTTGTTTAGTGTTACTTGTCCCTTAAGGCTGGAACTGAATTGGTATTTTGTCTCATCTGAAGTAGTATTCAGCATTTTCCAGAGTAGATTGTGTAGTTAAAACATCTCATCTTGCCCCCGTTAGAAACAAATGACCGGTACAGATTAGGTTACAGGTTGGTATGCTGTGTTTCTGTAGCTTGTAAAGGAAAAAGTGAGGATGTGTTAGTTAATGTTATGGTAAAGGAAAAAAAAATCTGAGAAGTACTTCATAGATTTTGAAAGAGTACTTACAGTGTCTTAATTGTGAAAAATAAGTTCACATCAATGGAGGAAAAAAACAAATCAGAAAAATGTTGCTGGTATCTTTTGAATGCTGTGTCTGGAGAGGAGGCCTGATGTGAAATGAAAAGTTCCTTTTTAGTTGAGTAACTTTTTTTTGACCATCTTATCTCCTTCAGTCCTTTTTAAATTTAAGCTTTCTTCTTCCAAGTACAGTAATTAAGTCAGCAATGGGATGCTGCTTAAAATGTTTTGAGTTGTGTAGAGTTTACTACAAAAGCAAGTGATTTGTGTTGTCTTTAGTTACTGACTGTAACTGTAAAATATTGTCCTCCGCGGAGAACGTGTATTGTTCCAAGTAGCCTATTCATGCATTAGGTGGCTGATGCCCATGGCTGACAGGACAGGCCTGTGTTCAGGTTAATTCACCAGGCCTTCCTGACAGCTCAGGCTGATTGAAGTACTGCAGGACTGTCAGGAGGGCTTGGATTTGAACACTTGCATGGAGAGATATGGGGTAGGAGGAATGCCTTGCCAAGAAGGCTGTGAAGTAATGAAATGCCCTCACTCACTGACCCTCACCTTTATTGAAACACAATTCACAACTTCTCACTCGTATTGTGTGAGTGTTTTATGTATGGATTTTAATCAAAATACATATTATGACATTTCTTTTTGTTTTTATATTTTATTACAGTTTCAATAACCCAATGTTAAGAAAACAAGTAGAAACAGTGAAAATGCCAGTGTTTTTAATCTCAATATACTTAATATAATTAGCAGGGTCAGTAGAAATACCATATCAGATATCTGCAGTTTTCTAACAGGAGTAACAAGGTCTGTGAAGCACGTTGGAGCTGCTCCTTGAGTTTTGAAACAGCTGAGTGTAACATTCATAAAATCTAAATTAGATCACATTGCTGTGGTGAGGCAAAGAGTTGGGTGTCTGAAAGTTGAGCAATATTATGTTCTGTCCTTTTGACTTGGAGAAAATATCCAGAATTACCTTCTGCAGAGCAGGTAAAGTCATTTTATCGTTTGTGTTGCTGTTGGTTTTTGTGGGGGGTTTTTAGGTTGTTTTTCTTGGAAACATTTAATAGGATGGGCAAAGCAACCATGATCACTTTAAAGAGAAATAGCATCCAGCTTCATTAGCTGAGCTTGCCCCGTGACTGTATTATTGTTGTTTCCATTCCCTTCTTTTCCATTGCTTGCTGCTTGGGTATCTGAGAAGGGCAAGGAAGTGGTGCAAGTTAAAGCTCTTGTATTCATTGTGTTACTAAGCCTTGATATGTTGCAGTTTTTTTGTTTTGTTTAGCAGATGTTAGTGTTCAGAATCAGTATGGTTATGCAAACAGGAGTTTTAATCTTTTTCTTGTTAAGCTTCAAGATACTGATTAAAAATGTGAATCAATATCTTCAATTAATTTCCATTTGAGATCTTATTTTTATATTTGGTGTCAAAATAATAGGTTTTGTTTTTCAATTCATTGCAAAGAACCCATCTTGTTAAGGGGAAATGGCAGTAGGTATTTCTGAGTGGATTTTGCTTCCAGTGTTTTTGTGGTGTACGATTGGTTCAGTAGCACATTGAAAGTCAATTTTCTGGATATTCTTTTAGGATACTTTTGCTTAGTGACAGCACCAAAATGTTTCCGATTTTCTCCCTGTTGAAGTAGATTAGATAAGGTCTTCTGTGTTTCCAGCACAAGTGTTTACCCTGCCCCCCCCCAACGGTTTGGTACTTTGTAACTTGCTTGCAGTCTTGAAAGGCTGGACTTGGCCTCAAGATAGTGGTTTTTAAAGGGAGTAGGATGTGGAGCAGTTTGTGTAATGAGTGACTGGCATTTCAGGTTCTTCGTAGTGGGATGTGTAATAGTTCTAGTGGTATATAGCCTTATAAGTGTTAACACCTCAAAACTTGATTTGAATGGAAACATGACATGCACTTAAAATCTTGCTTCTTCTCTGGGAGGTTGCATCTTGATAGTTCAGAGGGGTAGAGCATTGGAATGACGGCTGAGGTGTGAGAGGGGGCAGTGGGTGATAGTACAGTATCTTATACCCTTATCTGCTGGATCGGTTCCTGGCTTAAAAAGTCAGTTGATACTCTGGACTAGTCAGGGTTTTGTGAGTTTGTTTTTGTATGTTGCTGGCTTCTCAGACAGACCGGAGCTGTGATTGAGCTCACCATATGTGATCTCAGAATAGTTGTGTTGGCACAATGGCTGGGTTGGTTCAGTGCTGAAGATATAGAGCAGAAGTTAAGGGGGAAAAGTGCATTTGTTTAAACATGTACTTCAAAATTTGCAACTCAGAATTGGATGTCAACTGATTATGTATCTGGTCCACTCAAAATTTTAAGAAGATGGCTGTTTTCAGACTAGCCAACACTAGATGGAAACCAGACTTTGCTGAACTGTTTAAATTCTTCAATGATTTAAATAACAAACCTGTTTTGATTGTCCAATTCAGATTAAAGAGCTACTTTAGACATCTCTAACTTCTAATTGGTGGAAATCTTAAAGTTCTAGAACATACTGAGTTGGAAGGGACCCACAGAATGTGCTATCCCAGTTAGGGTATCTTTTCTTCATTAGTGTCTAGAAGAGGGAATATACCTAAGTTCTTAAAAAGTAGACATCAGAATCATCTGATGTTAGTGAAGCATTAATAAAAAACGTAGTGTTCTATTGTATGTATTTAAATGGCAGCTCAGCTAAAACATTCAGCTGAGGTTGCATCATTCTTCCTTTTATTTTTCAGACTTTGAAGGGATGCAGATCAATTACTGTTCTTAATGCGGTTCAATAACATGTAAACAATTATGTCAGTGAGTAATGTGTAACATTCATTTTTTAGGTGTAGATGTAAAGGCAAATCCACTTCTGTTTGCTGTGGGATACCTCTGGTTTTATTGCAGGAAAGGATGGGAAGAAGAAAACAAGAATTCTGTGGCCCCATGATTCTTGCTTTCAAGCCGTACTGCTCATCTACTTGTACTACTTTTATTTCAGTTTGTTGCACCTGTACATGAGAAAAGAAAATGAATATTTTTTCAACAAGTTGTTACCTTCATTCCCCCCTCCCCGCGACTAACTTCCGTACTAACTTTGCCTAAATGCTACTTGATGAGAGTGTTTGATAAAAGTTGGCTTGTGTGTTTTAGGTTGCATGCTGCATCAGGCCCAGCTGTCTCGTTTAAAGTGTGTTTCTGCTGTGAGAGCTGTCTGTGCTGTGTGAGAGCTGTGCGTGTTAGACGATGGTAGAGACAAGTTGTTGGTTCTTTAATTGCTTAAGTATCGTGCCATAAAGATAAATGCAGTCAGAGAGGCTCATATCCAGTCAGTTTACAAGGGGAGGGAATTGCTCTTTCAAGTTGCTTGAAGCTTTTATGGAAATCTGATACTGCCTCTCAATTAACCTGTAACAAATAAGACTCCTGATACGGGTTCTTTTGTACCTACTTCTCACATAGTTCTGACAACTTCTTCTTGAAGCTAATGTACTAGTCAAGCCAAATTTGGGCATAGATGATGTTGTAGGAATTAGAAATGAATTCTAACCGAATTAGTGAATAATTCTAACCAAATTATTCTAACCGAATAAGTTGCATCATACTGGTTCTATGTATGTATCTTGAGAACAGAAATGATATTTTGGTGTGTCCTAGCTATAGCATTTGGGACCACTGTTGCTTTTAGGGATAAGCATACTTCCCTGTTATAAAGTGTTTGCAGAGATTTGAATCTCATGTTTTGAAATTTCCTGTGTTCTTGTGCTCATTCTCCGTGGATAAATTTTTGTGACAAGACTAACGTAATCCTTTGGGTAAAAATCTGGAAACAACATTACCTAAAAACTGAAATTTGCCTCGGAAGGAACTGAGGAATGTACAGCTGACTTTCTCGAGATATGCCTATTACACTTACAGAATGAAAAAAAAATCACTTTATTTTTTAAACACCTGTGACATTTAAATACTTAATGATTATTTGAGAAGCGGAAGAATATCCTTTGTATATCAACTTAGTATAGGGCTTATTGAGGTTAAATTCTAATAATTTGTGTGTAGCTTCCAAGGAATCAGGCCTAAGCTCTCTCTATAGGTAGTGGGGTACATAAAACTGGTGCCTATTGATTTAGTAACTGTATTTTATTCATACCTATTCATGAGGAAACTTGTTGGTTCCGAATGGGAGGTTTAACGCACACCGAGGGCGCTTGGTAGTGCCAAGTTTTAATACTGTTAAGTGTCTTCAGAAAGATACTCTTGCATCAGCCTCAGATTAACATAGGATGAATAACAGAGCAATTCATCAACTAGGCAGCTCAGAAGAGTGTCAGCAAGAAAGCTGACGATGATGAATTGGAGAGAGATGGATGTTGCGGTAGATAGCCACTATAGCTAACGCTGGAGTTTGGAGGGATGGCAGTTGGTATTTAGGTGTGTGCTGGATAATTATGCGAGGAGAAGCTGCACTTCTTTGCTTGGCTGAGTAGAAAAGAAACTTGTCCCTTCTGCAATTCAAGATGGTTACTAAATTCAACATCTTAAAATGGCAGGTGGACAACTGGATTATACTTTACTGAAAGACATTTACATCGATCTTTAGGTGGCTTGTTTGTGACAAGCTTCTGAACTTCCATTCATGTTTGCAATCTCAGCAGTCTTGGTAATAAAAAGTATAGTAATAATGTAACTTCGAGGTAAACTTGCTTTATTCTGGACTTAATTTTCCTTCTGATTTTGCAGTCGGCCTTCACAGATCTTACAGCTCTAGGTACTTCCATTTTTGAATTTCATTTTTTTTTTCTAGGATAATAGTTATGAATCTGAGGAGATTAAGCAAGAATTTGTTTTTTTTTGTTTGTTTGTTTCTATTAAAGCAGTAGTGTAACAAAGTGGTTTTTGTCACATGGATGGGTTTTACTAATCCCATTCAATATGGTTTGTGCTAGAATTGTTTCTTTTCTTTACCACTCACTCTTATATCAAGTTGCTGAGCACTTGATATGGAGACTACTGTTTAAAGTAATAACATTTGAGTTCTTTGTGGGGATACAGATTAAACTGCTTGTAGATTTGTAGGACATTTTTCTTTTCTGCATAAAGCAGTTCAGCTGCTGAAAATTTTAAGTGATTCGTAGTACCTAGAGTGTACCAGCATAATCAGAAAGGTACTTGCTGTGTTCTGTATTTCTTGAAACTTTTTGTGTGCTCTTAGTGTTAAATTTCAGATATAAAGGCAAGATACTAACACATTGCTAACATTCAAAGAGGTTTTTTCTAGTTTGGTTAGGGATTATTAGCTGAAGGGCAGCATAAGCTTTAATAAACTTGTTTATTTTTATTTTTTGCTTGGAAGGTGGTGGAGTGAATGTTATTAGTAATGAAATGAGAATAATTCCCAGGCTGTTAAGAAAACTGGTGAAAGATAATGACACAAACATGGATGTAAACACTATACACTTATCAACACTAGTATCGTGAAAGAAATAGCTTTAATGATGTACTACAGTTTTTATTTTTTTCCACTGTGTAAGTAGTTAAACTTTTATCAAAGCAGAAAGATGAAAATGCTTTCCTGTAAAGTACTGGCAATGTTTTCCTGCTCAAAAAATGTTTCTAATTTACAAAAACTTAAGTTGTTACTCTATTAGCTTTCAAACATTATGAGATTCTATACTGTTTGCTGTCAAGATTTGGGAAAGTAAAATGGTGCTGAGGTATAAAGGTGTAATAACTGTCATAGTGTGAGATCTGGAGTAGCTCGTCATCTGGTCTCTTAATTATTTAAATCATTGAAGATTTCATATAGGGGTGTGAGCACTGATCTTTGGAAATGTTTTGTCTCAGCTTTTCTTTTGAAAAGAAAAAAAAAGCCAAACATATGAAATTTTCTTTATGTATAAGCCATTAAAGTACTGTGTTTCCTGGCAGTGTTTTAACATTAAGTAGTTTAAAATACTGTAGGTTGAATATTAATGACTTCATTAATTTCATTAAGTCAATTTAGTTTATTTCCAGTTTGTTTACAGTAAGGAAGGGGCTACACAGATCAGTTTCCAGTTAGTTTTCCTGAGATACTCCAGCAGTAGCGTAAGGAAGCCACTTGTTGCAGGTGAACTGTTTGGCAGAAGCTTTTCTTGGGTTGGAGCTATGTGAAAAGAAACATGAGTTACCAGGGTAGTGTTTCTCAACCTATGGTTTGCAGATCCACTGCCTATGAAGAGTTGTGGAAGATAACAAAGGAAAAGGAAGTCTGCTGTTGGGAGATTTAAATTGGCTACACTGAGCCTTTACCTCTTTTGGGAAGTTTTTGTTAGTCTGAAAGTGAATAAGGTGGGAGACCACTGATACAAAGGCATTTTCATTGACCTGTTTCATGGGCAGAAATAAAATTTTGAAACAAAGAACTCCAAAGAGATTATGGAAACAATATGCATTCACTGTTAAGTACAGTGAAACATGTTTTACTCATCTGAGTTTTCTCTTTCTTAGAGGACTTACTGCTATTTTGTATTTATTGACGTTGTGAGCATGATGACGTTTTCCCTGGATGGGATGTAGAGAATCTAAATATATTTAGCGAAAATGTAATGAAATACAATCCAGTTTGCAGCTCTGGAACTTGAAAATACTTGTTTTTTTGCAGGTGTAAATTGCTGAAAGATACAGCCTACTGAGTTCTGTATGGTATGCTGTTACAGCACGATTCAAGTAGCAGACTGTATTTAAAAGCATCTGCAGTTTTCAAGTAGAATTTCATTAAAATAGCCACACTGTTGTCATCCATAAACAAAGATATTGAAGGAAACTCTAAATGTTCAAGTACTTGTAGCTGTAAATGTTTCAGGAGACTTTTCTCTTCTTCCCTAACGTCTTTCCCTGACTGGAGAGTTCTTTGTGTTGACAGGATCTACTGTTTGGAATCAGTGATACACCAACTGGGAAAAAATGAGAATGTAGTTTACAGATACCTCTAATGTTGCATTTAATACACGCTGTCACACGTACGGATCCTCCCAACATAATCAGTCCATTTTTTAAATGGACCCTAAATATGAAACCTTAATTTATAAGATCCTTTGTGGTAGATCTAAGTTGGAACTACTGTAATTCAAACCTACATTATATTTGGATCTTATAAAATGTTGTTTGAAAAATTATATATGATTTACATGAGCGTTCAGTTTACTTTTTGGATGCTAACTTCTGTGGTGGCTTATGCTTTCTCTATTTGAAAGTTTGCTTCCAAAAGAGGCCCTTGTTAAAGTAACTGGAATCTGTCAGTGAAAGAGAAAATTAATTATATAGCTGCAAAGTAAAAACTTGCATTTTACCTTGCATGTTAGTACCCTAAGCATTTTCATTCTGTAGGTAGCAGAAATCTTGGCTACCAGGCAGATTAAAGAGAACATTAACACAGAACTAATACTTATGCCTGTTACTAGGATGTGTGTGGGTATGTACACACTTGCCCTCCCCTCCTACCCAGCTGTCTTTCCCTTTCCCTTCTGTCCTCCCCCTTCTCTCTTGCCATTGTAGTGTTGCACTAGGCAGTATCTCTAATTGTCCTCAAGGGAGAGCTTGCTTTTGTCTCTGTATGGACAAGATTTAATATGATTTGATTTTTTTTTCTGGTATAATTAGAAGCTATGCAGGAGATAGGTGCAGCTGGAAAGCTAATATTGTGTGGGGGAAGCCTGCTTCAGATCCAGTATATACAGCAGTTTTTAATGCAGTTTGATGCTCTATTGTCACTGTGGTTGTGGGCTACATTCTAACTGTAATGCTGTGCTATTGAATGAAAAATATTTTCACGCAGCTTAGAAATAGCAGGGTTATAATTTAGGTTTGTGTTCTTAAGAAATATATTATTTTTAATCTTAAATTGTGTTATGACATTTGATAGCAAAAACCATTTCTAAAAAAAGTCCTGAAATAGTCTTGAAATTTACTGAAGGAATGTGGTGGTTATTATCATCCAGGCTTGAATACAGAGCGTATTTTATGCTCCAGGATGATTGGTTGGTTAGTTCTATAGATTCTGACAATAAAATTATCATCATGGTTTCGGTTAGAAAAGGGTACAATCTCAGCTTTTGCTTTAATGGCAAGAGGTAAACACTGATGCTGCATTATCTTATCTACTTGATAATTTCATCCCAAAGTCCCGGAAGTCGATGTGCCAGTTGTTAAATGCACCGGGCTGTGAAGTAATTGGGACTTCAGCTTGCAAATACCAAGCTATTGTTTTCAGTAAAGTTAAGTTGAAATCAGCTTTTTGTGCTGCACTGCAGTAGAAAGCCATTAATTAGTGTAACAGTGTGCCAGTTTCTTTCTACCAAAAGATTTCTTTTTTAAATTATTCAGCAATATTAATGAACATGTAGCAGTTTTCCTTGAAATTTAATTCTGCAGTCATATAGGCTAAAGGGCCTTTGGTTATCTTTGATTTTTACAACTTGTGTTTATGAAATGCCTTTTTAGATTCTTTCTCAGATTTACACTGCTGCTAATGCCATGCAATATGTCAGTGTTATTAGTCATTGAAGTCTAGATGTGTCACATGAAATAAAATGGAAGTGCAATCTAGTATGATGTAAAGCACATCAGTTGAGCAAGTTTTAATAAATTATAATATGTGACCATGATTTACTGAATTCTTGAACTTTTACCAGTTAAAAATCAGACTTCTATGGTGTAACAGTTTCTGTGTCTCAAAAAGGCATGTAACAATTGACCAGAGCAGTCCTACCACTGTTTCCAATGTTATCTTAATTTATGTGGCCACATAAAGTGAAATGAGTTAAGATAACATCGTGGGGTAGGCTGACTGTTGAAATGCATTAGCTTTTATTAGATATGAGTTGCTTGTCTGATAACAAAGTATTTTTGAAAAAGCTGTGAGAGAATAACATTTTTGGAGATGCCAGCATTAGTTGTACAACTGAGTCAAATAGTTTATCTAACGTGTGAAATTAAGGCATACTGCATATACTGTGTGTAGTTTGGTCACTTCTAATATAATTTGATTACCTCTCAGTTTGGCCATCACACTTAATTACCGGATGTGCTGTAATTATGTTCTTGTGCTTTTTTTATGAGAATACTAAGGGATTAAATTTTTGTTTTGCTGACTTTGTGTTGTCTTCATTGTTTTATTGTGATTTAAAGTCTTGCATCCTGTGAAGCACACGCCAGTAAGAATTTAATGGTAATGTTTCGTAAAGATTTGGTGTGTAGCTTCCAGCTCGTATTCATGTTGTTGACTATTACTTTACTACTTCAAAATAAGAGTTGTCAGCCTGTATTTCCATTAGTCCATTAGGAGATCGTTGTTTTTTTAAGTACAAGTTTTATGTTATGTGCTACTCACTTCAATTAGTGTTGGATAAAAAGAAGCAAAATGAAGACATCTGTTTTAATTATTTGGGGAAGAAAGGTATTGAAACACATCATGCAGTTTGGTTGGATTGTGCTAAATTCTATGGCTTCAGTATGTAGAGATAGCAAATATTTAATTTTTTTCTAACTCCTTTGCACACTTGCCCAAAAACTTCAAAGAAAATATAGGTGACTTAGAGAGGGTAAATATCTGTAGAACTATGAAAGCAAAACAAAAAAATCAGACTGAAGGAGTCCCTTTAGTATGGGCAGAAAATACATGTAGAAAAAAAAACCAACTATGTGGTGTTTAGACAATTTTGTACATTTTATTGAGGGAAGAATTGCAAAATGTCTGTTATAGTGTAGTCAATATGAGACCTGATTTATTCTCAGAAATATTTTGATTAATGTAGTGTTTGATGTAAATATATTTGTTTTTAAACGTTCGACTTCTAAGCACAATTTCATATGGGATGGTGTGGTGGCTTTTATTGAAGAAGGTGAACAAAAGATACTATCTGTGAAGAGCTTCCTCTGAGGTATACCTGCTGTTAGGGCTTTTTCATGTGAGTGATAGGTCCTTGCATTACATTGGAGACACTAATGTCTGAATGGATGTGATGGCTGCCTCGGAATGATGCTGCTGTTAGCAGTGAAAAATGTCTTCCTTACGATTCTTGTGCAGCAGGCTGTGGAGTGCAGCACATTTTTATAATAAAGGTGATGAATTTAATCGCAAACTGGCAGCCAAATGGAAATTGCAGACCTTGATACTGGGAGAAAATTGCCTATAAAGCAACTCCTGAGAGAGCAAGCTTTAAATTTATCCACCCATTTCGACATTGAGGAGAACATAGGAATTGCAGGGTATTTTGCTTGGCCTGCTTAGTGCAGATGGATGACACTTCAGTCTTCCTTTATTTAAGAACTAGATACAGTTTGTTAAAAGAATGACCTTGTTGCTTAAAGTTTACATGTTAAGGCTTTCAGAAAAATCCATTCCCTTATTTTCTTGAAACTTGCTCCTGTTACAAGGTGGGACCTAATATGAGTAATGAATAGAAACTTTCCTACTGTTTCACAGGTTTCCCCCTATATATATATATATATATATATCAGATTTAACCCTTCTCTTATTAGAGATATATACATTTAAAAAAAAATGGTTTGTGTATAGTTGAAGGCTCTTTGCAGCATTGCACTGATGTGAGAAGCAATATCCTAAGAAGTATGGTACTTCCTCTGATGATAGGTGTGATAGAAGTGCAACATGTGTGAAAGTTGTTAATGCTGATACAATTCAATATCTTTGTTTTTTTATTTTTTAGTAGTACTAAGCTGATCACTCTGAAATTAATGCCTGCATGCAAACTACAACATAGCACAAAAGCACTGTTCGACAGATGAAATTTTCAGCTTTAAGACACTATTTTTCAACATAGTCACCAGTGTTAGCTGTGCATTTTTTGCCAGCAGTGAACAGGAGCCTGCATGCTATGCTCATAAAAATGTGTGTAGCCGTCTGGAACGTGACTTGTCTTTCACATCGTTGTCACCACTGCTGAAATGCAGTGCCCTTCACTTCTTTGTGCTTGCATCCACTGTTTGGTCTCTACAAATGTTTTGCAAGTGTCATTGAATGTCAGTGGGTGCAATTTTTTATGCATGGATGAATTTGATTCCACATCTTTGCTTTATGCTCACTTCCATGTCAGATGGCCATTGTGTCAGACTGCCCCTATGCTGCCATCTGTCACAGGGCTGCAAAATGTAACGGAATATTGGTGGGAGGGTTCAACCTCTGCTGCCATAACCACCAACAGCTACCTCTGTCATGGGCCAACATAATGAAACAGGAGGCATTACTTTTGGAGCAACCTTCATGTATGCTGATATTCTTCATGTATCGTAAGTGTATTTGCAAATAAAATTTACATTTATGGAAAGCATTATCTTAGAGAACATTTTGTCCCCTTACTTTCTTTTTTTGTAATCTTACTTAAAGATGATACGGATTGAATCTACTTGAATTATCTCTATGCACAGATGCTTAGAGTAGTAGATGTTTGAACACCTAATTGACGTATTTCACCACAACTCTTTGGAACAGTGGCTTTTTGGATGCATTGAGAAGTGATCATCTTTTGAGCAGAATTAAGAATGAATACCTTTTGATTTTTTCATAGTCTTTATGGTGAAGGGATTGGAACTTTTAATAGTGAAACATCAGGTGTGGGGTTTTGAAGTATATTTCATCAAAGATGTTACTGATTCGATTTCTCTTATGCATTGTTGTGTGTCAGGATGATACTCTTTGTTAATTATTCCTTAAATACGTTGATAATTTGGTAATCCTCAGTTGTGAGTAAATAATACAAAAAAACTTCACTTAAAAAAAGATTCTCTAAGGTAGAACATTGCCTGATTTCTGGGCCATTGTGAAACTTTTTAACAAGTATATGATACTGCTCACTTCTAGTTCCCAATGTAACTTTGTCCTGTCTTGTAGAAAATGAACTTTTTGCAATCCTAATGAATGATATTTTTAAATAAGCTTTTTCTTTCTTTCTTTAAGAGGGCATTAGGGTTATTAAACAGTTGTGTGGTAAAAGAAGTTGAGTCTCATTACTGATGGTTCTCAGAAGTCTACTCCTCGACATTTCTGTAGTTGACGAGCATTTTGTCCATTTTGCTTTGCCTCAAGTATAGATTTGTAGTGAAATAAAATAATGGTGGACAAGATTTTAAATGTGTTTCAATAACTCATGTCACAGGAAAATCGTAGCCTAAGCTGCTTGAGAAATAGGTAGGTATAATCTCGTTTTAAGTTTTGCTAATTTTGAAACGGAGAATTATAGATTCTCAGGAACACCGCTTCTATTCCAAGTGGGACCAGTATTTCCTTAGGATTCTTCTTTCGCCCTTGGTAAATTATTTCAGATGTTTACTGATATCCAGAGCTAGCTGGTGGATGTTCCACTCAGGGTCCTATGTTTTATTATTTTCTCACTTGTAAGTGTTCCAAGGTGCCCACTCAGGAAAGGCTAAGTACAGATTTTTAGAGTTGAAATCAAAACGTTTATGTTGACAGTAAAAGAGATTATGTCCAATCTGTTTACCAAAGTAACTTCTGTGTTGGGATGAAGGGTCTTGGGAGAAGTTAGAGGAGATGATTTTGAACTAATTTAGTGTAGAATCTTGGCAGTGCCAAAAAGGAGATTCTGGTTTGGAAGGTCCATCTTTTCACTAATTCTGGAATTCAGAAGGTCTCTTTTTCCACTAATTCTGGCATACATACTGTTTCAGCTCAGTAACATGGAAGAAAGCTAATCAAGTGAAACGAGAAAACATAGCAGTAGTCTTCTGCTCAATTAGTGAGTTGAACTGGCTCCCTAAAGCAGAGCTGATGTGAGAGATGGTTAAGGATCTATGCTCCTTATGGGAAGAAAAGCAAAGGCAATGTTGCCTGTGTTTTTCTGGTGCAGCGTGCTTCTGAGATTAGTAACTCTCCTTACCCTTCAAAGAAAGGGAAGTGGTATGGCAGCATGAGTGATATGAAGTAATGCTATTCCGGCAATCCAGATTTCTGAGTTCTTCTATACTTTTACGTATAACTTGGGATATGCAGTTCCTTTCCCAGAAAACTGATATATTTTTTTTTTTTAGACAGCATCCTCAAGACCATAGAATCATAGAATGGCTTGAGTTGGAAGGAACCTCAAGGATCATCAGGCTCCAACCCCCAGGCAGGGCCACCAAGATCTAGTATTCTTTCCTAGGATGAGCTCTATTTTAACTGTAAAATTTTTTGCTTTTGTAAAGCAGAGCAGGAATAACCATATGGCTCACTGGGTGGTAGTTCTTTGGATCTACCATTAGGTCAGGATCAGCACTATTTTTAGTTTTTTCTTCCTCCCAATTAAATGTGTGTAGGCCCCAAGTATGTATGTTGCCATTCATCTCTCATTAGTTTCAAAATAATAATAATTTTTTTTTAAAAAAAAAACTACCCCCCCCCCCCCCCCCCCCCCCCAAAAGCAAAATCAACCAAAAGAAAAAGGGCCTACAAAGCAAAAAACCCCATAGCAGCGATCTTCCTTCCAATCCAAAAGAGTGTAATAGCCTCTTAAAAATGAGTTGCAACTCATAACATGGTAAGATGAAATGCTACTCTTGGCAGATTTGTCCTACTTTCAATAGAGTGTGTGCATAATGCCCAGTTTTCTCTGAACACAGTGTTGGTAGATATTTTTCTAAGTTTTTTTCCCCTACTTGTTTTTGTTTGGATAGCGTGCATCAATGCTCATCGAGGAAATATGTGAGAGTATTTTACTGTTACTGTATCCTTATTGTTCATAGTTTAACTTCAGTTTCCTGTGTTGACAGAACTTGTAAAACTCTGTATTTAATTTTTCTGCAGTAAACGCATATACTTTGAAATAGAACCACTAATCATCCCCACGTTATGGAATTGGTCTGAGTAGCTGATTGTGGGCCAAAAATATGTTAAATTTTGTCAATTTTTGATGAAATAAAAATAATACCTCAACTAAACAGAATACTAAAGAACAAACTTTTATCATCTTAACAAAATGTGAAAGTTTTGTTAGGAGGCTTATTTCAGAAGGAGAAGATTATTCATTTAATACTATTTAATTAAGCATGGGAAAGAATTGAAATATTGATCTGGGAGTTAAAATCTGTGAAATTAAATTAAATTTGCCTTTTGCATGTTTTTCTTGCAAGAATGGAAGTGAGTGGAAGGAGATAAACTGTTTGCTTTCAAGTTTTACAAGTTGCTGATGCTTCTGTAAGTAGGCACAACTTAGTTCACTGATATGCCAGAAAAAAAGGAAGTTTTATTGAGTTTCATAAATGTGAGCTCTGTGATTCACAATCTTGAAATAATTTCATAGAATTTTGTAAGTACTTGGACTTGGTTGCTTAATTACACTAGTCTCTGTTGATCTTGCTGCAGAACGTGCTTCTATACTGACAGCTAGTGAACACTATTATTTGGGATCTCTTCATGGTAATGAAAATTCTCCAGAGGCATCCAGATATCCCAAGATGTTTTTCTCCTTTGTCATGTAATGAGCAATATTTCCATGCTTTGCTTTACTTTCTTAGCTGACCTAAAGCAGGGAAACATGGCAGAGGAGAGACATTCCCAAATATGTTTTTTTTAAACCTACTCCTTGAGGAGTTGGGGGTTAATTCCAGCTGCTTTTATAAATGGGATGCGAAGTGCCCAGTAATTATGTTTAGAGTGCACAGCCACAGTTGAAGTCCCTTTGCTGTTCATGTGATTTTTCTTTTTTTCTCCTTTGAGAAAGCCTGACAAAAGTTCACTGTCGAAGTTCAAAAAAATATGCCAACGTAGATCTTTTGATTCAGTACTCATGATACTAATCGGGAAGACTAAGAGAATTTACGTAAGCATTTCCTGGCAGGCTGAAGCGTAGTCAGCATGCTTCGAGGCTTTTTGAATAGCAGTTATAACTTGTGTTACTGGTTGTGTTTCTAGTTCCTTGCTACACACATGGAACTTTATAAACTTTACCTAGAGTACTTGTTTGTATTTCTAAACAAGTGTTACTGTGTCGCAGTCTGCTTCTGTTTTCAGTAACAAAACCATGTGGAAGTGATATTTTTAAAAATATCAGTGATGGATAGAGGACCCCCCAAACCCCTCTTCTTCTGTGTGTTCTGTTGAGTTCTTCTGTGTTTTTTTTTCCTACTACTTTTACGGCATAATTGAAAGCTCTTACTGGATACTCTGAAGGTCTTGTGGCCTGAGGAGATTAACTATTAGCTTGTTTTCTTTCTTTATCCTTCCAAAATTATTTCAAAAGAGAATTATTTCCCCCTCCCAGTGTGTGGGAACAGGTGGGTGAAAAACAAAAGTTGGAGGGGAAGAGAGGGAGACTAGTAGAGCATATGAGCCTGAAAGACTGTTTCTAGATTTGACTGCTTTTGCACTCAAAGCTTATAAGAACAAGTCTTGAATGTTAAATGGTGGAAGAAAATTAAGATTGCCTGTTCCAATTCAACGTAGTTGGTGTTAAAATTTTATAGCTGTAGTCTCAGCTGTATGCTATTAGTAGTTGTACATGGCTGTGATCTAATAAGAAATGGTTCATCTATGAAAGCAGAACATTGTTTTGGACAATTAAAGTTGGAATTGGTGGTGTAAGCTGCTGCATAGCTGATGCCTCATCTTAGTTTCATTTTGATGCTCTGTATTAGAAATTGAACTACATCTTAGCATAGTGGTGTCGCTTTGCTTTGTAGTTTCTTTCTTTCAGCTGCATAAAGCAAACCATGAATTAAAGTTCAGGTAGTGGCTTTATGAGTGGGATAACAAATGTGATATTGTCTTTCACTTGCACTGGACGCTGTCATACTGTGAAGGAAAACATTCTTTAGCATGACACGAGTAATCATACTATTTTCGATGTACAAATTGAAATCTTATTTCACTAATGCAGAATATGGGAATGTTTCTTGGAAGCATTAATTCTGTAACTTCAATAAAGGCTGCGGATATAACCTGTGAAATGTGCCACACTATCATATGTTTTTTTTTTTCCTCATCTGCCCACTTATGTTGCTTCTTCTAAACTGAACATTTTGGGAGCTAGGAATGTACTGTACAGTAAACTGTGCTATGTAGCAGAAATCTTAGCATACAACATGAGAGATCATTTAACAACTTTTTAGAGTTCCCTAAAACTTCATGCCAAGTGTATGGCTTAGGCTGGGCTACACTGAAAGCTTCAGTCAAAACAGTAATAAATGAAAAAAAAAAGAAAAATGGACGGGAAAGTCTTAATATAGGTGCATCTGAGCACTGAAATATCCAAGTCTATACTGCTGAATATATACTGTGCCTCCATCCAGTTTCTAGCATTGGTGCTACCTTTGACTTACTCAAACCTGAGAAAGGCATATGTAGTTTCTGTGGATCTGGCGAATGGACTTGAGAGAGTGGGCTCTTTCCTGTGTTATGTGTATTTGTTTTCTTCTGAAACTCCTGCTTTAAGAAAGGATGATATTTTTTAGATTTAGTTTTGTGGAAAAAGCCAGGAAGATGCTCTTCTTTGGATATCTGGTGATCCAGGCATGTTTGGAGGTATAAGGGAATGTTAGATGGGATCTAGAACTGAAATGGAAGAAACTCCTCAAAAGCTGTAGGAATGAAGCAAGAAGGGATTTGATTGTGCAGAAAATGTACTTTGAGAGTAGGAGAGGGTTTTGAGAGGAAAAAAATGAGCAAAAGCATATGTTTGCTAAAGGAAAGTGCATTGCAGAGTTGAGAGTAAACCCAAAGAATTGGAATCTTGCCATGTCTTTACTGTCAGGAAATATCAGTGAATGCCAGAGGCAAATTGTCTCATTTCTTCTCTGCTCCTGGACAGTATCTTCTTCTGCTGTCAGTTAATACCTTACTTCTTGTGGCAGAGGTCTTTGAATCTAAAGATGCCAGCTAGCTGACTGGTTGAATTTAGCACGTTGCCAGATAGGAGCATAGTTTGTTTTGTGGTGGTAAAACTGATCCATAAAATGCATGCAAAGGAGGACTTTCAGGCATGCTTTTTTTTTTTTTTCCTAATACTGAGACCTCAGACAGCAGTTCTCTGAACATTTTTTTCCCCTCAAAGAAGCGAGGACAGAAATCCTTTTTGTGATAGATCCTGCTACTGGATTTGGGTGATTGTAATAAGTGACTTGTAGAATGAAGATGATGTCATTAAGAAACTCAGATCATTAAGTGAAAGGAAAAATGATCATATTTTTGCTTCACAATTGCTAGTCACAGTTACCTGAAAACTTTCAGTTGTCAAAAATATATCATTAACACATAAGTGTTTTTGTTATGCTGTGTATGTGTATTGTGTTGGAGTTTGCTCTCTGAGTAAATTTTTGGTAAACAACAAAGGAAAACCCACCAAAGCAAAGAAATCTTGATTGTAGAGTATTTCATAAGGGGTCTGAATGCATATTGAATATGCTCTTGTGTGCTATGTTGCTCCATACAGCAAAGCATGCTTTAAGTATATTCGATTTTCAATAGTAAACATATGCATTGGATTTTCTAACAAATACTCAACTTTGGGATATGAATTCTAGAATTAATTGTCTTGAGTATTTTACAGAAATAAAGAAACATTTCTAAGCATTATTTGATTTGTTTATGGTAAGCTTCTCAAAAACGTGACTTCTTCACGTACTTCGTAATCTTGATGTTGAACACCTCTTGGTTTTGAACAAGGGAATATTAACTCAAGACAAAATAATATATATACACCAAGGTAGTGTGTGTTTATGCAAGGAAGAATTGAGCTTATTCATAAAGCTAATATCTTATGGTGTTTCAAGACAAGATGTAAATATCTGGTAATGATAATAATTACTGTTACTAATTAGCAGTAGTAAGTGTTATTTGAAATCTGAAGAATGATTTCTCTTGAATAAATGACTTTTTTTTTTGTAATAAAAGTTATATGAGAATATTGTCAGAGTTCTCAGGGTGGATAAAAGAACTCTAAACAGTCAGCAGTAATTTATCGAGAAATAATGACCTCATCACTTCTGAAGAGGATGCAAATGACATCTTAAAGGAAATAATGTGGACTTTTTTGTTTTATTACACTTTAGCTGATTGCTGTTGTGACATCCTACTTAACTATGCTACATAGAATCTATTCTGGAAGTGCTTAAGCTACCTTTGTGCCTGTAAACCCATGTACCTATGTGTAGATATCTTCAGAATAGTTCTGACTTGTGCTGACCAAAGTACTGGACATAGGTATTTTTGAGTAGGACTACTGAACCTACCTAAACAAGTTTTCAACTTGCAAATCTGCTTAATGTGGGCCTGCCATTACATGCTAATCAACTACTGTATGTAAGAAAGAAAAGAAGAATGATTAGTAGGCCCATCCTGGTCTATTTTATTCTGAATAGGTATAAAATTAAAAATAGTATAAATGACCAAGTATTTATTATTGTTTATAAGAGTTATTGTTTATATAAGAGTATATTTATGTTTATAAGAGTATATTGTTTATATATGATGAGGTAGTATAGTTTTTGAACTTCAATGAAGAGCATCTTTTGACCATTTAAAAAAAAAGGTGGGGGGAAGGGCAAAAAGATTCTGAATCTGGCTATACCTATGACAATCAATGTGCTTTTGTTGGGAGTATAAGAAATACTTCTGAGGAAGGTTTTTTGTGGTAAATCTTTCTTTTTTCTTGAAGGAAATCAAGCTCGGAAAGATGAGCTTAAGTATGTTTTAGTATACCCAACTGCAAATTAAGTTGAATATTCTGTTTATTATGTGAAATAAAAGTAAATAAAACAGGGCAAATAACAGTAAGTTTCATTGCAGTAGCATACTGGACTAGCAATATTTTTGTTTCTCAACTTATTGTGCTTTAACAGTGGTTGATTCTCTTCATTTAAGTTTTGCTGGCTGTGCGTGCTTAGAAAGAGTTTGTTGCCTTGCTGATTTCCTGCCTGCCAATATTGTGTTGAGTCAGATGTCTGAGCTAATGCATGGGACAAAAGGATGGATAACAGCAAGATTAGTATACTATAAATCTCTTTGTTTCAAGTCAAGTATGAGTCTGGAAAAATACTCAGCTTTAGTAAAAATGATAATTAAAAAAAATTAGTTGTTTTTTATATTATTATTTTAACCTTGAAGTTAGGTCTCAGTTCATGTAAGGTTTAGTTCTATTCTTGTCAGGTTTCAGGGTCTTGTTTACATAGATTTGCCTTTTAGAAGATTATTCAGATGTATGCATTTGCCATGAATTCAAGCATGGTTTTGTTATTTTTTTTTCTTAGTTAGGGTTGATGAAAAATGAGCAACTTTCCAAAGTTGACCGGTTATCTTCATCACTTCAATGGGAAACTGAAGTTGTTCAACATTTGTTAATATGAGAACTTGGTGACAGTCATTAAGTAGCACTGTTTTCTTCATGCTGGGCAGTACTTAACATAAATACAGGCACTTTTTTTCATCCTTGCAACATCTTGGTTATAGTATTTAGTCTTGCCATAATGATATTGCTAAATTTTTCAACTAACTATATTTTTTGTATGGAGTTTTGTCACTGATTGCACTTGTATAAGTAACTACAGTTTGTAGTAAAATAAAACTTTACCAATTACCATTCCATTCTTGTAATGGAATGTAATTCCTTGTAATTCCTTTTAAGACTGCTCCCTGAAATAAAAAGGTGTTCTATTATAAGAGTGGGTTGCAGCAGTCTGAGAAATCATCTGTATACAGAATTATTTTCTTGGTATGTTACATGTTTAATTTGGTGTAATTTGAAGACAGTCTTTGTTAGGAATCCCTACCTCAGGCTATGTATAATATATATCATCTGAAAATGGTTAAATGCTGTTTTAATATTTTTTCTCTTACATCATTACAGTTGTAGGTTCTTCAGAATCACATCTCAAATTCTGAATTTCTTTAATTGGTGAATTTAATCTGAGGCCAGTTTCAATCTGCTTAATTTTAAGCGGATATTGCCCTTTGAACCCTTATAGTGGTGGCAGTTGTCAGTATACAGGAATGGGCAATTCTATCTTGTTCATCTTTTTTTCTTTCTTTCAAGCTTCTTTATTTTTTCTTGTGTTTCTTCATGATCCATATCTTCTGCATGGATCTTTGTTTCTGGATGTGGCCTGCCACAAAATTGCATAGACAATTTTAATGTACTTCCATTCTTTGTTAAAAATACTACACGGAGTTATATCTATTTAGATGCTGTTCCAGTGTTAGGTTTGTGTTTCCATCCTGTCCCTTTCGAACAATGTTAATTTACTGGGGTGTGGAGGACAAGGAGGGTTTAGCAGGAAATGACATCCTATTTGTGTACCATTCAGTTGTTATTCACTGTGAGGTTGCACTTTCATTAATTCATTTTTAGAGATGTACTTCATTCTTTATAAGACTTTCTTTCACCTTTGATCAACCTCCTTTTAGGTAGTTCTACTTTTAGTACAGCTGTTGTCACTTTTATTTTAGGTCATGCCTTGAAGAGTTTTTCTAGGAACCTCCATGTAGCTAAGTTCCATGCAGAGTGTTGAGTATGAAAGTCAAATTAGCACTATGCTGTTTCCTTCAGCACTGTCTTTTAGACTATGCTAGACTAACAAAACTTTGGTAAGTTTCCATTATATTATGCTTTAGACTTCCGATATTTTTTCAATGTTTCTCAAATTTGTCATAGTAGTAAAATTTGACCAATGTTTCTGACTGGAATGTTCTTGAACTCAGGTTTGGAGCCTTTTCCTGTATGAGTACCTGTTTGTTTATTGTAGCTCCGAGTGAGTTTCCAGCTTTTCTTTTTCCAACAGTTGTCTTTGAACACTTCCATTCAAATAATTTAGCTAATAAGTTCCATTATCTTGCCAGTATCAGCAGTTTGGGCATCTAAGCTTAAAAAAGAAAAAAAAAAAGTAAAATAAAATTGTGGTTCTTCTATTTATTCAGGTCTTATAACTTGTTTTGATGTCCGTCTCCTCTGAAGCCTTCTCAGATTACTAAGGCCAAATCTAAAACAGCTTTGGTTCTTGAACAACTTGATAGATAAATCCATCAGTTCATCATATAAAGGATATTTGGCTGCTGCTGTGCTAAGAGTTGGTGTCTGTAAAAATTAAGCATAGTAACTTAAGTATTAAAAGTTATGTTGAGAATGTATAATCTTTTCCACAAATCAGAAATAATTGATTTAGGAAAGTGGATTGGTCATCTGTGTTATTAATTTTCTTAAACTGCATTGCTTTTGTATTTGGTTAATAGGGACTTGCTTGTGATAAAGCAAAGATGTTTATGTACTGCCTAGCTCAAGGAGTCTTAGAATACTTAAAAGTTTTTTTGAAGTCGCATCATGATCTTGATGTCTTTAAAATCAGAGCAATGCAATGGTTAATGTATTTGATGTGGTTGATGACTAGCTTGTTGATGTCAGCGTTAGCACTTGTTAACCAAAGATTTGTACTTCCTTTTTGTCTTGTGATTAAAAGTCATGTTTTCATGCCAATATAGGGCAGAACAAGACAAAGCCATGTGATAGGGGGCACTATGTTTAAAAATTAGGATTGTGTTACCATTGTACGTGACCAATTAAAAAAAGTAAAAAAAAAAAGGCAGGGGGAGGGAGGGAAGGAAACTTGGGATGAGATGAGTTAGTCTGTCCTTTTCAAATGGATTAGATTCCAGTTGAAGTGAGCTGTTGGCTCTGCCTTCTATGAAATAATACTTTGTCAAATGTACAAAAACCTAGCCTTCAAATCTGTGGTGATAAAAGCTCTTCATGAGCATCTCAGTAGCAGTTTATTATAACTTTTAATAACGAATACTTCACTGTTGCTCAAGATAAATACAATTTATTTATTTGTGGAAGATAGCTTTGGGGGTTGGACAACTGCTTGACTTGTAGATGGGAGGGTTTGAAGTTAGAGTGGAGTTTAAAATTTCTAATAGAGTGGATGGCTCTTTTTTTTTCTATCTTTGTGATTGATAGTTTGGACAGAATTTTATTACTGCTGTTTCTCCTTCATCAAAGATCCAAGTTGTTAGTAAGTGTACTTAATAATCATTTGAGTCCAGCTAACAGCTGTGCGAATGGGATGGATGTGGAGGGGGAAGTAGAATAAATGTAGCAGCATGAAGTATGCATATCCACTCTACTTAAACTATTTGTGTAACTTGCTGTGAAGAGAACTAGAGTAAGAGGTGTTTATAAGAAGTAAGCCTGTTATGAATGTGATCTTTCAGATCCATTAAAGTGGTCATGCTGTGCTGATGGATTTTACTAGCGGAAAAATTTTGTAAGTTGACTCTGTTAATCTAACCCACCTTGATAGAAAATTTTGTAACAAGCAGTGTAGGTTCATGTACTTACTCTGAGTTACTGTGTAAGCCTTTTCTAATAATGCTGACACTTAACAAAGAGCTGAATGTTCTGGATTCATTTTCCTGATTTTAATACTTGCTTCAGAAACAGTGAATTCCTTTAACTCCTAGTTTAGATGTGCTGGTTTGTGTCTACCAGCTAATGATTCAATTTAAGAGTCTTTCAGTCATACAGAGATACCATTTGAGTGTGGATGGGTATTGTACATTAGTTGCTAGATGTTTTTGAAGATGACAAGCAGCTCATGGAAAGGTTCATATAGCTATCCTCTTAGGAACTTTTAAACTGATGTTGACATTACATTTATTTATTTGTAGCGTACTGATATGCGAAGAGACACAGGACTTCATCTCAAACATTTAGCTTTCAGAGTTTATCAAAACAAGGAAGATACTAGATTTAATCTTCTTTGTTGATTTTCTTATTTTCTTGAGTGTTTGTGAGTTGCCACTGTCAGATGTACTGTGGGGTTGATGGACTTGTGATCAGATTTGTTCTGGTCATTTTTGTATACCGTTGTATCAAATAACATAAGAGGAAGTTTTAGAAAGTGGAAGCAAGTGCTTATTCAAATGCACAAATTCAGTGGCATCTGAATTTGCCAGATCATTACATCAGAGTTTCATGTCAAGTTCTAAACCCAAACTGCTCATGTACAAAAATATGTCAGAAGTGAACTGTTGTCTATATGGCTGTTTTCATAGCTTTGATGCTAGATGTTCAAACATGATCTATTTGCCTACAATCCCCAGTTTTCCTGTGAATTAGTTTCTGAAGGAAAGATTATATGAGTCTTGTCTAATTGCTCAGGCATTTCTCTTGAGAAATAGTCATGGATGTGTAGAATGCCTGTGCAACATTTTACTCTATACTGATGATGCATGCGAGGTACAAGTTCTTGTGGCACAATATTAAAAATTACTTGGTTCTTTGCTAGCACTGCCGTTTCTGCTGCATCAGTAGTAGCAGCAAACACTACTGTTAACAGTGACGACTGTTAAAATTGCATTGAATAAAAACTATTTCTTTGCTCAGTAAGCATATTAAAGCTACTAGATTAGAAAACTGAAAGAGTTATGATCTTCCACCAATAATAAAACACTTAAAAACTTTCTTTTGACATTTATACATAATGACTCTTTACATGACTTGATAGTGATAGGACAAGGAGGAATGGTTTTAAACTGAGACAGGAGAGATTTAGGTTAGATATTAGGAGGAAGTGTTTCACCCAGAGGGTGGTGACACACTGGAACAGGTTGCCCAAGGAGGTTGTGGACACCCCATCCCTGGAGGCATTCAAGGCCAGGCTGGATGTGGCTCTGGGCAGCCCGGTCTGGTGGTTGGTGACCCTGCACATAGCAGGGGAGTTGAAACTGGATGATCTTTGAGGTTCTTTTCAGTCCAGGACATTCTATGATTATACAAAGAGAAAGGATAAGCATGCTCTATTTGTTTTTGAAATCAGTTTGTTGCAAATCTTACAGCTGGCCACGAGAGAAGGCATTTTGCAGGTTCTTGCAAAAGAACTGACTGAATTTTGATACTGAGAGTGCTGACAAATTGTTGAAAGTGCAGCCCACTTATCATTGATGTGACAGTTTAATCATCAAAAAAGTACTGCTAGATTGAACTCAGAGGAAGAAAGAGAAAGGAACTAGAGTATTGACAAGGTATTACACTATGGATTGAAATCTGAAATGTGAACACTTTTTTTGTGTGTGTATATGAGGTTTTTTGTGTGTGTATGAGGCTGCTGCATCTCTGTCCGATACCACATTCTCAGTGGTGATGCTCAGAATTTAAAAGTTCTTTTTTCATTTCTTCCGAGTTAAGGTGTAAGTGAGACAGTGTTGCATATTTTTGACCTTTTATTTTGTACTTTAAGATGCTTTTAAATGTGGTATGCCTGGTTTCAACAGAGGGTTTACGAGTTTTCCCATGCTGGTCATCTTTGTAGAGGAGCACACAGTCTGTGTTAGCCTTCAGAGCATTTGGAAGAGAGGTTATAGTCTGTCTGTCTTTAGAAGTTCTTCAATGAGAGGAGATTGTGACAGTTACATTCTTCCTGCTTTTTTCTCTCAATGCTTAGCTAAACTATTTCAGGTGCTTTGCTTACAATATTATTGGATACTGTTTGAGTATGTTGTATAAAGGTACTTGGAAGTGATGGCAAAAATAAAGGCATCGAGTTGCATCTAAGTTATGATTGAAGCTTTAATGGGACTTTATGGAATGATTTATCTGTGGTCATAAACCCTGAATTTGAATCCTTTTTCTAAAGGATCTAAAGGTAATCTGCAAGTCTGAAACTTTGTAACATTTTTTGCTCTACTGGGGACCTATCTGACTGAAAAAGGATAGGAAAAATCTTTGTTCAAATACCTTTTAAATTTCTGAAGTGATGATCTATCAGGAGTTATGTGCAGTAATAATACTTCATTAAAATATTTGCACACGCTTGCATTTCATGTTAAGAATATGAAGCTTTAGTAGGAAAGAATGAGAAGGAACGTTGTTTTCCCAACCTGCCCCCCCAGCTTAATTAATGCAGATCACATGGTTTTTGGATCTGTTGAAGTATTCTGATAGCTTTCAGAATTGTTCATTTCTCCCCCCAAAATTGAGAAAATATTGAAAGCATTGTTTTTGTGCGTTCTTAGTCTCATGGTCTGTAAGAACCAAATTAGCTATTAGAGCAATATTTTTGTCTAACTACATACAATTATGCTGTGCTTAAAAGTTTGATATTGTTGCTGTTTCAGGCATAACTTGCTTTCTTTGAGAAAGTACAAACCTGAAATGGAATGATATGTGCACCACTAAGGCCCAAGAGTGTTATACACTTTGGCCTTATGAACATAACTTACCCCCTCCCCTCCAATTCCGCTTAATATTTAGCTTTTCAAAATCTGCTTTTTTTTTTCCCCTTCCATATGAAACTAGCTTATGACTAGAAATCTTCAACTCTGCCAAGCTTTGCTTCCTCAAGAAACATGTTGATTGAGTCATGAGATAGTTAATATTTTAATTCATTCTGAATCTCATACTGGTTTTGGCTATTGGTTTGTTCCACCCACACTTGCTGTGCATTGTAAAAATCAGGAATGGCAGATATGGTTCTTCTGTGGCCATTTGCAACTCTGAAAGGAACGAGGGAGGAAGAATTTGAACCTTTTCAGTAGTTTTCTATTCTGCATCTTCTTGCTAAGAGGTTTGTTAGCCCTCTTCACTTTGCCGTGCTAGAGTCTTGAACACCTTTGCCAAATCTTCCTTCCTCAAAGGGAATGCTAGGAAGCAGTAACTTTTTGGTGGCTTTTTATGTGTTGACAAACATTTAGCTGAACACTAACACTGAGAACTTCATGTTCTCAGGATGGAAGAATAGTTTGTGATTATGTAGCATCAAGAAATCCGAAAAGTATGCATCTGTAGATAAATGTAGTTGTAATAAAGAATGTGTCCTGCTTTGGATCGTATCTTGGGTATTGGAGTGAAAAATGCTGTCAGTAGATGAAAGAAAAGATTACTTGCATAGTTCTCAGGGGCACAGGGAGAATAATGTTCTTCTGAACAAGAATGTGTCACTGCTAGGATAGGTGACTATGTCATGCCATATTAAGGTAGAATAAGATAACTATATTGAAACCAGCTTGTCTTTTTTCTAAGCCCATTCCTCCAGCGTTCTTCTGTGAAGAAGATAAATCCATCATTTTCTACTGAACTTAAGTCACTTTTAAAGTAAAAACAGACTGTTGTTAAAGGTTAATAATATGTATTCTGGAATTCTTCATGAGAGTTTCTACTTCTGTTCGCAGTAGAGGTAGGTGCTTAGGTCTTTTCAGTTTTAGAGGTATAGTGAAGCTGCTCTATGCTTTTTTTTTTTTAGTCCTATCTGCTGCTCTAATTAAGTATCTCTCCTTAATAACTGACTTAAATCCCTAGAGTGCTATAGAACATAATTACCACTATGATGTTAGGATAAAGTAGTAAGAACTGTACTTAGATGTTGACGCTGAAAATAAAGCTTGCCTTATTTTCTATCAGTTGGCTTCCTGTGAGGTACTGTGGTGCAGTAATTTGTGGAGAAGCCAAAGCCTTGCACATGAGCTTGGGAAGTATGATTTCATGAGACACATGCCAAAGAAGTTTTTGAGAAGGAAAGACAAATATCTGTTTGGTAGTCTGTGAGAAGTTATATGAAATAAACCTAAATAAAAGTCTATTTACTTGAGTTCCTCTTTCTTTGATTTGTGGTTGCATTGATAAAATACAAAAGGGTGTGCTTTCTTTTTTTCCTATTATATTATATCCTATTATTTCCTATATGTGATTTTTTTCCTATTTGTGTACTATTCCTCCTATTTTTAAGCATTTCAGAATAGGGTGAAACTATGATACTAGGCTAGAGTTAGAAGAGAGTGGAGCTTTTCTGACCTTTTCTGACGCTGCTGAAGAGGTGTTATGGAGTATTCCTGCACTTCCAGTTAAACTTTTATCAGAGGTGCTGGGGGAAAAGAAAAAAAAAAAAAAGAGTAGATAGGGTAGTAGAACTGCTTAAAGTGACGGACACGATTGCAAGATACCAAAGGACTTAGAAGCTTGATTTTAGTATAATGGAGTGAAGTAAAACTATATTATCAGAATTCTGTACTTTGTGTATGGGCTTTTGAAGGCTCTTGAGACAAAAAGTGTGATTAAACAGGAAGCAGGTGTCAGATCCCCCATTAGTCTTGAAAGGGGGAAAAAGAAAATGTCTAGAGTATTTGGGAGAGTGCTTGTGGGTAGGCTGGGCTGACAAGTTAGGATGGAAAACAGATTTCCTGATAGCTAAACCTAATGATGTGAAGGAAATGTGTGAAGGAAATCAGGAGAATGATAGAGAATGGATGAATGCGAGGTTATAATTTAGGCAACGTTTCTCTGATTCTTCTAAATACCAGACAAGTGAAAAGATGCTCTTAAACAGTCGTTTGACAAAAGAGGAATTTGTGGACCTGTTCAGCAATTGAAGAAAAAATGGAAAACCTCTGTTGATATTTTACCTATCACTTCTGCATATTTCTTCTGAGATCTTGGGAAAAGTGTCTGAGACAAGAAAGAAGATAAAAGCCCAAGGAGAAGAAAGAACAACATGTGAGGAGCCAATGATGAAGCTGAATAAATGCAGTTGACTATCCCTGACCTGATGTTTGTTACTGTTCGTGATGACTTGAACATGGTGAGAGAAGACAAAAGCCAAGCCCTAGCTATACAGTGACTGGTCCTGTCGTGGAATAGAAGATCTGAAGTTGATTGATGTATTAGCTGTTTGTAACATTTGAGGCATGATAAATGACTTTGGTTTAACAAAAGCCGGCATTCAGTGGTAGTTCTCAAGTCGGCTTATCGTAACGTGTGTGTTCTGAATGTTTAGTTCTTTTGTGCCACAGCTGTGACACACAAGTATTTGCAAAGCAAAGATTAAAATACGCGGGTTTGCTTTTTTTGGTGTGTGTTTTATTTTGTGTGTGTGAAAACTAGGGTATCTAATGTTTGTGTTTATATTATACATGAATGATACAGTTTAAAATGAATTTTTCAGGGCGACTACTCTGTAGCTGCCAAATACAAACAAAAATGACGGCATTACTTTTTATACTTGGAAACCTAGTCAAATTGCATAGCCTGTTTGAGTGTAGTGGAAATTAATGGAAAATCTGAAGAGAATGAAAAGGAAATAGAGTCTGCCAAAAGATAGTAATATTTGTTCAAAGAGATGTGTTAAAGAATTTCTTTGTATGCTGAAGCCAGTCTAAATACTGCTTGTAGTCCTGAGGATTTTTGTGCCCGTTGCCAAAACTGTGAGTGTAGATGAAGCTGTGGATTTTTTTCTGTGAGCTATGATTACATGATGATGAAATTTGTGTTCTCAATACTAAACAGGTGCTAAGCACCAAATTGCTGTACGGTATATGTGATTGAGTATGTCAGTTTCTAGTGGAGAAACAACTTGTTCTTTAATATGCAGAGTATGTTTGTTAGAAATCATTTTCAAGCAAATTATTTTGAATTAAATCTGCTGTGTTCCAGAAACTTACTTGTCATTACACAGGCTCCCCTCCCCCCAGCATTTCAAGTGGGGGAATCTCAGCTATAAATCATTTGGCACAAAACCTTGGTTACGAAACAAGTTCTTATAATCTTTTTGTTTGCTGCTGTAGTTTAAAGTGACGTTTTGTTTCTGTGGCTTCCTCTGTTCATATTAAAATAAAATTTCTTTTTTTTTCAGTTTTAATTTTGAAAGCAGATGAAATAATTCTGAGTAAAATTAATGAAATTATTAAGTATCTGCTTTTACTGTACAACCTGTACTTAAATCTTAATCTTACTGATTTGGCAGCAGTACTTGCTTAAATGTTAACTTTCACTTCGGAACGCAGGTGATACATGAGATCTAAGCAGTTCTTCAGTGATACCGGAATAAACTCATTGATAATTTTATATACTAGTTGTGGTTCAGTAAGTTAGGAACTGTTTATTGCTTTATTCCTATAGCAGTGATCTAAATGCTATTTTAGCAGTACTAGAAATTAAGTATAAGGTCTTGTTAAAACTGTATCTGTTCTCAAATGAGGCTAAGGTTCAGTGAAATTAACCTGAATTTGAACAGAGTCATCTGTTTTAATGACCTTGTTTGTATCTACTCAACTTTATTTTGTAAGTAAATTAACATCTGTAGATATATGTAATACAGATGTAATTGGCAGAAACAGTACTTAGAAGACTACTTATGATGTTCCCTAGAGATGTGATTAATGTCCATAAATTTTTCATTTATTTGCAGTGAAGAAAGAGGATACACACACACATATATAAATATTTCAATATATATATGTATTATAACCGTATCTGTTTAGGTGTATAGGGATGGCCCAACTCACTGATTCATCATACTGGGGGGTTGTCACTAGAACTATTTACTAATTTGTTGTCACATCATGTGCTCAGTAACTGCTTACTTGAACTGTCAGATCTCTCATTGCTCGGATGCCCCATTTCATTTCCAAATGTTGAAGCTGAACTAGCAAACACTATTATATGGCTGCATTTTTTTTTTTTGTATCTTTCTTCACTGTCAGATAGGGGTATCTGCTACTCTTTTATCTTTTCAGCTGCCCCTGTTTTCCCCCCTTTTTTTTTTTCATCAACTTTTTCTTCCTAGAAGCCTGACTGTAATAAATATGTAAACAGCTACTGTATACTTTTAAAATCATGAACAGTTGTGTAAGTTTTCAGGAGCTTGCAGATAATTTTTACTTCAACAGTTGAATTTCATAAGTAGAACTGAGTAGGCAGCAAATTTACAGTTGTTGAGAAAGTGTTTAAGATATCTGCTGCAATAAAAAAGTAGATTTGTGTTTCGTCTTAGAGTAATGCTCTTACAGAAATGAAGAAATTGGCAGTGAGATTTGGGAGAAATTAAAATAGAGAAGATTGTCATGATAGATTATAAACTGTTACTGTATTTAATACATAATATACGTTTTTCCCCCCACAGAAATTAGCAGAGTACGGAAAGACATGTATAACGACACATTAAATGGTAGTACGGAGAAGAGAAGTGCAGAATTACCAGATGCTGTGGGACCTATTGTACAGTTACAAGAGAAACTATATGTGCCTGTAAAAGAATATCCAGATGTAAGTATATCTTTTTAGTCCCTAAATTATTTATTGATCCTTGTGGCCGTCTCTAAATGTAAATTGCCTGTGGTGCTACCCTTGGATCACTCTGAATTGCTTTTGACAAGATACTTCTTAGGAAAGCTGTGTATGTACTGCTTGGTGGCTTGATATATAGTAAAGCAAAAGGTGAGTGGTTGGAGGTTGTGTGTATTATAATTTACCATATCTAAGATCTGAATTATCTCATTCACTCAATGCTGTCAGTTCTGAGAAACTGTGTAGTGAATTCTGTGAGGGAAGTAGTTCTTGGACAGTGTACATTCCTCTTAGTATTACTCTGAAAGTCAGTAATTTGCCTAGACGCTTCTAGACGCCTCTTAGAGATGGTTCTACCATTTGTCCCATACCTCCGTAACCAGTTCTTTTGCATACAGAATTTTCCCTTAGGCAAAGTTTCTTGCATGCATTCAACTGTTAGAGTTTCCATTGGGTCAGCTTTTCTTTTGAAAGTGTAGCATTTTGAAGGAGAATGGTTTCATTTAACTAGAAATATTTAGAACTCTCTGGTCTGAATAATTTCTTAAGACAACTTGGAGAATAGTCCTGTCAAAATCTACCCCATCCATTTTCTTTAATCATTGTCAGGAAATTGTTAGTTTCCCCCTAGTTCAGGAAGTAGGGGAGTGTAGGGTTTAAATGAGGCATTTGCACAGTGAAGTTATACAAAAGTGAAAGAAAGCACAGAACAGCAAATAATGGATGTAGCTTTCTGTGGCTTTTCTTCGCATTTTTATTAAACTCTACAGAATTATTACTTTAATGCTGCTTAGGATATTCAGGTCGTTAAGTAAAACTTCATTAGAAAGTTAAGTGCAAGTCACAATTCAAACCAATGTTGAGGCAAGTGTCTCCCTTTTCAATCTTCACAAAGTTGCTTTATTGCTTCTGAATTAAAGTACCTATTTAAAGAATTTGCACTGGCAGTAAGAACATTGTTTCCTTCTCCTTTTTTTTATTCCTCCACATTAAGTATATGCATATAAATATCTATCTGCATATGTGTATACATATACATATGCTTATCCGCATCCATGCCAAAAAACACTAATTCTTTTGAAACTACTTGGAATTCTATATCTTTGAGAGGAACTGTGTAATACAATTGTTCTGTAAAATAAGCTAACATTTTATTTAGATACGTGTATGTGTTCTAGAGTTATATTAGTCAATAGCTAATTGTTGAAATTTTTTTAGAAGAATGCCCTTGAAGTGATCACTATTTTTTAAGCTCTTGGAAATTCAGAAGTTGGAGAGGCTTGTGCTTTGTATATGTATGACCTGCAATAAAAAGGTAGTTGATTCTTGTGAGATAGTGTGAAAAGTTTGATAGAAAACCTGGAACTTCTGTCACTGCTCTTTTGCTTGTCACTAACAAATCCGTATACTAGCTCAAACATACTTTTCTGATATTTCTGAGCTTGCTTGTGACTATGTTCTTTGAACCAGGAAAAGAACAGTAAGTTTGAGTTTACTCAATCCCATGCTTGAAGAAAGAGCAATACAGTTTGTTCAGTGAAGTGCTGCTTATTTCAGTCATGGTGGCATCAGTTAGTAGAACTTGCCACCGCCCATGCCAGTTGTTATTATATGCTATTAGACTATCACTTCAACTTGATAGGAGACAAATATGTTTTTCTGGGTGGGTTCTGAGTGTTGTACTCTGCAATTCATACTTAAATGGAAAGCTAATTCCAGCATTTTCTCTGTGTTCTTCTTGCCTACCTGTTGTCTGTCTGTGTTTGTTCCTGGCTCAGAATGAGGATCTGCACAGCCTTGATAATTAGTTAAGAACCAGAATATTCAATGCATACAAGAACAGCTCTAACACCCTTTCTAGAAGTTAGGAATGAAGTACCTTGCTTAGTGTTTAGACTAGTACAGTGTTCACAAAGTCTGGAGTGCTGTAATTCCAACTTGTCTCAAAGAACATGAAATTTACTTGTAAAGATAATTTCACTTATAACAATTGCTAATAGCACAGCGTTACATTCAACCTTTTATTCATATTTAGCAGTTTCTTAAGTTGTGATTGGATACAGGGAAGACATGCTATGCAGGCTATCGGGGTGACTTTGACAAATCCAGTTAATTCCTTCCATTGCCATCATTTTTACCTTAAAAAGACTTGAAGCTGGGTAATCATAAAGGTTATTAGGAGGAAAGTGATGAGAAACAGTTTTTTGATTTAGATTTAATTTTTCTTTAAACAGAAGCAAAAATAAACATCAGTAAACTAATGTGGTGCTCTAAAAAACATACATTCTGGAAAGTATTTTGAAGTTATTCGAAGCATAGAGATCAGTTGATTGGAGTGGATAGCGAATAGCGCTGGAGTGAAATTTTGTGCACAGAGTCCTAAATCAATTGTGAGACATAAAAGTAACGGTCTGTTATCTGTTTAAAACAAGCATATGTGCATTATATGCATTCCACATAACATACAACTGTGTATGTATGCATAAAAAAATAAAAACAATGAATTTTCATAGCTTCTGTTGTTTTGATACTACTATTTAGCTGTTCTTGGACTACTTACACAGAGAAAGCAATATATAAGCTTGAATTACGTATCTAACATGCATATAAAATCATCTTTCATTCTAGGTTTGATTCTAAGAACGTAGTTGATGTTAAGGTTCAAATTTACAAAATTAATTTTCATCTGAAACAGCCCTTAGTTTTTAAATGTGGGCTGTGCAGAGTCTGCACTTCTAGTATTTGAAGGAGTTGAGTTTTTCATGATGTAATCAGAGTGATAAATTGCCTAACTGTTGGGGTGATCTGCAGTCAGGCTCATTTTTTTCGGTGCATGCTACAGTAATATAATTACACATACTTTTATGTATATATTATTTCCTTCTTGTGTCTTTGGAAGTTGTTTGATATTTATGGAAATGTTAGTCTCAAAACTGAGATTTGGGCTATTTAGCTTTCTTTTTTTTTTTTTTTGAGACATTTATGTGCTCCAGAAATGTGTCAGACAAATTGTTTAGAATAAAGAATAGGTTCTGGTAGTTGTACATAATTTGCCCCTTGGTTAAAATTATGTTCTCTCTACAATTAAATCTTTATATATTCATTTAACTTTTTGGTGTTGCACTTTTAAAGCACTTCCAATTCATGGAAAAATGTTTCCTCACAGTTGTAAAGAGTGTATCTGGAAATATCTGGAAAGTCAGAGCTTGTAGGAAACAGAAGAATGGAGGGTATGCTATTGTTTGTAGGTGAATGGTTAATACTGTCTTCAGCATTTCTTATGCTTCAGATAAATGATTTATTTGCTTAAATTTCCCTTTAAGTGCTGAGACTAAATTTTTATACCAATTTAAGGAGTTTTTGGAATTAGTGCCTACAAATATTGGACTGAATAGATGTTTTTCTGTTATAATCATGGCTTTATTTTTAATAAATGCCCTGTTAGCTCTGATTAATGCGAAATTCTCTGTTGGAACTCTTCTGTGCCTCTTCAGTATAAATGTAAGAACTCGGTAATTATCGCATCTGAAGTAGCATGTCCTTTGAGTATACTGAAGCTCAGAGGCCAGCAGCGATAAACAGCTTGTGCATACTTTCTGACCATTTTAGTTAAAACTGTTTAAGTAGTACAACAGAGAGATGAACACAGGGATTCATTTTACTATGGGGAACTTACTGACAAAACATTTAAATCCTTTTTCAATTTGGTAATATCAGAGTTTAATAGTGTCCCTAATATGGATTAGGAAAATGATAACATCCTCTTTATTTATTGTTCTGATTCTTTTATTTAAGCTCGTCCCTAATGATCAGGGAAGGAAGCTAAAAAAGCTAGCCTTGTTTACCCTTGCAGTAGTAGGGAAAGAGGGAATACAACTCTTCTCAGTAAATAAATTTGGTCTACAGAGTAACCATCAGGGCTTGAGGAGGATTTGGGAAAACGTCATCTACTGATATAACTACCAAATATATTTGAAGGAACTAAAATAGTTTGCTTACTAATGAGATATTTGGAACAGTGCTCTACTAAAAGTAGTAAGTTTAAAGATGAGCTATGTTTGAGTTGGAACATCGCATATTTATGAGGTTTTACACTCTCTGGTTGCTAGTAATAGAGGAATAGATTCATTGAAAAAAAAAAAAAATGCCTTTGTTTAGATGTTAACAAAATGGAAATCTACAAGCCTTTTGTCCTCCTGTACCTAATGTTTTACAGAACGTGTTTCCGTTACTGACAATTCACCTTTTGAACCAGGACTTAAAAGAAAGTTATCTTTCGCACTCTACTGTTTAGGGTATTTTCTAGCACCCTGCTTGAAAAATGACATACATCATCATTTGGTTCAGACATAAGCCTTTGAAATCTCCAAAACATATTTATTTTAGCTTTGAAGATACCTTGAAGATTTAAAAACAGGTAAAGAAAAAAAAAAGTTTTTTTTAAAAAAAACCTCTTGCATGGTGTCTGATGGCAATATTCCAGGCTCAACATCAGTTCACCGATGCCAATGAGCTTAGTCTATACCTCATTGTTGCAGTAGTTTCCTTTCTCATATTTAATGCTTCAAGCATTGAGTACAATTACATTTGACAAGAGATTACATAGTAATTTATCTGTTAATATTACTTACATTTTATCCTTTATTTCAGATTTTTATTAACTTTTAAATAGATTTATTAGGGTATGTTTGTTTGTTATTATTATTCTTATATCAAGAAATTCTTCAAATTAACATCGTTCGATTAAACTTACAGATTCATCCAGCATGTATATGACATTTCTGGAAAGTAGTGGATTGTTTTTCTAGTTTAGTCACTGTCCAATTCTAGCTCACAAGGGTGTGAGACTTCTTATCTATACAATAACAGTTACTGCTAGACACTGGGTGCCTTATGTATACCATGAACAGAAGTGGGACGGACCACGTACTGCAGGAGGATAGTAGGCTAGAAAATGACTCCAGACAGTGTGTACAACCTACTGTTCTTCATTGAATGAAATAATAATTTTAGACTTTAGTTAGAATAGGTAGTTGGTAAATTAATCTTATTCAAAATGGTTAATGTTGGCTGTTGCAAAGGGTATTTCAAACTGAACTTTTTAAAGATCAACTTAAGACCTAGTCGTCAACATCTATCGTGCTTGTTTTAGCTTGCACAGTGCCTTTCATTATGGCTGGTCTCTCAATTGTAATTGTCTCTGCAGAGTTAGGCTTTCAGTGGGCAATTTATTTGATCAGAGCTGTCATCTTAATACCCTCTTTTGTTTGAATGTTCTAGAATTCTGTGCTTTATGTGCATAAATATCTTTATTTCCTGGACTGCAAAAATATCTGGATGTGTGGCTCCAATTGGTCATGTACTATAGCTTTTAGCTTCTTTTGTCGGTTTGTGTACGTCTCCTATTCCTGATTTCTCTCAGTATTTCTACATATTTTGTGTAGTATCTCTTGCAATACCAAAATACTGAAGGATTGTGTGCAAATAAAATTGTGTTGAAGCATAATGAAAGTTAGATGCCGAGTGGAGAGATTTGTGGAATACGCTGTTTTTAATTGTATCTTGTTCAATATGTTCTTTCAGACATTTATTAGAGTAAGAAAAGGTTTTATACAGAGGAGGAAGGTCTTCAGAATGATATTTGCTTGCTGTTGTGAGTGGTCAGGTGTGGTTGGGTACACTACAGAACTTGCTGGTAGCTTTTCTTCTGAATTAACATCTTGTGTGCTTTATCTAGGATTGGAGAATTAAATAAACATGGAAATGCACTCACAAGAGTTGAGGTAGAGAAGTGTTTAAAATGCATTTCTTAGTTTAGAAGTTGCTCCTGAGGCAGCTGAATCGGTAGGAGGTTCTTTAAGTTCTATTACCTATTTCTAGAATAAATTTGTCCACAAGCCTTCCAGGTGCATATTAATTACAAAAAAATAATCATTTAAATAAGAATGTGAACTGTTAATTTTTTTAAAGAGGTAGAACATCTTAAAATATATTTCATTTGTCAAGGCAAATTGTTAGTGCAATGTTACACTTATAGTATTCACTTCTTACTTGAACAAGATTAATTTTTTCTGTGCATTTCTACCTCATACTGTTAGGATAGTTGGCCTATTTCCGTTATTATTGTTGAGAGGAAAATTGTACACAAATTCCAGCTTAAGGACTAAAGTTTCTATTTACATCTTTTTCTTCTGCGTTTTGTTTTCTATTTTAGGAAACTGTGATTACCTATCTTAGTTTTGAACATTTGAATTTATAGTAAAAGACAAATGCTACCTCAAAAGGTACGCATGCATGGCAGGTTCTGTTTGGATAGTAGGTATTCATCTGGTAGGTACATGTATCTACTCTATGTATATAGTCTCTGCTGTGTTTTAAAGCCATTAAGGGCAGTAGCTGGACTTGGTTGTTTCATTACAATTACTTTGGCAAAATATTTATACACAGCTCTTAAACTGTTAGGGTGTTTTTTTTTCCTCATTAAGAAGGGTATAATAGTCTAATTCTGTGAGGGCTCTGATTTCTTCTGAAACTTGCTGACCTTACTTTAAAGTGTGCATTCGTTTCCTTAAACTATTGCGTCTGAAAAGAAAAGTTCTGGTTGACATATCCTCAGTTCTCTTTTTGCACCTTACCTGCATTTATGTTAATCGTCTCTTATTCTATAACACAATACCCCCCAAGGCCCCCCACTTTCCAGGAAGGCTCATTGTTGTGTATATACGTCCATCCAACATTTAGGTTTTAATTTGCTTTGTTCTGTTGATAGTTCCCCCTCCTGCCTTCAGAGGCTTCTGTTTATAGTGCTGACATATGCAAGAAGTATACTTCAGATGTGTGATTTTGAAACAATCAGAACATATTGACCTGAAAAATTCAGATTTGTCCTAAGCATAAAGTTTGAGCTGATGTATCAAAGGATACTGAGAGCTTTATCTTGTTGTCAGTGTTAGAGAGACTGCTCTGGGAAGATCAGGGGAATTGACTGAAAATTGTCTTAAATATGTAGCAGTTTCTCAGGATATTGTGATTTTTTTTTTCACCACCAAATGAATGTGATCTCAAGAAGTAAATGTTTCATGAAATAACTGTCTTGCTGCTGCAGACTTTTTTTTATCATGATTACTGGTAGTGACAAATCAGTCTCGATTTAATGTCTTCAGTACTGATGGTAAGAAATATATTACTCAAATTAGCATATTAAACTTCCAGATCATATATTTTAACATCATCATTTGAATTTTACGGTTTGAATTGACTGTATTTGATCACATTTTTTTAAAGTGAAGATCGCTTGCATTAAAAGGAAAGCAAAAAACTACTGTCACCAAACACATACTAAAATAATGTTTCTTGGATTTTGATGTGTTTTGAAAATGATTTTATTTTTTTTCCTTGCTTCCACAAGTGCAAATTGCTGTCCTTGAGACTTGGAAGGCTTGTCAGCCTTTCTGAAGGATTTCCTGTTTCTGCAGGGTAATATTGGATGCACAAGTTGAACAAGAGAGAGGCCTGGAAATCTGGCTTTGTGGCATATATAGGGCTGGAGATGCAAGCTACTGCTAACAGGTTAATCAGCATATGGACCTGAAGCACATTGCAAAGCTTTATGGCAACTTTTTAATCAACTTCTTTTTCCTGCTGGAAGTGGAGAGTAGTTCCTCTTCTGCTGCAGTGAAAATGAGCTGTGTTGGTCTTCTTTGACAGATAGAATGTAATGCCTGTTTATCTCCTTCCTTTTAAAAGCTCCTAGATAAAAAGCAGAAGCCAGTTAGAGATGAATCTTCAATGAGTTTTGAATCGTTAATATGCTGCTACTTAGTTAGCAGAAAATCTTTGGGATAATGGTTTCAATATTATTTGGTAGGTAAATGTAAAGGAGGTGTTGTAACTGTAGTGCTGGCTTTACCTGCTGCTTCATGCTGACTGAAGTTCATGATTCTATGATGTAGATGTGATGAGACTTGTATCTTTAAATGCTTCTGACCAGCTGGGCTTTCTAAGGCGTTGCAGGTCCTTTTCGGTTTTGCCTTTGTCTGTGTAATACTTTCTGATAGACCTGACTTGAAGTTTGGTGTTACCATACTGTTAGCAGAAGCCATTTTGAAGAGGAACCTAAAATGCTAAAGGAGATACTCAGAGGTCTGTAATTGGATATATGTTGCGCATTTCTGACCTGTGCCTTCTGCAACTCAACTTGGATTTTGCAAACTGTTGTAGATTCTGGGAGTGGTACGTGCACTTTGTACACTTTCATAACAGCCTTTCTGGAGGGTGAATGGAATTGTTCAATTTCTGATTTGAAATACGGTCAACAGCAAGAAACATTTTTTTTTTTTAGTACTATTTGGACAAGAGCAAGTAGATATCAAAAGCTACAAGACTTTTTTCTTTCCCTTATGGTTAAAGTATATCACTTGATGTCTTGTATAATTCTACTACAAGGGCTACTAACTATATAACCCAACTGTTTTTTAATTTTGAGCAATTTGAGATTGCTTTTATAGATATTTTGATTAAATAATTTGAAGTTACTTTGTCGAATAATATTTTCATGGCATGAAATTCTAGACACGTGAAAAGTATGTTTGTGTTTATGAAGGTTAAATAACTTGCCTCTCTTTTCTTATATGTTATGGAATTCCTAAGTTTTTCGGCAAAATAATACTGTAAGTCTGTCATGGGCTTGGTTGTTCTACTGCTTGGTATGGCGCTTAACCATTTTTACTTTATTGTTTTTAATTGTCAGAGTGCTATTTTTGAAGAAAAATATAGCAAATATTATTTATATAATACAAAGATTTTCTGATTTGGAAGCTTGTAATCTGTTTCCACTCGCCTCTCAAGGTGACAAATTTATTTTTGAAACTTAGAATTCTAAAACAAAATAATTTAACGTGAAGTCTACTGTGGGAAATTGATGTACAATTTTACATCTAAAATTCTAGTAATTGGTAAGATGAAGTGGTTGCTGAGAGTCTTTCCTTAGCATTTACTTAAGTATAACCTCAAAACGTGTTTCTGCTTGGTCAGCTCTTCCTTTCTTTGGGGGGGGGGGGGGGGGGGGGGGGGAAGAGGCTACATTTATTTGATAATTAAAAACAAAAGGAAAAAAAAAAAAAGAAGAGCAGTGGGGATTGGTGTCTCCTAAGTATAAAAACTTCCATTTCTGCAAAGTATTTGTAATAACAGTATCACCATCTGCAGTGGTGCTCGAATTTAAACATATCTTTCTCACTTCTAATTACTGAGAATAGGAAGCAGTGTACAGCAAAATTGCCAACTTAAGTGCCTTGGGTAATGTCACATGTAGTCATACCTAATTAAAAGGTGTTATTATGGAAATGAGTTGTTGGACTGTATATCCTAAGGATGCTTTGTTACTGGAATATGAGTTTAATGATGTAGACTGTGAGGCTTGGAGGGCACTGCTGGAACCTACAATTAGGTTTTGGAGACCAACTTACCCAGAGCACAACTTGTTCATTCTCTGGATAAATGTGTCACAATTCCCAAGTAGGGCATGGAATCGAACAATTTTTACTCATCTCCTGATGTTATTGAAACTTGATGTCTTCTTGTTGTTCTGAAAACCTCATCTTAGTGAATAGGATGAAACAGATTATTCACTATCTTTCTTAAGCATGCCTACTATTAGATTGTTCACGGGATCTGGTTTCCTGAAAGACTTTCTGTTAACAATCTTTCAATTACTGTTTAAAGGGTTTTATGACTACTTAAAGGCGGAAACTACCAAACTGTACTGTGGGCCTTTAAATCATTGCGAATGGGCCTCTAATGATAACAGAGATTTCTATTTTAAAAGCATGAAATTGTTAATTTGTCTATCTTTACAGCTTTCTCACTTATGTTGATAATTCTAAGCAATTTAAAATCCAATTATTTCCAAAATGTGACAGTAATTAGATTAGTGTTTTTACATGAACAGAACATGCAGCATAAAATATGTTTTGAGGGATATTATTTTATACTCTTTTGGAATAAAAGTGAAACTGCCCTATTAAGATTATTATTTTTAAACTTGTGGCATGAATAGAAGGGTTAATATTTTACATGATCCTAAGTGTGCAAAAGCACATTTAGAAGCAAATGTGACTAGTGCACAGTTTGGTATGTATGGAAAGCATTGAGAAAAAAGATGCAAAACATAGTACAAACAGAAGAACTTACATTAGGTGATGACAGACTAGTTTTAATTAAATATGCTAAAAGAACAAATTGATGTTTCTCTAAAGGTCCAAAGGTGATATATGTAAACAGTTACCCAACTTAGAAATAGTAAAACTGAGGTCAGGAGCTGAAAATAAAAAAATGTTTTTCACCTTGACTGTGTTTGACATGTCATGGCTTTTGTCTCTGATAACTGATAAGGTCTGTGCTTTGTTGTTGTGTGTTCTTGTACTCATAGCTGCTGATCTAGCCGGCGTTGTTGTCAGCTTGGTGAGGAATGTCAGCGGACTGGAGTGAAAGGGACATTAAGTGGCTGACACTGAGGGATGGCAGTAAATGAGATGAGAGCTAAATATATAGGATTGTGACATTCTAGCAGCTGGCTAAAGTCCTACTGTTTGCTGCTTGGATATACTAGCCTTAAAAAGGAAGAGAATGCATTGTAGCACTAGGAAGAAGAAAACAGCTGGTGGCTTATCAGTCAACCCTAATGACAGAGAAGGTTAAAGAGTTTGGAAGGACAAACTTTAGAAGAGTGCTTTTTTTTTAGGTACATAAAATGTAAATTCTTAATTTTAAAGAAATTATTTTATGAAATTTGACTAAAGCTTTTCGGCATGCCATGACTCACCAAGTACAAAAATAAATGAGTACTTCATTTTTGTCCAAAAAAAGTAATTTAAAAAATTAATCTACTTTTGTGTCAAGCTGTTTGTTGGGTGATGTTACGATAATGTTCTTGTGATGCTTCCTTGCTCCTTAGTGGAATTCTTGGGAGCATGTTCATACTTGATATCTTTAAGTATAATATTAAATTGAGAAAAATCTCTTTATAATAGATGAAAAAAAATGTTCTCAGGTGGTGCAAACTTTGTATGTTCTAATTCTGCTACTTTTATTAATGATATAGGAAAGTATAATAAGTCACATTATGATGTATGTACAGAATGAAAGCTAATGTTTGGAAAAATCACTGCTCAATTGCATAGAAGGCTCTCTTCTTTGATACGCAACTATAATTCTGTGAGGGCTCTCCAAAAGTAACGGTGTTTTGAAGCTGATGATTTTCTCTATCAAGCAGTGTTATTTTGTTCTTCGTATCTGTTGCAGTTTCTGTGGAAATAAATAGGAGGCATTACTTTTGGAGCATCTTACATACCTCTTATAATTTTGTGTGCAGTAACAGCAATCAAAATGTTAAGCTAGAAATGTGACTGGCACTTCAGCTGGAACATTAATCTTGCTTGATATTTTTTGCTGCTACTTTTTGCTTCAGTTCTTGCTGGTTTTTTTTCCTCATGAATTCTTCAGTTTTTGAACCCAAACAAAATCATTTGTTCTGGTTTACAGCTGTCAACTGCCTCAAAGAAATGAAGACCTAAGCCTAATTTTTGGCTTTTCATCAGATCAATGCCTGCTGAACAGGCCTACCTCATCCCCTTTTATATCTGAGATAGGTGCCTGTGCTGGTTGGGAATCCTAGAAGTGGTCCTCTGCTGGGGGTGGTGGGGAGGGTAACGTGGCTTTCTCTGAGAGAAACAGTGGGCTAAATAGAGTGAAACAGTGCTCACTTTCTTGGGAATGGTCTTTCCTTGCAATTATGTTCTTCAGCATATACAGATTCCTTGTCCAGCACTGTAATCTGTCACCATGGGGCGAGATCAGGAAATCCCAAGTCTTGTCTCTTTAGGAGAAGCTTGTCCCCTTAAAGCTTGTTTTGGTGGCTTGTGGAATAGAGATGTAGTCTCTGAAAGCTTTTTTAGAAAACATGAATAATGATAGATGGGTCTCATTTATCTTAATGTTTACAGCTATTTTTCCCCATGATAAGGAGCAGCTTCTCCTTGTTATGAGCTTCCTAAGTGGTTTTTTACCAATGATGATCTTGCATTAAATTAATGCAATTGTTTGTGCTTATCTTTTCTACAGAGAGTGCTTAACTAGGTACACGAAAGTTCAGATTGACTATACGTAGCTTGTTGGTGCACAAGATAGGGTTTTCAGACCTTGTGTAAAAGAGGTGATAGAGATTTGAGCTTCTTTGCTCAGGGCATTTGATGTATTGTGCGTACTCAGATTTTACTTTTTTGTATATCCCTATGGAGAGAGATTTACTGATACGGAGCTAGGTTGTGATTTGAAAATCTTCTCTTGCACTGGTATGTGATATCATTCTTCATGTGCTGGTTACCTTCCGAATTAGCACAGCAGGCCTTCTGAATCTCAGGTGATACTTGTATTGATCTAACAACTTAAAATTAAAAACTATGTGACATATACAAGACTACCAGCACAAACATTAGCAAAATTGTAGCAGATTTAGTAAATAAACCTTTATCCCTTCTACTTATCTAATGCAAGTACAGGCTATTTATAATATTAGCTTTCTTTCCATATGATTATTTAATTCTGCACAGTAAAACTAGAAATGGTTTTATTGTTGGAGTTACTGGTCAGAAATTTAAGAATTACTCTTAGTTCTCTCAAACTTTCTAGTCTGTTTATCAGACTTTTGCTGCTTCTATTTAAAGCAGCTTAAGCACCATTCCCCCTTGTCCTATCGCTGCCCACCCTTGTAAACAGCCATTCCCTCTCCTGTTTATACGCTCCCTTCAAGTACTGGAAGGCCACAGTGTGGTTTCCCCGGAGCCTTCTCCAAGCTAAACAAGCCCAGTTCCCTCAACCTTTCCTCACAGGAGAGGTTCTCCAGCTTTTGATCATCTAAGCGGCCCTCTTCTGGACCCGCTCCAAGAGCTTCATGTCCTTCCTGTACTGCGGGCCCCAGGCCTGGACGCAGTACTCCAGATGGGGCCTCACAAGAGCTGAGTAGAGGGGGACAATCGCCTCCCTCTCCCTGCTGGCCACCTCTTTTTTAATGCAGCCCAGAACAGAGTTGGCCTTCCGGGCTGCAAGCGCACACTGCTGGCTCATGTCCAGCTTCTTGTCTACCAGGACCCCCAAGTCCTTCTCCACAGGGCTGCTCTCAAGGAGATCTGCCCCCAATTTGTATAAATACCTGGGATTACCTCAAGCCAAGTGCAGCACCCTGCACTTGCCCTTATTGAACCTCATTAGGTTTGCATGGGCCCACTTCTCCAGCCTGTCCAGGTCCCTCTGGATGGCTTTCCTTCCTTCCAATGTATTGACTGCACTGCTCAGCTTGGTGTTATCCACAAACTTGCAGTGGGGGTGCGCTCGATGCCATCATCTATGTCATTGATGAAGATGTTGAAGAGCACCGGTCCCAAGACTGACCCCTGAGGGACACCGCTTGTGACCTAATTGTAATATGTTTAGTATTTCAGTTAACTGGACTTTGCTACCACTCAGGTTGTACTGTCATGTGACTTAAATTTTCTATGCTAAAAGTAAAGCAGTGTTAAAAAAATATTATTCTAACACTTAGGAATATATTTTTAAAAATCTGAATGAAACAATAAACAACTAGTATGCATACTTGATAGCTTATTCAGAGATTCTCTTATAAATTCGAGTTAAGAATTTGGAGAAAAATATCATTGCTTTTAAAATTAATCTGTTCTCTGGGACTTTATTTTATTTTTCTTCCTTTAATAAAGAAAGCTTTATTGCTGTTATTAGACTGACCTGGAAAGTTAGCCCAATTTTATTTATTATTATTTTTAATGGATCTGATCCATTATATTTACATGGGGGGGTTGTAAAGCTATTTGTCAGTTAAATAAGCTCTCAAAGCCTTCAGCGCAGGGGTTATTAGAGGTGAATAGTGTGGATTTAAAGGATTTAGTAATTCATTCTAAATCCCAGCTATACTTTAAAAGGCATTTTTATTTTTATGCTTTTATTTTTTTTTCTTAAGCATTTAAAGCACTAGGATGCCTTCTGCTATGTAAAAATTATATTCTGTTGAAATCACGGGGATAATCTGGTTTGTCTAGATTACAGGTTCAGTGATCAGAGAGATTTAGATTCATTCTTTTGAATGATCAGCAGTGGTTGTTAGTGTGGTTGATCAGAAAAGAATGTAAACGATCTGATATACCGAACTTGTCAATAACTGACTAGTCAATCCCAGCAATAAAATTAACCTTTAAGAATTGTGCCATCTTTAAATGGAATACCTGAATATTTTTATTTTAGGGCGGCTGTTTTTATGCTGTTGTGCTGTCTTGAGGCTTTAATTTTTGTGGTACTGTGTAAAAGACTTGTTTTTATTATTGCAAACAACATACTTATTAAAACTTGTCACCCAATTAAAACAACCTCAATTTTCTACATGAAATTACATTATTTTTACCTAGCTTCCATAATATAAGTTGAATCAAGCTTTAACTGGCTAGAGGAACTTCATAACAGTAGCCCTGGGAGGCTTTGAAAAATGTGGTACTTTTAGTGTGCTTTTTTAAACTACTTTTTAAGTTATAAATAAAATCTAAATATAAAAAATAACCCCTGATTCTTAGTATTAAAAAATTCCTAAAAGATCTGTCTTATTCTGCCATCTTCAATTTTTTCAGGGAGCTTTGCTAATGAGAAGTGCTGTTATAAATGCACATTGCTCAAGATGAATCACAATGTTTGTTATAGTGATCCATCCTTGAAGTCATGAGAGCATGTGTTGCTCATGTCCAAGAGGGAAGGCTCTGGATGCTAGTATTTTTATTTAATAAGTAACAGACTTCAAAACACTGAACGTTAACTTTGTTCTTCAAGTTCAAAAGCACTGTATTTTAGTAATATATTACAATTATGTTTATATCCTTTACTTTTGCATTAAAAAATGTTGCATAAACGTGCTTTCGATCTTGACTAAGCTTGTCTTAACTCCTACAATAATTATCAGGTCTTGCCTGTAACAAGATGAGTTCTTACTTAGCTTTGATGGTAGTATTAGAATGGTGTGGGACAGATACACCCAGTAGATATAAATGTATAATCTGCTTATGCCAGATATATCCATGTCTTTCACTACATATGTACTTTGGCATTTACTTGGTTATTTTGCTTAGAAAACTTACTTGTTAAAGGGATGAAGGGAATGTTTCTCGGGCGTTGTTGTCTGCAGTCTGTCTTATATTACCAGTAGGTGTTTCCTGGAAGAGATTTCAGGAAACTTTTCATCAGCAGCTTAGCAATTATATTAAGGTTAGTTTGTATAAAAAAAGTTAGGTATGTTATTACTACTATCCATGTTCATTGTGCTGACAGTGTTAATACCATCTGCTTTGTCAGCCTCTTCCCCCTGTAAAATATCATCAGAGATTGGATCTCCTAAATACAGTTGCCAAATTCCACTGGAGCATATTTAGTCCTCAAAATACATGCTAATGCAATTAATGAAAGATTTTGCAATCTCAAAAATATTTCAGAAACACACTTTTTAAAATTTGGTTTCTTGAATATGAACTAGTGGTGCATCTGTATATGTAAACTTTCCATTCTTTGTTTTCAGTGAATCTAGTGTCATCACTGGATAAGCTGCCAACATAATAGAGTTGTTTTTATTTAGTAGTAGTTCTTGTTAATGCTTTCTTTTGAAAACAGAGTTTTGTAGCTGTTTTCTGTAGCAATGAGTGTGGTGTTAAATCACCAAAAATATTAGGAAGGCGTGAATTGTCCAAGTCTTTCCATGCACAGGAAAGGAAACTTTCTTAACCAACGACTGTCAAAAATGTAGCTGTATAGTCTGTGTGGAATGAGGTGGCATCCATAACTTGGAGTATTTAGATACATTTTTTTCTGAAAGAAAAAAGGTGGGAGGGAGGGATGTAAATATGAACTAAAAGTCTTTGTCTGAATTCTTTCATGATGATCTTAAATATAGAATTTTCTTAGCTATGACATTAGTACTCAAAATCTCTGTATGAGTGTGTGTAAATATCAAAATTTATATCACTACAGCTTCTATATTGTCAGTAAAAACTTGTGATAAAGTTGTCATTTTGAGAATGGGTATTTGCTTATGATAAGTTAATTGAATAAACATTGGAAAATACTGTAACTAGAAAGCACATTGTAAAGTAGAATAAATTGCATGTTTACATTGTTCTGCTGTCCTGTATGGCATTTAATATTTTCTGACAGAGTTCTCCCAGCACCAGGTTATGCCATATGTCCTGTTTCCTTTATTAAATATACTACAGAGCTGAAAGTATAAAACCTTACCTTCTTAACATTTATTGTGCTGTAGTTTCCCAATATTTCAAGTAATTTAACTTAGTTTACATAGTTACATGGCTGTTAAGATTAAAAAAAAAACTGTACTTTTTTTTAAGATTATCTACAAATGTAATGGAATCAATATAAGCTATCTTCAAAATATGCAAAAATAACTGTCATAGTGCTGTCATAGTACTGCCATGACCTACAGCATCATCTTCTGATTGATGTAAAGACTTTCATTTCTTACAAGTTTTGTGTCAGTATGGTGCTATTTTTTATATTGTTAATAATGCAGTAGAAGATAGTTATACGAATGAATCTGTTTCAATTAAATGCAGAGACTACTTATAGAAAGTCTTCTACTGTGAGGTACTACTGATATTTTACTTAAAAGAAAATTTAGGCTGAGTGCAAAGTGTTCATACTGAGCATATTTGTGGCACAAATAAACTTCCCAAGCCATTTTTCATTTTGCTTAAAATTGGAATAGACTTCAAGGACTCTGTAAATGCCATGTATAGTAAATCATGGAACACTTGCAATAATAAAATGGTAGAATAAATTAGTTCTTAATTGAGCAAATTACTTTTCTAACCAAATGCATGTTCATATGCTCTCTCTCTTGTGAGATTTGGTTATTTTAATCCAGACTTTTTTTCAAATTATTTTCCAACAATAAAGGCAAGATTTTTTTTATCAGATAAACTAGATCTTCGTATCTTACTTTCAGGTGTGAAGGGAAAACACAAAATACAAAAAGCACTGTAACATGTTGAAATATAATACTTCTGAATTCCTCCAAATTCTTCAGGTTTTAACTTGCATGGAAAGTTTCTTAAGTACTGCATTCTTGTGCACTGTAAAAATAAGTCATGCTTCTGTGAAACCTTTCATTAATCAGCAGCTTCGAATTTTAGCATAGTTTGTTCTTGTTCTCCTTTTGTTCTGGATGTAGAAGCTGATGAGGCATGGAAGCAATGTAGAAGCTGTTGGTTTTCTTGGGTAATAATTGTCCTATATGTAAGACATACAAGGTTTTTTTGTCAGAAGTTTTCTGATTCAGTCAACTTGTTAGATAGGACTGAAATTCTGTCAGATTCTGGGAGTGTCTGTTGCTGCACAGCGATCATTATGATCCTGGACTAGATACAAACACTAGGATTTAGAACAGCTCTTATTCTTTTCCTAATGTGTTTGATTCTGCTTGAATATGTAAGTGGTACATAGGATAGTTTTGTGCTTATACATGTCACAGACTTGAAATTCTGGTACTGAATTCTGATATTGAGTCTACATAGGAAGATTTGAGAACACAAAAATAAAACTTTGTTCAGCTCTTCAAAAACAAAACAAAAGCACGGGAAAATGATTACAAAATACTGTGAGTAAAAGTGGTTATATAGAAGTAAGTTTAGTATTTACTCTTGCTAAGAACAGAGAGACTAACTTCATGAAGGAAAACAAAGGGTTTGATTGCTTGTTGCTTTGGTATTGTTTATGTGGAAGCAGTTAATATTAGCACAGGACAGTTTTGGTTTGTTTTCTAAAACACTTTCATTCTAACAGGCATTAACTGAATGCATTCATAGTAGTGCAGTCTAATCATCTTAAATTGATCAAAGCACTTAGTGAATCACTGATATTTATTTCTTAATAATTGACTAGGAGTAAGGTGAACCCTGGAGGACCGGGCAAGTCCAGAGTGAGAATGAAGCTGTAGGAAGTATTCCAAAATTAGACATTATACAGTATTTGAATAACCAGTGTTCTTAAACACAGATGTGTAGTTTGCAGATGGTAAAGATGGAAGGTGGTGAGGAAAAGTGCAGTTGGATGGGTGAGAGATTGGGAAAAAAAGCGTGAGAAATCCTGAGTTAAAATGTGATTGAAGCAGTTCTTTGATTTTGTCCAATGTATCTGTTTCTAACAATATTTATCATTGTGTGGCAAGTAAGAGAAGCAGTAGATGCAGATACAGCTGGATTCTGATAAATCTTTTGATGCTAACTAAAAGGCTTAATCTGTGCTATTTTCTCACTTGTGGTTTGGTAGTCTCTGAGCTGTACCTAGTCTCTTCAGAAATCTCGTTAATGCTTTTTCCTGTGGAGCTCTCAGCTAAGTTTTGATATGACACTCTGAGGAATTGAATGTTGACAGTAAGCTGTTAGTACAAAAGACATGGGAATCATTTGTTAAAATAACAGCTTGCTTAAACTGTATTAGCAGATTACTAGTGATGATAGAATCAACTGATGTTCTACCTCAAATGGAGTCTCGTTCCTTGTTTGGGAGTAACATTCTTTGTGGAATAGAAAATACTCTTCAAAAATGTCATACTAGCTACTTCTGAAGACAACTGAATTTCAGAACTAGTGTTCCTGATGTCATCAGTTTGGAGTTCACTGTAAAAATGAAGAATAATATGGTGTTGGAGAGTTGCATATGGATACAAACCTGAGGAAAGTTGTCAAGGCAAAAGTAATGAAGAACAGCATTTGGAATCAACGAGTGTTAGGCCAAACACAAGAACTGAAATTTTCAGGGATGGAGAGGGGCTTCTGGTCATCTGTGATGTGTTAATAGAAGTGTGGTTTGTTAAATATGGTTGTTCTGAGTAAATTTTGTTGAGGTCTCAGCTGAAATATTACTGTGTCCAGGCAACCTGTTTTATCTGCCTTTGTAGTGTAACTGTGTGTTTGCTATCTTGTTTGTTTTTTCATTTGTTTGCTTTGCTAAAGGAAATGTTGAGAAGTGGTTGTTTTGGAAAATACCTCAATTTCTGTTGATGATGGGTGGCCAGCTGGCAGTGTGCTGGCCAGGTAGACCTCAGTCAAAAAGTATGGAAGAGTGAAAAAGATATATATATATTTTTTTCTGGATGCTGCTTAGCTGAATGTAGGGAGCAAAGGAAGGCTAGACCAAGAGTCCTTTTGTGAAAGCCTTGTGGTGCCTTTATGAGGCTGAACCTATGCCTGGCAACATACTAGTCCAACCACACAGATGTTCTATGTGTGTCTGGTCATGCAATCAGAAATTGCTTCCAGGATATGATGCAGATTGTTAGCCTAATAAGGAGCATGTATGTATTTTATGTGAGAGTTCATTGCATTTAATGTAATGGAAGTTAGGAGTTTCACTATCTTATATTGTCAGATTAAACTTAAAAACCTATTTTCACTTGAAATCCTTATCTTCCCCAGTTGGGATTGCCTAGGCATTTAATATAGAAAAGCCATACTTATCTCATTCTTTCACCTCAGGAATTTAGTGTGATGTTCTAAATTGATTTATAAAAAAGAAAATAAATGAGTATTTGTGATGTTTTAGAGATGGAAATACATCTTTATATTAATTTTGTTTACTTTGTTTTATAGTAATACTTTTTGTTTTTCTTCCAGTTTAACTTTGTTGGAAGAATCCTTGGACCCAGAGGACTAACAGCTAAACAGCTTGAGGCAGAAACAGGATGCAAGATAATGGTCCGAGGGAAGGGCTCAATGAGAGACAAAAAGAAGGTAAGTTCTTCAAAAGTCACAGTTTGATACATAAGTATATTTCCTAACATGGGACTGTGTTTCTCTTATTCACCTTTTTTTGTTTGTTTTTATCCTATGTGATTCATTACTTAGTGGTTTTTACAGGCTTACTGGTTAACATAACCTACTTTGAAGAAGTTAAATATGCATGCAACATAATGGTGCAACTGGGAGTCTAGCTGTTAAAGTATTCTTCAGTAATGACCAGTGTCAGATGTTTCATGAGGCAAAGTTAAATTTCAAGTTAAATATGTTTTTTAAGGAGGAGCTATTAATATTACAGGTGTCATTAAGAACTTTCTTTTCCTGGAATATCAAAGGGGTGATTAGTGCAAGTAGTGTGGATTAGAAAATACATTAGATGTGTTTATGGCAGTGAATTTTGTCTGAGTGAGCAGAGAAGCACTGTATTTCTGAATTCGTTTTGTGTTAAAGTAGAACTGGGGTATATTTTGAGCTGTTCCTTGCCCTGTCCTGTAGTTTACATAGGTGGCTGCAAAAGTAATGCCTCCTATTTATTTCCATGGAATCTACAACAGCTGCAAAGAGAACAATGATGCTATTTGACAGAACAAATTCTCAGCTACAAAACACCATTATCCAACATAGCCACCACCATTAGCGATGCATTTTTGGCAGCAATGAACAAGAGCCTGCATGTCGCACTCAAAATTATCTGCACCAGCGGAGGTGACCCACTGCTTCAGAGCTGCTTTGTGATGCACTGTTGCTAGGAAAATGTTGCCCATGCAGTCCATCTTTCATTGGCCCGAACAAATAAAAATCAGGAAACACCAAATCCAGACTATACAGTGGGTGTGGCAGAATGGTCCAGCCACAATTGGCAACATGTTCCATGATCTTCAAACTGGTATGGAGCCTGGCATTATCACATTGCAAGAGAAAAATTTTCTTCACTGTCCTGAGCCTTGAAGTTTGACCTTTCAGCTTAGTCAGCATTGTGATATAACATTCAGAGCTGATGGTTTGTCTAGGTTCTGAGAAATCAAGAAGGATCACCCATTTCTTATCTGAAAAGACAGCGCACATCACTTTACCCACTTAGGGCTGTGTCTAGAACTTTTTCACATCACCACTTCACAAGCTCATGAACTGCCATTTTAACTCTGGCTCATAGTGGTGGTGCCGTGTCTTGTCCTTGGTAATGATGTGATCCTGGGAACTGTCACCTTCAGCTTCATATTGGTTCAGTAGTTCCTTGCAAACTTGCATGCTGTGTTCTTTCTGTTACTGTGTGGAAATTTGTGAGACCCATCTGATGTAAACTATGATATTCTAGCGTTGCCACCATCATTTCTAATGCATTGAAGCTGATATTGAGCTTCATATACAGATCCCTTTTTGTGATCTTCCAATTTGTGTGGATGAGCTGATGGAGATGCTCTTCATTTTATGGTGACAGCTGTGCACAGCCATCTGGAATGTGGCTTGTCTTTCATGTTGCTGTCGCTGACATGCACCACCCACCACCTCATTGTGCTCACAGACACTGTTTGGTCTCCATAAACATTCAGCAAGGATTGATGAATGTAAATGTACAATTTTTTGCCACGTGGAGGAATTCAGTGATACACCTTTGCTTCACGTGCACTTTAGTGTCAGTTGCCATTTTGTTAAACTGCCCCTCTGCTGCCACCTGTCACACAGCAACAAAATGTGATGGATATTGGTGGGAAGGTTCACCTTCTACTGCCATACCTCCAACATCCACCTCTGTCGTCATAGACTATCACAATGAAATAGGAAGCATTACTTTTGAAGCAGCCCTTCTATATCTACTCTGTCCATGTGATTAGGGAGGCTGTACTTTTTAGAATAGTCATCGTGAGTGCTAAGTTGTTGTGATGTTGGCTCCTGGAAGTTATTTCTATTCACAGTTTTATGTTGTAGCTATTTCCCCGTCCCTCTGGTTGTTAGTGCTGAAGTTGCCTCAGCATCACCAATTCAGTTTTGAGATGTATAATTAGTAATACTCCTTTTCTATTTGTTCTAATAAATAGTAATTTCGGTTCTTTCCTTAGGAAACATTTTCTGATTAGTTACATTATAAAGTATATTCATTCATGTAACAGTTAAAACAGAACCATTTAAAATGCCTGCTTAGAAACTTCTGGCTTCCCAGGGCTTATAATCATGACTTTCGAACTTCATGTGTTGCCTCATGTTTTCATAATCTGTTGTAATACTTTGACTTACATTTCTGTTATTCCACCATAGTTATGTTGGGCATTTAGATTGCTAGCTTTTGAGCAAAGGTTTGCTCTCACCTGGGAGATTTTTGTTGTTCAAGTTCTTTAGGAGTGTTTTAAATTGTTTGATTTATAAAGGCGTTGAAGGATTTTTAGCATTTTTTAACATTCTATTTCTCCTCTGGAATTCTTTCCACCTCTTTGTTTGGATGGAGGTCTAACATATAAACTAACCCTATTATTTTGGGGCTTTGAGTTGTGAATGGATAGTAGAATTTGAAGGATCTTGAAATATGATTTCCTACAATTGGAGGGTAGTATAAGTCATACACCATAATGAGGGGAAAAGGTCTACTTAATGGTTTATTCTTTCTTTTCCTACTTGCTTAGATGTTAAAAGACATTGAATATTTATTCATCACAGGACTCTATTCTGCCCATAAATGATGTTGCTCCTTCTCTGTTTTATGAGGTAAAATTTTAAGACTGGGAAAGTTTATCAGGAATTGGGTTACGTAATTTTTTTTTTCTGAATAAAAAAATGTTTGTTCTGGTTCATTTATACTAGTAGATATTGTAAGCTAAAACATTTAGGCATCAGTTCTTCATAAAGCTTGCAAGTACAAATTGAGAGCCTGAACTTAATGGTCTTGAAATAATACCTTGTAGTGAACATATTTATATTTCAGATAGATGTAAACAGTGATTTTCTGCTACAGAATTGTAGAATTGTGTAGCTTGGAAAAAGCCTTCAAGATCATTAAATCCAACCATCAGTCTGATGTACTGAGTCACACTGTTAACTGAGACCCTTGGTGCCATGTCCAGCTGTAACCTCTAGGGATGGAGATTTGCCACGCCCATAGGCAGCCCATTGCAATGCTTGATCACCCCATCCTTGAAGAAATTATTGAGATTCTTCCTAATACCCATTCAAGTTGTGCTTTCCATGGCACAACTGCAGACTTTTTTCTCTCATCCTAGCCTACAGATGTCATCTTCTTCAACCTCTCTACTCAAGCAAGGTTGCCTGGAATAGGTTGGTCAGGACTGTGTCCAGACTGCTGTTACATTTAGTGTCCATGATCTCCCTCCTTCCTTTGTGTTTCAGAATCCATCCTTTCCTGTGAGAAGTAATTTCCATGGGCAGCTTGGGCAATTTTACATTTTGTGGAAGCGATATTTTTAGGCTCATTTCCCACACTCTTCCCGCCTTTTTTTTTTTTTAATTGCTATTGCAAAGAATAGTTAATGTGAGTTTTGTCTTTCAGAAAAAGCATAAAGGGACTGGGAACTCTTTCTGAGTATGGGTCTACTTCTTACGTGCTTTGCTTTGTGTTTTAAGGTTAGTAGGAAATTGAAAGCTGTCTTCAGGTACTAGTTGCATCAGCTAGATGTTTGTACACATGAAGTAATATAGACTGATCTACTCAGTGCTTTAATATCTATAAGCCTTTGTGTGTGTACTACAGGAAGGTGTTCTGCCACTTCAGATGATGGATCATTTGTGGGATGTAAGGGGCAATGTCTCACGGTTGTTTACAAATTGGACAGGAGAAGCTAGGAATCTGTTACCTTCTCTAAGTCATCTATTGTCTGATATTCTTGGAGTGCAGAGTACTCGACCATTGAGGTGTGTGTTGAATATCAAATGACATATTTGAATAATATATTTAATTATTACAATAACAGTTTAATGTTGCTTGAATACCAAACAACAATCTCTATCAAAAAGATTTCTTGACAGAACATATTTTCATGTCATCCATTTACGATCTTTTTTTTAGCTCTTTTGCTGTCCTGGATTGGTATTAGGCTGTAGTTAGTTTAAAGTCTTCAAATAGTGGCCTTTGTTTTTGCTCTATTGTGTATACTGATGTTGTTGCTGCAGTCAGAATTATTTCTTAATCATTTATTATAATGTAGTTTGTGATGCATCCTGTTCCCCAGTAAGGTGTTTCTTCTAAAAATAAAGAACTGAAATTCAAGACATGATAACAAACAGGATAAAATAAGAAATGGTGACACTTACCAGTTTGGAGAGTAAGTACTCTTCATGCTATTGGTTCTTACCTCTCTTCCTAATAAATTATGTTTACAGATGAATTCTTCAGATTTGCAGCACAAGATGTCTAAGTTCTTTGGCAATTCATGCCAATTGTTTACAGAAGGAAAATATTCAGAATTTTTCCAGTTTTTGACTGAGTTGCTTAGAAATTTCTAGATCAAAGTTGAAGGTTATTTTTTATTATTATTATTTCCTGTGTATATTTCAAACCTACAGACCTGATTTCCTGGTGCCAGTTATAGTAGAAGCCTTACTGGATTTTGCATGAAACCCATCTACTTTTCTTTTTTCTTTTTGTTGCTGGTGGTTGCAGATTTGAGGAGAAAATAAGGAATGACTGACTAGTAAATGGTGCTGCACAATAAACCATCCTGTGTTTTTCTGTAGAAAATTTTAGTCTGTGTGAGCCTGTGAACAGAAGTAATTAATTGCAAATCTTAATCACATGGCTGAATCACTTGAACTAACATCAGGTCTTAAAACTTGCTGACATGTTTCCCACAGAAAGCAGGTGATATCCTCAAATTGTTTCTATGCAGTGTTTAGCTGATGATCAGAACATCTCCCTAGGCAGCTTTTGACAAAAAAAAATCATGATAATAAGAATAAAACAACTTTAATTATCAAGAATGTTTTTATTAGAACCTGGAGGTGCTTGAAGGAGATTATAGAGGAGGGGAGAGGGGTTGCAAGCATTCATTGAAAACCAATGAATGTGTGATCTTATTAAGAACAAGGCATTTTTTTCCTATGCACGTACCCTCTCTGTGGTGAGGAAGAAAATGCTGATTTTTTCACTCCAGTAGTGGAGAAAAGTAGTAATTGCAACACCAATCAAAGAATGATGCTTTAATAGATGGGAAGCCTGACCGTTTGTGGGTAAGCAAAACATCATTTTTTATCATCTTACTGGTCGTACACACATTCCACGAAACATACACTGATGCAAGCATATAAGGAGTCAAATCTGTGCTCTCTCATCGCATTGACTGCCATTATTTCATTGAGAGGGGTATTTAGCTCAGTAGTATCAGGCTACCAGATTGTGACAGCTGTGGTTCATTACATTTTTTTCCTGTTACTTCCAGCTTTTAATCAAGAAACCCCTCTAGAACATTGTATGAGGAGATATTTGTTTTTCCTTCAACAGAAAGCATCCTATATCCAAAAAGGATACATGAAATTATTTTTGTTTCTACAGTTGGCTATTTCAAAGAGGAAGGCAGACAACTATGCAGTTTCAAAATTAAAGAACTTGTTGCTTTCATCCATTGCAGCAGGCTCAAATTTCTTGCTCTCTCCTCTGTAGCTTGATTATTTGATGAACTGATGTGTTGTTCGTGAGCTACAGCATACTTGTTCATGTATTTGTGTTTGCTTTTCAAGCTGAAATTATGTAAGGTTTCAGGAAAGACAAGCTCTTCGTTAGTACCAGTCTTGAACTTTGGCAGATCACCTTTGATAGGTATGGGAGTTGTCAAGTAAATATGTATGTCAGTTTTGGACTCTACAGCTTTTTTTTTTCACAATAAGGCTAAAAATAAATTAGAAGTTATCTTTGGTGCCTCTACAAAGTTTGAGGAAAAGGTTGAAAAGTAGAAAGATTTGCCTGCTCTGTAATGAGGACATTTCTTTGTTTACTTGCCCTATAGAATCGAGATACTGTGTATCTGTGATGTTTTAATACCTTTTAGTCTTGGAAATACCGTTGGATACGTTCTGTTTTCCAGTTGAATGTCTTCAGATCAGTTTAATTTAAAATAAAGTGAAGTTATTGACATTAAGTAAGCACTTGTATGTCTTGTTAAGTAAAGCCCGTTACTACAGTCCTACTGATAGGATGCTCAACTTCTGCCTTCTGTGAAAAAAGCATTATGTTTACAAATGAAGCTATGGTGCTGGCATTTATGTTGAAATTGAATATATTTAGCATAGTGTAAAGTTGTTTGGTGTTTCAGAGTGAAAGTCTAACCAGCCATCATTATTCATGTCTTCTGGGAACAAATTGTGTGGTTCAGGCCTGTTGCCTCTAGAAGCTGCCTCTACACATCAGCATGCTGCTGCAGTTTGACAGTTTAATGTATCTGTGTTAAGAAATCATGACGATTTAAAACAAATCCTGGCAATTTGAAACAAAATCTGCAACTAGCTGTAAAGGTGTTTTCTGAGTACTTCTCAACACAATTAGGAATAGTTATATATATATATATAATAGTTAAATATATGTATATAATATATATTAGAATTCTTTATAGGATTGATGACAGAAGTATGTGATGAAATGAAAATAAATAAAAACACCTTCCATTTCTGAGACTAAAATTACTATCCTTTCATTAAAAATAAAATCTTTTTTGATGTGAATGACATTTCTGGAGGTCAGATGCTCGCTTTTACCTTTTGAACTGTTTAACTGTCAGTCCCTCATAGATACTTACTGTTGAGGATGCCATTTGTTAAAATTGACTGATTTCTGCTTCTTAAAACTCCCTGACTGAGGCAGTGTCATCTGGCCATCCAACATGTTGCATTTTGTGGATCATGGTTTGTTAAATTTTGTTGTGTGTGAAATCTGCAACTTATCAATAGCAGAGTACCAAACTGATGATAACAAGAACAAGTGACTGTAACCAACTTTCATGGCTATACACTAAAAGTTGTTTGAGCAAGCTGTTCAGCTAAGGTTGAGATTTTACTGGATCTACTTTCTTCAGGTGAAAATATATATTTCTTGTTCATAGAAAAAGATTTACTGTGTCCAGAATGCAATTTTGAAAGCATCATCCTGGGAATAAAATAATAATTCCAGCATCGAACAACACACACAGTGAAATCTCACCTAAATATATTTTCTCATTAGTATGCATACCTGTGTTGTTATTCTGATTTATCAAATGTGGGAAGCTTTATTCATACTTTGATTTTTAAGCTGTGTGATAAATTGACCTTTTAAGCTAACTTGATGATAAAAGTCATATCCATATAAAGGTGTGACTGAACTTGGGTGTTGAGCATACCATAACTGCAGTGAAGAATCTACCATATTACACTGCGTACATATCAATTTAAATATATATATTAAAATATATTAGTTTGTATAGAAGATAGAGGAAATAATCCTCTTTAGAATTGGAACCTGTTAAAAATATATATAGTCATCAATGCCAAAGGTTACTTTCTAGAGATTCATTCTGAAACATAAGATTCTATTTGACCTAGTTTTTTTTTCCCCAGCACTGAATGTCTCAGAAAATAAGCTTTTCTGTTCCAATTTCAAAACTTGTGTTGCATTTATAGTCTCTTACTTGCGATTCAGGAGTTGTTGTAAAGCCGAAGTTTTTAATTATTAAAGAGTTGCAGAAGCATGGCTTTTTTTCCCTTTTCACCCACAAAACATAAGTCTCACGAATTAGATCCCTGACAGTCTGGAGGTGGTGACCATCTGGTAAGAGAGAAGAGTTTACACTATTAACTAATAGCGTTAGGAGAAAAAAGTCGTCACACACACACACACACACACACACACACACACACACACAAATTGCTCTTAGCAAGTTACTGACTTATTACATAAGATAATTAAATGCTGAAGGGAAACTAATAGTAATCTTCCTTCAGGATATTTGGAAAGAAATTGGCATTGAAGACATAATTTTCTGAATTATTGCTAACTGAAAGCTGACTAAGTCTTTTTACAGAGTTTTGTAGTCCAGGTTCTCTTTAAATTGTATTAACTTTGTTTGTGGTCTTGCTTGCATACCTCTTTGCTTTCAGAATTGACAAGTAGTGAAGAATGCACTTTAGGCACAATTAGCTTATGGGAATGTGAAGTGTACAAGGAGAGAATGTTTTCTTTAAGTTTTCTATCAGATTTGACAAACGCTTCTTATTTGAGGCAATTTATTGCATAAGTCTTTTTGTTAAACAGTCTGAGAAATGCTCCTGCTTTCAAGAGCAGAATGATTTTATTTTGAAGGACAGAAATTTAAGTGCCTGCGGGCCTTAAGAATTATTGCAAAACAGTATTAGTCTTTCAGGAAATGTCACTGATAGGTATCTGTTGCAGTGCATCTTAGAGAAAGGTTTATTTTATACGTACCTTTGCTTTTTATTGGCTACTTAATATATCCAATATATATTGGATGTATTTCATCATTGTGTTTAAATATAAACATAAAGCTTTGAGCATATTTTCCTGTGGAATGTGAAAAGTAACTGAAGCTTTTTGATTATGATGAGGTTTGATATCAAAACTTGATAATAGATGATTTTGTTCTGAGCGTAGTTAGTTTTAAGTAGTTAACTATCTGATTATTGAATTAATTAGGGAAATAACTGGCATAATGAAATGAATGAATTGTCATAAGGGTCACTCCAGTAGAAATCAACTTTTATTGTATGTCGCGTGTTTATTTGTTTTTCTGTCCATTCCTTGTGAACAAAAAACCATTCAGATGAAGAGGCAAGAGATCTAACTTACCGTGATATTGGAGAAAAGTAGCATGAAGTGTTGTGAAGAAAACACACATCTGAGGAACATTGAATTGTTGCCTGAACATCTGTGTATAAACAAGTCTCTGTTATATAGATTAAAATTCTACATCTGTGAATGGTAATTGACTCATCTTCATCTGTGCCATGGTAGAAACTGTAAAATTACTACTAAGCTTTTGTTAGGTAGGAAGCATAGAGTGGCTTTGACAATTAATGTAGTGACATTATAGCTTACTTACCAGAAGTAATTTGTGTTTAGGGTTGCATTTTGATTGTGTTGCTTTTTTGTTTTACTGAGTATCATTTAACTGTATTTGAACTACTTTTTGGGGATAGCCATATTTTGGTACTTTAAGTCCTCTCCACGAAGAGTGAGTATATTAAGTGCAGGAATGGAAGCAAAACTTGTTGATTGAGCGAGGAAAGAAGCATGCCTATATATTACATGAGTCTGTATTAGTTCTTGACAGCTCCTGGTACTCACTGTTTTGTTCTGGGCTTCGGACAGACAGAGTATAGGTGCTTGTTTTCCATCCTGGATATGGCTCCTTAGTGTGAGATATATGAATTTTGAGATGGATAGGAAAGCTCTTTGCTGTATGTCAAAAGGGTGAGCAAGAAACAAGATATGGATATTTCAGAAACTAAGTACTTGAATTGCTAATTGGACATTTGGAAGATAGTTATTTGACTTCCTGCTACTTTGTTTTCCACTAGAGGAGGGTAATCTGTAGTGTTTAACTAGGGTAAGATACAGAATTCCTTTTCAACTTTAAAAACTGTTATTGTGATAACATCTACAGATCCTAATTTCTGAAATGCTTGATTGGCTTGCCATTGAAACTTGGTTTTAGACGGTGACACTTCTCACTTAAACTGCTAATACTGTGTTAGCTTTTGTCTTGCTTAGATCTGGATTAAAACTGAAGTTAACCACCAGCTACGCTTTTGCTAGACATGCTTTACAGTAGAGTGTATTAAGGATATGAGTGAAGTTCAAGTGCCTCAGCAGATAGTAATGGATATGTAATGGGATAGTGTCCTTACTGTGTGGTTTCTCCAGCTATATTTGCAAGATGTTATGAATAGTCTTTTCTCTCTATCTGAAAAGTGTGATTTAGATTTGTTGATGGAGTTGCAGGGTTTTTTCTCAGGACTTCTCTGAGAATAATAGGCAATTTCTATCTGCTGAACTGTGTGCATTTTCCACTTTGTTTTGGTGGGCAGTAAATGGGAAATGATTTGATGGATACAGAACCCACTGAATTCCATGCATACTATGAATGTATCTTAAAAATATATATGATGAAAAATTTTGATGACCTTGTGTTGACTGCATGAAAGGATGAAAACTTGAACCAGATATTAAGGCCAGGTATGCTAACCTGTTGTTCTCTTAAAGAAAACTTGGTACTCTTGCAGAAGTGGAACAGTTAATAAAATTCAGCAATGGCTAATACTGAAATTCTTGGAGACCATTTAACTTAATTGATTGATTCTGACATTGTGTGTAAAATGTCTGATTTAATTACTAAGTACCATAAACTAGTTATGGAACAGACACAATGCACAGTATTCAAGCTTGCTCGATGAATTCATTACCATAAGTAATTATCGAATGTAATTTGGGTCATAAGTCAATTCAGTACTGTATGCCTGCAAGACAACCAAGATTTTGTCCTCTAACCTCAGTAGCTAAATTTAAGAAAACATCAGGCTGTTTTTGGTTCTTGAAAGTAAAATCTGCAAAACAGTGACTTCATTCAGTCAGTTTTCAATAGCTCGTATGTGCCTGACAGAATACTTGGCAGCTAATGTAACAGGAAGGCTCTGGCTTTGAAAAAGCACTGGGAATATCCACCTCCTTGTTAGTTTCATTAAAATATGTTATGGAATTACGTACAAAACTTGATGAGAGTGGATGGGATCAGTACAAGAAAGAGGTGTTTGATTGGTACAGAAATATAGTGCATTTGCTATAGAGTTTCTGGAAAGCACCTAGATGTTTTTGTATATGAAGAACTAAGATTCATGGAGGAACAAACATACGCACAGCAGTGCAGACAACAATCTCATTTATGGAACAGTTGTATTTTTATAGCAAGAGCTACAGGAGATTTTTCTTCTGGAGTCGTTGTCGGTTCATGAAGATATCTCTCAGTGTTTCTGTCCCTTTTGTTTTGAACTAGGTCAACATAATTTTTTTTTTGTCCTCTTTCATGTACTTCCTTGATTCATGAGTTGTTTTCATTTTCCCTGCTTTCTCATGCATTTCCTCTTAGTTTCCTATGGAGATACTCTGTGGCTGTGTTTTCCAATTTCGATTCCTCCTGACCTCCTTCTAACTGGTCTTATGCTTTGTGAAGCATGATAGTAAAAGGAGGGGTTAATTTCCATGTAACTTCATTTACCCTGAAAACCTGACCAGGTGCCCTGAAACTTCTCTGGAGTGTTGTTTTCTACAAACGTTACATAGTTGCATAAATGTAAAATGTGGTGAGAGCACTGGAGATAAACCAACCTTGCAAATGAGGGAATCAAGTAATTTGAAAGATGAGATGGGGCCTAAGAAATTCAACTTCTGCTGAGCATGAATCTCATGTTCAAGTAATGAACAGATAAAAACACTTGACATGCGGAAAAGCATCTGAAAGTGAAGAAGAATATAATAGAACAGAAAAAAAAGTAACTAAAAAAACTACGTCCCAGTAGTTATGATTACTGTTGAATTCACACATTACAGCAACACAAGTTGTGACTGTAGGAGCTTCTGAAGGGGTTGGAGAGACTTTTGCCTTCCAACTTGGATAGAGGTTTCTGTAGGTAATTGGTAAACGTGACATAACCTCTAATTTTTACTAATTCCTTAAGATTGTGTACCTTTGACTTCAGCGAGGCATTTGATACCATTTCCCATAACATCCTTGTTATGAGACTTAGTGCAGTATAGATGAGTAGACAGTGAGGTGGATTAAGAACTGACTGGCAGAGCTCATAGGGTTGTCATTAGCAGTGCAAGTCTTGTGTTCCCCAGGGGTTGGTGCTGGGTCCAGTCTTGCTCAACATCTTCATCAGTGATCTGGATGAAGGGATGGAGTCTACCCTCAGCAAGTTTGCTGATGATGTGAAGCTGGGAGGAGTGGCTGACACAGCAGAAGGCTGTGCTGCCGTTCAGCAAGACCTGGGCATACTGGAGAGTTGGGCAGGGAGGGAACCTGTTTGTTGAGGTTTAACAGGAACAAGTGTAGAGTTTTACAGCTGGGGAGGAATAACCATGTGCATCAGTGTGGGTTAGGGGATGACCTGCTGGAGAGGAGCTCTACAGAGAAGGACCTATCTGTTCTGAGGGCCAACAGGTTGGCTATAAGCCAACATGAATATCTCCTTCCATGGAGATATTCAAAACCCATCTGGATGTCTACTTTTGTGGCCAGTTGTAGGGATCTGCTTTAGCGGAGAGGTTGGATTCAATCTCTTGAGGTCCCTTCTAACTGCTGCAATTCTGTGATTCTCAGTGATTGTGGAGAAGGAATACTATGGTTCCTGTCTGGTGCAGCTCTTTATGTAATGGGCTGTAGCGGGTAGAGTTCAAATACTCAGTTTATATGTGCTGTTCAATTGTTCACGGTGACCTTTAGGAAGATGTAACAGAGGATGTGTAAATGTTGCATGGATAACTGTAGTTTCAGAAACATTTCAGTGCCTACAGCATTGTTTCTCTGGTGGGCTGCAGAGTTGAGCTGATTTATTATTATTTTTTCCCCCCTTGCGTTTTTAAAAGAGGTTTCTGAATCAGACATCTTCTGTAACTTTTGTTAATTTGTCCTTGAAAAAAGATCTGTGTTCTTGTGACACCCCCTCTTGAAGGGTGGTTAGCAATTATGGAAATGAACTACGAAAACATTTTATTTACTTTGATTATCTGAAAGCTAAGCTTTTAGGACGGACAGTGTTTCAGCTTCGTTTGTTAGCCTTCATTTCCTTGGAGCTGAGTGAGGCTGTGAGGAAACACAGGCTTGTTTAGGGATTTTCTTGATCTATAAGCTTGGAGATTATTTGTCTTTAAATATTAAAGAAACAACCAACCAAGCTACCTCCTATTCTTCGTGCCATTCTGTTCTTGCTTCTTTAGAGTTCTGCAAGAGCAAACTTTCAGCTATAGCAATGACAGACCATACTTGTGAGTAACAATTTCTTATAGGATGGTCCCATCTAACACTGCAGTTGGTCTACTTGTCCCTGCTATTCAGAACTGTTGCCAGACTCTTTCCTATTTTAATCTATGATCAGAAGGCCTTTTCTACAGGCACTGTGAAATGTGTAACAAAAATGTAAGTTTCCATATGTGATCCAGACGCATGAAATTGTAAGATTTTGCTCTTCAAATGAACATATTTGTGAACGTATAATGGTTATTCTTGCCAAATCAGTACTAACATTGTAGTTTCGCATAGACTCTATATTCAGGTATTCTAAAAAATTATTAGTAATATTCAATAATTCTGTATTTTTGGCTCTGAAGTTTATTACCTGCACAGTATGATTAAATGCACAAACTACTGGTTTTTTTTTAAATTTTGAAGATAATTTCGGTATTTTTTGCATTTCCAGATACAGTGATCTTACATACTGTTATATGTCAGTATCAGTAGTGGGAAAAATGTACGAAGAACATTGTATTTCGTTCCAACTTAGTTAACCGCTATCATGTACATATTAAATTAAGTGTTAGATCTTTTCCATTCCTTGATGAGCCATGTCCTGGGTAATGTGCACTCCCATATTTGCCTCTACATCTCTGATAAATGCAATCTGTTGGAATGTTTTAAAGACAATAGCTATTTAATGAATAGCTTGTGCATACGGCAGGAAAGAATGAGCATGATTGCTTACAATCTGACATTTCAAAAAGCATTTTTTTAGATCTCTTGTATTTGCATATCTAATTGCTATGTAATCAAAACTAAGTGAACTGTAGCTACTTGAAACCAAAAAATGAAAGGCAATCATCTTTACGGGGGGAAATATCCCACTCATATGCAAGCCTGTCTGAATATTAGAATTATATTCTTCTTGTTTAATTATAGGTGTCTGACTGAGCAGTAAATTTATGTCTGTGTATTAGAAGAGTGAATGTGACCCTGAAACATCAGCTTTCCTTTGTTGGAGCAAAGCATTGGCATTGAGGGAACTTAACAGTGTTGTGTATTTTGGTGATAAGGGATTGTGCCAGAATAGCTGTTAATTACCTGCTTTGTTTGATATGGAAAGTATGGTTCCGCACGTTTCTTCCCACCAGTGACGGTACTCAATTAAAACTTGTATTAAACAGTGATAATGTCCCAGTTTATCTGGTGGGAAAGATGTGAGGTGAAAAAAAAAAATTAACAGGATTTTTCCAGCTGTTTAGAGGCTGCTTTTTGTTGTTTGTGTTGTTGCTGTTTTTTTTTCCAATGAACCTACTGACTTCAAAGAAAAGAGAAGCATCTTTCTTTGTTTTTTTTTCTGACTCTTAAATGTCATTTCATTAACCCTGACTACAGTGGGAGTTAAAAAATACTCAAACACAACGTTAATGTCCACCTTACCCATAGCATTAGCTTTTCCTTTTCAGCTGTTCAGAGTGTGTTTTTCTAACATAGTTGATTTTCTCTGGTTCTGTTAATATTTGCTGTTTTATTTTGATGAACGAATAATAATAATAAAAAAAACCTCTGTCAGATTTTTTTTAAGATCTTGTAACTGGGCTATTACTTTCCTCGTAGATTTCTTAAGTGTGTAAGCAAACTGCATGCAGTATTTTGGATGGGAATCGTGCCATCTGAGATACGTTTTTTGGGGGTTGTTTTTGTTGTTTTGCAGATCTGTAGTCTGTGTTGGTTTTTGTTCGTAGTTGGTAGGTAGTCTTTTCAGTACAGAATACTGTAAAATAGAAAATGTTCAAAAAACAAAAACAAATAAAGCAAACAAAAAATAAACCCCCAAACCATCAGTAAGCCATAAGACCCCACAATAGCTAACTGCTATTTGATACTGAAATTTAGTAATCTCACAGTCTCAAACTTCAGTGAACCTTCAGTTTTAGGGAAGAAAAAGTTATTTGTGAGAGTTATGGTTTACAGAAATAAAGCTGTGTAAAACCTTACTGAAATGAGATCTCATATGTAGCACATTTTTGAAGCAGTCTACTTTTCATTTGGAGAAAATGTTTATCTGGCCATATTACTCATAAAAGCAATAAAATTATAGCACATATTAACAATAAAAATTTCATATGGATGTTGAATGTATTTTCTTCTGACAATTTGTAAATTAAGTAAAGTTCCTTCCCTACAGAACTTCATTTTCACACTAAATAAACAGTGATAAGCATTAGATATGAATTTGATAAGGTATTTTGTAATCTGACATTTTGAAGTGGAGTGATCTTTGGATGTGTCGTTAACTCATTTGCTAAGTTTCTGTTTCCTGCACTGCAAAAAAAGAAAAGTGGAAATGATTTTGAGATGCATTTAGGTTATAAAATTATTTCATAGTATAGCAGTGCTGCCGTATGACTGGCTGAGCTCATCCACGTAGGATCATATTCTGCAGTGGTTAGTTAGCTACCTGTGGTCAGGCATACTTGACAGGTAGTTTCACTTTTTAGGTGAGTATTGTAGCTTCCAGACTGTCCAGTCACTGACAGTGTTTCTAATAACAAAGCTAATTTTTTGAGGTTTCCATAAGAGATGAAGTTGAGGATTATGTTCTTCTGGAATTAATAGCCTTAAGTAGACATTTGTTTTTTTCTGCTCTGCAAAGAGATATATAACAAGCCTATCTGATTTTCCTGTTTTAAGTTGTTCAGATTACGTTTCATTAACTTTGGTAACTTGAAAATAATTTACTGATGTTTTTTGAGCATTTGCCTTATATTGGATTTAAGATTATGCATTTGAATTTGATTTTTGAGGAATTGTCTCGTGTGGTTTAGTGAAATTTCCCTTTTCAACATACACAATTTCAACATCGCGTTTCTATATTCAATTTTGGATGGACATTAATCTACTGTATTGTCTGCAACACAGATTACAATAATCTCTACATCCAGCTCTTTTTGCAGAGAAGAAAATGTCTATACTACAATTATTTGCAGTCGCAAAATGTGGAAAAGTGAAGGGTTTTTTTTCTCTCTTAGTGAGAAATGCCTTTCCTAGACCCTTTTCTCCCAAGCACGCTTTCTCATTGTTTTAAGACTTGCAGTCGTTTTGAGGAGGAACTTTAGTATATGTATTTGTGTCATGCAGTGATGTTCCTCTTTATCAGGTTTTAAGTCTATTATACACTTTTGGAGCCTAATAATTGCAAACATGGCGGATGGTCTTCCCCGTGTTGGGCAAAGAAGGCTGTCAATGAACTTTAAACCTAGCTTGAACTGTAGCAGAGTATACACTATGCGTATAAGGTTGAATGAAAATTCTCATTTCCAAGCTATAACTTTTGAGGGATTTTTCCAGTTGAAAAATGCCAGCTAGACTGAAACAAATGACGTAGTTTTCTGTACTTACCCCATCCACGGTTTTTTGAGTTGGAAAAAATTTGAACATTGAAAAACATTTGAAGAAACATTTTTTTCTTAACAGGAAGTTTCAGAACATCAAATATATAAAAGCTGAAATTTCTTTCTCTTTCAGATAGCCCTCTAGAATAATACTGTTTGTTAAGTAACCCAGTCATAAAGTTAAATGCAAACACAATGTGAGGAAAATTTAGGACTCTTCTCTCTCCTCTGTAACCTGAGTTGATGCTACTTCTCATTTGTGATATATACCTATTAAACATGCTTTTTACTCTGATGAAAACAGTACTACTGAAAGCACGTCATAAAACTTGTTTTTATTGCAGGTGTGCACAATGAATCATAATTTCCTGCATGCTTAGGTCCTGCCTTTGTAAAACCAGTGACTAAAACATTGAAAATCCAAACAGTATTTCATCTATAGTTGGAGCTATAGAACACGTCTCAAATTTGTACCTCTACCTTTTAACTGCATATCAGTGTACTTAGGTGTATCTGGTATTTGAACTATTCTCTGTGCTGAGGTTTTTTTGAGCACAATTCTGTAGGAACTGATGTTCCTTAATCATTTTCTCCTTTTTCTCAGCCATTTGGATAGTTGAGACACGATTCTCCAGGGGTGGAAATTAAAAGGGGGGGGGGAAGTGCCCTTGGTATGTCTGTGTCTCAAAGCTAAGAATTGTTTAAGATGAGCTTTTGCGTGATTTGGAATCATCTTCAAAAAAAAAAATGTGAATCCATCCAGAAACAAACTTTAATTACATGTATTAGCTGAGTCAAGTTACGATGACCTTGTCTATGCTCTAAACCAATTTGTGATGATTACTGTCAGAGCGGTTCTTTTTCTGTTGAAAAGTAATGGCCTATGATGTATTGGAGGTGTAATCTAATAGAACACTTAATTTATTGAAGTTTTTTTGTAAGTCTCCAAGACTTCTGTTCTCCCTATGATCAAGGATGTATATATTACTTCAGTGTGTAACAGTTCTACAATTAAGTTGAATTTAAAGTTGTTAGGTTTTTTGTTTTTTTCTCCATACACTTGGCTTTGCAGAGTGTTTCTCACCCTTTGCACATATATTAAAGCATGCTAAAATAGAAATAGTCTACTGTTGAGAATTGAGCTAAGTTTCTTGGAGTCCAGTATGGTTGGACTATATATAATCACACAGAACTCAGATTTTAATTATATGGAACTTTTTGTTCATTAAGTTTGATTGTTTTCCACATAGTCTGTAAGCAGCATTCTGGATGAAGCACCCCTATAGTAGCTACTGCCTGAATTCCAGAAGAGTACTAACAAACAAGTCTGAATGATTACGGGACTGGGCTTTGGTTACTGGCCTTAAGTTTAGGAGAGACCTCGTAGTTTGAGGAAGCTTAAGTTTGTTGTTTTTTTAACAACTGGAGTATAATCAGCTGTGCAATAAATTTGAGGCTATCTGTGAATTTTAAAGACAAAAAGGAAATAAGGCACAATCAAAGTAATAGCCATCAGGAAATGAAATTCTACATTGAGATTGATCAAATGGACAAGATCTGGTCTGAGAGATCAGGTGAAAACTGAGAACAGTGTGCTGTCTCCACAGAATAGTGACAGCAGTAGTAGTAGGTGTATTTATTTCCCCTAAATGTATTCATAAATGCTGATTTATGTGATTTTTACAAATACATTTTCTGTGATGATAGTTCCTTATATTGTACAATTGAAAAAACTAATTTTCATACATATCAAACTAGCGATTTTGCCACTTTGAATTCCAGTTTGTTGACTGTCTTCATATCAGCAGTTATGGTAGTTACAGTGTTGAGAACTGTGTAATTACTTGGAGGTGGGATGAACATTAGAGCATAGAGAACTTTCAAAATCCTCAGTATCCTGGCATGACTTAGGTGATAGGACATGCAGTATGTAGACATAGCTACCATGTTACTTTAACCATGTTATGAGTATATCTGCATACCGCAAAAAATGCTTATCCTCTTATGGAAGGGAAACATCTGAAAAGCACAGATAAAAAGCTTGTATGGTACTGTGTGCCAGTTATTTATGGTCCTGGAGTTTCAGGTGTGCTTATTGAGAGTTGCTTCAGCTGATCTTTTGGATTTTCAGGGAAATATATACTGTGCAAACATTGCTTCTTTGTTCACGAAAAAGGTACCAAAATTGTATTCCCGTGCCTATAAATTTGTATGTATAATGGAAAAAATTGTTTACATGCCTGTTTTTTGAATCTTTGTGTCATTTTTAAGTACTAATTGATTGCAAGATCAAGAGTTTGTTATTCCAATTCTTTGCACTATAAATACCATCTCCTGTCTAAGAAAGACCACATTTTAAAACTCTAGTAGGTGAGTTATTCTTCATGTTGTATTATGCTAGAGTTAAAACAGTTTATATGCATTTAATTGCCCACATGAAAACCTCATTTTATGGTTCAGGACTAATCTGTGTGAGGTGAGCTCCTTCAGTTCTGTAGTCTGTGGACATAAGTAGAGATGCAGCCTAAAGTCTTCAGGACTGTAAAACTGAAGTCTGTGTTCACACAAAAAGACAGACAAATACTAACCTATTAATTGGACTGATAAATGGTATTTTACAGTATAAGAATGTATTTGAAAAGATCAAATGAAAAGAGTATTTTTTATGACTTGTACTTCTTTGTTTCACAGAATTATAGTCTGCATATGTCGGGAGTATTTTTAATTGATATCACAAATTTTTCGTCAGAAACTTTACAGCTAATGTATTTCCTGTGCTCTCATAGTTGTAACTTGGATATAAGGGTGGCTCTTGAGGAGATAAAGATATTTAGATAGTGTTTTTATTTATACTATATTATTGTGTATTATATTTATACATAAGTCTTCATATTATTCAGCAAGATGTGTTAAAAATTATTCATATTTGTCTGCCTCTTTTGATTCTACAAGTGACATTGACCTTTGTTGTGGTTTAACCCAGTCAGTGGCTCAACACCAGAGTTGTTCACTCACTCTTCAACCTCCCCAGTGGGATAGGAGAGAGAATTGAAAAAACAAAACAAAAAAAACTGAGTAGAACTTGTGGGTTGAGATAAAACTATATTCTAAGATAGAGAAAAGGATAATATTAATGACATAAATTTGTGTACGTATATATGTATATAATAAGTGTATATGTAATTGTATATAACAAGTGATACACAAGCAGTTGCTCACCACTCCTCGACCAATGCCCAGCCAGCCCACTGAGCAGAGGAAAAGCGAGAGAGATAGCTCCCACCCTCTTCAAAACTCCTTCTGCATGATGTCATATGGCATGGAATATCTCTGGCCAGTTTAAGTCAGCTGTCCTAATTCCGTTCCCGCCCAGCTCCTTGGGCCCTTTGCTGAGAATTGGCCTTAGCCCTTAGCAGTGACTAGAAACATCAGTGTATTATCAGTGTTGTTTTTCTCCTTGAACCAAAACATGGCATCATACCAGACACTGAAGAAAACAATTTCATCCCAGCTGAAACTAAGGCAACCCTTTAAGTTCATTCATGCTAGTAGTGGTAGCAGCTTCTTTATAAAAGATGTACTGTTCCCAATTCTTACTTTTTGTACATTACAACTGCAGTATAGCCGCTGATTCCTTTCTGGATCTTGAGTGCTGCCGTATTGATTAGCTGTATGTTACCTACTGACTGTTCAGTGTCTAAAATTCTGTAAGATTCAGACTTGCATTAAGAGATGGGTGATGTTCTGCTTGCAGAAGTGAATTATCTTAATTCACTAATACCTGTAGAGTATGGGTGGGGGGTTGGACAGGGAGGAAATCAAGGTGTATACAATCTTACACTACGTGCTTTTGGCTGAATACATGATGTGGACTAATAATTTTTGACTCTTGTAAATCGTTATTGTAATTTCTTAAATAGTTAAAACATGCTGTACTAACAGAGGAAAAAATATTATCAGAAACTACTACTGATCATTTTTTTCCTAAATTTTCTGGGCATTTTAGTAAAGGTAGTTTATCCTATGAGACCATACAATTTTTTAGCAAGAACTTGATGCAAGTATATGATTTAGGCATTTTTTGTAACATATAGCAGATGAGAAATTTATTTCAGATTACTTTGTATTGCCGTGTAGAAAAGCTGCATATGTGCCATCAGTCAGGAGTATCCTTGCAGTTCCTGTAGCTTATCCTCAGGTTTTTTATTCCTCTGCATTTAATGCTTTATGTGAAATAATTACATGAGGGGCACATCGAGATAAGTAGCTGTGTGGGTGGGAGATGTTGCAGAGCAAAATAGACTAAAACGTTATTAAAATGGGTAGGATATTTTGGTGTCACTGATTTGTTTAGTAACCTTAAAATTAACTTGACATTATATACTTGTGTGGTGTTTTTTTTCCCCAGCTTGTTGTATAATAGATGTTGAAATAACCACGTGTATCTTTGAATCAGAATTGAATTCAAAGAGTCTTAACATTTTTTGTACAATTAGATATGATTGAAGAGGATTGCAGACTCTAAAGCAGAGAAATTCCTGGGCTCCATTAGTTAATCCTCAAAGAAAAAAAATCTTCTTGCTACTACAAATTACTGAAGATTTTTTTGTGAATGCAATGGCATTACATTTGGCTTTCTCTAATGGTCTTGTTCCCATTGAAAGTTTTAAGATGTCCTTGAAAGTCAACTGAGTTTGCTCGTTTCTTTATTTGCTTCCTGAGCAGTTGTTTAAGCACAGGGGAGGAAGCAGAGTCAGGACAGCTTTTTTCAATGAGAGTTAATTGTGAACTAATAAGCTTACTAGAAGAGTTAAACTTCACCTTCAGATTCCATGGTACTGAGGTATGTGACTGACTACTTCCAACAGTTTTCACTTCAACTCATAGTTAATTTCGCTTAATAAATTAGGAAGATTGAGATGGAGAAGATTTTTGTTCAAGAGAGAAGAGGAAATAGAACAAATTTGTGATTTTTTTTTTCTTCCTGGCTTTGAGAGCATAATCTTGTATGAGACTACAGTCTATGAGTTTGTGAAGCTGAAAGTTATTCTTATGAGCCAATTATCTCAATTTTGACTTATTTAGTATGTTTTTAAATTAATAAAGGTAGATTTTATTTTTTTTCCTTTTTTTTTTTTTTAATTCCACCCTCTGGTTAGAGTTCATCTCACTGTTGAAATAATAATAATAAAAAAACTAGCATGAATTTTTTGAATTTTTCACTGTTGGAGAATTTCCTTCAATGCGTGCACTGTTTCAGCTGGGATCTGATGCTTGTTGCAGCTGGAAAATTATGATCCTTGTTGCTATTACACAGAGCTTTAATTTGAGGAACAGACCTGAGGTGAAGATACTCAGGTCTTTGGCCTGCTGTTGTTTGGAGTTCATGTTATCTGAAAAAAATTGTATGCAGCAGTGCTGTTCCTGAAAGAAATGCTTATTATACTGTATCTTGTGTCACCAGGTGTTCTGATCTGAGTGTATCAAAATAAAATACCCTTTTGTCATAGAATGGTGATGAGGCCAACTGATTCAGGTTTAGCAGTACAGCAAGATCTCATTCCCTGCTTATAAAGGCTTTTGTTTTTCTTGATGGTTACGTATCTTTCATAAGCAACAATTTGAACTTCCCTTTTTAGAATAAAAATTGGACTTCATGTCTTTCCCATCTCATACATAGAAATTACTTTGTTGAAGTTTGAGTGAAAGGAATAAAAGGGGCCTAAGCCATTGAATGTTATCTGTGATAACTGTCCTCATCTTTTAAAACGATGCTCTGTTCAATGAATAAAATGTTTAAAGGTAGCTACAGCCGTGTAATTTTTCATTTATAAGAAAAACTTATTTTGAGAAAAGTTAGGGTGAATCTGTTTTAAAGAGTACTGGTACCTGTAACTATCTGCAGTCTGGTAACACATCATACATGTTAACACAGACGAAGCTTGAAGAAGGGTTTCTCCTGCTTTCTTGCCTTTAAGCTACTAGGCCTGCCTTGACACTGATGGATATTAGAATAAACTATCCTCTTTGCTTATTTGCATTTAACGTGAATATTAATTATTACCATGTAGCAATTTAGTATCTTGCTATCAGCTGAAACACACTATTTTTTTAGAAAAAGGATTGCAGCTTTTATAGCACATTGCAGCGTTATAGCACATATAAACTGTATTTTACAGCCATTTTAGTAGTGTATGAGGAAGACATGTTTGGCTTTCTAATAGTTATTCAGCTCATGGGTTGTTTATTTTTCTCTACTTTCTCATTTTTTCACTTTACTATTTGTAAAGAACTTCTAAAAACTCCATTTGTGCTTATTTTGCTTTTTCACAACATTAAGAGGCCCTGAAAATGACTTGAACTTTTTTTTGATTGCTTTTTATCTTACAAATTTAAAATATATCTCAGTTGAATTTCAGTGGGGAGTAACTTATTTTCTTTTCATAGCTTGTATAATGTTAATTTACAGTAAGTGTACAAATCGCCAGTGGCGACTGTGCAGGAATATTTAACACAGAATCCTTTTACTGAGTTAGCAGTCATGCAAATGGGTAGGACTTCAAGGGACTAGGGAAAAGGAGCAGGGGAACTGAAGTTCTTTATTCTGTGACTTCTGTTGAATCTTACATTGTTCTCACTTACCTAGGTTGTCTTACAGCTTTTGTGGTTTCTTGGGATTTAAATCTCAAGTGTAAATGAGAAGGAGTAAATTGTCTATCACAGAATAAAATAAAAATGCTAATTCCAATCCTTCATGCCTCTATTAAACATCTTAAAGAAGCAAAATAGGGCACATGCCCAATTTTTTTTTGCTTTTCAGGTCTCCTTTAAGAGCAGAGACAACCATGATCCAGCAGTTTTGGAGGTAGAGGCAAGTAAATGTTTTACTTACTGTAAACATTCCAATAGTTTTGTGCAAGTTGCCTACAACTTGAGGAGACCCTGGTTGAAAAGAAACCTCAACTATCCCTTCCCCAAATGGTGTATTTGCTTTGTATGCTTGGTGTGAGGGAGAAAAATACATTTAAGCTTTTATTGCTGATAGACAGGCTCAGTTATGCGCAATGCATACCTAGCTGGTGTAAAACTGTATGAGTTTAAGATTCATAAGGGTTTTTTGATATTTAGTGAAGTTTTTTCTTTGAAACCTGTCTTCAGATGTAAATTGTTTTGAGTGGGTTCATCACTGTCATTTTTTTCTTTAGAAAAAATAACAGCGGCTGATCTAATGTTGAAATCTCCAACTGCTGTTACTGTAATCAGCTCTTCAGCATTCTCCAATAAGTTCAACAATCTCTTATGTACTGGGCTAAAACCTGTAATAATCTCTGTGCTGGGGGCATTTCTGAGACCTCATGTTGGCTATCTCCTAAGGGTGTTGCTTGTGTTTTTAAAGCAGGTTTTTTTGCTCTTTGCTGAAAGTTGTATTGGAGGTGCAAGAAGGAACTATGCAGATGTATTGTATTAAGTCAACACTTTGTCCAGTACTACTCACACAGCCCTGGCTAGGAATGTTTTTCCTTCATAGTGACAGTTACTAGTGATATATATGACTGATGAGCTGTTCCAGTGCTAAACCAGCAGAATGCTAGAGCTGGTAACTTTTCTTCATGTTCTCGAGTGCCATGAACTGGATTGCAAACATGTAGGAATGTCAAGGTGGGACCACCAGCATTGACTTCAAAATAGCTTAAACTGTGGAACTGCAGGCTTTAGGTAAAATGCAGTAACTGTTTTTGAACTAGTTGAGCTGAGTGACTATGTAATCTTGATTGCACAGGCTATATCGATGATGGTTTTCATATCTTTAGATCCTCTGGGCTACCCCAACCCAGTTTTCAGACACACAAAATATTGAATGTATGCTCAGTTTCCTTATTTAAAGATACAGACATTTGAAACAGACAGGACTTTCTGACCATGAATGATACTAGATGGATGCTAGTTGAGGACTGTGAGGCAAAGCTGTGGATCTGTACTTGTTGAAGTACTTGAGCTGTTTTTGGAGGGAAAGGCTAGAATTTTTCAGTGTTTTCATTTTCATTTAAGGGATTATGCTTGTGTTTTTCAGGGGACGAGGAGATACTTAGAATGAGGCAAGCCACCTTTTTTTATGCTCAGTTCCTGCACTGTGTGGTATTATTTTCTAAGATGGATAATACTGTTGTAGAACACAAAAAAGCATGCACGCAATGGCCTTTACTTCCCAACCTTACTGTCTTACTTCCAGACTTTTGTTTTTTGGAAGTATGTTAATTTAAGCTACAAAAATTTAGGGAGGGGGGAACAGGTAAACATACATTATGGGCATTCAAACAAAAAAAATAGGTTTGAAATCTTTCTTATGAGGACTTAAAGCAGTTAATTTTTATTAGTAATTTTTTGCACATATCTGATAATGTACTGGAATGTATTAAAAATTACTCACTTTAAATGCCTTTGGACTTGGTTACCCTGTCGAGGACTTGCTTTTGCATCTATATTTTTATGTTTTCATGCTGTAATGATGTTGTGTTTGGTTCTTCTCTCTGTCTGGTTTCTGGGTTTGTGTGTTGAGTTCATTTGACGTAGTAGTTCTGAATTCTTTCAAGGAATCAGCTTGAATTCATTCTTTAATATTTATTGTCAGTTCTGTACTCAGTGACAAATTTGAGGAGTTTTCTGTTCTCTTCATAACACATTAAAATTTCACTTTTGTAATAGCAGTTTTGATTTCTTTAATTTGCATTAGTATCTTTTTTCAATTGTCTTCATCTTTTGTCCAGGTTATTTGTTTACAACTAAATATCTTTCTGTTAATGGAAAGAATGGAACTGTCTCAGGAGTAGGGAGAGAATAGAATGTTTAAGAACTAAAGATATTTAAATGTAGACTTGTGTAATCACTGTAAGTTTAAATTATTTTAGAGTAAGCTTGCCAGTTAAATAGTTTAGCAAAAAAAAAAAAAAAAGAAAGAGAAAATGATAAAATATTAACATTTAATATTTAACACATCTAATATTAACATTTAATATTTAACGTGTTTAATATTAAATGTGTTAAAATTTGTCTGAACAGTACCTCTTTATATAGCATTTAGAAATGCTGTATAAACTGCTGTGTGCTTTGTTCCACTCAACACTGTTCTACTCACAGGTTGTGGGTCACAGTTAATGAAAAAGCAGGATAAATCGTGGGCAACAATGTACTACAATATTTACCCGCCGCATAAATGCATTACCATATTAAGAACCTAAGGCAGATAATATGAAGCTCACGTGTCCCAGTCTCCAAAATAGAAAAGCCAACAATCTTGCCACCTTCAGAAAAACTGTACAAATGGAGCCTCAGCCTGAATATGGAAGTAATTACTGCATTGTGAACACTGCAGTTATTGGATGAGCTTTCTAGCTGCAGAGCAAATCAATAAGAATATGAGTTAAAGTCACAGTGAAATTTAGCTCTTCATTTGTCTCCTAGTGGTAAAGAAGCTCGGACCCTGTCTAGACAGCAACTATGTGTGCATGTTAACATGTTATGAATTTAACACAGAATTTAGCATAATGTCTGTTTAGAACATTCTACAGAAAATGAGTTTCATATGTTAGTCAATTAATTTGACTGTTGTTCGTCTCCAAAAGACACAGTTGTCTCCAGAGGAAAAACGAGGAGATAAAAAGAAGAGTCAAGTTTTGCTCAGAACTAGCCACCATTTAAGTGGTGGGCTGATAGCTGTGGCCACGTAATCTGCTCAACAGTACCTTGTCATTAAGATAAAGCTCTTCTGTAATAGTTTTGTGATGGCTGCGAAGTGCAGAATTAACTCTCAGCATTGCTTCTGGTCACATCCCTCTCTGGTCCAAAATACAAGGCATACATGTAATGTTTCTTTAAACCTGAAATTCCAGAACTTTGTACTGTTGAAGAAATCACTGAAGAGATGAGGGAGTGCAAATAACTGAGTGACACGTTAATTATATCATTCGTTTGATGGAAAGCTCTCCTAAGCGATTACAGAAGGTTTTTGGTTTGGGATTTTTGGTTGGTGGTTTGTTTTTTTGGATGCCTTATGTTGTAATAGGGCACTATTACTGCTGCTGTAAGGTGAACGAGGAAATAGCGACAGTGAAAACCAACTGATGTTTCCTGTTGAGCGTATTTTAAAAAGTGTTGGGTTTGTAAATTCAAATTAGAAGATGCTAAAATAATTCTTTTTGTATAAATGAGCTTTTCCTTGATGTTCATCAGTATACCATGAGTAATAAGTTGCGTTTGTTTTTGGCACATCTTTCTTTAAATAAATGGGGTGTAGTGTGCTTATTTCTCAGGTGAGCAACAGAGATGCAATATTTGTAGCTGAGAATGTTGATTACTTTGTTTGCCTAACTTGAGGTGACAGGAAGATGAATTTTTAGAATACTTCACATTTAAGTAGCAATTTATGTAAAATAGCATTAGACTTAAGCAATGTCAGTGAGTGCTTAGAATGTCTAGGGTGTTTCAAGTAGAGGAGAGCCTGGGACTACCTCACCCTCCTGCCTGTTGTAAGTGGCTTGCTGCTTCCTGCTGCAGGGGAGTGACCGGGCTGTCACTGTGCTTCTGCTGAAGGTGTGACTGACAGTTGGCAGCTTCCTACAAAGGTATATTTCTGTGCCGTCCTTTGTGCTTAGTCTGCTACTTCTGGGATGTGTCACTGAGCCAGTTCAGCTCGCTAAGGAGGCAGAAACCTAATCTGACAGCGGTAGTTTGCTGTTGCATTGAATTGGCTCTAGATGGGTTTAGAGCTGTTGCTGGTGCAAAGAAAAAGCCCTTCTACAGAAGGAAGGGAAAAAAACCAAAACAAACCTGATCTCAATAGTTAGGAGTTGTGATTTGAGAAAGCTTTTCCTCCAAATTGACTCTGTGTTCTAATTTATAAGCACAGATACTGAAGTTAGCAGTATGTTTAAGCGACCATCTATGAAAGAGTTTTGTTTATGGCTAGGACCACATTTTCCTGTTGGCATAAGAGGTGATTTGAATCTAGTTATTCGGGGTACAGTTTAACTGCCTAGATGCTTAAGAAGTTTCTTGCCATCCCTTCAGACCTACAGCAAGCAGGATTGATTCAGTCACCTCCCCTGTGCACCTTTGAAGAATTCTTTGGTGGAGGTTTAATCCCAAGGATTGAAATAAGGGGAATTCAGATAAAATCATATGAATACCAATACCCTGTTTTTCACTAAGATTTGAATTTTTGTGATGCCACTTAAGCTTATACATGAGAAATTACTGTATTATTTTCACCATCCTCCAATCCTTTTTTTTTTCTTGATTTTCTTAAACGTAACACAGAGTTTTGACAACTTGTTTGTCTAGAACCAAAAGAGCTATTCCCAGGCAGTAAAAGATACAGGTGTTGAGCTAGAGCTCCATTATTGCAAGCACATCGGCTTGACCTTGGCATTAAACAGGGCTCTGACTGTTCTGAACAGTCAGAACAGTCTGAACCTCTTTCCTGCATTTGGCTGCCACTCCTGTAGCCCAGCAGTAAAGTATTTGACTGTTTCATAGGTTCAGATATTAGAATTTGAAGTTACTCTTTCGTTTACCTTTCTCTTCTCCAACCTGCCCCTAACAACTCATCTGAAAAAACAAAGGTGATGAATGTTTACTTTATATTTCAAATTTTTTAAACTTCATTGAGGGTGAACAGTTTCTTTGTGGCTCAGAAAGTTATTGGATACTTAATTACTACCTAAGTAATAAGGTTTGAGTCCCGTATCCCTTATTTTCATTGCTTTGACAAATTTCTTTACTATATTATCATCCAGTACAAGTCTTTAACTTTCAAGAAACAGTAGCTTTGTATGTACTTGAATGATGGTAATGTACTGTTGGTGTGACCACAAAAAAAGCAAACAAAAAAACCTATTAATATGTTCTTGCTTTGGTGCTGTTGTTTTCTGGAAGCAAAATAGAGAAGTTTTTAATTTTCTTAAATATTGTTAGCAGTTCTGAATGTAGTTTGTGCAATTTTTTAACCATATCTGAAATGCATCTATGATCTTGCGAGTGGTATGTTTCAATTTTCTTGGCACACTGAGGTTAAATCAACAAGCCTGCTCTGAATTTCTGTAAGTAGTAATAACAATAAATTCTGTAGTGACATTCCCGAATACTTCTGCGTGAAGATTTGAAGAGTAAAATTTCACTCTTCTTACTTAAGGTAAATAGTTCCTGAAAAGATGTAAAAGAGGTCAGCGATTAGGTATTTTCTTATAACGAGGGTTTGACGTGGCTGTGTTGTCATTTAAGTTGTCTTCAATATAATCCCGTAAGACCCTCACCAAAGTTTATGCAGAGGAATCCCAAATGATATTAAAGATACTGGCAGGTGTTAGTACAGGAGACAAGATTTTCCCTTTTTTTCAATAACTGTCCTTTATGCCTGGTAGAAGCAACCTACCTAACTGGTAGAAGCAAAATGGTTGGATTTTTCAAGCAGTGTCTGAGTCACTAGAAGGACAGGCACATTGAGTTTATGGAATTAAGAATGTTGGCATTTAAATATTTGTGTAAACAGCTCTATTTAGTTGCATACCTGCAGAAGATCACTAATATATTTTTTCTTTTTGTATATCTTCTTCAGCAGTGCTGTAAACTTGATTTGAAGTAAATCAGACAGTCCTAATGAATTTGTTAAGACACCTTTTCTAATGTAGCTTTGTCCATTTTTTACTGATTTTAACGTGAGTGAAAAAGTGCTGGAATTCATGCTTAGACTATTCAGGTGCAGCACCTTAAGAAAAGTGGATTTCTCTTTTGTTATTTCTTGACCTTCTTAGTTTGATCAACATCCTTTCTGTTTGGAGCTATCATAGAAGATCTGGAGCTGGGGGGGTGTTTTTATGTGGACGGGCTTAACTGAGAAATTGAAATTAGCACCTCAAATTATCAAAAAGGGGAGCGGGCTCTTGCACTGACCAGATACACTATGTGAAACATCATTCAAGTCTAAATAAGACAGGAAATAAAACATGGATTAGAGTAATGAAAATGGTTTAAGTTCAATAAAGGCAGAGGCCACAATTATCTGTTGTAGTCACTGTTAATTAAAGTTACAGGTAGTACTTCAAAAGAGGAAAGAGAAGTCCCTGGCTCTTTGCATCACTGCTCAGCAACAACTGAAGCATTGGTGTGTTAGCAACATTGTTTTTCTCCAGAAGCCAAAACATAGCATCATACCTGACATAATGGAGAAAATCAATTCTGTCGCAGATGAAAACAGGACACCAGTGCTATTGAGTAGTGCTGCACTGATGGCACCATTGAAAATTCAGTCGTTGTAATAGTTTCCTTAGAACAATTTCTATGTTGAGGCTTTAAGATACCTTGGACAGAATCCTATTCTATGCATTTAAACATTAGGTTGTTTTCGTCTTCAGTTTTTGATTGTATGCTTTCTAAGTATTTCTTTAAGATTTGCAAGATAATCGCCTTAAACAATTTTTGACAGATCAATGAGATGGAAGAGAACTACTTTTTAATCCAGAATTGTCTTGAGGAGAGACTGGTAGAATAATAAGGGCACTAGAAAAATAATGTAAAATTAACGACATACTGAATAACATTAACTTGTTTGTTAAAGTTAATGGTAAATATGTGGCTGTATCAATTAAAGTAATTGATCTTTTATTTCTAAAGGAGGAAAGCTTTGGTGGAAATTTTTAGGTGTGAAGCTAGGGTTCTCGCTGACCAGGTGTTCTTTCTTCAGCATTTCTTTTATTGAGTTATGTTTCCTCAGCAGCTTGCTGCTTGTGAACTGCCACCATTAGACACTCAGTAGGAGCAAAAGTCTATGTTAATTTGCCTGACTGTAACTGCACAATTAAAGCAGTTTATCAGCAGGGGTTAGGACAATCAGTGTGTTCTGATCCTTCATGTTATAAAATTACTCCTGTTGTTCAAACAGATACTGTAATTAGTGCATCATTTTCAACTGGTTTTCTGGAGGGCTGGCTTGGCCTCGGATGGAAATCTGTTTTTGCTACTTACCTAAGTGCTTATTTTGTATGCAGTCCACTTCTAAAGTAAAAACTGGTATTGAAATGTTAACGTCAGGAGTATATCCTGTGAATACATGTGTTTATATAGGTTTGAGGTGGGGTGTTCTTTTTCAGGGTATTTTTTGCTCACCACTTCTAGGAAGACTTAGATTTGCTGGAAAAAAAATGGAGGAGAGAACTATTTCGTGCACTACCATGTTTCTATTTACAATTGTTGTTTCATACTAATATTTAATACTTTTACACATATGAACAAATTGCTTTATATCGGATAATGAAGATAACTGGGCACATACATAATGAGCTTACACACAGAATAATTTCATGAGAATGATGAGCCAGCTTTTAAGTGGCAAGTGTTTAAAATATTGTCCCTGTTTTGTTTACCAAGTTAGCAGAAAAAAATGATTGCAGTGTTGAACAGTGCAAGGTCAAGAACTCATTAAAAATTGACCCAGTAGAGATTGGGAGTAATTAGTATGTTGGGGAAAACATTCTTAGGTTCCTCTGGCTTGATTTTACTAGTGGTTGAGTAGTGTTACTAGGCTAAGTAACTCATAAGTTGGAACCTAACGTTGTTACATGGATATAGAACATATTAACTCTTTTTAAAAAGTACTTAAACTAGAGCAAGATCAGAATTCCCTTTCAATTTGTCTCCTTCTAGTTAATTCAGTTTTTGTTTTAAAATTGCTTTAAATCAACATGCTAAACTTTTTATAAGTTCACATGGCTTCTTTTTAACTGTTCCTCAGTTTTATGTTCACAGTGTAAGAAAGATGTAAGACTATTAGAAAACATCCAGAGGAGGGCTGTGAAGGTGGCGGTGAAGGGTCTGCAGGGCAAGGTGTATGAGTAGCGGCTGAGGTCCCTGGGTTGGTTCAGCCCAGAGCAGAGGAGCTGAAAGGGGAGCCCTTATGGCGACTGCAGCTTCTCACAGGGAGTGGAGAGGCAGCACTGCTCTCTGTGACAGCGACAGGGCCGAGGGAACGGCATGGAGCTGTGTCAGGGGAGGGGCAGCTGGGGGTTAGGGACCAGAGGTGGCTGGGCTCTGGAACAGGCTCCTGAAGCAGCCGGTGTTCACTAAGTATGTGGACAGCACTCTCAGACATAGTGTTTGCATTTTGGTTGGTCCTGCGCAAGGGCCAAGAGCTGGACTTTGTGGTCCTTTTGGATCTCTTCCAACTCAGGATATTCTATAATGTTATGGTTTTTAAGCAAATATCTATGCAAGTTTCATTATGAAACAGAAGTCTTCTAGAACTACTGTCAGTTGTAATGTACCTGTAGCACAATTGATTAGGCAAAATACATTATGGTAACTGTACTAAATAGCTAAATTTCTTTCTGTATCTTACCTACTCTAAGAAGTGGCTATGAATGATTATACTGTTTCTTATGTCTTAAGATAATTATAATTAAACTACTTAGATTGTCACCAAATTAAACCCTTGCATAGCTTAAAGGAATAAGGGCATGCTGATTCCTTTTAATTTTAGCATTGAAGTTGATGTTACATATGAAAATTGTTTGGTTTTACTCTAGCTTTTGTGTTGTTTTTTTTGTCATTCAGTAGGAAGAACTTGTAGTGGGTTAGTGAAAACAATTTAATAATCTAATTGATGCAGGATGTGTTTGGTTACTGAGGTACAGTCTCAACATTCCCTTGAGCCAGTGGCTTTAAAGGTCTCTGCTACTGAGCTGTTTTGTATCTTCTAATAGCCAATTTTTTTTTTTGAATTTGTGTGCATTATGTTGGAAAAAATGCACAGGGTGGGAGTTAATGCTATGATCCATAGCTTTCTGAAAAGAAAATAAAAGCCTTGTGGAAAACTTTGTTTTTTAAGGATCATGTTCTTTCTTTGTTGTCTGACTAATATATCCCAGTCTATAACTCAGAAAGTATTTGTTTTCAGTGTTTCTTTCCTTTATCTTTAATGACATTTTGACAGCTGGAAATGACCATATTCTGCTTTACCAGTTCTATTTTTTAATTTCTCAACTTCTAGTTCATGGTGTGATACTGTGGTCTTGAGACTTTGTTGTGAGAAGTCTGAGATCTTAAGATATTCTCAGTTTAAGTATTCTATGACTGTGTGCCTTCTTTCTCAAAATATTTTCCTCTTCACCGTTTGATTATCTTGAACAATTTCAGTTAAACTTGACAAAGATGTAGCATTCTTTGGGGTTTTAAGTTATTTGAAAACTACTGGCTGGATAGATGGGAGGTATAGATTAACATCCCTGCACAAGGGAAAGGGATGTGCGAAGTTTTTCAGTTATTCTTTTTTACTTAGCTGACATTAAGCTTACATGGGTCAGTCTGAAAGTACTGTCTCCTCTTTCTTTACATGGAAACAACAGATGTACAGAGCACAATAACACTATTTGACAGAGCAAATTCTCAGCTACAAAAAATATATATTTTTAACATAATCATCATTGCTATGTATGCATTTTTGCTGCACTTCTACAAATCTGCACCAGTGGAGATGATCCACTTTTTCACAACTGCTTTGATGGCATTGTTGCTGGGAAAATGTTGCCCATGCAGTCCATATTTCATTGGCTCAAACAGATAGAAGTCAGAAAACACCAAATCCAGACTATAGAGTGAAAGTGGTAGGACAGTCCAGCCAATATTGGCAATGTGCTCCATGATCTTAAGACATGTATGAGAAAGGTCATTGTCTTCTCTGGCCTGACTGTGGAAGTTTGAGTCTTCAACTTAGTCAGTGTTGCATTGTAGCAGACAGAGTTGGTGGTTTGTCTGGGTTCCAGGAAATCAAGAAGGATCGCCCCTTTCTTATCCCAAATGACAGTGCGCATCACTTTACCCACTGAGGGTTGTATCTTGAACTTTTTCTTTGATGGAGAATTCACGTTGCCACTTCACAAACTGCCATTTTAACTCTGGCTTGTAGTGGTGACATCATGTCTTGTCTTTGATAATGATGTAATCCCGGGAACTGTCACCTTCAGCTTCATATTGGTTCAGTAGGTCCTGGCAAACTTGCATGTGGTGTTATTTCTGTTCCTGTGGGAACATTTGTGAGACCCATCTGATGCAAACTATGATATTCTAGTATTGTCAGCATCATTTCTAATGCATTGAAACTGACATTCAGCTTCATACATAGATCCCTTTTTGAGATCTTCCAATTCACATGGATGAGCTGATGGAGAAGCTCTTCATTTTATGGTGACAGCTGTGCACAGCCAACTGGAATGTGGCTTGTCTTTCATGTTGCTGTCACTGACATGCACCACCTACCACCTCACTGTGCACACCGCTACTATTTGGTCTCCATATAAACATTCAGCAAGGACTGATTTTTTTTTTTTTTCCCATGTGGAGGAATTCAGTGATACACCTTTGCTTCACATGCACTTTAGTGTCAGATGCCATTTTGTTAAACTGCCCCTCTGCTGCCATCTGTCACGCAGCAACAAAATGTGATGGATATTGGTGGGAAGGTTCACCCTCTGCTGCCCTACCACCGCCATCTGCCTTTTACATTGTGGGCCAACCTAATAATACAGAAGGCATTATTTTTGGAGCACACCTCACTGTTAACTGCTTTCTGTTTCTTGCTAAATCAATAATAGAGGTATTAAGAGGGAAGCTTTGGCATGGGGTATGAAGATGTAAATAGAAATGGCCTTAAATTACTGCAGTGCAGGAGCTTTAAGACCATGACTCGGAATTACTTTGGTAGGAGTGAGACATATAGAAGATGGGACATAAATCAACAGGAATCTGGAAGTAATTATTTCTTATCATGGAACAAATTTCTTACTGTTAAAGCTTGGCTGTTTAGATACAAAGGATCATCAACAGAACTAATAATCTCTCCCCCCCCCCCCCCCCCCCTCCCCCACACACAATACCTCTGACTGATATCTGTGGAATTAAATTTCAAGGAGTTGTAGAAAGATGTTTGGGTTGTTTGGTTGTTTTTTTTTTTAAACTACTTGACCTAGTGACATTAATAGCTAGATAAATATTGAACAGGTTCCTCACGTCCATTATTGTATACAAGTACCTTGGGGATAATAAGCATACCCTCAACCGGCAGCAAAATGAAAATAAAATCTGTTTACAGAATTATTATTTATATTTAAGGATACTGAAATTTCTGCAGGATAAGGAGCACAGTGAAACTGCATCTGCCAGTTATATTACTGTTAATGTACTTTAATTTAGCAGACAGGGTAGTTTGGCTGTAATTAAGCTCTTCTAATACTGTTGTTCCCAAAGCTCGTGGCATACATCATTTTACACTGTAATTTCCTGCATCTTCTTTACCTCCATTTTTCCTGTATAATTCTTCCATAAACAATTTCAGGAATGCATCAGAACTTCATGCTGTAAATTACTTATTGTGTACATTATGCAATTTTGAATATATGTAATCAATTTACTTTTTCTGATCTTTTTTTCTCATTTTCTTGGTACTATTTTTTCTTCTACACACATGCCCTTCCTGCTGTGCTAACGAATGTTTTATCCAAAAGTAGTTCTCAAAGCAATTTCTGTCACTCCATATGAGCCTTTATTTAGGCAGATCTGGCAAACTGGCTGAATCACTTGACGGTGCTGCTGAAGGACAGGAGACAGACCAAATTATAAGAAATTCCACTTAAACATAAGAAAAACCTTTTCTACTGTGACTACTGTCAAACGTTGGAACAGGTTGTTTGTAGAGGTTGTGGAATCTCCAGCTTTGGAGGTGCTCAAAGCCTGGTCGTCAGCAACCTGCTCTAGTTGACCCTGCCCCTGAGAAGGGGGTTGGAGTGGGTGGTCTGCAGGAGTTTCTTCTTATCTCAGTCGTTCTGTAATGCTGTGAAACAATTGGATTATCTTAGCTATAAGTCAAACTGAAGATAGCCATCATTTGTGATTCCGTTCTGTTGGGGTATAATCCCAGCAGGCAGCTGTGTTAACTCTCTCTCCCCAAGTGGGGTGGAGGAGAGAATTGGAAAGTGTGAAAACTCATGAGTTTAGATTAAGGCGTTTGGCTAGGTAAAGCAAAAGCTGCACTTACAGAGGAACAAGGAACTCATTTGCTACATTTCCATCAGCTGGCAGATGTTTAACCACTTCCAGGCAGGGTTCATCACTCATAGCAGTTAATGACAAATGTCATTACTTAGAATGTCACTCCCTTCCTTCTTTTTTCCACTAGCTTTTCTTGCTGAGTGTGTCGCCCTTTTGGGTGGGTGCATCCCTTTGGCCAGTGTGGGTCAGCTGTCCTGGTTCTGTCCTCACCCAGCTCCTTGTGCACCCCCAGCCTCCTCCCTGTTAGGGCAGCATGAGAAGCTGAAGAGTCCTTGGCTCTCCGTAAGCACTGCTCTGAAACAGTGTAAAATATTAGTGTGTTATCACCACTGTTTTCAGCAAAAATGCAAAGCGCGGCATCGTGTAAGCCTCTATGAAGCAAATTAACTCCATATCAACCAAAACAATGACACTTTCTACAATAACTCCTTGTCATTCCCTTCTGGTTATCATTTTATCTTTTCTCCTCCAAAAAATAAAAACAATGTCAGAACAAAACCTTGAGTTTCAGACTCTACTTCACGAGTATTAAGAAGGATACTTTCCATGCACAGTTACATATATATTCCATTTACCTGTTTGGCCTTTTGTAGGACTGGAAAAAGATGTTTTCAAAACTGGTCACATAAAGAAGAGAAGTTTTAATTTTAGTGCTTTACTTGGAAGAAAATACATTTTCCCAGATCGTTCCTTTGGGATTTAAGGTAGCAGGAAAAGTTGTAGCTTTAAACTGCAATAGATCACAGGTTGTCTCTTTCATCCTGTGAGCATAACCCTGCAGTGCATTTTGGATCTGACTCAGTTGGAATGAATGACTTAGAGGATAATTGAATTTCCTGGCTTTAGTTTCTAAAGCAAACCAAGAAAACCCAGCCATCTACATAACTTTTCACTCAATTTTTAATAAACCAGATGACAGCCATTTGCAAAACTGTTAACTTACTAGGAAAGAAGCCTTGTTGAACACAGTGGGAGCAGTGGAGGAAGTCTAAGTCCAAGCACGTTGAGATAGAAGAAATTTGAAGCCTGTTCCCAACTATTCTCTTTTGTATCTAATTGTGTATTCAATATACATTGTGTAGACTTCCATTCTCCTTAATCCTTGTTCCAGTTTTGCCATTTGATTAAGAAATTGTGCTCTCTATGGCAGCAAGGCTTTTATTAGTGTATTAGAACATTTTATGATCTTAGTAAAAGGGCAATAAGTGCCCTATGCTAGTTCAGTTATCTTAATGAGTGTATGACGGTTTGTGGTGTGAGATCTGACCCATTAGCTCCTGTGATTACTGAACTTAGAGTGTTCCCACCGAAAAATAAATCAAGGGTTGTGTAAGTCTTTGTGATACCTAATGGTATCATCTCTGTGTGGTCTTACATGCAACTTCTGTTGATTTTTTTGTTTTGTTTTTAAAAAGCAAGTTGCTCATATTGCAACAGAGTAATTTGAACCACGACATCAATACTTGAGACTTCGTTAATCCGAAACATTTAAATACTAAATTAAAGAGAGGCAGACTACTCTATATTGTAATGAAGAATTTCCCTTGAGTCTAAAGGTTAAAAGGCAGGCATCCATCGACTGGGACAAAATACATTTTATTTTTCTTTGCTTACAGGTATTGAGACTTTGTACTGTTCTGTTCTCGTTGTGAAGGAAATCAGTGGAGCACTTCAGGCCCCTTACTTTGTACCTGTATTGTGCATTCCTATTACATTGGTCTATTGCTAAAACTGTATTTAGCCATTCCCTCTTTTTAGGAACAGAACTTGGTGTTTTATGTAGGGATAACTCTCCTCATTTGTTCATTGTGCTCTGATATTTTCTGAGAGTTGCTGGTTGTGCAGTTTACCATGCATTTAACACAAGTAGTGAACCAATACCTTTCCCACTATGTCAGTTTACCAGCTATCCATGCAAGAGGAGAGAGTGGCCTCTTCTTTGCTGTATCACCCTGCTGGCTTAGGTACCTTATCGGATTGATCTCAATTTTAACATGAACACGTTGCACTGCCTCATATAAGTAAAGCTTGTCATAATTTGAAAAACAGAAAAAAAGGGAATTGTTTAAGTTGTAATTGTGGTGTTTTGATCATGATTGAGTGAAATAAGCTGAGAATACCTACTGGTAAGATAGTTCCTTGAAATATTAAATTCCAGCAGGGAGTATATTATAACTCACCTGTACTTCGTATCGCGTCCTGTTGTGTAAGTAAGAGTTATTTTTTTCTCAGCTTCTGAAATTGGCAGAGATATATTTACTGCTGCCATTGTTTAAAAAACTGCCTGAGATAACATTTCTAAACTAATAAAAAAGTCTCTGTTCTTATAATAAATGAATAAAATGAAAAAAAATCATAGTGGCTGATAATGGGAACTTGTGTGTACGTGTGCATGTTACATAGAGAATAGTAAAAGGAAATTGCCTTCGAAGTACTGATTATTTTACGTAAATTTTCCATATACCTCTCACGGTCTTCCATTTTCATCCTTGTCTATTCCGCAAAACATTTCAGAATTAAAGCAGCTGAATTAAAGATGGAGCACTGTTCCTTAGAATGTTCTTTCAGGTGTTTATGAATATAAAGTACTGTATGTATTTGCTGCTATCAAATCTTTCTGATTTCCTGGAGGAAATTTGATTAAATTTAGGGTAAAAGACACAATTTACAATTAACGTTGCTTGCCTTCATTGTTTTTTTTTTTAATTTGAACTGTAGTTAAACCATAAATGTTTTTTTACAAGAAGGAGGCTTTTTTTTTAACACATTCAATTACATTTTAAATTTTGTTCTATTTAAGTTTAGCTAGTTTGCTTCACTATTTAATAAAAACGGAGTTGGAAAGTTTCTTCTCTGCTGTATTAGTTTTGTTTTTGAAAGAATGGATAAGAGAATGTATAAGTTAAATATACTGATATCTGCTGCTTAGAAGTATTTCTTACAAAAAATCTGTTTAGCATGCCTTCCTCTTCCTCTAAAACTGCTACTTTGAGATTGTTAATGCCAGTGATATAACAGAGTACCTGTGTAATGGTGACCGTCTTGTTGTGTGGTCTTCTGTGAACAGTATTAAAGCAGCCTTGTCACCTCCTCCTTGTTTTCTCCTTTCATCCATTACATGTCTGTTTCGAAACATGTTTCAAAAATTACAACTTATGTTCCCTTTTTAATGTTTGATTTTATTTTTAACTCTTCATGCACAAATAGTGAAAAGCAGTCCTTGACACTGAAGAATCATACTCTCCTCGTCCTTTGGGGAGATTCAAATGAACTCTCTGTGTATAGTGTCTGTTTCACTTCTCTTGAAAATACTGAGTTTCTCAGCTTATAAGTATTCTTCATCTGTGTAACCCCTGGAAGGCTGAAGAGAATAATGGAAACAATAGTATTTCTCTTGAACTTTGTGTTCTTGTTTCTTAGGTTGAGAAAGATAGTGTACAGAATCGTAGTTGTTCAAAAAAAAAACCAAAAGAAGTGGTCCCAAAACACAAAAACCCCCAAAACATTTTCTAGAAGATATTTTGAAAATTAAGCTCTTGTGAAATAACCACATAAAACAAAATTCTGTTTCTACAATATCAAGGAGACTTTTCCTTTCTCCTGTCTTTTGTTGAAAATATAGTTTGTGGTCTTCGCATAAATGAGTTTATCTACTGTTTATTTGATTGTTTTATACAGAATATAGCAATGCTTCAATATGTCTATGGTTTGTATTTCAGGAAGAACAGAACCGAGGCAAGCCCAACTGGGAACACCTGAATGAAGATTTGCATGTACTTATCACTGTGGAGGATGCTCAAAACAGAGCAGAAATAAAACTGAAGAGGGCTGTTGAAGAAGTGAAAAAGTTACTGATACCTGCAGTAAGTATTTGTGTATGCAAGTCTTTGATTTACATTTTCAGGAGTTATTTCTGAAAAATAATTAATGCTTCAGCAGTAATAGAAAACCTACAGAGCGGTACCCTAAGGTAAAATTTAGATATTATTTTCTAGTACTGTAATGATCTTTAAAAGTTTCATCCCTGATCAAATTATTCCTCAGATCAGAGTAATTATTTTAAAAGATGTTGATTTTTCTACCTGTTCAAGATACGTATATAGGAAGTCCTTGTAACCTTTGTAAAAGCTTTCTTACCTTCTTTCAATATAGGATGTTTTGCTTTAAGGCTTGGAAAATAAGACCTGTTTTTGTTTGTTTGAGCTGATTCTGATACTTCAGGAAAAGAAGGTGTGTTTTCGCAGATCACTGTATTAAACACCTTCCAAAAAGAACAAAGTCCCTCAGGAATACAGTATTAAAACACTTTGTCATAACTGAGATTGAGGAAAAATAAATATTCTAGAACTAGAAAATTGGCTGTCTTCCTTATTCCCTGAAAACATTAACTGCCTTCTGCTTAGCTAGATGACTTTACTTTTTGAAAGTTAAAAAAGTTCAAAACCTTAAAAGGCTTTAACTTTTGCAGGGAACAGAATTATCATGTGTGAGCCCTTCTCTCAGGTCTGCTCTGTATTTTTACTCGAAGCAAGATGACTCAGCATGGCAGTGTCGTGCATTCCATGCAAGTTTCTTCCATCTTGTGCTGGTTTTTACCACTACGTTAGTGTCATTTTATCATGATAAAAATAAACTGAATCTTTTTCATTGGAGGAAATTTTTGCTTCATGAGGAAAAAATGAGTTCATTGTGTGAAGGAGAGTGGTACTCAGTTTTAAAATGACCAATCAATTTTGGATGCTTGGTGAATGTTAGTAGAGGCTGGCTATAAGGAAGCTTGTGGTAGCAGAAGCCATATAAAAGAAATCAGAACAGACTTTTAAAAGATCAGGAATGAACCTTAATTTTTGAATTAATAAAATATAGTTGTATATTAAATAGGAAGTATAACATAGATCTCTTTGCACGTTTTGAATCTCTGAGAGCAGATACAAGAAGAAAAAGTACATCTTCTGCATCTATCCACTTATTGAAGAGATCTACAACATGTTAGGATTGATGCGGTATATACTTTTTGCTACAGCCTATTATGCCCGTGCAGTTGGTATTGTAGTCAGCTGTGCAATCAAATTCTGAGTTCAGGCATTTTGGGGGTTGAAAAGTTCTGTCTTAGGATTAAAACATGTGAATTGAAGACATACGTGAAAGAAATCAGAACCCTTTAAGTAATCACTCTGAAGAGAGAAAAGAAGAAATTCTAGCTAACTCTAAGGTGGGGCAAATTCTGGCTGTTGGAAGGTTTCAAAGATTCTTCAAGAGATATGAATAGAAAACTGGAAATTTACAGAACATCTGCAACTGTATTGTTTTCCAAAAATTGCCAGAGGATTAAAATTGATTCCAGAAAAAAAACCATCAGATTTTTTTTTCCATCCAACTGGGATCAAATTTGAGATTATGTGGGAGATAAAACTAAATCTCATTCTTACCATGAATTGACAGTGTTTTCATTTTCTAAGATACATTTTAGAAAAGCAAGTTTGTAGTAGATATGATTTCTTCAAACAATCTGTTATGGTCAATATATTAAAAAAAAACTAGTTACATTTTGTAGTGACAGTACAGAAATAGGCATATTAAAACAGATTTTCATTTGAAGGTACTTGGGGGAAAAGAGGCTTCATCAGTAGTAAAAAGTATTCTCATTTTAAAAAACCTGAATTGCTACTGATATTTTTCCTTGTGGATGTGATTTTATTATTTCCCCTTTTCACAATTTATCTTAAGAAATAAAAAGGATAGCTTGAGATAGATTGGCTGAAGAAGCCATTTTTCTCCCTGACGAGAAAGAAGGAGAAAGGCCAACATTTTTATTTTTTTCCAATAAATTTACATTTCTCTGGTATGAAAATTTATACTTATTTGCTGTACTTCAAGTTCTGTAAAAACTAATTATTTTCCTTTTCCCATACTTCGGTGAGATATTGGTCATTATCTGCACCTGCAAGATCTTACAGTACTGCTTCTTTCATGTTTTTCTCCAAAGAAAACAGGAAGAATAAAGCAGTGAGCAGTCTTTGGGGAACACATTGACCTGTTCTGTCCTTATGTCTCTTTCTAAAGTGGATCCTACAGGTTATCAGTCTCTCCTCATTTTTAGAGCTTTGAGTGTTTATTTGTTACTTGCAAGAGTTCAGTAAAGATGGGTAGTTCTTTCAAAGGATAGACAAAAGGTAGTCTGGTCTGTACAATTGTAGAAAGTACAAAAAATGTGCAGAGTTGTGTCTTACATAAGGGGACAGATGTCATACTTCATCTGTGTAACTCAGGTGATTATATCTTACTATTGAAAATGTAAAATGGTTATTTTGGGTAGTGGTTGGTAGAGCTGAGACCCTCTACTTCAGAATTGTTTAATGTTCTAAGGTGAATTGAATAAACTATACAGCTAGACGGCAACATAAATTGATAGGTGAACAATTGGCTGATGGTTCAGGCTCAAAGACTTTCAGTAAATGGAGTTAAGTCAGGTTGGTGGCTGGTCACTAGTGTGGCTCCACAGGACTCAGCAGTGTGCCCTGGCTGCCCAAAGGGCCAACTGTACCATGGAGTACATCAGGCCCAGCACTGCCAGCCAGGTGAGGGAAGGGGTTATCCTGCTCTGTTCTGTGCAGCCTCACCTTCAACACTGGATGTAGGCACCAGAATATAAGAAGGACATAAACCTCTGCACATCCAAATTAATATATGCCAAAGGAAGAGATTGTTCCACTCTGCTCTGTGCTGGTGCAGCCTCACCTTGAGTACTGTGTGAATTTTTGGACACCACAACATAAGAAAGTTATGCAGTTAGAAAGCAACTGTTAATGTCCAAAGTAGTGCTATGAAGGTGGTGAAGGGTCCAGAGGGCAAGTATGAGGAGCAAATCTTGGTGTGGTCAGCCTGGAGGAGGAGACTGAGTGGCTTTTACTTAACTATTCTAATTCAGTGTGGGATCAGTGTATAAGGGCAGCTGTAGTTATACTTAGTTGCTCTTTCTAGTCTTGTCTGAAGACAACTGCAAAACAGTGAGTGCTCCCTCTCAGAGTGGATACTTTACTTGCCACTACTGTAATAGTATTTCAAGTTTGTAATGGGTAGGAAAGACTGTTTAAGTAGAAGGTTGTATTATTTTGTTAGTACATTTGGCTGTTGCCTGTGATAGAGATTTTTAGACTTATCAATCTTTAACATCATTAAATTTAGCTGTACAATATGGGGAAAAGTATCTTTGTTTTTAAATTTGGTAATTCATCCTGCATAGTACTAGATGATTATGTTGTAGCTGATAAATTTAAAAATGGAGTAAGGAAACAATGCAAAATAAAGCAGTAACCTGAACACGCTTTCCACACAAAGAAAACTTACAGTATACGTTCATAAAGACTTACAAATAAATTAATAACAGGGAAGCAGAAATTGGAAATTAATTGTAATTAATTGGGTCTTGTCTTTGGGTCACATTTCAGAAAAACTTTGTGGAGCTTGAGAGTCTCAAATGCTAAAGCAGAAATACCAAGCTGAAGTGAAGACTGATGGATTAATTGCTGTTACTGTCCTTTAACAGTATCATAGTTGCTGACATTACTGTAGCTTATTTCCAGTAAGCTGTTTTGTAGGCTAAAGAAATAGGCATTAGTGGAACTGGGAAATAATGGACTTAAAGCATGCACTCTCTTTTAAACACTTTCATCAACAACAGAAGATAGCTATGCTTAAGAAATAATAGAGTAGTCAAAGAAAAAAAAAAAACTGAATGAGAACAGCTGTGGAAGTACCTGAAAATTGCCCAAGAGGCTAAAGCAGTTGCTGAGAATGATTGATTGAATCTTCTTGAGTCAAGGTTTTACTATTGGGTGAATTTATTTTGGCCTGAGGGGCTGATAAGGTTAAGTGCAAAGTACTAGTAGAAAAGGGAAAACAGGAGCAGGGAACAGAGTACTTAGAAGAACCAGGACAGTACAATAAGAAATGCTGTCTGTTTTCAGGAAAAAATAAGCAACTTAACTGTACTGTAATAAAAATGGCCTCACAAAGTTCCAACCTAATTCTAAATCATGGAGAACAAGAGAAGGTCATGCCGATGATGGCTGCTTTCAGCATAAACTGTGGCAAAACTGAGACTGGGAAAAACCTTAAGAATTAAGTCAGAAGATTAAAGCAGATAACACTTTGCAAAACAATGGATGATGATTTTCCATGTAATAGAAGGAAAAACAATGTTAAGAGTAAAGGAAATACTGTGAAGAAATCTGGGGGAATAGCATTTGATTTTCATCTTGAAGGTAATGTTAGCCATCTTGTTTCTTTGATGAAAAATAACTGAATAAAAAATGAAATAACAAATAATTCACTGTAAGCATCATGGACTTTGAGAACTTGCTATTCTTCATTACGTTCCATGTCTTGAAGCACAGTATGCCAACAAAAGCATCAGCGAAGTAGAGCTTTCTATGAAGATATAATACAGACATGACTAAAATAAACATTAGTGACCCAGTAGTTAAACAAAAATATCTGTGTTAAATGGGATGTGGTCTCTTCTTTAATGTCTGTTGCTTTACCTTGTGAAGAAATGTTAGAGGAAGACAGTACAAGCCTTTCATGGTGATACTGAATGGCTTGTTTTGCTTAAAAAAAAAAAAAAAAAAAAAAATTCTCCATGGTAGCTTGGCTCTAATATAAAAGGATTTTACGTATAGACTGACTTCTTCCAAATGCTGGCTATACTCCTTATCAAAGCAGCAGCAGAAAGTGACATTACAGTATTTCATCTGGTTTAATGTGTTACATGCTGCATGGGTTTTCTACAAATTGGAATGTCCTTTGTAGTCATGCTTAGTATATAAATATTGACTGTCCTCCTTGTTTACTATTTATTACTAGAAATGTTACTTTAATGTCTCTGGTTTTTAGTAACAAACAGGACTATATCTCAAATAACAGGAGAGAATATAATAAAGGGGCAAGAGTGCTAGCAGAATGTGGTGTCGTTTTCAGATGGGTTAGTTAAAAGCATTACAGCATTTCTTTCGCAGAGACTGCCTTCAGCAGATGTGATAAAGTGGGACTCTTCTATCAAAAAAGAAGGAAAAACAATTTCTAATACTCCCATTATAAGTGTAGTTGCAAGTTCTGATTGTGGTTTATTTCCAGTTTTCTGCAGGACGTCTTTATTTTTACCGTGGCATTTATGTGTGCTGATTCCATACCCAAGAACTAATTTGATAGCAAAAACCCAATGCAGTAGAGTTTTATTCCTGCCTTAGCTTTAGTAAAGAAAAAGAAAGTAGGAGGAAGATATCATAGTAATGCTTTGCATAACTTCCCGTCTGGTAGCTAAAACTAGCAAAATGTAAAATTTGAATGATATTGGGAAGAGATTTCATTTGTCTTAGTCATCAAAAAAAAAAAAAAAAATCTGCATGCAGGTTTGAGTTCCCTGAATAGCTCTTTCTATTTAATTCCTGCATGCTATGCTGGTTTTATATTTTTGCTTTCACAAGAGGGAATATAGCGATGCCTTCTGTAGTCTGTCTGTTGAAATGTTGGTCGTGCTGTGCATTCTACTGTTTCCTGCTTGTTCAATTAAAGTTATGAAATGAGTAACTGATACAGTAGCAGAAAAAGGACACTACTGACTTGAAAAACATTTGGGAAATTCCTTCATTACGTCTGTTTTGTTGATTCAGATGCAAGTCTCTTACAATGCATTCCATGTATGTCTTCCAAAGAGCAACTCTGTAGGTAAGATAATGAAGCAGATGAGCTTTTGGGATTGTACAGTTAAATAGCAAGCGGTAGACTTTTTGGTGTGAAGGAGAAGTGATTGAGCATTATTTTTAGTAGTATGAAGCAGACGTAGTTTTTCCATGACATTTTGAACCAAGGTCTTCTGCAGTCCTGCCATTCCTCAATGATTTGCTGTTCTTGTTTCCTGTTTTACATCAGAAGGTACTGGCCTTCATCTGATCGTTTAGCGTGTCCACTTGGTGAACTGCTTAACCTTGGATTAACTGACTTGCTATGGGATCAGTTCTGTTTTTGCACTGACAGAGGTGATGGAATGGGAACACACAGCCAGGGTGTTGCAGTTTAACCCTGGAAGGCAGCTTAGCACCACACAGCCACTCACTCACTCTCCCGGAGTGAGACTGGAGAGAGAATTGGAAAGGTAAAAGTGTGAAAAGAGTGGAGATAAAGACAGCTGTCTAGCTAAAGCAAAGTGGAACAAGGAATTTCTTAGCTTCTCATCATCAAGCAGTTGTTGAGCTGCTTTCAGGAAAGCAGGGCTCATCACACCTAATGGTTTCTTGGGAAAACAAATGCCATCACTCTGCATGTTCCCCCCTTCCTCCTTTGCCCCAGCTGAGCATGACACCATATCGTATGGGACATCCCTTTGGCCATTCTGGGTCAGCTACCCTGGTTCTGTCTTCACCCAGCTCTTTGTCAACCTCAGCTTCCTCCCTGTTAGGGCGGCATGAGAAACTGAAGAGTCCTTGGCTCTCTGTAAGCACTGCTCTGCTACAGCTTAAAATATTGGTGTATTATCACCACTGTTTTCATCAAAAATCCAAAGCACGCATCATGTAAGCAGCTATGAAGAAAATTAATTCTGTGCCAACCGGAGCAGTGGCACAGGGAAAACTGGGATTGCAGCAAGCCACCCATGGGTATACGTAGACCTCCATTGAGCTGTGTGTTTCTTCACCTGCAGATGAGAACAAAATAATCAGAAATGTGGTATAACAGGGTATGACAGCGGAAAAAAAAAAAAAAATAAATAGAAAAGCCTACTAGTGTCCAGTACTGGTAATTTCAATAGCTTACCAACAGTGTCAACACAGATTTAATTATGTTGAGCAGACTGTAGGTAAATTCTGACATGCACTTTAACAATCTTATTCCTCAGAAAGTTTTTAAATCCCAGTCTTAAAAATGAGAAAGAGGAACTCCTGAAATAGTTAACTTACGAAGTGCTCATGTATTCTATTCGACTTGTCACTGCACAGTTAAATGTTTGAGCTTTGCCTGGTGTTGTCTATTTAAAGAAAAATTGTTTCAGGCCAGCTGCAAGTGTGAAACAGCTCACTCTATCATTGTATACAGTGGTGAAAACTCTGTAGACAGTAGCTTGTTATCACCCAAAAGGTTTCTGTCAATGGTAGTGATTTTTTCAGACCATATTTACTGAAAGAAATGTAGGTCATTTGTAGCTTAATTGAATTAAAACTTGTGTAAACTGTTAAACTCCTCAACTCTTTTGAAGTGATCTTCATAGTACTAAGAGGAAGGCTAATATTATTTATTAGGATAATTTTGAAATTGCATGGATGGAAATTAAAAAGATGGAAAAATAACGAAAGGGTAAATGTAAATTTATGATGATCTGTGCAGATACATTTCAGGGTATATGTTTACAGATTCTGATGTGTAGTCGTGATCAGATACATCTACTTAAATAGAACTAGTTGAATTAGATTATAACTTGAGTAGCTGTACGTATTGATTCTTGTCTTTCCTAGGCTTTTCTTACACTAATTGGAGCAAAAAACTTCTCCATCAGTTATTTCTAACTATCTTAATGAAGCTGTTACTCCTAAACTTCTTCCAAACTTTTTCCATGGTTTATAGAACCTAGGAAGATCTTAATTGTGCCTACCTACAGTTAATATTGAATTCCATAACTTTTCCAAAGTATTAATTGGAGATGTATGCCGTCTTCTTCTGGCTTTTCTTTAATTTTTATTTATTTATTATTAAAGTGTCACAGTATATATCTTGTGAAACAGTTGATTGCTATTTCTGGAAAAGACCTTGGGAAATTAATGAAATTGTTTTCCCAAAGAGAAACAAAACTTTTTTTTTTTTTTGCCTAAAAGTCAGTAGACACATGCAATTCCATTGCAAATTTACACATTGATTGGGAACACTACTTAGATTTTTATATGATTCCTCTGTATTCCAGAAAATGTACTTAATCTCTTTGGTTTTTGTAGATGTCATTGTGATGACATTGATTTATCATGGTAATTCATTTTGTTGTTCTTTTTTCATCCTTCATCCCATTTTTTCCCCTTGTTTTCTTTATTCTTGAGTGTTCTTCCTGTGCATCTTTTATACTTCTTTCCTTCCATTTCTTTGTTCTTTTTCTTTTGATGGCCTTGGAACAGAATTTGTATGCTAGAATCTTCACAAAAAAAAACCTTGTTTAAGCTCTGGGGATCTGGGGGTGCTGTTTGAGAGCAGACTGAACATGAGTCAGCAGTACCCTGGCAGCCAAGAGGGTGAGCTGCATTTTAGGACTCATAAAACACAGCATACCCAGCCGGTCAAAAGTGGTGATTCTCCCACTATATTTAGTGCTGGTGCAGCCTCACCTTGAATATCATGTGCAGTTCTGATCTCCACAGTGTAGAAAAGACGTTAAGGTTCTTGAAAGCATCCAAAGGAGGCACCAAAGTCGGTAACAGGGCTGGTAGGCATGTCCTCTGAGGAGAGGCTGAGAGCACTCAGATTGTCCAGTCTGGAGAAGAGGAGGCTGAGAAGTGACCTCATTGCTCTCTGCAGCTTCATGAGGAGGGGAAGCCCTGAAGTAGATGCTGGGCTCTGATCCTGGGAACTATTGAACAGACTTCCTTCTTAGAGAGATGGTTGATGCTTGGTGCCCGTCGGTGTTCAAGAGGCATTTGGACAATGCCTTTAATAATAGGCTTTAAATTTTCATTACTCCTGAAGTGGTTGGGCATAGGTTTCCTGACAGCTGACATATTCTCTATATAAAATCTGGCTGAAGTATTTATCCCCTTATATGGGGAGTATATTATGAAGCTGTGATTCCATCTGTATCGTTAAAGGTGATAAGAAAACTCAAAAAACTAAAGATGCATCGTTTTTCTTACCTTTCATTTCTAGTTACCATTAGTCTTTTAGATTCCTATTTTACTTCATATTTTTGACCTTGAAATCTTTTCAAAATAACTATATTTTTTCTTGTCAGTGAATTTTCTGAGTTTTATAGATATATTTTATATATATATATATATTATATATATATATTTTTTATATATATATATAAACTTCGTATATACATGTCTTAAGATGTTCTGATCTTAGGTACCAAAAGTTCTGGTTTTTATTCAGTTGGCTTTCTTTTTTGAAATCAGACTTGCGTTAACCCTAAGTGAAAGAAATGCTATTTATAGGATTGTGGTTCTTGAAGATACATAGCATAGAGATCTGTTCTTAGTAGTTCTTAGTAGTGTTCTTAGCAGTGCTTTCTGGAAGGATCTTAGAATTGCAAAGATTTTTATTTGCAGTAAAAGTAAAGTAACCAGTAAGCGCTTCCCTTTTGAAGCTATTTAAAGTATGCTGTATTGCCAGTGTTAGTTTTGAAATCTAGATGCCTAATTATACAAAAAAAAAAAAAAAAAGCTTGTCATATGAACATCTGTAGTTTCATGCTGACTGATGATTTATACTCATCTAGCTTCTCTTCATTATGCTATTTTGACGTCAGATTGCAGAAGATTCTAATGTTTGGGAAAGTGATCAGGATTTTCCAACTACTATTTAGTAGAAAATGTGTACTTTTTTTTTTTTTTTTTTTTCAAAAAATACAGAAATACCCAAGCATGCAGTATAGGACTAATGAGATTTTCTTTCATATTTTGCTTATAGGCTAAGATTTTAATATAGGAATGTTCTGGACTCTTATCAGGAGAAACATAGGTGAGCATGATGTAGGAGATTGGAGCTAACTATTTTAAATAGCGTAAGTCATGTTGGACTGGGCCATTAGTAACATACTTTTAAGTTAAACTGGCAAACTGTCCTGGAAAGTGAAAGATGAGATGTTAATGGAAAGTGGCGTTGCTTGGATTGCAGCAATCAGTGAGAAGTTTTTAAAGTCTTGTCATTTTTCTTGGGTATTGTTGGAAATCACACTTTCTACTATTTTTTTCTCATATATTTTTGTAAGTATTTTCAAAACTTTGTTTTCAATCATACTGTATTAATAGGGCTAACGAAATATATTTTGTCTTGCTTTAAAGATGAAATTTCCATATGCGGAATTCAGAAACCATTGTTGGGAGTTCATGGTGGTTTTGCCACTTCTTTCAGGGCAGATTTATGCCATTGAACGTACAAGGAATCTTCCAGTAATACTAGCAGCTATTTTGATTCTGAGATCCAGATCTCTTGGCATCAATGTGCTTGTATGATGTCAGACGCCAGATTTCAGATGATTCATGAAGGAAAGTCAACCTTCCACATTTTCATGTTTGCTACAAATCCTGAACAGTAATTGCAAAGGGATGCAGTTGTCTTTCCTCTTTGTGCAAAGGATATTTTTTGCCTCTGATAGGTGAAACTTGCTCAAGATCAAATGATACATGCCCATAGATAGCAAGGGAGTATAGGCTATAGTTTCTGATCCCGGAGGTGGGGACTGTCATAAGTATTAAAATACCGTGTGCTATAATGTGCAGCAGTGATGGTTTCACATCAGCAGAATATCCTTCTGAATATGCAAACAAGTCAGTATGTTATGACTGTCCCGTTAATTTCTAAGCAGTCTTTGGAAGATAAAAATACAACAGTGGTTGCACATACTCTTCTTTATTGCTAATCAGATGAATGTCCAATCCCTTTTTTACTTTTTCTCTTTAATTTATTTAAAATACTGAATCTCTTCTTCTCAAGAATAACTTCCATGTTTAAGATAAAGATGGCATTCCTTGCCACAACATAGCTCAGCTGCTTTTTGTTCCTGAAGTTTGCTAGCAGCCACAGAAATTTTTGTTTTGATTGTTTTCAGAAATAGAAATATAACATTATTGATTTGTTACATCATTCTGACTTCCTAATTCTAAAGAATATTTCATTGTAAGATCTGTGAAGATTTCCTAGACTGTTTTCGAAAAAACAGCAGTGGCTCTAAATGTGTTGTGGAATAGCATTAAGAACAGGAGTACATCATCTTTATGCTAGCTAGCTTTGGTTTCTGGAGGTTACATGGGAGAGTTATCTTCTATGGATAACTTTGTAAAGACAACAACTTGCAAAAAATTTAAGTGTGGGGGACAGAGAACACATGCACCAAAAAACAAACAAACAAACAAAAAAACCCACAACCCTCCCAGAATAGTTTAAATTGAATGTTAACTGATTCAGACTTTTGCGCATTATCTCTACCAAATGTTGTTTTTGCAATGATGGTTCCATGGTGAACTTTTCCCGGAAATGACTTCTTGACCATTACCTTACCACGAGATGTGTAAAACTTCAGTTGTGTTCCCCTGAGTTGAATCAGAAAGCATTGCATGTAGTTGATTTCATCATCCATAAAATATTTATTGACACCGTGCCATTCTTTTCATATAGTTCTGTTTTAGTATCTTTATTTTCTTAAGCTCGTCACAGAGATATTCCAGTTGTAATATATTTGATAACATATTTGACTGTAGTAAGCCCAAGATATGTTGGATATATTACACTGTATTTATTATGATTAGTATTATTATAATTACACATTCACAGCTAAACTGAATACTTTTTTATGACAGGATGTAAAGTTCACTTTAGCTCATCATTCCAAAATTGCAACACTTATTTAAAAAAGAAAATAAATGAATACATACATATTGAGAACTTAAAAGGTAATCTAGCAGTCGTAGTATGAAAATATTTCATTTCATTGCAACAATACTTTCTGATGGGAAAATGTCAAAACAATTTGAATTGTAGAAAAAACAGTGTTCTTTGCATATGGCGATAAATGGAGATCTCTTGAGTGGAAGCTGACAAAGCAATCTTTTCAGCTGCAGTGTTTGAAGGAAACGGGTTACTAAATGTAAGAATTGAGCTTTGTCTCCACAACACTCACTACATGGGTTTTATATGCATATTAAAGTTGGGAAACCCTATTAAAGAGTGTTGCAAGACAGTCAATCTTGAAAACAAATGCTAGTATCTTGCATGACAGATTGGCCACCTCTATCAGAAGCCCATGGCAGCCACATGATGTTGAAGTGGTACTTCATTCCTAACAACTCAAAATTTTCTTCATGTGAATAGACTCCTTTTGTATATACATAATTTTTAATTGAATTTCTAAAAAGGATTATATTGGCTGCCACTCAAAACAAAAGCTACTCAGGTCAGGATCAACTGTGGAAAACTTAAACTTACCAAAGGTGGTATTCTGCACTTTTTTTTTTTTTCTTTGATCTGCTTTTTTCAATTAAATGCTTAGCTTAACAAACGTATAAGTCAGGTCAATGTTACACCAGTGCATCTTCTCATCTTACTAGCTGTTATGATGCTCTTTGATTTGTAATTTGGAGCTTTCAGTAGTCCTTTTTTTGAGTACTTGATTGTGTACTTTTATTTTGAATACGTTCTTTGGAAGCAGTTTTGGACTTGAAATAAAGTAGTGTTTTTATGTTTAGGAAAAGACTATAGCTACTACCTAAGTTATATATCTTTATATAAATGTAAGTAAAACCCAAATAAGCATTCAAATGTTTATCTTACTGTTACATGTGCATTTCAGATTGAAGCTTCTTTTACCTGGTGTTAATGATGAGTGAGATTCTGTCCTTACTTAATCTATAGACGTGAGCATTGTTGCATAATGTGGTTGGAATGTCAGTACTCACATGTCTCTGAAGCTTGTAGAAAATTTTAAGCAATACTAGGACAGTTCAGCAAAACTGGTAATAGCCTCAAGTGTTTTTGGTAAAAGTGAAGAAGGCAATCTTGTATGTAGCTTTTCAAAAGCTTAACAAGAGGAAGACAGTAAATGGCTTTCTTCTGCAGGTTATAAACAAGAGAAAATAGAATCTTTAGTTTATCCAACATTGAGGTTACACAAGTGAAAGAAAGTGATGGAAATTATTTAAAGATGGATCAATCGTTAAATCTAATATTGACAAGGAAGAGAGGTAACATTTGTAGCCGGAGCTTTCCCATCTGCAGTAGTTACATGGGACTGAGGACTGGTTGGAGCCAGTGCTGTCAGTATTCAGTACTCAAAACATTACTGTGTGTCTTAGTTCTCCTGCAAATGAGAGGAGACTTTCCCCAAAATAATAACAAGCTGTCATTTAGAGAACTCACTTTTAAGTATCTTTCTGAAAAGAGTTATCTGGTAATTTTGCAGCCATGGCTGTCCCATACTAGTTCATGATTCTTTGCAATGAGCACTTATTTAAATACACACCTGGAACTTCTTTCCTTGGTGAGACAGCCATGTGCAAATGAGCCACATGCATTCTGAAATGCAGTTCACTGGCCTGGATATTGTCTTCAAAGTTAAATGCCAGAGAAATCCTCAAATTCAATGCTAGCAGTACTTGGACAAATATCTTTCCTTATGCTGCGTGATTCAGTGGAGCCACTGCATTTAGTGGAACCTGAAATGTAGACTAGTCAAAACTAATCGTTGATTACTGACATTTTGTCAGTATCTAACTACTGTAAATTGTTAAAATGTGTTTTAAGGAGTGAATCCCACAGTAGTGGGAATGGTAAGCTACCTATGAATGACCCATGGAAGACTTCATAAAAATAAACAAACCTATTTTAGTGTGCCTTGAACATTGTAAAGAGGTCATTGGCTTCACTGGAAAAGAAAATACTTAAGGGTCCATGGGTTGGTGCCCACTGTAATGCAGTACATTTGTGCCCTCCTCCTAGCTTTCTTTTGGAAGTTGCTAGTACCTTGTTTAGGGAGAATGTTGATCTTGTTTGATTGGTTTCATGGAGATGTTCCTATGGACTTTTCCATTCATAGTACCCATGCCTTCCCATTCTCGCTCCTTTTCAAAGACAAAAAATTTGACTTACTAAGCAAAAAAACAAACAAACAAACAAAAAAAAACTTTATGGGATGACACTATCCTTCTCCTTTCTAAAAGACAGAATTAGACAGAGCTTAAGCTTTTCTAGCACTGGCCCAGAGACAATAAGTGTTTATTCTGTTCAGAATTGAACTGCTGTTTGCATTCAATGGAAGCGGGATCTGTTGGAGAAGAGTGAGGGAGCACTCATCAGTTTCTTTCTCACTTTCCTGATTAAAAGTGACTGAGGAAGGAGGAAAAAAAGAAGTTCTCAATGCTTTGAGAGGACATGGATGGCTTTATAAAAATTGAGACGTGGTGAGAATGGACACTTACACATCCATGTAACAACAGAACACAAAACACACAGCAGCGCTTCATGTAATTTTACTATTATATCCAGTATGTAAGAGCAAGTCACAGAAGATAAATTCGTTTTGTTTGTGAGGTGATCAAATATCTTCAGTAGTCCTGCAGTTGGTGGCTGAATCTGTCATCTTTGCCGTTCTGCTCTTTGTTTTTATTTCCTTCCTAATGTTTTGCTCTGCCAAACTTCCTTGTGTAGAGATGCTTTGTCTTTGCAGTGGTGGAGCCTCTCCAGTAAGAAGCTGTAACGGGAACGTACATCCGTTTGTGTACACAAAGGTGTTGCTCCTGTTCTCTGCTCTGCGCAGCCATTTTAATCTGAATGGGAAATCTGTCTGGGGACCAGAGTACAGTAATTAGCAGTCTCTTCAGAGTGTCAGAGCAGAATTACCATTGTAATGGTTTAGCTGGAGGATAAAAGGATTGAATTTGGGTCTGCCTTCCTGCCAAACTAAATGAGTTGCCATGGGAATTTTCAAATATAAGAGGCGTTTACTTAAAGCAATTTGGCGAGTTTGAATAAACTCATAAATTATGGGTTTTAGGGGAGAGATCCTTGCTTTCTCTGGCATAGGCTGAACAGCAAAGAAGACTGTTAGAAAGCTGCTTACATTCTTAATGAGTTGATCCATGCTCCTGTGCAGACTATCAGCTTATTAAGGCTAAACTATTTCTGCTAAATGCAGTACAGTAAGCACATTTTCAGAGACTGAGTTTGCAACGAATCTCTGGAGTAAAAAAATAAAATCTGATTGCTCTAAATATAAATTGAATTTCCTTTGCTAGATTAGATCTATTTTCAAATAATGCTATTAAAAATGGTTCTCTGTATTGTTTCAATAAACATTAACCTGCTATTGATTTCAACTTTCCTCTGCATGTAATATTTATTACAACACTTGTCAAGTCTGCTTCTGGTAGGGGAGGAGGGCAGTGAAGGTTTCTTTTGAAAACAAATAAGGTGCTGTGGCCCTTCAGACTGTTTTTTTTTCAGGTCACATGTAAATATTTTCCCAGCTCAGGCTTGCATTCTCTCTGAGGGGAGTTGGGCTTTGACCTGCTGACTTCCTTGTCAGCACCAATGCTATTGAAATGTGAGAAGATGGACTTTCTGCTTTCACAAATGCCTCAACTGATGAGCATCACTTATGCTTGCTTAACCTTCAGTTGTGCTCAAGAAGTCAGCTGTGCTAGTAAGAACTGATGACCAGTGCTGTGCACTATTTGTTTGGAAGCATGTGTTAATGTTCTTCTGGCCACTGTGAAATTTACTCACTCACAGAAAGAAATAGGGAAGCTGATAGGCGCTTGTATTCTTGGGTATTTGGTTTTAAATTGATATGGTAGGAGTTACCATACTTGGAATAGCATTTTTCTCAAAGGTAACTTACATTAGACTTATAGACTAATGCTTAAATGTTTCCCTATGATCTTCCCTATGTATGTAAGTAACTCAAAACTAACTGATATTAAGGTATTGCGGATGAACTAATTAAAAATAGAGCAGTAACTGTTGTAACATCAGTAATTTAGGCTTCTGTTTTTACTACTTCAGCAGCAAAAGTATAACTCCTTCATAAGAATCTTGTATCACTGGTAGGAATCCTGTAAATAGTAAATTTGTGCTGGTGATTCAGTAGCTGAACAGCTGCTCTGTTCTAACAAATTCTTAAACTGTTACTAAAGATGCAGCTGAAATTCTGTTTGGTAGCCTCAGGGTAGCGTTTCTGTGAAAGTTTAGAACCATCTCCAAAGAAATTAGATGAAGACGAGTAGCATTTACTAGTACTGATACTCTGAATTTTATCTGTTCATTTCAAGTTCTGTTTAAAAGTATTGTTTTCCCATATTGTGTTCTAGACTCTACATACTTAAAAGTTCTCACCACACTTTCTTAGATGATCTGCAGCAAAATCTAATGGTACTACCTAGGTGCTTGTGAAGTGTCTTTGGAGAATGAAACTATGAATACTGTTTGTATTTTTAAAAAGTGAGTGCAGGAAATGTGATGCTACTGAGAACAGCGCAGACTATTGGGTTGAACTCAGCATAATGTAGATACGTAGCTCAAATACCTTACAGAAGTTCTGCAAAACTCATTGGTGTTTGTCTGCAGCCTTCAAATTTCATACTGTGCAATTTTTCTTGTGTTTCTGGATTTTGGTTCCAAAGTCTTGCTGGTCTTCCTTGGGCTCTGTCTTAGAGTCTTGTGCCTTCTTTTTCGTCCTCTTTGCTTGACTTGCACAGCTAAGGTGGACCTAAGTGACAGTGAGATCACAGGAACGGTTTAAACCAGTGAGTTGGTTTGTTTGTTTGTTTCTTTTGCCAATTCAGATATTGAGATAAGGATATCTGATAGTTAATTATAACTGAAATCTGGGCTTCATTGTGTTACCTTAGTTTTGCTAAGCTCTTTAGCTCTTCCCTGGGTAGATAGTGAGGAAAAGGTGGAGTTGCTACCTAATGATTTATCATCTTTTTTTTTTTTTTTTTCAAAGAAGGTTTTTCATAACCTGAAAATTACTGATCATTTGCATCAGAAACACTTCTTCATTCATTCTAGAGAAGGATATACAACTGTGTGGATAGAAGGAGATGCACCTCCTCATCCTGATAGAAGGCAGACTTGCCTATTATGTTGCCTCAGGCATAACTGAGTTGGACTTAACTGAGATCTGAATTTGTGATGCCAACTGTTAGTTAGAAGCAAAATCTGCTTCACTGCTGAGCACAATTGCAGACTTTGAGTACTTACTTTGCGGATGAGCATAACAAAATAGTACTGGTCAGGCCTTTCTATAACCTGATTTTATTTGCTAAATAATAGAGAAGTAACCTGCAAAATTTTCTGCTGATTTCGGAGAGGTACATTGCCATACTGAATGTCTCATGAGCAGCAGAACACACAGGACTGTCTGGATAATACACACCAAAAATGGGAATACTACAGAGGGGAAGAAGTGGGAAGCTATGAAAAGTTCCCTGCATTTAGTTTATTATATTTTCTAGGGTTCTTGGCTACGGCAGGTCTGGAAATCCAGTGAATCAAAGGAGTACGCATTCTCCTAGGCGAGTAGAATCCATAGGGTAGCATCTGTTTCTTCTCAAGGCACAACCCTCTCTTTTCTGATAAAATCAATTAAATTATTTTCATCCATTTTTCACATAACTTTGCTTCTTCTAGGACATTGTCACATTGGCTTCTGATCTTTAGATTCCCTGAGATTGTATCTTTCTACATTTCTTTTCCTGTAGTCACTGACTTCATAAGCTTTTGGGGAGTGGAAGCTATGCGTGCATACTGGTACTGAACTCCAGATCAGACTTCACATGTTGTTTGGCAAACATTAACACTGCATGCAGAGACATGAAAATAAAATGCATTGTCCCAAGACATACAGTTCATGGCTGAAGAAAATCAGTTCTCACTCAATGTAGTTCTATAGAAGAATATAATACAGAAAGGTGACAACAATATCAATAAATAAATTTATTTTTTGGGGGTGCTCAGCTTTCTAAGTGTTGAATATAATCCGTAGTTGGTGTGGATTTAAGGTTGGTGGCTTCCAAAGTAAAAATTACTAGTATAGTATGATTATGTTTTGGAAGAGATTCAAAGTAGAGTTTTTTCAGTGCTTCTTAGGAATGCAAATACCAAAGCTCAAAAGGTCTCTGCAAAACATGAATGTTGGTAAGTATTTATAGTAGTAAGTGAATGGCTGAGATTGTAGCCTTTGCTTCAGATGAGCGAATCTACAAATGGAAAAACAATAATTCACATGGTTTAAGGTAGGTAATAAGAGGAGCATGATTAGTACCATTGGTCAAGGCAGCAGTAGTAGTAGTATTCCTCCACTGAAAACCAGCAGTAAGAAGCATGACTATAAATAAAGAGAAATGGGCAGAAATTGGTAAAATAAAATAAACAAGTATTGTATGAGTTGGATAGAGGAATAAGAAAAATGAGCTGAGATAATTCAATATGAAGATAAATTGGTTGTAAAGTGGTAAATTGCAGCTTTACCCTCAATTAGAAAAGAGAATACCATGCTTCTAGTTTGGAAATTAGTTTGCTGATCTTTAGAATTAAATATTAATTTCACATGGAGCTGTGTCAGTCGACAGCTTCTTTCTGGGGAGGTTTCAGCTCCCCTTTATATGACAGAAAACTACACAGGCCTAAATTAAATAAACATCCTTTGCAGATTCACATGTTGATATGGCTCATGTGTGGGTGTGGTGTTTGATACAGGAGGGCAAAATTGAGGAAAGAGAGTAGGATTGTGACCATCACCAGTTAGTTGTATTGACTTGCAGTACCACGGAAGTGCTGAGGTTTTTTGCCTTTTTTTAATCAGTTGACTTCTTTGACATATATAAATAAAAGTATATAAGTATGTAAGAGTATAAATCCTCTGCCTAATGATCCAGAAGTTGTAGGCTAGCAAAAAGAATTCCAATAGCATTTTGATTTTTTTGCATTTTAGCATCATCTGTTGTGTTGTTGTTTTTTGGGTTTAGTTTTGTTTTTTTTTTTTAAGTCAGCTTGTCTGTATGTGTTTCCACTCAAATAATTCTCTGTAAGTTTCCTATCTGATTGATCCCCATTCCAGCCTCAGTTTTTAAAGGTCTCTGTTTACTGAACTCAGCCATGTGCAAATACACTGGAGCTTAGTTCTACACATTCTAGAAACAAAAGTACCTTCTTCAATCATTTCACAATTGCTCGTGCTTTTCAGTCCTTCTGGAACTTTGCTGTCTGTATTTTCTTTGACTTAAGGAAAAGAACTTCCTCTCTTCCCACTGATGAAGAGAAAGTAAAAATTCTTAATTTACTTTTAGAGTCAAAAAACCTGCAGCCCTTTTTAGGTGTGGTTCCTTATTTTTAATTGTTCTTTTTTCTTTTTTTCTTATTTTTTGTCACTGTAAATCATTTTTATGTGCATAAAAGTAATTTTTTTTTTTGTTGCAAAATACTGTGTATAAGTATATAATCCATTGAGTTAGAGAATATGTGAATTTGGGTATTATTTTGGAATATTCATGAGATTCCACAGTTCAGAGGATTAAGAGGGGCTCAGGTGATTTATCCTGTTGTAGAGAGTATATTTTAAGCCGCTTTTACTTATGGGTGTGTACCTTGTCTACTGGAATTTGAAATGATAATTCTATGGTCTCTGAAAGATAGTTTCATTGTACTTATTTCAGGTACCTAAATGGAAAGAAACACTTTCTCATAATGATTGGATTAGAATAATAAGTGCTCAGAAAACTGCAGTCTGAACAATATTGAAACAGATTTATGGGTAAAGATGTGAAGAACAAGATTGAAATCAAGAAATGGGAAAATGAGAGCGTTTTGACTTGTATGAGAAGGATTCAAGAATCTTTCTGAAATGAAACTGAAAATTCAGTTTGGAATGATTGATGTGCAAGGCATTGGCAGTGAATGTGTAGGAAAGAAGGAAGTTATCATGTGAAAAGCTTGGAGTTATTAGGATGGATTTCATTTTTTAATAGTTCTCCACAAAGCTGATGCAATACACATTTAGCATTTAAGGTTAGTAGGAAAGCTACAGAGGAGCTCCCACATAGAAATATTGTAGGATTATCCTATTGCAAATGGTTCCCTGAGTATGACATGATAGCATCCATTCAGCTTGGCTTGGTTACTGCTGAGTGTTTCAGCAATGGTTCAGGTACTACTCAGCAGTTCAATAATCAGAAAAGGAAAACTGTTAAATTAATTTTTAGTGTAATGTGTGATTCAGAGTCTCTAGCAAACTGTTCAGATACAACGCTATAGAATATGCTAAGTTCAGCAACAAATGGAAGCACAGAAGTCCTGATTTTTGTTTATTTCTGTCCCAGTATAGACTTAAACTCACAGTGAAATTCGATCAAATTTTTAATACATGTCCTGCTAAATGGTTACTTTAGCGTTGTGTCTGTGTTTCTACTGAGGAGGCAGGCTTTTAAAATAGTGTGTAGAGCAGCAGGGGAAGGATGGGGAAATTAATTATTTAAGATAGGCCTGATACGTGATTCTCTCATTCTAAGGAAATTAGACTTAAAGAAATTATTGTTTAGTCATGTTGGTTCGTTCAAATATGATTGAGGAAACAGATTCAAGTTAGCTCCTTCTTTTAATATATTTTGACATTTCAAATTTTCAGAAGGCTAGACTCCCTTGGCTTGCACTTGTGTATGTATGTGGTACTTTGTATTTAATATCTTTAGTGTATTTAGTGCAGAAAAACCTTCTTCAACTTCAACTTAGGGAAGAAGAAAAATGGTATTTACAATGGTCTTCAGCCCAGAGATGCAACAAGGGACAAGGGGTATTCTCTAGAGAAGACCTCGGTACATAGTGTTCTCTGGAGTAACCTTCTAGAGGACTGTCTCTCTTAAGCACAGAGAACGAGTTGCAGTATGTAGCCTGCAGAGTGTTTGGGTAAGAGATCGAGGTGATCTTGAAATGAAGATTTCTTAAAAGTGAAAGATTAGGGAAGAGCAACTAGCTGGATAAAAATGCAGTCATGTTGAATTTAAACAAGTCAGAGAGGGCCACAATCAATATGTCTTACTCCAGCTTCGAGCTCTAGGATTTTTTTTTTTTTTCAAGAACAAATAATAAATAATTGGAATAAGACTTCGATATGCTTGAATTAATCTAAATGAAGTACGCTGGAAATATATGCACTTTTCTTAACGGAAGAAGTAAAATGATTATTACATCTGTGGAACAATCACAGGAAAATGAAGTATATTGCATGATTTTAAATGATTTACCAAGAATGCACTAATGTTTCCTAATTGAAGCTGTTAAGAGCTGATGCCCAAGATTAATGGAATTATTTAAAAATTAAAATATGCTCCATGTATATTTTTCTGTAGTATGTATGTTTCAAAAGTGTCTTAGCTAAACATACGTAACTTTACCTTTTGAGGCTTTTAAAATGCTAAGCTTGCATAGAGCTACTATTAAAATAATGATACAAACTGATGGTAGAAACATTCATGCCTTCCCTTGACTCCTCGTGAGCAGGTTTTCAGGGCTATCTGGGCTCCAAGCTGGCTCTGGCAGTTTGTCACAAATGGGAGTTCTGGTAGCTGGTGCTCCTGCGATAGCCACAGGTTGCAGCTCTGCTGGGACACAGCAACATTGTCTCTCGGTCACACGGTGTGCAGTGGGGTAATGCTTTTGGGAAGAAGTATGCATCAAAGGCCCTTTGTTGATAGTCTTGGCTAGGCAGCACTGCGTTCTCGCTGCTGTCTCTGGAAAGTAATCGTTGGGTAGTCTCGAAAAGCTGAAAAGAAAGCTCAATAAATAGCAAAGAAAGCCTTCTCCCTAGCAACACACTGCCTTGCAGCAGCTTGAGCCTTCAAATGGAAGGTCATATGATTGACATATTTGTCCGCTAAAGAGAGTGCACACAATTCTTTTTTTCACGTCTCTATATTTTTAAGCTGTGTGAAAGCAGGTTTTAGCCAGCCGTAAGCGAGGGGAGCCCAGCCAGTTGGAATAGTCCTGTTGGCTTGCCATGGGCTCCGTCTGCTCTGAGGGTGCAAGGAAAGTAGGACAGGCGTCTGCGGTGTTTATGGAAGAATTAACTTTGATTTTTAAAGAGTGACATTTATACTAGAGTAGCAGTAAAATGCATGTAAGACACATATGCTGTATTACAGTCAGCAGATCTGTGGCTTGCATCTCTGCTTGTAAGCAGCTGGAAGTAATTGTGAACTTTTAGTACTCATTCACATTTTAGCAGCTGTTGAGGATTACTTAAAGCATCAGTCCCTAGTTGCTTCCTCAGTTGGTCTAGAAATTTAAGGTTCAGGTACGTTGTGTTTTTGTGGATCTTAGGTTTAAACAAATGTATCTTTTTTATCTCTATATTATATATTTCTCTGAGAGGTAGTTTTATTCAAACTCATTTGTCCTGCTTGTGCATTTTAGTCATTTGTCATTAGACTGCTCCACCAGAGAGAGAAGAAAAAATGTCAACAAAACCGTGCCACTGCTCAATTCTGTTTTTCTGGAAACAAAACAACCATGTAAACATACTACCAAAGGAGGGCCAGGTGAAATGCAGAAACAGATATATATGTTTTTTATATTGGTTACCTCATCACACTTCCCTGTCACGATTCTTGTTGAATATGCAAGTGATAGTCTATGAAGCTGCTGGAAGACTTCTGTTCCCTAAGTCTTGTAATTGGATAAGCCAAAACATTTGTGATTTTACTCTCTATTTTAATACATGAGTTTATTTTGATTGGTCAGTATTATCTTTTCAGGGCATCTCAAGCTGAAAATAAAAATATCTTAAAAGTTACTACCACAATGTGAATTTCTGCCTGAGATCGTGCAACCCTGAATCCTGTGTTTAATGAAAACTTGAAGAATGTACCCTTATTCGCAGCAAGTCTTTCCAGTGATCCCTCACCAGCAGTTATTTTTCTTTTGTTGCTTTAAAGAGAGAACTGGTCACATTCTTTCTAGATTACTAAATCTGATCTAAAATGAGATGTCACTTCTCTTGCACTTTTATTATTATTATTTTTATGTGGGAACAGATTAAAAACATAAAGGGCGCGTTTTACATATGAAAACATGGGGTCATATTTCAGTACCATTTTGAGAATGAAAGGCTTTGTTTATGTACTAAAACATGAGCATAGCTGGAAACAGAATTAGCTGGCACTAGAGTCTGCAAAGAAATGCAGGTTTTGAAATAATGGGCTCTTTTGGGAGGTGGAGGATATGACGTCTGAGTTCAGTGTCTTTGCTGCACCTAAGAGAAATTTTGAGCTGTTTACAGTATACAAACTCAAATAGAAAACTCCTGAGATATCAAAATAAAAGTCAGTATAACAGATCAGGCTAGACCGATGTACAAATGTTTTAATAGTAATAATTCCATTTTTATTTTTCTAGCAACTGCCCGTTATCTGTACCTGTTAGAGCAACTGCCTTTATTGTATGTACTTGTGAAGCATAAGTTAGAGAAATTATTTTTTATAATATATTGAACACACAACATGGGTTAAAACATTTGTCCCAGTATAAGGGGAGTGTGTCAACACAATCTCAGAGCGTTTTGGCATGGTTCACTCTGTTACAAAAGCTAGAGATGGAATAAAGATCTGCATAATATGGATTATGTTTGATTTTTGCTCTGATTCCTGTTATGTTTGTGGTACTTAAGATGTTGCTGGTAGAGCCTTACATGGGAAATGCATACTGGAGGCTTGCCTGGTAGCATCTCATTCAGTGTACATACAGTTTAGCTCCTATTTTTTTTTCAGAATTAAACTAACTACTGGGGAGGAAGCCTGACTGTCCAGCACTCCAAAATTAGAAACACCAAAAATAGTGTTCAGCTCTGAAAGTTTAACTGGATTTTCACATTGCTAAAATTAGATTTAATGCTATAGATCACGTTATTGATAATTATTTCTTCCAAATCTTAGTACATATATTAATGAATACATCTTAATGTATTCCAATGTAATTATGTCTTTTTCCAAATATTGTAGAGGGATCTGTATACATGTTATTTTCTTTTAATATTTGAGATGGGCTGATGTGTGTAGATACATCATGAAAGGCGCTTCTTATTAACACTTGGATGGTTAGGATATGAGGAAAAGACAGATGATAATTCAAAAAAAAAAATGCTAAACAAAAAGCAAATTCTGGAAGTAATTACTGTTGAGTGTCCAGTATAATCAATGCAAGGGCTGTTATTTCCTTGAAAGCCCAAAAGCCTGTGAGTTAAATATCATCCCCTATGACTGTCCTCAGTAATTGTTTGGGACAAGCATGAAAGTCCATTAAGGTCAAACAGAATGCTTTAGGCAATATTGTTTTAAATATATTAACAACTAGTACCTAGAAGGTATATGGTGAAACAGCCCCTAGGTTCCACTGGTACTGTATTTCAGTTTGGCTTATAAAATGTGCTTCATGCTGATTTTTCTGTACCTTATCTGTATTTTTCTGTTGCAGAAATGGAAGGTGGGGGAGGGGGGCATAAGGACAGTCAAATATTACTGGTAAGCCAAGTATCATGATTAAACATGGATATGTCAGATAAGGTGATGGAAAGTGTAAAAAGATATGCTGCCTTTTCCCCCTAGTATATCTTTAACATTATGACCAATGAATTTGTCAAGTGAAACAGCACAGTCTTCTTTGCATATCATTTGAACTGAGAGCTTGCTTTGAAGAAGATAAGCAGGCTGTGTTGCCCAGAAGAAATAATGATGCTAATTTATCTTTGCCTGTCTTCACAGACATAGCAGTGTGCATCAGTGTTGAAAAGGAAGTAAAGAAATAACTGAGCTACAGCATGCCGCCTATTCAGTGCCATAGTGTCATGAATGGCATACAGTGTTCTAAGAAATATGGCTGGCTTTTAAGGAGTGATTTCTTTTACTTTGCCTGAAAAGTATTTAGGGAAGCTTCCTCTAATATAAGAGCTGCTGAATCATGCCAGAAAACAGTTATTGGGCAAATTCTCCTTAGTACCAACAAAGTTATGTTGTAGTCTTTCTGCTCCATGTATGATATATGTTTACCAACAGCTTCTAACCATCAGTTTTTATGTTCCAGGCATGGGAAACTTAGGAATCTTTATCAGGTTTCTTGAGGGGAAGAGATGATGGGATGTTTATTCCTTAACTGTAGGTAAGAGTAGCTTGCCAGAAGTAGGAGCCTTTACAAAAGTGACATCTTTGAGTAGGTAATTGATGAGTAGTTTAGGCACTCAGATTCTTTTAGAAAGCTCTTCTCTTTCTGTTTTATTTCTGGTTACTTGTCATCTTGACTAGGATTGCATTACTTTGGTGTTTCAACAGCTTAGATGCTAAGAAAAAAAAAAAACGCTTTCCAAATATAGAGTAAATTTTAAGCATTTGTACTTTCACTTCAACTTTTCCGATGTATTTTCCTGTGATCTTTTATAATATATTATAGAATATATTGACACCTGATATCTGCTTTTTGTTTTAAATACGTGTATGTCTAGGAATTTGTAGTATATTGTTTGTGAGGTTTTTTGTTTATCAGTTATGAATGGAAGGTTTTTGTCCCTGAATGGAGACATTCATGTGTAAAGACTGTTTGACTGGCGCATGGTATGTTTGGAATACTTACTGATCTACAAGTGAATTGCAGTGGAACATTTCTCTTTGTCAGCTAGATAAAAGCATTCCACAGCGTGTTGAGTCAAAGTGAGTGTCAGAGCGCTGGCGAGGAAGCTGCAGCTGCTAGTCTGCTCTAGCAGTTGGGGACATGGGAAGGCAGGGTGACAGAGCCCTGTGGGGCAGCAGTGCCTGCGGGCTGAGAAAGACAAGAGCAGTAACAGTAAAATATTTCAGTGGTGCTATTATGTTTTATCAAAATTCAGATCGAGTTAATAAATTGCAAGTGCTTTGTATGTGACAACTGTCAATGACTTTTCTATTTGAGGAAGGAGTTTTCAGTGTTCTTGTTTCGTGTGTAGTAAAATTATTTAATGCATTGACTGTGTACTTAAAAATACGGTGTGCTGTTGACAAAACTCTCAACCTGAAGCAATCTGGAGAAAAGCATAGAGACTTGGACAAAAGGTATTAGTGGAAGAGGTGTCTGCTCTGTCTTTGAAGATAGTGAGTATTTCTGCTTACCCGTAGGTGTTGTGGAGAAGGCTCGCTGGTTGGCAGTCATGCCAGTATATGCAGTTGCTGAGGCACTTGAAAGGTGAACGCTGCTCTTTGGTTCTCTTGCCTTGCTGGGGCTGCTTGGTTTTTCTTGTCATCAGCCTGGTGGGAAAGACCCGCTGCAGTTGACTGAGGAAGATCAAGACTGATTTTTGGTCTTTGTATTTGCACATGATTGATGCATCACTTTTTTTTCACCACCGCTTCCTCTTCCTACTTGCTGCTCCTTGTCTGATCCTGAAAGGATGGCCCTGGTGGATCTGATAAAGGACTGCTGCTTTAAAGCCGGTGCTGACTGCACCTTTCCTAGGGTTGAGCTCAGTTCAGTTCATGAGAAACTAGCTGATGTGCAGGAATGTGTGACAGCATGCAGAAACACTATCCAACATGCATGACATTTGTAAGCCGATGAAAGTCACTAACATCACCTAAATAAGCATACTTCTGTGGCTATGCATGCTGGAAAAAAAAAGTCATATTTTCCAGAGTAATTACTGTAAGGGGAAAATGTGTGAGTTGTTTCTATAGAAAGGCTCAAAGCTTTCCCTGCCATTATTAGTAGTGAGAATCAGAGTACGTTTTGAGACTTAACTGGTAAGAACTGTGAGGCTCAAGGAGCTCTATCAGGATAAAGTATGTCTGCTATCATATCACTGAGCGGATTGTTTGGCTGGTGAATTAATGCAGCTGCAGTCACCTAAGGGGCTTTGTGTGGCTCAGTGTGGTCCAGCAGCAATAACACAGCGCAGTTTGGGTTCTGACTGGCTCTGCTGTATGCCACTTGTTCGTCTCTGCTCAGTAGTATCCATTGCTACTTGATTCTTATTTTCTTTCCTTTTCTTTTATGAAAGTGCCCTTCTGTCCTTCTCTACTGTGAGTTATTACAGGCTTCTCATCCCATTATTCCACTTTCCTCAGAGCTGCCAGTATGCAGAAGCTGATGGTGTGCCCTTCGCTTCTGAGGACAATGTTGTTGTTGTCTCCCCAAGTCCTTCATTGGAATAGCGCGGTGAATGCACTTGTCTTTGGAATCCGTGTGCTTGTCTGCCTTCCAGCCTGACACTGTATCCACCTACCTATCTAGTGTGTCTACCTTTTGTGTAAGAATGAAAAGTTTATTATATAAGTATTGTATTCCTAAGTGTGCACTGTATGCATATGAGAATCTGAGGGACTTAAGTGCCTAAAATACAATGATTTCAGAAATATTAGTTAAACAAAAGAATTCCTCTGAGAATCTCAAGATATCTGAGGTTCAGCAGGGTTGAAGTAAAGCTTGTACACTGAAAATGCAATGAAGTGATTAAAAAACTGAGGAGGTAGTAGATTGCTCTATCTGAACTCCCTGTTTCCTGACATGAAACAAGCTTTCACTAATAGTTGTTACATAACAATGTTCCACATTTTTCTCTTAAACAACTAGCATTACCCAATGTAGAAAACGGAATTATGTTTTTAGGTGGGCATCAATATGGTTAGCCTTGTGTATTCTATTCTGTGTTCTTCACTGTGGGCCTCAGGCCTGTTTCAGACGCAGCAGCAATGGCCTCCGTTTTCCTCCTCAGTGAGGTGGTACTCCCCTTTTGCATTCCCAGAAAGGAGCTCAGTCAAGATAGCTTTTGAAGTTTCATTGGTATATCTTCCTAGGAACTGTTAAAAAACAAACAGTAATTTTAACTAACAGCAATAAAAAAATATTAATTCTCCATCGGTTTCTGGTGAGCATTACAGATAGAGCGGTGCTGTGAGGCTTGGTGCCGGTGACAGTAGGAATTGTTAGTAGTGTTTTAAACCGTCTGACCATTAGTCTTTCTCTGATAAGGATTAGAAAACCAATTGACTGTGGTCACTGGTCTGTGGTCTCCGTCAGATCTTTTTACTGCTAGCACAAGTAGAGCTGAGCTGCTGTGAGGAGGGCAGCAACCACGAACCCTTGTCTGCACATAGTTGGCTTTGTCAGGATTTACTGCATCTCCCCAGTATTTGTATTCAGTGAGCAGCTGCAAGTGCTTAGATTTAAAGAATTAGGTTTCAAGATACCATTTAAGGTTGGGTTTTTTCTTTTTTTCGTAATCTGCATGTTATATTGCACAGGAGAAATACAAGGAAGCACTGAAGATTTAAGAGGATGAGAGGTTTGAGTCAATCACTTGAGCTTCAACTTAGTAATGCAAATCTGGCTTTAAATGACCTTATTGATGTTTGCTCAAAGTAGCTTCCTCTTGGTACAAATGACTGAGCTTTGTTGTAGCTATTGTACAGGAAACGTACTGTCCCTTTAGAGATTGCCTTTGTATCCCTGATGCAACCTCTCTTTGCTTTAACAGAGAGTGCCTGCAGAAATGCCTGCAGCTAGGATAGATTGCTTCGGTGTGCCTCATTTGATCATCTGTCAGCAACCAAGAGAGGATAGGTCAGAGAAAAACACGGGCCTGTTTCTCTATCCCGTCTCTTGGAAATTGGAGTTTTTGACTATTGGTGAATGTTGCTCACATAGAGATCTTGAAACCGGAGACTGAAGGACATGCAAGGGTCCTGCCCATTTCTGTGGCTAGCGCCTGGAAGAGAGGCGGCAGGCGGCTGCTACAAGCTTGGGTGCAAGGGGCTGCGGCCCTGGCAGGGCAGGGGCGGGAGCGGAGAGCACCCCGTCCGGCGGTGAGGGCTTTGTGTAATGCACAGCGCCACCTTCTGGGCGCCTGGCGCGATGCCCTCTGGTCAGTATTGGAGTTGGGGGGGGGGTGATTGTTTGTTTGTTTGTTTGCTTTTGTTGTGGTTTTTTTGTTGTTGGTTTTTTTTTTTTTTTTGTCTTTACGGAATTGGTGCTTGGGAAAACAAAATACCTTAAGCTGAAAGGCCTGTCATCCTTTTAGGCCTGCCAAATCTGGCAGTGCAAGTCCTCATCTTGTATCTGTGAGGTATCACTGATACCATCCTTAAAAAATGTTCTAAATTGTGCTTGGGAACCTGTTTAAAGAATACAAGTTTTATCAGCTGCTGAGCGATACTCCAGAGAATTAAATCTGTAGAATAAAAATGAAGGTCTCAGTCTGTTTTGTATGCTAAAGACTGCTCTTACTTTTGTAAACGTACCTGGTAATCCAAGTAACTGCTGCTTCTTTTCTCATAGAAAGCATTGTGACCTACAGGAAAATTAAAGATCCAAAGTAAACGTGATCACTTTGTCTGGGTTTTATTGCTTTTAAGTTGCTATAACTCCTTCTTTTGGGGTTCTCGGAAGGAAAAAAAAAATGTTTTTTGTCTTTGAGTTTTTATCCTATAAATAGCTACATTTGGACAACATTCACCATGGTCTAAAATCTGGGATAATAGAGTTACTAAAATTATCCTAGCAGATGGAATGAAAGATTCAGCATTTACTGACACTCATTAATAGTGTCAGATCATTCACCTGAACTCTTATTTGGAGGAAGTATGCAATTTTAGTAGCACCGATATAACAGTATGGGAGATACAGCTGACACTGAGAGGGCTTTTCTTTTCTGGTTACTTGCGTTCAGTTAATAAACCCAAGCAAAAAAAAAACCAACCAAACAAACAAAAAAAAGCGAAGAATAACCATTAGGGGTGGAGGAGAAAAGGGGAATGAATGTGTTAAAAATCATAATTGCTAAAATAAATTTGAAAAATGAAGCTGTATCCAGAATAACCAGAATTGATAGATTCTATCTCTGGGTAGAATTATAGATTTTGAATTGTTCTTATTGCATCACGGTTGACTACACAGTATAGATAATTTACCAGCAGTGATGCAATGGAGTAAGAATATCTTTAAAAATAAATTAAAAATAGAAATTCTTTGCATGTCAATAGTAAGTCTGTTCTGAGGATTTCGCATTAAGCATACTATAATCAGTACATTTTGTATTCCAGAGAGTCTGATTCTAATGACTGTGTAATCTGAGGTTTCTGGATAGCACAGTGCTTAACAGTACAATTAATTTGTTGTTAAAATGCTAATTGAATGGGTATTTACTTTTTCAATATAAGTGTTAGTTTGGTCTGTCAGACAGTATTTAATATATAAATAGAATAATGTCTAACTCTTCCAGTATATTCTGTGTGCATAGCAACAACATAAATTGTTAATGTGTTTAATCTTTGTGTTCAGGTAAATCCTCAGTATTACAGTTGGGACTTCAGTTTCTGACATCCAAAAGTGATTTAGTCTCGATTCATCTACTGTGTTGATTTTAAGTTGTTGATCTGAAAAAAAAAATAATAAAATCAAATGTTAGCTTCCAGTGGGGACAGGGGATCCTTGAGCAGCACTCACACCAAGTAGTTTATTTGGTTAAATACAATTCTTAATTTTTTTCCCCGTCCATGTTTGGGATGTATGCGTAACAATCTTTAAATTTGTCTAATTTTTTTTTCTATATACTTTGGAACCACGGAACATAGATATTCTTGTCGACTCCTAACTGGTATGAGATGTTTCAGTGCTGCAGTTTTATAGTGGAGTTATCTAACAGTATAGTCTTTAGATTATGGCTGTTCTTTGTGGCTTTTAATTCTGCTTTTCATAATCATCTGTGCTCTTCAAAGTCCTAATTCAAACCACCTGTTGGAGTTGTAGTTTAAGCCAGGCAAACAACTGGCTCTGGAATCTGACCGTCTTTCAAAGTAGATAGCACAGTATTATCCAGGCTGTCATTACCTTTGAAAATCAATGCAGGGGACATGTAAGCTGCCTCTTTTTCCCTCCGAGTGAGACTTTCAGCAATGGTAGAGAATATGGGAAGCAAGGTGGTATCTCAACATTTAAGTAGATACTGATGACCATCTCTCTTGGATTTCATATGTCATTATCTTGTTTTCTGGTTGATTGAATGTAGTCTAAACAAATAGTAGTATTTCAGGAAAAACAAATCAGAACATGTCTAGTCTTCAAGTAGTAAATGGTACTAATTATAGCTTTTCTTTGTTAGTAACTGAAAAACTGAGTGTTTTTTTCTGGAGGGTTGGTGGTGTTTTGTTGTTGCTTTTTTACTAAATACCACATAATATTTATGGAAATTGCAGGATACTGTGGAGAGTAGTTACCTTGAGATATATTGAAACCAAACTTAGGAATAATGTATACCATATAGATAACAGATATATCCTCATCAGAGAATGTCTACGTTTCAAAATTCTGACTTAGTTCTTACAGCAGTTGTTGATGTTTGGAAAGTTGCTCAAATAATTTTTATTTTTTTTACTGAAGCAGTCAGCATTGCCTACATAAGTTCATATTGAAATAAAGTTGGAAAAAAAATTGTGGTGTCTATTCTTCGTCTCATCTGCTAATAGAACTTTTCGGAGATAGTTCAGGAGTGTATAAACTGTCATAATAAAGCTTCAGAAAAAAAAACTCCTTAAATAGTTTCTATCAAGCATAAATTGAATTTAACCTTATTTTTTTATAATTTTGGCTCGAGCCTCTTACAAAACTCTCTAAGATACATATCGATATTAGTTAATGGTAGACAATAGGTGACTTGCATGTAATTTTAACGAAAAGGTATCAAAACTGATTGTTTTTTAGATGAATGGGTAAGCAGATGTTTTCCTTGGTTAAAACTTGAAGGCATTTTATTTTAGCTCCCTTAGATCTTATGCACTAATAACCTAAACTTTCTTGCTATCTTTTCATATGCAGGCAGAAGGAGAAGACAGCCTTAAAAAGATGCAGCTGATGGAGCTTGCAATTCTGAATGGCACCTACAGAGATGCCAACATCAAATCACGTAAGCATGTTATGATCTTGAGGGTCAGTGCAACCGTAGTGTTTTTGTAGGGTTTGATTCCTAAGCCTGCTTTCTGGAAAATGGACAATACCAACCGGGTTGGAGAATGGAAGGCACTGTTAAATAAATAAACAAACCAGAACAGTAGGTGGCCATTGCGGGGAATCTTCTGGAGATAAGTTTTGCCAGGTTTGGGGTGTTTTTTGTTGTTGCTGTTTGCTTTCCATTTGTTTGATTTTTGTTTTGTCTTTCTGATTAAAAAAAAAAAAAGTTTGAATTGAAATACTTACAGATACATAGTTCAAACTAAATGTGACCCTTAAGCCAGATCTTTCAATTTTACAGCCTTTTTTTTTTCCTTAATATATATAAGGGGCGATGGACACCCTTTCCATTTTACTATCAAATAATCAGTTTGAAAATATTACATGTGATCAGGATACTGTGAATACATTTATCTGTATTATATTCCTTCCTTTCATCTTGCTTGCATGTGTTCCCCCAGTGTTATGTTTTTTCCAGCAATTCAGCTGATTTTACTCCTGAGTTCACAGGGATCAGTGATGTAATGAGCCATTTTTGCAATGTCTTCAATTAGATCTGTGTGAGAAAGCTTTTGTAAACACATGTATGTGCACATTTACACTTTAATTATATACACCAAGTAATGACAGCGTATATATATATATTATGTGTGATACAAACTATTTTCTCTAGTTCAAAATCTAATTTCTGCTTCTGAAAATGAAATTTCTGATGATGCTCTTCCAAAGTAAACTTTTGCTGTAGCTACAGAACTGATATCAAACGTAGGCACAGTGAAGTCAGTTGTTTTTTTCACCAAGGGCCTACTGATATTCGCAAAGTTGTTTCTCAGCACAAACTCAATTTCAGTGTTGAATATGCTTAAAGGTTGGAATGCAGTTAGGTCAATTTGAGAGCACTTACACCAGTGTAATTATTCTGATTGGAAAGGGTACATAAGCAAGGGCTTTTAACACCACAGTGCTGATGATGTCTTCACCTCCTAATTAATACCATAATATCTAAAGCTAGCTCAGTTTTAAACCTATTAGAGTCCTCAATTTATTGCGAATTTATGAGTAAAGTAACTTCTAGTTTAAATTGGTGCAAATTGTTGCATAGTAACCTTTGTATTAATTTGAGTAATTTCTTTGTCTGCTCTATTCCCACTGCTTTGTTTAAGTGTAGGTGGGATGATGGTTTTTTTTTTTTCCATTTTCTGACTAGATATTTTCATTCTGCTATTCACTCTTTGATAATGAGATATTTTCATTGTTTGCATTATGACTTTACTGAAAACTTAAGATATAGAATCCATGCTGATGTATTTCAGTTGAAAAAAAGGAATTGAAAATGTTCAATGTTTTTTTTTAATTTCTACATTGAGCATTGAAAAAAAAAACAAAAAATTCCACAAACTCCACCCTCTCAAATCTGAAAATCTTTCCACACATTTCTCATTTCTCTTTTCAGACCACCTGTAAGTTAAGCAAATCAGTGTAGATCAGCAGTAGTGCATCAGAACTTTTTACAACAAATAGAAGAGTTTTGTTTGTCTGTTACCAGCTGATCCATGTTAGTGATTAAGGAGTTGTTAGTATTGTATTCCAGCAGACTTCAAATAACAATTGAGTAAGAAAAAAAAAAAAGCAGTAAAACATTTTATCTTGGAGAATTGGTTATCAAAATAACTTTTGAGTATTTTGTTCATGCTGTGGTAGGAGAGGAGATGTGTTTTGTTTCTGGATCCTCTAATTTCACTGATCCTGGGAACTGGAACTGTGTATATGTTTAAACACAACATAAGAGATCCAAAACCGTAGAACTCTCATACGGTAGCTCTGCATAACTGAGTATCTGTGGACTCTGTGGTTGCACTACATTTTGTACTCTGTATTTGATTATGAAAGTATTCTCCTTGTATCTCCTGCATGCATCTCAGTCTCATGCAGTCTTTATAGCATAAATGAAGAAATGTGGTCTAAATGGAGCTTTTGTGCTGTGTAACCTGTTTGAGAAATCTACCTCACTGTTTTACAATGGCTTTTTTATTTTGCATGTTCATACTTAATCACACTGGAAAATGGAAAGCTGTTTGCATTTGAATGGTGTGCTTTGGCACTGTGTGATCAGCGCATGTACTAATGATTTCCTTTTATTTTTCTTCTTTCCTACTTTTCCCCTTTTTTCCCATTCTTTCCACGTTTTGTACTGCTATCTCCATACTTTCCTCTGAATTTCTTTGCTTACTGTAGCAGCCCTTGCCTTTTCTCTTGCAGCAACAGCCCAGGCTCCAAGGATCATTACTGGGCCTGCGCCTGTTCTCCCACCAGCTGCCCTGCGTACTCCTACGCCAGCTGGCCCTACCATAATGCCTTTGATCAGACAAATACAAACCGCTGTCATGCCAAACGGAACTCCTCATCCCACCGCTGCAATAGTGCCACCAGGACCCGAAGCTGGTTTAATTTACACCCCGTACGAGTACCCCTACACGCTGGCACCAGCTACATCAATCCTTGAGTATCCCATTGAACCTAGTGGTGTATTAGGTAAGACTCTTACCCATGCATGACTGCAGAATACATTGTACGCTTTCATGATATTTGCATCTAGAAGTCTTTTTAAGAAGGCTTAAAGGGAAAATAAAACAAAACACACACACACTATTGCCTCAGATATATCACTATTGCCTCAGATATATCACAATTGCCTAGGAAGATGGATGGTGTAATTCAAACATTTTAACATGTTTTGCATTTTTAAATGTATGTGTTTAGCTTATTAGTAAGATTGTTGAAAACAAAATCTTAGTGTTTGTGTGTCATGAGATGGCAGATACATAGGCAAGAAAAAAACAAATAGACGTTGATGTCTATTGTACGTAATTTGTTCTCCCATCAATACCAGATTTGTTTGTGGCAACTTCAGCATGAATTTCCAGTTACCATTGGAAAAAAAATTGCAGTATCTTTTTAGTAGCCGAACTGGAAAGAGCTGGAAGATGTTTTTTCAGTTTGTTTGGGTTTTGTTCTTTATTTAGAACACATTTGATCCATCTCTCCTCAGCGATAGGAAGCTGTAAATCATTTTGTAAGCAGAAAGTAATTTTGGTGAATAAATATAAAGGAAACTAAGTTTTGAGCAGTGGACGATACAATTAGCAACTTTATTGATTGCCTTTTTTTATATACGTTGTGTTGAAATGTCCATCATTCCTAATATTTCAGAACATTGACTTGCTGTATGAAGGCGAAAATGATAAAGCAGCCTACACAGTGCAGTTAACTAGTCAATGTGGAAAGAGCAGTTCCTGTAGTGTTTTTGTTCCCTTCTGTCTGCAGAATATAAATAATCTTCTCGTTAGTTTGTTCTGAATTGCATATGACCTTGGTGCTGCATAATGTTGATTTTATAGAACTTTGATCTTAGTTTGTTCAGTGGCAGTTATTGATTTACACAGATTCTAAACATCTCTAATGAACACTGGACAATAAGGTTCAAAGTCAATATTTTGTTGAAAGTATTGCAAAAAATCAGTGTTTCACTTAAATGATGAATAGTTGTTGTGTTATCTGTCTGTGTGTTTCCCCATTACACAGTAAAAAACAAAATGTATTTAAGACTTTTCCCTTTCAGGATTCGTGAGGCACTAGTAGGAGTTTTAATAGGGCAAAATTATTCAGTAGGTCTGTTTTTTGGGCGTCTTGTTTTCCACCATCTCATAGCCAACATCCAGTGACTATATGATAACGTCATCATTTATTTATTTCCTATAAACAAGTGCATGCTCTCCCCAGCTCCACCACCCCGATCTGTCAGTCCTTACTGTGGCGCTTGCAATATCTCCTGGGGTAGAGTTGCAGCTACAGGCATTGTCACAATACCTATCAGTTGCTGGTTAGTGGTAATCTCCCCTCCTGAATTTAGTTAATAGAAAGTAAAAAAACGGTACTAAGTTAATATTATGCAGGAAACTTTCACTGATTTCTCACAGAACTTTGCATACTTTTATACTATCACTCCCAAAAGGCAGCTGATGCCAATGCACTCTTCTAGGCACAGCTGGGAGTGCAAGTGTGTAGCCTAAAATGGTTCTCTCTAAGTAGTCTGATTTTAAAAAAGGAAAAAGAAGAGAAAAAAATCACCACACCCCTGTTTGCGTAGCACGGAATCAGTGAGTAATACGACATCTGCTCTATTATCTGAGCATTTGCATTGATTTAATTTAATTAAATGAGTTTTTGGTTGAATTTTACTTCATAACATACTCATGCTCATGAGTAATGTTATATATTTTGTCCATTTTGTACTGGACCTTTAAGGTACCTTAAAAACAATTCTGTTAAAAATAACAGGAATGCATCCCTTTGAGTATTTTTGGGGATATTGGTGTTGGAATCAAATTTTAGTTGGTGACTAACTTTGAATTCCCTTCCTTTTATCTTTAGGTATGGCTTTCCCAACGAAAGGCTAAGAATTCAAGAACGGTCTTAACTGATCCTTCATCAGATCTGAATTTTAACAAATGCTTAGTTTCAGCAGCCTTGAGAAAAGCTTGGCCTAGCAGTCAGTGACTTACTTGCACTTTTTTGCACATAGATTTAAAATGAAATAGTGCTATTAATTTGGATTAGCCCCTATTATTACAGAGTAGCGGTAATTTATGAGTGTATAGTAGTATACTGACTGCTAAGTGTTCTATATAGTGTTTGCTTTACTAATCACCTAATTCATTGCAGTTCATACTTATTGACTTAAAGTTTAAAATCCCAATCTGTAGGCTTGAAGAATTGCTTTAAAACTTCTTTTTTGTGGTAGAACTGGAAACGATCTTAAAGTTAGCAAATAATTGTCAGTATTAAAAGATGGCATTATTTAAAATAGTCCTGCTGCAAGAAAGGCACTTCAGTGAATATGTGACTAGTAAAGCTTAAATGTGCTTGGGTCTAATAGATTTCATGAAATACTGTAATTTTGGGATTGTAAATGAATGGATTAAACAGGTTAAGGCCAGGATGTTTAAAGTAAATGCAATATTAATCTGCACAGATAAACTTCTTACGGTTAAAATTTGAAACTACTGTGCCTTAACTTGTTGCTTTTCTTAAAATGAACTTTTGTAGTTAATGATCATTTAAATCCATTTTGATAAACCTGCTGTTAATGTTTTCTTTGAATGTTTTCTAACTTTGTCTTGGTAATTGCAATTTAACTAGGTGCGGTGGCTACTAAAGTTCGAAGGCACGATATGCGTGTCCATCCTTACCAAAGGATTGTGACCGCAGACCGAGGTTAGTTTAGTTCTGGAGTTCTTGTTTGTAAGAAGTGCTTTGAGTGTACATGAGATTTGCAACACCACAGCTGGTTAACCAAAAACCCTATTTTGACCCATTCATAATTTTTTTTCACAAAAATGTGAATAGTTAATATTTTAGAGCTTAGGGAATACTTGTGGTTTGTAAACCTGCCTTTCCCAGCTCAATTAAATATATACACTTTGTCGTATATTTAATATCAAACCTATAACAGATTTCCCTTTTAAAAACTATTTAAAGATCCATCTGCATCAGGAAACCCTATGAGTTAAGTGCTGCAACGATTAATTTGTGTTCCCCCCTCTCCCTCCGATTTGTTCTTTTAATTGGTGTGGAAATATCAGATTGGTGTTGCAAAATAAAATGAATGGATGGTTGCTTAATGAGAAAGAAGTAAAGGAATAAATGCCTCCTGTCTGTGTCTGGAGAAATTTGAAGATTTAGATTCCTTTTTTTCCAATAAACTTTTGAGCCACTGTACTGTATATTTTGAGGAGGATGCATGTTCTCAGATACCTAACTGAATTCAGAAAGGTAAGGGCTGTGAAGAAAACGCTTCAAAAGTTGTTTGAGTTTGAATTAATAAGGATGGGGGAAGGGAAGGTGTTTTGGTTTTCTGCCAAACTCTGTTTCCTGGTTTTTACCTCTTGCTGCTAAAATGCGTAACCTGAAGGAGAAGCAACTTTTGAAGTCCTGTTGGTGAGATGACATCCAATATTTGGGCATCTCTCTTTTAACTCTTGACTGGAAAGTAAATCTTCATTTTTCTCCCATTCCTCAAACGTAATGCCTTTGGACCCCTGAATGAAGTATTTAAGCTTATTGAGAAAATCAATATTTTCGGTTTATTGACATTGGCTAATAAACAGTGTAGGCTGAGCATAGGAGCTCCCGAATTCTTATCCTGTCCCTGCTGCTGACTCAGTGTGGGTTTCGGCAAGACATTTAATCTCTCTGTGAATGTTTTCCCATCTGTAAAATAAGGATAATAATACTTCCCTACCTCACAGGGGTGTTGTGGGGGTTCTTGTTTGTACAGGGCTTTGAGGACACAAAGCTTTATGTGCCAAGTATTATTATTCTGCTCTCATCAAAATCAGTGCTGTGCAGGCTTATATGATATTGTAATACTCAGAAGCCAAATTCCGGTGACAGATCTGACTACGCTTCATTTCTCGCCATCTCCTATAAATTTTCTACGAGAAACGATGCAGATTTCAGTCAATACATGAAAAACGGCCCTCCTGGATACTTGCTATGTTTCTGTAACACTTTTACCTTTCGTATGGAAAGAACATATGCTTTACGAAAGATGTAAAGCTGATAACAAGACACTACTTAGGTTTCTCAGAAGGTTTCTTATTTCTTGAAAGCTCTTCAGTGGGCAATGGGGCATAGCCAGAATAAGGTCATAGCAAATGTTGACAAAGAGAAAAATAAAAAAAGAGATTATAACCTATATTCTGACTAGTGCGATAAATGTTAGGATTTGATTGTCTTTAAAAGTTTAACCTGATGTTACAAAGATCAGTTTTTACTTAAGATCATTTTGATCTGCAGTGGTAGCTTTACGTTACCATAAAACTACTTGTTCAGTTGGATATTTGCCTGAGACAGCTAGTAAACACACTGATAAAGTACAGAGGGGGAGAAGCATACCGATTTTTTTATTTGCTTTCATCATTGTAGCATTTAGTCACTGTATATTTTAAATATTTGGTGAAGGGCCCAGGTGTTTTGTCTGGGGATGCCACTTATAAGGCACTGAAAAAAAAATATTGTTTTCATTTTACCTTCTTTTAAAATATAGCCATTTTCTGATAGTACAGTATTCTTCTCTAACCATATTTGAAGTCAATTGTATTTTAAATAAATAAATTCAGGTGGCTTATCTCCTATGGAGTAAGTCATGTATACCTCTATCTGTCTGCATGAAAACCATGCTGAGATTTCAGGTAAACATTTTTTTAGTTTCATCTAAACAACACCGGTGTTGTCTTAAGAATCGTACATGAAATAAACTTTACAACTTTATTTCATTTTATTCTGACTCCAAAATCCTAGATTATCCCCGGCCCGGCAGTTTTAACAGTTTTGCAAAAGGCTTTGAAAAGCATTGTTCAGGAATGAAACAGATTCTTGAACATGTTAAAGTTATGTTGTAGAATTAAAATTCTAAGTATTTATCATACTCATTGAGTTGTTCAATCACTGATACACTTCCGTAGCTATGGCCATGAAAAACAATGTCAGCAAACCGAAATATATATATTTTTTTCAATGCAGAAATGTTTTTTACGTGGTTAAATGTTGCTAAAACTATGTTTGCATTCACTGGGTCTAAAGTTTTTTGTTGTTGTTTTTGTTTTTGTTTTTTTTTTTTTAAATTCTAAATCGATTTTCAGATGACTTGGTAGTACTACTGCATTCACTTTTTAAGTAGGTTTTTACTCTTTGCATAGGTTTTTTTTTAGAGATAAGCACTGCATTTAAAGCAAGAATCCCGGAATGTGTAAATGTTTTTTACTCTTTACAACTAAGCATTTAGAATTGGTGAAGGGTTGAAAAATGTAGCTCATTTTAACTAAGAATAAAACCCCAGTTTATAAATAATACAAAATTGAATTTGATGCATATAACAGAGAGACTGACTGATTTAATTGTAATAAACTGTAAATGGTGTTGCACAGTTGACAAACCTGTGTGTACTGTAGAAGGCCAGAGACATGGCAGAGGATGTATCACAGGTGTACTGGTATTTTTAAAAGGTAGCTTGCTTTGGTTATAAACTCCACAAGAAATAATAATGCTCAGAATATTCTTGAATGTTATATCCAAACCAACTGTCACATAATTTATATATAAATTTTAATACAGTTTAATCAAAATTGTAATCAGTATCAAAATGCTTTAAGAGTCTGTGTTTCTAGTATACCTGTAAAGTGGTGAGATTGTGCCACATAAATATTTATTTTTAGTTTTTGCTTATTTTTGAAACAGCCGTTTTAATTTAAACAAATCCCAGTTAGCATGATTCTGAAAAATATCAGGGAGCACGTGGTCTCATTTATGCTACAGTAGTCATTTTTTTTAAGTGTTTATGAACTGTATCCTAAATGATAGGCCATTTTTGTTATGTGAAGGTAAATCAACCCATGAGAATGATTGCTAAGTCGATGCTATCTGTGAATATTACACCTACTGGACTTCATTTGAATGAAATGGCACAAATCTGACTTTGCACTGAATACCTTTCTCACTTTCATCTCCTCTGCCTTAGTCAAAATGGCAACAGTACAAAAACTTTATCAACCTCAGAATTTATTAGCTATGATTAAGCTGTTGAATGAGTCTTAAAAAATAAAAATAAAAAAAAAAAAATCATACTACTGTTAAGTGGACCAAGTTTGGTGAAGGAGAATGTGAGAGAATGATTAAAGAAGGAACAGCTCAAGAACATTGGGAATGATAACTTTCCACTTGAGAATTTTTTTTTATGTTTTACTGTAATTTGTTTGTGGTTTTGGGTTTTGTTTTTTGTTTTTTTTTTCTTTTTTCTTTTTCTTTTTTTTTTTTTGCAAAAGAAAATAGTATTTACAGGTGGCTTCTTTTAAAATATAAAAATATAAAGCAGGAATGTATATGAAATGTCAGATTTTATTGTATTTGCAGAGTATTAGCTTTGAAAATGAATAAAGAGAGCTGTTTGTAGTTTTAAAATGCCTTATTAGTATCAATTAGATATTTTCTCTATTTTTTGATGTACTTAGAGCTTTTTAAGTATAGAATTTAAAATGGCAGGACTTTTACAGTGTTTACATGCAAGTGCATTTTATAAGTGTCCTATATGTGTAAAATAGTATTTGGAACGGGAAGATGCTGGCTGAAGTAGCAGCCTTAGCATTTTCCTCGTTCCCACGATGATGCCTACGTTGCTAGACTACAGTTTAGTACTGCTTTGTATCATGAGGCCAAGAAATTCCATGTTGTTTGTAAATAGAATAAATGAAAGGCAATAAAAAATTTATTGAACAAAAAAACATTGTTTGGCCCCTAGTTTGTTGAACCAAATTGTTTCTGTAAGTCCAGAATTCCTCAGATCCATTTCTTTTAACAACCAGTTATTAATAATCACATCCATCATTAATAGTTGCTTAATGCTTGCACCTGGGGAGGTACTAATGCTTAATAGCAGTCAGATACTGATGCCGTGCACTGACTGTTGTTTCCAAATTCTTCCGAGTTCCAAAACTGTTCATTGTTTTTGTTTTCCAATTTCCTTCATCGACTGCTACTAACCATTAGTCGTTAGTTGTATTTTATCTCTATTTCTCCTGTTAACCAGTTTTGTGGGAGCGGGCTTCTCCTTCCCGTGTCCAAATCATGATGGAGGGCTGTCATGATTTTATTGCATTCCGTAGATGGTGTCGATCAGTATGTCAGAATTAAACATGCTTGTTTTTTATTAGTTGTGATTAGTTTTCATGTTGTCATTAAGCCGTCACTAGCTGGAACTAATCTCTTCTCTATCTTTTCTTTCTTTTTTTTTTTTTTTTTTTTTTTTTTTTTTTTTTTTTTTTGTTCCTAACCACCCAGCCGCCACCGGCAACTAACCTATGACCTTCTGACCTCTGAACTCTTCACCCAATGATGACCTGACCATGCCTGCCTGCTGATCAGTTAACTGGTAATCGCCTTTGCTTGCCTGTCTTCAGTGCAGCGAGCTGGGGCACTTGTCCGTTCGTCTTACCATCTAACAAAACAGACAAAGAAATTGTTGTCCTCCAACTCCGCTTTTTTGTGTTCTCCTGTCTGGGTGAAAGTGGTTCTAGAACCTGCACTGAATAGTAGTAAAGCAATAAGGTCCAATTCATCCCTCCGCACTGATCATCCTCTAGCGTCCCGCCCCAAGCGAACGGTAAGGAGGCCTCGCACGAGATGGAGACAGATGTCCCTTAACTACCGATGACAGAGGCAGTTACTGTGAGAGACTTCTAGGAATATTTTTCTTCTCAAAAAAGAAGTCAAAGCTCTCTCTGAATGTACTGTGTGATGATGCATCATGCATGAACCTTTGGTCAGGGATGTCATTGGTGAAGGGATTCCAAAAAGTATTCAAAATTTGACATGCTGTTTAGTCACTACCAGTGCCCTCAAAGGGCGGAAGTTGCAGCCTTTTTTCTATTGCCTGCCAAATTGGATGTTTTAAAAAAAAAAGAGTGCCATGAAATACAGTGAATTTTCAGAACTACGTCAATGCAGTGAACAAAACAGCAACACTATGAAAGCTAAATCTGAGTTTAAATTATTTTAACCATATTTTAATCTCCTCGGAAGATTACATGAGAACAAGGTACATGCATTATGTGTCACATTACTGGGCAAACTGTTCAAATATTTTTTTTAAACCTCCCTGTATAGAAAAAATTTCATTAAGGATGTAAAAGCCATGCTTGCCTATTTGCTGTATACATGTAACGAAATTGTAGATAAAGTGTAGTGCATTGAAACAAAATGAACAAAAAAGTAGATACTTTTACTATACAAGGGTGCTGGTGCAGAAAAAAAAAATATATTTTTGGAAATGTAGCATTTTATACTTTCAAGTGTTATAAAAAAAGAAAAAAAGAACAAAGAAACCCTTTATTTCATTAAATGATTTTTTCTGGTGGTTGTCAAGAAACAAAAGACCAAAAGAGCCTTTTAGTCTTTCTTTTTTATTTTTTAAGTATTGGAATAAGTCTAAAGAAAAGGAAGTGCCTTATTTTCTTCATGGTCATTTAGTCAAATGTCTTGTATAATCATCTTCTCCCTCAGACAAGTTACTGCATGCCACTCAGTCGCCCAGTATGTGAAAAGAAGCTGTGAGGAAAGACAAATGATGAGTTGACCATATTAATTACCTGATTTTTGCCATATTAGTGTGATGTGACTTTGCCATAATCGCATTATGAAAAATATTTGCTAAGTTTTTGTCGAATCAGCCCATAGTTACTTCCACAACTCTGTTTTTCGAATCAGAGCTAATACAGTACTTGTGCAACGTAAACCAAAGGTTCTGTGATACAGACTGTCTCATTCTAAGTTAGACTATTAGCTGAGAAATGTTGGTAGAGCTGGAAGTATTTCGTTTTTGTTCAGGGATGGAGACAAGTTTTCTTGACTTTGGTTGGAATAAATACGCATCAGACATAGTAGATGTCAGAGTCATCCAGAAAACTGGTGTTCTGTGGATAACGAAAGTGCTTAGCTAGTCCTCAGTTATGGTCTGAGCATGTCCCCCATTTTTGTGAGCAGTTCCTGCAGTGTCAAGCAGTACGCAAGTTATTTATTTTTCAGCTCTCCTTTGATTAATGTTACATCTGCCTACTGGCTGTCTTTCACAAGATAAGCAGGAGGGGGACATCAGTTAGCTGTTTGAAGCTCAGTTATGCTGTGTTTTTAACCCTTACTTCCACATGAGACTGATATAGCTGGGCAATCACAGGAGTTGAAGCTGTTGAACGCACAGTATTTGAATCTAAAAAACATTAAGTATTACTTTGTGTGGAGCTCAGTACTAAGCTTGGCAAATATCAGGTGATAACTTTACTCCCCTTCTTGTCAACTTACTCTCCTCCTGCAAATCTTCACAGCTTCCAAATGAAAGGTCAATAGTAAGCTAAGAGGGCTTACATTTTAAGCACCTGCATGGTGACCTCATCTAACATCTTGTCTCACCTGGAAATAATTATCAGTTTATTTACTATGCAATAGACATTCATCTTTTTGTATTCAGCTAGCTTTTTGTTTATTGTACCACCGGCTTTGTCTTCCTGTTACACATACAGTTGTTGATTTTACTTACAGTATATACTGTGCCATTTTGATTTTTTTTTTTTTGGTTGGTTGAATAAACTTGCGACACTCGAACATTTGAAGAGAGATTTGCTAAAACAATACCAGTATTTGATCCAGTTTCATCTCAACTATGATAAAACCTGGACATTTTAGATGTTTATCAAAGGTCTTTTATTGGGAGGGAGGGGAAGTATGTGAAACAGATGTGTGACATGTGAAAGTAATGTTTGCTCTGAACAAATTTTCTGAAAACTTAGTTGACAAAATTTTGGATCAACTTAGGAAAAAAAAAGCATGACTTTTGAAATCTCTGAATGCCTTGGTTCTCAGTATTATCATTCTTTAATGACTTTTTCTTTATTAAAATAAGTAGTTTTAAGACTTCTTTCTGACAGTATTATGTAATTTTTTTTTTTTTTTAGAGTGGGTAGATGGGAGTGTCGCTTGTATGTAACCGTACAGATGACATGTATTTGTCTGTTCTTTATTATCTTAGTAGTTTCATGCTATGTATGTACCATAACCAACCTATTGCCTATGAGAAACATGTAAGATAATGTATTTACAGCCATTGTTACAAGTTTATAATGTATTTTTCTATCTTGTTTTATATGTATGTTATATAACATTCAAAAAGAATTTTTTTCCTGATTGAGAAAAAAAGGATACAAAATGCAAAACCCACGATTTTGATAACAGAGAAATTGCCAATTGTTTTGCAGTACTTTATTATATTGGGAGTGTTGTCTTTCTTGGGCTTTTAGTTAGCTACTGGATGAATACATTAGACATATTTGGGTTTTAGTTGGGTTTTTACATAGCTTGCATTTTAATTCTTTGGTTCTTTGCTGTTTCTATTAACCCATAGCATTATTTTAATAAATGTTATAATACCAACCTACTAACTCTGGACTATGTCTGTTTATTAACCATTACATGTTTAATTAAAGTAAACAAATAAAGACGGAAGAATGTAAAGTCTTGAGTTACTGGACTAACCCTGAAGAACGTGACCACAGATAACACAACGTGACTTGTTTTTATGTTGTTTGTCGGCTGACATTCTGCACACTACTATTAAGTTGGCTTTGGTCATTCTGGCCTTTTACCTTGGGGAACGGGTGCCAGTAGATAAGGGAACAAAGTAGCATTTATTTTTTTGAGGCATTCTTCTTGTAGAGTCTTGCCACTTGCCTTTCAGCATCTGCATTACTAATTGCACACTTTCTTTTTCTTTCTCTAAAATAATTACTGTCGGCTCGCAGCAAAAGAGCAAAGATGCCAGTGTATTGGTAAATCACGATGGTGTACAGAAACCAGTTTGATTCTTTGTTGAACCATTCAGAGGTTGCAGTTAATCTTGTTGCAATTTGTGATTTGTTGGCTTGGGCACCTGTTGCATCATGGGACATTTCCAAGCACAAAACGCATCTAGATATGATTAGCAGTACATTGAAATACAAAATCTTCTTTTATTCCCTTGCCAAAAGTGCCTTATTTTCTTCATGCCATGCTATTTTTATGTAATTTTTTGTACTTCTGCTATAGTCTATCAGTATTGCCTAGCTCAGGGGAGTACAAATTCTGTAAGCCAAAGGTCAGAACGGATCGCTTCCTAATGACTGTAGAAAGCATAAAAACACACCTTTCACTAAATTTCCAAGCCACAGCCAGTTCAAATTCCAGGTCTGCCTTTATGTAATCTTTATCCCTGCGGATGAGTGTAGCAACATGAATGCAGGGAATTGAAACGGTGGAAATGCTGTTTTGCTTGTACTTCTATGCAGATGATTTTTACGGAAACGTTTCTCTTGCCACTTCTGTTGTCTGAGGCTCCTTCCCATGGCATGGGTAGTCTGCCTAGATTTGCAATCTTAAGGGGACAGTCATTACAGCTAACGTCAAGGGAGGCTGTCGGTGTAGATCGCTTCAGATATCAACAGCCTCGGTGAAAAACCCCATTTATTTTCATGTATATAGTAAAAATTAATTTAAGGAGATTTCACAACATTTATGATGTTTCAAACTACGCATCTTGAAGTCCATGCGACATAAAATTGTAAAAAGTTCTTCCAGTGTTGCTAATAATTAAAATTGAATGCATCTTTATTTTATGGAAGAAAAATAGGTGAGCTATGATGAAGATGTTTGTTTTATGAGGCTGTGTAGCTTTTAGTTTGTTCTACAGAAACGCAGAGGTACAGTTAGATTTCTATCAGTACATTTAGAATAGTTTCACTTGTACAGAAATTTGAACAGATCACAGATATGTTGCTATCCTAAAAGTCAGTCACAGGTAGATGATGAAACAACAAAAAAGGGCATTTTCAACAGATAATGTTAGGAAAATTTGATTAAGTGATGACACGAGTGTCATTTCAGAGTCACTAATTTATATTCTTTGAACGTTTCATCAGAGGCGCAAGTTTAAGTTCTGTGAAGCATTCTCCAGTGTAAGTGAAACTATTCAGGTGGGATAAATAATTAATCTTATATACTGAAAAATAGTCCGATTCCTAAAACTATTACTTTTCTGCAATGTTTCTAATGTTTTCTATTTTTCATTAGATGTGAACTACTGTCATACTTGGTCCACAGTGCGTTTTCATCTCATTCTTTTAAGTACTGAGAACTGCCCTAAGTTCTGACGTATTTTAAAGCAGAAAGAGGGCAAAACAATGGAAGCCCTTCAAACCCAAATTTTATGATAATCGCTGTTGACCATCAAATGCATTTCTCAGTTTACGTTAAGTGCCTGCCTGAACATTTATTTCGTACTTTGACTGCTTATTGGAAAGAAATAGGCTATTTTTAGAACTGAATTTGAGGGAGGATGCCTTCAGTGCTGCAGCATCACTGAAGGTAAATTATTCTTTATTATCTTCCGCGGTTAAATTCTTACTTTACATTTGAAAGATCTTGCATTCAAGTCATGTATAGAGTTGCTGGTCTGTCCAGTAACATGGATTAATTTTAGGAGGAACATTTTTTTTTTTCTTCTAAGTAGCTCAGAATATAAGCAAAAACACCACAAAGCCTTTTAAAATAGAATCTGAGCAGTGCTATTGATTTCTTAAGTGAGATGTTGTACCAAATTATAACAAATTTTACTTCTCTGATAGTTTTTTCTGTTAGCAATCTAGAAAATATTTTATAGAGTCTTCAGGGATATCTTTCAGATATTTTTAATGAAATATGTTGACAATATTTATTTGAACAGACCTCTAAAAAGTATGTAAAAAATGGTTTATTTCCAGATGGACTCTTTGAGGGGGACCACTAAAAAGTTTTCTGACCTGAAAAAGCAGGGAAGCATTGAAGTGTTTCACTGTCCATTAAGAGATCATTTTAACTTGGGGGAAGCGTGCTTACAAATAAGTTTCATATATTCATATTTGGATAACAGTAGCAGTCTTCGTAACTAGCACACTGTACAGAATGAAATCTGAATAACACATTCCTATGGTGAAAGTACATAATTGTTATCGGAACTTGTCTTGTTTTAATATATTTGATGTATTTTCCTAAAACACTATTAATGAAATACCGTTCAAATAACACAAGCAGTAACATTAACACATGGTAATCAATGTTGAATCAAACTGGTTAACAAAAGTACAGTGCTCTTCCTTCTATGTGCCTGCGCACTAATTGCAGGTGGTATGGTTCTGCATAGGAGTGGGTGGGAGGCACAGCAGGCGGTGACTTGCAGTGTTGATTCCTTGCAGCTGGGATGTCCATCTGACAGCTGACTAATGGGGAGGAACCTGACTCCCAAGGCAAAGTTTAGCTGAGATCTGAATCTCATTAGAAGAATTAATTTTAAAAAGTATACATACATACATATAAGCTTCAACTTGTATTATGGCAGTTTGTGTGAAACATTTAAGGTTTTATTTGTGCAAAGTAATGTATTTGGGGGAGGGTGGGAGGGGACATGGACATTGCCAAAACACATGTAAATAAAACACCAATTATGACTGTACATTATGTGCAATAAAATAACTGGAAAAAGTGCATGTACTTTATCCTCAGAAGCAAATTGACAGCTCTCAAAGCTGTAGCTATAGTTTTATTTTCTGAAAAAGTTCAATTTTATTCTGTATCTAAACAGCAGAATAAAGAATGTACATTTTTCACACTTCAATTTTCATTAATGCTTTTAGCACTGTTATGAAAGTTGTCACATGCTGAAGAGACTTAAATTTTCATTAAATTTTCCAGGATAACCAAGGACAGATTATTGGCTATGCTGTGTTATCTGTAGAACTGTAAATGAGACAAGTGTGCATTACTTAACCATAAACATGAAATACACATTTTGATTATAGATTTGCAGATGCACCAATTTCATAAATTTCTTGGAGATGACCAAGTGGTGATGATGTTATCATAATTCTTTAAGCATAGCTGTTACAAATGTTGGTGCAAAAATGGAAGAGAAGTACTTTGTACTAAAGCCAACTGTTTTGGTTTATTCTGGTCACTGCTGTCCTAGCTAGTGTAAATAATCTAGTGAGAAACAAATTTCGGAGAAGAAATTGTGTTTTAAAACCTTCATTGATATGTATGCAGTAATACCTCTTCATTATTTAACTGTCCTGCATGATATCCCGGTTCCCAAATCGGAGGAAAAAAATGGAATTGATGGATGGACCACTCACTGGATAAAGGAATTGGCTGGATGGTCGCACTCGGAGAGCTGTGGTCAACGTTTCAATGTGGAGACCAGTGATAAGTGACATTTCTCAGGGATCAGTGTGCTGGGACTGGTGCTATTTAACATCTCAGTAGGCAGCATGAACAGTGGGATCGAGTGCACCCTCAGCAAGTTTGCAGATGACTCCAAGCTGAGTGGTGCAGTCAACACACTAGAGGGAAGGGATACTATCCAAAGGTACCTGAACAGACTTGAGAGGTGGGCCTATGCCAACCTCATGAAGTTCAACAAGGCCAAGTGCAAGGTCTTGCACCTGGGTCAGGGCAATCCCAAGCACAAATAGAGGTTGAGCAGACAATGTCTTGAGAGCAGCCCCGAGAAGATGGATTTGGGAGTGTCGGTCGATGAAAGATTCAACATGAGCTGGCTATGTGCACTTGCAGCTCAGAAGGCCAACTGTATCCTGGGTTACATCAAGAAAAACATGACCAGCAGGTCAAGGGAGGTGATTTTGTCCCTCTACTCTGCTCCCAGGAGATCCCATCTGGAGTACTGCATCCAGTTCTTGGGCCCTCAACACAAGGACATGGAGCTGTTGGAGCGGGTCCAGAGGAGGGCCACAAAGATTATCAGAGGGCTGGAGCACCTCCCCTATGAGGACAGGCCGAGAGAGTTGAGCCTGGAGAAAAGAAGGCTCTGGGGAGACCTTACAGCAGCCCTTCCAGTATCTGAAGGGGACGTACAGGAAAGCTGGAGAGGGACTTTTTACAAGGACAGGTAGTGATAGGATGAGGGGAAACGTCTTTAAACTGGAAGAGGGTAGATGTAGACTAGATATCAGGAAGAAGTTATTTATTGTGAGGGTGGTGAGACACTGGAACAGGTTGCCCATAGAGCTTGCGGATGCCCTCTCCCTGGAGATGTTCAAGGCCAGGCTGGATGGGGCTTTGAGCAAACTGGTCTAGTGGGAGGTGTCCCTGCCTATAGCAGGGAAGGTTGGAATTATATCTCAAAGGTCCCTTCCATTCCAAACCATTTCACGATTCTATAATTTATTTACTGAAGTGATTAAGTCCTTCTACCTCACAGTTTAAAAATCTGTGCTTCAGAAATAAGCAGAGAGTAGGTAAAGCCAAATGCAACACCTCTAGGAGTCTGACAGAATAGGGCAGGGGAGGCTAAATACCAAATGTTTGGGTACACTGTTCTAGAAAGGATGAAAAGTCTACTGTGATTAGCATTCAAAGACTTCTTCCATCACGAGCCTCAACACACCAGTGGCATATAGTCATTTCTGAACTAGCTTTAATCTTGGTAGTTAATTGCGTTAAAGCTGCAGAGATCTTGTTTGGTGTGTTTCACTTGATGAGGTAAAGCAGCCCTTGAGGTCTTTGCTGTTACTCTGAATGTAAACCCCAGTTTGTGTGCTGCAACCCTGGCTTGCTGAAGTGTGGGCACACCCTCGCTTTCTGTTCTATCTTTAACTGTCTAGCATATATGCACTGTGCAAACTCATTCTTTATCAGCCCATAGAAAACAGAATTATGATGATCTGCCGTGTCTCCTGCACCATGAGAATTCAGTCAGCGCCTATCTGTGATCACGTTTGCACTTGGAATTGTCTTCCTTTGGTCTACAAATCTATGTTAGATGTGAAAATTGTTGACTGGACTACTTCTACTGGCAGAGCTGACTATTAACCTACCACTGTTTTCTTCGTGTTTTGGTATGTTTGTGGCTGGTGGTCTCACTACTATATTTCTTCTCAATATTTTTAATATGATTACCATAATTCCCTTGAGGAAATACAAACGTAACCATTGGCTTTATCTAAATAGTGAGACTTTTATTACCAGTGAGAGTAAAATGCAGTGTCTGAAATGATTCCTTTCACTTTGCTGTTCAGGTCTACCAATGCAAGTAATATACTGAGTTCTCAGTCAAAAAATAGGACATTGACAGCCCATTCATACTGAGTTGATCTCTCCTGAAAATTATCAACCATGAGAAACCAGTAACTTCCCCAATAATACATTTTAAACTATTTGCTATAAATTAGTATAGCACAGTTGCCTCTTTTGAATTTCTGTCACTGCATTTTCAGAGTACTTTTATCAGCAGCAGCAAGGTTGACTTCTTTGAGTAGTAGACCCAGAGGTGAGGTTCAAGAAAAAACACGAAATAATGCTGCACCTCTCAACATCACATCGTTTCAGCAGCTCTTCAGTAAATTAAATCAAAATTTTCTAAATGAAATGTCAATGAGATCAAAAATCTGAATTTTATCTATTTGTCAATCTACTATGCAGCCAAAAGGCTAAGGAGAGAAATGGCTTTGGTTACTGGCACCTTCTCACAATGAATTCTGATGATTTTCAGTATACTGAGAGCAGTGGCAATTTTACTCTCTAAAACTAAGAAGGTCCCAGCTCCTTCTGCAACAGGTCAGTTATGAAGCAAGCAATTGTCTGGGTGCTACTTCTCGTTTGCTTTCATAGTCTTTTAAATTACAAAATACAAAATCCTGAAACCCCGTATTTTGTACCCAAAGCTTTTATTTATTTATTTATTTATTTATTTAAATAATGAAAGATGAATCAGACTCTAACTCGTAAGGCAGTGCTTTGAAGGAGCGTTTTTTTAATCGAAGCTATTACAGTGAAAAGGCAGGTTCGGCAGCAAGAGTAGAGATACCAGGAACACTGTTCTGGAGTCTCGCTGTAGGATACGCATTGGAAATGCACAGTGTAATATCTTATTAGTTGTGTGCACCTTTCAGACTATGATTTTAAGAATTAGTGGTAGCAACGTACCTTGTGCAGTTCAGATTGCAGAATGACAAGACACTGCATATCACTTGTATGTATGTGCCTCTTCCTGGAGCACAGCCTTATTCAAATGGATCTTTTAAGGTCTTGGCCTCAGATGTTATGGAATACATGGTAAAATCAGGGTAGAGGGAACACAGGTTTTTTGTTTTTGTTTTTGTTTTTTTGTTTGTTTTGTTTTTTGCTAGCCTACCTGTTAATCCCCAAAAGTTTAAGCATCTCTTACCAACTCTGAGATGTCGTTATGTTAATTAGCATGTCAAAATCCATGTCCTGTTTTTAACACAGGTGCCATCTGAAGACCTTCACATGCATAGTATTCTAGTGCATCTCTGGATCATTTCATAGAAAGCAGATCCAGTACTGCAAAGCAAAGGAGGCCACAAGGAGAGAAAATAGGAAATGTACTCCTTTGAGGATTGAAAGAAGATAAACAATCGTGTCAGAGCTTTGAATTCTGTCCTGAGCAGATGAGTAAAAGCAGTTTGGACCTCTTATGAGTCAGGAGGAGGAAACTAATGTAAACAAGAGCAGCATTCTCAAGAAGCCCCTGCTATGTTATCAAGAAGTTCATCAGAGACTGTAGGTTCGAATATTAAGTGAAGAAAATTGAAATTACCTCTGTCCTCGAAGAGCTGATTTGCCATATCTCCCTTTTATCTTAATCAAACTTGTTAATTTGTCTATTGGAAAACTTTCCCTTTTTCAGCCTAATTTGAATTTCACATCATTTTCTTCTGATGTTCTGCCCTGCCCCCCACCGTGCTGTCTTACATTACTTATTGTTCATTCTTGGGATAGAAAGACCGCAGGCAACATTTTAGGTCTAAATCAGAATTCGCAGAATGTGAGACTACTGAGGAAGCCTGTTTAAATCTGTGTGGCTCCACCTGCCTAGACAGAAGAGGAATGTCTCAGTGACAAGAGCACAGAACAAACACTTGGAACACCTGGGTTTGAGATACTTCTTGCAACACTGATGATTTGTGCAATTTTGGGCAAATGCCTTGCAGCCACATCAGAAAAGCACACAGTCATCTGAAGCATTTTTCAGTTATCAACACAGGGACAGTGTGATTACATAGGTTTGCAGTGGCAAAGTCCTTTTATGTTATTCCACAAATGAAAGCACCATCACCTTACCTTCTTTAGGCCGTATTTAGTGACAAGGAAAAGAAAATAGCTGGTGCACAGACAGCATTCATGCTCGGGTGCACAGAGGATGGGCTGGTCCCAGTGGCTTGGCTGGTTGGGCATCTTCCTCTGCCTGCTCCACCTGTACAGCCTCTGTGGGCCCTGCAGAGCCGCTTCTGAATTTTTCTCCCTAGCTGTCCATAAGGCAGCTCAGCGCTGTTTCACTCAAGTGCCTTTGTTGCTCATGTTCTGAACCCTTGTACCTCAGGTCCCCATCTGTGCAGTGAGGTTAACAGGAGCACTGTAGCAGCGCCAGATGTGAATAACTGAGACTGTGAAGTGCTCAGGCAGAACAGAGCTGACTGTTCTCTTGTATCATCACAGTGTATGAGGGTCTTATCGAATGTACTTGAAAATAAAGCACATAAGCAAAACAAAATAGCTTTGACTTCTTACTTAATCGAGCCCATAGAACAAAAAGACTGCACAACTTCTCAACCATCTGAGTCCTATTTTCAGACCAAATTACCTCGGTGGGTATCAGCAGCACCAGAGATGGCTGTCTCTTGCTTTGGCTTGGTTGGGGCTCATCACTGCTTCTGTGCTGCAGCTCTGCATGGACTGAGCCACAGCCCAAGTTCTCTCTCAGCACAGCAGTGGGACAGAAACCAAGGGACAGATGTAGCTACGGGGACCAGCGCTGCATTGTCTCCTAACTGGAGGAACACAACAGCAGGAATATGGCTGGTGCTTTTGAGCAGCAGCAAAACAGGCATAGCTGGATTGTGTTGCACCTTTAGTGGTGGGAGGCAGAATTTCACAGTACGATGTAGGAGATGTGCATGATTGTAGTGCAGGAGTATCTAACACATCGCGTTTAACTTGTTGGACTGTTAGTATCATCAGACAGCACAATACCAAGATTGCTTAAGTTTTCAACTGCTTTTCAGGAAATGGCATGGCTGCTCCCAATGCCTCTCTGGTGTTCACTGTATGCTAGAGCCAAGCACACAGATATTCTCACATGTTTGAGGGCTCAGATTGTACCACTTTGAGCTTTTGACTAACCAGAGTTATCCCTACCATGCAGAGATGACTCAATACATGATGCCCTTTACAAATGCAGTTCTACTATAATACACAGTAAGTTCAAGGAGCTGGAAAAGATGCAGCGAGACAGCATCCTACGTTATATTGCCTAACAAAGCTGTGCAAGTGTTACTGGGTGCAGGAGAGGATACTTGTGACATATACCATTTGCATTTGAGATTTGAGCTTAAAATTGGATGAGTTTTTTTTTAATCCTTATCTGTATTCTGGACACTGCCTTTTACTTTGTTAATATCACTCATCCTTGACCGTGTTTGGGAACAATAGTTAAGCATGAAAACACCGGGCCTCTTGCGCAATCACCTGAGGTTCTGTCTCTTCAGTTCTCAGGTTACCATATGATTTTTGTAACTGAAATGCCTTAAAATAATTAACTTTGCTGCAAGAACAACAACTCTTGTAGCCTCAGGGTTGTAGCTGTGAGCGGCTGCATTCGGGATGCCAATTTTGCAGTGAGCTTTTTGCTTGCTTTTGAGGGAAAAAGATAAATACTCCTTGTGAAAGGCAGGACTTAGGATTTCTAAAATAAGAGCTGTTGTTAACAGATAGGTATAAAGCAAATTCAGGAACACCAAATCAGTCATACCACTTGTCTCAACAAAGGCCAGCACTGGCTGATTTATTCTTAGTTGTGCTCAAGATAATTCGGCTGGCAACCAAGCGTTCTTTTGGCCAGCTTCTGCAAGTAAGAGAAGGTGGGAAGCAGGGATTTACTTCCTCAGTCAAGTCTCTCTTAAGCTTTTATCTCGTTGAAGTAAACATCTGTGTTATGTTAGCTGTCACATACATCACGGTGATAATCATAAATTATACAGATGAAGTACAACTTTCACTGACTCTAGATTTGTCTTCTGAGTTGCCTCTATGAAGTAACCTTGAAATAAATGGTTTCCAGTCTGGCAAGTAAAATGAAAGAGAAACCAAGGACTGAAATAGTTAAACCTGTGAGATTTCAGGAGAGAGTGAAGTAGTAAATAACTCTGCCTCAGAGCAATTTCTCCCTTGTCATCCCTCCTCCCCTCACAGTTTGCTGTCACTAATCCCTGTGAGCTAGACTTTGCACCACGGTCTGAGAATCCCTCAGGTGGAGTCAGTGGGGTCCTCATCTGAGTAATTTGCAATGTGTGCAGGCTGGGCCATCAGGGCAGGCACAACCAGAGTCATTTCAGCTCCATGTTCTCTGGAAAAGGACTTGTCAGTAGAATGCTGGGCACATCTCTAGTGTTTTTGTTGTTGTTTTGTCCTTCCTACAACTCTTCATTTTCTCTCACGTTTTCCTACACTCCCACCCCACCCCGCTATAAGAATCAGAACAGCAGAGCTCTGATCAGCAATGCTGATATGCTTTCTTCTTTTGAGGGATCCCACTGGACCCCAGGCAGCGTCTCTTTTGCTCTCAGTGTTCCATCTGCATCAAGTCTCCTCACTGATGGCAGCTCTGGAAAGGGAGAACCCAACTCACAAAGGCAGGGAAGAAGTTGCATCAGTGGCTGGCAGCAACAGGAGAGTCTGGTTGTGCCGGTGAGTCAGCCCTACCACATGCTCCCCTTGTGTATTGCAGCCACATGCAAGCATGTGCAGACAGGGAAAATTCCGAGCTTTATTTGATTTTGTGAGAGGAAAGGACCTGCCTTGCTGCCACTGCAGTCTCAGTTCACTCAGAATTAAATCCCACGAAAAAGAATTTGCTAAAATCCTCGGATGAAATGCTTCTGTTCAATCCCTGACACATCTTGCTCTTTTCACTGGGGGAAAAGTAGTCATTTATGGTTTCTTTCTTTTTCTTTTCTTTTCTTTTTTTTTTTTTTTTTTTTCAGATTTAATTACCAGATTTGATGTTTCCATAATGGGCAGCAAACATGAGGTCTGCTCCTGTACTGCTACCTATGCGCTTGCATATAAATAGCACTTTTGTTTCATGAGTTGGAATAATGGCTGAAGAGACGTACCAACAGTGCAGCATCTCTTTTACTTTTTTTTTTTTAAGATTCAATATGCCTGCAGTCAGAAAAATCCTATATACGCTTTGTCTGAGCGGAAGCTCATCCTGCACAGAGGTGTAGCACAGGGCAGAGCCCCACACCAACCCTGTTCAGCCGGGGCTTCCAGGTTGCCTCAGAGAGGTGCAAGAATCAAGAGGCAGCTGCTTTCTGTTCATGGGTAAAAGCACATAAATAATGCCTCTATGACTCAGGTATGTCCTGAAATATGCAACCTGGCGGCAGACAATTCTCCTTTATCGTGCAGATAGTTGTTCTGAACCGCATGGCTGCTAAGCCATGAAATATTAATGGCCATGCAAATCTCCTCTTCTGTATCACAAGCCTTTCTGTGTTCCTGACCCCTGACTTCCTTTAATCATCTCCTGGGTGTGTGGTCTGTTACTATTCTGAGATATCTTGTGAACAGGGGCACAGTAATTACTTGATCCCTGCCTGCTGCAAGAGCCTTTTTGAAAAGAAAGTGGATAGCTTGAGAGGCAGGCCTCCTCCTCACACTGGAATCAACCCCACCTGCTTGCTTCACAGTGTTTCTCTTTTGGTGGCCTGAACGCAGATCCACTGTGTTTGGTGTTATTCTTAGGACTTGAAAAACAGCATTTTTGGTTCATCACCTGTTCCTCTGCAGATTAAATACAATTTCTAATCAGATATTCTTTCCCGTCCTCTCCCTCTCTTCCTAATGCTGTTTAAGCCATCCTTATAAATAAACTACAGCTACAACCACCAGGAGTTTCATTGTGATTTGCTACAAGCAGGCCCAGAGTTCTTCCAGCCAGCAGCTGCAGGACTATTACTTCTAGGGATATCTTATCCTTCTTCCCAGTCCCCTGTGCAGCCTGGTCTTGTATTGAATGTGGAGGTTGGTGGCCCTGCCTGTGGCAGAGGGGTTGGAGATTCACGATCCTTGAGGTCCCTTCCAACCCGGGCCATTCCGTGATTCTGTGATAATAACTAGAGGATGAATTAACGCCTGGCACATGATTTCATTTTTAAGAACTGTGTCACATATTTCTGGCAGAAATCTCCTTTCTCTACTTATTCTCTAAAAATAACAATTTTACCATTGTGTGGAAATATGCAAATGTTTCCTAGCTCCCTGCCAGACGTAGGAGAGGTGGGTGATATGCTGCGAGGGTCTGACAACCAAAGGAGCAGCTGCTGTACAAGCAATGCGGCGAGAGAGAGGAGCGATCATGGAGGAGTGTTTGCCATACGGGAGCTATTTCAGTAAGTCAGCATGGTGAAAGCATAGTCACGAGTAGGTATTTTTAAAACAGAACTTGTAGTGAGTGCCAGCAGCTTAGTGTAGCACAAGGACAATAGTGACCACACAGTTCAGTCCAAGGTCATTGAATACTGACCTACAGAGGTTTCTGATTTCTCGAGCAACAGCCCAAAGCAGTGCTTTTTAAAATGACAGTTTCATGCAGACGGGGACTTGGGGAGGTAAGTGGAGGTTAAAACATTCCTTATGGAAGCGGGGAAAGGGTGCCCGCTTTGTAACATTTGGGGTGGGACAGAAGAACTTTTCTCAGCCTCTGCCATTCAGATGTCATTCGGCGTGTGCCACTTCTGACAGCTGGGTGTCAACCTGTGAGGAATCCACACCCTGTACTTCAAAGGTACAAAGATATCTATGTCTGGAACAGAAAAGCCAGCATGTCCCTCCTGGCCCTCCTGCAGTGTGTGGAATGTCAGAGTCCCGCACTGTGGTGTCCAGCTGGGTAGGTTGACTTCTATGTGTCCAAACAGCCATCTAAGCCCAGCTGCAGGTGCTGCTCTCATTTAGCTTGCGAAGTTGCGACTTGCCTTTGGAGAGAGCTGAGCTCTGATCAGCTGAACAGAGGGAGCAGTGAGTAATCCTCACTTACCTGGCTTTGTAGCCCAGCTGTGAGTCAGCCTAATGAGCAACGCCAAAAGTGCTGACCTGCCCATCTTGTACTTTCTTCACTTGTGTAGTGAAGCCTTGGCATGCCTCAGTGCCAAGGTTTAGGCAGAGGAGACCCCAGGACAAGGGTTTTATTGCAAGTCTTGCTTGTAGAATATGTATGAATGCACAAGCACTCAGTGCGAGTAATTAGGCTGCCTTTCCTCCCTTGTCAGCTGCAAGATATGGGCAGCTTTAAGGGCAGCTCACCCTAGATTGGGAAAAATGTCTAAGACAAATCACCCTCCCCCCTTCTCTGTTACCTGCCCAGGTTCCCCGTGTAATTAGCTTGGTTGGGCATAAATCCTTGAGACAGAAACATCTGAGATGGACGTGACTCACGCTAGACCTCATGTAAAGCCCATGGCAGCTATATGTGGTAGACAGCCAAGTCCTAGTCCTATACCAAGGCTTGAAACAATACTACCTCTCCTCAGCTGTCACAGAAACTCCTCTGCCTTTTGTCTCCACTTTAACGAACAGAAGTCTGGAAGGTAAAAACTGTGCACACAGAGCCAACTGGTTTACACTGACACCTCATGAACTGTGAAGCTGACCTGCCCTGATACCCACAGCCTTCAGAGCCCTGTGGACTTCTTATCGCATGAGAAGTGGGGGGACTCTTCCACCCTTAAATCCTGAGTGAAAAAGCAAATGAAAGTGAAAAAGCACTTGCTCAGAGGTAGTAAGAGGCAGGAGAATGTGAATTTTGCATCTGAGATCATATTAGTGGAATTATTTCCAGCAGTCTGTATATCCTTATATTTATAATTTATTATTAGCAGTCTGAGAGGGAGAAAAATAGCTCATTAAACAATCTGCAAGGCATTCATAAGACATTATTGGGATCAAGTCTCAGGGAAACACATGAGGCTTCACAAATATATTAAGTTTTATCTACCCAGTTAAGTCATTTTACATAAAAAGTGAAACCTAATCCAACCAATCTGTCTCTGTTGCTGCTGCTCAAGGGAAAACAAATTCAGATCCACCATAATCTGAGTAATAGGTTCACCACCAGCTCCGGCTTATCAGAGGGAAAAGAACAGTTTCATCTCATACTTTCCGCAGGCTGCCCCATGCTTATCTACTCCCTGGTGGCCAGGCATCAGAGCAGAGCGATTTGTGGAGTCCACTTCCCAAAGGCTGCAAAACAAGATGCCTTGCCATGGCACCCCTCTCCTCCCTGCGGGGCTGACACTTCCTTTCCCAGACTTCAGAAAAAGGATGGAAAATGTGGAATTTCTCTCTTAGCACAAATCTGCATTCTTCCTCCAGTCAGCAACAAGGCAGTAAGGTGCTGCTCTGTCAAACTCACCCCTCGGAAACTCCTCTCCAAAATCAGACATTTAATATACTTGTCTCTAACTGTGCTCCTACTTAGTGAGATGTTTTGTTGTTTTGTGGAAGCCAGTGCTCACCAACAGCCCCATGCTTTTCTTCCCAAACCTGTGCTGTCTGCTTGTTCTCTGCAGTGACAATCCTGTATTGGAAATAACTTGAGGAATATCTGGGAGCAGTGAAGCCTTCAAAGGAAAATTCTTGGGAAGCTGGAATTACAGTGGGATGGAAAATATAATCTTTCTCACTTCAGATGAACTTCTGCCTTCCTTGAGATTCCTGTGAATTTCAGAGCCTTTGATGGCCACGAAACATCAGAGGAGCCTTTACTCTAAGTAAAACCTATGTGAAAGTAGCACTGCTCCTGTTCCCACAAGGAGATGCTGTGCGTCCTGCTTCTGTCATCCTCTCAGCTGATGCAGTCCAACTGCATTTGTCTGGGAGGTCGTGGCTGTGCCCTGAATGCTGTGTAGAGCATTGCAGAAGCAAGACATTGTAGGAACGGGTCAGGGGCCACTCCAGTTGCTCTCCTGAAGGGAGAAGTCTGAGGTCAGAGGGCACAGGTGGCAGGCATAGAGGCAGCCCTGGATCAGGGCGATGACAGGTTAGCAAAAAGGATGGCACAACCATCTGCACAAGGTAGAGAGGCCACTCCATACTGCATAGGTACAGCACATATGATAGGGCAGGCAATTTCCTCTCCCCAGTGGAAACTGCAGCAGGAGACTATGCAGAAAGGCCATCAAGGGCTACAGGGTTAGAAGAATGCTCCAGCAGGCCCCTCCTGAAGGGAGGCACTGATCCATATAAGAACACTGTGGGTGTCCCACAGTGAAATCACTCCAAAACCATTAGAGTACAGCATCTGAGCAAGCAGAGGAGGAGACAGGAAAATCAAGAGCAGACATCCCAAGGTGGATATTTTCCATGTGGGCAATGTGGAGAAGCAGGCCTTGGTGTGGGCACCTCCAGAGCATTCCACAGATGCAAATCACCTAGTGACAGGTCCTGACTGGGAGAAGGCTGGAGGGCCCGGGAGCTGTCTTGCTGCTGCAGGGTGGCTGCAAGTGATCCGCAGCCAGCAGCACAGAGAACTGCAGGTCAGGAATTGTGCAATCCTTGTGGTAGCATTGTTGGTTGACGCCTCATCTCTCATAAATGTGGGCTTATTTGACCCTCCCACCCAAACAATTCACACCCAGGTGTATCTGACCAAGAGCGTTTGAGCTCTCCATGCTTCTCTCATTCTTCACTGTGTCCTGTTACCTCCCATTCCTCAGGCTTCCCATCTTGATTTATTTCCCTCTGCCCCTCCTGCTGACACTTTGTACAGCGTTGCCTCCCAGGAGCTAGTTTGCCTTCTGCCTTGCTCTAGCATACTTCCCAACTGTAACTGCAGTTCTTCTGTCCAACAGATAGCTGTGCTTTCCTGAAACAAGCTGAAGACGTGTTGGACCGGGCTTGGAGCACTGCAGCATATTCCATGGAGAGAGAACCTTACTTTTCTGCTGGTGTGGTGTTGAGAAGGGAATTCCTCTTGATGTGAATGGAGAGCAGTTTTTGAACATATACTTTGGCACAAAATATACTGACTTTCTGCAGGGATGTGCTGAACCATGCAGCAGGGCAAGTTGAATAATTTTTTTTTTCATTTTTTTTGAACTAACTTGGCTGAATTGTTACCATTGCACAAGGGCTGTTAGGGCCAGGCAGAAGTAGTACACACCTGTATGGTGATGTGAGGAGAGCTGTGAAGCAGGTCAAGCGTGCCCAAGACCTTAATGTCTCTCTGTTAGGTGTACGTCAGGACGACTATGTTAGGAATGGGGTTATATGGGCCCAAGTCAGGAAATGAGCTTGTAGCAGTGAGGCAGAAGGCTGTAAAATAGCAAAACGACATTGTCCACTACTTTACCTTGCTAATGAGACATGACTTGATAATGCTGATCTGCGCTGCCAAACACAAATGTAAGCACAGCTCTATTTGCAGAGGAGGAAAGCGCCGTATCAGCCCCAAATACTCCCACTCTTTGGAGTGTATGGGCAACGTGCAGTGTTTTTTGACTGAACAGAGTTCAAAATGCAGGGCACTGGTCTAACCCAGAGGATAGAAACATTGCAGCTGCATAATACTGGTGCTGGTATGGCAGCAAAGCTACTTTCACATCATGCTACTCATTACTGAAAGTTTTACTAAATAAGATTTTTTTGAAGAATACGGCATAAGCATTCAGTATCTGAGGAAAGTGTGGTGAGGGGGGAGGAACAGAAATCATACTGAAATCCATCAGTATGACAGCGTGGCTTGGAAGTAAAATCCTCCAGAATAAAGACAGTAATTCAGAAAAGCTTTAGTGTAAGTGAAGAAATGAAGATCTATGGGTTCACCAGAAAGGCTCCAAGTGATCTGATCTGAATATAAGATAGAGGAGGCACTTGCAGCAATAGGCAGCAAAGCAAGGAAGAAAAAACAGCATAATAGACTGACAAAGTCCAATACCTTACTGAAGCTCATCTTTTGTGTTGTTTTTGTCTTTTTAGAAAAGAGGAATCCAAGCTGAGCAAAGCTGAGAGAAAATAAAATCAACTACAGAAGGTAAAATGTCAGCCACCTTCCCCTTTGAATTCTGCAAGACATAACAGCTGAAGAGGTAAGAGCAGATAACCAGAAAACATGCATCAGAGAAGCCTTTTTTGAGAACCATTGGGTCTGCCAAGTGGTCTGGGCAGAAAAGCAGTAGCCTCGAAAGACACATCTTTTAAAGAAGCTGAATGATTTTGGGACATTGGTCTTCACTGCAGACAAAGGTAGAGAGAGAGATGCCATCCCACGATGCTACTCTCTAGCAGTTAAAACTGAGGAACTGTTGGGCTTGAGGTAACCAGACACCCGCATGCCACCTGAACGCCACTGGCTTCCCTACAGAAAGGTTTGCTGCCTTTTCAGAACAGTCTCTCATGGGATTCTTCATTAGTTCCTGAATCCCAAGCAGAGGCTTATTGCCTGGTCTGCGTGATAGTTTCTGGATGTTTTCCAATGGGTTTGTAAGTAAAACTATGCTTAAAATAGTGGATCTCTTTGTTTGGAAGGAAAAATGAAGCCCTTTTTTTTTTTTTTTTTTTTTTAAATCTCATTTCCTTTCTTGTAACATACAAATAAAGAGGTTTTAAAACCAATTGAAACTAACGTGTCTTGATACTCACTGAGGCTGGTTGTAAATACGTCATCACTTCTATGAGGTAGAGCTAAAGCACAGCTGCCACTAAAAGAAGAGCTCATTGAAAATTGCACCCATCTTCCACCAAGCTTTAAAGGCTTTTGTTCTTTCCTCAAACAAACATACATATTTTCATGTACTTCTATGGGAAAGAGATGGGCATTTGCAAAAAGTCTTTTTTGTTTTGTTTTATTTCGTTTTACACCTTTCTATCTTCAGGTGCAACACTCTGTCTTGAACCTCTCTCCCCCAGAAACGCTGTCATGTGCATAACGCTACAGGGATGTATTTCAGCTTTTGCTTCAGCATTCAGGTCAAATGAATGCAGGCAGTGTCTCTCCTCCCACCTCCACCAATCAAAATTTGATCTGAAATATTCTGGCTGATTCGTAGTGCAGCCAGAAAACAGCATAGAAGGGAAAAATCTTCCTTTCATTGAAAACTTCACATCCAGCCAGCACAAAGCCTGGTTCCAGGCCTAGGTTTCAAGACAAAGGCTACTTCAATCACGTGATAGTGGAGGAAATGTGGGGGAAGATAGTCTGTCTGGATTTTGCCTGTTTTTAAAATCCATGTATAATGTTCTTCATATATGTGCTATATGTACTATGTAATCCCATAGTATATAGCCATCACTTTCCCATTTAACAAAGTTAAATGCCCATATGCTTACTTGCACACACAGAAAAGTTGACCCAGGTGCAGGTAGGAAGCAGACAGCCTGTGGAGTTTAGAAAGGTCACTTGCAAGAGTGGAGAGAAATTGAGGGTGTCACCATTAATTGAGAAAGGGATATTTAACACCATTCTGACAATAAGCAATGCAAATAACATTAGTTGTGCCAGCCTAGACATGCTGTTAAGGTACTTCCTGTGCTTAATATAAATCTTATCTACTGTCCTCTGAGGTCCTGGTTGGGCTGTTCAGTGAACAGTGCAGAATTTCCACCAGTTCTGGGGATGACAAAATCACTGTACATCTCATCCTTTTGCCACCCTTGCTGCCTATGAAACCAGCTGAAATGACTGGAGGAAGTCAGCCCCATTCCTTGTTCCTTCTACCTGTGGTTTGGAGCAAACTCAGATTACCAGGGATCTCCAGATACTGCTCCTCCCCACCGCTGTCCTATCAAATCAATATTCCACCTTTCCCATCTGACCTTCCCCGTTGTCTTTTCCCTTCCTGAAATGCTTACGAAGGTCTGTTAACTTAGCACTGCTGGTGGGATTACAAAACCCAGCCCAGGCAGGAGTGCCAGGTTCTGGCTAAACAGCTGCTGTATACTGTCAGAGCTACACACTGCAATGATTTGTACAGCCCATTGCTGAACCAGCTAGAGCCATTTGTTTAAAAAATAAAGAGACAGATAAATTCAACTCTTCCCCTTCTCCTAGCAAGCTGATATCATTCGCCTCTCTTAAAAATGGCTTGCTCCAGAATGCATTAGAGCTAAATTATCATTTATGTTTGTCACAGGGATTGCTAATGTGTAATGAGATTTTAGAGTTAATGTTTTGTACAAAGCACTTAGCAGAGCTGGGATGAAATTGGTTCAGGATTCTGATGTGGTGTTTTAATTAAAGATATTTTCCAATCAGGGCTGAGCAAACGACATGTCAGAAGATTTGTACCCATCAGCCAATATACCAATGCAATCCTGGACTTGCTTTCTGCTTTTGGGTTCTCTTCAGGGAATTAGAGGATTGAGCCTCTCTGAATTTCATTCAGAACAGCTTTTCTTAGCTGCAACCCTTATAGGAGGAGATATGTGTATGTGATGCTCCAAAGCCTTCACCTGGACATCCGTAGTCTGATTCACTGCAGTGTGACTGTAGCCGTATGCTGCTGTGATTTTGTTGAACCTGTGGATTGGTGCAATATGGACATGCACTGATAGTAATGGCAAGCCACATCCTTTGAGTTGAGTCCTGAGCTGCTGTCTGCCGCACCCAGGTCCTAAACTGTGACTGCAAGCTCCTTTTTGCACTTCTGCTCTGCCATTGGGCACAGGAGCCAGGATGGAGTTGGGGAAGTGGACGACATCCTCATCATTTGCTTTGTCCGTCCTACAGCCCTGAAAAGCCAAGAAAGGTAGAGCTGTCAAGGGACACAGGGGGAGGATGCTCCTGCTGGGAAAGGATGAGGGGTGGAAGCTGCCCTTCTGGATGCTTCTCACACTTAACGTTCTTCACCCATCCCCTCCTGCCTCCCCAGCCATCAGAGCTGCAACTAAGGCACCCACAACCCCAGCCTGAATGTCTGGCCCAGGTCTGGTTCTTTCCTCCAGTCTGAGCTCCCCAGGTGAGGAGAGGCATCTGCCCTCCACCGTGGAGCAGACCCATGGAGCCTAACTCGTCTCCACAGGTGCCAAGCAGCACCACTGGAGAGCCAGCTGGCATGGAGTGCAGCTGTGACATGGCAGCATCATTAACTTGGATAATAAGACTGAGACACAACAAACCACCCTGGATTTGTAGAGCTCCATGTTCATTTTTTGCAGTGTTTCTAACATAAACACCCGTAGAGCTGAGTAGTTGTGAACCTTTCAGTAGTATGCACGGCATCCTGCTTACTATGATAATAAAAACAAATCCTTCTTTATGTGCTCATGATTTCAAATACATGCTTGTTGCTTTGTTTTAGGAAAAGCAAGGGAGAGGAGTTTTCATTTTACAGTCTGGCTGCTATAATACACGTACATGATTTTTTTTTTACATGTGTTCTTCTTTTACAGGTTTCCCCATCTATGTATCCCATGACTGTCTGGAAATAGAGGAACAGTAGGGATTTTAGTAACTGAAGTTCCCAGAGAGTAACTTGTATCATAACCTGTTCACTTTGTGAACTCTTCCACTCAGTGTGGAAATTTGCATCTGAGCTCAGCAAAAGGATAATTCTGACTAAAATAGAGAGATGGAGGTGAATCTTGCAGAAATAAATTCCACATATTTACAGCCCTGCTGTGCGGTGGAAGCATGAATGTGCTGGATATTGTAACAGTTTCTTTGCTTTTATCCATAAAATTTGTCAGACACAACAGGTTCCCAGGAAATTACAAGGACAGAAGGAGATGAACCTGCTTGTTCAGGTCTGGCCCTCAGTGAAACAACTTCCTACTCTATAAAACATAGTATACACCACAGCTTCGCTGTATGTCTCTTGGCCAGCTATGCAGGTGCTTTATCCACAAGAGCACTGACTTACCACTTGAATATTGTTTCGGAGGCAGCATGGTACAAGCATGCATGGAATATCTTCTGTCAAACCCAAACATCACAAAATCTTGAGTCAAATCTCCTAATTCCTTAAATTAGAAGACTAGAACACTCAAGAACTAGTGTTCATGAAAACACCAAACAAATGTGGTGGTGTTCTTCTCTGCCATGCATTTTATTGGTACTATGTTTCTGATTTCTCAGAATTCACTCAGGTTTAACTCTAAATCTTTTGTTCTCTATAGCCATAGGTGATACAAAATTCTGCTGATGTTCCCATGCATTCAATTACAGGAGTTGGTTACAGAAACTAGGGAATTACAGTGAATTGTAAAAGAGGCACCTTCATGATGCTTCTGACATGTCTCTGCCAACAGGTGCCAATCTACCTTTCCAGAGTTTAGAATTAGGTACGTTAAATTCTGCTGGGCAGAAAGCAGTAGGATAGTGTTAGCTAAAGGATAACTGCATTCTTGTCCACAGGGATGGTGCTAAACCTTCTGAGTTTCCCAATCTTTGCTGTCAGAGCACTGCACTAACTGACATATTTGTGTCCCCGTGGTAAGAGATCTGCCATCTGTGGGCACCACGAGAAAAGAAGGGAAGATCTGGGTGGGCTGAGAACTGGGACAGTGCGCCATGAAGGGACTCCCCACCCTTGGTATGATTAGCACTGGGGAGAAAATAGGGCGCAGCTGCCCACTGCCCTAGGCAGTGCCCCAGTAACAGGAAAGGGGGGGTTGTGCTTACCTTGCATAGGAGAAGCTGAACACAAGGATGGGTTAAGGGCATGCATCTGCATGTGAGCTTGGAGATGTGACTCCTGAGGGGGTTGTTCCAGAGACTTCTTGCTTGTGTGCAGGGCTTGAGAAGACAGCAGGTCAGTGTGATATTCTTGTACCTACTGGAGAAGGAGTGCTCTCTGCCCTAGCTTGTAGTTAGTGTGAGCTGACATGACTCTTGGCAGTGGTGGGTGACCTCTTGTGAGCGATATGGTCCTCACAGATTTACATTAGGAAGCATAGAAAAAAGCCTGCAATTGTTATGACAGCAAAGGACCAGTGAATCCCTCTTTCTGCTATAAGCTGTGCCATGCAGCTAAGCCACAGCTTCCAAGATAAAGCCTTCAGAAAGGGTTATCTGGGCCACCATATTTAGAAGAGCTATTTAAGGTGTGGATTTCAGACACTTCACAAGGACTGAAATACGAACTGCATTTTCTTTGGGAACCTGCTGGTAGCTCAGCACTGCTTCATGTTAGTCTATTCTTTACCTGCAAGGTAGTCATCACCACCCACACTGCAGGGCTGTGGCTCTGCTGGACCCGCCTGGGAGATTGGGTTCATCATGTGTCCTCTTCTGAGCTCCCATATCTCATGGTACCTCCATTCGCCAGGTGCTCATATCTACATTTTTATCTCTGGTTCAAAGTCTTCATTTGCTGCTTGCTCACATTAGGTGACTATTTTTCTCCTCTGCACTGGCTCTTTTGTTCCAGAAAGCTTTGAGAGCTTCAGTTTGAGATGTGTATCTGTCAGCCCCAAGAGCCAGGGTTTTTGGACCCTCCAGGAGTCTGTACTTGAAACATGCTGCATACCAGCATGCCAAAAATGTTCTGAAGGTACAGTCATCAGCTCCTCAGTGTCTTACAGCTTTAGCACATTTGGCTGTGCCCTTTGGCACAGCTTCAGTTGGTACTTCAGCACCAGAGTTTTGGTACTAAACACATTGTTTCCTGGGAGCATTGCTTAGATTCTTCTCTCACTGATACAAAACCTTTTATTCTGTAAAGTGATGCATTTTCCAAGCCTCTATGGCAGGACTCATCATGCTCCAGCCGTGGATTTGTGGGCAGAAGATGCCAGTGGGATGCCCTGGCTGCAGCAGCTGCTCATACCAGCGTGTCTGCTCAGAAAGTACAGATGGAAAATGCTGCTTTTTTTCCCCCCCCATTGATCACCGTCCAAAACATCTGAGTCTCCAACAGAAGGGAGCAAAGTTCTCACAGCTTTGGTACTTTTTATCACATCTAAATTTCTTCAGAAGTTGCCATGCTGGATGGCAGGCTTAGAGCTGGAGCCTGGCTGACCCTCACCAGGGCCTCGCTCCCACTCAGGTGCCTGCACAGACCTGCAGGCCTCCATTGGGCTCAGGCTTAGACACAGACAGTTTTCTGCAAGCCCAGGGGTCGATTCATCCTTCAGCTGTGCCTTTTTACATTTTTTTTTTTCATTCTCTGTTGCTGCTGCAGGTGGCTTGAGTATCTCATACAGCTCTTCTGTTTTAGGCAGATAAAGACATCTGTAACTGTCAATATCTAATGGCCCTGTCCCTCTGCCATTTTTCTTTTGTTGTTTTACACAGACTTTTACAAGCAGCTCGCTCTCAAATTTCCAGTGGAATGAATCATGTCAGCAGAGCCCGTGAGTCTGCCTCCCTCTGAAGGCAAGGGAACTCTCCACAGGTGTTGGGAGTGCTGAGGAGGATATGGTTGCAGTTAGGCCGAGCAGCTATGGCACCCCCCTTAAGGAAGTGCAACCTGCTTCAGAGAGCCTGCTTTGGTAGGGGGTTTGGACTTGATGATCTTTGGAGGTCCCTTCCAACCCCTACAATTCTGTGATTCTGTGATGCCTTCCTGTGGAAAATGCCCCCAGACCAGGCCCTGATGGATGCATCTCATATGGGTATCCAAGGTGGGAAGGTCACACTGTGGCACAGCTTCAGTGCCAATCACCTTCTCTTCAAAACCCATCAGTTCATGGCTGCTCGTGTGGTAGACCCGGGCTGGCTGTGCAGCTGAGAGAGCCTGATGATGAGCAATGGTCTGTTGGTGGCAGCAGGCTTGTGGTAGCACAGGTGTGTTGTCTGTACTGAGAGGAACGGAGTGAGGAGAGGAGCTGCCAGTTGGGTGCAGGGATGGAGGTTAGGGGAAGTGTGGACCTCAAAGCAGGATCAGAATGTAATGCTGTTGCTCTGTGATTTCATCTTATTTTATTTTTTAAGTAAGAAGGCAGTTAAAGCTGGCGGGTTCTAATATGGGCAAGTGTCTAGAAACTCCCTCCAGTGTGAGCAACTTATCTCTGACCGTTCCGCCACCTACTGCCTACCACCACCGCTTACTGGGGCACAAAGAGAGCACCATAGAGGCTTTAAGTCGCTTCTTCCTCAGGCGCCAGCTCACACACAGAGCATGCTGTTGTTTGAGACTCTGAGCTGTAGAAAAACTCTGTGAACTGTAGAAAAATTAGTGGGTCCTTGCCTGGCCACTGAACAAATCACAGCCTCACTTCGGTGTGGGAAGTTTCAGAGTGGGTTTAAGTTCTGGGTATTGGTCACTGACTTTGCAGGCTGCATTGCTCTTACCCTTACTGTTCCTCACTTGCTTGCACTGCACGCAGAGGAAGGGAGGGATGATAACAGACTTGCCGCTGTACTTGCTGTCCCCATAACAAATGGCAGGATCCTCACATAAATTGTTTGAACATGTAACACTGCTCTTATTTTCTAACGATAAGGGCTTAGGAACTGCCCTTTTCCAAAATGAAAGAAATGAACCAAACGTTATCTCTCTGTTTTAAAAAATGATCCCTGCAACTGCAACAAGAAAAAAACCATTGCAAAGCTACTTAGAGGTCTAGCAAACTTCTATGGGAGAGATTTTCAACTCACCAAGCCTAGCTTTGCTACCATTTTCTTTCCTCATCCCAGACCTCACAGCTCAAGCATTCTGGAGCAGCCTGTGCTCTCAGGTATGGCTAAGGTGAATAATGAGGCCCTGGAGGATATTGTCGGAGGTCAGATCTGGGGGGAGAAATAACTCCTCTGGATGCTGTGTCTGAAGCCAAGCGCTCTAGATCTTGATCCAGTCCCAAGTGCATCCATCATCAATTATATATCTGTACTCAGTGTTTACACAGGTTTCTTGTTTATCATGAAATATTTACTTTGGGGCTCTGCATCTGCTGCTAAGCCCAACAGGAATGTCTACTGCTTGTGCTGAGGAGATAAAATTCCACCATAATCTTTAGGTGCTATGGCACAGATCTATTATGTGGCTGGTGCTGGGCTCTTGCCAAGGCATGGTGAGCTGCCTGCTCACTCTTGCCTAAGCCAGTGAACACAATAGGGGTACAGGTAAATTTGAATAACGCCAAGGAAAAATAACAAAACATCCACCTTTTGTCATATGCTTAATCATGTTTCTGGAGGTAGAAAGGAGAAAGTTCAGAAAAAAACAGCAAACAGTTTGAGCAGCATACACAGACACATAAATGCCTATGCATACATGTGCACAAATGCAGGCTTGCATTGATATGTTTGAAGCAAAAAGATGTGATCATGGGGCTGCTTTACTGTCATCCTAAGGCACAACCTGAGCCCTCAGAGCTGGTTTTATGACCTCTGGAACAGAAGGACTGGAAAATTAACCCATTTGATTTCTGCATAACTCTTCTGTCTTAAACACTCATATGTAGGTTAATGCACATACCCATTAACTCTCCCACTGTCAACTGCTGTTAGTGTATCTGTTTAATGCCCTGCTGGGAGGGAGATGAATGGGGTCCTCCAGATGCCATCTTGATGCTGCTTTTTTTAGTTCAGCCCTGGGGGATGCAGATCCTAGATGGCTCTCCTGGAGCTGTGGGTGGTTGTGCAGAGCACATGCTCTCTTACCTAGTATTTTGAATTTAATGATACCCCATACAATTCTTACATATATTGAGAATAATGTCTTTCCTAAAGTAGATGAATGTAACTGCTTTCTGTGTTGCAGGTGGGCAAAATGAGCTGCTGAATGCTTCATTGGTTTGGGCTGAAAAGCCCAGCAGGCCACCTGTAAGGATGTAATTTGGCTCCTCACTCCCCAAGCTGCCCATGAGCCCTGATCCCAAACCAGCAGGCCATGGCTGGGAGTGGGTGTGGGCAGACAGAAGAAGAGGAAACTTTGTGGAACAGAACAATGGGACAAGTGAAGGCAAGTCTTCATCTGCCTCCAGAGGCCTCTTGATCACTAACAGAAAGGCTATCAGTAAGAGTAGCTTCTATTAACGTGCTCCCTATTGGGTACTTAGCATGGTTGCATTTCAGTGATATGTCTCCTGCACAAGACCACAGAGAGATGTTTAGCATAAGGATTCTGGGTCTATTAGAAAGCAGGTGGATTTCCTTATGTGAAGAAAAGCGGGAACTTTTTTTTTCTTAAATTGTCCATACAGGAATTAATGTATTAGTTACTCTCTTCTGTTGGATGTATTACAAAGTTGGTCAATGGAAGGAGGAACTGGGAGGAGAAGGAGAAAGAGCTATGGCTGGAGGCAGCTCAGGCAGGAAGCATAGCTGAGCAATGAGCAGTGGGATGTGCTGAGCAGGCTCAGGCCACACACAGAGTCTGCCCTTCTTGGCTATCCTTGACCATGGAGAAAGACAAACCTTAAAAGGGCTGCAGCTGGAAGGGAACATGTTCTCCTCTTGCATCTATGTGTGAGCACAGTGAAATTATGGGGTTGGTGCCACCTTGCTGAAGAAATCTCCTGCTGGCCAAGAAGGTAAGCAGGTTTTCTTTGGTGCCATACTGAGCTGCTAAGGATGTTGCATTTCCACTGCTGAGCCAGGTAGTCATGCAGACACGGAGAGGGGTGGAAAGCCTCTTGGCTGCCAGAAACCAGATGCTGGAGCAGGTCCACCTCCCATACTCAAGAAACCAGCCTGTCTGAGGTACCACCCATGGGTGGAGACCAGCTCTCACAGGCTGGAAGCACGTTCAAAATGTGAGCTGCTTCTGCTGTGCTGGGGTGTTGCTGTTTTGTATGATTCATTTTTGAGCTCTTATTGACAAAATACTCCAGATGAATATGAACAGGCTGCTGGCTGAGGCACAGTGTGGGGCTGTTTGGTACAGCTAGGGATGTTGTGGTGGTGGATAGGAAGAGAGTGAGGTGCTGTGTCCTGGAACACAGGTGAGAGGAAGGAGGGCAGTGCTCCCTGCCAGTCCCACTCTGGATGTCCACAGGGTCCCCTCCAGCACTCAGGACTCCTATGGACCTGTGAGTGAGGACCTGGGGAACACCCACCTGTGCAGATGAGGTTCTTAGCTGCACTCAAGCTCCTCAGAGCATCCATATCAGGGTGGAGTTCATGACCATGCTCTTGTGGTGCCAGGTTGCTGCACCTCTTTTCTGGCATCAAAGCTTTGGACATGCCTCCAGGCTGGCTGGTTTTGGGATGGTGTGGGAGAAGGGGAGCCTAACAGGTCTGTTTGGGACGTCCTTACTTGCTTTGCTCGCCTTTGAGGACGCACACCTTGAGGACTTTGCCTTTTGTGTAGACAGAGAGGGGCAGACCTCAAAGCAGCCCCTCTCTGGGGCTGGGCTTGGTGACAGCTCTGTCCCTGTCTGCTTTCCATTTCCAGCTACCCATCTGTTCTGCAGGCGGTGAGCATGAACATGGGGGAGATGCGGACACCCAGCGTGGCCCAGCTTTTATTTGGTTTGCACGGTGGATTTTGCAGTTTTCTGAGGGTGGGAATGCCGTCTGGTCTGAGGCAGCTGCACCTCCCTATCCCAGCTGCCACGGCTCAGCTTCACCTCAAAACACATTCTTGTGCTGGGTGCAGTGCCTCTGTGCTCTTGGATGGAGATTGGCTTTTATCTGCCTCTGTCTGTATGGCATCTGCTTCCCTCCGCCTCTTTAATCCTTTGTATTTTCCATAACCTAAAATAAACAAGTAACAAATCTGGGATGCACTTCTCCAGCCAAGTGGACAGATCTGGGGCTGTGGCATTTTGTACCTACCATGGATTCTGCAGCAGTTCCCCCCTGCCCCCTCCCCCCGCTTCTTTTTTTTCTTCATTACTCAGAAGACTTGTGAGAAATGTATTCTTATGTCAGTAACATTCAAAGCCAAGAAGCAAACCTGCCAAGGAGCGCCTTAAAAGTCTGACATATCATTCAGAGGAGAATTTTTGCTAGAATTATGCTGGAAGTTTTCCAATAAATTCATTCTACAGACTTTTAAGGGTGAGCTTTTAGATTAATGGAAATATTACTTAAATTAAAATTCATCCCATTAGGCCATCAATTCCATTGTCATTGCCATATCATGTGTTTAATGTTAACGATTTGCACAAATAAGAAAGAAACAACGCGAGAAATCTATTTGTTTTATTGTGCCAAGAAATGAATATGGGCTGCTGTGGAAAGTTAAATACAAGCCAGAGTGGGCACAAGGCAGGATCAACAGAGATGTTGTTAAAATGTACTTGCAGAAGGTAGACTGCGCAGTACTGTGTATGGAAAACTAAGAAACATACTTTAGATTTAGATTGTATTTTCAATGAGTTGTGTGTGGTATTGGTTTTTTTGTTGTTGCTGCTAGTGACTTCTGGAGGAGGCCCTCCATAGCTTCCAGGCTCTGTCACTTTGTTTTTGGAGCCATGTGTCGAGAGCTGATCCTCGACCCTAGCTGGGACTTATTCCAGCTCATTGTTGTGCCAAAGGAACAGTAGGCAGCTTGGAGGAGAGCTGCCAGGTTCAAACCATGTCTTGAGCCTCTGCACTTACAAAATGAGTTCTCACAAGACCATATTTCATGCTCCCTGTGTCATGACCTTCATCTCCCAATCTGTCTGGACAACCTGAGTGTCAGCATGCTGGGCATTTCTGAGGTTCTGCTTCCTGTCTGTGGAGGTAAGGATGAGGGAGTGGGGGGGAAAAAGCTAACTGGCTTCAACCTCTTCCGCCTTTTAGTATTATTCATGCTGGAATGGGAAGGCAGAAGAAAAGGTTCCCACATTTTCTGGTGTGTCACTTGTCAGCAGGTCAGAGGGCTCTTTCTTGGGATGGATGTGAGGTCAGCCGAGTTCCCACTCTGGTGGTTTTCCTCTTAAACCACCAAGTGTCAGTCCTCTGGGAGTCACCCCAGGCGTCAGGTCTGCTGCTCACACACTGGCACACACAGCCCCAGGAGGAGGTGGGCCCTAGCAGGCGGAAGGGACTGAGCCCCTCTTGGATAGGGCAGGCCTTGGCGGTAGAGCAACAGGGAGCAAAGAAGGATTGGGCAATCGCTTGTGACAACTGCTGCATCACAGCTGCAGTGCTGCACTCCTTAAGAGTCTTCTCTGACTTCTTATGATGCTTTTTAATTGCAGTACCTAGGTGCCTTGCAGCTATTTCTTTTTCACTTTTTGGAAAGCTCAGCTGTCCTTCTGGAATCTAGGACCAGCAAGCACTTGGGGATTAACACCGAATCCTTGCAGGAAAGCAGGTGGTCTGCCAATCTGAGGGCAGTCTCTAGCATTTAAAATATTGCTTATAAAGAAAAGAAAACCTGCAAAATTAATGTGTGAGGGGTTTACGTGGGCTTAAAAAGGATTTCGAGGGAGCATGTGGGTATGTCTAACTGCAGTGAAGCTACTTGGTGACTCAGTTCATGCTCGAATTCATCGACTGGAGCAGGTTATTCAATAGAATAAGCCAGCACAGAGACTGAAAGGTGAGGGGGATCACTGCTCATTGATATCTTCCATATCCATGCCAACAGCACCTCTCAGGATAGCAGCTTCAGTAACAGCCATCTAGGTGACAGCTACCTCCCACCTTCCAGGAGACAAGCCAGCTGCTGTCACTGCAGAGCCATGATGCAGGAGATACCGCACTGTGTGGGAAGCAGTCAGCAGGTTTAGCAGCATCTAGGGTCAGGTTCTTCTTGCTGCATTTGAGCTTCACTGAAGGTGAAAGGGTCTTGGACTGGTGTTGTGGTTTAATACGGCAGGCAGCTAAACAGCATACAGCCATTCACTCGTTCCCCTCCCAGTGAGATATGGGAGAATACTGGAAGCAAAATAGAATTTGTGAGTTGAGATAAAAGCTATTTACTGAGGTAGGTGGGGAAGACTGATCCTCAGTGGAAGGTGGCATGCTCTGCAAGGCTGGGCCTTAATCAGCACCAGTCCTGGGAAGGTTTTGCCTGAAGCTTGTTCCATTGTTGCTGACTTCTTGGTCCATGCAGCATCTTGCTGGGAGAACTACTAGGTCAGATTTTAGTCCTCCCATGAAGCTTTTGGCATCCTTTTTGAAAATGGATAAATGACTCAATTTGAAGCTTGAGGGGGCTTTGAGTGAACAGGAAACCTAAGCAGGTCACTAGTACATCCCTAGGTTTCTCATGCCCTCTTCTAAGGCTTTGCTATGCAAAATGAACAGTGCTTTTCTAGCTAAGACTAAGAATACCTTCCAGGCCAAGTTCCAAGGTCAAGCCATCCATCTGGCCTTCTCCATCTATGTGAATTAACTGTCTTCAGCACAAATTTGAAACAGTGAAAATGCAGCATTGTTAGATGAGTTGAAAACAGCTTCAGGAGTCCTGAACGTATCATTACTCCTAATGAAGCAGGGTTCCCAGTCATTTCACTGAAATCACTACTTGGACTCAGTTACCATAGTGGCTTCCCAAGTCTATCTTTTGTTTCCAGGTTGCTGCTTTGCCATAGAACAATTTTTTATTTTTCTCCAGCCACACTTGTTCCATTTTCCTTGGATTCCCTTGAGTGTTCCTTGCTTGTGGTCAGTGAAAGAAAAGTTCACCGTGAATCTGACTGCTATGTGTTGTCACAGCTACTTTTTCATAGTTTGGTTTCTCAGGCTTCTGAGGTAGGGATGGGCTTTCATTTAGGAGCACTGGAGTTCATGTCCAGTGGGTTTTGTTCCATTTATTTTTTTTTGCCTCTAGCGAAAGGCCCTTCTCTGCGTTTCTGCTGAATTGTTCCTGTTTTCATCTTTGCCTTTTGCTCTCCTTTGATCCTCATTTTTTGTTCAACAAGACTTTGAACCGAGGTAACTTCTTCATACCTGATGCAACTCACTCCCGGGGAAAGAATGGGCAGTTTGTACATTCCCATTCTGTGAAGGAAAATAGCTCAGGGTTTCTGAAGCTTCTTTCTCCCACAAAAAAATAAAATAAAAAAGTTAGTCTTTGGGCAGATGTACAATCAGCACATCTCTATTCACCTTGGCCATGAGTCTTCCACAGTCCTGTCTTCTTTGGAAATCCAACGAATTGCTTTGCTTTACTTCTCCACACTGCTGTTGTCTGCTGTTCAGGACCCTGTATGCTTAGAACAATCCAGGGGTGAATTAAGTCCTTTCCTTTTTAGCAGAGTCTTTTCTAGCCTCATTGTGTTGGTTGCTGTTTCCCGCACTTGTAGCTAACTAAAGGTGTGCGTAAAGACCTGTGTGACACATGCAGGCTGTTGCTCACCTGAGAAATGGGCATGATGATTCTTCCATGCCTCCTAGGGGCACGCTGGAGAAAAACACATTAAATTATCCCGACCTCTGGTCTTTGTGATTATTGTATGTGATCACTTTATGTAAACTGGATAGATGTATGTAGAAAGGCCATGTAGGATGTTAAGCTGGTTCTTCTAGCTATGTGACATTAAGAAATGCTCAGTGGTCACTTTGACCTGCATATACCTGATTTCCCGGAGAAGACCATACCTCTTGAGAGCAGGAAAATCTCTGCTGGGGAGCAGTTGGACTCCATCCAGCACATCTACGTAGCGGTCACTTGTAATCATTGCTAATCCAATGAGAGTAATAAGAAGGTATGGACTCCAGCATAGATTTATTGGTCTGAGGGGATACCACTTACAGAGACAAAATAGGGGACAATATTTACCAGAAATAAATGTTGACATTTATGGAACCATAGAGTGTAGTCCACATCTAATTTGAGTTTCTGCATGAGAGCTACCTGGGAAGCCTCCAATATGAATATATTTCCTAATGAGTAATAAGTTTTTCTCTTAAGCTAATATTCTGAAGGGACAGATTAAATTAAAGGTTCATTTAAGAACTATTTCTTTTCTCCTGGAAGGTACATAATAGTTTCCACTTGCACTGGTGCAGCCCAACATAATATGTTTATTTGCATATATAATTTAGTTAGCAGGCTTTACTTCCAACTCATAATTATTCATTTCTGGTGAATAAAGAAAATTTAGGCCCTGATCCTTTTTATGAATGTCATAAATTAGTCCCACTGGGTAAAATTTTGTCCCCATTGATGTTGATAGCAAAACTGCCACGGATGTCATTTGGGCCATGGTTTTACCTGCTATTCATGTCCTTAAACACACGTGTGAGTGTGGATTCCCTGTTTTATTGACCTGCTCCGTAATGGGGCTCTCCTTATTTTCAGCCAACAACTCCTGTCCTCCTATAGTGATGCAAGACCTCAGCAGGAAGACAGTCTGTTGAAAAATTGAAGTGCTGATGTAAAAAAAAAAAAAAAAACCTGAGCTGCTTTCCACCTTATAGGAGCTGAATAGGTTAAAGGAGTGAAATCCAGGCTGTCCACACTGCTTGCATGTGGTGGTTACTCAGGGTCAGTGTTTCCGTGTGCAGTCAGGCGGGGATTGATTTTCTTTTTTTTTGTTGTTTGTATAGGTCTATCTCTCAGCAACAGAGAGAAGGACGTTATAAACATGGGAAAATATGATGTGGGAAAGTTGGCATGGGCAACTGTTCATTCTTTTAGGACTAGAATATATGCATGTACCTAATCAATGATATATTATGTATCTCATAAAATCTGTATTAGAACGTTATCAGGGTTGTGAAGTGAAATATTATCCCTGAGCACCACATCCAATCGGATGTGTTTAAAAACCATTTGGATGTAGTGCTTAGGATCATGATTTAGCGGAGGGTTGTTAGTTAGGGTAGTATGGTTAGGTTGTGGTTGGGCTCGATGATCTTTAAAGTCTTTTCCAACCTGAGCAATTCTATGATTCTATGATTAGTCTATGGATGGATGGTGTTTCCTGACTGAAAAAAAAACATCCTTCATGGTTGGCTTTATCTCTTTATTTTTCACTTTCACTGTTCAGTAGGGAACTTCAGGTTTTTGTTCTCTGTGGAGAATCAGTCATTTTCTCCCTGTGGTATTCTCAGCAGACCATCTTCATCCTGTGCATATTTACAGCTGACTGGGTGCTCTGAAGTGCTCTTCTTTTTGTTTCCTGAAAAACTGAGTTGTAGAGAGGAAAATCAAAAAAGAGAATCAACTAACAGAGCAGGTCCCTATGGGAAATGTGAGGTCCTTGTTTTTGTTGACATCAGTTGATAATTCATGATGTTAATCTTTTTCACCTGTGAAGTAAGCTGTATACAAGAGAACATGGCTAGTTTTTATTGAAAAGAGGTTTTTTTTTTTTTCTTTCAATGCATACAAATTCTGACCACCTGCAGAACTGAAGTGCAAGTGAGTGACTTTGCACCTAGTTTTCTGCTCGCAGTAACATAAAATAATTTTGTTTTTCTCTTTTTTCTTTTGCTGTGTCTTGGGCATAAATTCCCTGTTCTCGTTTCTCTTTTATGTTTTCTTCTTCACTGGACTACTGCTGCTCTGCTGCAGACACAAAGCAATAACCAGATAAGCTCTCCTCTTTACACCTGCATTTATGTGCCTGCATTTAGGGTGGAAGCTGGGATGAGTCCTTCCTGAAGGCTGTGCTTGAGGGGCAGTGGCTGCATCCAAATGGCAGGAGTGGCTGTACTCAGAGCAGAGATCATCTTCCCTGTGCCACCTGCAAATTAATCTTTGAATGCCTGAAGATGGGCACCCAGAGAATGAGATACAGACAGTGGCAGTGTGTGACAAATTTAGATTAGGAGCAATCTGTCACAGCCAGGGATGGTATCCGCTTCTGAACTCACTGGCAAAAAAATATTCATTGACATTAGTGGGAGCACAATGTAGGCCCACCTTACCCACAGTCACTATATTAAATGACCTGTACCTCAAAAGCTCTTGGATGAAATTCATTATTCTGCACCCAGCACATCAGTTTGTACTGACATTTAGCTGAAGACAAACTATGAAGAGGTGATAAGCTAGTGAAAAGCAGACAAAAAAGAAAAAAAGAAAAAAAAAACCAAAAACCAAAACAAACCCCAAAACCCAAAAGGTTTAAAACAATAGATTAAATCCAGTTAGTTTTATTAATGAGTTTTATTTTAAATAGCTGTGCATAATGATCTTCTGATTCTGCAGAAGTAGCCCCCTTTGTAGAAAGATTTGCAGATCACACAGAATTTCCAGTTGTGAGGAAGAGTTTACTATGGAAACTGATTTCACTGTTAAGAATAGGAGGGATTTCTCTTTAGTTATTATTGGTACAAATCCTTTGCCATTGTGCCTTCCCAGTGATCTGTTGCTCTGATGACGGTACTAGTGAAGAATATCTCCCCTCCACTTCCACCTCTGGGTACATGTATGTGCTGACGTGAAGTGGCTTCTTCAAACACTGCTCTATTGCTTTTTCAGTTTGGGAATTAAAATGGAAAGCACATTCACTCCTTAATATAGAAAGAAAAATGGAAATGTTATTTTAAAATATTTAAAGTGCTTAAAATAGCAATCAGCACAAAGAGAGCTTGGTCCATTTTTTAAAAAGCAGTCCCCCAGTGGCAGGTGAATTGCAGGCCTTCACACTTGGATCCGGTTTCCTTTTGCATTTTGATGAGATTCTATGGCTCTTTCACTCATTTATGGTAATGCATCAAATTATGCTTTAAGAAAGTTAGAAATGAAGACGAGATGCTGCCTGTTTAAAAGTATTCCGCATAAATGCAGTGCCTTTTAATTTTGGGTAATGCCAGAGATTGATAATGCAGTCTAAAAGCAAATAAAATGCTGGCATGTCCTCTGCAAGCTTTTCTCCCACTGATAAATATCCTTGCTGCAACAGATATGCACGTCTTTGTCCAGCTTTGTCCAGCTGTGTGCTGTAGTACAGCACAATCCTTTTATTATTTGGGCAGATCAAAGTCCTGAATGCGTAGGTCAGCTATTTATAATTCTTAACGACTAGGTATAGATCTCTGAATGTTGCATAGGCATATCAAGACAGGGCAAAAAGATCTGCATAGTCTGATGATCAAAATCAGCATGTATGGGAGCACTTCTTGTGCTACGTTTTGGCATATATTTTTCTAGCCTGAATCTACCTAATGTTTCAGAAGCATGTGTAAGTAATGGCTAAGATACATGACTGCCAGCTGCAGTTATGAAGGAGTAAGGATTGTGCTGAACATTCGACAAATTATGTTTCCTCCAAAGATTTTGTTTAGAGAAATCATGAATTATTTAACTTGTCCAACCAAAAGACAGTGAAATAAGGTTTTTTTTTTTTTTTGCTTTTTTGCTGATGTTTTGTTTGAAAGCCTGTTGTTTGTGATAGTCTTCCTTCTAATTTGGTTTTGTAGGTGTTTTACAATACCCTTCAAAGAAAGAATGGCTAAAAGAAGACTGGGGAAGCAGTCAGCGTTGTGGGAGTGTTTTTGTTATTTGCTGGGCCTGCTGTCCATGAGGAGTCAGCGTAACAAGGCTGATTTCCTTTCCCCATTCTTGTCTCTCCATGGATATTTTGCAAGTACAGGCAGATGTGTTTGAATCTGAAACTGAAGAGTGTGTCCACCTGGTGCAAAAACATGGCCATTCGTTGGGTGCTCATTTTGGTTGCTTGAACCCAAAAGCCGTGGGCCAGCTTCCCAGTGGGGAGTGAACCACCAACTCAGTGGGAGTAGTAATGACCTCACAGGGAATCTATAGGGGCCTCAAGTGTTCCAAACTGTGGTCTGGGAAGAATGAACCCCCAAGGCCCTCAGAACAGAGCCAGCACATCTAAGGAGGCCTAAGGAAGCCCAGAGATCAACACTCAAGCACTGCTGGCAGGGCAATGCTGCAGTGTCTCAAGGCCAACCAGCCACCTATTAACTAAGAGAAAGCTGAAAGCCTGGTGTGCTGCTATGGCAAGGGGCCAGAGCGCATATCCCTGGTTATAAAGCAAATGTTGCTTGTGGTAGCCCACAAATACAACACTTGGCATCCCACATTCTCCTGGTAGAGTTAGATACTGGGAAATTTTAACTCCATCTTAAATACTCTTATATCTACGATGGAAATCATAATATTTATGCAGGGTAGTTTTTCAAGAGGCTTACTGGATGTGAAAACAAGTTCCTGGCTTTTCCCCTTTCATGGAAGCAAGCTGAAGGTCAGATTTACAACATCTCAAGCTGCATTCTGTGCTCATTTACACAGCTGTAATCTTGAGTTATGCCACCAAGAGCAAGAAATTGCTCCAGACTTACAGGGATATAGCTGACAGCAGAATTTAGCTTGGGGTTGCCAAAGCTCGATAGAGAAGGAACTGTGAGGGTGGAATTTGGTGTTCTTGAAGTAGCTTATGAATATGTTCAAGGAATGCAAGAGCCCAAAGATTTATTAGTAGTGTTGCAAAGCATTATTGAAATTAGGCTTAATTATCTGTGTAATTTGCTGGAACCAGCGTTTTAGCATTTTTGATCAAGTATATGCCATTAATTTTAAAAAGAGATGTATCAAGCTGCTCTAAAAACTGAACTAAAAAGATTAAAAAAGGAAAATCCATAATTTCTAAATGGTTTATTTCAAAAGCTTTGAGGGTTGTTGTTGGTGGAGTCCTTCTCCCCCTCTTGCAAACAGCCTGATTGCAGCTTGTTCATATGGAAGAAAGTTCACATCACCCCAGAGGGTTATCCCAGCATTCAGGGAAAGGAAATTCCTCCTCATTCCCAGGCTTGTGGAGCCTAGCCATCCTGCTCCTGCCTGTGCCTGCCCCTGCCCCACTGACACCACCTGGGAGTGGGAGAGCACAGGACTGGAACAGACACAGCTCCTGTTGGATGCACCAGCTCTGTGCCCAAACCCGTTTCTTCTTTGTCTTCTCACAGCCCTCTGGCAAGACGTGGTCCATAGTCCCAACAAAGAAGGTTGGACTGATAAACAGCCATCCCACCACGGTGCTGCAGACTGTACTTTTCTGCTGATTTCTGTAGAAATTTCAGACAAGACCCTTAGTCACCCTGTTTGACATGTATTAAATAGCAATAATGTTGCTTTCCTCTTTTTTAAAAGAGTGCTTTAAGGTTAGAGACATTAATATGTAAGAATAGCTGGAAGCTCACTGTAATGTAGAGGGCTAGTGAAGTACCAGCACAGCCAAGTCTATTAGCTGACATCTTGCCAAACCTCTGCCCAAGCAAGCTTTTGTTTTCGGGACAGCTGCTGTGTGTTGGTTGGCTGTTTTCAACCATTCTCTTGTTCAGATTTTCTCTTCTGTAGTTTCCCTTAAGCCTTCTCACCCCCTTCTTCAGTCAGCACTAAGGTGGCCAGCATGTCACTTCAGGAGGCAAGAAGGGAACTGGGAAGGGGCTGCCATCACTGGGCTGTTCTGCACCCTGGCTGGGATGGCAGAGAAGCATCAGCTCAGGCTTTCCAGTAAATGATTAACTTCTGTTTGAGCAGAGAATGGAGCTGCAGTAAGAATGCAATTAATTACACCAGCAGCCCAGCCAGGCCCGCAGCCAGTGGTGCTCTCACTTGCAGCTTCTAGCTCTGCAGGTCTGGTTGGGGAGTAACTAATTAAACGCAGGTGCAGGCTGGAAGACTTGTTGAATTAATGTACAGTGTCTTCTTTTCTGTGTTCCCAGGCATTTGCAAGAAAAGAGAAAGCACTTGATGCTACAAATAATAATAGAGTACTGATGATGGCGGTAATTAATCCCTTATTATTCTAGTGTGATAGGCTGCTGCTAGGGCTGTCATCCAAGTACTTCTCATGCAAAAACGTGTCTCAAAGGTGAAAGAACAGTGAGTAGGTGAAAGGCTGAATAACATTTTAATGGATTCTCTGATGTTATGGGCACAGATACATCTTCAGGATTTTGGCAAAGCTGTCTGGACCTGGTAGTTAAAACTCAAGACAGCATTCACTGTGCTGTGGCCTGGGCTCCATCTTGGACTCACTAAGGCCATTTTAGCAGGCAGCAGCTCAAAATGAAAATCTAGACAGGTTCAGATAGCAGGCAGACTGGGATGGGAAATGCAAAGATGTGTCTCACTGTGGGCTTTTTTGCTCTTTCACTGCTTCCTGGACAACCTCAGTCAGCCACTGTCAGTAACAGGCCAGCGGCTTTGAGAGGCCTGGCGTTAATCCCAGTACTGTTCCTCCAGGTAGTGCAAAAGCTGATGGCCTTGCTGTATGGGTGGCTGGTTTCAGGTGGTGGTACCAGGTCTAAGAAGCTGGAAGAATGACAAATACTGTTTGGAATTATTATTATTTATTACTACTAGTAAATGCTGTAAAATAGTGGGTTTTGCTGGTATCAACCCAAGTCTAATATGTTTTGCTCAGATAATTAACATTTCTGGTTCAAATCAAACTCCAGGACTCAAATACTTTTTCCAGCTATAATTAAACGAAAATTCTGAGTATGATGGCCTTGTGCTACCTTTGTTGTCATTTCTTTGCTTGTAATATTCTTTTGTCCCAGGCACAGGAATTGTATCATTTTGAGAGAGGGCAAAAAGGATGTAGCCTTTCATAGTAGAAACCATGTGGGGTACGAAGCATTAAGAGACTTCAGCCTCAACATATGAGGCAAAAAGGGTCAAAATATAATGAATGTGTTTATTTCAAAGACAGTAGTGACATCATGCTCTTCTTGTTACTTCACGATGAAACTGGTTCAAAGCTATTAGGAATATTTATAGCAAGAAAATAACTCCAAGTCTAATAAGTAGATTGGATAGAACAGACCATGTTTTATTCAGTGTGGGAACCAAACACTACCATATTGTACAGATTTGCCGATCTGGAATAATTGTACTTGCCTTATGGAATGCAGTTCAAAAGCTGCACCTATGAATATGACAGAGTGTTTTTTTTTTTTTTTTTTCTTTTAATGCAGAGAATTTTAAAACAAACATTGTTTGGAGAATTTTCTAAAGGATTCTGATCAACTTACATAAGCTCAGGAAATTAGCAATAATTTATTATCCTGTCATACTTTTCTGGTGGCTTTTGTTTCCCTTGCATTACAATCCTTAATTCAGAAGAGGCAAATTGTATTCAAGTATCCAGATGAGGGCTGTGCCTTGCTGCAGACTTCAGTGGTTATTCTGTGTTAGGAGAATAGCTGAGGGCAGGTCTTAGGGTGAGGAAGGTTTTTTATTCTTCTTTTTCTCTTTGATTGTTACCTGCAGCCGTGGGAGAAATTTTCCGTGTTGGAGTGTTTGCCTTCACTGGGTGTGGAAAAAATTGCAAAAATGCAATTTCATCACTATTTGTATTTTACTATAGCAAGAATCCTCACTGACCAACTCCTTGCTATGGGTCCTGGTAAGAGAGAGATTGGGAAGGGGACAGTGAAGCCCTAAATTACTGCTCAATTCATAGGCAGTCTCACCGCAGTGGATATATGCGAAACCACGAGCTGTGCTGGTAACAAGTATGATTTTATTTTCCAAATGTCATGCTTCCGAAATTTCCAGGAAGCTGCTCTTTGCTGCTGACAATTGTTACAGAGGTGACTGCAGCGGTGAGGTGGGTTTTGTTCACGTCTTCTTGTCTTCATTAATTTCCAGTGTGTCATTTCAGCTGCAAATGTGCAGTTGCCATTAACGTGTCTAAAAGCGTGATGTTGGCTGGATGGCTATTTATGTCACAGTAAATATTTCATGAGGAGGTGTGTTAATTTTAGTCATAATCACAAGATGGTATGGGGATTTATAGGCCTGAAATATAACATGTCACACACAACCATTTGTTACCTTTACTGTTTCCAGAGGGCTTTTTACATTTTCCTGGATAATTTGAAGTGAAGAGGTGGTGATTCAGAGAGTGTTGGTATGCACGTAAGCTACATAGTAGGGGAAAATGTTGATCCTCTAATGCCAGGTCCCATGCTGATGGGAGACACTGCAGCCACTGAAACAATGAACCCATACACCCTATAGAAATATGTGAATGTACAAATGGATCTCAAAGCTGTGATTTTCATATTTCAGCAATCACTGCCAAAGAAGTGTGTGACTGACAGCACAAAGGACTTAGATTTACTGTAGAGAGATGTAAATTGATAAGCTGGTAGACAGCCATCATTCTTCCTTTATTCTCTCTCTGTATCCCATGTCTTTCTCTTCTGGCGTAATCAAAGCTGACATAGCGCGTGCTATATCTGGTTATATTTTTTTTTGTAATTATAAGACAGTACATGAGATCCGAAGGTGTTATTCAGGAAAAGGCACAAAGCTCCGTGAAACAGGGTTTTTCAAAGTGATCCTCTGATAATATTGTTTTTCTCATAGATTCTTGATACTCGGTCTTTTAAGCTTCTGGGTGCTTTAAGAAGGGATAAAGAGGAAAGGAAGGAGTGTTGTTTTTTTTTTCTTATTCTTTTTTTTTTATTATTTTATTTTTTATGAAGAAGAAAGTATTCAAAGTGCGAGATACTAGTTTTCTTCCTCTGCACCCACAGCTGAGTCTGAAGCATTTTGCTGCACTGTATGTGCAGCAAAAAAGAAGAGCATGTAGAAGCCTGACCTGAGGGGAGAGCAGCACATAAGGATCATCCAGAAAGACCTAAAAGAGCAATCTTCCTTCCCCTCAGCACTGACTGGTGGGCACACCTCTGGTATCACATGAGGAGGAGAGGCTGAAGGGTCCTCTCCCACTGATCTATCCTACTAATTCATCCCATCTGGCTCGGACTTTAACTGCAAAGTTATTAGGTTTACTCAGAATGGATTGTAAGATACTACAGACTTCTTATGGTGCAGTTATACTTAGAAAGCTTTTGCTCAGGTCTGAAAATATGTGGTAAAATCTGAACACTGACAATGCAGCTTTTTTACCTAAAATGCATACACATTGAGATCCCATCTGAATTCAGTCAAGGTGAAATTTGGAAGGAGGAAAATAAATCAAGCTTTCCTCACTCTGGAGCTCCAGCAAGGAGGTGCTGCAGACCTTCTGGACATGTGTAATATTTTAAATAACTTAGATTTTTTTTCTTGTATTTTTATTGAACTTATCCAAAGAGTAAATATACAGAAAAATGACATTTGGATTCTTGACTTTAATTAAGTTAGATTGAAATATAGTAAAGGAAACAGGAAGAGATTTTTACTTTTCATCCATTGTCTCTATCCTTGTCAGCTGCCCTCAGACTTATTTGTAAATCTAGGAACAAAGTGAGAAATGTATTGTTGTACTTCATGGATATCTAAATGAAGGCCTTGTCCATGAGGGCCCATGAGGTCGCAGTGGAGCCATCAAACCACATTTCTACACAGTACAGGTGTGTTGGGCTACAGTCTCATAAATAGAGAGTAACTGGGATGAGCTGTATGCTTGGTGTATGAAATTTGGTATTGAGCATAGTCTCATATTTGTCCATAATGCAGTTCAGAATTCCTCCTTCTTTTGCTAAACCTGGATTGCCTTCAGCATGCTTGTTTCAGTCCCTCTTATCAACACAGGCAAAACCTCCCTGTGTGGCAGTGTACATTAATTTATTTCTTTTCATGAAGGGTGCCATAGAACCATGATACTTATCTTGATTTACAGCTTCCTACCCCCTTGCCTAACTGGATTCCTACAGACTACACCATTGGCTTTGCTTCTTGGGGTGCAGGCTTATGATCAAGGCCATAGAGATACTGTTGCCTCTAAAATCTCAGACCAAATTCCCCGAGATACCATGCTTTGCTTCACCTATTCACAAGCACAATGACCATACGGAAAAAGATGAGTCATTTATCTACCTCTCATCTTTAAAATAGGGATGTTTTAAAATCCTGTAGCTCTTCTGCTTAAATATAGCTAAACAGGCAGTTTCAAAGATGCAGAACTAATTACTTTTTATTTTTCTTTAAGTGATTAACTGAGGTGCCAGAGTTAAGAGCTTGTTTGTGCTAAATTGTCTCTGTAGTTTATAGAGAAAGAGAAGAACATCTGATGGGAGATTCAGATCTTTGGTGCCCTTTGGAAGTGCCTGTTTATTGATGTTGGTGGTACCTGATTTCAGCATCTCAATTTTAAATGCTTCCAATTAAGCAGGATGAACTCAGTGCTCTTTGCAGGGGCAGGAGCTCCTGAGGAGAGGTGAGGAAAGGCACTGCTGGTCACTTTTGCCTGTTGAAAGGCAGCTGCTTGTGTTACAGCAACTCATGGAATAACAGAAGAATAAAGCAGCACCTCACTAATAACTTAAATGAAGTGGTTGTCTTGAACCTCAAAGAGGTGTTTGCACAACGATGTAATACATTTCGTTTTGTTTTATTTATGTATTTATTTATTTCTGGGGAGGGGGAGGATATGTAGTGTGGAGCCAAGAGTTGGATTTTATGATCCTTGTGACTCCCTACTATCTCAGGATATTCTATGATTCTATGGTCAACTTAGGTTACTCTCTACAGTACTAGTGCTGTTCAAATCTTTCATCTGTGTGCACTGTTGTATTATTGCTCCTGTCACTGCAGTACTTTTCACCAGATACCAGCTTCTTGAGAGATTATAAGGATTATTTTGGAAAAGAACAGAAATTCCTCTGTAATTCTTGCAGTGCACACATAACTCCATAAGAGCTGCCCAAATGGACGCTGCCAAGTGATTTTTGTATAGGTGACAAAATAACTCTTTGGAATAGCTGTGCTGACTTGCTATGAACACAGATTAGTTTCAATCAGAAAGACTGCAAAATCTTACTAGCAATTTCCTAGGCCATCCAATTCACAGGATGTTCATGCCAAAAATGTGTTTACTGGACTATTTTCTTAATAGGGTCATTATGTTTCCCTCAAGGTAATTCTTAAAGAAAGGGTTTATTTATTCTCACTTTTTTCTTGGGCGGAAATAGAACTTTGAGAGCTTCTTATGAGGAAAAATGCAAGAAAACCACCTTCTGGAACCTATGCTGTATGTTCGCTGCATATTCCTCCAGAAATTGCTTTTAAAATGCCTATTGGTTATGAAATAAACCTGAATGAGCCATTATACTCTGGTGTGTAATTATGTATTTAGGACACATACATGTAGCTTTAAAGGAAATCTGTATGGAAACAAATTGCTTTACATTTGCAATAGCTGAGTGTAGTTAACAGCAACACCTCAAGCCTTTCAAAATACTGAAGTCATTTAGACCATTTTCTGGAGTAATTATCTCCCAAGCCTCAGATTCTCATTTTAATGCCTTTGCTGTATAGGAGCTGTAGAGATCTCAGTACTGCATAGCAAACTGGGACTTGGCTGTATAACAACCTTAACGTGGATCCAGTCCTGACTGATATGCTAGCTCAGAGAAGGCCAGATGATCTATAGGAAGAAGCGTTATCTGTACTGAGTGTGAAGATGAGCCCCAAGGAGAGAGACTCCTCCAGCAGTGAGGGCAAAAGCCAACTTCCATCTCTCCGAGGGTTTAGTGAGGAGCAGAGATTTAAGTTTCAGATGAATGGCTGTGGGATTTACTAGAGAGAAGGGTATGCCTGTGTGGCTGGCCAAGAAGATGGAAAGGATTCTGGCTCCATTGCCGAGTGATTCAGAGACTGCCACTAAAGCAGTGCTGTTCACCAGTTTAGCTCTTCCTGTTGTCTTACAGTGTAGTACTGCAAATACTTCCTCTTTTAACTGGCACTTGGCAAAGTACTTGTATCTCAGGGGGCTGATCCTTGGTATAGCTGTGTGCAACATAAATGGCAGCAGGCACCTGTAAGGAAGCTGTGTGCCTGCCTGGGTGGATAGCATGGAGCAAGATCAGTGTGCTTCCTGCCTGGAGACAGCGGTTTCTGCATTGAATCTGCAAAATGCTGTTCTCTTCACAGTTGGCAATGTTAAGAGCTGTGCGCATTAGCTCTGGCACATATAAAACAGGGCTTCATTTAAGTGTTTTGAGGATGTGAGGGTGTCATTTTTCCTTTTCTGGTGATGAACGCTCAGGAGACTTGTGTTAAACTTGGGACTTGGCAGATCCTCACGCTGATTCTGCCACTTATTTATTGTTTGGCCTCAGGCTAGTCACTTAACCTCTTACTGTCTTGATTTCCCCATCTGGAAAATTATATTTACTTCTCCTGGGGATCGTGTAGGGCTTAATGAATGCCTGTAAGGGATTTGGAGATCCTCACATCTGAGATGATACAGGACTGCAAAGCATTTGCCACATGTGCAAGAAGGAGGGAGTGCGTGCATGCCCATGTGGGAGAGCCTGTGTGCAACCCCAGCCAGCAACACAGTCTGAAAGCGTGATCATCAGGGGTTGCACTGCATGTTTTAAGATGATCACCTCTTCCTTCTGGCCCTTTCAGATTTGCTGGAAGATAGAGGGAGGCAAGTGACTGAATGAAGAGCAAGGCAGCAAAGGTTAACTGCTTTCTGGTCTTGGTCCCCTGGATCTTCTTGTCAGTGCAGTAACAGCTGGATCTCCCAGGAAGGTAATGATCTTCCCGGCTGCTCCATCTTGCTGCAGGCTATTAGCAAAGACACGTAGCCCCTTTGCTGCCCATTTCTTTAGCAGGGAAAAATGAATCTCTGACCAAAAAAAAAAAAAAAAAGTTCCTCTATATAATTAAGCAGCATTAGAATGAGGCCTGTGCCTTTGCTGATGAACTTCAGTGAAAGCAGATGGTCACAATGGTATTAAAAACTAAAGACTTCAGTCAAGCTTTTAATTGAAAACAATTGGACCCTGCTGGATGGTAATTACCTTGGCTGCCTGCAAATAATATCACAGCACTGCTACCTATGAAGGAAGAACTGAAACTGAGTTAATAAGAATTGCTTGATCTGCATATAATAAACAAAGAGCATTCAAAACTATTTTGGCTGGTATCTCCCTCCCTCCCCTCGCAAGACGCTTTCAAGCAGATAGCAGTGTGAAATGGAACACACACTGGCAGAAATTGAAATGTGTGAAATGCTAGCTGGGCTCATAAAAATAACTTGAAGAGCCTGTCTTCCCCCACTTCCCTCTTTTTTTAAGAGCTAGAGTCCTAGGCAGGTATGAAAAATGCAGCAAAACAAAATAAAGCCAAAAAGCACTGGATTATCCAGCATTCCTCCTTTTGTGAAGGACACAGAAGGATGACAGCAGCTGTTTGCCTTGATCTCATGTTATTTCCTTTCTCCTTCCCCCAGTCTACTGGAAGGCTGAGGCCTTATGAGCACCAATAGTGTTTTCCCTACCTCCCCTCTTAACTGGATTTTAATGATCTTTTCCTTATCACACCTCAGTGTCTAAGAAAGGAAATGTAGTATGTTGCATTTTTGCAGAGCTTCTGTAAGTGATGTGCCAATTTTCTCATTCTCCCTTTTCGGTGCCAGGAACAGGTGAGGGTTTGAAGGCTGGCCCACCTAAAGTGCTCCTAAATCCCAGTGGCTGCTGTCTGCTATATCTTTCTTGACTTAAAGTGACATTAATACCACTTTACACAACCTTTCTTTCTGGGAAAAGGGCCTGCATTTTTGTGTGCGTGTGACTGGAAAAACACAGCCTTAATGTCCCATCTTTCAAACTCATGTCCCAACTGTGTATAAAATGAACCAAATCTTGTCACCTTCCACGTAAACACCATTTCTCATGCGGGGCTGCTCTTGAGCACAGCTTTTTTGTCCCCTTATGAACAAGTAAGAAGCTGCTGCTCTAGAAGACCTCAGAGAGTCAGAGCTGCTGCAATTTTGCAAAATTAATGAGTAGCTGTGAACTGCTAGTAAAAGTGATGCAATAATTTTCCATAACATATCATTTTAGAAGCAATGATTTTATTCTCTCTTTCTTTTCCTATCCAAATATTTGTCTTTTCAAGGCACCAGCCAAGAGTTTGTCTTGTCTTGTCTGGCAGCATGATGAAATGGACTGTTCCAATATGTTTCGTCTGGATTTGATGATTTTATGCCTGGAGTTCAACTTCCATTCACTTAATTTACCATGATTAACATGGAGAAGGACATCCTGGATTCACATGTGTCAGTAAAAGCTTTCATGCTATCTTCAGTAGGATTTGCTAATTTTTATGTAATTAAAATATGCTCTTAGCTTTATTGTTGTTAGATCTCTGAAACTGCTGGCTCAACTCAGTTACAAGACAGAAGTGTATCTCACAGAATGAGTAAAATAGATATCTGTAGTCATTATCCATTTGTATAGGAACTGCTAGGTCACAGCCTGAACCAGTGATTGAGCACCTGTTGAAGGGGTATAGCCAGCTCTGGTAGCACAGGTGCAAGCAATTCACCCGAACCTCATTTAAGGGCTGGCAGTCAAAAGGGGAGGCATTTTTCCTTGGAGATCGTCTTACCTGGGAGTTTCTAGTGAGCACTGATCCTTGGAAAGGGGTAAGCTAGTCCTTCTTTATTATTGAATTGTGACCTCTACCTTTCTTTGGTGATCTGAAACTGGTTAACTATATCAACTGCCTCCTATCCTTACACCATTCCAACTAAAGATGAGGTATTCTAATTAGTGTTTGGGATTTCATGCAGCCCTGTCCATGGACTTTCCTCTGCTACTGGGCTCTCGGGGAAGAGGTCCACAGCTTATGGAGCAGCTGCCTTGCTCTATCTAGTAGTCTGTGTGTTCAATCTGATGCTAGGGCTGAGCACATTTGGCCGTAGCCCTTCCTGACTTTTTTTTTTTTTTTTAATTAAGATCTTAGGAAAAATTTGCAAGTAGGAAGGCTGTTTTTTGAAAGTGTCATCCTACTGGTTGTGGTGATTTTATCAGTTTTTAACCTCTACTTTTAGCTCTACAGTGTATGATCACTTATTATAATTGCTACTTGCAGCTTCAAGGGAGCTGGTACAGGGCACGCTATTTTAAAGGTGTATGTAAGGTGTAAGCTCTATTGATCTAAGTATTCTGAGTGATAAACAGCTGCTGGGTTTGATTAAAGCTAAAGGGAAGCTGAAGCATTTAATCAATCTCCAAAGCAGCTCTGAGTATATTACAAAGCAATTGTGATTATTGCTATTATATGACAAGCTATAGCACGAGAAAGAGGGATCATTTTTCTCAGAACCATATCATGATGTTGTGGTGCTTCTCAGCTGGCTTGACACTGTCACCTCTGAAGCCTGGCTAAGTGACAGAGCGTGCCAGCTCAAGTGGTCTAATCCTGAAGGGAGAACACAGGAGCAAGGCCTTTTAGCTCTTGTGTGCCTTCTCTTTCCCATGTCTAACTGGCTGACAGCAAGGACTTAGTGAATGAAAACAAGAAATGGGACAAACATACAACAGCACCAGCCAAATTATAGCCTTCTCTGATTATTCCAATCTGCACTTTCAGGGTGTTCTCTGTGGTGGGATATATTCGTGCCCTTCTACAACTAACGGCTCTTAAGGCACATTTCTTCTATTATTTTGTTTGATCGCTTCTTGAACCTTTGGTCCGTCTTGAACTTTAAAAGGTCCTGTGGTAGTACGTTGCATGGGGCCTCTGTCACATATCTCTGTAAAGTAGTACTTCTTGTTTTTGAACTTTCTCCTGATGATTTCTTTTAGCAAGCACCTTCTTGCTCTGATGTTAAGAAAAGCAGCAAATAATTGTTCACTTTTCCTGCTTCGTAGAGATCTTTGCCTCGTCTTGCTTTGCTGTCTCTTTTTCCAGGGTTTATTTAGTTAGACCTTTTCGGAAGCTGACCCATTCTTCTGACCACCCTAGGCACCTCTGTATCTGTCCCCCTCCTCATTTTACTGCATGCTTCCTGGCATGACCAGAATTTCACATGCTACCTTAAGATGTGGGCTTCTCTGAGTCTATTATTTCTTCATTTTTCAGGTGTTTAGTGATCTGTACTTATGACATTGCTCATAAACAGTGTGTGTCATGTAATTCTGAAGACGTGGGTATAAGAAGGATTTCTAAAAACTAAGGAGCTGCATGAATCCTAGGTCTAAAATGTATCTTACACTGCATTTAAAATAAGAGAATGGGAAGTTTAGTGCTTTCTTTCCCTCGGGAAATGTAATATGAAAGTAAATTAATAGACACATTTATTAAGCAAAGAAAACTTCCTCCTGCCATGCTTGCAGCACGGAAGTTACAGCACTTAAGACTGGAGAGGAGAGCACTTGCAAAGGTTAACTCTTCTGTGTGTGGCTAGTATCAGTCACTTCAATGTCTTCTTCAGTCTTTCTCTGCTGAATATAGAGAAACATGAATTTCTGTAGACTATAGCTGACTTATCACTCAAAATGAGAAAGTAAAAAAGAAAAACCTAAATGACTCATCTAATCTTCATTCTTTACCGAGGGAGAAACACTGAAAGTAAATAGAGACTACATAAGGATAAATGAGTTAGGGCATTTGGCATAGATAAAGTTGAGTGGCATTAACAGGATACAATATGTACTTTTTTACATATTAATTTAAAATTAGCCTTGCTCTACTTTATTTAATTTCCTTTTTGAGAGAAAGGGGCTTGAAATGAATCCCTCCTTTAGACTGAGGTTTACTAGTCAGCCCTGATTGTCAGCTGTTGGCCTCTGTGAGCTTTTGATTTAATGGTTTGAACTAACTTTGGGAAAGTAAAGGTGGAAGGCAAAGGTATCCTGACACCTTCTTTTTTTCTTTTTTCCAGTTTGTCTTGCTTTCATCCCTGCCTTCAGTGTGATCTGTGCTGTGTGGAGGAACCTCCAAATTTATGCAAATTTTGCTTTTTCTGAATGAATCTCATATGAACAAGTTAGATTCCTTCAGTTTAGCAGACAAATGTGAGATATCCCTGCTTTTGTTTCTTTATTTTGGAATGCCTTTTTAAACTTGAAGCTTCCCATGACCTTCACGTGCAATCCCATCAGTGACCATGGGAAGCTGATCTGGAGGCAGTGTCTGGAACAGTTATCTTTGTTGCTTAAGGTTCTTACCACAACAGCGGTTAAATTTTTGTTATAGTGGTTTCATGTGAGAGTCACAAGTCATCCAGGAGATTTATCCTGACTTTCACTTGGAGTGTCTTGTGAGTGCAGGTTTGTAAGTGAGAATTTAGACCAGAAAACAAAATTGCAATTGGGAAACCTTGAGGTTCTCCACAGATGGTTGGAGCTGGGACACTTGCCCTGGGAGAGGAGACTGAGGACCTTGGTTTGTTCAACTTGGAGACGAGATCACTGGGGGGGGAACCTAGCAGCAAGCAGATGCTCAAGTCCTTGACCTAGCTTCAATATCACTAATTTCAGTGAGCTAAATGGATTAGATGATTAGATGGTCAGAACTAGCTGACTGATATTTCCCATCAGAAAGTGTACCGTAGTCTACTGAAAAGTGAGCCTGGCTTCCCTTAGGATGCAATCTGAGGAGCATTTCTTTTGCAGTAGGGATAGCCTTGCATTTCTGCATTGTTTAATTGGTGATGTCAGCAAAGGTAGGTGTAGCTACATGGCAAATCAAGTTCAGCTTAAAAGTAACCTTATTTTCATTTGTTTTGGTGTTTTTTTTTTTTTTTTTTTTTGCCTGGTTTTAAATTGATTCATAGTTTCATGGAAGTTTATCTTGGCACAACTGAGGTATAGTGCAGTAGTAGGAAAAAAAAGCAGGGAGTACTTCAGCTGTTGCTGGGCTTCAAAGATGTGCTTTTCAGGCTTTAGTATTTGTTGTTGGTTTTCACAAACCATGTGGAAATAACAAGGAAACTGAACTGAACTCCGAAGCACTCCGCTAATGCCATATTGACATTTCTGAGTTGCAATCTGGCCATTTGTTAACTGGTCTCATCTCACAATGTTCCTATGCACAGGAGATTCATTGTAAACCTATGAGATGATTGGTCTCTCCTGAGCCATTCTGAATGGGACCTTGCAGTTCTTCAGGTACATCAACTCATTTAGACTGGCTAGCCTGGCTGACATTCTGCCTCTGACTCTTTCAACCTTGTTGCTATTTTATAACCAGAGATTGCATCTGAGCCAGGAGGATGAGAATATATCAGCCACTTCCAAGCAAATCTGTCTGTGCTAGAGAGGACGGGATTTTGAAGAGTTGCAACTGGCACTTAACCTCATCTGGAAACGAAATGTGATGTCTTGTGTGAGGTGGACCCAGTCCGGCACCCTAGTGCTCAGCTTTGGCGCTGATTCTGCTGGGATCAGAGTGAATCCTGAGCAAACCAAAACCTGCTTCTGTTCATGTTCCTTTCTGAAACTAATCTCTTTTCTCTCTACTATGCGTATTTCCACCTTTGTGCTAATGAAAACAGTGGATTGTTCTGGGGGTAGTATGGAAAGTATCTGTGAGCTTTGGCTATCTCTCTGAAATATTACAGATGATTTGGTATTTGCTTTGGCACGTTTCTGTGAAAGATTGTAGAGCGTGTGCGTATAGACAGAGAGAAACAGGGTTGCTGCTTGTTGCACCTTTGTGAGACTGCCAGACTGTCTGGTCTGTTCTGCTGTATGGGAAAAGGCCTCACAAGCACTCGTGGTGAGACTGTACTAGGCACTACACTTGAAAGCAGATCTGTCAGCTTGGAAAAAAATATATATTTTTTTTTGATTCCTATTGTTATGAGTAGCACATAAGGCTTCTTGCCAGTAGAGAAAACTGTCTGTCTTGCTTTGCCCTATGTACTGGGTAACATCTCATAGTGTATTTCCATAGCCCAACTGTAGCAGGCAGCCAGTTCCCCTTTGGGGTCTGAGAGATGCTCTTCCAAACACAGGAATGAGAAATAACGTGTAAAAATCAGCAGTAAGATTCAGCTCCAGATGAAAGATGTGGCTATTGCTCTTGAAAATGGTTGTATTCCTTATTCCTCCCTTAGCCCTTTGCCTCCTAAAGAAAGATGAGTTAAGGATTTCCAGGTGGAAAGTGTTTCTGTCCAAACTAAGATTTCTCTCTTATGTGTGCCAATACTGTCCAGCTGAAAGCTCCCCCAGCAGCCTTTGAGAAGATAAAGTATAGCTCCAGGAGACCATTCGTGAGTTCTCCTGTTCATGAGAAACCTGATTCTAACAGCTAAAGGTTTCTGAGAGCTCCTGATGAAAGCACGCAGGCAGCAGGACCTGTGCTTGACTAATTATTGTTCAGTATTTTGATACTGAGCTTAGAGTCTGAACAGGAGTTTGAAGAACTCAAATCTCCTTTGCTCTTTCTAGTGGCAGCAAGTTATTTATCTAGACAAACATGCATTGATAGGAATTGCCAAGTAACTAGGTCCAACCTGTGGCCCATCTGGCCTCGAGTCCTGTCTATAACAGCAACAAGTATTTGGAGGAAGATGCAAATATTGCTGGGATGGATGATTACAAATGAGCTACAAATAAATATGTCCAATGCTTTCTTGAAAGCTTAGTCTCAGCTTCTGTTTCTAGCAATGGCTATGTTAATTTGAGCAGGGGAGATACAGTAACTGACGTTTAACAATTAATTTTTTTTTTGTTTCACCTGTCAAGCCTTGCTGGTCAATTCTGCTTTACAAAATCTATAAGTAGAGAACATTGGTGTTTTCTTTTGTACTGGTGACATGAAGGAATTAAAGGATTTAAGATTGTAAAGCCTGCCATGAATAATTTAGGCTCCGTTTCCAGCAAATATTCACTCTGCTACGTACGCACTGATACTGGGCTCAGACATTTGTGGTATCAGCAGCAGTGCCAAGCCCTTGTGAGCCAAAAGGAAATAGGCTTTTATACAGTATCAGACATCAATCTGTTTCCAGCCTTTAGGACCATACGCTTGTCAATTAGGGGCCTCCGCTTGAGGAACCTGGCCTGCTAGCTTGCAACAAATATAGATGGGCCTAGGTACGTTCAAAGAATTACCTCTACACTCTCCTCTATGGAATTTTGTGCAGACTCACCAGCCTTGCTCTTCTGACTGCTCTGCTTCATGTTTCTCTTGTGATTAAACACTGCTGCACGTACTCAGGCCAATGTACACAAACACTTGTTTCTCCTTTATAAAATGATTAAACTGTCTGAGACAGAAATGACAAGAATCCTCTCAAACAAACCAGTCAGTGAGTTTCTCTGAATCTGGTGGCTTTTAGGGATCTTCTTGGCATTATAAGCATTGATGAAAGCCTGAGAAATTTATAGCTGAGAGACTGCCTATGTTGGATTCTCTTATTCCTGCCACTAATGCAGGGAGACCTTTAGGTAAGAACTTTCCTATTGTAGATTTCTAGGTTTTTCTATTTTTTTCTTCATTGATTAGAAATTCTGAAAGTAAACACACTGCGTCTGCAGCACAGTAAAGGGGTATACTTCTTCAAGAAACCACCTTGTGAAAACTCTGATAGTGCACACTGGTCCTCTCACTCAAGTGCTATTTCATATTTGGTGCTTCAAGGCATTTATTAGCAGCCAGCAAGGTGAAGGCCAACACACATCCTGTTCCACAAGCACTGGCATTGCTTGGATCCTTTCTCTTCCTGAGCCCCTGTGCCTGAGGGCTCAAAATGGTGTCCTGCCTATGTTCATCATCTATACTGGGTCATGGACAACCTCTCTGAAAAGCTGGCCAGAGGTGAGCTGCTTTTGAGAGCTGCGTGGCATCAAGTTCATGCTGTGTGTTTGTGAAGATATATGGGCTGGAAGCAAAAGTGCTTTTGCTGTGCTGCTGCTATTTTAATGTGAAAGTGAGACCCTGAAATGCTCTGTTCTACTTCAGTGGCTCTAAGAGAAGCCTTTCTCCAGGGGTTTCTGGTACCTAGGTTAATTGAAATAACTCCAAAAGACTCTTTAAAAATCTAATTCCTTCCCCCACGTATGCAGTCTCTTCTTCACTTTTCTTTGCTCCTGTCTACACCCTCTCTTGAACAAAAAGCTTTAAAATGCTCTTCGGGAAAGGGCTTTAATGTAATTCAGAGGAAGTTAATGTGAAGTCAAGGTTGATTGCTCTTCTCCCTGAGACCACTGGCAGTGGCTGTACTAGTGAGAGTTAGATGGGATCTCAAACGTAACTGGGAAACTAAGGATGAACTGAACAAAGAGCAGGCTGGAAGCTGGAGATTGCTGCTCTCTCCTCTCTGTGTGACCTCCTGAGCTCACGCTGAACCCTTTGATCCCAGTCCAGGGCAGAGTGACGTGGCAGCCTGGGCCTAGGCCAGGGATGTATGCTGGGTGGAGACTGTTGTCATCTGTGTGAGCTCTTGATCCACCCTGTACCTTCATTTCCACAAACACTGCTGCACATCACCATGGGGGGCATCGCTGCTGGTGCTCTTCCAGCTGGTATGCAGAACTGTCTCCTCCAAACACAGTTCCTTTTTCTAGGAACTGCTCCAATAACACTTAAAACAAGTGGGCCTGTATTTCTAATCACTATTCTATTTTTGCCAGATGCATTTCTGTTTGATACAGGAATCTAAGACCCTATGTGCAGTAGTGCAGCTCAGGGCACAGAGCTCATGTCTAAAAGGAACAGTGGCTCAGGGAGAGCACCATGGCCAAGCACAGTTCACTGGAGAAGGTGCTGCTCATGGTCAGAGCACTGCCAGGATCTCACCCATGGTTGCACACCCTCTGGATCACCTGCTTTGGGGCAGTACTTCAGCACCACGTTCTTCTTATAGGAATTTTAGTGCTAGGCTTAGTGAATATCAGGAACTCTGGATTCTAAGATAAGTTGTTTCAGATATACTATTACTGTCACTAATACTGACATGGTAAAAAAAAGAAAAACAAGAAGCTGACACTCTTGATGGAAAAGCTAATTAGCGATAAGGTAATCTGTATGAGAATCAGTAATGGAGGTGTGAGCTGTGGTTCCTTGTGATTCTCAGCTGCATTTGGCTATTCTTCCAGTAGCAGGCTGGAAGAGGGAGCTGATGTCTCCTGGCTGCCTTTGCAGTTGTGTCTTCTGATATGTAGCCTCCAGCACAGTGGCACAAATAGGTTTTTTGTGATTGAAAACTGTCAGCATCATACTGCATGTCAGCTGATATAAAACCCTTTGTTTTCTATTAAATTCTACAGAGAACCAGATACAGGTTCTGATCTTCAGTATTTCTGTGGGTTGGTCAGAAGATACTAGAGGAATTATACTGTTCCCTATGAAAATCTCTTTAAGTCCTTAGCACAGTCTTGCATTACCCTCTTATTAAGTGACACCAATACATTTCACCTAGACAGATTACAATCAGTGTCACAGCATCTCCTCATTCCTGTGGGCCTTCTACCCAACAGGGCTAAAATAACACATGTGCAACTGCCTGGAGCAGAAGACTGCAAAATCACCATGAGCCTTTCAGTGCTGCAGCTTGGAGTCCGGCTGGTGCCACCAAGAGGGGTCAAGATGCACTGGGGCAGTTGCCCATGGCTTGGGCACTACCTTTGTGCTGGCTCTCATGGAACTCTGCAGTTACAGCAACAAAAATTCTCTGCTATAGATGACACTCAACCTATAGATGATAATTGATCTCTTTTTTGTAGGGCAGAAGAGGAAGATGTAGGGGCCTAGGACAACTTTATGCCTACTTACCCATTACTATATTCACACTGAGGACTGTGGTACTTCTGAGGCAACTGAAGGATACAGGACAAATGTCCAAAGCTGCTCTATGTAGAGTTCCCAGGAACTTAATGTTACCCTTGGCTGCAGCACTTAAGTGTCAGGGGTGAACTGGCCCCCAAAATTGCACGACGACAAATTCATCAGCTCTGAATCTGCATGAGGACAAGACCTTTATCCTCAAGTTGAACTGTAAGAATGCCCTTAGGTGATATGCTGCAGATGGTACAGCTGAAAAGAGAAATGGATCTGGTTTAGGAGAGATACCTTCCTTTAAGATGATTTTAAATGTTTGCATTTTTTATGCAGCATTTTAGAGTGTTTCAGCATCTCCCATCTGGAATTCAATTCCTCTCCCTGTTAATCAATAACAGGTCTTAACAAAACAATATCTCACAGTAGACACAAGCATACAGTGCTGAACAAAGCAAAACAGCCATTGGCTTAGAGCAACAATTGCTGCTACACAATGTGTTTTCAAAGCTCAGTATATATTTTGTCCCTAGTGGGAAAACCATAACAAGACTGAATTAGTGGCTGGGCTTGCCAAAGGGAGAAATTAAAGTGCGACTGTTTGTCTGACACCTTGAAGTACCATTATTTATTTCAAGGGAGAAGATAGTGTAAGGAAATAAGACGCCCATTAGGGAAAACTATTAGCTGTTACTTTCCAGAGTGTGCAGTGGTTTTGCATGCCTGCTGTAGAACCTATTCAGTCTAGTTGGAGTACAGCAGTACTTTCTGGTGGAAGGGCTCCTTGGCAGTTCTGGCACCCACAGGAATGATGCCTGTGAGGCTGAGAGCTGCAGGGGTGGGGAGGAGCCCAGTGTTTCAGGGGAGGACAGGCTGGCAGGTTTGTCCCCAGTGGGGCGGCTTGGGGCTAGTGTGCACAGGGCTGTTCAGTGAGGGAAAGAGAAAAGGGAGAGAATATGTGAGAGTAAAGCAAATTCCCTTCCCTGCGCACGGTTACCTCTGAGCTTGCAAACTTAACTGCTCATCTGTGGATCTTGACAGCTCCTTGCTCTGGCACTAATGGGCTTCAGAAACTCCCAGTGAGCTGTAATCGCCTTGGTTCAGGGCTCAGCCTGCACCTTTACAAGCACCTTCACCCCTCGCTGTTAACCTGTGGTCTCCCTTACTTGGCAGCTAAGCTTGTAAATTCATGTAACCAAATAGCTGTGCTGTTAACTGCCTGCACCAAAGTGAACAACACATCCATCTTCCAGTGCCCAGCCGGCAGCCTAATGACATGTCGCACTGTGCGGTGGTACCTTTTCAGACGTAACTAACTCTGGCACTGCAGAAGCAATTGTTTCGGCATTTGCACACACCATGCAGCTCATCTGGGCAGAGGAGGGAAGCTGCCTGGGCAGGAGGCCTCCCATCACTGGCCCTATGCACTGGGTCCCCGATGCAACCTCCCCATGCCACAGCCCAGTGGCTGTGACGGAGACCTTAGCCTGGTTGGTCAACTACACCTGGGGCAGGAGCACACCTGCAACAGGTACATCTGGGGCTGTGTCTGATCTTTGACAAGTCTCTTTGAAAAGCTGTGCCTTGGTTTCCTTGTCCACAAAATAAGCATAATTTCCTGAAGTGAAGAGCCACTGGGAGGACAGGTGCTAATGAAACATGAAAAAGTGCTAAGGTTTTCTGACTTCTGTAGTTCCTGCCAGTGTCTGTGGTTTAAACCCTTTAGTCTTCAAATTGGCCTCAGCAAGAAGAAGGTTGACTGAGTGAGGACACAAGGTTCAGGCAATTGCTATGTGTGGGTAGCTGTGCCAGGCCGTTCCAAGCTGTCCCCATGAGGACAGCAAATCCATGAGCTCTGAGGAAATCTCCTGTGAGAGCTGTTCCTCCTGCTTCCAGTGAGGAGGAAGCTGGGCTGCAAGTTCATTCTTTGCTAGAAATCCCACACAGAGCTCAGCTGAGTACTTCGATCATGGGAACAAGGCTTTACTGCTTCTGCTGTTGCTGGTGTTACCACTTGTTACCAAAGGGGAGAAAGCTCATCCTTCTGCCTGCAAGTAACTTAGACTTGACATTGGCAGAGATGTGGTATGTGTTCTCCTCCTAGCCCCTAAAGCAACCACAAGCAGTCAAAGTTAAGGAGCATGTGAGTTAGCAGGGGTTGGATGAACAGTGCTTTTCTTTATCTGCTAGTTGCTTACCTGGTGAAATAGGCAGTCCGAGAAAATTTCTTAATTAACAAGGCTCTGTCCTATGCAGCATATGTATGCAGATAATTGATATTACAAAAGCATAGTTTGGCTCAGGACATTCCCCAGAATATTTGTACTGTTAAGGAAATATCTTGAAGAAAGGGAAAGAAGGAGCCTAGGCCCTGGCCTCCAGTCAGAGAAGACTGTTATTTTTCTGTTAAACATCATATCCAACCTCAGAGAAGAGTGGGCGGAGGGTTAATGAGTTGTCTTTGAAAATAATTTTGAGCAATGCATAGCAAGATCTCAGGGAAACAATGTTTACAGTCTATATCCTGCCTCAGATTCCATAAACACTGCTCTGGTGCCCCATTGCCAAATTTAGCTTTAGTCACCAGGATGCAGCTGGTGTCCTTTGTAGTCAGGCATCACTCAGTAGCTTTAATACAGATGGACAGAGAGAGTTTTTCCTGGTTATTGAGCATCACCTACTCTTACTACTGGTGTGCATTTGCCTCTGCAGAGGCAGCAAGAAACTTCTTATGCATTGAGCCTAATCTAGCGTCCTTAATGATGCACCGTCCCTGCTGATGTGAGCAGTGGGCTTGTTTCACAGTGCAGAGGAGAAATGTGTCCTTCATGAAGCAGACTGTCCTCTGTCCTCCTGAAGGAAGGTGAGGAATCTACTGCTCTGCCAGTAGTCTGCCTGGGTGTCACAAAAGGTGTATGGGCAATTATATACAATCTTAGGAATTTTGCCAAGTAATATTAAGTCCAGAGTGTTTGTTGTTTAACCTTCCCATCCATAAGGTACAGGTTACCTTGAACTTTTAGTTCTGTCTAGGTTAACTCACCCCTTCCCTTAGTCCTTTGGCAGATGGGTAGCCTCTTCTCCCTCCAGTCTTCACTTAGAAGTATTTGAAAATTGGGTCAGAAATTAATTTGTGCCCCAAAGAAACTTTGGAGGAGAAACAGATCTTTAAGTAGTTCAGTTGCCACAGTATATTTGAAAGAGTTGTTGCCAGGGCTTTTTGTAATTGTTTAAAATATTAAATAATGCAAGCTAACAAAGACCAGGCAAAATACATAATTTATGGAGGGCATCCCTCTGCTCTTGCAGGTTTTTACTCTGACAGGCCAGGACCATTCTGCATTCCCTGTGACGGAGACTTGCATCCTGCCTATGTGACTGTCCTATTCCTTCTTTCTCCAGGGGGAGGGAGGGGAGGAAATGAATAATTTCTGCTTTCCTTCTGTTCCTTCATCTCTGGCGACTTCTGCACCAGGAAAGAGGAGATGAACAATGTCAGAGCTCTACTCATTCTTTACTGCTTTTCCTTTTTTTTTTTTTTTTTTTTTCCCCTCATCACCCAAAGATGGATGAGGGAAATGACTGAAAGCACTCGATATCCACTCATCGTTTCAATCCAGCTCTTTAACAGCTTTCACTATCCAGTGGCATGATGGTCTTTGGTTTGTTATTTACTGGCTGTTTAATTTAAATGTATCCCCATCAGGGAGCCGAAAGATCCAGCCTTAAAGCTCTTTCACATGATTTCTCTAATCACTTTCTAAATTATTTATCATGACTCTGAACTGTCTGGAGACTCTTATTTTTTCTTTTTTTTTCTTTTAAGCACTGATTTGTTCCCAAACATCTGTAAAAAATCATGACTGACCTCCCATCTGGGCAGCAGCTCAGCTCCGTCCGGGGGCTGGGTCGTGTCAAGTGTGCGAGCTCTGTTTCAAAAGCATAAAATTCCTGACACGGTGAAATTCTTTTCTTACATATTTGTTGACAAAAGGCGGACAGGGAAGGGAAGGGAAGGCTGCTGTTAGGAATGCACGAGCACGATGCTGCATAGCTAGGCCAGAAGCGAGTGGAACACTTTGTTACGGAAACGGCCACAAAAATGCTCCTCCCTGCCTTAGAAAATGGTTATTTAAAGCAGAGTTGCTTGCCAGTCCTCCTTGCCACTGTTGTCTTTTGGACGTGGCATGTGTAAATAATATTTCCGCATGAAAGAAAACTTTCAGTGATGACAGTGCTCCTGTGGCCGCTTCCTGTCCCAGAGGGGAGGCACCGGCCCTTCCCTGGAAATGACGACTCCCTCCAGAGAGAAAGCCCAGGAACTGAGAGGTTTCTTTTCCTCCAAAGCCTCAGATGAGAGACTTTTGACCTTTAGAAGCAATGAAAGTGGAAAAATGGGGCACAGTTTTCATGGACGTTTCTAAAGGCGTGTACTAGAAAAGTACCTGCGTAAAAGTAAACATACAGTGAGAAAGTGAAAAAAAAAAAAAGTACATGATTTAAAGCAAAGCCCACATTCCTCTAGGATTTTTATAATCAAAAGTGGCAATGTGTGCTTTAAAGCTGTTTTTCAAAACAGATTGCTTTACTTTCACCAGTGTCAGTGAGCAGAAATCCTTTTATTTCTGGCTAATGACAGCTCCTGGCTGTGCAGAATCTGGGGACACACCTTCAAGAGGCTGCAGTTACCAAGCACACAGAGAAGGCGACATCCTCCCATGTGTCTTGTTAACTGTATTCTGCTTGCATTTTTCCCTTTTCTTCCCCTTCATCTTCACGTTTTTTATGGAGATTAACCCATGCCAGACTTAAAGACCCTTAAATTTTAGGGAAGTTCAGGTACACATCTGGATCCCAGCTCTGCAGCTCCAGCTCATTGCTGTTTGTTATTGTTAGTGTTGCTTCAGGCCCAGCTCAGGGATTGTACAAAGTGTTCTTTCAAAAAAAAAAAAAAAAAAAAAAAAGTGTTCTCCTAGCATCTGAGAAGCACACTCCTTCTGCAAGGTGTTATAGCCTGATCACTACAGAAACATAGGGAAGGAACTTTGGGGGTGCATAGGGCACTGGGGCTTCAGAAAACAAAGTTTTGATGGTCTTAGGGGCTTAGAGTCTCTTGCTTGTTTGCTCCTCTACCAGGTGAAGGGAGAGCGCTGGGCCTTCAAGGAGGACCCAGGTGCCCTAATTTAGGGAACTTAAAGACCTTGCTATGCACAGAGACTGGGGTGACATTTAGGCCATCAGAGCTTAGCTGTTGGAGGCAGGGAGCACCTCTGCTTCTGACTAATAGGTCCTAGCAGAGAAGGAGGCGTTGAGCAACCTTAGTCCCTGAAGGCTGCAGAGGCACGGCAGAGCTGCTGGGTATGCCAGAGGTATGGTTCATCCTCTTGTCTCTCCTGTATTTATCCCTCTGGCTCTGACAACCTAAACTCCTCACTTTATTTTTCTTGGGATTTTCTTTGGATGAACCCTATTAAATGCAATGCTAGCGTTGAAATTTGCCTACGCCAATAAGGCCATCTGTTTTATTAACTGAAGAAGGTCTCTGGAGTATTTCTTGCAGGCTTGCAGCCCTTTCTGCCGCCCCCAGCACTTTACATCAGCCCTGCGAACAATGGGAGGGGACCCAGGAGGTCGCTGGCAGGAAGCACCTCTTCCCGTGCATAATGAACTGGCTGGGAGACTGAGGGATGGAGATAGCACACGAGACACACAGCACAAACTGCTGAAACAATAAACAAACAAACGGATGGCCAGCACTTCCTCTTCTTATATTGTTAACTTTGCTTCCTAAACCCACCCCTCAAAAGCCAGCCTTCTAGGCTTGCTGATGCTTAACCTCTTTGTTGCCAGAGATGGCTGAAGGCCCCAGCCATTGCTTGCCAATGTGATAACAGCTGCAAGAGCCTTCTGAAAAATATAACAGCACTTTTACAAAAAAATTGAATGTAGGAAGAAATAATGTGACCATAAGGCTCTATGGGTGTAGTGCCTTGGTACCAGGACCGTGCCCCAGGTGGGTACAGACATTCAGACTCTTTGGGCAGGATGTCATTTCACCATTTCTTATCTGTTAGCAGGAGAATTATGACAGCAGAAACTGAGTGGTGGCAAAGCTATCTCCATCCATGTAGACTCTGAAGAAAAATGCCTGCTTGAAAAGCAGTTGGGGATGGTCTTTGGTTCGGTGCATGCAAGTATTTCATCCCATGGCAGCTGGAGTTCATGGCCCACAGGAGCTCTGGGTGCAGCAGCGAGGTAGTGGCCCTGCACCTGCCACAGCCTGGCACCGGTTGGTCAGGGGATCCTACTCCATGTCACCCTTCATAGAATGCTGCCAGGAAGCGGTAAAAGACTATTTGGGAGAACCAGGCTGGTGCTTCTGGAGCTGAGAAGCCACTTTTCAGAAGGCGTGCTGATACTTCTCCCCATCAGCCCCTAAGGTCCAGAGCTAGTTGAGGGGTGGCCTGGAGGCGTCATGACCCTCCCTGGGACTCTCCCAGCAGCAGGGCAAGGGCTGTCACAGGACAGGCCCTACCTTCTGCTGAGTGCTCCCAGCTGACAGCTGATTTGTTATTACTTTAAATACCCACTGTTTGTGTTAAGCACAGCAAGAAGTCTAGTAAACCGAAATGGTGACATTTAAAAATGAACTATCTCAAATAGATGTTTAGTCCTTCAAATAGGGAAGCTATCTGCTAAATACCAAGTTTAACAGTTATGTAATAAGTCCATATCAAAACACAGATAATGACTGGTTGGCTATGGTTTAGCAGTTGTTATTTAATTAACCTATAAAGGCTTTCCTACTTAATCAAAATTTTATTTCTGTCCCAAAGACTATTTAGGGTGTAGTTCTGGAAGTGTTATCAGTGTTGCTTTAAGTACTGAGGCACTGGTGCAAAGAAATTACCCAAGGCTACAAGTGCATGGCTGTGGGCATGGGAGTGCCACTCCAGACACATCAAGCCAAGTCACGGGCTGCTGGAGGTAAAGGGACCTCTGGAGGCCACTTGGTCCACTCCCTGCTCAGGCCAGCCAGAACAGGTTGTCCAGGACCGTATCCAGGTCAGGGCCTCCGTTCTCTTTTCAGTCATGGCTTACTCTAGAGGAGCTACACCAGCTGTCCTCCTTCCTGTCACCTTCCCTGAAGTCCTCCCTGGTAACTCATCCTCCAACTTTAGTTACAAAATGTGCAGCCTCAGGTAAGGAGCAACTGTCCCAGGCAGTGCATGCCTTAGGCCAGCTCCAGCACTCTTGCTGTCCATCCCTGAGCCCCAAAGCACAGCCCAGCTTTGGCATATTGATCGTCAGTCAGTTTTTTAAAAGAATGAACCTCAAAGGCAACAATACCTTGGCTCAGGCTCTGAGCCCCCAAGAGGGAAGAGAGCTGGGTGGCAGCACAGGAGATGGCAGGTCCTGTGGCTCTTCCTGGCTGTGCTCCCCTGTGTGGGTTTGGATGAGTGGATGAGAGCAGGTCCTTGGAGCACAGCTTGCTTGGCCCTTTGTGGGGAGATCAGCCTCCTCCCATAGAGAAATGGCAGATTCTCATGCCTGGTGTGTTTTGACACATTTTGAGGCCCAGTGGTCTTAAAGCTTTTTCTTTTCTACAGCTAATATCACCCCACATCACAGTATGTGTCTTCACAGTGTGAGTCAAGTGAAAATAAGATGGATTTGCACATCCAGCCTTCAGCAAGAAGGAAGAAATGTGGAGTGAATTCTTCCTGAGCACAAGTGCTTGGATTTCAAGGGACTTCCAACCAACCTCCAGTCTCACTTGTGATGCAGCTCTTCAGCAGTCTGCAAAGAGATGATGTGTTCAACCCACTGCTGAAGCCCAAGAAGGAAGAGTAGTGCTGTGGCAACAGCTTCAAAAGGTGCTGGTAAGGGCAGGTATGTTGGCAAATTAAGGAGGCAAAAGAAAGGATCCAGTTACCCTTTTCATGTCATGAATCAATCTTTTCACCAGTCTCCTTGCTAACTGATTCATTACCGTAAGTTATGCTAACAGCAGGCTCCTGCTATGTGTGATTTTTCACTGTGTTAAACAAAAAGCCTGGCTTTACAGTTAAAAAAAAAATGTATCTGTTTGCACTGGGAAAGATAGGATGTGTGCTGTTTAGGACTTTGTGTAGCATGGATGAATTGTGCAGGAGGTGATGGAAACTGAGTTTGAGGCAGTAAGTGGTGTCCCTTTGTAAAGCTTTCTTTGTAGGTGCTCAGTGATTTTATGTTGCAAAGTTTCTTTGAGAGTTTTAAAAAAGAGCAGAAGTAGACGTGACAACCAGCTTCCTTTTCTCAGAAGACCAAAACGTAATCCCAGCCTGGCTGTGGCACTGAAAATAACAGCACAGCACTTTCATCAGAAGCCCCTGGCTTCTCCAAACCCTGTGTATGCTGTGCTTGAGAGACTTCTAAAAGTTGAGGAACTTTATTTGCAGTCACTGGATTGGAAATGCAGATGCTTTCCTTCCTTCCTTCCTCTCTCTGCTATCTAGTCCTTGTCAGTTTAGTTAACATCCTGAGTCCGTGTGAGAGAGTAAATGCAGTCACAAGGGAAAGTGCTGGGATAAAAGGAGCATATGTGCTCTACTGCCAGTTTTTCCAGCCCTTGCACCTCCTACTGAAGAGTGGAAAACGCACCAAACTTTGTGCATTGAAGGGCATAATGACAAAGGCTGGGCCAGGCGGGAGTTCAGATGCGTGCCAGCTCTGATGCAAACCTGATGGGGCAGCTGAATGGAAGGGAAGAATGAAAATTGGAAAATACAGCCAGGAGTTGTACAAGGCGACTTGCTTCCTTTCTGGCTTTAGGCAGTGAGAATATCCTGACTCTTGTGCTCCGTCTTGTGCTGAACAAAAGCCACATAGGTGTTCAGATCTCATTTCCTGATAGATCAGGTCTCTAGATGGGCATGTTGCAAAACGTTGGATCCTATTAGAAAATATCTGGGGGACACTATCCAGTCTCAGCAACTTTAAAGTTGAAAGTGAGTATCAGCTCATGTGTAGCATGCCGGAGTATTTTGGGACAGGTGGAACATCTTAATACGCTTCTTGATTTACCTACTCTGTATAGGTCAGTCTCTTATTTACATGTAAAAGGAGAAATTCATTCATAAGTGGGGAAAAAAATACTGACATGGATAGCAGTAGGCCTGGTGGAAAGATGGTGGACTTAAACCAAAAAATTTCTTTTTCAACTGCTGAAGTGACTATCAAAGAATCATAGAATGGTTTGGACTGGGAGAGACCTTTAAGATCACCTAGCTCCAAGCCCCTGCTGTAGGCAGGGACACCTTTCACTAGACCAGGTTGCTCAAAGCCTCATCCAGCCTGGCCTCAAAGGCTTCCAGGGAGGGGGGGAACCAAAGCCTTGCTGGTCAACCTGTTTCAGTGTCTCACCACCCTCACCGTAAATAACTTCTTCCTAATATCTAGTCTAAATCTACCCTCTTCCAGTTTAAAGACATTTCCCCCCATCCTGTCTCTACTTGCCCTTATAAGAAGTCCCTCCCCAGCTTTCCTGTATGCCCCCTTCAGATACTGGAAGGGCCGCTGTAAGGTCTCCCAAACCTTCTCTTCTGCAGGCTGAAGAGTCCCAACTTTCTCAGCCTCTCTTCGTAGGGGAAGTGTCCCAGCCCTCTGATCATCTTTGTGGCCCTCCTCTGGACCCACTCCAACAGCTCCATGTCTGTCTTGTGTTGAGGGCCCCAGAATTGGATGCAGTACTCCAGGTGGGTCTCACAAGAGCAGAGTAGAGGGGCAGAATCATCTTCCTTGCTTTTCTTTCATTCTTTTCATAATGTAACCCAGCACACAGTTGGCCTTCTGGGCTGCAAGTGCATATAGCCAGCTCATGTTCAGTCTTTCATTAACCAGCACCCCCAAATCCTTCTCCTCAGGGCTGCTCTCAAGTCATTCCTTGTCCAGAAAAAAATCCACCTTCTTTCATGCAGCATCTGGAATAAAAAAGACATTGTCCATAAAATAGTCTCAGTTTAAATTTTACTATTATGTCTTGCGTAGCTGCGTTTTCTTTTGTGGAATAACACATAGAAGCCCTGGTGTTACAGTCACTGATATAGGGAAACCTTCAAGAACATTGCTAAGCATTATATGTAGGTCTGTAATATCTCAGAATGCAAAACAGTTGGAAAAACAGCAAGAGAAAGGACGTGCTGCAGTTGTATTGGTGGTGGATGGAGGTAGTGGGGCTCCCATTCTTCCTAGTACCTGCACAGCAGTGATGCATGGGATGCATAAGGGATTTCAAAGCTCACAGACCCTGGAGCTTTCTTTTTTTTTTCCCTTGCGGTAGGGCTTGCAGTCTGGGATGTGCAAAGGTAGTTGTTCTTTATTCACATGAAATGGGACATTGCTGATGGAAATACTTCCCTTGGTACCTCTGATATCTGTGAGCTGATAAAGAGGAGGCGTGTATGGTGATCCTGGCCAAGGGTGGCCAGTCATTGTTTATGAAGCTATTGATAATAGCTGTTGTTCCAAAGACAGAGGCCAAAGGTGACACAATGGTCTTAAGTGGCTTGGTGATAACGCTGCTAGAATTAGAAACGCTTCAGTGGCCTGATGCGGTTAGTCCTTAAAGCACATCTGAGATGGAAGTTTAAGGTTAGATCCACACCTTAATGTTTAGCCTCAATTTGTGGCTCTCTCCTGTGAATTTTTATAATTAGAAACTGAATCTGCTCATGCCTGTAAGTCTTTGCAAGATCCATTGGCAATGAGTTCCACTGTTTAACTTTGTGTTCTGTAAAAAAAAAAAAACTATACAGAAGGACATTTTCTTTTACTTCTCTTTACTTCTCTTTACTTTCAGCCTGTTTTACCCTGCAGCCTGATGATTTCTGTGACAACCCCCACCTTTTGCATTGCAAAGAACAGTGAGTAATACTCCCTGCTGAGTTTTTAAAAAGCACTTCTAATAATCATTCTTGACAACCTTCATGATTTTCTTCAATCACACATCTCCTTTTTCACGCTAAGGAGCGAGCCCCACACTGTTTAATCTTTTGTTATATACCAGCTCTACCTTTCACAGTAATTTCATACTTAGTGAGAAATCCAGGTACCATCACGAATTTACAAGTTGCTCAAACAAACTGAGATAAGAAAACTGGTTTCCAGCCTGGTCCCACAGAAGTTGCATTCGAGGCAGGAGGAGATGCAGTGCAAAATATAACTGAAGATTCTCTGGAAACTGAGAGACTTTATGCAGCATAATACACTGCACTCTTTAGTAACAAGTATTTTTACTACCAAATCTTCAGCACATAAATCTGAGCAACTGCCCTAAAATTATTATCAGAATTAATGTTTTTCAGTATTGTCCCTTTTGTAGTAAGATCTGAAATGAGAATTAGTATTTTTCAAGTGTTCCATATGATACGTGCTCACGAGAACAAATTACATGTGTTACACCCACAAATACCCATAGCTATGTATTTTTAATTTAACTCAGATACCAATGCCGGTAGCCAGAAAGGCAACACAGATGCTTTGGGTCTCAGACCCAGATGTTTCAGTTGCAGTGACAACACCTGTGCTGACTCCATTGGGAACACCAGCAGCCCCAGCACAATGGCTGTCAGTGCTCAGCCCTTCCAGGAGCAAACAAGTCTGATCCTCCTGCACTGGAGGCCTGGGCAGCAGCCTGAATGAGGCTCTCCATTGCAAAGTTACCTCGGATTGTCAAAGGAAACCATGAGTGAAATCGCTAGTATTTTACCTCCTTTGTCCTCTGAAGAGCAGAGGGAGGATACAACAAAGCAAGTATATATTTTTTTGTTTTGTACTTTTTGTCCATGTACATTAGAATATGCAGCATGAGGAGGATCGGAGATGGGGACATCTCAGTGGGGTACCTTCCCAAAGTGGAGAAGCAGCCACAACAGGTCATAAGTTTTGGGAAGCAGAGATATGTGGAATTTGTCTAAATTGAACCTTAGCGAGCTGTGTCCCCTGTGCAACCAAATTTTTCCTCAAGTCACTGAAGGGATTTCATCTCAGTGTTTTCATTTACATTTGTTAATCCAGACCAGGTAGTCTTTCTCTTAATTACTTTGCAACTATACCTTAAGAAAGACAAGATGAAGGTGCAGAAAGACTTGAAATATACAACACTAACAGGCCACTTCCTTTTAATTGCATTAGTAAATGTTTTATTCAGGCTCAATGCATTCAGGAGGCTCAATGATTCAGCGAGGCATCAGTGCTTTATTACAGTTCTCCAGGTAAAATTTGGGACTTTCCTGTAATCAGTGAGTAGGCAGAGGTTTTGTTTTCAATTTTCTTTTCTTTTTTTTCCTTTTTATTTTTTCCCCATAGCAAGGTTGTTATTACTGCTTAGAAGATGGACAAATGGCAAAGCCTGGATGATGGCTGTATTGCCAAGAAATAGAGAATACAGTGAAGAAAGAAATATGAAGAAATGATAGGACAAGTTTCTTGACAAGGTCAAACTGCATGCCGAGGAGCTGCATGTCCAGTATGATGCAACAAACCCAGCCCAATTAGATTTAGATATTTGAAAATTTCTTGATTCAGCCAAAATTTGACTGAAAGTATTTGAAGAAGGCTGGCCATTAAGGATTAGAAATGGAGAGCAGGAAGAAATATACAAATATAATTTCCTTGTCAGTATTTTCCAGTCATAAGAGTGTCTTGTGCCACATGCTGATCTCACAGATGGTGCAGTAAATCAGGGCTAACTCTGAAGGAGTTGGTGGAACTGTCTTTGTGTAACTGGTATCGGAGTTGATCTCTAGCTGTGAAAGACAGGGATCGCCTTTGGGTGTAAGCACAGATCGGAGAACTAAAAGGTGGTGGGTTTCTTTTTTTCTTCTTTCTTTTTTTTTGATGCCTTGAGTATGACTCACTCTGTGACTCTGAGCATTTTGCATAATTCTTTTGCCTTGGTTTCATCCCTGCAAAGTCAGCTGATCCAAAGCAGCACTTGAGTGGGGAACTTTGATTATGGAAATTGCCAGAGAAATGCTTGCTTATTATAATTAATGGAAGTAACATATTGCATTAGAAAATTTTAGCTTAGCCAAGGGACTTGGAGGGCAAAAGGCACCCCAGATTCACCAGCAGTTGGTTTTTGAAGTAACCAGCTATTAATCCATGCAATGAAGAGATGCATAGACTGAGAGCATTCAGCTTTCAGGGAAAGATATTACGCAAGGGGAAGCAAAGAATACAATCCTGTGATTGCATGGGTCAGACTTCAAAACCCTGTACAAGCCCCTTGTGACTTGCATGTGAATTCCGTGTCAGGCAGTAATGACCGCAAACCTTTCTTCTTTGATGTCTGCTCAGCGTATGTGAGATTTGGGGTGCCCTCTCAAATCCCAGTCGATGTGCAGGATTTGGGTGTCTTCTGATCTAAGGAGAGAAGGTGGGCTTACATAGCCTGGCAAACTCTTCCAGAAGGCAAACCTAACTTTTGGTTAAAAATCATGAGGATTTGGATCTGCACTGTGTATTGATTGTCTGTACTGTGATAGGAATGTTGATTAAAGCATGCGGGCACGTTACCACAATAATCTTAGTTTGCATTTGTGACAAGAGGTGCTCACATGCAAAGAAATCCTACCTGTGTACTTCATTGGGGCTGATGTGCTGCCAGAAGGGAGCAGGCTGGCAACCTAGCAGCTGTGGCAGATCAAAGCCAGAGAGTGATGTTTTCCTAATGTCTCAAATAAATAATCAAGGACTAAGTAAAGGAGAAGAACGCTGCTGAATGTACACAGTTTCTGGAAAGAAAAATGCAAAAGCCTGCTCACCAGGAGCACATCCTTCAGCTTTCTAATAGAGGAGGCTGGGATGTGCCAACAGCAGAAGATTCCTTGCTTTTAGTATGACTCTGGACATTTAAGATGGAATTAATTTTGCCTAAACATAGTAATTTAAAAGCCAGATGTCTGGCCTCCTTCTGCAATCAGTGGAGGAAAAGAAGGTGATTTATCCAACCTTTCTCTGTCCCTGGGCTGTGGAGAGAGCCTAGTTAGATCAGATACTAACTTACAGACAGCTAAAGTTAGCAAGATGAATTGCTTTTTTACTGCTTCATATGTTTAATAAATTGCACACTTTCCCCATAGATGCATGTAAGATCTCTGTTATACAGAGAGAAGGGAAAGTGAGGCTGAGACAAACCAACTTCCCCATAGACTGTTACCAGTACAACTGAGGTCACAACATAACTGCATCCGACTTCAGCTCCCCTCTTATACTTTCAAATTATGCTGCCTCACAAAGACAAGGAATAATTAGTCTCCTTCCAGGAAACTATTTCCATTTCCCCTCATGGGCATAAAGGCAGATAAATCAACAACAACAAAAAAATACAGCCATGTGGGCAAATGCAACCAGCTCTATCAGGCAGGTTCAGAGATTTTGATCAGCTTGTGGGACATCCAGGGCTTGTTACCAAACCCTGCTGTTTTCAGTTTCCTAAAGTTGGGAAGCAAGTGTCAGAAAATTTGACTTGTAAAGAAATATGCAGTGATTTACCTGCCTCGCCTGACAACAGCACTGCATTGTTTCTGTTGCTCTCTTTGCTGAGCATATGGAAGCTGAGTGCTTCCTGGCTAGTATCCAGACATCCAAAAGTTAAATTGATGGGTATTGCCATGAGGTTTCTAGCTAATGGGCGACATAAAGAATGAAGCCTGTTTTATTTTTGCTTGTTTCCTTTCTTGTGAGAGTTTTCGTCACAGAGAAAACCTTGATACAACTGCATGCAACGTATTTCTTCTCTATTCCACCCCCTGGGGATGACTTAGGCCAAGTTGTGATCTGTCTTGCTGTTCCAGCCTGTTGGGCTCATCAGTTTATTCAACTGACTTTTTAAATGGGCCTATTTTTCCTCACTTTGGAAAAAGCAGCAAGAATCTAATTGCACTTGTGTGCACGGGGTGTAATGTCAAGTCTGTGGGATGAAAGGAGGGAATGAGAGGGCACTGCTTCTCCAAATAGGCAGAGCTGGGTGGGCAAGCCTCTTGAGGTGCCTTGGGTAATTTGCACATCAGTCATCAGCACATGGAATATCCTTTAAGTGACATAGCTTGTGTCTGCACAGTCCAGTACAGGATGCTTAGTGGTTTCTTATCCACAGGGACAGATGTGACAGAGAAACTTAGATATGCACCTGCAGTTAGATTAAACATTTGAGGACCTATCTGCTTCAAGCCATTAGAGCTCGGGGTCCCTCTTCACAGTCTGCTATATATGCACTCTCTGGACCAAACTGTAGATTAATGGCTCCACAGATGGAGAAATATTTTTTTTCCTAAATCACAGTTCTGTTTCACTTTTATGTTGCTTGCTAGATTAAATTTTAGAGCTCTCTGAATTTTTTTATGCAAAGTGAGACCAGGGATTTTTACTGTTGCAGTTTTGAAAGCTTTCCTATTTTTTGCCGTAAGCAAAGCCCAGGAAATCAAAGGTGATTCATCTTTAAGCAGCAAGCGATTTAAAGCAAACAATGCTTTTTGATTTATGATAATGAAAAAGATTGCTGAGTGATGATGGGGTCAGATGCACTTGCACCGCACACATTTTTATGATAAGTATCATTATATTCATGCACTCAACTAATTCTGTACTATCAGTTTTATTTGTGAGCCTTATTTATTTTAGAAGTTTTTATTTAGGGAATTTATTGGCAGGGTGTGGTTGACAGCCTTGGAAATAGAAGTCTGATATTCAGAGAATGGATATGAAATACCCTCATGCAGCCCTGCCCTGCCAGAACGCCTCAGCTTTTCAGGACCACAAATTAAGAGCAAAAGAACACAAGAGTGACTTTCTGAGGTCAGACTGAAGGGCTGGCCTGATATTCCATCTCCAATAGTGACCCAGAACAGCTGTTTAGGTGTAGACCGTGAAAGAAGACGAAACACAGGACAGTACTTTCTCCCACCCCTTCCCTCGGGCACCAACCATTTGTAGCTGGAATAGTTCCTGTTCTGGAGACTCACACACATAGGCACACTCACAGCATCCCCAGGAACACACGTGAGATCCACAGGATCCTGGGGCAAGAGATTCTATTTTCTTAGCTGCATTTTTTACAGTGGAACTCATTTGGCTTTTCTCTTTTTCTTTTTTGTCCCCTGCTGGTTTCAATTAGGTACCTCCAAGTTTGGACTGGAAAGAGGGCACCTATGTTCCCACCTCTATGCTTCTCGTTGGGAGGGACATTTAGTTTCTGAACCTGTCATTCAGCAACACAGTTTCCTTTTTTACTGACTTCAGGGCCAGACTTAAGATAGATGACAACCATTAAACATATTAAGCACTAAATACGAACACTGAAAAATGAAGTCAGTCCCAATCATAAGAATTTTTTTTTTTAATCAACTGCTTTTTGATTTTTAAGCTAACTAACGTATTTCGTTTCTCTTGTGGATTTATAACTGCTGGAAGTACTTCTCTGTCATGCTTATAATCTGTTTTATTTTATTTTATCCTGCTCCATAAATTTAGATCATTTTTTTGCTTATTTAAGCTAAGCTTTCATGAATCTGCTTGACTCCAGGAGCCAGAGCTTTTAAAAATGGGTCAAGTACAGAGAGACTGAAGAAAATGCCACAAGAGCTGGCAACATGAAGATTTTTTTTTTGTTATGTTTTGCTTTGTTTTAAGAAAACTCATTTAGGAAATATCTAAGCCATGCTGTACTTCAGGTAAGCTGCTCCAAACAGACACAGCTGGATTTTATGTTTAGGACAGAAAATCAGCAAAAAGCAGGTCTGGGAAGAGCCTCTTAGTATCAGCTGGTCCATCCCTTCTGAGACAGCATTTGTGTGTCATGTGTTTGTCCAACCTGGACTTAGAAGTTCACCAATGACAAAGTCTGCAGCATCTCTAGATAACCTATTCCAGTGCTCAGCTCCCCTTATCACTAGAAAGATTTTCTAATGCCTAAACCAAGTCTCTCTTGCTGCAGCCTAAGTTCATTATTTCTTACTCTACCCTCAATGGAGATGAAGATTGTTTATTTGCTTGTTCTTTGCAGCAGCTTTTTGGAAGGGAGCTATCATGTCATCCCTTGGTCCTCTCTTCCCTTGACTAAATAGCCACTGCCCTTCTCTCTCTTATCACATGCTGTAATTTCTAGACCTCTTACGATTCACTCTAGCCTCCTTCCAGTTCCCTTAATTTGGCACATGTTTTTATGAAGGCATGGTGGCTGGTGTTGGACCTGGGATTTCTTCTTCATGCTCAGCCAGCCATCCCCAGCCACCTACTCTTGCCTAAGGGCAGTATTTCACACTTAACTCCTACTGAATGACGCCTTTGTTTGAATAGAGGCCAAACACCAAGGTACAGTGTCTTACATCTAAACTCAGAGACCTTTGGGCTTCAGCTTGACTCCTTGAGTACAAGGCAACACAGTACAGAGGCATAGCAGAGATCTGTCTGACCACATTCTCTTTATTACTCAAAGCACTTGAATAATTTTGGAGGCTCTGACCTCACCCTGTTTTATCTTACTTACAGCTGAGCAGTGTTACAGGCTAAAATGTCTTCCTTCTCTTCCACAAGTCAGGATTCCAGCTAATGACCAGTGAATTGCTTTTCTTACAACTACCTGTGTTTGGGACCTATATTTCTTTTGCCATAAGCTCATAAGATCTGTTGAGTTATAGCTCTTATTTCGGCCAGGCTTGTTCTACCCCTCATTCCATCAGAGCAGTTAGATCCACTGCTATCACTCATGCAGTGGCCAAGAGCACCATATTTGATGTTTCCAGGCTGCTGTGCTGACACCATTCATGGATCCTCCAGTCAGTTGTCAGTCACTTTTTCTGCACTTGCCTGCGTGATGTTCTTAGAAATCCTGGACATGTGTCCAATATACCACATGAAATGGAGCTCATTGATGGGTACTAGCATATTTCACTCTTCGACATAACGTCAATATGCTTGGAAATTTTTCAATTCGTGCATAGTGGCTTTAAAAATGCATGGAAACAGCGTTTACAAGATCTTAATAATGCTGTCGGCAATACCATAAACATATATTTCCTCTTCTGCACTGCTCAGATCTGCCTAGCCCATTGATGTCTGACACACTTACAAGCTCACAAAATTAAGACATCAAAAAGATTTATCCAGAACTCTCAATGAACAAACAACAAAACTGAAATCTGACAAGTTTGTAATCAGTTCTTATTTTCCAGAAAATACCAGGAAAAGGAAATGACCTGGCTCTGGCAGTCACTGTTTTTTTTTTTTTACCTCTGCATAGTGTCTCATGACTAACTGCTCCATACTATTCTCCCATGGTGGAAGGAATGCCATGCTCAGTACTTCTTGCTACACTCTAGTCTGGATCTCTTAGGGAAGTCATTAAGTCACTATGATAGTCCTTCTCCCTCTGCCACAGCTCTCAGTTGTCAGCAGAGCCTTCTAGTAGGATGATATTGGGCATTTCTGACATATCTGAAAGAATACGTGTGGACTTTTTATTACTGTCCATTGCCAGGACAGCATCAAGCTGACATGATCTCATTCTTCCACAAGAGCAGAGCCTGCAGCCTAATATCAAGGATTAAATGTAAATTCTGGAAAAATTCTGTACTAGTACTGCCTTGCAGTACTAGTACATCATTTTGCTGTTCCTTCCAGCCCACTCTCATCAACCCCTCCCATTCCTTCTCTAAAGAAGGCAATACTAAAATCAGAAAGATCTGACAAAGTGATTGAAACAACTTTTTGCAAGGGAATTTATACAATTTCTTCAGCTAAGGAGGTAAACCTGTCTCTCCTGAAAGGAGCATTAATAAGATCCATTGGTAACAGGTGTGCTGCTCTTTTTGTTTGGAGACAGGAGGAGCATTGATCTGGCATATGAGTAACAGGCCAAAACGGAGGGTGGAGGGTATATTTTGTTGTGGACAAGACTTTCTGGAGAATACAGGTAACAAGTTTCATGTTTTCTTTTCTAGCTTGAGACTGAACTGGCTGAGACAGCAGCTGTGTTACCTTGAACTAAAAATAACTCATTGACAGTTGTAATCTGTAAGCCTGTCAATTGCTCTGGCCTGTCAAGTTATGCTATCTTATTTGTATTAGCTTGATATCTGAAGAGTTACCTCTGCCATTAGGATAGATAATTAAAACCATCTCAGATAGTATGCATGTAGCATAATATTACTGTTAAGTTGGCAATTACTAAAGAACTTTCTGATGCTGTTTCCTGTGCCTCCATTTCCACTGAATAGTAGCTTTTAATTTAAAATAAAAACCATTAGCAATACTATGTTCTAAAATGTTCAGAAACTGGACTTACTCATATTTTGTTTGGTTGCCAATAGCTTTAATCAGTTACCTTTTCTGAATCATCAGCGTGACTAAATCCCTTGTGAGGTCACCTAGAATAGACTTCCTCTGAAATAATTTGTTTTGTTCCTACTGAGATACTTCTGACCTAAAAAGACATCTTTGGTAAATGCTTTTGGTCTTCCACTGCTTTATAGTCCTCACTGAATAAATAAGACAGGTAAGTAAAAACAGTATGTTTCCTTGGGGCATTGTTAAGAGTTCTGCTTCAAGGAGCAGTATTTGTCATCTCTAATGCAAAATAAAATTAGGTAAGAGACTTGCCCAAGACACTGTTCTGAAGCAGTGACAGGATTAGGATCAGTCACCTGAATCCCAACATCAAGATTTACTCACAACATAAATAATCCTAACTTCTATAATTCCATCAAACTCTATTTTCAGATTCTTCTAATATGGAATATTGATGTGTCATTCTAAATATTTCACCCTATTTATTCCTCCCTCCTGTTATTCCTCAATTGTCATATTTCCAAGTACACAGACTTGTCAAAAGAATTAGTTGTCAAAAAAAAAAAAAAAGTTTTAATTCATTAGAATTGCAGCTTGTTCTTAGGTGTGGAAAACAAAAGTGGTGTCCTACCAGACATGGACTTTTCCTTGAGAGCCAAAAAATCATTCTGTTTATGGAGCAGACTGCAAGGGAAGTCTTTCCCCGTGGGGTGTTTATTAGGAGAATATTAAGGATATTTTAGGTAATGTGTTATTTGACTAGGTTCAGATTCTTTGGGAAATGAGTTTTATATAATACATACATGTAAGTCATAGAATCGCTAAGGTTAGAAAAGACCCACAGGATCATCCAGTCCAACCATTTGCCCATAACCAATGGTTCTTGCTAAACCATGTCCCTCAACACAACATCAAAACGCTCTTTGAACACCACCAGGCTTGGTGACTCCACCACCTCTCTGGGCAGCCCCTTCCAGTGCCTGACCACCCTTTCAGAGAAGAAGTATTTCCTAACGTCCAGCCTGAACCTTCCCTGGTGCAGCTTGAAGCCATTCCCTCTAGTCCTATCACTAATCACACGAGAGAAGAGGCTGACCCCCAGCTCACTACAACCTCTAGTAGATCTTGTTAGATATTGGTAAGATGTTTGTGAACGTGTGATAGTAACCTAGTGATTCTAAGTTTTTAAACTAACAATGAAAAATTTCAGTGAACACAGCTTCACAACGTCTACTTGCTGTGATCTGACAGTAGCTCACATCTATGCAGTAAAGGGTGATGAGCATCTTAGAAGACTTATTCTCATGCATGTAACAACACAGTTTCACAAGTGTTTCTTTTAGATGAAGTAGTAATGTAAGCATCTTCTTCCCTCACATTTCTGTGGGTACCTGCCAGGGAAAACAAGGAACTACAGCAACTAAAAGTCACTTCGCTCACGTGCTGCTGCTAATCTAGTATACAAAGAAAATGTTTTTTGTTGGATTGGCACCTTGCCTGACAAGATCACCTGTGCAAGAAACTCTGAACTGGGTTTTGCAGGTGAGGAACAACTAGGAGGAAGCAGAATGAGGGAGAGAGGAATGCTCACTGAGGAGAGGTCTTCCATACTCATAAGAACAATTAAAAATTCCTTATTCTTGTGCTTTATGAATACATATATTAGAGCAGCTGTCCCCTGTTTTGTTTCATCATTTAAGTGATGCAGTTGCTGAAAACTATGGGCAGCATTAGTCACTGGTATGCAGTGTGGATGGAGAGACTGCCTCTCTCATAGTTTTATGTCCTTATATTGTGGCACCCAAAGCTTCACACAGTGCTCGAGGTGAGGCCATGTAGAATGGAGCTGGGCCTGCTGTACCCCAAGGTACAGGTGGCCATTTGTGCTGCCAGGGCACACTGCTGGCTCAGATTCAACTTGCTGTCAGCTAGACCCTCAGATCCCTTTCTGCAGGGCTACTCTCCAGCCTCTCACCCATATATCCAGAGCTGTTCGATCCCAAGTGCAGAATCAGGCACTCACTCTGGTTCAATTTCATACAGCTGGTGATTGCCCAGCCTTCCAGTCTAAGTGAGACCTCTCTGCCTTCAAGGGTGTCTGAAAATGTGTCCCAATTTATCTTGGCAAAAGCTCTGGGACCACACCACTGATTACTAAGTGGATGAACATACTTTTTTTTTTTTTTTTTTTTTTTTTTTTCCTTTCAAAATTTCAGTGTGTACTGATTAGGATAGGGAGAAGGAAAGCTCTCATGATAGTTGCAGAAAATTCCTGTAGTGGAGAGAGTCCTGGGGTGCACAGACCTCTCCCTTCCTACGTACATATGTTAGGCTTCAGTTCCCAAAGACCACGAAAAGCATTAATTTAATTTAAGGGAAGATAGAGCACAGCAGGGAAAAAATCTACAAGGAAAAACATGTGTATACCACACTGTACTGTCAGTTAAAAGAGTACAACCCTACTCCTTGTGCAAGCTCAGATCCTCCCCTAAGGCCTCCTAAGCCCTCCAAACCATCCACGTGAGATAGTGGGATCAAGAGCTGCTAAAATTGAGTGCAAGTTTCACATTCCTCTGCTTTCATACAAGCATGTTTTTGTTCAGGTTGCTTTAAATTACTTTTCATTGATCTGGATGTTTCATACTCGAGCTAAAATATAAAAAGGTCACATATAGTAATTAAAAATATATTCTGCTCATGAAAACTGAGAGGAAATTTAAACTTTAATTAAGTCAGAACAAAATATGAAAAGCATCATTTTCCTATTCAGCAGCTTTTCCTTAAATGTAATTTGCTTTAGGCACGCACACTCAAGGATACAGAAGTACATTTATTTGCTCTTTTAAAACTATTATTAGATGTGGTCCTTTTTTTTTTTTTTTTTAATATATCTGTGTAATCAACAGAGTTTTCAATTTGTTCATCTTTACAAAGTTCTCATTGCTGGTAATGATAAATGAGCCGAAGAAAATGTGATAAGGTACTTCAAACTGTTGTAATTTTGTGATTTTAAAAAGGTGTGTACATGAGTTGGGACAGATCAGTATAAAGACTTTAGTAGTGGTATAGCTGTAATATAGATGTTCGAGAGAAAGTCTTTTATATTCTTAATGCACTACGTTATTGTGTTTGTTTGTTGTTTTTTTTTTCTATAAATATAACCTATGCAACTTATTTCCCACAGTGGGATGGCTTTAGTTGATATAGGGCCTTTGACAAACATTCAGAAGTATTTTTAAACAAATTTTATAAAATTTGCCAGTCTCCAGTTTTATTTCCCTATCTCAGACTGTATCTCCTACTTTCTGACAACCTCCAAACAGGTCTTTTCTTCAAAATCAATCCCAGGCTTCTACATCCTCATTCTTCTTTCAGAGTGCTTCACCAGCAGGATGCTAATGCCTATATCTGCAGGTTTGGTTTTAAGAAGATCTATTCTTTTGCTTTGTCATGTTCTCAATTTCCATTGGAAGATGGAAAATTTCACCTCACTTATGAAGGAGATACTTGCCAAAATTAATCTTAGGGGAATTTCTGAAAATATCCCTTCTTTCTTGCCTGTGACCCAGGGGTAGCTGACTCCTTTTTCTTCTCTAGGAATTGATTGAAGAGAATCTGTTATTTTTACAGCTGTCAAGTGCATCTGACAATATTTGTGCTCATATTCAAAGGCATGCTGCAGAAGGCAGATGCTTGATCCTTTTGTTTTCCTGGTCTCAGATCCCCAGGAGAGTAAAGAGAATTAAATAAAATGTAGAAAAACTTTAGCATTGGAGGTTTCAGTATTATTAAGGGATTTAATATATCATAATTGCTCAAGACTTCGTTATTTCTTTATGATTCTCTTTTTCTCTCAGTAAAATTAAGTTCACACTGAAATCTAGATAAATATGACATTTAATGCAATCCTATTCTTGGTGCTCTTGAGACATGCCTCATAGACTGTGGTGCCTACATCACTTTGGCCTACCACGAAATGCTAAGTTCAGCATGCCTCTTCCAGATCTTCCTAGCTCCCTGTCTTGATTGCTAATACCTTCATATACATGTAAGTATATATACTTGGCAACTATGTAATACTTGTCATCAGTAAAGTGCTTAATGGACCTCAGTTAATGAAGTCCTGTCATTACATTTTGAGGCAGTAAGGGCCAACTGCAATACTGAAAAATGGTGAAATTGAGGTACAGAGATTCTAAGCCTCAGTCTTCCAGTGTGCTCAAGTACCTCAAAGCCTGGTTTTGTGTTCTGATTTCTCCAAGGGAAAACCTATCTGGAAAAGTTTTTATCCCCTTACACAGTTCTGTCTGTTGTTTGTCTCCTTTTCCTCAATCACACCAATTCTGTTGTTTGTGAGGCTTTCTTGAAAGCAGGTCATTAGCAACGTGTTGCAGAGAATATGTCCTGTCCACATCTTAAGGACTGATACCATGTGGAGTTTTTCCTTGTTAAAGACAGAATTAAAACCAGGACTTTGCTCACAGTGACAGGGTGACGGTCCCTTCAAAAGAAGTATGGGCTTCTTGCTGTGCATTCATAGGAGGAGACAGACAACCTTTTGACCGTCTAAGGTGAATGAATGTTTTGTAAGGATAAAATAAACAAAGCAAACAGCCCCTTCCAAATTTCTTTCTTCTTTCTCTCTCTCTCTCTTTTTTTTTTAATCTCAATCTCTTCAGTGACCTCCTTAAACCATGACTTGAGTAACAGAGGCAGGGAGAAGTAAAAGTTATTGCCTGAGATTGAAAAGAGCACAAAAAATTTATTAACCGGCTTTGCCAAAAAAGAAATTATATCTTGGAATAATTTCAATGGAGATTAATAGGAGTTCACTATAGAAAAAAACAGGAGGCTCTCAACCTAGGCAGCATGAATACAGATCTGTCCATATTAGGTCAACATGAATACTAAAACCACTTTGTTCTCTAGGTGGTTACAGCTCCCTGCTTAGCAACTTAGCAGGCTGTGATATGAGGTACTGCACTTGACCTGCCGCTTCAAGTTGAAATCCTGGCTCCCCTGGTAAAGCTAGGGCAAATTCCCATGCAGCCAGCATGTCACACTATGTACACCATGGTGTTAATGTGGGGAGTTGGCTTGTTGCACTATTTCTTGTAATTTTTATTTCTGCCTTCCCCGTATTGCTTTTAATAAAGGACATGGTAATGAGGCCTGAATGGCATTTATTATCCAGACAGTGTATCATGGCCAGTTACCCTGATGGATTGGTAAGAACATGCCTTGGCTCCATACCATTACGCAGTCCTTATATAGGGATTTTTTTTCTTAAGTAAGGACTGAAATGTGACACCATGCAAGTCTTTCAGACTTACCTCGTAAGGAGCATGCGCTGCTTGTGCACACTCCAGAGGAGACTGTCTTCCACCAAGATCCCTTTGCTCAGATTTCACATGCGGCAGGTATCAGAGCATGAGGGCTGAATTTGCATGCAGGAAAAATCCATACAGATACAAATGTGCTAGTTCTCTAATTCCTTTACTTTTAAAATGTTTTAGAGTTACTTTATTTCACTGCGCAGGGAAATCAGGCATACGTGTATTGCTATTTAAGCCCGAGGACATATGCAGGACTTACCTCTAGATTGGTTCATCTACTTTATATTTCAAGTCCTAGTAATTTGGTTTTCTTTCTCTTTATCAGACTTGTCAAACTGCTGTAAGAACTGAGCTCTCTTTTAATGGGGTCTGAACGAGATGCTTGTCCTCTTGCAGAAATGCCACAGGCGTCTCTGGCCAAAATAAAGCCGTGGTGGCATGGTCAGTTACTGCATCAGGAAAAACCTCAAAGAATGTTTATTTCTGTGAGCGGGTGATGCAAAAGGATTGTAAGAGCAAACTGATAGCAACAACTCAGTGCCTTCTGTCAAGTGAAAGAAAAATGTACTTTGATCCTCTGGGAAATGCATTTGGACATAGCTAGTCATGGAATATTTAAAGAAGCCTTGGGGAGAACTTCTGGTGAGAGAGTTTAGTTTCCAGCCACTACCAGTGGTGACTGCGAACTGTCACATTTATTCTTCCTCTCCTGGGGAGAAGAAAAACAATGCCTGTTTTCAGTGATGGTGGGGGCTTACCCTGTAAAGCAACTTTATCTGTAACCGATGTGCAGTATTTGTGGGGAAGCAAAACAGAGCAAATCAGATTTGTTTACAACAGATAGGACTTGCTCCTTGGAGGCTGTCATGATGCAGTTTTCCCAGTTCAAAATGAAGCTAATTGGCTCCTACCTAGTCACCAAAGTGAGGCTCTGTGATTTCAGATATGTCACCTGCTGGAAGTGACTAGAAGCCCGCAGATGTATTCAATTCCTGAGGTAGTTTTTTTTTATCCTTTTAAATGAGTTTTTGTGTGAGGAGGTATTTGACAGAATATCCCTGGTGCAAGATAAGTACTTTCCCTGTGTTCAGGACTAATTATCCTCAGGGACACAACAGACCAAACAGCTAGATGAACCAGAAATAAAATGCTATCTTGTGGCTATAGTGGGAAGTAGGCAGTTACACTCCTACCATACACGATTAGATGGCTATCGAGCTTGTTACTGAAGGAGAGGAAATGACCAGCTTTTTCATACAGAGCCTCCACAAATAACTACTTGTGCACTGCAGCAGCACTCTCTCTTTGTCTTGCTTATGTAGATGTACAGCACCAGCAGCTGTTGGTGGTCATACATATTTCAGACCAAATGTGTGTATTGGGCACAGCCCAAGAGAGAACTTTCTGTGAATGTGGTGATGCATGTGACTGTCATGTTTATATAACATCCATATTTAAAATATGCATATCTTACTGCATAATAAGACAGCACGCTTTACTTCTGCCCTGCAAATTCTGGAATGAAATCATTTCTTGTAACGTTTGTCCAGTGTACAAGATCTTTCTCTATTTTCTCTCTCACTTCAGTTTTCCTCAGTTATTTTTCACTGACACTTATTACGGTGGTTGAGGATCCAGGCTGTGACTGCAGGCTGAATGGTGAATGAGCATTTAAATTGCTTTTGTAGTTTGAGCAAAACCAACCAGAAATCTCATGAAAATTCCAGGGAAAAGTTAAATCTTGCAGGTGTTTTTCTTTTTTTTTCTTCTTCTTCTTCTTCTTTTTTTTTTCCCCAGCCAAAGTTCCCGTTAAAGCCAGCTATAGTTTTGCCTGAATAAGGACCGGAGGACCTAGCCAGATCTTGTAGGATAAAAGGTTTGTCTACTCTTTAAACTCTGGATAAGCATCTGAACTCTCTGCCACATTCCTAAATTAGATCATCCCCAGTGTGAGCCCTGCTTCAGGAGAAACCCTGCCAAGCCATGCTGATGGGCTTCCTCAGGGCCTGTGGGGCACAGGGCTGTGCTGAGCTCCGTGGCCAGGCGGGCCTGGAGACACTGCCATCTTGCAGCTGAGGGACAGTAGAAAGACAGAGGCAGGTGGAGAGGGCGAACTGCACAGCATGTCTGAGGCCTGTGTTTGAGCACATTGGCCTGGATTTGCTGTGGGTGACTTGGACCACTGGCACTGGTATCTTCTCCGGGCAACATGTTGTACAATGCAGGCTGGAGCTGACAAAAGCACAGATTGTTGTGGCTTGGGAGGAATGCGTGCAAGCTATTGGCTGGCTGAAGGCACGCCTGGCTGACATTGCTATTTATATCTGGGGGAGATGGAGTGTAACAACACACTCCTGCATGTACACACTACAGCACACACTACAGCACCTGCATGTAGCCAGTCCTGGCTGTTTGGAAGGCATGTGCCTCCTGAGGGTAGTTTATCTTCTACCTCTTCCTGGTGAAGCTCTGAAATTCTCCCTTTTCTAATGATACCTTGCTTTTGTCTGCTAAAGCTGGGGCTCATGAGAGCACAGTGGTATACCTGGTGATCCACACCCCTTCTCCCAGGGCAGAATGAGTAAATCAGCAACACATTACTCTAAAAGACTACCTGGACATGTTTATTGCTGAAGCTGCCAAAGAAAGATACAGAAGAAGTAGAGAGGGCCCAGTGGCTTCCTCCTCAGAACAGTATTTTAACCAGCTGTTGCTTCTGAGTGCTTGGAGTGTGTGAAAGCAGGTCCTGCGTGGTGGAAAGAGCCACCCTTGCTGCATGGTCCCTGCAGGCCCCTGAGGCTGTGCCATAATGGGAGTGGAGGAGCTGTCTCCCAGCATCCCAGGAATCCCTAAATTTTAAGCAAGCGTTGCGAATGCGGAGGTGGCACTCATAAATTACAATTCTCTAAACAGTGTATCTGCAACTTGTGCATTCACATACTGCAGTCACACAGCTATGAATTTTCTGATTTTTGTCACACTCTGATAAGATTAAAAAAACACAGTTATATTCGATCCTGCTGACTGGTTGCAGAAGTAATTTCTCATTCAATTGAAATCCAAAACTTCGGAGATTTCATGTCCACTGGGATGGAAAGTAATTTATCAATTCCCATTAGCTTCAGCCACCAATCACGGAAGTTCTTATTTTCATTTTAGCAAAAAGGATAATGTATGCCACCTACATTTCATACGTTGTTGGGGATTTCAGAAAGCAAGCAGCTAAAGCCGGGCCCTCTGCCTGTTTAGAAAAAAATACCCTTTTTCTAAGAAAACAGAACTTTGCATTTGTTCTGCAACTTTTACGAGGAGGAGGATTCAAAAGTCAATACCTGGATGTTTTGAAATGTGCCCTTTTTCATTTAGTTTGAGCAGCTTTGTTGGAGCCTGTAGCCTTTCAAGCCTCATATTTTTCTATGTACACATCTGCATTTCTTTTGGGAGTTGCTCTTCTAATACACAAACATTTACTAATGGTCTTACAATGACTGCAGATTCCATTTTTTCCAAGGACTACAGGCAGAAAACGGGAGGCTGCCAATCCCTTATAAAAAAAGAACAGTGACGTGAACTGCCTTCAGTACTTGTAAAGATAAATAAAATACAAGAAATGTAAAAAAGAGGCATTCTGACGGTTGCGTTAGTTCCCTGAAATTCCTATGGCAGAACATTTGGAAGAAAGAGAGACTTGCTATTAGTCAACCGTATTGATTTCTGCCACTAAGGAAAGTGGGAGAAAAAATATTTACTGTGCTAAACCGCTGGAGCTTTCAACCAGTTCATATTGAAAATTGTCTCCTGTGGACTTCCTCCCCCTGGCTTTTCCTCTGCAGAAGGGAAGAGTGGAAGAGGCATCAGTTCAGAACAATGAGAAGCAGTTCCTGTTGCCCGCCAGCTGCTGCAAGGGAGGTACGCTCTCTGCCAAAAGAGTTGCCTTCTCCTTGCTGTGAGCAGTAGGTCACAAAGCCATTTTCAGAATCACAGCAGATCAAATATTACTGTGATTTCAAAGTGATCATTGTTTGTTTTTAGATCTGTTTTTAGATCCATTTTCATCTAAATGGCCTTCTCAATTGCTGTAATTTGTTGCAGACATAATAGTCAAAATAGACAAACTCCCAGTTCTCTTGTTTCAAGCTTCTTAATATATAGGCTGAATTTTGTAACAAATCACATTATTTTGTGTTTGGAAGATCTGGAACAGGTGTTGCTTTTTGGGTTATTTTCAGTGACGTTTTTCTGTTTTGTGTATAAAGGTACTATTTAAACATTTGCTTTTTATTTCCTTAACAAGATGTAAACCAAAAGCAAGCTCACCCATTTCAATAAACTCTTAAATGTGAAGGTTGATGAATGGATAGATGTATTTTATAGTGTAGCTCTACTCACAAGAGTGCCTTTGTAATAATGGTATCTTCTTCCTCAGCATGACTGCTACTTGTGTTCATTCAGTCAGATCTTCAACTTTATGACAGAAATAAGTCTTGACTGCTTTTTATTCTTGTTAGCCCTGCAGATAATACATAGCTAAGCACCAAATATAGCTAAGAGCTAATGAGCTAGATTTTTCAGAGTTGAGCATTACAGCCTCAGCAGCTGAGATTGCGGTAGACTATTGACTACTCCTTACGACAATGTGTTAGTAATTTCAGATCAATTGCTCCTGTACAAGCCTCATGAAAACAAGGCACATGGGCAGGTATAGACAAAAGCTAAATTTACTTGACCAATTGTTGTTTGTTTTTCATTACATTTGAAATGGAAAGAACGTGGTTCCATAGTTTTTTTTTTTTTCTTTTTTTCTCAAGCTTGAGACTGTAAACATGAGAACTCACAGTATTACTTCATATGTGCTTTTCACTAAAGAAGGCACAATGGAAGTACACTGCCAAACAGCGAAAAACTCAATAGGAGATGAAGGATCTTTAACAATCATATCTAGTAGGAAACTGATTTATTCTAGAAGAAAAGAAAGAGGGTTATTAGGGATGTTAGTGATGGGAATAGCTAAATTCTGGCAAATACGGAGGATTCAAAAATATTCAAAGGGTGGAATAGCCAAGTAAGCATAATAAATAAGCAAGCTATTTTTTTTTCTTTTTTTAAATACAATCGTTGTCGATTGTATTTGAAGACATACATTTTCCCAGGGAAAATAAATTCCCATGGGTAGCTGCCAGCAACCATGTTTTTCTGTGCTGAAAAAAAGTTAACTTTGCTCTATTACAAAAATACAAATTATTACAATTAATACTTCCTCTAATACAAATTCACATCAAATCTAAGTGTATGCTTTGTTATATATAGCAGTTCTTAGACTTGATTCTTGAGGTTTTGGCTGTGCTGCATCATTAGTTTTTGAAATTACAGGATGTAGTAAGTTGCCTTAATAGATTTTCTGTGATGTGCTCAAAATTAGCCAATAAACTTGTAAACTCCTTTTGAATAGCTGAAAGTAACTGCTGTGATTCTGGAAATCTGAGGCAGAAATGAGAAAGTGGATGTGATATTTTGTAATTTTTGAGAATTATGAATAGTAAAAATAAGAAAGCCTGTGGAGCTGTAATAGTAACTGTACCAGTTAATTTCTCACTAATAAAGGAATGAAGCAAATGTCAAGGGAAAAATGTCTGCAGTTGCCTGACAGCTGACAAACAATAACAATTTCATAAATACAAATAAAATAACCTCTGACATACTGAATTTATTTATTTTTAAATAACAGATTTTGTAGCCAGTGGTAATGATGGCATGAGTGAAATAGAGCATGTTATTAAAGATTTGGATACAATGCCTCTGATTGTGAATAATTATTTCTTAGCAGCTTGGGTGTAAGTATTGTCTTATGAATGGAAAGAGTGTGAATAAATAGTGGTGATTAGCAGGAAAATATTGAATCCTGGGAGGTGCACAAGTGAGGTGGTGCTGGGCAGTGTTATGTTAGATTTTGTTTATGGTGTTTATTAATGTTTTGTGAAAGAAGTGTAAACTGCACATTAATTATGTTCCACAGTGGCTAAACTGGGAGGTGTAGCAGAGGATGCACTAATCACTTTATCACTTGCTAGGCACTCTGAGCTGGGATAATTTAGCATAACCCGGTTAAAAGTAGGAATAAATTCTCCCTGATAGGAAATTTATTTCTTAGGTTTATATGTGGATCTATGTTTTATTTCCTTCAGACACTATATATCTATTCTTATATGCCAAGGCTACTGGATTTTCTCTTATTCTGGGTGCCAGGAACACTGAATGGTTCTTGAATTGCTTATAGATGATGAAAAGTGCAAGCAAAACAATTCTATTAGAGGAGAAAAAAAGAAGAGTAAATATTGATGATCAAGAAGTGACACAAAAGGACCAAAAAAGGCTGGCAGGTGGCTGATGAACCAAACATGATTTTATTCTCAGTCTGTCATATCTTTACATGTTGTGCTTGCTGCTGTCCTGGGGAGAAAGGAGATGATAAAGCTATCCACAGAAGTGCCTCACACAAAGGATACATTATGATGCTGTGCTGATTTTTGTAGAACAATTTCTCTAATTCTCCTGTAGTTCTGTTTTCCATCACTGTAGGGATCCTCTTACTGGGGGAAGACAGAGAACAGAGTTCCTGTACAGTCCTTGGGAAGACATTTGAGTTATTGACTTTGAGGGTGGACATGTTTCTCAGAAGGAACCTTCCAAACAGAAGCTATTTTCTTGTCAAAATGGATATTAAGAAATTTTAATGTCTGTGCAAGGCCTCAGCAGTCTCCCAGGGATGCCTTCATAATGGCAGAGTCATGAGGGTGACTGTGATACAAGCAGCCTATTTGAGCTGGCCGTCTTCACAGTGGCTAACGTGTCAACAGAACTGAAGTTTCAGTGTACAAACTTCAGCTTTTCTCAGTTTGGTTAAGCTAAAAACATCTCATGACTGATACTTGTGCTCTGACTGAACTGACTCTCAGGGCAAATGAAGAGCAGTGCAAGCTTCCTTGTCCCAGATAATGTTTTCTTGCAGGAAGGAGTTTAAGAGGGCAAGTTCAAAGGGAACTCAAACAAGCAAGGCCAGTGTGTTTGAGGCTGCCGAGAATGGTGCCTGTAATTGCAGTAGTATTTAGCTCATTGGAATTGAAATGAAAACCCTCCTGCTTGTAGACATGAGAGTTTTGATGTAAACTATTGGCCTAAGTTACTTCAATCAAGAAGTATGCCTTAATGCAGCTTAGGTATGGGTATGTGCTTTGTCCTCTTGCATTTGGTGTCAGTGTGAAAACTTCTTGGAGAGTAGGACATTGGGTAGTTGGAATGGTCATGCAGTAAACTTCTAGAGGAAGATCTTGTCTACCAATACCTAGAAGTCCCTGTGAGTCAGTGGTTTGAGGTAGTGAGATGTCTTATTTATTCCTCAAGTGTTTTCCATATTGATTGGGCTTAAATGTGCTTCTTCTACAAAAATGTCCATCAGGGTGATTAAGTCTCACATAAAAAGTGCAGTAAATACTTCCTGACTCCAAGAAATTCTTTTGCAGCCATTCTACACCAATGTTCTTTTCACAGCACCTTATAAATCAGGTACCATCTGTCAGTTTTGAGTTAGTTCCTCTAACTTGTCTATCCTTTGATAAAGTGGAGGAAACAACTGCATTTAGCTATGCTTGCAGTTGTCTGGGATCTTCTCTGTAATTCAAGGCTGGAAAACTTGAAAAAATGTAAAACACTGAAATGAGAATTGACTGGGGAGGGTAGTCGTGGTTCACTTGTTCTTGATTTCTTTGTGAGACACCGTCTATCCCAGGGAAGTTAGAATGAAGCTATTTGTGACCTTCTTTCATGGAGATCACAACTTGTCTTTACCTGGTCCTCTCAAGTCAGGAGTCACCTTGTTCCCCCTTTCCTCACAGACATAAGGGCCAGCAGAAACTGCCCCTCAGTTATGAGAGTGGCATTTAATAAGGTCTCTCCTCTTTTCATTTATTGAGAACCATAATCAACCAAACTGACTATAAAGCAAATGCCACCACATTCATCTAACTGTACTCAGTGACAAGATGTCGGTGTGCCACCAGCAGCCATTTGGTTTTCTTCAGTTTCTTTGCTGTTCCAGCAAAAATTTATATGTCTGAAAGCCTCTTGTGGTTCTTGAACTCAGGTCTGTGTTGCAGTGTTCAGAGGGGTCTGATTATTAAATGCTGCTCGACAGTTTTAGCATGCCTTTGTTGGGCAAAGCTCTTGGTGACCATAAAAGACTCTAAAAGTAAAGAAAAGTGGATTTTACTGGAAAAATTACTAAAAAACATTTTTCAGGAAGCTAGTTTGAAAAGAATAATCAATGGAAACCATTTCTGTATAGGAGACATTGAATTAACAACTAAAGCACATAGGAATTTTCATTTAAGCCTTTTTGTATATGTATTTCAAATATGCAAATATATATATATATATTCCTCTCAAAGAGAACAGTTGGGGATTTCAGGCTTTTGAAACAGTTCTCTCTGTCAAGGGCACTAGTCCATAAATTGTGATTTTTGGATCACTATTTCTGCTAAGCTAGTCTAACTCGGGAAGGTGGTAAAGGTTTCAAACTGGCAGAGATATGCCTGAGGCAAGCTTCAGGCATATTGGCACCACAGCTGCCTTACTGCTTTGCCAGCAGAAAAATGGTTCCAGATAGACTGATTAGAGGAACATGAATAAGGGAGGAGTGGAGGATGCCAGGTAAAATAAATAATAATAATAAAAATAAACATTCAAGAAGAAGCTAGTTATTTAAGAGCTTTGATTTCTTGTTAAATTTATTTATTTTTGGGAAGGTATTCTTAATGCTCTCTTTTGTGTTCATTGCCAGTCTATTCTGCAATGTGGAAAGTTTCAAACTGGGCTACTTCTAACTTACTCCAATGTGAATGAGATGTGTTGCATGTGAAATCAAAGGCATTTCTATTTTAAACTGTAGTTTTATATCAAGTTCTTAATTACACATCACATGCTGGGTGGGGGTGCATTTCATACCTGCCTCCATCCTCGATGTTTTACAAGACCCAGATGGAGAAAGCCCTGAGCAGTCTCATCTCATAGCTGAGCTTGTTTTGAGCAAGAGTTTGGACTAGAAACCTTTTGGGGTCCCTTCCAACTTGAATTATCCTAGGATCTTATGATTATCAGTTCCTACTTTGTCCTGTCTAGTTCAAAAAATCATTATGAGCAGTATTAGATGAAGGCGGATCCCTTTCCCAAAAAGGAAATCATTTATAACATGAAAGAGCAGGTAGGACACTGCCGTTGTTGACATAAGATTGATGTTCAGGAAGACATGTTTATAAATTACTCAGATGGGCACTGAACTCCCTCTGGCACTCTTTGAAATGTGATTGATACATATTTTTTAAATAGTACTTTGGTAAACTTGGCCAGGCCTTAGGAAGAAGACAGGCAGTACAGCTCCGTTCCTATTCACTTCCTACTTTCTCCAGAGCAACAGTGGAAAGATTAATCAATTGGAGCAATTTCATTGGGTTTACATGTTTAGTAAAAGCAAGGGCAAATCAGGTCAGCTGAGGTTTATGCTGGCAAGCTCTGCTGTGTTACAGTTGTTGTCTTAGGACTTTTTTCTTTGAAGCCTTGCAGCTTTCTGAAGAAATTTCTTGCCTGCCTTTTGCTCTTCGTTGCCACTTAAAAGGACATTCAGATCCCGTTCTCAAGTTTTTCTCCTCTTCCAATTCACTTCTGCCAGTTGGGTGACGACTACCAACTCTCTTAGCAACAACTAACAGTTCTCCGCCTCCTTCCTCCAGCTCCACAGGCAACGCTAATGAACCGTTCACTGAGAACAGCTTTTGCAGCATCCCAAATGATATCTTCAGGGATCCCTTTGGGAACAGTGCTCCTCCATTTCTTCTCTGGGTTTTCTTGATTAATTAGAAATTCCTGTTTTGAACTCCAACCCAGGACCCACATGCTTATTTTTTTCTCCAAAGGGCAAATTAATTTCAGCTCTTATCCCAATGACTTCAGTGGATTTACCACTGGAACATGAATATCTTATTGTCTTTCACTTCTGAGTACCACTAGTTCTAAGATAACTGCAGCTTTATGAGCTCTGTGTTTAGTGACTGCCATTAAAAAGCAGCGCTTTAGTGCCCTCTGATATTTGAGCTTTACTGTGGTATTTGTAGTATCTTCTATAGTGAGAACAAGAAGTACTGCAGTAAAGACAAAATTTGAGGTGCCATAAATGTTAAATTTATTTTAAACGACCCACTGCAGGCTGACAGGAAAGATATACTTAATACTTTAGTCTATAAATATAAAAATTGATCCAACACAATGTCCCAGCAAAGTGAGAAAGAAGTAATGTTTTTCTCTCATAGAAGTTGCCTCTTGTGTGAATTATTTACTTCTAAACATTCCAATTTTTAGGTTGTTCCATGATTAGTGACCTTCAAAGGCAGTACTTCAGCTCGTTTCTTCAGCCTAGTCTGCTGTTAGAGGAAGACCGTCTTCTCAATGACCTGACCTCGTCATGTGTAGGGGATCACTCACCTCTTAACTGTGATTGCTCCAAGGCTGCAGGAAAATTACATTTTTTGAGAACTTCATCCCAAAGGCCTGAGCAATGTTGAGGTATGCTGATTTCATTCTGAAGTATACATAGGGTGACTAGATGTCTAAAATTGGCAATCAACATCTATGATTCTATGATTCTTTTCTGCAATAAAGAATAAAGTTGGTTAAATAATGACAATCTTGTTTAGGAAGATATTGCTGTCACACAGCCCAAACTCTCTCTTTATTGATGCAAGAGCACAGCTGCTCTGCTCACAAAGTCTCGAAGAGTTAGAGTATTTTTTTTTATATGTGATGAATGTGTGAGGAGGGAAGGGAGCTGACAGTACTGTACCCTCCTTCCCCTTGCTGCTAGTGCCCTTGAGTGCCACAAAGGCCACTGTACCCTGCAGTGCAGCTGTGAGTGCAGCTGTGTTTGTCCCCATTTCAATGTCTGTTTTCTGCTTCAGCCTTCTATCACACTGATATTGCCTGGATGCGTTGGCCTCTGAGGATCAATGTGCTGCCACTTGCCCACCTCCTCAGCTACAGCCCATGTCCAGATCAGCATTCAGACAGCCATAACAGCATGTGTTAGCAGCTGGGCAAGTTTAGCAGTGCATAGAGAACCCTGTTAAATGTGTTTGGGTTCCTCCTGTGGCCTAAGCATTTTCCACCTCTGTTTTTACCTAGTACTAAAACGCAGTGAGACAGGGTCTGAACAGAGATGCAAAAAGGCTGTTGCAGTGCCTCACTGCTTCATGTATCAAGGCATGTCATTAGCAGCCCCCTGGTGCTGAGAGAGTCTATGAGAAGAAAATTAAAATAAAATTTGGCTGTAGATGAACATATTAAATAGAGTGCTGATTTCCATTTAGGTATACTTTTAGTCTCAGGGCTAAATAAAAGGATGTCTCCTGGTTCAAGCTTTCACGGCTGCTTCTCTTGTGATGACTTTAATCTAAGATTGTCAAAGGTTATTAGAAAGTTTTGGTGCTCAAATGAAAACATTTTCAGAATTGTGGAACAGAGAATGTCTTGGAAAATACACAGGGGTGTCTCAGAGGATGCTCTGTGAATCTGATACTCTTTCATGAAAAACTAGACCATAGCCCTTTGAGAGAATTATCTACCTTTCGTTTGTTTACATTATTCATGTTAGCTGGACAAATTAACCACAAAGTCTCTCTGGGATACTTCTACAAGGAATGTAGACATGGTCTATTAAAAAAAAACCAACAACTTTGAGTAATGACAAAGAGCATAATTTGAGCCCAGAGAGAAGAGTCAGATACCTCAAGTGGCTGCATCAGGAGATGGGCAGTGCAAACACATCTGAGAACTTTTTGAGGTGCATGGGTCCAGGATAGCAGCAGTGTTGCTGTTTATAATTAGTTATACAGTTATATGCAGAACTATCTAAACAGAGTTATATATCCTAAAATTAGGAAACGTGATAGGTGGAAGTGGAGGGATTTGAATCATGCTCAAGTTTCAGTATTTGAATGTTAGTGTGCTTGATCTTCAGTTGTTAAGATATCAGGTGTGAGTGTGACTGTGGGCTTGCATGTGCATTTAGCTCTTTTTAGAACACATCTAGTTGATTCTGTTTCTTCTTCAAAGAGTATACGGTGTCTTTTAAATCTCTGTTATGCCATGTTAATTTATTATTATTTTTTTAAAGGGAAACAGTCTTCTTTAAAACACACGAACAAACTTTTAAAAGTGCCTTTTCATCAAGCTCGGGGTTCCTTTGACGTGTTTTAAGTGTTCAAAACAGCTTCAACAACGAAAGCAAACCAGCAATTTTTTTCAGAATTATAACGTGGAAAAAAATATTTTCATTGCAGGCACAGATCTCAGCTATATCATGTTCCCAACACTCTCTCTTTGGAAGCCCGAAGAAAGAAATGTGCTTGCAGCATGACGGACAGAAAAACTGGTTCAGGTTAGTTTTAACCAAATGTAAGAAGAGAAGTAGGAAGTGATTTCTGAAGTCTGAAATACTTTGTGGAAAGGACTGTGACAACTTCTTTGTTATCAGCAAACAGATGACATTTTAGCCCTCTGCTTCTTCTGACCAAACATTGCTGGAGCAAGATTTGAGGCTCTTGTTTGTCCAAATGTAGTGAATGCATAGTTTAGGTATCAATTTCACATGGCTCTTCTGTCAAGACCTTCACAGGTTCCTGTAATTAGAGGTAACAAAGGCCTCTGGTGACTTCCTAAATAAAATAAACCATGGAATCCAGTTCAGTGATATCTGCATGAAGTCCCTAGCTTCAGTTTGAGCATGGGCTTTAATATATATTCAGTTATGTTTTAAACAAATCAGATAATGAGAAATATACTGTATCCCACAGGAAGCTGTTCAAATAGTTATTTCTTCTCTCTCAAAAGCATGAATTTCATGTTACATTTGAATATTTCTAATTTCAGGTCCCCGGTGTTTCATATCTCATTATCCAAAGATGTTAACATACATTTAGCATTGGGCTTAGATGAGCTCTTAAGAGCAACTGTTGCCCCAGCTTCTTACCCAACCCCTCCTCAGAGACAGCTTCCTACTTGAGCAGGGATGGCTGAATGGCTCCTGAACGGTACAATTGTAAGCTGATCCTGGGCAGAAGTGTGCAAGAAGCAGACACTGAGCTGGTGCTTGCCACAACCATACAGTTTGATCAGCTGTAGCATGTATATCAGTACTTTAATGTACTAGACTGAGTTACTTGTCTCCATGGACACAGTTATCATAGAGTCATAGAATCATTAAGATTGGAGAAGGCCTCCAAGATCATCTAGTTCAACCCATCACCACCATGCCTTCTAACCATGTCCCTCAGAGCTACATCCACCCTTTTCTTGAACACCTTCAGAGACAGTGACTCTGCCACCTCCCTGGGCAACCTGTTCCAATAACTGACCACTCTTTCTGAGATTTTTTTTCCCACTAATATCCAACCTGAACCTCCATTGGCACAATTTAAGGCCATTCCCTCTTTTTTCTCTTACTTCTCCTGGGAGAAGAAGCTGACCCCCACCTTGCTACAACCTCCTTTCAGTTTGTTGTAGAGAGCGATAAGGTATTGCTTGAACCTCCCCTTCTCCAGGGTAAACAATTTCAGTTCCCTCAGCTGCTCCTCATAAGACTTGTGCTTCAGACCCTCCACCAGCTTTGTTGTTCCTCTTTGGATGTTATGATCAAATCTCTTTTTAACTTCCTATTTGAGTAGACTGACCTGTGAATCTTTCACTCTAAAACGTGACTCAGATCAGCTATGTAACTCTTTTTTTGAGCTGTATTTCAACATATGGACGTAAGACTTGGATAACCTTTCTTGGATAATGATTCCATAAGCTGTGTTAATCTACATAAACCCCTCTTTACAGTAAAAAGATGAGCCCTCTACACAGATGCTTCTTTTCAGATAAAGTTCCCAATCTTGCAAACGTGACTTGATACCAGATTCCTCCAGAAAAATATGGATAATTGAGCCTTGAAATTTTAAGGCCATTTAAAAACTTTAGAGAAACAAGAAGTAAATGGCAAAACTAGGGCTATTTGAACTACATGTTTTACTTTGTTTCCACTTTGTTCTGGAGAAACAGAAGTAAAAATTAAACATCGAAAACACCCTTTTATTTGTTTTTTAAAGGGACATATTTTATTCTTACAAGGAAGTAGCACTTTGATGCAGCAGCTTATTAGGCCTGTTCATTTCCATGCAGAAGTTCACTGGAGTAGCTGTACATTGTGTGACCATATTAATATGTATGAGAACATCCAACATGCGCATGCAAAACCTTGTTTTTATTGCAGCCAGGTATGCAGTAATTCAATGAAGACAACAGAGTAGACTGAACTCAAGGTACTTCGTAGTGAATTGGAAATTAGGAGAAGCATGAGCTACCTTGTGTTTTTGGAGTAGGTGAAGTTCATTAATGTTCATTTTGGAAGTGATTTAATGATGAGCAGTTGATACATTGCCAGCTCATAATGTCAGCTCAATACCAACTTATTAGCAAGAATCTGAACTTTATGGGAGTTGTTCTGAGACTGGTACTTTAAATAACGCCTAAGGGAAACTCATAATCTTGTTAAAAAGTCTCCAATTTAAGAATCATTTTTTTTTATATAGGGTGAGAATCTATAGAGGTAATATTGGAACTCCCTTGAAACCTCACCCTTAAAAATAAAGCATGAATAACAAGGTATGTCAGTGTCTTTCTCATGCTAACACAAAACCACTATTCTTTATATCTGCTAGAAGTGACTTAGATAGACCTGCTATCTTTTATTTTTAAATCAAGAAAAACATGACTGAATTTAATTTAAACCCAGTATACAAAAACAAATCAGTAACACCATATCAAAAGCACAGACTACATCTGGTCTCAATCAGTTTTTGTACAACATTCAATGCACTTGAAAGCACACCACCCACAGCATCTCCCAGTGTGCTGAGAGTTTCCAGCTCTACCTTCCTTGCTTTTTTCCCCCTCGTTTAGACTGTGTTCTATGAAAGCAGACAAATAAAGAGACTTAATTTCCTGATTCACATTTTCCATAACCTTGAGTTTGCAGTACTGGCTCCACCTTTTCTAAAGCTATTCATGCATTCCTTCATTTACTGTCCAAAGTACCAAGCAATTTGATCTATGAGTCTCATTGATTTGACACGTACTTTGCAACTCCTGAGCCATTTTGGCCCCATAGACCCCACACTGCTTTCTAAGCCAGTATGGGGATCCCAAATACTTAAGATTATCTTTTAATTGTTTGTTTAACTAAAGCACTGATGTATTGACTTAATTGTGTCTATTCTCATTTATCTGCTTAAACAAGCAAGAAATACTAAAAGATAACAGCACTGTTGATTGACTGTGACGTTTGATGCAATCCATGTCAGCCACAAAGTCAGCATTAGGTTTGCAATCAGAAGTAATCTCCAAAATCTCAAGCAACAAGAAAGCTGTTCATGTTAGGAAGAAATTCGGTTCCTGTAGTAAAGAATCATTTGTTTTGGTTTGTTAATTCCAGTAACATATATGACGGAACGTCAGTAAATCACTTGACAGCCAAAAATTTAGCTTCTAAATAATAATTGCAAACTAGGATCTGACAGTTTCATGCTTTCTAGTTCAAAAATTCTAATAAAAATAGAAAAAAACAATCAACACTGTGATAGTAAACATATATACAAAAATATAGCAAAATTCTGTTATTTGTGATGTGCAGTCTTCCACCTCTTAGAAATAGACCCTCAGATAAATTCATAAGCTGAAATCTCATTATCCGTTGAATGTTTCAAGTTCTCTGTGCCTATTCTGGACTTTAGGAATGGACCCTATTTTTGTCAGCTGAATCAAAACAGTGGATTCTTTGTTTGTTTTCACCTCTCTCACATGCCCAGCCAGCTACTGTGGCTTAAGAGAAGGAACAGAAGTGGATCACAGTTCTGATGCAAGTTTTTTTTTTCCCTTTGTAGGCAAGTCAGAAGCTGTGGAAGAAATGGAAAGAGAGAATTGGAGCCAGAAAGTCTCAAAGAGGACATTTTTTGCTGATTTTTTTTGGATGACTGCATCAGTTTTGAGCACCTCGGAAAAAGCAATTTGTTTTTCACTCCTGGCATATCGTGTTTGTTCAAATAGAGCCATTAAAAGTGTGGGCATAATAGTTCGTGAGGCAGCTTGTGACCCATACCACTTTCTCTTGCCTTCTTCACCCTAGTTAAACTTTAGAAGCTTCCCACATTATTCTCAAGTGCTTCTTGCAGGTAAGATGATAAATGATGCAAATTGCCTCCTGTTAACAGGTGAATTACAGATTCTCCCTCCTGAAAGAACTAACAAACATTTTCTGTGCAGGGCAACAGTTGGTTTTCATTGAACTTGGAATGGAAAACGTGGACAAGTTCTGCAAACTCTTTTGAGAACAGAGAAATGGGAAAATGAAGAACAATATTTCTCTCTGTATCAAGAACAGCTGTCACACTATGCCAAGCACACTAATGAAAAAATTAGTAATAAACAGTTAGCAGTGTATCTTCAAGAGAAGTGTAACCAACTTACGTGTAGAAAATAAAGAACTACAAACTAATGAAGAAAAATATATAGTGTTACATCCAAACCAGTCAAGCTGTGCAGGGAAAGAAAGGCTATCCATTTCTGTCCTGTAAGCCATGGCACTTTCATTTGTAAATTTTCCCTGCTTTTCTCTATTTTTTAAAATTGTCTCATCTAGGCAGCTGGGTCTCTTTTAAGTGATAGAAACTACCTAAATGTCAAGAACATGCTTCAGAATAAGGAGATTTATGCTTATGACTGTCTCTTTTCCATATCTAGTATGCTATTTATCTAGAGTTGTGATCATGGAATCATAGAATGGCCTGGGTTGAAAAGGACCACAGTGATCATGTAGTTTCAACCCCCCTGCTATGTGCAGGGTCGCCAACCACCAGACCAGGCTGCCCAGAGCCACATCCAGCCTGGCCTTGAATGCCTCCAGGGATGGGGCGTCCACAACCTCCTTGGGCAACCTGTTCCAGTGCGTCACCACCCTCTGGGTGAAAAACTTCCTCCTAATATCTAACCTAAACCTCCCCTGTCTCAGTTTAAAACCATTCCCCCTTGTCCTATCACTATCCACCCTTGTAAACAGCCGTTCCCCCTCCTGGAGGTATTATGGTTTCTTGCTGGATCCAGGTATTTTATATTGATGTTAGAAGCTGTGGCTACAGAGCTGCCAGCTTAACTATAAACAGTATCTGATCAGGTGAGTTAGTGAACTGTAAGGTCAGAGGCCATAGTATTACCTTGTCTGCCCTGCTACCATTTTGTCTATCAGCCATTATACAGTGCAGCCTGGCTTAGCCACATCATTGACCTCAGCTTCATTAAATGGCACTGTTTTCTTGCCTGATGTAGAAGGCTCTCATAACAAAGTTAAAAACTGCCATTGATAGTTTTTTGAGTTACTCTTTTTATTCAGGGCAAAGCAAGTAGAATCTCCTTCAGTTTCTCTGTAATTTTCACTTCTTCTGTTATGTTTTAACATTTTCTCTATCCTCTTCTGGCTTGAGCTGGTTAGGGAATCAGAGCTTCATGCTTGCTAATGTAATGAATGCATGTTTGACACTGTATTGCAGCCTTTCTGTGGAATTTGATTCTGACATAAGCTGGTGGGACAGGCTGTCATTTGTCACTCTTATGATGTTTTCCTTGTGAATGAGTTCTTTGGTATCCTTTTGCCCAAAGGACAGTCTTCTCTCACCTGCTCTGTTTTCTTCCAGTGCTTATTGTTCTGCTTGTGCTAATGCAGAGAGACAGTTGCTATCCTTTAGAAATTTACAATAGGCATTAACCTAAGGCACTGACACAAGTATTTTTGTGATTCAAAGTAGACATTAAACAGCTGAAGTAGGAGGGGGGTGGCCATACCTATGAATGAAGCTGGTGCACTGTGGAAACCTTAGCTAATTACTTCTGGATGAAGAAACCTTCAAGGTCCGCTGGCTAAGATATTGGAGGCTGTTACCTGAGCAGTTCCCTGGCCCCAGGCAATGAGCTAGCACAGCTTCCAGCCTGTGCCAGACCATTAGCTGCAAGCTACTAATATGACACATCCCTCACGACTTGTCCTCTAAAGCCAGCACTGGATTCAGTCCCAGATCCAAGCTCCTACGTCATGTGGCTTTTTCAGATTTTCAGTTTTGTTTTTTTTAATTAGAAACAAACCAGCACATGCTAAAGCCTAACCATTCCTTCCTGCTTAAAAAAAAACCCAAACAAACAAACAAACAAACCCACTGCTGATACAGCAGTGCTTGCTTTGGTATACAGCAGTACTGGTGAGAGGCGTGACCAAACTGGAAGCCTCACTGTGGTGCTGATGCTATGGCATCAGCCATATGATCTGTGATCTGCAAAACTCTTCCAAAAGCACTTCTTGAGAAGGCTGTATGAGAAAGATACAGCAGGCCCAAGTGCAAGCTTTTGTAGAAATACCTCCACAGGCCTGGAAAAGTGTTGCCATAAATAAAGAGCATAAAGAGTTTCCTTGGCTGGAATGGGAGAGTGACTGCTGACATTACTTAACTTGGAGGTGGTGAACATGTGATTAAGATTTTCTGTCTCCTAATCATGGCCTTGCCTGTCCTATTACTGTTTACCCAAGATGAACACCTTGAGCTGAAGTTTGAGGTCCAGATCCCAGTCCCACCACAGCATCTCTTAGCACCACAAGCTGTAGGACTTGTAGTTTAAAGATCAGCACTGTTGGCTTCTGGCTGATACAGCAAACACTTATTCCTCTCTGCTCATTTAAGGTAGCACAAAACTATTTTAAGCAGGCACAAGCCTTGTGCAGGAAAGCTCACACAACTCTGACAACTCCAAAGCCGGGGAAGGGCAGCTGAGATAAGTGAATGCAAAGGATCTACATCTCAAACAGCTCTAAACCACCATGGCTTTTAATCCCCTGGTGTAATGAGAGTGTCAGTAGGCTCCTTCCTCTAAGTGGAGTGCTACTGGGAGCACCATGCTGGGTCAAGCCATTAGTCATGGGCATCTGTGGAAAGCAGGCCCACATGTGCCTTGGGCTGTGCTGGAGCAGGTCAGTGGAGGAGGACAGGAGGTACTCACTGGGCTGCAGGACAGGCCAAGGTGAGCCTGGCCAATACAGCCTGCAGCCAACTTGACTGCTGCTGTGTTGGAGCACCACAGCTGCCCTTGGGATTTGTTGTTTGACTGTTAACCCCTCTAAAATAAATTGTTTTTTAAAGAAAGAATGTCTGCCCCAGTCTGCAGGGTTCACTCAGTCTTTTCCCTTTGAAAACTGTGGCTTAATAAATCTCCCAGTAGTGAAACAAAGAACATGGAACTATATATATATGCTGGCTTCATTTGAAGATCTGTCACACACACCATGCTTCTAACAGTCCAACCATTTCAACAAATAGTGTTTTTGTTTGTTTGTTTGTTTTGGGGGGGAAGGGAAGGACTTCTGTTAACCTGTCTTAGCAAACCAGTAAAATCCATTCTACAGACTCCTTCATACTACATAAAGATGCCTCCCACAGAGGTTGTACTTAGCCCACCTCCTCCATGGAGTGGCATTCCCACCTGACCATGCTATATCTTCTTAACTCTAGGAGAGCCCATCATCTTCTGTATGGGTAGCAGGTGGCAACAGGTGTTTCAACTGCAGTAACTCAATTGTTAAGTATGGAAACAGCTGGGCCTGCTTATGGTCCTTCTGTTATTAGCTGTTTGTTGCCATTCCTTAGCAACCATCTGCAGTTAAACCTGTGGCTGAGCTCATGGGGGAAGCTTGGAAGAGCCCTTTGGATGCTTTTCTCTAGTAAGTGAAGCTAACCTAGTTGAGTTGGGATGGGAAATAGCTTCTGTAATTTATCTTACCAACTCTGTTGTGTTATGGACTTCAGCAGAGGTGTAATGTTGGGCATGCAAGTAATGTTTTAACCTTGTACAGCTGTTTCTGCAACAAGTGATGGTGAGCTACAAAGGGAAAGAATTTGATCTACATGTTATTCCAGCCTTTTCTAAATGTACTTATGTTGCTCTTTAATCTTCCTTTGGATTTTCTGGTACCTGGGATCCTTTGAAGTTCAATTATATTGGCTTATACTCAGAAACTGATTGACTGTACTGTTCTTAGCACCATGGTGGTTTTTCCACCCAGGATGGTTGTTCCAAATGCTGGCACTGTTTTAATTTTACTTAAGCAGATTTACTAAGCTGTCTAAGCTTACAGTCTAAAATTTTTCTATTTAAATGTGTCTATTAACTGTTGTCAGCATCCCCTGAAGGAGGGAGCAGGCTGCCACTATATTTGCTTTCTGCCTCTGTAGCCCCCCAGAGCCATCCACTGGGCTGATGTTGTAGTATAGAGAGTGCAGTAAGGAATTAACCCCCTTATGAGCCTCTCTGTGTCAACAGGACATCTCATTGTTTCTGGTTGCCCATTGGTCAGAGAAAAGACCTCAACAGCTTGCTTAGTGGAAGCTCTCAGCTTGGCTGTAGAGTGCATCTGAGCTCTGTGTTATTCATGTCTTGAACAGCATGAACTTTGAGCTGCTTGGTGAGCCCCAGGACAAGAGGGTGGGATAGACTCCCAGTTTTTAGATGCACTGACTGCTATTGGGGAAGTGAGCAGTCCAGTCCCAATAACTAAGCATCTACTGCTGCCCTGTTTTAAATGATATTTCAGAAAATAATATCAACCTCTGAAAAGTTAATCTTCAGTTTGTGTTTGCAGTCTACCAAGTGCTTTGGTGTTTAGGTATCCAGGTTATCATCTCATGCATGTATATTTCAGTGCTACTTCACGTATATATGTGTGTATATATATATTTTTTTCTCTTGCTATTTATATCTAGGTACAAGCTTCCTGTAATATTATTCACTTTTTTTATAAAAAAGTCTTTTTTTTTTTTTCTTTGTGGCAGTTTTCACAGTTTTTACAGCTGCTACTTTGTTTGGGTCAGGCTGTAATCTTTCTTTAGAAACCCAGTCTCAGAAGTTATGGGCCTATCAAAAACCGGCAGTTTAATTTTATAGACACACCTGTGAATTTAATTCTCTGTCTGAAACTTCTTTTAAGTCCTTAAAGGGTCATTCCAAACTCAAGAGAGAAAGCTATGATTGCGTCGTCTCAGTAAACTGCATGCTATATTGACATACTGAACCTGGCAGCTGAATGTTCATTAATCCTGAAACCTTGCCAAGTCACTTGTAATTCCAAAAGGCACTACATTTAAAATAAAAAGTTCCCTTTATGATGAAATCCCACTTCCTTAAAATGGATGATGGCAATAAGAAATAAAATACATTTGTAACTGCTAACACCTGCTAGTAAGATCAAGGGTAGTTAAGTATTCCTAATTGAAAGAAGCTTCAGTGAACTGTAAATTCAAGTTCTAGGATATTTTTTCCCCCCTGTCTTCCCCCACTTTATTTTTGTTATCATTTTAAATTTAAACCTAAAGACTAAACTGAAGTTTAGGATTGAAGCTACATAAATTAGCTCTATTCTCCTGATGGCTACGCCAAAGGAAGAAGGATTTTTTTTAACTGCAGCAAACCTGACGTCTAGTGTAGCCTTACAGCTCTGCTTTTAAGGATAATGCATTTGGGACTATGATTATTACATGTTGCACGTAAACAATAGGAAGAAATACTGCTCTTAACCCCAAAAACTTTTCTGCTTCATTTAGTAAGGTGAGGAAGATGACCTTGAAACATACAAAGTAACTGTAAAATCCGCACCCTTCACAGACTGTGTCTTAAGTCAAACTTTAAATTTATCAAAGTTCACAAGCAGGATGTAAAAGAACAAAATACAGAAAGAAAGTATGTTTGTCAACACAGGCAGCTCATAAATGTAGCATGGCCGTGACTAGGTACAGTAAGTCTCTTGATCGTTGTTTAAATTGTGACTAAAATGTTTTTGTTTTACAATGGAGTGAAATACTGTAGGTCTCTTACTGTGTGCTCCTTTTAAGCAAAAGCATTTACAAGCCATGGCCAAGTCTATTTGAAGAACTGATAGCTTGACTAAATAAAAATACCTGAGATCTCTAGACTCTCTATTCTTTTGGATATTCACCGCAATTTTGTAATTTTTAGCAATTTAGGGAAGGTAAAATTGCCACTCTATTGAAGCCAATGTGAGTTCTGACATTTATTGAAGTAAGGCCAGTATTTTTCAGGGAGTACATTACCAGAGGTGCTCTGTTCTTATGGCTGGCAGATAGTCTGCATTCTTATCAGAACCTGTTACATGCTCATCTGAATCTGCTGAAGTCTTTCTTTCGCTTAACATGATGCATATCTACTCTGCTCTTTGGTAATTTGGTGGGAAGTGTGTGGTGGTATTTCTTATTTATTTTTTTCTTAATGTGTTAGAAAAAGCTGAAAAACCAAAGAGGGAGAGTTGAGTTGATCAGATGTGTGGTTTGGAAAGCCTGAGCGCCAATTTGCCTAAACACTTAGGTTTGCTTAAGATGGGAGGGTGTGAGTGACCATCAGAAGGGCAGTTGTCTTGCCGTAGACAAGCCCTGCACTCGGGGAGCTCAGCTAGATAAGAACTACTTAGAGACATCACTAGGGGGAACAAATCTTGCCTGTAGTGACAAGGAAGCAGCTTTTAACATGGAACAACGTGTGTACTGTGGCACTTATGCAGTGGATGCTTAACCCAGGCACTTTGGTTTTACTAGAAGGTAAATTAGCCCAGGTCAAATAACTGTGCTGACTTTGCCTGGTTGTTAGTAAAATCTGCCAGCACTTGTGGCATGTTGTGCTTTGTAGCAAGGTAAGCAAAAAATAAATGGGATGGCTAAATAAAAAAAAAAAAAAAAAACTAACATCCTCTTTGAACTCCATGCCTTCATGATAGAGAGTAACCTCAGTCCTGAAAACCAGGGAGACAGGTTATTCTGGTGGCCTCAATAAATAACTCTCTTTATATTCTCTGTAATTGAATCTTGTCTTTCTCTCCTCACATCTCTCATCTCAGAGACAACATGAGGCTGGGGGGGGGGGGGGGGGGGGGGGGGGGGGGGGGGAAATGTGAAGGGACAGAGGAGAGATACAGAAAGCATGACTAATATAAAATACCCTGAAAAGCACTGAAGTGTTCAGGTTTCTTCTGTCTTGTTTATATATCTTAACATTGTTTTCCATTTATTCTTTGGCTCTGTAGAATAATCGCTCAATACTTTTCAAATATTAATGGTTTTAATAGGTTAAGTCTGTGGCTACATCTTTGTAACCTAAAAAAGCTGTGTAGTGTGTAATCCGGAGCATTAGGATTTCTATTCTTACTGTGTTGGCAAGAGAGAATATGACAACAAGGGAAACAATTCTAAGAGCATGCATACAAAATCCAGGAAAGACTCGTGAGTCTTCTGACTCAGAATAAAATGAATTTATAATGAAACAGCCTTCACAAAAGGGAGCCTTTGATTCTTCACTGAATGTTATTTTCTAGAGGTATTTGACAGTGTTGCTCATATCTCGGAATCTAGAGAACAAAGAGAAATGATTTTCATTTATTTCCTGCTAAAACATTCCCTTGATGTTTGAGTTTAGTTTTGGTAATACTCTAATAGGTTGCAGTTATATACAGCTTCCCATTTTAAAGCTGGAGTTTCAAATGCCTGCTGCACTAAACCTCACGTACCTTTATGGTGTTGAGCAACAGCCTTGAATCACAGGAATGAAAACTGAGACACTGAATGTGATTTTGTTTTTTTCCTTTTTTCTTGATATTGCACAGTACATGCAGTTGAGGAGATAATCCAATAGATTTCATCCTGGCTTTTTTTTCCCCCCTTCTTTGTCGCTGTAAAGCTGGATACCCACTTGATTTACTGTGATCCCCTCTGCCTGGGTAGATCTTATTATTTCCCAGGAGACTACAGTACAAAATGTCGGTGAAGAGCAGCAGTGCAAAAATATGAATGTGTCTGGACAGAATATGGCACAGAGATCGAGGTTTTGACAGAGATGCATGGGGGATCTTGCTGTAGCAGTTCAGGGAGGTACTTGAGCTGAAAAAGGTTAGAATTTGATATTTTTAGGGAAATGTTACGTGTTTGTTTTTGTTCTGCCATTGCTCTCTAGGCGTACTCCTTTAGACTTTCAGAGGTGGTATTAAGGCCTAGCTGGGCCTCTAGTCAGAGCCAGCATGATGGCTTTTGCTGTCTTTCCTTCCCTGCTGGAGGTGGGAGGATTTACCCTTGCCTCAGCTGTTCCTGTGCAAACAACATGGAACAAGATCAGCACTGCCATTTTTAGGGCTGGTGGCTAAGGCACATGCACATGGCCGTATCAATAGACTGCTGCAGAAAAGGCAGCTTCTGGCAAAGGGAGTAGTTAGCTGGGATAATAACATCTGGAAAAAAAAAAAAAAATGCTGTGTATGTAACAAAGGAACTTTGAGTTGAAAAAGATTGTTTTTAAAAATATGAATTTCGGGGTGAATTGTTTCATTTTATATCTGCAAACACAAAGCCCTGAAAATTTTCACTTTTCCTTTGTACCATCTTGAGATACGAGACACTAATCAGTTTCTAAGTGTAGTTGTTACTGTATGTTTGCATGCTGTGAGCTGCATTCCCTTCTAGTTAAAATCAATGTGATTGGCTTATGAAGGCAGTTTCTGAGAACTGTAGCACTGAGCAGAGGACAGGAACAAACTTCTGTAAACTTTGCTTCAATTACCTGTTATGCAGGCATTTAATGATGCTTTCTGAATTGCTGCTTCCTCGCCTATAGAACTGCCCACCAAATCCCTATTATGTGTGCATATTATTAGACTCTAAATGAATAACTTGTGTATATACTATGCTTTTGTCTTCCCTGTTCTATACCTATAAATGCCTACCAAGTGTATTTCTGAAAAGACAATAAATTGTTTTGTGTGAAGACCAATACAAGCAGGCAGAGGAAGGGTAAAACAATAGTTTCTAGCACAGTTTCCTTCTGTGTCATTGACCACATTTATCTTGGCAGGAGGAATCATTTTAGTCTTTTGTGTACAGATAAAAGTGGTAGGACTGAAAGACAAAGCTTTATCCACAGTATCTTGAAGGTATTGTTCTAGAATATTGCACTAGATTTAATAACGTATAGGATAGGACACACAAATGTCTGTCTAATCTTCTTTTTGTTAGTTTTACTCTTAATGATATCTGAAGTGGAGTTATCCTTTTCTAAGGCTTTGCAGAGATGCTTCCCTATTTTTACACTGATGCTCTGCTGCAGCACAAGAGGACCATTGAATTGAAGGATTAACAAGAGCTGCTAGTTAGGTCTTACAGGTGGGTTTTTTTTCTGTCAAGGTAAACATGAACTTTCATGGGAATATATTGGTTCCAGCAAATAACATTTATATGGCAGAAGCTAGAAGAAGGATTTGGCTATTAGTTGATGAGGCTGACAGAGATTTGTTTACCATTTACTGGTTCTGTTTTATTCCTTCAAAATAACGGGGGGGGGGGAGAGGCTGGGGAAACACAGAAGTACTAATTCTAATGATTTTTGCTTTGGTTGCCTTCAAGGCAGACCCTGTTCATCTCTGTTTTCATGGTGCCTACGGACTTGTAATGTGGTGGCTGCCTCGTAGCTGAACTAGGGTGTTACTGAGTCATGGGCTAAAAAGGGATTTCATTGCAGGTGTGAGACAGCAATGTTCATTCAGTGAACAAAAAGTCTACTTAAACAGTTTAACTGTGCTTCAGCTGACCTCTGTGAGTACTCTTGCTCCTCCACTTGCTGTCTTCAGTTTCCTGAAATTTTGAATTCAGTAAAATCCCCTTCAGCAGTTTGTCTTTTTCCCATCATGTACAGTTTGATTCTCTTATTAATGAGAAAGAAGTCACTTAAGTCACTTTGCATTGTTAATTCCTTCATTTTTTGTGACTCTTCAATTGACTGAATAATGAGAACCCATTGTACTCTTCACAGTTACTCTGGTTAATAATAGTCCTAATAGTTTTATGGAAAAAATATATATATATTCACCTCCACTGCTCCCTTCCCTCTCTCCTCATCACCCCTCTCCCCCCACTTTTTTTTTTCCTTAACATTGGGATGGCAGGGGAAGAAATGTGTCACTACTGTCCTGGTAATGTAACGTACCAAGAGCTTATGAACATCAGCTTTAATTACTTTGTGGCATCCTGCAACAAATAGTAATTAACTGTATTTAAGTTTTCCACTTTTTTTCACTGCTTCTACTCATCATGAGACCCCACAGGCACCATAGCTGTTTGTGGGTCTAACATAGACCTGGAAAGTGTGCACGTTGATATACAACATTTTATTTTATTATGTATTACAGATATGTATGCAGTATGCTAGTCTGATTGCATCATCTCTGATGGTATCATAGATAACCTAAAGCTTGGGATAGGGAACTACTTGAGTACTGGACCAGACTAGGATCATGCAAGTGTCAGAAGATGCAGAACTTACTAGAATATAGCGGATAGAAGGTGGGGACTATAGCCAATTTCTCCTCTTGTTCTTTTCTCACCTCATAGTTGTGTTCAGAAGTGTATATATGATTTTAAGGAAATGGTAGGTAATGTATTTACCTTTGTTATGGGTGTGAAATCATGGTCAAGCACCAAGTCAATACCACATAGGTTTGATCAAAATTCCTTTCTTAGTCTTCAGGTTTGTCAGGAATACCTAAAATTTATCTAAACAATAGTTTATATGCTATTTGGCCTGGGTTTTTGGAAAGCTTTGCAAATGTTTTCTGTAAATTGAAATAGCTAGTTTTCTCTTACTTTGACATTTTTGCTTTGGCAGTTTCATGCTATGGTCATGTCTTCTGTTCTGATTTTTGTCCTGCCAGACAAGTTTAAAGTGCAAAGAAGATTAATAGCTTTTGTGGCCCTCCATGTAACTGTTTGATCTTTCCCTTACTGCTAGCAAGCCAGAAAAATCCTGGCATGGTCTTTCTTCCCATTTCCTTCTTTTGGCAACAGAATGTGATGGAAAGGAGTATATCAGGTTTGCTTTTCTTTTTCCAGTCATGTTCTGCATCTCCAAGTATAAATGTTATGATGAAACTTGTTCTATTTCTGCCATTCTTTTATTTACACTATTTCCTCAGGAAAAACTACCAAACAGTTGTTTCCATTGTGCTGGACTTCTGTCTTGTCTGAGTACTGGCATCCTACTCTTCAAAAGCCACTAATAACATGAAGGCAATAGCTCTTCATTTATGTTTCATTGCCGTTAGATTTGTATTTTCCAGCACTCTCAGGAGGATCCTAAGAGTACTGCTAATCTGATGAAGAATTCTGTTCTTGCAACTGCTGTCTAGAGCAAACTACTTAAGGATGACTTATTAAAACAATACAGTCTTTACTAATTTTGCACTATGTTTAGATGTGATGTTAAGCCTTCACATTCCCATCCTTGGTGGGGGCATCCGGGAGATGGGAGAAAATCTGTTCTGGACACAAGTGGATGTCTTGAAATATCTGTGGAAGGCTGAGGGGGAAATAAAGTATGAAAACCTGGAAAGAGAATTTCAGCAGAGCATCCAACTAAAGTTTGCTTCAGCTCAGGTCTCTGGGCAGCAATCTTCATGATGGGCAGGATGAGAATCCAAAGCTTGAGGGACTCATGTCTCCCTCCTAAGGAGTACTGGCTCAATCTGGGACATCATATATCTGCATAAGGTCTGGAAGTCTGGAAGATATCTTATCTTGCTTCAAGGATATTTGGCTAAATAGTCTGCCACAGGTTCTGTGCAGGCAATTTGGCACTAGATCTGGCAAGTTCTTCCTCTTCCATTGATTCATGGCTGAAATTGTTGCATTCTCACATATGTTTTGATTTAAAACAAGTTGCTGGTTTTCAGCAACAATAAAATAGTTCACTGATATAGGTCTTCCTTCGTTATGTCCAAAACCACAGAAATGGAAGCCACATACTAAACTGCTATTGTGTTCCAAGTATTTTGTTTTTGCTGTTTGTTTTAAAAGGAGCTTCTACTAATTGCCTCATTGTTTTCTGCTCTGTTTTCTTTTTACCACTGTAATAAATACAGTGTACTCAAATATGTCTTTGGCAGCTCCTCCTGAAAGGAGAGGTAATTACTGAAAGCTAGTTCTCCTATACATGCAGAACTTTAACACCATACAGATCTATAAGACCTTAACATCTCTCTTGTCTCAGGTGAAAAATGAATCCTATTTGATGATTGACCTTCCTAGGAACAGGAACATCACCAGAAAGACAGCAGATCTATTGGTTCCCAGCTGTTGCTAGGTAAAAATCATTATTAGAGCACACAAGGGAAAACTAGCTGCACTGCTGAAGCTTAGTTCAATGAACATTCTTCTTAGAAAAAAAATCCCTAGAATAATGTGAACAAATCTGTATATAATGTGATTGCATCTGTGGGCCTTTGAATGGAGAGGGCTATGGCTCAGAACTGATAGGACTTATGGAAAAAATGAAGTCTAAACTGAGTGGTTTTTTTTATTTACTCCATGTAGTTTGGAAAGGTGAATATATGTTACAGAGTCAGAAGGTTTCTCCCTTGGTTAGTAAGCTGCTTGTTTTCTCAAATCTTTCCTCATGTACAAATGAAGACAAATAGAGACAGTGTGTGTTCAGTCTGCATAATGTATTAATTCAATTAATTACTTAATTCTTCCTTAAAAGAGTAGCTTCTTATTCTTACCAGGCTCTCAAGCTGCAGACAGATTTTGCAGGGATGGGACTGTTGGGGCTGGGGCAGAAGTGGTGTATGATGGCATGAATCCCCTTGAGTAATTCTGGCTGAAGTAATGAGATCATGATCTAGAACTTTAAGCAGTTCTTTTAGATGATATGTATTGCTCGATGTGATTGGACTGTGAGTTTCCAACTGCAGAAGATTGAGGGGAACTTCTGAGCCTTAGCACCATACCCCTTGCACTGTTTTTGAGTGGGGCAGCCTTTGGAATAAGATGATGGTGTCACCCAACTTTCTCACCAAAAAGGTTCTAAAGGGTATGCCCAAATCTGTTGCAGCATCTTCAAAGCACTACTGAGGTCTTGAGAAGGCAGCAAATAATCATATTCTGTTGTCGCTGTCCACACCTACTTCCTGCTCCCAGAAAAACAACTGAGTGGAATAATACTTCTCTATCCTTTTTAAAGAAAGCTACTGCAGTTAATAGCATTTCTGAAACTGAGAGAAGAAATAAACATTTCTTGAATGACTGTAATTAATGAGGAGAGAACAAGTGGGAATTAATATTGCACTCCCACCCCTGTTAACACGAAAATAAACACATAACCCTCCTTTCTTAGCTCGTACTAAATTCTGTTCTGTGGTGAAATGCAATATAAAGCAGGAATCTAGTAAGAGACTGTACTTGGCAATCCAGTTCTAGGTTGTTTACTTCTTATACGTTATTGCTGCTTTTTGTCCTTATTGAGACTTCAGTATGTCATCTGTATTATATTTCCCAAGTTTGCTCTTTGGCATGCCCAGCAGTTACTGCCACTTAGTTCTGTTCCTCTTCTTCCAAGCACAAAAGTTGAGGCTTTTGGTTAGCTAAGAAAGCCACATCATTTGTAGTCATCTGATGCTGTGGGTGCTGTGATCGCCTGCTGGATGACTTTGCAACATAAGGACTTGCACAAGAGCATTCTATGAGAAGAGCAGGCAGAAATTATTCATTTATATTCCAGTTGGATAAAATCCTCTAGTTATTATCATACAGGAGAATTAATGTAGATGTCTGTTGTTCACCAGATACTGAGTCCTTAAAATAAATTTTCTATCACTTCTTACTTTGTATTTTGTACTCTTTTTTTTTTTTTCTTCCAAAAGACCATTCAGGTGGTGATCAAGATTTACAGTATTCTGCTGCAAAGCTGGAGTGTATAATGATGAGAATTCAGATATGAGACTGCTGGTACGTGGACAATAAACCTTTGTAGATAAGACTAGGGAGGAAAAAACTATTTTTAATGAAAATCAATTAATGTGAATTTGGAGTTTTTGATCAGTAATTGTCCACAGAACTACTACAGTTTCTGAGAGTTTGTGTTTTGGAGGAAAAGGCTCTGTCCACTGGCATTTAATAGGCATGTCTCTGTGAATTACTTGAGTTAAGTTTTGTTTACTCCTTGGATTTATGCTCTATGAGATCAGTAAATGTTGTCGAAAAGAATCAGTGGATAAATGCTGAGGATGTGACTTTATTGTGAAGCTGAGATAATATATCTTTAAGTCAATACAGCTTAAGAGAGAGAGGATGCACGTGAATTGCACTCGGTGGCTGCATCCATGTCAGTGCTGTGCTTGCCTCGTGTATGTACAAGGCTGAGACTTCTGGAGCGCTTACTGCTGCTGTCTATAGTCCCATTGGAGGGCTAGGGGAGGAACTGGAGATGGAAATGAGTATTGCTGCAGGGTTACCTTCCACTCTGAAGTGTGAATGTGCAAACGAGAAATTTTTTGAGCTGGCCTGTTTAAGTTAAATGTGCAGTGAAACAAACCTCTATTAATTTTCGATAGCAGCCAAGTCCTTTTGGACAAGCTGCTCATCAGTTTGTTCAGTACAGTGCAGACCAGGGCTGCGTTCATGCTCAACAGAAGCATCAAAAGAGGCACCTGAAACTCATCTTCAAAAACTAGGTTCAGCTTGATTCAACCTTTGTGCCTAGTTCTCATTCTTTATTAAAACTTTATTAGAACCTGTGATTTTTTTTTTTTTTAGTGTTGTTCCCCTGGAAGTTTTGTTGTCACTGCCTGTGGCTAATTACTGTTCACTTACAGTCACATGAATTTTTCTAGATTACATGAAAGATGCTTGCATGAGTCCTCAGCTGCAAAAGTGATTAGAATATTGTTAGTGATAAAAACTGTTGGTTGTGGCACAGATGCGTGTCCATTCAACAGTTCTAGTCTGGAGGAAATACCTGGAAGAGCCTCCCACTTGTCTGGGTAAACATAGATTTACTCCAAAGCTCTCTTTGTTCAGCAGCTCATGCTCTGAAGACAGAGTTCAAGACTTGGAGATCCCTGAACAAGGATTTGAAAGCCACTGTGGGATCTCTGCACTCATCTGTTTCATGATGCCGCCTATGGGAGCATGCCGGAAATAATTTCCATTTGAACAGTTGGTTTCTAGAGCACTGAAGTGTTGGATAATGGGATTCTGGAGAGAGGATGCAGTGAAATATCAGGAAATAGGAAAGTTCCTAGAGTTTTGAGTGCTTTGAGAAGCTTTGTGGTTGCTGCTTCCTTAAATACAAAGAGGTTGGGTTATTGCTCACTGTGGAGGGTTGAACTATGCGGCTAACTGGTGACTTGCTATATATTTTTTTTCTTTTCTTTTTAATGCTTGTGTTGGCAATATATTAATGTTATTTACTAAGGAGAATAGAAGTAGCTGAAATCACTTAGGTCACCAAGTTTAGTTCCTTCTGACTGCAGGCAGCCAGAAAAGATGATTTTGGTCCAGACAGATTTTGCTTTACAAAAAGCAGATCTGTCTGGACCAAAAGATGATTTTTTTTTGGTCATCTTTTGATGACCAAAATCATCTTTTGGTCCAGACAGATCTGTTTCTCAGGCTTTACAAACACCCTGTCACAAACAGGGCACCTTCTAGTAATGAGGGTTAAGATTCATCTCTGCCCAGAACCCAGCAGTTCATAAGGATTTCACAATCTGTTAATTCAAATGTTAATAAGATTTCAACATTGAATTATTTTATTTATATATGTGTATATATATAAATTGCATATACATGTGCTTATATATAAGAACAATGTCCTTTATACATTAAAATATGTATATATTCTTTACTCTTCAGTTCATTTTGTCCTGTTATTTACAATTTTTTGCTTTAGAAGTTCAGTGCAGTTTTGCAGATAAGAAACACTTATTATTCAGATCAGAATAGGAGATTCTTCTATATGTGCTTTTTAGAGGAGCATGCCCTGAATGTGAGCAGCTCAGCAAGGGGCAGCAGATCTCTCTGGATGTGCTCTATTGAGGGCATCAGCCTTTGTTTTGCTTTCAGAGCTCCAGTCCTGAGAACAAAGCAGGCTCTTACTAAGACAGAAGATGTACCTTTGGGATCTCCACAAGTGGCCACTTGGGACTTGCTGCTCAGAGAGTTTGAGTTCAAGATAGCAGCATAGTTTCTGTGGGAGTCTGATACCACTTAGAGGATGGTGCTTTCCCCAAGATGTCAAGCTGGGACCAGAAATAGAAGCAGTCTTCTGTTTGTCTCTGTGTACCACAGGGTTTTAATTACTTCATAACAATGACATGAGTAACTGCGTGAGTGCTCTGTAATGTCAACAAGAAGCTGGAGATAGCAGTGTACATGGTTTTCTTGTTATGTATGCTACGTACTGAAGGGCAAAGGAACATGAATCCAAAAGTATATGGTTTGAATAAAACAACCTATTCTACAGCACTCTGGCATCTCTATTTAGAATATGTAGGCCACTCTGAAAAGTAATACCTTCTATTTATTTCTGTGGAAACTGCAATGGACACAAAGAACAGAATAACACTATTTGACAGAACAAATTCTCAGCCACAAAACAATATTTCTCAACATAGTCACTACCATTAGCTATGTATTTTCATCAGGGTTTAACAAGCACATGTGAATCCTCTTCTTGGAACAGTAGAAACAGGTTAACCCTTTGTCATGATGGTGCATTTCTGGCATTGGTGTAGATGCATGATAGCATCTGAGCTGTGGGTAATGTCCTGGATCCTTCAGACATCCACAGCACTTCCACATAAGAACTTATCAGACTTGGAAATGATACAGCAGAAATTCCCAGAGGAAAACTTTGGACACAGCTAACTTGTGTAGCACTGAAAGGCCAGAAGAGGGAGAGAAGTTGTTTTCAGATTGTGAACTGGTAGGAAGATGCAAATGAAGTTATCTCCTGTCGTGTGACACCTATCAAGCAGGACTTGATGTTCCTTGTCAGGGAGCAGGATTTCTGTAACAGATACCAGGTTCCGCTGCCAATTTCTTTCTCCTGATAGAACAGTTTGCAAGATCCTGAATTTTTGGGAACCATTGAGTTCAGAGAGAGTAGCAACACAGCTGAAAGTGTTACATAAACAACATATGCTAGATGTCTGTGCAGAGCTGGTTAGCTCCACACAGGAGCAGTAAAAACTGCACAGAACGTAGTAGCTTAGTTCCCAACTTCAACAATGAGGAAGAGCATTAAAAGGAAAAAAAAAAATGGATCTCTGTTTAATTTTGTACTGAAGTTACAGGCTTTTCCTCATGTTCTGTTGAATGTTTGTATTAAGGGAAACTGATACGTAAGTCACATCTCAATGAAATGGCCCAGTCAGAGCGTAGGGTCAACAGTTAGTCTTGGATTCATCTAGCATAACTTTTTTACCATATAAAATATAGCCATCAGCTTTCAGACAGCTGTCTAGACATACTCTAGAGCAGAAAGAAAGAGATGCTACCTGAGGGCAGCTCAACAACTTGTAGAAGGACGTGAAAGTCTGGCGAAGCAAAGCTTACTGCAGCCTGTGCTGAGTCCTGCATTTTTGTGACATACAACAAGAAGTTACTGTAACTGCAGTAAATAGCCCTCTGCAAAGTGTTATTTTTCTCGGTCTTGACTTGCGTGTTCTCAATTGACTGCAGTTTCTGCTTTGTCTCCAGATTCATATTCAAGCGCTGTCATATTTGCTGGTTTTCTCATGAATTGTGCGGCTGGTGTTCTGACAACTGAGTGCTGCCTTGGTGGTGGCATTACTGCAGGGCATTTGTGCTGTGCCTGCGATGACAGGGCCTGACATTCAAAGCTTGGCTTCATCCAGTTGCTTGAGGGGGGTCGAGAGCGAATTCTTGCCTGGGAGCTGCAGCCTTGATGCCAAATCTTTTAAGGAAGCCTGTATCTCAGAGGCGAGAGCTCCCCTTCTTCCTGCTCATTAGGTGGTAGGATCTGCTACAGTGCTCCCACTTCTACAATGCCACAGGCAAGAGCTACCGCTGCGTTTTGCATTTTTACCTGAATCATTGGCATTCTACCTCTCTGCATTTGAGACTTGGATTAGATATCAGGTTTAAGAAGAGGCTGGGAGACACAGAAGCATGCTGACTGCTTTTTAAATCAAGCCTGATTAGACATGAAAAAAAATTATTTCTATTATATATTTATGAAAGCACTGTCTTTCTGCAAACATTAGCATTTTTATCAACTTATATGTCATGCAAAATGGATTGTTCTTAGTGTTTGTGTGGGGGAGCATTGTTAAATCTGCCTGTTTTTTGGATTACTAAATGTTTTTTCTCATGTGTTGTTTTTATTGTTTTTTTTTTCCTCCTCCTTCTTGTTATGCTTGATCTTAGTGCCTTGTTTCCATTTCCTATCCCTTGCGTTGCTGAGGAGAGACAGAAAGAGAATGTCAGACTCCTCCTCATTTGGGAAGGAATCTTCCCTTACAGTGATGAAGAAGGCAACAGTTTCTCAAAGGGTGGAGAGGGAGATAAGGAGTGAGAAAGCCTGGGAGGGGAAATGCAAGCTGCCTGTTGTGCAAGAACTGTGGTGGTAGAAACCTTGTGCATTGAAACAGTAGAAGGTACTAGACAATAGACAAAAATGTGTATATTCCCTCCGCCCTGGCAACAATCCTGCATAAGTACGTGGATCAAAATGAAAACACAATCTGATCTCAGTCTCCTTGACTCCAGGTTCTTCCCAGTAGACACGCTTGCTGCCTTACTTCCTCCCTTTGCTACTTCCCCCTTCCTTCCTTGCTCTTCTAGCAGAGGAAAAAGGATTTGCTCTCTGACAATTTTCCTGCATTCTACTTCTGCTAGCCTGTTAAGTCTCCAATAATTCCCCATCTCTACTCACTTAATTGCCCCATTCAAGAATCTGCAGAGGTATGGTTCACCTCTACGTAGGATTATCAAGAAAAATAATTTAGCCCGTAAATAATGCTTTCATACACCTTTTCAAAAATTGCTAATAAGCAACAGTACTCTTGACTGTTTCACTCCCTCCTTTCTCATGGTTGGTATCTGTACCCTGATATGGTAATACGCTCAAAGGCAATAGGATGTTTCCAAACAATTGCCTGCCCTTGTGTATTGGCAATTTGAGCATGAGTGTACGCTTTGAGTCTGCAAATGACCTGAGAGCATATGGAAGTACCTCAAACATCTACAGATAGCAGAATCTTCTGCCGTGTCTTTGAGTTGTAGAGGTTGTGCCAGATGAGTTCAGGGTTTATTTTGTGGAGGGTGATCAAAAGATGCCATTCCTGGAGGGAAATCCAGCTGCTCTCAAGTCTGCCCTACACAGATTTGCTTAGGCCCGAATCACAAATAGAGTTTGGGCACAATGGTCTGTGTGAGCCTTTGTCAGGGGAAAGCTGAATCATATGTAAAGCACACAGACAAGGAGGCACGCACAATTGAGATAACCCAGAGTTTGCTGAGTGGTGCTCGCAAGGCTTTTGTTGGGCAGCGTGCTTGTAAAAGGCTTGCAACCCACAGTGAGATTTCCAAGTACTCCAGCACTATCAGGGAGGCTACGGGTATCTTGCCTGAGTTTCTGTGCTGTGTTTATCTTCTCTTTGATAAGTGTACATAGATATGCGAAACTCTTGTGTTTTTCTCATGGCTCTAGTCCTGAATACAGAGCAAAATGTCCAACAGGCAGTTTGTCCTGCTGGCAGGTATCCAGGGAGGGCTGGGTGTGGGCAGGGGCATGGGAGGGGTTTCAGCTTGAGCTAAAGAGTGCCCTTGTTATGTCTAGGGACAAGCCAAAATCACTTCCCTAAGTTTTCTCAGCCATAAACCAAGGAAAAGATAGATCTGTCCTTTATAAAACTCATGGCTAAAAGCAGTTAGAAAACATCTTGTCGTGGAAGTATTTTTTACTCTTGGTGCTATTTTTTTTTTCTTATTTCTGTTTCTTAAAGCAATTTAATGCCTTGATAAAACACAGTCATTTTTCTCTGTTGCATCGTGGTAGAGTAGCCACTCTTGAGCAGACCAAACATATTTTGTTCCCTCCCTGTGCTCACTGCAATACAAAATGGCAGAAGTAATTAGTCCACGGTATGGATGAATTGATTAGATTTTTCAGCTTGGGGAACAGATGCATCTGAAAATGGGAGCCTCTGGAGCGATATCTCCCTCCCTAGTACAGGAGGTGACTGGAACTCACAGCAGAACTATGTTCCTGATTTTTGTCTTTAATTTACTGTGCAATTTAACTGAGGCATTTAAACTCCCTGGCCTTAATTTATCACTGGCCCTGTGCTCTCTGTTTCAGCTGGGCACAACGGAGCTGTGCAGAGCAGAGGTTCAGCACACGGTGAATATGTGGTGGTCCGGGGTGTCACAGCTCACTCAGAGCTGGGCAGGGGGATTAGCAGGAGGGAGCTGCGCAGTGCCGATGCCACACTACCCCTCCACAGTGCTTGCTGGAGCAGCTGGGTGATGCGGAGTGGCACAAGCAGCCGCAAGCACCCTGGGTGAGGGAGACCCAGGGCAGATCTTCCACGCTGCTGCTGCTCTGGGGAGACTGTAAGTGGGGGGATGAGCCTTGCAGCTGTGCTGTGGTTCAAGTGACGCCTTGGTACTTGATAATCTTTGGAGAGAAGCTGCAGTTAAGTCCCAGCATAACTCTGTAACTTAAGAATAATCGAAACTGTCCTCGCGCACAGGTTTAATTAACTTTGTTTTAAACAAATATTATTATAAAAATTTTATCTGGCTGAAGCTTTAGCTGCCAAGTTTCACTGTGGGCCAAGTATTTGCATGGCTGAGTTTTACACACTCCAGAAATTTGTGGTTTGCAATGGAAAAGCTGGCAGATGCTGTTATATCAGCATTAACAGACACTCAGAATAATTGAAAATACTGGACCTTGCCAAAAATTGAATCGTAAGAGTTTAGAGGTGTGCATATATATATATGTTCTTTCTTTTCTGTTCCTTTAACAAAAGTGGGAGAGATCACTCCTGAATTTAAACCTGGGCTGTGCATACCTAAACCTTTCCCCCTCCTGCACCTTCTGCCATGAGCTTGGAATGATAACACAATCCCCCAAATCAAGAATGGCAGTTTCTGCCCCGTTGCCCTGCGTGGCCGTGTGTGTGATAAGCAGCCAGGATGTTTCAGAACACCCTGTTTCTCCGGTCAGGCTGTGTGATGCCCTTTGAAAAATCCCTATGTCAGGGAAGAAAGGCAGAGGGGGGTGGGAGGGATACTCATGTTTCACAAAGTCCACAAACTGCAGCCAGACTCAAAAGCGCTTAAACACAGCCTGACTGCAAAAGGAATTCAATATTCCATTCTCCAGAGTGAATGACTCTGATCAAAGGAGCTGCTTCTGAAAAGACAAACTCTCTCTCTTGTCCCCTTCAGTTGCAGGTTCAGTTGAAGGAAAAGTATGAAAGATTGCTGTGCTATGGGAATGATCAACCCCCTGTTTCTGTGGATAAAATCTTTTTTTTTTGTCTGCCAGCCATCTCTTCTTTATAGCAAAAATACTAGTATTTATTTTTTAAAAAGGGAATAGCTTTACTATGCTTGTACTGCAAAACTGTCTTCAAAAAGGGTATGACAAACCCTGGGAAGGAAAAAAAAAAAAAATCCATCAGGCACTGCTAAGCAGCTCTAAACAGACCTGCAAGTTTGATCTCTGAGCAGACAGCAGGAGAATACAGCATGGATGTATGGCTCTGTGCTGTCCCTGTGCTCCCACCCATGTTGTAATTCCTGTGCTCTTACCCAGGCAGCTGGTCCCCCTTAGCAGAACATGGGGCTGGCTACCAGGCAAGGCAGACCTTTGGTTTGGCGGGGGACATGCAGCATGTTGACTTTTCCTGGTAAACATGGAATAAGGCATCACTCCCTCCCCATGTGATCTGCACGCTGCAGGACTCATCTGGCACGCTTAGCTTTTAGGAGACAGTAAGGCTATTGGCACTGAGCACCTGCCCAGTGAGTACCCTACTCTCTCTGTGGGACAGTTGATGCCCAGGGAAGCCCAACACAGCTGTGGCCACCAACTCCACATCTCTGTGTGAGAGCTCTGGTTCCATGCGGGGAGCCAATTGTGGTCTTCCAGGGCTCAGAAGGGCCCTCGGAGAGGTTTGCTGCATTCGAAACACCAATGCTGTGGTCACAGAAGTGTAAAACTGCATCAGATCAAATAGTTGTAATTATAGCAAGCATATGAGACAAAACCCATTGTCATTTATCTCTCTGGGGATACCACACTTTTTGTTTGAGCGCTATTATTGGTGAAGTATGAGTTCTAAAATTATAATAATTAAAATGATGATTACAAAGTGTCAGGGATTGTAATTTTTTTTTTTTAATAGATGGGAACAGTCTGTTCATTACTGAAGCAAAGATTTGGCTTTAAATTCACATCAGTTTTAAAGACAGCGAGAGGGGGAGGAGCATTGATGCAAATGTGGATAGGAAGCCTGAGTGCTACAGCTCCTTCTGGAGCTGCAGACTGGATCCCCCTTCTCCTCCCCTGGGAGGGACCTATGAGGAAGGGCATTTCTGAACAATGTGTGGCTGCTTGACCTTCCAGGAAGGTGTGGATGATCACTGTTGTTTGTAGGGCTGCTGGGGTTTGGAAACTGGAAGTCCACAGGTCCCATTTTCTCAAATAAAGTACTGAGGATAAAAACAATTAAGCACTAGAGGCATAAACAACTGGAGCACAAGAGACTCTTAATCTTGAATGTGCCCTCAGTTTCTCCCTGTACATCGCCTGTCTTGTGCTCAAGCAGCTTCTTGTTACAAAGCCCTGGCTCTGTCACAGGGCAGGTGCTGGGGGGCCACTGTCTGAGCTGCAGCCTCCTCCAAAGATGGCAGTACATGTAGAAGGCTTAACTGGCTTTGAGCTCTGCAGTTTGCCAGAGGTAGAGCTGGGTAACTCAGACACAGGAATGTGTTGAATCTCCGAGACTCAAAATAGTTGGTGTTTTTCAGACTGACTCAACTTTGGGGATGAAACAGCCCCATAATGCCAGCTACGTCTGTTCCACGTCAGAAGTAAATGAAAGCTGAGATGAGTGTTAGCTTCAGGCACTCATTCAAAACTGCAGGGGAGAGAGGAGGAAATCTATACCGTAGGTTTCAAAGAGTTTGTGTGTGTGATCCAGGACCTGCTGCCCATCCTTTGCTGGATTGGGCCCACCTCTGAGAAGGAGCAGGGTAGCTGCTGGAGGATTGAGGGAAAGAGGAAGAGAAAGGAGAAGGAATCAGAGAAACATTGATAGATTCTATTTAGTGAATAACACAATGCATGTAGCAGCACAATGGCCTTTTCTGCAGGCAGATTATCCCAGCCAGAGTCTTTGCTATATTCAAAAGAGGGGGAAAAATAGAGCACCAAAGAAAAGGAAAGGCGGGCTGTACAGCAGCAATCAATGCTGCCCTTTGTGCTGCCTGACATTTGAGGGACTTGTTATCAACGATTGCTGGCTGCTTTATCTAAATGTATCTCCCCAGCTGCCAGGCACAGCGCTGATAGGCAGCGGGACGTGCTGATGGCCCCAGCTGATACTGCGGCCACCCAATTCACCCATGTGCTTTGCTGTCAGGGCCGGGCGGCCTCTGTCACTCTGATGCTGGCATGTGTGCTCCCACCCCCAGGAGGGGAGGGAAGACAATTGCCCCCGCTGCCCCCCTCCCTGTCAGCTGTTTCTTTGCCTTTTGAAGGGAGAGGGAAGGAAAAAAAGACAAGCAAGGACAGAACATTAAAAAGAAAAAGAAAAGAAAAAAAAAGGGAAAAAGGAAAAATGAAAGGTAGAAACTTGGGATGAGGGAGAGATGTGTCGAGGAAAGGAAAACTTGCTTTATTTTGTTTGTTTGTTTGTCCTGCAGCAACTCTGTCATCTGCTGTTCTGGCAGAAATTGCCTTCTGTGCTCTTGCCTTCCCTCTCCTGCTTTACTGCAGAAGGATGATAAGAATAATCTACTGCTTGGCGGCTACGTTGTCTCTTAGCGTGGGAAATGTTTCTCTCTAATATTTTCAGTTTATTTATATAACAGGTATACATGTGTTTACGTAACATGCGGAGCTCTACACACACATACGCATGCAATGAACAGTGATTTTTTATGAACAGATAACGAATGGCCATAAAGGAAGGGTGGGTTTGTAACATCTCCTAAATCCTGGAGTGTGCGTGTGTATGTATGCAAAAGAGCATCGCAGGGCAGTTCCAGACAGAAAGTAGCTGCCTTTAGGTGTGCCCCTGCCTAGAGGCAGCTCGGCACTTTCTAAAGAGAAGCCAGATATTGACAGAGTACAAAAGCTCTGGATCGGTGTGGCCTCTCATTCCAAGAGACAGCTTAAATTATTGCCTTTGCTGCGAAAAAGGTTTTGAGGTCTACATGGAAATGTCAGCTCGCAGGCTTGCATGTATATTTACTCTTGTTTGCTGCTAATGAATCCATTAAAAATGCAATATGGCACAGTTCAAAGATTTTCCTAAAAATGAGCATTTTCTGCTGTCTGTGGGGAAAATAGGATCTTAGGCTTCTGAAAAAGAAGCATTTGGGGGGGGGAAATAAAAATGCACAATAATACAGAGGCCACTGTGTATTAACTAATCTGCTTTTAATGATTCTTCAACAAAGTCTGAAAGTAATTAGAGTTCTCAAATAATACACGATTCCAGGAGAATAGAATAAATTCTTCTCTGTCTCATATTCAGTTATCTTATGTTAATGTGTATATTTAGCATTTGTTTATCAGTTACAGACCTGATTTCAAAAATCGTGCAAGCTGCTGCCGTAACTGTAATTGAAAACCTCAAAAGTATGTAATGAAAATTAATCTAGATAGTGTATTTTGGGGAAATTTGGGCCCATTTATCGGACCATGTTTGTTTTTTGATCATTTCTGTCTCAGGGGAAGATTTCTTGCATCATCATGTTTGCTCTGCAATGAGGTATATCTACTTCCATCAAAAAGCCCCCCTGATGGAGGAAAACAAATATATGGGAGAGGTATTCCAGATACCACAATCCCTTTGGAGAGCTAGAGCCAAAGACCAGGCATCCATATATAACTGTTTAACAGAAGAATCACAGAATTGTGGGTGTTGGAAGGGACCTCTGGGGATCATAGAGTCGTTAAGGTTGGAAAAGGCCTCCAAGATCATCTAGTTCAGCTGTCTGCCTACCACCAGTATTACCCACTAAATGGTGTCCCTAAGTACTATGTGTGCCCTTTCTTTAAACGCCTCCAGGGACAGTGACTCTGCCACCAACCTGGGCAATTTGTTCCAGTGACTAACCACTCTTTCTGAGAAGAAATTTTTCCTGATATCCAACCTGAATCTCCGCAGACACAACTTGAGGCCATTCCCCCTTGTCCTATCATGTAGCCCAACCCTCTGCTTAAACAGTTCCCTAAGCCAGGTTGCTCAGGAAAGCATCCAGGCAGATCTTGAATGTCTCCAGAGAAGCAGACTCCACAACATCTTTGGGAAGCCTGTGAGTTACTAAAAAAATAAAAATGAAGTATTTAGAACTTCAAGCATCAGAGCTGAGTGTGGGTGCTGATAAGGGGTCTTCAGTAGAGACTGCAAAATCAGTGTGCTAGAAGCCTATCCCTGACTTGGCACTAAGCATCCTTGCAGTGCTGCAGCCCCGGGTTTGAGTTGAGCCTGAAAGCCCCTGGTGAGGACAACACATCTCTTTCTGATAAGGAACGGCAGTGATTTCTTTGTGTGTTACAAAGGGACATTAAATGGAGACTGTCCTGTCTGGCATCATAAGTCACCCAAAATATGACAGAGGTGCTTTTAATTATGTCATAAATGCTGAACAGTACAGAGTCTATTTGCCTTGCTGTCTGATCGTGCTTAACCAGGTCAGAAATTGTTTATGCCTCCCCCTCCCCTCCTGACGCTCCTCAGCCCTCAGTATGGTTCAGGAAGCATAAAGTCAGCCATACATAGTATAACCTTCCTGAGCATTTCACTTTCTGTGGTATTAGGAAGCCAATTCCTCCCTAGAGCATGTTTATATCAATCTAAAATTCATTTCAGCTGAAATATTTATGATTTTTGGGGGGGAGGCAGACTGTCTGGGTGTTGAGTGTGGTCAGATCAAGTTAGCTTCAACTGGCAAGGTTGACAATAGTAGTAATCTCTCTGTCCCTCCTCCCAGACCTAAACGAGCATTTATTTCGAGCCCTTTCTTAATGCTGTAACATAATTCATTAGGACAGCCTTAATGAGCTGGTAATTAGTCTGGTGGGAGGGGGTGAGGAGGGGAAATAGAAATGCTAGACAGAGAGAAAGTCGAGCAGGCTGGGGCACCTTAAAGAGCCCTGGGAGAGCCTTTTGTCAACAAAATGGATCGGGCTTGCAGGCAGTAAAACTTTCAAATGACCTTCGTGTCAAAATATTAGGCTGCTATTTTTTGCTAGATGGTGGTTTCATAAACATAAAAAGTAGACATATCATTCAGAGTGCTGTAAAATTTGTCTCAAATATGTGGCCTTTTCTTCCCTCCTCCTTTTCTTGTTGCAAGACTGATATCACCTCTACATGGTATGAGCGGGGATGGAGTAAGGGGACAGGCATCTGGTATTGTAAAGTTCTGCTTGGTCTGAAGGCAATGTGAGTAGCAGCTCATCTTTGTTCCAATGATTTTGAGTGCTGCTTCCCCCCCCACCTCCCGAGAAAATAATGTGAAATATGTCCATCTGTATATATGCTAGAGGCAGTTGCAAAAAGAGGGTTGTCTTTTCACTTGTAAAATTTAGGAAAATTACTTATCTATATTCATAATTTATGGTAAATATATATCTTAATACTGCTCTGTAATTTAGAAGACAGATGTGGTATATAAAAAACGAATGCACGTTTCTGGATAAGTGAAACATCAAAACATTTGACTATTTAAATGCTTTTCCTCTTGTGAAATCTTTATTTCCAAAGTTCAGTTTTGACATAGGGTGGAGGGGAAATGGGCAACTATTTTCTACAAAGCAAGGAAATGATTGATCAGAACATCCACTCACTTTGTGTTGCACTTGTCTTTAGGCTCCTTCCCTTTCTGTCCTTATCTAACAAGCCCCAGAGCGGTGGGATGTGTAACTTGAATAAGTAGCAGAAGACTGATAAGGCATTGCTGGAGTTGAACCATAAGAAAATGCAGGCAGCAATAATGTGGATAAAGTAGCCAATTTATTAAAAGCAGAAACTAAAGAGATAGCATAAAGACAAAGTGTTTGACTTCCTGATATGCTGTGCAGTTAACTATTTCTCTGCCATCAGCTCACATCAGATCCTCTGGACATACTGAGCTGTTCCATCTCTGCCTTCTGCCTCTCATCTGCATTTCCCCTTCGAACACCCTGACCACTGGCTGTTTATGAAAAGCCGTAACAGTGGTACTCCTGGTGATGCACTGACAGCCAGGCAATTGCAGGGAGGGCACATCTTTCCCCAGAAATAGCTGTGACAATTGACAGCAGAACTTTGATAAGGGAAAGCAAGGGCTTAGGTTAATAGAAACCTGGCCCTGCCCTGGCCACTGATTTCAGACTTGGTGTAATTGCTTTTTTTTGTGCGTAGGAAAGACAGGAATCATATAAAATATTTGGGCTGTGGCTGGACGTATCATGAACAGTTAACCCCAGGCAATGCTACAGGCTTGGGACAGAGTGGCTGGAAGACTGTATGGAAGAAATGGACTTGGGCATGTTGGTCAATGCTTGGCTGAACATGAGCCAGCAGTGTGCCCAGGTGACCAAGAAAGCCAGTGGCATCCTGGTTTGTGTCAGAAATAGTGTTGCCAGTATGAGCAGGGAGGCGATCATCCCTCTGTACTCAGCACTGGTGAGGCTGCACCTTGAGTACTGTGTTCAGTTTTGAGCCCCTCACTACACGAAAGACATCGAGGCTCTGAAGCGTTTAAGATTGTAGTTTCACATTGCTCTGATTACCCATCATCTTGAAAGTAAATCAACCTGGAATTTCTCTCTGTTCTTGAATTCACCTCAAGTGCTTTGCATTTGTGCTCTGTTAGAAGAGCTGAATATGGTTCACAATGACATCTAGAAAACAAGCTGTTTTCTCTTTTTTTAGCTAACTGAAAAGTCACAGTATAGCTTACAGCATCTCTAACATACAGATCCAATCAGAAAAGCTCCAGGTATGATCAATTTAGCATGAGGTGAAACATTGGCATTGCCCTCCAGTGACATTGGATCCTGCTGGCTACTGATGAAACTCTACTTTTTAACATTTTTATTTTGTTTCTTTGCAACCACTTAATCGGAAAAGTAACAACTTATTTCTACCTTCCAACCTGATTCATTCAGCACATTCCAGGCAAACAGTGCAGAAGTAAAGTATGAAAGTTCAGTAAAGAAACAGAACCTGTTCACAAGGTATAAAGTACTATTTCTGATACTTCTTATATTTAAAATTTGTCCCAAGATGAAGTGTCTTCCAAAATCTGCTTTTTACAGCACAGCTTGGACTTTGGAGATTTTATCACATAAATAACTAGCAAGGCTGCAAGATCTGTCTGGCTGTCCTTACTAGAATTTGTTTTTTTTGTTTATCCCCCAAACACAGATTTGGGCACAGTCTTTCCCTGCTCGATGTCTGCTGTGGAGTGAAGTTCATCATTCTCAGGGAAATCAAATCTTATTGAGGTTAAGGGAAGAATACATGATAAATTCTGGAGACTTCTCCTTGCAAAGTACTACCAACACCAGGCAGGACAGAAATACTGAATTTCAGGCAAGGGAATTGCTTTCATTTTAGAGGAGTATCTTCTCCTTCTCTTTGATGATCTGAAAAGATAAACCATATTCTCGTGTCTTTGAAAATCTGCAGCATATATAAGATAGGTAAATATTTCTGAGGTGCCAGAAAGAAGTCCTAAGGAGAGGGGGAGTAAAGCCGGAGGGGGGAGAAGCTCAGAAGGAGCAGCAGAGTGGCTGCTGAGAAGGAGACTAAGCCAGTTCATGCAGGATTGGGCAGAACTGAGGAATCCGGAGGGAGCAGAGCTGGGGACTTGGTTTGCCGGGCATAAATTAATTGCTTGTGCTTAAGTGCCTGAGGGACAGAGGAAGGAAGTGCCTTGTTGAAGAGAGGGAGACTGTGAGGGAGAGACTGGACAGATGAGAGCAAAAATGAACAATAGGGTCATGTGTTATGTCAGTAAATGTAGATCTATCTCTGATCATTACAGTAAATACCTCTTTCCCAGCTCCTGAGTACCAGTTATAGCATCTCAGATCTTTGAATTTTGGGATTTGCCTTCTATCATCAAATAGCCATAACATCATTTGGCAAAGCCTCCTACCCCCTCTGAAAATTCAAACTGAGAACTGAATTAGTGGCTTCTTTTGACTTAATATCCACATGACTTGCCACTGTGTACCGCGGGTGTAAATTAACTGTGAATTAGTGCCAGAACTGTAAGAAACTCACACACAAGTTAATAGTTCTCTCTTTGTAGCAGGGAATGAATAATGTGCAGTAGGGTGAGAGCAAAGGAAATACGTAGATGAATACAAACAAAATGTTGAAGGAATGCAGTCTATGCTGAGGCAAGGGTTCCCAAGGCAAAATATACGATTAAGTAATTAAGAGTGGTATCCTAATGCAGAGGCAGCGAGTAAAGGCTCTGCAGGCATCCTTCATTCCAGTGCGTCTTAACTCTGCTGTGCCACCTGAATAATGTTCTTTTAACTTGCACATTTTGTGAGATATATTTGTCACTGCACTATTCGCCTACCTCCTGCACAGTGTTAAGTGTCAGCAATTCACTGTACGCCATCCCTCAGTAGCAATGTTATTTTTCTTGCTCTGGAAATGCCAGAGCTAAGGTTGCCCACATAACCGCAAGTCTGGTCCCCTGTGTAAACATATTACAAGACAGTCTTTAATTACATGAGTTTGTTGTATTTTTTTTTTCTGCTGCATGATGCTCAGAGACATCTGGCCATATCATTCAAAGTGTGGCCCAGGCCTTATTTACCTCACACCATAACCAAACGGTGTACTGAATATGAAATTACTGATTTACTCTTGGGTGCTTCAGCTGTGCTCTCACCAGAGCATCTGAGTGCTTTAGAGACACTCGTGGATTTGAATTCACAGCACCCCTGTGAGACAAGAGGGTGATGGTATTCCCATTTTACAGATGGAGAGCTGAGTCACGGGGAGATTAAGGTCAAAGGACCCACTGATTTTGGGGTCCCAGTTTGATGTTTCTGAGTACTTAGTGTTTTTATAGCTCAATCTATGTTCAAAGCACAGCTCCCAGCGACTTCAATTACAGCTTCCAGCACTCAGCACTTTGCAAATCAGCCCCTAGGGTCTCAAGTCAGGCATCCAGAAAATGAGGAATACACAGTTAGTGACCACCTGTGGTTTATAACTTGGCCAAATGTGTGTGGATTTTCACAGTAATAGCAAAAGGCACCTCTCTTACGCGTAGGTGATTCTTTTCTGTCTCTGTCAACCCAGTGAGTCCCTGCAGTAAAACAGGGATCGCCGTTCAGGTCTCAGTCCACACCTTGGGGAGGAGGGTACCAGAAGAGGTGGCCATTTTCATCACTAGCTAGAGCTAACATCCCTTGCTAGAACTTTCTACAGCATTTCAATCTCTAAGGCATGGTTACTCACCTTCAAAGTCTTCTGCCTCAGCTGTGAAACTGGGCAAGGTTATGGGAGACTAAAAGCACAGAAACAGAAGGGGAGGCAGTGGCTGCTCTGATGTGGGGTTACTGCCTGCTCTGCTGCTAATGCTCTCTAACAATATACTGAAGGCAAAGTGGTGATAAACTGAGGCTAATACTCTGCATAGTTTCAGTATGGGAAAAGAAATACCTTTCAGCTGTGCTCAGCATGGGGCAAATTTTTATGGCAGAGTTATGAATCCCCTGGAAGGAATATTTTTAATGGACAACTCCCTAGCAGATCATAATTATAGGTATGCAAGAGACTTTCATAAAAAGCATTTAAAATGTGAGCAAAGTAGAGCTGGAATACCCAGTCATACGTCACTAGCTTTGATAGTGTTAACAATAGCAAGATAGCTGTGAGCATGGTAAGGAGGACATAATAGATAAATTAAATACTAAATGTGATTTGTTTTCTTGAAATATAGAGAGGTAAAACTGTATTAATCTTACGGTTTTATCTATATTCCACAACTTATTGTCTGTGCTGGAGGATACCTTATTGCTGAATAAGGTGAAACACATCTGGTGTTGTGAGCTGGAGGTTGCTCTGATTTCACAGAGAAATATGGGAGATAGCAAATCATAGAATTGTGTGAAGTGAGGTGAGCTCAAGTGTGGGGAGAGCAGGAGAAAGGCATTGCACTGAAATATGCAGGTGGTTGGGACTGAGGCAGAAAAAAAAAAAAACTACTTTGAGAATAGATTTCTGGGATCTGGCAAGATCCTGGGAAAACTCAGAAATAATGTCTTTTGAAGTCAGTAGAGCCCAAAGAGAGTCATTATACTAGGAATGTGATCACTAAGAACTCACAAGAACCCAGGCTCCTTAGAAAAACAATACATGTGAAGAAATGGCTGCTCCTAATTTGCTGAATATCTTGTTTGCTGTGACTTCCCAGTGCTGCTGATGAACCTGTTCCTTAGCAGCAGTGTGTTTTGCTTATTAGTTTTTCTGTTGTTCTACAAGAAAACTGAGGGGGATTGAAGGTGGACAGAGTCAAATCACAGGGCCATAGCACCTCATGTATTGACAATAATTAAAGTCTTCCTTGAATGTTCACACTTGCTGTCACCATTTCATGTCTTACAATCTCAACAGCTTCGTTATAAGGGAGAAATGTTAGACCTCAGAGAAAGCAGTGGCCTAGATTCCACTCTCATTTTTCCAATTAATCCCTCTCCTTGTCCTTAGGTTGGAAGGTATATTCTGAAGAGCAGCATTTGTGACCATGTCTTCATATGGGGAGAAAAAAAAAAAAGCCAAAATAACACCAACAAAAAGCAGAGAAAAGATGCCTGTTAGGAATGGAACAAGGGAGTAAACATCTTTGCATGATCTTTCTAAACCCTGCTCACCATTTGTAAGCAGCTACCTTATATCAATGAAATGATTTGCACCAGGCAGGTGAGCAGGATTTGTTCCCTGGCAACCTTCAGAGTGCTTGGAGGAGAAGCAAAAGCCTATACCCTAAGGAAATGGAAACAACAAACAGAAAAGAAACTTCTCAACTTCTTTTATAAGCAATCCTTTAGATGTCATCTTTTAAAAGGCTTGCATTTATGGCATCAGTATTTTAACTTCCTGTACAGTCTGTGTGTAGGCTGAAATAAGGTTAGGAGTGTCCAAAAAATACAGAGGCTAATTACAGCAGTGTGAAAGTAAAATAATGAGAGCTTGAGAATGTGACTGATAAGCAGGCAGATAATAGACTAACAAGCAGGATGTCTGTAGTCTGTCAAAGGGCTAATGAAGGTCTCCATGTCCTCTGTTATAGCCTGAGGAACATGTACAGATGGGAAATATACTAGAAATGGCATTTAAGGATATACACCATGTACTGTGACTGCATGGTGAAGATAATGATTGGATTCAATTAGTGCTTAACCTATGGATAAAGTAATTAGTGAATTAAAAAGTGCAGGCTAGACACTGATAACCAAGTGGGATGAGCTTGAAAGAAATGTTTACAGGGGAGGTGGTGCTTGGTCTCTTTGCATTGAGACTACTGCATGGTGTAGTACCCACCTGCCTACCGAGTTGGGATTGTACTCTGCGGCACTATCGTAGATTCAGTGTCCCAGCAAGTTGGCACAGCAAGGGTGCTGGCATCTGAGATGGTGGGCTTGGGAGTCGGTGATGGAGTTGATGGTCATAGGCTGTGAGTGAGCAGCTGTGCAGTGGACTAGTAGTAAAGGGACTGGTACCCAGGGTGTTAAGGAAGGGCAGTAGGAGAGGTACGTCCTGAAACGAGCAGGATAAATGGGAAGTGTTAAGCACTTAATGCAACAAATTCCAAATTTACCAGGATGGTGTTTTTATTGAACTCAGGGCTAAAATTTCCCCAGAGTTAAAGGGGGCGTCTGTCTTACATGCTCACATGCGTCTCCTCGTGTGTCAAAGCAACACAACAGTTTTTACTGAAAATAGTTCTGTGCACATAGGATCATAGAATCAAATGGTTGGAAAGGACCTACAAGATCTAGTCCAACCATCCTCCCACTGCCATTGCTACCACAAGCCACTAAACTGTATAGCTCCTCATCCAGATGCCTCTCGAACACTGCCAGGGACAGCGACTCCACCACCTCCCTGGGCAGGCCATTCCATTGTGAGAGAAAAAGTTTTTCCTTATGTCTAATCTAAATCTCCTCTGGCACAACTTGTGGCCATTTTCTCGGGTCCTGTTTGTTGCCTGGGAGAAGAGGCCAACCCCCTTCTCATCACTGCCTCCCTTCAGGAAGTTGTAGAGTGCAGTGAGGTGTCCCCGAGCCTCCACTTCTCCAGACTAAACGATCCCAGCTCCCTCAGCTGCTCCTCATAAGATTTGTGCTCCAGACCCCTCACCAGTTTTGTTACCCTTCTCTGGGTGCGTTCCAGGGACTCAATCTCTTGTAGTGAAGAGGCCCGATTATGCATCATGCGATGCATAGGCATCTCTGGCAATTGCCTGGCTTTCCTTGATACACTTGCAAATTGTGCCCCTGTGGGGTGAGCTGTTCCAGACAAGGAAGCTGAGGAGTTAAGCACTCTATTTGGCTCAGAAAATGGCAAGAAAACAAAAGAACAAATAAACAAACCCGTGACCAAAAAAGATTAATAAAAAAAAAAGACATTTTGGCCATTTGGTCATAAATAGTACTGTTCAATAGCACAAGAAATCATGCAGACTGTGCAGGGAGACATAAAACCTCTGAATTATGTATTAATATGTCATATAAGAGGAAAAAGTGCTAAAGAAATACTGTAGGAAAAATAAATAAAACCGCCATTAAAAGCGAACATGTCCCATTTGGTCAGTTATGCCAAACATAAAACAACAGAAAATGCTGTTTGGAAGTTAACAACACTTTTAATTTTACTGCTGACTTTTCCATTATAAGCCAAACAAAGGTGTGGTTAGACCATAGGCTCATGAATTGATTTTAAGTCTTCATCCATCTAAATCAGTAGGTTTTTAAAATATGTATCTGTATAGGTATTTCTCTGACTATATGAATAAAGGAAGAGAGGAAGAAAAAGCTTGGAAAGCTGGGGCTGCATGAGCAGGCTGATGTGTTACAGAGAGATTATGACAAAGTAGAGGGCTGGGTGATCACCAACCATGTGAAATTTAATGAGAGCAAGTGCCAGATTCTGCACCAGGACAGCCCTGGCTATATGTACAGACAGGTGGAGAACAGCCCCATAAAAAGAGATCTGGGAGTTCTGGCTGATGGCAAGTTGAATCTGAGCCAGCAGTGTGCTCTGCAAAGCCAAAGGACCAACAGTACCATGGGGTGCATCAGACCCAGCGCTGCCACCAGATGAGGGGAGGGGCTGTCCTGCTCTGGTCTGCACTCTGAGGCCACACCTCAAATACTGTGTGAAGCTTTGGGAGCCACAGTATATGAAAGACATAAAGGTATTATAGAGCATCCAAAGGAGGGCTACAAAGATGGTGAAGGGCCTAGAGAGCAAGGAGTATGAGGGATGGCTGAGGTCTCTGGGTTTGTCCAGCCCAGTGCAGAGTTACTGAGGGGAGACCTCATGTCTACAGCTCTTCACAGGGAGTGGAAGGGTAACACTGAGCTGTGTCCTCTGTGACTGCGACAGGACCCGAGGGAACGGCATGGAGCTGTGTCAGGGAAGGGTCAGGTTGGGTGTTAGGAAAAGGTTCTTCATCAGAGAGTGGTGGACATGAAAAAAGGTCCCCAGGGCTGTGATCATGACCCCAAGATGCCAGAGCTCAAGGAGTGTTTGGACAGTGCTCTCAGATATATATATGGTTTGAATTTTGAGTGATGCTCCATGAGGTGAGGGGCTGGGTTCAATGATCCTTGTGGGTCTCTTCCCCTGCAATATTCAATGATTGAATTGGAGGTGATGCCCAGGGGCTCTCGGGGTGTTTCGGTGGAAGGATCCAGAGCTCAGTGGTAGCAGCAAGGCCCAGTGCCTTTCAGCTGTTGTGTAGAAGAAGCACATGGGCACACTTTGAAAAGCAACGTCCTGCTTGCAGCAGCCTGGTCAGTCCTACATGTAGCAGGGTTTGCTCAGCAACACATGTGGAGAATGAAAGAGCCTCACTCAGACTGCAGCTTTAGTTTCACTCTGTCCCCCAAATGTTTCCTGCTTTAATGCACAATGACAGGTGCAGCAGCTGGCTGGCATTGCAAAGCAAGCTCTGGAAGCCTTGTAGGATGGGGAAAAGCAGCTGCTTACATTTGCACAGCTGGGCCTTTTCAGCCAGTGAGTTTGTTTATCCACTGAACTGCCCACTGCAGGACTGGATAGGCTCTGGTTGTCCTCTTTCATGTCCAAAGCAGCTGGTGGGGCCTGAGATGTACCTGTCACACCTGGGCTGCTCAGATCCAGGTGCCACTTCAGAATTGCTTGCAGTTGCATCTTTTCCTTATTTTGAAAGCTGTGGCAGTGGCCAGATCACATGCCTTGGCTCAACCATGAGTGCCAGGAATGCTTCTCCTCTACACAGATTTCTGGAAGGATTAAAACAAACAAACAAACAAAAAAAACCAAGCAAACAAAAAAAACCAAAAAAAAAAAAAAAAACGGGGGTTGGGGATGGGGAAGATTTTGCTAGCAGAAAGCACAAACGACATGGAAACCACTGTACTGCTGCTTCATTAAATACTTTGGCATTCTGAAGCTGCATTGCAGATATCCTCTCAGTGTGTTTTGAAAAGCAAAATTCCCTTTGGTCAGTTCAGCTGTGATCAGCCTGCTTTCCCTAGCTTAGCCATGGCAATGCCAGTGACATCTCTGCTGCAAGGTGCAGATCAGTGAGCTCTGTAGCAACAGCTGGGGCTCAGTCAGGTGCTTTGGCTGCTCCCATCTGTTGCTGCTTGTTCATGTTCCCCAGCAGTGTTGCCTCCTTTGTGTAGGGACTGTAGATCAACACCCAGAGGAGGTAGGTGACCTGGCAGACCTACTGGAGCTTATCTTCCTTCCCAGGGAATAACAGGGAGACCAAAGAGTCCTATAAAATGCACTTCAGCTAATGTGTCTTCCCTTTAGTTTCTGCCATTGATGTGCAAGTTTGCAGAGCTGGGTCTTTGGCACGCTTTTCAGTTCAGCACTCCCCCAGCACAGGGAAATGCTATATGTTGATACTGGTTTGCTTTAGTTTTAGGAACCTGGAAGGGTATTGCAGAGAATGAAAAGGGAGAGAAAGAAAGAATAGAAGGCAAGCATGTAAATAATCATAATTAATCTTAAGGCCTAAAGGCTGGCCTTGCTTCCCACTGAAGTTCACCATATGTTCTAGCACTTATGTGAGACTCCCCAGCTCACGTGCTGTTCATTTGAGTAAGTACGCACAGACCTTCAGCATATTTGTATTTTTATTATGTAGAAGCTAACATTTAGCTTCCTTGTTATGGGTGTGTTGCAGCATATGTTAGTGTTTATGTTGCAGTAAAAATGGATCTCTTGTCTGGAAAATATCTTTGTCTAATATTCTAGCCATTTGTTATTTTGACCTTTTTTGTAATGACGTTTTGTCAATAGCGAAGGCAAAGATGAGTGGGATGAGCCAGGAAAAGGCAAGTCACTTGTGTGTGGCATCCATGGCATACTATCTTTGCTGGGCACTTGAGGAGATAACCACATCCAGGTACAATTCAGAAGGTCAGCCTTAGCTGGAGGGAAATGATTTCTTCAAAGTGGCTATGGAGTGGGAAATGGGCTTTTTTCCTTTTTTTCCTATTTCAGTTGGAAAACCTAATATATGATAGCAGTGGTACATCTGTTTTCTTAGCTTTCTGTGTATATGTGCTATTCTTTTCAGTGTTTTTTTTTTTTTTTTTAACAATTTTATTTTTAAATTTGTCACGGCAGAATCTCCAGCATTTTCAGTGGGAAATATGTTTATGTCATTGGTATCTGTTTTCTCCAGGGCCAGCAAAGAGAAGCACTCAATATGTTATTATTGGAATGAGACCAATAGATAACATGCTATGATTTTCTCTAATTAATGTAAAAAAAAAAAAAAAAAAAAAAAAAAAAAAGTAGTTCTAGCAACATTTTGAAGTGTTTCCACTGAATTTGGGGTCTGGTTTCCTTGTAAAAGCCTCCATTGGAAATGTCACAACTTTCCTGTGTGCCAGGGTACGTGGGAGTGGAATAAAGCCTTAGCCAGCTCCCATGGTTGGCACTGCAGCCAAATCAAGAGGGAAGTCCCTGTAGTGAGTTCCTCCTGCACCCACAAATCAAAGCTTGTTCTGTGTGGCCCCTTGATTGGAGAGAGCAGACATCTCTTGGGCATCACTTCTGCACCTGCCAGGGACTTAATGGACAGCTGTATCTGACCTCTGGCAGTGCTGGAGATGCATCAGACCCCAGGGAGGTTTTGGGGTGCTGTGGCTATGCACTATGTGATGTCCTAGTAGTGCCTGCGCTGTCTCCATCCACTTACAGTGAGAAGCTGAGCTGGCCACTGTGAGCTGCCCAGAGTAGCAGGCATACAGACAGGACCCGGGTGGAGAGGCACAGGTCATCTAGGTTGGAAAAGACCTTCAAGATAACCGAGATCAACCAACAACCTGACTTACTGAGTCCCATCACTAAACTGTGCCTCTTAGTGACACAGGACCATGATCTTAGTGCAATGATTGCCTCCTACACCCAAAGTTCACAGCAAAAAATCTTCATCTAGCTTGAAGAATGAAATTAAATCAGTCACAACATGCATTGCTGGCAACTGGTCCTGTTATCACTTTGGTCCAGATGTGCCCTCATCTGCTCATCACACCTACACCTTTTACTTTGATTTGCTTTGGTTTTTTGTTTGTTTATTTGTTCGTTTGTAAATCTCTGAGGCAGTTCCCATGCCTGGAAAAGCCATCTTCATGTAAGAAAGAGAGCAAGAATAGTATGTCTTTGGTTCCCATTAATTTCATTTTCCATCATTCCCACATGTTATGGGCTGACCCTTGGTTTGTTTTTGGAAATATCTGTCTTCTGTATTCACAGAAAAGTCTAATTTGATTTTCTGCAGTCCTATGACTTTGTATGCTGTGTTCAGGAGAGACTCAGTAGTTAGATCTGTGGGTTTTTATGACCTCATGTGATGTCTCAGGCAAGGCATGTGAATTCACAGTGAGCAGTAACAAAGGGTGCTTTTGCCTGTGTGAATATTAGATTCACCACTTGTAGCACTATGAACGTGGCTGCTTGTGAGTTCCATGCAAACAAGACCAGGAAAATGCCTGGAAATCTTTTTGGTTCAGAAATAATGTCTCCTAGGGCTCTGTGCCAAAGGTTGTATAGGAAATTTTACCTTTTTTTTTCATGCAACTTTGCTTTGACTGCAACCCATGCACATTTCAAAACTATGCTAACTACACCAAAAATAAAAAGACAAATTAGGTTTGAAGTCCAAAGTAATTACTGTTACAAGGATTAGAAAAAAAAGTTGTTGAAATATGCTTTTAACCTTGATTTGACAGTATTCACAGGATTGATGTTTCCTGAATCTCTGCAAGCAATATGTTCCAGGCCTGCTGGACATAATATAAAAAGACTCTGACACTTAATGATTTATAGCAGTACTGTGTTTCTGTACAAGCTGGAGCCCAATATCTACCAAGTACAGAACATGACCGGGGCAACAGGGAACCAAAACCTCATTTAGTTATACAGAAGCGTAAATTGAGTGGAGCTTTAAAAATCAACAGGATCTTAAAATGAGTCTTGTAAGCAACTCAGCAGCAAGTGAAAGATTTTGGACGTGAGGAGGGTATTTTTGACTGGCTTTATGCTGCGCTGAAGCTGGGACAGCTGGATTCTGTGCAGTTCCCACTCCAGGGAAGCCTGTGAGAAAAGACATATCCATAATCTGGTAACTGTCCCTGTTTCCATTTTTAGCTGCTGCTCCTCTTTGGATCATCAGAAACAGTTGTGTTGGGTTTTTTTTTTTGTTGTTTCTTTCTCTCCAGTTTCAGATCAGTAACTGCTCTTTTCCAAGTCATTTGCCAAAAATGGCAAAACAACAGAAAATCCGAGGTTCTTTGGCATCAGGTCATCCAAGTGCATTCTCATTTGGTAGAGTTTGCTGGGTTGTGTTTTTGCTTCTTCTTAAATGAAAAGTTTGTTGATTCATTGCGAATAAGATATCACAACCCACACTAACTGATATGTAGTGGAAATGTTGAGTATTTTTTTTGGGGGGGTAGGGGAATACATGAAGAGGGAAAGTATCTGTACAGCTATGACAGTTTTTTGTATGTTGCATGGCTAGTATTCATTCAAATTTTGAAAGCATAAGGAAGCAATAAGAGACTTCAATATTTTGTCATGAGATGATTTTTCCAACGGTATTGCTTTTTCTTGCTAAGGTGCATCCTGACGTGTACCACAAATATAGGGGGTTGCTTATGTAAGAGAGGTTAGGCTATTTTATGAATAAAATACCAAGCAAAAGGTCTAGATTTCCTCTTCAGAAACTCTCTGCACTGTTCAGTCTTCAGTATCTTCAAAGCAGCTATTACCAGGTGCTGCAAGGCAACAGCTATTAATAATGCACTGTCAGAGCCTGCTCAGCCTCTCCCTCTTGGATACACACCAGCCCACTGTGGGTGTATCCCCCAAATTGGAGCCACATGTCTTTGTGCTTTCTCAGTCTGGGCAGAGTCCAGGGAATGTCTCCGATCTGGGTTTCTAGGAACATTTTTGTGGCAGAAAATCTTTCTAGGATTCTCTATGAGCTGAGAGCCTAGAAGCACAGCGTTGTTCTTTCCTCAGCGTTTGCAGTTCCTCAGAATCAACTGTGTTAGCTATCCTGCTGGAAAAAGGGTGGCCTTCAGTACAAACAAATGCCTTCTCATTTGTTTTCCCTTGCCCTGCTCTGTTCTTGAAAGACCTAGGAGAAAATTGTTTTTTTATAGTTTTGTTCCATCTAGTCAAGATTGATTTTGGTGCTGATAATCCTGACTGAGCAATCTATTCTGAGACAGAGATGTAGCCAAATAATACAGGGCCAAGACTCATAACAAATATTCATGAGGGTTTCAACGTACAGAATGTCAGTGATCTAAAGGAGAATTACTGTACCTCTATTCCTTGAACCATGGCACAGAGATGTTTACCCTGCATTGGTACCACAGTAGCTGTGCATGTCAGAAAGCTGTGTATGGAAGCAGAATTTTCTGTGCTTTCTAAGCACATACGGAAGAGGTTTTGAGTTGTCCTTAATAACAAGCCATATCAACAAACTAAACTGTTACTCATGTCCTTAGTTCTGTGAAAATACTGTGCTTTCTTGTAGTCTGACTTACTAGGCACTCTTTAATGCTGTTAGAACTTTTCTGTGTAGGATTTTCCAGGGGGCAAAATTCAGCTTTCTATGGAACACGCTGCATTTGAATTGGAAGAAATTGTTCCCTCTTAGACTATCAGTAAATCCACTGCACTGTCCTGAGGTAGCTGGAAACAGCTCTCTCTAACATCTTTAAGCCATAAAGATCTGAAGTTGACAAAGTGTTTGTGGCATCTCTCGCTTCTCGCTATTTTTCTCGATAACTAGGCTCTGGGGAAAAGTCTTCAAATCCTTAAACAAGCTGAAGGAGATCACTCCCTCTGATCTGAGCTGTGGAAACTCCTCTCTGCTTGCTCTGCACTTGTCAGTGGACAAGAGCCATACATGGGACGCCAATGGCTCTTCCACCTGCAGGAATGGCACTCACCGCAGAATAAGATCCAGATACAGGCTGGGGGAAGGAGGGTTTTTTTTTTTTTCTCCTTGATGATACTGTATTGGCTTGAAGAAAAGAAAATGTATATTTCCAGAAATGCCTGGAAGGATGCCTGGTCTGAAAGAAAAAAAAAAAAAGAAAGCAAAAGAAAAAGTACGAGTCTTCCAGATTCTAATTATTTTCCCCTTTTGAAAGGAAAAAATGAGGGATCTATGTAATAGATGCCTGACCCTTGCACAGCAGTGTCAGATGTTAGCTGCTCTTTGCTCTCCAAGAATGAGCGTAACTGCTACATTTTGGCACAATATAGGTGTTTTTGCCTATTTTTGCCTTTTATGATCTTTCTGAATGTTTACACCAAATTAGTTGCCATGAAGTCTGAACATACTCTTGGTTATGGGCCAGCTAAATACAGAATGTATAGCCATTTGGAAACTTTTATTAGAAAATATTTGCTTAAATTCTTTGTGCATGTATGCCATTAGAATAAATGAATCACAGTAATATTTTGCATCATGGTTGTACCTGGCAACTGAGGATCTTTCTTGAAGAATTTATGAATTAACTAGATTTGCTCTGACTATTTTGTCAGGTATCTGGTTTTTCCAACTTGTATTATTATGTCCATTAATAATTCCTTCTATAGATCTCTTTTTCCTCTTTGTGAAGAGTCCAGGCCAACACTTCCTCTGCTTCCGTGGTGGTTCTTGTAAAGAATTATTGCTGAGTATTTCTTGATGTTTATAGCGATGAGGCTGATCAGATACTTTAAGTAACTCAATGTGACTGTCTACCTGATTTCAAAAACCACTGCTCATTAATTTTCCCCTGCGTTTTTCTTTCAGTTAGTGTTACTTATAAACCAATATTCAACATAAACCACTAATAAAGAATATTTGCCTAAAGCTTTCACTCATGGGCATCCCTAAAATTTAGGAAATATCATGAAAAGGTGAACAATGTGTAATTTTCTAAAAATTTTAGATGTGTTTGCACAATGATTGTTACGAAGCCTGCACTGAGAAACCTGAGGCCCACGCATGACGGTAATTTTGTTCTATTAATACCATACAGCAATATTGTGGCACAATAAAGCTGGAACAATCTTCAGTCTTGAACTGTTACCACTAGATGAGAATTTATAATCTGGATGAGTTGGAAGTAGAATAGATGCATACAGAAAATGTGCAAGGAAAAATTTCTCAGTCTTTCTATACATATCCATGGCTAGCAAAGTGTTAGGGGCTCTGCAGGTATTCTGCAGGCAACGTTCCTACTCCACTGTGGAGTTGAACCTACAGCTCTCACTGCTGAAGAAGTTCTTTCATGTTACTTCTCCGCTTTCTCATCTAAGGAGAAGCGCGGTCAAAGCACATCATTAAAAACTCTGGAGCACTTGTAACGTTTCCGTAAAGGAAAAGATACCAGTTAGTAACTGTACCTTATTGCAAACAGTCATATAGGCATGTGTGACCTTGACCTGCATCAGAAGCTTCAGAATGCCATTCACAGTAACGCTTCTCATATTTCCTGGAGGCACAGAACATACTGTCAGTTCAGCTTTTAGGAATTGATTTAAGTTGGGAAGAGCCAATGGACCAAGCTGAATTGTGCTCTGGGTGGGTAAAGCTCCTCTGAAAGAAGCGCTCACTCTTTTCAGTGATTTTTGTTCCTGAAGCAGTGAATCTGTTGCACTGTCTCTTGCTTATGAGACCACCTTCCTTTTTCCTACTCCCTCTTCCTGTATGTATTAATTCACTGTTGTCATGATTTATCTAGCAATGCAATGTGCAAGACACGAAAATCTATATATCTATCATTCCTCTATCCAAACGCTAGGACATGACATTTCAAAATTATCTTTTCCTTATACATTTGTCATATTTTTTTCCAAAAAGAGAGACTGTCTTCTGTGGATTGAAGAATACTGAGCTTTCCAGGATGGTCCAACATGCCTGCTATATCCTATTTCATGTTCTCCGTGTGGCACATGGGATAGAACAAGGGGCAGAAGCACTGCTCCTCTGTGGTTTTCTGCCTGTTTCTTTGGCCAATAGTATGGAGCTAAATATTTTATGATTCTTGTAGAGATAAAGGTACATGCGTTTAGCATGTTATCCGTCAATGGCAATTTGAGGTTTAGTGCAAACATAAATTGTTCTTTAGGGAAGAGTAAGAATCTGTGATAGCTTGTTCCAGCAACTGGCTGATCTTTATCAGCCCTGTGACAGTCCTTTAGGGACAGCTGGTTGCAATTAGCTCATTTATTATTGATTCAGCCTTTGGACAATTAATCAGAATTAATCAGGGTGGTGCTTTTGAAGCCTAAAAATATGTACATAAAAGCCAGGGATGCCCAAGCTTGCTGAAGGAAGCATGTGGTGAACATTGTCCTGAGAACCAAATTCAACACTGCCTTTTTCATGGTTTGAAAATAAGAGATTTTTGAAGATTTTTACTTCCTCTCTCTCATCTTCCCTTCTCTGTACGGTGTAGCTTGTAGGAGAGACAGAGCATAAATAATAGGACATGCTGAGAAAAACTGTTCTGGAAAAAATTCAGCCCAATTGTAGATTTTTCTTCCCTGGTCACTCCTTCTTCAGTCAAAGCCCTGCCTCCATGAAGTTGTAAGCACTGGAGCCTGAAATTAGCTTTGTGATCTTATTACTGCAGCCCTTGTGCTTTTTTTTTCCCCCGCACATCCACATATTAGTTGTTACTTCTGTTTTTTTTTATAATTTAATTTCAGACATAAGATAATCTTGTTGGAGTAAGTGCTTTTGTCTCTTTTTGTTGTTGTATTTTTATTTCTATAGAACATGAACAGTAGTGTCTAGATGCTAAGGAAGAACGTTGGTGCAGTGTAAGGAGCAGATATAAACTAGTTTTGAAAGCCTTTAACACTTTTTAATGTCTGTTAAAAATGGTCAAGAATTTTAACAGCAAAATGAAAGTCATTGACAGAACTGGGTTCTGATTAGAAACACGTTTTTACAGAAAAATGATCTTCTGTGTAGTGCTTCTGAAAACAGAACAGAAAAACTATTTTCCTGTTTCCTCTCTTATCTGTGTGGTTTAGAAATGAAAACTTCTTTTAGTGTAAACAGTTTTTTTTTAGTTAAGGAAATTAAGCCATGGTCTGTTTTCATTTATATATATATATATATATATATATATTTTTGCAAAAGATTTAAATGCATATTTTTCATGCAAAGAAATGTTTCCTCTTCTCCACACTTTCAACTGTTTCTAAATAACTTTCACTTAAATTGCAAATATCCTGATAAAATAGTTTGGGACAGTGTGGACAGTATGCTAGATAATTTGAAAAGAAAAGCAATGGAGAGCTTACTAAAGTTATAAAAATAATAAATTGGTAAATGTTGGATGCACATTAATTCTCCCTATATCTTAGATATATACTGATCTTATTAGTGGTAAGTCTTAAAATCAAATACATAGTAATGTGGGACAAATTACTGAATGTTATTGGAACAATAGTAGTTAACTGAGTAATAAACTGGACTATGCATGAGTTTATTTTTCAGTCAAGGTGTTTAAACTAAATACACTGTTCTCTGTTTCATTTTAGTGAATCATTCCCTCAATGTATATGTTACATTCTGCCCCAGAAATTCTGTCTCATGTTGTTAATACAGTGGTTAACATCTGCGATTAATTAAATCGTTTTTGCACACTATCCAATCTAAGGCCATGAGGAGAACTGGATATAATTTGAAGATTCAGTGCATTCTCCTGTGTGTTTGATGATTATTTTTATTTTTTCCCTCTAAAGGTGGTGGAGATGCTTGGGTGAAAAGGCTGTATTTTGTTGAACTTCTCCCATTTTTGAGGTAAAGTACCTTGAAGTGTAACTGAGACTGAGGCACTGGTGCATTACAAAATTATGGCCAGTGTCACATAGTGTTTGAGATTAATTTAGCCATAGGTCTTGTTGTCTGAAAGATTTAAGAGTAACATATTAAACGAGAGTCCCAACTATGTATTTAATTTAGATTTAATATGACAGTTATTTGTTCTGCTAATAAAAACCCCATTGCATATTAAAAACATATTAGTTGAGGATTAACACAGATGTGGTAGATTTAGAAATCTTTGATGAAAGCATTTGAAAGCTTCAATTGGTATTTACAATTACTGTAAATATATTAACAGCATTAGTGTGACTATCTTCTTAAATCTAGTGGATCTTGTCCATTTTGGAACAGAGTGCTATGGCTTTTCTTCAGCTGGCTACCTCAACTGAACTGTTTTGTGTGTTGTTTAGCCACTGCTTTTTCAATACTGTTTGTAGGTGCTACCACTCGAGATGTGTAGTCACTTTCCCGATCTGAGAATAGAAACCTATAACTGTGCACTGGCTTTGAAGATCACGCACTTTGTGTGATGCCTCCTTGGAAAATAATGATATCTGAAAAGTGGTGTATCAATCTTTTCTGGAGTCTGGAAGCTAGGCTTACTGCAATCCCAGTGAGGATGTGTATGTATATCTGCACGTGCATGGTGATGTAGCACTTGACTGAAGTGGTTATATGCAGAAAAGCTGATACAGCCTCATTGCAGCATGGTGCAGGTCAGCCTGAGTTTCTCATACGCCCTTCCTGAGCAGCATCCTCTGTGCTCTGCAAGGAATGTAGTTAATCCTAGGGATAGCTGTTAGTGATGTAGTTCATAATTTTCTATGAAGCATCTGCTAGGGAAAGCCTCTGGCTATGCTAATTGACAAGCTAAGGCCAACTGGAGCTGTTGGTGGAATCCTTCTGGATAGTACTGCGTTGATATCTTGTGTTCCTGTTCTCATCTATTTGGGCAGCGTAATTTAGTGATCCACCTTGCATAGGAGTAACAGGTAAGTTTGACCTCACAACACCCTTGCTGAGGGAAACCTTAGCTTGAAGTCTGTTGGAAGAAACAAAAGAATGGAAAGACTGTCTCCTCTGGGACATCTCTTCATGGAAGATCAGGAATAGAATGTGTGGGGGCAATATGTTCCTTCTGGATGTGTGCAATTTTTTAATCAGCCATCTTTTTTGGAAGATGGCAGTCAGTGTGAAGGAGCATATACTTTGCCCTGGCAATCATCTTCTACTTTTCTTCTTTTTAGCTTGTAGGGAAGTAGGCAGAGAGTAGTTTAGGTATCTGCGCTGCACTCTGGTTCAAGGCAAACATGCCCTCTGTTTTCTGCTTTGCACGAAGAATAGTCCTCTCTGCTGTCCAATTTATGCCTCAGCAGTACCCTCTATTATTCTACTCCTACTCCTGCTCAACAACTTCAGCAAGGCACATTCGATTTGATGATAGTGGCATTCCCTAATGCACAGCAGGACCCTGGGCAGGCACTACACGTGGTCTTGCCTTGAGGGCTGGAATGCAGCCTTGTAGTAGGATCTAGTAAGGATGTATTATTATAAATCCTTATCATGTTTATTTCACCTTTCATTCTCATTCCTTCCAATCTTTTGATAGTTTGCCTCGGGGCAGATTCAGCTATATATCCAAAGATGCAACTTTACATTGATTTAATGTAATCTCTTTGCCTGTTAAAAAGTTAACAAAAAAAGGAGTAGGTGTCACTATTTTGCTTATGGTGGGAATTTGATGACGCACTGAACCAAGCAAAACACACTTCCAGAATCTTAACTAGTTTGATTGCATCGCCGACACTGTTATTTCGACAGCCCCACTCTCTGGCATCTGGCATAATTGGAAGCAGCAGCCAGCAGGTATCAGATGTCAGTATGAATTGTCTCCTGCTGCGTGAGCACTGACTATGAAATTGATTTGCTGTCTTCTTTACGCAGTTTTGTAATGAAAGTAATGTAAAGTCCCAAACAGACAAATTCCGTTTTTTGTGTACATACAGTTAAAATAAGTATATGTATAAAAATTAGAGAGGGGAAAATATGTCAACAGGAGAGTACTATGGCACCATTAGGCCCTGCTTCCTCACAGGTGGTTATGGTTGCAGTCCCCTGTGTTTTTTAAGAAGCTGAGCTAAACCAATAGCTGGAAACCAATTTCTTTGGGTACTTGTATGGATCAAAAGCATAAAACATGAGGAAGAAGAACCCTTCAGTGAGTGAATTTATATCTCTATTTTACTTACTGGAGATAATAAGGCAAGAGAGAGACAGGCTGGAAAACAAGTCTCCAACCTGGAGCAAATTTTTCCCTGATTTGTCATCAGGATGATTGAGAGCCCTAAGACTATAAAACTGGCCTGAGCAAAGTCAGTGGTAAATTTCTGTTGATTTACTGTAGCCAGAACGTTGCCTTAGGGCACATCAGAAAAAAATGACCGGTTTCAGAGCCTTCAAGATGCTGTCATGTAGAGCAATTTCACGCATATTTATAAAGGTAACATCTGTTGAACCAGCTATCTTAACCACCAATTTAAGGCATGGCTAAGAGGTTCAGACTGGGTAAAGAGGTGCTGTCACCATCTCTAGCCTTGAGAAATGCTGGATTGACAGCTTCTAAGCAATAGCAGTACAAGCCACAGAGCTGAGGCTTCACTGGGAAGAACTATGCCCATTCGCAAGCAGAATAAGAACTGGCTACGAAAAAAGAGTGTTTATGAGCCTCTTTCTCAGCTTGAGACGACACTTGGCTTTGATACAAGATGGCTTAGTCAGCTCCTACTGTATTCAAATTATTTAAGGTTTTTCAAAAGAGAAATTGCAACACATTCCCTTCCTGGGATGAAATCAGCTTGAGCATCGATTAGTGATTTCATCCACCTTTCAGACAAGTGCAATGAAGAAAAATATTCTCAACATCTGGTTCAGTGGGGCTAAAAGCATGGTGTTTAATTGTGTTTTTGTTCTGACACCCAGTTGCATAGCAATAAGGGGGAACATATGATACAATAATCTATATATAGGATAGGTGGGGCCAAGCCTTTGACTGGAGGCCAGTTAGTCTGGTATTGCAATCTTGGTGCTGACATGAAGGCAGCTGGTAACCTTCAGCAGGTCACTAGAAGTTTTTCCTAATTTCAGCTCCTCTGTTGACAAGAGACAGTTCTGTGGCTGTCTTGGGTTTGACGCTTGTCATAACAAGATCCAACTGGCCATTTCATACTGAGAAAGGTAACAGGTGCCCCAAAAATCAGGGGACCATTTCTACCCCAGGATAAGCACAAGACAATTTAAAGGGAGCTGGCTGCTGCGTTCAGAGGGCAATTTCCCACAGGAAAGGAAAGGAAGGAAAATGCTGCAGTATTTTTCCTTGCTGAAGCAATCAGCCTTGTTTGTATCTGACCACAGGGGGAGATAGAGGTCATTTGTTCAAGCAGCTTGTCCCCTTATTTTTCCCCACCACAAGATAAAGGCTCCTCCGTATGCCTAGACCGCTGTCTTTCTTCAGTCATGGGTAACAGCTTGTTTTCCCTATTTCTGAGGCAAGGTCTGATTTCACAGCCTGAGCCCAACTGCAAGGCTAGATCCAGATGCTTATGCTATCTGGTGGGCTTAGGCCATTTCCCATGGAAGCAGAGTTTCTGTGAGCTTTTAGCCCTGTGATTCAACCTCAAGGAAAAGTTGTAATTCCACCTGCAAGAAAGTGCTGTTTTAGTTCTCTCTGCAGCTCACTCCCCAGAGGGATATGCTGCACAAAACCCTCCCACCTCCATGCCAAAGCACTATGTGGTCTTGCTCAAAGGCAAGACACCACTGACTCAGTCAGCCCAATGTTGCTGTTATGTTTTTTCTCTCATTTTCTGGGGAAGCCTCCCTAACGTGTGCAGGGCTACAACAGCAAATGGTGGAGGAGGGTGAGGAAGACTTAAGTGTTCTTCCTGCAGCTGCAAAAAATTGAGATGTATTAGGGAAGCTGTTGCCTGCTGCTTTGTCTGTCATCAAAATCGGGAGAGGAACAAAGACCTGACCCAACACAATTTCCTGTCCTGTTTTAAGTAAGAGAAGTCCCATCGTTTATTTAAAGGATACCATTACTGGAGTCAACAAAGTTGTTTTTTTGTTGTTGTTGTTGGGTTTTTTTGTTCCAATGCATTTGTTATTGGAGAAAAGAGGGTCCTGGAAAGAATGAATGTGAATTAATTAAACAACAAACTTAAAGCAGTGAATTTTATAATGCATTTAACAGATTCTTCCAAGCTGTGTCCTTCCTGTCTCTTTCCTTCCCTTCATTGTTGTGCTGTGGATGTGAGTGAAAAGTAACACCGGGCATCAGTCTCCATAAGTCTCCTGTTCTCTTTTTTTTCCCTGTAACACATAGCTGCCACTTTACAGCAACCTTTCTTTCTTTCCAACTTAAATAGGCTGCTTATGAGCGTTCGATAACCCACATTTTTCAACTGGAGTTGAATCTGATTGCATGTTTAAATCCAATATGGTGGCGGAGGTCCATTCCAGAAGAGGTCCTTTCTCTTAATTCTTTCAGATGACTGTTCAGCTGTTGTTCCCCTGGTTTATTTCTCATTAAAGGAACAGGCCAGTTCATCCTTCTGTTCCTCGATTATTTTAAAGATAAATTTCAGGGGGATTAGCGTAAGCAGAATGGTTAAATTCCTCTCTACTTCTTGCTGAAAACTTACCCTTCGGCTGTTGTTTTAGTAGCAGTGAAACTTCTGCAACTGTATGACTTTGTTTTTAAAGGGAATGTTTTACTGTTCCCTTTACAGCAAATGTTGCAGCATGCACATTTGATGTCAAGTTCCTCTTGTGAGCATTTGAGTTTTAGTGACATGAGTATCACACAGATGGACATGAGAACCAGGCTGTTGACACAGTCTCTCAGTGCCCTTTTGTTTATGCCTATGACCCGGTCACGTAGTACAAAGAGCTTCCTGCTAAACTACATGCAGCTGCCTGGCTGAAAAGCATGTGAGAGCTTTATTTGTCAGGCCTGAAGCCTGAGATCTTCTTGGAACAGGCTCCCAGATCCCACCCTCTGTGGAGACTGGTGATCTCACCGCCCAGGCTTCTCAAGGATCCTGGCCTGTCTGGAATCTGCGGTCAGGGATCTGTTGGGTATTACAACATGTATTTCAGCCTACGGCTCCAAATAAACTGCCCCAGTAAGGTGATGGTCCCTCAGGGGCTTCAAAGCAACACCACCCAATTTTGTCCAGGGTAACAAACTGACACATAGGGGACATAAAATGAGGCTTGGCTTTCTTAAAATTTATTTCAATAGATCCACCCTCCACCCCTTTGAATCTCTCTGTGAATGTCTTGTGCTGCCAGAAAAACTGGTCAGAACTTTTTCCTCATTTTTTGCTGATAGGAAGGATCTAAAGATCAGTCTTAATCCAGATACTTCTTGAGATACTGCACCACACTGCATTGCACTCACAGCATACTTGTCATAGCCCATGGCCAGAAGGAGTCAGAGGTGTTTGGGTCATGCAATGATCTCTGGCACTTTGGCAGGTAGTTGGACAAGCAAAATGCAGAATTTCTTTGCAGCTGCCCAGTGCAACCACAGATAACCAAATGGCAAAACAATGTCTTGGTCAGACAACACGCATCTCTTAATTGATCTGTGTGGAACTGCATATTTAGAAGTTATTTCTCAACTACTGGGTGTCTAACAACATACCCTATACTCCAGGCCTCCCTGTGCTGGCTGGGCAGAAGATAAACCTTGAAGCAAAAGAGTGCTTGCAACAAATAATTTTTGTGGTCTCAGAATAAGATGAAGTTGTGGATTCAAACAGTAGAAAATGTAAAAATCATTTAAAAAGAAAAGAAATCTACACATTTCTCAACAACTTGAACTGAAATGGTATTTTCCGGTACATCTCATTTGACATACCTGTTTTCTTCCTGAAGTAGGAGACTGGTTTTGCTCTTCACATTTCCCTGAAGAGCCATGCCTCCCTTTATCATCTCCCAACACGTGGAGCACCACTCTCGCACCTCTTATGTCTTTGGTTTTTCTTAGATCCTCATTTCAACACTAGCTAGTAATCACATGAGAAAGCAATATTAGGAAACCATTTCGTATATTTTTAGCAGTGTTCAGACTGAAGTAGCAACGAGAAGGAAGGAGTGCCAGCCACATGTGACCAACCAGCTGTCAGTGGCCCACATTTTGGAAATCACTGATTCAAGTGACTGATAATAGATTGTGGAAAGTTTCCCTTTTAGATCACTATTTCTAATTGACCCAAGCTAAACATGATAGGAAGGTCATCTCAGCTATAAACAACTATAAAATGTGTGAGCACTCTGCTTTTTAACGAAAGAAAAATATTTTGATTGGAAGTGAGTTTCTTTTGCACTGCTTTAGCAACAGGAGCAACTGAAACGTTGCTGTGGCTGGTATGGAGAGATTGTGTGCTTCCTCCTTGCTATTGGACACTTGGTCACACTGCAGAAAGTACTGTGGTCTCGTCTTCTCTGATGTGTAGAGAGAGGAAACCATTAAACAGATCTAGCTCTATAAATAATAGTATGACAACCACACAACAACAGCAACAACAAAAAAGTAATGCATGAAATGTGAGCAAATGTTAATTTTCCTCTTGAACATTTTGCCATATACAGCTGTTGGCTATGACCTCCAGCTCATCACTCTTCCTGTTTTCTTAATCTGCGAGTATTTTAGGAGCCAATAACTCCTTGTTATCTGGCACCTATTAGTACGTATGCATAAAAGGCATCCACTTGCTAGTGCTTTATATGCTTCTAGTGTTATTTACCTGTACATTTGAGTAGACCTTGCTCTGCTTGCACATTGCCTGTCTGTGAACACCCCTCCTCCAGTTTCAGCCAAGCTTGTCAGCTCAGCTATAAGGGAGGGACTGTGTCTTTACTGTGTGGTGCCAGGCTTCTAGTGGTTTTCAGCTCTGTTTTCTCCTGCTGGCTCTCAGACCAACTATGAGCACAGTAGGAAGTTGGGCAAGACATTTCCAGGCCCCAGCATGGGCACAACATAGGTTGAAGAATGACTCAGTCAGCCAAGTCTACTTAGGTGAACAATGTCCCGTGCTCCAGCTGACAAGGGGAAGCAGCCTGGGTGGCTGTTCCTAGAGCTGTTATGCCCCAGTATGAGATTCATTTCTTTTTGTAGAGTTCTATTCCTTGCCAAACTGCTTGCTCCATGCTGACTGCTGAGGAGGTGACAGGCACAATGCAGCAGCTGTGATGGACATTGTGGGACTGAGTTCCTTTGTGTTTTGTCTGCAGCCATAGTTTGATTCCAAAGAAGTGCCCCAGCAACAATTTTTCAACCACCAGAGAGGTCATTTATTTTATTTTTTTAGGATGCATTTTGTAAATCACTCAGGTGATGGCAAGTTTATGTATTTGGATGGCAAATTTATGTTGCGCTGTTGGTTTCAAGGAAATGCAATTGTGTGCATGGACTTTGGACTACTGACCTTTAAACAGAATGAATTTTTTGAAGAAGTGTGAAGCTGCTTGTTCATCTCCATGAGAGGCACTCTGCTGAATGAAAATGCCCTCTGCAAAGACAGAAAAATTAAAATTAAGGAGTGTGAACTCCCATGTTCGGTCTTAGCCAGTGGTGCCTCCTTTCCAAGCTCCTCCAAGTACTTAGGACACTGTGACAAGCACTGACCAGGTATATATTCAGCCTCAAGCTCTGTGTTTTACAGAAGTTTCCAGAAGCCTGGGAAAGATCCCCTAGAACTATATCCCACGAGGAATGAGAGATTTGTTGCTCTCCCTGTGTGACAAGAGCCAGGGTTTCCCACGTCCTGCTGAAGATAGAGAAAGGGCAGGGAAGAGAGGGAGACATGCATTCGTTCTTTTGACTCGGAGATGCACAGCTGTACACCCAAGTTGCCAAGTCCTATCCAAGTTCTTCTCCTCGGACATCCCACCATCTTTTCCTTAGCACCCTTCTCCTCTCTCTCCACAGAGCTGTGAGCTTGTCCTTCCTCTTCAGCACATGTGCTATCTATTTAGCTGCAATGCCATGTGAGCTTTCAGCTTTGCTGGTTTGATTTCTCTCAAACTACAAACTCCTTTGACAGAGGCAAAGCATGACTATATGCCTGTTTCTTCTTCCCTGTTTTTCCCCCTTCCTATTTTCTGCTAACGGTTAGGTGTGAACTGACATTGTCTTCTTGTAGGTCAGGTTCAAAGGCATTGAATGCTCTCTGAATATCCCCTTGGGCTCCCAGCTCATCTGAAAATGAGTAGACTAGAAAAACTCCTTGACTTCACAGAGTAATCCACTTTATGAGTGAGCTCCTAAGGTTGATAGACTTCTCATTTAAAATGGAGTTTTCAATAATATAGCCTGAAATCATGCATCCTATGGTAAAGAATAGGCTTAGTGATTTCACTGTTATGTCTCCAATAAACCATACTTTTAGCCTGAAATATGGAAAATAGCCCCACTTTGCACTTTTCTTCACAGATTCCTTGAATGTCTTAGCAATGCTACTTTGGCCTGCAAGCAAAGAAGGTTGTAAGGAGGCAACAGGGAAAACCAGGTGCATGAATGGTAAATGGGAAGCTCCAGAAAGGAGCAGTACTAAGTCAGCAGGATGGAATTATCCCATATTTTAAAAATGCTGATTTTAAGGATACTGCTTCCCATTTTATTTCCCAAGAAAGAATGGATGGCATATATCAACTAGGTATATTAAGTGATCAAGACTCAAATGTGGAGAGAGAGGGAAACCATTTCCACAATTTGTGGCTACTGAAGCTACTCCTGCCACTGCTACACTATTTATTATATGTTTGTTTACTTATGTAGATGTCTTCAAGTCAGGTGTACGCACCCTACACTGACCCACACAACATTTCAAAGCAGCTTATGTTAGCACATGGATTTTAAAGCCTTTATAAAATGAGATGCTTAAACAAAGATGAGGTTCTCAGCTGTGCAGGAAAGACTGTTCTGCCTCAGTCAGTGTGTGCATCTTTAGCCCATTTAATTCAGCTTGAATGAGACAGCTAATTGACGGTAGATGAGGATTGGGCCTTTTTTAAGGAACTTGGTGTAAATGGAAGTGGTGAGCAGTGGGTTAAATTGCACAATATCCAGCTCCTGCCTGTTTTCAGTATGCAGCACTCATAAGTTACTGCTTGATGAATATGGCCTGAAGTGATACGGGCAACTTATTGTAATATTTTGCTGTGCTCTGTTCGGATTTATTTCACAGGCAGTCAGGTGGGACACCCTCTAGATTAAGACTTAGCACACACATTTTGAATCCGTAGACTAATACTTGAGGTGAAATAGGAATTGCTTTATGTTTCTGAGCAGTAATGGCCTGAATTGCCAGAAATAACCATAATAACAAACTGCTTGTTTCCTGAGTCAGGCACATGCTGCAAACAGCCATAGTCTCGGTGCACCAATATTCTCTTTGTTTTTTAATGAAAATAACAGGGATGGGAAATGGTCCAAGAAGAACTTGTTCCCTTGGCTTGTCTGATATTCTTTTAAAAACTGTCTACTGCTATGAAAATATATAATTACAAAGCTATTTAAAATGTGTGGGACTTCTGAGGAGAGGACTAGATGTAAACTTGGAGCTGCAGTCAGCACATACACCAAAAAGCTGGTACACTGAAAAATTCTGTTTTCTGGGACATCTTTGGGTGACTCTGTTCATTTCATTAGAAATATTATACAGAGTTGGGCTTTCCAACTAACAGTCCCTCCCTTCCTTGTGTACCTTTCTCAGACATACTCCTTTCTTGTATGCGTCTCTTTGTAAACTCATTTATCCTGTTGCTTGCTTCACAAGGACTTTTCTGCATGCTCCTTTCAGATTAGCAGTCTGGGTGGTGGGTCTCGGGAAGCCTCCCAGCTTTTCAAAGCAGAATTTGCATCAGAGGATTTTATTCTGTTCTATTTCAAAGTCCTCACCTTACAAGAGCTGTCTTTCTTAGTTCATGTCTTTCTTCTCTTGACCTTCTGAGTTCCTATCTTTTATCATACATTGGCTATGAGTCTTTTCTCTTTAAACCATTAAAATCTCTATAGCAATCTGCTTTAAAAGCTAAGAGCTCATGAAGGAAGTTACAAAGTACACACATGACCATTCAGGTATGCATCCTTGCTGGTAAATATAAGGTCTACAATTGTGGCTGCAGCCGTGGGGATTGTAATGCAGATGTGATCTCAGATGTGGTTATTGCTGTGGAGTAACTGCAATGTGTCAAACCACTATTTGATCCTAGAGGAAAAGAAAGCAGACCTGCCCATGTTCCCTAAACAACTAAAGGCTTGCTCAGGGTGCATTTTGGGGTGCAGGCGTTTTGACTTCGGTGGTTACTGTCGGTTTATTAAAAAAAAATTCTTCTTGGCTCATGAGGGACTATACTAAAATAGAGGTCTGCTTCAACGTGAATGAGAGTTTCTGTCATAGGACCATGTGCCACAGGCCCTTATGGCAAAAGTCATAGCTTGTGTCAACTGAGACCACTGCTGCTGTCCCTGAGAGACTGAGGAATGGAGGAACCCGAGGAATGAGCTGTCCTATCAGCCGTCCAGTCAATCATTATTGGTCAGCTGCTGCTTGTGATGAAATCGGTCTGTGGGGATTTCATTCTGCATGGCTGGCAAGCTGGTATGTGTTTCTGTCTGGGCTCTGCAGCCCTGGACCTCATTTGAGGAGGCAGGCCTTTTGTTCTGTATCAGGCTTCAAATAGTTTGGCATCTGTTGATTTGTATTGTCTGTTCAACCATTTGTTGCAATAGTGAGCTTCCTTCTAATCACAGTTCCTAAGCAGTCTACTCCCTTGTAACAACTCTTGTTTTAAAAAGTAGAGGTAGATGTGTGCTGACTGTGAGTTCCTGAACCCTCTCACATTGGAGAGATGAGGTTATTTGCACACACAAAAAGACAGAAACTAGCTACCAGGATTTGTTTCTGATTAACTGCTTGGTCTCACTACAGTTTCTTGTCATCAGGACATGTTAGTGGAAAAAAGTACAAGCCATGTGTAATCCATACTTCCACTGCTTCACAAGAAGCAGAGCTGATGGACAGAAGAGAGTGGTACTGATTAGATCCGCAGTGGTGATTCACAGCCTGGGATTACAGTTTCTGCAGTTTGCTTGAGTTTTTACAAACCGAATATCAGATAACATCACAATTTACATTTTCCATGGAACACTGTCTCAAGAATGTATTGATTTGTGCTGCATCAGATTACACAAGGGTTGGAGAAAGCCAGAAGGAGAATTTTACATTTTTCCTGCTGACATTTGAAAAACAGGATTATGTGACTTCACATCTAGTGCTGTGTAACCTTCTGCAATCAGCCTTGGAAAGTCACTTAAGAATTACAAATTTTTAAGCTTATTTTTAACAGTTAAGAACTCTTTTCAAATCCCTTGAAGGAAAGCATTAGTCTGTTCCAGTCACCTGCCACAAGGAAGATGTGGAGAGGGGCAGGTGGAAAAAAAGGCCGAAGATGATTGCAATTCACCCTTTGAGTTCAGTGTCACTCTCTCTCTGTCCCAGACTGATCAAGAACCCAGTGAAGATTTGTTCATTAGCATTCCTGGGCTTCTGGATAATCAGCTCTCGCTTCAAAAGGTGCTGTGTTTAGTATCAATGGGGGTACTGCACAGAAAGGATCTCTGAGTGTTGAATGAGATTGGTCAGCTCCTGCCCTCCCAACTAGTTCTGCCTGTTATGTCACATCCTCGGTGTCAGATTGATAGGATAGCGATCCTGTCACTTGGACAGGAGTTGGATGCCTTCCATTACCCAGTTCATATTGCAGCATGCAATAGCCAGTCCCCCAGTATTTAATTCATTAATAATGCTACAGAAATTGAACGCTCAGTGGCTGATTTTTTTTTCCTGTGCTTAGTAGTCTGTACTTTGAAATTAAACTGTTCCTAGAAGAGCAGATTAAGAAACTGAGCCATTAAAAGCCATAGTGCTAAGGTATATACTTAAATGTGCCCAGTTTTCAGAGGAACTAAGCTTCTGTGTCTGCCAAGAAACACAGTTCTGAAAAAGCAGAGTTCATGGGCAATGCAAGTTCTCTGTACCTCCTGAAAATCAGAGCTCTCTTAGTTATATGCCTACTTTAGTCATTGGAGTTTGGCATCAGATCTAACGTATGTGTGGAAATGAGTTGGGAGGGGGAAGCCGAGTTGTTCTTTTTTTTTTTTTAACTTCTCAGCTGCTTTGCTTGGAAGTCACAGACTGCTCTTTGTAAGAGTGCAGCTGTGGCTAGTCCATCACACAGTATTTTATTTTAGGATAAGACAAGCACCGAGGCATCGTAGCTCCTATTGTTACTTGTCTGTCATCCTACGTTAGTAGAATTCAATGCATGCAGTGTTCGCCAAGGAGATGTGGCATTAGAGCTGCATATGCAGATGAAGGCTCCCCACATGTGTTGTACTGAAAAGTTCAGAGCCCTGAGCACACAGCAGTTACTTTTTCTTCCCTTGGAATCTGTATAATTCAATGAGGCACCACAGACCAAATAGTCTCAAAGGAACTAATAGCCTTTGCCACTGTGGGTCACTCTCTGATGCAATGGGAGGAGACATCTTCAGAGTGCTGAGCCAGGAGTTGTACAGTCTAAAATGTCAACTTGAAACATGTCCAAGCACTACTCGAGAAATAACTGCAGAGTTGAATGTTCAGGTGCTGGAGATGCTTGGGTATTTGGAGAGCATTGCAGCTAAGTAAAATGACTTTAGACATGTCTGAGAAAACAATGGAAACTACTGAAATTGAGCTATTGAGAGATTCAATTTGTAGTGAAGGAGAAGGAAATTACCTAATTGTTTCAGTGCACTAGGAGATGAATGTATTTCTTCCTAGGGAGAACTCTTGTCTTGATGTAATGATGTTGTTAACTCCTGGATCTCTCTTCAAGAAGGTGGGATACCACAGGTCTGCTGAGCAGTTAATTTCATCTGTTCTTTTGCTACCCAGTTCTCTTCCACTGCATACTCCTTTGCAAAGACAAAGTGTGGGGACCCTGAGTGAAGAGCATTTCTGAAGCAAGGTGGAGAGGGGGAAAAGAACCCGTAACTGGCACAAGTTAGAGGCTTTCCTAGGTTTCTCTTAGTTCTGTTGTCCAAACTACAGAAGATTTGCCAGTGTAATGAAAATATCCCATGGGAGAAAAGTTTCTGTGATTTCTTTGCTTCTTTATACGAGATGCTACAGTGATGTATTATCACTAAAGTGATCATATCCAACTATTTCACCTCAGGAATTCGAGTTACCTTTCACCATTTTTTTTGTTTGTTTGTTTTGCAGAGTTTAGTGAAGCATAGGCAACACTGAATTGATAAAGAGGAGAGTATGAAGATAAGTCAGAGTAAGGTCAGTAAAAGCCAAGGGTTAAAGAAAAAAGCCAGAGCTGAGCTGGATAGGGATGTCTCAGACAACAGGAGGAAGAGCCTCAGAAAGTGTGAATTGCAGCTCCAGATGCCAATGATGGGGTGAAAGGGTGACCCCTAATACTGATGTCAACTATGGTTACCACTGCACACACCATTACCTTTATGGCAGTAGTAATAAGATAAAACTTGATTTTCCTTGGTCTAGAAAATGAAAGAAAAGGAGAAAAAGGGCCATGGCCTGCTCCCAGTGGACTTGCAACCCAGAGAGTCACCCTTTTTTAGAGATCAGTGTAGCCTGGTCTCTTATGTTCAACAGCTCTTTTTCCCAGGCAGATTTCAAAGTCAAAGGGAACTAGACCAATAAAAAAAAATGATTATTAAAATAGATTAGTGGAGAGAGTCGATGACAGATGAGGTCAGTTCATGCTCTTCACAAATGAATGGGATGTGGTCTGTGGTGTTGCGCCATGTGGGAGATTCAGTGGAAGGTCTCCCAACATCCTGATGGTGCTCAAGCATGGTAACTTGGTGAATTAAATAAGTTAGGTTGCATCCTTGTACCTACCAACACAAATGGCCTGAGCAGAATGTGAGGGGAAAAAGGGTATAAACCTTAGTAGTTCATAAATCTGACCTCCCTCTTTTTCCTTTATGAAGAAATGCAGCTACTTAGGAATCTGGTTACTGGCTAAGTGACAAGGGGCTGTACAGATTTTATGGAAGGAAAACATGAAAAGACATGAAGTGATATTTGATTTTTCAAGTTTCTTATCGTTCGTTTATATCCACAGCAATTTGGAGAGATTCTGGTAGATATGGTGGTTTTTTTTTTGGTTGTTTCCCCCCCCTCCCCAACCACTTTGGCCTAGACTTTGCAAATAGGAGAGTGAAATACAAAATATGCATAGTATATTTCTCTTTTAATGCCAAGTGATTGGCAACTAAACATTTTGAATGAACAGTTTGTAAACTGATTATCTAAAATTTGTTTTCACAAACAATCCTTGAGGCAATTAGGAACACAAGAATAAATTTGTAGTGATAATGGCCTGTTTGCAGATAATTTATTTAAATAGAAAAGGAAAGTTGACTTAAAAAGAAAACAACCATCCTGTAGTGAATTATTTGTTCATATCTGCTTCTGAGATGTGTCTCATCTCCTCCCTGCCTTCATGCATGAGTCACAGGCAATATGATGAAACAAGGGATTTGCATGAAAAAAAAATCCTCCATCTTTTTTAAACAGCCATTTCATCACTTCTTCTGTACTTCCAGCTTTTTTACAGCAAATCAGGACTGGAAAAATATATACAGATTATGCACCTAGTGATACCCTGTACACTTGTTTCTTTCCACCAAACCTTCATGTTATTCATGCTATTGTTTTTGAAGCTGTTACTGGGTGAGAGATTTTTGAGGTAGTTTTCATCATCAACATGTACAGCTTTTTGGGGATGTGTTTTGGAGAGGCTGCTCTTTGTACCAAGGTTTCTCATCAGTGGATGTTAAAAAAAACTACAACACGTAATATGTGATTTTTATTGTTTGCCAAGGTATCTTTTTCTCCGCAGAAGACTGCCAGTAACTTGGTCTGCAGTTGTCTGTGTATATATCTTCTGACTGCATTTCTTTTGTAATTATGTGCTGCGTATGCCACACATGGATCTGAAAATTCAACAATACAATAAATAAGGGAAAGATGATGAATGATTTAAGAGACCTATTATTTCTGCCACACTGCTACTGGCATACTGGGACTGCAGTTTTGAGCAGGCGTCGCACTGGTATCAGTATCTTTGAGGTAAGCTTTAAATAACCACTGGAAAAACATTCTGGACAGCTTTATGAAGATAATAACAGCAATTAATCGTGACTCTTTGGGGAGAAACCCTCAGCAAACCACTGAAGAAAATATCTCAGCGAGACCTCCTCAGTTGGATGTAGAGAGGGAAGGACACTCACTGGGAGGCTGGGATTAGCATGGCCCACGGTGGGTGGCAGCTGGCTTTGTGCCTGGCAGGTGGGCAAGATCTGTACTCCATGTGGGCAGGGTACCTGCTTCATGTTGGGAAGGATCTATGCTCTCCTCCTTTAGGCCCTTGTCCTCCTACTCTTCTCTGGCGCCATCTCACTGACAGCTGACGGGCCAGCCCAGACTCTGTCTCCTTGGCCAGCCCCTTGCACTGGAGCAGCTGTTGAAAGGCCACGGCAAGCCCAAAGAACAAGATTTATGGTGAACACTGTAAGCCGTAGCCTCAGAGATGGTCAGACACAGCAAGGCAAAGGAGGCAATGTTTCCTTATCCTGCCAATACAATCTCAGGAACTTTCTTTTGGAAGGAGGTTGCTCCTAAAGCACCCTCTGGACTGGGCAGTGAGGCCATGGTGGATCCCTGCCTCCATCCAAGAGAGACAACCTGAGGGCCTGTCTCCCTCCAGTCACAATCGGGACGCTCCAGGGCCAGGAGAGCCCTCCTATTTCCCATTACTCTTTCCAGGACATCCTGGAAGGCGAGCTGCCTGTCTGGGTCACTCCCCTGGCTGCCTGTGTGTGGCCACAGAGTGAAATCCAAGTCCTGTCCTCATTTCTGTGTGGGGACATTTCTGTGAGTACCCTGCAGACAACAGCTGACGACCTACTGGTCAGGGCAGGAGCAGTTTCCACCTCTTCCACCACAGCAGTGATGTCCTGCCATTCTTCAGCAACTGAGAGGAATGCTGTCTAACCCAGCCAGCACCTAGGAGTGCAAACCACTTTCTCCCAGATGACAGCCTGTAACTAATGGTCTGCTGCTGCTTGTACAGAGAGCTAGTAACAACGATGGGAGTGGATCCCTGACTTTTTGTGCGCATGCTGTAGCCTCATAAAAAGGTGAAAAGTAATGACCCAGACATAGCCTTGTTTCTAGGCCTCATGTGAATATTGAGATGCAGATCTGGGGAAGTGGTCTTGTGAGCCAGAAATGTTTTAGGAGGAAAAGTGGAGAGGATATGAGGGTGGAGTGGGAATATCTAAAAAGTGTGAATAGCATTTCCTAGTGGGTACAATTACTTAAGTCCTTGTTTAATTTATATTCCCCTCATTACCTAGCTGAGTGCTCACTGACTTCATAGTGGCCTCCCGGAAGTCCTGAGAGTTGCCACTTTGCTATAGCTTTCTCTGGGAATAAATAAAATTGAGTGGTTAGCTTGAAGTTGTGGCTATCTGTGGACTGCTACTTTTGTGGGAAATAAGCTTAGCATTATGCATGTGGACTGTGAGCCAGCAGTGAAGCCAAAGTGAGGAATAATGGTGCCTTTAGAGCTTTTATCTAAATGCCTGCTATTAAAGTTTTACGTTCTGAAAGGAGCTTATTGCTTTCAGGCAGGACTGTTTTACCACAAGAAAATTGGAAAGGGGAGGAAGAAAGAAGACAGGAGGGGAAAGAAAGAAAGGAGTCTTGTATTGTATAAAAACAATTGGGACTTAGTGGAAAGTGGAATTGGTTACTAATGATCTCTGGCTAAGAAAGTATTAAACAAATGTGGACTCCAGCCTCTGTGATGATAAAACTCAGTGGCTGGGAGTAAGGCAACATGAATGTCATTGAAGAAAGAAAACTATGATCTTGCTGCCTCACAGTGTGACTGCTGCTCTCCACTGCTCAGCCTGACTGCCTGATGCCTAATGCGTTGCAGTCTTACAAAGACAATTAGCAGCAGTATTGGCTGCTCCTTTTGAACAAAAAAAACCCTCAAATTTCTGTGTAGCATCTGTCCACACAGAGTCCTGTTGAGTGTTCATTCAAAATTGGGTCTTAAGGAGCCTCCTTTGCATCAGAGAAGAGTAAGTATTACCACTGCAGGAAGTGCTGTAGAAAACCCTATGGCCTGGGTTACACAGGAGGTCAGGCTACAAGAATACTGTAACAGCTCTTGCTGGCCTTAATGTCTCTGTCTTTCTCTGCTTCAGTGAGTCTGATTTACAGACTAGAGATGGTAATCTAAGGTTGGCTTTCTTGTGTGACATACTGGCGTTCAAATCTTTTTGTTGCCCATTACCTATGATGACAGTTTATGTGACTTAGAAGACTTCGTCTTATGGACAGTGTTCATACAAACTACTTTAATTTTCATTTTATTTTAAATATTTGCAATGCGGCCACAGCCCCCATGGACGGAGAACAACTGATATGGCTCTTTGCATACCATGCCTGTGGGACAACTTCTTCCTTGCACTCTACACAGACAACTTGTCCTGTACAGCCCTTCCATAAAGTAGCCTGAGACTGTCCCTACCCTATCCTGGTGTATGTGCACTGCTTACTCCTGCAGCAGTACAGTGGGAAAAGCAGTCTTTCTGGAGACATTACATTTCCTGTTTGTAAACATACCAGACAGAAGTGAAGAAGGTGAAGGCAGAGGTGTTTCTTTTTTCCTAGTTCTGCAGGTGGGCATGGCCACCTCCATGCTGAACTGAGACTAGGTGCAGGATTTGGTCAGTGTTTCTTTGTCAGCCACTGCACTCTCAAGTAATTGAAAAACTCATTATAAAGTTGCAATATCACTTCAAAGTCTGCATGGTGATGAGTTCCCAGATAGATGGGTTTTGAGTCAAAGCCTCGATCCAGTCCTGAGAACTGAAGAAATCTGGAATAATCACCATCTTTTTGTCTACGTGTATGTCCATGGCTCAGCCCTATCAGGTGCTACTACTGGTTGTGTATCATGAGCCAAAAGGGAAAGAAAACAAGGGTTAGATATTCAAGTTCCACTCAGAACCACTCTACTTTCTTACTTTGCTAGAATATTTTCTAGTTTGATTATTTCCATCACAGGCTTCTTTGTTTATTTGCTCTGCTGCTAAACTGAGATTTCTTATATCACTCCCTGTTGGCCCTTTTATAATTCTCAGCTTCTCTAATAACCTTAATTTTCTGTCCCAATTTTCTCCTTCAATGTTAACACCTGCTATTTTTTTCTCCTTTGTAAACTGGAAACTCTTATGGTGGAAGTTTGTTTAGTAGAGTGGCTATAGTGAACTGAAATATCCTAATCAAATCTTGTGTTCATATGGGGCTCAAGTATTAAGGAAATTTGAAAGAGGTGTGAAAATGTTTTCTGGGCAAACAATGAAAAATGATTTATCTTCACTACTATTATATAGGCAATTCAACAGAAACAAATGGTATGGTCATTTCAGTCAGACTGCAGCTTTTGATCTTGCTTGTACACCTGGGATTATTAGGAAAGGAAAAGAGGAATCCATATACATGTATTTTTTATGTGTTGAAGAATGTATGTATATGAACTGATAGGCACTGAAGTGTTTTTCACTCATCAGGAAAGCACTATTTCTGGGAAATCTTTGTGCTCTTTCAAATATATGGGTTCTAGTTGTGCTAATTTGCAGCATCACACTAGAAGAACTGAAAAAGGAAAATCCATTTTTCTCTAATAGACTCAATATGTATTGTTTTGCAGATAAAACCAACCTCTGTACTTCACATGATTTCTGCCTGCATCTGTCACCTAGTCTTGATCTCATTTGGTTTTATGTAAATGTAGTGAAAACTGCCTGACAGTCACAGGTATCACTCAATTTGCAGTAAGGGTGCATATAGTCAGAACTGATTCCCAGTACTGAACTCTGTATGACTGAAAACCTTGACGTGACATCCATGGTGCGAGTCTGAACTTGCATCTGTGGATGTGATAGGAAATGTGCCCTCTTCTATTGAGAGTTCTTGTAGTCTTCAACAAAAATGAAGTCTCATGGGGGCACCTGGTAATTTTTAACTTCTGTAGTCAGTTCCCAATCACCTCCTCTAGGTAAGAATTGTATCTAGAATGATTGCAGAGGATAATGCAAAACAAGACATGATGAAAGTAGTCTCTGTGCAGAATGAAAGCAGAAGGCACTCTTTAAACAGCACATTGGAAATGGCCATTCAGCAATTAAGCAACGGGGTCCAAAGTTAGGTACAAGCATTCGTATTATATATACCTGTTCCTCATATTCACAGTTGAGGTTCCCCATCAGAAGGGACAGGACAACACAAAGTCCTTTCTTCAGAAAACAGGCAATTTAGATATTGAACAAGGTATGAAAAGTGGCCCAGATAGAGAAAAAAATGCCCATCTGCATAAATAACTACATTGAGTCAGACCAAGTATCTTCTCTCCTGCAGTAGCTGTGAGCACATATCCTGTAAGAATAAAGAAGACAAACACTTCCCTCTGTAATAGAATTGTAGAATGTCTTGGGTTGGAAGGAACCTCAAGGATCATCAAGTTCCAATCCCCCTGCCACAGGCAGGGTTGCCAGCCGTTAGATGAGATGCTACATCAGATTGGCCAGGGCACTATCCAACCTGGCTTTAAACACCTCCGGGGACAGGGCATTCACAACCTCTCTGGCCTACCTGTTTCAGCACCTCACTGCTCTCTCAGTAAAGAACTTCCCCCGACACCTAACCTAAATCTCCTTTCCTTTAGTTTAAAACCATTCCCTCTTGTCCTATCACTATCTACTCATGTAAAAAAGTTGATTTCCCTCTTGTTTGTGAACTCCCTTTAAATATTCAAAGGCCATAATGAGATCTCCTTGCAGCTTTCTCTTTTCCAGGATGAACAAGCCCAGTTCCTTGAACCTATCTTCATAGGAGAGGTGTTCCAGTTCTTGGATCTATCTTCATGGCCCTCCTTTGTACCCTCTCCAAAAGCTATACATCTTTCCTGTGTTGGGGCCCCTGACTTGTATGCAGTATTCCAGCTGGGATCTCATGAGGGCAGAACAGAGGGGGACAATCACCTCCCTCACCCTGCTGGTTACCCCTCTTCCGGTTGAACCCAGGATACCATTGGCTTTCCAGGCTGCAGGCGCACACTGCTGGCTCTTGTTAAGTTTTTCATCGACCAGGATCCCTAAGCCCTTCTCAACAGGGCTACTCACAAGGATTTCTTCTCCCAGTTTGTACACTTATCTGGGACTGCCTCAACCCAAGTGCAAAACTTTGCACTTTGCTTCATTGAATCTCATTAGTTTTACAAGGGTCCACCTTTCAAGTTTATCAAGGTCCCTCTGGATGGCATCCCTTTCTTCTGTTTTAAAAACCACACCTCTCAGTTTTGTATCATCAGCAAACTTGCTAAAGGTGCACTCAATCCCATTATCTGTTTCATTTATAAAGATATTAAAGAGTACCAGTCCCAAGATGGACCCCTGTAGGACACCGCTTGTTACTTGGACCTAGAGTCATTGACCCTCTGGCTGTGATCTTCCAACCAATTCCTTATCCACCAAATAGTCCACCCTTCAAGTCCATATCTCTCCAACTTAGAGATAAGGATGTGGTGAGGGACCAAACACTCTAATGCTCTCCTGGCCTTTATCTTCTTTCAGTTCAAATAATTCACTACAATTATTGAGCTCTATTTAGTAACTTGGAAGTCTTACTTAGGCAAGTAGATGTGTTTTACAAAAATTTGTTTGGCTGCCTCTTGAGCGCAGGTCATTTTCTTGTATGCACATCTTCTTTGACAAGGAGCTGCACAGGCAGACCATCTTTGTGTGAGAGCTGTCTCTTTTAGTTTGCTTTAAATCTAGATCCTATAAGCTTCATTTGAAGGACTCTCATTCTTGTGGTATGTAGGCAGCAAACAGTCAGTCTCTATCCACTCACTCCACAGCATTCATGAGTATTCTGAATTCTATAAACTATTTCATAATTTATCATCATTGATCTTTGATCTTTTTCCACCTCAGATCTATGTTTATGAGGTTTTGTTTTTTTCATTGGTTTGTGGGTTTTTTGTTATTTTATTTTTTTACTACTGCTGAGCACTGAGCTGATGCTTCCTGAGCTATCTGTTACAAACTGTAGCTCTCACTCCCAAATGATGCATATCATCTCAGAGTCTGTCATTTTATATGTAAAGCTGGCATTGTTATTGGTCACATGCATTGCTTTATACTTCCTGAAACTGAATTTAAAATTCCACCTTATCTCCCAGTCATTTAGACCTGTGAGGTCTTCTGTAGTCCTTCAGAGTGCTAGCTAGATAATGAAGATCAGTCAGTCTGACCTCTGTGCACAGCAAGATCATGGAGTAGATCTTCCTGGAAACTATACTAAGATGTATGGAAAACTAAGAAGTGATTGGTGACAGCCAACATGGCTTCTCTATGGGCAAATCATGCCTGAAAAATTCTGTGGCTTTCTAAGACAGGATTACAGTGTTAGTTGGTAAGGGAAAAGCAATGGGTGTTATTTAGCTGGACCTTTGCAAAGCATTTGGCACTGTTCCACACAACATCCTTGTCTCTAAATCGGAAAGACATAGATTCGACAGATGGACCACTTGGTGGGTAACAAATTAGCTGGATGGTCGCACTTAAGGAGTTCCTGTCAATGGCTTGATGTCTAGGTGGAGACCAGTTATGAATGATGTTCCTCAGGCATTGGAATTGGCACTATTTAACATCTTTGTTAGTGATGAGAACAGTAGGATTGAGTGCATCCTCAGAAATTCTGCAGATGACATGACCAGATGTGCAATTGAAGGACACTATTCAGAGGGTCATTGACAGGCTTGTGAAATGGGCCTATGTGAACCTCATGAAGCCAAACAAGGCCAAGTGCAAGGTCCTGCACCAAGGTCATGGCAATCTCAACAACTTCAGGCTGGCGGAGAAGAGATTGAGAACAGACCTGAGGAGAAAGTCTTGGCAGTGCTGAGAGTTGAGAAGCTCAACATGAGCCAACAGTGTGTGCTTGCAGCTCTGAAAGCCAACTGTGTCCTGGGCTGCATCAAAAGATATGTGAAAAGCAGGTCAAGGGAGGTGATTATCCCCCTCTACCCTACTTTCTTGAAACCCCATCTTCAGTACTGCATTCAGATCTGGGGGTTCTGGGCCCCCAGCATAAGAAAGACATGGACTTGTTGGAATGAATCTAGAGGAGGCCCACAAGGAGGCCCAGAGGATGGGAATACCTATCCTATGAAGACAGACTGAGAGTTGGAGTTTTTCACAGCCTGGAGAAGAGAAGGCTAGGGAGACCTTAAACAGCCTTCCAGTATCTAAAGAGGGCCTACAAGAAAGCTGGAGAGGGACGTTTAACAAGACATGGGTTGATAGAACAAGGAATAATGGCTTTAAACTAAAAGAGGATAGATTTATATTAGATGTAAGGAAGAAATTCTTTATTCAGAGTGGTGAGACAATGGAACATGTTGCTGAAAGATCCTGCACCCTGAAAACGTTAAAGGTCAGATTGGATGGGTTTTTGAACAACCTGGTCTAGTGAGAGGTGTCCCTGCCCATGGCAGTCCCTTCCAACCCAAACAACTTTGTGATTCTATGATTCCATGAATCTTATATTCTCAGCAGACTTTGATACTGCCCTAGACAATCACCTTTCCAGATCTTTCAGGAATATATTAAACAATGCAAGTCTCAGAACAGACCCTAGCAGAATTTCACCACAAAGGGTACTTTTTTCTGTTGTAAGGACAGACCTCTTTCAAGTCTGTTGGCCAATTACCTGTCCTTGCCAGTTCTTTCCCTCTTACTCCATGGTGACTACATTTCTTTAGAAACTATTAATAAGACATTCTGTGAAATGTGTTTTGAAAATCTAGCTGTACTCTTTTTTACTGTCTCACCTGACCCATGTTTGTCAACTTCAAAAAAGTGATGGATTTTACAAGGCAGAAATTCCCCTTACAGAACTAACATTGACTTTTCCAAGTAGATTGCATTTATATAGGTATCAGATAAAAAGTCTGTCTTGTGTTGTAGCTTTTACAGATTTGAGCACTGGAGATATCAGCTTGCAAGCCTGCAGATATCTGGATCCTCCCTGACACGATGTTTAGTAGCATTCAGTGTTGATTGTACCCTAAAAGTTAAATTGAGAGGTCACATTAGTGATTCAGCTCTGAACTCCTTGGATTTTCTCAGAACTCTTGGCTAAGTACTGCCCAGACAAGAGAAGTCATTAGCACTTACGATAACTTTTTGATAGCCTCTGCACAGTTACTGACATTTCAGATGGACTGTCTGCAGCATTGCCTCCAAAAAAGGCTTCTAGCAAGGAAATCCACTTAGTCACTTCTACAGTGAGCAGTGATGCAAATATTCATTCTGTTTTTTTCTGCAACAGCCTTGCCCTCTCTGAGTACTCAGCCTTGCTGTCAGAGGGCCCTACAGACTACTTGGCAGGCTTTTTGCTCTGATGTGCTGGAAGAGGAATTTAGTACTACTTTTGATTGCTTCAGCCAACTGTTCCACAAATTCTTTTTTTTTAGGCCTACCTAATTATATTTTTACTTGTAATCTGCTGGAGTTTATGATCCTTTTTATTTTCTTCATTTGGATACAGCTTCTGCTTTTTGAATGATGCCTTCTCAATTCTAATAACCTCTTTTACTTCCCAGATATTTAGATCACTGCTTCACCATGCCTGCTTCTTTTTATTGTTTTTCAAGCTTTTTCTAACAGACAGGATGCAGTGAAGCTTTGCTTTCAGTATGATGTTTTTCAGTTGAGTCCATAAGGATTTCATTCTCTCAGCTACTTCTTAACTTAACTTCTATGTTATCAAGTTTCCTCAATTTTTTCATACTTCAACTGTTCAAAATTCAGCAAAACCGTGGTGGATTTTTGACTTTTGCTGCTCCAAAGGGTTTATGGGATCTAAGTACGTTATGGTCACTGCTCTTGACTGGTTCTTTTCCTGTGATATTTTGAACCAGAACCTATGTGTTCTTTAGTACTGTGAAGCAAAACTTTGAGAGCCTGGTGTGAACAGAATTTAGGGTGAAAAGGAGACATCTCAGATACTTGAGCAGTTGTGAATGGGATTGTTTTGAAGAGGCAGAGGAAGGTTTAAAGAAGTTATTTTGAAGAAGTAAACTATTCTGGAATTTTCCACAGGCCAGGAAAGAAAGCACTATAGACTTACTAAGGCTAATATCACCAGAGGAACAGAGCTGAGGTCAGCTAGACATGATGCCATGAGAATGGATTTGAAGGACAATAAAAAATATTACTGGTTGCATAGTGTGGCATGAGGAGATAATATGGCCTTTCTCCATGTTAATTCCTTTATGCAGATGAAGTTTCCTCTGTGAAGATTGGGCCAGTATCATGAAAGTGTATGGACAACTGGGCCCCTGTCAGAACCAGTTATTAAATTAAAATATGATTCAAACATTATAAAATGTTAACCTGAATAATGCATGATAGAAATTAAAGATTAGAAATTATGAGTAGAACTGGTGGCCTTGGAAGTATGCTATATTGCTGCAGTGCTACGAGACTGCGTATGCCATAGTGCTTAGAGGATTCACCAGTAAGATGAAAATTAGCAGAGAAACCTCAGGTCAAAAATGGTAACAGAAGGCTAATCCTTCAATTAATTCAGTCACTGCAGATGAACCGTCTTTACGCAAAGGGAGCAGGTAATTTTGCATTACTGTTTTGCACATGTGGGTTTTATTCAGTGAGGAAAAGTAATTGTCAGTCTAGGCAGTGATTTTCTCCTTGCCCCCCAACTCCCTAGCTTAGAAATGAATGTGTGCAGAATGGATGTTTGTGTTGGTAGCTATATTATTTTCCCTTGATTTATTTGGTCCCACACATGCTGAATACATTGGGCATTTGTTTAAATGTGCCTTTCTGGGTAACTGTGGGCTGGTAGAGTATTGAACTTGGTATAATATGAATCTCTCAATAAATAAAAAATCTCCTACTAAATCTCCCTTTATAAAGGCTGAGAAGAGAGATCTGTAGTGTTCCACCTGTGTATGAATCGATTTCAATCAGCCTTTAGGAGGTTTCAGGCTGTGTTAGCTGTGGGATAGCACAGGGAAGCACTGAAACTTCCCTCACCTCTCTTATTGACAGATTTTTTATGAAACATGGAATATTTAGATTGAGAAGATTAATCTCAGTACTGCTGACATCCAGCCTTGTTATCTTCACTCAAAACCTATTGTAATACTGTCCACGATGAGCACGCTAGCTTTCCTATCACGTGTAACAGGGCACAAACTTATCTAGATAAGCCTTTTCTGGAAACTAATTAGATCTTTAAAGAAAAAAAAAAGAGATTTTCTGATTCCTTTTTTTAGAACAATTTATGTGTTTAGGAAAATGGGCCAACTTTCTCATTTCAGAATCCTCTGATTCTGATATGGGAAAGGTGAGAGGTTAGAGGCCTCGTTGTTAATGAGAGAGACAGACTGATTTTTATACTAATTGAAGCATTTACATTTTTTCAGCAGAACTGAAATGCAAAACTAACACATTCCTTAGAGATTTATAACCCCACAATGGATTCTTCTATCCTCTCTCCCTTAATTATCCCAAATTATCTGAACTCTTATGAAGAAGAAAGAAATTAATATTAATATTCCATTTAGAATATACTCTAAAATGCAGTAGAAAATGGAGGCAATAATAATGATAAAGAGGAGAGCTGAGATGATTTGGAATATATAATTTTTCTTCTCTCTGTTGCTGCTTCTTTATACCAGAGTATGCCAGGAAAAGTACATTGCATTCATTTAGCAAAACAGTTTTTGTGCTGCACTGACTTCCACTATGGAAGTAAAAGCTTAGTAAAATATTGCTTTGTCAGTTAGATGCAATATTTTGCTTTTGTGCCTTGATCAGAAAAAATATATATACAAATGTAAGAGAGCCTGAATCATAGAATCATTGAATCATAGAATCACTAAGGTTGGAAAAGACCCACAGGATCATCCAGTCCAACCATTCGTTCGCCCTTCACCAATGGTTCTCGCTAAACCATGTCCCTCAACACAACGTCCAAATGCTCTTTGAACACCACCAGGCTCAGTGACTCCACCACCTCTCTGGGCAGCCCATTCCAGTGCCTGACCACCCTTTCAGAGAAGTAGTATTTCCTAACGTCCAGCCTGAACCTTCCCTGGCGCAGCTTGAAGCCATTCCCTCTCGTCCTATCACTAGTCACCCGAGAGAAGAGGCTGACCCCCAGCTCACTACAACCTCCCTTCAGGTAGTTATAGAGAGCAAAAAGGTCTCCCCTGAGCCTCCTCTTCTCTAGACTGAACAGTCCCAGCTCCTTCAGCCGCTCCTCATAATGCCTGTGCTCCAGACCCCTCACTAGCTTTGTTGCCCTTCTCTGGACACGCTCCAGGGCCTCGATGTGTTTCTAGCAGTGAGGGGCCCAAAACTGGACACAGTACTTGAGGTGCGGCCTCACCAGTGCTGAGTACAGGGGGACAATTACTTCCCTGCTCCTGCAGACCACACTATTTCTGATACAAGAATAACTTGTTCTGAAGAGTGTTTGTACGTGGGGGTGAGTTGACAGATAAGGCTCATTACAGGATAGTAGAAAAATGGCAAGAAGAAGAAGAGAGCTAAAGCTGGACACAAAACACAGCAGAAATTATTTTGAATTTCAGTTTATTTTGAAAGAAATGAAAGAACTGGAATTACTGAAGTAGCAAACAGTGGGGTCAAATTAACTGGAAGCTGCACGTGTTGAATCCGTACATATGGGCTGTACAGCAGATGAGAGGATCTCATCTATGCGGATTCATATAAACGTATGAAAGGGACAGACAGAGAGGTGCAGCAAGAAGGGGTGGGAGGGAAAAGAGTGTGTCTTTGTTTGGATGATGAGACCCAAGGACATGGAAAATCTCCAGTTAGCTGCCGATTAACTAGTGATCACAATTCAAAGGTTTGCAGTTGGCCTTTACTACATGAAGGTGGTCCCCAGATATTACACCAAATTCCTTGCTCCCAACTTTAGGAATCTTTGGACTCTCAGTGCCCTGACAGCTGGTAGTGACAAGGCATGAGTGAAGGTGAGGTTTACTTTTGTTTTAGAAGTGCTCTGAGATGCAAAATACCCTTGTTAATGATCCTCTGTGTTGGGTTACTGTTCATACTGACTGCAAGTGTAAGCCTATGTTCAGCTTTAAAATTTAAGGCAAATAATAAATCCAGGCCCCATAACCACTTCTTCATTTTGTGTTGTGTACATTTGTTCAGCGTTTGCACTCACTGATGAGCAGAGACTTCCAAATGGCCCATCACCTGTGAGCATCTTGATTTACATCTGCCCAGGTATGTTGGCTATCCAAAGAAACTGATGTTTGATTTCTCATACGGTACTTTGTGGTAAAGATGTAACTTCTTAACATCAGGGGAGACATAGACTAGTCGTCTACTCTCTTATTTTTGTAAACCCTTTCGCTTTTACTAGCTTAGAACAACTCTGGGAGGTTGTTATGAAGGCAGAAAACATCAACCAGTGTGAAGTCCATCTGCAAAACTGTTGCATATGGCATCACTTAACAGTCTTAAGCATTGACTGTGGGAAGAAAAGCCTGTTGTATTAAAAAAAAAAAGAGAGAGAATCAACAGGGTATGACATTAGAAATGGAGAACAGGCTTGAGATCAGCCATAAACTATAAAAGCATTTTGCTGTTGCTTGAAAATAGTCTTTTTTGCTTTTGTAATGCTTTTGCCAGCTCTTCTTTGCTTGCTCAGCGTTCAGAGGCTGAATAAATGTTTGTGAGAAACGTTGAGAAATGGATCTAAACTTGGGTCTGACAGTACGTAGGAACTGTGTATTGTCAGCATCCAATATAGTATGCATGGTACATGGGACCAGAAATACATACTGTTGAGGTTGGCCTTACTACAGCACTCTCTCAAAGTAATAGTGCACAGGAAGCAAACAGAGGATGCTGTGGACTTTCTGGGGACAGGCATCACAGCATCACATATACTGATTCTGCCTATGCAGTGGAGCCAGCCTCTGAACTGCATGTGGCAGAAGGCCCACAGCGTGTATGCAGAGCTGCACCCAATAAAGCACCTCCCTGGATAGACTTGCTGGCACAAACACCTCGCTGTATGGGGTGACTATGTTATTGTATGCTGGTACGGTTGTATTGCAGCTAGAGGATGTTGTGAGTGGGATGCTTTGGGTTCGTTTCTAGGCTGGAACATCTGTAAAAGGAGCTGTGTTTCTCAGCCTTCTTCCAACAAAACATTTGGCAAAGAATACTAGGTCCTAGTGCAGTGTTTTGGCGTTCCTTTCAAACTAGTGACTCTTAGTCATAGCTATGTTGTGTTTCTGCTTCCTTAGCTTTATAGAAAAGTAAGATTGAAAACCAATCAAAAAACTACTGCTAAGGATGTCAGTAATAGCTACATTTGGTGTGTGTGCGTGTTTTGAATAGTTACTAGTGAATATGTGACCTTTAAACATTATGGAACGGGGAAACAAGATTTTATTTCATTTAGCTTGATGCAACATTTTTGATGTTAGGCATTGCAAGAACATTTGCAATCCACTGTTGAGAAACCGTAATGTCCTGATAAAGCACCAGACTGGGATTTTATTCTAGGCATAGTCACACACTTTCTACATTAATTTGGCTAAGAAAATTAAACAACCCCCTTTGGCAGGGCTTTCTTATCTGTGAAATGAGAATGATAATCCCACAATACCAGTCTGTGACAAATACATGTGTATTTACCAAACGGTTTCAGATTAAATTTTTCTCCTGTCTAGTTATTTCAGAAAACAGCCATAAAGAAAACTTGACTAAAGCAAATGAAAGCTGTTAAGTTAGACATCTAAAATGAATTGGCTGCCATGTGCCAGACTGTTGAATGTCTCAGGATGAGAAATTAAAATAATTTGTTTAAATTCTTGAACAACTGACTGCTGAAAGTATCATATGAACAAAGACACCTCTAACTGACTTCATAATTATTGAACATTTCTGTAGCAGTCATAAAAATGATGCATCTTAGATATGTTCGTCATTAATTCTGTTCATTAAGAAAGAGATATGTAGCTAAAAGGTGACAATTTTATTATTAAAACCATGGTTTGATTTCCAAATAACCTTTTGATTTGTTCTGCAGCAAACATTTTATGGATTTGTTTCTTGTTCATCCTTTAATGAGCTGCAAACGATTCTGCAAACTGTCACCAAACAAAATAACACATATGAGAGAGTAAAGAAACAAATAAAACAGCACATGCTATAAAATGGACAAAATAATGAAAAGGTAACCTTGTATGCTTCTTTATTACATGTTTTCTGTTTTAGTGCTCTGTGTTTTCTCACATGAATTCAGATAAGACCATGAAATCCAGAAGCTGCCGGGTGCCTTTTCTTAATTCAGAAAAATAAGTCTTTCTTTTTGTTCTTGTTTTTATTTCCTTCCTTACAGCTCTCTCCTGTGCATCACATATAGACTCTGCACTGATGTTCATTTGGAAGAAAAGTGGCACATACGTGTGCATGATGGCCTGATTGTGAAATACTTCCCTGCCTTCCCCTTTCTGGAGATCCCAAAGGCCACATTTGTCATATAGTCACTTTGCTATGAGTGTGTAATTAAATGTAAAGCACTTTGGGATGTTCAGCTGTATAAAGTATTGCTGTTGGAATGCAAGTTGTTTTTCCTGCAGACAAACACAAAAGGAAAGAAAAACAAATAAACAGTAACAACAACAACAAAGAAATGAAAAGGTTTCTAGGAATAAAAATGTGAACACTGGTAGATAAATAAAACATTAGAAGGAAAGGAAAATACTTCCGGAAAACAAATCAATAAGATTGAAAAAAAAAAAGAAAAAGTAAGAGATTTATTTGAGAAAGTTGACAGGCTTGCAGAAATTTCTAGCTTACAAGCTATTTACAGAGAGAAAATATGATGAATCAAGACACAATCATCAAAGTAAAAACCCTAGATATTAAAATTTTAACTGTAACTTGTAGAAAGAGTCCAGATCTTTTCCTCTGTGACATAAATTTTCACAGGCAGTAGAAGTTTCCAATTACAGAGTTTCTTCTGTATTTTCATCCTTGGAGATAATGTTTGTCCTTTTGTGAAATAACTGTAAGATTCTGTCTTCCCCAGTTTATGTCTGATAAATACTGACATAATATATTAGGAACTGGAATTATTTATAACAAGCCTGAACAAACTTGCTGGTGGGTAGTTCTATTTGTTCACTACTTTCCATGGTTAAAAAACAACAAACAAACAAACCATACACACACAAAAAAAACCAAACCCAAGAAAACAAAAAACCCAACAACAAAATACAACTGAATATTCATTCAGACATAGACTAGACCCCTGGAAGGTATGCAGCCTTACAGAGGAATGCTCTGACCATAGGGATTTAGAAGTATGGGCATGTTCATACATTTTTATAATTTCCTTTGAATCCATTAGTTCACATCCACTATGACAGATGAGGGAGCTGCATGGAGGCCTCCCCTTGCAGGGGAGCACCTCAGCCCATGCTCTTCCCTTGCTGTTTTCAGAATGAGTACTTGCATCTAAAGTCAGGGCTATTTCCCAGCTCCTTGTTTCACCCAAGTTGCTTTTGGAGCTTACCACACCACTTCCTCATAAATCTCAGTGAATTTTACCATGTCCTCAAGATCTTCTGAGTGAGCTGCTCACTGATTGTGCCTTGGCTCATCTCCATCAAACCCAGCCACGTTAGGAGGTTTAACTGAGAAGGCTAACCTGGCTCAGACTGGACAAGATAGGTGATGGAATGATGGTGGAAAACCGTCAACTAGTGGCAATGATGAGGGACTGGGAAGCAGCCTTTGAAGGAGGCCATATTCACACATCATATCCTGACTCTAGCTTTGCAGAGCACCTCAGGTTTTCATCAAAAGAATCTGGAAAGTAAGTGAAACTCTGTCATAAACAGTTTTGGTTTGGTATTTTTACAACAAATACAGTAAGGCACTATATATGCTGTGTACATATTTCCCAGGACACCTTATAACTAAAACAGTTAATTATCAGTAGATGTCTGCTGTAGACTCCTAGCTTTCCTTAAGCCTTCAGTGACCACTTGCCACCAGACTTCATGCCCTGAGGATCCTGGGTTGCTTTTGCTTTGGTAGCTTTCCCATAGTGTACCATATTGACTCCTCTTATTATCTCCCACTGAGTTCATGTTGAAGCTAATGGATAAATGGCAGTTCACTTTACAAAATATTTGTGCTTCTCAGTTTTACGTTACTATGTGTTGAAGCCCAAAGAATAACAGAACTGTGGACTGCTTTTCAATTTTCTACTTACCCTCTGCACTTTTATTTATCTCTGATTAACAGTGTCACATATGTCAATTCACTCAGTCCTAGCACTATGATTTCGTGAAAACAGAGCTTTCCCTTCATTTTACAAAGTACATTGCAAAATATGTTCCCACACAAGAGGAACTTTATAGTAGGTATTTGGACTACCCTTTAGTGTTTTGCTTTAACTCATCTGGGGCTAAAAAAGAATATCCTGGAATTTTGTAGTTTGCTCCATATGCACAACCCTCAGGCATCCATGGCACTTTGAGTAATGCAATGCACTCCCGCTTTCTTACCGAGTATCTGATTTTTAGTTTTTTGTTTGTTTGTTTGTTTTTTGTGAGATCCGGCAAATTCCCAGTGTTGAATCTGTGTTTCCCCCTTGTTTGTAGAAATAATCCCGTGTACTTGATTTCCTGAAATCTCTTAAGAAAATACAACTTGTTGGTTGCTTTGTTATGCCCAAGGCTGAAATATAGTGGAAGATGGCAAAAGGCCTCAGCTAAGTTGAAATTAAGGAGAAAGAAAGAAACACACTTGTACCATTGAAATACTGATTCTTAGAAGATAGTTTTTATGGTAACTTCATTATTCGCATGTCTCTGATAGCCTTCTGATTTCATATTATTGTGAATAAGGGGAGATGATGTACTGCCATGAATGCTAGTACATGGTCTAAGCAGCAGCTTCCATTATTACTTCCATTATCACAATGGATCTTCATTGGCCTGAATTGCTAACATTCTTGTAGGAATGATAAGACTAAAATGGCTCTACCTGTTATTCACTGATGTGTGAACTGACAATCAAATGATTGATCAATTTTTCTGCACTTCAATAGCTTTTTTCAAGCCACGCATCCTGAGTTAGTGTATAAAATGCTACAGTTCCAGATAAGTTTTCTAAGGGATAGGCAAAGCAAATTAGGCAATTAGACCTAATCTTAGATTTCAAAATTGAAAATCCATCAGCATCTCTGTCTTGTAAAGAAAATACATTTCCAAATCTGAAAGGAAAAAGTTTCCTCACAAAAGAGAACTGTAGTCCTGGCAGCCTCTCTGTAAATAGTTTTCATGAATTTCTAGTATATTTTCCTTTTGCTCATTATTTTTCTAAAAACTTTTGACCGTAGAAACTTTAAAGAAGGAGTATTGAAAGTTAAGCAATAGAAAGTGCTGAATTTTTTATAAATGATTTATGAAAACATACTTTTACTTTATTCCTTTAATAGGAAAAATTCATGACAGTTAAGCAAAATGATGAGGATTAGTGTATGAAAATATATTGCATGACAGATTCAGAGTAATGGACTTATGAACAGTTCATTTTTTTGAAATTTTACATCAAAATGGATTGAAAGAAGACACGCAAATTATCAGTCAGATCAAACAGAATACACAGGCCATGAGTTTTCCTGTAACCTCTGCTAAACACTGACCGATATTACCCAGTCCTGATCTAGTACCCTCTCTAACAGAAATATCATGTTCAGTTGTTCATCTCCTTGGTTAAAAGCAAACACCAAGTGAACCTCTGTATTATTTGATTTAGGGAAAATGTTTCTTGATATTAGTTAATCTTCATCCAATATATATATATTTTGTGTTGCTGTTAAATCTTTTTTTGCAGTTATTGGTGAACCTGTGCTCTTTGTGGTATACTTATGACAAGATATGGAAGTTCTACACAATCAGGCAAAACTGAGAAACAATAAGGAGTTTCAGAAGAAAAATATATATCCAGAGGTAAAGGGCAAACGTGAGACAGAAACCATCAAAATAGAAAAGTTGAGGCAGGCAAGGGCTGGGTAACCCTTCTGACAAGCCTACTGTAAACCACTGTGCTTTATGCTGTGAGAGCTTCATCCAAATTTCACTGGGGCAGCAGAAAGGCTTCAGTGGGCTTTGATGCAAACCTAATTCAGCCAATTTATTGAATGATTTCTTTATTTTTGTGACACCAGTCTTGTTGCTGAGCAGGGATGAGGAGGAAGGAGATGAGAGGAGGCCAAAGGAAAGTTGACCACACAAAAGTAATGTTGGAGGCATTAGACCTAGTATGTATGGGGCTGTTCAGCCTCCACAAAGAACCAAACTTATTCCCATGGAAACCAATGTTTAAAGATGAATAACTAGGCTGGCTCTCAGCAGCTCCCTTTCCTTTTTCTCTTTTCTTCTCTCTTGGGATGTTTTGTTGTTGTTTTTGGTAAAGGGAAAGAAAGAGGCTCTTCACCTCTAAGCAGCTTGAGAAAAGACTGGCAACATTCATTCCACTAATAAGCTGGCAATTAATGCAAAGAGGAATGTCCTGGATTTCTCAAAGAAAAGTATTTTTCAACAGGAGCTAGTCAAGATGTTGATGAGGTTTTGTTTCTCCTTTTTCTTGTTGTTGTTCTTTAAATGGGACTTATTCTTTCTGGAAATGGGGGCCGCTAAACTGGTGTTGTAAGTCTGCCCTCACGTGTTGAATTTTAACTCTTCAGTAGAGAAAAATGTAAGCTAGGTCAGTGGAATCCACCAGATATATTACAGCATCACCGAGATATGGATCTTCAGATCTGCTTTTTTTTTTTTTTTTTTTTTTTTTTTTGGAGTTTTATGTGCTAATGGATGCATAGCAATGGGTTACATATGCAAGGAATACACAGAGGTGCACAGCATCCATTTGATATAGTAGATATGGTTCATTATCACTCCTGCACTAAGTAGATAATGAATTCAAAGGGAATGTTACAAAGGTGTTGCTGATAGTATCAGTGTTAGAATGTGTTGCAGCTATTGACTGGCATAAAAAAGAGACAGCTAAAGGTAGGCTGAGAAACAGAAGAATTAACAACCAACTTTCAGTAAGAAAGAAATGTGATCTCAGCCTCTGTGGTCTGAAGGAAATCCTTTGTATTTGGTTTCTTGTGACAAGAATTTCAGTTTTTGAGAATAGGAAATATCATAGGGAGTATCATCACGGGGGGAATTTCCAGCATGAGTCAGCATGACGCTTGTGCTTATATGGGACATAAGTGGTTCTGCAGGCTCTGAAACTCATGAAGTCAGGTTTCCTGAGAGCTTATATCTCCAAGCCAATTGACTTTGGTGTCTCTGAAAGTGTCAGTTCCCTTGAAACTTCTGGTGGAGACAGCATCTCTAGAGGACTTTTTCCCTGTGGATTCTCTGGTACATACACGATGGTTTCATGCTGCAGACTTTCCCTTAGCATGAATTTTCATTGTTCTCTCTTTTCCCTCTCTACATAACTGTTTTTAAAAAACTTATGTAGAAACATAATTGTCTTTCAGAGCTCCATCTCTCTATTCCACTTGGCTGAAATCAGTTAGTAGGCTCAAAATTATTAGGGAAACCAAGCAGCCAAAATGAGTGCCTAAGCCTCATTTCCTTAGAAAACTAGGTTAAAAAGTTAACATTAGTGATAACTCTTGAACTGGGGCTACTATGGGGGAATGCACTGAAAGCTGTATGTGCCAGAGCAGTCTGCCATGTCCTCTTTGTGTCCTCCCTGTAAACTTTTCTCCTGTAAGCAAACCTTCCTTCCCCTGGATGCTGTATGGATGAATGGTCACAGCAGTGTCCTGAGTAGGGAGGAGTCAGAGCCCCTTTGGTCCTTGGTTTGATTCTGGGCTTACCCACTTGTGATTTTGGGATGTGGACCTTTCACTCACTAGAAAGTGGTGGAGACCACATGTGCACTTAATGCAGGGCTGGACTTCTCCTGGCCATCTGATCATTTCAGACCTGCACTCAAATCAGCAGTTTGCAATGGGTTTCACATAATATTAGCAAGTAATTCATTTCATGGTAAAAAAATATTTTTCTAATCCTTTAAAAAACCTACACATTCTTTTCCACCTGAGTGTAAGTTTGGCTTAAGCTATCTGGAAGCTATAAACTGTTTTTGAATTTACTTTTTAAAGTTCTTTCTAGACAATGATTTACAGCTGTGCAAAGTGAGAAACAAATTTTCTGCTGCAATGAGTGGAAACCTGAGTATCCATTGCTGCCCAGGGTCTGCATTTTTATCTCTTTTAAATGGTTCATGGTATGTTTCCTCCCTTTTCTCCTTCCCCTTTCTTAGAATTCTGCTTAAGAAATTGCATTAAGGTTTTCAGGAAACTGTAGAGCTCATTTCTGTTTCTTTAAAAAAAAAAAAAAAAGTAGAAAGAAAACACATTACAAAGCAGATTCTTCCTTCTTCATCACATATGGTCAGTGATAGTTGCCTCACTGAGATTTGTCCAACTCCTGGTGTTCTTAAGTAGTTCCTTATATATCAAGAGAGGCATATGGCCAAAGCTCCTTGTGCTGAAATTTTTACTGTCTGAATGAATATGAAGCAAGGCAATGGCACTGCAACTGCTTCTCAACATGAGTTTATCTTTAGTATTTTGTTTTATCCTGAGGCATTGACCTTTTTATTATCAGACTCTTTGAAAGCAAGAAGTACAACCATGTCTTGTCTATACCATCTTGTTTATGGTTTATATGTGGCTTCAAGTTCTGCCAGAAACTTAATGTCACTTTACTGCCTGGTTTTACATCCTGCCTGTGATGTGCTAATTATTGGGGTGCAAAGGAGCACTTATTTCCTATCATAAACCAGGAGCTGTTATCTGGGAATAAACTTTTGTACAAATCATGAAAGGATGAAACAATACAAAACACTCTCTGAGGGCCACATTCTGATCTTGTTGACAGTGATGAGAAAGATATTTTTGTTTACATTGTGGGAGCCACAATGTGAGGCTGTCTTTACACCTCAACTGAGTACCTGATGTAGCACTACCACAGGGTATGTAGTATGTTCAAGAACAACAGTGCTTTTGGATATAAATTGGTGGAGTTCCTTTCACATGAGTATGTGTATAGTTTTATATTGTGGGGAAATCTTGCTCTCAGCTTCAAGCTGCCATTTCCTTCCCCTTTCAAAACAGAAAACAAATGAACAAACAAACAAAGCAAAAAAATGTGCTTTTATTTCATTCCTAGCAAGCAGAGGATGGGAGGAAAGAAAGAAAATGATTTGGAGATTGTGTAGTAGTTTCCTGCTTCGCTTACTAGTAGCACACAGTTAATACACATGACTTAATGGGAATGCATTTGCACTCAGCTGCACTTGCCTACGGCAGAAGAGATAATGAAGTATTTCTGCTTATACCATCACAAGCCTTCACTTGTACAACAGAAGCATGAGTTCAGACCAGATTCAATCCAACAGCAAGGGCAAACTGAGTGCAGTCCAGGGCTCTTCAGCACAGCTCTTGGAAACATACAGGGAGTTGTTGAACATTTATGCACCGTGTTAGAGCCTATTTCTTCTTCCTCTATGGAAGAGATGATAAAATTTATGCTGGTCTATTTAGCCAGATTCCCACCAATTAGACAGCTCACAGTGTTCCAAGCAAGTGTGATGCTATGTTACAGGTGTTTCTGTTTGTAAGAGTAGAATTCAACCTTGAGCTCATTTACATGATTACAAAGAAGCCAGAATGTCCCACCATGTTTTTATAGCACTGGAATGCAAATTTGGATTTACAGTTCCCGCTCTGCTCCTTCGCTTACTGATATTCCCCTGCCCTTCACCCTCATCCTGGAAAAAAAAATAAAAAAATAAAAAAACAACAACCAAACATCTGTGTTTTTCACTTCAATCTTAATAATCTCTTTCTGATCTTTCACAGACTGAGCCTTGAATAGTTTGTAAGAAAATAGATGATTCTTCTTTTCTACATATCCCATAACTCATTGGCTTCTTGCACCTGTCAAATGCCACATTTTCTCCCCCTGGGAGTATGCCCCCATTCATGTGACCCTCCTTCCTCTGTAACTAGGGAAAGAGATAAAGATGCGGGTGTCAGTTAAGCCATGACTCCTTCTTTGATCTTTCCCAGTTATTATTATTATTTTTTTTTCTACTGGAATGTTTCCTCCTAAGCGTTTTTCCTGTGTAACTTTGATTCTAAATAGACCAGCATTTGTTTTGCTTTCAGTAAGCGTGGAGCCTCAGTTCTGCTTGTGCATCGCTGAAAAAATGGAAGTGATTCCCCTGATCTCAGCAGATCATGCAAGGCTAAACCTCACAGACACAAAGGGTGTTGGGCTCTCTGTCATCTTGTTCAGAAATAAGATCCCTCTATTTAAAAAAAAAACAAACAAACAACCTTATAATGTGTGATTCATATTCACTCCTTAGTTGAGTGCACTGAAGTACTTTCCTGAATCGGGAAGGCAGAAAACATTCACTTACTAACAAAGCAATGTCATTATAAAAAATCAGATATATCGAATGAAAAAAGATTCCATGTCTTTTTTTTTTTTTTTTTTTTTCCTGTAGAAGTGAGATACCTTTTGTCAGGACTGGATATCTTTCTATCTAATGTCCTGTAGCTGAAACAGAAGATAAGAGCATGAAGCACACAGTATTGGGAGGCCATTTCCTATTGCTGTTCCAGAGGCTGGACATCATCTCTGCTAGTTCTCCTTGCCTCACTGAAATGCGAACTGTTTCACTCATCTCTGTGCCTTCCAGCCTGGACAATCAGACATTTTTAAAGAAATAAAATCTAAAAAGCACAGTTTAATATTAATGCTATTAGCCAATGTAGGCATTTTGCATAGCTGGCATGGAGTGTCCAAGCGACCACTTTCATTTTTGATTCTGATCTTTCTCCCTCTGGTTCTTCCATCCTTGCAAAAGGATGCTGCTGTGTTAGTAAAATGACAGGAAACTGTCTGCATTTCAGGCAGATAAATCATTACCTGTGAGGTTTTCAAAAACCGTGGGAACATTTCTATAAACACAATTTTGTTTTTCTTGGTAATGTTTTCCATTTGTTTTGTGTTTTCTTTTTTTCTTTTTTTTTTTTTTTCAAGGCAAAGCATTCACTTTGGGGCAGAGTCCAGAGCAATTCTTTAGGCTTTCTTTTAACGCAGATAGTGACAAGGTTTACTCCCCTGGACAATCCTGCAGGCCCCGCACAACTCCTCTGGGCTCTGTCCCCTCTCCTCCCCATCACCCCCAGCCCCCAGCCTATTTTCTTCCATGAGGGGAACAACACACCCTGTGCCCTCAGTGCTACCTCACAATGACACCTGCTGGTGGCATCGCCCTGAGAGCGGCGCAGCTCCTCTGGCGCTCAGCTGTGTCCTTGTGGTGCCTACAGTATGTTCCAAATATATATATACAAACAAATAGGCATTTAGGTATGTATATATATTTAACCCTCTGTGAAATGAATTTCTATCTCCTTTCAGCGTGACGTGATGGAATTTAGGGAATTTCAAACTGATTTGTTCAGCTGCATTTCCCCATACTTTAACAGCCCCTTCCAGGCGAGGTGGCTGGGCCATGCAAGCAGAGGCTTTTGGCAATGTACATTTTCTCGTCTCAGTCTGTTGAACTATTGTCTTTAAATATTTTTTCTTCGGTAAAATCACTTTGAAAGTACAAATTTTAGAAATGTGAAGGAGATCTGTAAGCTTTCTGCTATGTTTATTCATTCCTCAACCTTCCAAACACTTGAGAATTAGAATTATTCAGCTAGGCTTAATGAGGCTGACTCACAGTAAAGTTATATGCATAAAAGTCAAGGATAGGAGACAGATGTGGTGTGGTTTTAGGTGGTTACAGGGTTTTTAATATTAATGTTCATTACTGAATGTTTTAAAGGAGAAGAACTAGGGCAGTATCTTCTTCTCGGTTCCCTCACAGGAGCACTCTGGCTCTCTGGGCAGAGGAGGTTGGCTTGGTGGGGCTCTGCAGCCTGCCAGGGCAGGTCTGAGGCTCCATCCTGCCAGCTCTGCACAGGCTGGTGCTGTAACCACTAAGCTCTTAGCTCACTCACTTTTCTTTTGCCTCCATTTTCCAGCCAGCAGGATGGGGAAACACTGCTCTGAGTGTCTACTATGACACGTACGAAGCATCACCATGGCCTGTACTATGATAACTAACATAAAATACAATAAAAAGGGTAAGAAAATTTGACCAGCTGGCGACCGGTCATGAGTGGTGTTCCCCAGGGGTCGGTGCTGGGGCCTGTCCTGTTTAATATCTTTATTGATGAGCTGGATGAGGGCATTGAGTGCACCCTCAGTAAGTTTGCAGATGACACCAAGCTGGCTGGAAGTGTTGATATGCCTGAGGGTAGCGAGGCCCTAAAGAGGGATCTGGATAGGCTGGATAGCTGGGCTAAAGCCAATGGGATGGGATTCAACAAGACCAAATGCCGGGTCCTGCACTTTGGCCACAATAACCCCAGGCAAATCTACAGGCTTGGGGCAGAGTGCCTGGAAGACTGTGTAGAGGAAATGGACCTGGGGGTGTTGATTGACACTAGACTGAACATGAGCCAGCAGTGTGCCCAGGTGGCCAAGGAGGCCAATGGCATCCTGGCTTGTATCAGAAATAGTGTGGTCCGCAGGAACAGGGAAGTAATTATCCCCCTATACTCAGCACTGGTGAGGCTGCACCTCAAGTACTGTGTCCAGTTTTGGGCCCCTCACTGCTAGAAAGACATCGAGGCCCTGGAGCATGTCCAGAGGAGGGCAACAAAGCTGGTGAGGGGTCTGGAGCACAGGCATTATGAGGAGCGGCTGAAGGAGCTGGGATTGTTCAGTCTAGAGAAGAGGAGGCTCGGGGGAGACCTTATTGCTTTCTATAACTACCTGAAGGGAGGTTGTAGTGAGCTGGGGGTCAGCCTCTTCTCTTGGGTGTCTAGTGATAGGACTAGAGGGAATGGCTTCAAGCTGTGCCAGGGAAGGTTCAGGCTGGACGTTAGGAAATACTACTTCTCTGAAAGGGTGGTCAGGCACTGGAATGGGCTGCCCAGAGAGGTGGAGTCATCGAGCCTGGTGGTGTTCAAAGAGCGTTTGGACGTTGTGTTGAGGGACATGGTTTAGCGAGAACCATTGGTGAAGGGCGAACGAATGGTTGGACTGGATGATCCTGTGGGTCTTTTCCAACCTTAGTGATTCTATGATTCTATGACCACAGTAAGAACCTTCTGGTTCTGGGTGGCAAGACTGCAGGCAGGAGCCTTGTGCTGGGACCTGGAGTAGGCTGGCTATCCCACAGCTCTTCAGGGATGGGAGTTGTTCAGGTGGCCCACAGGAGATGCTCATGAGCATGGGAACTTTTCCATCCTGGTCTGAACAAAACCTCCTGAGACTCACAGTTCACCTTTACAACTCCGGGGCTTTATCCTGACATCATGTCTGATCCCACTCACACATGCATTAAGAAAAATGCCTTTTGAGTCATCTTTAATAAATGTTCAGAAGAAAACTCACTTTTTCTTCCCAGATGTGCTTTTTGCTGTGTTGAACTGGCCACAGGACAAAGCCAGGTGACAATCCGAGCAGAGCTGCATGGAAAATTTTGTTTAACTCAGAGAATGACATTCTCTTCTGGCTGGCAGTGAGCACACAAGGGTGCAACTTTCTTCATTTCAGAGGTCCTGCACTTTTACACCATATAAGAAAGGCCTTGGCATCTCTGCTGTGAAAGTAGAGGAAGAGGCACCTTTCATTTTTACTTGTGCTTTTTATTCCAATTTTGCTGAGACCTTCAGAAGCAATTTGCACATCTGTCTGTATAATTTTGAGCTGGTAAAACATTTTGATCAGAAAATGCTGACTATGGGAAAAGGAAACTTTTTGCTGAAATATCTCACTTTAATGATGTAAATATCATATTATGCTCAGATCATTCCCATAAAATTGAGTATTTGTCCTCCACAGCATGATTTTCAGTTTTACACTGTCTTGCAATATTCATACTGTAATTATAAAAAATGCATAAACATAGAATTGCTTTCGGAGTATTTTCTTTCACAGTAAAGTTATGAGATTATTGACTTTTTATCTCATTCCAGAGGAAGTAAAATTAAAGAATCTGAGAATTACACTGAGTAGAAATTCCAAATTTTAATTAGTTTTGCTAAATTTATAATCTTTCTGCCCCCCAACTCCCCACTCTCAATCCTAGTCTTTTGCAATCCAGGACTTCAGAAGGAAGTCCCACCTGTTTCTCACAGCATGCTGGGGAAGAATGGGAAGTAGAAAGGCAGGAGAAGGAGTGTAACCACTGATGATTTGAAACATCAGCAGGAACCTCCATTCCAGTTTTATCTAGAAGACTAATTCTGGTGTGAGATAGCTGCTGCCTCTGAAGGCTTCTACGTATCTCTTGAAATGCCAAGGATCTTTTTTTTTTTTTTTTTTTTTTTTTAACCTGTATTGTATCCTCATTGCCCTTGAGATCCTATATTACAGCTGCTTTCTTCAGAAGGATTTGATAAGAATATCTCTTTTGGACCATGTCAGTGTTAGAGAATTGCTGTCAAGCATCAAGAGATGCTCTCTCTCTTCCCCTGGGGCTTTGAAGATGCTATTCTAAAATTAAAGTGTTTGGTATAGATAAGATACTTAGGGTTATAATGAGGTCAAGAGTTGCTGGCAGTTTCCATCTGGATATTTTTTAGAAGTTGATCCGATCCCTGGCTGTGTTATTTTCCTTTTTAGATGAATAAATATATACAGACCATGTAGAAACATAGCCAGGAACAGGAAACTTTTAAAAAATATTTGGAAATTATTCTGATTGCATTGTTGAAGTCAAGTTGCACCATTTGATTGTGCTGGCATTCTCTGCAGTGCAATGTGACACGGAATTTGTGATGTAACAAGATATGCCCGCCAAAACCCAATGTGCTTTGTTTCAGTCAGAATGTATTAATCCACTTACTGAATAATTGACCCAAAGAGATTCTGTCAAACACTACTAAATTATTCACTGGATTTCCAAACCAGCAGACAGTGTCCTTTAAATATTAAAGAATAATGTCAAATGATTTTCTACACCAAAAATATTCTTTTTTTTGCATGTGTGTTTGCTTAAGTTCCCTAACTCTTCTTGGTTGCTTAATGAAAGAAGGCCAATTAAGAGGAAGCCAATGCACCCTTCAGAGGTGCCAGGGGAGGGGCTCTCCTGATTGTGAGTGCCCAGAGAAGGAGCAACACAAGCTCATCCCACTCAGCTGTCAGACCCTCTGGACGCCATATCATTAGCACGTTTTCACTGCCTCACCCTTGTGTTTTAAAGCAAAAGCCAAACCCTCTACATAGATATACATGTATTTTACCATGTAACGTGCGTGTGCCTTGGCAGTTAAGTTCCCCAAGACAAGGTGCAGCATTGCAGGCTGCACAGCCAAAGCTGTTAAGTGTTTTGCTATTCTCTACCCTCAGGCCTCACAGTGCCTCTCTAGGTGTGTATTATGAGATAACAACCTTGCCGGATCAATTTTGGTGTGGAAAATAGGTTTCCTTAAAAAAGGGACACCAGTATAGCAGCATTCAAGTTCTACCAATTACAGTGTCTGACACCTTTCCCCTTGAAGGTTGCATGCTGAACGAGAGCAGGGTATATTTCTGGCTTGTTTAAAAAGGATAAGGACAGGCATCTGATAGCTTACCTTAATTATTCCATTTCCTCCTCCCAATATACATTTTCTAAATCTAATTATAGTGCTTGTGGCCCCTGCTATCAGCCAGTACCCAGAGATTAATGTAAAGCCATGGGAAGGACAGATACCTCCCTTCACGCTTTACACAACGTTGCAAATATATTCCAGCAGTCTTTTGATACTAATATTTTGATATATTCATCATTGTGTTAGCATCTGCAGTGAGTAATATTTACAGTTTATAAGCTCTTCCAGGACCAACTGTTCATATTACTCCTATTAAGTCCGTTCAATTTTCCACCTGAAATACCACATTTGTCTAGTCAAGGTTTGACATCTATTTTCAGGGGGGAGTGTGCTTTTAATAACAAGTTTTATTTAATTGTATGTTCTTCTTCTCCCAAAGAATATACTAGGCAATCTGTTATGTACTGTCAATCGACTAAGATGCACTTGGCTGCATTCTCATGTTTATTACCTTGGCCTTGATAAGGGGATATTTTTGTGTGTATGCATCTGTGTGCATTGAGGTATAATTGTTTATCTGCTCTTCCACAGCTTTATTTGGACTGGAATTTGCTGCAATGTCCTCACAAGTGTAGGAATGCTGTACAAGGGGTGGGCTCTGCATGTGGGTGGTGGGCAGCGGGCAATGCTCCTTGACAGGTTTGCTATTCCAAGCCACAAGTATTGTCACACCCAGTGTGTCCTTTTTGTAGACAGCCAGAGCCCAAACGTATTAAATATTTTATTCAGGAAAAATAAATAAATACAGTAATGATTCCTGTGCTCTGCCCTCCCTTAACAATGTTTAGAACTGGCTTTAGGAGAGAGCAAGCTCTATCACTCTGATTGGTTTCACAAGAGGAAGCAAAGACCCTTGTTAACAGAAAAGGGATAAAAATATATAGGAAAATCTTGTACATCTTCCTTCTATCTGTATTATTACTATTATTTAAAGGGGGGTGGGGCATACTGGCATTGAAAATAAAATTTGCAGCTTCTGCAAAGACTGAAATTCAAGACTCACATGCCAGAGAGTTATCACAGACACTGGGGAATTCAATGTCTTGAAATATTTGAACAGCAACAACAAACCAAGACTTGGCACTGGTTTGTCAGTTTGCTTGATAATTGCCAACACCTATACACTGCACAGGTAAACCCCTACTCACAGGGCTCATGAGAGACATTTCCTGCAATGAACTTCTTTTCTGATGCTTTCTGTGAATGGAAATGCTAGAATTTGTGCCTGGTTAATGTGTGGGAAGAGCATATCTAAGACCTCCATTGGCAGTCACTGCATGTAGCACAGGTAGTAGACAAATCAGTTGCTGCTTGTGAAAAAAAAATTGAAGTTTCAGAATATCTTCTGGTAAAAAAAAAACAGTAATAATTTTTTAAAAAGCTGGTAATTCCCAGGGAAACTGGGGTCATATCAAAGGCTTTTGCTTAACGGAATCAAAACATTTGACTCTAATTCTAAATTCATCCCTCTAAAAAAATATGTATAATAAATGTGCCCATATAAAGGAATGAAAAGCCATAATATTGAAACAGAAATTCTACATCTTCTTTTTCAGAAATGACATATTATAGCACTCTGATCTTCCCTGGATGGTAAATTTCTCCACGCTTTTGGTTTCACGTTTTGCAGCCTTTTCTCTTGCTTGCCTGATGATCTCAGGCGCTTTGAGCGCAAGCTCCTCCTTCAGCACGCTATTTGTACCACACCTGTAGAACCAGGCAGCACAGCGCTATGGCATTGACTGTATTCCTTCAATAGGAGCTTTTTCAACCTCTGCAAAGGATCAAGCAGGCAAAAGAGATGGCAACAATTATTTGTAACAGCAGCACTCATTTTCTCCCTTGTATTGGCTATGAGGCAGTGCCTATGGTGTGGTATTCTTAGGTAATATTAACTACACTAACAGACATGTACTGTATAGCTTTCTTAAAACATGGAAAACCAATGAAATGAATTTGCAGGCTAAATTTGGATGCTGAATTGTTGCTGGCTGGGTCACAGTCCTGCAAAGCAAGCTTTCCAGGAGAAAGGCTGACAAAGCTTTGCAGAAGAACACCTTAAAACTCAATTTTTAACACTGCACTAGCAGGCAGGGCAGTGATGCATCATCATGTACTGTGTGTGCTGGTGGGTTAACACAAGTGTGAAGCAAATATCTTTTGAATGACTTGATGCCAGAGGGGGCATGTACAGCATCCCAAGACAGCTTCAGTGAGACATCTGACGGATTAGATACTGAGGTCAGGTGCTGCGATACCAAGGTCATGCCACATCCTGCTTTCCTTGTGCAGTTGGGCTCCGATAACAGAGCAGTTGGTGGGACCACCCATCAGATAAAGGTGGCAATTTTTGACAGTCTCAAATTCTTGTTGCAGCAAGGGAGGTCCTGATAAGATCAGTCAGGCTCTGGAATGTTTTAGCTAGCCCTCTTTTTTGTTTTTTTTTTTCCTCCTTTCTCTTTTTTTTTTTTCTGAGGACACAGCCTGTCTTTTGAATACAAAAGCAGAGAACACTTGTGGAATCTCATTCCATCCTTGCAAAGAAACATGAGGATTGATTTATGGGCCGGATCACTGAGAAACAGTAGTTCTTTGCTCCTTATGATGTTTTGTCAGAAGGTGAGATACCCTCCAGTCAGAGCAGCATGATTTCAGCTGGGTTTCCACAAAAGAGGCTGGAGAAGGGCGGGTGGTGAATGCAGCAACTCCTATAACACAGCAGTTAATAGGACACAAACACATTAATCATGTGACAGATATTGAGTCTAACAGGGCAAGGCAGCAGGTTTTAAAAACAGCCAGTTAAGTTACTACCTGGTAGAAAAAGGCTGACTGCGTGCCCCAAGTTTTATGCCACTATCTGTAATTAAAGTTTTTATCCCCATTTTTTTTTTCTTCTGTTTGAAAGTTTTTAAATGCATTTACTACCTGTCAGAAAATAAACACGCAGTATTGGAACAGAGGGCTCTGCAGTCCTTTTCTTCTTGATCACCTGTGTCCCAGTCTTTACCTCAGACATTTGCACAGCAGTGCACCATGGTCCCTCTCCCATGCATCAACCCCAAGGGCAAGGTACAGCTGAACTTGTCCTGAGGGTCACAGCAGAGAAGAGAGACACTCTGCTGTTATGAAACAGGTTAGGATATATTTCTCCCGCCTGGCTTTGTGATCAAAGAAGACCTTATTCTCAGCTGCAACCTAACAATGTGAGTCCCTTCTTTCATGTGGCTCTACAGGCAACTTTAGCACTGTATGCCACGTAAGCCTCTGCCTCTTTTATTACCACCCATCCCATTCGGGAAGGAAGGGTTGGGGTGATCTTGATTCATAAAGGCAGATGACCCCTTGCCTGCTTCATGTTCTTTATTTAAAGTAACTCCAGTCACTTCAATCATGAAGTTACTGATGCTCCAACACAACTTATTTTTTGTTGCTAAAACCTTTTCTGTATCAGGAGCAATATTAAACAAAGGAAGAGACCATTACTAAATGAACCATTCCCATGATTTTACAGGCTTCCCGCACATGCACATGCCCTTCATATGAGCCTTTTTCTAGCACTGCTTGCCATGGTAGGTTGGGATCAAGAGGACAGATTAGCTATACACAGCCATGTAAGTATTTGTCTTCCTTCCCATATGAAGATTTCCAGGACCATATCTCTTGCCCACTACTGAAATAGGCCCTTAGGGTAGCATCCAAACAGATATCACCAGTGGAAAAGAGACATAAGAACTGCCTTCCTGGAGGACATGAAAAGACCATCTTGCTCATTAATCAGTCTCTGAGTGATCAAAGCCTGAAGTTGCAAAATGAGATAAAAAAAATAATTGTAATGAACAGAGACATAACTGCACCTCGCTACTATCTGTTTATATGGGAAAAAAAAGTCATTTTGACTCAGGACTAGTCATCAGCAAATGCCAAGCAATGAAAGGTGAATGGCATAATGGTGGATTCTATTGCTGAGGATCATAAAATGGAGTTTCACAACCAGTGTTGGCTGTGGCTACACTAAGTGCAGCTTTCAGGGGAACGGCTGTGTTTGCAAGATGCAGACCATAAATTTGGGTATGGTACCTGGCTTGCCTATAATCACCGCTCTCAGGAGAGCTTGTAATCTGGGCTGAGGAACTTCCTTTACTCCAGTGGATATGATTACTGGTGCAAATCACTGCAGCTTTTTCTGAGCTGATGTAAATGAGCGTTGCTCCACTAGAGAGGAGGAAACCATAGTGATTTGCAGCAGCAGAGGATCTGACTCACAGTTTTCAGATGTTGGTTTGTTTTGACTTTCAAAGGTGGTTTCTGGTCGCAAACTGAATCTGGAGAATCTTTGTATTTGGTTTTATGGTCTCCTGAAGTCATTTGACAGTAACGATGCTGAATAACGGCTGCTTGGATTTCATGATGCTAATCAGATGATTTTTTTTCTTTTTTCTTTTTATATATTTCTTGTGCTAAGGAGTTTAGTTGAGATGTGCCTAGGAAATATTTTTTCTAGCAAGTTTCTGATATATTTTTCTGATAAGTTATTTTAAATTTATTTCATGTTCTCCCAGCTGTTGCCTCTCTGCAATTTCTCTTCAGATTATACCATCAGAATATACTACATATTACAGAGTAACTGAGGGAGATGCCTGAGCTAGTTTTAACTGAGTGGTAGTTTGAAATAGCACTGCTGTGTTTCTTCTGGCATCCAAGCCAGCTTAAAGCAGTTGACTATCTCTACTTGACACTGCTGCCCGGGGTGGAGATATACACTTCCAACTCTTAGTCAATTAACAGAAAATATTGACAAACACTCTCACACTTTAACATTTGTTTCTCGGTAGAAAATCCTTTCCTAAGTACATTATGGCGTAATTTCACTAGTAGCTGACTAAGTACAAATATAGCTCATGCTGTCATCTTTGCTACCCAGCTCTCTTTCTGCGGAGCTCTATGGGCAAACTCAGGGACATGTCGTTCACAGGGGCGTGTGGATGGCTACTGCCACTGGCCTGGCCAATCTTGGCCCCACTGAACTCACTGACAAAACTCTCACTGATTATTCATGGGACTAAATATTTATTGCAGCAGTGTGCAAAGAATGAGCATGCCTCTTTTCTCTTCTACAAACAGTTGGACTTCTCAGCCAGACTGCCACTTTGAGCACTGGTGCTAAAGAAATCACTCTGTCATCTTCACACTCTTAACCAACATATCTCTTCTTTTCACTGTGTGGTTCTGATCATATGATGTCATTATCAAAATTAAGAAAGGCTTTCTTTTTTTCCACTCTTGGCATTTGGGTTATGTTTGTTTTCAGGGTTTGTTTGTTTTTTCTTCCCCAAAAGAATACAGAAAAAAAAAATACCTAGGAAAGCATGAAGTTGTCTCATAATTGCCAGAGTACAGATAACTTGTGATGGGTTTAAGTCCACTGACTCCTCACCTGTAAGCTCTATCTGCAGTCCACACTGACTTCCCAGGAGTCTTTTCCCTGCAGAGTTTCTTCCCTTGCATGCATTAGCTAATTCCCTAATTAGCCTAAATATGCTCCGATGGCTCTGTTTTAGTTGTGTATTCATGCTGAGAAGCAGCTGCTGGGCTGAAAGAGGCTCTTGTCTCTGTACCAAAATTCTGGTGGAAGGGCAGCAATTCTCGTCTTGCTCCCCAGGGGCGTCTGCAAAGTATCCCAAGGGGCTGGGCTGTGACACCTGGTGAGAAGGCAGAGCCCCAGCGCTTCAGGAATGACCCCAGGCGCAGCAGTCACATCAACATCATTCTCTTCTCTGCAGCAGATGAATATTTGTGTCTTGAACCTCAGGAATACCTAGTTTTATATGGTCAGTGGACATAGAAGGGATGATGAGGTTATAGAGATAGATCACCCTCGAGAGACTTGCAAATACACCTTATTTCCATTTGCTAGAAAATACAGGAATCATCTGGCATCAGAAATGTAAAATTTTCCAAGGCAGCATGTAAGTTGGGCACTCAAAGCAGGTGAATTGGGTTCCACGCTTGGTTAACCAATGACCTGTATGGAAATACAAAAAGAAATGAAAAAATGAAGGAAAAATGAAACAACAACAACAACAACAAAAACCCACAAAAAATGAAAAAAGCTACTGTATCTTTTGTCATTCTTAGTTATTTGAAAATGCCTCAAAACTTTTTTTTGGTAATTGCTATGCAAACATTTTTGATGTCTGTGTAAAAAACATCTGGATGTTTACAGTGGCATCTGGACATAAATATTAAAAGATCAACAAAAACCTGATGTAAATTAGCCATGTGGATAGCCATAAAAACCACAACCACAAAAACTTACTCCGAGTCTTTGGCTGCAAAAGTGAATGTCTTCTCCCTTGTTTTCAGCGTGCTTAAGAACTAACATTTAAAGAAGAAGCAGTCTTGACTAATGGGTTTTCCTTCATTTCGACCACTCTTAATCAGACTAGAAATTCCCTGGCCTGATTAAATTGGTAGGGAATGTCTCTCACTTCCTCCCTAAACACTTTGCCAAATGTTGGGTGTTTTATGGGAAAGTTTTAGCCTTGGTTATGAAATGAATGTTTGTAAAGTTCCTTTTTCTTCTGGATGCTGCCTAGACTTCCACTAAATTCTGTGTGAATGCCGTGCCACGAGCTGAGGCACCTACAATCACCATAGGCAATCAATTCCCTCTGTTACAAGAACTGTGGTTTTGGTGGACTCAGGTTTTGCTGTAGCATTCACACTGGAGAGATGAGCTGTGAGTAAATAAAAAGGTCTCTGAGGTCTGCCTACACAGGATGTCTGAACGAAAAGGGTAGCCCCCATCTGGTTCTCATGTCAAAAAAGTAAGCTAAAACATTAATTCTGTGACTGTTTTTCATCTTGTAGAGTCTAGTCTCGTGACTTTTGAGCCACTCAGGTCTGCAGTGCTGCAGGTTGTTTTTTTCCAAAAGTGACAGGGACGTGAAGAGACCTAAGTTCCTTTGCTTTTTAATGAGTATGAAGTGCTGAAAATCAAAGATTTTTAGAAGCTGACATGAGTCAAACATGGAAATTGGTTATATAATCCAGGTCTTTTTACCTTCACTTTTCTCTTGTGAAAACAGGAATTATAGCTTCTCCCCTCCAGAAGTGAATACATGAAAGACTGAGCAGTGCTAGGATGACAGCAATCTGTTAATTTTTTCAGAGCGAACTCAGCTCATCTTGTTCTCATTCTCAATGCGTTCCTCCTGATCTTTCAGTTTGGTTTATTCTTTCTCTGCAGGCTCCAGCGCTATTTGCCTCTTTCTTAGGAGCAGTCAACTGCAAGTCGCAGACATCCCACCACCCAAGCTAGACTGCCCAAGAAATGGATTTGTTTTTGTGAAGATGTTTCTGTTTCTTTGTCTGCTAAAGCCATACGTATTTCACAACGGAAAAATAAATGTTCTTGGTGACGGTTGCCTGCTGTGGCTGGTAGCCCACTGGGAGATTCTGAGTAGGCCCTACTGCAAGGTGACTAAATGGCTTTGAAAGACTCTCAAGAATGGAAACATTGATGTTTATGCTTGATTTCTGCCCTAATATTTGGTGAGAACTCTATAATTTAAATAAAAGGGCTCATTTTCCCCCAATTTAATGTCTTTTTAGCAGTGTGGGAGTTATAAACATTATAATAATTTTACCACTTTCATATTTAAAAATATGCCCTCTAAGCATTTACATTCAAGATTTGTTTTTCTTCAGATGTGTAAATAACGCATAGCAATTTGCATCTCATGCATAAATCTTTCTCTTGTTGAATGCAAATTAAAAAAATAATAATCCAGCCCCCAGCCCCCAACCCCCTTCATTTGCCTCTTTTCCCACATCCTCATATTTATGGTGACTCTAGGTGGCTCATTCTTCCAAGGATAAGTTTTGGGGATTTATGTGTGCTTAAAACATTTTCTTACTGGAATTTTCTTCCACTGTGTAATAAGATGCCTGAAGCTGATTAATAGAGTTTCCTTTTCCAGCCTTAATGAAAATATTTCAGGTTTTATGCATCCTTGATGAATCTCTGTTAAATCATGTGTGTGTATGTGTGCACACGTGTTGCTGTTTCCTGTGATTTGTCCCACATTGTTTCTGGGGACCTTGAAGGCCAATGTCAGTGCTGGCGTAATCGATTTCCATTTGCTGTTAAACCAGAAATGAGGCATTTGTCAGGATAAGTCAGGAAGGGCTGCATGGACTCACTGCAAAATCTGCTGGAGAAAATATGCTCTGGAAAGTTACTAGAGCCCGAATATACAGGAAGCTGTTCTCTGACGTGCACTTGACATCTTGTCCGGTTGCATCTTCAGGGTACTTTTACTCTGTAGATTTCCTGTGCTGGCAGCTTCTACGCCTAGTGGATCAGCACTGTGGGGCTCAGCCCACTAAAAATGTCTTCCCTGGAGAAGTCTGGCTGCCTTGGTAAAAATGTGCCTGAAATACCTCATTGAATCATCTCCCTCAGCTCAGACTGCCTCTGCTATTTCTGTCTGCAGAGCCCCTTCTGCCTTTCTGGCTGCGGAAGGTGCAGGTGCCAGGAGCAGCCCAGCACTGGGAGGCAGGTGCTGAGTGGCACTGAGCAGCACAGAACCGCCCTAGCAGGCGGTGGGTGAGCATTTCCTCCATGGCCACCTGATCACAGCAATGCTAATTTTAACTCAGTGAGGAAAGACAGGGATGCGATAGCAGGATGGTCCCAGCTGTTCATCCCATGGAGGCGAGCGGCACTTTTATTCTGAGAGGGAAAGCAGGAACTCCAGTTTCACTGTGCAGGCTGGGGGAGTGAGGAGTAAAACTTTTGCTAAATTCCGGTTCTGTCTTACAAAAGTGCTTCCAAAGACTCAACCTCTCTCCCCTTCCCTCCAAGATATATTTAGTTTTAAGCTCTCTTGGCTGCTGCACTGATAGCTCCTTACCATTTCCACTGCAATTAATCAGAGTGGGGTTGATTATGCTTTTGTCTGATTGTGTAAATGAGGATCCTTCTGTCTGAGACTGAACAACTGGCACTGCCCTGCACACAGCTCATCCCTTGCACCACCAGCCCCACCATCCCCACCAGAAACAGAGAGGGGAGTGACCACCTGCCTGTTCAAATAATACAGGTCAGAGGCACTACAGGGCACTGCTTGTGCAGGATGAATTGACAGGAAAGTGAAGTTTTGGATAAAAAATTTTTTCATAGTGAAGAACTGAGAGTTCCAAGGAGCTCCAACTCTCCTAACAGCCTGCTGATTGTTCCTAACCCTGCTTTACAAGAGGGACAGGAATGGAGGTTTGGGAAGAAATGGTAAAAGCTTTGTTCCAGGCCATGGGGCCGTCTGGGTCACCCTGTGGCAGTCAGATGCCCACTGCGATTAGTATGTTTTGAGAGAGAAAGAGCACAAGAACAGCTGTGAGGATGTGTGACACCATCTATGTACTTGGAAAGGTCAATGGAAAGAACAACTATATGGCAGGAGCTCCCAGTAGCCATACTGTAGATATGAGCTTTACTGTCTTTTCAGCAATTGCTCTTTTCTGGGATACTTCATAGTTAGCGAATCTGGCCAGAAGATACTTGTCTGTCTAGAGTAAGAATCATCGAATAATAGAATGGCTTGGGTTGGAAAGGACCTTAATGACCATCCAATTCCATGCTGCCGTTGGCAGAATTGCCACCCACTAGATCAGGCCACCCAGGAATCGCAAAGCTCTTTAAAAAAAACCCTAATTTTAAGTGCAGCACTCAAACAGGAGAGACTTGCTGCATAGGTTTGTCATCCGAAGTGTGGAGAGGTTAAAGTCATTTACCCAAAATCTTAAGATGCAGAGCTGAGTGGGGAGCAAAGCTGAAGAGCTACAGTTCTCAATACAACACTCCAGGCACTTGTCCGTAGTCCCTCCTTTTCAGTTAGTAGCTGATGATAATTTATAACATTTCCTCTTAGAAAAGCAAGCGGAGTGTTGCTCTCCAAAACAACATGGGTCAAAAATCTCCCCGTACCAGCTAAAACTGCAGAAAATCTTTCTGAGGGACAGGCATACAGTGCGCGTTGTTATTCCACGTGCCTGAACACTAGGTTGTGTGGTTCCGTTCTGGTTTTGAACAGGATTGATTAGTTGCAACTCCAGTTCGGCTTGTGGAGTGTAACATTTGAATTTGCTGTGTGTTTGGTTAGCGGATCACATCCTTAATACAGCCTTCCTTGTCAAGAAACCACTCTGTAGGCAGAGATGAAAGCAGCCAGGGAGAACATGTTTCCTCTGCTCACGTAGGAGAAGATGACAGGTAACATGATCTTGACCTCTGAAAGTCAGAGACAGGTCTGAGAGTGGGTAACTTGAGCCAGGACTTCTGCTCATCGTGTAACAACAACACATGCAGTGCCACAGCTGAACTCGGTGGAGAGGGCTCATTCTGTGCCTGTTTTCCCAGCTGGCACTATGTTGCTCCGGGTCCTAACCCCTATAAAGCTAGAGTTATGTTTAGAATTAACTGGAGAAGGGTATCCTGTATTATTTATAGTTTTAACTACTTTTTCTTTAATGGGAAAGAAAATCAAGCTGTTTCCTAGCAGATTTTGCGTCTGAATTTTTGGGTGGAGAAGCAGCAGCTCCTGGAGTGAATTACATCTTCGAGTGATGTCATGGGGACCATCACTTCAGGCTTTTATTGCTCCCAAAGTAACGTCCTGTCTGCCCTTTCCCAGGAATCTAGTTTTATACCATTGACAAACAGCAGCGGAGCCAAAAATATTGTCTGCAGAATTTAGTAAACTCACATAAGTAGATGTGGCTGTAAACTGTGCATTAATGTGTACATTTACAGATGCTCATTCTAACCCAGATGCAGCTACTGTACCTCAGAGATCTTGTAAATGCAGCACATAGGCTGCATTACCACATTCCACGGGGAGCTGACAAAGTCACACGATGCTGTTGTTTCCATCTTATTTTTTTCCCAGCTGCTAAATTACATTATAAGGCACTTAACAGACACTCAATATTTTCCTTATATAAATTTATCATGCAGCAATTACTGCAGTTAAACTCATTGCAGGTATGTGATTGTAAATGGGAGGTGGCAATCAGCGTAATTAGAAAAGATGCGCCTGCAAAACACCCTCTGCATTACAATATTGCCCGCACTATAAGCACCCTGCCACGTGATGTGTCCCTTCTCGGTTACACAGTGTACGCCCTGTGTTGATTCAAGCTTGAATTACACAGTAAATCTTGCTGGTGAATTTATAGACTGTCCCTTTGAAGGCAGATCTGTGCCAGCCTATTTATTTAAAGTCCTTTTTTCACTGCAGCGGCATGCTTTTGAGATGTAATACCTTATGTGCAAAATCCCAGAGTGACAGCGGCTCTGGAAGCTCATGATACTTATAATACATTACATATTATCAATAAAATGTTGCAAGACATGTCATAGATCTTATTAACATAACTTTAAATTATGGGTACAAGTTTGACCTATCTGTTGATGGATTAGAAGCAAAGCGTGGATTTTTAAACAGAAGTCAGAGGCTTGGGGCATCATTAAACAAACTGTTCTGAGTAAGATGTCTGCGTATCACCATAAAAAGTCACAGCGTACCTGAAAAGTTGGCCATCCCCAAGGCATGATACAAAGCTTAAAGAAAACTAGAAATAACTTTCAAGTTTTTTTTTTTTTTTTTTTAATTACATTTGCTGCTGCCCCAATATGAATTGTGATTCAAATTCGTGCCAGAGATCTTGACTGCCCTAAAATAGTCTGCTCTGTGTGTCCCCCCACACCCCCTCCAGGCAAACTGGAGAAAATAAATAAGCTCTGAATGTCCAGGAGACCCCGGCAGTAACCAAATCTTTGGGCACAGCTGAGGCTTAGATTGCCTGCCTACACATCCCGTATCCGCATTGAAGTTCCTTATGTCAGGACTAGAAAGTGCAGCAACAAGGAAGGTCCAAGCCGAGGATTAGAAGTGACTCCTCAGACATGCAGGAGCCTGTACTGGCAGCCTCAGCTGCAGCTTTTGGGAGTTAGATCAGAAACTGATCTTTTGTTACAGATTTCCGCCAAAACATCTAGGCTACTTGTGTGTGTTTAGGTAGTTTCACTTCTTTTAATTTATGGATATGTATTTTTTAATTTAATTGTGGAGCCTTTACCACGTCTCTTTGCAGTGGGCACTGTTGTTCTCAATTGGGCACAGGAAGAATTTAAAGCAATCCATTTAAATGTCTTACCTGAAATTCTGTAGGATAACTAGGATGGGACCAAGAACAGCTCATAGATGTCCTGTTTCCTAGCTCTCTGCTTTACTCTGGAGATACTCCTTTTCTTTTGGGTGTCACTGGGAGTAGCCTTCTACAGGAAGTTATATAAAGCTCTTTTTCTCCATGCTTTAGCTTTTAAAACATTGAATTTTGTTTGCAGGATGTGATCTCCTGATTTTGAGGCAGGGTGGGGGAAGTTTCCTAAATCTAATAAGGATGTGAGCTGGAGAGCAAGAATCTCGGAAAAGACTGCCGTTTTGCCTTGTTCTTAGAGAATCATTTTTGGTCCAAGTACAAAACCACGACTGAGAGACAGTTCTGTTGGCCTGGGAGGGAATGGGGAGAGAGACATTTAAGAGAAATGTGTCTGTCTGGTGAGTAACGTGGTGTGCCATTAGTAATGTTTGTTCTATTGGAGGGGACAGTCTTGTGCTGTTAATGAAAAAGTTACCTCAGTCCATTGCACATCAAATTAAGAGACCGCACACACGCACTGCAATCCCCACTCCCTCCCTGCGCACTGATTGGTAATAATTACCTTTTGGGTAGGGGGTGGATGGAGATAACTAAATGCTTTCAGGTTAATTATTACTCTCCTGTGCTCAGGAAGATCCTAGCATTTTAATAACAGCAACCTTTCTGTGCTGGAGGCCCTTTGAGACGTGAAATTAGCAACAACAAAAGAACGTATATCTTTGGACAACAGCACTCTAAGTCATTCTACTGCTTTGTTGGTCTTTTTTTTTAATCTCTTCCAGAATGATGTAAAAAGCTTTCTTTGACAAGTTTAAAAATGTTGCTATTCATTCCTACAGACTCGTATGCTGAATAAATATAGGCACAAATAAGAGCAGCTTTAGCCCTGCACCAGTCTTCCCCGTCTCTTTCTGTTAACCTTAAAGTTCACTGTGCTGAAAGCTAATAGTGCCTAGTTGTCAAGAAGCCAGAATAATGACATTTTGTGCCATTATTCTAATGTGTTTTTCACTGTACATTTTCTTTAATTATTTGCATGAGTAACATCATTATGCATTCATGCCAATACAATTCTGATAATTAATTTACATGATGGCAATTTCTTAATGATTTTCATGTCAAAGTTAATAGCAACAGCTGATAGTTGATCTGTTGATGCTGACATAAATTTAACTTTTAATGTATTAATGTCAAAACCAACAGCAGCCTCACATTACACTGGAGAAAAATAAACACCCATTGGGTAAAAATTTCAGTGGAAAAGTCTTGATCCTTACCCGAGGTTCATAGGTTTAAAATAGAAGCAAGGCCCCTAGACATGTTACATGTCAGATTCTTACTTTATCTTGTTTTATTTATTTATTTGTATCACTAATATTACTGATGCCTGAGATTTAAGAGATCAAATTAGGTGATATCATGTAATAGCTGATGTTCTCTTGCCTCCAGCTTGTTGCATATATTCTGTAATGAAAAAAAAAAAAAAAAGTATTAATTAAGCTTTTATCTTTCTGGTTCTTTAAACATGAACTCCAAGCTGCACTGCAGTGGGGGAATCTGGAACTGGTGTCTGAACCTGAACCTCGTATCTTGCTTTGTGATTTCAGTTTGCACTGTGTGGTAATGACATCAGCAAAGTAAACTTGATGTGGAAGCAAATACTGTTAATGTCAGTAAAACAAGGAACAGATCAATGCATAATAAGGCTTGAAAAATCAATACTTTTAGTACATTTTTATTATATGGAAGTGATGTGTAGATTAAGCAATAACTCCATATTATTCATCTGCCTTTTTTTTTTTTTTTTTTGGTAGGCTCCTGCTAAATATTACAAAACAATTAACACAGAATACAAGGACATTCTTTAGCTGTTGTCCCAGTGTTCTGACAACGTCTTTGGAGGCTAATAGGCATCTTTGTTAACCAGTTAAATAATTTACTACACCTCGATATTGAAAAAATGCATGTGGAACAAATTACGATATCCATAAAATGGTGATGGTTGTTTCCCTTTATTTTTTAAATCAAAAGCGAACCCTCATTACATGACACAGTTGCTAACATAATATTTATTTCCATCCACTTCAGACAGTTAAATGTATAGGTGAAATATTAAAAAACTTTACAAATAAAATTGATCCTGCCTTGTTTTTCAACCCTTTCCCCAGTTGGTTTTTCAGCAATAATTATCACTGAGAGAGAGCACATTTCATTTTATATAGCAGGGAGACAATTGTACTCAATTAGACCTTCAGCTGCTGGAATATAAAGAGCTGTTGGTGTAGTCCCAGATCACCTGCTTTTCAAGATGCACTACCTTTCCTCCTTCAGTTTCCACAGGTGAATTGTCTTTCCATACCTGCTGAACAACGGGTTTCTATTTCTGATTCCTTTTAGTCTATTTTATCTTCGCTTTCAGGAAACTTAGGGCGTGTAGATGTTTGAAGCCCATTCCCCAAAAGTCAGACTTGTCAGAGGGGGCTTTTGCTGTGCACACCCTGTGCAGATGGACATTTCTGCACTTGGAGACAGCTTTTGCTGAACAATTTTCAAACTCCTGCTTGCAGTGATAAAGGAGTAAAAGGAGGTCAAGGTAGGTGAATTGCCTTTTAAACAGCTGCTTAAAACTATTTTCAATTAAAGAGTAGCATTGGCCTTAATGAACAGCTGTCCTGAGGCACGTAAAGCATGCAGCTGCATAGAGGACCTTTGACAGAAGCCCTGCTTATCTCTCTGAGCTTATAGCAGTGCAGCTGCTGCTCCTTATTTCCAGCACGCTCACTGCCTCTGCCCAGTGCAGCGCCTGAAAGGCAATGCTGGGCACCTGTATCTGAGAAGGACTGATGGCTTACCTCGCTGGCATTTTGTAGGAGGTGGTGGGAAGAGGCAGTGATGGGACAGGCAGCAGGCAGGGGCAAGTCTAGGAGCTGGACATACCTCTGCTGGGAAGAAACTGTCCAATGTATGAGGGTCCCCAGTAATAAAGGGAGAAAATATGCTGGGAGGGAGGCGTGAGCAAATCTGAGTGTCTACATGTGTTGCTTGCACATTTGCAAGTGCACGGGAGGTCCTTACTCATGCACATGCTAAATGCTGATGTCCTTTCTTCCTCCATTTCTGGAAAGCGGGAGGTGTAATGATCTGGTGTTTAATTCCTGAAAGGTGTTTCTGGGAAACTGTACTGGGGAAGAAGCCTGTGGGATGATGCAGACTTTATTTACCCAGAATTTTAAGATAGCCTATGCAGTGTACCATAAATGTAGGTGTGCAGCTACACATCTGCAAACTCCTGTAAATATAGTGCTCTTTCTCGTGGACTACAAGAGAAAATCGCGGACAAGAGGAGATGTCCAAGAGACCTTAGACTCCAACTACGTTCTGTCAGCATGTGCATCTCACAGCACAGCTGGATGTTCAGACACAATCTGGGCTCAGCTTACCTTTTATTCTTCAGAGAGCATTAGGCTGAAGCAGATACTAGACTAGACTAGATACAAGTGAGAACAGTGAGAAAGAAGGCTGGAAAAGAGCCTGATATATAGAATAAAGATATTATATAGGTTTTCTCAGAAGTGCTTAATCCCTACATATTTGTCTGTGGTGAAAATCTGGAGATATTTTCCAGTAGAGGAATAATTTCATATCAGCACCTTTATTTTTGGATGGAGAAAAGAAAAAAGGAGATTTCTTTTTTATGCAAAATTACCCTGTATTAGTTAAAGATTATTTTAATAACAACTTTAAAATAATAGTAGTTTATGTTATGAGACTTTGAGAAATGAGCAGAATACTAATCGACTGACCTTTTTCCTCTGTCTGCAGAAACCATTTTTTTTATTGCTCAAGCTGCCTTTGGAAACAGGTTAGTCAAGAACACTTGTCAGTTTTAAGAATAGCTGCTCAACAAGGAGCAGCAGTGTAAATGTTATCTTTATTACAGGTGAGAAGGAAATTTCTTAAAAGCATTTCTGAGTGGTGTTAGCTTTGTGGGTTGATTGTTGGAAGGTACAAGAAATGTGACTATGATTGTGGTTTGCACACTGAGAGGCTCTCCCCCACAACCCAAATGGCTTTCTGGCATGTGGCATTTCAGAGCACTCTTTTTTTTTTTTGCCTCCAAGCATGTGGAATGCCTGGGCAGAAAACATTCTTCTTGGTGTAGGGCTTGTCATGAATTGGACACAAGATGTCTGAAAGGTAGTGTAGGAGTAAGAAAGGGAGGCTTTAAAAATTCAGATCTGTCTGATGACTGGGAACATTACTAATGAAGATATGCTTGAGTTTAATGCTGAAACTAAACGCCCCACAGAAGAGAATGACATTTATTTCTTCCTTCCCCAGAATTCACACTGAAGTTTCCATTGCCTTAAATCTGGCCCAGCTAACTTAGCCTGTGAGTCAAAAGCTGCTCCCTACACTTCACATAAACACCCACACCCAGCCAAAGGCATCTCATATTATCTTCCATGTCTTCAGCCTTCCAATTATTTGCTACACCCAGTTATGATGGGTCATCTTAAATTAGCTCCCCAGTGACTCAAACATTTATTAACTGCTCAGGTGCCAGGAGTTCGACATGAGCATGAAGGCCAAGGGCCTGAGGCTTTACAATGGACACTGTTTAGGACACAAGTGATAAGAGTCTTTTTGCAGGCTGAAACATGGCAGCAGCGTGTCACCTGGGGAAGGAGGTGCTGCTGGAATCTCCTCGTCACCGTGCGGTCTCTGTTTAGTTTGACCAGAGGGTTGTTGGCAGCTGTTCTGATATGGCCCTGACACCAAGCTGATTTTGGCAGAATGAGGAAACTCCACATGCTGTAAAGTGACTGAATCTCACTGAAAACAGGAGACCCTTGTCCCTCTGCTCCTGGCCATGTCAGCCGGCTTCTTTCCCCCTGGGAGTGGTGGATGCAGAGCCTGGACCACCTCTGGTTCTCTGCAACCACATCTCCCTCCCCTGGGTTTTCACCCCTTTGCCCTGCCAGCCAAGGCCCTGGAGGGAGAACAACTAAGACCCTGAACACTACTTGTAGTAGGTAGTTGTGGTAGTTGCGGAGCTCTGTTCACAAAGGCAGCCCTCCAGCATAGAAATGTGGAGTGCTCCAAAGGAGGGGGTGCATCTTGTTAGCAATGTCTTTTGATATGACTGAGCTGTGGATTTTGAGGGAGATGGAAGCAACAGTCCTCTACTCCTTTTCTCTAATCTGTTGCAAGCTCGGGGGTGTGACTGTGAATATGATCTGAGTGCTTTGGTCCTTAGTGCAAAAGCTGCTTTCTGCAGAGGTAGTAATTAGTCAGTAGGCAGCCAAGCTACTAAGTACAATGCTCATTGTTTCTCTCCTTGACAGCTAGCTCAGGCTGGTTATTAACACAAAGAAAACCTTTCGCTTTGAAAGTCTTATTGTTCCCTCTGTCTTCTACCATTACATTTCCTCTGCAGAAATCAAGCTGAAACCCTTAATCTGCTGCAGTTCTCGTAGAATCTCTTTAAGGTGCCATCTGATGTGCAGGTCCACAAGTCCCACAAGTCTCAGACTGGACTAAGATGAAAAGAAGCAAGTGGCGTGTTTTGGTGGAGCTGCTCTCTGAGGTCCTTTTGTATACACTGCTGCACATTGAGCTGGGTGAAGGCTCTGCAGAAGTTCTACATTTTGTTCTGAGGCAGCACTGTAATGACAGGAAACTTATTTCACCTGGTATTTTTTATCAGATGAGGATCGATTGTGCTGAATTTGTTCTGTAGCCAATTGGATGTCTTCAGTCTACAGACTGCAAAGACATTTCACTGAAACTGGATAGTAACGAATGCCCACTCATTCTGGTGTTTCGTCACCCAAGGCTCTGAGCTATAGATTTTGCAGACTAATTGTACCGAGCAACGTGTTTTTAATACAACAAACATTTACAGTCTGTAGTACCAGACTACATAAAACCTTAAAAAATATCCTGTGTTTGACTCCTAAATCATATGACTTTAGAAGGAGTTGTGTATTTTTTTTTTTCACCCACTTTAGACTTACACACATACAGTATTTCCAAATGTTTACATATGTTAGAATCTCTTGCATTTAAATAGCTCATTATGCAAATATTTACAAAATACACGGATATTTATTTTTAGTGTACCCTCTATTCAATCACTGAGCTGAGATTTAATGTCTAAACATTGTCTGCAGTGTCGCATGTGCAGTAATGAATTATGAGTAATTATGTACTATATACAATTATACAACAGAAATTACAGATTCAAAAAATATTAACATTGCAAAGCCAAGCACTGAGATTCACGTAACGCCAGAGTTGAGGTACACTCCTAATTCAATCCCCAGTTATATATGTGTGTCATAATTTATTACTTTATTTATATAAAGCCTTTATTGATCAGACTCTGGTGGTCTCAGAGAGCTTTCAGTTGTGATGGGTGCGTGACTACATCTCTGGCCAAGGCCCCAGGCTCCAGTCAAGCCTTGGGATCAGACCAAGGCCAAATTTGCAGTGTTTCTTAGAAAAGAAGTCTTCCCTGGATTTGGTCACCTAAGCAACAGACCTGGCTTAGTGAGCATGTGTCTCATTTTCCCATCCCAATTGCAAGAGCTTGCAACAAGAGAACACCCTGCATTAATTTACCTCTCAGTCCAGAGCCGTGCATAGAGCAAGACTAATTTTGCATTTGAGACATCTGAAAGAGCACTGTGTTCTCATATAATCAAAGCCTGAGTCTGAAGTACATTTTGTTGAAAGGTTTTTGACCGGAATACCTTCCACCAGGAAATGCTGCTTTATCAGAATTGAAAAGTTTTGTAGGAATGTTTTGCATATGATTATATTTTAATAGGAAAAAAAAAAAGTAAGCAATTCATAACTTTCAGTGCAATTATTTCATTATGGACCTCATTTCTTTTCCTTTAGTTTCAGAGATTGTCGTAGAATCAAAGAATCACAGAATCACAGAATATCCCGAGTTGGAAGGGACCCACGAGGATTGTTGAGTCCAACTCCTGGCTCTGCACAGCACCACCCAAAATTCAAACCATATGTATATCTGAGAGCAGTTCTGAGAGCAGTGTCCAAACACTCTATGAATTCTGGCACTTGGAGCCGTGCCCAATGCCCCAGGGAGCTGTTCCATGCCCACCACCCTCTGGTGCAGCCCCTGTCCCTAACCTCCAGCTGCCCCTCCCCTGACACAGCTCCATGCCGTTCCCTCGGGCCCTGTCGCTGTCACACAGAGCAGAGCTCAGCGCTGCCCCTCCACTCCCTGTGAGGAGCTGCAGCCGCCATGAGGCCTCCCCTCAGCTTCTCTGCTCTGTGCTGAACCGACCCAGGGATCTCAGCCCCAAATTGTCTAATTTGATTAGTGGGAGGATTATTAGAAGTATGTTTTTAATGGACTTTGTGCATGCACAATGCTTTTCTATATTTTAAGAAAGCAAACAAATTCCAGAAATTTAATTTCAGCACAATCTATAACTGCTATGAGAGTGATACCCAATCTAAAAGTAGTTCAAGTATATGGAGTTCTCAATAGCCATCATAAATTTCCAGATTAAGTTGAGTGATCTCAGTCATAGGTGCCATCCTTAGTTCCATTTATTGTATTGCAAAGGGTTTGTCCTTGGAAGTATTTTTTCACTGAAAACAGTAACTGCGTTTCATTTTCTGAATAAAAAAAATAAAAAATTATAGAGGATTTGCAAGATAAAAGGAGGGCAGCCAAAGCCAATTTTTAGTGTTAGCTGAATCAGTGATTAATATAAATAATTCAAGCAAAGATTATGTCTTAAGCTAATTTATAGCAATATGCAACTTGCCTTTTAATAAATGCCAGACTAGACACAAGTTTTCTTAAGCTGAGGACAGGTTGGAGTACAGTAATATCACTTGGGTAAAGATTTCCCAGGCTTTTAAAATGAATTTTATCCTGAACCTTTTATTTCTAGTTCACAAAACTCTTTATCGCTTCCTGGGGTTCTTATGTTAATTCACTTGCAGCTCAGCACACTGTGTCTATAGAAAAAGGTAAAGCAAAACAGTGATGAAGGAGATTATCATGTAGACAGGCTGCAGGAAATATTGAGAATCTTATTAAAAAGCAATGCTTTCATAATGTTTCCTATGAAATAACTAGTGTTTTGCTAGTGTCTGACATCCAGATAGGGAGGCTCCAGTTAGTTGCTCAGATGCTGCCTATGGAGACATTTGGAAAGACGTGCGCTCACAGCAGGCAGGCTCAGAAGCATAACCTGGGCAGTAAGAAATCCACCTCCACAAAGGATGCAGCATCAACAGCTTGTTTAACTGTAGGCTTGACTGCTTTTTCTGTGAAATATTAATTGGCTGGATAAAAGGGACCACAGTAGTTTTCCATAGACCCTTAGTCTGAGGTGGCCACGACCCCTTCCAATCTTTTTAGCATTCTCTTCCTTAGGAGGTGCTTTTTGTGGATCTTAACAGAGAAATCAGCTTTTGATCTTCCAAGGACCGAGATTCTTGAACAACTTTACTACAGATGTAATGGCAGCAAGAAAGCTTGGAGGGATTATAAACTGAATCCCAACACATTTATGAAAGGAATTATAGACCAGCTTTCCCTGCAATAGCAGCCAACTGTGGTTGGTGGTCCAGGAGTTTCCTGTGCTTGCCATTCAAAAGGTCTGTTGTCTTTTCAAAAGCTTCAGCTTCTGCTTGGAGGCCAACACAAACTAGGTGAGGCGCGGGTTCTAAGATGCAGGTTTAGGGGTCAGACATGCCATGCTTCGTTGAGACATCAGTGGGGTTCTGTGTATTTTGCTGAATACTTCTCCTAGCACTACCTTATTCTCACCTTGTGGTCTTGGGAGAGTCAAACCATGTCCACATTGCATTTTCTCATCTAAAATAATGGGAGAAGCATTCCAAAAACCATTGTTATGAAGGCTATGATGGTAAATGACTCTGAGGTGCTTGAACAAAAAGCAGTTTCTGCGCAAATCCAGAAAGCCTTTAACATGAGTCCAGTGCTGGGAAGGTGAGGACCCAAGCATTTTTGCAACCTCACCTTCCCCTGCTCTGAAAATAAGCCCCTCTCTGCCCCCCTTTCCCATTACTTCTCCATACAAGCTCCGTTTCAGCTGAGAAGCAGAATGCCTTTAAAAAGAAACAGAAAAGGGAGTGCAAAAGAACAGAAACACCTATGCATTTCACATGTGATTTTCACCCACTTTGCCTCATAGCTGCAAAAATGTTGTCTTTATATATAAATACTTTTTTTTTTTTTTTTAAACGCTGCAACTTGTAAATAGGAAATGAAGTCACAATCCTCAAAATTATAATGGCAGGCACACAAAGACACAGTTGCTGGCACGGAATTCAATTAACAGATAGCAATCACCCTTGGGTGACTGTGAGGTGGAAATATACAAGCATGCTAATAAGTAATATCTTAAAGCCAAGGCGTTTATCAGCCAGCAGCCAGACACGGGCATAAGTGTGGGCAGACAGCACTGCTCTGGGATATTTAATAAAACCCGCTCTCTTCATTTGAGGATTTGTGTTTAATCATTTGGTAACATTTTAGAAACATTCAGGCTGGGAAACTTCTCAAACGGAACTGCTTAGGTCAGAAAACGTGAAGAGTTATTTACTGATACTAAAATAGCCAAAGGAACAGAGTGGATTCTAGGTAATATTAACACAATTCTTTGTTGCCATCTTTTTGACCTTTTGAGTTTCTGGGGTATGCCTGCTACGTGAATCACAGCCTTATCTTGGGAAACATGCAGGAGGCATCCATTAATACTGAGAAAGTAAATCATTGAACTGCTATTTTGAATTAAAATATTAACTTTTCTTTCTGGGTTGAAAGTCAAAAAACTAAAATAATTTTCTTCTGGGCTCCTTGAGCTTTAATTTGCACCTCATTTGGGGCTTTCAAAGGCTCCAGGGAGGCCAAGATTTGTCACCCACCAAAAAATGTTTAATTTAAACTTCCTGTCAGGGCTGTCTTTGTGTCACAGCAGTTGGATGAACTCACAGGCCTGTTCTTTGTGGTTAAGGACTTCTGCTTGGAGGAAAGAGCAATCCAGAAGCAAAGTTGTGGCTTTCTTTATAGGGAGGCAATTGAACTCATTAGGATACTTGTCAGAATCTTCATGCAGAAGAAATGTTAACTCATGGTGGGAGTACATTCCTGGGTAACTCTCTAGTGTAAAAGCATTCGTTGAATGAAAGTGAATTGAGGCAGGACAAATGGAGGCTGGCCAGCTTGGCCATGGGACATGTAGGAAGCAGCATGTGTGAGCCATTAGCGAGGAAGTCTAGAGGCTTTTGGCTGGGAAGCAAATAGTGTTGCTGACAGATATTTATTGCTTTGCTTTTGGATTCGCCTCTGCTTTCAGAGGACAGACAAGCCTTCTGTGGGCATAAGCCCTGCTGCTGGGCTGGTGGCAGCACAAAACCTACTCTGCTTGCAGTCCTGCCCGCCATGTCAGCAGCCCCAGGAGCTGGGAGAGCTTCCCTCAGAGCGCATCGCTTCAGGAAGCTGGGCTGTCCCTGTTACTGGTCACACTGCCTGCTTGACTTAGGTTTGAACATTCTTGATGGTCCACGCAGGCTATGGTGACCATCAAAAGTGAAGTGGTAGCTAAAGAAATTGAGAGGTTGTCTGATGTACACAAACTTAGCAACTTGGCTTTGCCAAGAGGCTTGTAAAAGGCAGATGTGGGCTGAAACAAATGTTGAGGACAGGTTGTGGGCATGCTAGAAGTACCCTCTAGCAAATATTCTTGCTACCTCTTTCTTTTGCCTGGGGATTCATGTGATCTACAAATCAGCGGCCAGTCTCCTCTGCCAGCCATTTCCCAAACTGCTGGCATGCAGCCCAGCTTCGGCTGTGCTCAGGAAGTTGTAAAGTGACTCTGAATAGCTTCTGTGAAGCTGTCCCTGTGCTGCTCCTGTCACAAAGAGTTTTCAGTGCCCGCCTCACTAATGGATGGGTTTCTCCTATACAGAGAGCCAAACAATGCAGTGATACATTCAAGTTTTATTAGTGTGAGTTTAGAGTGGCCGCATTATTCATAATGGCAATGCTGCAAGGAAATTGTGCAGTTCATCCCAAACCGGAGACTGTAAATCCTGTAAGCCACACAGCACCATCGAATGGTGTGTTTTCATCACTTATTTTTGCAGGAAAGCTATTTGTATTCCCTCCGTATGTAAACCCAAGCTGTCTTAATATTGCAAGCCCAAACTGTGTTGGAGGAGGTAATAACAACAACAACAAGAAAGCCTCGAGTACGTCTTAGGAAACTCCATCATGACACTGTGATATTAAGACTTGGTACCTGCTGCCATATTAGCGGGGAGCAGGCACTGGGACTGGGTGTTGGGCACCACCTGGGTGCTGCTGGAAGCACCTGGCTCTTGCCCATCTGCAAATTACTGCAAGGGAGCCCTACACTTGGTTTGGGACCAAACATTGCTCTCCTTTGCTGCAAATCATGCATATGCGGGTCTTGTGTATGTATGGGATAAGTAGAGACTTTGTTTTTCTACTGGCTGAAGTTCCTTTTATAGACAGCAGCTGTAACAGCAGGAAGTGTGTGAAGCGTGCTTGGTGCAGCTACGCTGGTGGGCAGGGTGGAGGTATATTGGTCAAAAGTTCAAGACAATTGTAATTTACTATGAGGATGACACATCAGCTGCCTGATATAAATAAGGCTTCACAGGCATCAGGGAGCAGTTCAAGCTATACGTCAGTTTGCTTCCATGCTTTCCTGAGAAGGCTGTCATCGGCAGAGCTGGTGTGGGTTTGCAGTGAGAGCAAGCAGCTGCTCAGGAAGAAGCAGTGGCCTCGCTTCGTGCAGGCACCAGGTGACTACTGGAGAGATGAAGCTGACTTTTCTATGCTTCTGAACCTGACCCAGTGACCCAGAAATGCAGGGCTCCACAATCTATTACCAGTCTTTGCAGCTACTGACTCTTGCAAAATGCCTGTCCCTGTTCCAGCGCCTCTGTAGGCCTGGAAGCCTGGCAGTGGCTGCTCACCACCCACAGCTGGAGCACAGCACTTGTTAAGGGAAATGCTCATTAGAAGAGCTGTGTATATTCTCCGCCGTGAGTGTTAGGACATGACTCAGAACCAATGGCTCAGGGGAGTTACACAGCAGCCAGTTGTAACTTGCAGAAAATGCTGCCTGAACTTGCCGACACCCTTTCCCCTTCTCTCCTTCATCCGCAACCACTTGGATATGGTCTTTAAAATAATTAACCCGGGGCTGAGAGGGACCTCTGACTTCCCAAACCTTATGGCTGAAGCAAGCCCTCTGCACACCAGCAGTTAGTTCATTTGCTGTTGGCATTAACACTGGGAGTGCTGACAGCAGCTACAAAAGGTTAAACATATTGGTAGAAAATCAATGGCACGATGCCCCCTTCTCTTGTTTCCCTCTGCTTCTGAGGTGGGAAACGGTCCTGAGGTGCATAAGGTATATAAGTTAACATTTCTCCAGCTCAGAACACGTGCATTTATGCAAGAAGCTTTAAGGATATCTTTTACGATCCTAGTGTGGCAATGCTTCTCTTCATTCAGTGCCTGGAAGAGAGACAGAGGATTCTGCAGTGTTGGTTATTATGCAAGGCATGTGTTTTAAAACGTTAAGTACCTTGATTGTCTCTCACATAGCTAGTACTGTCAGCAGTTTTCACAGGGCTTTTATGTGCCTTTTTTCTCCCTGAGATACCTGTGTTCACTGTAGAACTGATTCTGTTTCTGAAGCAATTCATTAAACATCTTCAGTGCACCACTTCTGTGAAGAGGTCAATTTGTTCTTTCTGCCTAGTGATGCAAAACTCTGGGCTTCAGTGGGTAAATGCAAGCGTTAGATGCATTTCTTGCTGTTTAACTTACGGCTTCCTTCAAACTATCTTCTCCAGCAATCCCCTGTTTTAATATATGCATTTATTATTCATGAAATGTGGAAATTGATGCTACCGTATCAGTGTAGAGCAGGTACAGATGGGTGGTCTGGTGTGCATAGGGCAATCAGCTCAGTCCCTTCTGGAAGGGAGATTTTTCTCAGAGCAGTGTATGGGAACTGTTGAATCACAGCCTGAACCACTGATTGAGCACCTGGGGAAAGGACCCGATCAGCCCTGGGAACACAGGTGAAGGCAATTCATCTGTGTGACCAGAAGGGGTGGAGCCTGGCTGCACCTCTCTTAGACCTCATTTTAGGGCTGACTGCCACTAGGGAAGGATTTCTTTCTGGAGATCCCTTCTTGGTGAAGGTTTCCCTTGTGAACCTGGAATCTTCTGGTACAGGTGAGCAATCTCCTTCCCTTCCTTTACAGCACCTTTCTATTGTGCTGGTCCTTCTGTCATCACACCTCTCTTGTATTGCCTTTCCCATTGTATTGATTTGTCTAATTGCTACAGGCAGAAATAAGCTGTTTCTTTCTTCTAGGTCCTTTGTTTTTCTGACAAGGTACCAGCGTGGTGGTGGGTTGGTACATGCCTGTGCGATGAGGTTCCTGAAGTACCACCAACCTGAAGGTGGTTCTTAATGAGGGTCATGCACATGCTGCTGGATAACATCTGGGTTTTTTGTTCTGAGTTTGCCTCTGGTAGGTAAAAGCAGGGTTCTGGAAAGGAGCCTAGAGCCCAAAACCAGTGCTGTAAACTTTTTCTCTTGTCTTATAGCTTGAAGTTTGAATGCATCTGTGAGTCTTTAGTTATCTGTTGCTAATAAATCTCCACCTCTTCATTCTTCAGGTCCAAATGCCTCTCTTTATTCTATGTAATAGTTGTTGCTGCTTTCTTCTATGTTTTTTTCCCTTCATTTTTCCGATCTTTTTGTATATTCCAATATGAAAACTGATCTGGATCAAATCTTCACATGCTAGATATGATAGGGTTCTTGTTAAACAGCAAATGCTAGGCTGGTTGGATTGTGGAGTGAAGGTGAACTTTCCCTCAGTTTTGTGAGGATGCTAAACAAAGGGAGTTTACCATTTTTTCCCCATAATTCTTAGCACTGTTTTGGAGTCTACTTTAGTTTTGCCATTGCTGCTGGGAATATGGCTCATGATGTTTGGCCAGTCCACCAGTTCTGGAGACAGCACACTGCTTCCTGCTGAAATAAAAATTAGTAGACCTTAATAAAGTTATCCACAGGCTCTTGGTCAATATTAAATGAGTATACTGAGGATGGTAACTAGGGCTATTAGAATATCAAGTGTATTAACTAAACTGTCATCCCATGGAGGTAATACATCCTTGGAACGATTATTCTTTTTTCTAAACATAACTCTTGTATTGCTTATTTTGGTATATATTTTTTTCTGACAAGGTTTTTAGTTCAAGTAAGTAACAAAACATAATTTTCTGAGCTGTATTTTGCATACAGTAAGGTCTCTGTTTGGAAAACATATGTTTTATCTTTATTTTTTTTCCTGTTTTATTGAGACAAAGTCAGACTCTTAATTTAAGAAGGAAAACTGGTTGCAAAGAGTTACTAGAAAGCATGTATTGTTGGGGGCTTCAGGGGTAGCAAACTCAGAGCTACTTGTTTGTGAAATCTTTGCAGTTATTTTCCTCCTGATATAGTGGTATTTTCTTTCTTTCTGTTATCACATAAGGGGTCTAAGGAAGTATGCACTTGGATAGCTGAAAATTTCCAAGGATGCTGACCAACTTGTTGTTCTTTGTTCTGGTCCAGCTGAAATATTTTCAGCCTGTGCTTCATTTCCAAACAAACAAACCCAAAAAAGCCTAAACAGTAAGTGATGCCTCACATTTCCTGCTGGAAGAGATTTCAAAAGCTCATAAAATGTCTTCAGACGATACAATATATCACATCATATTAATTTATGGTAGTCAATGCACAGTCGGAAATGGTAGAGGAGAGAGATGGAGAGCCTGTAATATTCAGCTTTATTCAGAACTATATATCAGTCTTTTTTTTTCTTTACACGCACTTTAGGCACAGCATCTCCTCTTCCTTGCTTCAGAAAAAAAAAAATCCACATATTTGTATTATATTATGTTCTCCAAGCAGCAAATTCCCTCTGCCAACTATCTGTGGGTGTGCAGCCCTTCCTTGGGAACATGCTGTATCTTCTGAGTTCCTGTGTTTGCGATATCACAGTGCTTTTGCTCTGCAAAGCCATGAATGGGGCCATTATAAGGGACTGCTAGATGATTAAGATTCTGAGAAGGGTAGGCTGCTAAAAAAAAAAAGTGTGTTTAGTGAGGAAATTACAAGGCCAATAAAAAAAAAATGTCTTTGCAAGTTCTAACCGCATTCTTTTTTTCTGTGGGTCTAATTTTTCAAGGTCTGGCTGGATCACGTTGAGGTTTTCTTTCATCCCTTTTTTCCTCTCCACAACAGGAGTTGGGGCTGGAGTCTAAGTCCAAGTTAATGAAGCTGCCTCAAAGTCAGGCAGGGAGAGAATAAACCACAGCTCTGAGTAGCAGACCGCTGGAGGTTCCTCTTTCTTGCCGCTCACTGGAGTTATTTGATTTGGGAACACGATAAGAATTCATAACATCTGATTTGTAGAATAACTCAGAGGTGGAGGGGGGGGGGGGGGGGGGGGGAGGGGGGGCAGAAATACTAATTTCAGATATCATTTTAATCTGTTTCCTTATAGTCTTCCTGAGTTCTAATAGCATTAACCACATATAAAGCTCAGATTTTGGTGAAGCTGTGCACTCACTGACAAATGTCTCCAAATAGTCCACAGTTCAGCACTTCTTATTCTGTCGATGCTCTGTGACCAGAGAAGGTCTGGGGTATAATTTTCTCCCAGTTATTCATCTTTTCCTTTTCTCCTTTTTTTTATTTCCCCACTAAGAAATACACCTGGCAATTCATTGCTGATTTCCCCAGAGAGTTATTCATGCCAGTTTACTTTTGAAGTTCCTTGTGGTAATCTGCAAATCAAACTGATGGAGGCAGAAGGCTGGCCTTCACAGCAAGTGCTGTAGGAGCTGAGCACAGGCATCACAGCTGCTATCACACTGCAGCTCACAGTGAGAGGAGCAATTCAGCCTGCCTGAGGCTCAGGAGCAGGCTATGGCTGAAGTTGGTAGAGAGAAGTAGTCATCTTGCTTAAATTAAGCAAACTGTCTGCTGTAAGTGCCTAATTTTGGCAGTGGAACAGCTTCCAATGCTGTCTGCATAGATGTCATCTTCATTCTTGAGTGTTGGGAACAAATCATTCCCAGGAAATGGGCATATATTTATGGCTTACTCCTTCACACGCACAAAATGTGGGCTTCAAATTTGCCATGATTAAAGTCAAGGTATGGTGCACAAGGCCAGAGCCACTATGCCATCCCCTTCTTGCCACTAGGGATGATGGTATAGCCAGGTGTTTTGGGGCGGACTTGATCAGTCTTTGACACTGACTCCATACCACCAGGGAGGTTTGTGGGATGTGTTTGTCCTGTGGGTAACAGCATGGGGGGAGATGCCAGCTCCCTAAGCTGGACACATGACTGTAGTCATACTCTTTCTCCAAAACTCAAAATACCGCTCCTTGTTCAGAGGCACATGCTATCTCTTCCAGTTTGGTGGCACAGTTCAACTACATTTTGTAGGTAGGGCTGTCCAGCTTGCCTTGTGGGCTCATGGCTAAATCTCCATACACTCAAAATCTGGTCTTCAGGGTTTGTATTTATTAAAATTATTTATTAGGATTGCATTTTCATAATTTTCTCAGGGATCTTGTTCTGCATGCCTTCACAAGTATGTAATTGTTTCTGATATGGCATTAAATATGACTATTTTAGTGTGCTAGTACGATAATTTATTGTGTTCAAGTAGCACAACTGCAACTAGGAGAAATCTATAGTAAGACCAGTAAGAAAAGGAGAGAAAAAAAAAAAGTCAGTATGGAACATGGTCAGCTGCAAAATGGAAAGCATCTCTAACATAGCAGCTGTTTCTAAGTTCCCCTATTCCTGAATTTGTTACAGAATCACAGAATTGCAGGGTTTGGAAGGGACCTCAAGAAATCATCAAGTCCAGCCCTCCTGCTGAAGCAGGTTCCCTACAATATGTAGCACAAGTAGATGTCCTGTTGGGTCTTGAATATGTCCACAGAAGGAGACTCCAACCTGACTCTAACCTAGACAACCTGTTCCTGTGCTCCATCGCCCTTACTATAAAGAAGTTCTTCTGTGTGTTTGTATGGAACTTCCTATGTTCAAGTTCTACTCCTTGTCCTATCACAGCACACCACTGAGAAGAGCCTGGCCTCATCCATTTGCCTCCAATCTCCCTTTAGATATTTATAAACATTTATCAGCCCCCTCTCAGTCTTTTCCAGACTTAACAGACCTGGGTTACTCAGCCTTTCCTCATACAAGAGGCACTCCAGGTGCTTAATCATCTTGTGGCCCTCCACTGGACTCCTTCTAGGAGTTCCCTGTCTTTTTTGAACTGGAGAGCCCAGAACTGGGCACAATAGTCTAAATGTGGCCTCACCAGGACAGAATAGAGTGGGAGGACATTCCTCAAACTGCTGGCCACTCTTTTTAATGCACCTCATGATACCACTGGCCTTTTTGGCCTCACGGGTATGCTGCTGGCTCATGGCCAATCTGTTGTCCATCAGGACCCCCAGGTCTTTCTCTACAGAGCTCCTTTCTAGCACATCATCTGCTAACCTGTACTGATGCATGTGGTTATTCTCCCCCCACTCTACACTTGCTCCTGTTAAACCCTATCAGGTTCCTCCCTGCCCAACTGTCCAGGCTGTCCAGGTCTTATTGAATGGTAGCACAGCCTTCTGGTGTGTCAGCCACTTCTCCCAGCTTTGTATCAGCAGCAAACTTGCTGAGGGTGGGCTCTATCCCTTCATCCAGGTCATCGTTGAATATGTTGAACAACACCAGACCCACCACCAACTTCTGGGGAACACCACTGGTATTTCACCAGTATTTCTGTTAGGTTAGGCACATCCACATTATACAATCCTGTTACCATCTGAAAAACCTACAGGTTTCTCACAAGGTCCGTTGATTATACAGGGAGTAAGAAGTGAAATTCCTGTTGAATGCTTAAAGAAATCAAATCAAATGTGTTATCATTTTTCTTTATTGACTTAGTATCATTCCCTTTCACAACAAAGGATAAAAATGTGATTTTGAAATTGCTGTGTCCCTTTATGTGATGTACTGGTTTTCACGTGGTAGGAATCTCAGTGGGAATATGCTGATTTATGCTGGCAGTCATTCTAGTTGCTTATTTGAATGCCATCCTGGGATGTTACCTTAGTAGAGACATACTGTTTCTGTGTTTTTCATGCAACTGTGTCTCATCTGCAAAACTCAAATGTCATTACCACTAAGAAAAAGGTTACTGGTGAGAAATGTTTGAGCTTTAAATGGATTAAATTTAAATTTAAATTTTGAATAGGGCCTTTTTTTTCTTTTTTCTTTTTTTCCAATTGGGTATTGAGCAACAAGTTTAGATCCAAACATCTCTGAAACTTGACAAGATTCAAATTTGGATCTAGCTCAAATGGTGTGACATACATATTTCTGATACATGGGTAATTCAGTGTGCAAAGAGTGCATGCATGCACAAACAGACACACACACATGTCAATACAAGTATATGCATCTTAATTCAAGGTGGTACTTGAAAGTAGAAAGTAACTTATTCACTTTTCACTAAAATTTCATTGGAATTGAGTACATCTCATAAAAAAATTAATTTTTAAATGTTTTTAAATCATTTATAAGATTTTTAATGTAGTTAAAGAAGTTACTGATGGGGAAAAAAATCAAAGAAAGCAACTGTATTTTTTCCAGTATCTCACTGGAATATCTGTAAATGTCCATTTGTCCTATACCATTGTTTTGTACAGGCGTCAAGATAAGATTTTGATTTGAATAGAAAGGAGAACTCTTCTTATGTGGCCAATGCAATTTAATAGTTTAAATGTTGGAAGTGTGGAAGGATGCTGTGTGGGCTGGATGGCAAAGCAGGGAATCGAAACGTGGAAATGAAGAAGACATAGAAACATCTGGCTGTTTTGGAGGAAATGACTGTCTGATTTTTGGTTTTGCAGAAACAAAGAGCGGGTGGCCTGAGTATGAGTCCTATCTTACCAACAAATCCAGTATTTGGGATCGTTTGCATAACCATTTCCAGCCTTGGCTCACTTCTGTTCTGAACTAGCAGTCAAGGAGTTTGGGTACTTTTCAGTTCCCTATGGACTGGCAGCACAGAGAGAAGGATCTGATTTGTTTAACTTCCGTTAGGATGCACCTCCCTAAAGGCAGAAATGTGAAGCTATCTTCATCCCTATCAGAAAAACTCCTGAGTACTGCTTTTGTGGGGAAAAAATGCTTAGTGCTTTAAGCACCCAAGCCTTGCGCTGCCTAACTTGGGAACAGGTGCGTTCTGTCTCATATAAATGGAGTGCTCTGAGCCTCGCTTCCAGCTTTAGAGGGCCTCCGACTGATGCAGCTGAACACTTCATGCTTCCCCAGACCCTCTGCTATACAACGTGAGCTGGTGCTAAAGCTCTGCTGCACTGCAGACACTTCCTAAAAGAGTCCCCAAATGTGTTGTTAGCACCCAGGATCACACCAGCTAATGCAGCTTACTTTCATCAGCAGGTTTGTGGCTACGATTTATTTATTTTTCTTCCAGCTGAATGTGATTTTAGAGCATGACAGAAACCTGAAGTGGAGACAAGCAGCCTTCTGATTCATTTTCTCTCACACTTATGGACACATGCAATCTTAAAAAAAAAAAAAAAAAAAGACTGCAGTGAGGTATGGTATTTATCCTTTTCAAAAGGCAGGTATTTACTAAATGCTGGCACTCCAAAAGCCCAGATGAGACTGCGTTCCCTTGGCACAAAGCTTCAGTCACAATGTATGAGACGGCCTCTGCCCCTAGGAAGTTATCTTCTCACTTTTAACCTGCACACAGGGAGGTTATCATGCATAAAGAATGCAAGAGTCTGGATGGAAAGTTGAGAGTAGATCCTAGGTTGCCATCCCAGCACTCTGCACGATAACCTGGGCTCCAGGTTGCTTTCTGCCTTCCCTCAGCAGCACCAGGTGCATGTACTGGGGTACAGTCTCCATCACACCCAATACTTCCTGAGCACAGAGGAGGAAGCAAACCCAGTCATGAAAAGCTCAGCAGCTGTAGCTGCTTAATTAATGGGGTTATTTTAAATCCAGTCACTTAAATTGCTGTGGACACCCTTTATTATAGCCTAGACAATTTTATTTCAAGTTAGTTTTAATCAATTAGGAATTGATTTTAGCTAAGTCTGTATAAGAACATCTGATCTAGTTTAACTAAATTGGTTTTAGAGAAGTGAAATGGGTGTAAATTCAGCATGAGTCTAAGGAAGATCTCCCTTTGCCTGCTAATGATTAGGTAGAGAGGATCACAGTAAAACAGCATGTGATGTGCAAGCTCAGGGCTGGCTGTCTCTGCTCTGCCTAGGCTGCAGCTTCCTGAACTGCTGAGGCAGTGACACAGCCTGGTTGTGCTCCATTTGTTTTTCATGAGACTATTTTCTGCCAGGCCAAAGGGATCTGCAAAGATGGCTGAGTTGGAGGTTTGGTGAGGAAAGCGGTTGGGAGTAGGTGGAGGGGAAGGGGTAGAGTTGAGATGCCAGGTGAACTGAGAGTTATTATTGAAAGTTTTGAGCTGTGGCCCTTTTCTATGATGCTATCTCACCTTCAGGGCTACTGAACATTTGCAAAGTTATGTTATTCTTTCACGTGTCTTTGATTCCAACTTCTGATGTTTTTTCATCCCAAAGCATTATTTTGCTATTTTAGCCATACTTTAGAGCTGGAACTATGTTTAAAAAAATACGTGAAACAACCCTCCTGTTATCTTCAATTTGCTGTTGTTTTTATCGTGATCATTAGGAGCTCTCATGTGGGAACTCTTTATCTCAGAACGGTGAAAATCTTTGTTTCTATTCTTATAAACGGAAAGAACAAAGCTACTGCAATCAAGGACCTGCTACTCTGGTGCTCTCAGAAGAAAAAAGCAGGATTTCTACCTACCTAGGACTTGTTTACTTTGTGCTGGAGCTGTTCCGAGCTTGATTTCTTCTGTAGGTACAAGCAGTGTTAATGAGGTGTTAATGTGCATGTAGGCGACACACTCATAGATTTGCCTTTGATCAATCGGTGTTATTTCTTTTCTTTTTCGTTTTTCTTCTTTTTTTACTTAACCTCGAAAAGCTGTTTGCACCACGAGAGCCTGTTGACTTAACAGAAATTTCTCTAGGAGCTGAAAGAAACTCTGAAAACAACGTGAAGTAAAATTCCCACCCACTGCTGTGGGGTCAGCATTGTTCCTCTGATTACAATTGTTTGAAGAGCAAAAAAATTTCCAATGGTTTGCCTACATGCAGTTTCTGTATTGCTTTAAATATAGGCTTGAAACTATTATACTGGAAGCAGTGTACCTATATAGACCAATGAACAATGAAGTTGTGTTATTACTGTGATATTTATGCCAATCTAGCCCATTCCTACAAATGTAGAGGCAATAACAGTGCCTCCATAGCTATATCAATACCATAACTTTGACTTTAAAATTGTACTCTTAAGGAGCTAACCTGGCACAAAGACTGGGTACATTAGGCTTGAGTTCCCTACTTCACAATTATTAACGTATATGAAAAGTGAAAATGAGGCATTTAGAGCAGGAAAGCTCCAGAAAGTAGAAAAACGATGCTTTCCTCTTATTGATGTGAGCTTCCTTATCCTGTTGTTTTTGTTATCACTTTTGCTTACTCTTGCTGACAGAAAGCAGCATTGCCTCATGTTTATCTGAGTGTCACGAAAAACAAATGATGGGTTTGTATACGTGTGCAGGACATTTATAGAGTGAACACATACAAAGCAGAATTGAAAAGATGTTCTGCCTAATGCTCATGTGTCATTCCCAGCACTCCCATAAGCCCTACTGCTCCCTGGAACAGCCATGTTTTTGAGAAAATGGTTCTGTGGGTTAACTAGTTGATCCGGTTTGTAAGGCTAACTACCAAGAATGGGCTTCACCATCCCAGTCACTGTGCAACCAGCAGGCAGGTCCTGCTCTCCACACTGAAGCCCTTGTGATGTGTCTGTCCTGGACAGAAGGCAGATGTGAAGCGTACAGGTGGAGATGATGGTACCACAACAGCAACCATCATGCTGGTGCTGGGGCTTGGGGAGAGCTGGGCATGGGAGGCTGCCTTAGGAGAAGCAAGAGAAATGGAAAAGCAGGAAAAGGTGAAGTGAGAAGGAGAAGCAGGGGAAGAGAGAAGCTCATCAGAAAACAGTGCAGGAGGCTGGAGGTAGGAGACTGCCAGCACAATTTGACAACCCAGTCAAAACTGTGTGAGAAGCTCCAGCAGCAGCTAGAGACTCCTGGTGCTGACGGCTCTGCAGCTTTCCCTCCTGGCTGGGGTCTCATTCTTCTTCCAGTCTTCCCCCACAGGCCACATGGCAGGAAAAAGAATAAGGTCTGAATCACAGAGAAGGGATTTTGATCAGCCAAGTTAGGCTCCTGTTCCAAGTCATACTTTTGATGACACCTGTCTCTTAGCTAACTATAGAAAGCCTTGGATGAATTATCCTCGCCAGACTTAAGTCTGCTTTTGGAAGTACCCTCCTCTCCTTGTTCTGTCCTAATTCACCCCAGAAAGAGTGGGAAGGGAAGGAGAGGTATCTCACTGCATAAGGTTATGTCCAAAGGTGGCAGAGATGGAGAACTGGGCCTCAGTTTATACAGACCACAGGTTTCTTTATCTGCATCTGATGACTCATTTTGTTTCTTTTTGCTTGTTTGGAAATATGAGCAAACTCCTGTAGTAGGAGAGGGAGAGCCTAAAGATACTGGCAAAGAAGAGGCATAGTGAGCCATGCACCTCTGTGTATGATGCTTGTTTACAAGCCTGAATAGAGTATCTGCGTTTGTTAATAGATCTTGAGTGAGCTTAATGTGGCAGAGGTGGACATCTCACAAGGGAAAAATGGTGTCCATGGGAGCATTTGCTGTTCATGGTGAGCAGCTCTGGCAACAGCTGCTATACATTTCCTCATCTCCTATTTCTTCCTCTCCTGCCCAAGGCTTATGTTTTGTTGTTCCAGTTGGGGCTTAATGTGCTTTCCAGTTTCCTGTATTTTTCTCTGAGTCTGTTTCAATTTTCCTTTTTTTTTTTTTCTCCACGCTGAAGTTGCAGCTGACAAAAGGTGCCAGCCTATTTAACAGCTGCCTGGAGATAAGCACTCAGTGGATGCAGACAGCAGGTGCGGCATGGGTGGCAGTGTCAGATGCCAGCCCAGACATCGTTGCACAGAGCGCCACATCTCCTCTGCCTCCACGTTCACTTGCTCTGTTGGTAGGGGCTGCCAACAGTGTGTCGCAGAAGATGCTGATTTTTGGAATGGGGACCGAATGCTTTGGAGCCGAACATATTGCGTATGTTTTCACACCTGAAAGCTTTTCAAGAAGAGAGCTGAGATGTTTCCTTTTATGCACATACATGGAACTTTTTTTTTTTGCCTGGCTTTAGATTTCTTACTTAAAAAAAAAAAAAAAAAAAAAACATATGGTGATTGCTTCCAATGTGTGCTTATAGAAACTGGAGACATTTGCATTCCTAGTATAGGAGAAGATAGGGACTTGACAGATATTTGATTTGAGTTGGCTTGTTATTTCTGGTTCTGACTTACTGCAAACACTGTGCCTACTGCTGTATCTCTATTGACTGAAGACAGGCATCCTGAGGGATAACTTTGTTTTCCCTCTCATTTAGAAAGGGAGAAACACGAGTCCAGCCCTGCTACTTGTGAAGACAGACACAAATTTGTAATGCAGTCTGTTGAGTAAGATTGAAAGCGTCACCAAGTTCTGAAAAGTGGTCATTCATTCACCCTGTCTTCTCTGAGGTGCCCCTGCAGCCTGTGGTCCTGGTGTCCAGAGGTGTGTTGGGAAGGCTGGAAAAACAAGTGCTTGGCACTGCTTGGGGTAATTCAGTGAGGAAGTACTGATGAGAAGCTATGAAGGATAACCAACCTGAATCCAAAGCTTTGCCAATTCCAAAGCAAAACATCACCTGACCTTCACCTTATTTGTGCACAACCTGACAAACCCTACCCAGGCCCTGAATTCAGTAGCTTTGAGATAGTTTCCTTGGGCCTTAGTCCAAATGGTGGCAGGGAAGGTTTTACTTTTGCATCTCTAGAGCACCAGTGTCCCTCAGAGTTTTTCTGGAAGCCCAAATGTTGTTCCTAGCAGAGAAAGGCCCTGATTATCTTACAATCCAAGCAGAAAGGATGAACATGAGTTAGTGCTCAAGAGCTTGTCTTTGTCACTACAGAAACTGAAACAAAAGCTTATTTTTTCAGCATTGCCCTTCTCTTGACTGAATCAGCACAGGTGATGTTCTGACTTCCCATTAGGGATCTGCTGGATTTGTCAGCTCTGAAAATGAAGGTGCAGGTAGAATTTGGCAAAATGCTCTAGAGTGGGTACCAGCATCAGTGCAAGGCTGGCAGTGGGACATCGGCACAGAGTAGTAAGCCCAAGAATTTGTCTTTGGCCTCTTTCCCATTGCCTGAGCCTCTGTGAGGCATCAGCTAGCAATACCCTTACCTCCTTACTTAAAGAAAACATGGCCAAGTTCTTGGAGTCAAAGAGGATTCCCTAAATTGAGGCCTTTCTCTCCTAGGATGTGAAGACACTCTTTATATTTTGTACCTTTTTCCCACATCTGCTAGAAGTAAAAATGAGGCTGGGAGAAATGGCAAACATCACGCTTCAAGCCTGAAAAATCTGTGGTTGCCAAGGTACAAATCTCTTTGAAGTAACATGCTTACTACATTTCATTTAGTGAATTGATCTGATGGCTTGCATTCTGTGAAGCCGCTGCCTTGCTTGCTCGTTTAGTTTCCTTCCCAGCACCTGAACATGGACCTCTCTAGGCAAGCTACCCATCTGCTGGATGGAGACCTCTGCTCATTCTGCCAAATGAAAGAAAATCAAAATCCTCACTAAGCAGCAGCAAAAGAGCAATGCTGCTGCCTGGAATTGCATCAGGAGTTCTGTGCTTATTAGGCCCTGTAACTGCTACAGCTGAGAAACAAGTCACTGAGACTGTTCAAAAGCCTACGGATTCTTTCTTGCATTAAGTTAATTAGTGAGAAATGAAACAAGCAGCAAATGTGTGAAAGAAAAGGATTAAGTATCTCATATCTTGGTAGCTCAATGGAATTGCAAGGAAAAGGGATCCTACTTGTTACCGATAGGAGGTAAGTTTTTTTTTTTTCTGGCTTTGAGCAGAATTCATCATGATTTTTACCTACTTGGGGACAGAGAACCTTCAGCTCCCCAGGCAACTATATAACAACTAATGGTTGTTACTTGGGATGATTGGGCTGGGTGATCCTGTGGGTCTTTTCCAACCTTAGTGATTCTATGATTCTAATCCAGGAAAATTTCTGTGAGAACAGGTAGAACATGCACTCATATGAACCACTGGGGTGTACTTCTGGCTGAGAAGTACTGTCTCTTAATTCCCTTCTGCACTCACTCTGACATGAAAATACAGGGAGAAGAAAACTCACAAATGAACACACTCACTCCTCCCCAGCACTTAGCAGCATCAGGAAAACAAGGCAAACAGATGGGAGCCAATGTATCATCACATGAAGTCCCACCCCTTGCGAAAACATGCCAGCTGAAGATGAGACAAGATTCTTATTGGTGTTCTTTGCTGTAGATAACAAATAGGATATTTGTGGCTTAAAGGTAGCTAGCGAGTGCTTTACTTTTTTCCCGTCCTTTGGATGCACATTGTCTTGGCCAGGTGACCTCTGACACTTGAGATGTACAGAAGTATGACACATTCCAGAGACATATCCAAATCACTTTGGCAAACCTTGCATCCTCTAAATCTTGCTTTCTTGATATGTTCATCCATGACTAGAGTTCAATTTTACCCAGAAAGACCAGCAGTTACTTTTCAGGCTCTTGAGTTGTGTTTCTGTCCAGAGTTGTGCTGGCAGGTTTTCCGTGCCTTGCTGACAGTCTTCCTGTTGTCATGCACAAGACTGGCTTTTAATAGGTATTGGGATTCCTCTCCCCTCCATGTGGTTCAGTGGTGACATTTGGAAATACTGCTCAGGAAGTTTCTCACCATCTGGGCCTCCAGCAGGCTCAGCACCTGCATCGCCATTTTCCCCAGGCCTCTCCCAGCAGCAAGCCATCACTCCCCACAGCTGTCCTCTCCGAGCTCTCTTCCTCAGCTGTCAGCAGCTTCTCTGATAGCAGCCAGGTTAGTGGATCCTGGCCAGCCCATTTTCCCAACCTGTAAATGTGACGGGAGGTTTTTCTGCTTACAATTAATGTTTGGTTTCCATCCCTTGCCGTGAAGTGAGGAATGCTCCTGCAGCATGTGCAGAGGCACAGATTTACCAGGGCATCTCCCTGGCCTGCAAAAAATTGTCACTTCTTATCTTCAAATCTTTCAAGCCAAGTGTCTCCTCAGCTGAGCTTTGAGAGGGGCTACTTACGGGTGCTTCCTCCCCTTCTCAGCCACAGTGCAGGTTCACTGGGTCTGTGCCAAAGGCTCTTACTTTCAGCGTCACTATCACCTCAGCAGTGTGCTTGTCAGCAGTGAGCAACCTGTTGAACAGACCTCTTCCTCTGCTTCATCCTCTGTGGGTTCAGGAACAAGCGAGTGTGATCAGGAGGAGGTTTGCCTGACAGATTCACTGCCAGGCAGCTGCAAAAACAATAGGCTGGTCTCTCCACACAGCTGCTGGTAGGGCTGGGTCTACCCCACAGTGCATATCTACACACACAGGCGCATGTATGTATATCTCATGTAAGTATGTACAAAGCTTTACAGATATATATAGTTATTGAGGAAATCTGTGAATATATCACCCAGAGACCACCCAAATTTTAATACCACTCAAGAAAGCTGGAATGAATATAAGTGGATGATTGGACAGGATGATCTTGTAGGTCTTTTCCAACCTTGATGATTCTATGATTCTATGATCAGCTCCACTGAAGCCAGTGGGATGAATGAGTTGAATTAATGTCCCAATTTAATCAAGTTAACAAGTATGTTTATACGAACTACAGCTTTTTGAAGTAGTTAATGTTTAAGTCTGTGAAACATTGCTGTTTTTGTGACGTAATATTTATTTTCTAGTTGGTAAGAACTACTACTAGATAGTTCAGTAACAAGAACAGTGTTTTGGAAAATAAGTTTATACTTTTATACTAAAGTATACTTTAGTACTTTAACTAAAGTTAAGTACTGTGCTGCTAGAAGACAGAATATAGAATGAATACTGAGATCCTCTCTCTAAATTTTACAGTATCACACGCTGAAGGGGTGGACAAACTGTGGGAGTCCTAAATACTGCTAGTGATTCCATCTAGCTAGTCAGTTTATGTAAAATCATTGACCTTGATCTGAGGATAGACCTCTTTAACACAATCAATACAGGTGCAATCAGATAAGAACATTCTACTGTTTTATTAAAGTGCATCTAATTCAAAACTCAATAACTCTCACAAATCCTTAATCAGAGAAGACATCCTGGGAGGTATTTAGGTGAGTGATCTTATAACTCTTTCTCTCTCCTTGTTAGGATGGCATTTTACAAATAGACATGTCTGTTTCCTCTTTACCTTCTCTGCCATAATTCTTTCAGTGTACAGTTGTGTTGATTATTGTGCATTTATCAAGTCTCTTTTCCCCTTCATTTATTTAGAGGGATTGAGTCAAGTGACAGCTTCTGCTTACCTCATCCCCCAGGGTCGCTGTGGGCAGGCATATAAATGCAAATATGCCTCCCTTACTGGCACACTGAGCCCTATATTCTAGTCTGTGACTTAGATGTGTTACCCCATAGGAGGTGTAGTAAAAATGAATACTGCCTAACTCAGGGTGGCCTGGGATAATGAAAGAAAACAGTCCATGTGCAGCATAATGTGATAGCTTAAGTAGAATGAAAGCCAAAGACAATGACTGAATTTTTAGAAATGATTTTAAATCAAAGTGATACATACTGAGTAAGACAAAATAGGCACATGGTAGAGAGCTCTGAGAGCACTGCTTACAGTGAGATAATTATTATCCTTTTCAGGTGATCCTCAGCATGTTCCTTGATAATGTGAAATAAATTGTAATTTGGAGCATTTGAGCTGAGGGCAGACTTTTTTTTTTTTTTTTTTTTTTGTCATTTAAGTGCACATACAACAGACTGAGGGCATTAGATCTCTTAGCATGAGTGCAAACAACTGCATATGCTTATCTAGACCCCATCTCCTTGCTTTACACAAAACACTATTTATCCAATCTATGAAATAAAATTAGAAAAAAAGTTGCTTTTAACTATACATTGTGCAGAGAGTCTTGAGGACCTCTGCAGTCTCTTTAACATGTGTCTGGTCAAAAGAGAAGAGGTCTGAACACTGACTTTTCATAGGTATGAGTCTTTTACACAGAGCCTTGAATTAAAGCCTTAGTAGAAGTGGACCTGATTGGGATGGGTTGACGTTACTGGTCAGAGTTGATTAAATTTGAAAATCTCTTTTGCAGTGGAAATGCTAAGTCACGACTTGAGGCAGTGATTGAGCACCTGGTGGGAAGGCTGGGCCAACTCGGGGGAGCTCAGGTGCATGCAATGGACCTGACAGACTAGAAGGGATCCTGGCTCCACCCCTTCCTAGACCTCGTGTAAGGGTTAGTGGAGGCAAGGTTGTCTTACTGGAGGTTCCTGCGTACCTGAGGCCTTCTGAAGGTAGGCAGCTTCTTTCCTCTATTTCTTTGTCTATGGCTGTTGCATTTGAGCAAATCCTTGCTTGCTGCAGCCTGGGACCTTACTGCTCTGCTGTCATTGCTGCGCTTTCCATCATCTTATGCTTTTTAAAGCACAGTTTCAAAATAAGATGTGCTTGATAGTAGAATGGCCAAATGTGAAGCCGTAATAAGTACCTTGGCCCTTGCCACAAAGGACATTGCTGATTCACGTAAGGTCTTTTGCTGATTCTGCAGCACCACAGTCTCTCAACAGTTACTATATCTTACCTTATTTTTCTTCTTCAACAGGGCAAAATAAAAACTCCTTTTTATTTTGAGATTACACAAGAGATACTGTTACATGTCTCTGAAACATGTTTCTTGTATGTTGCTGCTTTAATAAATTCAGCCCCCATCGTCAATTGAACAAAAGTAATATTCAAATTAATCTCTACAGACTTCCAAGTTCTGGGCTTGCCGTTCAAAAGCAGCTTCTTTTGGGAGGAGGGGAAGAAGATGGTGTGTGGACATACACAACTCTTTAGATGAAGAGTTGAAAATGCTATTTTCTAGTGTTAGCAGGAGAAAGAACAGTGAGAGAGAGCAAAGCATTGTAGATGCTGCTTTATGTCCACAATGATATGTAACAGTTCCATATGAATCTAATAAAACAATGGGCTGTGAGTAAGGTTTGTGTTTTTGCCAGACGAGTTTGGCTCTGAAGGATTCCCACACCCAGTGGAAAATAAGGATACAAGAGACTTAATTAAAAATGAGAGCTTGAGATGCACGACAAGACTTTAAACTCTTCTTGTATTTAATAGAATTTGCTGTGGTGCTAAAATAGTATTCCCCCCTGTCATTCTGACATGAAAAACATTAGTGAATATTTGATTTTACTGTGGAACAAATTATGGTAATAATGACTCTTTGAGAGAAAGAAAATGTGCTTGAACTGGTACGATCTCATTTAAAGTGTACGTGTTAAAAATAGAGCAGATACACAAAATGTTGTCTGATACCTCATCAACTGACTGCTATTTTATGAGATGCATGCCCTTTCAGCGCAGTACTTGACACTTAACATTTGCCTGTCTCAACCCCACTCTACTTGCAAACTCTGTTCTTCTCCCTATAGTCTGGACATGGGGAATGTGTGAACAGTCAGGTTTCAACTCCTGTTCAGCAATTCAAAACTTCAAGGTCAGAAGTCAGTGGGCAGGAAATCTTCCCTATCTTTGCAATTGATTCTCAGAGTTAAGTTTTATGGTATGAGTGACTGACCACATGCAGGGAAACAATATATACAGCCAAGGAACCATTATTGTTGGATTTGTTATTATGTATTTGTATTTATTTATTTTAATTTGCACTATAATTTAATTATGACAATTGAACTGCAGGCAAGAAAGCAAGGAAGAGACCTCAGAGATAAATTTGTTTAGAAAGATTTTTATTTTATGAGGTAAGCAATACACCCATTGCTATAGCGGATGCTGTCACCATCAGCACTGTAAAAAAACAAACAAACAAAAAAAAGATACCTCCTGATATCTTTTAATAATACATTTTAATGTTACAGTGATTTTAGAGAAGTTGATGAGGAAACACTTTCAGATTCTATTTAAGGTTGAAGAGTCACAAACTCCTCAAAGCCAACTCTGGTAAGAAAATTCTCCGTGACCTTGAGCAAATCCTTCAACTTCACTTTCATTTCTTTCTTGTTAAAATAACTGCCCTTGTGAGATTTATTAATGGAGAAGTTTTAGTGAAGAGAGGAGGTCCTTTGGTGCACTTTGATATCAATAGAAATCGGTGATTCCAGTAGGTCAAGTCAGATGGTCAATGTGGGAAGGTTTAAAGTAAGTTTTCTTGTACAATCAAGCCCAATGACAAGCCTAGTGGACTATTTGGGAAATTCTCATGGAAGGCAAAGAGTTGGCAGTCCTGTCACCTCTTCTAAGCAGTCAAGGCTCTGCAGCTTTAATGGGAAGAAGCTACAAGTGGAATGTGCTGGACTGATGCATAGTATGAATTATTCCTGCCTTGGCGCTCTCTTTTCAGTATATATTGCCCATTATTCTGACTGCTCCAGTCCTTCCGTATGTCTGTGAATGTACTTGAGGGAGGTGGAGGTTGCATGGGGGTGAGCTAGTCTTTGCCCTCAGAAACTCTTCATCACAATTCCTGGTACACTGGTCTTTGTCAGATGACACATTCAGAAAACTCCAGAGTGAACCTGTCTCAACCTTTGCAGATTTCAGCACAGAAAATACTACTCTGGGTCTTCTTCTGTTTATGTATGAAGTTAGCCTCCCTCCCCAGCAACAAATACGGTATTTTTCATCAACAGGAGAGAATGATGATGTTGTTTTTGTTTTTAAAAACCGTAAGTATGTGTGTGTTTTTTAAATCTTGGTTCATGTTATGTTAAAAAGAAATGAAGGTATTACAGCAGGGCTGCCGTTCTCCTGCAGGTGTTATTAAGGTGAGTTTTATTCTGTTTTTTGATCTAGTGACTTCTCTCAGTATCAGTGAGTTAATGACAAATGAACATGAATGATGAATGTAAAATTAAATATCTTTTTGTTATAGCTGGGTTGGCTTAATTTTATAAAAGCATCTAAAAGAATAAAAAGCAAGCAGCGTATAAGCATGCATTCCTTTCCCAGGGATGCATCCCATAAGGTCTTTGCATTTTATTGACTGATTAAATGAAAAAAGGTTGGGCCAGAGGAGATCAGAAATGGATCGTCACGGAGCAAGCCCATTAGAATCACTTTGTTTCACACAGCCAGCAGCATGATGTTTAAAGACAATTTGTTTGGGAGCATGGGTCACTGTTGGGCAGGCTTGCCAGCTTATGTAGGATGAAGTAAACAATAAATGTGAACTGTCAGGAGATCTTATGAACAATTTGCAGAATAGGACAGAGAAAGAAAATACTTCACAATCAAAGGTTCCACTGTCTTCATGGTTAGTTACTGTCCCAGCCAAAAATATAGGACACTTTTAATATGATCTTGCTGTATAATGTAATCAGACTGTCTGAGAGATATCTTATGCTACTCTGGTAGTCAACAATCAAGTATGGTCAAGGACAGTCGAATTGTTTTATTGCACATAACTTGGCAAAGGCTAGGGAAAAACGTGTATGAATTTAATGGCTCAAGGCTTTTATTACTTACCCAATAGGTGATTTTCAAAATGTACTTCCTTGCCTTCATGTCAAATGCAAAGTGAAATTAATGGCTTTTAAAATTATTAGTTGGAGAGAGGGAGAAGAATCAAAAGGAATCAAGGGAGGAATCAAAAGCCAGCAGAGAAAGTTCTAGAAGTCTTAGAAGAACTATAAAAAGTGACTCTCCAGGTCACGTATCAATCCATGTCCAAAACCTCTGAGGTTAAAGTGCAGGCTCATGGATGTGTTAGTAACCATGTAACTGTAGAACAGATTCTGCAAGGCTGAGTGTTTTTTTGGATGGGGGCCTCAAGGCTGTAGAAGTAATTTGGGTCTTCTGCGGTCTTAATTAATCTCTCTTTAATGGAGAGAATTCCTTAGGAATGACTTAGGAAATGAAGGACTTTGCAAGATTCATCCATGAGAATGAAAATAATTATTTTTATTTGAGAGAGAAATAACAGGTTTGGGGAAACGTGCTCACATTCTATTAAATGATTTTTCCAACATCATCAGTTTATCGGGAACAGTTTAAGGATCAAGTCAGAATTAACTTTTTCTTCAGTTACAAAGCCCAAAATACAGTGTTTCCACATGACCTGTGGAAATAACCTTGCTTTTCTAAGGATGATTTGATGTTCAAATGCTTACTACAACTCTGCACATCTTGCAAAACTTCACAAGATCATGCTGAAGAGCAGAAAGGCTTTAAGTGAATTCTTTACAGGATTTTGTGGAGGTTACCACCATCTTCAGAATGTGCACAGACACATGAGGAAGGGTGCCGCGCTTCTGTCAGATTTGCCCTGGAGACACGTTGGAGATATTTTGTCTGGGAACAGATAGTAACACTGAAGAGTAATTTGTACTCCAATTAATTTTTTTTTTCTGGATTGTCTCCGAATTTTATCATGAGCCTGACACCTTTCATATGGTCATCATAAATTTACACGGTGCAGTTAAAGTTCTTTGAAGAGTTAAAGTTTAAATCAGGATTGAAATATTTTAAAGGACTTTTGTAATGACACATTAGAATCATAGCAAATCCCTTGATAGCTTAAATGGATGGAAACATTCTAGAGTACAAATGAGTTAGAGGTTAATTCATAGTACCTTGTAAAGACTTGGGGAATTCTTTACGTTAGAAGTGGCACTCCAGCAGGAACAATCTGCTGGATGAGAGAGACATTCTCTCTTGACCTCTCCTCACTCTCCAAAATGAGTGTTTATGGGCAAGAATCTGTCTTGATTCACTACCCGCCTCACTGCAGCCTCTTTATTGTCAAAGAGGATGGAAAAGTTAAATGACATCTCTGTGTACTGCAAGCCATGGCAGGAAAAAAAAAAAAAAAAACCAAACAAGAATCCGAGAAAGAGATGGGTTCACATTTAGAAGACTTTAGTCTACAAATAAGTAAGTAGCTAATTAGGGAAAGAGGCTTTGTGATTCCTCTTCTACTGTAAGAGTTGACCGAAATTTCCCATGGTATTTAGAGCTAGGAAAGCATGCTATACGTGCTATAGCTGAAATGAAATCGGAACTTGGAAGCAAGTTTACATCCTTTGAGGAAAGAACACAACTATAAGTAAGATGTTGTTAGAGCCATGTTCAATTAACTGTAAACAGCCTCTAAAAGGTGTCATTGTCAGAAAATCTTCAATTTTCCTTCCACCATGAGTCATTTCTAACGGAGAAGCTACAAAAAGATAACAGTTTTGGGGAGCATGCAGATGCCTTCTCTTTGTTCAAGTAATCAGTGAATGCTCTAACTGATATTTTCCCTGGGATGCCTTTTCCTGGATTTCCTTGAGTTGAGAGGCTCCATGTTGGTAGTGAGACACAAGGATAATTGAAACAACTCCTTTTTTCCTCCTTCTGCCATACCCAACTTCGCTCCTCCACTCCAGAATCCAGTTTCGATTCGAGCACAGAGGTTTAGAAATGTCTCTCTCCTGATCTTTGCCTTACACTTTTTACCTTGCTCCGGTGCGGGCTCTCTTCATGGACTGCAGTTTCTTCAGGAACATCTTCTCCAGCACGGAGCTCCTCCTCTGACCTTGGTATTCCCTTCACTGTTTCTTGCTCCTTTTCATTTCCTCCTTCTCTCTTTCTGGTGTTTTTACCTGTTCATAAATGCATTTTCACAGAGGTGCCCTGGCATAGCTGATAGGCTCGGCTGTGTCCTGGCTTATTGTGGATGGGCAGTGTGGGGCTGCTCCTGGACTGTTTTCATAGGAACCAACCCTGCAGCACTCTCCGCTGCCAGAACTTTCCCACATACAGCCGGTATAATTTTGCTAACAGTAAAGTAAGGCAAACCTTTGACTATGTGCTTTGACCATCAGGTTCTGGTGGGGGGAAATTTGACTCATTGTGCTATGACTGTAGATACTGTTCCAGCCTTCTTTTTGATAGATTCGAAACCCTTTTGGTACTTTTAACTAAGCCCACTTATTTTTGTCCTGTTCAATTGAAAGCATGCATTCATCCAGCCTGCACCCTGGATCCAAACATGTTGTAGGAAAGATTTTGTTTGTCCTGAGGAATGGGGGAGAGGGCACGTGGTTGGACTATTTGGCGCTCCTATCTGGAAGCACTGATTTTCCTAGTAAAAGAAATACCGAAGTTGTTCTTGAAAACAGTATTGCGCAAGCACCCTTGGGTGATCGTTCTAACTTCTGGATGAATATCACTTTCTTAGTGTTAATGACCTATCCCCGTCCCATCCTGTCAGTGGGGGATCAACCAGCAGGCAGCTGGTGAAAGAGCTGCTGCGAGGTGTGCATAGGAGCTCCTGCCTCAGCACTTTCTTTGTGAAGATTAAAGGTGCAAGTGTGTCAATCATCAGTCTGAAAAGGCTGTCAGAGTTCAGTATTTTTAGCTCCTTAGCAGATTATCTCTTTTATTTTTAGAGGTAACAATGGTTCTTAGGTTAAGAGGGAGACAAAAGCCTCATTAGTTTTGGAATTTCAAATGAACTTGATAAGGCACTGAGGAGATTTTTTTCCATAGGAACCTGAAAAGTTGCTTAAAGGATGCTGTGAAAAATGAGGGAAAGCCTCTTGCCTAAGGGTCTCTGTGCTAATGATATACAAATATAAGCTGCTTCTGCCTGCCACTCAGCAGCTTGGGAGCGAGGCTGTACCCTACCCTCTGTAACAGCAGCCCCTTTACTGGGGGCGGCAGTGGTTTCAAAGACATTTCAAAGGCATTTCAGGGATGGAGGATTAGAGGAGCCAAGTAGTCCTGTTGAATCCTGTGATTATGGGAAGTTGAATGAAAGGGCCTGGACGGCCTACTCCTTACCAAGGGCTCATGTAACTTAAAGACCTCAAACAGAGTCAGAAGACCTTTGCTGCTCGTGGAGAGACTGTTACTGCAGGCAGCAGAATGGTTTCAAGCAGTCTTGCATGTCTCACTCATGAAACAAAATGCATAATTTTGTTTCTAGTTTGGTCAAAATCAAAGCTAAATGTAAAGGAGTAGGAATAGGAACTTTTTGTTGTAATTTTCTTCTTTTTTTCCCAGTTGAGGCCATGCTTAATTGACACAATCTCCCAGCTCTCCTGCATTCTTTCAGATCTGTTTTTTCTGGTTGTTGAAGCTAGTTTGTTGTTGTTGTTTGTTTGTTTTCTCCAGGGTATGATAAATTGATGCACTTTCCAGCAGACAGCCTAAATCAGGGGACTGTGTCTTTGCTGTATTAGTGTTTGGGAACTGGGGGTCACTTCTTTGAAGTTGAAGCTATACTTACAATGAAGCTCATTGTTGTTTCTTGATACTCATCTAGTAGAAACTGAGTTTACCAGTGAAACAAGTGCTGCTCTGAATGAGAGGCCTTGGGACAGACAGGACCATGCACCTTGACCCTGGAGTCCACTTGGGAGCATTGCATTCGCATGTGGTGTTTTGCCCTGTTTCATCCTGTCCTTCCTGCCTGAGAATGCTTTTTGCAGGAATTCTGCTAGCTTTACATCTCTGAGTTACTGCTGAAATTTTCTACTTTTGCACTTACCGTAAATGTGCAGAAAGAGAAAGAAAAGAAGGATGAAAAAGTATATTGGAATCATACCAAGCACATTTCAAGTCTAATCTATAAAAATGAGTACTTATTATTTTGCAATAATAAATATGTGAAATAAATGCATTAGTTAAGAAGTTATGCTTTTGAAAGTGCTAATTACTAACCAAACGCATTTTACGGTGTTTTAACGAGCACTTTTTTATATCATATTAATATCCATTAGCTATACTCATACTAGTAATGCTAATAATGTGCAAAGCCATTAGTTAGCTACAAAGCCAGTAATGGATGATAGTGATTCCAAGCCTGCACTCCACTAAAAGGTTCTTACTCCATTTGGTATGGAGGGACAGCTACCGTGGACTTTCATCTGGCTGTTGTGAGTGAATGTATTCACCAGGGTCAGACGTGGGCAATGGTTATGGAGAGTCTGTGAACCAAAACAGCATGCTGCCCCACCTCTGTCTTCCAGAAGGCAGAAGCTGGCTAAAAGGAAATTACCTTGTCCACTATTGAGAAGGGCTCTGAATATTTCTGCTCTTGGACCCTACCTCAACTGCCATCTAAACTACTTCATTATTAATTTCTCATTAGAAAGTTTCAGCAACATTACTTAGCTGAGGTGATTTTAAAGATAAACTTGGCATATTTCTTCTGATATGTTATCCAAATGAATATTCAGACAGGTTATTCTGTTATTCCTCCTCTGAAAACATTTGCTGTTATTTTGTGATCTGTAGGATGCAATCAACAAGGAATGGTTATATGGAGAAATTCTAGTTGAAGTTGCACTACAACTTACAGCCACATTATACTGCTTGCTTTAGGAAAACATTTATAAGCATATTTGCAAGTAAGATATTTTATTATACTAATACCAAGAACATTTTATGTGAGTAGTAAAATGTGTACATTGTTTTAGAGACTGTTCCTGGATTGTAAAACTAACCATATATCTTGGAAATCAACAGAGAGAAGCTGCCTTAGTGGTTGTTTCAGATCTTAAGCATACAGATTTTAATAATAGTGTGTTTCTGTTTAATTTTTAAATTATTTAACCACAATGTTTATTTTAACTTAAGGCCTACAAAATGACAATGTGGAAAACTTCTCTAAAACTTTAATACAGCGTACATATATTTTACTTTCTGCACAGTATCTTTCATCTGCTGTATCTTCTTTTGCAAGGTGTTAGCTTTTTGGGAGCTCTTGGCTCTAAAAACGAACTTTCAGTCCATGTGTTCACAAAATGGATTAAGCTTACTGTAGTGCTGATTTACTGTAATTAGATGTAAGATTGATGCATACAGAAAAAAACTCTTCCACGTATCTCATCCATCTCTGGTACCGCCTCTTCAATAGCTCTACCAGATTTGATTTTTCTTTAGCAAACCAATGCAAACCTCTTGCATCTGTGAAATTCTTGCAGTGAAAGATCCAGATCTGATGAACAAAGTGAGTATAGAAAGAACAGACTAAAATCTCTTAACTTGATGTAAGCAACTCTAGGAGAATGTCTAGCCCAAACCTCAAGCACCATCTTATTTCTCTACCAGGTGAAAGCCTCCACCAACAGGAACATGGAGCTGGTAAAAACCCCTGGTACATCCTCTGTGGCCACTGGGCCACCACAAGTAGTGGCAAGACTAGCATAAAAGGATGCTGTGTGTCCTTATCTACTCATTTTCCGCACAGGTGCCTTTTAAAGCCTCTGGAAGAGCGCTCTGCCCTGTGCTTCATTGCTTTTGATGACAACACGGGAACTGCTGCCATTCTGATTTTAAGTGTCAAAGAAAAGCAATTCCTGTGATACTGGTGCTCTTGCTCTTCTCCTGGCTCCCTGCCATGATGTGTAAGAACCAACTGATCCTGGAGCTTTCACTCAGAGTGTGAATTTAGGGCCAGGAGGGCCCCTAAGAAAGATAGAAGCTTTACACAGAACAATTAAGGAGTCAAAGCCCACTGTGGATCTGTGGAGGTTCAAGATGTGATTCCTTACCAAAGTGAACTAAATCAGAGCAAGCAGATTAAAACCTGCGTGAAGGAGATCAGAAGTAGGCCCCATGTGGGAAAACACAAAGCACTTTAGGTAATTGTGTGGAGAGCAGGGAACAGAAAAAGGTAATATTCTGCCTGACAGTAGTCCTGATAACTTGGCAAACTATGTGAAAACTGGAAATATAAACATCCTATCTTAAAGAAACTCTGAAAAACAGACAATCTCTTGACATTTATGAAAGACTTGATCTTCTAATGAAATTAAATACTGAGGAAAACCTAACATATCTGAATAGCGCTTGTAGAGATTCCCTGGGGAAGGAAAACAACTCCAAGAGCAGTATAAAAGCCATCCTCTTGCAGTACAAGAGGGAGAGGATTGCAGACTTCAGAAGTTGAACGGGAGGAACCACTTAGAAGGACAATAACAACATTTTATTCTTTCCTGTCATGTCAGTGATCTATACACTGAGGACATAATTTATTCCTGAAAAATGCTCCTGTAGAAGAAACGTGGGCGTTAATCTCACATAGATCAAGGGAATGCTTTGAAAAACACATGACAAGTATCCTGAGGTTTGGATTCTAGAAACAAATTCTTCTTTGAGAAAAAGACCCTTGAGTTGGACTTAATCCACAGTACTGCCACTCAGGGACCAAGTGTAATCTGTTTAGGCCCATATCTTGTATTTACAAGTACCAGAATCAAATACTGACAGTACTCAGTAGTGCATAATTAAATTCTTACTCCCCTCTGAAGTCATTGGCAAAACTTCCACTGACTTCAACAGTGCTGGATTAAGATTTAACTGAATATCATGAGAATTTGAAAAGCAAATTTGATCCAAATTTTGCAAATGGTTCCTTGTCTCTACTGTGGATCAAACCATAACCTAAAAAAAAAAAAAAATCAACATCACTGTGAATGAAATCAGGATAAGTTTTCATAGTGTGTGTTCTGAATGCTTTTCCAGAAGATATACAAAACTGAGTCACTGAGGGGACTACAGCAATAACAAGAGTTGTGTAAATACCATGTAGCAAAAATATTCCACGGTTAGCCTGCTCTTTTTGGCACAATCCATCTGGCAGAAACTTATACATTTATTTTGTTGTTGCTCACGGGCTCGTGGTGAGTAATTCCTGCTCTGCAGATGGTATGTGATGTGGATGATTCTTTAAGTTCAATTTCAAGCTGTAGCTCTGTGGTTTAAAGTAACAAACTGTATTCTGATGACAGGATCTCTAAGAAGCTGATTTCCAGTGTTAATTTTGGAATAAATTCCATTGCTGTATAGGTATATTTCTCAATATTAGTTTACGATTTTAAAACTGGCAAGAAACAGGTTTCTGAGCATAGATGAAGTTCTTTGTCCCCTCCCATTCACAGTATACTATGTGAGCTGAGGTTGCAGAATTTTTTCAAAATGGTTATGCTGCAGATTCTTTTTTTTTTTTTTAACAAACAAGTATCATTTCATTTTACTTTAAAAGTAATACTAAAACAGATTCACTGATCTAGACTATCCTGATGTAGAAATACCAAACCAGAAATGCCTGGAATGGAAAGTGACCTATATTTCCCTTGATGGCTTAAGAGGGTATTATTCTGACACTTACTGGATAGATATTTGTCAATAAATGTTATTCCCAAACCCCAGTGGCTTTGTGATAGCAATGACCTCTTGTCCTTGCTGCAGTTCCTGTAGGATCTGAAGGAAATTCCTTACTTCCCTCTAAGAAATATGAAGGGTCTGTTTCCTTAGGGAAACAACAACTGGGGGAAGCAGCTCACCCAGTTAACAATTATTCTTCCATCTCTGACATTGTTGATACCACATCAGTGGGCAGGCGTTCTGCTCTTACCAGTTGAACTATATCAGTGATACTCCATCCTTCAGTCCTGTCTTTGAGTTGTCAACATTTCTTTGGCTTTAGTAGTGACATAATAGGCTAAGTAGGGCTCAAGCAGTTACTGCATTTCTACAGGGACACCAGAATAGGACTGCAACTGCTGTGATCACTCACCAGCATGCCAGACCTGGACTGCCCTTCTCTGGCTACACACTTTCTGTTCTGTCCCGATGCACTGATATTCACAGCTCTCCTTACCTTGGACAAAAGGAGTTGTCCTCTTCTGCCTCTGCCCATAGTCATCATGACCCAAGAGTTCCTGGTTCACAGCTACAGTATGTGATCACGGCCTTGCTTAATACTTTTATGCTTTTCTGACACTTATACTCTCAGCTGTATGTTGTTTCTCAGTGATTTTTGATTACACCTGAAGATTTGAAAACATCCATGCTAGCAAAATGTTTTTATTTTGTGTGTTTTGCTTTCTGAGACATTTTATCCTTGTTCTTATTCCTGTTACATTTCCACAGCTTTCTGGCAGACCTTTTCTTTTTCAGTGAGTGTGGGAATTTTAACTATCAGATTGCAACGGAGAAGAAAATCTATCTTTCCAAATATTCATGGAAATAAAATAATAATGCTATTATCTACATCTTGATTACCAGGATTATCTCATCGTATATATACAGATCCTCCAGATAGGCAGATTATGTGATCAGAAGGTTATTACTAGGCCCCAGGCTCAGAACGCACATTAAAGCGGATCAAGCCTGCTTCAATTCATGTGCTGCTTTGCTAATGCTCCTGCTCCTTCTCAAGAGAATTTCTGAAATATGCTATTAATTTGGGGCCCAGTGCAGTACCTGCTGAGGTAGATGGACAACCATTGATTTTGATGGACAATAAACTAGGGCCAGCTTGGAACAACAGTATGGTAAGAAAGGCACTTCTCACTCTTCTGGGGCTATAAGCATCTCAGTTTTTCATGTATGTTGATGGACGTCGAGTATCTTGTAATAACTTTTTTTAGCATTGTTAACAAATGCCTGTAGAATATAATGATTATATCTCATTCAAATCTGAGGTGTTTAAGGGAGCGTATGAGGGGACAAATCATGTCTCAGAGAGCAGAAAGGAAATTGAATGACTTCCTTGGCTAGCTGACGGAACAGTTTTCAGGCAGGCAATAGGACTAGCTTAAAAAGTGTGTTTCCAAGAAGCTTACATTTTTTCGTGGCTTAGCAGCCATGCAGCAGTTTGACAAGTGAATAGAGTAAACCACCCTCCAAATTTGCTTAGACCATTAGCGTTATTTTAAGAGACTTGCTTGTTTCTGGACTAGGACCTGTCCTAAATGTTGTGGGCTTTACAATAAGCTTTCTTTATAGAGTTTGAAAACACAATAATTGAAAAATAAATAATCAGCTCTTTCCCCATCATTAACTGTAAAGGAAGTTTCATCTGTGCTTAAATACCGCTATCTTAAAAGTTTCCTTCTAAATACTATGTTTCTGAATGTGCGCGTGGTTCCTTTGTTTTTCTTTGTGCTGGCAAATAACCCAGTTAGATGTCAAGAAACGTGAAGTTCAGCTGTGGAGAATGTTATGGGGCAGGAAAGAGATTTTGACATTGAGTTTGACAAAATTAGGAGAGATGTGGTCTTTTTACTTAAGAATATAAAACAATATGAAAACTGTGACTGTTAACAGAGAAGTAGAAGAGAATAGGTGGGCAGATAAAGTGCCCTGGAAGAAGGAGCAGTGGGAGTAAAAGCAACAGCTGAAGAAAGGAGGTGCTGTGGATGGGTGAAAAATGTTGCTGCACCTCATAAAAAGGGGGTGGAAAACTTGAATTTATGAATTTATATGAATAGGAAATCAATGAAAAAAGGCTGTAGAAAAACTTGGCAGAAAAGGAGAAATGACCAAAGGGTGAGTTCAGTAGCAGAGCTTTGAAAAGATTAGGTCCTAGCGATTTCATAGGGTAACACTCCTTCCCTCACCCCTTCTCTTGTTTCACATGGAGGAGGGTAATCTGTCATTTATTTATATTTAAAATTTAACTATCCCATGTGTGAGATGGAAGTGAGAGCTGGTCATGTTTGGCTTCAAAGTCTGCCACAAGTATAGAGTCCTCTGAGAAACCAGCTATTTGTCAGGCCTCTAATATACACTGACAACACTATGCCATGGCAGTCTAATCTTTGGGACCCAGCAAGCAGCCTAGTTTAGCCTGGTCTTCCCTGAACACTAGCTTTAAGCATAGGAACAGTGCTATGAAACAGAAGTGCACTTGTGTGTCTGCAGCCACAGAGCCTTCTGAAATAGTGTGCATATGTCCTTTTGGTGTTCCGCTAGTGTGCTGGCTCCAATAAAAGGAATGTACCTTCTGAAAATATCATCTCAGATGCAGACAGTGCTGTGCTCTCCCAAGGGCAGATCTTAGAAGCAAAAGAGAGCACTACTGAGCAAAATCCTCATTTTTGCTTTTAATTTAAGGAAGACTCGTTTGGTTAAGCTTGGGCTGGATGGCTTTCAAATGCAAATCCTCCAGGCTACTTTAGGCGAACCTGATATCCTCTTTGAGTCAGACTAGTCTCTTAAAATGCAGCAGGACCAAAAAAGGACTTGTGATTAAGGAGACTGCACATCCTTGGTGTCCTGGAAGCATTCCAGGGTATGAGATGATATTTCAATCCTTTGCATTCCTAAGAATGTCCTTTTGTCCCATGAAAGGCTGACATCTTCCTGTGTCATAACGAAATGATGAGCCAGAGAGGGAGGTGTCTGTCTAATGAATCAATCTGAAGACCAACTATCAGGCTCCTGGTAGGCTGAGTGACTGTTGCTTTTCTGGGCTCTCAGAGGAGGGGGTGTCAGGGCTCTGATGCTAATCCCTATCATTTGGCTGCCCCCTGTTGGCTGATCTGCCAAGTCTGTGATGGACCTAGAGTTAGCCTTAGAAGCAGCAAGATCTGGACGCAAAGGAAGAAGAGGTTAAAGTAGTCATGACTAAATGAAAAAATAGGTTTTTCCCTTAATTTGACACAAAGTGTGTTTGTTGTTGTTGTTTTCCCACAAACCCTATATAGTTTAATTTTAAAAGGGTTTGTGACCACAGAGTTAGTTTTTGGTATGCTGTGCTGGAAGCTGTCAGCTGCTTTCATTTTTGGTTCTGATCTTTTGTCAGTGGCTTTTTTTTCACACAAAACACCTTGTGCCAAAATCATTGCCTTTTTTTTTTTTTTTAAACGGAAAAAATGCCTACCTTTTCTAAAAATCACCCTTGTATGAGGCAACTAAATCCAAAAATTCAGTTAGGTAAACTGTTCTCAGTTTAGGTAAAGCATATAGAAATGTGAATGCCAGAAGGTCTGCCATCAGCTATTGAAGTAGAAATTGCAATTCAGCAGGTGGTAACTCCAGCTAACTAACTAAGGGCAAAATTGAGGCATTTCTGCTATAAAATAACTGGAAAATATGAAGTATTTATCTGCCACAGTAACATAACTCCCCATAGATCCTTCTTTAGAAGTACAGAAAAACTCTTCTCCTAAACTGGAGGTCCATCTCCCTCAATATTGTCAGGCTGATAGGGCTACCAAAAGATACTTGGGAGAAATATATAAGCACAGGGCACGTACAGTATGATCTTTCCTTTGCTGAATGTTCTCATCACACAAGAGCCACTATTTTAAAGAGTTATTACACAGAGTTTGCATATGGGCTGTCACATTTAAAGTCACTGATTGATTAATGAATTGTGTAAACACTGCTGTGTTATTGATACATATTCACAGGTAGTCTTGCTAACTTTACCATGTCCATGCAGCTTGTTTCTGCTGTGTTTTGGCTAATACATTATAAGCAGTACAGTAAACTAATCTTCATTCTGGAGCCAATTCCACTTCTGTTTTCACAACTAGTATCTTCACCTGCTCCCCTCCCTCCTTTTCATGGCATGTGAGCAATTCACACCCAAAAAGTGCTCTCTGACCTACCTCAAGACAGCTGTTTGCAGTTGTCTTGTGATGAGATGCCTGATGGCCAGTCCGTTGACCAGCTGTTCAGAAAGTTGCTAGTTATGGACAAAAATAATCTTCAATGAGCTCATGAGATGGGGAAATAGAGGGAATGACCGTCTTTTTTTATCCCTTCAAGCATACAGCAGGGACAGAAAGAACCCTCTCCACAGCTCCATGCTGTAGGATTACAGACTTCAAAGTCACTATAGTAATGACCATACTAACTTAGAAGTCAATCCCACAATATTGTATGACCACATTTCAAGGTCTGAAAGTGAAATGTTTTGCAAGCTCCATTAGACTTATGGAGTCAGGAACAATGCAAGATGCAGACCTTCCCCAGACCTCCAATTTAATGTGACCATGAGGTAGAAGGGAGACAAGAACAAAACTTTTTAAGGGAAAACAATGAAGGTGGGGGATGAAGGGAGGTAAGATGGAGGGCAGTGTTATGTTAGGAGGAGAGCCAAGTACAAACCTTCAAGCTGTCAGAAGGGACATGTCCTTCTACCAGAAATTGTACTGAAGGCCAAAAGGAATAGGATAAACAATAATGATGTTATACAGTTTTAAAAGGAACACACAGCCCTGCCTTCTAGGCATCCCATTTTGTGGTTGTGCCTATATGTTCTGCGTTTCACCCCAAAACAGCTGAGCCAGCTAATTTGACCTACTAATCAGTGGTGATGTGAGAACTTTACAGCAGCTCTTGACTGCAAAGAACGAAGGTCATGATATAAGGCAGAATTACTTTTGTAGGAGAGAAATGATAGATAGAAATAGAATACTGAGGTCTGTGCTCAGCAAAGGTAATGGGAAAAAAAAAAAAATGTAAACTAGCTATATGCTTGGATTCTTTCTGTCCAACATGTGCCAGTTTGTTGCATTCGCAGATGGTGTATCAAGGGAGCCCCAATGGCCAGTTATAGCAATTCCTGTACTAATGTGAACAGAGCCTTTGATTTCATGGTTTGAAATAAAATGACCCAAATATAATTACACAAGCTTATTAATTTATTTGCTATGGGTCGGTAACCCTTCGTAGTCTGTAGCGCTGGTTACAAGAAGGGCCAAGGGGATTAAAGCTTGAATTTAGCACAGTCTGATTCCTATATGGAAATTGGAAGAAACGAAGCACTAAATTGCATGTTTTATGATGATATCTTATTAAGGAACAATTAATACACAACTTTGAAAGCTCCAAATTCATACTGAAAGGAGTGGTATGAAAAGAACAATATCATGAAGGTTTAAACTGAGTGATGTCTGTGTTCTGGTTATGCCTATGTATCCAGTTCTGGAAACACAGTTAGAGCTTGAAGGTACAGGAAAGCTATTTGTGGCCAATATAATGTGTTCTGTCTATCCGCATAGGGAAATTCTCCAATGGCACTGGCAGCATTACTGGCATATTTAGTGAAGCCAGGGAACTGTATAAAGGATGGCAGCTCACATTCCTTCTGAAGACATTTTGTCCTCAGGGCTCTGGGAGCATTTCAGATCATCAGTATAGAGAAATGTAAGATTCTGTTTCCACATAGTTGAAAGGGAGGTTGTTCATTCAGTTTACTTCTATTCCCTGTGCAGTAGGTTGTTCCTATGTGAGGTGTGTGCATTGACTGAATGACCACTGTCTAAACACGCTTTGCTGTATTTGGGTGCTTAAATGAGACAAAGAGGTTGTTCCATACAACTACAAACATAACAGAGCTAAAGGGAGTTATACATTTGGTCTGTCCTATTTGGTACTGTCAAACACATGGGACTCTTAGAGAATTATTTCTGTGTGCCAGAGTGGAGAAGCCATTGAATCAATGCACTGATGTGACAGTGTGTTTTTATGATGTGCAAAATATGGCACTGCAGGCACTGTGGCAGGGGGATTGGAACCTGATGATCCTTGAGGTCTCTTCCAACCCAAGCCATTCTATGATTCTGTGATCATTTGGGCCTAGAGGTTGCCAGGACATTCACACAGAGCACCTCACAAGAGGACATATATAGACTACTGTAGACTTGATTTGAGCCAGAGACTGAAAAGTGAGGGGACTGCACTCTGACTTGAACTCCTCAAGCTACCTGTCATGGGCTTTTGTTTTAAAGGTGATGCAAAACCTTACCTTGGTTACCTCGTGTTTCTTCCTTGAAAACTATTTTGATGTGATTCAAAATCAAGGGGAAAACTTCAGCAGATAGAAAAGTTAAATCTCATTCAGTTATCTTCCAAGTATTTTCGCTACTCCTTTCATGAGGACGATACATATGATGCTTATGTCACTGTTAATAGTAGGATCCATGACTACAGCATCAGACCAAAAGGCACCTTATCTCTGAGCAGCAATCTGGTGGCATTCATAATATTGGCCTGCTCATAAGTTTAATATTAGATAACAAGTCTAAGTAACATTCTGCAAAAGTAGAAGCTAGGATTTTGAGCCCTTTTAGGTAAAGAGGATCTCAGCCTGGATCCCATTTCTGGGAAGTATGCCTTTAAATTAACTCTCAAGGAGGGGTGAAGGAATGTTTTAACTCATTTTCCAGAATTTATACTGCATTCTTTTGTTGAGGTGCATACAGGCAGAGGGAGATGGATACTTTCAAACGACAGCAGCAAGCACAATTATTTACAGATTTTTTTCCTGCCATATGCTGGAATTAAGAAAAGCCTGGAAAGCAGTGATGTCTCTAGCCTTTTGATGGAGAAAAACCTCACTGTTAAATTACTGTTCCACTTTTTAGAGGCTCTTTACTTTTGGAGTAAAGATGATGCATTTGCCTAGGGCAATAAAACAGAGTGCTGCAGGTGATTATTTTATTGGAAATCATACAGGTTTATTCTAGAAATGTAAGGAGTCAGGGCATGGCTTCAGGAGGAAAGAAAAAATGGACCCTAACCTTCTCTCAGCACTGAAATGAAACCCAAACTTATTTCAGATTAATTTTATAGAAGGAGCCTTATCAAGTCTCTACTCATGCATGACATTTTGTCAAGTCCGTTCCTTGCTAGTGCTTTTCTCACTGGATACAATCAAATTTAACCTTCATGAGTTGCATAGAGCCTTCTCCAAATTCCCAGCCCAGGATTTTAGGACTTGCTTTCCCCATTCTGAAGGTTCTGTTATCGCACCCACATCTTTCATCATCTTCTAACTGGGATCTGCCTGCCATAGCATCTGAATGCAATAATAACCTGTTAGGAAGGGATGGGATCCACCTGTCTAGAAGAGGTAGGGCACTCTTTGGCAGCAGGCTGGCTATTTCTCCAAATTTCTTATGTGATAGATGTTCTACATATATTTTTTCCCTGCCTGTAGTTTACTTCTGAGGTACAGCTCGTGCACAGCTGATGATGATCTCATAGTGCCATGGTCATAACTCTTCTTTCTACTGCATTATATAACTCATCAGCAAGACATGATGGCAGCAGTGTCAGAATTGAATTAAAACATCATAAAGAAGTAAGTGGGGGCTGGAAATAAGATTATGCTAATTACAATGCCAAATCATAGGAGGAATGTGCCTCTGATTACTAACAGGGCACAACTGAGGTGACCGGGAGAGGCTAGCCAAGAGACATATGAAGAGGCAGATAGTATACAAAAAGCTTAGTTTCTTTCAAATAACTATAATAATTCTTTCAAATGTAGGAGCTTAATTTCTAATATACTTTTGTGAGTAGCATTGCTTGAATCCAACAAGCAACTGAAATGATTCTGTTAAAAAAAAGCAGACTGTTGAGGTCTGGAAAAGGGAACGAGAAAAAGCAGTCTACTTAAGGTCTTATTTGAGACACATGAACCATTTCTTATGTTTATAACAGTTATAAAGATAACTTACTTCCAGAAGTTCTAGGAACATAGCTAGTTAATCATTTAAGTGTATTTCATCTTGAAAGACAAGACCAAACTATGAAGTAAAGCAGCACAAACAGCTAACCACCAAATGGTCATCACTGTGCCTTCATCTAGAAAATTAAGACTGTTTGTTTCTGTCCCTGGCCTGCTCCTGTTAAGCTGTGTGCGTGGCATCTGCTACACTGCCGTTCTTGTGTTTTACACCCGAAGGCCTAGATTCACCACCAGCTTATTTCTGTTTTATGCTAGGGTAATTCCATTGATCTCAGTTAAATAGTGAAGTTATTCTGGAATAACAGAATATCGATTTCAAAAATTTATCTTGTTACAATCCTTATCACCACCTTTGATTTATTAATGGTGTGCTTCAATGTTTATGGTTGCTAAGAATTAAGATGGCCATACCAGCGATTGACAATGTTTTTGTCACTTTTTGTTGTGTGTGTGTGTGAGGGGATCCCTCCTGTTTCATTCTCTTTTTTCATCCTGTCCAGGTTCCAGCTCATCCCTCTGCTCACTAGTCCTGCATCAGTGTTAGTTCACTGCACATGGGATAAGACTTCTTCCTGGCTTTCAGCCACAGTGGCAAACTGCCAGAGAAGGAAAGGCCCTGACACTGCCTCCCACTGCTGCAAATGAGGATAACTCTATTGATTTCAGTGGCATTAGGCAATTTCAGAATCAGAGAGGAACCTGGCCTGCTAGGATGCCACATTTCCAGTGTGAGCAAAGACCACTCTATTCTACCAGTATCCCTTCAGCGTAAACATGGAAACACATAAGAGAAATGCTGGAGAAAAGAAGTGATATGGATTCACATCAAAGAAAGGCAAACACAAACATGTAGATATGGGAATTTCAGTGTATTGGAAAACCTTTTGGGACTGGTAATGCATTAAGTATGACACTTATTACTTGGTGTACCTGAGAAGAAAAGGATGAGAACTGAGTGTTTCCTTTCTACCCCAGAATAATTTGTGTGGTTAAGATGCTTGTAAATATATAAATTTAAATCAACTATTTAGGAAATTCATAACATAAGCCAACCCATCTTCACCAAACCAAATTTCCTTTAATAGAAAATATGTGGACAATATTTTATGTATTAAGTTCCCAAGGAAAACAGGGGATAAGAATTGCAAAGATAGAATTGGCAGCCAAGTCTGAGGAGAAAGACTTGAATGAATCCTGTCAATTCCAGAGGGAACATGCAGATTCCTCTTATAGGCCTGTGTCATCTTTACTGGAAGCTGTTTAAACATGACTAACGTTGCAAATGTTTGGATGTACAATTGTGCCTCTGTGAGAGGTTAATAGTGGTTTCAGTGGGTCAAAGGCTTGACATAATTACTGCCTGGGTTCAGGGTGCTTTGGAGGGCTTTTCAGATCCTTTATGCAACTTCTCCCATGCCACAGTGATGAATGACTACTTGACTTTCTCAGCATTGCCAGTGCTGTGCTGTCACCAGCCAAGGCAGTGTTTCTCTGCTTCCTTGGCTCTGAAGGATTTAAAGTGGAGGCCTTTTCCAGATTCCTCCTGTCTTTCTGCTTCCAGCACTTCTTAATAAACCATCATCAGCCTACCTGTCTTTCATCATATAAAACTCCCTTCCCAGTTCATATATTCCTTGGATCTCAGGCAAGCTTATGTTCTGATGCATTTAAATACAAACCCCAATATGAGAAAGTCATGTGCAATCTTGCTGCGCACTGATAGCAGTGAGAGTTTTTGATTCTTTGTAGTATGTGTTTGGGCATATAACATTATATTCACTTTTTGCATTCTTTTTGCATTTTATTCTCTTCTCTCTTGTATGTGGCTACTTTTCACAATATTTTTCCACAAAATAATTTTATTTTTACAAGAGAGCCTGCATCATGTTTTGCCTGTTTGCGTTACTGTCCTGGTTAATAGGAAATGTTAATTATATTAACATAGAAGGGAGATGTATTTGTTTGGTTTAGACTATATAGATTATGTAAGTTTATTTGGTTTGCCTCTACATGGAAGCAGGCTTTATGTGTTCCTGAATAAATACGTACAACATAAATAAAACATTTAAAATAAATAAAAGAAAGACAAAGAAAGGAAGAGACGAAGAAAGAAAAGACAGCTTGGTACCTATTTTTGTTGTTGTTTGTTAGTTAGTTTTTAGTAAGCAGAATGGAGAAAAAGTTTTCTCTGTCAGCCAGGTTGGTGTGGAGAGTATAAATTCAAGATTGTTTGTAGTTACCTGTAAAAGCAATGCTCCTTTATCCACATTCATAACTAATTCTCCATTCTAGAGACTTCCATCTACCTATGTATTCATCTATTCTCTCCCACAATTATTTATTTTGCACTCTTTGAAAAAGTTACTGTTCACATTTAATGTAAGTGCCATGATTTTTCACTGTTCCGGCAGGGTTTGGCAGTCAAAGATGATTGGTGTTGTGAATTGCTGTGTAGAGTGTAGAGCTTAACCTGCTTTGCAGCATTTAAGAAGATCCAAGACACTTTATATTTAATGGTCCAGTACATTCCAGGAGAAGTTCTTTCCACTCTACTTCTCTCTCCTGCTCCTTCTCTGTTTTTGCTGGAATACAAAGGACATGGAGAAGGGTGACTGTAGTTTGTCAGATGAAGAGGGAATCTCCATGCTTTGAATAGTGTGGTAATGGAGTAGTTTCTTCGTTGCATATGTAAAGGGTGTTTGAGACCTCATCCATCCCCCATGGAAGAGCTTTTTATGACCTCTGAGTCTTTGTCTGTGAAGATGCCTTGGGGAAGAATATGGTGCTGTCATCGGAGCGAGCAGGTTTTGTTTCTGTGCTTCATTTTCTATTAGAGTCAAAGCTGACACTTGAAGCCTGAAAGATGCCTGAATTTCCTAGGTGCACATCATCAAAAGCTCTTGCTACCTTCATTTGCAATTCTCATGCTCTAGGGACTGAATTAATTGAGATAAGAACCTAAGTAAGGCCTGAAGTGTGTAACTGAAGGGATGCACATTTGAAACCTTGGCTCCTGGTGATTCCAAGACCTCAGTGAAGCTTCAACACATGACCTAGAACTGCAGCAATTCAAAAACTGGGAAGCAAAAATGAAGAGTCTGGATGCTGCTAATACACTGACCACTGCCAAAATCTACTCTCAATACTGAGATAATGTGAAAGGATTTGTCTGATATTCCTTAATGCTTAAACTTTCTATTACTTTCATTTTAAAAAGGAATAAAACAAATAATGTTGGTGCAAACTGAAGTATAAAATACTTCTATACTTCTATTAATGATAAAGCAGACTAAATATGTAGATAGTTCTGAAAGTAATGCCTCCTATTTATTTCCATGGAAACTACAACAGACACAAAGAGAGCAATAACACAATAACACTACTTGATAGAGAAAATTCTAAGCCACGAAATACTCCTTTTCAGCATAATCACCACCAATTATCTATACATTTTCACTAGCAGTGAACAAGAGCCTGCATGCCGCACTCGTAAAAATCTGCACAAGAGGATTGTTTCACTGTTTTGCCACCAACCTCCTTGCTGTGCTCACATCCACTCTTTGGTCTCCATAAATATTCAGCAACATTGATGAATGTCATTGGGTGCAATTTTTCCACATGGAGAAATTCAGCTACACACTTTTGCTTCATCCACACTTCCGCATCAGACAGCATTTCGTCAGACTGTCTCTCTGCTCCCATCTGTCACACAGCAACAACACATAATGGTATACTGGTGGGAAGATTCAACCTCTAATGCCATGCCACCAACATCCACCTCTGATATCTTTGGCCAATATAATGAAATAGGCAGAGCTACTTTTGGAGGAAGCCTCAAATACTTGATAACCTCACCCATATCCATTTTTTAATGCCATTTTTGTCTTTTTATGCCATTTTTAAAAATCAGACTGACATGCAGATTTTTTACTAACATAATTATTACTGTATTGGTGCTTAAATGTTAGTTGAACTCTTGATAATCCACGTTCAGTCTGCCTGTTTGCAGTCATGTAAGACAGATACAACATATCCATATAATCTTCCCTTATTCTTCTTCAATCCAGTGCCCTCACAGACACTACTGTGGATGCACAAAATTCCTTCATTAACTCCAGAATCTAGTTTATGGCTCTTTGCCATCCACATGCCTGTTTTTTTTTTTTTTTTCTTCTGTTCATCTTGCTCTCTGGAAACACCTCATTCCTTGTACAAATATCTCACTACCAGGTTAAGGTCTTGCTCCTCTTTGATCTTTCCATGGCATTAGGAGTACTCCTGAAATGCTTGGCAGTTAATAGCTGATCATTGATTTAACTGTGAAGTGAGGAACCTGAATATTTTATCGGATCTGGGCCATAGTCCCCCCTTTAGGGAGCTTTTATCCACATAAACTCAGAGCATCTGCCTAGCATACAAAAGGCTCTGCTTGAGAGTTCTACAATACAAGTACTGACAGACAATGTCTAGACTCATATTATATGAAGAGACAGGGAGAAGCCGGGTCAGTTCTGCTCTCCCAAGAGTTTTCTTCATCTTTATAGTAAAACAAAGATCAGACTTTCTCCCTTGCCCCAAGTTAAACATTTGAAAGGTGCCAGAGTCACAGTGATGCAGGTTCTCTGGCTCTGGAAATACTTTAACAAGTCAGCTCCAACTCCCCTCTCACAGCCCCTACTTTGGTGGTCCTACTCATGCCGAGGGCAAGGTATACAGCCAGGAGCAGACAGGGACCTATTGCTTAGGTGTGGTGGGACCAAGTGCTCATCTATTTACCTTGTGGTGGTTAGAAACCCTGACAGCACTAAATTCATTTGAAACTATAGCATCTCCAGTGGTAAAAACTACTGTTTGCACACTGAATGAGAGATTGGAATATGAGGCTTCACTCCGCACTTTGCTGGAGAGTTCTGACTTCAACCATGTTGGGAGGAGAGGAACACTACACATTCTCGCTCAATCTCAAGTTGTGCTGCTGTGCAGAAAGTAACATAAAATACATATAATTGAAATTTACTACTAATAAAGAGCTTTGCTCAGTAGTCTAATGGAAGCATGGAGATTAAGGGAAAAGACATTCTTGTTTCCTGTGTACCAGCCTAAGAAAAAAAAAAAAAAAAAGAAGACCAAGCTGAAACATACCTGTGTCTTTCAATCCTTCATGAGGGCTGGAATACCTCCAAACATGGGTCCAACAGTGACTTCTATTTGGAAGACGTAGGTTTCAAGGACTTTTCTCTCTGGAGAAGCAAGGCAATTTGCAGAAACCAATGGACCCAATGCTCACTTCTCCTGTAAACACTCACCATAACCTGAGAAAAAATGTGGGAAGAGCAGCTTTCCTTAGTTTGAAGGTGAACCAGGCTACCAAGCACATGGTACAATCTCTGTGCATTACACCATAGAGTGCAGTGCAGGGAAATTTAAGAGAGTAACAGACTGAAGTGGCTAACGTGCTTCTAAAGTCCCTGCAAAAAAAAAAAAAAAAAAAAAAAAAAAAAAAAAAAAAAAAAGTCCTTTAGAAAAACTGTGAAATGCACAGACAGGCTGAAACCTCGTGGGCAAAACCTCATGAAGAACCAGTTAATATGGGCAAGCAACAGTTTTCATCTGTTCACTGTTTTACTTGTTTCTCTGCTTTTATTTTACAGACGGAGCTATTTTTCATAAAATCCCTTCTTAAACTATAGTCTAGATTTCTAACCTCCTATACATATGGTTAATCCTGGCAGAATGTCAATAGGATTCTAGCGGTAATAATTCCACATAAAAATAGAGTCATCCGATGTTTAATATAATATTTGTGATATTATTTGTTTTGAGATTATTATAACATTTCACAAATTACAGTTTTATATGTTGTGCTTTCTCTTTTTTTTTCCCTTGCTTTCATTTCTGATTATTAGGGGGGCTGCTCTGAAAGTAAGGCCTCCTATTTTATTATATTATTGAGTGGTGCATTTAAGCAGTGGCAACAGTGGTGTAAAATACAAGGCATGTTCTGGATTGCCATGCACTGGGTGGGTCCCATGAATGCTCACATGGGAGCAGAAAGAACACTGCATGCAAGTTTATCACGACCTATTGAACAAATATGAGGCTGAGGTGACAGTATCCTGGATTGCTTCATTACCAGTGATAAGATGTGGTAACACCACTGTAAAATGGAATCAAAATGGAAGTCTATGGACTGGTGACGTGAATTCACCACTGAAGAAAAAGTTTAAGATGAAGCCCTCAGCAGGTAATGCGATGTGCACTGTCCTTTTGGGATAAGAAAGGGATAATCCTTTTGGATTTCCTGGAACCCAGGCAAACGATCAACTCTGACCACTACATCATGACTCTAAGCTGATGGCTCAAACTTACAGAGATAGGCCAGAGAAGACAACTTTTCTCATGCAACATAACAGTGCCAGGCCCCATACAAGTTTAAGGACCATGGAGCACACAGATATTTAAAGCCAAGGAGCAATAGCAGCTGAAGTCACTTGAAAGACAGAGAGGGCTGAATTCTTTGGCAGTGGTGAGATCACTAATGACCTTTGTGTTTTTTTGGTGGAATGCTAGAAGAGGAATCAAAAAAGTGTAGGGCAGAAATGGGACTATAAGGAGCTGTTTAACTGTAAGCAGCTTTTTTTTTTTTTTTTTTTTTTTTGATATAAGACTATGATAGAATCATAGAATCACAAGGTTGGAAAGGACCTACAAGATCATCTACTCCAACTGTCCTCCTGTCCTTTCATTTCCATTGCTGCCACAAGCTATTAAACCATACCTCGTAGCTCCTCATCCAGATGCCTCTTGAACACTGCCAGGGACGGCGATTCCACCACCACCACCAAACCACTCCTCATCACAACGATCACAACGTCCCTTCAGGAAGTTGTAGAGTGCAATGAGGTCTTCCCTGAGCCTCCTCCTCTCCAGACTAAACAATCCCAGCTCCCGCAGCCTCTCCTCATATGACTAGTGCTCCAGACCCCTCACCAATTTCGTTGCCCTTCTCTGGACACGTTCTGGGGCCTCAATGCCTTTCTTGTATTGAGGGGCCCAAAACTGAACACAATACTCGAGGTGCAGCCTCACCAGTGCTGAGTACAGGCGGATGATTACCTCCCTGCTCCTGCTGGCCACACTATTTCTAATGCAGGCCAGGAGGGCATTGGCCCTCTTGGCCACCTGGGCACACTGTCGGTTCATGTTCAGCCAAGCATCAACCAACACCCACAGGTCCCTTTCCTCTTCACAGTCATCCAGCCACTCAGCCCCACGCCTATAGCGCTGCATGGGGTTATTGTGGCCAAAGTGCAGGACCCGGCACTTGGCCTTGTTGAACCTCAGCCCATTCACCTCAGCCCAGCGATCCAGCTTATCTAGATCCCTCTGAAGGGCCTCCCTACCCTTAGGCAGATCCATACTACCTCCCAACTTGGTGTCATCTGCAAACTTATTGAGGGTACACTCATCAATACAATCCCCTCATCTAGGTCATCAATAAAGATATTAAACAAGATGGGCCCTGGGGGACACCACTTGAAACAGATCACCAGCTGGACTTAACTCCATTAACTACTACCTGCTGGGCACGGCCAGTTCCTTACCCAAAGAAAGGTATACATGTCCAGGCCACGGGCAGCCAGTTTCCCCAGGAGAATACTGTGAGAGACCGTGTCAAAGGCTTTGCTGAAGTCTAGGTAGACTACATCAACAGCCTTTCCCTCGCCTACCAGTCGGGTCACCCAGTTGAAGAAGGAGATGAGGTTGGTCAAGTATGACCTGTCTTTCATAAACCTGTGCTGGCTGGGCCTGATCCCCTGGATGCCACGCACGTGCCGTGTGATCTCACCCAAGATTATTTGCTCCATAAGTTTCTCTCGTACCGAAGTCAGGCTGAGAGGCCTGTAGTTCCCCAGATCCTCCTTATGGCCCTTCTTGTGTGATGGGAGTCACATTGGCAAGCCTCCAATCCTCTGAAAGGATTGAGTCAGAGGAGAAGATGCTAAAGATTAAGCTATAGAGTGATCTTATAAGAGTTCATGACATGAAATGAAGTATTTAGGGCAAGTAACATGGTCAAAGAAGGTGAGCAGATGAGAAATGTTTGTAGCTGAGATGAGATAGAACAGTTTTGGGTGAGGAAAATGGAAGAGAAGACCACTTAAGAGGAAGATGACATTCCATCTACACATTGATAATTTTTTTCTACAGAAGAATTGGCATGACCAGGTATGGAGGTAGAAATGAAATTTGGGAAAGCAAAGGTAGCAAAATGGCTCTTCTTCCTCTCCTTCCCTATGGTCTCTGTATGCCATTTAACCACAGTGAATTCCCACACTGAATCATCTTCTCATAAAATATACTCCAGCTGTTGCAGTCACTGTGGCAGCATTAAATATCTGAGGAATATCACAGCAGGCAATTTGGAAATGACAACTACCAATGCTACCAATGGACATACTGGTCTCCGTTTGGTAACATGCACCCTTCCTTCTCTTGTTGAGCTGAGGGTGATGAAAGGAAGGGAATAGAAGGCATGAGAGGAGCAGGAGAAATAGATGAACAGTTAATACAGGTGGGCTGCAAGGGAAAAAGAAGCAGTGAAGTGCTTGGCTGAGTGCTGTGTTAAGCTAAGGAGAAATAAAGTGAGTGGTCCTTAGCCTTTGGTTAAGAGGAAGTGAGTGGGCAGGAGTTACAAAGGAGATCTGAGTGCAATGAAAACACAGGGGAACGATGCCTGCAGTTGCAAATCAAGAAGGTCATCAATATTGAGGCTGAAGTATCAGATGAAAAATTGTGTTGAAAAGAAACAAGATAATCCAGAGCCAAAATTAGATGGGAAGGCTAATGGAGAGGAGTTGGAGGGATAAGAGATGGCAACATAGATTGAAAAGGAAAGAAGTATCAGATATAGTGCTATGTGAAGGGTAAGAGAAGAAAAGGGAAGAAGAAAAGGCTTAGAGAAGAAGTACAGTTCCACCGTGGTCAATGCAAAGAAGGGAATGAGAGAAAAGGCAAGCTCTCTGTATGTGAAGGTGGCTGAGGACAGCAGAGACCTAGTCTTTGTGAAACTGAGACTTTTGCAGCTCCAACAGGAAAACTGGAAAAGCATACCTTCTTAGGCCATGGAGGGCACAGAAGGGGAGGGAGATGGGATAAACTTACCAGCATCTGTGAGGAACTTAGTTGTAAAATAATAGAAAGGAATGCAAACTATATTCCTAAAGATTTTCTTTTCAAAATTTACCATATTCACAGCAAATCTGTGAGAGTTTGAAGCACAGAAAGGACAGTTTCAGGACAGACTACTTTAAAATATACCTGCCAGCAGCTAGCCGTTAGAAAATCATTTTAATTTCCCCTGATCTTGTCTGGATAGAGTTCAAAAGCCTTTTAAATCTTGTTTTGGCCTTCTGCCTTCATAGCTGTTTATTTCCTATGATTTTTATCCAATTCAAACTTAGGGGGCTGTTTCACTGAGCTGGTTCAAATTTAGCTGATACATCCATTCTTTCTTAGAGCAATATCTTAAATGACTGGAACTTCCTAATGGTATGAGCTTTTCTGTGATAAGTGAAAGAAAATGGTGATGCTGGATGCTTACTAACAGCCCGGTGCCAGAAAAGACAGTCCAACCTTCAGACAACCTTCAAGAGAGCTTACAGAAGACAGGACTTTCTGTCCTGCAGGTTTTTGCATGGATTTCCTTCTAGAATCAGGGCTGTAAATAAATAAATCAAAGTTTAAAAATAAATATAGCAGAAATGTTCTTCCATTTTTTTTTTAATTCAAAATTTCAAAATATTATCTTTCATTTAGTTGTACATTTTTCTCACAGTCTCATAAGGATTGCATTTCAGTTGCTTAAAATTACCTACCACTGTAGACAAGGCTTTCCTGCAGGCCCACTTCCCATTGCACAAAGAGTCCACAGTAGCTGATCAGACCCAGGAGTACTTCTGCTGTAGATGAGAAGATGCAATTTTAGAGAAGCGATTTGCCACATGCCATGGCAGGAAATGGTTGGTGCCTCAGAGTAGTTATGTGGAGACCCAAGGCTATTCAAGCAGACAAGTCATTTGAACACAGCAAAATATTTTTCTGTAGGAGTTTGTGGAAAGTTGTTTTTATTTTTTTTTTTTTGTGGGGGATCTTTCCTGGACAGCTTGGCCTTTGGGGCTCTGCATTCCATGGTATAGGAGGGCCTCACACCAGGGCCTTTGAGGCTCTGCAATGCTTGTAAGCTTCTGACTGATCAGACTTGCTTAAAGCCAGAATGTGTACTAGAGGTGACCAGGAAAAGACAGCTGTGCTCTTTTTGCTTTGTTTTGCAATACATAAAGAAGGCCTGAAAAGTATTTTCATTTTTTATCGACTCACATTAATAAATCTTTATTTTATTTAATATTTGTCCTTCAAGTTTATTATGGGCAAAACAAAAACAAAAAAACCTAGTGAAATGATGAAGTCAGAAGACACAAGTGGAGGGAAGCTGGGAAAACACCTCAGGCAGGCAGTTTAAAACTGGTGTTTTTCTTAGCACCTATTTATCTTCAGTAGATTAACAATTTAGGTGAATGGTACCAGTGTCAAGGAGTTAGCACCTTAGTCCCTGCAGTTGTGGAGACACAGGCGCCACATACATTCTCAGTGGGCTTGTCTACATGATTAACGATACTGAAACACCTGTATCAATTAAAAGTCCTGCTTTTTTTTTTTATTTTGGCTGAAGTCTGTGTAAAGGAACTTTCTTATTGGCACTAGGTGAGTTTATTAAAGCTAATGAATTGATTTACAAGGAACTGTTCACATCAACATTATTCACAAAAGCCTGTGCTAACCAGGAAAGGAAAAGATGGCTAAAAGAGGGGTTTTCACAGGCAGTATAAGTTCATCAGAGATTGTCTCACCATCAGCAAGCACAGTCCTACCCTCTGCAAGCAAGGGTACAATGTGTGTCTGCAGTTGAGAGTAGAAGGCAGAGTGCCCTTTGATGGCAGCTTAATCTCAGACGAGGCTATAACAGTCCAAAAGCACAGCCTCATATGCTCTATCTGTTTTTAACTGAGGAGTTGTTGTTCTATAAACCAAACAAATCAACATAGAGTAATGCCTTTTTAATTTACATAAGGTAATGTTTTTTTTTAAGGAAAAGAAGAAAGAGGAAAAACTGCCTTGGGGAAGTAAATGGCCTTTTGATTTATCTCATAAGACCAGTTAGAAATACCTTTAATTGAGCATCTTTATGACTGGAACTTTCAGAATCCTATCCAGAGTTCAGGAGCTGTGCTGGTCCTGGTAAAAAAAAAGTGAGCATCCTACAGTGAGGATAGATCATCGAGTGCCAATGTTTTTGGAGAACACAAGATTTGTATTTGCCCTCTTAGACTCTAGCATAAAGGTTTAGTTTGCTTTCCTTTGGTTGTATTACAACATGATACCCAACATGAGAAAGGTACCTCACTATTAAATCCTGCCTAGAGACAGGGAGCTCTTGTTTAGTATGAGGTAGCCATAGGCTTTTCATTTTTAAGCATAAAAAATTGTGTTTCTTATCATATGCAAGAATTATTCCATAGTGAAAACACAAGACAACGGACTGAGGTTTTACCAGAGGAAAACTCCCTGAAGTCAGCCTCACATGGATATGGGAGTGATCTTGGTGAATTTACCTTAGAGCAAAACTAAATTACATTGCTTGCACTATGTCTTTACCTCTGTACACAAACATATTGGCATGGAGGTAAAGGAAAGCACCAATATGAAGACAGTTAAGGTGAAGCCAGCAGCCCCTTCTTGCTGCTTTTATGCACAATAAAGCTACCCTGGTCTATGCTGCATTTATTTGCAGCAGAATCAGAAACTTATGCTAATTAGACACTGGCAGAGGCTACCTTCTTTTTGTCTGTGAAGATGGTCCCAGTGAGATAGGTTTGCACTAAGGCAGAAGGAGAGCATCACCCGAGGGGGACTGCTGCTAAGACACTCCTGTACTCCTACGATCCTGGGCACACCAGCACTGAATCCTAGCACACCAGGAGCCTCATAGGTACTAAGCCCTAACATAATGTTTTCTGCCTATACAACGCTGTTATCCTGTAATTTTGCCTCAGGACAGGCTTAGCTAAGCCTGCATACATTTATCCCTATGAATAGCAAGTATTTCATGAAGGGTAGGAAGCAAACCAGGTGGGCTTTCAGGCCAGAGGAGTTCAGAGCAGTGTGATTTTACACTCAAGAAGTGTATATTGAGCTCCTTGCTCCATGTTCCCCTGGTGGCATGCATGTCCAGATGTTTTTTGCAAAATGCTAGCCAGGGTGTGTGGCTAGCATGGGGATGCCGGGACGGTGGACCACACAGGCTGGGGAGATGAGCTGTGCAGGCTGGGAGATGTTGGCCTAGCTGCCAGTTGGCTGCTACCATGGGCAAGTGTGCTCAGGAGCCTTCTTTCCCTTTCACCCCTCTCCTTTTTTTTTTTTTTTCCCCCTTTTGGTTGAAGACAGTGGAGCCTTTGAAAGCTTTTGATAAACTTATGTAATTGGGTATGTTTTCCAAAGCACAGCTCTGTTCTTTCCGAAGGCTTAGCTAAGAACATTATTCTGATTCTTCCCTAGACCTTCAAAAGTGCCGATCCTTTCAAACATGGGCAGTGTGAAGGATTACAAATTTGTTTTTCAAAGGACCCCAAATCCCTGCTGCTTTCACCAGTTCCCCTCCTGTGCCCCCCATTTTCCTGCTCCCACCCCAGCCCCTCAGCCTCAGCCCCAGCCCCAGCCGCAGGACGCTGAAACTCCTCCCTCCACCTCTCACTTTTTCATCTCCTTTCCACCCCCCACCCGGCCCCCCAAATATTTTATATGCAAACAAAAGTGCAGAGAAGCATTGCCATGGCAACCATGTCGCAGTGGGCCCTTGGTGCTGATGCAAGGTCTCAAATTTTAAAATAATGGCCTGAAAAGAACAGGAAGGGGACAGGCTGAGGCAGAGAAAGGGAGTGAGAGAGAGAGCAAAAGCAATGAGAAGTGGGACAAAACCATTGGAAATGCATTCAGGCTGACATCATCACCCTTTCCCACAGTGGTCATTCACTTATGAGGCTCCAGTGTCCATTCACTGCCTTAAAGCTAGCTTTCTAGAGCCTGGGGAGACCATCTCTCCCAGCCTGAATGCCTGCCTGAATGCCTTTTTTGTTGTGAAACAGTGAACTGTTTCTGAAACCCTGCATAAAGGGCTGAGTAATTCACTTCAGTTGCCAGGAAGTCTGAGCCACTTGTGAGCTAACAATAGTTAACTTTATCTCCCAGCCCGAGCCGGCGGTTCCAGCTGTAGGTCCCGAATCCTAATAAGGGCTTTACTCATGCCTATGAGGTTATGGTAATATTTTATACATCTTTTTTCATTAAGACACGGTCAGAGCTACTGTTGAGGCACCGGAGGCAAATGCTTTCGACTGAGGAGGGGAAATACAAAGGGAGGGGTGTGAAAGAAAATAGCTTTTATGTCAGGCAGATAGATTTGCTGTTTTACGCTAGAATTATAAACTTGGTTTGCGGGAAACAGGGGAGCATGATTTTAAAAGAACTGCATTAGAAACCCCAGAGTCAAGTGAGATTGTTTTCTATCTGTTAAGCAGCCTTAGCTTTTCAGATCTGGGGGGTTGCTTTTATTGTTCACTTTCCTTCTCTGCCCCTGCACTGCAGGCATGATGGTGACAAGGAGGCAGGTAAACTATGAGGGAGGTAGATTAATTTATTTGGATTTCCCTTTTAATTCAGATTTGGATGTTGATACTCAGAAAGCAATCTGCACAGTGACAGCATAGCTGTGTATAAGCAATGACACAAAACAGTGACTGAAACAGTCGTCCTGCAAAGCCAGTAACCATGATGTGCCTTCGAAAGATGCGGATCATCAGTTTTCTTCTCTACATTCTGAGCTATGCTCTTTTCTGAGAACTAACAGCATCAAGTTCAGTGTAAGAAAAGTTTTACTTTATCCCTTTGGCCTGCAGTGTTTTTCAAAAGAAAAAAAAATTGCTTATTCCTCACCGTAAAGCAAACGATCGCTCAGATTGGAATTTATTTAAGAGCATTGCTGTGAACATGCTTGTTCAAGGTAAAAGACAGCACAGCTTGAACAACTTTTTCTTGCCTTTGGTGTATGTATCTTACTCATTGTGCCTTTAGAAACAGCATTAGAAATGCCTGGATAAAAATAAAAGCACATCTTTCAAAGTTCAGCTCGATACTTTATTAATGTTTATAAAAACTGATTGAAAGGCGCATATGGGATTTGTAAAATTAAAGCACAGATGCACTGCGTGTATTCCCTCAGCACAGCAATACTGTTCTCTTGATCTGTACTCATGACACCAACTGATGCCAGTGGGAGCTGCATATGTTGTGCATGAGGTCACTGCAGGGTCACTGCGTAGTAAATAAGTTGCTTGGCTTTTTGTATAAGTTCAAGTATTGAATCACTTTCATATCTTCTCTCGAAGTGACCTTTACCGGAGGGAATACCATGCTCTGATGGAGTGACAAATTTGAACTGTCCCTTTTCCTGTCTAACAGCAATGACTTCTGAACTTCACTGTGGGTTTATCTTGACAAGAATGAAAAGCTGCTTTCAGAGGATGGAAGCTCACAAGATTCCACTGTGTGCACATGCACAAGCATACCCCCCCCCCCCCCCTTCATACACACTGTCTTTCTCTAATCAAGACAAACCATGTAAGACCAGAAGCAGACATCGGAACAGGTAGAAGGCAGAAGGGGGAGGAGAGATGAAGGAGAGACATGTTATGAAAAACACATATTAATCATGAACTAAGTGTAAAGTCATTGAAGCTACCCCTGCTGCTCTCATGACTGAAAGCTCTGGTCTGCTACTAGTATGACTTTCAGAGTTCTTTGCATGGACCACTTCTGCTTTTGAGTTGAAACTCATGAGCTAAAGCTGACTGCATTATGTTTTGACAACCCATTTAAATAAAATGGATTTATTTGCTAATCCTTTGGGGGTAAGGGAGTATAAATTAGAAGACTAAGAGCACACGATGGAGAGAAAAGGAATACAGCTTTCTAATTTACATTGACCTTCAGGCTTCATCATAAATCTTTACCACCCCCAAATGAACATTTCATGTTATTTCAATCTGGACATGTTTCAAGTGCATATAAAAAATCCCACCACTTTCTTACATGCCCAAATGCAGACCAAGCTCTTTTAAAAGCCATGACCTGTGATGTAAAATTTATCTCTTAATATGTAAGTGTCTGTATGATCTAATTCCTCTCTAATCATCTTCTTACTATCAGAGCACTGTAAATACTCCAAGCAACTGTATGCCTCAACTGTACGCAATGTGATTTATTTCTGTCACTCCAGTGGGCTATGTACTGACCTACATGTGTGATACTAAGGAATCACCATCTAATCTGGGCACAATAGGATGCCTATATGTGTATATATGTGTATACTTATATATATAGGATATAAAGAATACAGTAGCACTCCTGTGCTTCAAACATTGGCAAGATTTCTTCTGGAAAAGGCAGTGATTGATATTTTTTTCCTTTTTAGGTAAGCAGGTCAAACTTTTAACAACTGGTGTTGTGAAAACTCAAAACCTCATCTTTGGAGTTACCCTGGGATGGAATCTCTCCATGACTTTTACATTCTGCTTGTGCTTTCAACTTCTACACAGCAGTCACTTTGATCTTAGTGCCCTACCTGTCCCCTTTTGGCTCTTAATGCTTCATCCTCTGCTTTTTATGGCTTCTTTTTTTTTTTTTTTTCTTTTTTCCTGCTTCGAAGCCTGGTCTCTCTTTCCTTCTGTTCTGCCAGACCTGTCTCTCACTCCTCAAGTTTTCATTATTTAGTGGGATTCTTTCTGCTCTTCTGCCACCTGGGCTGTTCCTCCATTGTTCTTGTTCGCTCTCCTTTCAAAGGCTTCTTCTTCTGTTTCTAACCCTCCCCTGTTGGATTTAACTTTCTTTTTTTTTTTTTTTTTTTTTTTTTTTTAGAGAGTTCTGCCTCAGAAAGACTTAGCGTCCTGTAAAGGACCACCTTAGCTCCTGATAAACATGTGCTACATTCCCAGAGCTACTCAGCATTACCTTGGGGATCTGCTACTCTGTATAAACCATATAGCTACCAGCAGAACTCATTCTGTGCCCTCTTCTTCTCCTTACAGCTTCTATCCTGGAAATAGCAAGGTGAGAGATGCTCCATATTCATTGCATAGGTTTGATTTGCCCCAGGCATCTCACACAGGCCATAGAGGCTCCTGTGTGAGAAGATATGATGGCTTACCACCATATTTGTGTCTCTGGGACAACAAAGGCTATCCAGGGTTTTTTGCATCTGGCTTAAGTTGGATGCATCTGGCTTATCTCTGCTGAGCCACAGAAGGTAGGCTACGATTTGCAATCATATCCAACATTCAGGGCCACAGCATTCCCCTTCACTCTTTTCCTCATGCAAGAGCCAAGGAAAGGCAAGCGTTGTGAAAGCTGAAAAGAGCTGTGTGCATGTATAAAGGGATGTTTCATCCCTATGGCAGTTCTCAGCACGGCTCCCTGTTTCAAAGGTTATGTTAAGGCAGGAGAAAAGGCCTTTGCTCTTTTTACGTCTTTGAAGACTAAATATTCTAAAATAAAACTCCAGAAGAGACAGTGAACTTGATGCAAGCCTCTGTTATACTCAGTATTAGCATACCAAAGTCACCAGCATGAACCTAGTGGTTGGAGTTTCCCTGTTCATCAGCTGGATTGCTCCACTTTGACGGTGCACTGGTCTAGCACTGATGTAACACCTTCTCAGTCAAACTCTGTGAGCCCAGTTTGAAAGACCGTAAGCATTTCTTTCAGGTGGCCAGGCAAGCAAGGCAAAATAAAAGCTGCTGGTAGGTGAAAAGAATAGAAAAGTAGGATAAGGGAATGTGTTATTTCTCAAAGTCACACCAGGAACACTGCAGGAATTCTAAAGAACACATCCAAGATGAATGGGGAGAAGAATTATTTTTTGGCTGGGGTTGGTGCAAGTTATTACTGTGCAAGTACCAAGAGTAGGCCTCTCTTTCCAATGGCTCAGGGAATAAATACGACCACAAGGCAACGTGAACCATCTCCTTATTCTATTCTTTAATGCTTGTCTGTCTGTGTAACAGAATCAGAAAACTTCATTTGTGCACAGGGAAATACAACTTAAGAATCAAGCCATTGGTCCGTCATTCATAAACCTGATCTTTGCCCGACAATTCTCTCAAACTATCTTTTCCAGTGAAGTTTAATTTTAACTGCATTTGTATATTTATCTTTTCTGAAGCAGGAAATATTAATCACTAAATCTGATTGGTCTCACTGCTGCTTACCCCAGGGCAGCTTTTTTAGCTTATGAAAACTGGTATCAGCTGACATTGTCATCCACATGCCTTGATGAGTAAAAGCTGAAGCTGAGCTATTTCCATTTTAACTAGACAATAAAGCAGAGAAGCTGATAAACGCTGAGGTAGGGTAGATTTCAGCAGGGAGGTTTTAAGAAATGAAGTTTTCTCATTGGTCTCATATCCATCCTATTACTGGAAATAAAGCCACCTAAGCTCATCCTTTTAATGTTTTTATTAAGAGATCTCATCAGAATACAGGAGAAGACTGTGCAGCCAACTGAGAAAATAAGGGGGGGAAAGGCTTATTGTTATATAAATGTCCCTTCCTCCCACTTTTGCAGGGCTGTTCTTGATCCTTTCAAGCAGTCTCTCTTTGAGAAAAGAAGATGCTGTTAGCTTGAATCTTACAAAGAAGAAATTACAAGTTAGTCTGTCATGTTAATATTTTATTCCATTAATGCCATTATTATTTATCTAGCATGAACTGAGTGCTAGGGGCTTTTCAAATAGTGAGCTCCATGTCCCAGTGCACGGTGTATGGGTGATACATGCAAGAGGATATGAGAGCCATCATCTAATTAGTTGCTGGCCTGTGCCTGAAGAGATGGGCACCACGGATGCAGCTCTGAGGCACTGGGATAAGTCAGACTACAAACACTCTTCAAAGTTGCTCAGCTCTGAGCTTTGAGGTATGAGGCCTGATTTCTCAGTGCATTACTTCTCCTGCTGGTAAAAGAGAAGCCTCTGTGCTTTGTCGCTGTGTCTTTAGATTTCAGAAGGTGTCAGGAAACACGTCTTCCCATGTAGATAAGGACTACTTAGCATACTGGGACATGCTCTCATTAGAGGCCTTCATGCACTGCTACAGGGTGATACCTCAGTAAATGCATTTCTTCCTCTGCCAGAACACTTTTTGATTTTCTGTACTCAGTTCCACAAACAAGCAGTGAATTTTCACCTGTATTTTTAACAAGTTTGTTCCATACTTCCTTTTAAAGTTCCCTTTTTCTTTTAAGGAATCAATATTTTAAATTAAACAGAGAGAAAAGATAAAGGGCAAGCTGAAGGATAGGGACAAATGATTGTAATTTTTAATACAAAGTTACTTGTAATGTCTTCCAATTTTTGCCATCCTGTGCTTCCTCAAAAAGAAGTTTGATTCGAAAGACAAGCAGAGTTGATTCTTGATTTCTCTGGATATCACTGTAGTGGAAAATTCGCTACACTTAATTGCGTAAGCAAGTGCCTAAGCAGGCAATACTTTCTGATCTCAACGGATAAGATTTTCTAAGCTGATGCACTAACCTGCCCTCTAACAAAGTCTCTGAAAGCTGAAGATAAAAGGTTCATCTGGTCCAGAGGGTCTCCTTCATTTTGGGACAAAGAGCTGAGGTTATTCACCTCCACAGGGTCACTGGCACATCAGCACTTCAGAAAGGCCCTTCTGGTGGTCATCAGAAGCAGCAAGTTAAAGGCAGGGCAGAAAAGGAGAAAGAGCTGTGTTTCTTCTGTTCTTTCCCATCTACCCCAGGCGTTGTGCATGCCAATGCAGAGGTGACACAGGCACAGTGGAACCAGACTTCTTTTTTAAGCAGCATCAGGGCTGATAACTGAGCTGTAAAGAGCCTCTCTATTTGTCCTATAGTCTCTTGTGACTCTACAGACTGCAAAATGCAAAACAGAGATGTCCCTACATTTGGAATTCACACAGAGCTTTCTAAAGCCACGTGACACTGTGATAAAAACTACAACAGTCTTTAAAGGTCCTGAGTCCCCAGGTTCTCTGCGGTGGGGACTGGGCTGGTTATCTCTCACTCTCATGCCAGATCCACAGGGATCACTTACTCACAGGCCATGGAGGTAATGGGGCTGGGCTCAGTAGCACAGGACAAACCAGCTCTATGTGCATCTAGGACATATAGATCTATAAATATATAGCCTCTGCCAGAGCTAACCATCTCCAAAGTTTTTGGGTATATACTACAATTCTGAGCTCAAAGAAGTCCAGCAAAGACATTTGATTTGATATCTCTGCCCAGAGCTAGACCATATAATAATTTTGGTTCAGGTATATCTCTGGTACATCTCTGAGAGCAAACCTCATCCTCCTTTATACACAGGTTGATGCCTGCGTGCATACATGGGCAAATGTAGAACGGTCTCTGGGGATGGCAGGCAGTCAAGGGTGGAATCTTGCACACTGGGAGCCCACAGTGATTTCAGCTGATAAATAAATAATGAGTGCCAGCTTCTGACAGTGCCAATTTCTTAACCTTTGGAATCATTAATGACTTCTCCCTTCCACTGGAAAAAAAAAAAAAAAGCCTGCAGTTCCTGAAGCTTTCTAAGACACAAGCAAAGCATTTAGCACCACAAATAAGCTCGTAATTTGACAGGCAAAATGCCAGGAAAAGTGAAAGCAGATTTCTCCCTCCAAGGCCCTGAATATCTTAGTAATTCTTTGCTTGTTTTCCAAATGCTATTTCCTTTTTGTTTAATCACAGGTTCAGGTCAAGATACTCTTCAAAATATCATGCCCTGTCCACGTGCATTTTCTTAACCTTAAGGATGCTCAGTTTCCTACTTTGCCAGCCAAAACAAACACAACACAGAAATGCCTACGCACGTCCAAAGCAGCCACCGAGTAGCTTTCATTTTTAATTTACTGTAAGATGAGTGTACCATCCATCCATGTATTTTTTCCCCTCATGTGCAAAGCCAGCATCTATAACAAGTATTTGAGAAGCTGTATTTGGCATGAAACTCATCAAAAGGAATTAGTTACAGTAAATGAACACTAACTTTATATGGCAGGGCTACAAAAAAAAGTTGAGGCTGATCAAGGCCATAGGCAGAATATTTAAGGTCCTTGAAAATGAAATAATGCTTTGCCCTCTCTAAGCACCCTTCAGACAAAGAGCCCAATGGGTTTTCACAAGGACTGTAGAAGAGCCTCTCTGCCCTAGATTTCCTGTTGGAGAGGAGCCTTTGGCTGCTCTCTCAGGGTGGGACTATTTTTCTTCCCCTCATTGCTCTCTGAAGGACTAGGTTTCCCCACCACAGCTGGCTGTCCAGTTCTGCATGCATACTTCAGCACTCTCCTATCTAAGCAAGTGGTTCAGGAAAAAGAATAACAGCCTTCACTGCCTTTCTGTGAATTGTGGCGTAAGTAGAAGGGGACTGTTGCACCACTGTCATTGAGTCACAGCAAAAGAAATTCTCACTAGATATAGAGGAAAAAAAAAAATCACATGCCCTGTGAGGTTATGGGTAAGGTGTGCTTCTGGCCCTTCTCTTTCCAAAATGCACCATTTTGATAGGCACTTGGCTGCTTTCCTGCAGGGATGGCAAGGCATGAAGTTAAACAATCACTCCACATACACACCTATTTTTGAGGAGAAGCTCACACCCTGGAGGCAATTTATGCAAATTTTGTGAAATGAAATGACTTCTTGAAGAGCACGCTGTACATCGGTAACAAAGCGTGACTGCACTCTGGTAGTCTGAGCACTAGTGCCTTGTAGCCAGAAGTCACTTGAGGAAGGGAAAAGAATGTTTTTGTGGGCAGTCTCTGTAAAAAAAACAAAACCCTTAACATGGTGAAATGCCAGCTGTGATTATACCACGTAAACCATCTGAAATACACAGGTCAAATGGCAAAAAATTAATCTTAAAATTAACCCCTATCAATCAGATTAAAGGGAGAAGAATGACATAAAGAATTTAATTTTACTTTGTACTCACCAGGGAAACAATGGACTCTGGCCTTGTTCATTAATATTTAATAAGAACTTTATTAACTTTCTTAAATAAAGGATTTGATTTCTGACTTGTACCTACTTCTTAGATCCCAGTGGAACTCATATTCTCTATTATCAGCTTTTGCATTTGCTCTTGGGATCTTTTTTATTATTATTTTTTTTAATTTCTGGTTTTCTTCCTCTTCTTGACAATGAATCATAGAGAAGTTAGCCAAGCCGTGGGACAAAGACACCACAGCATCTGGAATGGCTGCAGGAGTGAGAACTGCACGCTAGTTGACTTGCACATAGACATGGACCTGTTTCTCTTGCAGTCCAGTGCAGGCCAATTGTCAAGGGTCTTGGCCTCCTAAGAGCTCCCCAGCCTGATCCTACAGCCCATTCAATGCAGAAAGGTAGCTGCTAGCTGTCCATCCCTGGAGTCTGCCTCACTCAAACAGGGGAGCAGCCTAGGAACAGCACAGTGGTGACTCCCAGCCTGGCTAAGATAGAATCAACCTATCACTCCCTATCTGTGCCACTCACGTACCACACATCCCACTATCTGGTGTGCAGGATTGATGAAAAAGGGAGTGGGGGAAAAAAGACCCTCAAAGCCAGCACTTCTTACTGACATGTGGTTGGGGAGAGGGGAGCTGATGTCAGACAGGTGAGGAGCCCTCCTCTACTGCTGTTGCAGGTGCCAGCAATTCCCTACCTCCGCCTTTGGCAAGCAGTAATTAGTTGAGGAGTGCATTAATTTGCTGTGTGTGCGAGGAGCTCAGAATGTATATTGGTTAATTTAATGACAAAAATTATTTGCTTCCTAGCTAGTTCTTGATGTGTATTTACTTGGGTGCAGGAATACCTAGGCTGAATGGAGAGGGACCATGGGCCACCTAGGAGCTGCTATACCAAAGAGAAATGGGGAACCTGAGGATGCTTGGCCCTGCTGGGCTCCTGAAGACGCTGAGGCTGATGGAGGTAGGTCTGGCTTCCCATTTGCTCCAGAGACCTTGTTGAAATGGAAGAAAGCACCTTCTTGTGGGACAGCAGCAGAGGCTTTTTTTTTGTGTGTGTGTGTGTGTGTGTGTGTATGTGTATGTGTATGTGTAGCAGTACAGTTTTTGTATTGAAGAACTTGGTAATGGTTTCCTGCTATTCTGGAATTTCTTCCTGCTGCAAGCTGCAAAATTTCCCAAGATACAAAAAACACAGGATTTTAGTCAGATTTTGAAGTCAGTGAGAAATTTGTGATAGTCTAAGAAATTTCTGTGATGTTTTCCTGGTGTTGTTTGTGAAACACCGCATACAATGGGTGCACTGCATACGCCTTCTGAGCTGGAAGATGAAGTTGAGGGAGCGGTTCCAGGTTTGCCTGCATGTAATGGTGATTAATTTGGCCAAAAGTCTGTGACAAGAACAATCACAAATGATTTCTGAAGTTGATTGTATTATTCCATCATGCAGAAATGGCAAACTACCGGCCCACTTTTCTTTCAGAGGATATGATTAATTCCCATTGATTTAATCACTGTTGGTGTGTGTGTTTGTGTGGCAAGCAGGGACAGAGCAAGGGGAGAAGGAAGGACCCAGCAGCAGAGAACTAAACATTATTTCTAATCCTGAATTTTCCTTGCTTGGAGTTACTGAAAGGTCTTGGCTACAGGATAACGTACATACATCTACTTTATTTTCTGCTGTAAACAGCAAAGTATTTTGTGAATACGGGAATATGGATAGTCAAGTCAGATTACTTCACTGTTTGTGTTAGAGGGCTGCAAGTTTGGATTTGAGAGGTTTACAGTATCACAGTGCAGGGTCTCAAAAAAAAAAACCAAAACAAATTCCTGCTAAAATGGAAACACCTTCCCTATGAGAACTGCTTGCACAACTGTTGGCAGCTTGCAAAGCCTACATAATTGGTCATGGGGATAAAGGACAGAAATATTCCTAGGTCCAGCACTTTTTTTTTTGCCCATTTCAGTATTGCTCTTTAAAGCAAAATGACCATTCTCGTGTATTCTCCTGTATATTAGCTATTTCTTCTGACAACTTTCTACTTTTTGCAATAAAAGAGCATTGTCTCTCAAGGACATCTAATCCCTATTACTTGCTTTCAGTTGTTCATTTATGTGGCAAGAAAGGTCATGGTTTAGCTGAGATAAAATGGGCTGATCCTGTAATTTTTTTTCTTTTACTTTTCTTTGTTTTACAATCTATTTAGGATTAGAAACTTTCTTAGAAGATGCAATTCTCCCAAAATGGAGTTTGTGTCAAAAAAAAAGGAAAGGCAAGGAAAAATGTTTGAAAAGTTTGAAAGTTGTTCTTCCAGCAATCTTAAAAAAAAAAAAAAAAAAAAAAAAGCCCATTAAAAATGTCTTGACATTTTCCAAATGAAACTTAAACCTTTGTTTCAAAAGGACATTTTTCATTTTAAAAGTGACTCAAACGAAAAAGAAACGAAGTTCAACAAAAGAACTAAGCACCTAGAGAATAAAGTGCTTGGATTGACTGGTTTAATCTGAACTATCGTGTTGAGAAACATAACGAACTACCAAAACAATTTGCTGTAATCAAAATAATATTTCCTGATTTGTCAACAAAGGGAAAAAATACATGTTTTTTTGTACCCCCTGGCTTTAAGTTGAACCCAAGGAAGGACAAAGTGAACGCTTTTTATTTCATCTCCAGTAACAGCAAAACCTTGAGTGACAGAAGAGTTGCTACAATTCTAAATTCTTTTTTAAGTAACAGCAGCTTGGTTGCACAAGCACAGCAACAACAAACTCGACTATCTTCTTTTTGGGGATATGCGAACTACAGCCCAAGATCATAACGCAGACCATTAAAAAAATTTGGTTGATGGTCAGCCCTGAAACTGGCCAGTTGCAACTAGATCAGTGAGCCAAGAGGCACTACCAGATCTTTTGAACTGTCATAATCTCTCACCTAAACACAGTCCCGAGACCTTTAGTTTTGTTTCTACACCCCCATGTCACTGACCTGGCTGCCCCCTGTATGCAGCTTCTTTGCAGCTCTTTCCACATCACCTTCAGTACTGCAGCTGTTGCCTATGGGTACTGAGCAGGAAGGCTAAAAATACCCTGTAGTGCATGCCACCACGTAGCAGGAGAATTTATTTCTCCATACTAAATCCCTCCATGTGGGTTCAGCTACTCTTCCTGCCTGGGCTAGCACATGCTGTCTAGGATTAAACTGTCTATGAAAGTGAGACCTGCTGGGAGCAATGCAAGCCCCCTGGCCACAGTCCCCAAACAGAGCCCTCCATTTTCTCAGATGCCTCCTCAGGAGGCTGCTCTCTCACAGGGGTCAGCAGCTGCTTCACTTCCCAGTTTCAGAGGTAGTCCAGACCGAGGGAGAGGTGGGGGTGGGTCCCAAGGTAGATTGGTACGGCACCAAGGTCATAGCTGCATGTCCCCTGTCTCCCTATACCTGCCTTATGGAAAGAGTGCTTTGGGATCCTGAATATTCATGCAGTGTTTCATGGGTACCCTCACGGGGCTTTACGGCATTTAAAGAGCATTTTTTAACAGCAGAAACTCTGCTGATTGCATGGTGCCCACAGTGTGCTACCAAGGATGGCTGGAACATTACGGAGTCTAAAAAGAGCCTTTCAGAAGTGTCACTCCTACACACCAGGGTACAGCAGGAGGTTCTCAGCGGCAGTCTGTGTGTCACTCACAGCGGGGACTGCTGGCACAATGGTTTCTGATTTTGCTGCCTATTCAGTATTATTTGTTATATGTTGATATTGTTGATGCACTTAAAGAGATTATATATTTTTCCCATGGCATAAACAAAATGACTTTCATTTTGCAAGGAGAGTAATGGTAATGAGAAGTCAGGCTTCAAGGGGGAAATGATGGTAAGGTTGATGGCAAGGAGAAATAAATCTTGAATGCTCAACTTGGGCTGAGCTGACTGCCATTTCCTTAAATAAATTAATAATTTCAAGTCCACACATGTCCTTACCTTATGGGGGGGGCAGGGAAGAGCCTGCAGCCTCACAGTGGGTAATGTTTCTAGTAGCTGTTCCCTTGCCATTAGCTCAAATCCAGCTTCAGACAAAATATGGGCTTGGTGGTTCTTCTTGGACTGATGTCAAAGCCTTGCCCCTGCCTTGAAGCAGCCCAGAGCTAGACATGATCACAGAGACAAAAAGATGATGTAAGGACTCCTCTGAAAGCAGCCAGGCTTAAAGGTTACTTGAGGAGCAGCTCTGGCTTTTCTCCCCCTAAATCATCCTTCCCTTGCTCAAGTGCAATGGTGATAAACTAGGTCAAAATGGGAAGGGGGCATCTTGTTATGAATAACTCTGAGTTGCTGCTCCCTGGAAGATGCTGAAAATTAATTTGTCTTCAGTTCTCATGGGGCAGCATACTGTATATTACAGCCACTTTTTAATTTGTGTTTTTTTTCCCCACCCAAATACAGAAGAGTGGCAGCTGAGTTGCTGTATGAGAATAGCATTAAAATGTGTAATGCACCATAAATAAATAGAAATAGACAGCCAGGAAGCTGTGGTAATCACTGCTTTGATGTAGCATGAATTATGATGTGTGTATATATGTGAGTGGGGAGGTGGGGGGTGTTTAAGGGCTTCATGTTTCTTGTGGTGCTTGTTTTGACTCCACTGCAGTTGCTCTGGGAAGAGAGCAAACCCAGTCTATCATTTGCATATCTCCACCTTCCTACTGACAGCTGCTGTTCCTTGACTTGGAGACAAGGGGTGCAGCCTATGCTGCCTGTTCCCCTGGGATCTTCCCTCCTCTACACCCCTCTGTCCCCTCCCTATCCCTGTGCCCTATAACAAAGCAGGAGTAAAAATCTCTCCTTCTCCCAGGAAGTGGGTTAAGGTCCTTCTGCCACCCTGGGAGGATCTCTCTACCAGCCTCACCTTCCAGAAGGAACTGATTTATGTTCCTTTGGCCTCATCTACATCAGGCTGTTTTTTTGTTGTTGTTACTTTTCCCTGCTGACAGCCCACTGATACTGGGATAGCAAAAGCCACAGTGGATGTGTTAAAGCAGGCAGGTGAGGTTATTAAGAAGATGGCCTCATATTTTGCTTGAGGTACTCAACATTAGGAAGGTGGCTGCTGAATCCTGGTGCTTTGAGATCAATAAGATACCTGCAGTAGGTGGAAAGACAGGAAAGCCAGCAGAAAAAAGATATGGTGCGGGTGTCTCCTTGTTGGTTATTCTCTGTCGACGTCCCAGGGACTCCTTTAGCTGGCACAGCACGCCGCTCGCTGGAAATAATCTCCTGCCCATCCCTACAGCAGCAGCAAGGCAGTTTATTAAAACAGCCCTGCTTTCCTCTTGTGCTCTTTGCATTAATGTTTTTACCTGCAGCCAATAGCCTCCCCCTGAAAAACCTGTTGGGTCTGAATGGCCACAAATGAGTCTGAAAGTGCTTAAGTGCTGCTCAGGTTCAATGAATTCTCTGACCTTATGATAATTTAGGTGTCACAGGGCACCAATAAATGCCAAAACTCGCCTGCCAGTCTGTAACTAGCTGCACAGCTGCTGCAGAGCAGAGTGCCTGTACTCAGCATGCCTGTGAGGCTCGGCTGGGAGCAGCCAGGCCCTCAGGCCTGCACCCATGAATGCACTCGCATGGCTCCAGGGCTGGAGTGGGGCCTCTCCTTGGGCTCAGGGAAAACAGTGTCCTGTTCAACTGTGGGCTCTTCTCTGGGCCCTGAGTTAAAACACCATCACACACCTCACAGTCCATTTATAAGACATGCTATTTTCTAACCAAGGGGAGGCAGAGTAAGTGCAGGGCTGCATGGCCTGGTCTTTTTGCCAGCAGTTGTCTCAGACAGGGAGAAGGTCTAAAAACCCAGAAACAGGAGTACTCAAATATTCACACCTTGTTTCATTCAGCCTCATCAAGCCTGTCCGGCTTAGATGGTTGTAATTAACTGCTGAGAATGGGTAAAGATTTCTTGAAGCTGCAACATATTGACATAACCAAAGGCCAAGCAAAAACTATCCACAGGCAGGAAGGATTTTAGTGGGACAGTTTCAATGGGAATTCAGTGTCTAAATATCTCCAGGCACCTGAAGCTAGATTTTTTCATGTCACTTAACAGTGTTACTCTTTATTTTATTCTCATTTTAGCAAAGAGGGAAGGCTGTGCATTGAAATCTTTCTACATATAGAAAACTGCAATACATAAAAGCAGCAGGCAGCTCTGCTATTTTTCTCCACAGAATAATGATGCAACTTGGTGGAGGTGAGCCTCAAGTTAAAACTGTCACTAGCCTCCTCCCAAATCTGAAGGATGCGATTACCTTTATTCATAGGCTTTAACAATTTTGTGAGAGAATCGCTTGCTACTGCACAGCATAGCTGTGCTCCAACAGTTGCATTAGGAAATGCTGTCACAGCGCACATATATTGCCACACGTGGTAATTACTCAAATTGCAAGGCAATTATCATTCCAGTACAGAAATAGCTGACTTGCACTTGCATCCCAAATGCAAGGAACACCTTCCTCATTCAGACGTAGCAGGCCTAATTCTGTATGATATTATAGCTCCATTGCCCTCCAGCAACACAAGAGGCCAAAAATAGCCTCTGGGGAGCAATCTTCAACATAAGATGTTCATCCCAGGCCATCTGTTGACATACCGTAGGGCCTCGATACTAGCTCAGTGCAACTCTCTCATAAACCTCTGCCCAGGGCCCTTGTTGGGAAGGGGCCATGTGTTTGACATATGCAAAAGGAGAGCACTGCAGAGCAGTTACTCTCAGGCAGCTTACAGTCCCACAGGCTAAATTAAACTCAGTACAGAAGACAACAATAATTCATGTAGTGCCCCTTCCCTTCCCTCTTTCCAGTTCCAAAATACTATCTCCTTCCCTCTTGCTCTCTGATTATCCTCTGGCAGACCCACAGTAACCCCTTTTCCTGTTGAGAATTGGGGTGCGACCTGGCAGGGAGCCAGCAGTGGTGTATTTTGGAGTGGGATGTGGACAGGGATGGGAAGAGGAGCAGGCTTTGGCTCTTTTATTCCAGTAAGCTGCTCCCTTTGGAGAGCAGTATGACAGAAAGGAATGCTACTGTGGATGGCCATTAGGAAGCCCATGGTTTGCCCCTTCCACAAGTGCTCATATCTCTGTTGGCATCATGTGGTGTGCAGAAGTATAAGAGGAGGAGCTGCATTGACACCTCATTACGTTTTCCTTCTGCTGCTTTTTGACCCCTTTTCCTTCCTGCTCAAGTCCTTCCACACTCACCACCTTCCCCTTTCCACCTGGAAATATTATTATCAGGATAAAAGAATGATGCCCAGGAGAAATGTGTGATGGCAGAGCTTCTGTCTGTTTCTGTAGACAGCAGAGTGAAGTGCCATGTCTCTACCTTTGTCCCAGAGTGCTGGCTTATGGTGAAGCAGAAGGTTTCAGGTAGGGCGTGGGATGCAATTGCTTGTCTTGCAGAGGTATAACCTCTACATTCCTTTTGTTCAGGACAGAAGCTCTCTTCTTTTTCAGGATTTCTGTGGCTTTGGCAGGAATGGAGCTCATGGTTCTCTCCTCCATGGGGGCCCATAATGTGCCCCGGCTTTCACACCGTGCCTCTGAAGCGCAAAGCAGAGGGTTACTACCTCCATCTATCTGCCAAGCACCAATAGTTCAGACACGGGCTGCAACCTAAATTTACCTTCTCTTCCTGTGTTTGGATGTTGCTCTCAGCATAAATCATACTTCTGTTGTGTACAATACTTTCAAAACTTTAAGATTGCTTCAAAAGTAATATAAATATAAGACATATCAACTACTATCAAGATTACTTTTTGCTCTTTGTGAAGACTGGAATTGGTCTATTAACAATACAAAATGACTTTTCATAAATCATCTACCTTTTTTTGTTATCTTTGGAGGCAAAAGCCATCCAGTAAGACTGTGAGAATTTTTTTTATACTTTCTTGATCAGAGGGGAAAAAAAAAGTATTAAACTTCAAAAGAACATAAGGAGATTTCACAATGCAAGAGTTATTTGACAATGCAATCCTAACTATAACAAATTATTCTGCTAATGTATAATGTAAGTAAAGCATACTTAAACCAGCACAAAGGTTGATATATCTAGAATTCTGGGAGGTTTTTTGTTTGTTTGTGGTTTTTGTTTGTTTGTTTGTTTGTTTTTTCCCTTTGCAAAACAGAAGGAAATCAAGTAGATTTTTTTTTAATGAAAAATTATGGACACTTCAGTTAACTCCGGGTCAACAAAAGGTTTGTCATTGTCTTAAATGAAGTCAGAATCATGCTATTGCAGTCCTGCTTAGTATCATAAAATTGTCAAGCTGACAATTTGCTTCTTGATTGTTAATTTTTTAAAATATTTTAAACCATAAATTGTTTATAGCTATTTATTCTCCTTTGTTTTTGATTGTAGCCATTGGAATAAATTTTACTTTACACTGGAATTTTATTTTGCATTCTGAGGACATAATATTTTTGTTTTTTATGCTCTTTGAGTGCTCTGCATTTGTCCAAAAGATAAGTATGCCAGTGAGTGACTGCATGCAGGTTCAGTGTTCTGCTTTCAGGCAGTTTACAATATTCAGTGTCTCTTCTGAGTAGGGGTTTGCATTTTATTATTGCTGTTTTTTGGTAAACCTTCTGACACATTACTGCTAGGATTTCAGGTTAATCCAGTATTATAGCTCTCAGCATTTCTTCTTCATATTTGCTAGGCTTTTTTGTTTGTTTATTATTATTATTTTCAAAGAATAACATGAATTAAATGTGTATATAAAACCATTTTACCTCATAAAACATATCACAATTGTAGGAAGATAGTACTAGCATGAAAATATTAGTACCTACTGCATTCATCCAACTGTTCATTAAAAAGAAAGATACTTTCTCTAAATTGGTTAAGTTTTAAGGTCATGTATCTCCTTTTAATAGCCCAATCTTTGAAGGAGCATTCTTTCAGTTGTTAAATTGGCTCTAAACATAAAGTTTATGTGCACGAGCATGAAATTTGTATTCACACAGATAACTAAGACAAGGCTTATATCTTTTTCCCCCAAAGGCGTGTTTTCCCACCTTTAAAATGCTTCTACTCTTGAGGCATGAAAGTGTGTGAGCCAGGTCCTCAGATTTCTCATCTACCTGACATATGGAAAAATTTGAGAACAAAAACTTCTCATAAGCGCCTACTCATTAACCCTGCATCATGGGGTTAAAGCTCAGAGAAGGTGATAATAAACTTTGTTGACAAATTCTTGGCTCTAAGATATGGCAGACAGAAAGAAGAATTTCTGTGTAAAAAAAAAAAAAAAAAAAAGCAAATTTAGCTGTCTGACAGCAGCTGAGGTCTGAATGCTGTAGCAAATGGACGCTCTCTGAGTTATAGGAGTTAAAGGTCAGTCATTCGAACATCAGTTATTTTATTTGACTTACATAATTAGTAGCCATTAGCAGCCATTTCAACAGTCTGGTGATTGTTTATTTACTTTTGCTTCATGTCCCCAGCGCAGCACAGAACAGTCTCAACACACTGATATATCTAGCAGAAAAAAAAAAAAAAAGCCTATCCTGTAGTCAGAGGTGTCATTGCAGCAAGGACAGAGACACTTTTAGTGTCTGGTACCACTAAAAGAATGCTTTACATTATGGACCTCAGTGCACAGCAGCTGCTTCAGCATGTACTCATCATTCCTGGTCAGATTTATCCAATTTATCCTGGTCCCTCAGTGCCACAGTGTGCTGCTGCTGCTTCCCAACATGGTTTGCTCAGTACTAGAATAAATATTTCTGCTGGAAACACGGCTCATCCTTTTGTGAACAGGCTTACAGAAACAGGGATGCATCATTCCTCCTGTTTTAAAACACTTATGCAAGATTTGGGGAGTTTGTGTGGCAGGGTTGACTGGTGAGGTAAGTTCTCTGACAGGAAAATGAGCAAAAAACAGAGGCAGAGGCACTACTGCCAGAATTGCAGCCTCAGTGGTGCTCTGGGAAGCATAGCCACTTCCCAGATACCCATGCTAACTCACTCTCTGCTTACCTACTGATACCATGGTTTTGCAGATCCAGAGCAGCCTTGGTCATGAAGATGGTTCAGTTGCCTTAAATGAAACTGCTTGTATAAAGCATGGGATTATCATGAAACAAAAAGTTAAGCTTCAGGAAGTGAATAGAATCTAAAGTCATGTGACGTAGATGCAGTCAGAAGTCCCTGTGATTTTACTACCAGTAAGGGATTAGGTGAAATAAATGTTTCAGCTCATCATCCCTCATCACTGCAATCCTCTTTTTGCGCTCACTAGTGAAAGAATATATGCTTGCTTCTCTATTTACTGCCATTGGCCTGTATCAGAGTTTACTCTACACCTTGCTGATTAATTCTGATAGCTAGAAATAATGCCATGAAGATGTTTTTAAATTAAATTATTATAGGGAAAAGTTCTGCACAAAATTAGGAGAAATTCCATCACCATAATGGTGTTTGTAAAGGAGATCTAAATTTTCCTCCAAACTGTATACTAACTGCTTAAATCCCCTCACCTCTGACTTTTTCTTTCACCCTAAAGTTAAAGATATTGATACGATAATATGAACTAGAAAAAACAGTTTTGTCTTTATAATTTCTTCTTTCAGTCAAATAGCTATGAAAATAACTTAAAATAAACTTTAATGCCTGGGTCATATATATGCCTGGAGCTAAAAGGATGGTGTTTGAGGATGGTAGATGAACATCTTGGTCTCTTCTGGCCTCAAAAAGCAATGAAATCAGGTCTCCAAGCTCTGGGAGTGGGCACCTGTGTTCCCTTGTCAGGCCAAGCCTTTTCAGAGCAATTTGAAGACCATCTAGGGACCTGTGGTAACACCACAAGTGTGGAGTCAGTGGGAGTATTTCTAACACAACACTTAGTGATCAAAGTAGCCTGTGAATGCAACACAAGGAGAAGCAGTCCTGGGTATTTCATGAAAATTTTCTTACCTAGCTAAATTTCATGAAAATTTTCTTACCTAGCAAGGGTCGTACAGGCTAGGTAACTGGTCAGACTGTGAAGTTTCAATGTCAGTAGCTGTCTTTGGGAACATTTGTCCTTAGTCTTATTTGCATCTGAGTTTATTCTGAAAAATCTGGAAATTGATGCAAACTTCAGCCTGCCAGATCAGACCTGGCCTCAGGGCCAAAAAAAATGGAGGAGCTGGTAGTCACAGTGTGAGCTGGTATGGCCAGCCATATGATGGGGAAGAGTGGCCCTATGGATCCTATCCTAGGCTCTACCTTGCCGGTAAGGACCTACTGCCAAATGCAGTGGCTGGCCACCTCCTTCATCCTGATAGCCACGCATTTGCAGACGTTATCCCCAAACAACAAAAGAGGGGCTAAACCAGCTGAAACTTGGCCAGTTCAGGTGATGCACTACTTTGCTACCTCAGAGTTCATTACAAACCTCGCAATGCTTTCTGGATCTAGGAGATAAACAAGGGAGTTTAGTTAAATGTATTGACTTATTAAGAGTGACTTCCTTCAAGATTTAGTGTACTTCATTTGTTTCCTGTCACGGGTAATTGTAGATAAAGATACCGAAATACATGAGGGCTGTCAGTTTTCCAGATACTCAGTAATACTACTGTCCTCATTTCTTAGCTTATTTCTTTTTTAGATTAGTAAGTAATCTGTGATTTACAGCAACATACCATATTTTTAACCTTTTTTCCTGCAAAGTTGTCAAAAATTCAGGAAAGCAACTGTGTTTGCAATTAATTATACAGCAAATTTCAAATCTTAGTTTAATTCTAGAAGCAGTAGAGTCTTTGGAATCTGAAATACAAATTCTGGTGTGAATAGATAGCTACTTCTTGGAGCAACTAATCTGAAACTCCCCCAGAATAGTTTTATTTTATTAATTTTCTCTGAATCAATAGGTGGATGCTGGATCAGACAGTAAATACTTAACTTGCATCATCACATCATGAGTGAAAACATGGGGAAAAAAAAGTGATCGTGTTTAGTTTATAAAAATGGAAAAATGGAAAACTGTGTAGAAGTGAAGAGAAATAGTCAAAAGGATTAGACAAAGAATTAAATGCTTAGAGAAGTGTGCTTTATTAGGCCATGAGTGTCCGTATATTTCACATATTAAAAAAAAATCAAAAAAAAGCTGGTATACTTAAATAACAGAATAAAGGAAGCTATTAGAAGTGAAATAGCCATCCATTTGAATGTGGAAATACTTTCCAAAAGATGAAAATAGAAGACAACTTGAACTCATCCTGTTAAATGTAGAACTCTAATGAGACATTTAAAATAAAATAAAAAATTTTAAGAATAACTTCCTAAAGGCACTGAAATGACTAATGAGAATGTTCTCTGATACCTCAGAAACAGGAAGTCCGTTAGAAAGTCAATGGTCTGAAAGATGATTAAGGTATAAATAGGATATTCCAGGAAGCTAGGGTCATGGCAAGAAAGCTAAACTAACGAATTGCATCAGTATTCTCTGTGGAAGAGATCATGGGGGTTTCTGTGAACCATTCTATACAGGGACAAGCCTTAAGAACAATGTCAAAGAAAACATTTTCAGAGCAGTTCAATAAAATGAACAATAGCAAATCTCAAGGACCAGGTAGCATTCAACTAAGCATTCTAAAGAAGTTAAAATATGAGACTGTTAAACTACTAATTTCTGAAATCAGCCTTGAAAGCAGAGAAACAGAAGGTGGCAAATGTGATGCTATTGGGGGAAAAAAAAAAAAAAAAAAAAAAAAAAAAACAGTTTAAAAAGCAGAGCCGAAGAACTACTGACCAGTAAAATTGATTTCTGTACCAGACAAATTGGTTCAGATCATAGAAAATAGAAGTGGTAAACACATCATTTTGTAGAGAGAAAATATGGCTCACAAATCCATTAGCATCTTTTGACGAAGTTAATGAGAATCAGGCTAGGGGCATGCTGTCTGCTGTAGTGGACTTGAGTTTTCAAGAAGTTGTTTGCATCACCAAAAGGTCTTAAAGAAATTAATCAGTCATGGAATAAAATAGAGGACCCTTTATGTGGTTTAATAGAGAGTTAGGAAAAAAAAAAAAAAAAGAAACAAAGATCAGGGATGAACTGCCATCTTTACACAGTGTAAGACTGGAGATGAGCTGAATCCCACATGGCCCCTGTTGAGGGGCCAAGTCTTTAATTTAGACTTTGCAAGGATATAGAGCTGGAGATAGGCTATGCTTCGACTTCATAGCTTTAAAATATTTTCTTTAATCGGGAAATCAATATAATCTGCATACAGTTTGCACAGCTTGGTACATAGGCCTTTATGATTAGGATGTCACTGCAGTAGCATGTTAAGATTTTGTGGGTTAGCAGAGAAAGGAAGAAACAGTTTCTTAAGTTAGATGTTGCAATAGTGACAGGTATAAAGGAATATGTCACATTTACTTCAAATTTGACAGAGGTAGCAGATATTCTTCATGTGTATGTCAAGGAAATTAAATACTAATATTGACCCACCAACACTAGCAAAGACAGCTGTTGTCTGTGAGGATGAGAGAAAAGAAACAAACTGCCAGTCTGTAGGTCAAGATGTTTGAATTATAGTACTGTAAGAAGGAACAATTTTTTATTATTGAAATCTCAGGTTTTCCCAAATGGTTACACTCAAGCATCTTTATTATCCTATTGTATGAATTGATGCTCTCTTCTATGTTAAATTAAGCATTCCGAGAAATCTAGGTAAATTGTTCTAGTGGAGATGTACGGAGATGATCTTCGAAAGCTAATCATACTTGGTCACATGTATGAATGGTTGTCTCTGTGGAAATTAAAGAGTGAGCCTTCTCAGGCACTCCCAAATCTCAGCCCAAGAGTGAACCTTTATATCAGTGTGTATATATATATAATCTTGCTTTGATATTAAATAACTAACCTATCTCCTTTAGAAATGTTATCATCCTGTTTACCAAGATGCTTCAAAATATTATCTTTCAAATAAACAGCACTATAACTGTTGCATAAAATGTTCATAGTTCTGTACTAAGAATCTGTTCGTGAAGTGTATTGATGATACTTAGGATTGTAATTCTATCCTTCTGCTTGCAGAAAAACCATTTTTGGGCATTGTTAGCATGAGTATGTAATTTTTACTTCCAAGCAGATACATAACAGCCTAACAGCAAGGATCTTGTGTAAGAACTTTCACTGGAGCCATGAATAAAGAACAGGTAAATAAACGGTGGTATCTTTTGGTACAGGTTGCATACATTATGAACTCTTACACCTGCATACAAACTGTACATCTTGTGGGGGCTACTAGGTAGCATAATAGGTACCTGTATTGGGTATCCTGCCTGGGAAAACTCCTGTACGAGTAAATGATTAGCAGAAGTGGAATTAGCACAACTCCCAAGAAACCACAGCACAAAATTATTATAATAGTTGTAAAAATCTACTTTTCCACACTTACTATGATGATAAAGCTAGTAAAATAGATGAACGCAAGGATACCTACCACCTTTAAGAGTGACTCATTTGTTTCCTTTAGAATTCATTATTTTTCTCCCATCATTTAACTTTTTTTTTTCTGAAAATCATCTCTCTTCATACTAATGCCCCAGACAAAACACGTCGTATTCTGGGTATTATTTTTAAATCATACCCACAGAGATAATAAATATACTACCCAAATAAGTCAGTGGAAGACAAAACTGAAGCTTCCTAAAGGACAGCACTACCCAACACAAGTTCAGTCCATAATAAAAGCGCCACCAGTATACCTCTAATAGGTCACAGGGAAACAGGTCCTTGTAGAACTAGCTCCTTGTGCAAAGAAGTCTGGACCATGTAGGGTTTTCTGAGAGTTGCTTCAAAGATGCAGTAGTGCACATCAGTTCCAGAGGCACCACTCCTTTGTAAGAAAATTGTGTTTGTTCTTGAAGGTAACAAAGATCTCTCTGGTTGAGTTTCTATGCTGCTTTCCAGATATGATTAAATATAAATCATGAAGGCCATGTTGATTTCAAAGGAGTTGTTTCGGTTTATGTAGCTTATATGTATGGCTCATCTAGTACCATAGGCACCGCTCTTGTGTACTTTCTGGCACTGCCTTGTGCTTTGTGTAATACCAGGCACTGCCCTCACATTGCTCCAGGCTCTGGTTAGAGCAAATCAGTTCACATCAATTGACATGAACAGCGCCATGACAGGTTACACCATCTGAAATATGGACTTAATGTGCAAGGCAATGCCAATTTGATCTGACAGTGGCTTATAGTGACATTGAGCAGCTGTCAACAAGGACACAAGTGCATGAAGATAGAAAATCTGAGTCTTCTACCTGAATTCTTCATTAACTTATTGTAATTTTGCACATATTCAGTAAAATTCATGTTTGCAAGGAAGCCAGGTGAGAATTAGGTCAAGTAGCACAATTGTCACATATTTGTCCATGAAATTCTCTATGGAAATTATTGGAATGATACCCGCTACTTTCAGTTCTAAATTCAGCTCATTATTGTTTCTGATACTTTTTGCATCAAATCATTCAACCAGCTGACATTTTCAGAATAAGAAGAAAAAAATATTTGTTTTGTGATTCCTTATCCATAGGTTGCTCAAGGCCTGAAAAGTACCTCTGTGTCTTTGTCCTGTTCCTTCCTATACTCTTCTCCCAACAACCTGTTTGATAAGTCAGTATTGATAATGAGATGCTGGAAGAGCTGATCTTTTGGGTTTAGCTGGTTAGAGCCATTTCTTCATGTATGACAAAAGGGCAAATTAACCTAAATTTTGTCATCAAAAGTAAGAGACAAAAGATAATGCAATTTCATCCAATTCTGATTATATTTCTGAGAAATCAGGGAACTGCAAAACCGCCTAAAGTAAATAGTTGCCTTCGCTGACATTGCATCACTGATTTTTTCACAAGTATTTTTCATTAAATATATTTGATAATTCCTGTCCCATCAAGACTGCAAATTAAGCTAATCCCACCAGTGAAAAATGACAATGAACACTGACTTAGTAGGAATAGACTGTATCTAGGATACAGAACATCTCTGTTGCTTGGACAATGCCCTTGCCATCTGTGGGATGAGTTGACAGATAATATGTACAAATCTTTGTTAAAGTAATCGTAAAGTTTTATAGTTAAAATAGAGAAGGTCAAGCAGTCCAAAAATCTGGGTTTCTCTAGCAATCTTTAGCCTGGCTATATTCCACAACTGGAGTATTTTCATTCTTTCTTTGTTAAACATGTCATGTAATATATTCCTCTTTGACGCTAAATGTGTATGATAAGTACACAGGGCATGAATTGCAGTAGAGATAACTGTTGCCATAGGAACCTTAACTTTTGCATTTGCCAAGTTTGAATCTGTAACAGTGCAGTCATAAGATTGCAAGGCAGGGGGAGGTCACATCCCGCTGACCATCCCTTTGGAGGATTCCCTTCTTACCTACCTCCATGCCGGCTCCATGCTCTCACACATCGGACCAATGGCAAGACCATACAGATGTTGGGGGTGATACTGGAAACACTGCCAGGGTGATTCTTCAGGGGCTGTTCTGGTCCCTTCTGATCCTACAAACTTCCGAATGAGCCTATAAGGGCTTGAAGGCAGGATCAGGTCTGACCTGTGTTCATCAACCCAAGTGTTTAGCAACACTTGCCATTTTTTTCACAATTCCACTTGCAGCTACAGAAACACAAAACATCATATTTTATATTGTAAAAAGCCAGGATGTTTATTGTGTGATAACTTCTACTTGGACCCACCATAACCAGGAACTCTGCTCCAGGGGCATGAACAAATCTCTTTGTCTCATGAGCATTAATACCTGTAGTTTCTAGTGTAAAACGCTGTGCAGAAGCCTTCTTCCTGAGGCCCTTCTTTCTAACCTAGCCCCAAAATGGAAATTTCTGCCTTGCTCAAATGCTGATATATTAGTGTTTGTTTACTCCCAAACAGAACTGAAAACTTGAAACATAAAAGGCATGAAATAGAACTGCATAGTGAAACATCTGTTGCAGATAACAAAACTGCTCATTTCATGTTAGCTCAGTACTACACCGACTTTTTCTGAAGAGGCTCGTCACCTTGTGGGAATTTTATCTGATATCTCTTATTTTTTTGTTTTCCTGTGGCCCAGAATCTCTTGTTGAAATATATCTCCTGATAGATCGTAGTTCCTAATGGGGAGAAGCCTAAACTTGGTATCCACTGCTGACTTGTAGGAGCTTCTTCTGAAGGAATATCCAAGGAGAAGAGAGACAGAAAAACAGTTTATACTGGGGAAATGCTCAGCTACTGTTGAGATATTTTGATATAGCCTAGTGAAATAGCTAGCATGTCTCCTATGTATGCTGTACAACTTCTATGGGAATAAAATGCTCTTCCCAACAGTTTTCTGACCAATGATTTTTCATAGCCTGAAGGGGGGGAGAGAAGAATGGAAGGAATGGAAAGAAGGAATGGAAGGAGGGAAGGGAAGGAAAGAAGAAAGAAAGAAAATAAATAAAGAAAGAAAAAGAAATAAAGAAAGAAAGGAAGGAAGAAAGAAAGACAGACTAAGTGAGCTAGAAAAAAAGAATCCTGTCTCTTTTCCAAAACACATGCAGTTCTGAAAGAAAAGCAACAGTCAGTGGGAGCTGAAAGGTAGCTCCCCAAGCAGCAACCTTGTGTGCCATCATTTGATGAACAAAGTATTTGTTCTTTCTCTCTCTTGGGATGATCACCCATGCCAAATATTCTGGCATGTTCCTGAGCCTGCTGTCCAAATTATATTCACTTAGTAACAGGAGCATTTGTCTCTGAGTAATGCTCTAAGTTATACCACTGGGGTTTGCAGGGCCTGAGAATTTTCGGTATTGGAAAGGGAATAAAAGACTTCCTCCTTTCTCTGCAGGCAAGCAGAGACTTTGCATTCTCTCCATATAGGCTCTTCTTTGTTTTTTGTCCAGAGATTGTCTTAGATCCAAGTCAACCAATGAAAAGCTGATTATCACCTTCTCACCTTTAAATAGTAGGATTACAGAGAAGTTGATGCTGGGTAACCGATCTCCTTCTTGAGCAGCTGAGGGGGATAACTGTTATGATGAAACAAATTTGAAGACAGAATGAAAAAAAACGCCAAGCTAATGATTAATGCAGAGCCATAGATCCAAGTGTCATGGCTGACATTTGAATGATGACTCATAGTTATTTGTATCTATATAAAAAGAGAGCACAAATATGAGGACTGCTCCAAAAGTAGTGACTTCTATTTTATTATGTTGGCCCATGATGTCAGAGGTAGATAGTGGTGGTATGGCAGTAGAGATTGTCAGGAAGCCAACAATATTCCATTACATTATGTTGCTGTGCAACAGATGGCAGCGGAGTGGCAATCTGATAAAATGGTTTCTGACATGGAAGTACATGTGAAGCAAAGGTATGTAACTGAACTCTTCGATGAGGAAAAAGTTGCACCCATTGTCATTCATCAGTGTTGCTGAATGCTTATGTGAATGTTTTTGGAGACCTAACAGTGGATGGGCAAAACAGCCAGTGTGTGGTGCATTTCAGCAGTGGCAATAGCAACAGTGGGTCACCTTCACTGGTGCAGATTTTGACAAATGCATTATGCAGGTTCTTGTTCATTGCTGGTGAAAATGCATAGCTACTGGTGGAGACTATATTGAAAAATAGTGTTTTGTAGCTGAGAATTTGCTTTATTAAATAGTGTTATTGTGCTCTTTGTATCTGCTGTAGTTTCCATGGAAATAAATAGGAGGCATTACTTTCAGAGTGACCTACGTAAATAGCAATTTTAATTCCCACTGCAATAGACAACGAGTTTTTCCTCTGAAAGTGTTCACCATAGTGGAAAGTGTCTTTAGAAGCATTAAAGAGAAGAAAAACACCAATGCCAGTTAATGCTGACATCTCTCTCTTTTTTCTTCCCACAAGCTTACAACATTTTTTTTTTTTTTTTTTTTGATGTTTTGTTAATGACATGTATTTCCTCCTACTTATGGTGGATGCCTTGGAACTAAATTGGTTACTATTTAATTCCAGGAAATACTTACCACTACATTGCTGCAGGGCTAGCAGAGAGATGGAGGCTAATCTTTTTTCTCGGAGTAGACTAAGAAAAATAAGTTTCCTGGAATATCCACACTGTTTTGATTCTCAGGCTCACAGAATCACAGAATGGGTGAGATGACCTCTGAAGGTCATCAGGTCCAACCCCAGTACTTCAGCAGAGCAACCTAAAACAGGTTGCTCAGGATCACATCCAAAGGGCTTTTTGAAGATCTCTAAAGAAAGAGATTCCACAACTTTGGGCAAGCTGCACCAGCTCTCAGTCACTTGCAGAGCACAGAAGTGCTTCCCATTGTTTAGATGGAACCACCAGTTTGTGCCCATTACCTCATGTAATTTGTATATTGGTAAAGTTTCTTGGGATCAAGAGTCCTGGCAGTAAGAGAAACCAGAAACCACAAGAGCATGTTCCTGTTCTCCTTCTAACTCACCTAATGTAATGCAGGCAAATGTAACTTCAGAAGCTGACCCTCTCCACTTGAGCAACACACCTGGAAATGGGCCTGATTCTACTTTAAGCTGGTGCAATTTCAAGGAAGTAATCCTGATTTATACTCTGGTAACCAGGAGGAAATCAGATCCATCATATGCATAAGAGCAGTCATATTATAAAGGGGCTAGAGTTTTAAATGGCCATTTCAGCCAAGACAAATACATTTTCTTGTCACCCATCCTCACAGCCCATGACAGCTTAGAGCTCTGGTAGTTGGGTTTTGAACCAGAGGATGATAGGAATAAGCCATGAAAGCACCACAGACTGTCTTTTTGGCATTTTACTTTTTCCTCTGGTCTTCGTTATATCATCATAATCTAGATAAGAAGCAGCAGCACACAGTATGAGTAGCATTTTGATGTCATGCAGGCTGCTGAAGAAGTGAAAGATATAGCCTAGTTCAAGTGTCAGACATGCATCAGCAAGATTAATTTACAGCAAAGTCAGAAATTTGAGTAGATTTGAATTACACTCCTTCATAGTACAAAAAAAAAAAAAAAAAAAAAGAAAGAAAAGAAAAAAGAAAAGAAAAAAGTAAAAGAAAAAAGAAAAAAAAGTAAAAGAAAAAGGTTGCTCTATGAAAATTGATATGACATAGTGCAGAGGTGAAAGAAGAAATTGGTTTCTTTTTACTTTAAGGATAGCATCAGAGTCTAGTATTAAGCCAAGACAGTATGAATACCTAACACTCACATTAGAAGAGAAAGATATTCATCTTCCCCCACTCAGGCCATATTCTCCTTTTCTTTAATTGCTCTGGGGAAATACAGATTTACACTTGAGCCAGTAAAAGCAGGATGAACTCCTTTTCAGCATGCAAGAAGACAAGAGACACAGCCCACTCTGCAAAGCAGAAGAAAAAATTGCAAAGTAATTTTCACCAGCAAAACACATTTTCCCCTCCAGTATGAAGCAATGGGGAGCAGCAATCAAAATTGATTGTTCCAGTTAGAAGTCTGCATCACTAAGTTACCAAAAAGTAGCATGATGAGCTCAGCTTTTCTGACAACATGTTGTGGTAAATATAGACAGGAGCCTGTTAAGATTAAAGAGTTCTTTGGCACATCATACATTTTCTTGATTCACTGTGCATCATTAAGCTTTCCCTTTTTATGATGCTTTGTTTATTTCATGGACAAGCCATTAAATTCAAATTACATCTTGAAGGAAATTTACTTCTTTTGGGTCCTACAGTGGAAAGCTCTCATTATCTGTATTTGTATTTCTAATGCAGATGAATGGGTCAGATCTTAATAGCAGGTCAGACAGGTGAGATGTTTGTGGAAATATCAATAACATTTTTTTTTTTTTCTCTAGCTGCTCAGCTTCTAACTTTTCTTCTCATAATCTCCAAATATTTATATGGATATGTAAATCAGGGTAATAAAAATGATAGAAAACCTTTTTTTTTTCTTTTCCCTCCAGCTCCTGAGCTCTAAGTTTAATGTTTTACTGCTGATTATGGTGACATTAAATAGTCAGTAAAACAAGTATATCTGCATCTCACAGTGTGTAAACAGCATTTCAGATAGCTGTCTAAGATATTTAAAATTTTTCAGTTGTATGATATTTAAAATTGTATCCTTCCTTAGAAATCCTTTTTCTTCTTTGGCTGCTCAGTGGTCATGAATTTTATGAGTAAAAGGCTAGAGCTGTGTAATCAAATTCATTATACAGAAGTAGAAAGGCTTTATTTGCATTAATTTGGAAAGAAATTGTGTCACAAAGTCTCTCCTTTCATTGAAAGATAATAATTTTGTAATATTTAATAAAGTTCAAAGGTAAGTGCTCAGCTGAAGGTCTTGTGAAATTCTTAAAAGTCATCTAAATATTATCACAGTTTCTTTAATCAGTTTCTGACTTGTGCCCCATGGGAAACTTCCTTTTTCCCCTTTTGTTTTTAGATCAAGTGAAGATTTGCCTTATGCAAATAGCACAGCAAATATGTTTCTCAAAAATGTATCTCAAAAGCGAAAGAAGGTTTTTGTTTGTTTATTTCAACAATAGGATTTCTGGCTGGAGCTCATTCAAACTTTTACCATGTTTTAAGATACTTGTGACAAAAATGATTTCTGATCTTCTGATTCCTGGCTAGTCTTTGTTACCTTTCAAAACGTTTGCTTGTCAACTCTGCTGTTGTAGGGTACATTACCATTTACTAAGTGCATATGCCTTTATGCAGGGTGCTGAGTTTCTTGAATAAGGACAGAGTCAAGCATCTTGGAAGACATGCATAGACACCTGGTTTAGTGTTGTCCTCTCCAGTAATTTAGCCTATCTCCTCAACAATGACAGCATTTTATTTCTTTTCTTTCTCAGTTTCTCCTCCACCACTAGAAGATCTGATTCCACTTTTAGTGTATCAGTCACATTCCATTAGTTGCCACAAACTGCTACTGTCACTGATCTGAGATATGACACCAGACAGCCAGCCTGCCTGCTCCTCCAAGGTTCACTAGGCTTCTCTTTTGCTTCACGAATCCTAATTTTTGTTCTTTCGTAGAGCCAGCTTCTAACTGTGTGCATTTTATTTAAGTCACAAGATCTCAGAGACTGAAGAAAGGCTGTCTGAAAAAACCTTAATGGCTTGTTTCTTCCTCTTGGATTTTCCAAGAGTGTTTAATTTCATTTTCCAGCACCCAGAATGCATATCTTATTTTACTACTAACTCTTAGTCAAAAATGAGTTTTGTTTAATTCACTGGGCATTTTGCAAAATGCTATATTTATACTAGACTGTTTTATGATATTTATATTATGGCATAAATATTTTTGCAAGCATACTATAAAACAGATTGCATCTCCCCCTCACTGTGACTTCAGAGACTTTTTCCTGTTTTTTTTCTGAATGTAGTGGTGTCTTCCTATTGTTTTGAGGCCACTGGCTCCAGGCATACAGTTATTCATAGTCACAGACTTGCAAATACAGTCATATATAAACGATTATACAGACAGCTTTCAAAGAATGTAATCTGTATTTGGGAGCATGGATTAGAGTCTTGCACGGAGATTCAAAAACTAAACAAAGCATAGGGAATAGTTAATCAAAATGAAAGTGGGTAGAAAACCTTCAGGAACTGGTGAGATTTCTGAAAGATATTCCTTATCCATGTCAGAATTGAAAATTAAAATGTTTACTATTCTGAATGTCTTCAGAAAAATAATATTGACATAAATGTCTTGAGTTTGAAAGTGTAATTTTGGATTTAGAGTTGCTGAAAACCTTTTTCAAAGAAGATTAACTCTCCCAGAAGTAATTCTGAACTGAAGAACATGGTGCTTTCTGTAATAAAGTTGGGAGCTGGCAATGGGGACTTGGTGCTAGCTGCTGGTTTGGGTTTATAGGTTGGGAGTCAGGGTTTTCATCCCACAACCAGGGCTGAAACAGACCTCTAAGAGCGAAACGTTTCAGAGCAGACACCTCAGAGCATGGGAAGGAGGTCAAGAGCACCAGGAACATTCAGGCCACATGGAGTCTGATGGTCTCAAGTGTTCACAGGCTAAAAAAAGGCCCAGAATCCCAAGAGATTATATGTTGTATTATATACTATATCATGTTATATTATATAAGATTATAAGCCTCAGAGACTTTAGGAACTACTGTCCACAGTAGGTAGGATTTAAGCAGGCTTTAGCCTCTGTCTTCTCTTCTCAACATTCACTCAGCCAGTTCATTCACAAATACTGGCCTGTGCGTGAAAAACTTCTGAGGTATCCAGATGAGAGTTTTACTCAGAAGGGTCAGTCTGAAGGGAGATGACTAAAGCATAACAGCAGGAATGTTTTAGGGCCAATCTTACACCCCTGTCCTCTGTAGTTAGCATTTTATTTATTACCCTCTTTTATGTGATAGCACAGAGGGTAAATTAAATGCATTAACAAAATATTCAGATTGTAATAAATTGGGAAGCACCAGAGAGGAGAGATAAATACTACAGAATGGCCTAGTGATTAGAAACATGACCAAGAGAAAAAATGAGATTCATTAAGGAAAATGTAAGCTTGTAGGTCTGCACAAAATTAGCAAATGCACAGAAACCATAAAGCAGAGAGACAGCTGAAAGCTTTTCATTGGCCTTTATTATTTCTGATGTAGAATTTCATAGATTCTTTTATTTTTTTCCTACAAGTTCTTATCAATCAAAGAACGGAACCACCAGACCCGGATGTCCTGGCTTGGTAATTAATGGCCCTTACCGCTGCTGGAATAAGCATGTGTTCCACAAAAAAATTCCCAGGCAAAATCTGTTTAAAGGGATGTGCTAGCTATACAAGATTGGTACAGTTGATAGATGTTGTTAGTTTGTCATTCTGTACATTTTTAGAGAGGTTTAAACTGTATAAATGATTGTTAGGCATCAGAAAAATATCCTCCATTAAGGCAACAATGGGATGTTGAAGTTTTTTTCAGTGTTATATCCAAAGACCACGAAAGTCAATAGGAGTCTCTCTTAAGAGACATTTGGATCTGGCTTTTCAGGCTTATTTTTTTCCCTGTCTGCTTGGCTGTGAATTTAACAGAACTATGTGTTATTTGCAGTGGGAAGGCTATCCTTACAGCCAGAAGTCTTTTCTGTTAAAAAAAAATGGAGCTGAGAAGAGGAGGAAGAGTTGATTTAGAGAGCAAAACAAATGGCATTTTTTGTGGTGTTTTCAGCAGTGCAGTGTGTGTTTTCTATTTGTTAGAGTGCCAAATGCATGGTCTATTACACATAGCAGGACATGGCCCTCTGCTCTCCTATAACAGATTCAGTTACTTTTTTATTGTCTTGGAAGATCTTGCTGTATATGAAAAGCAAACTCCAGATCATTCCTTTCGTATACAAGGCAAGTGTGTGAGCAACCCTGTAGGGCTAAATTCAGAGATACCAGTGGAAGGTCCTGATTGCATATGGAGAATGATCAACCTGAAGTGATCCAATACTAATTGCTCTGATAGCGTGCAAGACTTACCTTGAAATTTCTCTGTAATGCTATTTTGTTCCATCAACTGAAATAAAGGTATCATGAACTCTCCTATCTGCCTGCGGTGGTATATTTTGTGATGGCTGCAGCACTGGTATATATACCCAGAATGTGAGAAGTGTAATAATTAATAGGCCTGATTCCACACTACTGAAGTTCCTAGGAGGCTTTCCATCAGTTTTAATGAGAGCTGAAATGTGCCTTAACTGAGCTATACCGGGAAGGAGAGGCTTTCTAAATTACATATTTCTTTAGCTCTGCAAAAGGTTCTTTGAGGGTCATCCTCTTTTCTGGGTGGAATGCACATTTCCAGCCACAAACAAAAGTACTGCTCATCCCACCTGACAAAGCATGTTGGCAAGATAAGGAGACAATAAAATAAACTTCAACCTCTCCAGCTCTCAGGCTATTTGTTCTGCAAAAGCCAGAAAAAAAAAGGCCAAAGGCTTAATAACTTAAAACTTCTGCAGTCCCAAAGGCCTCAAAGGAGAATAAATGCCAAACTCAGGGATGCCTACTCCATCACCAGTTCCCTGCTTTTATAGCAAAAAGATCAGTTAATCATAACCAGGGGTATGTGATCCCTCAGGCTGTTGAAACCAGGGATAAAAGCAACAGCAGAGTCCACAGCAGGTTATCAGGCAGAATTATGGCAGCCATATCTCCAGGCAATTGAGGTGCAAATAGCAATGAGAAAGTCTAACAGAAAAGAGAAGAGCTGTCTCTCCTCCTCGTGCATGGACTAAAATGGCTTTCATGAACAATGTCCAGGAGGAGATGCCCAGACTCTCAACACACACCTAACTTCTCCACCTGCCTCACCAACAGCAATCACATTCCCTCAGTGAGCGGCAGGGAAAGATGCTCTGGCAGGACTTCTCCCTGCCTCTGTTAAGTACACAAAGGTTGTCTTAGTCTCTTCCAGGCTCATTTGCAAATTCCAGGCTCCCTTGCAAGCCTCAAGTGTGTCTAGACATTGGCTAATTCCTTCCCTTGTGCCAGCTGGTGACATCAGCATACTATCTCTGCAAATCTCTGCATGAGCCAGGACTCTCAGCACACATATTATATGCCTTTCCCATGCTACTTTGCTGGAAGCACTGCAGAAGAAAGGAACGCTGCCAAGAGCTACTTGCTAGGGTCTCTCTGGAATATGAAAGTGACAACTGCAGAGGGGGACTCTGGGCATTGTTGGTGGTTTCTGCAAATAAGTCATCAAACTTCATTGTAATTACTGTCCTATGCTGATGGATATCAAGGAACCACTGTGGATTCTGTTTCTTTGTAACAATTAGGAATTAATCCAGATGTTGCACATGTATGTGCATCTCTGTATTAATTTAACATCAAGGCCTAAAATCTATTTGACCATGTTCAAGTAAATGTGAGGATTCAAGAGATTGCTACTTGCCCTAACAATAATTCCAATGATCCAATGGCATCCTGGTTTGTATCAGGGATGGTGAGGTGAGCAGAACTAGGGAAGTAATCCTGCCCCTGTACTCAGCACTAGTGATGTACCACCTTGTGTACTTTGTTAATTTTTGGGCACCTCAATACAGAAGGGACATTGAGGTGCTGGAGCAAGTCCAAAGAAGGGCAACAAGGCTTCTGAAGGGCTTGGAGAATATGCCCTACAAGGTGTGACTAAAGGAACTGGGGCTTTTTGGTCTAGGGAAGAGGAGGCTGAGGGAAGACCTTATTGCTCTCTTCAAATATCTGAAAGGTGACTGCAGCGAGAGTGGGGCTGGTCTCTTCTCACTGGTGAGAGGTGACAGGATGGGGGGAAATGGCCTTAAGTAGCACCAGGGGAGGCTTAGTTTGGATATCAAGAAAAACTTCTTTACAGAAAGGGTTGTTAAGCGCTGGAATAGGCTCCCCAGGGAGGTGGTTGAGTCACCATCTGTGAATGTGTTTAAAAACCGTTTGGATGTGGTGCTCAGGGACATGATTTAGCGGAGGGTTGTTAGAGTTAGGGTAGTTTGGTTAGTTTATGGTTGGACTTGATGAACTTTAAGGTCTTTTCCAACCTGAGCAATTCTACGATTCTATGATTCTATGATTTCCTGCTATCTGGCTGATTGTTTACCAGAATACAAGACTGTCAGCACCAAAGTGTCCATCTGCAGAGCACTGGCTTCCTAAAAGCTATTCTAAATTCAACAGCATTCTCGGTCTCTATTATGTATAAGAGAAACAAGCGAGCTTGTCAGAATAAAGTCATTTATTGCATACTCAGAAATACCTTTAATTGTTGCATGGCACTTAAATACTTAAAATATCTTGAGATCAATAGATTGATCTTACTGAGTCATCTGTCTCCCACCTATTCGAATACTCATGCTTAGCATCGCTATTATCTCAGCACCTTTAAATTGGCTGGTCTGAGTAACAGAACACCAAAATGAGGTAGTGCCGGCCCTGTCTGCTCTGGATAAGCCTGGGGAGAATACTGCACAGGGGAAGCATATGGGGATGAGGCCACCAACTTTTATGAGAACAGAGTAGATCTCTGCTCTGTCACTGAACTGATAAAAATTAACTTATTTTCCAACAATGCTCAAGTGCTACTTGCAGTACTTGAATGTTACAGAAGAAAACAGAACTTGTCAATGTCTGCTCAGCGCATTGATCTGTCTAGTAGGCTGATATCCTGACTGCAAAAGTTGCCAATATTCACATCTTCACAAGATGAAAGATCTCCATATCACACCTCACCAATTGTTCATCAGTGCATAAGAGGAGAAAATCACCTACAGTGATCAATTCATGCCTTGGGGTGTGAGATTTAATTGCCTTTAACACTTTCTTGAGTTTCAAAAAGTAGCGTTTGTAAAAATTATCTCTGTCGTACTCCATGGTGATCGGCAGTGGAGGCTAGATACAGAAACAACCATTCAAGTTCTGATCTCTGAGGCAAGTGCAATTCGGTTTTAAATATATATCATTTTAATCAAATAAATAATAGCTGACTTTTACATCCGTATAGTAATAAAACCATCCTTGGCAGTGCTATACCAATAAAAAGCCACCTATGCAGATGATTGAGCATTGAGTTTTAACAATTTTTCCCCCTTCTTTCCTCTTTGCAAGTTCTCAACCCTGATTACATGAGACTTCCAAAGTAATGTATTTCAACAAACAAAATTAGGCAGATGTATCATCCACTGTGGGATTTGAACCCATCCTCACTGGAGAGAATGTTGCAATTTAATAGATGAAGATGTCAAACCATGTTATAGGAGCTTTTGCGACTGCATATTTATCACAGTGTCATAGAGGTCCCTGGCAAATGGAAAGATTTCACTGTTTATTCACAGTGAAGACACTTAATTAATGACTAGGCCTAATCAGGCTGTTTTATTATTTACAGGGATTCCAACATGGCTTAGCTCGACTGATATACAAACAAACCATCCTCAGCCTGCTCTAATTAATAATTCTGAACCAGACTCACAGAGTGGCACTGTCAAGTAGCTCTTTGGTGATTTACAACACCTCCTCCGCTACATTTGCATTGCTTGCATGCAAATGAGCTGCTACCTCTGCAAATCCTTCATTTTAAAATACAACGTGCCATCTTGTTGACTACAGGAATGCCCTTATCTTTGCACATGACTTAATGGAGACAAATATCTGACTTGAGCAGGTTCATGGGAACTTCCATGGACACACACCTACACAAGATGTCATTTCAGAAATGCTTAGGAAGTGGAAAATAAAAATCCTCTATTATCCCTGGCACAATTACTACAGCTAAATTCTTTCACAGAGTTGTCAGGCCAAGCCTCTACAAAAAGGGATGGACTTCCCATTGTCTTGTACTTACTAAATTCATTTCTGTTGCTGCTACAGAGGTAAAAGGCAATGAAAATGTGACAGAGTGGATAGAGGGTCGTTACAACATCAGTTTACTCCAACTTCATATGTAGGCACAGAGTGATCTCAGTGACCGATTAGATGCCATACTGGTCTGAGTATGAGAAGAAGCAGGCTTTCTTCTATGGGGGGTTAGGAAAAACTCACCATAAAAATACAAATGAGAATTAATTTCTGTTTACAAAGCAGCTCATCAGCAAGAAAGGTCTATCCAAACCTATTAGCCTTACTGCCAAGCCAGTACTACTTCCATGTCTGTCTATAGGAGCACTAATCATGTTTACTCAGCCTAGGGTACATACATCTCTCTGGGGCTGGAAGGTGGGACTTGTGTCACAAAAACATGTAGGCATATAGACAAGGTTAGGTAAGTACTTTCAGGCAAATCTGGCTTTAGCATAAGGTCAGAGAGCTTAAAATCCTGGCACAAAATATACTGTCTGTTACACAGCACACAGCTTTCCAGTCCTGGGGGTCAGGAAGCTCTGCAGCTCGCAAAGGGCGGGTGTTTATCCAGGCTGCATGTTGCACCAAGCACTCCATCCTTCACAAAGGCAGTATTAAGGGGAAGTAATTATTAAAGGCTTGCTGTCAAATTTAACTGAAGGACTCTATGCTGGTGCCACCAAGGTGTTTCCTATTCAGTAATCTCATTAATGAGATGGATAATGGAATGGATTGAATTTATTAAATATGGAGATGATACCAGCCTGGGAGCGGCTGCGACACATTGGAGTACAGGATGAAAGCTCAAGATTATCATGACAAATTGGAGAAATGGTCTAGGGAAGGAGAAAACCAATTAATTTAGTAAAAGTAAGTGTGGAGCACTGCATTTACAATTGTACAGAAATAACGAACCACACAAATAGAAGATAGGAAATTAATTTCTCTGCAGTCATTCTGCAGAAACAGATCTGGGCCTCATAGAAGACTACCAACTGAATGTGAGACAACTGTGAAGAAAAGGGAAGCATTATACTGGAAAGTATAAACACAAGTATATCAAGTAAGATAGGTGATGTGGTTCTGTCGATTTAATCTGTTCTGATGAGACTTTAGCTTAGGTAATTTTCTCCATGTTCAGCACCACACTTTAACAGGTGAAAGTCCAAAAAGGTACTAAAAAACTTAGTGATCTGGAAATGAAGACTTTTGAGGGAAGAACAGGAAAAAAAATAGGCTTACATTTCTGAAAAGAAAGAGGCAGATCATGGTCATCTCCAGACTAAGTCTACTGAAAAGAAAACAGGTGATTGTTTCTTTGTTCACTGGCAATAAAACGGAAATGAGTAAGGGAAGAACATTTTAGTCCAGGCGTCAAAAAAACTTTTAACCTGAAAGATAGTTCACCATAGGAATAGGTTTCCAGAAGAGACTAGGCAAAAAAAGTAAGAAGGCACAGGGACATAGTATCTATTAGAAAAGTTTTAGGCCTACTTAACCCTGTAGTGGGTCTGGGAGGTGAAATAGGAGACAGCACTTGCTTTCTTGCATCTTGTACAGGTTATGATGGACTGTGGATTATACAAAACAGTTATCAGTGGGCTGTTATTGAACATCATGTGATTCCTTTGAAGTAAGGAGTCAGAAAGACCTTCCCTTCACAGACAACACTGAGTGCAGCCAGCACGTGTGATAATCACTGTGGGCCCACTGAACACCTCTCTTTCTTCAAGCACATTTTTAGACGAGAGAGTATCCCAAGATCACAAAATGCATTTCAGGTGTAAAAAACCTGTACCTTAGATGACACTTATAATAAATAAATAAATAAATATTTGTTGATATTCTATATATTTCCAAAAAATATTTTTCAATATGTGATCAATTAGAGAATATGCACATTCTTTTTATGCTTACAATCTCGATCTCTTATTTTTTTGTGACAGGATATAAGCTGCAGCATTAATGTAGATTGGTTTCCTAAAACACTCTGACAACTGTGTCTTGTATAATCCTTCAGTAATACTAGGTGCAAGGAAAACAAAGCACCGGATTAGGTGGAGACCCATCAACAGAACAGCCAGATTTATAGACATAAGTAGCAGCAGAGGTATCAAAGGGAGCAATAAACTGTTACAGGTCTGGGAGCTAGGGATAAAAAGTAAACCAAATGAATAGGAAGAGTCTTTTTGAGAGGTGTCTATAAAGAAACAATGGACTGGGTGGCCCAAGATACATAGAGAGACAAGTCAAGTATGCGAGCTGCCCTTGAAGCTAAGCAAGAAGTGATCCAGCAAGCTCAGCAAAAACAAGCAGTCATATTTGAATGGAGAAACTTGGTCAGGCTTTGTTTTGACTTTCTAGCCACAAAATATTGAAGAGTCCCGACTTTGTATCCAGAAGATAAAGCTTTGTTTTGGAAAGACTGTCATGTGTCACTACAAACCTCTTTCGTCTGTGCTCTTGCTGGCACTGTAAGGATGAGATTCCAGGACATCTGGCAGAAATATCTCACAAGAACTGATGAACAATAGTGAAAAATACATGTAAGTTGAGAATAGTGAAGTTAATATCAAAATATATATAAAAATTAAAAGTCTTCAATGACATGAGAGAAAGGCATAAAGAAAAAAAAAAAAAGGAGCAAACTATCTATACATAGAGATACTTTTATTCAGTGACTCACAAAAACATCTCTTCTAATAGAATACGCAATAAACCTTGGGATACCTGGCATTTTAAATAGCTTTTTCCATGACAGCCAACTTATGGACAGAGTTTTCTTAAGTTTAAAAAGGAAACAGGGCATAGCTGGGTAAAGCAGACAGGCAAATGGACAATTTATCAAAATGTTATGCACTCAGTTAGATAAAAATTATTAATTTGTACCTGGGCTATTAAGAACTGTCAAAGCCTCAAGTCAGGTTGGCAATTCTGAAGTTTGTGAATTCAATTTGTAGTCTGCAGCATTAAATTAAAAAGTCCCCTTTGTGTCAGTCTTCACTAATGTTTGTAGATGTAACAGGGATGTCTGACATCCATGAGCCTGGTTCTTGGTTATTGCTCTGTTTGGTGTGCAACAAGGCTGAAAAAGAAGCAGAAGAAATACAAAGAAGCCCTTTCTGGTTGTTATTTTTGATATTTGGGGACCATGCAGGGGTCTGTCTAAGCCTTTGTCACTCTTAAAGTAGAGCAGGTTATAGACAACTGCACTTGCAGCATGGTCCCTATGCACTGCTCTGTTTCCATCCACAGGCTGACATCAAAATTTCTGCCATATCTCCTATGGTCAGGATGGTGGAATAATAGAGCCAAAATTTTCCTAAAGGTAAATAGACAAATCCAGTGACCAGAGACAGTTTCATGTACAGTAGATAAGAAGGAACAAAAAAAGGGAAAGAAGTTGCATTTCTTCAACGTGCTTTTTTCATAGGTCCTCCTGCAAACTGGTAGGTTGCCTTCAGTAAAGATTTGGGTAATAACTGGGTTCATTAATTCCTCTTGTTTGGCTGGCAACAATAGCTATACTGAGTAGGAGGAGAGATGCAGTATCAACATCAGCCTAACATTTGTAAGACGTAGAATCATGTTGTAAAATTTTTAGAGTCTTTGCTGGGCAGTAATAACAAAATTTACATGTTTAATTATATATATATATACACCTGTACATAAAGCTTTGGTTTCTGTATACAGAAGCAGACAAACAAGGTGATAATGAATACTTCCCTGTGCAATAAGTGTCATGGCAGTCCCATTATTTTGTGGGGACTCTGGGACCATTCAATACTTCATGGAAAGGAAAAATTCTTTGTTGTGTGTAGGAATTACTCCTATCTTGGGAATAAGGGGTCTAAACCCACTGGTACTTTATAATATTCTCCAAAATCTTTTTTTTTTCTTCTTTTTTTCCCCTTTCTGTCCTAAAAATACCATGCAGTGGCAGTATAACAAGTTGTTAACTTTTACTTTATTAATCATTGTAAGAAGTTTCCATAGAGAATTTTTTAATAATGCTAAAACTCATTAGAGTTGTATTGCATTTGTTCATGCTGTCAATGGAAAAAGCAGCAAGTCTTTTCAATAGAATGGTCAATTTTTTGTTTTTCAATCGGCAACAGTTAAAGATTTGTAACTCATTAGTATTATCTAAATAATGTGCACTCTGCATTATTCTTGTTTTATAATCTTCAGTTAAAATTTCATTGAGTTGTGTGTGCAAGCATGCATGTACATTCATGGAAGCACATCTGCTTCAGAATTTTTCTGCTGAGATTTCCACCAGCTAAAAAGCAGTTGATCTGCCACTGACTGACTCATGTTAGAGAGTTACATACTCATAGACAGCAAGATGACTGTCCTGGAGACTGCTCTATTATCTAAGGTACAGCAAAGGCAGTGTAGAAAAATAGACCCATAGAAAGGCTGCTGTGAAGGAGTTTTACTGCGTCAGATAAGGCAGCTTGATTTTTATGGCTTTTTTTGAGCCATATTGTCTTAGCTGAATTCACCCACACAGAGTGGCATCTGACACATGTTACTATTCACTGTACCCTCAGTTTTCTCCATAAATATAATACAAACATTGCTGGAAAACATAGAAGTATTTTCTATGGAATTCAGCATTCAAGGGAGAATCCAAAAGACCTCAAGTTGCACAAACATTATTTGGCAGTTTGAAAGGATGGTGTGAACAGAAGTCCTTGGATGCAGAGCATGCTGGTTCTACCGCAAGGTCACCTGTGGTCATGCCATTACAGCTGGCAGGAGAGCAAGCTGCAGGCTCCTAGCTGCAGTACAGTTATCTATACCTTCTGGTAGTCCTAGGAAAATGAATCTGAAAAGCATGCTTCCCCAATTAGTAACTTGAAGAGTTTGATGATAACACTACATCAGCAACACACTGATTTAGAATTTACTGTATGACTTTACCCTTGCAAATCCAGTACTTGACTCCTTATTACCTCTTCAGGTAAACCTTCCATTAATTTGTTAGACTTCATTCAGAGGGATGGTGGTGAGATAGCTGATCTTTTCTGGAAACAGATTATACTTGTATTATGCCTGATGGCAAGAGCTCTCAAAAGAAAAAAAAGAAAATACATTAAGGGCTAGGTTCCCTGCTAAGGCATGCTGGAGCAACTGCACTGCTTTCAGATTTGAACCATGAGACTTGGTGCATGTGGGAGAAAGTGGTGAGGAACAGGACATTTCTTTCTCTTACAAAATTTTCTATATGTATATCCAGTTTCTAGTCCTCCCACAGACAAGACAGTTCTGTGCAACAATGTCCTCCTACAAAATTTTAATTTAATATACGTTCACCATCATGTTTTTCTACTGAACTATATATATGATACAATATACAGATATGTAAATGTATGTGTATAATAAATGAAGGACCACAGTTATTAAAATGTATTATACAGTTATAGTTGAAGTTAACTTCAATTATTTCCAGACAGAAATCATATTTATTATCTGGCTAGTTAAAATATGTAATGCAGTTTCCCAAAAAAATGAGAGCTCAAATCTACAGGAAATTCTGAATTAAGGCTTTCTCTCAGCCTCTAGAAATCAGATTCTCTTTTATATATGAAATTCAATATTAGTATGAAAAGAAAAATTACATAGCAACCACAGCTGAGACTGTATCAGTTCCAAATTCTACTTTTCTGTGCAATGCATGCTTATAGTTACATGATTATGCTTCATCATTCCTAAAGGAATGCAGTCTTAACAACTGTATTTTTATAGAGTCTTTCAAATCTGTATATGTAAAAATACTAAAAATAATTACCCAAAGAAATGACTGTATCCTAGTAATCCTATGATGGATAATAAAGTAAAAAGTGGCTGGTGAAATCACAGACTAATTTTAGAATTCCTTTCATAATGATTGAAAAACACAATGATATTTTATGTTTGTTCTCTGAAATGTAACAAAAACTTTATTTTATTTTAGACAAGATGGATGACATTTTAAAAATCATTCCTCATTTATCCATAATGAACTCTCTACCTCTGAGATTCGGGAAGAATATGACTGCGAATTTAAAAAGGAACCAAATCATAGCAAAAATCTGCATCTTTGCAAAGACCATCTCAAAATAATGTCCTCTGAATTTTTCACTCTTGTAAGCTAGGAAGCAATTAGTAGCCAGTGTAGAGCAAAATAGAAAAATAAGACACTGCTTTCAAACTTTTCTGTTTTTCAGCCCAAATGAGCAAATCTATTAACTGTTTTGCTCACACTGAATGGAATGTCACTAGCAGCTTGGTAGGAAATGCCAGGAAAAAAGAAATCGTTTTAACTCAGTGTAATAAACTCTAATTTCAGTCACATTTTTTTTCCCATATAGGCTCAGAAATTATGACTGCTTCAGAAATTAAGCTTTAGAGAATGATGAAACATTTGGATGTGTGTATCATCTACTGACAAAGGAGAAAAGTAGCCCATTTTAATGATTTCCCCCAAAGACTGGAAATTGAAAGTAATATTTTAAAGAAAGGGTTCATTTAGATTAGATTAAAAAGAACATGGAGTCGAGTAACACATAGTTGTACAAAAACCCAGGCTTAAACATGCCCCTTACGGCTCATTTCCCCAAAAGCAGGGATAAGTGTATTATCCCACAGTAACTCATTATGTTTTCTACCTCCCTCTGTTTTTCTGCATCGTAAGAGTCATTACTTACATTCTGTAATGCTGTTAGACATGAAATACTTTGGAGGAACAGGGGCAGGAGATTGCTAATTGTCCAGCTGATATTCTGACTATCATGTGAGGACAGTAACTGGCTAGAAAGGAGCCAGTCACAGAAAAATAGAAACTGTGGGATTTTGTAGGTCTCATCTGTGAGGAGAAACCATCAGAAAACAGAAGGGATGAGAGATCCTCCTCCCTTGGATGAGGGCTTTTTAGAGGTTGACCAAGGTCTGTGAGAGACCCTTGATCTTCCCTCCTAAACATTCTGCTAATGCATATGGGCTGTGCTAGTAGCGCTCTATAGCACTCTGAAGCAGTTTCTTCAGGCTTAAACTACAAGACCCAAGGCAAAGCAAAATGTTTCACTGATTGGTCTTGTATATTATGGAGACTATTTTCTTAACTTTGATTGTCAGAAAGGCAACTTATCAGATGATCTTCAGTCCTTAAGGTGGAAAAGCCATTTTTGAGTTGGGGAAGCACCTAAATAAGAAGCCATATGGGCACAGTACAGTTTATGGTTTTAAAAGCGTTTTCTCTGAATAGCCAAGGGAGAGATGCGATTTTGCTCCTCATTTATTAAACACAAGAGAATAGGGTGCAAGGTCACTTTTTCTTTAGTGAGGAAAAAAAAGTATGGGAAATGTGTGAAAAAACACACAGCAGATCATGACATCGCAATTGTACTGGCTCCCAGACCAAGTAAGGTTCGATGTAGGCTTTAACAAGATGAGTTCTCTGGAGAATGAAACAGAAATAATACGCCAAGCCATCTATATATCTTGCTTTGGACATAACAAAAGAACATCATCAAATTCTTCTTACATAAATTGTATGGGAACTGTTGAATCATGGCCTGAACCTCTGATTGAGCACCTGAGGCGAGCGCTGAGTCAGCAGCAGGGGCACAGGTGAACGCAATTTCACCTGAGTGACCGGAAGGGGAGGAGCCTGGCTCCACCCCTCCTAGACCCCATTTAAGGGCTGACTCCCAAGGAGTCTCTTGGAGCCCTTCTGTGAGCCCTGGATGTGGGTAAGATCTTTATTTCATTTCTCCTTTGTAATGTGATAATCTCTCTGGTTCAATACCTGTTTGCCATGCGTGGATCTCATGGGAGTGCCTTGAGTTTAAGGTTATACCTCTTGGGACATACCTTTAGAAAATGACAGTTATGTCTCTTTGTCTGATTGATAAAATGGGTAGACGCTATAGGGAGCATTTGGCTGTCCATGCTGCTGATGTTTGCATTTTGGACGCTTTCTGCAGCATGCAGAGTGCATTGAAATGCATGGTTCTCTGAAGCATGCATCGTTCCATTTAAAAACTGGATCAGCAGCAAGCCTTACAGTGGAAGGAAAAAGTGTATCAGGAACATGACTTTGGGAACAGCTTGAAAAAGAACCATCCTTACTACTAGAACCTTTGGTCCTTTCTAAATCTGTCAGGCTCTTATAGAAAGTGTACTCCTTTGTTCTCAGCATGAGTTGTTTTATCAAGACATCAACATTTCAAAAGGTGCAATAGGCAAAGTAAAATAGACGCCTGAGTTTGCTTTTGCTATAACGAAAGTTCCAATGGATACCGCATGCATGAGATTTCACTGACCAGTATCCATTCAGTCTCTGCTTCTGTGTTGCCCTCAAGGTGGCTGCCATAGCTGTTGAAGACACAGACTTAAGAATAATGTGAAAGTATTTTAGCTTCTGAACTTAGCTAGATAAAAGTATAGGAATGTAAACTTCTTCTTAATGAAAATGCAATTTCTACTAGAGACATGAAAATGAGTGAGGTATGTAAGGGAGCCTGTGTGCAGATTAATCATACAGGGCAACTAAAAACCAAGTAGTAAAAGATTTAGGTTTGGAAAGAGAGGGGAGAAGATGGGTTACAGCACTTTCAGAGAGACAAAAGAGCTAGGGGAAGCCAAACTTGTGTCCCAGACTGAAGACTGACAGAAATCTTGGGGGCCTGTGGGAAGACAGGAATTAGAAAACATAGAGCCAAGAGAGGACTAAAGACTGCATGTGGCAGTGACAATGACATCTGTGGAAGATAGCTGTCATACCTAAAAGAAGCCTTGAAAAGATGAGAACTAAGCTGAGGAGGTGTAGTGATTTTAAATGAGATTTGACATCTACACTAGCATCAATACAACACAATTAAATTTGAGGGTGATGGAGAAAACATGGAGTTAATAAGTTGATAAAGGTGGAGGAAGAAAATACTGTGAAAAGAAATATCTGCTCATAGTGAACACAACTAGTTTCATTAAGAGTGAATTATTATTTTCTTATGAATATACTTTGCTAAAGGGTAAATCCAAACAAGACAAGGACTTCATGTTATCAGCACTGGTAAGTTAACTGAAATACTTTGTTTTGCTTCTGGTTGCAGTCTGAGTGATACTACGGAGAGCTGTATGCTTGTGCCAGGATGTTTGATGGGCTATCGAAATAGCTCAGCATTGTAAGACAGCAGCATCCCAGCCTTCTTAAATCTTTTCTCCTCTGTCAGAACTTTCTTTTACATCTGTCTGAATATGTTCTTGCTCAAGGTGTTGACAGAAAAGCAAGTTTTGCCAAGGTTATTTCCTTACATCTAATAAATTCTACAGCCTCTAAATGTCCTGGTACTTAAGTGAGTTTTCTTCTCATTTACAAGGAAAGAAGCATTTCAAAAGTAAAATATTTCCTCCTTGTTTTTATTATCTTTCTTTTCCAGTGTAAGTCTTGAGGCTAACAGCTCCCTTGCACATAATGCTCAGTGCTCTCAGAACTGTTGAAGCTGGTGAATCTTAGAGAACTAAGGCACACGGTTGCCAAACACAGTAGCAGGTGTGGGAATTTCTCAAGGAAATTTATTTGGAAAGCGCTCATTCACAGGGAATAGGTATGTAAGTACTGGAAAGCCAGCTTTGTCTGTCTTAGAGTTGCTATTGTATTGTCATAGTTTACCTCTTCAGGAAAGACTTTGTTCTCATTATATGCATTATCTTGCCCAGTGCAGTTGCAGCCCAGCTGTCTGTATGATTAACTTAATTAAAATATGGTAGCTCTCCAGTTTTCAGATTTGTGGATAGCAAAAAAAAAAATTTTCATCCAGATCACAGTCAAAATTAATGGGCATTGAAACTTCATACTACTCTGGATTCTCAGTAAAGGTTGTTACAATTTTTGCACTCTTCATATATAGTCAAGATCATACACATTGGAATCCACAGTCCCTATAATACTGAAATTTTCTATACTTTCTTAAGGGAGTTCTGGAAAACACTTCCTTTTTTCCCCAATTCCACATTTGCGGTCTTGCAAGGTGAGGCTCTACTAGTCAGATCTGCTGCTATTTTAAGTGTAGTGATATTCACTTTTATTAAAGCTACCTGGACTTGTGAAAAGTGTTTGATGCTGTCCTGCATGAAATCCTGAGCACCAAATTGGAGAAAAATGGATTTTATGGATGGACTGCTCACTGTATAGGGAATTGGCTGGATGGTCACACTCAGAGTTGAGGTCAATGGCTCAATATCCATGTGGAGACCAGTGACAAGTGGCATTCCTCAGGGATCAGTGCTGGGACCGGTGTTAAATAACATCTTTTTAGTTGATGGGGGATTAAGTGTGCAAATAACACTAAGCTGAGTGTTGCAGTTCACATGCTAGAGGGAAGGGATGCTATCCAGATGGACCTGGACAGACTTGAGAGGCAGGCTCATGCCAGCTTCATGAAGTTCAACAAGGCCAAGTTCAAGGTCCTGCATCTGAGTTGGGGCAATCCCAAGCACAGATACAGGTTGGGCAAGGAAGGCTTGAGAGCAGCCCTGAAGAGAAGGATTTGGGAATGTCAGTTGATGAGAGATTCAACATGAGCTGGTAATGTGCACTTGCATCCCAGAAGGCCAACCGTATCCTGGGTTGCATCAGGAGAAGTGTGACCATCAGGTCAAGGGAAGTGATTCTGTCCCTCTACTCTGCTCTCATGAGACCTCACTGCATCCAGTTCTGGAGCCCCCAACACAGGAAGGATATGGAGCTGTTGGAGCCAAAAAGATGATCGGGGGGCTGGAGCACCTTCTCTTTGAGGACAGGCTGAGAGCGCTGGTACTCTTCAGCCTGGAGAAGAGAAGGCTCCGAGGAGACCTTATAGCGGCCTTCCAGTACCTGAGGGGGCCTACAGTAAAGCTGGGGAGGGAGTATTCATAACAGCAGATAGCAACAGGACAAAAGGAAATGGTTTTACACTGGAAGAGGGTAGATTTAGACTAGATATTAGGAAGAAATTCTTTACTGTGAGGGTGGTGAGACAATGGAAGAGGTTGCCCAGCAAGGTTGTAGATGCCCCCTCTCTGGAAGCATTCAAGGCCAGTTTGGATGGGGCTTTGAGCAACCTGGTTTAGTGGGAGGTGTCCCTGCCTAATAGCAGGGAGGATGGAACTAGATGATCTTAAAGGATCCTTCCAACCCAAACCATTCTATAATTCTACTCTGATATCCAAGTACATTTAGCTGTGTTTTCTACTGAAAACTGTAACTTGTGGCAAAGAATAAATACAAAGCTATCAGCTAGCAGACTGTCCTTAACTTGGAGCTTGCTGTTTGGAACTGACGGGCAATCAGGTCACTCATCCAAAATACTGTACTTTGCTGATGGAAAATCCAAGATAAGAAAAAAAAAGATGTAGAGAGAAGGTGTAGGCATAAAGGTGTGTTTCTGTGAGGAAGACCTAAGGCATGTACACATCTTGAGTGATATCCTGCTTCAAATTAAATCAATGTTAAAGCTAACTTTGTGTTCAGCATGAAATGGCTTCCATCCCTGCCTGTTATATACAGTCCATCTCAGTCATCACTGTACATTTTAATGTTTTATGTTGAAAGAATATATAGCCTATATATACACATGTGTTTTCAACCTAGTCCTACAGATTGTAGACAAATCATTTTTGTAGAAATATGAAGGAATATGAGTAAATAAATGACAGAAAACAATGATAAAATTGCTGATTTAATATTACAATTTAGTTAGACAATCAGATTAAAATTTTTACAATGTTCTTTCTATTAAAAAAAAAACCACACATCTCTGGTTAATACTGATCAAAAGAACATATTCTGCAACAAATACCAGTGTGTGGACTGAAATCAACTGATAAGATTATGAGAGGATTGTGATTCTGAAAATCCTGTGCATAACGTGGCGATTGTTCACTCCGCACTGAACATTGCCAGCTGGAGTATGAGAAAATTTAGACAAAGAAGAATTTAGAACTTACATAATACAGACAAAAGCAAAGATCTCCAGAAACCAGTGAAAATTTCTGATAATCAGAACTACTTTTGAGTCTTAAACCCATACAGTTTATTAGACTTTTGAAAGAGATTGTTGACCATGAACACTAAGACATTTTCTGTGACATTTTCATTGAAACCTACCCAGTGCTGCAGAATGTGAGCAGGCACCCAGATCTAATATGGTGGATGGGAGAACAGGGCTGAAGAAACTTGGGAAGCAAAGAAGGACCCTATTTTTAAGGAAGCACCTTTGTTTTAAGTGTAGTATTATGAGCTCTCTGATTTCTATTTCTGCTAATAAGTGGATATCACAGCAGAAAAAGATGTGCACAGATGAGTTTGTCCCTTCACAGGCAACTGATTTTTCTCAAAAGATTTTTATCCAGCAGCTAAATTTTGTCAGTTTAGCATCCACAGAGGTCAGCAAATTATGGGTTTGACTGGGGAAGGCAATAAGCATCCATATGCTAAGAGAAAAACAGCCTGAATGATTATTTGTCTACTTTGGTTAAGAGGGAGAGAGGAGGACCCTAACTGGAGATTGCTTCTCTGTTTTGTCTTGTTTCTTTTCTCTCTTTGTTCTTTCCAAATATGCTGTTTCAATAAGCCTGTTTGATTCACTGCTTGTGAATACGGGATACATTGTTCATTAATTCTTCTATTCAGCCTCATTTGGTTTTTCCCTGTTTTTGGGTGATAGTTCAAGATGATTTTTAAAGAACATGCAGATGCAGTACCTGACCCTTGCTGCTATCAGTCAGGGTGTGGCAGAAGGATTACTCAGAGAAGTGATATACATATTAAATGAAGTTCTCTTGAATGTTCCAGTCAGCTCTACTAAAAGTTCTATTAGAAATCCGTTGAATATCTCTAATTCTTAAGAATCTGATACAAACACTATCCTAATATACTGGAAAGCATTTACCTACTGTAATGCAGTCACTTTGGGGGGCAGTGGGAGAGCTGCAATCATTTAAAACTACAGGAGGCAGTAATATATCAGGAGTACGCAGCTGATTCCTCTCATTTTCTACACAATACCATGCCAAAATTTCTGCTGCTAAGCAAATAATATCAGACAACATTGTATGGCATCTTCTTCACGTGGGTGGCAACAAGTAGCATAGCATAACGGTTATGATAAATATTATGAATCTATTTGAAAAAGAAGTCTCTTGCATTCACGTTCTGAAGCATATCAAATTAATGTGACTTAATATTTTTTTCAAATACCTTTCCAGCATCTTGCAAAAGAACCAAGAAATTAATTTTTCTCATTTTGTACCATTTGTCATACTTTGAATTTTGCAGGCATTTTAGTAGAAATATCCCTAATAAATAGTAAATAGTGACAAGTCAGACTGAAGACTTTGTGGAAGCAGAGTTTCCATTTCCAGGCCCATGAAATCCGGTGTTGGTTTCACGTAGGTTTTCTGGCGTGTTATCACTGGGCCTAATTAATAGATTGCATCTTCATCCATTGGCTTGAGTAAAAATCCATTAAAAATAATTTTAAATCCATAAAAATACATTTTAGTAACCTGCTGTCATTAATATGTACCTTCAAATGCCCTGTTTTACATTTTACTTTACTAAAACCTCTTAGGTTTTGTTCTAGTGGCCTTTTAATGCCTTAAACTCAGTTTGTCCCAGTTAAGATTTTCCCATGAATGACATTTGTCCCTGCCCTCACGTGGCATGGAGTGGGAAGCACTGCTTAGCGTCACCTCCAGAGCTGCACTATTTACTTTCCTTTTCTCTGTAGGAAAAGAAGAAATAGATCCTGCTGCAGGACTACCCAAATTATCACTCCTCAAGAACTCCTTCTGAGGTGGAGATGTTTTGTTGTTTCTCTGGTTCTCCACTATCATAGAGTCAGGCAAAAGGGACAGTGATTCCTCGCTATTCTGCTGAAAATCTAAAACTACAAGATTCCTAAACACTAGCATTTAATTTTACGTTAAAGCAAATGGGCAGTTAGCACATGACACTATCTTCTGTGCACTTGGTAAATGAATGTCAGGCTGGGGAAAGAAAAATGTTACTGTCATAGAATTGGTTTGGAACATTTTTCTTGATTAAGCTATTCCGCATTTAGGTAAAATAGCCACATGCCCTCTAAAGGCAATGTGCTCCCATTTAATACATTTATCTGCAATACTGAAGTTCAGTGTGTTTGCAAAAGAACCAAGAAAAGAAGCTATGAAAACAGCACCAGCTATGACCTGAATGGCTGCTTTTGTCTCCCTTAGAAGCAAAGGATGTTCCTTATCTCCTATGTTATAGGAGAACAAGGCTTTGTGCCAATTTCTGCACCAGACATCACAGACTGTTATGAACCATCTGGAGAGGACAGGTAGCATCAATAACTTGGCAAGCAGTGTGGGCTGAGGAGGCAGAGCACCTCTCCACAGCTCTGGGCACTGACAGCCATGGTGTGATGCCAGACAAGCATAACATGTGCAAGAGATTGTCACCTCAGAGGATGCAGCATCCTCTTTTTCTCCCTTAGTCCTCTGTTCCCTCTCACTATCTGCTTCTAACAGCTCTGACTGTTGCTGTTTAACACCCTATCCTAGTAAAGTCCAACTCTGCAGGCAAGAGAAGAAATCCTGAACTTCCTCTCAAGTAAACCATAGACAGTCTTACCTGCCTCCCCATTACTGCTCTGATGTAGATATCAGTAGACAGAATCAATGCCACCCAATTCAGATTGCGGCATGATGATCAGTGGAGTTGAAATATGCTTTGTCATTTGTTATTTGATTGTTTCTATATGGAAATAGTTTACATATTACATGAACCAGGTAACCGTTACATAAACTGTTATTTTAATGGATTGATATCCAGAGCAAACTGCCTGGCAGATGTTGTCTCTCTGTACTTGGGAGAGTCACAAAGCTCTACCTGACCAAGAAATTACTTCCAATAGTACTTCAGGCTGTGGTAGGTTGGAGAAGCTGAAACAACACAAAAACTCACTAATTTATAACTTCTGTAAGATGTGTAATTCTAAAGAACTTCTTATTCTGTATTTAAAGGGATCAGAAAATGTCATCCATGGCAATGTCATGCTACTGTAGTCAGTATGTTTCTGACTTTGTTACATTGTAGAGTGAAAGATCTTAACTTACATTAATTTAGAAGAAGAAAAAAGGAAACTGCCATACTTCTCCTTTCTCAGCTTGTCTGTTTAAGGAGTCAGAAGCATCCAGCACACAATCAATTCTTAGTGAATACTGAAGGAGTGGCTCCAGAACTGTGCTCATTGATGTTGCCACATCTGAATCACCGCTCATTTACCAAATGTGGAATATTTTTAACATACAAAGAGGCAAATAAGACATTATTCCAAATATGTGTCCAGAAAAGTGCAAAAAGACAAAAAAAAACAGACAAAAACACAAGACATGGCAATATTAATAATATTGCTTAATGCATTCCTATGAGGAGTTTAGTTATGATAGAGCTCAATGTGACACAACTACTTGAATAAATTGTAGCTTGAAGATTAAATCTAAGAAAATGTGAAGGGATTTTTTTTTTTGGAAACAGTCTGAACGCATGTTGGATTTTCTTTGGTTAGTACACACTGAATTAAAATTTGTGGAAACCAGCTGGAAAGTACTCTCTTTCTGTTATAAATGAAGCCCCCAGTCCTGTTTCTGTCCATCCCATTAAAACAATCTGAAAGGTTTTCTTTCCTGTCTTTACTTTATCCAAGATCTATGAAGGATATTGAGTTCTATCTTTGTTTTTACTGAAGGACTGGTGAACTGTAAAAAACACTTTCCTTAATTGCAAGCATTGGCATATCTTGCCTTTATTCAACCCTTCGTAATACAGTGTAACCTCTGCTGAAAGTCTATCAAAGCCAAGGGTGTATTGCCAAGGATGTTTTAGGTCATGCTCTGAAACTGATGGTAAAAAAAAGACTAGATCCATACTTCTATAGGAGTGACTCATCCTGACTGTTTCTTTCCCTGAATTAGCTGGGAACCAAGAACCAGGATTTGTTGTTTCATGGTCTGCAGGTAGGGAACATGGTCACACAACCCTCCAATCTTTTCAGTGACTGTGACCATTTAGCTCATACTGAAGACACACTAGGCATGCATCTTGACTCTTGTTCTAAAATAAGGATTAACAGGAGCACAAGATAAACAGATACCATCCATCCACCTAGGACACATTGTGCCCCCATCTCTGAAAGTTTTTATATGATACCTGACTGAATGGCAAGCAGAACAGCACCTATCTTTGAGAAAATTCTTGAGAAACAACAAAAAGAGTTTAAATTTCCAAACTTTGCATAATAAAATTTTTATGGGCTTTTGAGGGAAAGGGTGACATTGCAGTTCCAGAAGCACGGGGAGTGGCATATTGCCTGAAATAACTGTAAGAGGCAGCAGAAGAAGAGTGAAATTTCAGCACCCAAGATTTGTGTGTCAAAAGTGACTCAGCTGTTGTACATGTTTTATGAGAGTTAAAATAGAAAGCACAGTCCCTATGTCTCAGGTGGTGAATAAGCTATTCTTCTATAAGATTTAGCTCTTTTCAGGCTTTCCTGAAATTCCTTAAATCCCTGAAATTATAAGTGATTGCTCCCGAGGGATGTGAAGTCTATATCTGGACATCAGACTGAGTTCATGTCGCTGGCTGTAATTGCAGTGGAATTTTTGGTGTCAGAGATATTGTAAGAAGTCATGGTGAAAAAAGAAGAGGAAAAAAAAAGGCAGTCATATTTTGAAGCATAGTTGTTTAATAAAAATCCTTACCAACAAATAAGCTTGGGAACCTCTTCAGCTATATTGTGCCAGTGTGGGTAGGCCTGCATTTACATGTGGAGGCTTGCCAGAATGGATGTTTGATTCACCAAATATTCAGTATAAACTCTGTGATCTGCTGACAGTGCCAAGCTGAGAGGCAGATTTCATGTTTGCTTCTGATGGGAAAGACTGGGCTCTGTAAGCAAAACCTGAATATTTGAGAAGGAAGCTACTAACCCAAGGAAGGTGTCAGTGTTGACCAAAATAAGAATTCTTTACTTTTTTGAACTGCTACTATGCTTCCTTAGAAGGAGGTTTTTCAAACATTGAAGATTCTTGAATGTTCATGTTTCCAATGTCTATCTCATTCTGTGATTATGCGATCTGCTTGATGCTAATCTTTTGCAGCCAAATTCTTAAGCACCCCTTATGCAATGCCTGTCACAAGCATGCTGCTCTAGCTACAAGCAGACAGCATGACCATGCAGAGATTCATTTTTAAAGCAGGACTGTACTCCAGAAGCTGTTCTTTCAGGTGCACGTGTGGTGTCAACCAGACAAAATGCAAGCTAAAAAATAAAAGAGTGCTTAATTAACTGTCTCCAGAGAGCCTAATGTACTCCATTGCACCCATCTGTGGCATGCTTCCCTATAAGAAGGAATAAGAAGGTAAAGAAGAAATCTTTACCACAGTTCTTTTTTTAAAGCTTCTCTGTAGACTTTTAGATCTGCAGATCATTATTTTCAGTAGGATATTAAGTTCTAAATAGTGTTTGTTTTAGCTCTGTTAAGATCTGTAGGACTTTTCCTTGGGACTTATTCCTGGAAAATGTGGAGGTCTGTTAACTAAAGGCATGGAGAATCATAGTTGAAATTTATTGTGTTGCTGTTTCATTTGAGGGGCAGAGATGGAGGTGGCAGAGGTTCACATAGCATGTGACTTTCACAATTGTGGGTAACCCTTGCTCAGGATGTTAGAATGAATTTTAAGGTATATTTCAAAAAGGATGGAAAGGCAGTAAATGAACAGCTTTTCTTTGTCCTTAGTGTGATACATAAAAAGAAAACAAGTTTAGGCATCATTTTCTGGGGTCCCAGTTGGAAGAGAGAAAACATCGCCTACTTCGTCTCCCTGATACCCTGGGTACCCAAGGACTTGCTTGGGTCAGTTCTGCAGCAAATGATGCTGCCCAGTAACTAAATGCTCTTATATTTCCCGATCTGAACATCAGGTTTCTTCGTCTATGCTGTTTCAGACAGTAATAATTTCTAAACTGGCTTTAAAATGTGCTGGCATGCTTTCTTGTTTCTAGGAGCTGATCAGAAAAGGAAATACCTCAATTTGTCATCCATTTACTCCTGCATGCAGAGGCACACACACATGTGGTTTGAGGCCTCACCTGACTGCAATTCTAGCTGTGGAAAAAATGGAAGCTTTTCTTACACATAGAAGTGTATGTTATCCTTAGATTTAAGGGACTAGTAGATTTTCTTAATATGCAAAGAGCAAACACCACCAATATCATTATGAATCACTATTCCTGATGAGTCTAATACTTTTTAGTGCCATTACAGCAGATGCTCACATATCCGTTCTCTGTGGCCAAATCAATGTTCCCAGACTCCTCATAAATATTCCAGTAAGAATACTGGATATTTCACTTCAGTATTTTTCTCTTTGTAGCTATGTTACTTCTTTCAGCTTCACCCATCTTCAATTGTGTGAGCTCTGCTGTGGTCAAATATGAGCCTGGGGGGCTTGCATGGCCATTCCTATTTTCGCCTCTTCTATGGTCTTGTGCTATGCATACCACATCATGGAAAACCAGAAAAAGAATATTTCCAATAAGTTTATGGATTCCTGGCTTTAGTTCCTATCCTCCTTGTAATTAAGCTGAATGACTATTTGATCTCATTTTTTTCTCTGGTCTTGTGTTTCCTGTTCTTTTCCAGAGCTATGAGGGGCAAGGAGGAGCTAAGGATTGAGACTTTACTAGAAAATGAGCCTAGAAAAGTAGATGAAAGGAGGGCAGCCCCCGAACACTGTCAGGTATTGTTGGTGAGGTTGGCAAATGGTGAAGTAGTAAAAAACAAAGAATCATTTACCTGGGGTTGGGCAGCAGCCCTGCGCATGAGTCAAGCCCTGCTCTTAAATCACAGTCTGCTGCTTCCTATGAGTAGACAGAACTACCTTTCAAATGGCTGAGGATAAAATAGATGGATGAAATGTCGCCTTTCACATCAATTTTTGCTTTGTATCTTCCATGTTCTTGTGTTTCTATGCGGTCTTTTTCTTATTCTTTTTTTTCTTTTTTCCAAAGGTGCTCGAAGCTTTAGTTAGGGTGTTTTTTTGGCAAGGAGTTTGAATACAATTGAAATCTAGATAAATAAATATAATGAGATTCTGAATCAGTTGAGTTATTCTTAGGATTTTCTCTGGCTTAGCTATAATTCAGTTTATTGAACACATGTAAAGATTAATGCATATAGGCATTAACAACCCAGAAGAAGTGTATATGTTGTGAGGTCACAGTATGCTTTAGGTCCCACAGCTGCTGGTGGGAGATTTCCTCCCTTAATATCTCTTTCTCTGTGTTTTCCTTCGGTAGAAAGAGGGCCTTTGCTGGTGCCAGTACTGCTTTCAGAAAGTAATCTTATCCAGTGTTCTCTTACAGCATGATAATACTGCAAGCATACAAGGTCATGACACTATATGCAGCAAAAAGCATTTTGCTTCTTCTCTTTATCTAACTTTAATAATAAGAAACATAATTGGAAAAGCAGAGCATGAATCTAAACACATCAGTTACTGCCCCATTTCACTCAGCATGTACCAAAGCCTATACAATTGAAAAGTCCATCCAGTTTAAGATGTGGTGCAGCTGAATGAATGCACCACATACCCCACTCAGTGGATCTAACAAGGGCCACTGTTCACAATAACCTCGGTGAAATCCCCTTCTGTCACAGCCGTTGAATTTCTACTGCCCAACGACATTGTATTTAAGCAGAGAGTTTATTCACTGGAGTTCAACTAATGATGAATCAACACTGAGTGCTATCAGGACAATAGTAATATTTTCATTTTGTTAAACCAGGGTTCTCATCATTCACTGTACAGCTTTCTTGATTGTATCAAACCATAGTGACATGGTAGCCTGGTTGCAGAGAGCAGAAGATCCAATATATTTCCATTTGCATCTGTCATGCTGCTGTATACATTTCACTTCATCCCTGTCTAAAGCCTGATGAATTTTCCAGGGTCGGTTGTCTTTCTTTGGAACATGAATCCCTTCTTGTTCCTGTGTTTCCAAGTGTTTCCCTAGGATTGGATGGGTAATGTTGTAAGGAATGTTGGGACACTGAAACTCTAGTCAGGTACATTGCACTACAAGCAAGAGAGAGAACAACACTCATCTTCAGCTGTAACTACATACTAATATCACACTCTCCATTCTTACACCAGACTTCTGAAATAAGATAATTAAAATACTGTCATAATACCTTTCATAAGCATACCTAGTTAAAAATGGCCTTCATTAGAATTTCATTCTTCATTAAATTAGTCTGTGGAAACTCTTTTCAGTTGCCATCGGTGTTGTAAAATGGTGTATTCCAAGTCACAAAGCATAATTCAGACAAGTAAATATTGTCTCGTTTTACCTTATCTTTCTGAAGAAGCCCAAACCAAGCAATTGTACTTCACCAGACATGTAGCTAATTTCCCTGTATGCATGCAAGTAGCACCCCTCTCTCATTACTGAGGCAACCTTCTGACATCCTAAATCTTAGAGGCTAATTACTGCTGTCTACAAAAGCAGTTGACCATTGCTTCTTCAGTGAGTTCATGATGTATTTTCTTAGCAGGACATTAATAGCAGACTCAGTTAAACACTGAGAATTTGCCAACAGTTTCCATAGGAAATCCACAGCAGTGCTGTTAATATATGTTTGTATCCACAGACAAACAGAAGAGATGGCATGCATCATTCAGTATTTCTCATTAAAAGTCATCTTTATTTCTTTCTGCTTTTCTTAGCCTTCATTAAAATCTGCAATTCATAAAAAGGAACAAAAAGTCTGAAAATAGCATAAACCAACAAAATGCTTCTCACAAATTTCAAAACACTCTTGCCACCCAAAACCTCTTTAGATGGGGGCTATTCTGAGTCTTTAGTGTCTCAGTCCATTGCTGATCATAATCCCATGTTGCTGTACTTATTTTTTTTTCTGAGCAGTGCTCCTGTTCTGCAAATTAGAGCATTTGGATCCTAGGCAGGCATAACACCAAATCTTGCAGGGCAAGATACCTCTTCCTGTGCAAAAGCACAGCTGCATGTACTCCTCGGCAAATTACTAAGGTCAGCAGAATAAGCTTCGAGTCCCCAGTGACTTCTTGGGATCAGAGGTAAGGCCCACAGCCTGCAAATGAACTTTTCCATTCTAGTATACTGATGAGAAAAATAAGTTATATATTTATCAAACACCCTCTCTAATTAGAGAATTAAATAAAAAGCAACAATAATTATAACCATGTACCTATATTTTTAAATTGAGAGCTTGGCTGTAGTTTCATTTTTTTGTCATTCAGTTATTCATAGTGAAAGAACTTCTCCGAATAATACTTAGAACAGAGAAAGGCAAGCAGGAGGCGGTAAGTAATGGATGTCTAGGAAAGCTGTCTTAAAAACAAGCACACCTGTGAGGAACAATTGGCAGACTGTTGGGACTTTTATGGATAATTACATTACACAGGCTCTCATAATGTCAGATGTAATATAATAAATAGGCTGCTCACTTTGGTGTTCCCTATAGTCAGCTAGAGCTATCTGGAAGACAACTCCTCATTTTTCTGGTTTGTGTGAAAATTATGTTTTTTTTTTCCTCAGAAGCTCTTTACTTAGCAGAACACCACACAACCCAGCAGTTGCTCGTCACAGCTGTAATTAGATTATATCAAACCGGCAGTGTTGAAATACTTGTGCCTGCATTGCCTCACTCAGCTGTAACTCCTGAGCTCCTGCAAAGTACTGAGTTTTTCATAGTGATACCTGGGGAAGAGAGTGGCAGTGGTGGGAGGCAAGTGAGGATGGGTCATACCCTGGGAGGTGTTAAAACACACCAGTCAGCTCCTCTCCTTCTCTGGCTGCCCTCTCTAGTTGCAGGGGCTCTGTATGTTGCAGGGAGCATTCAACATCTGGTAAGACTGCACAGCTAATCTGTTACATGGAGCTAGTTCTGTTCTGTTGGGATGTTGTTGCTGTTTTAAAGGTACACCTTGCACTGCTTAATATAATTACAAAAGGGCATCAGGAAATGCATATGGAACTTTTTTTGGCCTTGACCCTTCTCTGCGTACAGATACTTCATGAGTTCTTTCTAGAGAGTGTCAAGGGAAAAGAAGCCACAGTTTTTGAGCTTCCCTGAGCTAGGAAGTTTGTTGAAGAGGCAGATTTTGGGTATGTGCTTCTTGTTTTAAGCTTTCTTGCATGCCCTAGGGATGGATATCAACAATATAAAGGTGTTGGTGGTCAACCCTGCACCCCATAGGGCTCTCCTCATCTGGAGGCTAAAGCCAAGCTCCCGGAGGGCTGCCTCTCTTTGCACAGAGGAAAGCATCCAGCTTCAGCTGGTGGTCTCTGGGCACACTGTGTGTACCAGTACTAGAATTACTGTCCAGACATGCACAAAAAAATAAGTACAGGATTTTGGAGCTTAGTCTGAGGCAGATTTCGTCCATAATGTCTCCCTGCTTGCAGCACTGGAAAAGTAACAAACTGCAGCTGTATCATCTTTTTTCTCCCAGCTTCTCCACCACAGTCAAAATGGTCACGCTACTATAAGATGTAGGATCAGCTCTTTCCTTTCAAGCATCCATATCTCTTTGAAATGATTGTGCTATATTTGACACATTAGAAATAACCGGGACACTTACGTATGGAGTACTTACTGCTTTTATGGCTAAGCCTTGTAGCAAGTGTATTTTCTGGGCAGTGTGGTGGGGAGAGTTCTGAGAGGTTTTATTGGTTGTTTTTTTCCTCTAATAACTAAGCCTACAACCCAAGCCCCAGTGAATGGGGTAGGTTTGCAAAAGAAGAAAGCTCCCAGATTGCAGAGTATTTACTAGGATCTGAATCTTGCTGTAGGCATTTCTGTAGTCATCTTAGGAAGCAAGTAAAATAAATGCAGCCACCTTTCAGAGTCTGCTTTAGGAGCCAGCCTTTTTATGTTGTAATGACATGTGCATTTAATAAAGATATAGAGCGTTTTGAGGAAAGTAAATCTACACCCTTATCTTGGAGACATTTAGAATGAAGATTTCATTTAATTGTGGCACACTGCTGAGCACAATTTACCAAAATGGCAGTAAACTGCTATTGAACTGTAACATCTAAAGATGTCTAAGTGCTTGGATAATTTGTGTATTTTCTTTTCTTTTGGAAGATAGTTATAAAACAGCTAAAAATAGGAAGGAAAGATAACAGTGAGGCCTTGAAAGCAAAACAAGAAGTGGGCATGTATTAAGGGGCTCTATAGAAGCATCAACCCTCAAAGTGTTATACCTTCGCTACCCACCCTATTATTATTTATTTCTTATGACTTTCGTGTTCACAGAGTCACAGTTACACAATGACCACTACAAATAAGATGATGCTCTTATAACCTAGAGCGACACAATCCAGCACTACTGCTGCTTTTGCAAATTTGGAAGCTCTGTAAGGAATTTCCCATAGGTAAGGTACAGGCTTAGATTTCCTTAACTGGGGGGTTCACAGACTAACACTTTAAAAGTAGCACGACGTTTTCTTCTTTGGTCCTCTCCACTCTACAGTCAGAGGTAGAAAAATACTGCTGTAGTTGCACTTCATTTATGTTCAGAGTTGAATACTTTATTGCTCTTTAGTGCAGTTTTGGGGTTCTAGATCCAATATTAGAGGCTCCACGAGCTCACTTTGATCCCTGCCAATTAGTAGAGTGCCCCTGGGGGATAAGACTAAAGCCATTAATTTGCCTGAGATGAGGCCTCACAGTTTGGCTGTAATAACTGGGCCATACAGGACCAACAGAATCATTTTTTGTCTCCTAAGTGTCCCCTGTATGAAAGTATGTAGAAGTAGATGAAGTATATGTATGGAAGATGAAGCATAAGTATGAAAAGTAGATGAAACTCTCCACACTTAGGCCTATTGGAGTGGGTGCAGCTTTGTGGTTCAAGGACAAGGATGCGTGGCATTCAAGTGACAACAAATCATCATTTTTAGAGTGAAAAAAAGTAGTAAAAGTGGTAGCTCAAAGATGAGAATGGGAGAAGATTCAAATAATCAACTAGGGCAGGAGTTGAGGAACAGTGGAAAAAGTAGAAGAAACCAAAAGGAAGATGATGGATTCTGGATTCCTTATGAAAACAGAATTCTGAGTATCATCCAGACTTTTTGTAACAGCCTTGCTGTTGTTCTGTTGTTATTTGTCTTGGTTGATTGTTTTTGTTTGTTTCAGTGTATGTGTATTGCTATACCAGTCCTTTCAACGAAACAGAAATCAGTGCTATCTCTGGAAACCTCTCACTCCCTGAGCAGTGGTACGCAGCTGCCTTTAGGGCACAAGAACACTCATCTACCCAAGACATCCCTGGCTTGTAAGGCACAGCATCCCACTTTACCATATAATCTGAAAATAGTGATGTAGGCTGTGATTTTTGCCTACATTGGGCCAGGAAAGTGCTAGTCATAACTGAAGCAATTTTGTTAGGCCAAGTAATGGCTTCTTTCTCCTTGAAGAGGATAAATTAAGAATTTCCAGCAGACATTATTGCCCAAGGATGAAGCATTGGGAGTAGACCTGCCACAGATTGCAGCGTTGAGCTACTTGCTTATGGTGACCAAGTAAATTAGCATCTGGGTAACATTATCAAGGATATTATGTTGAAGCCCAATCCTAGGACTGTGGATCTTTCTGTATTACTAGAAAGTGTAATCTACCCGTAAGAGATAACAAAGTTCCTAGCTATTATTAATTTCAGATACATGCAGTGTGAATATAGCACACTGGAAATTATCTCATATTCATGTGAATTACATTGACTAGGAAATACTAATTCTGTCTCTGAGATAACAAATATGTATATGTAAAATATACTAGTGTGTCTAGGGAGGGCTATTATAATATGAAACTGAGTTTAATCACAAAAGTTGAATGTTGTATGAACTTTCCAGGTAGTGAAATGGTAATTCTGGTGGGAAATGAAATAAAAAATGTAGTTGAGTTTTACTGTTTTTAGGTGCTTGATGACTTCAGCTGTGTACATAGGTTGGTGAATAGTATGCTGCAGAAGAGTATTTGCTTTGTCACGGGAATCCCTCTTTTAACTCTCATTTAAAGACAGGACTGCCCACCTTCCTCTGTATTTGCCAAGGATCAAAAAAACACAACTACAGCATTCTTTTTTTCCTTTCCTGTAGAAGCTCATTTTATGTGTTTGTTTCTCTATACATATTGAGTTGTTCATCTCTGCCACTTTTGTTAGTGAGCAGTGAATAAATGAAGTCAAATGAGCTGAATGAGTTGTCTGAAGAATGGTGTGAAATTTACTTGAAAGATTATTCAACAGTTGTTTGAGACAACAAAGAAAACTGTGAAAACTCAGTTGCATATTTATAGAGATGGTGTCAGCAGCTTTCAGGTCTGTCCATGGCTGCTCTTCTATTCTGCAAATATGCATGTGGGTAAGCTTGTGATTTATTTATTTATTTATTTAGCCAGGCAGCTATGCAGCCATCCATTACTCTGAGGCTCTGCTGGCCCCAAGAAGACTGCTTCACAACACAGGGGACAGAATTACAAGTCCATTTTCGTAGTTTAATGTGCTTCTTTCTAAAATGAGTTTTTCTCTTAATTTACCCCCAAGTCTGGGACTTCAGATCTCACACCCACTGACACATTATAAAGTAAAATAATACCCAGCCAAACTGCTGGTACAATGAAAAGAAATTATTCTACTCTGTTTCTTTGTTTATAACTTACTACATTTTGAGAGGAGATTAAAGTTGTTGGGCTTGCACCCTTGGAGAATAAAATACTTCACAGGTTTGTATCAGTTCAGTGCCAGATTTCACACTGGATTCACCAGTGAGCCACATTTCTGACCAGAAGGGACTACCCCACAAGTGCCAGAGTAATCCCATCATCTGCCACTTACTCAGTCCTTGGCTGCCTGGAAACTCCCAGAGTTGTTAATTAATGTCATTTCTGGTTGTACTTTTCATAATGTAGACAGCAGCTCCCTGGGACTTCACTGAACCCATCAAGCATTTTACACAGATCCCAAACAACCATCATACAGTGACGGTACTCAATCACTGCTGAGCTTGACAAGATCTGAGAAAACAACCTTGAGAGGAAGATTCATTATAGATTTGTAGCCTTGGAGAAACAGGGAAGAAAAACACTACTAGTAGCAGAAAGCTTCTTTTGCTAATAATGAAAGGCAACATTGGCTATGCACTGGGAAAAACATCTGAAACCACTGATTCCATTTCTAAGTCTGTCTCTAGTTAACAAACATAATTGCTTCCCTTTCTTACTTGATCTTCACAAATGCCTGATGTTCTGAGATTGGTTTTGTATCCAAAAATACGGATATTTGAATTTTCATACCAGCAAACTGGAGGAGAATAAGGGCTGAAATCTTGGCCTATTGAGGCCAATGGAGTTTTGCCACTGACATTCGGTTGAGTCATTTTGTTTCCCCTGGCACATTGTGTATTCAGAATAATGCATTAATCCCCTGATTTAAATTTTTTTTCAGTTGTCTGTGATTCAGAAAATATACTCATCACTCTGGGCCTTTAACCAAAAGCAAGTAGTTTATGAACAACTGAAGCATGTTCTCCAAGATTTACAAAAAAAGAACAAACTAGCAAAAACCAGTATTTCTCCATGAGTAATTGTGACAAGAAAAAATGAAATAGAAAAAAAAAGGAAAACAGAACTCCTAGTTTAGGGGATATATTGGAAAATTCCCCAGGTTTCTTTAAATGTTAAACAAAACTTACTTAAACAGCAATAATATTTGCTGAGTTATTTATATGTTACTTCTGAAAAAGCTGACTCTCTACAATAGCTGTACAGAAGAGATATATAAAAAAGTTCTAGTTCTATATGTTTTGTATATTTTTTGCTTTGAATCGCCAATCTATCTTCAAAACTTTTTTGATGTTATTAATAGAGAAGAATTAAAACACGGTTTATGAATCCTACATCCTTCACTTAGAGAATGTGTGTTTTTTTTTTTTTTTTTTCCAAAACACAATGTAGTGTATGGCTTTTACTTCCAATTTCAAGTTCTACAAAAATGCCACTTACTTTGAAGAATCCTCTGACTCTTCCTCCTCTCACTCTTCTGTTGTTTTGACTGCATAGAGGGTTAGAGTTTTCTTCTATAACACATTAAAATTATGTCCAGTTAGAAGCCCTAAAAATAAATCTGCCTGTTATCATTGCCTTTGAATATCAGTGTATTTCTTCTTATGACTGATATGTTGATTCTGTAGCCCACTAGTTGACGATCCTAATATGCATATTTATCTTAAAGGTTCTATCACTCTACTGTATTCTCTTGCATTTCCTGGAGTCTGGATTAGGAGCACCAAGCATGGGTGTTAAAGCCATGGGCAAAGATCAATGATATAAAGAGGATTCTGTACATTATATGCAGATATACTCAGGCACATATTCTCAAAAGAATGGTATCTTATTCTAGAGGTTTTCAAATTTCAAAGATGTTACGAAATCATGTTTACTTAGTCAATTTAATTTTAGTAGAACTTATTTCAACAAATCTGCTTTTGTTGCAGGTAGGCATTTGATACCTGTTTATGTTGAGGCATCTATATTTGTTGGTCTCAAGCTATGCTTTGATATAAGTAGAACCCAAGACTGATAGAAAGGACCACCTGAAATTATAGGCAGGGATCCCTGTAATTTTGACACTTACTGATAAGCATTGATATCTTTCAAACTTGTTTGGTATCTTGATTGATATTGATAATGGTAGACATTGAGATTTATCGATAACATGAATTTTTGATATAGACAGGTAGCAATGCTTACCAATTTAGAACCTCACTGTTCAGCACTTACATTGATGGATGTTGACAGGCATAGATACTTTTTGATTTCAATAGATGACTGCCTGTAGGTCTCAAGACAGTGACACCTGTTGATATCAACTGATGTTTATCAATTTTAACACTTTTCTGTAGCTATCAATATCGTTACCTAGTAGTAGGTGAAGATACCTTTTGATCTCAATAGACATCTACATCCAGCAGCCTCAATAACTTTTTTTTATATCTGTAGGTATTACAACTTATTATTAGTGAGACCTTTTGAAACTAGTAGGCATCACAAACTATCAATTTGGACACTTACTGACAGACATTGGTACCTACATGTCAGCTAATGTTGGTAGGCACAGATAACTGTATCTGTAGTTTTTACACCTACCTATAAATGCATTTATATATAGGTTATTACTACATTATTACCTATCAATAAATGTTGAAACCTTCTAATCTGAATAGATGTTTATATCCTTTGGTCTCAATAAATATTTTTATATGAGTAAAAATCAGGATATAGATAGGAAGATCTTTCAACATTGATAGGCATCAGCGGTTATCAACTGCCGACTTCAAGTTAGTTAAAGAGCATTTTAGTGATTGCTTTATAATGTTCTAAGTGATAAAAGTAATAATGTATGTTTCCCAGCTAAATATGGCAACAAATCATTATTTCTCCAAAATTCAGTACTCAACAATAAAATCTGTGAAATAATGAAAGTTATAATAACTTCTGTACACATGAATTTTCTGATAAGTATCAGTATAACTGTAAAAGATTAAACTACATAAAATGTAAAAGTAATTGTAACATAATTAACCAGTGAATAATCCATGTCTTCTCTTCTATAATACATGTATATAGGTAGACAGAACAATTATCAAGTCAGATAACAGTTCACGTTGATTTGTACAGCTCTGGTTCAAAACAGCACAAAACCCCAGATGGGCCAAAAATTAAATTTGCACTATGGTAAAAATATGAATTAACTTTGTTCCATTTTTTTAACCTACTTTTTTTGAAAGCCTGTAAATTAACTGCTACTTATGGTTCTAATACAGAGCAAAGCATTTGTTATCCACTTAGCTGTGCTACTCAGTTCTGCTATAGAAAACGTTAGTGCACTTTCACTAAAAAGCGCTGAAGTATTAAAAAAAACAACACAGAAACAATTGGCTTTGATCTAAAATCCAGCACTTATATCTACAAGAAATATAACTTGAAGCTTACTGATGCATTTTCTGTTCCTTTTATTTCTATTGAAATAAAAATAAAATCTCTTCATAGTAAACACTTATTAGTTTTTCTTGCAACTGTGTTCTTTTCAGAAGTACCTTCATTTCTTGCTATTCTTGTCATGTTTGTTAAGTTTTGGATTTTCTGGGCTCTACTGACAATATTTCAGGGAAATGGTACTGAGATATAGTACTGCCTGTGTATCACTGCCTTTAACTCTCTAGTCATTCTGCAGGCAGTGATATTTTTCCTTTGTATGTCATTACAACTTGTTATCGTGATGCTAGAAAAAAATTAATAAAACAGTCTCCAGTGCCTATATATTGAAAAGGTGAGAGAATTGGAGATAGAATCTCAAGATAGAATCTGGAGAAGACAGGAGTATCTACAACTAGTAGTGCCTTTCAGGGACTAGGTTCCTTCATTGGCTCCCTCAGGGACTACGCAGCTCACACCTCACTAGTTGAAATGTAAATTAATTGTTCATTTAAATGACTGTTTTAGTTTAAATTAGATGCTAACTTCTGGAGGCCTTTCCTTTCCTTGAGTTCAATTTTTTGCAGGCTGCAAAACCAAATGTGATTGAAGAGAAAGGGCCTAAACAATCTCTTGCTCTCAGAGCATTAAATCTTGAACTGAGGTTGGAGTCAGATTTTCTTCACCATTTCTTTTTATTCCATTCTATATATCCCTTTAATTAAATCGGTGCTTCCTAGAGCTGTTCAGCTTGAAGGTTTTGACCCCTAATAAGTTACAGGAAATGTAGCTTCCGCCTTATTGTCTCCTCCGTGAGCCTCAGTGCTGACTTAGAGAGATCACATGTGGTGACTTCAGTTTATGGACTGTAAAGGAATGCTTAGCTTCTGGGTCTCAGCTGCAGTGGCTCATCAGTAGCTCACAAGCAAGCAGCAGCGCTAGGTATAGCAGAGGCACTGTATCCTCACAGAGGTTTCCTGTACACTTCCATGAACGAAGCCAGTCCTCCAATACCAGCTTTTGGGCACCATGAACTCAGCAATTCAGATAAGAACAGTCTCTGGTCACCTATCATCATCACAAACTCAATTCCTCAGGAATTTTGTTGTGATTGCATTTGTATCATGGTACTGTAGAAGGAATGTGCATGCTGGTAGCTAACCATGTTTCTGAGAACTTGTTCTCTGTGTTTACAAGGTCATGAAGCTTGCTTTCTGCAAGCTCAGCCAACAGTTCTGTCTTCATGCCTAAGTCAAGCCTATTTGTTGTTTTTCTTTCTTTTTTTTCTTCACTCCACAATGTCCATTAGGAGTTGCACATCATCCTTACTCACACTTGCACATCACTTTAAATCCTAGGTGGCTTGGTCCTCCTAGGATACTACCTAATCCTCTGGGCCATCCCATATTACTCATGTTGTCATCTGCTAATTTTTATCTATTATACCTAAATGCTCCAGAAGCACAGTTAGTCAGGTAGAATGCATATTCTTTATTTTATTAGACCTGCTGAAACATTAACTATTATTCCTCATTGGGTACATTCCACACCAAAACATAAACAAATCATAAATAATAAACTGAATATGGTATTTGAATGCCCTATGCAATTTTTTCTTACTGTGTCAAGACTGCCTCCCCACTTTATTACTTTATACCCACTGAATAGGGCCAAGATATAATATAGCAGTATCTCTGAATGCATTTTTGTTAGTGCAAATGATGATGGCAGAAGATACACCTGATATACTGGGCATAAAAGGGCTGACACATTCCGTCTTGCTCATCGTTGCAGTGTGAGACTTACATATACCTAATAAAGAGCATATTATCAGAAGCCTATCTCTAGCTGGAAGAAAAATGAGCAGCTATAGTGAGGTCAGCATCACAAAGCCAAGTGCAAGACCCTTCATTCAGACAGATGCAGGCACCATTTAGTCCAGACCTGTTTTCCTTCACTGATCATACATATGTATCTGAATGAATACATGGCAAGCCTAACACTACATGTGGGGACAGACTTCCTAATCAGGTAAGTTGTTCTGTTCTTTAATAGCCACAGTATCCACTTGTCTATTTGTGACTTAACAGTGGGATTTCACCCCTAGTCTCCAAGGCTCAATGGCGATGCCTAGCCCTTGGAGGCAGGTTCACATCAAATCTGACTCCTGCCTTCTGGACTGCCACAGTTTACAAACAACCTGTTTTCCTTAGCATATGAGGATGTGGTAACTCTGAGCTCAGTAGGACACAGCCCTTGAGGAAGAGGAGCATTTCCTTGATTACACCCTCTAGGCTATCCCAGCAAGCAGTTACTCCCTTTCATTGAGTGTATTTGCAGGGGGAGTCAATATATACCTACTTCTCAAGGTCTAATACTGAAGAAACCATATGGCCATGAATGCACAGACTTTGCCTCTTGCTCCAATGAGATGCACAAGTTTCAACATATCAGAAATCATTGTGAATTATGGTTATTTAACAGGTGCACTAGACGTGCAGCTACTGTCCTCAGTTGACTGTGGGAACTTTGGATGATTGTGAGGTGTTAGGTGCTGTACAAGCACCTCAGAAAACAAAGCCAATACAAAAAGTATCTCATTCACTAATTTCAAGTCATGTTATGTGTGCAACTGAAAGCTGCAGCAAGTAGTTTCCAGCTTTTAGTGCTGGAAAATTTTTATTGCTAGTTAAATAAAAGCAAACTGAAGTTTAATCTAAGTGAAGCCTATAATTTTGCAGGAACCCAGTGGCTACATTTTTCACAGTTGTAGGAAAGGAATGAAATCTCTGGACAGCACTTATTATCCATTCTCTTAGGCATTCGTTCCATATTCTGATAAAGATCAGCCTTGGGCTTTCTGATTATTGATCTCAGCCAAAAGGTAGATCTCTCAGCTCCAGCAAGTGTTTCTGCTAATATATTTCCCTTCCAACATTAATACTCTTTCTAATTTCATCCTCAAGAAGCAGCAATAAATTGCAGTCTGTGGCTTTAGCTTGTAAAAGCAGAGTGGACTATATGAATATGTGTTGGACAGCTTGTCACAGCCTGCTGCAAAATCCAATTAATTCTCTAAGGTTATTATTTCTTCCTGCACTACAACTATTTTAATTGGGAGGGGAAATAAGGTTGGATATACACCCCAATTTTAAAAAGAGAGCATTAAATCTAGATTAATTAGCTGATATCCTATCAAAATTGACTACATTATCTGCTAAAATGCATAGGGGAGTTTGAGTTTGTTATCTAAACTTATAGGCAGAAAATGATCAGTATTCTTCCATATGTCATTGAGGTAATGCTTGAAAGCTACCTTTACATACAATTGTGCGTCTGAAGTGCCCTAACTGGGCAGCTGGCTTTCTCACTGGAAAGGTGTGTTATGTACTTGTGTTTTTGTGGGGGCTACTTCCCCATGGGCAGGGAGCCCTACCCAAATGAATTGCACTGAAATGAACACAGCACAGCTGTAATTGTTGGCCCAAACTTCCCCCACAGCCCTGCAAAGAGAAAAGGATCTGTACCTGAGATGGATAATGCCTTGCATGTGGGGTGGGGTGGAGCTGTTGCTACCTGAAGACCAGAATAGCAAGTAAAGATGCTACTGTTGGTCTTCTCCTGGAGCTGTACACCTATGTGGTCCTTTCTGTGGGATCTTGCCAGGTACACTAGGTTTGACTCCATCTAGTCTCAAGCAAATAGAGAGCAAATGAAGATATGACAGAAGAAGAAGTAGCAATGGACCCTCTGCTCAGGGAGTCGGATACAAAAAAAAAAAAAAAAGGCAAGCTCTTTTTCTGTTTTTAACATCCAGTTTTCAGAATTAGTTTTTAAATATCTCGAGGAATGTGTAGCACTTCCTACAGATAGATTTAAATAGCAAATCACTTTCTCAGCATACAGTGTATTATATATACGCTACTATTATTACATCTCAGTCAGTTACTGTGAATTATTTGCTTATTGATACTTCTTGCAATTTATGGGACAAGGCTCAAGTCTAAGCATTTTTTTAAAACTTTTAATGTATCTTATAAAGGAAGGATAAGAAAACTCCATATGTGCTTCTACATATTGGAATATTATTAGAGCTGAGCTTTTCTTTAGCTGCTGATGTAGAAGGAACGGATATTTAATTTCTACCAGCAAGTATGAAGCCTAGCATTAAATGCAGTCGCACAGTTCTGTGAATGATAATAACCCTTTGTTTCATTACAGAGCTGACATTAGATTTTCTAGAGGATACCAGCAGAAACATTTCGGAAGCAGTTAGTGTTAAACAAATGGTATTGCTCTTGGGTGACATTAGCTAATCAGATAGAAATGAGGGCCTGAAAAATAGGATAAAAACAACTTAATTTGTAAACTGAATATAACTTAAATGGCTTTTGCTTGCCCTTTATATTCCGGAGGAGCTTGCTTGGAAACAAGCTAGCTGGATGAAGAACGAATACAATGACATTTGTCTGGATCTGTTCATATTCACCTCAATCTTTATGTACTGTGTTTAATTTTCATTACGCAGTTCAAGATCACAGCCTTTGAGCAATTCAAAGACTGAAGCTAGCTTCTGTGTATGGGCTATAAAGTTAGTGCAGGGCTATGAAGGCAGCCTTGAATTAGCCCCCCAGGTACGAAACCAGACCAGGCCTGGACACCTTTTCCTGAGGAAGGGAAGAGGGACAAAGACTAAGAGAAAGAGTCTAGGAAAGACGCAGCTGCTTCAGTTGCTGTCGCTTTGGTGCTGGGGACATAAAATACTGCAGCTTGGTAAGGTGAATCTGCTAAGGGTCACAGTGCAGCAGCCATAGCCTAGTCCAGCCTCTTCCTCAGCAAGAGTCTGGCTTTGAGTGGCTCTAGCATAGGCTGCACTGGCAGAGACAAAATTTGTTGGTAAAGCCAATATCCCAGCAGTCTGTCACAAGCAACTGCCTGCTCTACCCATGGCTTAAGCCGGTCCATTCTGCAGCTTGTTCAGACTGCATTCTTACTCATCCAGATGCTGTTCCTTCTCAATCACGTGCCTTTTCATAGATCATTAAAGCACCCCTCCCATTGCAAATTTTTTACTATTTTCAGTGTGTACAGCCTTAAAGATCTTAATAATCCATTACTGAATATCGTGTGGGGTTTTTTGTTTGTTTGTTTTTTAAGAGGAACACAAGCATAAACATATTTCTATAAAGAGTAGCGTTTTTTAAAAACTGCAGTAACTAGAGGGAATGCTTAGCCTGGCATAGCTTAAGGGTTACTAAAGCTTTTCTATAACCTGTAATTGAGTATCATATTTTTCACAAACTCATTATACTGTATCTGTGAAAAATGGTTTTGCAGCAGATAACACAAGACCCCTTCATGCTGAGTCCATGCATAATACAGTGACCCCAGTCACAGCAGAAGGTGCTGCAACAAACTGAATTTGTTGTTGACAATCTGTGGCAAACTGAGTTCAAATTTCTTGTGCAATGCAAGGAATTGATAGAAAGTGATCACTAGAGAGATGTGCCCTCAAATTGAGCTTACATATTTCACATTTTAGGTTTGTTCATCCCCCCCTCCCCCCATAAGTTTTTACAATTCTAAAGAGAAAAAAAGAGTTTGACCTATGGAGTGCTGCTAAATTGCCCAGGAAGCTGTTGGTGATGGAGTAATGTCTCCAGCCCAAACTCTTCATCTCTTAGACCCAGAGATTAATAAGTAAAAAGAAGAGAAAAGAGAGGAGAGAGAAGGGCTGGCAAAAATAAAGAAAATGGGAGTATGTATCATATGTACCAGTGCTTAATGTCATGGGTTTTCATTTCTGCACCTCTCCTGAACAATTTCCAGCTGTGTTGTGCAAGTGCAGGAACGATGAGGGAGGAGTCCTTGTTCTCAGATAGGTAGGTGAGTCACTTGGAAACTCTTTTTGCACACACACTGCATGGCCCCAATTACATTTTATTCCTTTTCTCTACAGTGGCACAGTTTCATAAAAAGTGGCACCTACATTCAGAGCACTTCGTAGTCATGTGTAGAGCACTCACCTCAGAAAAAATTTGATTCCTTCAGGCACAGAAAGACACTGAACATGGGTACTCTTCAAATGCTGGAATCAAGAACTCTGTAGGTAGGGGCATGGGAAGCAGATCTTCCTCCATGAGGGTGGATTTAGTAGATATTTTGTGTCCAACCTAGATCTGCCTGCATGTCTTCATAATGCTCTCAAGCACATCAGGAAGTGTGTGGGATACATAGTAGTAGCAGATGAAAAACTAACTGAGGAAAAAAAATATATATTATATATATATATTATATTTTATATACATATATAATATTATATATATATATATAAAATAGCTTACTCTTCTATTCTTTGCTAAATGTCTCTATATAACTATTATATATATATGCATATTAAAGAGAGAGTGGCAGCTGAGCTGCATCTTTGGTTTGTCCCAGTACATCTGTGTTCACATTAAAGAGCTTTGTTTATCCAAAGGAAAGGCAAAGGTTCCTTACTCATGCACTCTGATTGTCCTCTGGCAAATATGCAGAGGACCTGGGTACCTGCATTAAATGACTGAATTTCAGAAATGTACCCTTACTGTGAGAGAAATGGGGAACTGGGAGACATCACAGTGAAGGAACAGATCTTCTCAGTTTGTCTTGAGAGTCTGTTAAAGTTCTGCATGAAATTATTTTTCCTACATTTTAATCAGTGGCATGACACATTCCTCCTCTTCGTAAACCAACTTATGCTCTCCACTTTGGACCTGCTGGCAGGCAATATGAGACAGAGACTGTGCTCCCAGGTTTCTGTATGTCACTCAAAGCTGTAGAAGTACCATTGCCAAACTTGAGACTTAAATGTCTCTTGCATCTCGACAGTGTGTCAGCTCACATTCCCAAAACACAAGCATGTTCCTCCAATGATGTGAACTAATGAAGTTTTAAATAAAAATCTGGTCTCCCTTCATGAAAGCTAGACAGCACTGAAGCACGGATTTCTAGCAATGGAAGTTCAGATTTAGATATCTAAATTTGATTGTCTGTGACTCAGTCCTTTATAGAAACCATTTTTAAGTAATTTAATTTTAATAAGATTTTAACATCTTAAGACAATGAATATGAAAGATTTAACCAAGATGACTTAGATGACATTATTCTGAGAATAAAATTCAGCTTAATTGTGATTTGTGGACTAAAACAAAAGACCTTTAAATCCTAGTTAATCTGATATAAAATTGTATTGCCATTCCCAAGCACTGCAAAATATCAAGGTAAGCTGCAAACATCCCTGAAAAAAAAAATAAAAATAAAAAAATAAAAAAGAACAGCAAAAGAATAAGAAAGAACAGCTGGTTTTTCCAGCAAAATCCAGCAACTAAATCTCCCCAAAACACGAAGGCAAACTATGTGACTTCTATCTTAGAAATACAGAAAAAGGCGTGAATATAGGATGAAATGATTCCTGCTCTGCATAGGCCACTAAAAACATAAGAATAGAACAAGAAAGATGAAAGTTACTATGAAGAAGGAAGCTCTTCCTGGAAGCAGCTATAATCTGTCTGCAGGGAGGATACAGTACAAACCCTAAAGACTTTTTCTTCATTTTCTTTTTCCTTGAATTTATCAAACAAATTGCTCACCTTTTCTATGGTAACCATTGAGTCACAGCCTGAACCACTGAACAATCACCTGGAGAAAGGACCTGGTCAGCCCTGGGAGCACAGGCGAAGATAATTATCTGTGTGACCGGAAGGGGTGAAGCCTGGCTGCACCTCTCTTAGACCTCGTTTAAGGTTGACTGTCACTGAGGAAGAATCTTTTGCTGGAGATCCCTCCTTTCTGGAGTCTTTCTGCAAGCCTAGATCTTCAGGAGTGAGCAAGCACCCTTCTTATTGTAACACTCTCTATTGTGCTGGTCCTGCTGCTGTTACACCTATACAGCAAAATAGCTCTTAGGCTACCTTTGTGTTGGTTGGAAAGTAAGAGTAATGAAGCAGTTTAACCTAGTTAAATAGATGAGGGAGATGAAGACTGACCCAGCACTGCAAACTGCTATAGCCTTGACTGCAGGAGGGAGTATGGCCTGTTTTCTGCTCAGAGAATGGGTGCCATCTCTGCTAAGTTTGCTGCTGTAGCAAGTCCAGCAATTACTGTCAGCAAGGTCAGCAAGCAGACACAAGGTGATAACAACTTTTAGTTGCTACTGACCTGCCTCTATCCTGGAAATTGAAAGAGTTTTGCATGCTGTTACTAATCCTTAGCTACCCTGTACTTAACTTATTTCAAACTATGGAACAACAGAGGAGAAAAAAGCCATCAAAGGCAAACATATTGCAGGGTTGATAAAGAAAGAGACAGAGCAATGGGAAACTGGGCAAGCAAATGATACAGAGATACACACCTAGAAAGGAGTAGTTTCAGATTTCTGTCTGTCACTCATTATTGGCTGTGCATCCATCCTGTATGAATTTAATATTGAAAGATACTGTGCAGTGCCTAGTTCTCAAATGCATAGGATTTTGTTCAACAGCCTGCTCATTAATCTGCAAAGCAAAAGGCACTTTTTGTTGGCAATTAGTACTGTGGTGAGTCACTCCTCTATTGGTAGTTTGCTCCCTCCTTCTCTCCCATAAATGCTTCTAAGAATAGCTGCTACAGAAATATCTTTCAACTGGGGAAATAGACCAAGATAGCAAATTCTGTCCCTAAAAGTTAGGGTCCCCAAGTTAGTGATTAGCAGACTGTTAGACTAGAAAGAATACAAGCTTGAAAGTGCCTAACAAATATGTTCTTTATCAGTTTATTTTTTTATGATTTACACTTGAAATGCACAACAAAATTTCAATACATTGAGAAGGTGGTTTGCTGGCTTCTTTAAGGTCCTTTTACAAGTTGTTAAGGTTATATGTAAATGCTATTTACTTATAAACAAATTACCATCCTGTCACAAGAAAGATAATTTAGGGTGAAATTATTTTTCCTGAGCCTAATAATGTTTCTTTTGAAAACCAGTACATATGGCAGAAGGAGAGGCAGAAATTGTTCCTTTGACAATAGCAAGGACACATTTCTCCTGTGGTTCTGAAATTTGCAGTCAGCTTTGGTGCTGTAATAACTCAAGTCACTCCTAATAGTGACACCAGTGGAAGTGATGAACAAATTTGCCCAAAGATCTCAATGTATAAACCCGGTGTAATGATATTATTATTGTATCAGTGACTGTATGACAGAAAGCGTGCTCTAACACCACAGGAGTAGCACCCAATTGATTAAACTTGTGGATTCAGCCCACCTGGAATGATGTGGTTTTGCATGGTTGTGTGCTCAGAGGGGCTGCTGGTCTTTTTAGATGCTGTACTTTAGATAACAGAGATGATTGGTCTCAGTGATGTCTGGCAATGTGTTAAAATATTTAGAAACATTGACTTGTTAGGTGAGTCTTTTATTGGCTTGCTTGCACTCTCAAGCAGGTTGTTGCTAATAGGCATGGTTCATTTATTTTGCTAAGAACTTAAGATTTCTCTACTGTTCCTCTGTGCTATCACAATTCAAAAAGCCCAGCTGATGCTCTCACCTTCACTGGGATCTCAGTTCTGCTGTGCAATTTCAACTCTACTTTCTTTTGTAAGGATGTCCTCAAAAGCTAGCCAGAGTGAAGTAAAAGACCTGTCCTCTCCTTAAAACAAGGAAGTTATGTAGGTTATAAAAAAGCAAATATTTGAGCCAAAGGAGTTGAAGAAGAGCCTTTTCGGTCACAAGAGTAGAGAAGAGGCAAATGAAGAAGCATAGATAAACATATTGAAGAATATGGACCAGCCTATGCCATTTCCCTGCCACCTATACTCCATGAGATGCATGTCACGTTCATAAGAACCTGGGCTCAAGAGTTTGTGGGAAGAAGGTCTGAGCCTTTTATTGCAGGGTGGATTTGACTAGATGCTCTTTAAAGGCCTCTTCTGACTCAAAGCATTCTATGATACTATGATTCAAAGGAAAAAATAAATAAAAATAAATCACACCTAAGAAACATACACTTCTGAGCCACAGCTAAGAAGCATGTACTCCTGGAATATTTTGCTGTTTGCGTCTCTTCCCTGTGAATGAAAGCTGTATTGTTGGCCTTGCTTAGGGTGACTGAGCATGGAAGCAGCACTGGTTGTCACTGATTGCTCAGTGCACCATCTTGTGGCTTGCTGTCCCCTCAGGCGTGCTTCAGACACAGACTGGCACTGTCTTGGGCAAACTGAGAGCTGAGCTTAATTTCTAACATCATAATTTATTCACTGGAATATGGACACTGGTGCAGACTGAAAAGCCTGATGTTTGCACCTTGTAGTGATTTTTTTTTTTTTTAAAGGCAGGTTATAGGCTTCTATATGCTTCCTTAGCTCAGCTGCCCCATTCACTGGGTTAAACAGTCAGCTAGGATAACTGATGTGAATCATCAGTCAGTTTGGTGTTTTGCCTCTTGCTTCCTTAGTCGCAGTGCTTGCTGCTATAACCCATTCTGACTCTGTATTCTCATTCATGATGCTGTCCTGGCAGCTTCCTTCATGCAGTTTCCTGATGCTGCAATGCATACAGCTTTGGTAAGGACTAGCATTACTGTAGGCAGTAGTAGTCAATCTCTTCACAAAATAGAAAGAATGGTTATGGCAAGGGAAGACCAGGGCAGAAGATACTGAACAAAACTATGGCTGGATAAATAGCATTTTTTTTGAGGTGTTAATACCCCAACCATGGTTATATTGGGTTATAGCTGGGGGGCGAAGGGAAGCATATTCAACATAATTTGTGCTGTGAGTCACAGCAGCTACCTTCTAGGGGTGCAGGGTGTAAAATTTGCATACTGACTGTATAAAGTAGGGCTTATTGGACTTTTTAGAACTATAGCACTACACCATTTCATAACAGCTCGACATACAAAAAATAGAAATTAAGGCCTATCTCTGTATTATTTCTAGGGTCAGTGTTGGCACACTTATTCTGTTAATTAGTCATAGAAAGCTCCAAACTGACTTGGAGAAGGCTGGAAGTAGGAATCTAAGCGAGCATTCAAATTCTTTCTTACTGCACAGAGACAAACAGAAGGCAGTCTCTGACTTTCTGAACTCACTACTGCATATAGGCTCTCCTAAGCCTTCTATTATTATAAGCCTATTCCCATTACAGCCTTTGCTACAGATGAATATGCACTGCCTACTCTCAAAGGCAGAAGGGCAGGAAGGACAGGACAACAGAATATGTGTGTACCTTTCTTTTTGGTTACAGAAAACAGGCCAAGCAGGGCACACGTTTCCCTTTCCTGTTTCCTGCTCTGCTCTACCTCCAGTTGTCAGAGGTTTGCACTGGTATGGGATCCTCTGTCCCTCCTCAGTCAATGCTGTCATACGGGGGGTATTCACCCTCCTCTGGTGGAGGGAGACAGGGTAGGGGAGCACATAGGGTTGTATACTGAAATCTTCAGTTAATCTCTGCTCGGTGTGGAAGAAAGGGGACTAACTGGAAACTGCCCTCTATTGCTTTCTATGCACAGAGATAAATTAAATAAATAAATAAATAAATAAATAAATAAGGAAGTGCTACAGTGATTTACAATGATAATTAGACTACAAATGTGATTCTCAAAAAAAAAAAAAAAAAAAAAAAAAGAAAGAAAGAATAGAAAAAACCCAACAATTCAACAACTAGAATAATGATACTGCTCTAATTAGCTGAAGAGGTTCACAAACTATTGCAGTTCTCTGAAAAGAACTAGTAAACATTTCTGTAGGTTTTTAAATAAATATGCTTTGTGTCCATTTTACATTTGCTTCCTAAGAATAGTCTGATAGAAGGATTTCCTCGCAAGAAATGGCTTCAAAACAGCCAATTTTGTAAGCATATACTGATAGCAAACCTAGAATCCCTGAAATTTACACCAAACACCTTATTTTCAGAGATAAAATTATCCAGTTGAGGCAAGAAATACCATGTGACTAACAAATCAAAACACTGGTTTTTATATTTGTTGTTGTAAACCTCCAATAAGCTGCTCACAAAGAACTTGCAGTAGCAAAATTGGTTTTAGAAATTATTCTCAGACTAAGCTAAAAAGAAGAATTTTGTAAGCAACTTTATAGACTGTTCAAGGAAATCTGTGGACAGGAAATAATGGACTGGATTTCTTTCTTTATGGAAACTCACTGAAGCCTACTTTCAGCTATACATCTGCTAATACTCACGTTTCCATAGTGTAGATGCTTAAAAATTATTTTTCCTAGTGTTTACCAGGGATTTTTTACTTAAATAAATAAATAAAAATAAAAAAGTGACAGTACAAATGAATGCAGCTGGTACTGGAAAAAAAGGTCTCCCTACAACCACTTTAGTGAAGATTCTTTTTCATCTTTTTCAGCAGTGACTGGTAAGATAAACTTGTTCTGAATTCATGTTATCATTAAATTGCCATATCGTTATTATATCACACTGTCCCTGCATTTATTCATAGCTTCTCTGAACAGCGCACACTTTCTGCTTTGCATGCCCCAATCCCACCAGCTGTCCCATTGTGTTATTTGATTATTTCTCTAATATCTGGACTCACAGCCAGTTTTCTGTTTCCTGTGCCATGCCCTTGCCCCCTCCTGTGATGTGTAAACATTTTATGTGTTTTTCTCTGACCTTATTCAGCTTATGCATACTTATGTTATTATCTCTGTCTTATATATTACTACTGATACAATTTGGGAATGGATAGCAAAAATCTGGTGGTGTGGTTTCCTTTGATATCATGAGTTTGATGTTTCAACTTATGTTCTGAACATTATTGTGACAATTGAAAGTATTTGTCCTTTCCTGTGTGTGGGGGAAAAAAAAGGACAGAAACATAAACAGCATGTCTTAGTCCAATTCCCAACTGTGTGACTTCAGGTCACACAGTGTGTTTGTTGTTAAATAACATGCAAAGAAAATGTTCAGTAAGCCAGCCAGCATAGATGCTGTCTCACTGAATTCAACTCTGTGCCCTTTCTACACAGGAAGATGCCTCGAGAGGGTAGAAAAGGAGAAATTCCTTGTGCATCTATCTTTCTCTCTGAAGTGTGTTCTTGCCTTACCTGGCTTTGGCCACAAAATTTGTTCAGAGCCTGGCCTTTTGCTGTGTTGCAGGTAGGAAGAAGAGCTCAAGTACTTCCTTTAATTGTCCCCAATTTAGCTCTAGCTGTCTTGTTGGAAGGCTTTTATTTCCATAGCTAATGTTACAATTGGCTCACTTCTGCTGTGCATGCTTGTCCAAGGCTTCCGCAGTCCACTGGGCACATCAAGCTTGATCCTGTGCCACTGAAGTCAATAGGAGTTTTGCCATCAAATGAGCTAGAAGCAGGAGGCAATCCATAATTAGTCAACTCTGATTGCTGGATGCAACTTGCTCTGTAATAGCCACTGCCTTATTATTCTCTGCTAATCTGTATTTCACTAAACACTCTTGGCCACTGTGTTCCTGTGCAGTCCCCCCTTCCTAGAGAGGTTAATGAAATGACAATTGCTCCTCTTTTACATCAGAAAGAGGGAATGGAATGGCATAAAAACATAAAAAAATGAGCTAAACAAAAGATGACAAGAACAAAAAACACTGATAGCTAATGCTAGGTGTCTACACAGCTGACCATAGTGTCAGCAGCACCAGAGCTATCCACAGTCCTGAATTTACTTTGAGCAGTGGTGGCAATGGCTCACAATTCCTCCAGCACCGCCCCATCGCCTCCTGCCCACATTTCGTCTACTGCTTCAGCAGTGTTTTTGGGAAGGGCCGCCAAAAATCACTTTACTCCAAATGGATGCTCATTACTCTCAGGATCCTCTCTAGATGAAGCACAGTGTGACACCAGGCCTACATATTACTGAGTTTCAATCAACAGCACCAATATTTGAGAGTAGAGAAAAGAACAAGGTTTCGACGCGGCTGCAGTGAGATGCCATTATCTATTGGGCTGCACCTCAGTGCAGGGGCCTGCCTGACAGGCTTTGTCATCATCAGCCTCTGAGATTATCATTCATGCTGCAGGAAAGACAACTTTATTGGACTAAGTATTGGCATATGTCTGTGTGGCCCACACAGGTAATGACTCTGCTGGGTCTCGCTGATGTGTCTGAGTCACTCTGCGTGGGTGTAACGCTGCTCTGGTTGTTATTAATCTCTCTGAAGCCTCTTTGCAGTGATTAAGGGAGCACTGTATGAAAGCAGTCTGCTGCGTGGGCTCTCACCAAGAAAGACCCACTAAGTGGATTTTGCCAGATCCTTTAGCCAAACTGCTCTTTTCTTGGCAACTGCAGCGTGCATCAACATAAATGTAAAGTCAATTTCTAGTGTATTTTTAATGTCCTTTATTCATGTTTTTTGGACACGGCACAAACCACTAAAATGAAAGCACAGTACTTAATGTAGCCAGTCACTTTTCTGATGTGCCAGTGTGTATAAATAAGCCTGAGCAGGAGACAAGAATTCACAGTTAAAAGACAGAAAGAACAAGCATGCATGTTCTTACTGGTGATTGTCTTTGAGTGAAGAAGGGATTTCAGTGGTCCTCTTGTGAGGGACGAGCAAGGAGTGGAGCTGGACCCCCAGTTGGCATCCATAACAGCCCAACAAGTGGCCAGGGATCTGCTCTGCTAAGGCAGCTTTTTTCCAAGCTGACTGCTAAGGACTGGGTTTCTGGGGAGCAGAAGAGCTGCGCTCTCACCAAGTTTGCTGTGGAGATGAGATCATATGGAAGTGGCCAGCAGAAACATAGAAGGTGAGGTAACCCTGGCTGTAGGTGAACATAACAAAGAGAAGGTTTTAGCCTCCGTGTGTGACTAAACAGGACTGGTAGCTAGTTTCCAGGCTGAGTGAGGGGGAGGGTGACTCCTATTCTCTAGAGGATGCTCTGGGAGGTTTCAACTGACCCCAGTTATTAAATTTTCTGTGAGAAGTAGTATCTTTCACTTCTGCTTATTCTGGTATATATCTGTATTTTTAATCCCCCTTTATCCCTTTCCCCTCATTTCCTCTTTTCCCATTTCTGGAAAATAATCAGAGCTTGGGTTTACTCTTCTACTACGTGCCTCATGACATCTTGTCCTTGTATGCGAGAAACTGACCGTCTCTGAAGCTACTTTATGAGGCTAAGTAGTGCAGAGCAAAATAGCAGCAAACTGAAGTTTTTCCAGCTTAGTCTATCCCAGGAGGGCTAGACTGGGGGAAAACAGGGTACAATGAAGGAAGCAAAAAATAAGAATGAAAAAGAAGCCAGATAGTCTCAGTAAGGGAGAAAAAAGGAGAATTTAATTTGAGGTAGATTGTGAAATAGATATTTGGAGTTCAGAGTGCTATGCCATCCTGACTATACTCAACTTTGACCACCAATAGCAATTTTTATATTACCAGCTTTGTGTCATTAAGTAATTAATGTTAGGTGATGAGCCATTTTCTCTTGTATCGCTATACTCATGGTCATCATTTCAGCTTCTGTGGCACTAAAGTACTTAACAGGAGATATCTCCTTTCTGACTTGATCTATTCAGTGTACATGGGTTGTACATGGTTCTTATTTTTTTCCCTTTCCAGAGAGCATGAGATCTACTATGCCCAGAAGGCCTCTGAAACCTCCGAAATTTCTTCTCTCTGTAAGGCCAGCAAGTTCATCCTTAAGAAGGCAGAGAAGAATGCCCAGATGGGAGATATACTCAGGTTCTTTGCTATCTTTGTTTTGTGCGTCATGCAAAACATACATACCACATCTGTCTACCTTCCCACTGGTAGCTATAAAATGACACTGAAAAAATGAGCTTACTTACATACACAGGGATATTTAGCTTTATCAATCTGTGTGGCCTTGAGTGACTTTTTCAGAGAGCTATTTAGTAAGAGTATTACCCTGCCTCAACCACAGGCAGAGTAAACATCTTTGCTTTACCATGTTTGAGATGGTGCCAGCTCACCCAGTTTAATTTCATCTGTTTTGTTGATCTATATCAAGAGCTTGCCTAATCATGGCCTTTCCCCTCTCTAGCTCTCACAGAGTGATGTGCAGTAATTGCCACACCAGGGTGAAATGGTTTCTCCATTCTGGCTTTGGTCACTGCAGTAGGAAGTAAGACGGTGGTGGGAAAGTGTCCTTTCTTCCCCCTAGCACCTTTATGTAAGCTGGAAACAGTGAGATCTCTTACTGGTGTTTTGAACTGATTGTATTTAGATGAGGGATAATTTGTAATCTGTAAATACTGTTAAAGAAGTAGGATAATGAAAAGTTGTTTGAAAGGGAAAAAAACATATATGCAAGAGTGTGCATGAAAGCAATTACAGCAACCAACAACACCAGTTCTTGCTGGGCTGGCCAGTGTTAATGGCAATGGAGGAAGGGAAGTGTTAATGCTCCCTTGACCTCCTGAGTATATCATACATGAAAGGGAGAGGATTAAAATGTCTTAAAAAATATGTGCTGGAAGCTGAGAGAGCTTAACTTTTTCCTTATGTTCATGTCAGGTGACATTCCCCACCCCTACATCAAGTACACATACTCCAGCAGGTTGAAACAGAAGCGCAGGAGTACTGATGTACTAAGGTAGAACTGCTTGTAAGAAATGTTAGGTGTCTTGACTTGGAACAGCTTTGCCTTGCTGTCTTTGTCCAGAAACTGCTATAAAACATGTCTGAACTGTGTCCAAAGTCCGAATCTCCATTTTGAACAGTTCTCCATTTTGTGAGTTTGGCTGTGCATGAATCTGTGGAGGAGGTCCCTTTCAGCTTGACGTAACTGTTGTGCTGGGTCCTCATTCAACTCTTCTTCATGCAAATGAAATAAGAGAATTTGGATGAATTTGGATAAATCCAAAGACCTGTCTTTGCTTATCAGCGTGGAATTATAAAAAAACAACAACAACAAAAAAACAACAGCTGTAACCCACCTTTAGGAAAGGAGAAATACTAAACTCTACCAAGAAGTACAAAAATGTTGAAAAGTTCAATGTGGTAAAAGAAAAGATAATAATTAATATGCTAGAGCAAGATGTTATAATTGCAGGGAAATATTTAATAAGATTCAACATGAAGAAAAACTAAAAGAGAAATTCAAGTTGATCTAAACCCAGAATCTCCCACAAGGAAAATTATTTTGCATGTTATTAGTAAAAGTATATGTGACACCAATAAAACCTGATCTGATATTAGCAATAAATACGAACAGGAGATAACATTACCCAAAACATCAGTAATATGCCTCTGTTCCAGTAATGCAGTTAAAACTTCTGTGACTAACATGAACAAATGACAATTTTTACAGTCACCCTGCCTGCACAAGACACAGCCACAATGAAATCGCCTTCTTACACCAGAGGGACACAAAATTTAACTTGTAGCCATCAAAAAGCTGCCTGCCGAGAGGCCAGAAACAGTGAGCCACGCTTGTACTGGAGAAAAAAAAAAAAAAAAAAGGCAAAAAAAAAAAAAAAAAAAAAAAAGGCAAGATAAAAACAGACAAAAAACACAAGCAGAAAAAAAAGAGGCTCACATATTTTGTTCATGTTGTTCAAATTCTTTCGGAATTATATCCACAGAAGCTGGGAAGTGACATTTATAACTTTTTCTTCCTTAATACTTGTAGATTTATATAAGCCAAATTGGATGCAGATTAAAATCCCACTTGCCATAAGCAGGTAGTATCCAATATAGTATCAGCTATTTCAAAGCCATATGAGAAATTTATAGCACCTGTTGGTTTCTCCTGGTCTATACTATGTGTACATCAGTTTGTAGCTCACTGGCTGGTACTTACAGACACTTCTGCCATCCATAGTTACATCAAATGGTGCATCTGTGAATAACCACCTGTATACTCCAGAGCACTGTTTGCAGAAATCCAGCATTATTACATACTGGTATGGGCTTGGGACCTAGGCACCCAGCCACGTGAGTACCAGCACATGCAGAGCTTGTACTTTTTGCTCAAAATCTGATTGCAGAGTCTGAACCAGAGAAGCCTGTGGGCTGTGGCCAAATGAGGCTGCACTGTAAAAAAGGACAGTGCAGTGTGCCAACAGCTTTAGGAGGCAAAACAAAAATGGGTTATGTTTTATGCTGCTAGCTTTTGAGTGTGGGTTAAAAGCTGTTTTGTTCAATTAGCCTCAGTTTCTGTATCTAGTGAGGGCTGAAAATATTTTCACTATAAGAGTAATCTTCTGAACAGAAAGGTTATTTATCCCTCTGATACTATCTATAAGGTGCTTGTAATTTTGAACAAGGCACTGTACTATAGAACATGCCAGAAACAGTACACATATCTTAGTAAAGCTGCAGGCCTCTGGATTTTTCAAAATAATGTAGAGTTCATTTTTAGAATACTCAATATTTGTCCAGTTTGGAAACTCAGTATATTTTACTGCATGTGCAAAGGAGATCAGGGACTGGAAATAGCTTCCAATGCCACATTTGCAACAAATAACTTTTATACTGTGGCGGCGGGGGGGGGGGAGGAGGTGGAGAAAACCAACAGAACACCACCCTAAAATGTCAATTGTATATTTGGCAAAAATGAAAAAGTGTCTCTCTCTCTGACAACCATCCATCTTTAATATTAGTTATCCTCAGTCACACAACAGTAGTTTATTTGAAAAATTATGTGAAGAGTTTCTTTACTGTCTTCCCACATGAGAAGACTTGGCCCACTCTGACCTCAAGTGCATTGCAGAATAGCCTGCATAGAAATCATTTCATTTCTTTCTGTACTAACACAATTGTTGAGTGATATTCTTCACTTTACCTAAAGACACATGCATCTCACCTCTGCAAGTAATCAGATTACAGCAGACCCTTACATCTATTTTAAATAAAACAAGAAACCTCCTTTAGCTGAGCAAAATGGAGCCACCATTTGGTTGGAGCCCAAGTGCCCACAGGTCTGACAAATGGACACTGCAAACTTCACAAAGTGAAATGAGATTTAAGATCAGCTGCAGTCATCTCTGAATGAAGGATGGGGCTGCCCTACAGCACTGGTCTGTGTGTGCCCAAAAGTTTTCCTGCTCTGTTGCCTCTCCTGCCACCTTGGTGAGCTGTGGGTGAGATCATCCTCTGTGTACAGGGAAGCATGATGGAGAGGCTATTTTGACTGCTTGAAGAACACACAACTTGTGAAGATACTCTTTGTGCCCTGTTTCCTGCTGTATACAAGTTTCTGCTTCCATTCACCTTGAAGTTTTCTGATTAATGGTAGCTATGAAAAGATGTAGAGGACCCTGAAGGAGGTAATTGTTTAGTGCTGCTGATCAACTGGGTTGGGAAATCAGGTCTTTGTGTTCAACCTGAGGCAGCATTTGAGTTGCAGCTCTGCTATGGGAAAGAATTATAGGAAGATTCTTCCAGCTACAAAAATTTTAAAACTCTACACAACTTCCAAATGTTCATCTATTTTTTTTGTTTTGTTTTGTATCTTTTGAAGTCTGAATTTCCGATTTTGCTCTCAGACATCACTGTAATCCCATGTAGTGGGCTTTGTTGACATCTCTTGCTGCATTTCATTTGCAACCATATGACATACATAGAAATTATCTACTCATACTTTTATATTGTTTCTAGTCTAAAGCATAATTTTTTATACTTTGTATTCTCCATATGTTCTAGAAAGGCTGTCAAAGTCCTAATCTCCTTACACAAAATCAGTAACTTTGAGCTATGAAGGCCTACACTAATATTGAAATGTTTGATGGAATTTGCATGTGCACACGTGTGTTTATGTGCCCATCGATGAATGTGCATATGTGTTTGTGCTTTTGGGTGCATGTCTGTGGGAGGAGGAGAGAGAAATTTCATTTTCTCACATCTACCTGTGTAATTCAGGAGAGCGGTTTTGTTCGTGCATCTGGCAAATGTACTAAAATGGACTGAAGAAATAAATTTGGGGTTGTACCTGCAAGTTTCAAACAGTTATCTTTTCCTGAAGATGAGTTATCATAATTAGCATGCATACTTTCCCAGAGTAATGTAAGTCAACATCAGCACAGACTAAGACTTGCATTAATTTTTATGACACGCTTTTTGCCTTGTAAATAACAATTTAATGTCATGTTTAGACCGAGAATGTGAGAACAAGGAACTGTAACTCATTAAAAATTGCAAAGATTAGGAACAATAAGGCTAGAATCTTAAAAATGTAGAACATTTTCAATTTGATGTGTTTCATGAGCAAGATTTTAATATAATAATCAAAGAGACACAATCATGTCTCCTGATCCCACCAAAACAAATAGCAAAATTCATTCCTTAATGCACCACACTACAGAAGAGATTTCCCCACAGTTTCCATGTATCAGGAGAAGAAACATTTTTAAATTTTCTTTTCAGTAAACACATTGTTTTTTGGCAAAATCAAAACCTTCCACTTAAAACACTAACTGAAAATATTCATAGTATTGCCTAACACTTTTTGTGTGTGATAGAAGTAGAGGTACATCCAAAGAGATATGGTTTCAATAAAAATGAATCAAAAAAACATTTTAAAATCAAATTCAATTTCCATTGGTAACAACTTATCAGTATTATTCCTCTTATTTGGCTAATCATAGCTATCTGTACCATAGATGCCCACTACAAATGTGGCCACCCCGGGGGCACTCTTTCCAGTCAATAGAAAGAAGAAGTTCCCTCTTGTGGGTTACTTATCTCACCCTAAGATAGGAATAAAGTAGGTCTAGTGCACTGCTCTCTTGAAGTGTCCATTTCTCTTCATTTTTGTCTTTTAGAAGTGACCAGTTTGGATGTAAAGTGTAATCATTTATGATGAGAGGACATGATTTCCACCTAGGATGCCAGTCTCTTACAGAAGGTTTGTATCCCAAGTGAGACTTACATCTTTGTCTCCCACTCTCGTCTGTGAGTCACAGACACAAGCTGCAACCAAAATCAGTCTTCAGACATGAACAGAACACTGTGGGACTGCTAGAAAACTCATGGCTGCTATTGCAGCACCTGTAGTTGTTTCGAAAACAGGGAGCCAAAGGAAACCAGGGAGCTGATATTTAAAGGCCTTGGGGTCTTTACTGCCCCTGCAGCCCTGTTAAAAAAATAGCGGGGTGACTTTGCAGCAGTAAGCTTGCACTGAGCACAGTCCTGCTACCCCTAGCACCATGTCCAGGCAAGTGGAGTGTGCCAGGGTCAGTCCACCTGTATGTAAAGCCATACATAAAACTGGCATTATTGTCAGCATGATCCATGTACCTGAAGTCCTTTCTCACCTCTAACTTGGTCTCCCCAACCTCAGCTGAAGCAGTAAGTAGCTGACAGTGCTGCTCCCTCTGCCAACAGTGTCCAGTGCCAGTGCTCCCCAGGTGCCCTCAGGAGTCTGAACACTACTCTAAGCACTGAGAAGAGATGCTGCATTTTAGGAGCTGGATATTTTATTATTTTGTGTCTGTAAGAAAGGCTGTTTGTCATACTCAAGCAAAGCTGCCACAAGAGGCTGCTTAGTTATATGTCAGGATCACAAGCTACAGGCACAAAAATGCAAACCCCAGCTTTGCTTATGTCACTAGCGTCTGTCTTGCTTTTTTCTTCTGATATTTTTTTATTTAGATCATCATTAATTTTGTCTTTTTAGACACATTACCTTGTCTCTCACTTTTTTTTCTTCCTATCTACTCTTCCCCATTGCCAGAATGACTTACAATATTGCAGATGAAAAAGAACCCACAAATTTTCAATTGCAGAGAGCAGCAGGAAAATCCTGTGTGGGCTCATCTTTCCCCTTCTCAACCAAGCAGAGCTGACAGGAAGCATGAATCATCCTGCACCTCTGCACAGTTGTGTCAAACCTACCTGCATTTGAGACACATTGCAGAGTTTGTGTCTTGTTCTCCTTTTCTCCTGGCAAGTCAATGGGCAGAGGCCGAAGGCTGTTCGATCAACTTGATGCTCACCTCACAACTGGAGTGAAGGGACATTCCTTGCAGGAGAGACCAGCCTTACCCTATCTGGGGTCCCCATAATTGTTTATTCCTCTCTTCTAGGAACAAGAAGATGGTTGATGTACTGTGGACCACCTCTGAATTCAGGACATTCCACACACTCTAATGACTTCTCTTTTTGAGGAATATTCCTAGCATTGTGTCTGTTCACCCTGGTTATGCTTCCTAACCGCTTTTCTTTCTGTCCTCACACACCCTTCTCCTATCCCCTTCTCAGTAAAATGCTGCATAGGGATGCAGAGCAGCTTGGCACTGGACTTTCAATATATTTAAACACAAGCAATTCACTGAGCTGGAAAATTGTAAATCTGCAATTTTATTTAAAAAAGTGGTCACACTGTTCTTTGAAGCCATGTTTAGAGACAGCAGGATAATTAATAGACCTTTGTGTGATACAGAGGCAAAGGATGACAAATTTTAATAAAATTGGTAGGATTTGTTTTTTAAATTTTAAGAAGCAAATTTATGTGCCTAGTTTTACTTACTGTTACAAGAAGAGAAAGGATGTTAAAAACATCCTGTGCAGGTTAAAGCACTGTCACACAACACCTTTTTCCTCTGAACTAACATTAAGGGGGCAACAACAGGCACTGAGGCATTAGTAATGTCTGCTCAGTGCGTATGCAGTGCCTGCCCTGCACCATGTCTAGACACCTTCCTAGCATTTCATGTAACAGCATTTCAAACCAAACCAGAGAGAGACCAGAGCTGTCATCATAGCTCATTCCAGTTATTAAGCACACCTTCACTTGATGTGCTGCTCGGAAAGTGAAGCAAGACACACAACAAAAGTAAAAGACGTTTAAAGTGGCCAACATAAGAGATGAGGCAAGAGCCAACCAAAGTGAAAAATAAAGGTGAACATTTTCAAAGGTAGGAAAGGAGACTCTCACATAGAGGGAGAGAATAACTGAAATGAAACAGAACTTGTCATCATCCTTTTTAAGAAATGCAACTGGACTGACGTAGCTGTACTGAATTATGGATGATGTCGTGAATTATGTGTGCAAAGAACCACTACACAGATGAGATAGCACCAGTTTGGAGGAGAAAAAGACCACAGAGCTGTATTTCCTGGCCACAAAAATACAGAAGAAGTGATGAGAGAAACAACAGCTTCTTGAGAGAAATCCATTTGAATTAAGGACAGGGTATGAATTTACAGTGGAGTACAAGGAAAACCGTGAATTAGCGAAGGCACTTTAGGAGGAATATGTCTTCCAGAATAAGCCTTGAAGACAGGTAAGCCCTGTGGGAAACAAAGGACTCTGCAGAGAAAATGGGCAGTAGGGCAGCTGTTGAGTAGTCTCTTGGTTGCTGACAGTTGCATTTGTTAGATTATTCCAATTTCATAATACTTAAATTAAGTGGTTGGCTGGGACTTGCGCCTTCAACACTCCTGGAAGGAGCTCTGCTGATTAAAGAGAAATGAAATATCAGATGAAAACCAGACGTATTCCACTCCTTCTGTTTTCTGCCAGCTCTGTCATTCAGTGTCTGTAATATACCCATCGTGCAGGAACTGAGTCATGTGCCTAGGTCCCTCATTTACAGAGCATGTCCTGCAAACACTGAACATAGCAGAAACGGTGTTTGACAGTGTTATCTGTCAAGGGTAACTATTAATTCAATCTCATGATACTTAAAGTAGAACAGAATATCAATTTGTTTCGCCACTTATGTTAAACTGCAACATTTAGGAATATAGTCTGTGTAGTAAAAGAACAGCATCTGCTGTGAGCTTGGAAAACAAATTACTATTGCTTGTTACCATCTTTGCATAAATATTTGGGGAATTGGTATTTTATTTTTTTTATTTTGCAAAGGATTCTCTCTTCAATTAGTCCCACAGCCTCTCTGGGTTCTTATTTTCTTTGCTCTCAGCAGTTGTGCGCAGTTACAGCAAATCAGGCCTCATGAACCACAGGCACTTGCACACTTGTTTCCATAGCTGGGTACAGCACTCAGTGAGAGGATCTACTCAGGCATATGGCCTGCAATAAGCTGAGCTCCAACGAGCTGGAACTTCCTGCTTTAACAGTTATTTGGCCATTTGTTTTCATGCTGCAGCTCTTCGATTATTTCCCTCCCTTTGACAGAATGATGAAAGCAGCCACAGGGTTTATGTGCCACCTCTACCAAATGTTGCCCACATTCCAGTAATCAGGCAGGAAACAAGGGAGATGAATAGGGATAAGGTGCTCACTGAGTCTAGAAGTCCTGGAGATTAAAAGGAACATATTCTGCCAAAAGAAGGACTAATGTATGTGCAATTAAAACTGTCCAAACCAGCTAGCTAGTACCTTGAAATTAACACTTTGTCTGAGGTGGTCCATGTAGCAAGTGGCTATCTTAGTTTTCTCTCTTATATCAAGATTGGTGATTGTTATTTTTACAGCATATCTGATCAGCCTGCTCAGCTTGGAGAATAGAAGGCTCTGAGGTGACCTGGTAGTGGCCTTTCAATATCAAAAGAGGAGGAACGGGGAAGAAGGGGACAGACTCTTTAGTAGGGTCTGTGGTGATAGAACAAGGGGAAATGGTTTAATGCTTAAAGAGAGTAGATGTAGGTTATATATAAAGAAAAAGTCTTTTGCAGTGAGGGCAGTGAATGCTGGAACAGGTTTCCCAGAGATGTGGTAGAAGCCCTGTCCCTGGAGACTTTCAGGGTGAGGCTGGATCCAGCCCTGGACAACCTGATCTAGCTGTGCATGTCCCTGTTCATTGCAGGGGAGCTGGACAAGATGACCTTTAAAGGTCCCTTCCAACTCTAAGGATTCTGTGATTCTATACTCTTCAATTATAACAGCATTTCATTTAGAGACACATAAGCTTAAAGGCATTTTCATACTTTAACGAATATCAGTGAAAAATATCACTTTAAACAAACAAGTGACATGTCTAGTGAAACGTCAAAACTGCAAATAAGTCTGAAAACCTTCAAAACAAATGAGTGAACCAGCGTTGGGCTTTGCACAATATAAACAGCTAAGGAAGAATCAAGCAAGAAGAAAAAACTTAATCAATACAACAAATAAATGACGTTTCTGTGGAGAACTCAAGGGAACTTTCAGGAAACTAGGTCTTCTTTTCCCAATGAAACCTATATCCTGAGCACACAAGCCAGTCAGACATTAACCTAGGTTGCCTTCTGAGCCCTGGCACAGCAGAGACAGCTCTACATTTTTCCTAATTGGAACCAATGGAAAAGTTTTTTACATCAAACTATTTTCTAACAGAGTGCAGCTTGCAGTGGCAGTGAATTTTGCATGAAAGAGTTCTGCTTTCCACTGCACATCTCAATTTTTCATTGAAAAACTAAGCTAGCAAACCAAGAAAGTAGATGAAATGCTTCAATTCTGAGGGGGCAATCACAGCACTGCAGAAGTCTCTCCTGTTCTCGTTGCTAACCTGGTACTTGGTCCCTGAACCAAACTACATTTCTCAGCAAAGTTCTGGCCAGGCAGCAACACTGATATCCCTCTTACCTGCATGAGAGGAGAATGTTGTTCTTCATGGAAGATGTGATGAATTCAAGGAGTCAGCACTTCATGTTCATTTCTTGGAACATCCAATCCTTTATCCCCCAGTTCACTACTGTTGAAAGAATGGGGCAGAAAAAGAAAAAAGAAAAAAGCATGAGTATAGGGGAAACTGGAATAGAAATGGGCATAGATCCTTTCAGCCTAGTCAATTGCAGCAGCTATTTTTTGTAGGCAATGAAGCAGTACTGGAGGGCCCTCCAAAAATGAACAGGACAGCCACTCAAGTATGAAAAACCAACTGAGCAGAAAAAGAGGCCACTCAGTCTTGCTTAGTGACAGCAATAGGATATGTCAGCCAGTTTTCATATAGAGATGTCCCTTGCATCCAGTCTGAGTTAAGGTGCAAGAGAAGTGAATGTGTTGGGTGATGGAGAATTTGCACATAAACAAGCAAAGAGGACCACCTAAAATATGGAGAAGATGCAGTCTTTTACATCCTCAAGCTGAAAGGATGCACTGACAAGAGAAGCAAGTTAAAGTCAGTTGATGATTATACTTACTTTCCAGAGAGGATTGCTTTTGCTTTCTCCAACTAGAGTCTCAGCTGGTGTAATTTATATAGCTGATTTCTGTAAAATCCATGTCAATTTACCTGTTGAGCTGCTTGCCCTTAGAGAACTGGCATGTTATCTAAGGTGAAAAATACATGCTCAGGCTTTGCTTCAACTTCTGTTCAAGCAGAAAATATTGTGAGCTTGAGGCTTCAAAACTGACAATACTTACTCCCAGCTATGCAAAAACAGAGGTAAGAAGCCACTTTCACTTCAAAGATCAAAAATAAATCTGGCATTTAATTTTGAAAAGAAAAGGGAATCTTCTGAAGCAAGTTGAAGAGCAAAGTTGTTAATGTAGAGAAGCTCTTAAAGATATCTGCAAAGAGGAGCAGAAATAAACATGCAAAAGGAGCTTGACACATTTCTTGAAGGGAGAAGTTATGAATGATTGGGTATGTTTGAAACTTGGTGAGATGACTTTCCGTACCAAAAGATCAAGAGACTCTTGATCAAGGGAATCTAGGAGAGGCAGAAAAAGAAGAGGTGAAGGAATACATGCCTGCAGTGAAAAGTTTTTTATTGCTATGTTTCAGTCCTATTTTCTTTCTCATTAGAGCTGGAGAGGAAGAGGAGAGAAAAGGACAGAGGTATATGAACACCTGTCTTTTAATGCTGAGTAATATCCACTGAGCCTCAGAAAGAGGTTTGATTTAGGTTCTGTTTGTGGAACAAACTGATCAATTCTCATCTGAGTTGTCCTTATTTACCCATTTTCTGTACAAGGGAAAATAATTGCTGAGCTGATCAGATAAGGAAATGCCAAATAAGGAACCAGATTATAGCAGAAAGCCAATTTTTAGCCTCTTGATTTTCTGAGTCACATAGAAAAGAGGAGAACAAAACTATATGACATAAGGAACTTACTGATATTTTATGACTGTACCAAGCGTTTTTCAGGGCAACATGCTCAGCAGTGCTTCTAGTGCTGCTCCAGAAAAGCTTGGCATATGGTCCTCATAGTTCCCCTCTAAGAAGTCTAACATCACCGGAAAACCACAAACGCACATAACATGGGTGGCCCAGTTATTGGCAGGGCCTCAGTGACCATAAACAGGGCAGGGCACTTAGAGATCTGTGCTTACCTTGCCTTTATTGGTTCCTGCTCCCTCAGTACTGGTTACAGAGAAACTAGGAGAGACAGCAGAGAGGTGACTAGCATGGCTGGGATTACAAAAAGCATCCATGGGCTGTTGAGATCTTTTACAACGTTGAGGCCACAAGTCAGTGCCACCTGCCCAGCTGCCACCTGTTGGCTCCATCCCAGCACAAGGACTCACTAGCTCAGCTGATGCAGCTGCCTGCAGCCACTTCTATGCTTGTCTTTGATCAGCTAAACTTAAAATACAAGTTGCTATTGAGCCAGGCAGTGACTTTTCTTTCTCAAAGACGCAAATACTAGCAAGAGTTTTAAAATTCTGCATTGAGTATTCCTCTGTGCACGTATGTGTGGGTGTGTGTGTACACCACTATTTGCAATGCCTGCTTAGAAGGATTAAAGCAAAATACCATTGTCAGCTTTACTTTTTTTTTTTTTTAATAACTGCTGATGTCAATTTATTTTTGTTTGTGAATCTCAGCCTGGTTGCTGCTGAGTCACAGAAGAAGGCAAACGAAAATAAATACAGTTCCTTGTTTACCCAGAAAGCTGCTGACCACTGGAAAGACCATCAGCAGGAGGGTCTTCTAAAACCAGCTATGACAGTGTCTTAATTTTGGGTGGGATGGAATTGCCTTCTTTAGAGTGTCTGATATGATGCTGTGTTTTGGTTCTAGGAGACAAACAATGTTGATAACACACCAATGTCTATACTTGCTGCTAAGCAGTGTTGTACAGAGCTGAGGCCGTTCTTAGCGAAGGGCCCAAGGAGCTGTGAGGGAAGAGACTTAGGACAGCTGACCTAAACAGACCAAAGGGATATTCCATACCATACGACATCAAACAGAAGGAGTTTTGAACAAGGTGAAAATTCTCTCTCTCTCTTTTCCACTGCTCAGGGGGCTAGCTGGGCATCAATCAGGGAGTGATAAGCAATTGCTGGTGCATCACTTGTTATATACATTTATATACATTCATGTATGTATATATATATAGTCATAACTACTATCCTTTTCCTTTTCTGTCTCTTATAAATAGTTTAATCTCAACCCACAAGTTCTATCTTTTTTTTTTTTTTCTCTTCCCAATTCTCTTCTCCATCCCACTGGGAAGAGGGGAGTGAGCAAATGACCATGTGGTGCTCAGTCACCTGCTGGGTCAAACTACAACAGGCACAACAGAGGGTTTCTGTTTCCTGTGCAAATTTCCCTGTCACTCACAAGGTTTGACTGATGTGGGCTGCATTCTCCAAACCAGAAATATGAATATCCAGAAGCAGAAGCAGAGTCTGTCCTAACCTATGCAAATAGGAGGAGAGGAAGCACAGTGCTCTGGAAACTGAAACACAGAAAGACAACTGAACTCTGACGTCCATGTTCTGATTTCCAGGGCATTTATTCCTCATCCAGCAATCCTCAGTCTTCTAGCTGGTGTGACTGAGCCATGTAACAATTAAATAATTTTCATCATTTTTAAGTTTTAGGAAAACATTACTAGCACATCTCACATTCCCTGGGTAACAGTGGCATCACAGGAGATGACTGTGTATTTGCAAGATGCTGTAGTCATTGCCGCTCAACTCTGAGTCTGACAGCACAGATCCACATCACATGTGATAATACAGTCCTGAGAGAACTGCCAGGCTATTGAGTCCACTGCAAACAAAATCAGGTGATGTGATAACTTCAATGGCAGTTTGAGCTAAAGGGAGGATGAAATGAGAGTAGGACCTTACCACCATGCCATGGCTGAGATTTCATGGTTTCCCACTAGTAGCTTGAGAAATGAAGTGAGACACAACAAGATATATATTTCTTCTTCCCCATGGCTGAATGGCTTACTGGGGCCTCTGAGAGAACAGCATGACTGATACAAGGGCTTGGAGGTATCTACCAACTGATACACAAGATAGCATATAGACCCCGCTTAGTTCTTTACCAACACTGCCCCAAATAGCTTTATAGTGGCTTAAAAGCATCCACAACAAAGTCATGCCTTTTGTCCTGAAGTGCTTCAGGGCATCATGAGAAGGACTCTGGGGTACCTTTGATAAACTCTGGTCACAACAGGGTAACTGCTGGATATAAGAAGGGGAGCACGGCATCTCTGGAATTAAGCTCTTGCTACAAACACAAGTCTCTTCATGGGTGTTTGGCTTGAAAACATTCTTTGCTTCTCATGGTCAAGTTTATTCTGCTATAAACGATTCACTCAGGCAGTGTAATGAACAGAGACTTCCCTTAGGGCATAAAGAGCAAGGAAGCATCACTTACAAAACTGGGACTGGTAAATCACAGCAGATAAAGGTTGCAGTGCTAATGTAGATTTTCCTATGTGCACATCTAGCAATATAGCGTGTTTGGAAGGCTTCCACTACCTACTATTCTCAGCTTTTTTCCTTTCCTCTCTTTCCTAAGTTGCATGACATAGAACACGGTGCTACTAGTTCCAAAGTCCAGTCCCCTGAGAAAGACCAGAAAATCATTCTGCTGTTCCACATTTGATTTGCGTCCACATTAACTACTCAAGCTGTTATTGAAAGGGCTTTGAATATTTATTAAAACTACATCAGAGGTGCAGCACTGTTTTCCCTTCTTATATGACCTGCAAGAAAATTCAAAAAAAAACCCCACAGATAATTCTAGTTCAAATTATTTAGTCCAGCAGCTTTCATCTGAATATTTTTGTAAGAGGCTATAGGCTTGGTTTTGTTGTTGTTCTTGCCATGGCTAATTTAGTTCTCTGCATGTGTTTCAAGCATTTTGTTGAAGAACCACGTTGTTTATAATGACATTAATGGTGATGGAATATCAGCCCCTCTCTAATGTCCTACAGTGGCTGAGGGGAATGCTCCCAGCTTCTCAGTCTTCTTGTCAAGCCAAAAGGTACATTATAGGCCATCTATTTCAGAAACACATGCCAGGAGGATTGAAATCTGCAAGTCTGTCTGCTCAATATGAACATCAAAGAGAGGCAGATCCCCTGCCAAGCTGGAAAGTTGAAGCAACGAGAACACTAGCCAGCTAAGCCACAGTTGCTAGACTTGATTGCAGACTTAGCAAGGATAAAGTACATTTTATTCACTGCAAAGTGATAGCTTCAAACAGATATTCAAAATCTATGGCTGAAATAATTTCTCCTACTCACACTCTTAAAAAGATAGCATTGCCTCAGTGCTAGTGGAGCATGCTATGTTACATACCCTTTTCTTGACTTTAACATTAATGCAACTACAGACACAGGATTGACAGCTGACTTATTTATCTGAGAAAATTCCATGCACTGAACAGAAAAGCATTATCATCACTTGGCCTTAGGGCTTTCTATCTGTTTACTCTCCTTAAAACTATGTGCACTTTCTTAAGAGAAAAACTGATTTTGTTGTTCTTTGTGAGCTATGACTTTCCTTTGTCACAGGTTACAGCAGCAAATTTAAATAGGAGCACTTCTGAGCTCAAATGGAATATAAATGATATGAACTGAATGGTTTTCTGGTTTCAGGTGCCTCAGCGACCTCAGCCCAACTGAGGGCCCAAGGCTTGTATTTGTCTCATTTAATTCAGTGGTTAAAACCCTTTATATTTAACAGTACAGAACTAGAGCTTTATCAGAAAAACTTACCATTGTCTGTCTTTCACTTTTCTCAGCAACAAGTGTTGTAGCATTTTACAAAAGACTAAGTGTTACATTTTTGGTTGTCCTTCCTGTTGCAAGCACACAAAGATAATGGATCATTTTGGCTGTTTCAGAATGCCCTTAGTGTTAGAACACTGCCTTTTTTTTTTTTTTTTTTTTTTAAAGGACATCAGCCTGGATTGTGTGTGGGATTCATTTCATGTTAGTGGAGCTGTGGAAAAAGTAAGGATACCTCATCCCTGCTATCTGGTTCTTCTTACTGGGGAGGGCAGATTTTTCTGTTTCAAGTTCTTTTTTTTTTTCAGTAGCAGGGATTCATTAACCTCTGCAGCTGCCTTTTGTGCTGGTGCCTCATCATTACAGGAGCCTGAGAGATTACTGTAGACCAGACATCCAGCTTTTTGACAGCTGCAACTAGAGGAGATGAATCCCACTGTAGGTAACAGCCTCTGTTCTTTTTATTAGTCAGGGACAGTTCCAAACAATTCTGGCACATTGTTTTTGCTCATCTTCTTGTTTTGCCCCAGACCCCAAACATAGCCGAGTCTCTTACAAGAAGTTCAGACCCTAGAAATTCAAACCCACGTCCTCACTCTTAGAAAACTGCACCTTTGTGTATTTCACTGATCTCTTTTTCTTACTCTTTATCACAAAAATATATGTTGTCAGGGTTAACTCTGCATGGCACGTGCTCTCTACAGTTCTGCATTGCATTTTCATAGCTAGCCTTTGTTGCCTGAACTAACTGAAAACTATTAAAAACATCAAGTGGTTGAAAACAAGCAAGTGTCAAGGAGAAAACTGTTTTCTAAGTATCCTCTTGCTGCTGGCAACTATTACGTGCTCTGACAAATCAGATCCTATAAACCTGGTCTAATTTCTAACCATCTCCTCCCCAACAGAACTTTAGCTGTTCCATTCTTTTGCTCAGTTTCTTTTCTTCACATCACTCCTGTTAACATATCTTTTTGAGAAATCACTTAGGGCTGAGGCATCTGAGAAAGGTCTGCTGCTTTCAGTGCCCCTGCCTCACCTGCCTGGCACTGGGCTATGAGAGCTGTGTGAGCTTCGCAGTACAGCATAGCCACCAGCAGACAAGGGCTCCCTGGATCAATAGTCATGGGTATGCCAGATATTGGTGTGCTTATTTTTTGAAGCTGGTATTACTATCTAGCAGGTGGCATGTTTCCTAAACTGACACTGAGGCTTGTAGTTTCATTGTGGTATATTTTGTGCTTGTTAAATATTTTGATCTGGGTGCCACAGCAAGTAACAAGGATCTTGAGCCTGAACTATTAGAAATAGCACCCACCACTCTGCACAGGGCTGAGGTGCTCTAACTGTGCTACAGTCCTTGGTGCCCTGTCTGTCTGGACTGGGGAATTCAGTACAGGATGTTGTGGCTCCCTTCTGTCTATACTCATTTTTTTTTTCAAGACAAAAATAATAGTGAGGCAACAGATACTCAGGTGATGCCACGGAGGGAGGGATCAGGCTATAACACAGCAATGCGAAGCTTGGCTGAAAAATCATCTGTCCTGGTGTAGACACCATCATTATTGCAAGTGGATACACAGCCTGTTACCAAGCGAGTCCCGTAACTCTTTATAACACAAAATTGTGGAATTTCTGACACTTGTTCTGTGATGCAAATCCAGAATGATTCTGTTGACCTCAGTTCTGGGGGGTCACAGTCAGCTGCTGATTTTAAATAAAACTGCAGTTGTTTGACAACTTAGGGATAAATCCCATGCTGGCAGAACAGATGGGTTTACAGAGAATAATGTAAATTATTTTGGTTTTGAACTGCCAATGAATGATGTAGAGCAAACCACTGTGCCCCTTTACCTGTTATTCTAATCAGGTTGCAGTAACGTTTGATGTATAAATCCAGTCCTCCGTTTATATCACAGCACTACATCATTTCTGTAATTCTGTGCATATTTTTATTTATAAATATGTGTGTACTCAAACAGATATATATATATGGATATTTATATATGCACACAAGGACTCTCTCATACACACAAGCGTATATAATATAAACAACTCTGAGCTCTTGTGACCTACAATAACGAATTACGAATTGGATAGAGAATAAATGCAATTTCTCTCATTTTTTTTCCTACACATCCTGTATGTGAATCTGTGAATGGAGCTAAAGCATAATTTGCAGCACAGAAAGGAAATGGTTTTGATGTTTATGAATCACTACTGTCAAATTTGTACAAGTAAAATACAGTATAGTGCATGTATATACACAGCAGACCTCTTCATGTTTAAAACATTCTGGAGAGCTTAACAAGTGATAACCTAAGATAAAGCTACTGTTGGGTCAAAGAATGAATTAAACAAGTGTTGCCTTTAGTCTTGACATGAAAGCATTTACAGAGCCAATGTTCTAAATCTCTGCTGGCAGAATATTCAGAGGTGGCAAACGAAAGAGCACTTAAGATGCACAGGCTCTTTCAGCTATGGATTTATAATGATATTCCTGTAGAGCATTTGTAGAACACAAAACCTGACTTGGGCAGTAAGGAAGCAATACCTCAGCTGGATATGTAGGGCCTTGAGATTAGATGAGCACCTGGAATACCTTTTAGAGCTAATGAAAGCCTAAGAATAGACCACCTCCTGGGGGACCAGCAGTAATAGCAACTGACTTTGTGACCCTTCCCTCTCCCTTGTTGCTTTCTTAAATTCATATTAAAGTTTTTTCTGCTTACATTTTGCAGGTATACTTCATAATTATGCAAGTGACAGACTGAAAGCTCCTAAATGGGTTTCACTAGCAGAGCAGTTACAGCCATACTTTGCCCAAGAAACAGCTGCTCTTCCTTCCTGAATGAATCAGCACGGAGCAGTGAAGAGGAGACTTAGTCCTCTGTGCTCAGTCACTGAATTTAGCTGAGCAGTTTGCTATGCTGCTTTCATGAAGTTGACATCGGTCATCCAGAATTCAGAGACTTCTAAGAGCTGGGTGGATGCTCCTTCCAGTAGAGCATTACAAAACTAACGGACAGTTATAACCTGCAATCATTCCTCAACTGACCCTGACTCAATCAAATTCTCTGGTGTTGATCATACTCTGACATACTCAGGTTGTATTTAGGAGATCCATTTGACCCTCCAAAATCTGCTTTTAAGTAATTTGCATTTAATTTTAAAAGCCTCAGGTTCATTTAAAAAGAATCCTCTAGGAAAAGTGGGAGACAAATACCAAATATAAAGCTTTGAGGACATTAAAAAGTAGGCAAAAATCAGACTTTCTTCATAATAACTTTGTCATGTAAACTACTGTAGACAGCCATAGACTGAATTGTCCACCATCCACTTTTTATTTAGTCATATGTCCCTCTGTTTTGAAACAATGTGTTTTAGAAGACTTCTAATAAAGATTGAAAGTGCCTGTAATTGGAAAAAAAAAAAAAAAAAAAAAAAAGGTTTTTAAGAACTTAACTCCAAAATTGCTGTCAAAATCTCTCTTTCTGCCTATACTCCATCAGTGTCTTGCATCTTGTTTTCTTTTCCATTAGTTTTGGAGATACCAAATATTCTATGTTTTTCTGACTATACAAAAATGCCCTCAATTTGAGCACAGAATAACAGAATCATCCAGGTTACAAAAGACCTCCAGCATTATAAAATCCAACCATCAACATAGCCTACTGAATCTCGCCACTAAACCATGCCCTCAGTGCCATATCCATGTATCTCTCAATTACTGCCAAGGACAGAGATATACCTTCACTACCACCTCCCTGGGCATCCCATTCCAATGCATGACAGCTCTCTCCATGAGCGTCTCCAGTCTAATCGGAATCTAAAAGCTACACAGATGAATATTGGTCTTAGAGTACACCTGAGCTACACAGACAGGTTCAGACACCTGCCTGAACGAAACAAGCTATACCAAGTAAAGGCTTTCTTCACTGTGCTTATTGTGTCTGTATCGAAAGAAGAATACCAAAATTACTGGATGAGAGACAAGTTGCACAGGAAGAGGGCTCAGGCAGTCAGGACGTTCACCTGCACTCTTGGAGATGCTGGGAGTTCAGGCTCTCACAGGCCAACAATGACAACAGCCCTGCTACCTGTAAACAAAACACTGAATTTCACAAATCCAGCCTTTTGTGTAGCCCCCTTTACATTCCCAGAGCTATGTGCAGTGATGTTACGTCTTATATTTGTAAATGCCTTTTAGAATGCTTACCTGGGAAGCAGATGCTTGCCAAGTGCCAGGCAGCTGCTCGTGACATGTCGTTAGCACCACACACCTGACGCCAAGGAGCTCACCTCTTGGCTGTGTCAGATCACAGCTCTGCGTGGTCATGTTGCTGAAAGCTCATGTATGCAAAAACTGCATAAAAGGCTGCTGCTAATAAGAATTAGAGGTTAATTCCACAAGTCAGGAAAGCTGATGCTTTGTCTGAAAACAAACATGATATACGTTTGTACTGGAAGTTGTAAACAAAGAGGCATGCAGGGTAGGTAGCCTCAAGCTAGCAGAAATTTTTAAAAATCCTGAGACTTGTCTTTACATTATTTATAGGCTGGAGAAGATTCATTGTTTGTGAAACAACAGGCAGCCCTTGTGCTACATCTATTGACACAGTGAAACATTCTCAGATTGAAATTTGCTTTGATATCCTGTAGAGATTTTCTCCTATTCTGAGTTTCTTATATATACTGTGCTCAGAGGGCTTGAGCTTGCCCATTCTGTTATATATGTGCATTCTCTGTGCCTTATATGTTGCATACAATGCTTCACAACCAAGCCGCATGTGGTAGGAGAGAATTCTCAAGGGTATGTGATATATTTAAACAGCAAATTAGTAAAACATTGATTCTTATTCACATGAATAAAAGCAGATTTCATAAAGGCATTAGCGAAGAGTGAAATAACTTATTTACACAAAATATGTGTGTTCTCTGCTGAGTGAATGATGCTACTTTGATAATATTAGCAGAAAGCTGGAAACAAATCAAGAAAGACCACTGAAAGACTAATTCCTCCCCCAGGAAAACAAGACAAGACACTGTGTGAGAATACTCAGGAATCACTGCCATCCATTATCCTCCATGGTAATGTGAGATCAGACAGCAAAGACTCAGTGGGCCAAATCCCATTCCATGTAACTCCTCTGAAGTCAAAGATATTACACCAGAAATTAACACAGCCCTTATCAGACTCAAAACCAATTTTGCATTATATTTATTGTTATTTATTGAACTGCGGTAGCCCCTAGAGGCCCTCAGGAGGACTGCTTTCTTATTGTGCTCCAACAACTAAAAGGAAAAAACACTGATGGGAGACTTAGGCACTCACTTTGATTTCTCTGTGATTCAGCGCCAGCTCAGAAGTCTTCTTCCTTACTTCCTTTCGGGAGATCAGTTTCATGTCCCCTCTTTTGTATGTCCCAGTGATTGAGGTTCTCTGATAGAAGGGTCTCGAAAGCCAGTGAAATTACTACTACACACAGCTTGCTGTTGGCTGCATGTCCACCAGCTCATCCTCACCTGTTACAAGCAATACCTCAATTACCACAGAAAAGCAGTGTCCCTGCCATGTTACTGATCGGCTTCAGAGCAGAAGAGGTCCAAGGGGGGAAAAAAAAAAAAATCAAGTTAGCAGTACATTCAGCTGTCAGAAAAGCACCAGGATAGTCAAAGAGGGGCCTCAGTCTTTCCTCTCTGGGTTGGAAAGAGTGATGTCCTGTCATGTGGAGTGGTTGAGAGATTAGTAATTAAAAGTGAAGAAAAAAAAAAAAAGTAGACCCATAGGAATACCCTCTCTAAAAGGGATGTTTCAAATTTTGGAAAACTGCTTTTTCTTCAATTAGGAAAAACTCTTTTTCTCTTTTTTTTTTCTTTTTCCTCCCTTTCTTTTTTTTGTCTTTTTTCTTATCCCCAGTCTATGTTATTGAATTATAACAGTGTCAGAGGAAGCATCTTAACTACTTACACTTAATGGAGATATCACAACATACTTCATGGTCAGGTAAATGACAGAAGTTGCCATGATAGTAATGCTGGATCCTTCTGGTGAAACTAGGTATAGGTCCTCCCCCTGCCCATTAAACAAACAGGAAAATGACTCCTGGTGCAGTCAGCACCAGCTATTACATCTGACTAACAGGCATTTTAATTTGCTCACTGTTGAACCCTAAATTCACTTGCGCACTATTATAAGCAGTCTGAATGTGGCTGTTTCTTCTCTGGCATCCTAAAATGTTCTCTGTTAGTAACACTTCTGTTTTGTAGTAGGTTTCTTTTAAGGATCCTGAATTATTTTGTAAACTTTATAAAGCTCTTGAAGGTCTAGCAAAACCAGTGAATATATTTTAAATTCATCACAATGTGGTCATCACAGGCACCGTTGTTTCTATCACTGAGATTCATCCTGAAGCTAGATAAACTCTAATATGTTCAAAATCCAAAGAAGTTTTGACATTCCAAAGCAATGGCACTCAGTTCATCAGGAAAGGATGTGCAAAACAAAACTGCATGCATCAAACTGACAAAAGGTGGTTCATATTTTCAGTCAAAAATCTTCAAAATTAAATATGATCTGTAAGAACAAAAGTCCTTTTAACTAATCCAATTTGTCTGAAACAATCAAGGGATCTTGGCAAGAATCATAATTTTCTTCATAATCTGAAGACTTAGCCTTTTAGCACATGGTTCTACTGTGATGCAAAGAGATTAGAGCTTCCTAGCCACCTGCCAACATCACTTCTGCAGATTTCCTCAGTGACTTCTTCTATTGAATGACTTTTTGCCTATCACTGCCTACTGAGGCTGAATAGAGCTTGTGGCTCGAGATACTCTGTTATGGCAATTTAGAGCCAATTTCTTTAGCTTTGAGAATAGGTTCTCAGAGGGAAAAGTAGAAGGCATCTCCTTGTACCTAGTTTTCTCAGTAGCAAGTCAAGACTGGTTTCTGTTCCTTAAAGATAAGTAATGAGAAGAGAGGATGAGACAAAGAGGAATGAGAAGGAAAAATCATCCAAGCACATCCATGGAAAAGTTCATAGAATCATAGAATCACTGAGGTTGGAAAAGGCCTCCAGGATGATATAGTCCAGCCGTCTACCTGCAATAGTCAGCAATAGTTCTCACTAAACCATGTCCTTAAGTACCACAGCTAAATGTTTCTGAGCACCTCCATGGACTGTGACTCCACCTCCCTGGGTACTCTGTTCCAGTGTCTGACCACTCATTTTGAGAAGAAATTTTTCCTAATAACCAAGCTGAATCTCCCCGGGTGCACTTGAGACCATTCCCTCTAGTCCTATCGCTACTTACACAGGAGAAGAGGCTGACCCCCACCTCACCACAGCCTCCTTTCATGGAGTTGTACAGAGTGCTAAGGTCTTCCCTGAGCCTCCTCTTCACCACTGCCTGCTCAGTGATCACATATTACACCATGATGAATAATGGTGCTCAACCATGAATTTGTTCTTGCTGCTTATATGATTATTTAGCACTTCCTTGGATCTGGTCTAAAGCCCATCTACACAAAGACATGAGGTCAGTGCAGGAAATGTTCATAGGTTTCATTTATATACAAATTGGAACAGAATACAAAAATAACACTAACGGGATGTTGTAGTAACAATTATTTCTCATGTCAGTGTGTGCAATGGTTGCTATAAATAGCATACCTAATATTTTTGTCAACTCAGAAAAGATGCTTTGGATTGCTATTACTAATAGTAGTGCTACATTGTCATGTAGATAAAGCTTCAGGCCAAAATGACTAATTATGCAGTTTATGCTACACTTTGTGGAACAAAGACAAATCTAGCTTCCTTTTAACCCCACTACAGGGCTGACTATTTTTTTGTCTCTTAGATCCTGGATGCTCGGGGTTACCTTTGTGTATGCTGTGGTCAACATAAGTTTAGCAGCAACATCCACAGTGTACTTAGCAATCTAATTAAAATAGTAAGATCCAGCACTGAAACTCAGCTGTGGTGTGCTCGTGAAGCATGGTGTGAGGTGTAAGCTCCTTGAAGTGACGACTTGCAGTCAGAGAGCTAATACACAAGTGCAGTGCAAAACATTAGCCTTTACAGGCAGGTTGATGGCTGCAAGAATGATGAAAGCTGTGAAGGCCCCCAAGCTGTGCAAAGGCACAGTATGCCTTTGTCTCCAGTAGGTTCTTCCAAGAGACAAAGTCCCTGGAAGGGAGGACTGTCATGGAGATGTTTTTTTTTTTCCCTTTACATCCTTCCTCACACATTTCTCATAGGCAAAAATCTGTCCTGACATGGTTCTTTTCATATAAACTGAGCATACCTCTCCCACCCCCACTCACCGTCCCACCACTACCTTAATGATTCAGGTGGGCTTCATAGATACAGTTCTTCCAAACACATGCTTTCAGTGGCAATGGAAATTATATTCTTCAGTGTGTGCTTAGAACTACAGTTAGTCAAGTACTAAATGGATTTTTACAATCTTTCACTACCACTCACATTGAAGAGTGCTTAGAAAAATAACCCCAGCAGCTGATGAACACATGCGATCTGTATAGTTTCCAGCTCAGAGGGAATTCACAGGCCTCCAAATCTGTGCTAGAACTGATTCAGTAGGCCACTACAATGTGAACTTGAAAGCAGCACTCAGTATGTATTCAAAAATATGTGTATTATTTGGGAGTTTAAATTTTCCCTTCAGCTCAGGCTGTGTAGTTAGTTTGCCCAACACAATTAGCAGGATTTGTTGCTGCAGTAGGAGTTTGCAGCGGTGGTTCAATCAGGACATGTGAGTCACAATCGAATCTAATTCATTTTTTCCGAACTTTATGGACTCCTCAATGCTAGTGGGAGTCAAGGATTGTAAAAATCCATTTTTTGTCATTAAAGCAAAAGGTCTGCCTATGAATACGTACACAAAGCACCATTGTTGTAAAAGAAGCAGACATTTTATACTGTCACTTCTGGAAGAGAATTTGACTTCCCAGAGTGAGAGAATGCAACAGAGCACGATCATGGATTTTATTCAGGCTAGCATCTTCAGCAATAAAGTGGTGGGTGTAATCCTTAGAGAGAGGTTCTACCATTTTATTCTCAGCAGTGGAGTGGTAGAACTCTGTGTGTGGGCAAGCTATAAAATAAATTTTGAGAGTCTGTTTTGAGCTACAACAATTCTGTATTCTGAATTATACTTTTTTTTTTTTGCAGCCTTCACAAATTAGGATGTTAATTTGGATGAAGGCAGAGTTTGCAAGCAGTGCATGCAGAAATGTGTTGGCATGTTTTGGGAGTGTGCTCTCTAACTCAGATCCATCGATTCATTTCTGGCTTGTAAATAGCAAAAACATTTGTTATTCAGTTTTCAAAGACAGCAAAATGTGTCAGCCTGTTACACTCTGTAAGCTGGCTGTCAATAGGAACTTCTGAAACAGCCCATCTTCCCTTACTAGCTAGCAAATAACTATCACAAACTAAATGCTTGCTATCTGAGAAAAAGGAGAAAGAAAACAAGAGCAACAAATCTGAATATTGGCCTTCTCCACGGAGACTCTTTTATGTACTGGCATTTAACAAACTTTCTGAATATTACCTGCATTCACTATATCACCATTAGCTTTGTGTTCTGGATAGCATAGTTAAATTACTGTGAATGCTACAGTTAAATTATTAAAGTTGCCTTGGTTGCTAATCCAGAGCTCACTGCCTGTTACCTTGGATTGTGTGGCTGGCTGCAGTTCACTGCTTTTAGTCCTTGTCTTCCCAGGGTACTATCTCTAACCAATTACCTAGTCTGATGATACTCTTCTATTGTTCTTGCTAGTTATTAAGCAGCTCTCTTAGCTTTCCCTATGGCTTCACAGTGACAGTATTAATGAAAAGTGCCTGGACTGGACCTGGAAAAGGGAAGCTATATTTTCATCCACAGAGCAAGCACAGCTCAGTCTGCAGCACAGTAGGCTTCCCCACTTTGCCATGTCAAACCTTGGCTGAAATTTCAAAGTGGACTAATTAATGCTAATTCTGTTGCTGACACCTATACCCAGGGAGGAAAACTCATACCACACAGCTAAAGTCATGGTATCAGCTTTTCCTTGTTCCCCTACAGGTCCACTAGGATTTGAACCAGCAGCCCACAATGGAAAGACTCAATAGCCTGCACAAATTCCTAGGGCTATCTGTTGTCTTTGCCGTGGATTGTTTCAGTGGAGTCCAAAAATATGTTGATAAACTAGTGGACAGAGTCAGCTGGGAACTGAAATTTTTGTTTGCAGGCCATTCAACATTTCAATAATTCTAATTCCTAGTTAGAATAAGAGCTACTCCTGGAAAAATCATTTCCTGCAACTGTAAATCCTTAAAAAAAAAAAAAAAAGAGAGAGAAAAAAAAATATACAAAAAATCAGTACAAGATCATTTAAAATATTTTGCTCTGAATTACTTCCCTTTGGTTTTATATGACATTCTGTGTTGCAATAGTGCATCCTTAATATGTCAAATATCACACACACATAGCTCATAGCATTCATTTACAATACCTTAAGCAACTCATAATTGTGAAATATTTCATCATTATGAGAACAGTACCTTGAATTTTCCCCATAAATGGTGAAAAAACAAACTTCTACAAAATACTATGATTTACATGGAACCATAGAATCATAGAATAGTCTAGGTTGGAAGAGACCTTAAAGATTATTGAGACCCAACTCCCTGCTGTGGGCAGGCCATATCCAATCTGGCCTTGAATACCTCCAGGGAGGCCAATCCCAGGCAATCCCACTATATGTTCATATAGCATACAAGAGAATGCGCTTGGACACTGGGATTTTTTCTTTGCTTTCTGTTTTCCTTCAACATTCAAGTGTCTTCCTTAATACTGACAGATTAGCCAGGCATACATGGAACAACTAAGGCTACTTACTCTATAGATCCAGAGTTTCTCTCCTTCCCATCTTGATTTGGCTCGTTCCTGACTGTGCTGGATGTCAGGTATCATGCCTACTTCCCAAACACTGGTATGCAGGAGCACAGATGTCACTATCCTGGTGGGCTGGCAGGGATCCTGTTGCTTCAAGGCACTGAACTTGCTGAGGAAGATCAGTGCTACCCTGTAGCTTAGGAAAGCATAGGGACAGGAAGACACGCACAGCCACCTCTTCTTTTCAAGGAATCCTAGAATCATAGAATGAAAAAGGTTGGAAAAGATATCTAAGATCACCTAGTCCAACCACCAGCCCATGTCAACCATGCTCACTAATTATGTCCCTCAGTGCCACATCCATTTTGTTCTTGAACAAGTCCAGGGATGGTGACTATACCACCTCCCTGAGCAGCCTGTTCCAGTGTCTTACCACTCTTTCTGGGAAGAAATGTTTTCTAATACCCAGACTGAATGCTACTAACACTAACACTACTTGAGGCTATTAACTCTCGTCCTGTCACTCTTACCTGGGAGAAGAGGCCTTTCATGTGGTTGTAGAGAGCAATAAGGTCTCCCCCAACCCTCCTCCAGACTGAACAATCAATTGAGTTGTTAGAGGCCTTAGCTTTTGTAGACTGAAACTACAGTCGAATTTTACAAGCTCAGAAGATGGTTTGTTTCACAGTCCCCTTCCTGTCCTTCAGAGCATTTGTGGCCCTTAGCAGCACCAGGCCCTCCTCTGCCCCTACCAAGGAGGCAACAGGAGGCCTCCATGTTGCCCAGGATTGATCCCAGTTCCTGGCAGGACCCTGCAGCCCCCTTGGAAAATGACGACAGCAACTATCGTCCTTCGTGGCCAGGGCAAGTCTGGGGAAAGGGCAGCTCCACAGCCCTGGAAAGCCCATGTTTATGATAAAATCAACTGTGTTTTGTAGCCCATGTATCCTGCTTGTTACTTTCATGTGCCAAAAATTCACTTTTAAAGTGGAAGAGATTTACTTGCAAAGCAATTATTCTATATGTGTACCTACATAAATATTTATTAATTTGCACCTCTGTACAGTGATATAAAATCCTTGTTGCATTTAAATACTTTCACCTGCAGTTTCCATTGAGGGAAAAAGCAATACTAAAATTTAGGGAAACCACAGGCTGACCTTCATTGCTTTTGTAGCTAGTGATGTTAATCTTTGGCATAGCTAAGAAACAAAATTTGGCAGCCTCTGTAAAAACCAGGACAACTGCAGTGCCATGAAGGACGATAACTGTAGTCTACCAGAACAAAGAGCACATGCTTGCCCACACACTAACAACCCTGCTAGTTAAGGCAGCCATCCCAAAGCAGCCCATGCCAACCCATGAGAGGCATAATTCTTCCCCATTTTCCCAGCTTACCAGTGACCTCCCTCTGATGTGAGCTGATCTCGTCTCTCATTGGCAGGAACCTCTGCTGGAGAAGCTTCTGTACCAAGAGTGTCAGGCAAGCCATGCTGCTTTTCTTCAGAGCTGGAGCTAACAGGTAAATCAGCAAAAGCAACAACTTAAAGTCAGCAGACAGATGCATTGCCTCCAGCTACTGAGACACCATCAAAGATCTACTGCTTGACATCCGTGTACATAGGAAGTCTTTGCTTTAGATACTGAGGCAGATGCCAGACCTTCTTGGATCTTTGACAAGAAAGAGGACCTTTATATTTGGCTGGCTTCTATGTTTTAGATGCACTTCCACATCACCTGGTCTACAAGGCAATTTACTGCTTCATAAGAGGTGATAGCACCAATACGTCAAGAAGCAATTTGTTCTGTCTTTCTCTGCAGGTTGATTGTCATGTGAAACCTTCCACGGTCTGCATTCTTGGCAGAGCAACTTTCAATGCTGTCAAGAGGACAAGAGCAAGGAGAGCATTTACTTGTAAAGAGGCAGGCATAGGAATAAACCTCAGAGGAATTATCTGTTTTGTCTACACCGTGGAGAAGGAGCATGGTGAAAACTGTGGCTTACAAAGTACAATATATGTAATGATGGACAAAATTTTCATCAGTGATGGGCAAAAGCAAATGGTATTCACTATACCTGAATATTAGATGCTACCCTGCAGTAAAAAGTTCATTCCCAACTGTACTTACAGACCAGCACAAAGTCCAGAAGCCATTTTGATCTCTGTGATGAACAACACAATAAACATTTCATCCACCATCAACAGGAGCACTGAGCCAGATAAGAGTTCCCACTACCCCATGCTAAGTCATCTCAGACAAGGCTGACCAAGAGGTCTGCACTGGGGTTGGAGGTGGTGAGACCATTTCTTTGACTCTACATGTCTTGGAAGAACAGGCTGAAAGTTTTGACAGAAGAAAATGTTCCTGAACTAAGACAAAACAAAACAAACAAAACAAAAAACCAACTTACTACAGCTTGACCTACAACTACATTTTGGCTACATTTTTGTAAGAAACTTGTCATCTCAAATGTAAATTTACATTTTGGTTTTACTCTTGAAAAAGACTTTGAAAAATGCTTATATCTTTGTTTCCTGAGGAAATAAGATTTATAGTCATGCCATGTCCATATCGGTTTGTGTCTTCTTACATCTCCTTTTCTGAAATTCTGAATCTCTAGCCTGAGCTCAGCCAAATTTGACAAAGATACAGTCCTCAGAAATAAGGAAGCCTCCACAGATTTCTTGACTGTCTTTGGAAGAGCCTTGGATGGCTTGCAGAAAGAGTAAGACCCTGTCAGTGCTTCTGGGAAGAAGCAGCAGTGTGAGTTCTCCCATTATACATCAAAGAGCTGACACAAGAAATGGACATTATAAATGTTCCAGCATTTAGGGATTTTCCATCAGAGCTCTAAACAACCATGCATTCAAACCCATAGGAAAACAGCCACACTAAATCTACAGCTTACAGAACCGCATTTCCTCTTTTCATCATACTTCTTTGCTTTTTATCCCTAAATGTGCTACCAAAATGAAAGGCACATGACGATCTCTTTTCTCAAGTTTCCTCTCTTTCTCTATTCATAGTTTTTCAAAACTCCCCCCTCAGCCAAGGACAAGTTCCCAAATGGAAGAAGGAAGCATGGAAATCTGCAACTGACGTAACTTTTTCAAAAGCAAGCAGTGTTTGTGAAAGCAGACTCAGAAAAAATAAGCTTTCGCTTACAGGACGTCCCTTTTTAGGATAGAATAGATTTTTAGGATAGGCTAGAATAAACGTAAGAGGAGGTTTCTAAGGTTTCTAGGAGAAAGAGGAGAATAGAAACACTTCATTCCCCAAACAAAAAACAAAATTAAAAGGTCCATTTGAATACGTAAAGATGAAAATAATTTTATATTTTTATATTGAAGCAACTAAACTGAAATGTCCAAGAACTTTGTCATTAAATAGAAGGCAGTTTATTTCTCATACAAATGCAGAAGCATTTTCTCTAATACTTTTCCTGTGATAGGCTGCTTTCTTAACACATATGCTTATCAGTGGCATCTGAAATATGTGACTGATGCTTTCAATCCTTGAAGGCAGCTTGATGCAAAGATGCATGTTCATAATGGCTAACATGAACTTATATCTTAATTTTCAGCAAATAAAAGGCACCTAAGTCTTTCTCCATACGCAACACTTAAATAAAGTTATTGGATGCTAGCAGCTGTTTTTCCATTAATTACTCCTGGGTTAAACAGGCAATGAAGGTTTTAATTATGCAGGTCATTTGTGGAGAGCTTATTGGAATTTTTGTGTTTTCATATATCTGAGTACAAGGCAATTTTTTTCCCCTGTTTTGAGGACAGCTAATTCAGTTCTGGGTCAAAGCAAGGACCAGGATATTTATATATTTGCCTAATTCCCGTTTGTCTGCTCTGCTAGCTTCTTTTTATTTTTCTTGGGAATACTTGCTGTCTTAAAGATAAACTCAGTTTTCTCAGCCCAGCTGACGTGGGTAGCTCAGTGAGTTTATTTTCCAGGAAAACAACAAAGAACAAAGCTCAAATGGCATGGCTTTAACAGCTACCAGGACAAGATCTGTGTGAAAATTCCCCCACTGTCCCAGCTGTTCTTGCTATATGCCAAATCGCAGTTTCAGGTGTGTGAAATAGATGCTTCAGACTGCCTGTGACAGAACTCTGCCTTGTGTGAAAGCAAAATCTCTTTAATAGTTCTATGCAAATACCCAAGAATCTGAATTTCCAGAAAAAAAATTATAAGAAGTCTCCAAAAACAAAGCAATATGTTGTCAAAAAAAGGCACTGTCCTGAGGCAGCTGGCATTACTCCTACCAAGAACTGCTTTTGGGGAAAGCAGACTGTACACACAATGCCTCTCCTTCAGGAATCTCCCGCTCTGAAGGAGAGGCAGAGAAAAAACTGAAATTCCTGGGTGCAGGTATAAGTGGCTTACCTGTACAGACTGAGAGCACTTGAGCTTCACAGAGTATATTATCTAGGATAAATCTCTGCTTGGTGCAATGCTGACCAGACAGTGATGTCTGGCGTGCTATTTTTTCACTCACTTGGCCTCATCTGCACTTTTGTGTTGGTTCAACTTCACCCCAAATCACAGGTCACTGGGACCCCATCAGTTCCTCCTTGTGGTCTACATCTCTGGATGCTCTGGTGTGAGGAGCTGCATTAGCCCTCACAGTACAGAGTGACCATCTGACATTTAGGGATTCCACAGGGTAAAGCATGCTTAAGCGGAACTAAGCTAGCGGAGGATGGCTGGGTGGTAGAGAGCTCCCAGGAGTGCATAGACCTTTATAGACAGGTTGGGAGGAGTGGTGTCCTAGGGGCAGGCCTAGGGTCTGCTGAGCACCAGCTCAGGGCTGTAACAGTAGGTGAGCAACGTGGGCTCCTCACAGCTGTGGCACAGTGTGAAGTCTTTGATCCAGGGTCTGCTGACTGTCCATGCGGACGGTCACAAGCTAAGATGCATATCCCTCACACAGTGAGCCTCTGTCAATCATATGACAGCATTTACAACTTGCCCATTGTGAGATCCAGAAAGTCTATAAAGTTTTGCTCAGCCCTGGTGAGCACTGTACTGGCTATGAAGCACATGTTTTACAGGTAGTCTAGTTTTGGGTTGTTTTTTTCTTCTTTTTTTTAAACTGTTCATGTGTTCACCAGCTCCATTTCAAGAAGATCAAGGATCCTTCAAATGGTAGTGACTTATAATTGCTGCCTATCTGTATCGGATTTGAACTGGTGACCCAGAGATGAAAAGAACCTTTCCTGATCTCATTACCCATCTCTTGAGCCCACCAGTCCCTGAAGAATGTGATTCATTAACTGAACAGCAATTTTGCTGACTGTATTTTTTCAAGCACTTCATAACCTACATGAAATTACAATATTTTTTTCCCATTCTCACTGTATGTGTGTCAGATACTTATATATCTCCAGTCTTTTTGCTAGCTAGCCTCACAGGAGTTGTGTAAATGGCATTATCAAAATTGCATCTCCCTGATTCATTATTTCCAATTTTATAAAATAGCTGAGTTAGGGAAGACAGTATCAAAGGAGTTTTTAAATAAACATGCTTAATCTTCTGGAGATTAAAAGAGATAGTATGGGTGACATATAATGATTATTTTACCCAAAAGCCATCAGAAATACAACGTACAAGAAAAACACATCAAACAAGTAGGCACAATAGAGAGCATTTCAATGAGAAGATAATCACGCTGCAGGATTTGCTGCAACACAGTGGCCTAAATACTGCCCGATATGAAAATTAAAATGAAAGAGGAATATTAAAAAGATTTATACCCCCACAGTCTATTTATAAAAAAAAAAAAAAAACAAACTGCAACTAAGACCTAAACTCATTTATTTTAGGATTTATATCTGTCTAAAGATACAAAAATTAAAATAATTTAAGAAACCAGAAAAAAAAGCAGGTGATCAATTTCTAGTGTGATGCAAACTTTCACTGATACGAGTAAAACAATTAAGCAATGTGTCTCTAACCAAATATCAAGCAAATTCCACTCATTTTTTGATTATCTTAATATTTTCACAGAAAATGTATGGTGCTTAGAGAAAAACACAAGGCTTGCCAGTGTAGAAATTCATGGGAAGCAGTGTAGATTCAGTTCTGTAGAAAAGGAATTCATTTAATAAATAACAAATCCTCCTGCTATTCATTCTGGCTGCAAAGGGATTACTGAGGCAGAATTATGCCCAATTTTCATACACTGTGATGGGCTATTAGATGTACAGATGCTATTAAGTTCTGTCCAGATCTTCTGTTGGTGTAATTGACATAAATCAACTGAAGTTAATTGAGCTATGCAGATTTACCCAGGTAGCTTGGAGAAAATCACATATTCATTTGCAGCATGCCTGAGAAGCCATGAGAAGGGTATTTAAGGCATATTGTGCTCTTTGAAATCAGGAACCTGATTAACTCTTTCCAGCAGATGCAGCCTCTTTGTGACTAATGGCTTTTCCACTGACTAAATATTTGGACTCATACTCCATAGGGCCTATATTTCCTGCTAGCTTTTCACTGAGAGAAGATCACATTTGTACTGTGTAATTATTCTGTTAATTAAGTTTTCACACATTTCAGCCATGTGCACTGTGGCATTTCATCTGCCCTAAATCATTATACAAATACAAAAAAAGCCAAAGCAGGAAAGATATCAGAAATGCTACCTGGTATGCTTTCACTAAAAACATTGGGTCATGTATCTTGCCACTTGATTGTCCACAGAGCCCTCTGTCTAGCACATGGCTGAATTCAGAAAGACCCAATATTTTCCAAACAGCCAAAGCCAGAAGTTCAGAAGAGCCACAGATCACACACAGCCCTTGGAAACAGAAGAGCTTTGCTTGACCCCTCTAAAAGACTGAGCTGAAATTCCCCACCACCACCCCTGAAGTATTTTTCCAAAGACAGCTTCAAGAAAAACTTCACTGCTTTCTTTCCCTTTCCATTCCAACCCATTCAATTTAAACCCACCTCTCTAATTTCATTTGCTTATTTGGCATCACAATAAAAGCCCCTTCTCAGGTAGGAGGCTCCAGCACAGGTTTCCTATTAGTCTATGAGACATAACCGCTACATTCACAACAGCTTCAGGAGAGGGGAAGTGAAACTTTCCCTTAAAGTTACACACCTCCCTTTTGCTTGGTGCTATGGTGTCCCCTATAGTCAATGGCACATATTGACACTGAGCAAGCATTGGCTCAGCGTCTCAAACACCCGCACTTCCCAGTGAGCAGTTAGGCTAGAATTAAAGGAGAACACAGAACCTCATAGCTTTTGGATGTTACTTGTTTTCTGGACATACTGGGGATCAAAACATGAAGTTACAGACTTGAAAAATACTTCTTGAAAGTGATTGTTGGACAACTCTTACAGAGTACCAGGCCTTTGGTATTCTCAAGCCAAATGATTCGTGGTGGCTAGTGCCTTGCTTTGCTAGTAACCAGAGGAAAGTGTTACCTGTATAAACTAGACAGAGGAATCTGGCCCTTAGATTTAGTGGCAGAATTTAATTTTCATGTTGCTCTGTAGAAATATAGAACAAATAGTACTTCTAAGAAGTAGTAAAATACATCAGATTCTCGTTGGCATGAAAAAAAAGGATACCAGCTGCTCGATATTCAAACACGACAGTCACATATTTGCATTGACATGAATGAGCAAGATTTCTCAGTCATTTCAATGGAGCTTGGATGAAAGAAACAGATCTAAAGGTTCTTCTACTACTTTTTTTTTTTTTTTTTTACATTGCCTGCAAAGTACTTTTCTCCCTTCTCTTTTTTTAGCTTATCAATATGTATTTCAGAAGTTTTTACTTTTACGTTTAACACATCTTTTTCAAAAAGGAGCATGATCAGTTTCTAAGGATGTTACTTAGAAGTACAGTGGTACAAAAAGACATCTACGGTCTGGGAGAAAAGCTTGCAAAAACATATGGGAAGTGACTGATCTCCCCGTGGCAAGCCAATCCCTGGCACCTTGCAGATTATAACCAGCCTGTACTTTTTGTAGCATTTCCTGGGTGCCACATAGTGGTCTGGACTAGAATGAGTCTTTATTACCAGTGCTGAAGACAAGCCCAATGTTGTATAGTATTACTATATTACTCAAAATGATAGCCCTCAGTTCTGTTTTTCCATTCAGAAAGCACTTGCGTTCATTTATCTCACCTTTTAATCAAGCATTATTTCTCTTGTCACTAAAGCTTAACCTAAGGGAAAATCTGAGTAGAATCTGAGGAAAAGAATCCTACCTGGCTTTAGTCAAAGAAGAGTGGTTTTCTTCTTGATTTGAGGCAAGAGGCAGTTTGATCTTAATAATATTGTGCTATAACCTCCTCTCAAATTAGGATATCCACAATTCTTCCACTTTTTTTTTTTTTTTTTTTCCTGCAGGTCTTCAGTAGGTGGTTCAGGTTTAGAATACAGTTAGCAATCTGTTCAAAAACATGAAGCTAAAAATAAAAGAAGAGGCGATTAAGGTTACATTCAGGTAAGTGTGCTACTCTCTAAGATAGTAAGAAATCAAATAATTATACAGTTCCAGGATAATACATAGTGGTGTCTCCCCTGAGAATCTTCAGTTCATCTCCTGGTCCTTATTTCTAATTAATCCTTCAATTCTTTTGTAGGTAAATACAATTAACAATAGGGATAAGCCCTCTGTAGTGTTAAGTCAATTGGATTTGCAGAATTTGCTTTTCTTCGCTATGACCAGCAGGGGTCTGAGGAAACTGCCACACTCTTAAACCCTACTTAGTACTGTCCTCAGCAGAAGACACAATCAAGCACCTTCTTTTGACTATACGGAGAGTACTGAAGATGGGAAATCAGCTCAGTTCAATATTTCCTCAAATGAACATTACATAAATCAACGTTTGAAACCCACTGTCCCAACATACACACATCTTTAAATTGTACTATGACTATACAAAAATGAACATAAAGAAGTACCGTTTTCCCTACACCAGTTACAGATTCTCCTATACAGATAAATAGTTGGGACCTGGTGTACTTATTTCTTTATCAGAGATGATCTGTATATTTAATATTGGGTCCCCCGCTCCCTTTTCTCTCTCATTTTTCAGTTTCTGCTCCTGTCTGCACGTACTACAACATGCTCCCTCCAGCCTTTCAGTGCCACATCAAGGGTCTCTGTGGGGAATCTCAAATGGCAACAGTGACTGTTAATATTTCCACTAGTTACTAATGTCTTCAGCAACATGGCTGAACCATTTCAGCTTTCCACTCAGTATTCGACGTTTAAAACTTCCTGGATCACGTCCTTCATCTCTAGATAACAGCTTGCAGGTGAGTATGCACCTCCTGTTGAATCCGTCTCCATCAACAAGAGATAGAAATAGAAGTAGTGGTAGAATACTTCCATGCAGTTTCTGTTTCCCAAAAAGAGACTGGTACAGTAGTTGCACTCTTCAAAAGTATTGGGGAGTCTGACAGTGAGCACTCAGCAGTAGGTGTTGTGCACTTATTCTCCTTTTTGCACAATCTCAGAAGGTTTCCAAATGTATGCATTTGCTTTGGTAGTCTGTGGAGAATCTGTTTGTTTGTTTTTTAATTCGAAATAAAGAACGGCAGAATGAGACTGGCTACTCTTAGTTATGAATTAGTTATGGAATATATATACTGAAATATCAGAGAAAAAAAAGAGACATTTTAAAGGGTTTTTTTCATTAAATCTGTATCCTCACTGTCCTCTACTACTGTTTGTCCATACCTTCCACAGTTCATTTCTCTATTTGCAAAATGGTCTGTAGTTCAGTGAAGGACTTAAGAAGTAAAAACCTTCATCTGTGTGGTTCTACATTCAAAATGTGTGACTGCAGAGTAGAAGCCTGAAATGAAAATGCTCATTAATAACATTTTTTATTCATAGAGCAGTAAGGAAAGGCTTCATTTGTTCATCCATTGATCATCTTTTCCTTTTCAATTACCTTTTCTAAAAGGAAGTTTAATGTCATCTTTGGATTCCAGCAGGTCTCCAGTTAAAAAGAAAACAAAACAGAACACTTTCAGCTTCAGGCAGGTTTTCTGTGACTTTTTCTTTATCATTTTATCTATTTTTTAATAAAATACCTGGTTCTACTAACCCGAATTGAGAAAAGCTGAATTTCATGGGGGCCAACAGGGCTTATGTCCCTTCTTCTAGGGGGCCATCTATTGTCAGGACATCTCCACAGTCTGGGATCCCAGAAGCCTGGTACCTGGGCTTACCAAGCAGGAGCTCAGATCCTACTCAGGGCATTCTCCTCTCATGCTGTTCCTTTGGACTCTGTCTCCACAAGCACATTCATGGTTTATACTTCAAAATCCCCAGTGGACTCACATTGCCTCAATACTGATAGCGCCAATCTTCTTCTGACTTGGGACAAAACAGTTCCGAATTTGTGAGGCTTTCACAATGAAATGGAAGTTTATAAATTCAGTGAAATCTAAGTCAAAATAGGAATGCAACCTTCTGCAAGAACACAGCAGGAATATGCCCTGCCTACACAAATCTTATCAGATTGTGTGCAAAACTGTCCTGTAGATGTTGTTCAGTAGGATGCAAAATGTCATGTAGGTCATATACTTCTGGACCCACTGAAAATATATAGTGCTCTAACATCCAACACAGATGATATCAGATCTTTCCATGATCCTTGGTCCTAGCCTAGTCCTCCTACAGGAGACTTTAGCAGAAAGAGAGGAATTTGCAACCTAAAGCAGAACTTTCTGGCTGTATACAAAAAGATGTTACTGTACTGTAACATTGGAGCAGTTAATCAACATTAATTAATTTATCTTTGCAGCACTTCAAGTATTGCTTTAATTTTTCATAGGAATTGACATTAATGCTAGTTTATGTATTATTACTGTTAATCTATACTCAGCTAACAAAGTTTCTAGTAGTTGGATTTGTTGAATACTAATTAACACTAGCCCCCAGCACAAAAGACATTCTTTCATTCTTAAAAGGAAACAAATAAACACGTGTAAGTAATATAGTGGTTGACTGGCATAAGAGAAAATGGCACTATTTTATTTATTTTACTTAGAATTATTAGCAAAATTATTACCAAACAAAAAATTCTTATGCGTATTTTCTGGAAAGAAAATATAAAAGGCAAAAGCTGTAAGCTTTCCAAGGACATTTTACCATTCTCTTATCAAAGGGCTGTCACTGATCTCCTGAATGAATGGAAACAGTCAAAATACCTTTGGGAAACTCTGCACGAGGAAAAGAAATGGATCAGCAAAATATGCTGTTTCCCAATTCATGCGTACCAACCAGAAGAATAGTCCATTTAGAGAAGAAGAGCTGAATGCACTCAGAAAGTCAGATGCTTCCAGTATGTCTCAGCACCTTGTTGCTCTTGATATGTAACACAACTTTGTACACTTTTCTGTCTTGCCAAGGTTGAATGTTCTCACCACTCTCTGAGGTCTGGTTCATAAGTCTTTAAAATGTCCTCAGAACTAGCATGATGGGGGAGAAAAAGAGGCATGAAACTAACTGATTTATGATGGGTTATTTTCTTTCCTCTATGATTATCCTTTGTGACGTTGTTAAGAGGCTCTGTTATGGATGAGCTTTTGATAACCACCTCCTTTACAGTGACAGTCTAGATTTTCTTGGCTGTAGACTCTTTACAGTGAGCTGGCAGCCTAAAATGGGGAAATGAGTGCTTAAGCAGCTATTTTTTTATGTCTCTGTAATTCTATCTTACTTTCTATTTCCTGTGATTTTTCTTAAGCCTGATACTTTAATACGTAACCCAGTTTCTTCTTGCAAGTCAGAAAGCTATTATTTTTTTAACAAAGCCAGCTGATTGCTGCCAGCCTTCTATTTAGTGGCTATTTCAAGTATTTGTCCCAGTCAACTGCTATTGATAGCTTATAACATTGTCTGTAAAGAAAGATATAGCTGCATATTGAGCAGGTCTGTGTCACCTGACACTCTCTGCAGTTTAATATAATCCTCCCCTGATCCCTAGCCTAGTATTCTGTAAGAAGCCCAGATTCAACCTTTTGTTCTCACCAAGAAAAAAAAAAAAAATACACTCCTTATCATCAAGCCAGGGACTAGGCTGGGCTGGACCACCTTCAGCCTGTCAGTTTGTGTACAGAGAAGGGTGGCAAACACAAGGATGGCAATACCATGGAAAAACACATTTCCCATGTGTTGGCATGAGTGCTTAAGCTGCCAGACAGAATATTCACAAGTGAATCTGGGTTAAAACTGACCCAACATAAAGAGAAGAAAATTAGTTTTAACCTCAGTAGATTTTCTCACTTTACCTTGAATGCAGCTGCACTGGGGAAAATGTCACCCAGGCTATTGTTAATGAGCACTGACTAAACAGAATAATTGATGCATACACAGTTTCTATGCTTTGAACTACCTTTTCATTTTGGCAACAAGATTGTTTGAACACTATTTGTGAGAGATCTGGTCTTGTGGTTATGTGTCAGCAGGAATGAATATAAAACCTTGAGAGTAATTGCCTCAAGAAGCCAATCGGAGTACGATAAAAAATCATCAAAAAAATCCCTGTTCTTTCTTCTTTCCTGACATTGGGTGTCATTGGTGCTCTGTGTTCACTTTCTTCTGAGGAAGTAGAAATAAATGACACTGAAATATCAAATTAATTGATCCACAGTCAACAGCCCCTCTGCTAGATGTATTAGATTGCTCATTAGATGACCATCATTTCTAAAAGACTTTGCTTTCTAAATTACATTCAATTAATTGTAGTTATCCTTAATTTGAACCTAAAACCCCACTCCTCAAGACATTATCTACTAAATGAAAAGAAGTTTGACATTAATCTCTCTCCAAACTTCTTTATTTGTGCAATAGCCCGTCATAATCCAAACAAGAGTGCATCGATATACTAATCTCAGACACAGAAACCTGAATCTCAATTGAATGAGCAGGTGGGATTAATGCGTTTTATTACTATACGTAAACCCCTCTGCAACTGTTTTTTCACACTCGGCTAGTCAAAACAACTTTCTTTTTTTTTTCACTGAGAGAGAAAACAGTTTAAATGCCAATCAAAGCACTTGACACAATTAACATAGTAGAACATTAAAAACTGAAATAGCTGTTGAACGGTAGTAGAAATGTGGCACTCTAAAGAATTTAACACTTCTGGAGTTTATCTCATGCTTGACTGAAACTTATCAATGCTTCTATACTAAAAGTTGTGATTTTAGAGAAGTAGAAATTAAGATTTTGCATGTCTATTACATGCAGATTACTGAAAAGAAATTGAATTACCAGTTGTTCCAAGAAATTTGATTTGGCCAGCTGTTTGCATACAAGATAACCCAAGTGCAGTGTGTTCTGTACAAGAACATGACAGTTTTCTATCAGAGATTTTCCAGATGACACAGATGTTAATCTCAAATTCAAGGGTATGGATTAACAGTTTGTAATCAGCCTTAGTGGCTAGAAGTTAGGGACAACCGTATCTATATTTTAGGTGCCATATTCCTATAGCCTTTTCTTTCGTATAGGGTAAGAGAAACATTTGTCTAAATATAATGTGATCTTCCATTGTCATAGCACTATGAACCAATAGCAAAAAGGGGCTGGCCTGTTCCTGAAGCATGAGCCTGGGGTTTTCTTCCATAAAAAACATTCAGGGCTGTACTTTCAGAGTGACCTATGTATTACTCAATTTATTTAACATATTATTTAATGTAAAACACAGAAGTATCCTATAGAGTAAGCACTGTCACCTGAGATTCTCCCTTTCTACTGATGTCCCTAATTTCTTATCTTTTACTTTCCTTTTTTTCTATGTCTTTCCCCTCACCTTTACCTTCAGTCCCAGTTCTTGATCTCCTCTTCTTAATGAAGTAATTTCAACATAGAGATAGAGGGTACCTCTCACTTCCACATGGCATTAAGGAACTTTCCTTGGTGGTGGCAACTGTAGTTTTGAATGTCTTCTGATCAAGAGGTGAATTGAAACTAATTACCCATTGAGACACTGCCTTCTCACCATAAAAATGAAGTTGTATTTTGCATTTTGAGGGAGACCAGTACTCTTGGTAATAATAGGTGGATCATGAAAGATGTATTGGTCAGAACCACTCAGGATACTGAGGGGAAGTTTGGAGTTCCCTGTCAAGATTTGTATTTGCCTTATACCTCTCAGAGCCTTTTCCATACTAAGGATCACACAATGCTGCTGACCTTTGAAAAGTCACTAGTTCATGAATCATTTTTAGTTACTACTGTGGAGGACCAAAAGTCATCTGTAAGGATGGCAACCCCATTACAAAAGGAAATAATGAGAGCTATCTTTTTTCCTGAGTAGGGGTAATAAAAATGAAACGGTATTGCCCCTTGACTTTCACATAGGGATGTATGAAGACATGGGTAAATGAAATAACTTGAGTGAAGTCACACAGGAATTGTAAGACAAAACTGGAAATTGTAGACAATATTCAAGTCCCAGGTGGTGACTTAGCCTCTAGACCTTGCCTTATCTGTTCCACTGACCTTTTCAAAACCTTACAGAATCTTTCTCTGATTTTTCTGGTGCTCCAACAGAGTGTAAAAACCACGACAGACACAGAATGATCTGTCTCATTTGATTCCCTCCCATTTTAAGGCATAATTTTGGTGCTGAAAGAAAGGGCCAGAAGATGAACTGCAACCAAATTTTCAAATTCTCAGCTCTGCCTACATCAAGAGTAGGAATGTTAATCCATTCTGGACTTCACTTGTCTAAGATTACTCAGCCTGGATGGCTGGTGATCTCAGAGGGAGCAGTGTCCTCAGTTGTGCCCATGCCCCATCCCACCCTCCATGTGTACCTAGGAAATGGCATGAAATAGTGGCCCTGTATCCCTCTGTCTTCAGCCCCAGTACTTGTGTTGTTAGTAATGAAGGCACTGGAAACGCCACTGGCTGCATAACACTTTTCCCTTCTCTTCCCTGTGCTTCAGTCTTCCTGTGTCTTCAGAGTGATAGTGACATATATGAAATTTTTATTAACTTCATAATTTATAAAAAGTATTTTTATATATGTATATGAATATACACGTATAAATGTTCTTAACATCAGTGTTTTTATTTATTCTATTTCAAATTTTATTTGCACTGCACAGATATCTAAACCTATTCTCAAATATTTCTTGACTAGGTCTCTGAATGTCCCCTTAAATTCAAACATCAGTGCATTTGTCCAGGCCTACTTGCAGAACCAGCCAGCTGAGAAGTGGAGCATGAATTCGTTAGCAAATCATACCCACCAGAACTGACCTTACAACCTGTGTGAATCAATAATAAAGGCATAGCTTGGCTGACTTCTTCAGTGGAAAAAAGGGAGGCTAACCAGCACAGTCAGAGGGCAAGATTCACAAAGAACAAAATGTTATTATCAATCTTGTAACATCAAATCAAAAACAATGGAAAAATACAGAGAAATTAGTTTCTGAAACTATACTCATAACTGTGACAGTTGCTTACCAGCTTTTAGAAAAACCAGTAGGCTTTGTCAGTATGGAACTGGAGAATCACATAATGACAGCCTACGCATTTACGCTTTAGGGTAGAAAGTCTTTTACAGAATAAAATTGCTGTAGTGACCCAGAGGAGTTGTCAGTGTTTCCTGGATGAGGACAATTAACCAAAACAATATCATTAATTTTGCCACAGGTTTTAAATGCTCTAGAAAGCAGAATACACACTTTGCCTTGACAGATTCAAATCAGATTCTGCAACAGAAAGGAATTCCAGTACAATCCTGCAGCAGCCAGGGCTGTGAACCTGCAGGAATAGCCATGCGTGAAACTTAAAAGCACAATTGAACTTAACGTTATCTGGGTTCAGAAGGGAATAGCCTAGACCAGTAGACCAGAGTACCAACATACTCTGCCTGGCACCAGTGTCACAACTGGAAACGTGGAGAACTGACAACAGCAGTAATCACCTGCACACAGAGCTTTTCCTTCTTACAAGGGTCTCCGAACATAAGCATCTGCATCACAATGGGAATTACCTTAAAACCAATATTAATAACACTTCACAGATAAGGAACTAGAAATCCATGGCTTATCCCTGCTTATACATCAAGCCAATGGTAGAAGCAGACTCAGAGAATAGTCCCTGTTGAAACATGATTCCCACCCAACTATACTTACTACAATTTTAGAAATAAGCAGCTTTGTGAGCCTCTCAGTCTAAGAAGTGGTGATATTCCTGAGGGGAAGGGGGGAAGACTTAGATGCAGGAACCAACAGAGAGAAGTATTGGTGCAGACATAGCCCTTGCTCAGGAGAACTACCTTTGGCTGCCCATAGAGACAAGGCTCATAGTGTTTGGGCTGGCAGTGCTCCAGCCGTGCAGTAGAGGTTGCAGCATACATGGATTCACACTGGTTATAACTGGAGCTTTAGGCAAATACTTGTGCCAGGGTATCATTTCCTGATGCTGCCATGTGCCAGTAAAGCACAAGGCTATGATGGGTGCGCGCACCCCACTGAGAGCATGCCAGCTTGCAAACCAATGTGTTGAAGAGCTACAGCACCACAAAACCATTTTCCAGGAGCTTTCATTTTTTTGGTTAGGAGTGGCACTTCTTGTCCCTCTTTTAACTAGATGACTGGGAGCAGTTAAAGTAAGGAGCCTCACAAAGTATGTCCCTTGGCTAACAGCAGCCTGTACTTACATTTGTAGAAGTGCAGCATTCTAGCTGTAAGCTTTCTTGTTACATGTTGTACTTTACAACATGATTCAGCATTCTCCATCTACTCCACCAGAGCCTTTGCAGAAGATAACAACCACCCTCACCTGCTTCCCATGGCTGATTCTATCAAGCTGCTCCAGGGATGTGAGCACCCAAGCAGCACAGCCGTTACTCCCCAAGGCCCCATTTTTTCTAGATGAGCCATGGAGGTGTGAATCACAGGCAGGCAGTTTCTCTCATGCAAATAGAGCCTAACTTCTAATTGCCTCATTTTAATGTTTTTGTTTGCATTCTAGACACAGGTGGAGTGATTTTTTTTCTAGTGGGGGATGGTTAAGCTAAGAAATATAATCCCTTCAAGTTTGATCTCCCACAACCTGCTAAATCCATTTTGGAAAGCAAGCCACACTTTTCACTTTTTTTTGGTGATAGCTTGTTTTTGTAACCGTTGTAATAAGCGATGAAGAAAATTTCTCTGTTGAAGTTGACAAGCTTCTGCTTACAAAAAAAAAAAGTAACTATTGACTTTGGCTTCGATGTTTCCAGTATGTTCTAATTACAACTCTTATTATATTCTTGTAGAATGCCAGACTTTCAAATGTGTTGTAAATGCAATCAGTGAAAAGAAATTAAATGTGGAGGAAGTGCCAAATAAAATAATAAAAAAAAAATCAAACAAACAAAAAAACAACAATCAACAAAGAGAGTTTGTTAACTTCTTCAGCTTCTCTTCCAGTGCTTGATCAGGCAGGTGTTGTGTCACAATGGATACAGGCCTTAGAATTTGGGTCTAGATCTAAATGTGCTTACTTTCCAAATCAGGGCCATGTCAGACTTGTGGCTGCCCTCCAAGCCCATTGCTGAAGCTGAGTTGCTGCTCCACATTCTAGACTCAATTTTTATAAATTGACTGTGGGCAACTTTTCAATTTTTTATGCCCCATACTAAACCTTGGGGTGATAAAAAGCCTTGTTGAAATTAAAGGACTGTAACAGGAGAGATATCTCAGGCTTTGATTGTAGACATGTGCCATAACTTTCCTTTATGATTTAGACCTCTGCTTCATTGTTATGCAATATTTATTCTAGTCAGCATTACAGACAGTGAAAACTGCCTGGACATCTTAGTGGGAACTCTGTACAGCACCCAAGGCTTCTCCTCTACTACCAGCTGATACTCAAGGACCATGCAAGAATGTGAAAGGACAAAGGAGCAGACAAACACTGTGTTTATGCAGAAGGAAAGAACACTTCAAGCATAGTCCAGCAAGCTATCCAAGAAAACCAAACTAAAGGGAAAGGATTCAAGAGGATTCACACCTTAAATTACAAGCATGCCTGCAAACTTCCAAAAAGGTTGTGATTAGACTTAAGGTGATATAAATCAAGATTTTCTCTTTTATGGAAGCTTATAACCTGTTTCAACAGCAAATTATACAGAATTAAGGTGTTCCTTCAGAGTAGGAAATATTATTTCTCTTTGGAATAAACTAGTTGTTTCAGGTTTCAGACTCTGGGGAAGCAAAAGCACAGTGAACAAGGCTATACTACCTTGGCAAATTTGAGAGCTTCCTAAATCGCTCCAGCTTTTCATCTTACTTTAAGGTGCATGAATATTCCTCTACTAATCATTGTCCTCTTCTTGTTTCATTACTCTCAGGTTAAATAGAGATTTCAAAACACTTTGAGAAATCACTGCTGGTAAACTATTACACTGGAATAATCTCCAGCCCTTCTCCACCTTGGAAAAGAAGAGACTTAAGACTCATATAGAAAGTGCTTGGCACCTTATTGAACACATCAGGGGGAACTCAAAAACAACATCCAAAGAGTGTACTGGTATCCTGGCAAGCTAGATGATCTTCGTATCTGAAAATGACTTCTCAGTGTTACAAAGAATCCTTACAGCTGTGTATCACTTCACCTCCACACATCCTAGACCACAAGAAAAGATTTAACTTCACAGTTTCTGCACCAGACCATCTTGGAATTATTATCCCTGTTTTAACAATGAAAATATTCTCACAAATTTTAGCCCTGTAAGGAGTTGCTCAGATGACATACCCCTGACACCAGTGGCAGCAGTGTACATCACTTGGCAGAACAGTGTTCAAAGCAATCATACCAAAAACATAGAGGGCAGTGTCCAGAGTAGAAATTTTAACTCCAGAACACAGCTCTATTCAGGAAAGCAATTAGATATGTCTCTAAACTTAATCACATGCATTCCTATTCAGTGGAACAGAATACAGCACTCTTGATTACCAGTCTTTTGCTCAAAGTGTTATTCTCGTCATTGAGCGTAACATACAGGAAAAAAACAGTTCTTCCAGATCAATCCAGAGGGTAATTTTATCTTGGATTCTGCTGCTGCTATTCAAGTAAGAGTTTTGCCATTAATTTCAATATGATAAGGATCAAGCTCTTTATGCGCACACTCTTTTTTTAATTGATTCAGTAAAAGAATAAGGCTATTGTTTGCTTTGCACTCACCTGAGATTTCTGCTAAACAGCACCTTTCATTTTACTTCAGGGACTGCCTGGTGTTCTGTACAGACTGTGCTTTTTTATCTTAAAGCTAAATATAATGAAATTTTTGAAAAAAAAAAAAAAAAACACCTCTCCAAAGACATTTGCAAAATTTGAGAGACTCCTTTTAAGAGATATTTAGTAACAGTTGCAGGTTGCTCACAACACTCTGAAGCCAGCTATAGGCAACAATTGCTTTTATTGAAGAAAATAAAATGAACACAATTGTATTAAATTTCATTCTCTTATACTCGGAACTTGAAATTGGAGCTGTTCTGAAAGGAACGGATCGCACACAGATGTTCATGTAATAAACACTAACACTTGAAATTAAAAGCCACAAATTACAGTAGCCATCTTTGCTTACCTAAAGAACTATTCATCACTTAATCATTTGTTAATGATCATAGTAAGGCAAGATAGCTACATTCTTGCCATAGGTCTGTCCAAATCACAATTTAGGTAAGCCAGTGATACTCCACCAAGTTTACTTCTCCCTGTGGTATTGTTCTGATGTGCTGTTTTCTTCATTTCAGTTTATATGTTCTTATGGCACGTTGCCAAGCATTTTTTAAACAATTTTAGATGGTGATCCTTGCATTTTCATTGCAGGTGAAGTTCTCTATGGTGTAAATTAACACCACAGTGCTGCTGCCTAGAGAAGTTACACTGAGTAGCTTCAGGATGAAAATTTAACCCTCTGGGTTTAGATATACGAAAGAATTAATTGGTACAATGTAATAGCTAGGAGAGTAAGCAAAGAAAATACCACACAAAAGTACATTCCCATAGTAACTGCAGCTCAACCTTACTGCAAAGCAGATGTATTTCTGGACCATTTAGGAATGTAAGCATTAAGATTCTCATTGTAATACCAGTGTTTGGGGCTTAGGTGATAATTACACCAGAAATCACAACTTAACTGTAACTTGCTGGAAAAACACTTTTTTAGACAAAAACACTATAGATGCTATCTGTCTGAGCTGTCCTTCTCAAAGCTTGTTAGCACATAAACTCCCTGAAGGAAGGCCCAATTTTGAAGCATGCCTGCAGAAGACCCTACAGCTCCTCAGGGCACAGAGCACTCTCTGCCAACCTGAGGGGATGCTAAAGGCACACATCTCTCTAAGGTATGTTCTAGATCAGAGCATAATGAGACAGTTTACAGGTCTTTATTTTAAGTAAGCCACTGTCCTACAATACAGTCCAAACCTTTCCACACCATGTGTATCCTTCCTTACATGCACAAATGCACTTGTATGCAACTGTCAGTAAATTAATTCACAGACCTACAGTGTTAATCCTGTACTGCAGAAGTTATGACTGCTGTGTATGATACAAGGCTTGCCTTTTCTGATTATATTCCCACTTAGCTCTTTCAAAGGTTAATTTGTTCAAAAATATGCATTTCCTACAACACTTAAAAAAAACCCCAACAAACAAACAAACAAAAAAACACCACAAAAAACTCCAACAATGAAAAAAATACACACAAACATTGTTAGAAACAGTTACATTTAAAGCCATGGTAGCAAGGATGAGAGAGCAACAAAACCCTTTAGTTTCTAGATGAAACACTATAGAGTCTATACAGTAAGAGAGGATTTTCCACTGTTTTGTCACACAGTTGCCTAATATCCTGCCCTGCGTAATTCTCCTTCTAAATTTCCCATACTGTCAATGGGTACAGGCAAGAGATTGGAAAATCCACCCCACCAAATTCAAAAATTTGTGCCAAAAAGAAAAGATCATTTGAATTTAAAGACACTTGGCTCTCTTCACTGGTCACAAACAGGGCTGAGATGATTTGCTTATATTGGATGGTAACCTTTTCCTGAATTTGTAAGGGAAGAACTCCTCCCTGGAAGACTTACTAAAGGCTCACTGTTTAGATGAGCAATAAGAGTTTCCTCAAAAGACTGTGCATAGACCACAGGCAAAGGTACACAGTCAATGCTGTCCCTCTGCTATACCATCTCTCTGTGTCTTTGCTTGAGAAGTGCAGTCTAAAAATGGTAAGATTTCTTGGACAAGGTCACTTTTCAGTATCTCAACAATAAGGCCGATTTCCTCAGATGAATAGGTTAAAAAGAGCCCACTTGTATTTTTTTTTTTTTCCTGAGAAGACGACACACAAATCTGTCAGTATGTTTGCATACCTTAAGATTTGTTGTAAGCTTTTGCCTTCTTAATAGATAGACGAAGCTATAAAAAGCAAATTGTATTCCTGGTCCCCTTTAAAGATATTTTCTGAGGGACAAGAGAGGAAACATACAGGGTACAGTGGTTGTGAAACATGAACAATGTTATTTTCTCCATTTGCTTTATACCTCATTGCATAAATAACTGTTCAGAAATATGTAGAGGACACTGTGGCAAGAAAGCAATAGCTCGTACAATCTTGTTTTCTCTGATTTCCTGCAGAATCCCTCAAATTCCTCTCCTCAAAGACATCATTTGCTATTAATTTCTACTGCAGCAGAAAGTACATCTTAACAAATATATTCAAAGAAAAAGTGAAAGTCAGAGGAGGCTAGGAAACAAAATTCTGTTTTGCAAAACAGGCTGACATTTCGATTTTGAACTTTTATTCTATTCTCAGTAAAAGAGAAAATGGAAAAATCATCCCACCAGCTGAACTTTATAACCTGCAGCAGAGATGTACAAAGCCCAATCTGAAGTTTGTGGCTAGACTGTTGACAGCAAAATTCTGAGATTGCCTCTTGCACACTTGGAGGTTCTGACTCCCCCAGTAGGGATTCAGCCTCTCCCCATGCCTCCCATTCCAGCTCTTCCATTCGTGGCCAAGAAACAGGATCGTGCAAAGCTGAGATTTGGTTTTTGATTTCCCAAAATGCCAAAATATTGTCAGCCATCAGGGTGCAGCTTTGAGTAGTCTCATCTGAAATATTTTATATTTATATATAAGTTGCCAACATTGGTGCAGTACCAGTTAAAACTGTGCAGGGTAAAAATGACAGCAGCCCCAGGATGTGCACATATGTCCCTCTCCCTTGAATAGTTTTGATCAAAATGTTTGAGGCAACCCAGACATTGGGAAAGGATTATGCAATTAATCTAGATATCCTTAAATAAAAAATAAAAAAATAAAAATAAAAAATATTTTTTAAAAAAGAATAGTAACAATTATAATCTGTTGCTGCAGATTTTTGGAAGGCATTTCTTGAGCTGAGATGGGCTGAAGACATTTAAGGGCAGGCAAGAATACTCATAGGAACTTCAAATCTTGACAAAGAGCTTTGGGGAACTTTTGTACCTTGATGAGCAGCATGCGTTATAGAAGGCTTTGCATTTGTTATTTGTCTTGTTCAAGATCCCTTTGGATTCTGGTGCCTGCAGTTATATTAAAACCTACCCCTATTGTTGTGAGGGCTCCCAAGCTGATGGCCTCAGGTTGAAAGCGTGCCTTTACAAGTAGCTTGAAATCACTCAATGTCACACCGACTCTTCTGTTTCATTTTCTGCTTACTGAGCACAGAGTGGAGATGGATGCTTTCACTGGGTCTGTCACCTGCAAAGCCTTGGAGGGAGTGCCCAGAAATAAACATGATGATTTTTCTTTCTGCCCTACTGATCCCAGAGGAAGTCAACTTTTCCTGTCTCCTAGAATGTTCTGTGTTTAAAGGAAAGAAATATCCTTTTGCACTTATAAACCCGATATGCTTGCGTTCCACCAACTCCCAGTACAGAGAAGTCACCTTGTTTTGAAGGCAGCCAGGGGAACATTGTGCCATTTCCCACATGACTTCAATGTTTGCTTTCACTGGGTTTCCAGAAGAGTTCACATCTGGTCCTCTGACAATGGAAACATAGACTAACTGTGTTACCTTCACATTAGCCTTCTCAAGTCTTCAGTTTGTTATCTTGCATTTTTCTTTCCTTTAAATTCATGTGATGCCAGTGATCAAAGTCCCTGTTCCCCTTTTGTTTCTCCCCACCACCTCCTGTCAATGAATGACCATGGAGGTGTACAGCTTTCAGAGCACAGACCTTCCTACAGTGTCAATCAAATGCCTTAATGAAATCAAGAAAAGACAATCAACTTCTCTAGCAGAGTTTCATTTGATAGTGTTACGTTCAAAGTAAATAAAGAATAACAATTTTTATTGTCTCTGGTTATTCGGGGTTAAAAATCTGAAGCTCTGTGAAGGAAAAAGCATCAAGAGATCCCTCCATAGACATGTAAAGATGGACAGAAATGAGAGAACAGAGATGACTCCTCTGAGAAATCCCAACTGAATAATCAGTCACTCTGGATAAGGCCAGATCAGAAAATAGCCACTCTATGCTGACATGCTCCTTACCAAGTGATACACCTGAGTCCTTGTTAGAGCATCTGTGGTACTAGGAGTGGTGCTTCTTCTATGTCTGTAAATTCTTGTTCTCCCTAAGGAAGAAGTGAAACCTAAGGAAAAAAGTGTAAGAGTATTAGGACTGTATTTCTCCACGTATTCTAATATGCAGAAATTTTAAACGATCCCCTCACAATACTTTTTGTATCTGAATAACTTTGGCTATTTGTTTTCTTTACAGAAGTTAGATGGACCATGGTATCAAAAGACCAAAACGCCTGACCAAAACCCCTTTCACTTCCTATATTAACAATAAAGAAGAGCTTACCATCTCATTTGTTGTTGCTTTTTTTTTCTTCATCTTCTATACACCATCTCCTTGTGTGGCAGTCACTACCAATTGTGATGCAGGGCTTGTTGGTTTGCAGTTTTCTTTTTGGCGATATATTATTTTTTACTGAGAGTAAGATGACAACCAGAAAGTACTTTCATATTAATCATCAGATAGCTTCCCAGTTTCTTCCCACCTGAGTGGTAATTTAGAACCAAAAACCTAAAAATATTATGTCTATTCACATGAATTTCTGGTTCCCCAAAATAATTTAGCACTGTTCCTCAAGCTGGTGTTAGTCACAGTAACTGCTGAATTGAATACCTCTTAAAACAGTTCAGGTTTTGACCTTTTTTCATAAAGCAAATAATTTATCTTACATTTCACCAAGCAAAAAAAAAAAAAAATTAAAAAAGTATAAAAATAAAAAAAAATTGCCATGTTTTTAGATTTAAGGAGACATCTATGTTGAAACTGAAATTCTGGAAACCTGGAAAGAAAAGCAGTATTCAGATTGAGGAGTGAAAAGAACCCAGAAGCCCCAAATTATTTCATGGTAAGTACAAAGTGAGAAAAATTAGGAGTGAAAAACTTGCAGTCCTTCTGGGGCTCTTGATACACTGAGCAAGAGAATAGTCAAGATGAGGCAGTAAGTATTTAGAAACTAAGACTTCACTTTAAAGGTACTTAAATAGCTTCAGTATCTTGGCTTCAATTGAGTCACCCTGGTGATGGAAAAAAGGCCAGCAACTAACATGCTTCAGTTCCTACTGTAGCTCTCCTACAGCTGTGGAAGTGCAACTACATGCTAGCCCACTTCACGCATCATTGACAAAGCTGTCAGCTGAGTCGCCCACTGCAGATCCTTTATTAGTAGTAATAATGTGAGAAGCAGAAGGGTGCACAGCTTGACTTTCAGGGCCTAGGCTGAATTCTCATTTAGAAAAATAGTCCCTTTACTCATAAACTGAGCAAATCTGATAAAGAGTCATCAGTAGAAAACAAATGGGGAACCCCTGGCAATCAGCATAAGGAGATCCATCTGACTCTAAAGAATCTATCATAAGGAGCAAATAGATGAAAGTAGAGTTCAGTGGGATCAAATTCATTGGGTACAGCAGGTATGTGCTTTTTACATTGTAAAATATTCCTAAAAACCATGAGTCATTAATTATTAGTGTGCAGCTGATATAAGAAAAACAAACAGCAGACACAGCTGAGATGTAATGCTGGCTTGCTACTCACTCACCTCAGAAATTCAGCAGTCAAAGATGGTGACTGTCTTCAAAGTCAAGATGAGACATGGAAGCTTGACCAGCTGATCTGTCTATGAGGAATTTTGAAACAGGAGAGAAAGAACGATTCTATCTGCAACAAAATGCATCCAACATCTTACCTGAAGAGAATACAAAGAACAACAAAGAAATTTATTTATGTTGCAAATATGCAACTACAAAAATATTGAATATTGAGCACTTCCAATTGAAAAAGAGCTCTATTGGAATCCATGGCTTAGATGATCAAAGTCATCACTGACTTTGGCAAAAGGAAGCCTTAGGAAGTAGGATTGAAACACAGATTCTTAGGGGACTAGTCAGTTACCATTTTAGAGCTGAGAGCTAGAAAAAAGGAGTCTCAGCTATAGGTTACTCTCTTGATCCAACTGCCTATGAGGCTCCAGAGGGTCAGGAAGACCTGGAGCAGAACTGGAGATGGCTAGAGCAGTCTGTTGCTAAAGGATGGGCCCTGTTGTACAGACCAGTGTTGGAGCAGTGTTTTTTGGTGAGCTGCAGCCTGTGGGAAGACCCTGCAGGATCAGTTCAAGAAGGATGGCATACTGTAGGAGGGACCTTAACCCTACCCCTATCTCTAATAAGCAGAGAGAGGGATCAGGAAGGAGTGGCAGAGATGAAGCATTATGGATGGAGAATAGCCTCCATTCCCTGTCTCCTTGTGCCACTCAGGGAGGTAGAAGAGGGTAGATGGGAGGAAGGTGATTTTTAGTTTGCTTTTAGTTTCTCACTGCTCTAGTTTGTTAGTAATGGGCAATAAATTATATTAATCTCCCTAAGCTGAGGTTTTTTGTACTTGTGATGGTAATTGGTAAGCCATCTTCCTGACCTTATATAAACCCTTGAGCCCTTTCTCATCATATTTTCTCCCCTTTCCTTTAAGAAGGGCAAGTGAGAGAGCAGTTGTCGAGTTTAGCTGCCCGTTACAGTGGGCAGAAGGTAATGATGCCAAAAGGTACTATAACAATGTTTATCAGTTGCCAAAAGTTTAACAATTTACAATAAGAACTTTAGCTCAACAGGTTTTGGATCTTCCTGGTCTGTTCAAAATTTCTTCTAAAAAATCACCAAGTAAAAATAATTCTGCATTTGCCTATCTGGAAGATTCAGCACAAAAGTCTGTCAAAGTGAAAAATATTACAGTCTCTTAAATATAAGGACCTTTTCACTTTTCCTATGAACACTATAGAGATTTCTTTCTTTCAATCCAAGTCAATTTGCCCATTTCTCAGTTAGGAGAGACACACACAAGATCAATTCACATCTGTGCTGAATCTTTCTACCTACTGTGTTTAATTTCTCTGTCCAAAGCCATCATTTAAATAAATAAATAAAAACCTTTGTTCCTTCATCTGTGTTCCAAGCTGCAACAGTTTTCATTAAAAACAACAAAGGTTTTCTGGGCAGGTTGCACCTTTAAACCTAGAAATTAATTACTGATAGGTGCTCCTGCTGTCAAACAACCTTGAATTTAACTAGATGAACAAAGCCCAAATAACACAAAATCCATTCAGAGGCCATTATCAAGCCATGCTTTTAACTCCTTATTAGTGTACGTTGTTTATCTTTTTCAGCTTTAACCAAGTCCTTTATCATTTTGAACGTTTCTCTAAGTCACCTTGAAACCTTCTCTTTCGCAAAGGAAAGTGTTTGCTTTTCCTCTTCCTTCATTCCCCTGAACAAACATTCCCCATTTATCTCAAACTGCATTTTTCCAATCAGTCTCACCAAGAAATCACTCAAAAAGATATAGCACAGATGTTCCACAACCAGCTCTTTGTTAAAACATTTTTTACTTCCTGTTTCTGAACCTACCTGAAGCTTTTGTTGCTGTTGTGGGATGTCGTTTTTCAATCGTGCTATAAATATTTCAGCTGGCTCTTGAATGAACTCATTGGAGAGTTCTCCTTAAAATAACAATGGAGAGATTGGCCCTAAGCATTTGTCATCCATTGAGTTTTCATCGCTCTAGTCTGCTTGAAACTTTTGAAGTTAGTTAAGACTTAACTTAAAGCTTTTTTCACACACGACTTTCTCTAAACAAATTATGCATTTTTGAATTGCGAGGTGTTCCCTCCCTGTAGCCATGCAAATTGTTTCTAATACTGTAACTGCAATTGGCACTTAGGAAGAGACTCTGTAATTACTGGATGTGTATTATGGATCTTTGTAGGCGGTAACCTACAGACAGTCAGACAGTATGAATCTGACTCATCTTGGGAAACTTTCAAAAATTTAGAATAGGAGCTTTGCTAATTGGCACTCTCTCTCTTCTCTCAGAGGGGCAATTTGTGTACCATAAACGCAGTCATTTCAGCTCACTGGAACTAAAATTCTGAGCAGAAGCAACGCTCTCTTGCACCTGTATTATTCCTATTTGACCCTTGTAAGGGGAAGCTTTGCAGTCACTATGATCACATGAACCTTCATGTGTGTGTATACATACACACAGATCCTACAATAATTAACTTTTCAAAAATCAGCACTTATCCACTAACATTCAACTACCTACTGCTCATAGTGCAGGGAAGATCTGTGTTATTTCTACCACTGTGTGGCAAGGAAGGAGAGATAATGGCCACAACCATATGTTCATGCATAGAACAAACTTAATATGATCATAAACAGTTACAAAAAAAGAAGACTACTTTGAGCTTAAACAGGCCATTCAATTTCAGGATCTTGAAATTATATTAACAATACTTTACAGGTAAGAAACAGAGGCAAGACTTGACCAACACTACAGCATCTGTTTGGAGCATTAAGCAACTGTTTCCTGTGCTTTCCAATAGAAAACCTTGAGATGGAGCATAGCAATGCGTACTGGGGCTGTGCTTGGTTTCTATGCTCACTCAGATCTTTCCCCTCTCTGAAGATCTCTCTACAGTGCCATAATGTGCCTATGGCCAGATTGGTTACCGTCACTAAGAATTGTAGAGAGACCTTTGCCTCATTGTGCCCTGCTCAATATATATCTAATATAACCAAGCTGTGAGCTAAGAATAGTCCCATCACTTCTGACCTGCTGTGAGCTTTCTTGAAGATCAGCTTGGAAGGTACTATTAATCTTCACATAATTTCCTGTTCTGGAAATAGGAGACCGCTCTGAAAAAACTGGCAATATAATTTTCCATCATTGTGACTCTCTTCACTTTATCTATTTTTCTCTTATGTTGTGGCTTTTTTAGTATGGACATCCACTTCAAACATGTTGAAAGATTTTCGCATTCTTTGAAAGTTAAAAAAAAAAAAAAAGCCAAAGTCTCTAAGTCTCTGCTTTTTTTTTCTCAGTTACTAGCTTTTAAGTAGATAATCAAATCTTCTAGCTGCTTGCTCAGATAAACGTCCACTAATGTGTCCAAAATGGTCTGTGATTTTGTAGGCTGCAATTAAAACCAATGGAAGAAGAGAGCAATCCTTCAAATAACTATAGAAAAGGGCCCCCCTCTTTAGAATGCTCATAGATATTATTATGAACAAAGTAAAAATCATTAACAGCACACTCCCCCTTATCTGAGATCAAAGCTTTCATCTCATAAGCTTCTCTTATTTAAAGACCTTTTTGATATACATGTCCTAACTGCTTTGGGGAGATATAGGGGAATCTTAACATAACCTGAATGTATTCATTGTCCTGATTTTCCACTACATTGTCTACACTGGTGGAAGAGCTAAATCATACACTTTGCAAATCCCATGATATCTTAATAGAGAAAAGAAGGCCTTACAGGTTTTTTACAGCATTTCTCACTCAAGGTATTTTTAAAGGTTCTTTGCAAGAAGTTGAATAGTGATGATCCAGAATCCATAGCAGCAGATGAGTTAGAAATTCACTCTTCAAGAAATGTCTGATTGGAATGGCTGTCTGAGATTCTTGGAGTTCAAACAGACATTGGCTACAATGGTCCTTTTCTATTTTATTATTATTATTATTATTATTATTATCATTATCATTATCATTATTATTTCTTTATTTTTCCCCATAAGATTTAAACTTGGTTGCTTAAAGCAAGAAGTCAGAAATGAAGTCTATTTAATGTCACAATGAGACGTCATTTTTAAAACAGTAGCACTATGACTCCGTCATTCTCTCTGTTTTCTATTATTGGCATGGTATCAAACACTAAATCTCAAACTTGCTACAAAAAACAAACAATCAAACAAATAAATAAAATTCTGGTTGGGAAGGAAGAGAAACAGTAACTTTCAAACCATTTGGGCCACCATTCTTCTTCTGCATGCTCAGTTCATCAAGCTCTTTGACAGACAAGTGTAAAAGAGTGGATTAAATTATGACCCAGCACAGCATTTAATCACATCTGGCATTCCAGTCATAACAACAGTATCTTTGAAAACAGATCCAGATCAACAATTAGATCATAAATGTAGCTCTCATGGTTTGGTGTCACAAAATAGTTTTGCTTCTCTCTATTGACTTTCCTTTGGTTTACCTTCTAATAGTTTCCTACAATGCTAACCATTGAACACATTACCAACAGCCTGGTACCTCTAAATTACTGCTAAGCTCTTTCTCTCTCTTAGATATTTATACACTGAATTAAAATCACAGTAGGACATCTATGACTTTGCTTGTACTTGCCGAGATTGAAGTTGCCTCTCTCTTCTGTTGATAGATGCATGTAGCATAATGCAAGCAGGATATTAAAAAGCTAATTCTTTTTCTTTCCCCTCTTTGAATATCTTGCCTTTTTTTAAGGATCAACTAACTCAAGTAGCTCTTTTGTATTCCTTTATTAGCTTGCAGCATGATTTGTTAAGCATGACATAGAAACACAATTTAAAAATGTACAAGAGTGGCCACGATTAATGTGTTTTTAAAAAAAGATTAATCCACCATTAGTCTGATTTTCTCTCTCTGGTTGTGCCTTTTCTGAGTGGGCATATGGCAAAAAGACTTAGGAGATTTCTGCTATAACAACAATTAAAATAACAAGAACTCAGCTTGTGCTTGTAAAAAATGACTAGAAAGACTATATTAATTGGTAAGTTTCTAAGTTCTGAACTAAAGTGAATTTGAACAGAACGTGCTATAGATGAATTCAGTCTCATTTGGACATGAGATGGAGATCCACCAACAATAGTCTGCTAAATATACTGGAAAACTGTGATGTGATTCCCCCTAAACTTTCTTTTCTCTAGGGTGAAAAGACATAACTCCTTCAGACTTTCCCCAAAAGGGCAAAGCCTTTCCCTAGCCTTTCAATCATATTTGTGGCTCTTTTTTGGACCCTTTTCAACCTGTCCAACTCTTTCTTGAATTGTGGGTACCAGAACTGGACACATTGCTTCAGGTGCATCTTGACAAGTGCTGACTAGAGTGAGACAACTCTACCTCTACCAGTAATGCTCCTGCGAATGAGGCCCAGGATCCAATTTGCCTTTGTTGCACAGAAGAGAAAATGCTCAGATCTTCATCAGCAAAGGATAGGACACAATTAAGTTAAAAATAGGAACAACTGGAGGAACTGAAGAACAGGTAACAGTGCTGAAGTTGAAGGTCATCTAGCCCACTACAGATCAAAACAGGTCAGCTAGAAGAGGTTCTGCAGGATCACTACCCACTGTGGCTTTGAATATCTGCAAAGCATGTACACACTTTCCTTTCTCTGGAAATCTGTCCTCAACCAGACTAGAAAAATCTCAGATGTAATAGTTGGAGATCACACAGAACTGCCATCAGAAAACTCATTTTTGTTCTACACATCACTTGCAAACTGTTTGTTTCACTGATTCCCCATTCTCAGTTCATGCTCTGTTGCTTTGATACATAGGTCAACCTCTTTGTTTCTAGGTGATTTATGTAATTCTTCAACCTAACACAAAATCTAAATAAGAAATTTTACACTACATAAAGTATTATCTCGGTAAATGTTTGTGCATTTCAGTTTGACATTTGCCTTACACAGTAATAGAAGACCTCAAACGCTAAATTATTGTGAAATATACTTACGAACAACTGGCAGACAAAGCCATTAAATCTGAATTCACTCTCAAATGTGAAAAAATATTCACATAAAAACTGGTCCTAACATTTGCTGAACGCTCACTAGTCAATGTTTGGGAAATATATTTGCTTACGATCCTCTCTGGTCAGTGCATGATTTTAAAAAACACCTTGCATTTCTTCTAGTTCTGCTTCTTGTAATCCATGGCAAATGAGCTTCCCATTGATGCTGGATAGGTTGTCAATAGCTGGTGCAAATTTTCTGAGTTGCTCCTGCCCCATTTCTCCCTCAGGGGACTTAGACCTGCAACTGCTTAACTTCCCAACAGAAGAACTTTATGAAGACCTTTGGGAACTTCACAGAACAAATTCTTTTGTTATTTTGAGGAACTAAATCATGTCCCTTGAGCATTTCTGTCTATTCCAGGTGTGTAATATAGCTGTGAGCTTCTTTCAAAGCATGAGGTGGCAAAACCTGTGCTAGCACATGGAACATGTTTCCTGGCAGATAATCTGAACCTCTAGGCCATGGCAACTCATGCCTCCATTAGGCAGGATACACAGCTCCAGAAATGCTGCCTCATGCTACTTTAGGCAAAATGCCTCCTGGTCCATTTGACCTTTCCCATCAGCAGAACCTTTCAAAAATTCATTTCTTATTTTCTCTTTTTTCTTACTTTCCTTGCTTTCTATTTTGCTGTTGTATAGAAGGCAAATAACTCGTTTCCTAGCATTATTATTGTTACTATTGCTATTATTTATTTCCTCATATTTGATATCTGCTTTGTTCTCTGTGGATCTCTGGATGTAGAAAAAGGTCTGAAGTACATACCCTGTACAAGACTGAGCTTCCGCTGCAGAGCACTGAGAGTTCTTACTACACAGGGAGCACCTCTGCTCCCCACAGGAATGACCCTTGACTAGGACACCACTGATTCTGAGCTTGTGAGCTGACATGCCCTGTTTTAATCCTTTTCTTCTCTTATGCTCATGAACCTCATAACCCTTCTAGTTTTCTACCACACATTTAATCGAGTTCACTGCACTCATTTTTCACTTCATTGTTTTCTCCATAATTAGAAAAGCCTTTTTTCCCCCATATCAGCTTTTAGCTAACTCACTTCTGAAGTAAAAAAAAAAATAAATAAATAAAAAATAAAAAATAAAAAACAGAAAATGAAAAAACAGTGAACAGGAACAAGAATTCTAGACAGTATTTCAGAAAAAAGAAATAGATAAATGCATGGAACTATGTTTCTAAGTAAAATCTACCCAAATTACTAAGTGATGAATTAAATGAGGAATGCTGTCACTCTAACTGACATTAATAGAAGCCACTGGATGTTCATATTGAGGCAAACTTGAGTCTTTCATTTAGGAGTCTAGCTTCGGATATCTATTTTTGACAGACTTGATCAAACTATCCAAATGGCTAGAGAAACACAATGAAATGAAAAATATATCGTGAGTGACTGTAATATCCCATGTATGCAATAAAAACAATGGCAGCTACTTCATGTCAGGCAGGAAGATTCCCCTGTATTTAAGTGCATAAGAAGAAAAAAAGATATATAACAGCACTTCTTTCATTATTATTACTTGAGGCACAAGTTTCAGGGAGCATTTTTAGCAGGCTTCTACAATACTACATGGCATTACTGGCAATGTTGACTGACATCATTTACAGTTGACACATCAAAAAGGGAATTGACAGATTTTATTGTGATTTCTTCCCATACAAAAATAAACAAACAATCAAACAAACAAACAAACACCCTATAGATCAACAGCAGTTCCATAGAAGCAGTGAATAAATTAAAGAGAGTTGATACTGGCTTCAAATGCACTTATGACATTCAAATGCGGCCCTGAACTGTCTAAATATTTTGACAGCAGGGATAGGCTGGAAGTATCATTAGGTCAGCATGTCTTATGCAATTTCACATTTTCCTGTTTCTGGTCATTTTGCAGATAGGTTGTTTTCCTTCATAGCTTATTGAAATTAGTGAGTTTTACACCTTCCTTGAGCTTATGAACAACTCTAATGTAAGCCATATTTTTTATGTTTTGACACTTTCATTTTTGCTCCCAGGAGAAACTAGGAATTGCAGATGTATACGGTTTCAGAGGTACTCATCCAGAGGTAACTTGCATCTTGGACATTCAAGAAGGCTGGAATCGGGGAGGGAATTGTAGATGAGCTAGCCAGCCCTCACTGAGAGAGCTTAGACAAAGCAGAAAGAAAAAAAAAAAAAGAGATCTCATTTCACATTTCTGCTTATATTTGTAAAATCTTCATAGGTGAGTTCAGCAGTTGAAGTAGACAGGTGGTCTCACTGTAGTTCACAGCTCTGTCCAGGGTTGACATAACCATACAGTGACCCTCAGTCAGCCCATGCCCAGGAGAGACTTCTGTCTTGCATCAGCTGCTGCAAAAATGCACTTACTTTCTGTAATAACATTTTACCTTTCTTCGACCCTCCACAACAGAGTAAAGAAATTGCAGCTCAGACACTGATCTTGTTACATGGACAATTCTTGAGTGCCCCATATCATAAATGAAGTTTTGTGAACTCTACAACCAACTGGAGCTCAATTATCTGGCCAGGTAACCCTATTATGCTGCCTCGTTGCCATCCAGTACACTTCACCTCATGCCCCTGTGGTGACTGCAGTCTCAGGCAAACACTTGGGCATCGGCTGACTCCTGATCTCAGGCAGGCCTGCTATGCAAATGGAGAAGACCTATTAGCTTTTTTCTGTCTTATTCTTTAATGTAACTTAACTCTCTCTGATGAATCCATCATTAGAGAATTCTGGAGTGTCTGAAAGCTGGTGTGCAAGAAAGAAAGGGGAGGAGTAAAGAAGAAATTAAGCAGCAAAAATGTTAAAGAAGAAGGGAAATAAATGTGAAGTTTTCTTTTTTTTCTTTTTTTTTTTTTTAGCTTGTTTAAAATATAAGTGGGAAAAAAATGAAGGAAAACTGTCATAAAGACAAAGTACATAAAAAGCCATGTTGAGGTAGGCATAACATAGCTTTCTTCTGGAATTCACTGCTGCAGGAACTCTGCATCTGACTTCTAAATATGAATATTTCAAACGTGAGAGCTTCTCTGGAATAAGTTGCATTAGCTTCTTTGAGTTTCCAGTGGAAAAAAAAAAATGAGAAACAGTGATCTATTCGGAGTCAAGAATATAAGCTCAAAGGCTTTCTACAAAGTTGATTTTTCAGGCCCATTGTGTAGATCTATTTCAGTGCCCGGATCATTTAGCAGATAAAGAAGTTCTGACCTTCTTTCTCATCAGTTTAGCTGCTAGAACTGTGTGCTTAATTCACATGCTAAAAACCCTATGAACATTTTTATTGAATATAATAACAGAGCATTGCAGCCGCAGTAACCAGCCTTTATACTGTAAAAGAATGGCCACTTAATTAATTTTCTCAAAACATTACCAAACTTTATTAAACTAATCACCCGTTTGTGTTATCACTCAAATCCACTTCCAGTTATACAAATGCAATTTTAAAGTTTCTAATCTATAATGCTCTATTTTAATTATTTATTTAATCAGAGAAATGGAGGAGGCTTACAGTTTAACATTGTAGAGCCAGTTGCTATCATTAGAAAAAGTAAAAATAAAAAATTCCACATCATCCCTTTTGCTGCTGTCTTTAAAACAGCAGATGACTTTCCATTAATTTTACAGTCCTTTTACATGCCTACAGAGCAGTTCCTACACCATTCAGATCTCTTTCAGGTGGTTCTCTGTGTGAATCCACAGTAACAAGAGGCACACATCTCTACCTGGGGCCAGAAGGAATGTCAAGGCCTGAAGTGGCATAGTGGCTGGTCTCTAAAGTAGCTGCATCTTCAGTTCTGGAGAGAGAGGAGCAGGGAGCAGGGCAGAAAAGACTCCATTGCTGCTGTCTACACTGTTTCCTCTATAGATTAGGGTAGCATTTTGGATGGTCTGCAGTTCATTCCTTTGTGTATCGCTATCTTTATTTGAAAGAAAAGGTAAAACTGTTTTTTACAAAAATAAATAAGTTTATTGAGATATGCCATGCTTTGTTAAAAATGCATACTCGCCGTGTTAAAGAAAATCAAATCAAACACCAAGCAAAAGCCTTCTGGGTAAGAGATCATAAGGATACATGCAATAAAGCAGTGCATTCCACTTTCATTCTTGTGTTAAATCTTTTTTCCCACTTTCTTTAAGTTCTTCTGGGAGAGACTAGAAGCTTTCCAAAGAAAAAGATCTCATAATTGAAAGAACATTGCTTTACATGACATGAGCACCCTGGCTCATGTCACTGACTTCTGTGGTTTAACATTTTTGATGAAAAACATTCAAAATTTCAACCAGGTTTCAACACTCAAAACTTCCATGTCCAGAGATGTTTCCTGATTGTTCTTCTGTGTCTCTGCTCTCTATTCAGTAGATTTAAGATGCTGAAGGTATTACATTCCAACTTTCTTTTTGCAAGGCACCAATGATAGAAAAAAATGTTTGTTTTTTTTTTTTAAGCTGCAGTTAGCAAGATAGCATATACTGAAACTCTTCCTTTTTATTATTGCTTTTGATGCACACAAATCCTTTAAGAGGAATTTTAGCATTTGTTCTGTTATTGCATGTCCCCTCTTCCCTTCAGTTGAATTATTCATGCTTTGTTGTCATAGCAATCCTTTCTTTCTCTGAAATGTTTAATAACTAGTCTTGACTCCAAACTAGACAATGAATCAAGTTGTAACAAAAGCTTTATTAACTAATGTGCTTTGAGGCAGATACATTGTTTGTCTCCCACCTACACTTGCCTTTAGCTTGTTGTCAGTGCAATCTGATGATATTAATAATGACAGCAAAGATGCCTGTTAGAAACTCCCTCTACACAATCTACCTTCTTAAACAGTGTCCATATCTTTTGCAGACTAATGAACCCCACCAATGCAGAGTAATTAACTTCTACTTTTCTCTTAATCTGACTCCTTTCAAAACAGAAGTAGAGAGCCACTGCTTTCTGTGGAGGACTCTTCTGGGGCAGATGTGGAACTGGGGATCAGGAGACATTAAAAATCCCCCAGAAGAATCACAACTTAATAGGAAAAGAGTGACAGAGGTATTTTTCACTACTTTAAACATGCATTCAAATTATTCATTTGTTTAACAGTGTCCACTCTACATGGGAAGTACATACTGATCTAGTTTGTCTATTTGCTCCAACCACTATTGCAAGCAACATGTCCAATATTTAGAGTTGAGAACTGTTTTACAGCTCACTGTAGCCCTTCCACCTATGATGCACCTGAGGAGGAAAAATCTGAAGGCAAGAAAGCATATAGGGAGTATGCAGACTTGAACTTTTCCTGCAATTTCTACAACATCTTTGGGCAATATAGTCAGAGATGATAAACATTCCCTTTAATTTTGGCACTTTCTAGCAGAAAGATACCTCCTTCTTTGGCAATGGTAGCACCTTGTGCAATTAAAGACCTGAAGCTACACTACTGATGACATTTTCCCTTACTTCAGTTAATGCTGGAGAGCAGCATGCGTGATCACTGTGGGCACAGCACTGTTCTCCTGTAAGCTCTAATGCTTCCCAGCTTCTGAGTATAGATCCACTCCAACCCAATCAATCTGTTTCATTTCCTGCACACTCTTTTTTTTTTTTTTTCCTGATTTTACAGTTTATGGGAGCTCTGGACTTTCGTGACCTAAAGCTGAGAAAGCACCATCCACAAGAAGAGAAGAGCAACTCTGTTCTTTTCAGTTCAGTTTTGTGCAAGCAACTACATAGTCTACCGACACTCATTTTGTAGTTTCACATACATCCTGTACTGCTTTCTCCTTGGCAGAAACTGAGCACTGTTGTTTTTCAGCAGATGATAAGTTGTACCACAGCCAGAGTTGTAAGTGATCTATATGTTGCGTTATACAGCTGTATTCTCCTGTAGGGTTCTGAATGAACACTGAAGGGCTCAGCTCACAATGCTAATATCAGCCAAAATCTACCTATTAATCAATGGAAGCCTTGTTCTAAAACTTCAGAGTTTGACCTGTAAGTGGTAAATCAGCTGATACAACAATCTGTAGTAAACTGCCCTTCTGCATGAGAGGCCTGACAGAAATGCAAATCACTGCAGTTTTTTATATTGGTTCTAATTCAAAAATAGCAGTCCATTTTCTTGGAAGAGAGTTTATGGGAACAACAAAGGCTTGCATCTTAAGACACCAGCTGCCTTCAAGCCCAAGTAGAGCATTTGGGATGAATGCTTTATTTTTGCCCAGCCTGCAGTGATGACAAAAATCAACATCCTAGGCCAAGTCCACACAACAAAATGTTACTTCCTGGGAGGAATACAAAACCATTTGTGTTCCCCAGGAGTTCTGCTATGTTGGCTAAACTCCCACTAGACAAAAGATGTCATTCGGGGAAGTGATGCCAGGAGACAACAGATGACCTGCTTTTGATTCATTTCTACTAAAGGAAGAACTGCTGTGGAGACCAATTCTTACTGTTGAAAGATGGGCATGGGTGCACAGCACTTCTTCAATTTCACCCCCACTAAGAAGCATTTTTTGGATTGTCATAATTTATTTAAGTACTTTTCCATGTATTTTGTTCATTCTGCCTGTAGTTTTTGCATTATCTACGCCCAAAATATTCCCTTCAATCAGGGAAGTTCAGAAAAGCTCCTTCTGAGCAGTCTTTGCACCTTTAATGCTTTTCATTTGCTTTTCTATCCACATGGGCAATGGTATATCCAGCATCATTTATTCATCCTCAGTTTGGTGTATGTATTTGATCTAACACATGCTTCATCTATTCAATGCCCTATTGAAAAGGTCCACAGAGTCCTTCTGAGGCTTCAGAGATGCATATTGAAACAAAAGCAGAATTTGCATGACGGGAATTGAGAACGGCTTGTGACACCCAATGTTCATTTTACCTATGCAAAAAACTGATTTATATTAATATTTTTTTAATAAATCATCATTTACTATTGTAAATCTATTTTATTTCATAAATGTGTAATGAATAATCTCTAGCTTAGACTTTTTATAAGACATTAAAATAAAAACAGGTAACTTAAAAGAAAAACAATATTTAAAAATATTTTCCCTGGCTCAGATAAAAGTAAGAGAAAGGTCCAGAAATTTAACCAAAATATCTGGATGATTTAATAGGTACTTCAGGATTTTGAAGCAATCATTTTCCATGCATAATGAATAATACAGTACGCAATATGTGGCTGTGCATCAATTTGAATGAAAATCATGTTGTTTTTTAGATTGCATAAAAAATACAGACCTTGTCCAGCAAAATGTACCAGCTTGTAAATCCCTTGGATAAATTCAACTAGTCTCACTGAATCATTCATCATCTGAAAAAAGGACATGATTAAGTGGTTAAGTCCTGCTGGTCAAGACTTACATGGAGAACTATTCTCCTGGAGTTCTATCCCAATTCCCTAAGGTTTTTGTTTTTTCTTTTTTTTTTTTTTTAAATTCTTGGTCTTCTTTCATTCATTTTTTTTTCTTATTTTCCCCTCTTAGGATTGATTTTTTTCCCTCTCATCACATACTGAATAAAGTGCCAAAACAGTCTTACAACTCAGTGCTAGCTCCCACAACCCAGCATACCAACACTGCAATAGCTTAGTACACTGCTTGGCTCTGAGATGTTTGTGATCCAGTGAGTTAAAAGAAAATTTATCATTTTTGGAACTCAAGTGCCCTGTTGCTTCCGTGGACAAGGCAGTATCTTGTAGGATCACTACTATGAGAAAGGGCTACAAGTAATCTCCTTTGCAGTGTGTCAGATGCAATTCATCAATACCTTGGGCCTTGTTAATCCTCCCAGACAGCTCCAAAGCTGTAGGATTGAGCTGAAAGCTGATGTCTGGAAACAAAACAGTCAATAGTCTCATCTCTTTCTTTTGCTACCAATCTGGATATCAGCATAGGTCTACAGTGGGAAACAGCCTTCAGTGGTTTGAAACGCTCTTAACTCTCACCACATGCTTCAAAATCTCTCTTATCCCATTTCTGTTTCCAGGAAACTAACAAAGAAAGAAAGAAACAAAAAATTCCCTAAAAACTATTCTAGAGCTGCTAGCCTCCTAAATGAAGTACAGCAACAAAGTACATTTGTGTGAGAAATGTGTGATCTATGAGTAAAGCATACGCAATTCTATTCTTTCCATCCATTTATTCTGTCCATGATCAATATCGAAACCTTACTGCAAAAGCCAATGGAGCCCAATGGCTGTGACCTCAGCATCTTTGCTGTGCTGTAGCTCTGGGGTGCAGCTTCTCATGTGTAGCACTGCATTCTCCTTTTTTTCCCCCAGGTACCTGGAGGTGCCTAATGAAGCATCACTCAGAGCTGCAATTTTTGAGGTCCAGTTCTCCTTAATAGCACAACAATGGCTCTCCAGAGCTTATATTCAGGAAACAGTGTTGTCCTTTCAAGCTGCATTCACTATTTCTCTCCATTATCATCTCAGACACATAGCTTTCAGTTAAAAGCTCCTAAAGACTTCCTAACTAAGAGACAGCTTACTTCAAGGCCTTAAAAACTCCTTCAAAGTCTTGTAAAAGAAATACGAACAAAAGTTCCACAGACTTTGTGTCAGGTGCCTCTGTTTTTCAGAAAGCTGCATTTCAGCAAAACAGATTTATACTTTCCCAGCTTGGAGTGGAGAGCCCCTTATCTATGGAACATGCTGCTGAAAGACACTGTTGCTTTCAGAAACTAGTGTGACTGGTTCGAAATGGAAATCCTGTACAATGTTTTTTCATGACCTTTTCTCAAATAGACTCCTTATTTCATATAGGAAAACCGTACTACTCTTTTTAGGAGAGAGAGGAAAGTAGGAACAACTTGATTCTGTTGCCATTCCACAACTATGTCTGACATGCTTTAAAAGTACCATCTCTCTGGAAGAGCCAGAATGCAGCCTGCAAATTCTGTGTGGCCAATTATCAGCATTAGTGACTATAAGCCGTAAAGCAATGCATTCCCATGGGAAACTGAAGACGCAACTGCAGAAAGATGGTGTCACCACTGGTTATATTGTTAAAGGGCTGTGGGCTGCGGAGGTCAGCTCCCCTACACTTCTGGAAGACTCACAAGCACGTTTAAGCCTTGGAAGACATTGCCAGCTGCAGCCTAGAGCAGCAGAAGACAGCAGGAATGCCAAGCTGATGCTGACCAAATGCACTTGGCCCAGGGCAGCTGAGCTCTGCAGCTGGGATGACTGCTCGGTCCCATCTACATACCTATCCCTCCCACAAACTGTGTAAACTTTCTTCCTATTTCCAGTAAAGGGAAAGGCTGCAAGCAGAAATGTACTCATAAACATAAGCTTCAGTCCTCAAGCTCTCTCCTGAACTGACTGTTCTTATGGCTTCTGCCTGCAGGTTATCTCCTGTCCCTTCTCTCTCTCTCCGGCCTCAGAGAAAAGCTCAGTATTTTATACCTCTGAGTTAATGAGCCAGTCAGCCTGACCTGACTGTCAGGATGAATCAGTAGGCTGTTTCTACACCTCTATGCCTTACCCACACTCTTTCCCAGGGATGTAGTGTCATTTAATAGAACTTTTTTTTTTTTTTTTTTTTCTGTATTAATCCAGTGGCAATTATAACATAACTTAGAAGCATGAGGTGATCATTAACATTATTTACTTCGGGTGGGTCTCACAATCCAGCTGCATTCTAGGTTTTTGTAATCATCTGGATCAACATCTGGCTAGACAATGTTTGCTGGTGGCTACTGGTTAGTGGGTAGCCATTTCCGCCCCTTTGCTTAACTCTGTAAAGTGCATCCTGCAGTGGAAGCTCATGTTGAAACCAGATTCTTAAGTTAAATTTAATATACTTTTGCTAGTAAACCTACATAAAATTAAAACTTAAACACCAACAATTCACAGCTACGCCTACATTCATTATAATTCATGAAATTATTTGTTTTACATAAAATTAATAACCCCATAATATGTGTTAAATGCCAAAGGCAAATCACTGAGTCAGGTAATTCAGAACTTAGGGAGTCCTAAATCTAAACCTGCAAATGTACCGAACTAGTTAATAAGCTACAGCCTTTTCTGCAACTTCAAGAACGGTATTTTCTGCATTTCTGTTTGCTTAGTGACTTAAATTCAATGACTAATTTATTCATAGCTGAGAAATTTTTGGCTGCTGAAAAACTGGATAGCTTATTATCCCCTTCCAATCCATAAATATAAATGAGGTGTAACAGGATGAGATCTGCTAGTTCTAAAATCATGACAGACATGATGATCAGAAACTATTAGTACAATCTGTTACTGATGGACAATACTTCCTTTGTTTAATGAAACAATTAGTTGCAAAACCCATTTCAATAAAAGGATGTTTTCCCTAAGTAACCAGCTACTTAAGGTGGTTTAATTTAACTGAAACAAACAACTTTACAATGTTGGGCTTGTGCTTTTAATTGAGTTGCAGATTCCATCCAACTGCATCTTGACAAGAGACGCAAACAAGAAGATAATCATAGTAGGGTAACCAGTAAATGTACTGTTCATCAAATTTCTAAATTACTTGTTAGTCAGAAAGAGACTAAAGTTATATCCGTCTATATAATGGCTAAATGCATGAATATAGATATAATTTATTCACCTGCTGGACAAAAGGAAGTACCACATTTAGCACAAAGATTGTATTTAGGTGAAAATCAATATATTCCTGTGGTTACTAATTAGGAAAGTCCAGCATACTTTTAGGAAAGAAACTAATAAGTTAGAATGCAAAACAAGATTAATATTTATTATTTAAAACTGTTTCCTCTTTGCTGATTTAAATGATGATTAAAATTGGTAATAGCAATTAATCTACCCTAATCAGCTCCTGCTTTTGTTTAGAAATACAGCTGAAATTGTTTTTCTGTGGCAGAATATATCACATATGAAAAGAAAATCACTTCTATGTCACCATTTATCTATGTGGTAATTTCTTGAGCACAAAGAACCCTTTTACTGCTCTGAGGAAATTCTGCAGAATGGAAGTTAGTGGGTAAGCATCTCCAAAAAGTGGAACCCATCCAACATGACATCATTCTGCTGTAGACTTCTAGCTTAATTTTAAGCCAGCTTTAAGATCATTTACATGTATGTAATTTCTTAATTACCACTGAGCGCACTTTTTATAACGTTGGCTTAATATCCAGTAATATTATTCACATTTCTTACATCAGAACGGATGCTTACAAATACTGTAGCATATGGAAAGCTGCCAATTTCACTTGAGCCACTGAATTGTTCTTCCTGTCATTCAAGTTTTTGAGCACACGTTCACAAAATAGAAGGATTCTAAAGGAACAAATGATAGCAATTTGCATAGCAATTTTTGAAAGACAAATTTCTCAGTTTCAGGTATCCCAAGTCACCTCTATATGGGAACCTCTTCAGCACTCCTTCCACTGTTTCCTCTTGCAAAGTGAAAGATAGCCACAATCCTGTCCTTTAAGGGCTGAAGTGACAACCCTAAAGACCGATAGCCACCTGTAAATCCATCTAATAAGAATAAAAGGATTAACAGAAATGCAAACTTACCTTCACAGCCTTGCCAAGAGGCAACTTGTATGGGATGACAGCCCTATTCATGTTTCAGCTTCCTTCCTCAGGGCACTGAATGGCAGGGTTAAATACAATGCCTTAGAAGACGGGGAGGCAGCGCTCATACAAAATACATGTAACAGCAAATGCAGTATATGATAAATAAAAATTCAGCATGCTCCACGTGGTTGAAATAAAACTTATTGGCATGTTAACAACTACGGTCCTTTTGTGCAAGTAGAAGAGGACATGTTAAACAGGGAATGTACATGTGCAACATGCATAGAGCCACATCTTGCCAGCCCATTTACCTTACCATTTCCCTGGCACAGCATGATAGCTGCAGGGAGTACAGTGCCAGAAAGCAGATCTTTGCTACGGGCGACACCTTACTTTTCCATCTGAAAAGTAAGATCATTTCCAGGAAATGATCAGGAGGGTCTTGAGTTGACCATCCATTAAGGAGCAGCTAGTAGACATCACTGAGGGAAAATGAGAGTCATGAGTTTTCTTTTCTTCAACTTCTCCATCAATTGCATCCGTTCTCATTCTTTGTAGAGACGCATCTCATAAATTGTAGGAGGCAGCTGACCTCCAATATGGACTCAAATGCAATTCAGTGAAGCAAAATGGAGAGAATAACACCCTGGCTATTTAAAGGCTAGGGACAAATTATTAACATTTAAATAATCTTGCCCTCTAGGGCACAGGCAACTACACTCCAAAGCCAAACAAACAAGAGGCTGCTCCACAATTTGAGGAAAAGAGTAGTACATGATCTCTGCATATCTGTGCTGGTGATATTTAATTCTTAGAGTTAAAGATAGAGACAATTTTGTCCACATAAACTTACTGCTCAGTCTGGGTTGTAAATTAAGAGGCAGCCCCAAGTGTCCTTTACAAAGCTATTCAGACGGGCCTAATAAAAACATTAATGGCTTTTGCTGTGATCTATCTGTCTCAGTAGGGAAGAAATAGAAATGTTACTGAATATAAAGGGTTTGATGTGATGTGGTACCGTGTGAGTCACACAGTACGTAAGAAAACGTTCGGGACATGATATCTTTTATGCAAACTACTTCACCTCTAGGAAATTCTGCTTTCATTGTTTGCATCCTCTATCTTCTTATACTTGGTCTTAAATTTAACAGAAATATGAATGAAAACTAGATCATTCTTCCCATAGGATATTCCAGTACCTCTGTTTCTGATTTGTGTGTAAATGCCTGAGGGGACAGGAAGGGATTAAGAAGAGGAAGACAGACTCTTCTTGGCCATGCCCAGTAAGTGACAGGAAGTAACTGGTACAAACTTACATACTGGAAATTCTACTTGAACATAAGCAGTAAAAAATTACTGTGAGAGTGGTCAAACACTGGCACAGGCTGATCAGAGAAGTTGTATAGTTTCCATTCTTAGAGATATTGAAAAATATGAAATCTAACTGACTGTGACCCTGCATGATCTGCTCAGAAGCTGGCTTCAGGCCACAGATTTCCAAAGGTCCCTTCCTCACCTATTCCATGATTTCAAGGTTCCAGGAAGGTTCTAAGGTAACGTGGCAGAACAGATCACTTAAGATTCAAAATAAAAATAATCATGCCAGTATTCTTATATAGATGCATTTTAGCTCATTGAATCTAAAAGATATGTTTATTTTCAGATAGACTCAGCATTGAACTACATCTGCTTCCTTTATCTATAATTATCCCTGAGGTAAAATAATCACCATTGTTACCTTTCATGGCCAGCCTATCATTTACTTTGATGTCACTTGTCCTATAAACATGGGCACAGCTGAATAGCAGGGGAAAGGTACAAGTGAGAAAATATCCAGACTGCAATTTCAAGATCTTGGCAAAATTTTCTGTGACTCAGAAGTGAAAATTTTGGTCTGCGTCAAGAAACCAAAATATTGCAGTTCATTGTACAAGATGACCAAAACTAAATAATTTAAATTTTCTCGATAGAAAAAACAAACAAACAAACAAACAAAAAAAAACCCTACATCCACAACATAGTTTTGCAAGGAAGCATGATTCTTTTTCCTTTAGCTTGTAGAAACTGAACTTTCCACAAGAAAAAGAAAAAAGGAAAAAAAAAATATATCAAAACAAGGCTACCAATAATCATTCATTCAACAAAGTATAACAGGAAACTCTATTGTGCTTTACAGTCACCTTTGAAATCTTACTGCCTACTCTACATAGGAAAAGGGGCCTCTCCAAATTTGGTAACTCCCCCAGAGTCCTGGGGAGAAAAATAGTGGAGGAGGAAAGAGTCAGTACTGCAGTTCTACTGTCATACGAGGGTCTGGTTACTCTTTTATGTGGTAGAAGTTAAGAGCTAATAATGTACTATCCCATTTGGCAGCCTGAATGAAAAATATCTGTTCACGTACATGCTGACAAAAAAATCTAAGGATCAGTGGAGGATACACTTGCCTGTGAAAAATGACAACTCAAAAAGCTCCACAGCAAGATAAGCCATCGCAGCCCTGCTCCTACCTCTGCTGTTTCACAGGACGCTGCTTCATCTTCTTGCTTCAACAGTGACAGAAGCCTACCCAGCTGAAAACCAGTCCTGCAAAACAAAGAGATGATTTTTCAAGCTGATCCATTTCCTGAATAGCAACTTCCCATTCACAAGGAAGTCAGCAGGACCACACGGCAAAGTTAAGCGAGGAGCAATGACAGCTTCAATAAGATCAACTTCAGTGGCCACCAAGCAGGTTTCAGGCTCACAAGGTCATGCACGTGTGTGTAAGGGAGACCTTTATCTTTTTAAAGCAGAGGGCTGTTAATTAACTGGGCAAGCACTGGTGTTTGCTCTAACAGAGAGAGCTGGCACCTCTCAGGAAGTGAAATGATGTTTAGTTCAGCCAAGGGAGAAATTATGGAGAGGAAGATTAAACCTGTATGTACCTCCTGGAGGACTTCAGAAAGAAGATGGACTATAAAAGCTAGCATGCTCCAATGGGTTCCTTTTCCAGCAAGCAGCATGAGGTGCTAAATGCACACAAGTACAGGATCCCTAAGGAGGAATACACCAGGAAAAACTGCAGTGGTTTGGCTACACAGGAGAACAGACCCTTCTGACTGGATCACATTGTTCCTCTTCCCTTTTAGAACTGTGATATTTACACTGGGTTTGTACATTTTTTCTTTCATCTTGTTCGAGTCGTGCATGATCCCAGGGCTCCCACACAGCTCCTCACCAAAAGGCGTGGCCAAGACACAAACCACGGTACAGAATGCCCACATTAACATCCCTGCCCCCAGCGTGATCCCTGGGAGTAAGCAGAGAAGAACTAAGAAGCTGCTGCTTTGGCCCTGGTGGCACAGTGTTTGATTGCAGGCATTTTTCACCTTCTTGTTGCATGTTCCCTTTTTCAAATGGCAGACTCCCATATCCTCTGTATTCATATAGTATGCACTTTTTTTGAAGGGTAAAAAAAATCTCAAAGTACCTTAGGGAGACAAAAAATACTCAGCAGTTGATCCGTTGTGACATTTATGTACACAAGTAAAGATCAGTTGCCATATATTAAATGTAATATACATTGTAGATATATTTTATTCCCCTGCTGTTTTTGAGGAATGAAAGTGCTTTTGAGGACAGGTGCGAGAAATGAAAAATGCTTGGATTACGCAGGGAAAGATGCTTCTGAATAATGTTAAATTTTTAATAACTTGCAAGTTGTATCATCAGCAGAACAGCAGTAGACATGAGAAAGTAGAAGAACAGCATGGAAATCTCTCCACACATCTCTCTCCTGTTAACTTTCATTTTTTCCCTCACCAATCTTCTTGAAGGATGCTGCTGACTTCAAGTCTTCCACTGTTGTGAGTCATATTGTGCTGATCACCTGCCTGCACCCAGGAGATCTTGAGGGAAGAGGCGTATGCATATTGGGAATAAGAGCTGTTGGAAGGGAAAAACCATCCTCTCTCACAATTATTTTTTTCCCCCAGCAAAGCAAGCAGAAGCAGTGGTGATTTCTCTCTGGCAAAGCTAACTGATCCAAAACACACCTCCCTTTTTCACTTAATAATAATAATAGAAATCAGCATTGGTCTGTTTCCCAGTAGAAATTAAATTAAATACAGTTTTAGGTATTGACTCTTCTTGTATAAACAACTGCTACAGTTACTTTCTCTCATCTTGTTAGTCTGAAGAGGAAAAAAAAACAAGCACCTAGTATAAACTACTGATAGAGGAAATCTGCACAATGGAAGATGCAATATTCAGCTCACACAGCTGGAGTTCACTTGACTGGTTCTGTACTGAAGATCTGAGTAAGCTGGTAATTGTTTAAAGACATCTACTTGCTCAGCTGGTCAATTATTCACAGGTACAGTGGAGAAGGAAAACAGCTTCGGTTAGTGTGAAATGGGCATCTACATCTATAAGTGACTTACTGTGAGATCTTTAGCCATTGCTTCCCTTCTCTGTGCCTAGGGTTTTCCTAGCACTCGCAGCTTTTTGCTCACCTGGGTTCACTTGCACTGAGCAACTTCCTCTTGCTGTGAAATGTGGAGCATGATAGACCCTTGATCTAAGTCAAGGCCTCGAAGTGCTGCTGTTCACAATTAACTAACAGCTGCTCCTTGTTCCCTGATGTAAGATGCAACATCATCCCATCCTTCCCTCAAAGGAACGGTGTTGAGCTGGAGCTGAAGGCAATTAACCAGTCCCTGACTTTGCCATAGCACTTCTGCACAACACTGACTTCCCACCAAAGATCTAGCCAAGAGCATCTCAGCCTCTTTAGGCAGTCAGGAACTCTTTAAAGACAAGAGCAAAAACCATAATCTGTCTTTCACCTCATGTCCCAGTCCATTCAAAAGATAGACACTGTTGTGTCATCGTGCTTAATGAGGCTTTTGTAAGTTCATCAGTGTTACAGTGTTTATCTTCTGCAGTGATGACAACGAAAGGTTTAGAGGCTAGTGGAAGTAAAGTTTGTCAAAATACCAGTCTAAATGTTTTTGAAGACCTGTTTTGACATGCTAAAATCCCTATTTATTCACAACAATAATTTATTGCAGTCTTACACCTCTGCAGGAGGTGCTGTCATATTGATAGGACTTAAATCTCACATGCCTTATATTTGTTTGAAGGGTTTGCAAAGCTCTTTATCTGTTTTATTTATTATTTAGGGAATGCTGTAAGCATTAAAGATGCTTTATAAAATACAGTAGAAGACAAGGTCTCTGGCACTCAAAGTCCTGTGATCTACTTCAAATACAACGTATAGAGCATCAGTTTAGATGCAAATATGTGTAAAGGTGTCAGTTATGTGGGAAAAACAATGTACAGGTTTCCATTAAAAAGCAAAAAAGACCAAAATTCTTGAAAGAATTTCACTGATCTTTTCCCTTTGAAAATCATACAGTGATATGTACTGACAATTCAAGTTATAAGGTAGAGCACTAATGAAAGCTGCCAGCATGGAACATTTGTGCAACTTTAAACTAACAAGCCAAAGGTTGGGCCTATTAAAAGGACAAAAGAAATCTATATGAAGGCCATAGATTTCACATTTAAGTAAAGTGTAATTGTAGAAACAGTTAAAAAAAAATTCTTATTCTCTCTCTCTCTATATATATATATGATACATGCAAAATTTCTAGAGGTAACAAAGGTCTTAGAGGCTTAATTGTGTCTGTCCATATGAAAGAGTGATCTCGTCATAGCAAGATGTGGAAAATACGGTTTGAACACCCAGCCTCCAGAAACCTCCCTCCTTTCCTGCTTACTCTTTCCAGACCCATAATGGGTATGACATTTACCATATCCTCTTGCAAGACATTAGGATTTTTGGGTGGGTATGCGCTGTTTCTGCTCTTTGGGTATTTTTTTCACATCACACCACAGTTTATGCTGAATATTAATTGTGCACATGCATTGCGTATTTGACCTTCAGAAATATATGTTATATATGATACAGAATATATAATGTATACATATATAATAATACACATAAATACATATATATTATACAGACATGTTCATATTTGAAAAGTCTCATCATAAGCAATGGGCACACTGTGGCATTATGCAGTGCGGGGAAAAGAGAAGAGTTCAGACAGAGTGACTGTTGTAATGTACCACTCTTGAATCAAAAGAAATACAGTGTTAAACAGTGCAATATCAGCCATATTGAACTAAAAAATTTGGACAGCTGAAATCCCTCACCAAGACTGAAAAGCACAGACGGCAAGAATAACAAATAATTACTCTTCCAACATATTTTTACCTGCAGTAAGAGAAAAAAAAAAACCACCAGACATACAGCACCAATTGCTCCCTACTCTCAGATATATAGTTGAGAACCTTATTTGTTTGTATTTGGATCAAAAGGAGATTCCTTGGGAAAAGGCTTCACTGAGCTTACTCTTTCAGAGTAGATTTTCTTGGATTTCATATAAAGAAAGCAGCAAGCTGTTGGGAATTAAGTTTCTGTTAGCTCCAAAGGTCACAAGTACTTCAGTCAAAGTAATGGTGGGTTACAGAGCAAGGTCTATAAAAATTAACCCTTTCCTGTATTGGAAGCAACCGTTTTCTCTTTGTATTCACTAGTCATGCATCTTCAGTGCTTTTGCACTAAAAATATTTCTTAATTTGTGTAGATACCAGAGACCAACTTCTGCTTATTACAGTAGCAGAGATGCAACACAATTCCATTGGATTTAATCAAGTAGCTATAGCTTCGCACCAAATATAAAGGCCACTCTCCTAAGAAAAAATTCTCAGTAGAATGTTATCTGTTCTTTACATTTTAATACATTTTAATACTTCAGTGAAAAAAACCCTCAACTATAAAAAAAGTACTAAACACTTTAGAAAGAGTATGCTTTGTCTTGTATCCAGTTGACTGCCAGTGTACAATTACATAAACATTAATTCTGTTGTCATGCAACACAGAGCAGTTTGTGTGTAAAGGAGCAGAACTGCATGTACTGTGTCCACATATTTGTTGCCAGCAGTGCTAAACAGTGAGTTGCCATGCTGAAGCACACATATTTGATATGATCAAAAAAAGGAGAGAGCTGAGAGAGGCATGCTTATTTTCCAGATTTAAAAAAAAAGGAAAAGGAAAAGGAAAAGGAAAAGGAAAAGGAAAAGGAAAAGGAAAAGGAAAAGGAAAAGGAAAAGGAAATCATTACTGATGACTGAAACTAAAAATATACAATGAAATGCATAGGATAAATTATAGTGAAAACTAAAGGAACTTGAAAGAAGAGTTATTTGCAAAGCATATCGCCTTAATTAAAAATAATCTAATAACATGGAAATATACATTTAACAAAGCTTAGAAACCTTATTCACTGAACAAACTAAAATTTTGAGTGCGTGTGCTGTAAGTACATTGCAAAGCATTACTGCATCACAGACTGTGTGTCAATGACGCTGCTTGAACGCAACGTGAGATTATGATGGAAATTACATGATATTCCTAGACTTCCAACTTCTGTGTGACAGCAATTGGCTGAACATTGGAAACAAGGAAGGGAAGGGACATGAGGTATTATTTTGTGTCAGATTTTCTGCAATCTACTATGAAAACATAAATATAAATATATAATATATATTATATATATTATATGTATATAAATATATATAAACGCTTCAGCATCCATTCACCACTATTAAAAAGGTGGCCAGTGCCAGAAAAGTAGTAAAATGAGATGTAGCTTCATTGTACTTATGCAATGTTTTGAACATGATCCTATAAAGCATCATTTTTTGGCACAGATCGAGGAAGACATTGACATGTGTTCCTGGCTATCTGACATGGAAACTATCTTACTTCGCATCTGAAACTTTTCATATGCTTGCAATTACATATGTCCTCATTTGCTTTGCTGGATTAGGACCATTTACATGAAAAGTCAAACTATCTGTTTGCCTTGAACTAGCTGCCTGATCAAGGGAAAACTAACGTGCTAGTTCTGAATAATAAAATTTAGATGTAAGAAATCTAAATCCCAGATATGATATTGGATGGGTTCTTCAGGAGCAGGGACTAGACTGAAGAGAGAATTTAAAGTATCATCTTCTGATCTTGTACCATTTTTAAAAGAGCAATCGTTTATTCCTGATATGTGTTCTCTGCCTTCCTGCTAAATTGTTATCACCCGTTTCTCACTCTCTAATCCTCTATTTTCCTAATAACCTCTTGTGAGAAACTTTGTCTTGTCTTAATGCCATCTTTTTCATCTGCACAATTAAGATTTTATTACCAGATTTAATCACATATTACTCCCATTAGGCAGATTTGGATATCATTTACAGGAATCACAATCAAATCTAAAAACCCTACCAAAAGCAATGGACTTAGGATTTTTGTATGTGATAACAGATGAGGCCACAGGCAATACTGATGGTGTGGAACAGCAGGAGGCACTGGCTGGCATCATCTTTCCTGATGCGTTCATCTTCTGACCTTGTTCATCCCACTGTATTTTGACTAGCTGGCCACTTCAGGGCTTCTGCAATTAATGAGGCTATTAAATAGCAGCAGGTTATGGAAAGCTGATGAATTTTCAGAATTTCAGACTTCAGAAGAATGCTGTTCTAAATCTAAGAGACAGCTTAAGCTTCTGGGAAAAGGTTCGTAACCAGCACCACACAGGTTGAGCCATGATCTGCACAACTCATTCCCTTTGTGACCTCTTTGAATTTCATCACTAAAATTACAGGAAGAGAGATTTCACCAAATTCTGCTGCTCATAGCAAATGGTTTTAAAGGCACAAATCACACTGATAGAATTCCACACTTAGATCTATAAGTGTAATGAGAAAATCGAATTGGTAAAAAGTTTCTAATCTTAGCCATAAGATCTAAGGACTGACTTTTTGCCCCTCTATTTCCTCCTCAAAGACTGAAAAACACTGAAAACAATTTTCCTGCATCTTCAAAGGACTGAGTTTGTTCACTTCTTAATCTTTCTTGTGTAACTGAAGAATAAACTTCATTTTCTTTATCAAGCTTTTGCATCTTAAAGAAAAACAGCTAGATTTTCAAAAGGAGACTTATAAATACCATGTCTAAATTTATTTCTCAAGTTTTAATTTCCCTTTTTGAAATAAAATCAGTAATGACATTGTTACTGCACTGTTGGACAGAAAATGTTTCATCTTTTTTCCTGGTAGCATGGTGCACCTATGTGTCAATCTAAAATTAAGGACAAAGCAATTCCAGAGCATTTTATCCACACCTTCCTCCCTGCAGAGATTAGGAGAAAACAATATAGAATATGAATCCTACTGGGCAATTCTAAAACTTTATTATATTTTAACATTTTTGTTTACACTTACAGCAATTACCGTACTGACAGAAATGCAAGTCTGGTATCTGGTGAGAGCATCCCCACCAGCCTTGAGCAATTCTATACACAGAGTGCATTTTTACGGCGCTCGAGGTGCTAAATCTAACCTAGAGTCTGAATTTCGCTTCTAGTTAGATTTGACGCATCACAGCAGACCAGCTGGCACCAAAACACTACCTTAAACTATGTTTTTAGCAGTTTCACTTGCTGAAACAGTGTGAGATCAGATTTTTATTCTAAATTTATACACTCTCATCATTGTACTGTAGTCTGTGGTTAAAGGCTCAGTCTATGTATTTTATCTTGGCTTCAATACAACGGCTTCCATCAGATTCACAGGACAGGAATTCTTGCCCACTAAGAGCAAAGCCTTTAGCTCTCAGATGAATGGACTGGGAAATAGACCAAAGGGTAGCAGCGCTCTGCAATTATATCACCATGCCAGTAACAACTGACTACAATAAAACAAAGGTGAATTTTCAATTTATCATCTCAGAAAGTCTATCAAAATTGTTTATTCTTACGTATTTTCTCTGAGTTTTCCTATTCTTTAAGAGCTCACTTGAAGAAGGCTTTTTTGTACATTTTTTCTAACATTGACAAGTCACGAGCTACTGAAAGCATCCCAGATTACATTCTCATGAAATTTCCATCTCAGTTTCCAATCTAAGTAATTTTGGATGAGTTCAAATGTATTAGCTTAGATATGATACAGCATATAAGTAGGTGTTTTAACCTTCTGATTGAAATGACTTAGACCTCCTCAAGACACAAATTAAAAATTTGATAAAACTATCACAGCTTGTCTTCCTGAAGCAAGCTCTTTTCTTCTGCTGCGTAAACTGTCTGACTTTTTATGAAGCACTGTTCAAAATTCAAGATCCTTTCCAGTTGTCAGAGACATAAAATATTCTTTCATGTTTATTAAACACATCAAGAGTGCAAAAATATTGTTTGCCAGCTTTGTCCTTCCCCTCCAGCAAGCTCTATAAATTGACTGTTCATGTTTTGCCTGCACTGCTGCATCCTCCAATTCATTCCTACCAGAATGAATTTCTTAACTAACTTTACCCAAAGCAATGCTGGGTCTTTGTGATGCAAGTATGTGATATACGATTTGGTATCTAGGAACATTTTAGGTGGGACTGTATACACAAGATCCTCCAACTCAAGATATATCAAATACAGTACTGTATGGAAGTTTGCTGCGAAAGTAATGCCTCCTTTTTACTTCTATGGAAACTACAACAGATAGAAAGAGCACAATGCCACTATTTGAAAGAGAAAATTTTTGGCTACAGAACACTATTTTTCAACATAGTCATCACCTTTAACGATGTATTTTTTACCAGTGAAGAAAAACAGCCTGCACACTCTGCTCATAAAAATAGAATCATAGAATCACCGAGGTTGGAAAAGACCTTCAGGATCATCCAGTCCAACTTTCCACCTACCACCAATATTTTCCCACTAAACCATGTCCCTCAGTACAACGTTCAAATGTTTCTTGAATATCTCCAGGTACTCAAGTTGGTCATTCCACTACCTCCCTGGGCAGACCATTCTGGCACCTAATCACTCTTTTAGAGAAGGAATTTTTCAAAATGTCCAACCTGAATCTCCCACAGTGCAACCTGAGGCCATTCCCTCTAGTCCTACTACTAGTTATGCAGGAGAAGAGGCTGACCCCCACCTCAGTACAACCTCCTTTCACGTAGTTGTAGAGAGTGATACGGTCTCTCCTGAGACTCCTTCAGACAATCTGCACCACTGTTTCACAGCATCACTGTGAGAAAAATGTTGCCCATTCAGTCCATCTTCCATTGGCCCAAAAGATGGGAACCGAAAGGTATAAAATCTGGTCAATATGGTGTGATGGGACAATCCAGCCAAGACTGGCAATGTGCTCCACAGTCCTCAAACTGGTAGGGAGCCTGGCATTATTGAGTGGCAAGAAAAAGGTTGTCACCTCCTCTGGCATTCAGTGTCACAATATAGCAGTCAGAGCTGACAGTTTGTCCAGGCTTCAGGAAGTATTACCAACCTCCAATCCCCCCACCACAGGCAGGGCCACCAACCTCCATATCTAATAGTAGACCAGGCTGCCCAGGGCCCCATCCAACCTGGCCTTGAACGCCTCCAGGGACAGGGCATCCACAGCCCCTCTGGGCAGCCTGTTCCAGCCCGTCACCACATCACCCCTTTCCTGTCTCTAAAGACACTGCCCATCATCAAACTGAAAGATCAAAAAGAAAAAAAGAAAATAAAGTTGTTTGAACTTTTCAATATTTACATCAAAACTAAATGGGCTATGCAATATAAAGAGAAATAATACATGTGAGCATGTGTCAAAAAGTCTTTGAAGTGTTTCTAGTAAACCCCTGCAAAGAAGATCAATACAAAGGAGTAGCAAGGATGAAGTTTTTAGTTCTATGAAAGATTTAAGTTGATTATCCATTTGTAGGTAAAGCATGCTTAAACTTCTAATTACGTAGCCCTCCTCTCCTGCTGTGTAGGACTGAGGTGCCAGCTGCCCATACATTGAATGGACAGAAAATCTTGTCTATTCCTGCACACACAGGATTCTTGGAAATTTGTATTCTGCAAGTCAGACTTTTCTGTATTGCTTCAAATATATCCTTACAGAAGGTACACTTCAGGATTTGGGGATTTCATTTAAGAACACTGCAGTATTCTTTACAAAGAATTTTTTCCTCCAGGCCCTGGTGTAAATTTCCCCCATTTTAGAAGGTGCTAGAAGCCAAAGCAGCAGAGGGCTTTCATGTTTGTACATGGCTAGAAAATCCAGATTGCAAGACTTCAGTGCTTTTCTACCATTTCTGCTTACCATTGCAGTTTAATGAGCATAAATACCCAGCCAGCAAGCTGGCAGAACTTTTCAATTTCTATCAGAATGCCATGCTTTTTTTTCCTTTCTGCCTGGCTTTTCCTGAAAGTCACAGGGCCTCACTGAACTTTAATCCTTCACAGTTCTCTGTTTCTAAGCAGCCTGGCTGCCTTTCTTCCTTTGCCTATCCTACACTGCAACAGTGGATGCACACGTTTCCTATTGCAGCCTTCATTTTCATTGCTTCTGCCTGACTAGCCACCTTTCCCAGCATAGATATTTTCTTTAACAAAATATATTACATTTATCTAACTTATTCCTTACAAATAAAATAAATAAATAAATAAATAATAAAAGCCTGTAAGCAAGCTGTCTGTGGGAATTTTTTTGTCAAGACTTTCTACAAAGTCTTGTAAACACACAAACAAAAGGAAATCATAGCTCTTTGAAAATTTCAGTCCCACTGGGATTTAGGATAAGCCAAACAGAACAAAACATTTTGCCCCTGTTTTCACAAAGCAAAATTGAAACAAAATTTATGATCTTCCTAAAATTGAAACATACTTGTTTTTCTTACCAAATTGAGCAGTTTTGTCTGGCATTAAATCCATGCTGATCCTCCTGCCTCTGGAGTTATTCCTCCTCCCAAGAGCAGCAGGTTGGTTGTCTGGGGCAAGTACTCCTTGCCTTAGATGGGGCTTCCCATTTGGGCCATAGCTTCTAGTATAAATAGCATTGACCTGTCTGCCCTTTGCAGTAAGTCAAATATTTTAATTGTGAAGTTATTTAACCACATTTATATCTATATTCAGTCCAACAAAACACTGAAAAACATCATTATCATAGCTTAGACACTAAATAGCAGGGGAGAAGCCTGTTTTTAAACTGCTATGTCAGCATGGTTGCAGCCTACAATTACTATGCTTTTCCTGCATATAGTTAGGAAGGATACAGACACATTTATTTGAGGGTAAAATGTCATTACTTTAAAAAATTTCCTATAAATCTCATGTCTGTAGGACAGGCTTTGAATGCCTTCTTGGGCAATTAGCTGGTGTTGTCATCTCACAAAATGAGATCTGAATAAACAGGAATTGAAGTTCTGATTAATCACATTGCAGTTGTGATTTCTTTAACTTCTGAGTTACGCAAGTCTCTGTTTATATTTTTATATTGACTGTCATAGTTTTCCTAGTATTCACATGAAAGTGACTATCAGTGAGCCCATGCAGAAATGAAGTATTTTTTGTTTCACAGAAGTACATTCTTCAAATACATGTGTTTTCGTAAGATTTACAACAAAATCTTGTAGCTTACATTCTTCAGGATAACTTTAGCTCAGCACAGTGCACAAGCTGCTCTATGTGGACTTCCCAGATGTCTCCACCACCCCACATTTTTGAGCCAAGATGTGCCTGAGTGCCTGACCTCCCCAACAAAAATTCCTTGAGCAAAGGCACCCATACTCTCCTTTGCAACACAAGTGGTGGAAGCAGTCTCACTGAGAGTGTTAATTCCGCCTGGGCACATTTGTCTTTTTCAACATAACAGTACAGACAAATTTAAAGATATTTAAAGCTCCACCAGAATCAGAATCCTTCCATAGAGACTACCTACAGAGAAGCTGTGGCAGCTTTCAGTCTGTAGAAACACTGGGTTTGTACAGGTTGCTTGCTCAGAGAGCCCAGCTCATGAAGCTGTGCTGAGCCTGCTGAGACCAAATGCATTAGAGAATTTCATGGTGAAACATTGCTTCCCAGTACTCCATACAATGGTTATGGTTATGAAACATCACAGAAAACAAATTAATTAATTGTAAAAATCTCACCAATCTAGTGAGCTTACCATTATTTAAGATATAAAAACAATATTCTTATTTGTAACATGAATGACAATAATGCAAACTACATTTTGTTAATGAATATTTATTCACTAGGTTACCCACAAATGTACCTGACCTCCCTTGGATAGAGCTACCACTAGCTGAATGGTATAAAATATTCTGGTAATTTTTGTAGGGGACGTTCTATTTACAGAGGCAGTTCTTATCGGTTGGTCAGACTGTGTTGAAAGCAATTTCAAACACAGAATCTTCAAGGTAGGTAATCACTAGTCAACAAACATCAGGAAAGAGCATCAATCTGATGCACTGAGGACCATCTCTCTAAAAGGCAACTTGTACTCTGTTGCAATCACAATTATAAAATAGATGTACAATTTAATGTACTTCCATTCAAATGCATGCTTTCTTTTAAATCATAAGATGCTTTCGATTGTCTTTCAAATAATCTAACTAGACACCAACATTAGCCACACAAAAGGAGAATCACTAAGTAATATTAATCCCAATTAATGTATAAACAGAGCACAAGATACGTTATATGTAAGGGGCTGTGATTTCCCACTGTGGATCATACTTTCAGGGCTAAACAAAATCCTTCACCTTAGCCAAGCAACTACATTGAGTGGCAGCTGGAAACGAACAGAGCTGGGTGACCCATCACTGTTTCTCCTCCACTTGCTTGGAAATTCCTAATTTCCATTTCTACAACCATGGAGAGATTGCTCTGATTTCATGCAAGCCATGGAAAGGAAAGAATGGTCATTCTTCACTTTCACCTGTCATATTTTGTGCCAACATAAGGCAAGGATGGGGTTCGGGTGGGAATGAGGTATCATCAAGAAACACCAACGTTTATGATCAACACTGAAAAATATGCCAGATGCAAATCTGGTTTGGATTCTGTTTAAGCCTCAACAGGCCTTTATCTTAATGTACCCACAACACAGAGACAATTGTTAATATTTCACATTCTGGTTCCACTCCGCTCTCTCACAGAAATTCATTTTCAAGCAAATACTTCAGGGTGTTATTTAAGGAGTACAGGTACATATATTTAGGCAGAGAGCAAATGCATTCGTAAGAAATTTAAAAGCACCATCATGCCTGAACATCTTCTGAATCAAAAGGAATTCACAGTGAAGGAATTAAAAATCCTCCTGCTTGCTTCCTTTCACACTTACAAGCAGAAAAAATAGAAGCTGGGCAAAATAATTTTCTCTTTTTTTTTTTTTTTTTTTTTTTTTTCAGGAGTGGGATAAAAAACTGGGTGACAGAACTCTCCCAGATAAACACCTACTAGCTAGAGCAATCCCCAACCTCGTGGAAAATCTGAATTCAATTTTCATAGTATAGTGAAGCTGTTTGAGTGTTCATCATTCACTTTCCAAGAGGGTATTTGTCCAATAACCTATGGGATATGATAATTGTTTTTCAGTCTCCTGATGGACATTAAATGTATGTGTCAAAGTGAGAAAGAAAGGCTCTCTCTGTCAGTTTGGCTAGTATGCATTGCATAGGTAAGAACATTGATTTTGGGGTGTTTGTCAAGAGGAGGAAGGATAAGCTTCAGCGAGGCAGAATGAGAGAAGAGCAATCTCCCCTGAATGCCCTGCAGCCTCTCCCAGGAAATAAGGCTCAAAGCCTGGAAGGAAAAGTGAACAGTGAACCAAGGAGTCTTTCTTGCACAAATGATGAGAAATGGGTTGGCGTAAAGGGACAAAGACAACTGCTGGATTCAAGCCCCTTGCTACCTTCCTTACAAGAACATAAAAATATAATAAACATTTCAATTCATGTGAAATGATGGACTTTGACAAAACACAAAGTTAGTAACATTTTCTCCTTGCAAGAAAAACTGAAAAGTTTTATGTTTGATTTAATCATAACCAATTGTTTTAAGTTTTTTTTTCTTTTGGGCAGCTGAACAAACAAATCAATTATTGTTTTCTGTTTTGTACAGTATAGTACACTGCTGCACCACTCTAAATATCTTCTAAGTTATGGCCCTCAGTTCCTAAGGTAGGTTTCCAGAAACAGGAGGTTGTATTTTCCTTTCTAGGTCAATAAAATCTCAAGGGAAAGCAGAATTCTTTATGTGACAGAAATTCCCAGACTGAAATCCCTAGACCTTTCCACTGATTTATCAACCAAGCAGAATTTATGAGGTATCTAAATTGGAAATGAGATGTTTATCTTAATAGGCTGTCCCCTCCAGTAAGCAAATGAATAAATAAATAAATCACACTACTATTGTGGACAAAATCCAAAGTTACTTGCATCTTTCTATTTAAGTTTTAAACACTTGCAAATCATGACATGAACACAATGTATAGAAGATGATAGAAAATATGTGATATGCTCATGATGCAGACTGCAAAAAAAAAAAAAATCCAATTGTTGATAAAATAGAAAGCAATAGAGATCATTACATGAAAGAAACACACTTTTGCTAACAAAATACACATTTTAGAGACTCCTGTGGCTAAAGAAACAGGAAATATTGCTTAACAGGTACAGAATCCTGCATACATTCCACATTGCAACAGCAGTGTGGTTCATTATTTTCATGGGAGTACCAGGTCAAAATGACTTGGTACATTAAGATTTTTATGAAAATAATTAATGAATGAAGTTAGAATTGAAATCCTGGGTTTACAGCAATGTGCATGATGACCTATCAAAAAAAAAAAAAAAATTGCAGGGATCTGTAGCAGGAAAAAATTTCTCACCTATATCCCCATAACTCAGAAGAATAAAGATGTTTCCTACTTTTACAGTGGTTGCTATTTCAAAGGATTTGCTTTTTCAACTACTGTTGACTTTGCATGACCTAAAGGTTTAATACTATAGTTAACCAAAATGTAAATACATTTCCATAACTAGACTGATTGGAACCTGCTAAAAATCGACCTCCAACCTCTGCTTATGAAAATTGGACATGCTTGATTGCTCCACACCAACACAGAGCATGTTCAATTAATGCTTACATTATAAGGACTGTGCTAACAACACAAAAGGAAATTAAATCTTTTAACTATCCGTCTGCATCTGAACATTCATAAATTGAAATAAGTATAGAAGAGCTGCACTCAACCAATTTCAGCTCAAGCCCCAACCTGATTATGTTGTACATGTCAATATACATACATTCTCTTAATTAAATATGGTTCAGTGAACATTAATAGTAAAGAAAAGGGAGACTATATTCTGCTTATTGCTACCCGAAATTTACCTGGAAAATAATATAAATAGATTAAAGGGGAACAATATCAGCTAAAGACAAAGATGTTATGTTATTATAAGGCTCTCCTGTGCTGAGAACCAAAACAGGTAACTAAAAGTGTCATTATTTTTCCCTTGATGTTCAACTGGGGAGTTTAAAAACTACAGAAAAAGGTATAGCATCTTCAAGGAAAATCAAATGCTACACTTATCTGTGTATCACCAATCATTCGCAGTTGCAGGCAACAGGAAGGCACATGCTAGAAAGCTGCAATTTAAAGATAGAATAGCACTTCAGACTTCCTTCTACCTCTCAGCTATCTCCAGTTTATGTCAGCCTGCTGTGGTTTCTGAACAACACAGCAGGCTTCGTGCTTTGGCTTGTTTTTAACTTTTTGCTTTCATACTTCTCCACTTCTTTCCAGTTTCCTGGCCCCTTTCTACCTCTTCCCTACCTAGCCTGACATAAAGCCATTCCATAGCAGTTGTTGCCACAACGTATGAAAGGTTTCTACAGAGGAAAATACTCACCAATATGGTTTGATAAGAGAGGATCCCATACAAAGATCAAGTTTGCATGGCTGCAGAGTGCTGATAATGGTGTCAGAGGGCATTAATTTTCTCATAAACATAGCTTTTTACTCAGGGTTCTGAAGGTCCTTGGAGGAAAAGAAGTGACGGACTGGAATAGTCACTGAGCACTGACAGAGAGACAGATTCATGATGAGAAAATATCTTCAGTTTGTGTGTGTTATTTCTGCAGTACCTTTCCCCTCCTTTTCAGAGTCAGGCTACGGATTACATAGCATGTATGATTCAGAAGGAATAAAATATCCTCCAGAGTGCTAATGAGTATGTGTTGCAGCGCACAGATGGGATTTGGGCGCTCGCAAATATCTATTCCCACCATTGCTGGATTCATGTGGTAGACAGCCTCTCATTTTAGACTATTGTGATAAGCTAATCAATTTTGGACCTGGGAATAATACTGGGAAAAAGACCACTTAAGTTCACTTTCATGTATAAAAGAAAATTAAAACAAACAAAGCAAACGTCGAAACAAGCTATTTGGAGCAGTTTACACTGGAACACAAATCTGACGAATCTGAGCATAGTACTAACAGCACTCAAGCTTGCAGTGATAAATAGGATGACGGTTCTCCATGCTGACTGGCAGAAAGCTTGCCAAATCCAAATTACTCTCTCTACCCCTTCTCCACCTGGGCCCCTCCTATCTAAAATCCCTTAAGTCCAAAGAGATAGAGATATTGCATCTTTTGAAGCATGTACATTTTTGTCTCACTTAGCTCCTCCCTTTTCCCATGTTTATGAATGGTATGCAGTCTACAATTGTTTCATATGTATTTGCTCAATAATTTCTGAAAATACTTATAGATCTTGAGATTTTTCACACATAATATAGCGCGATTTTAATGGAATATCAAAAAACTACACTATTTGCTTCTGAATGAAACTCAGAAAGACGGTCTCAGCCTCAATTGGACACAGATGCAAAAGCCAATTCGTGGCCAAGAAAACACATTATCTTTGAAAGAAAAGCCACAGGCAGTAGAAAGTAAATGAATAAAGCTTAGAGTTTACTTCTTTGCAATACAGAACTACGTGAACTGAAAGCTCGAGCAAATAAATAGGGAAATAAAAAAAATTGTTAAGCTATCATGGGAAAAGTTTCTCATTTGGTTTAGCAATGACTGATAATTTTTACTCTTGCAGTGCAAGATGGGGACTAAAGGAGAAAGAAAAAGTTTCTGTTTTCACCAGTTCAAATTTGACTAAATTCCTTTAATAAAGCATTCCAAGACATGCAGATATGCAAACTGAGATTTGATAAATTCTGTCTTGACTAATTTGGCTTACTATGGTAAAAAAACAACGCAAAACAACAAAACAAAAACAAAAAACAATGCTGGGTCTTCAATCATTTCTCTGAAGGAGAGGAATGTTGTGCAATGCTTACATACAACTGAAGTCCAAGTCTGTACACTGTCTCTTTACCTGCACTGGGGAAAATATTAATGAAGAATTATCTCAGTTTTCACCAGTATCTCCCTTGTACAGGAATGTCACACATCTCTGAAGATTTCACAATGATCTATTTTTCCAGCAGCCCAATTTCTCACTGTAATATGGTATTTATTTTAATTTTCTTTCAAGGGCTTACTGGGTGGATAGTTAGAGAGGGGTGTAAAGGTAGTAATGGAGACATTCAAGGTAATTGTGTTGTTTACTAGTTCTGCTAGGTCTGTGTTCTCACATTTAAGGCTATCTCAGTGTAGTTGGGTCAGGAAAGCAGCTTTACGTGTACCTGCCTCACTGTACTGTCATTACACTTTGGTCTTGCCAGAGGTAAAATAATCATCAGCAAATAGATGGTCTCCTCTGAAAGTAATGCCTCCTATTTTATGTTGGTCTTTGACATCCAGAGCAGATGTTGGTGTTATGGCAGTAGAGGTTGAGCCTCCCCACCAATATTTTCTTACATTTTGTTGTTGTGGTAGATGGCAAAACAGCATCTGAAATGGAAGTACATATGAATCAGAGGTGTGTCATTGAATTCCTCCTGCAGGAAAAAGTTGCACCCATTGACACTGATAGATGTCTGCTGAACATTTACAGAGACCAAAGAGTAGATGTGAGCACAGTGAGGTGGTGGGTGGTGTATTTCAACAGTGATGACAGTGACAAAATGACAAAGATGAAAGACAACCACATTCCAGATGGCCGTGAACAGCTGTTACACCAAGAAATAAAGCATGTCTCCATCAGCTCATCTATGTGAGTTGACTAATGGTGGCGACTGTTGAAAACCTGTGCTTTATAGTTGAGAATTCATCAAATAGTGTTACTGTGCTCTTTATATATGTTGTAGTTTGCATTAACAAAATACAAGGCATTATTTTCAGAGACCTAGTATTAAGCATTTACCTCATACTAGCACAAGCTAAGAAGGCAGTGTATTCAATCTTCAGTACTCAAACACCTGATACATACAATTTGTCCCCAGATCCTCAAGCAATAAAGTCATTTTTAACACTTTTCAATTTTAACATTTTTAGGTCACATGATCTCACCTGTAAGTTTTCTAGTAAGTTTTCTAGTTTTCCTGCTTCATTTTTCATAATAAAATCTAAAGCATCTACTTCTCGATCCTCTAAAACTACCCACCTTTTCACATAAGATAAATCTCTTTCAAGGGCAGTTGAGTAAGAGTCATATGTATGGTACATCAGTCCTTGCTGATGTTGCCAACCAGGATGCTAATTAAAGCTATTTCTGGTGATAGCAGTTTTTTGTTGTTGTTGTTGTTGTTTTTTAATTTTCACTGCTTTTCCTTTCTTTCTTTCTTCCAGTCAGTCAGTGTCAACATTGAGTCACATAAAACCCAGACGAAAAGCAAACATTCTTAATCCAATGCTAATATAGAGGTCCTCTTCCACACCAGCTTTTCAGGGACTCTGAATAGTAGGCAAGTTCCAAGAATTTTAATAGCTGCCATGGTAGTGCCTTTTCCAAAAACTTTCCCCACTTCCTCTGAGAGCTCTGCACGCGCAGTACTCTCAGTATAATCAATGACTACTCTGATAATTGTAAAACTGTCAAGCTAGAACAAGAATGAACCTTTTTTCCCTATTTTTAAAAGCAAGAAACTGTGCTTTTCCATTGACCTTCCGAGGTTAATCCCAACTCCCCGTTTGCAAGAACATCTGGAGGAAATTAAATGCAATAACAAATCTTGCTAAATGGTTTGAACTGAGGCTTCCATAAAATTCCTATTTCATTTATGATACTATATTTCCCCGTCTTTCCTCTTTCTCATTGATTCAGGGACAATAAAAGATATTACTCACATTTATCAAAAGACTCTTAAGAACTAAAGAAATAGTATAAGTCTACCCTAGCCTGGTTTACATTGGTGCAGCAAAAAATCCTTAAGATAATATCACGTGACTTATATTCATAAACCGTTAGATTTTAATGCCCCAGATTGGCTCTGTGCCGCACAGTCATAAAGATCCTTTCACACAAACATCTCAACCTCATTCAAATTATTTTTCTCTCCTACCATAAGTTTTTCTTACAGTTCCTCACATATATCAGTGAGCTCACTCATGACTCTCTCATCAGTTCAGTCTCCCATTCATCCTTTAACGTCTGTCTGCCTCAACCCATTTGTCCACTATCCCCAACCCTTTAGTGCTCTCTCAGCCCAACTGTATTAAAAGGTCTGAAATTTAACTTAAAATATGTGAAGTCTAATATTAAATGTATAGTGCTTCAACATCTACATTCCTGCTCATGTATTTGCAAATTTAGGTAAATAATACCTAAAAATTTAGAAAGGCAGTTCATATAACAATCTAGAAGTAGTAATTTTTGTTCAATTTTTTTTATATTTTTTTTTAGTTTTGCATGAGACACATAACAAAAACTATGCACATAGGAACTCTGTTTACCTTTTACCATATAAAAAACTTGCCATTTCTTCCCACAATAACAAATTCAGTATCTCGACTAGAACATTAGAGAAATTATCTATATTTCTCTTTCCCCCTCAGCCATCTTCCCTGAACACAGCATCTACAATCTCCACCTGCAATGCACAGGGAGGGTATTAGAATGCAACAGATCAAGGACATCTCATTATAAATTTCTTATTTACTGGTTGATAGTGAAGCAGATGTCTGCAACTGATGGTTTCATATTTTGTATTTAAGGGCTACTGAATTGATAACCACAGAAAAATAGCCTTGCCACTGTGTTTTCATAGGGATGTCATGACATCTGGAACACAATTGTGTTAATTTTACCCTTGGATAATACTCCCCAGTGGCAATCAAGTCAAAAAAATAGATCAATTGCAATTATACATTCGTGCTAAAAGTCTATTAAAGGCATCTGATAGCTAAAATCAATCAAAAACAAAATACAAAATTTTGTGCAACACAATCACAAAGATCTTTCCATCCTTTCACACAAACATCTCAACCTTGCTAATATTATTTTTTCTCCTGCCATAAGTTTTTCTCACAGTTCCTCACATGTATCATTGAGCTTACTTATGACTCTCCCATTGGTTCAGTCTCTCACTAGGAGAACAAGAGAAAGAAAATGTGGGAAAAAGTGGGAAAAGGGAGGAAATCATGGAAAAACCTGGGGAAACAAAATACAAAATTTTGTTTTGAATGACTAAGTTGCAAATCTCAGAGTTCATAAGGAAAGGATAACTTTCTGGTCTCCCTTTTGATATTATTTCCCACTTCATCATTATTAAACATAAGGCCAATTACTTGAGCCTGAAGCTTCCATTTGCAGTGTCAGTCATGTGAATTTCTGTTTTCATGACAGCAAGCTACATGATTACCTTGGGACGTGTGCACTGATGCACATGTTCATGCTCACATGGAGAATTTCGGTCATAGTCTTCTATGAACAAGTTGAAGTAAATTCTTACACTCATCAGTGTTTCAAAAGTTCTTATAGTCTTTTCTCTGAAACATACTGGTAGCACAGCACATATTTTTGAGTAGATAATATTCCATTTGGAAAAAGGCAGCAGTATTGTCTAGGCAGGGTAGCACCTGTCATGGTTTTATGGATTTCTTGTTGACAAAGCCAGCTTTTCACTGAATAAGGCCAGTTGGTATCATTCCAAAATTAAAGGTATCTCAGACACATTTTCCACTCAATTTTTCCTCAGTTTAAGAGAATGGTATTAATTCACTTTGGTATTTAAAAATATTATATTTTTAAATTAATGTATTAATGTAACACGGTACACCAGTATCTATAGAGTAAAAAATGCATGATGAAGCTGAAAAATACAAATGTGCTAAAATCCTTATGTCACACTACCTAGTACAAACAGAAATATTTTATCTTCTTTTCTGCAAGAAAATTTGTTTTCTTAGGTATTAGGAAAAATTTGGCGGTTTGATACATTCACGATATTGCCCCAAAAAAGTGTAAACTAAATGAACATCTCATCTAAAATTTCAAAGCATATATGTATCTGCCACAAATAAACTTCTCAGAATGTCAAAAATACTTGTTTGCTAGCATTTTAACACTGAGTTTAACCATTCCTACAAAAAATACTCATTAAGAAAATGTAGGCTAATGTGATTTGTTCCAGTGAAAGTCCCTTCCTACCCTTTATGGGCTAGAGATTAAAGTAAATATTAACTTGACTTTTTTAATGTCTTAGTTACAACAGTTCCATAAAATATTGTTATTCCCAATTCCTCTCATGTTTTTTGTTGTTGTTGTTGTTGTTGTTTGTTTGTTTTGTTTTGGCCTCAACATTGTCACATCACAATCTTAGAAAGAGCTTTCTTGTATCTCCTTTATGGAATGATTTTTATGCATACTGAAACACATTTATTTTGTTCCTTAAATTTTCTGTTCAAGTTCTGCTAACATTTGCATTTTAAGCATGCCATTTTTTAGGCTGATGGTCTAATATTAGGACAGGAGTCAGAAACAAGAAGCCAGCAGACACAGATGAGACAGTACAATCATGTATGCAGAAATGGATGGTCACATTTTTGCTTTTTAAGACACACCGTTATGGATTGAGAGTCTTCCTGAAGTGAAATATCAGTTTCACTTTTACATGGCCAGTAAATATCAAATATGACAAAACTATATTATCCTGTAATCCTTTGAGTATCGTGCAAATACCTGCTCTTTTCAAAGCTAGCAAGGAGTTAGGTTCAATTCCAAATACTTTAAAGAAGTTTTAGCTCAATATATAAGAACTGCTTATGTAACATCTGCCACCATTGGAACAAAAACCCTGTGTGATTTCAATGTGCTTCAATCTTAACTGAATTTAAATCCAAAATTAATCACAGTCTCTTCTGCCCCCCTCTCCTGAAAATATGTGCTTGAATAATCTTTCTTCATTTTGTAACACAAGCTGAAGCTGACTGAAATACAGTGGCACTGGAAAAAGAAAAGATTTAAAACCTGAAAGAATGAATTTGGTCATGCACCAGGCACATAACTTAAAATTTCTGAAACCTTCCTTTACCTATAGTGCTTCAAAAGGAAGAAGGCTTTAAGACTGTACATCACTGTAATTTTTTGAAGAAATAGGGTGAGGACACAAATACATGTAGAGAACGTACAGTTAAAATTTGAGAGACAATGTCATCAATGTGTGTGTGTGGAATGTTTAGGTTCAGAAAGAGTTTAGAAGTCTTTCCTCACCAATATGCAGAAAAGCTTTTGCCACATGTCATGACTTCTTTAGTAAGCCTACCTCTCACATTTATGGTACATTTTGATAGGAAAAATCCAAGCAAAAATAACTTGAGTGGAGTCAAATGCTGCGTCCACCAGTGTTTCTGATACAAACCGTCCATCGTGCTCCAGTAAATTCATAATAACTCAATTTTCAGAACACACTGCGGATTTTGTGGGGGTCTTTTATTTCCAAGACCTATTTATTATCATTAATAAATAGCTTACTGGGTATCACAGAATTGCAATACCATGTTTATCGCCCCAGTACTAAATGGAGTAGAGCCTGGCAAATCTGTGAGCTATTATTTGTGAAAAGGCTGCAGTGAAACCCCCATCTCCAAAGCTTGAACAAATAAACAGAGCAAATAAAAAGTGGTTTTCTTGCTCCTCTGTGCACTCAGTGGAAATAAACTATCAAACTTTTGCACCCCAGTGCTCCAAGATGCATTAAAAATCTCTTTTAGTTGAGAGCAAAATGTGTCACCCACCATTGCTATTCTGGCTCAATTTAAGGGGAAAGAAACCTATTTTTGTAAAAGCTGTCAGTAAAAAAAATTCATCTAAACATTCATTCATGCTAGAGAGTGGCCCTGTATTTCATGCTTAATGGGCCAGCCTCAATACTGATAGCCAGCACTGACCCATGCTGTGTGCTGAGAAAAGGTACACTTACATGGCACGTTTCTCCTACTAACACAAGACTGCAACTTAATTTAGGGCATCTTCCAAACATCTTTGGTTTTCTCTGCTCAACAGCTGTAAGGAGTACACAGTACTTGTCATATCAGATCAGATCACTGAAACCAGTGAGCTCAGGGCTCTTCTAGGCGACTACTGGAGATTTCTGAAAGAGATGCGAACTCCCAGCACTCAAAAAAGATCTCTCTGCAGGCCCAACAGAGCATATATGATGGACATGGGGATGGAACTGGGGGAAGTGAGAGGCTAGATCTCCTCTGCAGTAATCAATTTACACTGGAGCAAGAAGTTTCCCTTCTGCTGCTGCAGCACATAGCGCTTACCTTTGTCACTCATGAGCTGTCCCCCAAATCGCAGCCTAGACAGAAGCCTCACAGCTTTCCTCAGTGATTACTGTCATTACATGTGATGTACTTCAGAGAATTTAGATGCAGCAGGTAGGGAATGGTCATGCATTAATATTTGGGAAAAAGTTGATAGTAAGGAGAAATGAAGGAATGGAGGAAATGTAAGACTTCTGAAAAGAGCAAAGCGAGTACCACATTGCCTCTATTCGTGTGGGCTGAGACAAAATCTGTTACTTTTCAGATAACTCTTTCTTCTGTTATAGTGATACACTGAAGCTGAGCACTTATGAGTAATATTTTGTGAGAAACTAGGATATTAATTTTGATCAATAAACTCTAATAAGAAACACTACCTGGGAGCACTGTAAATACTTATACATTCTCATCTAACCTTTTCCTACAAGCCTTCAGTAGCAGTGGAAAGTGAATATTATGATTTCAGTCTAATGCCAATCTAAACTTTTTCTTGATAAGAGTTCTAAATAGTTTGTTTTGTTTTGTTCTTTTTTTTTTTTTTTCTTTTTCCCCCAGATACTAGCTTTTACTGTGAGATTAAAATAGTGAGCCAAAGGTAAGGAACAAACCAACAGAACAGACACTTTGAGACCATAACCAGATGTTAATTTTGTACTCTTATCTATTCTTGTCTCCAGCTTACTCAGAACACTGAGTGGAGGACTTCCTTTGCTTTTAAAATTCATTTATTTTACAATATGTTTGTGATAAGACATTCTGTCCCATCAGATGTATTTCACTGATTTACATTTTAAATGAGAGTGACAAATTTACTTTTTAGCCAAAAGCTAGGGAATGAATTTCATTTGTCATTTAATCATTCTATTTCTAGTGTCCAAGAAAGCAATATGTGCTGAGGGATACTGCCTGCAAACAAGCGCATTTCAGATTGCCATTACTGTTAAACGAAAGCTCACCTGGGTTTGCAGTTGTAACACTGGCACTTCTCATCATAATGACCACAAATAAACATACAGAGGGATGTCTGTCAGCATCAAAGTGAAGTACAATCTGGACACACAATATTAACAATTGCCTAGGGATTATTCAATTCTATTAAAAAAATATATATATAGTGTGTCCTTATTTTGTTTTCCTACATTCCTATTTTTGTGCACGTAGCCTCTCCTTCCTTATTTGATTTCAACCTTTTAAATTATTTATTTTCAATGTCTGCCCCTTCTTCTTTGTCATATTCAAAAGATAATAACCCCATCTTCAAGTGCCATGCAACCAAGCAACCACCTTTTCTAGAGACACCAACAACACTGGCCTGCAGACTCCTGTTGAAGAGCTCTTCCCTCTAATCAACTGCATGTGAGAAAACCTGCCAAGGGACTATTTGTTATCAGAAGTGCACTGTCCCTGCAGCTTTCCCAACCTTTTTCTTTCACTGTCCAACAAAATACTTACTTCTAACCCAGTGCCCATCTGCACTGCCCATTCATTAAACCCACAAACAAATGCCACTCAGTTTTCTCACAGACTATCCTTAACATTTGGAGCAAACTCCTTAATAATGGTTTGTCAAGGTGAATTAGCTCATCGTTAACATGACCTAATATTCTGGGGACTCAGGTTGGCTAATTACAGCTAACTTTATACATCATATGAGTTACAGAGGTACCCAAGCGACTAGAAAAATACCTGTCATTCTCATAATGTTTATAAGAAATTTTGGTTACTGAGAATACAGAAATTGTCACCCTACTGATCCTACTAACCAAATACTAATTATTTCTTTTGTTCCACAGACTTATTCTTCTCCTTTTAAAATCTTTTTGTATGATATATATAGGTTGTAAAGTTCTCTGAGCCAGGAATCAGGATTGCAGACTGTAGAGATCATGGGTACCATAATATGACAAATATCAATATAATTAAGTATAAGCATGTTTACAGCAGTATGAGAAGGTATACAGGAGTAGCTAGATAGACAGGAGTGGCATACATCCTTACCCAGATGATCTTTTTTTATGATCTCAATAACTTAAATCCATAAACTCTAAGTCTATCTAAAGTCAAAAAGTGTTATTTTGAGATACTAAGCTATCTAAATTCTTTACCTGAGGAAAAATAAAGGAGTTTTTCATACTTAAACTGCCTTGACAGATAGTCTTATGTATCATGCCATATATTTACTTATTTATTTAAATAAACCTGAGGTCATCTCCGTCTTCCTTTTGAGTAGTAAGGAGAAATTCATTGATCCTTGCATCCATGCATACTAAGAATTACGAGGTACAAATACTGAAGTCACTTCCTTTTATTTGAGATAAATACTTTTGCATGAATACTTCCATGGCTTTAGTCTGGACACTACCAAATAAATCCTATAATTAAGCTACCTCAGCTGAATAAATAGTAGGGATAGGCATATCAGATGTAGTAACTGTAGAATGTTTTGTGCAGACTCTGGGAGCAGTCACAGGAAATTATGGATGAATTAATGTTCGGGAGTAAAGATATATGAGAGCAAAGAAAAATTCCAAGCCTTCAGTATCACACACCTAATCAGAGATTTAGCATTACAGTTTGGCTACAGTTCCCTTCTGAAAAAAATTGAATATGATTATTGGAATTGACTAAACAATTGTTTTCAGAAAAATAAAATGTCTGTATACATCTTCTACATATATAATCTTAAATATGCTGTTTTGGAACTCCAAAGAAGAATCAACTTCAAAAAAGCAGCAATGCTAAAAAAAATAGTATACGAGTGCACTTATCACCTCAGCAGGAAGTGGAGAGTAGAAGCAGCAATACCAACAGTAAGCATGTGCCTAATGGCTCAGCAGAAACATCCTCCTACGCCTGGTAGCTTTCCACACAGAGTTGCTCAGTGCCCTTTGAATATGCACTGAGCATACTCATATTTGAATATGTTTTCCGAACTAATTATGATGCTACCATATGGTACATTTACCAAGAAAGAAAAAGACAGACTTTGTAAAAGCACTGTCATGCCACTATGGTAGAGAAGAAGTTGGCCACTATTGCAGGATCAGAGCCAGCATTTATTTAAATCAGTGCAAAGACTTTCATTGACTACACAGTGGACTTCGGATTTGGTCCACAGTAAATGAAGATTCTTACTGAGGTTCCTAGCCTCACAGAGAGCCAATCTCCTATAGTATCACCAAGGCCTGGATAAACAGAAACTGTTCTTATAAAAAAAACCTATTAGGCATAACTGGGTGGAAAGCAAAAGGTTCCCTTGGAGTTCAAGAGGCTTCTGAAAATGAATTATGACATTCTCTCAAAATTGTAAATGAACCTGTGTTATTAATAAAGAACTACAGTTGTACTATAAAATTCTATTGATTAAAATTACTGAATATGATCTATAAGTACTCTCCAGTAAATGCTATGATAGTTTTCCACAAAACTATAAAGATATAAAACAGTGTCTTCTTAAATCTTACCTAAGCGGTCCCAAGAGAGATTTCTACAACGTCATAGCAGGAGTTCAGTTTAGGGTCATTTCTGAAGCAGTGTGCATTTACTGACTGGGCTGCAGTCTACTGCATGCGCCTCATCTTGGTTGCCAATAGAGCACACCTCAGAACAGCAAGCTCTGCAGAAAACCCAAGGCTGAGGTCAGTTCTGGGTTTCCTCACCTCCAGCCTCTCTCTCCTGCTGACTGCATTTTCACCCATCCTGCAAGCCTCCAACAGGGGAAACCAGTGAGCAGCAACCCCACAAGGCCATGTTTTGTCTTCCACTCTGCCAATCCCCTTTGGTGCTTCTGAACCCTCTGCCAGTTCTAGGCAGAGACAAATTCATGGAAGCAAAGGCATGTATTTTGTACTATTTTGGGCAGTGCAGCACAGCATGGGATGTACCTTAATACCATGCTGGAGGTGTAGTACAGATGACTTTGTTTAGGAGGAGTGGTGAATATGACACAACTCAAGCTTGTTCAGGACAACACTGAGACCAACAGCAAATATCACTGTGCACACAGCCTAAAATAGAGACCATTGATTCATTGGAGGCTTACATTTAGAAACATTTATATTAACAAGTTTGCTGTCTGGGTACAAACTTCAGAAAACAGACTATGAAAGTGAATTAGCTTCTTTTTTCCTTATTTTAAATATTGCAGATCAAATCTTCAAATATAAACATATATATTATTCCAGGAATTTTCCACCACAACCCCAGTTTCCACTCTGAAGCAGCAACTGATGTGTTTCTTTTTATTCTTGCAGAGATTAAAAATGCTGCAAAGTTCTACTTGCAAATGGGTGTGCAGCTCTTGCTCTATGCAGCAACATTTTTCTGAACAGGTTTTAAGCTCTGTCATTGCAACCAAGTGTGAAAAAAAGCTGCCAGAAAAGAAAAGCATGATGGAAGCAAATCATAGGTACCTGGGACAGTATAAGCAGTAAAAGCTGTGAAAGAGTGCTAGCACCTGCCTAATCTTGTGCTGGTAGAGAGGCAATCCAACATCACGTATTCCCTGGGGTTCCTAGTACATGCAGCATGCTTGCTACAACCTCTTCGTTTTTTCAGAGATGCTTTTCTCCTGAAGTAAAATGATGCCTGAGAGTGTTTTGGATGAGCACAGAACATGGGAATGGCATTTATAAAATATGACCTTCTCAGAATGAGAACAAAGAAAGAAAAAAAGTTCAAGAAAAGGCTGCTCAAAAATAACAAATACATAAATGAATAACTCAAAGTGCTGTGAAATAGTAAGAATTGTGAATCTTCTAAATATTCATTTTGGACATTTTTATTTACATTTGATATTTATCCATGTTTTTGTCACAAAATATGCTACAAAAGAAATTACAATCATTAACTGAGAACAGGAATGACAGAACAGTTTAGAAAACCGTAAATTCAGCAGCACTATGGCCAACAAATCTGACTGCACCCAGTGCAGAACTTCTTACATCACTCAAGCATCAAGTGTTGCCAGTAAAAGAATTTAGAGTACATGGAATATATAACCTGGAATGACTGCACAGTAAAAATAAATGAGTGTTCAGAAATTTATATGGATTTCAAGAAAGCATTTGATATTGTATCAGTACAACAGAAAGATAGAGTGGTAAAAAGACAGAAATATTATATTGACTTAAATGTTAGAAAGCATATCAACAGAAAATGGTACATACACTGCTTATGATATTGTGTATTATGGTCTCTAATGAACAGGCCAACCCCAGTGAGCAGAAAAATGAAATAAAATGAAATTCTGTCCTCTCATTCTGGGAAAATAAGCCCTCTCCTTTAGATCTGATTTATCATCGGCTACTTTAACTCTTAAATGCCTCAAAATCTTTAATGTCTTTATCCTCACACATCTTTGGAAATGAGGCTGTTCATGTTTCACAGATTATTAAGTTTTCTTAAAGGCTGAGTGCTTTTATCATCTGCTTCTGTTTAAGGAAACTGTAGGAGCTCAGGTCTCACTGACTGCAATGAGATTTAGGATCCTATTTGCATCGCAAACATTAACAATCATTTTGGGTAGTTGGCGTAAAAGGGAAATAAAGCCAGATTCCCCTAATCCTAGACTAGTACCTTAACCCCCGAACAACCTTTTTTCTGTTGTTTAAATCCAAGGAAGGCCCATGAGCATCCAATTAACAAAATGGGTGATAAGCATTGAGCCAAAAGGTAAAAAGATATGGTCAAAGGCCATATTCTTAAGAACTGAAAAACAAAAGCTTTACTTCTAGTTAAGCTCTCACAAGGATAATTACATGACATATATTAGTTTGATTTAATTTTCTTGTCTTAAATTTAGAACTGGTGTTCTTTCACAACAACAGGGTTTTTGTTCTGGAGCTTAGGATTCATGTTCTCAGATATGGAGACATATCTTCAGCTTTAATAATAATTATGAAAAGGAATACTAGAAAGGACGAAAGAGGACACCGTAAGAGTAAGCTCTGGTAACAATACATATAGACAACAGTGATCACACACTGCCAGTGTGACTCACGTGGACTTGTACAGTCCACCCCCACCCCAAAGTCATTTCTTACTTAATTCCTATCACACCTCATCATATTCATAGACAGCTCTGACAAGAATCAATAGCAAAGAGGTTTGTTCATTTAACTCAGCTGATTCTCTTAACTCATTAAAATTTATCACTTTGAATGAATATGCTTTATTTAGCAGGTTAATTCTTGCAGCAAGTACTGTTTATATTTGAGGGAAAAGAACTAGGGAGAGACACAAATTTAGGATATACATTTTGAATAGCAAGCATGAATCAATTGATCAGTTGTATAGAATAAAGAGAGTAAACTACATCCTATAATTCTATCTCTCTTTTTCACTTTCAAAAAATAACAAGAGATAGAGAACTGAAGAAGCAAATACAGTCATAAGAACCCATTAATGAATGTCAGTCTTTACAGTGGTAATTCAGACAGGTTGAGTGAAGAAGAGATGATGCTGATATTCAGATATAGGATGTTAGCTGGATCATCTGCACCTTATCACCTGAACCTCCAGGACAGTATTAAGGGAGGACCTTTCTGATCTGGAAAGAAACTAGGAAAACCTAACAAAAGAAAATACCATCTGCCTGGCCTTTCTACGCCACTGTTAACAGTGATGAAACATGCAAAGAGAGAGTGACAGCCCCTGAATAAGTCTGTAATTACTTCCATTTAAAGATGTTACAGATTTCAAGGCACAGTGCAAATGGTTTTGAAATGACTGACATTGCAGGCATCTGGCACAAGTGCAGTGTTAGCCAGACAGAGGAGCTTAAGCTCTGAAAATGTCAATTTTGAGACTAAAATGGGTTACAGTCTTTAATGTCAGTGATTTATTTAGATAACACCCATGAACATTAAAAGGGCATAAAGTTATGCTCATAACTTCCCATGCATCAAGAATGACAAGACTATCCCTCAGAGTCTGCTGAGTAGAGAAATCCATCAGAAACAGATGGGAAATCAAATTTTCCTGAAAAACAAAAGATTCTGATCTTGTCAATAGAATCTTAAAATTACAGTATGAGCCCTATTAAAGTAAGCAAGACAGTGAACAAAACCACAGTGAAAATACCCCATCATCAGGTGTGCACTTGAACTGCAGGTGGGTGGTTCACACTCCTCATCTTCTCTATGGGTGCATCTGCACTTAAATTTATGAACCTTGCTGCCTATCACTAAAATAATTATGTATCTCTTCTGCAAGAGGGGTTTATGCTAGCATGTGAGAGGGCTCAAGTACAGTTGGTTACATAGCATAGGCCAGGATGAATCTTGAATGTTGAAAAGCCAATACATAAAAACAGAAAATTATTGAACACAATTTGTGCACATATTTGAACAGCCTATGCTCAGCATGGCTGACTACTGTGTTGAGAGACCACCTCCACCTCTGAAATAAACAGGGAATCCTCAGGGAAGGGCAATTCCCTAAGATAAGGTAAAAGAAAATTCCCCTGCACCCCACTTCAAACTTAACCAGTTCAGGATACAATCATATCTTGAGTATTGCAGATGGTAAGGTTCTTTGTGCAAGAACTCACTGCAAGATACTCTTCATCTCCTCTGTGTATTGCAAAAACACCTTCCTCCAAACTGTGCTACAGAGACTAACTTCTGAGTGGTCCTAGGGCTGCCTTTTCTTCCACTTTGGTCAGAAGGAGGTTGGAAGACCACCTTTGAGCATTTAACCAGCTATAAGACATCACCTGTATGAAAAATACAGCAGCTTAAATTGATTACTCTCTCTTTTTACGAGACCTTGATTTTTGTTGTTCATCAGTTTGCCAAATTTTACCTGTACTTACTGGTGAAGTGATTCAAAATCTGAAAATCCCCAAATAACTGTCTTTGCTGAATTCAGTGAATGGGGAGTGTATAACTTACTACTGTTTGAAATGTTTCAATCATAGGCAAACTGTCCCTGAATATGTGTCCCTGTGTTCATGTTGTAGAGATGGATGTGATTTGTAGTCTTCAGAAGAGCTCTAGAAAAGAGGAAACAGCAACAAAAGCAGATCATTTTCTGGAGTATGGGTCATTTAACTCTATCCCTTCCTTTGTGCACCCAAGTAGTCCCACTGAAAACAAAAGAAAATGATGACATATTTATAAAGGAACAGATTAAACAGCAGGTGAATCATATGTACATATGCTGTGGTTGTTTTCTATCAGTTGACCAGACTATTTGCTTTCCTACACATGTGTATCTGCTTTCTGTCCTGTGCCTTAGAATTGTTCTACCAAATCTAATTTTTAAAAAAATCATAAAATAAAGAGTATGCACAATACTGGAAAATGCATCCTCGGCTCTTTCATAGGCAGCGTACAGGGCAATAGTCAGCTCAACAACCCTGCTTTGCTAACTTCTGAGTAAACAGATCCCCAGCTCACAGCAGTTGGACTTACAGCCTCTAAGGAAGAGCTTGAAAAGAAAGTTAAATACAGAAGATAAGATTTCTATGAAGAAATAGTATCTTTTGCAAGGCCAGCCTAACTGGAACAGAAAAGCCTCAATTTTGGACACACTAGCTTTTCTCTCACCACAGCTACAGCAACACAACAACCACTGCTATGAAAATAGCATTAGAAAGCAAATCTCTTAGTTCCAACTGACTAGACGAATGCAAAAAAAAAAAAAAGAAAGAAAAGAAAAAAAAAAGAAGATGTGGTCAGTATCCAAGAGCATGCTTAACCAGGCCGAGCCCTTTATTGTTTCTTGTCATATACCGGCATGAGTGTTCTTGGATTTCCCCCCCACTTCCCCCACACAAAAGCAAAGTAATTGCTGTTAGAAGAATTCAGAACCTCTCAGTTTGCTTGTGTTCATCAGTTTTTTTTGTCAAGCATCATTTCTTGAGTACTACCTCATGGGCTTCACTCTTTGGAGCTGCTTTGCAGCTGCTTATGTGGTATTACTGAGTAGATGCTATGCACTGATTCAGAACTGCTGGGAATTACCAGCTGGCACAGTGGTGGGTAACAGGATAAGTACTGTCACAGACAGAGCGGTTTCTAGTGTACAGAGTATGGCTTCCTTTAGTTAAAATATTCTAAACATTTATCCATCTTTGTATTTTCCATTTCCAGGATTTCTGAAACAGATTTTTATCATAGAATCATAGAATGGCCTGGGTTGAAAAGGACTACAGTGATCATCTAGTTTCAACCCCCCTGCTATGTGCAGGATCGCCTTGGTCATAGAATTCATAATTTGTCTTCTGTAAGCAATATTAGTAGACAACAACTACAGATGCTTTTCTGCTCTATATTTATATGCCTGATACTTCATTCAAAGTTCTGACGATCACAGTGCTCAGATAGATTCAGAACTGATTGGTACACTGTAACATATTCCAAATTCCACCTACATTTAAAAAATACCACATGAGCTGTGCAGCACTAAGTTGAATAAAGTGCAATAATCTCAGTTTCAACAGGAAGAATTTACAGTATCACAATCAGTACATATTGTCATAAAGCACTCATATTTGCTGGTTTACAAACAGTACAGATGGCAGCACAAGATTTAATTCTGGCAAGCATGTATGAGATTAGATATTCTTTTCCTCATAATCTTTGTTAAGCTTGCCTCCTTATAGAAATAAAGCTAGCAGAGGGCTCTGGGAGAGTGTATGAATCAAGTCTTACAGGTAATAAGAAATAAGGAGCTTTAAGATATAGTTTAATGCTATTCTCAGAAGACTTCTCCTCATGTCAAATAATATATGAAATGTTTATGATATTTCCAAAGGGAGTGTTGTAGTTCTGAAAACACCATGTAATCTGGATGTACCAGGAGTACACATGGGTCATCCAATCTTAATAACATTTCCAACAAGACCTTGAGACTGTGAATACCGCATAAGAAAAAAAAAAAAGCAGCAATAAATTGCAGTACCATTATCTGTATGAGAAAGCCTCTTTATTAGTGGTCGCTCATTAATGACTGTAGTATTTTATTATTGAGAACAGATACTATTGTGGGAAGCTGTGGTTTTTTTGTTGTTTGTTTGTTTCCTTTTAAGTTGCTTGAATGTGGTTAAGAATCTAAACTCGGGATTTTCTGGCCTTTGTCAAGCTTAACTGAGAAGTTATTCAAGCAAAAGTAAAAATGGCTCATTTAAATTCTGTAGTGGTAAGTCGATGCACATCATAGGAAGAATGTAGCACCAAGAGGATCACGCTAAGCAAAATTATGGTTAATAAAAGAGAATTTGAGCTAAAAAAGCAGAAAAATATAACAACAGTATAAAGGAGGTCAGATATACACTTCATAATGACCTCATAATGAGATTTAGCTAAATAGGTGGAGATGGTTTTTCTGGTATAAAAGAAAAGAAACAATACTTGTAGGGAAGTCATATTGCTTCATTTCTTCAAAGCGATAAGGCACACTCAGAGAAAAATTTGAGGTATTTAATTAAGACAGCAATGTTATGTATTGTGACATCAGGCACAGACTGTTAGTCTAGACATGTGGGTAAAAAGGATTTAAATTACTTATTCTTCATTACACCTGCTCATTCTTTTTTTTACCTTTTTTTTTTTTCCTTTTGTCTTACACTTGCCACAACTATCAAGCGTCTCTTAGCAAGCATAAAGGCCCTGAATTAATGTACTTATGTGTGCCTTATACCATTTTACATGCCTTAATTTGACAATTAGATGAGGAATTGTGGGGAAGAAATGTTAAATTCCCCTTCAGGGTGCAGTTTTATGACAAAGCTAAATTATCCTAATGGCATTCTCTGTCCATTCAGCTACCAAAACTGCCACACCAGGCAGGTGAGTGTCAGAGCCATTGCAAGTAAGGAGGAAAGAGGAGGGGAAAAGCCCGCCCTTTCCACCAGCAGTTAGTTACAGGATTTATGTGAATGTGATGTAAAATGCAGTGGTTTCTGGTGGAGGTGTGTTGTTATTATGGTGGGTTTTTTTTCCTCCTCGAGATCAGCTCTATGATCTGTCACTTCTCATGGTTATTAGTGCTATTATCAGCGTGAGTGGGGGAACCAAGAAGGGTTGAGGGGAGAAATTAAGTGCATGGAATGGGTGGTTTTTCAGTTCTTCTGCTTGCTGTGGAACTATCTCAAGTTCAGGAGATACCAGAGTCAGATACAAAGCAGGGAGTCTTCTCTTTTAGCAAATTCTTATAAAATAAGGTTCAGAAATACAGCTGAACATTTTACAGGTAGACCAGGCTTGCCATATTTGGTCAGGTCATTACTTAATTTATCCTTTGCACTTCATAGTAGCTGAGTTTTCAAAGGAAAACAATTGATCCATAATAAACTGACTAGTACTGGAAAACAGTATATACATATATATGCATAAGAAAACTCCTGCTCCCTCAGTAGCTATTTCCCTTACACAATGAAACTTGACGCTTCAATTGTTGCCCTAGCTTGCATAGCTGCAAAAACTATTCCTGATCCTATTGTTACCAAATGCAAGATTTGGCTGGCTGACCTCCTAAGGCTCTGCTTTCTGTAAGACAATATCTATCCTCTAGATAGTAAATGTATTTTCTTTTATTAGCTCTAGATTTACTGCCCTTTGATTTATTGCCTGTCTGCATTTTCCCACATCTCTGAGCAGGTGAAAATGAGAGGTTGATCTATTTTCATTATGCTCATCATACTGCAATTATACCAAAAAAAAACCAACAAAAAAAAAAAACCCACATACATAGTCAACTGAAAAAAAAAAAAAAAAAAAAGGCAAAGATAAACACTTTTGCTCAGCTTCCACATACAAATTCCAAAGACAGTTTTTCTGTGTTTAAATATATTTTAACACTAGATACATCAGTGGCAGCTTTGGTTTTAATTATCAACCACCCCAGGGCCTGCCATGCCATAAATTGAACAACACATACTTGAAAATGCCTCCCTCAATTCACCCAACTAAACAATCCCACCTTCACATTTTAAATCCTGATGAAGGATCTCTCTGATGAAAACATTTACTTGAGCTGTTCATTTGTAGAGATCTTCCACTAATCATATTTTCTCTCATGTCATGTGTCTTTACTTTGTATTGTAGCTAATCCCAATATACTCCAGACACCAAATTATCTGACGTGCATGCACACAGTCATATTCTCCTATTAGCTAAATTCCCTAAGAACCACAGTTCTATCTTCTGACAAATAAACAACATCACTGATCAGTGTAGATGAGAGATTTTGAATCTATCAGCTGTGGGGGTACCAGACACTATAAACAAAGCAAGACAAATCGTAACTCAGCCAGACTAAATAGAATTCACCTCAGAAAAAAAAAATCATTTAGCCTTCACAGACACATAATGTACTTCAATTTTAGTCAACAGAATTAGCATCCTCCTCATTTTAGTTGACACAGAAAAAAATAAATTATTTGATGGAGCAGATCCAAGTGTATCTGTACCCACTGTTCTTTAATTTGAGGCAATTTTTGATACAATAAGAACTCCAGTCACGCTTTATTCCAATTCTGCACCATTAAGTAATGGATTTATTTCAGCTTGGTTTAAACAAGAACATTGTGTTGCTGTTGGCAAAGCCATTCTTCCTCTTTTATGTCTCAAAAGCAGAATTTTTACCAGCCTAGGATGCCTCCTACAGATGAGTCAGGAGCCTCTGCTTACATCAATAATCTGAATTCCCCGTTTTCCACTCTTAAGATTGAAAACAAGGACAATAGCCATAATTTGTTGATGCCCTTCATTCAATAACAAAGTAATAGCTAGGATTAACAACTCCCAAAATACTGCCTGCTTTCCCATCACCTAGCTACAGAAACAGCTAGGTAAGAACAAATGTTATTTTCTCCATCACTGATGAAATACAGAGTAAGAAAACAGTTTCCACTGAGCTCAACAGAGCAACTGCCGAAAGGGAGCAAGTCAGACCTAGGTCATCTTCTGTCTTAATTACTGGAGCAGGACAGAAAGGACAGGGACAAAGTTCAGAGTTCAGATGGAGCCAGACGCCTCCAGAATGTGCTGAAACCTGCTGTAAACATGTTCATGCTTATAGGCTTTTTTGCCCTGTGTCTCTGAGTAGCTTCATTAGCGCAGCTACAAGTATTTTGCTGTGCAGGTGTGCTATAAATGACCAATTTTGTATGGGAAATTCTGAAGCTTTCTATAGCTTTATGAAAACTGCTCTTACACAAACAGACATTAGTAACTGAAAGTTGTTTCTATTTGTGTCCATTTGGTTCCTACAGATTTTATTTTACTGTTTCCTTAATCATTAAAAAAAAAAAAGTCAATTCAGTTACAAAAAAGATTAAGAAAAACATTCTAAAAATCAAAAATAGGATGACTGGGAAAGTTTTGTTCTCTTCCAGCCTATGCTTGCCTGTAGACCACAACCTTCAAAAAGCATGGAAATAGATAATTAATTAACACTAATACAAATATAACTCTGATCTCTACAGCTAGCAATAGACATCATAAGTCTTTACTGAAGAATTCAAGGAGGGAAAAACACCCATTTTCCTCACCTTTGCTCTGTCTTGTCACCCTACATCTTGCATATATGCACAAGAGTGGATATGTAGCTTGAGAGTATCAGACTATTTCCTTTTTCTACTGATCTCTGGAAGCAGAAATGTACGGGGAGACTTCCCATCATGGGGGTTGTCAGGTTACACAAAATAATAAACTTACACAGAACATAGATAAAATCCTGATGTTAGGTGAAATTCTACAAACGAGGACAGAGAAATTGTGTTTGCAGATGGGCCTTAGCGAATGTAGCTGAGTAGGTGTTGATGAAACACATTACCCAACATGATTTTTGTCATAATAAGGGGAAGAATTCAGACTGCCAAAGAAACAGCTCTGTGTTTCCTTAAGTGGTGGGCATCCTGCACCATATTCAAATACATTATGTAAGTAAATGTGTGCGCATGTTCAAGCAAAGCACTTGCTCCGAGTAGCAGTAAGGTTATGTCAATAGGTACCTCATCCAAGAGTTAGAAGACTTTATTCATGAATATCCTCTGTGCCAACTTATGTATGTGTACATTTGCTACACACAAACAAAAGTGGCAGTTATATAGCTCATGTTATAAATCTACCACATCCATTCAGGCACACCCCATACAGTTATTTTATAAACAAGCAGCACAATGCCTACCTAGAGCAAACATGTTCACGTACCTGAATACAGCTACACAGTCATCCTGACTGGTTACATATGGTCACCTCCAGGATTTTCAAATACCCAACTGTTGGATTGTAACTGGCATCCAGTAATATATTAAAGACAGAAAGCCCTAAAGGAAATAAGTTTCTCTCTAGGAAAGCCTGACAAATGCAAGGAGAGAAGTAAGGTAAGGCAAGGATGGCCAAGCTCTTATACGGCAGGGATCAGATTTTAAATACTATGAACACACATTAATTTCCCCAAATCCTTTCAAAATACAAATCTATTTCTAGAACTATGAACTGCATGTATACTAATGAACACTATATATGGACTAGGTGACCTTAGAAGCCTTTTCCAATCTTAACAATTATATAATACTATAATTCTATGATATATATGTATGCGTGCACACACATACAAGCATCATATACTTCATATCATATTAAGACTAGTTATGATTTTGCTGAGAATAACGTTGACAATGGAGCATGTATCACACACCACCAGTGGGTGGACTCGCTCAGTTTTAGCGGAAAATGCACTGGAAGGCCTGATCTTGTGTTTGCATAGTTCACACTAGGCTGTGTTTAAAGAATGGCACTGTATGGTCATGGATCTCTGCCCCAAGCATTGCATCAAGCTGTCTGAAAGCATGAGCTCTAGAGAAAATCCTCTGAAATGAATTGTCACTTTGTATCCCATACACAAGTGCAAAAGGAATAGCTAGCATCAATAATGCTCTTGCACATACCCAGAAGAAAAAGAATATGCAGTAAATTTCTCTGTTGGACATGACTGACACCACAGTCTGTATGTGGTCTGACTGCATCAGTTTGTATTAATTTCACTTTCATTTAAGCATCTCTAAAACGGCTAGCAAAAACACACAGAACAAAGGAGGACATATGGGCAGCCAAAGGGAGAGATACCAGACCCTACACATACTATTGCCTGCCTTCTGCTGGTGTACATCCTCTACTATCTTCTGGTGACTGCTGAACACCCTAAAGCGTGCAGATCCCCACACCCCCCATGGGCTAAGAGGAGAAACATCAGAGCAGGCAATATTGATTCAGAGCAGTTGTGTCCAGAACAGGAAGTTGAGATATCAATTCATGAAAACACTGCACATAAAAAAGATCTGCAGTCTGTTAGTACAGAGGAAGTTTACCAGAGTGGTCTTTGTCCTACAGAAAGGAAATACCCAACATTGTAAAATATTTATTTTTAATAGTTTGAGAAACATTGAGAAATTCGGATAGGCTCTAGACTGATCCATGGGTGCATGCAAGCCTGAATCTTCAATCTCTGGATCTCCTGATGAACCTAATAGAGTGCAACAGTTAGCGTGCATGCCTGTTTTTTTTTTTTCTTCCTTCTGTTGAAGTAAGGACTAAGGGCAAATTTGGGTGTGTAACAGTCTTTCACCAAGGAAGAAATAGCCTTTGCCTACAGCACACATCTGGACTAAAGTAGTGTTTCCATATGTCCCAGTTTAGCTGCAGCCTTAAGTGACCTGCCTGAAATGAGTTAGCCTGTGATAAATGTAATAACAAACTCAGATTTTCTTTTCAGAGCATCAACTGCAAGATCACCCTTTGTTTCCAAGTATCAGCAGCCACTACATTATGATAAGCATCTTTGTGAAAATCATGGACTCAATTCATTTAAAGTCTAATGTATTTCTCATTCACCGAAGTTTAACAGTTTATAAGACAGAAAGGGTTCTCTTAAGGAAGAAAACAGTTCAAATAGCAGATGCCAGACCGCAGTCAGGAACTAACAGCAGAAAAAGCATCAACCTCTTCAAGCAGGTCTGTTAATACATGAACAAAGAGAAATGTTTATCAGATCCCAGTCAAGAAAAGATTTTTCCTGTAGTCTTCTCCAAATATGTTGTATATATGAAGTAGACTTTTTTTTTCCCCTTTAATATACATTTATGAGGTGTGCATACAACAGTTTGCCTCTCAGTGAACAGCCTTACACTTCATTATTTCTTTCAACTGGTTCCATTCCTGGAGCAAAGTTACATACTTTATATTCTCATATTAGCACTCTAATTTGCACACACCTGGTTTAAAGAGAAAATATTTTATTTTCTATTATTTAGTGGCAATAAGACAAAACTCTGACTATACTCATTTGTCTTTATTAAAGAAGGGAGGTCCTGACTGCAGAATATCCAGCTCAAGCATTTTTACCAACTTGAAATATTTTTCCCCATTAGAAATGTATTTATAACTTCTTCTAAATGACCCGTTACAAAAGATTACCCATCTGTATTTTTTCTCTCAGATTTTTATGTGTCAGCTCCTGGAAATAAAATACATTGTTTACACTCTTGCCTCATTATTACTTAATCTATCAAGGAATTCCAAATGGTTGAAGCTCCTTCAAATCTGTAATCCTATGAGGTGGCAAACAAAATAAAATGTGCCTTCCTCAACAGGCAGACGTCCTGCATAATGGGTCTAGAAGGTCCTACACCAACTAGCTGCACACATATTTCTTGTGTTTCCAACACTAACAATGTCCCACCAAGCTCCTTTTCCTCTCTGAGAGAAAGACTACAACTTCTCTTGTTCTTCCACTCCAGCAGCTCCAGGTAAATAATGAGTTTATCTTTTGCTCCTGATGATGTTTACCAGTGTTTGGTCATCCTATTGTTTCCCCTTACTGCTTTGCTTCATTGCTATCCACACTACGTCACTCTCATCCCCATGGCTGTAGATCTCTGCTAACCACTGAAGCATATAAACTGGAACACTACTCATTTCCCTTAAAAGAAATCTTACTTTACATAAAATTGTCATCAGCTATGGATTCATTATTATTCCCTAAATTTCACCTGTACTGTATACAGAAGGAATGTGTTAATCCAGAATTTGGTCTCAAGCAATTTTAGATGGAGAAGCTTCTTAATCTACTATATACCATTGTTTTCCCTGTTGCTCAAACAAGCAGCTTTTCCTAGAATCTTAGAATGATTTAGGTTGGAATAGACCCTAAGTATCATCTAGTTCCAAACCCCTGCCATGTACAGGAACTCTTTCCATTAGACCTAATTGCCCAAAGCCTCATCCAACCTAGCTTTGAACACTTCCAGGGAGGGGTCATCCTCAGCTTCTCTGGGCAGCCTGTTCCAGTGCCTTGTGACCTTCTGATTTAAAAAACTCCATCTAACATCTAGTCTACATCTCCCCTTTTTTAGTTTAAATTAATTATCCCCTGTTATAGCACTACATTCCCTAATAACAAGAACCTCCCCAGCTTTCTTGTAGGCCCTCTTTAGAAACTGGAAGGCCACAGTAAGGTCTCTCAGGATTCTTCTCTTCTCCAGGCTGAACCCCAGCTCTCTCAGCCTGCCTGTATAGGAGAGGTGCTCCAGCCCTCTGATCATCTTTGTGATCCTCCTCTGAACCTGCTTCAGGAGCTCCATGCACTTCTTATCATGGTAGCCCCAGAGCTAAATGCAGGACTGCAGGTAAGTGAGAGACTAGGAAGCATCATCTTCCTTGACCTGCTGGCTACAATTCTTTTGATGCAATACATGATACGGTTGGTTTTCTGGGTTGCAAGTGCATACTGTCAGCTCCTGTTGAGTTTCTCATCACCCAGTATCCCAAGACCTTTTCGTCAGAGCTGCTCTCAAACCAATCTCTGCCTAGGCTGTATTTGTACTTGGGATTGACCCAACCCAGGTGCAGAACCTTGCACTTGGCCCTTGTTGAACTTCAAGAGGTTTACATGAGCCCAATTCTCAGGCCTGTTCGGGTCTCTCTGGATGGCACCTCTTCCCTCCAGTAAGTTGAATGCAAACTTGATGAATTTGCATTCAATCCCACTGCCCACACTGCAAACAAAGATGTTGAATAGTTGTGAAACAACAATAGTTAAATAGATGTGAAAAAGTACTTTTCCAAGCCTAAGAAAATGTCAATTCAAGCGTGAAGAAGACTGAGTGAGCCAAAAACCTTACATAGTTTAAGGTTGCTAGGACTAAACACAAAAGCCTATTTCAATCCTCTGTAAATCAATAGAAATCTAGGATGCTAATCAAGTGTTCAGAGTATCTTGCATCAAACCTGTAGCTACAGGTTACCAGGACTACAGGTTACACTAGCTGATAGTTAAAGAATTTGTATTTGATGTGTGTTGACTTTGAGGTTTGTTTTATAAGGATTGTTTTTTTGTTGTTGCTGTTGTTGTTTTGGTTTTTTAAACAGATAATAGGTGAATAGCATATTTAATAATACCTGCACTTGTCACTTTGTTTCTGACAACACTGCTGGATAAAAAGAGTAATTAGTTTGAGACCTTCTGCAATTTAGATGCATAATTTCAGAAAGAGCACTGTAGTAGAGTCTTACCACAGCTCAGCTAGCTGATTCACCTATTGAGCTAGAGTGCAAACCTCACAGTGTAAATGTCATGTCTGTCTAAAATCAGGTAAGCTAATTAAGTGTTGCAGAACTAAGCAAATCTATTCATGACACTGGGTGTCAGAGCAGGCATTCTTGTCCCATGGCTTCCAGAAATCAATTCCAAGTTCAGCAGACACTCATCTAGTAGCATCAGTAAATAGTTATGTTATAGGCCATTCTGTAAGAAAAGTGCATACACGCCAAGTATGGAAGTGCTATTTAGTACTACAGAATGGTATCTTGTCACATGCCAAGTCACTTATCTTGTTAATGGTAGTCCAAAGCTCCAGCTGTAAAAATGAGTAGTTCTGAAGCATTTCCCAATTCTTCGAGCACATGCTGTTACCTTTTCCCTGGAGTTTTCTCTATATGAGAGTGCACAGACTTATGACCAAGGGGCCCAAAACTTGGTATCAGAATTGGTTTTAGCAGTTAACTTAGTATCTAGAACAGGGAAGGACTACTTCTGCACAGCATCTACACTGAAGTTATTAAATTGAAGCTATAAGCTTATAAAACAAGAAAAGTAACGCTCTGTGGATTTTAAATGCAGTAGAAATTTGCAAGTGAGTACACAAAAATTAGAACTGCTCAGGAGTCTTAAGGCAAAATGGATTTCCATCAGAAATAAACATCATGGAAATGTGCACATTACATAGTTTTCAAAAGCTTCTACTGAAAATCTGGGACATTTCCCCAGGAAACCTGCCAGGTTTCAGACCAGCTTACACGATTTACTTAAGAAACTCAAATCTCCAAAATCTCCAACTCTTTAGAAGCTTCACTTTGTTGTCTGTCTTGCAGTGAATGTTCTCAAGGTTCACAAGTTCCTAATGTTTTTAGCCTCACTACTACAGTAGGACATTTCTCTGCCCAGAAGAGTGGCTATAAGTGGCTTATTATATGTTTTGATAAAAATAAATAAATACACTCCCATACACACATAGTCAAATAAACAGATCTGTGACTATCAGTGCATACAGAAGACTCCGTAAGTAATTTAAAAATTATAAACAGTCAGGACTACTGGCTGTTCTGTGAATGCCAGAAAAAGCAAAATGCTAAATATGAAAATATCCTTCACAATAAAGGGGGAAATAACATGGGAAAATAAATAGGAGCACATATAAAACAAACAAACAAACAAACAAAAAAAGAAATGCTAAATTTGGTCAGATCAGAAACATATTCAATTGAACCTGTACCTTACCATAAATAGGCAGGGAAGTGAAACTTTCCATTTAATGTATCAGCAGAATAAGAAATACAGCTTTGTACTCCAAAATGAAAGGCAGTTTCAGACAAATCAGCCCATCACTGATGAAAGATGGGTCATGATCTATTATTGTACCTGTAGCTGGAGCGATAAATACATCATTTCTGTCTGGACACAGACTGGCCAAGTTTTTGTTCAGATATAATCAATTATCTTTAAGCTAGACCTAAAACTTAGTACAGCTTCTCTTAGCTGCACTCATTGTTTTGGGAAAATAAATAATAAACTACAATCAACATTAGAACATTTATTCTGGTACTCTTCTGGTGAAGTTTTTCGTTTGTTTGTTTGTTTTTTAATAAACATTGGGATATACCAAAGCTCAGCAAAACACATAAATCAGATGTTCTTTTTCCTGGCAGTAGTATTTCCTTGACAATTATTAATCTTGATGCTGGGGCAGCCTTTTTATCCCCCTCTTTTCCTAAGTATATTTTTTGCCTAGAAACAGCAGCTATCACTCCAGCACAAGAGATAGCAAATATCAAAAGTGGAAAATGAATTTGCTTAATTTTGTCCTGTACGTAATAGCTGATCACATAGTTAATTAGAGGTCTCCAATTAATTTCTGCTGATGCTTTCCTTAAGAGTCTTTAATATTATTCCTTTTGAAAATATTTTTAATAGAAAGGTATTGTAAAACCCAGAAATGGAGAATATTAGAAATGTGAAATCTTTTATTTCCTATGCTGAAAAATGATAAATTATGTAATTTGGAATATACACAATGCCTTTCATGCCAAGAACTCAGAATTACAAAAACATAAGCTGAAGGAATACAAGAGGAGCATGAGAAGCACATCCGACCATGCCATTTTGTGCACTCGTCAGCCAAGGCATAGGCACCTAGATGAATCATTCTGACTATGGTTGCTCAGGAGGCAAATAGGAAACACCAGTCTCGAATCCTTGCTTGAGTACCACTCACTTTCAACACACTGCTACCACAAGGAACAGTAGGCAAGTTAATGGCTTCAGCTATCACAGAAGCCACGGTTTTCTTTTGACAAAGGCACTGATTTCATTAGCATCTTGGGTTTCATTGTCCTTAGTCAAATATCTGTGGCTATTATTCACCAGTTACGAACTAAGACACTCCCTACTTGTAATTTTTTCTGCAGTGATAGCAGAGGTCACCCATTATACCTAGCAGTGTCATAAAAGGCTACTAAATCACAAAAGGCTACTAAAAATAAAGCAATTAAATGCTTTGAATAAAATTACCATCTATATTCATATCAATGATTTTTGGCAACAAACAGACCATGCTTACATCTACAAAAGTTTCCAATTATCCCTTTACAAACAAGGCATTTCAACAGTCAATGGAAGAGATTTTAAATTTAAGTTCTCAATTTTAAGACAGTCCCTGACACTTGATTGATGGCCAAAGAATTCAAGATCTACAGTTTGGAAGTCTGCTGATTAAAAGCTCACATCACCTTGAGCTTGGAGGTGAGCAGCAGGGAGAGCTAAATCCTCCAGTGGCGTGAACAAAAGCAAGACAGGAAAAAAAAAGTTTAGAAAGAAATAAAATTTGACTACAAAACAGTATTGATTGCCACCGTTTCTCAAAAAATGAGATGAAAAACAAACTCCTCTGTGCAAGGCACTGTACACACAGTGAGACAGTACCTACAGTATCCACACAAAGCAGTACACAGGAAAAGAAGAAATAAAGAGAAACTGAAGAAAAGGATTAAGGTACAGAATCTCCCCTCCTAATTGGATGCACTTAATGAATCTATCTAAATTAGGAAGCTAGGAACATGCATTTTCTCCACATCAGTGCTGAAAGCAGGAGAGTATGAAGCAGTCCTTCCTTGGGTTACTTGAGACAACAGCCTAAAATAAATATTTTCATGTTTTTTCAGAGGTCATCCCACAGAGCTGAAGCTGTAACTTGATTCAGCTCTCCTCAGCTAGAAGGCCTGTATTCACACACCAGGTTCCTGGGAGAGCCCAAATCTCATCAACCAAACAGTGGCTGATTTCTGCCTTGTCCATCCCTAAGAAAAAACAGACAGAAGACCTGCATGAGCTCCTTAAACAGGTAAAAGCCAGATGGAGACACCAGGAAACTCACACCTGGATCCATCTGGAGAATGAGCCACTCCTGTTGTGAACCAGCCAGGATGGGAGAAGGCACAGGGTGATGACGAGGGCCAAGAGCACACTTGTTGCTTATAAATAACTTAGCAGGATATTAAGTTGTCTGTTGGAAGCAGAAGAACATAATTACTGTCTTGACCAGTGGGAAGGAATTATTCTTCATTGTCTCTTCAAAGTCTGTTTCAGACAGAACAAGAGAGTTAACTAAGATAAAAAATAATAATAAAAACTATTAGAGTTCCCCTATGTAATTCCCATGAAGGGAGAGATTAAATAATCAAACATCAGATCACTGTTCCAGCCCATGCCTCCAATCAAGAAATCAAATTGAGTGCTTATCAGTAGGACCAGTGTGCTCTGAGGAAGGCAGGTGAGACTCCATGAGGGAGAGCAATCTGGGGAGGAGGAAGGGCAGCTGATCTAGCCCATAGAAAAGCGGGAACTCCAATTACCTCTATTTAGAAAATGGAACAGGCCTCAGCTTGCCAGAAGTTTCAGTTTAACTAATGTTTTTAAACTAATTTTTAAGTGTAAACATTCAGGCTGAATTCCAAAGCAAATGTTATATTGTTTGCAGTACTTTAAAGGCTAACTAGTCAAGATTTCATTTAAAATACTTTTTCCAACAATGAGATCATTAAATAATACCAAAATACAGTGTATGTTTATGATCTTTTAGGATTGCAGTTTGTTTTGATTACATCAAACAGCATCTGCTGTGTTTTCTCTTTACCCAAAGCACCAAGAATATGCCTAATCACACTAGTACTCTGTATTTTGGAATTTGAGAGTCTTTCTGCACATATTGTTAGAGAAGTCTTCCAAGGCAAACTTGAAAATATGTAATGCAACATGAGGATAAAACACCTGTCAAGAATACTGCATATTTGCATTTCTTTCACTAGAGGCATTAATGTCTGAGAAAAAAAATTTGCTTTGTTGTACTTCAGATTCCATCTCAACTGTAGAGAAATGATAATCTTATGTTTATGTTAAGCATTGGTGTAGTCAGGCAGAGGCTGTGATCACCACAGTAAACAATTTTTAATTTCCTAGGGGCAACACTTTTTATTGCAACTGGCACATTGTTTATAGTTGCTGTTTCGAGCTGCCCTTTGTTGATCTTCTTCAGGTCTTTTATTAACATACTGCTAGACATCGCTCTATGACAGCGCATGCTGGGTTAGTGATAATGTTGTCTGTAGTGGCAGGCCTATCTTGGCAGATTATGGGTATAAAATGGGCAGGGGGCGACTGGCTTGTCAGAATATTGACAAATTTCAAATTGTTATCTGTACCTCTTAATAACTTGCACAATGGAAAAGACTGCAATGTCACCGTATCTGCCCTGCAAGATGCATGGTAACAGTTAGAAAAGATAGGCTGGGAGGGAGACAGCCCTCATAAAAAACAAGTAGCTGTGATTGATATAAACTATGACAGCAAAAAAAAAAAAAAAAAAAAAGTAAACACATTCATATGTAAGTGGCTATATTAGAGGGCTTACTGAACCAAAATGGCTTACTAGCCTCACACAGAATGTACTGCAGAAACAAGTATGAGACTAAGCCCAGTAGGTTTTATTCCTGAAGGTATCTCCATCTTTTCCCCACCTACACTCATCCAAAAACACTGCCTGCAATTTAAAAGGACTGCCACAGCTTGCTTATCTTACATTTCATTCTTCTGTAACATGTCAAGCAAAGCTACGCACTAACTTTCCTTTAAATGTAACCCACCGAACCTCATCTGCTTTTTTGCTGCATTGTCCTATTTCTGACTTTCAGTCTTTTCCCCCCTACTCCTTCCCTAAGATCACAGAATAGCCCATTTTCTGATCTCTTGAGTGGCTTCATATTTCATTTGGCCAGCTAATAGGAATAAGAAAAAAGACAAAACTATCTTTCTCTATCTCTTCCTTCTCTCCTTCCCTTCTTCCCTCTATTTCCCCAACTTAAGATCAATCTTTTCTTAAGCTGAGAGTCACAAATATGACAAATTCCCTCACAGGTCACCTGCCTTTACTCTAAGGTCCCAACCCAGTCTGGGACTCCTGCTGTCAGTCTTGAGACTAAGTCAAGGCCATATCACCAGCCTTTCTCCCACCAAAACCAAACATTTCAATGGACATCCATTAAGTGGGAGTTTAAACACAGTATCCAAAGACCATGAACAACAGGTACCTCCACAGTCCAGATCTGAAACTGAGTATCCCTGAGAAGACCTTTTCTGGACATCTAAAAGAGGCCCTGAATCTTGCTCAGGAGCTCCCTAGTAACAAGGATTGACAAACTCAGAGTACATGCAGTGCTACGAAAGCAACTGCTTCAGCAGTTTAATTCCCCTGTTCGTACTAAGACAGATTCAAAGTACAAGAAAGAAGAACAAGAATTAGAAGCCCAACATTCTGATCTTACCAGCTGACAAAGCCTACCTATTAGTAGGATCCAGACAACACAAACCATAAGCTAGGAGAACCAGCGCAGCAGAAGAGCAGAATTTGGCTCACATGCAGACCACCCCACATCTTCTGAAGGTTCCTAATATACCACTGGCGGCTGAGGCAGGACAAACTCCCCTCCAAGCAAGAAGGTACACCGGTGATGGCAGAGATTTCTGCCATGCTTAGTGACTCACCTCTTTTCAGGAACTGGCTTCATACTCCACAGTGATTACCCAAGAGAACCATCCTGTCAGGGACACTGAAGGTTCACTTGCTCCCAAACATGCAAACCAAGATGTGGAATGATTCCAGCACAGACCAAGTCTTCACTTACGGGCACTATCTTGATGGGGTTGCACACAGGAAGCAGAGGCTAGGCTCGTGTCACGGTCTGTCAACATCTCCAGGCACAGCCAGAGAATAAACCAGGTTCAGGAAGTCCAGCCAGTCCAGCCATAAGCAGCAAGAGACAAGGATACAGCACAGGTCCATCCAGGAGGCAGGACTGTAGAAAGGTCTGGGTGTGGGCACACCCATAGCACCCAGGTGAAGCTGGTCAGGGTCATTAGGACTATTAATGCCATCTGAGTCCTGATACAGTCTTTTTGCAAAAATTAGCACTAGTACTTACAGAAATTCAATGCAGTTCAATAGCTGCTATCTGATCATTCTTAACAGAATACAAGGTCACTGACTGTGCATTTCTCCATCACATATCAGTGCTTTGACTTTAAGAGCTCTAAATTTCCTAGGATACCTCCCCTTTTATTGCTATCCTTCTCAAGCTAAGGTAGGAGGAAAAAAGTCTTAGTCATAGTGAAGAAAGCAATAAGAAATAAGTATAAAAGTTTTATTTCAGCTGTTGTGCAAACTGAATTACGCTTTCTTTTATTGCTCATCATCTGTGCCCTCCTGTGGAACCAACTGCTGAGAGCCCCATCAGCATCCCTGTTAATGACTCCCTCCATTCAGCCCTCCTGCCTCTTCAGAGGTTTCAGTATTCTTGCCAGAAGCCAAGTACAAGAAGGAGCACACACCTCATGCCAGCCTAAGGTCACTTAGGTAGCATGATGATTAAATACATAGCTGCTACATATCACACTTTCATCTGTAGAAGCCTAAGTACTTTGGTAAAACAGGAAACATCACGTGAGATCACTGTTTCAGATGCCACATGGAGGAAGAAGTTGCTCTGACAAAATCAGAAGGCTAAGAATAGAGCTGGTGATAGTAGAACCACATCTCCTACATACCAAACTTGTCCTTTATCAACCAATCTATGATTTCCTCCTTAAGTGTTTTCCTACACACAAGATTTATGAGCATTTTTGATAGTATCAGGATTTTGCAGATAACTTTATAATTACAAATGCAAAATAAACTGTTTGAAAGGTGCTGCCTAAAATACCATCATTTATTTCTTGTTTCAGCATTGTTTACCAGAACCATTTTTTTATAATTTAGATAATTTAGAAAACATTAAAAAAAAGGTGGGGGGGGGATGGGGAGGGGAGGTGACAGTTCTAGCATCTGTTTTTTCATAAAATGAAACATGTTCTCTTAAAAATGAAGGATTTATAAATGTTTTTAATGTTTCTATGGAAACAAAAAATCACAGATTACTTATGTCAGAGCTGTTAACATAAGAATGACACATATTTTCTCCATATAGATGTAAAAACATATCTCCAGCATAGAAAGCCTGTTTTCATCTTAAAGCTAATCAAAGTGATTAAGTGGCAAAATCTTTTCAAATCCAGGACCGTTCCTCAGCCACGAATGAACAGCAACACAAAAGAGTGAGCTAATATCACTAAATACCACCAGCATCCCTTATAAGATGGGTGTCTGACCTTTTGGCTTGTCTGAGCAGCATTAAGTGAACAGAAATTGTCTTGGGCCACATATATATAGGATGCTCCAAAAGTAATGCCTTCTATTTATTTCCGTAGAAACTACAACAGATACAAAGAACACAATAACACTATTTGTTAGGGCAAATTCTCAGATACAAAACACTATTTTTCAACATAGTCATCAGTATTAGTTCTGCATTTTTGCCAGTGATGAACAAAAGCCTGCATGCCATGCTCGTAACAATCTGCACCAGAGAAGGTGACCCACTGTCACCACTGCTGAAATGCACCACTCACCACCTCACTGTTCCATCATTCACTGTTTAGTTGCCATAAACATCCAGCAAGCATCAGTGAACGTCAGCAAGTGCAATTTTTTCCACATGGAGGAATTCATTTCCACACCTTTGCTTCATACACGCTTCCATGTTGGATGACATTTTTTTCAGATTGCCCCCTTGCTGCCATCTGTCGCATGGCAACAAAAAGTAACAACATTGGTGGGAAGGCTCAGCCTTTTCTGCCATGAGACCACCTCTGATGTTATGGGCCAATGTAACAAAACAGTATTAATTTCAGAGCAGCCCTCACAGAATATGCAATGCTGTTAATACATAAGTAACAAAACATATTTTTATTTTTTTCTTTAAATATTAAAAAAAAAATGAGAAAGAGATAGAGAGAAGAACAAAACCCATAAAACTAGTGAGATATTTGACCTTGTTTTTGTGAGACTTGCACACCAGTCTGGTTCAATGGCAGTGGTTGCAAGTCTTAGAGATCTCAAGGTGTTTGTTAGAGATTTTAGATGAAATCTTACTCTTCCTTGTCACGGAGTTATCTAGATCAATCTATACCCATGACAGTGGGACAGTAGGCCCATGGGCCCCCTGACCCCAAAAATGGGAAGGGAAAAAGGGAAACGCAGGGAGATGGGAGCTGGGCTCAAAAAATCAGAACAGTGGCAATGATCTAAGGAAGAAAACTTAATTTTACTAACTATGGTATTGGAATGCAAGATAACACAATATAATACAATCTAATTGAAATTGAGGCTAATAAATCAAATAGAATAAGAGAGAGAGTTTCCAAAACCGAAAGGCCTACTTTGAACTGAAGGCACACAGCTTGGAAGCACACCCACAAACACTGCCAGGCAGCAAGCAAGAGAGAGCTTGAGTCTGAAAGCAAGATCCCATGACTTCCTCCCATGTCTTATCTTCCTCTCTGACCGTGAAGTCTCCTGGGATATGTAGTTCTTCTCTTCTGAGAACCAGGTATCTGGAAAGTTGCCAGTCCACAGAACTGGAGTATTAACTCTTTAATTACCCATGCTTTACATGATGTTATGATGTGGAATACCAATAGCAAAATTACAAAACCATGACACTCCTGTCCTTCATGCATGACAATAATTGCTCAAAACACATATACTGCCAAAAAAAGTGATGACATTTATAAGGTGTGATTGTGAAGCAAAGAGTATTTTTACGTGCTAGGACAGGGATTATGAAAGTCTGGTAAAGAGACATGATCAGATTGTTAGTTGAGTATCTGAATGCAACTCTATATATTCCACTTGAAAATTTGTGGGCCATGTTTTTCTATCAACTGAAAATGGCCTCACAAATGTGATTTTTTTTTTTTTTTTTTTTTGGCTGTCTTGAAACCCCAAGCTGTGGGGTGCAGTCGACATGCCCAAAGGACAGGATGCCATCCAGAGAGACCTAAGCAGTAGGTCCAGGAGAACTTCATGAGGTTTAACAAAATTAACTGTGAGGTGTGCACCTGGGTCAAGGCAACCCCCACTACCAATACAAACTGGGGGATGAAATGACTGAGCATACCCTGCCAAAAAGGACTTGGGGGTACTGGTGGATAAGAAGCTGGACATGAGCCAGCAATGTGCCCTCACAGCTCAGAAGGCCAACTGTATCCTGGGCTGCATCAAAAGGAGCATGGCAAGCAGGGTGAAGGAGGTGATCCTGCCCCTCTACTCCGCACTGGTGAGGGCACATCTGGAGTACATCCTAATGTGGAGTCCTCAGTGCAGGAGAGACATGGATTTGTTGGAGCACATCCAGAGATCTACCACAAAAATGATCAATGGAATGGAACACCTCTCCTATGAGGACAGGCTGAGAGAGCTGAGGCTGTTCAGCCTGGAGAAGAGAAGGCTGCAATGTGACCTTACAGTGGCCTTTCAGTATCCAGAGGGGAGCAACAGGAAAGAAGGGGATAGACACTTTAGTGGGATCTGTGGTCATAGTACAAGGGGAAATGGTTTCATACTTAAAGAGGGGAGAATTAGGTTTGATATAAGGAAAATGTCTTTTACAGTGAGGGTGGTGAGGCACTGGAACAGCTGGCCCAGGGAGGTGGTGGAAGCCCCACCCCTGGAGATGTTCAAGGTCAGGCTGGAGGGGGCTCTGAGCACCTGATTGAGCCGTGCACGCCCCTGTTCATTGCAGGGGAACTGGACTAGATAACCTTTAAAGGGTCCCTTCCAACTCTAAGGATTCTGTGATTCTCTGATTCTATTTTCAAATTTCTTTATCACAACGGAAATACAGCTGCGCATTCTTCATTGTTCAGAGCCCTGTGTTTAGGCAGTGTGTCGAAATGCATACAGTTATGTGCCTTCACTCGAGCCAGCACTGCACAGCACTGCCATCCCCTTTGCCCTGCCTTCAGTCAACACAGCATTGAGCACTGACGGTTCACTTATTGCTGAGTGATGGCCATGTGCCATCTGGGGCCACTCTGAGAGGAAGAGCTGCCATCTTTGAATCACCAGGATTGAGTTGGCCACATTACCAGCTGGGCCAGGCTGCATGTGCCCGTGGGTCAAATATGCCTGCTTTATAATCTGAACCTATAGTTTCTTCTTGGTGTTAGATAGCAAATTTAAGAAATAGAACAAGACATCACAAAAGAACTTCAAGATGTAAAACTGCTTCTTGCAAACCACTTTACCTTTATCTGCCAAAAAAGCAGAAAACAATTTTCTTTTTTTTTTTCCCCTTTTTAAGTACTCTCATATGAGATCAATAGATATTTAGCAATTAGGTGCACTTGCTTCAGAAAAAGTCCTTATGAAGAAGCTACTTGGTTTAACTAACATGGCTGGAGAAGTTTATATTTATACATGTAAAAAAAAATATCACAATCAAGAAGCCAGTAAGTGCATAAAATTGTACTTGCAGAACCATACTCTAGTCTGAGTTCCTTGTACTTCTGAGGTACTGCTACGTAATCATACCCTAGAGCCAATAAAGACATGAGGGCACCTCCACAGTTCAGTAATTAAAGAGAATGAATAAGCATTTGATCATGATCACCTTTCTCTACTGATGATAAAAGGAGTGTGGAATAGCCAGATCCTTAGTTCAGACTCATCAACACAGAGGGGATGAAAATGTAGGCCTCCATGTAGGTTATCACTTATGCTAACAGGAATCTTAGGCAAGAAGAGTCAGACCTTGAACAAACTTACTCAAAAAGAAAAATATCCAGCATATATAAAATAATTCATGAAAATTTTACATCAAGATTTAGAGCTCCTTTTTTCTCTCTGATTTTATTTCTTGATGTCTAATGCAAAATTCACAAGCATTACTTGTGTTTTTGAATATACACAAGAAAGAGCAATCTAAGGAGATCTTCCACATCTGAAATGATATAACCAATGGCTTAAGAGAATAATATCCAGACAAAAATATGCCCTAAGTATTTGTATGCATCTTTGGAAAAAACAGAACTAGATGCCTAGCCTGTTATAAGTAGGATGAGAAAGAGGGCAAAATCTAGATACATTCAATGAACTAACTTGCATATTTAATTATCTCACAGGGTGTTGACAAAAACAGCTTTTAATTTCCAGTACCCCCCAAACTGTCACATCTAAGTTTAAAATAAATTAGAATAAATTGCACTTAAAAGGAAACATCCTCTAGACAAGACTAGATGAATAGACAATTTCTGGATGTTATCCATCCATTACATTAGGTAAGATTAATTCTTCTCTATCATTCTGCCCCAGCTGGAAATCAAATGCTACACTGACAAAAGATTGAAGAGCCTTACATATAATAAATTCCTGTGAATCCTGTGTTACTTTCACTAGCATAGTGGGTAGCAGCATTGGTTTAGTTATTAAAGTCTTTGTGGAACTTCAGCAGTAAATCTAGTGATTAAGGGCCTAGTCCAGTGATGTGGATGTTGAGAAAGTATAGTTATTCTGCTGAGCTAGAATTTGCACTTCATTGATTGAGCTACTCCTGCTAAAAAAAAGCCTCTGGAAATGTAGCTCAACTAGAGATATTTCACAGTTATCTCATAATACATACAAGAATGTGTTTCTAAGACAGGTTAGGCATTCATTCATTTGCATACGAATAAATGTAAACACTCCTCTTGAAAACAGTGGTAATAGTAATGCAAACAAATGCTAGCTAAAATAAGTCATCTTCAGTGGCACATGTGAAGGTAGCCACCTATCAGTCAGAGTCCTTGCAGAAGGCAAGGTTGAGCATTTAGTCTTCCTTCAGTTTCCATGGTTATTTTAAGGCCTATAAATGACCACTCTAAAGAAATGAAATTAAACTTAGAATTTCCTTTTAAATACAGCAAACAAACAGTGCTCCAGGATAAAAATGTGTTATCTGTAACTTCATTCCACACTAATTTCCCTATTCTCCTTGCACATAAAACAGGTTTATAAATCATCATACTGACCTTCTACTCCCTAATGTTTAGAACTACAATTTGATTAGTCATCACCCAGTACAGTATCTCTGGACTCCCAATGAACCTCTGCTATACCAGAAACAGTAAATGCAAAAAATTACTGCTGTAAAATTAAGGAAGAGACTATGCTACACCTCAAAATTGGTATACTAAAGTACCAAAGTTTAATACCTTTTCCTCTATCCAAAGATAAGGCAAGATTGATGTCTTATCAGCACAGCTTTCAGATTAGCAGTAACATACTGAACTTCCTTACTTTTATTTCTTTGCATATTCATGAACACTGCCATCAGTATCAGAAACCTGCCCATCACAACTTAAAAGTGACAGGAAAATTGATCATTTTGCTGACCAAAAAAAAAAAAAAAAAAACCCAAAAAACCTGCTTCAGGACAAAAGTGAAAACTAAAGTAAAACTGTGCCAAAAAAAAAAAAACCCAAAAAGAACCAACCAAAACTACTCAAGTTGCTTTCAGGTCTGTGGATATTTTCTACTTTTATTTTCTCTTCTCATTAAGGATGTTGTCCTTTGTTATTAATTAAATGGAAAATATCCATAGCCGGTGATTGAATTACCCCAAAGTACCTGCTTAAAATGATCGATATTGATCAAACTAAAGAGTAGAAAGTACCACTAGTCTTAATGTAAGTAATTTGGCTCAAGAAACGTTTTGATCAAATTAAGTGGAGCATCTAATTAACCTGTGATTAAATTAAGTGGAGGGCAATTTGTATAGGCATAAATCCCATATACATTGAGATGAAACGAACAGTAATGCACATATTTACAGAATCTGCCAGGGAAAAGAATGCAATAAATTAAGCAAAGAGAAAAGGTCACAGAAAGAAAGAGAAAATAAAGCATGAAGGGATTAGAATACAGAAAGAAGATATATACAGCCACAGATAATGATTACCATTGGAAGAGCATTAGCCAAGGCTGAGAGATTAAAGGCTGTGATTACACTGGAATATGAAAAAATTCTTTCAGATTAAAAATCTAATTCACCGCAAAACTCGCTGATTCGAATTGGAATGGAATTTCAGTTGCTACAAAACAGTCTCATAGGCAAGATCAAATTACACACGTGTAGTTAGCACCTAATCGACCTAAGGTTGTAAACGCTCAACCCAGGTAAACAGCCCCAGTGCCTTTCCTGTACTTGGAGGCTCCTTCTGATTGGGTGTTATATTTCTACCTCTTCACTCACTTAAAGGCCACTTGCAACAACTGAAAAAGATAGATACCTCTCCTTGTATGATCTAGTCCTGCAAGACCTTTATCTTACTACTATCTGAGGACTCTGAATAGAAGCAACACAACAACTCCCAAAGAAGCCTGCATATTTTCTACCCACCACAACCATCCTAACACAATATGGCTTGAACATTAGGAGTAAGGGCTCTTCATCATTCCGTGCTAGCCAGCATTCAAATAAAATAGTCTATCTCCAAAATAACTGGTTTCAAAACTGATGTTCCACGTAAAGGAATGAGGAAATTAAAAATTGGATGCCAAATTAGGTAGAAATCATAACAAGGGTTCATATATCACGATCTCATTAAGATTTGCTTTTAATCTAAATTTTCCAGGAAAGAACTGTTGACGCTACACCTAGTTAGGCTATAACAGTACATTCATCTTGATCCTCATCAGCTGGCATTTTGAAACTCTACTATCCCTATATGCTATCTGAAGGAGGTATAAAACTTAGAAAGTTTTGATATATTCCTCAGATTAAAATAATGGAAAAGAAATCATTGGCTATGTTACTGTCATGGTCTGAGGGTAAGTTATACTGAAAGATGCAGAAATAGTTTACAAAGTTCTAAATTGTACATGGTACACATTTGCTTTACTCAAGGAAATAAAGATTTCTTCATCTATGAAGGTGGTAGTGACTATAAACTTCATTTCTGAGATGATAAAGTGTCATTTAGTGGCAACTATTTTAGTTGTTTGAGCATGTATTTCTTTCCGTGATTTATGGGAAACTTTATTAAAATTCTCTTCTTTCTTTGCTTCTAAGCTTTAGTTCAGAGTGAGTTTAGAGTCATCTTATTTTACTAGAAAGCTTTTTTTTTTTTTTCCTCCTCTATTCTATTTCATTCCTCAGGGAATGCTCAAATCACATCTGGAGGCAGAAATGCCACACCTTCTGACAACACGTATTTCGGACATGTTCAGAAAATAATTAAAAAAGAAATCCAGCCCTTCAGAATGCTGAATCTTGTTTCAGATGCTTTTTTAGACTGTTTCTGTTGAGCCACATAGACCAGAAAGTTCTGTTGATATCTAAATAGCTCCATGAACTGTGAAAGCACTTCTGTGCTTATACACAAGTCTAATGCTGACTTTGGAAAGCATTCTCAAGCATTGGAATTCTTTTTCCTTCTTTTTCCCCTCCTCCCTAGTAGAACTGGGATCTAACTATACTGAAATTATGCGTGTTAAAATTATGCTTCTCTGAGCAATGATAAAATAGATATTACAGTTGTCAAATTCATCAGTGTTAGCTACTTAGAGGGGTTACAGGTACACTGGAGTACTTGTAGTATGGTAGAAGTAGAATTCAGAATGATTTTGGCACATTGGGAATAAGCTGTGGAATCAACAAGATGAAACTCAAATCAATATAAGTACAAAGTACTACTCTCAGGAAGTAAAAAACAAGGCACGCACAAAAATACAAGTTAATGTGCCAGGCATTAGAAGAGCAGAAAACTGGAAGACTTGGGAATGCCACAAAATGTGCAATGATTAGCACTCTGGTACAGCATAGGAACACACATCCTTGTAAAATCAGTGTCGTACATGCTACCTAGGAAATCCTTTCTTTTCCCCCCCCAGCTCCTCTCAATGTTCACTTGTTCAGATCAGCTTAGTATGTCTGCTCAGGGAAACACAATTTCCAAACAGGAAACCTAAACTGGAGCAATAAGAGATTTGAAAATAATTGGACTTGATTTCTTTAAGAATAGAGAGGGAAGAAAGGAATAAATAACGATCTTCCAGTAATTAAAATGTTAAAATAGAAAGACATGTATGTCAGAAGGAGGTCCTCCTTAAGAGGATCTCCACATTTAATAAGGGCTGGAAAAATTAATAAGGACATGAAAAGGTTACTGTACACCCAGGGAAATTTGAACTGAATATTAAGATATACAGCAGCAACTTCTCCACAGACCTTGAAGAACTTCCTTGAATGGGAGGTATTAGAAATAGCCTGAACAACAATCTAGCAGATAAAGGTAGACAAGATCATTCCTCACTTTGTGAAGATGAACAGTACGGCTCTTTCTATGCTGTAAGGAGTGATACCTCCATTAGTAGCGTTGTTTTAAATGATCTAAAAAAGTGTTATATATAAGAAAAGTTGGGATACCTCAGAACTTGAGCCACCCACCTTAAGACATCTCCTTAATGGATGCAGCTTCTTGTGGGCTGTTGCTTAGCACTTTCTGAGAATCGGAATGTAATCATAAAGCAGGAAATCCAACGAGGCAGAGTCATCAAGTCTCAAAACTAGGCCAATTTTTTTTTTTTAAGTTCCAATAGTTCATTACTATAGATTTCTGATGGGTTACATTGTGTGCATAGTGATTATTTCTGCTTCAAGTTAGTTGGCAATAATGGTCACAGGCAATATGTTTTTTTCTTTTTCAGTCAAAGAGATTTACTCCTACACAAAATAACCCGTTTTGCAATCAATAGTAGCACCGAACAATTGGACTGGAAATTATAGTGCATAATCAACTCCAAGACTCAAACAGTAGAATCCCTATTGTTCTTTCCTGAGCAGACAAATCGAGATCTCTGTTATCTTTTAAGTATCAACACATGTGCAGAAAAGATATTAATTTCCCATTAATAGGCAACGAATTTACATATGACTGTTGTCAGCTGCTTTATGTTAGTGGAACAATGAATTAACCTTACACCACGCTGGCGAGTCTACAGAATTATATATTATATCAAGAGCATCCCTTTCCCAACTCAGATGGCTGCAATAACTTTGTATCATAAAACCTTATAAAGCAGTTTAATCTTTTTTTATGCATGAAGTAACTTAATCTTTTTATACAGTACCAGTTCATTTCTGAACATCTAACAGTAACAATAGCTTAATACAAGGTGTAATAATATTTTTCACTTCATATCTTCTGGATTGCAGAACTTGTTGCAGCATCTTTACTTTCCTGTGACAATTCTACTGGTTTCCCCTCTATAATCTGTTACACCTCAAGTAAAATTGGCAGGTGCCCTTCTGACAATCAGGGACATTTGAAGGGCCCCCAAAAGACCTCTGGTTTTCCACTTCATTGCACGTAATAATGGTTTCCATGACCCTTCATGACACTTTACCACATGCCCTGAAACAAGAAGAGAAACTAGATAACAAACCTAGGGAAATGGCTAAAACTAAACACATTATTTATCTAGGATTTCATGACAGCCATAGATTAATGCACAAATGACTCCAGACAATTTCTTTGCTATTACTTTAACTTCTCAGGGCTTTTTTTTTTTTTCTTTTTTTCTTTTTTTGTTTGTTTTGTTCAGATACACTGTATCTTAACTCCTTGCTTCTCAGAAGGTACTTACTTTTCTAACTCCCCATCTAAGGGATATGCAGAAACATTCCTGCAATTGCTTTTTGTTTATTCTCACTGGCAAAAGCCAGGTGTTAACAACTAAGCTAGGACAATGAAAGAGTCAATGAAGCATTGACTAATTCAGCACAGAGCAATCCTTCGAATTTTCCTTATGCATTTATTAACTCCCATGTCTTACACTATTATCTACCTGTGGAGAATAATCAGCCCCTTATCCCAGTACATAATGTTATATACACTTAACACTGTTAGACTTCAGTGAAAGTGATTTGATGTTTATTCCATAAGCAATTTTAACTTACCTTCCAGGATCATTTATTTTCCAAGTATCTGTAAACAACTGCATACTCATCACAGGCTGCACCTGTGGCATTCTAAGTCCTCATATATAGTACAGATTTCTTAGGGGGAAGAAGGTTTTTTGTTTGCTTGTTTTTTCTTTCTACATGTCCTTAAGGGACTAGAAGCATCAAAAGAAGGCAAATTTTGTGGAAATCATATTTCACTTAAGATGCTGCTAAGCAGTAGTTCTCTTTGAGAATAATCTGTAATAGAAAAACCATACAGACCACCTAAACAGGGGGAAAATAGGAAGGAATCAATACTGAGTTTCAGAGTATGAATTCTTGGTCTTTCTATTATTCCTTCCCAATCATATTCCAACTCCCAAGCTGAATTATAGCTTGTAGTGTGGTTGGGCTCCAAGCAAGATGTTGATAAAACTTGCATCTTCCATTTTTTATCCTACCATTAAGACTGGGAAGAAAACAAATCTTCAACTACAGGCATATTTCCTCTTTTTACTCATTTTAAAAATTACTTGACATCCTGTGATTTCAAGTGTAAGCAACATAAATATTCTATTCATTCATAAGAGGACATCAGTACATTCCTATGTTAAACTGAAAGCATCTTAAGCTTGAAGGCTGTTCCAGAATGCTGCGCATCTGACCTTGCTGTTTTTCCAGAATATTTCTGGCCTTAAAAACCTGCATTTCTTCTCTCCCTATTAAAACAAAATTGCTACCTCGATTGTCTGAGCACTAAGAAGATAAGTGAAGAATCTCCTCAGATGCATTTTGAGGACCCTAGATCCTTCTGCCAGGCAGGTAGAGCAGATGCATGGAAAAAAAGGTAAAGGCTGAACTCCAGTGTGGCTTGCAGAAGAAACTCCAGACTTTCAGAGTCTTCCATCAAATACAAAGAAACAATGCTGCTTCTCTTGTTCGAGCTCTTAGATGTGAATAGATTTTAATTAAAACATCTGAGCCTCAAGCAAGATAAAACTTCTAACACTATGTGCACAGCTAGTCCAGCTCTTAAAATGACTGCAAAACTGTTTCCCATCATCCCATGATGGAACAGTATGTGATTTTTTTTTTTCCAAATCATAAAGTAAAAACATTAAAAAGAAGTATCTCCACCAATTCATCTTTTTTTTTCCTCCCTTCTTTTCTTTAAGATTTCTGAAAAAAAAAAAAAGTGGAAGTAGCCAGAAAAATTCTATATTTAGCAGGTTGAGCTAACATTCATTCACATTTGTGAACAATGAATAAACATAATTGCTTTCATAATAACTTCAAATAGGAAGCAGTAATCCACTTGATATTAGTAGCTCCAATCAAACCATCTCAGTACAAATTAGTATACATAATATTGTAATAGTTTACCAAGAAGTCCTTCTGTCTCTCATGTTGCAGCTCCTGGGCTATATACTCCCTTGGCTTTTGAGGTAGAAGTCAGTAAAAATTGCATATGAAGAACTAGGACAATGTTGCTGCCCTCTGAGGAGTTTAGATGCTCCAGGCAACCTGGAAACCATCCATCTTCCCTTGTTTTCAATCTCCCACATGGCAGAGATACTAAACGTTACACAGCTTTTAATATGCTGGTTCACACATATCTCTGAAGAACACGAATATCATTGGCAATTGCTTAAGAAAACAAAGGAAACAAAAATACATCCAAACTCAGAAAAAAAAAAAGAAATCATGATATAAAATGTCAAACATTTGTTTTACTTTCTGAACCTGTGCTTCAAGCAGAATTGTGTCAGATACCAAGCAGCATGGGAAAAATTCCACAAATTCTTTTGTCTTAAAATTTTAATAAAAAGACTGCATTTCTTTTTCATCGTGGTGAAGGATATGGTGGGCCTGCAAGCAGTGAGAGGTCTCTTGTTAGTACATCTCTTATGATATAACCTCCCTTGATCCAGTTCAGTGAGCTCAGTGCTTCACTTAACATCTATTTACCTAGCAAAGTTCCCTTCAGAAATACTTAAGATGCTACTTGAAGGAGGTGACTTGTGTGCTAGAACCTACGTTAGATAGAAGGAGTACACTGGGTTATATCAAAGGTTCATTTAGGCCACTAGCCTTTTTCTAAAAGCAGCCAGAAGTAAATCCAGAAATTACCACAGATGCATACTAATTCATCTCCAGAACAGTTTCTTATCCATCATTAATTTGGGGCTCAGGGACTTTCAGGGCAGTGTGGCATCTTTGCCTTCCACAGTCCTCTGTGGTGTTTTCTCCCAGGAGTTTGTGTATCTAATTTGTGTTAGCAGGATATTGTCATGGGCAGAATATTAATTAACAGTCCTTCACATAGTATAACTGATATCCTATCACATGGGTACAGAGGTATGGAGGAGTCAGTTGGATATGAAATTCCTGTTCACTCAAATGGCTGATAGCAAACTCAAGTTTTCTGAAAAGAAATGTTTCTATGTACTTCTGCAGAAGACAAGGACAAGAAGGGCAAGCAACTCTGCTCTGGAAGAGGAGGATGAGTTTAATTCTTAAAAGGTGAGTTCAAGAGTCATGACTATAGCTTACTAACCCGTTTCATCATTTCCACATTCCAAAGCCAAAGTATAGCAACATCAAATTAGAGACAAAGAAATTAAAAATGGCTTCATTTAAACCTAATTATATCATTAAACATAATTTTTGTATTACACAAAAGTTTAATATCACAGCAACTTATTAGAAGTATTTCCATGAACCTCATCAAGCAAGTTAATAATTTAGATACAGTATGAAGTACAAGAAAAATTCCCGTGTTACATTTGTCTGCATAAAGCAGCAGTTTTCAAGGTTATTCCTTTCATATGTCTTGATAGAGGTGAATGCTGCTAACTGGAAAACTAAATATTCTTTGAGATTTATTATTTCAGTAATTGCATTTCAGGTGCTAATTAAAAGCCAAACCAAGAAGAATATTTCAGAAGGGGACAAAAATTGACTTTTCCTGAATATACAGAAATACATGGTATATAATACACATACAACACCACTAGCTGGAGCTTTACCTCCAGTACCTGAGATGTATGTACAGGTTTCCTGAAAAGGAACTATTTTTACAGGTGCCATTCCCCTGCCTGGTGAGCCTTCAGAACACCAGTGGAATCACTATGTAGTGCAATATTCTGGGCAGGAAAAGTACAACAAAGAAACCAAAAAGCAAGAGAGTTCTTGATTTTGGCACACGAACCAAGGTAAAAAATGCAAAGGTTTCTACTTGTAAGTTTCAGAGAGGCATTGGAGTGCACTTTTGGAAATGTGAAATACTTCCAGGTTTGTGCAGAAACATACTAGGAAGATCACAAAACAGAATAATTACAGGATTAAAAAAAAAAAAGTCTGGGCATCAGGAAAATATGAAGAAGAAATTCAAGGAAAAAGGCATGGGATCATTATTCTGGAGTTCTATAGGAGGCTTAAATCCCATTCTCTAGAGATATGTGAGATTTATGTAGATTGTAATCAGAGTGGAAGGAGAGGAACTGGTGTTCTTGCTCAGATAAGTTTCTTCCCCTGTTTGTAAACCATGGAATCCATTTAACACTGTGATGCACCTGGAAAGTATGCCTGAAGCTCCTTTTTCCTGTCAAAGGGAGTTTGCAGCATTGGCCAAGAGGAAGGGGAAAACAGATACAAGGATAGAGGGATTCCAAGAAACTCAGGAATATGGAATCTTGTTTAGAGGAATATTTTAATGTAAATCTCTTTCATAATCATTTCTAATACGGTGGGCACAAACTGTATACCTTTTCTGCTCTTTTTCCTTTTCTTTCCTTATTGCTGGCTGTAATCACCTTCAGGACAGATGGAGTTATTATAGCAAGCATTTCATCCTTGTTGGTGCTATGTTTAGATTTGAACAAAATTGTTTTGAACTAGGAGTAGTAATGGATGAAAGAGCAAAGTTAGATACAGGGAGAAAATAATCAGGTAGTAGGGAAGAAGAAAGCCAAATGGGAAGACAGTGTTGTCCTCATTTGCGAGAAAAACATTATGGATTATCTTTCATTCCTTCTTAGCCACAGATTCCAAAAATAAATGTTTTTAATTTTATTTTCTCAGTTCAGATTTTTACTGCCTATATAATCATAGAGAACATTACAAACCTAAGTGGAACTTGTTATTAAAAACAACAAAACTAACAAAAGAAAACCACAACTCCACAACGTCAACAAAAAACCTTTTTCATTATCTTAATGGAAGAATAGTCTATTATCCATTTCCTGTTCCCTGTCCTTGAGAAACTGGTTCTTAAGCAAGATGTCAAGATGTACAATTACCATCAGTTGAAATATCAACATAAACAAGAGCATAAAGGTATGAAATAGCAGGGCCAAGAATAAGTATTACATACAAGGATTATCCAGTAGAAGACGTTGCTGGAAGTCCTCATTCTAATTTTTCTTGACCTTTCCTACTGTTTAAAAACATGTACTAAATTATCGTGCAGTTTTTACACCTCTGTATCCATTTTGAAGGCAGGAAGGTCAAACAGGCAAAGGAATATTACCTGACAGGCAACTGAAGCCAATGACATCCTTCATACAAGTACAGAAAGCTGGAACAGGTCTCAACAGCATGCAATTGTATGCTAAATGTATAGCAACTTTTCCATATCAGTCTACTGCACACACTGGGGAGTATGATTGTTGCCTTGTGTTGGTTATGTTGCTGGGGGAAATCAGACATCAAATTCTGCCATCTGAAAAGAAATAATAATTCCTACAGATCTCTTTGTTATAAAGACAAACTCATTTTCTACTATCTGCTACTGAAAATGTGAAGAAAAAAAGAACAAAGAGAAGGTCCATCCACCAAAAGAGCAAGGCCATCTGGAACAAAAATCTAGTTCACTTTGTACAAGAAGGAGCTAAGTTAGTGTACTTAGGCATTTACTGCAAAATACATCATCATAGGGGTGTCTATCCCCTTCTGACTCAACTTAAGCCTCTTAAAGAATTAAAATAAAGCTCCTCAGATCATATTATAGTGGTATTTTCATGCTACAATGTACAGGGCATGAATTCCTTCTGTATGAGTAAGAACACTTTTTGGTTTTTCTTAGAGTCATCGATTTAATATTAAAGAGAATCAAAATTGTATTTTTGGAAACAACACAAGCTTTCCTACAAGCAGCAATGATGCTTTATTCTCACTGCGGATGGCGAACTTTTCTTAAGAGATGTCACAAATTCCCCATGGTCGGTAACAATTCTGACTTAACAGCAATATGTATTGGCCAATAAACACACACTCTATTGTGTGCCATTTATTTTGTTTGAGGAAAAAAAAAGGTTTGGAAGAAATACCTGATCTGTTGGAAGCGATACTCTGCTTTTTGGATTCAAAGGGTTTGTGAGTGTGTGTGTATTTTTTTTTTTTCTTTTCTCCTTTACACAATGGCAGCAACATCTGCAGCTGGCTCCCTCGTGCATGAAAAGACATTATATGAATGTCCTAATGACGAGCTTAACTTTCTCATTTTAGCAGCCAATTCATACTTAGGGAGTACATTTTCTTTACAGAAGCATTTTCAACTGCAGGAACTACAACAGTAGGGATTTTTATCATCAAGATTCAATCCCAGTGTCTCATGATGCTTCTAGTTTTGGAAAACTCAAGGATTTTCAAAAGGAATTTTCTTTACAGAATCAGTCTGAAATACAAAAACAGCCTTCTCTGGTCTCAAAATCTTGCCTCAATAGTTTTTCTAAGATTCTTTTTAAAGTCTGTTACAGTAAGGGAATATGGAGAGGAAGAGTAGAAACTGTCTGAAACCAGCACCTCACAGCACTTTTCTGGAGATGGCAGGTAAATGTCAGGAAGTTGGTACTCAGCCCAGCGGAAACAAGTCCAGGGCAGAGACATTCCACACTTTTCATGCCAACTCTGGAGCAGTGGCAGACCATTTCCCACACTATATCAAGCCATGGGCCAGTGTAGGCAGGCAGTACGTGATGAAGCAGGCTGGACGTGTGCAGTGCAGTATGCAGAAAAGGATTTTGGCTGTGCTAAATATTACAGGTTGGTCCATAATACTCTCTTAGGACAAGTGGGCTTATAAAAAAATCTGTTTTCTCAAGTACCAGGGCAGTGCCAACTGCCAGCTTTTCTACTGGGATTATTGACAAGAAGGACATCAGGGTCATTTTATTATGTCAGTCTATTCACAGTATGATGATGATATATTTAAAGAGAAACATGACAACACCCTGAGAAAAAAAGAAAGAGTCACGATCCTGTCAACATGCAAATGCTTGGTTTAGGATTATTGACAACAGTGGTGGAAGTAGAAAAAAAAAACAAAGACATGAAAACTAAGGATGCAGCAGTAACTTGATTGAAAGAAATTTTCTAGAGCCAAAGCCTTCCATAATCTACATTATACGTTCATACATGATCATTGCTGTCACTTCATTTGCCCACCATATTTTTTTTGTGAAAGCCCACTCATCATTATAGCTGTCCCAAAACTCTGTCAGAATAAAAAGATGCTGTGAAGTACTGTGAGCGAGGCATTATGTATTTTGCACTGGTTTAGACTGAAGAGAGGAAAGGTAAGCTTCAAGAAAATGCAGCAATTTCTCTCCCCCGCTGGCTACTCGTGCCATACAGTATGATAACAGAGGAAATGACAACTAAGTCACTAAAACAACATTACTGGATTGACAGGGACTGAGACAGTCATATTTGACTCCAAAAGATTCTGTCTGGGTATATCTGACTGTGATGGGGTTGATAAATTTGGGTACCTGCAGGCCAACATCTGGTAACATTCTAATTTAAATTCCAATAAGGGTATTGATTCTGTTTGTATAAGAACTCAGGTGAAATTAGGTGATCTTTACAAAGTAAACTGTTGCCTGAACCATGCTGTAAGTGACTGCTAGTGCCACAAATAATTCTGAACGCAGCCACTTATAGAATATGGTTATGTCCATTACAGATACTGCAGGCCCCGTGGAGGTTAAGTGTTCTACAGGACTGATTTATAACTCATGACAATTTTACGGCCTAAATTAAATTGTTGTCCCCTGTTTAAAACAAGCAAACAAACAAAAAACTTAAAAAACCCACAAAAACAAAAACCCAAACCAATGGCCTGTATCTAGAATAGGTTTCATCTTCTTATCAGAGGTTTTACAAGAGCACGTGCCTCATTGGTTAGCACCAGGTATCAGCTGATGACTCACTCTGGGACAGTTCCCAGGAAAAAAAACAGGAGCAGAAAGCAGACTAGTAATAACCTGCACAAACAGGCTTCTTCTCTCCACTGCATGAAAGATCAATAGTGCAGTTCAAGACAACATAGAAAAAGGCATCTGAATCTTTGAATGCATTTCCGTAATGTTTCTGTCATTGTGATCTCGAAAGTCATATTAAAAAAATGAAAATCAACCAACCAGAACAAACAAACAAAACAAAAACACAAAAAATAATCTACTAATGAAAGATACTTTCCATAGCGTATGGCAAACAGGTATACAGGTTGTAAGGTAAATAGGTATACAGGTGTAGGACCAGAGAAATTATCGCATTTACAAAGGAGTAATGAAATTAAGAGTTTACCCATATCTTGGGCTCACAAAAGGGCTCCAAGAGGGAGGATCTCTAGATAGAGATCCTTCCCCCTTGGGAGTCAGCCCTTAAATGGTGTCTAGGAGGGGTGGAGCCAGGCTCCTCCCCTTCTGGTCACTCAGGTGAAATTGCATTCACCTGTGCCCCTGTGGCTGACTCAGTGCTCACCTCAGGTGGTCAATCAGAGGTTCAGGCTGTGATTCAACAGTTCCCATATACATAGGTAGAAATCATTGTGACTGCATAAGAACCATGTAGGGTCACTATTCTTCCCTTAAACTGCTTATTTTAATGCTTGCTGTTGAAAGTATTTTTTCCACGGCATAATGCTGATGAGAATCTAGCCTTGGTCACCTTTCTTGGGAACAGTATTACAGCAGAGAGCTTTATAACAAGGGAAGGAAGGAAGAATGCTTACTCACCCTCTCCCAGTTTTGAGCAGGGAAGTTTTGTGTCTATGCAGTTGATTTAGATTTCAGATGTGATTCTCCCAGGTATTGATATCTGTGCTAACACTAGCACACACAGAAACCCAGGGACTGTATAATAAAACTAAGGTACAGGGGGCAGTGCCTGAACAAAGGCGATTGTGTGGAACTAGATGCTGCAGTGTTTTTTTCCCAAATTTCATCTGAGGATTTTTATATTTGACCACAGACAGCACAGAAAATAGAGGTGAAAACCCAGGCCAGTGGGCACAGGTTGGGGAGGTTAAGAGAAAACAATTGAGTTTTTAAACTGAATGAATACACTGGAATTTACAGAAGACCCATTTCAGGCTTTTCTTAGTACATCTCTCCATAGAAGTATGTGAGCAGTTTCTATTTAGAAACTCATTATGGAGGAAATGCCTTTATTAAGTGGCTCCTTCATACATCTAGTCTAGTTTGAAGTGCCTGGTATCATGCACACTGCCAGCCAGGCAGATCCGCAACCCATTCACATCCAGGTGCAGGGCTTCAAGATAAAATTCTCAACCCTTAAAGCTGGAATAAACAGTAGGTAAAAGAAAGTAGAAAGATGACAGAAGACAAACTCAATAGCAAAGAGCAGGTTTGCAGGTGTTCCTATGGCTTCATTTCCCTATAGACACCAACTATTTGCCCTGCACAAAGGTTAAAATGATGCAAAGCAAGTGCAGTGAATTACTGTGAAGTAAAGCATTTATATTAACTGGAGAGAGGACTTGGCACCAAGATCATATATAGCTATGAACTGGAAAACACAGCCACAGACCAGTACAGTACTTAACTTTGACATTACCCTCTCCAAGTAGAAATGCCATAATGACTGCTATGATCTATTAATATTAAAGAGTTTGGGAATATTTGTAAACTGAGCATTGTGCGTGAGTAATGTTCTTCTAACCTGGAATTCACAACGCTTATGGTACCACTGTAAATCAGCACTTTGGTGAAAGGTGATGATGGTGAAAACAAGGGTTTTGCAGAAACCTTTTCTCTTTAAATTTTTCCAGTCAGGTAAAAATCAGTGAACGTCTCACAAGTTCTTACTACACTCTATACCGACTTGTTAGAATGCAGAGACTGCTGACATCTCTTCCATTCCACAGATAGTATATGCAAACAGCAAAATTTAAAATCAAAGTTAGTAAAAAAAAAGGCAATAAAAATACTGAAGTATAACAAGATCTTTTGTTTGTTTGTTTTTTATTACTTTTTAATTATCCTTCTTGCAATATAGCATTTTTATTGAAATACTGTCACATGCCACAGGAAGCATCTAGACATCTCAAAACTCACAGTTTACTAAAGAAACAGAGTATTTAACTTAATTAATCAAATGACATGCAGTCTTATGACAAGTTAAGCTTTACTGAGACATCTCTCTCCTACAGAAAAATTCTTAGCCCTCCAGTGACAGAGAAAATCAGGCTGGTAGAGGCACTGACCACAGAAGGATTCAATTCAAACTGCACAGGAGCTTAATCTCTGGAAAAATCAGGCCACAAGAATACATTAAATGTTGGAGCACTGTTCGGTTGGCTGAGAAGAGGCATCATATATTTAGAGATCTTGCTTTCAGCTGTCAGGTCATTGGTGTCAGTTTTAGAAAGTACCAAACAGAAAGAAATACCTTTCTAAATAAAATAATTTTACCAGCCCTTAAAAATAATTGCAAAACATTTTCTATATAACTTTCCATAATTCTTCAGAAGACACACAGTGATTACAAGTCTTACTCCTTGAAAATTAAGTACTTAATGGACCACAAGTACAGTTACTTTTGAAAGTTTTCTCTGATGTTCATTTTCTTCTTTGAAAAACTGACTAAGGAGTTTCCAAGCACCCTCAAAAGGCAAACTGATTTTGTAATGCAAGACAAATGAACTATTTATTTTAATACAACAAAGGTGGTACATGCCCTTATGCTCATTGAGCACAGAGCTGTTGCAAAGTTATCACTTCCTTCTTAGGAAACGTGGCTTGGTGGATTACATGGAAGCCATCCTAGTAAGTCTACTGTTCTCAGAAGCACACAATCAGAAGTACACAAATGGAGAACGATCAGTTATGTTTTCATTCATATCTAAGTAGAAACAGATGAAACTGAACTCACATCTGCTTCAAAAGCAATCAAATCACAGGCACCGCCTTACTTGTGAGATTATATTATAATTTAACCTTTGATTCAGGGAGTACCTTAGGGGAACAGCTTTGCCACCAGACAACTGTAGGAAACTGAGACAGTCAGTACGTTGCATGCCATGCAAAAAATGTAGCCACTTGAGGCAAAATCAACTGGGGTTTGAGGTCAACGCACACAATTAAAAATTAACCATCAGTGAATTAAGGACACCACATTTCTTGGATGGAAACAATGCTTTAGGGTTTAACAGGCATTTGTTTCTCGCTTCTGATCAACTGTCCTGTGATTTCATGAAGAAAAATCCTAGAAAAACTTGTAAATGTGCTGTTTGTTTTTCTGCATTCATTAAAAATATTGCAATAGATAGTTTATTGTTGATGTGTAGCATTCACCAAAATCATACAGATAGAAAAGCGTAGTTCAGAGCATCACAGAAAATCATAACCAGAACAGATCTAATAGAGGCTTTTCAGGCTATTCCCTATTTGCCCAGCCAGCAAAGAAAAACAGCAGCTCCAAGTGACAAGGCAGGTGAAAAGCTTGCAGAGGTCCTCAGAATGGCCTATCATCTATCATGTCAGCAGCTCTCAGGCACACATATTTGATAGGCAAGGGGAAAAAACTTGATGCCCAGGGCAAAAATCTTTTGAAAAAAAGTAAACAAGTTGTGGCATATAAAATCTGCAGGTACTTTGACTTTACTGATTAGGGTGGGGAAATAAGATGTGACAGGAACAGAAAACAACATGGAACATCATTCTAAGGGAGGAGAGGAGGTCTTTAACGAGAGTCCTGTCAGCTGCATGGCTCAAGGTGTTCCCCTGAGGTAACATAAAGACCCTTAGAGATGACGTCTTTGTCAGAACAACACTGCAGCTGTTTGGTGCCTTCCATGGTCTGGGCAGGCTGGGAGAAGGTTTGCTGCAGAATAAAGCAGCAAATGCACTTTACCAACACAAGTGAAGCCTGAAGATTTGGCAGTGTCTCCCCAAGTGATGTTAAGTCCCCAGTGACAGTGTCAGTTTGCTGCTCTTCTAATAGCGGGTTTCCTTCTTTCCAGAAAGCAGCACAGACAATACAGGTGATTCATTTATGACCTATACCACTAAGAATCAAAGTGCAATGATTGAGATGTTGGAATTTTCAGTGGAATCAAAGTGGCTGAGCCGCCTTCCCAAAAACAACCAAACAAACCGAACAAAAAAGCAAAAAACTCCCCTCAAAACACACACACACACAAAACCCAAAAAAACAACAAAACCCACAAAAAACACTAGCCACCACTTGCCTTCTCTAGTCATCTCTGTTGTATTTGGGAGGAGATTATATGTCTTTATCCCAGTCAGCAAAAGAAAGAGTGATGATTAATATTCAATAAAAGGGTTGAAAGAAGTGCTTAAATTCTGCAAGTTTTTACCTATCCAAAACCTAGGTTTACATCCTGGAACAGAGAAGGTTAAAAAGAACTCATATCCACTCATGACCTGTTGAAATTTTCAGCCTGCTGTATTAACACAAACTATTACCAACTACAACCTGTACTAACGGGCCAAGGAGAAAAATGGAGTGGCACATGAGCTAAGGCACACAGTGTTAAGTCTTTCCTGCTCCTGAAGACATGGTGTAGGCAGACACTGACTGTAATTGCAGTGTGTGCCATGGTTAAACCTATCATTAAACACAAATCAGGACTCTAATTTGGGTGAACAGAAAAAAAGCAGTTGTGCTAATCTTGGAACCATGCTACTGTCACTGTCCACACAGGAAGACAGTGATGGGCTAGATCTGGTGTCTTATCATTCAGGTACTCAACTCATTTTTTTCCACAGCTCAATCAAAAAATAGTGTGTGATACACGCGTTCAGCCAGCTGATTAACAGGTTCTTGGGCTGCACTCCATTGTACAACACAGACATGCCCTTAATCAGAATAGAGTCAATGAGCAAGGAAGAATATCTGATTACACGTCACAGCTTCACTGTTTTGGATTTTTTCTATGCTATGATAAACAGAAAAAACACAGAATCCCTCCAAAGCAGATTTTCAGACAAAGCATGCACAGAACTAGCAAACAAACAACATTTTTGAAAAACATCGCTTACTGAAAAGACACCGGGATAATGTACTTGATTAAATACTGCAAATGATCAAACCCCAGAATTACTGTCCCCCAGTACTTTCCTGAATTTCTCCCTTTGTTTTATTTTGGGCCAAAAATACTTTAAATACTACACTGTATATACTTAAACTATAACTATGAAACAATACATGCATTTGTTTTGGTTTAATCTAGCAGGCAGCTCAGCACCACACAGCTGTTCAATCACCCCACCCAACAGAGACATGGGGGAGAAAACTGGAAAAAGTTAAAATGCATGAGTGGACATAAAGCCAATTGAATAGGACAGAAAAGGAAAATATAAGAAGAAGAATGATAAAGGAGTATACAGAGCAAGTGATGCATAATGCAATTGCTCACCAACCACCTACCACTGCCCAACCAGTCTCCAAAAAAGCGACTGCCTTCTGTGCCAGCTCCCCGAGTTTTATTGTTCAGTATGACACCAAAATAGTACAGGACATTCCCTTGGCCAGTTTGGATAAGCTGTTGTGGTCCTGCCCCCTCCCAGCTCCTTGGGTACCCACAGCCTCCTCACTGACAGGGTAGCATAAGATGATGAAACATCCTTGGCTTACTTGCACTGTTCTGCAACAACTAAAACATTAGTGTGTTATCAACATTATTCTCATCCCAAATCCTAAACATGCCAAAATAACAGCCACTATGAAGAAAATTAACTCTATCTCATCCAAAATCAGAACAATAGTCTGCTTCTTATGCTTACTGTTTTCCCAACTGAATTACATTTCACATGAGGTCCTGGCTATGGGTGACCCCTTTATGGGTGATAAACTGTAGTGGAAGGAGCTTCAGAAAAGATACAGATGGGCTGAATGAGAAAAAAGGAAAGAGTATGTCATGATGGTTGAGCTGCCAAGAAGATATCTTTTAAGTCCCTTAACAAAAAGATGATAATCACTTTCATTTCCCTCTGACTTCAAAGCATTGGAGGATGATTACCCCTGAAAGAAAAATTAACCTGCTAACATAGGCACTTTACATATACTGGCAAATATCACCAGATACCTTGAAATAGGCTGATAATTAATTGAGATGACAGCTGCAATCACTTCTAAGGAGTTTGTGAATTATGCCTTAAAATAAAAACTAGCACTCAGAAAGAAATACCAGCCCTGACATCGCACCAGCTGCCTACATTAGAAGATCTGGTCAACACAGGAGAACCATAGCTTCACAGAATCACAGAATGGTTTGGCTTGGAAGGGACCTTACAGATCATCTACTTCCAGTTCCACACTGTTGGCAGGAACACCTTCCATTATACTTGGTTAACCTGACTTAGAGAATTTCCAGGGATGGAGCATCCACAATTTCTCCAGGCAACCTGTTCCTGGACCTCAGAACCCTCATAGTGAAGAATTTCTTTCTAATATCTAATCTAAATCTACCCTCTTTTAGTTTAAACACATTAAACCCTTTTCCTATCATCACACTCTCTCACGGTCTCTCTTTAGCTTTCTTGTAGGGCTCTCTTTAGGTACTGGAAGGCTGCTATAAGGTATCCCCAGAGTCTTCTCTGCTCTAAACTGAATAACATCAACTATCTCAGTCTGTAGTCATGGGAGAGGTGTTCCAGCCCTCTGAAAAATCCCATAGCCCTCCTCTTGATCTTGATATCGAAGCCAAAACCTCCTTGAGCAAGATAAATCTGAGCAAGAGAGAACAATCTCCTGAAGTAGAGTGAGGTCCACAGAAGTTCAGTAATATATGGCAGATCCCAAAGGTAACAGAAGTTCCTGTTTGATAGTTATTGGGAAGAAGTAGGTGATTGATTCAGCAGGCAAAAGAGATGTGAAATGAACTACAACACTACTATATTTACTCTGCTTATTATAACCCCATTTATTCAGCTACCAGTCAAAAATTTATAGCTAAGAACCAAAATGTTTCTCTACCCTATTTTGCCATCATTTTCACTTTTTGTTCAATGCATTAATCTATTTTTCTAAACCACGGTTTGGTCTAAATTTCCTTACAATTTAAAAATCCAGTTACATTTGTAGTAAGGATATCACAATAGGGTGGACTCAGGCAAAAGGGGAATTAATTGTAATTGTCAACTTTTCTGAGCATGCTTGAAGTAGTAACCACATGCTGCCTTATTCCATGAATCCAGAAGACTGTTTGAGTAGGCAGTGTTATATTACTCCAGGGTGGGAGTGAAGTCATGGGGGAGAAGCAAGAACAGCTCACAGAGAAAAATTACCATTTTATATTTATTACTTTGGCTGGCTTAAGTACCACAGGAATAGACTCTCTAATGCATTTGAGTGCAATTCCCCAACAATTTGACTCTGTTGCTTTGTAAACTATTTTTAGGGAAAGTCTCAGAAGGCTGTTAAAGGCACAAGCCATCTGATTTTCAAAGGTTATTTTGGTGGTATATAAAAAGGATATAAATAACATGATATATCTCTTCAGATTAGATTGTTGCTTTGAATTCAGCTAGAAGATCAGAATCTGAGGAGAAAAATGCCCATTTTTAACATGCACATCATTTTTGTTCCATAAGCTTGAGTACACCTTTTCAGCAGGTTAGTCATTTTGGTTATCCATTGGCAACTGTACTGTGTGGATTCTTCATGCTTTTAAAACAAGGTATTATTCTAATGAAGCTATGGGACTGAACATATATAATTCCATAATTATAATGTACATGAGTTAATGACAAAAAAAAAAAAAAAACACAAAAAAACCAACAACAAAACAAAACAAAAAAGCCTAAAGAAATTCTGGTTCAGAGGGGATGTGCATGGGGAAAAAATGTAGACAGGCATAAGTTTGTCTCTAAAAGGATACCTCATCAAAATAACATCCTTTTCATGGAACAGCAAGGTACTTTAAGGTTCACTTCCCTGTGTCATATCTTTATTCATCCATAGAACATAGCCACTTGTCAGCATTCAGTTGTACCTCATCTTACAAGCTGGAAATCAAGTTATCCAGTATAAATACATACATTTCAGCTGCTTGGACCATACCACAGATTAATAGACTTGCAACACGAGCCCATTAGTACCTTGAAGATGTCTATGCATTCTTCCAGTTTATGCCCTAATAGCCATATCCTGCATGAACCAGATGCTAAGACTGAAAACTTGCTCTGTTTACTGACTTATGACTTTACAGTAATAGCTCAGAGATGCTTTCTGTTTAATAGTCTTTTCAATTTTTGTTGCTGAATCTTGGGCTTCAGATATTTCATGGCAATATTGGAGGATGCTCCAAGTCTGAGACCTCTGAATAGTCTCCTTTCCTACCTGCCATTTCACTGAGTATCAGAAAGCATCTTTCAGCCCACTCATGGCATCTGGCCATAACTGCTACATAGTACTTTATAAAAGATTTGTTTTGCTCCTTAAAGGATGTGATATTCTCTCCTAACAACTGAAAATAATTTCTCTGAGGAGCTTCTTTACTCCAGTGGAAATACACTGGGCATCTTTCTTCTGCCCCACATTGTAGTGGGATGTAGTCAACTTTTTTTTTTTGCTATTATACTGGGAAATTCTAACCCACAGTGACTGTAAACCCAACTGCAACATTAGCCCACACTATTTCAACATAAATCAGCAGTTTCAAGATCTGTTTCCTGTCTGGACACAATGAGCAATGGGCCCACGAAGTTCATCAGATAAGAATAGCCATATGAAATTGGCAATGTCATTGAGCCCTACAGAATCTGATGGGAACTACATGATCTCTGCCAGGCTGCAGAGGCCTTAGGACAACAGCTGCCTTCTCTAGAACGAGACATTAAGACAGCTGTGCCCTCTCCTAACTTTTGGTCTGTGAATTGATTCAGGGGTTAGATGAAGGTAGACAATTTTTACTTCAGTACCACACAGCACCATCTACGCTTGAATAATAGTACTAGAGCAGTTCTGTGGTAGACAGGGGACTGCAAACCAACCATATGGAACCACACATGAGCTGCAGGCAGTCCTGCCTTCCCAGGTGAGCAGCCCACTCCTCTGGGCAAGACTTTTATGTTTTGGGACCTATATACATGCTGCTGTCCTGGGAAAGTCAGTCAGACCCTACGCACTGTATCTTCTTTTTCTTCAAATGGAAAAAAAAAAAAAAAAAAAAAAAAAAAAACCCGAAACAATAGGAGCAGACTGGAAAGAGCTCACAATCAGACAGTCATCTAGAACAAATCGCTGTAGACAAAATGACTTCAGAGAGTTACACTGATTTAACTCAACTGTAACACACCAAATTACACAACAAAACCAGGAAATGCATTATTCTAGTATTGTTACTTTAACCAAAGCTCTCCCTGTTTTTTGACATCTACTAACCAATTATTTAAAAAAAAAAAAATAACAAATATACATGTAAATTATCCTATAACAAGATTAAACTATGTGTTAAATGCTTTCAAAGCAACACTGCATATAGATTTGTCTCAATGAGGAGCTACAAGATATGGTTTAGTAGCTTGTGGTAGTAATGGTAATGGGAGGACCGTTGGACTAGATGATCTTGTAGGTCCTTTCCAACCTTGTGATTCTGTGATCACTTGATGGTATAACTTAGTGCTTTAGAGCAGACCAAACCTTTTTTCCACTGCTTTTGTTCATTGTTTCATTCTCTTTAATTAGATTATTCCTTAAGGAATGGAGAGGAGACTTCATCTCTTAAACCTAAAAGTATTTAAACAATGCAGTCCCTTCTTCCACTGAACTTCTCACTTTTTATTTTCCTGCTCATTTAATGTCTTGTACTCATTTAACGTCAGGTTCATTCCATTCTTTGATGGAAGATGTCCCAGCACTGTCATTTAAATAGGAACTTCAAGAGAATGACACATTTTAATTGTTTCATGGTCATTAATTCCAGGCATTTTTGCAGCATTTATGAACTGGTATCTGCTTTAGCTTCCCATCTTCCAGCCTTCCAGAACATTTTTCTAAACCTCTCTTCACCACCAGTGTCTTCAAAGCTGTGTGAGATTAGCAACATCAAGAACGAAAAAGATCTTCCAGATGTTGTTCTTCAATCCATTGACATTTACATTTATACGGCAAAAATTCCAACACTTATAACATCAATGATTTTGTTGGTGTCTGATATACAACTGGCTACAGGGGAGAGGCATGGCAGATAATTGAAAAGATGTTCAAAAAAATAAAACTGTTTCTCACAAGAAAAAAACAAGCAGAACAAATCAAAGCGGTAATTTCGGGCCCCCATGAAAACCTCAAATGAATCAAGAAAGCCTTTTTAAAATTTATTATTCTCCTTTCATTTCCTCTTCCCTTCCTCCAGTTCTGTCCCAGACCATACATACTCAGAAAACATATTCAGATCATATCATGGAAACAACATTTACAAACAAGCAAAACAAAGAATAATGCAAAGATCAGCAGGTGATCTTGCTTCAAAAAAACTTCTCTACTTTCAGACTACTTTCAGAAGCTGTGTGCAATGAACTACTGACATCAGAGACATTTGCCATTTGAGGGTAAAAAAATAAGTCAAATGAAAAATGGCAGCAGTACTGTATATGAAGATAAATAATCAGTTTTAATCTTCCTGTTCAGGCTAGGAAGAAGTAACATCAGATACCTTCAGTATGTTAAAAGAAGACACTTCAGACACACTCTACAGCTTTTTCCCTCTCATCGTTTCCTCCTTAACATCCACAAGTATGGGAAAAGAGGAAGAAAAAACAGAGGTTTGGGAAAGTACGCATAGAAAATCAAGGTATCAACTGTTTCTTACGGAGATGAAAGGAAGCACAGAACAGAAGGATCAAATCTAATCAAGAAAGAAACCATACACCACAACACAATGGTCAAGTGTATATATCTTTAGTAAAGTATTTAACCCACACGAGAGTCTTAAAATATTTTGCTTCATCTGCAAATAGCTGTGAAGAATTTTTAAACATCCAGCCCATAGATTTTTCTCCTAGCCACAGATATGCACAATGTACATTCAATGACACTGCCTTTCACCTCTCATTTTCTGCTGGTTATCTCATTAAGCACTGGTTTCTGAAATTTCTTATATCTATTGTATTGTGAAGCAGAGCAGTTATTATATTTTTTCAGACTTATGAGAGATCTTTTAATGTATTACCTTGTATTGCCATTGGGTCTGAATTTTTTTAAACACTTTATGCAGAACAAAAGAGTAAAAGTGATCCAACAATTCTGAACCCCTTTCTAAACTTATTCAGTGAAAAGATGTTGGGTGACAGCTAGTACAGAGAAAACTGAAACACAGTCCTAATTTATATATCATCCAGGAAATACTTTTTGCTGGTTGATATTATGTGACCAGATTTTAAGAACGGGCTCTTTCCCATGACTTCAAGGAACAAAAAATAAAAGAATGAAATTTTTCTTTAAATCCACAATTACTTCAAACACAGCTTTTTGTAAAAGACTGAATTCACTTTTAGATTAGAAAATTAAGCACTTAATACTCCCTGCTCCAAACAGTACGTCTGAACATTTTCCTTTGGTCCAGCACATATTTTATAAATGAGTCCTCAGGATTTCATTCTTAAAAGGATGTTTTCTAAGAAAGCTAAAGAAAGCTAGAAATTAACCTCAAATTCATCTTTCAACTTTAAATTATAGTGGTCTTCACCGATTCCACAAGAAGTCAATAGTCCCATGGATAGCACGTTTAACTAGGGCTCAGATGATTGCAGGGTCAATTATCCCTGTCTTGTGAACATTTGTAGCCTCCTTTTGGAATTTGTTTATGCAAATCAATACTTCTGAAATAAAACCAGAAGAATAGCATTCATATTGCCATGAGCTGGTCAAGCATTTTGCTTATCTGATTATGATTTGTCAGTTTTTATGTAACCTTCCAGTATCATATGATTTTTTCTGAGCATAAACCAGGGAGCTACAGCCAAACAGAGTAGAAATATTTTGCTCTGAGTCAAGAAAAAATAAAATACATCAATTCTCCACATTTTTGATCATGTATTTGAGCTCATTACAAATCTGCATTCTGATCCCAAGGGCACTAAATAGTTTGACTTATCTATCAGATAAAAGTTAGACCTGTAATTAAATGAAAGTGCTAACCAGATGGATAACAGACTGGTGAATGACAGATGCCAAATCTGTTCTCATGAGGGTCCATACTACACAGCCAGTAAATAATTTTATTCACGCAACAGCAAGGAATTCTAAAATTCTGTTTCACTGCTTTCTTTACTGTCCAATCCACTCTGAAACTGAGATTTTCTCAGAACATATACCTTGAAGCACTTCTTTACTATAATTGCAAGCCCTAGCAAAGATCTTGCCACAGCCATTTCTTTTTAGTAAATGAGATTCAAATGTTAAATAAGGAATTCAAATACAGTCATTTCTGTCCCCTTATCCTCCCTACCTGTCCAGCATCTGGTATGTCCCTTACGCACTGAATTAAAAGATGGCCTCTAACCACAGCCAAAGGATGGCTAGTGGCCTTTGTATCCATTTGATACACAAGGGAAGGAAGGAGTATCAGCGCTACCTTTAGTGGCTGTTGGTGGTCTGAGGTGGTGGACAGGCCATTGCGCTGACTCAGCAGCCTAGGTGTCACACAGGTCAGTCAGGAATACAAGCGCTTTACAAATGCCACTGAACATGCTGTGGTATGCATCTTGCAAAACTGCCAGTGGCCACAGCCAAGAGAGCTAACGTGATCACACAAAACACAGATAGTAAAACCTTTACTTTAAAATTGTAGTGAAAATCAATTGGAAAAATAAGAATGTATACCTCAGAATTCCAAAGGGAGAGCCAATTTTGTATACAGAAAGATTCTATATAAACAAGAAACAGATGAGACAGAATTTTCAGGAAGTTCTTACAAAACCAACAAGAAATAGCTACAGTGAAGGTGGGATGGTTTATGGTGTGTGTCGGATGTACTTATATTGTAGACTCCTAATTTTGATTGGACCATTCAAGTTATTAGCAAATATATCCTTCTCAAGGAAAACTATTGCTTTACTGAGTGGCCCCAAAGTCAGAACTCAGCTCCAGGGCTGTGGAGATCCATGCAGAAGTAGGAGCAGCAGCATGGTGGAAGCACTGTATCTTTACACTCAAGCAACAGTCAGTTTCTGCTCCCCTTAGCTCAGTGCCTCATGCATTATTTGATGAACTGACCCATTCAAATGAAGTAAAGCTGTTCAAGTAGCTAGAGATTACATGCAGCATGAAAAAGGGTGGAAGAATTCATCGAACTCACTGACTGAATGAAAAGCTCAATGGTGCAGTGTGTGTAAGCACAAAGCAAAATTCAGATCCTTAATTGCTACATTTTCTTCAAGGCTCACATGCAACAACAGGATATACACTAAGCTATAACTTCAAACATGCTACGGCAAAACAAGTTGTTTTTTGTTTTGTTTACTTCCATTTTACCACATAAATTAATGGCTTTTGGAAGTCTTAAACTGAAAGAAAGGAGGACACAGAGAATACATAACTGTTAAATGTATTTTTGGTTCTGCAAGCTTCAGTGTGATTCTAGTGTCATCTCCACCTTGAACTTCCACCAGCTATTTTAATTACTTGCCCAAATTCTCAGAGACTGCATAATTTCATAACCTGTGGGCTAGTAAAAACAAAGATCAGAGAGCTCTTCCACTTAAAAAACTGTAAACTCTCCCCAAGGGGCTTTTCTTCTTTGGCCTGCTGTGAGAAAAGCCAAGTTACAAGGAAGCAAATAAGGATGCTCAGCACTTAGCTGAATCAAGAGCTGGAATCCAGTCCTGCTCTCAGCAAACATTTTAATAGCAGCAGGATTGAGATGCAGAGTGGCAAACTAACAATACTTTCATTAGTTAAATGCTAATTGCCCTTGCAGTACATATCATGCCAAGCAAGGAAGGGATGAGCAAGGCTTATCACTGCACAGCAGCCACCAGCACAGTCAGGCTTACAGGAGGGAAATCGGTGCCTGCAGTCTCCAGGTGATCCTCTGCCTCCCACAAGAAACTTCTCTCTATCTGCCCTAGGAAGAGCAGCTCCAGCTCGCTTGCCCTTTGTGATACTTGGACTGCCAAGTCCTAGCTTAACATAAAGGGCTGATAATATAAATAATATGAGCTACTTCCCACAGAGAACTGAACCACAAAGGAAAGAAAAGAAAAGCTATAAAATCAGGAAGGATTTCTTGGAGGTTTTTAGTTTGTTTGTTTTTAAGGAGAAAATGGGAAATAGAGAAGGATGGAGGAAACAAAGACATTTCCCATCATGAATGCTTGAATGCTGTACACACGATCTCATTGGTAATGGGTCAGTGCCTCCTGCTGTGCCTTGGGCAAGATGACTGTGATATATTATGTACTTTTAGTGGCTGTTGACATTGCAGAAAGCTTTTATTTCTGTCTCCCTCCCCATTTTCAACCTATATTTGTGGCTCTGTGTTAAGCCTATAAAATGAAGAACTTTGTAACAACCAGTTGTTTGCACTAGTAATTGGAAATTACATCATTTACCAGACAAAGACAAGCAACATTTATGAACCTTTTAACAAAAGAGGCTGAAAACTTAAGTACAAGTAAGAACATCTTTGATACATTTTTGTCAGTATTGCTGACAATGGGTACCAGTTCTTGTGACTCTTCTGGTGCCTGGAGCCATCAACTCACACCCAAACCACCTAAAAGGAACAGAAAGGCTTCCTTCACAGAATCACAGGGGTTGGAAGGGACCTCAAGAAGTCACCAAGTCCCCTACTAAAGCAGGTTCCTAAGGTTTCACAGGTAGGCATCCAGATGGATCTTGAATATCTCCATGGAAGGAGACTGCACAACCCCTTTGAGCAAACAGTTCCACAGCAGGAAGTGAAGAGCGAGCAGTGTAACAACCAAGAGAGTATATTTACCTTCAGTGACTCATTCATAAAACAGTTTGGAAAAAAAATCAGATACTGCCCTATCACTTTTCCTTTAGGCAAATTGCTGTTTCATGCAGTCACAAATATAAAACCCTAAGAGGGCTCAGCAGAGTGTTCTCATGCCTCTAATAAGAAGGCAGCAATCAGTTATATGCAAATAATAGAGTATAAATAACACAGCAAAAGAAATCAGTGTAATTGGAAAATACAGCATCACATTGGCAAAAAAATACAAGATTGTGACTACTAATGGCAAAAAGAAGTGAATTTTCTGCAGTACTAGTGACATGTCAGATTGTCATAGGACATCACAACAGAGAAATTTCATGAGGAAGCTTTCCCTAGTTAAACAGTAATTTATAATATTCATATGAATAGAAAACAGCATTAAAAAGGAATAGTATCTGCATATTTTGTATCTCATCCATTATCTGGCCTTATTATGGTGCCCATTGCTAACCAGGGAGAGATAAGAGAATCAAAAGCAATTGTTGGCTATTTTCATTGTGTTTATTACATAGTGCTCTCTATTTTCAGATCTTAAAACAAAATAGGACGCCATTTTAAATCATGTAAAAGATGAAACTCAATGCAAGATCCTCTCTCTCTCCTTCCCAGTGGAAAGGTTGGGTTATAAGACTTGGAGAATTTCAAAGGCTAGACTGCAGGCTATTGAGCTCCTAAGGAAAACTGTAGATGCTATAAATTTTAGCAAGAATGTACTGAAGAAAACACACATACTGCCTAAAATTATTTTTTTTCTAATTTGTAGTATATTAATACTTCATATGGTATTCTTCCTTCTCTGTGTTTATGAGCAAATAAACTTCTTCCATAGTATTAAAAAAAAAAAAAAAAAAAAAAAAAACGAGAGAGAGAGATCGTGGTATAATTCCTTTGTCTTGTCAAAGGTGCATAGAAAAATTCAGCTGTTGATCAAATATTTGCTGCTTTTAATGGAAAGTACCACTTCAGACAGTTGCCAAGAAAGGATTAGACTAGTTATTATTATTTTCTCAGCAGTATCTTTGGTAGAATCACTATTTTTGGTCGTTCCCAGCTTCTATTCAAAGAAAGAAGACTCTTCTGCTAGTAAAATTGCTAGCAGAAGACAGACAAAAAAGTAGAAGACTCCATGAGCTTTAGCTTAGGTCTGTGTAAGTGAATCTTACTACCTGGAAAGCACTTAGGCACTCTAGGAAAAGATATTACAGAACAGTCCTCACTTCATTTTTCCCAGAAAGGGACAGAAAATCTGTAATATACATGAAAGACAGCCCTTCTGGTTCATCCTCCATGAGATGTTGGGCTCAATACTAACAAAAATGAATGCAATTATTCGGCCTACGCTTTGAAACTTAAACTAAATGATTTAATGGCGCCTCATAACTTTTTAAAAAAGCAAAAAAACCTCAAACAAGCATACAAAAAAAAAATTCACATAAAAACCTACTATATCATTTCCCCTCCCCTACACTGTCTCCTCTTTATTCTGCTTCTCTCTTTGCATCTGTCTGCAATTTGATAAAAGGAATCACCAGAAGCTCTCTGCACATGCACAGTAAGAGCACTTGTATGTATTTACACCTTTTCCCCAACCAGAGCAAGAGAAACAGATGAGCTAAGGACATACATTAAGTCTCCTGACAAAGAGAAGTACTCAATGAAACTGAGTATTTATGGATATGGGCTGAGCAAAGGGACAGTAGTTAAAAACAGAACCCATGCTGTTACAGAAAATACAAAACCACCTATTGTATCTCTCACAGTTATCTATTTTTGTGTTTGTTTTTCTTTTTCCCTTCTGTATGCAAGGCTACTCTTTTTAAAAAACATCAGGGAGTCAAATAAAAATCCAAACGCATCTAAGCCACTGAAAAAAGCTCTGTACTCACTGGGTGGCATTTGCATTATAGGCATGCTATCCTTGACCACTCAGCAGTAAGGTACAACTGATGATGATCACAGCCTAAAAGTCATGCCCTGATCACAAGCCAGGTGATTAGATAAGGCAATGATTGACTGGTAAAAAGCTTTGGCTCATCTCTATCCTACCCTGCCTCTGAAATTCCAGCTCAAAAACACAGAGAACCCTGAGAATTTCTTACAGAGAATACCTCCCTCAGGCATCATGATTTTGTCTGGCTTATTCCTGAATCCAATTTTTCAAGCTCTCAACACCACATCCCAATCACAGACAGTAATAACCCATCAATATCTGTAAGAAATGCCAGCAAGATGTTTCCTAGTCAAGCATAAGGAAAAATAGTGAAATAAGGACAAAGTAGTGGCTGGAAATACTGAATGCTTAGATACAGGATGGAAAACTAAGGCCAAAAGCCTGGCTTCCACACATTCTAAAATGCAAAAATGAAAAGAGCAACGATAACATTAATAATTAAAATTGAATTAAAAGTAGTGTAAGTTAAGGCCAAGGGAGTATTTTTAGTTTATAAATTTTTTATTGTTTTTGATCAGTTAGAGACACAGAAGGCTGTGAATACAGAAATATGCATGCAAATGAAATGTATGTAGTAAGATGTCCTAACAGAGGACTTTTTTTTTTTTTTAATAAATGGCAAAAATTGCATAATTAATATAATAATAGATTAAGGACACAAGTAATGAGAATTATGTTTAAATAACTGCTCTGTAGACAAGGGTCGAAGAAGATTAAAAATACAACCTTGAAGCCAGGCTCTTATGTTGTCATATCCATAGCAATCACTGCAGAGTCATATTGCTCTAACTATCGCAGCCATGCATGCTTAGTCTAGCTCTGAATTATGTGGCATAGTACGTACTCAGACTGATTTGAATTATCCAGTATTTCTATGAGTCTTAAAGGGAACCTTTATTTCAGAAGAGCAATGGTTACTGTCATCTTTAGATTAGGAAAATTCATTGATTATATATTGATCTAATGGCAAATCAGAACTGGAGATTAGATTAGATAACTGGAGCAGAGAAAGCTCTGCACTCCCAAATCCTGCATGCTGACTTAGAGGAACAAGCCAAATTGCTGTGCCCACTTTCCCCTCTGCAGCACCAGCATTAGGGTAGCTTCTTCGTCACTCCTGCTATGGCCCAGCAATAAACAATATTTAACGTCATCAGTATTTGTCCCGCTCTTTAAATGTCAGAGGCTACATCTGAAAACTACTATGGAATTCAATGTCTAATAATATGGATAGTGCATTAGGTCTTTTCAAAAAGCACATTATTAGTATTTGGGCCATTAGCCAACCAATAGTTTATAAAGATATAATTACCTCTGACGCAGTTGTTACTAACCACATCCCCAGTCTGACAACTGGATCTGAGAAGGCCCAGTACAGAGGATCCTTCACAAATCTTCTGATTTTTGTGCAAGATGAGTGAAGATTCTGCCTGGAGCTGCAACCACAGCAATAGCAAATTAAAGATCATGTCTGATGTCCAGCTGCTTAAATACTTAAGAAATGTTGGCAGCATCATTATGGTAGTGAGAGCTTGATGGTAATGAGTATTTCATGTTCAATAAAGACTAACATAAATATTTTAAGTATTCATGTGAGAACAATATTAAGTCCACATGATGAGTCCTGCAAAAGATCCACTGGTCAGAGCTGCGACAATGTTCCAAGACCAAACTGAAGGACCAACTGCTGTATGCACTCACTTTGTAGTATATACAAGCAGAAGATTTGGACCTTTTTTTCCCCTGGGATGTGGACTGTTACTCTGAAATCATCAGAAAGTTGCACCAGGATTTATTCTTCCCCCTTTTTCCACTTTCCTTCCCCGTATCTGAGTCCCTGCATTATTCCCTCCTTGCAGGAAGACTGAAGTGCCAGCAAGACCACGAGAGGAGGAAGGAAGAGGTAATACTGAAAAGAATTAGTCTTTTCAAATAAACTCTGCCTATGCCAAGCATGATTTCACAGTCACCATAGTGAATCATGATCTTAGCTACTCCTCTAAGGAACTGCAGCACTTGAGTCACCCTGAGAATGTTATTCCTTGCTGAAAAATACACTTCCAGCCCTCTGGGCAAACAGCACTAACTTCTTTGCTAGGTGACCACACTGCTGCTATGAAATAAACCTTATCTCCAAGAGCCCTCACATGCACCTAAGAGGAAAGTTGTCACTGTGCGAGTGAGTTTATGTATCTGTGCTCTTCCCAATTCTGCAGCAAAGTGACAACAGAGTTTTATGTATACCTCATATGTCAAGTTTCATGTATCAAACATGGAGCTGGTAACAGAGGTACTAAGAGGCTATAAACTAGTCCTCCTCAGTCCTTGGAACATTTATCATCATTCATAAAGTGAATACCCATGCATCTCACTTCCAGAGCCTCAACAATCACATTAAGAAGACGGAATTAAATAAAAAATATATATTATTCTTCATGGCTACCAATAACACTTTCAAAATAAAAATCTTGGTGGCACATAGGTTGACGGCTTCATCTCAGAGCTGAGGAGTCATGCTACACTGATTTCTGTTTTTGTTTTCTTGTGGTACCTCAATGATTCTTGGTATTCATATGCTGCAAATAAGGTGTTTGCTGTAGATCTGACATAACTGCATGCCCTTACCTTCATGTTCTTTAGGAGAAGGAGACAAGTGAGAGTTCAAGAGGTAAGTTCATGTCACCTGAAAACATGCCCTTATTTTACATGTGCGATCTGTCCAAAAATCACAGCAGAGGAACATCAGCACTCAGATTTTTTTTATCCTGGAATAGGATGGCTGCACAGGGGCTTAGAGGTAACTTCAGTTTTCCAAACAAAAAGAGAAAGAAAAATTAAACTGCATGTGCAGATTTATTCTGAAAAGTAATGGCAAGAAACACAATTTTGACATGTACAAAAGCTGGGTTTATTATCCCCTGGAGAGAAGATGAGTGGAGAAGCTGACATTGGCTGCATAGTGACATTTCAGGATGGAAGGAAGGCATGTAGCCAATTAAGTCTAGCATTTGTACCCTGTAGTGTTTTTCCCCTCAAGTGATTATCTAACACTCTTTAGAATATGTTCACAGCTGCAGCTTCTATTTCTGCCATTAGTAAACTTTTCTACTCTTGTTTTAAAGGAACATGACCTAAACTTCCTTCCTGGTTTATTCTTTCTGTGATTTGGCAGGATTTGGGACCTCAAATGAAACAAACATTTTATTCCACTTGCTATTCTCAGCCCTCATCTAATTCATTTAAATTTTTCCCTTCCTATATTAAAATGAAGTCACTGTTAGCTGAATCGGGGCTTATTTATTTGTTATCCTTTGATTTCAAGCTTGCATTGGCAGCCATCTGGTTTCTAAAGTTACTCTACATGAAAACAAAAAGGTCAAATAAGTTTTGATCTATTTCATGTTATATTTGCTGCCTTTCTTTGTGTAGACATTTACCAGCTCCTTAGCCTTGAAAAAGAGATGTTTTCATAGGACTTCATTCTAAATTGACACAGGTTGGCTTTATTCTCTTGATCATAATACCACCAAATTATCCTCAGTATACTTAGTATGCTAGCATATCATGATGGTATGTATTATCTTTCTTTGCAAGTTACAGCTTCAGAACCTGAGACAACGCCAGGGTTCAGCCTATGTTCTCCTTAAAAACCAGGGAAGCTCTGAACCACCTTCTAATCTGCAGAGATTCTCAGCAACCCTTGCAACTTCACTTTAAATCGTATACAGCTGCTCCATCAGTGAAGAATCAACAGTAAGGCAGTGTGACTGAAGGACTAAACTCTTCTGACCAAGGAGTTTGTAGTGAGCCAGAAACTGAACTGATTCCTAGTTACTGGTCCAATAGCGTAAAGAAGAACTCAACTTCCTCCATAAATGTGAGAGCAGCTTTGCTGGAAAGCAGAAATCTTTCTTTTCTAGAAAACAGAAAAGCTCTGGATATTGACTTAGAATATCCCAAGTTGAAATGAACCCATAACAATCATTGAGTCCAACTCCTAACAGTGCATTAAAATAAAAACAAAGCACTGAAAGAATTATCCAGCCCTAAGAAGGGTTTCTAAATTGCTGGAGTTTGTTGCTCCTTTAAAAATTCAGCTTCAAAGTTTGTTCTTCGATGAGTGAGTATTCCCCAACAGTAAGTGTTCTTCAAGCAATTGCTTATGGGGATTACTTATTAACAGAATACACAGTAATGTATTTGACTCTATTTTTAAAAATTATCATTTATCCATTGGGGTATGCAAGAACTTTCCAGTAAGGAAAGAGCATATCATCCTCACATCGCTCCATACATGTTATTCAACCAAAACCTGAACCAAGATTATATTTCTGTTATACAAGTGGTAGAACCAAGGGCCACCTTGACGTCCTTCATGGATGTACCATTAGAAGACATAGGCTGAAACAACACAAGGATGTTGTAGATTGCTATGGCTACTCGATGATCAAAGTAGGCTTCAGGGTTGGGGTGTTCTTCTTTTGTTTTGTTTTTTCTGTTTTTCATTTTCTTAAGTCAGCTGTAAGAGATAACGAGATAAAACCCTAGGTACTCACCTGCTGACAGTTAGAATCATTTGTGTAAGGGTGTAAGAAGATTAGAGTAGATAAGTGCTTTTATAAGAGCTTTGTGAAAATGTGCAATAGACCTTACAGTGTATGCTGATATTCTAAGGTACTTTAGGGAACATTTTGAGTATATTCATACAAATTGCAATGGCTCCAGCATATAAAGCTGTGTAATCTGCAAGAGCCTGTTTCAGGAGAGTATTTGCAAATTTGTTCCTGCTTGTCATTGATGGTAAATTGCTGTCATTAAAGAGAATCCTATATAAAATTAATCTGGTGATTTTGTCCTGTTATAGGCTATGATTCCCCACGTACAGCAGATCCATACGCTTTTAGACTCTTTGGGGTAGAACTAAATATACAGGTTCGGCACATAAACATAATTGGTTTCATTTCTAGAAAGCATCTCCTAAATTTGTTCCTGAACTAAAGCACTTCTGAGGCAAAGCATAAAATGTAGTGTATTTGTTTGCATTCCCTGGGGGTTATCTCAGTGGTCCATTTCTCTGTTCTTTTCCTCCAACACGTTCTGTCCTATTTTCTTGTTCCACTTACAAAGCAAGTGACCATGAACAGATCTTGTCCTTCCTGAATTTCCTCTCCCCTATCTCATGCAGCACTCTATATCAGACAGAAAAAAGTTCCCAAGGAATAAAATTACCAAATATCTGAATTCCAAGATGGAAAAAAATAAATGTTTCCTGAATTTTAGGAATAGCTCTCAAAACACTACTGGAATCTCAAAGACAAATATACTCTATGTTAATGATCACTAATCGCTCATCACTGTTTGCTCCCCAGCATCAACGCCTTTTGGAATTTTAGTTCAAGTTGAAAACTAAAAATAACAGAGAATGCACAATTATACTGACAAAACACAACACATGTTGATATTCTAAAATATCCCTGGAGGCTCTATCTATTCCTTGTGAAAGCAAGCTCATATTGGAATAAAATATTAGTGCTTGTACTACTGGGAACTTCTGTCTTTCTTGCCAGAGAAACTAAAGACAGTTCTCTTCTTTCATCAATAAGACTTGACTAGAAACCCACTAGAAGAAGGAGATCTATGGGATGTGCTTCTAGTTTGGATTAGAGGTACAGAAAATATAGGAAAGCATCTTTGATATCATCTGTTCCACACTGCAGTAAATGTACTTAAGACTCACCAGTATAACCCTGGAGTTTATCGTGGCTTCAACAGCCATCAAGTCTCTCACTAGTTCAGTTGTTTGACAACCATCCCGGTATTTCCTCTCTGAATTTCTTCAACAAACAAGCAAACAGACTACAACAAAAACTAAACTAAATCACAAAACACACCACATAGTTCACTTAATAATGATCCAGTAACACTCCATCTCCATTTGTTTAACTTTTCTTTCATGAAGGGCCATTCCTATTACTGTCTATGCTCAAGACTCTTGTAAACTCAACTAGTTGAGTCAGACAACTGCTTTTCATACTAAAAGGTATACTTTAGAAGTCAGACACTGTTTAATTTTAAGTCAACAACAAAAGTATGGCCTAATTTAAGAGGAATAAAATTCAACAAAATACAGGTATTTCCTTTATATTAAAGTAGCGAGAGTACAAAGAAACAGTTTCTGCCAAAATTACAGGAGAAAATACAAGCTGTTTTCTGCCATTCTTCATTATTTCTGGGGAATAAAGAATAATTGGGAAAGAAGATGATGTAGTAATTATGTCATTAGCATGGAGAGGACCTCATCATAGTTCCACTTCCCCTGAAATGCTGCTGGCCAATGTTTTAGCTGCAGTTTGCCCACTCTTACAAGAAGCCCTAGCACAGCAAAACCCTTCTTGTGAAGCCTACAAAAAGGGATGCAGAGAGATAAAGAATCCGCTGATCCTGATGCTGCAGCAAATTGCTTGGTTTCCTGCTTCTCTTCTTCAGCCTACATCTAGGAAGTTAGAAAAGAAGGGTAATGTGGAAAGATATATCAGCTGGTAGAGGTAAACTACATCCGAAACTGGAAAATGAACAGTGAGGTGAGCCAAAGCAAGAGGAAAAATACTTTTTCTTAAAGAACATATTTTAATAGCCTGTGATTTTTCATTTTTGCTGACATTCAGTTCCTTCCCTCAGGGCATTACTCTACTATAAAGTGAAAAACAAAGTTTTCCAATAATCACAGAATTGTTGATGTTTTAAAGGACCTCTGGAGGTCATCTGGTCCAGTGTCCCTACTCAACCTTCAGCAGGTTTCCCAGGACCAAGGATTGATATATATTACAGTTTATAGATTTTTGTATAGATATCTGTCATTTCTATAACTGCATATATTGTATCTATCTATATATATCTTTAAGTATATATATCTATAAATTGTAATATATATGTATATATGTGCATATGTATTTGCATATTTCATACAGATAGACAGATATTCCACATACAGATGCTTAAAAATATATATATTAAAATATCTAAGTTAAAGACAAATACGTAACAACATATTTTGTGTAGATACATAGAGATTTTGTAGAGAAAGATACACAACAAAGTGCAGATAATATCAGGGCTCAAGCCTGATTCTTACTGTAGTCACCAAAGGAAGAGACTGTGGCCTTTTTGTTAAAAGCCCTAGAGCTGCACCTGCAATCATAGTGGGTAGCAAAAGGCTATGTTTAAATCAGCCACACAAGAGCTAGATCTCATAATACTGAACATACAAATGCTAAATCCTCTCAGCCTTAATGAATCCACTATTTTGTTTTATTCTATTTATTTTATCTTACTCTCATACAACCCTTGAGAAAGTCACAGTAATCTTTATTCATGCAGGTGGTGTTGCAAAATGTGATCTTTTTGTAAGCACACAGATACCCCAGAAATCAGAAATGGGACTTCATTCCAGCATTTTGTTAAGATAACAGGTTGTGCTTCATCGGAAAGTCACTTTAGTACCTAATAACCTACAGTAATACATTTACAACATATAAGAATGTGAGAGTGCTAGCATCTGTAAAAAAGGAGACAGTAACTATCTAACTGTTTACACAAGTTTGTGTGTTAGTAATTTTGTTTGTTTGTTTGTTTTATACAGGGAACTGATTGAATATTCTTATCTAACAGTAACTGTTCATTTGGGGATATACAGACCTCTGTAAATTTGATCTATAGCTGTGTCAGTTGAAAATCTAATATCCTTGCCCTGTGCAAGCTGGGATCTACTGAAACACTCGATTTTTCTGCCTCTCTTGCCTAAATATGAGTAAGGGCCTTCTGAGAATCAAACCAGATGTTAATAGCATTCTATGAATTGATATAAATCATACAAAAGATGCAGGTGGGTTTTTTGGTAGTACCTAGATGCAGCAACACTAAGACTGGTATCAGTTGTTATTTTCTTGTTGTCAGTTGTTGGTATGAGGCCAATAAATAAAGCCACTTATTGTATCGTTTTTAAGCTGGAGTTGCTTTGCAAACTGCAGCAGAAAGCAAGCATTAAGGTGCTAAAATTAGTTTGCAATGCAGTAGTAACAAATTAAAAATGGCATACTGTTACATCAAGCAGTGTACAGTTCTGCCAATTGATTTATGAGGTCAAGAGTAAAAGAATTTATCACCTGGCATTATCTCTACCCAGATTTAATGCCTGCTCTGTCATCAATACACAAAAAAATATATACAGAAGTAGAGAAAGGTCTTTTCCAAAGACAAGGGCTGTTTACAAAGGAGTGTTTCTCTGTGAGACACCTTAATAAAATAACAGCCTCAGTGGCCTAAATCTCACAGCATAGTGAGCAATCTTTATGGTAGTGGCTTTTTGGCTCCAGACAAATATTTTTAAATTTGTTGTGAAATGACAAGAGGACTGTCATGTCACCTCCAGCCGTGAGGAACATATTAAGCTTTGGACTGCCTGGCATCTTTGTTCCCCCTTTCTGTCTCCTGGTAGCACAAAATTAATGGCAGATCGAGACCCTTTGCTGAAGTTCAGGACAACATGTTCACCATTAACTCAAAGTCTCCTTTCAAAAATAAGCACTGACAAAGGACAGAGAACTACTTTGGTTCCCATATAAAAAGTCATAGGAGAAGAGAGAAAGGGAAAAGCTAGTTCTTGATTTATGGTGAGGCTTCATCTTTTTTTTTTTTTTTTCTATTTTTTTTATTATTTTATTTTTAAGTTCTCTAATGTAAGAACCGTTGCCAAGTCTCACCTCAGAGATGTCTGCACTCCAATGACAGATAAATACTTCCCTCTCTACTGTATGCTGAATGCATTCCAATACTTCCTGGATTTGAAAAAGGGTTATAAACAAAAGGGGTTATTATATTAGCATTTGTCTGAAGAGAGACAAATAAGTATGTGTTCAGGAGACTATAGTGATAACCAGATTTACTCTCGTTGTAATCTTTAATATAAGAATGATCTTTAATTTTCACTATGTAGAAATGCTCATAATATGATCATAGATGCTCAAAATACCAGAAGTTCTAATTCACAGTCTTATGATAGATAATGAATACCCTATTTACTGCTCAAAGTCTGTAAAATTAATTGCTGGAAAAATATCAGGTAATTCACACTAAAAAAAAAAAAAAAATAGGAATTTCAGAGATTTTATTAAAATCCAGTAAAAAAGTTTCAACATTACCTCATTTATAATTATGCTAAACAGAAATTACTATCACAGTTGCAAATCCATTGTCAAAAGTCAGCAAAAGTCTTTAATTTTTTAAACTGTAGGTGTCTCTTTATGACCTACTGAACTCAAAAACTGCTTAGGGTCATATAAAACATTGTGGTCTGGCTGGGGCAGCTTAAGGCTGTTTTGCGTGCTTTGCTGAGTTATATTCTGCTGCACACTGTAAAACACCTGAACTTTGCTACTGGCCGGTCTATACCTAATTAAAAGTCTTAATCTCTGAACACACTCAAGAGTTTGCAAAAGACCAGCTTTGGCTTTAGCTCATTTCTAATTACAAATCATACAGTTTTAATGGAGTACAGCCAAGTGCAGTACCCTCCTGCTGTCTGTCACTACACAATCATTCAAGTGAAAATAATGATTTAAATATATTTTTAATTAAAAACTATTCAAAAATGTTAAGGGACCTGGGTATGGAGATTTTTGCTTTCTATTTGCTCATTTTAAGTAGTAACAAAACAAGTGTGAATGTCACTTTAAACTGCATTTCAGAGACCTTGAAACACAAATGATACTGTAGTCCAAAGTAATGGTATGTTGGAAATTTTTAAATTCATTGTCAAATGATGAGGACTGTCATGTCACCATGACAAGCTAGACACTTCTCATTTCATCTAGTAGGGGCCTTTGCTCATGCTTAATTTTGCTACTAAACCCAAACATTCCATAATAATATGAAAACAAATTTATTTCTCATAGTAACTGTACTCAGAGGAAAACATACAGTTGTTATTTTGTATGCAGAATTAGTTTTCTCCCATATGTACTGTGAAATGGGACTAAAAAAGTTTCACAGGCACTATGGCAGTTAAGGAAAATGAAAACAACTGAACATATGCCCATTAGTTTCCATTTAATAAGTTTTTATCTCAAAAGTGGCTGCTGTTCAGCAATGCGGATTCCATGTCAGATTTTGAAACAAAGCCTGAGAAAATTTTATACCCAGAGAGAGTCAGTAATTTTAGCAAGTATTTGTCTAATGTACAGCACAGACTTGTAACCTATTTCCACATCCTACCAAATCTTTATGTTGCCACTGCTGAAAAAGATTAGATTATTACGTACCTTTCTAAATAATAATACCAACTTTCTTTTTCTTTCAGTGTGCAAAAAGAGTCAAAATTTGCCTTCAGTTCTCAAGGAAAGAAAGAGTAAGCAGTACCCCCATAGCACTGAAATTGTCCCCTACGGTGATCTCTGAAGTAAAGTTTCCTCCTTACCCAGAAGAGTAAATGAAATCATAGTCAATGTCTTCAGTCTCACCATTTTCACCTAGGCTGCTCAGACTCTTACTCAAATCTTGCAGAAAAATCCTTTCTAAGATCTGCAGTTGGAACCCTGAAGCATTAAGGTGTCCAACTACATGCAGCAATGTGGCACAATACAGGGCCCTGGAAAACAATCTTACCCATAATATCATGTAGATTGTCTTCAGAAGGGTATAATTTGGACAAAAAGGGTTGTGTTTTTAGACACACTGTGTGCTGAAGGAGGGCTGGAAATACAGGGAATACCTTTTTTTCCCCATCAAATACACATCTACCTTTCTACTTGTAACTATCTTTTGCACTGGGTGAACACAATGAGGATGTATTCTGTGACTGTCCATACTGCCTCATTCAAGGAAAACCCAAAGATCCTTCTCTAAAAGAGAAAGAAAGAGAGAGAAAGAGAGAGAAAGCATTCCACTTGAAATCCCACACAGCACTAGGCGTTAGAGCATTTCTAATGCAACTAAATTAATATATCTGTTGATCTGCAAGAAAAAGAAAGGTGAAGTAGTAGTGTCCATGCGTAAGTAATTGAGACATCATTACCACATATGTAAGAGGCGTGAGTAAACTAAACTCTCACCCTTTGATATAGAAACTCAGTGTTTTGAACTATTTACTAGCTGATTTGTATTGGCACAGGTACACTTAGAATATTGTTGAGGTTCCCTGATGTACTCTAACTTACTGCATGAGCTGGGGTTTGGACTAGATGGTCTCCAGAGGTCCCTTCTAACCTCAACCATTCTGTATGTGCACATATGATTTACTTCCAGTAAGAGTGGGAGCCACTGAGCACATCTCATTGGTTACTTCTGCTTGAAGAAAGAGGTTTAAGAAAGCAAGTGAATCTCCAAGACTAGTTTTTCATCTCATCAGTTATCATTTTATCTGGCCTTTATTACTTTTGTATCCCATGATATTGATATTTTCAGGCTTCTCTAAGAAGCCCCAGCAGCAGAAGAGGTCACAGTGCCATACAAATACTACTGCTTTTGAATAACTTATTTCTAATTTCTGCATTTTAAAACATGTCTCTATGCTGTGGATACCACTTTTCCTTCCTCCATTCACAAATGATATTTTATTATGCTGTTGAATTTCAAGAAAAATATTTTAGCAGAGAGCTTGCAAAGATGCTGAAGACCCAACAGAATATAGAGGCATATAACTGCATAGATCCCAGCGAGGAGGGGAAGTAGGGAGAATATCACTAGATACAGAGATTAACTGAACAAAAAATTATACAGAGTAAAGGCTAAATATCTGAGGAATCTGACAATACATCCAGATACTTGATAGGACAAAGGGTAACAACTTTAAAACTAAGGAGGGTAGGCTTAGATTAGATATAAGAAATTCTTCCCTATGACGGTAGAACAGGCTGCCCAGAGAAGCTATGGATGACCCATCTCTGATAGTGTTCAGTGTCAAGTTGGATGGGCCCCTCGGGAGCCTGATCGGGTGGAAAGCGTCCCTGTCCATAGCAGAGGGTTGGAACTGGGTGGTCCTTAAGGTCAATACCAACCCAAAACATTCTATGATCTTTATTCTGTTTGAATCACTTGTTCATTTCCAGTACTTCATGTTTTTACCTTAAAAGTATTACAATTAACATATTAATGAACAAACAGGAGAGGACTTCAGGCACTTCCTTGCACTGGACATTGTTTTGAAGACCCTTTTCCAGCAGTGACCAAAACTGAACTGTTTTCTCTATGCTTAGAGGTGTTTCAATCCCAAAAGGTGCAAAGTAACACAGGTGGCAAGTGGTTCCAACTTTCCTGCACCACTTCTTACCCAAACAAGAAAAGTCTTATCCAGGCTGTTTATCTGCCACCTTTTCCAAAATGATTTTAGATCCCATCAAAACAGGAAATCTTTTAGTGAGTATGAGAAAGTTGGAACTACAGCTGAGCTGATGTTAAAGTGCAGAATCTTTGCTTATGTCTAAGTTTGCAAAGAGAGGTACACATTGTGAATAATCTTTCTACAGACAGTGGGCGAGTTACACTAAAGAATTTTCTGGCTGTGCAGAGACTCAGTAATAGGTGCTCTTGTCTTTAGTCTTCTTGCTCTCCTATCTGAAATAATAGGTAGTCTCCTAGACTTTACTGCCTAGAGATCATCTGGGCAAACAAACCTTCCTTATCAAATGAAAGCAATGCAACCAAATACCAATAAGATACGAAGAAGGAAAAAGGCAAAATGTGGTCCCAGTGGAAAAATAGACATGATCGATTTGAAAGACCAACACATATGAAAAACAAAAGTTACCTTTTAAATCTTTGCTTATATGTTTCCAGAAAGGTATACAAATGACAAATATCTATGTAACTGTACCTAGTGCTTGCAGGAGTATGTTTTCAGGAAAAGGTTCAATTGATATTTTATTACCCAGATTACCGAGACATGACAGGTATCATTTTTCAATATACTGTAGCACTTATGCTCAGGGCCAGTGGACAGCTGTAGCAGAAGCCTTTGAGAACTCCAGAGTCCCATGAAGGCAGTTAAAGACTGTACATACATATATATATATATATATATATATATATATTAAGGTTTGCCTGGTAGCTGTTTCTCTGGTCAATTCACAGATGAATTGACCAGAAGTATGTAACCTGTGACTGCAGGATGGCCCTGTAATAGGATGCCTAAACATCACTGAAGCTTTCTCCCTTTGCCAAGTGTTTTTCTTCTGCTTCTGTGTATTTTATCATCCAGGAACATCCTCTCTTATTCAGCATAGCACAAGTAATAACATGAACAATGTCCTTCAGGGCTGAAGCTTGTGTGCAAACACTAATTAACTTACAAGGCATCCCACCCTAAGGGATGCAGGATGTAGATACAGGAGTTAGTGGCTTGGAGAAAGATTAAATTTATATTATGCATGTGGATGTAATATATTTACATATTTCCACATACCTCCACAGGAAAGTTCCAAAGATATTCAAACCGCTATTGACGGTTTTATCTGGGCTAAAAACAGATATTCCTTCTTAGGAAATTGGAATACTGACAATATATAGCAACCCAAATACTCAGTGTGTCTCTAAGTTCAGCAAAGCAGGTGTGGTTTTTCTTTTTTGTTTTTCCTTTTTGTTTGTTTTCTTTTGCTGATGATGGACAGAGGAGAAGAGGAAGGAAGAGGGAAAAGATCAAAACCCAGAATGACATGTGTCAAAGTAGCATTACTGAGCACGACTCATGAAACAGAAATGCTCAGAAGTATTAGTCATGAATCTCAGTACTTAGGAAAACAAGCTACTAGTCCACCAGATGTCAAACCCATCATTTTGATGCCTAATTCCCATACAAAAGGTTCAAAAAATTAGGATAGTGCCATATTCTGGTTTTCTTTTTGTCTTCTTCACATTTCCACTTTCCACAGCATCCCACTGAAGAGACAAGGCCAAAATTATTGCAGTCTATAAGTTGATACTGATGAAGATCTTTGCACAAACTCTTTGTTAAAAGTGAGCTGCCTTAACAAAATCCCACTCTTAAATCTATCCTACATCACTCCCACCGTGTACTTATGCACTGTTCATTCCCCACATGAAAAACTTTATATATTTCCACAGAATACCTTGTTTTGTATGACTTGACTGCCATTCTTTTTAGATTGCTTTACTTCTTAGACCAAAAGCCATGAACAGTTCATGAAAATTCTATCATAATTCCCTGGGTACAGTGGCATCTGTTAAAAGATACCCAGATACCTCAGATCTTATTCCTCCTGCTCCTGCCTGTCCTTCTGTAACAGCAGATATCACAGACTCCTGTGATAAGCAGTCCTTGCACTTGCTCTGGATAGACTCTCCCTCTTAAACTCTTCCCTTTTTCCAATGCCAATTAATAGAAACCGAAATCATTTGAGAAACACAATTCTGAATCAATTTGTTTTGTCTAATTATGAGCCTTGCAGAGGTCCACCTTTCCAAGGCAATGAATCTCCAATTAATAGAAAACTAAATCAAAAGATAGTACTGCATTAGTTTTCTATTGCACCTCTGGTCTTCCTCTGGTAAAACGTCACAAATAATACACGGTTTTCAAGCTTATGTGCTGCCACAAAGCACTGTTTGCTGCAGACATGCACTACTCACCTCTTTTTGTTGTTTAAATGCCCAAGGCTAACAAATCAGTACACATAATGGGAAAAACCGATTAGCATTCTTGCCTCTATCAGGATACAGCCAGCGTGTAGTACCTCTGCTGACACAAAGCAGGAATACTTGAGGATGCTTACTAAACACAGCAGCACCACTTCTGGAGTAAAAGTTGGCTTCATGCGAGTAAGGACACCATAGGCTGAGCATAGCTGAAATATTCCATATGGTGTTTAATTAGTCAGGGTTGGTGGATACCCCTGCTGATTAGCTGTCACAGTTTGAATGTCTTGGACCAAAGCAAACATGTATGGAAAAAATAGCACTGCATATGAAATAAATTCCAAATGTTTCTGCCTAAAGTTTGCCTGTCTGAAATCTCTCACCATTGAAGAGAATGCAGTCCTGAATATTCCTGGCTGTGGTAGATGATGTTAATTTTTCTCTCAGGACAAATTTATGAAACAAAGTTGTAGGTCCTCAGAGATATGCAAAGCCATGTGGAAAACTATGAGGTCTTAAACTGTTACTCACAAAGTCCCAGAAGTTCCTTTTGCTGGTCACATGATCTGAGTGGTAGATTAATAGTTATGCAGGTGAGTAAAAAAAAAGTAAAACTATGAACTTGTATTTCTATCCATTATTCACAATAATCCTGCAAAACATTTCTGAATACCCAAATTAAATTTTCCATTAGAAGTTTTTATATTTTTAGCTGAAATTTTACAAAGGCAGGCCATCAAAGATCCCTTTGGAGTACCCATAAACTAAGATCTGCTAATTTGTAATGTTTTATTTTTCTTACTGTCACTGCATCCAGTTTGTATGTATAAGAGTGGAAAATGTCAAATAATTCTGGCCTCAGGCACAGCTTATGAGGAATGCTGGAGAAGTAATGTCTTTAGACAATGCAACCTCCATCATCTATAAAAAGAATTCCAAGTAGAATAGTTGCAAGGAAAAAAAGTAAAAATATTATGAAATGGCAAAAAATAATAATATGGTTATGGGTGACCTTATCCAGCTTTGTATTGTTTAACTTTTCTGATACAATTCTTAAAGACAGGAGACTGGAATATTCCCACAGGATCTGTGCGCTTTAGTCAACATGGGGATTGGCCAAGCAGTCAATCATTACTCTGGTGTATCTCCACGCTATATGTCTACTTATGGCTTGAACTATTCTTAAAACAGAATGATTTATTATCCCTTGGGCTTTTCTATTGCACTCCTTGAGACTGTGCCTGAAAAGGAGTTAACATTCACAGCCTGCAAGGGAAGCAGAAGTGTTCTCTGCATTCTACAGATGGGCAACAGAAGCACAAAGATATTAAGACTGAAGCTGCTTTTCTCTACAGTTCTCAACTGGACACTGACTTTTTTCCTTCAGAGTACTCTGGAGTAGACTCCAGTCTGGAGTACAGAGCTCCAAGAGATTCACATAGAGATGAAAGAGCTCCAACCTTAGACACTGTGAATGGAATATATGAAACAATGGAGGGTAATACCTTACCAGCTGTGAAAAGAACAACTTGAAAATGCTTTTTCCAACATCATATAGGATTTATATTGAAAAAAGGAAGAAAATACATTTTTATAGGGCAATATTCAAAGCTATGATCCAAGAAGCCATAACTGATCTCCCTGCAGCTGCCGCCCATCTGATTTACAATGCACACTTAAGAGAATTAATTCTGTCATTCTGTAGTTTCTGGTTTTTTTTGTTTTTTTGGTTTTTTTTTTTCCCCTCCAACTTCTGTCCCTTTACTTGGTATATAGCTTATTGGCTTTGTTGTGTGTCTATGTGTGGTTGCCATGGTTTTTAAGAGGGCAAACTCAGAATTTATCCCAAGGCATCAGACTGGTCATCAGTAGGGTTGTAACCTTCACATCAGCCACACAAACCTCTGCTGTTTTAGATAAAAGGCTGATAGTATGAATAGTCTATCACTGCTTACACAGATCAGGTTTAGAGGGCAACAATATTAGCACTATTTTTCTGACTGCTCTGAATATTGCAATAGAGAGTTGTTTTCCATTATGTGTGTATATATAAGTATACACACATATACACACATAATGGAAAACAATTATAGGCATTTCTTTTTTTTCCCCCAGCACCACGCAAAGTTTGTTTGGAGCAATGTCATACTCATTTTGTGGTGCCTTACTGAAAGACACCTTCAGCTGATCTTAAGAAATCACAGCCCTTTCAACTTCTATAAGAGCATGTACTTGCTTGCATAACCCTTTTCATTTTCCCATATAGACAGACTATTCGCTCCCTCTTAGCTTGCTATTTGCTCACTCTTGCTTTCTCTTTATGTCTGTCTTCTCACAAATCTAGAGGACAAAGACAGGAGAGAGACTTTGGTGTTCCCATAAACCCTGCAAGGAAGCCAGTTACTGCTGGATAAGAGATAACAAGGCTTTTGTGACTGCACTAGCTAATCCCCCACCATCTTCAGCCCCTTACTTTGTTTATAACTTTTTTTTTTTTTTTTTTTTTAAGCATGATTTGCTGCAGCAATGACAAAACAAGACTAGCCTTTTCCACAGGAAAGCAAGAAGTATGCTCAGGCACAGTAGAAGATGGAACTGAAAGTCAGCCAATGTAAAAACAGCCTACATTTATTTTTGTCTTACTCATTCTTGTTTGCAAAGTCCTCTTTTCTGGACACAATAACTCCCCTTCCTAATGCCAACATTCTTGTCATTTATTGAACAAAGCCTGTCTCAGCTCTGTCTATCTGCCTATTTTGCCGATACAGATTAATGATTTGACAGATTACTGTTCTTTAATGATATACAAACTGTAATCGAAACCATGTCAGATTTTCAACAATAGCACAGCAGAAAATTAAAGCACCCACATAACTTTGTTTCTCAGTGAAATTAAAGGTCAAGTCAATAAAAGGTTAAGCTGACTAGTATGAATTATTATAATAACATTCTTAACCTGTCACAAGATCAATAATTGGTGTCATCATTCATTTTCTAAAACTAAAGACACTAACACTATTATTCTAGTAAGAGAGGAAGATAAAATATGAACTTCCTGTCACGCCTATTTTATTAAATTGGGAAGTTTCAAACTCAAATCAGTAAAAGAAACAACAACAAAAAACAACAATGACATCAAAGATAAAATATTCTGCGCCTACATAGCAATGATCGTTTGATTAATGATATATTGGTAAGCTACGGTACACTTTACAGAGCTTAAATTGAGAGTAACTGTTTTTTCAATATATTTATCTTAATGTTCTTTGCAGTTTTAAGAATGTGATACCTTTTAATTCCTGAGTATTTTTTCTTGGCTGGTAGAAATTATCATACATTTTATCTTTTGAACTCATTACAGGCTGTCAGAAAAACAGAATGGGCTTGATTTTTCAGTTCTGCACATTTGCAGAGTTGTAAAATTACAACAGAGATGTGGATGTTAAGTAGTAGTACACCATTTTTAAGAGTTACTGTTTCTTTCCTGTTCATTTTGCTTACTAATTTTAAAAACTTCTCATTCTGCAGGTGTGAATGACCCTGCTTTGTTCAAGTCAGTATGCAACCCAGCCAAGTGTTTGCTCTTTCACAGAGACATCTGAGTTTTGCTTTCCCAGTTGTTCGCTTGCTTCAGCTAAAGGTCACACAGAATTGGCTTGCCTACACTTAAAAGAATTTCCCAGGAGAGCTATATGGGCCAGGGAAGACCAGAGTTTTTACTATCAAAAGCTTTCTTTTGATACTGGGACTTAAAATAGTGCCTCACATTGCACTAGTCTACTAACACAAAGGCAGAGTACAGGTGACTTTAGTAGGACATGTACATATAAGTATATGTACAGCTGCATCACTTACATATACAACTTTTTGAGCAGTAGATAAATAGAACAAAGGAGGAATTCATGTGTTGCCAGAAAAGAAATTCAGAACAAAGGGAAACAAAGTTTTGGGAGACTGAAGCTAAAATTCCATACCTGTGGAAGGCAAAGGTGAAATAGACCCAAAATCACGCAGAGCAGCTTAGAAAAAGAACCAAATGGATCTTCAGTAAAATACTTCTGCAGTAGATTATGTGATATGTGTCATGAGATTTTGAATAAGCAAAGGGGAAACAGGGAAATATGAAAGATGGGAACTGCATTGTAGTGAATACTAAAATGTATTCATGACAGAGAAATGCAGTCCCTATATTAAAGCAAGGTCATATACTAAAACACAGATGAATTAGGAACGTGATTTGCATTTGGTACTACTACCATCTCATATTTTATGTCTATATTTTTGTCTTACAGACCTGACAAACATCAAGCCCTTCCAAGCAAAAATCCTAATCCAGCATCCAAAATTTGAAAGAAAACCAAGAAAAGGAGAGACAGTTCTGTTTAGCACGCTTGTGGGTGATATACAGACGGTGATGTAGCATCACTCTGCATCAGAAATGTGGCATCTGAAACAGCGATATCAAGTTCCAGGACTTGTTTTCATGTTTGCCAGCTGCAACATGCATTTAGAACTGTAAAAAGGCTATTTGTTCAGAAAGAGCTTTGATGTAGCCAAGACTTCATAAAATTTATTCAAATCTGGTCATTAGTTCTAGTTATCCACTCAAAAAGAAAGTTTCTTTTACACACTTATATATGCTACTTTCATTTCAAAAACATTTCAAAAAATGTCCTTAATGTTTGTAAAAGGGACTAAGAGATCCACCAGTAATCATGCATAATCAAAACTGTTTCACTATTCAGATGTCTACAAATTTTCTTATGATTCTTCAAGAAAAAAAAGATATATCTTTCTAAATGATCCCATAAAAACATCTGTCCATATCCAAGCAGTTCCAGACGAAGGCCTGTGTGTCCATACTTCTTGAGTAGGTACAAAATCACAAAAGTTCAGTCTAGCCAATCTAGTTTCTGACTGAAACAAGAGAATTTTTCCAGAGGCAGTAAGTAATCTAGAAACCATATTCAGTAGTTATAATCGGTATTTCACATATCTGTATAAGCTAAAAATGAAATATTCAAACAAGAATTCATACCTGAAGGGCATAACAGACCACTGCAAACAATGAAATAGATTTACTGTAGCTGGATTTTATTCAAGCATTTGATATAGGAATTCTGCCTTGCTAACTTAATTCAAATTGACTTGAATATGAACGAAAATTACATGGACAATATATTAACAGAAAAAATCTGTAAAAAAAAAAAGTGTAGTAATAAATGTGACTGTACAAAGCTGGAAAAACACTCAGTGTAATGATACGTAGTTGACTCTCTTAATTTTCATTTGTGTTCAGGGGATGGGCAGTAAGTACCTTTATACACAGAAAATACATACACTTTCTCTTATACGCAGACACTGTAACAAACTGGAAGATCATGTAAATTCCAGCATGATACTACAAAGGGATTCAAAGACTGAAAGCTGATGATACATCTCAAGAAACTGTGAGCTAATGCCAAATATTACTAGTAAGAAATCTAGAATACAGTGGTCCAGAAGGCAAAGTAGGGGTACCAGAGAACACTATTTTAGAAATAAATTTTCAGTGTTGTATGCTGGCAAGAATACACCATATTTTGAGGGATGCACAGACTGAGGTGATACAGTCTGATACAGACACAGTAAAGCATAGAGGACTGGCCAAGATAAGCCTGGAATATTGCATTCGGTTCTGTGCTCCTCAGTATCTAATTCTGACACGTAGGGAATTCAGAGAGGAGAAAAGAAAGCATTGCCTAAAAGTAGTAATATCTAGGCCACAAGTCTATTGAAGCCAATGACAGGCACCTACATACCTTTGAGGATCAGGCCCTCAATCATGTACAGAAAGATTTGCTTACGAAGAAAGATTAAAAGGTCTAAATATGAACAGTTCAGCCAAGTTCTGACTAAAGGGAAACGTGATAACTGCCTATAAATATTTGAAGGGTATAAACATTAAGAAGGGCGATGAATTATTTAGATTGGTACAAGGGATATAACGAGGAGTAATGGGATGAAATTAAGAAAGTGAAAATTTAGGCTGCTCCCTGACAGGGATGTATATTTCATCTGTGAAATAATTTACACTGAACATCACAAAAAACTTCTTCAATGTGAAATGTATTAACCTGTTACAATCTCCCAACAATAATGCCAGAAGTCCCATTATTTTGGGACTGCTAAACTAAAATAGAACAGTATGAGAAAATGAATATAGGACTATCTAGCACTGGCCAGGAGACTCTGGAGGACTCAACAAATGTTAAATGATCTGAATGATCATTCCCTCCTTTGACTTCTGAGACTTTTCTTAGCTTTCCTACCCAAGAATACCACAGCATAATCTTTGCAATGAGGTAAAACGGGAAAGACAATTTTGGAAGTGGATAAAATTTGAGAGGGAAGACGTTCTCACTTTCAACTACAGCTCCTACCCAGAAAGTAAAAGGCAGAAAAATAACTACCCTGAGAGAAGCACACCAGCATTTACAATCAGAATTAGGACAGATTAACAACCAAGGCAGTGGCGGGGGATGGGAAGGAAAGATTTACCAGAAAATGAACTTGTATATCACAAAAATACCATTTAGGAAACAATCTCATGCCTCTACGTTTGGCATGCAAAATTTTGCAATTTCATCACTTGGCTTGTGCTTGTTCAAGCATGACACACTAGAAGTGAAACCCATCTGAGTTAGAGCATGACCTTGTCTATTCACAAAACAGTGCAGTGCTGTGGAGAAGCAGAACTGCACTACCCAAAGGAATTTCATTGCAAGTGCAGAAAAAAACAGCTTTAGAATCTAAATACAGCTTTCTTTCATCTCTACTAGAAGCAATCAACTAAAACTGCAGATCCCATTTCCATTCTCTCCATGATGGATTTGCCATCATAGTATCACTATTTGTTATGTCAAATTTTGAAAAGAATTCAGCAAATAGGCTCTCGGAAAGAGTATAATATTAGTTTGCTTAGAAAAAGAGAAAAAAAAGCAACAACACAAGAAGGCCAAATATCTCAGCAAAACATAGGGGAAATATATAAGATTACTCTGAGTGGAGAGAGATAGGAAGAATAGTCAGCTATTTGAACTCCACTGTGGGAGAAAAATGATTCTACTTTTAAATAATTCCATTACTTTTTATAGGCAATTAAAATGGAAGGGAATAATACTCAATATATCTCAAGCACTCAAATCCAAGAAGTGGATCCTGAAGCTTTTAGAGAATTCTTCATAGGCTTGATCTTGCAACACAGAAGATAGGGAATCAAGTAGAAGCATCTCTCATAAGCACAAACACTTCAGTTAGTTATCCTGCACTACAGAAGTCTCACCAAACTGTCATTTTCATGCATAGGTATGTGAGCTCATTTTTAATCACTTCCCTGAATGTAGCATTTTCAAGACAACAAAGAAACACTAATTACTGGAATGAACTTCTAGAAACTAAACAGTCATATGCAAGTTTTTGCTGTATTTGAGGCCAGCAGCAGACCTCTAATGGCTCAGGCTCTACACTAGATCATTGGAAACTCAGGGTGTCACCAATTAAGTCATAGATGTGCCTTTCTCCATCAAATCAAGTGCTGACCAGCCCAAACACTTCCCCTTTTGTGATAATCAATACATTAAAAAAATAGCACTATTACAGTTTAAGGACAATATTTACTACTCCGACCTAATTAACCCTGACCAAACCACTAGCAGCAATCTGCCTTTGTGTCTTGGTTTTTTTCCCCTTCCATTTTTCAATGTTACTCTAAAGGGCCTGTGTACTAAAGTTGATTTATTTAAATACAGGTTTTTCTTTCAAAGAACTGTAGGTAAGCATGATGAGTGAAACGTGACAAAAATGAACTCAGTAACGTTTAGTTAAGACTATATATTGCAAGAGGAAGAGCAAGCAAACCTATTATGAGTTCTCTCCTTATAATGGTTGTAGTTGGAGAAATATTTTGTTAATTCTACAATCATAATCTGTATCTATTGCTCTGACATACTTTTTTGTAATCACCTACATGTGTTTTTAGATATCCAAATCAACTACATCTGTATGAGCAAATCTTACCCTGATTTAAATTCATGCATACTTGGAGAAGCCAATGAGCCAAATTCCACTTAGTTCTACCAGCATTACATTCAGAGGACATAATTGGTCTCCGTGGCTTTGCTCCAGAGCATGGAATATGCCTTAACACAATTCCACAGCCTATAAATCTGGATGGAATATGTCTCATGCAGTAAACAGTGAAACATACTGTTAGGATAAATTTTATGACACCTTTGCAGATTTTCTTTCTGACTCCAAAATTTGAGAGATCACGAACAAGAAAGCTGAGTAGAATTTCTTGATTTTCACCCTTTATTTCTTTTGCAAATCACACAAGCAATACAACCACCACTGCCCTGAAGGCCAGCCTAGAAAAGCAGGTTCCTCAGACAACTAGCATTTGTTCATACAGAGGAGGATCCCACCATTGACCACGCTGAGTATGTGGTTCTATCAGTAGGAAAGGCAAATGGAGCAATACCACTAGGGACACAGTCAAGAGCACATGCTCTCAGAACTACCATCTGATTGAACTCCACAAAAGTATAGCACCAGCTGCCACTTTCCTTTAAAAAGGTTAGAAAATGGAGCAGGAAGAAGAGGCTAACAAAACTCAGGCACATATTTTCTTTCTATTCCAATCAGTAGTTGAAGTATTTCAAAATCAGAATTTTGGAGAGGCATCTGCCATTTCTTCTAGTGTGATGTGGTCACTTTGTCACTTATTTTCACTTAACAAGCTGGACAATAAGTGCAATGGAAATTATCCAAAACCTAGTATCCAAATCACCAGTAAAAAGCCCTTCTGAGAGATCATTATTGAGGATCTGCAAGTCACAAGGGGGCTAGAAGCTGCCTTTGGGAGCCCTAGCCTTGGGAAGCATCTCACCTTTGTTAGCTGGTATGATGCCCACAGAACAGCATTGTTACTCTCTGATGGATTGAGCATTGTAAGTGAGAAGAGCTCAACTCAGGATGACTGAATTTTCAAGTATTGTTAGTAAAATGCTGTGGCTGAAAATAATTTACAAACTAGGGACTAGGACACTCTTACAAGAGCAGCACATGAGTTCAAGCTCTTCAGACTGAGCTTAACTGTGAATTTATCTTTTCCATAACTATACAGATGAGTGATGTTGACTTCAAGTACCAAACAAGGGACTCCACATTCCTTTCAGTCTTTGTGTGTGGGCAATGGGTACTGGTGTCTTCATTTCTTTAAAGGAGTGCCTTTTTCCTCTACTACTTTGTCCTCTTTCGTTTAAAGGACATAGAGACTTACTATCAGGATGGATTCTAGAAAATGAATTGCAAAGAAAGGTTAAAGAAATTCTTTGAAAGCAAGAAATGGCAACTATTTCTCCCACCTCCCAGAGTTGTGTTAAACAAAGTCCTCAGTGAGCAGCCTCTGGCTAAACTACACAGGTAGGTCAGTGTACAGCTTGGTGATAGCCAGCTGATCCTAACAAGCAAACCAGCCTAGAGATTGGCAGGTTTTGTCAGCCTGTATTTCTGAGACATTTAGCTTTCTCAGTGTGTTGCACAGAGAAGCTAGATGTCTCTTCTCAAGGATCTAGAGCACAGTGCAGCAGCCAAATGCCTTAAACCTTGGGTTTTTACTCAGAGCTGTAGCAGATATCTGATTCTGTGCATCACCTGAACGTTTGTGTTGTATGCTATATAGTAATGAAAATATCAGAAATAAAATCTGATCATGAAAAACTCTAAAATACTTAATTGTTAACAAATATTAATTGGTAGATTGACTACAAAACTGAATGAAAATGCTAACATCTTTAAAAAACACAGAAACGAAAACATTTCTCAAGGAACTAATGACTTGAGTGCCTTTGTGTATAAAAACGGTGCCTAAATACTCTCACAAGATGTTATTCTGAGTACACAGAACACTGTTTTCAACTACAGATTCAATATTAGCATTAAATACCTAAGCACTATGTGAGAAATTGACTCTATTAACACAGAATTTGTAACAGGTGCACAATAGGCACTTCTGCAAAATTTTACAGATCTTCAATACACGTACAGATGATACATTAATAACTATGTACAGAATTTGGATAACTGCATGTTTTGCAAACAGTCCGCTGCGTATGTATGGTTTTCAGGTTAAGCTTCCTAAAAAGATTTTAGCTTCATCCACTAATAAAACCATGTCCCCCTCCTTTTTTTTTTTTTTCTAAAGACCATAGACACATGTAGAAAAAAAAGAAAAAGTTGATACCACAATATATTTTCTAACTTACTTTGTGTTAGCTTTTTTACTTGTTTTAACCCTATTATGTGATTTTTCTGCATCAGTCCATTACTAACTGTGTAAAATCAGCGCCTGATCAGTCCAGGCATCAAAAAACATTAAAATCACCAAACTAATATTTCTCCACCCTCCCACCTACTCTGGGAAAACTATCAAAGTTTCAAGAGGAAAGAGAAAGCCTTTGTCTTAGTGATATATCACCAGTAACTAAATGATGAATAAAAAGTCAACAGCATAATCCTCCTTTACTACAATATCCCTGATACGTACAGTCAGGTGCCAGTGTTCCTAGCACTGTATTGGGATCAGGTTCAGCTAAGAAAGCAATAAAATAAATTTACCTTCTCTGTCCAGACACTTTCAAAGGTCCACAAAAGAAATCCGCCTTGTTCTCTCACACAGCAGTGGCAGAGTCTGGACTCTTCCAAGACTCTACAGGAACAAGACAGAAGTGAAGCACTCACTTCTTACAGCCTCTCAGCACGGGCAGCTGCTGAGGGAGGCAAAGAGCTGCCAGCATTAAGGACAAGGCCTAGAAATGCACTTGACCTCTGAAAATACCTCATCCCCCGGGAAATGAAACAAAACAAAACAAACCAGTGAGCAAAATGCTGATCCCATGGCAGAGGGACTTCCATCAGCCTGGCCTCGACTCTGCTGTGGGCTCTCAGAGAGAATTTACTCAGCTAATGCTCCTGGCTTTGCCCTCTTTCCTCACTTCTGTGGTAAATAAAAGCAATCGCTAATTATCAACAAAAGATACTATGAGACACAGGAGCTGAAAACTACCTTTTAAAGGCAGACTTAAAGCAAAGGGCAAGCTATTAGCAACACAGCTTGAAGACCCATACAGAAAATTAGACAATTATGTGTCTTTCCTGGACAATTGCACCTGATTTCTGGAGAGTCTAAATTTGCCAATTAAAAACAAACCAACAAAAAAATAATTCTACCTTCTCCATTTGCAAGAAAAGCATTGTGGCATGAAAACAGTGTTTCTGCTTTCTGGCAGGGAAGCTCCAGCTCCACAGTTTTGCTTTTCAGAGGTTTCTCAAGCTACTGACATCACAACACACTGGGTTTTGCCACTGGCCACAAACATATCCCAGAATGCCGAAGGGCAGGGAAGCAATAAGGTTCAGAAACAACTCACACTGCTGCTCAAGAAAACTCCCAGCACAGAGACTGAACAGGAGCAAGGAGCACCAAGCATGTATAGAAACACCGAGGGAGATGGCAAAACAGCAGTTGAACACCATCATATCGGTAGCTGTCAATGGGGTACAAGTTGACAACTGCTTGCAACCTTCCTTTAAGTAGAAGGTGGCTATGAAGCAGCGGATGTAGAGACAGGAGAATGATCTGTGTTTAAAATAAAAATAAAATAAAAATAAAAATAAACCAATATTTGGTTTGGGGATAAGTTCAGCCAGTCAACTGAGGAGGGTAATGTGTAGCACCAAAAAGTTCATCACTCTAAGAAAGATCTCAGTGCCATTCTTTTCCAGAAACCTGTAGTTGTAGCAAGAAGAGTGATTTCTCACTAAACAGAATCTTTGACCAGTGACAACACTGCTATGTCCTATTTGTTCACAACTAGGAAATGTTTAGCATGCTTCCCATACATGTACATGAGCATTAAGTGTCACTGTTTTTACAAAGGGAAGGAAAATTTGAGAGAAGTGCAGAAAGGCAGAACACAAGATGTGCAAGTGGAGAGTGCATGGAGGGTATGAGAAGGTAAGAGAAAGGAATAGAGAGGGTCAAAGATGGATGAGGAAGAGAAAATAGACCCAGAAGGCAATTACGGTAAAGGTGGTAAAAAAGTTAGGATCAGGAAGCCCATAAATGTACTTACTGGAAAAAGAATAAATAAAATGGAGTAATGCCAAGAAAATTAAAAGGCTTTAAAAAGCAGCTGAGAAGAAAGAGGCTGCCAAGCTTCATTCATCAAATATTAGACACATTCCACCAGTATTTGTCAAATTTATTCAACAAACAATACTTACAGCCATAGTTGGCTAAATACTCTTCAGCAAACACAGATCAAGAAATACGATGTAAATTCATCAAATAATCTATCCTGCTACTATTTTTCTAGACATACAATCCTTTCCAAAAGTAGACTGTGCTGTTGTTAAATTTGTGAACTGTAATGAATAATATTTGAAGCAAGGACAGGTTATCTCTTTGCAGTTGAGATGCATATGGTCCTTTCAGTGGAAATGAGAACAAGATACTGGCAGCACTACAATTATACACCATACTAGGCAAACAATATACAACCTGTTATTTCTTTATTTATTTCTGTTATTTAGGCAAAGGTAATCTTGCTGTAATATGACTAGCCCTTTACCTAGTAAGAGTCAACTTCTGACATCCAGATTACTATAATTACACTCCTCTGGAGCTAAGTTCAATGTTGCAGTTATCAGCAGGTAATTTACCTCTCATCTGTTTAAATACATCAGTACTTTGTCAGGTTAGCCTTGTCCCTGTTATTGGAAGGGCATGTGATAATTAATTTTCACCTCAGTACGTATTCAAATTTTCAGTGCTGTTAAAAAGCAACATGTTTTCTTCCTCACATGTTTTTCATGCAAAAGTGTATTATGAATGAAGCACTGTTTTACAAACTGAAAAAAAAAAAAAACCCTAAGATTAAACATTAAGGTAAAGTTCAGATACAAAGTAAACCATCAAATGTTAGGAAAACACATCAACGTACAGATGACTAATTTATACTGTTTGTGTATATATGTTACAGTGCAATCTTTAATAACAAAATTGAAAAGGAAATTTCCACGTGACCCTTCCTTCTGTCAGTGCAGAAGCTGGATGTTGCTCTGGGACTGAATTAGCTATTCAATATTTCTTTTTATGCTCATCATTGAATGTGTAGTCTCACCTTATTTACTGCATAACATCCATACCCTGCTCTGAATACCTAATTATTAATTTCCTCATGGGTTTTTATGTGGCACTCATTAGCACAGTATATGATGTTTCACAAATATTAATGAATTTATTTTCCAACTCTGTTGAAAAGCAAATAACACTTTCCTCATGTTGCACTTAGAGAAAGGAGAATAAAGGCTGTGGGGATACCTTTGACCAGCATGAATTTGGGAGCTAGGGTGAGTTTAGAGCTGCAGCTCCTTAGAGTCCCACAAAGCCAGATCTCACTCAGCCACACCACACTGCTGTGCTGGAAGAGGTGCCAAGGGCTTGCTGACTCCATTCATCTCAGTTACAGCTTCCTGGGCTCAACAACCACCCAGGGCAGGCACCCTTGGCTGTCGATGGTCCAGGGAACACAGTGCCAAACTATCAACTGCTGCAGTGCATCCAACATCTCTAAATACTGCACTTAAAAGCATCCACCTGACTTCAGCTTTGTTGTGTCAGATGGAATTACAGTCCAAAACTGCTGAGAGAAAAACTGAGAGAGCAATCTATCACTAAACACTAATAAATCCCGGGAGCCTTCCATTTCTGGTACAGGTTCACTGAATCGTCTGATTTTGGATCCAGACCCTTGGTGCCTCCTGCTTCCCTTAATGAAAATCACTATGCTAATTCTCCACCTGCTGCCTGGCAGAATTGGAAATAGATTCCTTATAGCTTCTCTACAACTGGTATCTCTAGAAAAATACAAGTAGGGGAAAGGAGAGAGAAAATGCATCTACATATATTTGGGGAACAGAAGAGGTGGGAAAGACACAATTTATATGTGTAAATTGATGGTTGAAGTTATTTTCAAGGTTATTTTTGACTACATTTTCTCTTTTATGGTGATTTTTGTTTGTTTCCATCAGAAAGCACATGTAAGAAAAATGAAGCAAAAAAAGAAAAAATTACAAACTTCCAATGACCAACCCATAACATAGATCACTTACACATTTTTAAAGGCTTTTTGTCTCTCTAAGTACTAATATGAAGTCATACTGAACATGCCTATGTATGCAAAAGTATAGATATCAGTATGCCTGAACTCTTCAGCAGTTTGGATCCATTTTGAACTTTGCAGGACAGATTCTCAACATCAAATTCTTCTGCTTTTTTAACTTCAGTGTTGCAAAGCAACAACAGAGGGAATTTAACCATCCAGATGAGCACTTTGACATTTCAAAAAGCATTTATCTGTCACTCAGTGCCTATGTTTTCAATTAAAAAAAAAAAAAAGAGAGAGAAACTGGAATATATAATGATACTGGTGACTTTGCAGGCTGCCAAGGTGACTTTTTTAGGATGAAGGACCATTTGATCAAATGACAAATAGTACATTTCTGACCACAGCACCCTATAAGGACTAAAAAGATGATCTTGAGTCCAGCACCAAGCACACATAGGCATTTGAACACTCAAAGACCACGCATGCTTTTCATGAAAGTGACACGGTGCACACAGTAAAGACCATTGGATAAAAAGAATAAAACAGTCCTCCAGTATGTACAGAACTAAATCTACAGATTTATTTCTCAAGCAAAAACCTAGCTGATTTCTACACTCTGAAGTTTACTGATTCACACAGGGTAGAATGAAATCTTGAGAATTAGTTTCTCTAATAAACAGCTCAGCTTTCCATCAATCTGACATGAAGTGCAATCACTGCTCTAAAAAGCCAAAGTGCTGTGTGATGGAGAGACAGGAGGAGGAGATGCATCACCTCAGTAGTGATGGCTAGAGGCATTTTTCCAGCAGAGACCCAGGGAAGGCATTGTGTCTTCACAGGGTTGCTGAAAAACATCGCTTTTGGAAACTGTACAGAGTCTTTGTGGTATTTTTCTCTACCCCAGGGAAATCCTGCATGGGCATAACCATGTCTTTCCCTTGTTCAGACATGCCCTTGAGGATCATGCTGACAATGCTAATGGGTTTCACTCTTCCTTGTGCCCTAACAGAGGCATTTCAGCTGCTCTCCCACAGCAGCACAAGTCACAGGGTCTCTGAATCAGCACACAGCACCCCAGTATTTATTTATTTTTTTGTAATAGTATTTGTTTTGTTGTTTTTGCTTTTTGGGTTATTTTTGTTGTTGTTGTTGTTTTTAATTTTTATTATTTTATTATGTATATTTTTTCACCCAAGCAGTGTCAGCTATGCAGCTTTAGAAACCTAACTCTCATTTCCATTAGGAATATGTTTTCCACCTAAGCAGTTCAGATAATTAGAGTCAATCTGTTTTTTGGTTGTTGTTGTTGTTTTTTCTTTTTCTCCCCAGCGAGGTATTAAGTTTCTCTCATTTTCCTTCTCATCTCCAGCTACTGGATTTAATGTATTTCCAGGTCAGTTCCCATATAGCTCTAACACTTTCTACTCCACTTGCTAAGGAAATTCAGCAAATACTACTCAGCCAGCTTGCTCATGCTGCTTTATGGCATGCTGTGGTCATTCATTCTCAGCTGACCTGTGTATTCAAGATAAACACAAGGTAGGTGCTCTGCTTTAAAGCCCAGAATCACTCAGTGGACCTACTAGTCTATTATCTTTTCAAATCAAACACACTACAGCATGGTTCCATAAGCAGCATTCCCTCTTCATCTGCTCCCACTTTTAAGGACAGGTTGGCAACCATCTAGGTCCAGCATTTTAATTTAATTCTATTCTCTTTCTACCTTCGCTTAAAACAAAATACCCTCATCTGTATTACAATACTTTGTCTTAAATTTCCCCTCTGGTTGCATAGCCACTCCCATGCCATCCACACCACACCTCCACTCTCATGGCTGGGGCCCAAGGCAGCTGGGCTTCCCTCCTCTCCCACAAGAAAGGTGCCAGTACCTCCTGTATTCCTCCCATGTATTCTAGGGCAGCACTCCCTGGGCATTTACCTTTTCATTCCCCACCAGAAGCAAGAGTCCAAGTAGGAAGCCTCCTTTGAACTCTTCCACAACCACATATGTAAAGGTACAAATCACTTGTTAAATATCTTTGTAGGAGAAAAGAAAACAGCATGAATTACAGGTGATCCAAGCACATAATCTATTGGATATCATTATAATGAAATGCCATAAATACTCGTTAGTTGGGATTTTATTTTGCTTTTTCTCACAGACCAGAAAAGTTTGCTTGCTGGCAATTGCCCGTTTTAAAATGTTAGAATTTTTTTTCTTCCTTTCAACAGACAACTACTTCTCACCTTGGAAAGTTTCTAATTAAAAGTTAGGTTTCTCTCTCTTTCCCTTTCCAAAGTACCATAAATTATAAATAACTGACTAGTCTTTCACCATCTCTAATGCAAAAAAACTAATATACTTTTCCAGTTTTTCCAACTTTGCTGTCAGAGGGACTTTTTACATTCGAGTTGGAAAGAGACGGGCTGCTCAAGAAATCTGATGAAATCCCCAAACCAAAAAAGTTGTGTCCCTTATCTACACAGCACATACATTATGAAATCAGCTGCAATGCAATCAAGGTCCACTACATGATATGTGCTCCTTAAAATGACTTTCCCCATGATGCACGCAGTTTCGAGCACAAGGTAATGCAGTGTTCATGCTAGTTTAGTCCTGGGCCTCTCTGAAGCAGATACTGCTAATCATTTCAGACTGTATTGAATTGAACATAAGATTTTCAATATGATGTTTATAGTTTTCCAGTGAAGGTAAAGGTGGGATACCAATACATTTTACTGAGTAGTACAGTAGATTGCCCTTGAAATAGGGAGTGGATATGAAAGAGGAAGCTAACTACATTCTTCTCATTAAAAATCTGTTTCTGCATCATAGTAAGTGTTCTGTCTTCAGGGAGAGTAATGAAAGGGCTCAGCCCCTTATTTATTCATCATGTGTGCAGCAATGAAGTTGTTGCTTACACCAGGCTGCCTCCGAGCCCTGCCCTATCCCAGTGTCAGAGCTGTGTACTAGCAGTAGGAAAATGAGCTACATTTTACCTGGACCTAGTCCAGGTAAACCTCTGAATTCAGACTGGAAGAATCAACTGAATGTACATGTGTAGTGACAGAATTGACTGGTCAGTGCATGTTCAGTGAGGAAAAGCACTCATAACTGCAGATGGCTCATCCTACACTTCTTCACTGTGCAACACCAAATTGACAGGCTCACAAGAACAGTCATGCTCATGTGATTTTAGCATCTCTGCTTTCAAGCAGATGAGGCAGAGGGGCCTTGGGGATCACACCTCCTCAGCATCTCTCCCACTCCTGTCCCAAGTCTCTTTAGAACTTCTTGTGTCCATACATGCCCATCTTCAGTATTCATATGCTGAACTGAAGGGATGCTCTCAGCCTCCCTGTCCCTCTCCTCTGGGTTCCTCCTGAGGTATTCACCTACCCCTTTGCACCCTTCCCCCTTGCACTAGCACCCCTAAGATCCTGACCCACACCTCTCAGTAGTGCATCTCACATCCAGACTGTGTTCTCCCATGCTCAATGATGGGATCCACAAGTTCTTTTTAACCAGAGCCAAGGACTTGTGGCAAGCTATTTAGAGAGAATGAGATTGCCTCTTCCCCATCTTATGCATCCCTTCCTCTTCATACTGTCCTTCCCCTGCCAAGTTTGTCCATGTAGTACATTCTCCCACCCAAAGCCTTCCTCCTTAGTCTGTTGTTCTGGGGAGAAGCTGATCAAAAAAATCCCAGGGTGACAGAACAGTGGATTTGCTCATTGAGAGCTGGGGGCTTACTAACAGCACTTTGTATTTTGTGTTTTAAAAATGTTAAACATTATTTGTAGAATAGTTACAACAGCTGTAATAGTTGCACATTGTCAACCTTCAGATCCCCATCAAACATGGGACCTAAAGCTTTGATTTAGCAAGTATCATTCCTTTTGTTTAACAGATGGCAAAAACTAAGTGACAACTTGCATGAATTTGAGTGGCTTTAAAAGAACCAACAAAAGACAACTGAGATTTCTTTTTTAGTTCTCAGTTTATATTGCTTCCCTTCTTACAAGCACCAGTTTATTCCTGCACAAGATGTGGACTCTGTCATAAAAGTGAATGTACAATTAGAAAAAAAAATAGAAAGGGTTGCAGTTCCCATTGCATCTGCTCCTGCCCCAGCAACACCTGTAGACCAGATGTTCCCTGCCCTCAGATACACACCTTACTTTGCTTTAGGTAAAAGTCTGCCAGGTTTATCACAGCTGCCAGTTTAAAACTATCCTAGCTAACAGATGGTTATACCTGGACCTGCCTGCAAACTGCTCTACAATATCTAGTAGTGAAAACCTCTTTCATCATCACCACTCAGTGATCCCACAAGCCAAAGACTCCAAGCTATCTAAACTGAGCAATCTCTGATTTTACTTTTATTTTCAGTGAAAGTAACATCATTTTAGCAGCTCATCGCATTTGAGTTTACTCTGAAGGATTACACCTCTACTCTGCCTGCTCCCCATCTTCTTGATGAGGCTTTTTTTTAAGAGGACAGCAGCACAGTAGTTCTGACAACTTATCAGTTCCCAGCAAAGGAAGTCACAGCAACCTCTGACTTCTCTTGAAGCTCTGCTGGTTGTACATTTCATTCTTCTGTTCAGCCCATTGACTTGCCTGCCTTATCTTGGATCTATAATTAACAGAGATTAAGGGAACTGATTGCAATGGCAAGTGTTTTTTTTTTTGGGGGGGGGGGGGGGGGGTTTTAGAAAAGGGAATAGAAGTGATCAGGTATGAGCTGAAAAGTAGGGTAAAAAGTTGAAGAATCAGCACAGTCTCCCTCTGTAGGTCATTCTGAGGAGGAGAAAGAACAGAATCAATGTATTTTGGCTCAGCAGTGATGGGAGTCAATCCATCAGACAAACTGATGGCAGTCAGTCAGGCTCTCACAGGCACCACCTGTCACTGCCAGCAAAATGTCACATTTCTGAATTCATTTCCATAGCAAGATCACAGTCCCCTTGGGGCAGAATTTAACAGTTTCACAGCTGCAAGAGCAATTTACTGAACAGGGGGAGAAAAGGAAGCATTGTGTTTAGTCTTTCAAAACAGGCAAACACATTCCTTCTATTGAATCTGCTATAGGATGTCCAACAGGAGACAGATGAACTGGTAGACAGGTAACAATTTAAGTGGTCCCAGTTAGCTTTGTCAGAATTTGTTTGACTGGTCTCATGACTTGCTAGTAGTTGGCACAGTGGCTGAAGTTCACATCTCAAAGTACCTGAAGCAAGACTGAAGAACTGAGGAAGGGATCCCACCTTTAAAATGGCTCCAGGGTCAGAGACATCCCAGAGGAGAGAGATCTGGCTCAATGGGATACTCACAACCTGTAGCATCACCACTCAAACTCAGGATCATACTGTGAGGATGCTGTATGGTTCACCATGAAAGCTAACGCTTTTTCTTTTTGTTAGTTTCTTGCATATATACATGTACATAGGTTGCCTCAGAAGTAATGCCTCCTATTTATTTCCATGGAAACTGCAACAGGTACAAAGAGCACAATAACACTGTTTGGAAGAGCAAATTCTCAGCTACAAAACACTATTTTTCAACCTAGTCACTACCATTAGCTATATATTTTCACCAGCAATGAATTAGAGCCTGCATACTGTGCTTGTAAACATCTGCACCAGTGGAGGAGACCCCCCAGCTACCCCGAGAGCTACCATGACTGCATTGCTGATGAAATGCACCATCCACCACCTCGCTATGCTCACGTCCAATGTTTGGTCTCCATTCAGCAAATATTGATGAATGTCAGTGAATGCCATTTTTTCCACCTGAATAATTCAGTGACACACCCTTGCTTCATGTGCACTTCATGTCAGACACCATTCTGTCAGATTGCCCCTCTGCCACCACTTGTCACAGAACAACAGAACATAACGGAATACTGGTGGGAAGGTTCAACTTTTACTGTAATACTACCAGTATCAGCCTGTGATGTCATGGGACAACATAATGACATATGAGGCATTACTTTCAGAACAGCCCTCACGTATTTTTACTTACAATAAAATTCTCATTTCATAGCAAGCGCTACCTTATCTCCCTGTCTCAGTGTCCTCATTTCAGAAATTTGTACGTAACAGACAGACATCTCAGGGTGCTGCAAGCATGTTACTGCTTTGGTAAAAGCTCTTTGATGACAAATATTTCTAATTGCCTTCACAGAAATAGATAAGCAAAAAACAAATTGTCACTTTATTTATAATGTGAGGTAGTGTTTTAGCAGGTTCTCCATGTTACTCATCTTTCAAACTTAAATTGTTAATCTACTTATATGGCATTTCAGCCTTCTATAAATCTTCCTTAGAATTAATATATATTAATTTGGAATGCACCGTCACTGTATCTATTAACCCAGTTGGTAGAATAATTGTAAGGTACTTTGTCTTAATTATAGCACCATGATACAGCGCAGTTAAATATCCATATAATTTTATATTGTTGCCCTGAAGGCCCTTACTTGAAGTCAACCTTTTCTTTTCCTATTTTTTAAGCAAGACTTAATTTGTAAGTGTTAAGGAAGTAGGGAAAATGACTTCACCCTAGTCCTTTTATATTTTTTCATCCACTTTTAGTTTCACTTTTGAAGATTAATATAAATGAGTATAGAGAAGTGACTCTCTAGTTAATTATGCTTTAGGGAGCTTTATTCTCTCTTCCCTCCCCCAGATTCTATTTTAAGGCTCAGTCTTATTCTACTATTCATTAAGAAACATTAGGAAACCACCAACTGTATCGTATAGCAGCCAATTCGTACTTTCATGCACATCTCCAGATCAACCCACTTCATACTGTATAACCCACCAAAGACAATTTAAGTTGAAATAGGTCCCTCTGAGAACAAAGCTGAGAGGCATCCAAAATATTTTGTTTTGTGATTGCCAGGCAAAATTATAGCACAATACCCAATATTTATCATGTCATCTAGGCAAAACCAACCAACCAACCACACAACATAACAAACAACAAAAAACTTTGGAAAACCCTCCAAACTGCCCATGCCTCCAGTGGTAGTTTGCTCTGGGCCTCTCCATCCTCATCAAACCTACTTCACAAATACTGAAGCACACTATGCTAGTCCACTTCTGAAGCAAGAGGCACGTAGCAGAGCCAGATTCCAGTTTTCAAATGGACCCTTGGGCTCCCAGCATTTTATCCACAGCTTTGGAGGCAGTCCCTAATAAGAGTATCACCATTTCCAAGTATTTAACAAAACAGAATTCACAGCCCTTTCTTTCTTATAGCACCTTCATAATCCTTGTGCCGTTGGGAAGTACTACCTGTCAGGAATATGAAAAAGATTTGTCTTCAAGTTCAAATTCTTGCCTTTTAAATTGAAACTGCAACCCTAAGAACATAGTCTTTTTAGGCAGGTCTCTCTCTCAGCTCACAATGACTTCCCAGCATGCAGTAGCTATCGCAGGATCACCCTTTCAACTGCTTGTCCTCCAGGGGAAGGTGGTGTGTCAGAACTGTAGGCATTTTCCTTGAAGTCTCAAGTGCTGGATCTGAGAATTCTATGAGAACTCCAGGCTTCATTTGGGAGAACAAGCCATGTTCTCCACCCTCACTGCAAAAACTGTATTTAGTGGGAAATACAGATTTAACATAAAAAGTTTTATGAAAAATACTATGAAATTTGATTTAAGTTTCTGAGAAACTTGAGTTTGAAAGCACTTTTGCTAGTCTCCCATTCTTTCATGTTACACTCATAAAGCACTGATCTTTCTTCTATTTGCATTTCTCTACCTTTGATAATAACTCAACTCTAGATTGGAAGAAGCCCATCTTGCCATAAAGTCCTTCGGTCACTCTGTAACAAGAGAGATGCTCACAGAACATCAAAAGCAAAGAAACCATAAAAATATTACAAGTCAATATCACAATAGGTCAAAAGAGTTTCTAAAACAGCACTAGTGAAGAGCAGAATTAAAGAAAGAGAGGCAGCTCTTTTTAGTCATTTCTTCCTCAACTCTTAATACTTCTGGCTAGCTCATACTGTGGCCCAAAATCACATTATCCAATAGCAGCTACAGAGAAGAGCTGAGCCTTTTTTACATATGTAGGCATTAGGAAACAGAAACTCCTTTATGCCTCTACTGACACCTCATGAACTGCTCTAGAGATAGTGACCAATTAGCCCCTGGACTCCCCAGCCTTCACTGTTGTCTTTTCATCCTGTTGCCAACATGTGGGTTGGCCTGAAGCAGAGCACAGAGATAACCCAACTAAAGCCTACCTCCATTGTTCTTTCTACAGCACGAGGCCACAGAACAGTGCTGACAGACCAGGCCAATAGATCAGCATGGCACAATATGGAGGTAGAAATGAGTAGAGGCAGAAGGAACATTTTCAGCCAGCACTGCAGGTGGATTTAGGAAGTTAGACTTTGTTCCGTCAGTTAGTGTAGCTGGGTAAAACATCCCTATTGTCTAAGATAATTTCAAAGAAAAAAATTAAAAAAAATAAGATTTCAAAAGTTTCTTTTGTGTTTTTAATTAGCAAAATGTGTTTGCGGCCTTGAGGTTGGGAGTTTTTTCCATTTTACTGGTCTCCATTTTACTGTTAAGAAAAAATTCAACGAAGAGACAGAAATCTAAGAATCCAAAATCTAACATTTGCTTTGTCTAGATGAAAATGTACTTTCTTTTTTTTTTTTTTGGTCTTAGAAAAGTATTATTTACTCAAGGAAGAGTATAAGACAAAAACAGTAAACAAGAGGGATTATTATATGTGTAATATGCGATTCCTCGTGATTGAATGTAGAAAGAATTGGATAAGCCTTTGTTCAGGCATGGCAGAAATAAGAATTTGCTCTAGGTAATGACTGTTAATATGGCAATAAAGTGCTGTTTTCTCTGAGCACTGAGCCAGCAGGACAAAGCTAACTCTAGATTCATGATGTCCATTTTTCCCATTACCAACTTTCTGCCTGGCACCTATTTGTGCTCTCTCCACAATAGTTTAAAATTACCGTGGAAAACCAAAGAAAACACATTCACAGACATCTCCATGAAAGGCTTCACAGTCTTCTGTCAGTTTATTATAAAGTGGTATTTCTCTGTGATATTGGATGACATGAAAGACAGAAGGGAAATTTACTAAAACAAATAGTCCAGCAATTGATCTGTGGCAGCTGTTAAATTCTTAATCCAAGAAAAGCCTTGGTGAGTTATCAGCCTAGCAAATGCTCCAGACACAGGCCACTCTGCTTCCATCTGCAAAGATCTGTCAAGGTAAAACACAAGGCTCACTAAGCCAGTGGCAAAGTTCCCAGTGACCTCTATGGGATCCATAAGAGAAGCCTGAACACTCAAGACTCAACGAGACAAAGCTGAAGAACAGAAACAGACCACTATGTTTTCAAGGGAATGAAGAGAGGAAGCAGCAACAAGGGGCAGTCATTGCAAGTGGGAGGGTATTGGTCATTAGTCTCATCTATTAAGTGAAATTCTGCTAATTCTGGCTCCAGCTATATCCCAGACCACAGGCAGAGCGCTCTGCGCTAATAGTTTATAGAAGCAATGAGTGACTTCACAGCATGGATGTATTTTAAAGGGGATATGTTGTCCATTTTGAGATTGTCAAGTCCATAGGTTTTCCTTCTGAAAAAAGTGACTGGTCTAGTTAATATTGGAAGGTATTGTTTTTCTTTGTTTTTAAATCAGCACAGCACTCTTATTATTTCTTTGATTATTGTATTTGTCCAGCCAATATCTTAGTTTTAAACACAAAATTATTCAGGTGAGTATTTTTATATGCTTACAGTAGAATTGGAGTTTTTAAGGAAGTAGCTTAGCTCTTTTTTTCTTTTTTTCCTTAATGGATTATTAAGCTAATTAAAATTCCAAGAGACTATTTTAAAGTACTATTAGCCTACTTTATGAGGTAGAATTAAGGATAGGTCTATTAAAACTGAGGTTTGCTTTATTTGCTTTAATGCTCTAAGGTGAGCTCAAATACAATGAAACAGAAAGTACTTGTGTCAGAGTGCATTGGTGAAGTAAGGAAAGGTAGAGAATGGAAGAAGTTTTAAAACTTTCTCAGACTCATATATATTTCTTAAACTTATTCAACAGTGCAGAGGAAATACCTTCATATTTTTCTTCCCACTAGTGACAATTACAATGAGTAAAAATACATGCCTACTCAAAGGTAGCACTTCTGTCTCTCACCTACCACAATTTTCAGAGATTTATTTAGTGCTACATTGGCCTATCTGTTGCCAACATAAAGAAATAAGAGTTGCAATGAGTAACAATTTTAATATCAAGCAAAAATAAAGAAACAAATTAAGATGCACATGTTCCAGAGCTCTGCTAATATATTCTTTCAAATTGCCATTCCCCTGCCATCCTAAATCTTTAATAATTAATTAATTAAGACTACTTAGATGTTATGCTTGTGCCTCAAATACTTCAGTAGCTGTGCAAAACCGCACTAAGATGGAGTGAAGCCCTGGACGCCAGCCAAAATGTCATTCTTTCATCATCTAAAAGGCCATTAGAGCACCTGGACCTCACAGAATTTTTCTACTTTCTCTGAGTATTCATATTGTTTCAAATAACTCTGTCTTCATTCATCTGACATACATAGCATTGTTCCCCAAAAGAATGATATTTTACTAGCAATTTAATTAACACTTCCATGCAGCAGTTTTCAGCCTTATTTTACGGACCTTATTAAGCAAGAAAACAGTAAGTGTATACAAATCAGTTCTGGGTTTCTCACCTAATTTACAAACCCAGAATGGTTCTATTATAATGAAAGTATCATGGTTTAGAAAAAAAAAAAATCAGGATCTGTATGCAAGTCCTTTTATTCAAGACAAGCGTGACCAGCAGGTGATCATTAAGATGCAAAGTCTACCCTCTGAAGAAACTCCACAAGAACTGAAGCTATTCTGCAAGAACTTTAACTAGAGTCTAAAGAAGAAAAGGCTGGAAGTTCACAGCTTTTGGTCTTCATCAAGGTGTTCAGTGAAGTGAAAGGTGAATTGCTTCACCAGTAGTAGTACAGCCAATCCTCCTAAGTCCTTCTCCCTCTATCTCATGAGGAAGTAATATATCGGTGAAGATATATAGAAGAGAGACAGTAAGTAAAACCAGACACTCCACATATAATGGGTGAAAGAGAAGACATGAATTTGATATATGAATTAAACTTTTAATGACCTTGAGTCACAGAACATCTCTGTTGAAGTCTTTTAAGAGTCAAAGAGCCAGTACTGCTGGTGGAACAATCCATCAGGTCAGATGATTTAAGAACTACAGCAAAAAAATAAAAACAAAAAAAGCAAACAAACAACAAAAAAAAACCCAACCATCTTAAGTCCACTGAGTTCTATCCAAGCTCTATTTTCAATCACTAACAAGTATATTTTATGTTACAGCCATCTCTTCCCTTTTACACAACGGACCAGAGAAAAATATTAGATGAGGTGCTCAGTTCCTGTAACCAGTCAGCCAATAGGTTGTGTCTTGAGGGCTTTACAAGAACAAGGTGCATCTATCGTTGCAGAAAACTGAAGATTTTTGACACAAAGAAATCTACAATTCTAACGCATACCATAAATCAATCAATTGATCAATCGATCAATTTGGAAAGAGGAAAGAACCTAAAGCCAGGAATTTTCAGTCTGGAAGTGTTTTACTCCTGCATGTTTTGTTTGCTGTTTGCTAATCTGCATGTTTCTTTCAGTCTGATTAAAAGCACTGGCCTTCATCTGGAATGAAGTGCATGTCTAGCTCAAAACTTTCCTACTTAACACTAGTGTTCAAAGATGATACTTCGCACAGATTCATCTTTGATACTGCTGGTTGTTCAAGGCATTTATCTGATGGTTCACATTTAATCTTTATCATTCTTTTTATTGAAGAAATCAATTCTCATTAATATTTTTCAAGGTTTTTAGTGTGTGTGTTAATGAACTGTGAGAAGGCCCTTCAGGGGCCATACTCTTCTGTCATACTAGACGTGATGCTAAGTAATGTGATAAGCAGCAACATTTTAGGAGTTTTCAGGTTGTAGCTGCAACTACTGTAGAACAAAAAGATTCTATTCTGTTTTCAATATGGAAAAGCAGCAAGTAATTTTAACAAAACACATTGATAACGCACATATGAAGCACACTTCGTGAAACAAGTTTCATCTCATCTTTCAGACAAAATTTCCTATTAAATATTCTATTAAAATCCTATTAAATTCTGACTACTCTCAAAAAAAAACAAGCAAAAAAAAAAAAAATCCAACACATTTTTCGAGGAAGAGCTGGGTTTGGATGTATGATTTTCAGTTTCTAGCTAATACAAATAAGAAATACAGTAAAGAATCATTCATGTCAATTACCCATCTTTTCCCAAAGAATAGTTGCTTTAGGAAGAAATCACCTCTTCTCCAACAAAAAGAGCTATTTTCCATAACAACTGTCCACACAATCAGTAAATGAATTGGTTGTGAAAGCTATTGCAATCCCCCAATGCTAAATAATACTTTATCACACACTAATTTCAGCCAATCCTAATTTTAAATGCCCTTGTTTTATTTCATAATGAAAATGTAATTTTATCTCTTTAATATCATATTAAAATATAATGTTCAATGTATAAGCTTGAGAGTTCTAAAATATTGTTTATTAAATGTATAAAGGAATAGCAACCAAGGGTGAATTTTTATGCAAGAATTCTATGGTTCTCTCAATGTTTGGTGAATGATAGTAAACTCTTATGAGGAAATACAGAATGATTGATCCAGTGCTTTTATAAGGTTGGCCAAGTGCTGTGTTCCTTACTGGTTTGAATTTCAACTGCACTATGTCCACATTAAAATATCATTTCTCAGTCAATAACGACATTTTTGGGGGAAAAAAATTAACAATACACCATGTTAATCTAGAATCTTAGTTACTGAAACAATCTTTAGCAAAGTACAGTGGTGTATAGTGCATTTACAGAAAACAAAGCAACATGCAGGAGTATGAGTTCTATACAAAACAGAAATCACGTAGGGGATTGGTCCTAGACAGATGTACTCATCAGAGTCCTGAAGACCTGGACAGTAAAAACATGCATTTTCGGCTTGACCTAGGAGCTACAACAATATGTGAAGCTCGGATAACTTTTTAAAGGACCATATTCTACCACTGCAGAATGAGATTTTGTTGCCTGATGATTCCCAGCATTAAAAACAGTGAGTAACTGACTCAGAATATGATGTTTTCCCAAACAAATCATAATATTTATTGAATGAAAATGAGCTAGATGAGCTGCAAATAGAAAAAAAAATATGGAATGCTAAAGGTAAGGGTCACTACAGTTTCAGTCCATTCACAAAGATCTGCTGACGATAGTGATGACATTACAGTGCAAGATGACTTTTGAGAACACAGCTTAATGTCAGAAAAGGCACAGTGCTGATAAAGATCGTATATCACACAGACACTGCTGTTATCACCAAAGTACCATAGATGGCTGGTGCTGGGATGAAGCCATTCATTACAGATAGTATTAAAGCACGGTTTGAAGTCTCCCCACCTGAGAGAAGAACTGAGAGAATTTCAGCATAAAAGTACTATTTATCAGCTGATCTCTTCTCAAATTAGCTGTTCATTTCCACTGGATTCTCCTCCAAGCAAGCCAGCTCTGAAGCGATGCTTTATCTCTTTTTTTCTTCATCTGTACTCATATAGAGCGGCCTATGAACTTTACATACTAATGAGGAAAACATTCATTTAACTGCAGCAGATACCATTTTCTTTTATGTTAATTTTAGGGCTGATGAAATGCACCAGGTATGGCGTGTACATAAAAGACAACAAAAAAATACTGCTGGGCCAACTTCTCAGAATTCTAGCAATAATGCCAGAAATACTCCTAAATTTTGAAGAGTTGTGAGGCTAAAGTAATCTATATGGTGATGTCCTTCAGTGCACTATTAAGTAAAAAATAATAATAAATAAATAGTAATGCACACTTACATAAAAATGCAAGCCTGACTACAGGAGCCAAAACCCTCACTGCTTCCCTGTCTCATTAAAGACCTATTATTTGTGGACGTGGCTCTGGAAAGTCTGGTCTACTGGTTGGCGACCCTGCACATAGCAGGGAGGTTGAAACTATATGATCATTATGGTTCTTTTCAACCCAAGCCATTTTGCCATTTTATGATTCTATGAAGCAGACTGGGGGGCACAGGGACAACAACCACTGGCAAGTACATCATTTACCATTAAAAAAAAAAAATTATAGGCAGAATTCTGTGAGAGAAATGATCTGAATGCCAAAACTGTAGCTCTGTGAAGGGCTAGAATTCTCCTGATCTTATGCCCTTTTCTGCCCAGCCTGGGTGGTGCCCACCCAAGCACATAGAACACTAGCTGCTATACCCACTGCCAAGGACACACCATCAGGTTTTCACAAGATCCTTTCTCCTGATATCATAAGTGTACAGACTTGTCTCCCAGGGCAGCAAATGAGACTGTTAGATTATTTTCAGTGCATCCAGTAGAAAATAAGAGCTCAGGCTATTGCAAAACCTGAAGACACAAATGCTGGATGGAACACTTTGTTTTTCTTTTCAGTGAAATATTTGGGGATGGATGATCTAAAACAATGATTAGAAACCGCAAAGACTTCAGCTGAGGTAACAATATACAATCATCTCACAACTTAAGCATCTTAAGCTTGTTTCCTGAAGACAGCTAAGGGGAAAGATCACAGTGATGTTCTTCAGTAATTGTTCTCCCTCTTACCAAAGACTGTTTAAATCAGTCTTTAGGAAATTCATTGTGTCTATCAGGAAGAAATGAATTTTACTTCCACAGGTTAGGTATGCAGTGCTCATTTATATTTTTAACTAAGTAACCCAATTAGTGATGCAAACTGTTCAGAAAAATATACATTCTGAACCCAGCATTCAACTTCCATGTTAAAGACTTGGAGTGTCTGTAAGACAACCCTACAGATGTTTGTGCAGATAAATGGTCCCATTCAACTGTTACTAGTCACACTTAAAATTACAGAAGCACTATAACATTATTTATTTTTTGCAAAACTATAGCTGCAATCAGTCATTTTCATGCCACCTGGGTTCATTCCCATTAAAAAAAAAAGTACAGTCCAACAAGAACAACAAAAACCTTCACTGTTAAAGCTTCACTTAAAAGGAGCGGTAGCTGCTTAAATGCATAGAGATTAGTTACTGTGACAGCAAATTCACTGTTACAATTTTCCTGTTCTCACAAGACATTCGAGCCTTAAGAGTCAGAGGTTCAAGCTTTAAGAGTCTGAGGAGCACTTACCAGGGTGTACAACATGCATCAGCTGACACTCACATAGCTCCACTGAAATCTCCCACAGAGTGGGAGAGGGAAAAGGGAAAAATAATAGAAAGTACAAAACCTCGACTGTAGAACATACGTCTGACTTACTTCCGCTATTTAAAGTAGGTTTTCATCTGATGTGAGGATTGAAGAAAGAATGAGCCTAATGAACTGCAAGAATCAAAATTTAAGACAAAAGTCTTTGTGTATTCAATAGTTAAGTACCAAAGATATAGTTAAGTATCTCACATTAAGACCCGAAACGGAATAATGAAAATAGAAATTTTAGCCATGAAAATCTCTCTCAAGCTTTATAAAAGAAGTGATTGATAACACTGTTATAAAGACTGCAATAAAAGTCTCATTCCAAGCCTTATCCTGAAGGCATCTATCCATCCATAACAATGAAAAAAACTATCTGCTTTCCATATGCAGACTTATCAGTTAACAATTTTTTTTGTAGATTGTTTTACAGGTAGAACTAAAAATAGGAAAAGAGAGAGAAATCCAGATATCCTCAGAGGGAGAGCTATCACTGAGTCCATTACTTACAGGGCTGTAATTGTGCTTTCATTTACTTTAGGCTCACACTTGTCCTTCTCATGATCCCCTTCTTCAAAGAAGATTCTAACATAAATGCATTTAAAATAATAAGAGTTTCACAGAGTTTTCACTATAACGGAGGAACTGATCACACACAGAGAAGCATGCATGATCCAAGGCAACCAGTATTACTGCACACGTACTCTACAGTGGAACAAGTGATCACAGTTGTGCAAGTGGAGTTCTGAAGTCAGGAAGACTCCAGGGTGAGGAGAGAACCACCCAGAGCTGCCAGGAGCCCTGCATCCACCTGAGAGCAGCACTGCAGGGGAAGGGCTAAGAACAGTGCACCTAACATCCTCACGTGTATACTAGCAGCCCCAGTGAGCACAAGTGAGCAGAAGTGTGGTGAGTCAGTACTTAAGATGGTCCAACCAAGGACCCAAACAAGAGCCAGTGCAACTAAAAAAAAAAAAGAAAAAGAAAAAAGAAAAAGAAAAAAGGCAAAGGGTTTTAATAACTGGGGACTCCATGCTGAGGGACGCTGCAGCATCCATCTGTTGCCTAGATAATCTCTCCAGAACAGTTTACTGCCTGCTGGCACACATTAGGGACATTAAGAGGAGGCTACTGGGTATAATAAGGCCAGAGGACTACTATCTACTCATGCATCACTCAAGCTGGGTCACACAGGAGGCTGCAACTAAGAAATTACAAAATATTAAAATGGCTTTGTCTCTTGAGAAGATGCTGAAGGGTCTGGGAGCTCACACAGTATTCTCCTTGATCAGCTCAGTTGGAGGTCAGGATCCAGGTAGAAGGAAAACAGACCAGTTGAATGAATGGGATAGTGTCACAATGAGGGTTTTGGGTACTATGATCTTAGATGTACTTTCAAGATCTCAGGCACGTTGATATCAGATAGGACACAACTAACCAGAAGGGACAAGAATGTTCTGGGTGGCAAGCTGTATAGGCTGATTAGCAGAGCTTCAAACTGGATTTGATGGGAGAAGGACAGGTACTTCTGAGTGGAAGAGAAGAGCCAGGGAACACTGTCAATTTAAGAAGCAGCAGGGGAAAACCTCAGATTTGCCCCAGAGGATTCTGGGAGGGCTCCTCCAAGAAGGCTGTGCAGTGAATAGCTGAGCTGAAGTGCCTCTACACCAATGCACACAGCACAGGAAATAAGTTGGAGGAGATAGAACTCATGGTACAAAAAGGAAGCTATGACCTACTTGATATCACAGAAAAACTATGGGATTAATCACATAATTGGAATACTAGAATTGAGAAGGTGATCCGAGACAACCAGCATGGCTTCACCAAGGGCAGATTGTGCGTGGCCAATTTGGTGGCCTTCAATGATGGAGTAAGGACACCAGTGGACAAAGGAAGAGTGACTGATGTAATCTATCAGAACTTCAAGGCTTTTGTACAAAGCCAACATCACGTTTTTATCTCTAAATTGGAAAATATGG